>NC_071530.1:8068279-12868279 GCF_026979565.1 Vidua chalybeata | reverse complement strand
TCACTTCATAGCCTACACACGACTGACACTAATTCCAGCCCAATAACAATGAAGGACATCTTCATCTGCTCTGCTCTGAGGATGTTTGTGGTAAGGCTTACACTGCTTCTCTGTTCTACAGCTTCACCTAAAAGTGTGAGCAGGCACTGCCCCTTCACTGCTGCAACCAACACCATTTCCTGGCACGTGGAGGTGGATATAGAGCTGATTTCCATCTTGGCCCAAAGCTCTGCCCATGCCCTGTTGGAACTAGATGATCTTTAAGGTCTTTCTGACCCAAACCATTCTATGACTCTATTATTTTGTATTTGGCTGTGATAGTTCTTCCCTGGAAATGGGGACTGTGCTGGTGAATGAACTCCATCCAAACCATTTTCAGGTTTGAAATACTTTGTTCTAATGGTGGCTTGACACATGCTAAAGATATTTTTAAAAAATAATTTTTGAGGAACTATGGAGTGTGTATGTGATTGAGGTATTTCAGCTTTGTTGCAGACATAAAGGCTGTTTTCCTTTAAACTGTGAAATTGGATGATGCTGTTTGCCATTGTAAAAAAACTTCTCAAAGCTTTTTAAACTAAATTGACTTTTAAAGTATTTTCATCTTTTCTTAGTAATATAGTCAGAAAATAAGGCTGGAATGTGGTCAGTCAGGCTACACTACTTCCTGAAGAAAAAGCTGACTGCACCTCAACTGTTCCTGAGAGATGTTTGGTAAACCAGTTTATAACAATGTCACTGATTGAGTTCCCACAGCTGTTTAAGGTGCTAATGAGGAATTTCTAATTTTAGGTAACTTTATATTTCAGACAATTGCATATCAAAAATTAAAAGTGATAGCTTAAAAGGAAGTGTTTTGAAAATGGGATAAGGACTCCTCTCAAAAAAATTGTAATTTCGATATTGGAATGAAAAAATATTACATCTGGTTTTGCCACTATCAAAATATTTTTTAGGCTGTAGATCACCCACCTATGAGGCAACAGTCTTGTTTCTTACTGGATAACAACTCCAAAAAACCTATGGGGCAAATGTAGTGCAAGCTGCAAGACAGAGCTAATGGAGTGTGCTCTGCCACATTGTTCTGAAAGGTTATTTTGCTTTTCTGTATTCTGAGGGACCACAAGTTTCTTTAGATGTTAGTCATTGACATATAGATATGAGCATCTTCAGTGAGCAGCCTCTCACCTCTCTGCTATTAGTGAAGAAAGTTGATTGCATAAGTAAGCCTCTGATAAACATGGGAAAAGATCAGTGAAGTTAAATAGATCATCTAAAATATGTCTGTATTTCCTGAATTATACTTCCCATAAAATATGAATCCTTTTTTTATCAAAATTGAAAGAAAATTCTATACTAATATGTAGGATAAAGCAGAAGAAGTCATATTTTTCTACATTCTTATATCTGAGCAGCTGAATCATCTATACATGGCATTAAGGTAAATACAGATGAGAAGAGAAAGAAAAGTTTTCCAAGGAACTGAGTGGTAGTAGTAAAAATAATCAAATCTATTTCTTGCTCTAAGCCTTCCCTGAAATTTTGCCTAGCACCTTTACTGCAATAAAAGTTTGTTATGTCCTAGGATTTCATGTTTTCTTTACACATCAACTCTCTATAAATGAGAATTAACCTGTTCTTAATTAATTATTTTAGGTTTCCAGGTGGAAACCTTTTTTTAGGAAAGCTGAATCTGAATTTTCCCTTTTTTTTTTTTTTTTTTAAGAACAAAAGGCACAAATTTTCCAGTGGTCTTCACTGACAATTTTCTACATAAAAAACCTGAAAAATATTTTTCAGAGGTGTGTAGAAGCAGACACATAACCTGTTCTCTACTGAAGTTGTAATCACCTATGAAAAAAAAACCCACAAATCAAACACCCTGAACAAGTCCTTCTTGGGTCTCTTCCATTCTTTGATTTGGTGTTCTTTTTTTCTTCTTTCTCCTGCATTTGCTGTTTAAACCATACTGTCATTTAAAGAATATGAAAAACAGAGAAAGTCAATGGTGTTGCTGGCAGTAGATTACAGTCTTAGAGAAAAAAAATCCCACTAAAATAATTTAGTTTGTATTAGATAGGAGAGGGAAGAGAGAGGTGTACATGGTATCCTTAACCTTTCTACAAGTACTTTCTGTCCAGATAAGTAAGGATTGAAGATATGCACCATCACCAGTTTGGATGTGCTATTACTTTTTCATAAAGAACCTATCTCTATAAAAGGGGCAGACATAATTATGAGAGAGTGTGTTGTCAGGGTTGAACCTCCTAAAACCCAGAGAGGAAGAGAAGATATGGACCTTTGTGAATTCTCTTTTTTGTTTCTATGTTCAGATTTCTCTTTCATGCTAGACAATGAGCTGCTGGTGAAGCCACAGAGCAGAAAATCAGAGAAACAGTAACTAGCAGCCAAGTCAGCTGCTAACTCAAGTGAAAATGCAAGCCAACTAGCAAGGGCTGAACATTGCAGCAAGAGAGGTAAATGCCCAGCAACTCCATGAGAATACCAATGGGAAACATTTGTTCTTGATTACTAGGCAGATGTTAAGGGATTAATGTGAAAGGGAACATTTAATTAGGAAAAATGCTTTGCAGAACAAGTTAGGACATATGAATGGATGAAGAAGGAGAAAACAATTCACCTTTAAGGTGTTAGTTTTATGTACTGCATGTCTATAATGTTTTAAGTGTATAACTGTGTAAGAGTCTGAAAGAAACAGAGAAATTAAAAGTCAGGTTAAAGAAACAAATCACACTTGAACCTCACAACCAAAGTAAAATAAGGTCTAACCTGAGAAAATCCTTATGTATTTTCATTGGCATTGCAAAATATATGAGAAAGAAATAATGGAAATTATGCACATATTTGTAGAAAGTAAAATAAGTCTTAATTACAAAAAACTCCCTTGGAGAAGCTATACCTTTACTGCTGTCCAGTCCAGCAGACTATTAACACATATCCACAAAAATAGGCTTTGCTTCTCATGCCCATTCAAAGTGATATCTCTCAGTGTCACTAACACTGGCCACTCCACAAGGAGCAGGCAGTGTCAGTTGTTTCATTCACATTAGGCACTGTGTACTTGGATTTTTGTCACCTGGGCAACAGTGCACATATTTCTGTTTCCAAGGGCACTTCAGAAAGCACTGTCTGCTGCTGTTATAAAGGACTTCCCACTGGACTTTCCCCTCCTTCTGTGTTTTACCAACACATGCTGGTTCCTGTAATACATATTTTGTATTTTCAGCATTATTTCACTCCTCTTGAAACATTTTTCAGAGGTGTAAATCAGTGAATTCTGTTCCACCCCACTTTAAAGCTGAAAAAAAGGAACTACAGAGCTAGGTCTGATATCTTTTGAAAATTTTGGTGATAAGTTCATGCTGAGGCATTGTCTGTTATAAAAAGTCCTAGAAAAACTGTCAAAAAGGAAAACAATGTGCTCCAATGAAAAGAAGATTCTATAAAAAATATTGTACAGTTAAAACTGTCCAGTTCCAATAATAGCTTCTGATGGTGCTATCTTAAAACAGATATACTCAGTATACAGGATTGCTGTAACTCCTGCTATTTAGCATCATGTTCTGATAAAGCCATAAAACCATGATTAAGTTGTTTTAGGACTTATTTAAACAAATAATCTGAATTTGTAGGCTAACATAGAAAATTGCAGAAAGTTTCTAGTTCTCTATTACAATTAAGAGAATGTTTCCATAAATGTTTTTTATCCAGATGATGCAGAGTTTGAGAATGAACTTTTTGTCTTAGCAACCTACTGCAAGGTGCATTCAATGTCTCCTTACCAGACACTGAATTAAGGCTTGGAGGATTCAGCAGCTCATGCCTCCCTGCCCTCTTTGTGGTGGCTGCATGCAGCTAATTCCTCCTGGGAAAAGAAGCAGGCTATCAGTTTGTTTACCATCCAGTAAAGATATCTGGCAGTTTCCTTGCACAAAATGAGCTGCTCTCTTGTCAGGAAGGTGTTTGATCCTCTCACAAGCTCTGCCATCTGTTGAATAAATATAGGCATGTGAAAGTTCAAAGTGTTATTGTGCACAATAACAGGCAGTGGAACACTGCATAGGATTGACTGGTGGAATTAAGACATATACAGTCCCCAATTATGCCACAGTTACAGTACTGTTAGGAACAAGACAAACTCTTTCAAAAAGTCACCCCCTCAAATTCCTTTACAGTAAAAAATAATAATCAATATTCTCTGCTGGTTATTACATGCACTTTATACTTAACCACCAATTTACCACTGCCCACACCAAATTAATTCACAGTCTGTTGAATTTACTTCAGGACTGGATTGACCTACAAAAATTCCTTAAAAATGCAAAGTTAAATTGACACAGAATTACAATGGCTAGGGTGGGATTTTGCATTTGTTTCCCAGTCCCAGACAGACTGTGAAATTTTGCACAAACTGTTAGTTACTGTTTCATGGTTTTCTCTCAATTTCAGTGTACAGAGAGAAAAACACATATTCTACTCATAAGCAAATTGTCTCTAACCTATATGTAAGTGATTACAAATATTCAAGTAAACTTTTTTATGGTTGATATAAATATATTCAGTACTATTTCCATTACTAAGTGGAGCAATATCATCAATGTTTAATATAGCTGATGAAGAAATTTTCAAAATTCTCCTGTGAGTTTTATGCTATCATATTATCAGTGTTTGGTGTTCTAGGAAATGCCTATAACTTTGAAATACTAATTCAAACATTTGTTTTCTATGCCCTGAACTGAGGACATGCAGTAGAAATCTCCCATACTGGTCCAAAAGCTGTCACCTTTAAGCCATTATGAATTTTTTCTTATTGTATTAAGAGTAGTAACAGGCTAAGGTGAGATAAAAATTATTATTTATTATGCCTCTTTTAATTAATAATATGATACACTAATGTGATTTTCATTCTCTTTTTGTTTTGTAGTTTTGCAGGAATCCTCAGTTTTGGGACAGGTCTGTTGAAGAGATGTGATGGCAGAAGGGTTTTAGCCCTGGGAAAGATTACAATCTCATTATTAGTGAAGAGGAAGCAGGAAAAGGAAAGCTTGTAACAAATGAGGTACAAAAGTGAAACAGGAGATAATTATTAATCGAATTACTATTTTAAGGTGTGGTCACACACTACTGCAAATAGGATTTATCTGACAATGTAGAAATCTGTATGAGTAACACCTAAATAGTCCAACTGATGGAATATTTTAACTAATGTAAGACTCTCCTCAAAAATTTTAGTCATATGTATTTACATAGTTTCTAAATTAGTTTCCTGTATGTCCTATATTTTCAAGAGAGAGAGGTACCTCCAGAGGACATTTCTTTCAAGATTAAAAAATGTGTAAAATAGGAATCATGGATTGCTCTCAACAGCTGCCAATCTTCTCCCAGTGACTTATGAAGAGCACAGAGGACCTTATCTAAATTTATCTAACTTTAGATAAGTCGCAGACAGCTCTTATTGGCTCAGCAGTATCCAACACTTAAACTGCAGCTTATTTTAGTATCTGATGATTGAAATATCAGTGACTACTCTGTTCTCCAATTATCTCCTTGTCAGAGGAAATGAAGACCTGAGGTGTGCTTTAAGGAACAGTTCTGTCACAGCTCACACCTATGATCTCATGATAAAATGTACGGGTTGTGGCCTATGGAGCTTAATCAGTTATTTGCTAATGGATGCGGAATAGCAGACAATAAGAACTACTAAAAAATTCAAGCAAGAAGAAAAAATTTACCGCAGTTTAAATGCAGAACAAGGTTTTGCTTTAGCTCAGTTCAAATTAATAAACTCTTTTCTCCAATGTATTCAACACAAATATTTCTGCAGGCACCAGAAGTCCTTGGATGTCACTTGTATTCTGTCATACTCTTAGTACTACCCATGAGAAGTTGTGATCCCAATTTAAACATTAGTTTGCTAAATGACTTCAACTAGTCACTTCCCACTGCACATTTTCTATTTTCTCACCTGCACAAAGGATGTAGGAGTCATCACTTCTGTAATATGCCTTTAGTTTTTGAGCTAAAAAGTGTTTTTTAATGCACCACTAATATAAGACATACACCAGACTCTAATATAAGTTTTTTCTCGTCTGGTGTCACCAGAATATCAGAATGAGGCCCATATTTTTGATTCAGGCATAAAATATTGATAGTGGTCGATTGTTAACATAATTTGGTCAGGCAAGATTTTTTTTTTTCTCCTTCTCAGATTAAAAAACTAATGGACCTTAGAGAAAATTTTATTCGTCTGTAGACTGGCTCCAGTATTTTTCTCTTGGCCGTATTTTATTTGTTTGCTGAAGAGATACATTTTTAAAAAAAATGATTATGATGTTGATATTCTTGCAGTAAAGACTTGCATGCTGTTAACACTTAACAAAGGAGACAAAGAGCTGGGAAAACAAGGTTAGTGTGAAATGAGATATTATAAAATATTAAGTGTTGTTTTCTGCAGCAATTTTTTTATCTAGTTCATACAACTGTCAACACAGATGACCATCCTTGTGTTTTTATAGCCCAGATTGTTCAGTGCCTTCTTGGTTTGTGACTATTATTTTATATCTGCACTTCATTATGCCAAATATTTGCATATACAATTCACTTACACTGACCCCAAGGAAATGCCCCATGAACAATCACTGTGACTGAGTTTGAATGAATAATGAAATGCTAATGGAAAAATGTGGGCCCACCTGATAGCAACTGAACTGTGTTCCCCATAAAATGGGCTGGATCAAAAGTCTTGTCAAAAATTCTTTCCTATACCATAATCAGAACATATTAAGATTTGAGTTTAATTTATATAGGTAGTACAAGTAAGTCCCCTAAAAGTGCTTTCTTCAAATTTTATCATTTGATTCTTATTCATAAGGAATGAGGGTGGTGTACAAATAATTTGGTTTCCTTCTCCTTTTATCTATAGGAGACTAGCAGGGGAAGCGTAGTGCCATCCTTCCCTTTCCTTATTTCTTCAAGATTTGTGAGCTGATAATAATTCAAAATTACTATATTAAAATTCAGTTTTCTCAGGGAGAATGGAATCGAAACATGTCCCAAGTGAATTTCTGACTGAAATAGCAATGATGGCTATGCATGGCCAATTTTGTAATTGTCAGTGGTATACTATTCAGACTTTTGCATTGCTTTAGAAAAAATCAATACCTACACACTCTTTTGCAACCAGCCTCTTGGTTCATACATTGCTCTTCTCCCACTCTAAGTTTGCCACGGTGTTGTCCCTGGCTTCACACAGTTGCATTAACTGAGAGCTGTGGCCAAGCTTGTGAGTCCTGCTGTGGGGTTGTGTCCTACACCTGAGTGTGACAGCATGGCTGCTGTCTTCACACCTCCCAGGTGTCCCCTTCCAAGCACAGGAACAAAAAAATTATCTTCTCACCCACAGAAATTATGCTTCAGCAAGCATGACATGAAGGAGGTGTGTGTTATAGCTGCCCTTACCTCATTCCACTCTATCCCCCACAGATTGTGTTTAGGGGTGCCAATCATCCCACTTGGGTGGGAATCCTGAGAAGTTGGCTATTGAAATATTGTTGCTTGCTGTGGTAGGGAAAAGCCCTGGAATAGCATAACATGTGATCAAAAACTTTTCAGGATGATTACAAAGAGACAAGGAAAGGAAATACACCTTTTTCTGAAGGGAAATTAACTAATATACAAAATCATGAAGCACAAAGGAATTTGCTGCCAACAACAGGCATAAAACAAGGATTGGAATGACACAGGTGAGCACCAGATGGAGAGGAATTTGGAAGAAGAACTTTAGTTTCACAGATACCAGACACTTTTCTCAGCAGACTCCCTCTGAGGCCAGGCAGAAGAAGGACAGTAATGGCACAGGCAGCCCTACAACACCCAGGGCCAGTGAAAGTGACCTGCCATGAAAGGAGTTAAAAGAATACCTGCTGCTTAGTAGCTCTTACTTGTCTTTGCCATATGTTAGCTTGTATTTTCTTTAGCTAAGTAGCAGCTCAGTGAGCATCTGAAAGCCCAGGAGTTCTTGAGGGAAAGCTAAACTCTGCCCTTTCTCCTCTTCTGACCCACTGGGATCTGAATTGCTGAGCCACTCTGCCCTCTGCAGAGACACCTCCAGCAGCTTCAGACAAGGCATAATTCAGTAGTCAATTTACAGAAGGGAACAGATAAGAGGATCACTGAGCCCCACAATGGGCTTTCAGTCCTCGGGAAGTTGTGTTTGGTCAATTCAAAACATTCAGAGAATCACTTTAAACTACTTTGCCTCAGTCATGCACGAGCCAGAATTTATAAATATATTGTCCTTTAGGTTCTTAGGTTAAAAAGTTGACTTTTTTTGTGAACATTATTTAAAAAAGAAAATTATGTCAATGTATTTTTTTTTCTAACAATGAAGTGCAAACACTTCATTCCCAAACCACTAGATCATGAATGAAGAATATTTCTGATTCTATATCATTCAATATTTCTTCTACAAGGGCTGTCAAAGATGTGTTATCATGTCATTCTGATGTCTTTTCCAGAAAGTAGAAAAGGACAGTAGTCCAAACTTCTGAACAGTATCATATTCAACATATAACATGTACCATGCAGGTTCAGTCAGTGACTGCTTGTGGTGATTTCTATGAGTCATTTTTTTTCACAAGAGTTAAACAGGCTGCAGCAGCTAAGCAGGTGATCCAAAGATCTCTGGGAGGTATTTTTATTATTCACAAAACTCAGAGAATACAAGACCAAAACCAAGCTGCAGCTGTTTTTGACTAAGTGTAATTTAGGCATTGCATAACAACAGTGTAATCTGTTTAAAAAAAAATAAATAAAAAATTAATCCTCCACCAAAAGTGTGCATTTCTATTGTATGTAAGGCATCTGCTTAAATACCAGGGCTAGCACATTTCTGACTAAGGTAGTCCATTGCCTTTTTGTAGGAAGTGGTATCAGGCCCAGAGTCATTCTTCACAAAGGCTTTTTGTCTTCCCACAGTAATATTTAATTGTATCAAACACAACATTAACTGATGTAAACATTCCCTTAACATAGGATTCCTTATGATCTAACTACCTTTTTCTGAATTTAGGTTTTACAAATTTACTCCTTACCTGTAAATGGTTTTTCTACTACCCTACAAATAGTTGTAAATGTTGAAGATGACACAAGTCATCATCTGAATAATTTTGAGTTATTCTAGTGAATTTTGATTGTTAGGGTCTTGCCCAAATGTCTTCTGATTAGTCAATGTACTGCTGTTGTGTTCAGCTGCATACACAATATTCTTGTCAGTAATTTTTAGCCCTCTGTGGTTGTCTTTGAGTTATTTGTAGAGGTTGGCTAACCCTGCCTGCTGCGGCACCAAACAGCCACTTATTTGACTGTCCAGTAGAGAGTGGCCATTTGATTTGTGGGTTTTTTGTTTGTTTCGTTTTTTGTTTGTTTGGATTTTTGTTTGTTTGGGTTTTTTGTGTTTTGTTGTTTTTTTGGTTGTTATGTTTTGGTTTTGGTTTTGTTTTTAAGTCAAAACTAGGCTGCTTTGCACTTTCTTTGTGTGCTGGGACAGTTGATAAAGGATGTACTGTCTGTTAGTGGAAAGACTATTCCTTTGCAAGACCTAACATTCTCTTCATTTTACTCAGGCTGTTGTTAGAGGCTCCAACTGTAGCAGATCAAACAATAATTTCAGCACCTCCTGGTTGTCTGCTTTCTCATTCTGTAAAATGTTTATATCTTATTACTTTTAATTTATGGATTTTCAGATCCTGTAGTGGGTGATTGAATCAGATTATACTAATTTTTCAATTATAATTTTATGCAAGCATTTTTATTAACTCAAAGTGCATCTGGAAATTTTGGTAGTAAGTGAGATCTGACTTTAAGTATCCTGATTTTAAGGAAGATACATGACAATATTATTTGATCTACCACAGCAGAATAGTGCAGAACATCAATTATATAGGACTCTTTATATATTAACAATATAATGATAACTTTGGTTCCTTCAATTTTTCATTTTTCTCCTCTGTGTATTATTTTGTTTTGCATTGTGTAAGACAGGTGGTGTGAGATGTATTTTTAAGCAATGTCATGTAAGAGCAGGAGTAATTGCTATTATATGCAATAGGGGTCCAGAATGACTGACGAATTAATGTCTTTTTCCCACTTCTCCAGTCACTTGAATTACCTGTGCCTTGTGTTCCAAAGTTAGGAAGTGAGAGAAGAATATGACCCTCCTCCCTCAAATAGTGAAAATAAATGGACTCAAAGAATAATTCTACCAGAGTGACAGGATTTTTGCTTCCAAACTAAATTAAATGCATAGTCTGTTGCCTAAGATCTGATTACAAAATGCAGTTCTCTGTTAACACCTATCTACATACAAACCATATTATATTTAACCTAGTTTTCTCTCTGGGACAAAGGACAAGTTAGACAAAGCACACTGTTGTGTAACAAATACATTATGTTCTCTAAAAGCTTCCAGTCTCCAGTGCAAGCTAGGAAGAATGCTGTGCAATACTTTCTCTGGAAGAGTAACAGCATTAAGCATCCTTGATCTTCCTAGTGTTAAAATATATATGTGAAAACCTCCACAAATATAAAATAGGTACAGCATCATATGAGAGGCGTATAGACACATTCTTCATATATATATATATATATATATATATATATATATATATATAAAATATAAAAAAACTTTGTAAAAAAAAAAAAAAAAAGAAAGAGAAAGACAGTGAAAGAAAAAATTCCAGCCTCGTAACTAAAAGAAAAGTTTGCAGGCATGAAATCCAGAGTCATGAAAAATAGAACCAGTAAATAGAAACGAACATGAAATCTATTCGTTTAAAAATTCATCCTTTAAAATCATATTTCAGGAACTCATCCTTACATGTAGTGTCTTAGAAGCCTGGCTCACAGCACTGGATATATAAACTTATGCCAGGTTATTATAGACAGAAAATAATAAACACTTTTGCTTTTATTGTAGCTGAAGAGCACACAGAAAACTCTAAGTAAACCACCTAGTAAAAGACAATGATGTAGAAAAGTTGGCACAAGTCTACAACTATTTTGTTCTGGAACAGTGTCAAGATCTTCTATTTCCTGAAATCCTACTGAAATGCTGAATATGGAAAGAGTTAGGTGGATTCACAGCCCACACCAGTCAAGAACCAGGTATTGCCTGAATGCAGGCAACAAAACTGTTGAAAAGAGCTTGCATGGCTTCTCCCCTCATGGAGTTTAAATAATCAATCCCATGATGCAAGAAAGTGCTGCCATATGCTTCCAATTCTATTTTAGTGAGTCAGAATTTATCTTTCAGGAAAACGACCAGGCTGTACTTTTTTACTTTGGAAAAATGTCACCAGAATTTCTGTGGTGGAAAATCTTTTTCAGTCCAAATTCCTGTTGAATTCCTTTGGCAATAAAACACATGAAGAAAGTTTCACAGATGATGAAATACATATACTCACAATTGAAGATTATTATACAATTTAGAACTGTTAAAATGCTTACTTGCTGCTTCACTGAAATATCAAGAAGTGTGGACCATTTCTTGTAGAAATGGGTTAAGTCCAAGGAAAACTCAAAAATGTAAATAATTATCACCTGGGGCCTTCATTTTCTCCTTTATGCTGTTGTCTTTCCTTTTTTACTTGTCACCATTTTTCTAAATCACATCAATTTTCTCACATACTACAACATTTTTAATCACAAATATTCCACTGCTTATACATTCTTTTCATAAATCAATGTACATCTCGACTAATGTAAGATTGGATCTCAGGGTCTTGGTTGAAATTCTGTGTATTTCCAGATGCATTCTGTCCCTTTACAAATATTTTGATATTTTGTTGTTTTTTAAATCATTAATATGACATTTCAACATTTAAAGAGAAAATCATGTTAAAATACCTGTATACCTTTTATAAAGTAAGGACATCCGCAGTTTGTTGTTGGTTTTTTTAAAACAACTTAAAAGGCTTAGGAAGATTATTTCCTGAGATCTAATTGGAATTTTTTGTTTTCCAATTTTTTTTTGGTTGCCTCCTGTCAGATCATTGTGCACTGCGAAGATGAGTGTGATCTATGTTACCTACATCCTTGCATTAGGTATTTTGCAGACAGAAATAACATCTCCCCTTAGCCCCCATACCCTTCCTGTCTGAAGACTGAGCAGATTAATTTCTTCTCTCCTCTGCCTCCTCACCATCTCTTGGGTCTTCAGTATTCTTGCTGTGGAAATAGCTGGATGCTTTGTGCCACATCTTTTCCATAGAAGCTGTTCAAACTCTGAGTACAGAAGTGTTCCCTGCACCTCTATTACACCTTTACTATGAATTTCTTCTTTTAGAAAACAGTTTTTCTGAAAGAAGTGACAGTGCTTGACTTCTGCACTGGTGGAAGGATTTTCTTTGTGGGAATCCCTTCTCCATAATTTCCTTCATTGAATCTGGAATGTCTTTAGGACCAGATATAAAAGTTGTGAAATTAAAAGGTAATAAGAAATTCAGTGAGACTCCTTCTCAGCCCAGGGAAGATAAAACTCTTCCTAAGCAGCTAGAAACAGGAAGTGCCTTTTGTAAAAATAATGCACAGTATGGAATAATAACCCCACCTGTAACAGCCACTGTAAATTCTATCTACTGCCAGGCTGATACTCCTGGGCTTCTAGTACTTTTTTTCCATTGTGCCTACCTTAGACATGTTTGTTGACTATATTTTCATAAGGAATTTAACTAAATTTATTTTTATTCCCCTTTTATTCCCTCCTTCCTTCCTCCTCACACTGCTATTATTCTACTCATCAGGGGATCGTAAAGCGATAACCTCCCATCTTATTAACAAGTACTAGCTAACAAGTTCTTATTAACAAGAACTAGTAATTGTTAATCTAGAACACTGACAGACATAATTACACAACAAATAAATTCACATTTTAATCCCTTAACACAAAATTTATCTTACTCATTTACTAATCCTCATTTCACAACACAATTTACACATTCTTTTATTAGTGAGTTATCTAGGCATGAACACTTTGGTTATTCACTTAAACAGATACCTGGAATTTAATAAGCCTTATATATCCTTTTCAACATCCATGACAAGTCTGATTATAGAGTGTTTTACTAGGATACCACTCTTGCCAGGCCACAACTGGGGTGTGGAATTTAGTCCATTAATCAAGCACCCATAATAGCAGTACTGACAGTACCAGAGCAGAGAGCATAAACACCCTAATCACTCCCTGAGTGATAAACTCCTGTTTAAGAACAGGAATAGGTAAGCACAATGAGAGATCTCCGAAATTAATTTTTGCCTTTTGTTAAGTTTCTCTCATTTTTCACCACTTTTGAATAGTTGTCCCAAATAATATACCAGAAATTGTTCCAGATCTTGTACTGGAATGAACACGACAAGTAAGAACTCGAGGAATTCAAGGTTAAGCCCAAGGCAAAGATTACAGCAGAAACTTTGTTTTTCATTTACATTTTAGCTCCGTCTCAGCTGAATAAGATGGAACAACCAAGGCAATAATCTACTTTACAGAGTTAATAATCAGAAAGAATCTAGCTTACTCTGCTGTGAGTAAAAAAATTTCCACACCTGATCCAACAGAGGATATTTTGTGGAGGGAAGATTTTGAGGACTGGAGAAAAAAAAAAAATTGCTTTTTTCAAAGTGTGACTCTTTATATTATGAGAACTGAAAAATATAATGAAGCATATATTGCATGACACTGTGGTTTGTAGCTAGAATCTGAAATTTCCCCATAATTTCTAGCATAGATTGGTGTCACTTATTATTTCATAAAAAGTAACGACTAGGGAAGTTTGGGTGAATTTTTTGCTTCTTGCTTTCCTAAAAATTTTAGTCTCTAGTCTGGAGCTCAGTAAAACAAGGTAATTTGCTCCTTCCCTGCACAGAGATCTTATACACACTCAGATGCTGTACATACCAGCTTCACACATCCTTTCTTAGTGTTCCCTAGTAAGAAGAAACACACTCACCTGCAGAGTGTAACTGAGCAGAGTATGCTGTACAAAATCTGTCCCTCTGTGCTCTGACCTACTCAATGTTTTGGCTATCAGGACTGCCCAGGGCTTATTCTTGTATTTAGAAGTAATCAAAGTAAGACAGCACTAAAGCTGTGCATGTCTACCATCACCCAGACTTTGTGTCTGGGCTTAAGGCAACCACAGGAGAAGAAACTAGTAAATAGGTTTGTGGTTCTTGTCTCTGAGTAGATCTGAAATATCCAAATTTTGGTATGTTTTTGCAAAAGCGTTCTGGTTTAGATAATCTTCTAATAATTCTCATTTACAAAGAGACCTCCGAGAAAAAAAATATCCCAAGAAACCAAACTAGGGCAAGATATTTTAAATGCAATTCGCCATGACCAGCTGTATGATTCACTAGTAGCTTCATCTTCCATCATTCCAAGGGCACAGAATCTAAATTTGTCAGCACTGGACAGAAACAGTGTACAGCCATGGCCAAGTCATTGAGTAAAGGAATATTGGCAATTATAGAAGAGCATAATCCATTCTAGGACCTTGAGTTATGTAAATATATCCATTTGTTAGAAAGCATAGAATTTTAACTAAAGATTATATATATGTAGGGGAGATATGACTTTAAATTAGTTCTGTGTAATCCAATTTTTTTTTCCTATGGATAGGATACCAAAGAAGAATTAACTACAGAGAGTAGATCCAATATTTCATTCCTAATATTGGTAGACATAGGGATGATAAAAGCTGATACGACCATGGGCCAGATTAGCACTTACTGAGCTCTAATACAGTCCCTGGATGAAAGCATCTTTTATCTTTCAGTCCTAGTTGAGAAACAGTATGAAAGCATAAATCACAGAGGAGATACTCAGAATACCTCCTTATGGTCTTAGACATAAGAAAAATACATAGGGCAAAGTGATTTTTTTAAGTTATGAGTGTTCTTTTAGAACCCTCCCCTGAGATTAACAGAGCATTATTTGACACAAAACCAGTACAATCAGTATGAATATGTTATCATTTCAGAATATACAATATTCTTCATTTCTTTCTGCCATTAGTAGCAGACACTGTTGCACTGACTTGCTCTTTGCTTTGCCAATGAGTCACTGCATCATCATCTGCATTCCTGCTGCTGGGGCACAGTGGTAGAAACTGTAATTAATGTTGAGATGGATGTCCTGCATGGGTATACAACTCCACTGGGCAACCTTCATGCATATACTGAAATGATAGGAATATTTGCAGTCTGTGCAATGGCAGTGTCTCAGAATCTCTCTCAAATATAGATTTTTAGGTACACTTAAGTTAAAGAATGAACCAGTTTTTCTCACACACTGCATGATTTCAAATTTCCTCTATATCTCTACTAAACTAAAATGTGCATTCTGATAGGAATTCCACCAAAGTTTGAAATCTCATAACTCCTCCAAATAAGTTAATTAAGCATTTTTTCTGTTGGAAAAGTGTGCTTCACTTCCACTTTTAATTCCTCAGGCTACTCACCTTTTGCCCTTGTTGAGCATGACGGTACAAAGGTAAAAGGAGTATTACTCTTAAAGATAGCATCAGCATTGCCAGTCAGAGTGCAGGAGGAAATTGTAGCTGGAGAAGAATTTGTTAGTAAGGGTAATTATTAGTCAGACCATGAAATTTAGGTTGCTTTACTTATTTTGTTCATTGAGTTCTCAGGTAAACTCGAGAATACAATTTAATCAATTTTTTTGGTTTGCCTTTAACACTTGAACACAATTCCTCTCCTATAAAATGATAACGAGTGTTCCTCAGTTCTTCAAGTATACATGTTTTTTTATTTTTTACATGTTATGTAAAAAATAACAGCATTTAATTCCCTATTTTTAAGCAAATTGGAAAATGACTGCACATATTACTTTTTCCTGGGATTTGTGATAGTTTTGAAACTGGGCTTTTTTCCCAAGATATTAAAGAACTTTTTCATATAATGATTTAAAGATAAAGAATTTATAACATGGTGTCAATTTTTAAGAATTTTTCATTTTGATAATTTAGGCAGCTTTTTAAAACTCAACTAGATATGGAATTGAGACAGAACTTCAGAAATGTGATCAACTCACACAATATAGCTTTGATATGGCTGGAAGAGTTCTAAACTAATCCCTGGTCAAGGCTATCATATACCCTGCTTGTCTGTACAGATAAAATTAATGAACAGTTTTAGCACAACTGGGATCAGAAGTAGCACAATTGTCTGCATTACCAATATGAATTTCACTCTTTAGTGTAATAGTTTTTCAATTGAATTTTGAACAGAGACCTCATTGGATTTTTAAAACACATTCCTGGAGGTGGTGATGTGTGGTGATGTGACACATACTTGTCTGCAAACCCCTGAATTATACAGTAAATGAGCACATTTATATCTGAAAGTAAAGATTTTTAAGACTTTTACAGAGACTGCTGCCTTCTTCAGTGTTTGCTTTGCAAAGACATGCACAACATGACCTAAAGATTCAAGGAGGAAGTTAAATTAATAAAGTTTTTAAATAGTTTCTGATTTTTATTTCTCAAACAAAAAATCAAGTTGCTTGTACTTTGAACTTCCATCAATTGTCAATGTTTTAGTAAGAGTTTTCCAGGACAGTCAAAAAGGAAACCAGATCAGAACAATGGGTAACGTAAGCATTTATCTCCACTACCCTGTATGCTGATAAGAAAAAGCCAAGTAACTGTTCTCTCTCATCTTTTTAATTTTCTGTTTATTACCTCCTGAAGTAATTTGCTCCATTTAACACAGAAAATTAGATATTTTGATCTGTAAATTTCCCCTTGTTCTCATCTTATTATGCCATCTGCTTATTCTTTCTCCTGTACAGAAGAAACACATTTTTAATTGGTAACAATTTTCTTTTAGATATTTTATGTCTTTTTGACCAATTTTTTTTCTGACTCAGCTGCCAGTGGAAATTTCCTTACACAAAAGACAGTAAAACTGCTTCTAAGAGAGAGCATCCCAAGTTTAACAGATATTAACAGACAGTATTTGGACATTGGCTTATTTTAACTGAACCAGAACTGTCTTCAGTTTTAATGAGTTTGGTTCAGTTGTCTTCATTTTTAATGAGTTTTGACATATAATAATAATAGCCCTAGGTGCCTTAACTTTTAGATTTACAATATCAGATATCATAAATGGACTTGGGTCTCAGAAAGTGGATATGCAGCACAGCCTGGACAGGGGTCTCTGCAATGCCACCCAGGCACTGGTTGTACTGAAATTCCACTGCTGAAACATAAGAAAATATCCTTCATATCCTGGAGGGGCCTTGTGCTCTCAGGTGATCTCAGACCAGATTTTCTTGGCAGTCTCAAGCTTGGTTTGAAATACACCTGGGTGCTTGCTGTCTTTTGGCTTTAGTAGCCCAGAAGAAATTTAATATGCCCATCCTCAGCATGTGTAGGCCTAAAGCACAGTCTTGATGGGTGGGGCCAATTTTAGTCCTCTTGAAATAACCTTAAATTCATCATCCCAGCTCTGAGATATTCAAAGTGTCCACCCTGCTCTTTGAAATCTATGTCAAAGAAACCAAAAATACAGTTATATTTCTAGATCCTTCTTTCTACTAAATGTATAGATGGTGTTAATTTTGAAACTAGGATAATTGCTGTTGCAATGTAAATTATTACTAAACTCCAATAGATTTAGTGGTAGTCTTGTGTCTGTGACCATCCAGTCTTTAAGTAAACATGGCATGACAAAGACCTTTGCTGCTAAGTGCCCGTTTCTCAATTGCTCTAAAATGTCTTAACCCAGTCCAGTGTATAAAAGACATGAGGAATGGTGTTTGGGTATTTAACAGAACCAGTGCCAGGATTTCTGGACATCAACTGTTTTTAAAAAAGAGCAAGGGCTGTCTAAATAAACCTGAAAGTGCTGCTTTAATCAAAACCACTCAGAATATAAAGCTACTGAACGTAGCAGCATCAGATTGGTATTTGCCACATCAAGAAGTGAAATAAAGTTATTAAAAATTATTAGAAGTTTGTGTCCTTTGTACATCTGAAATAATTCTGATTATGTAAGCCTAAGCAAAGATGACAGCATTTGGGAGCATTTTATACTTTCAGCTCTAAAATATTAGAGACACTTAAAATAGTGGCTTTTCATGCTGCATGGCTCTGCTCCACAGCAAAAGAATAGATAAATTTGTAGATCCAAAGGCAGAAATTCCCATTAAATTCTCATCTCAGGACATCCTGTCATCCAACACTGTTGGACTCTGTTTTTCTCTTTTTTGTGACCACTAAAGAAGGTTAAACAGTCATTCATTAAGGTCATGAAGTAATGACACCTATTAGGTAGGCTAAGCTGTTGTGAGGCCCACTGAGAATTACCTTTTAAAACAGCTGTGACCCCATTACACATGGTGTAGGCCATAGGACACTTTTCCACTGAAAAGAAACCCAAATAAGGGTTTCATTAGAAAGCCATAAACTTAACACAGGCAAACCCAACTAACTTAATAAAACAGCAGGCCATTTAAAACAAATGTATAAGGTTCTTGGGGGAATATGTATTTGGTATGCAGTAAAATTGTAACGCTTTTACTGCAGGACACTTTCTAACTTTGAGAGCCAAAGGTTTTTCACCCAAAAGGTTTTTCAGGAATGCATATTCACCCCATTTGTGCAAATAAAGAATGAAGAACCTCAAGAAAGGCATGGAAAGGTGATGATATCCCAAGTCAACTTCTGCTTTTGAAGATGTTCATGTAAACCATTGCAAAGTTTGCTTGGAAATGCTAATCTTGCTCATGTTTACTTAATTTCAATCCATAATGGAAAAAAAAGACGCACAAAACACGCCACTCCTGCAGATCCCCCCTCTCCTATTGTCAGAGGTATATCTAAAATATTAAACTGAGGGCTGGAGTACACTTTCAAGCAGTCTCCCACTTGTTGACTCATTAATTGTTAGTGCTCTGCCTGGCATAAAACTTTGCTAAGACTTTCTCAAACGTACCGGAGTGCGGTTCAGGGCATAGTGCAAGCCATGTACTGTTTGCAGCACACAGCATAGGTGAAGGTGAGAGAAAAGTCTTTACCTGCACAGATGTGAGCAATACCATCTTATTTGGGATGAGAGAATAGCCCTTCATCTGTTTTATTTACCCAACCACTGCCACCCTTACATGCAGACCTGATCTGGCAGGGCTTTCACCACAAATTGGTAAACCTGGAATTAGAGGTCTTCTGTTAGTGAGGTGCATTCTTTAGCCAAGAAGTCCTGTTGAGAAGCTGTAGGAGTGAAACAGAGAGCCCTCAAAGAAATTACTTTAGGTTTTATAATGCCACTTTCCATACCTCAAATGTGAGATGCAACAATGATTCAAAGAAAAAGGCTAAGCAGAGAGAACCTGAAGGAACCAGCCACACCTTATTCTTTGGCTACAGAATGAGCAATTGTTGAACCAAAGTAAACAGAATGTGCTTGCCCCATCTTGCTGTAATACAGACTGTACTATGCAAATTATCTTTAGGCCCACACACATACAATAATGAGAACACGGGAAATATCATCTAGGGCAATCTAATTTACTGTTACTGAATTAGCCTAAAATTTTCACAACTTTTAAAGAGTTTCATAGCTGGGAAGTGATGTTGGAATATAAATTAATATCATCAGATCTGATAACCTGATGTTACTTTTACCCATACATACTGTTCTACTTCCAAATTTGCTTTTGAAAGAGTTTACATTTTATAGGTTACATGAGAAAATAAGAAATCCTTTAGAAAATAAAGGATTTCTTAGCTGTTTGAATCTGGATATTTTATCTTACTAACTAATACTGTAGTCTGTAAATTGCCTTCAATATGTTAGTTTTCAAAAAATTGTTTGCCAACATTAATGTAGACTCACTGAGACATTTTTGCCTTTCCTTGTAAATTCACTCACTGAGGACTTGGTGGGGTGCATTTGGCCATCATTAACTCCGATCACCCCAGTCTGTGCATCCGTGGAGAATGGATTTGGGTGCACACAGGGTAGCAGGTGCAGCTTGGCAGGGAGTGGTAAGGTGGGCGGAAGGTCTTGCCCACATAGCATGCCGGAAATTATGTAATTTTGGGTGTGTGAAATTTACTAAATAGGTTTGCTCTGACATTAACCTAGTACTCAAGTCCCTAAATGACAGTTTAAGCATGTAGGACACTTACTAAAAACACCCCACCTAATCTGTTTAGGTGCCTCAAATGGCAAAGGTACTATTTTGGATATCAGGATAAATTCCAGCCTTTCAGACTGAAGGGAAAGCACAGAGGAAGTGAACCCCAATGTCATGCAGCAAGAGAGATACCTCAGAGCTAATGCCAAATGCCTTATGCCAAAGTCACAAACTAGGACACACGAATTAGAAAGAGATGAATATTCTTTCTCTTTCAGGGCCATACTCTCATTCTCTGGCAGGAAGTTTGAGAGATATTTTTTTCACACATTTGGCTCAAAAATTCCTCCTCTAACTTTCATTCCAGTTCTTGAATGAACTTCCTCTAATTTCCACAGATCTTTGTACATCTGTAGCATAAGAAGCTAAATGTCTAATTTCTGGTGCTAGCTTAGTGGGAAAAGCCATTTATCCCATCATCAGGTAATTATCATAAAATAAATACCCTTTTGTGAGGGAAAAATCCCTCAGTAACTACATGCAGAAATCAAAATACACAGGGCCCAAATGAAAACATAGCTCTGGACCACTCTACAGTTAAAAGAGATGATGGAAAGATAATTATGTGGGAGAGGAATGTTTCTTTGCAGAAGTAGATTTGATGGACTAAGTTCAATAACCTAAAATTAGGACATGGCTACAGCTGGAAGAGAAAGAAGAAGAAAATTATATTAAGGACAAAATTAGAATGTGGAGAGTACTCAATGCACTGTGTTTCTGCAGGAAGATTATTTTTTCATAGTGAAAAAAGAGAAAAATAATCAATGAATCTGTAATATCAGTGGAGAATGGAATGGAAATTATCATGATAGGATTTTGTATACATGAAAAAGGAACAAATTGTTGCTGGACTTTGTGATGAAAAGAGAGGGAGAAGTGCTCAAACTTTATAACCAGGAAACTACAGCAACATATGTTGGGTTGTTTTGAGGAGCTCTTAGGTCAGATGACACATTCAGAGGGAAGGAAGAAGGGAAATGATCTGTCTTGTGCTGCAGACGTTACGTTCATTTCTGAGAGTACGTACAAGATGTGAATAGACTTCAGTGACAAGTGTGTCTTTGTGTGCTCAGCTGCAGGGATATTTTTGCTATTATTTGACACTGCAAAGTAATACATTTCATCCTCTTACATTTACACAACATATATGTGTGTACACACCCAACAATATATACGTACACACAGAGGTACACATAGAGGTGGACATATATATATATATATATATGTAAAAGCCACATAAATCTAATCTTTTCTCTGGAAGTTTTTTTTTTAAATAATTTAGATGAATTTTCATCCATATATATTCTATTTCCTAAACATGTATCATCATTTTTGATTTTTGAAATCTACATAGAAAGATTTAATTCAGACTTTTTGGTTCATTTCTTCTCAGTAGGTCAGTAACATTTGTTCTAGTTGCCATTTGATTTATCTCTACTTAATTTTACACAATTTTTCGCATTTCAAATATGTATTTCAGTAACAATAATTAACTGATTCAGAATGTCCAATTGTTAAACTAAGTGGAATTCTTGATGTGCAGGAATATCTGAATATGCCACTCAACTTTACTTTCACCTTTGGTGAAAGAATGTTCTCAGGACTTCTCTGTTACTATTTTTTTGAAATAGTTTGGTTCAATTTAAGCTAGGGTTTTTTTATGCTGAAGAAGATATTCCTCGGTAACCACAATTAAAACAATAAAATATATTAAGAAAATATTTTCTAGAATACCAGATTCTGAGCCAACTGTTCTTGGTGAAATGTATGGACTGTGATGGCAGTGGACGTATGGAGGCTGTTAGAAAGGACTTTTGAAAAAAACACAGCATTATTTTTATCTATCACACTGAGACAAAGCTGGATTTGGGAACTCTGCAGTGTTTATAGGTGGGCAGATGTAGAGCCCTGGATGAATCAAATCCCACACTTTATGTGGTGCAGTGGATTTAGGTAAACTGCACATTTCTCTGTAGTGTTATGTGGAGTCATGGTGCCACTAGATGTAGAGGGACTTACTCCATAGCCATGTTTACAGGGTGGGCTTCTGTGCAGACCACCCCACATGACAGGGAATGTCCTCCTGTGGATCTTCTATACATTCCTGTCACACGAATGCTGACAGTGACACAACCAGTCCTCTGCTGACACAGCATTGTGTGTAGTGGTGCCCACAGTGACATGGAAAAATTATCCTTCAAGGCACTGCCACAAATGAAACTATCTGCTTTGATTAGCACTCCCCCTGCATGAATGAGAGATCCACAGAGCAGCCTCATATTGTATACAATCAAAACAAAAAAACAAAACAAAAGAACAACAACAAAAAACAAACAAACAAACAAACAAAAAAAAAAAAAAAACAAAAAACCCCCCAAAAAACCCAAAACCAAAACCAACCCCCTTTTTTTTTGGTTTGTTTTCATCTAAGTGTTGCAATACAAAAATACAAACCTTATTAAAAATGTACCACTTTCCTAAGACAAAATAATCTGGGGGGAGTAAAAAGCATATTTATGACTAGTAAAGGAAAATTAGACTTTTGACTAGTTTTTTTTAACAAGTGTTTAAATGCAATAAATAGTTTTTCAGAAAAAAATTGCTTTTCAATAGACAAGGACTTCCCCTTGCACTGTTTTATATCTAGTGGAATGCTCACATTGTTTCTATTCTTACTTAATTGTTAGGAGAAACCCTGTTTGTATTTTCACTGTAACTGGAATGTCTTGTTCTTCTGTAAGAACTCCTCAGGATTGTTTGCTTGGCAGACTCTTGGGCTTTTCAACTAATGCACAAGTAAGATAAGAATAATCAACTTAAATATTTACATTGGACATTTCCAATGGTTAGTTCCAAATTACAGTTTTTCAAAGGGCTGGAAAAGACACTGCATGGCGAACTGAAGTGTATATCTTTAAAGTCTTTCAGTTGTTAGTGTTCCCATTCAAATTGTGGTGCTGAAAACCCTTACTTAATGACATATCCCAAAAGGCAGCAGAGTTGTGGATCTCTATTTGCTTCTAATAAAATAGCATTGGTGGGATCAGAAGTGCTGGCAGCTCAGTGCAGCACACCCCTCTCCATTTCTATACTATTTTCTTCCTGCAAAGGTTATTACTCACATATACTACATCTTCCTCGTGAGCATTTTAAATGAGTTCAGTAGCAGCAGACCACACCAAGCACATTCAGAATTTCAAACTGCTTAAACTTAGACTAAAAAGACCAAAGGTGCCTATTTTTTACAATTTCCTTATTAAAGGAGAGATTACATAACAGACACTTTATGCTAACATTCAAATACCCCACGTGTGAAGAAATCAGCTTGCAGAGACACTGTCAGTGAGTGTGTGTCAGAGAGTGTCTCTGCAAGCGTTTTATGCAAACACTTCTGCGAGTGTTTTATGGAAACTGTATAAGATCTGAAATAGTTGATATTTTCAGGATTTTTACTGTGACATAGAGGACATTTTCTCAAGGTAAAGCTATGAGAAAGGAAAGGAATTTAATTATCAGATAAATAGGAATTGGACACACATTGCTAGATGGTGCATTCATGTCCATTTATTGCTAAATGTATTTGAACAATTTAACCTGGGCACATAACCCATCTCCACTCAGAAGTAGTCTGTGCTAAACTCTGCAGTGGTGTAATTATATGACTTTTCTCAGAGTGCTGCTTCTTAATACTCTTGCTCATTCTGTCTGCAGGAGAGGGCTGACAGTGCTCAGCCACTCTTGAGATACCTTTCCATAATTCTTATGGCCAATTTTGTAAAATTTGGAAGAGGATGAAGCAAATGAGGGGTAGTGCTTCAGCAGAAAGAGATATCTTGACAATTGCCTCAGAAATGGTGTTTGCTTCCATTAAACTCAAACCTTTCTGTTCATTCATTAATATCTTTAGCACCCTTCAAATATGCAGTTTCAAAGCTACTGTCTGCTATTTTCTTATGTTGTATTTTTGTCCTTTGAGAAATTAAATTTATTCTTGTATACAGCATCTCTGCTCTCATTGCCTTAAAACATGCAATATATAGTCTAATCATTTGAGAGTGAATTACTTTGTGTTCTTGTGAATGTTGCTTGATATTAATTCCTCCCAAATTACAACAAACATGTCAGTTCCAGGTTATGCCTTCAAGCAAGAGCCAAATTGACCAATCACAGCAACACTTGAAGAATTTGTAGTGTTCTGAGTGTATTCTGACTGAAATATCCCAGTTTGTAGTGGGTCAGATTGCGTGTCATGGAGGAGGTGTTGGTTAGACTTTTGTGTGCTGGCATATTTGGTGAGGTGTCATTGATGTTACTCCTCGGAGTTTTAGTCTGTCTTAAAAAATTTTAAATTTTTGTTCTTTTTTCATTATAATTTTCTGATAGTCTCTTTGAAGAGATTATATCTTATTCAAATTGTTTCTCTCTGGTCCCATAAAAGGGATCCTTATAATTTCTCTGGTTTAGTATTTCAGTTTTTGTTTCCTCAGTGGAGTGAAATTAAGTAAAGAAACCTCCTTTCTATTGCCATTTCCACAAATCATTTGACTTATCAGATTGCCTCAATTAATCTTATTAATTAGGTGCTCAAATATGACAGTGATAAAGGTCATGAAAGAAGCCAGAGAGAATGACAGTATCTAAGCAATAATAACACAGAAAAATATATTTTAATTTTAAAAGACTGATATAAAACTAAATATGTCACTGGTACAAACTTGTGAGTGTTGATATGATGCAGCTGAGAAATCAAACATTGGACATTTGATTCAAAACCTTTGAAGACTTGCTCAATCAATTAAAATGAATGCATTTGTTTTGAAAGAATGAGGAGAATGTCATGTAAAGTAAGGAGCAAAGCCCATTTTTGAGTGACACCTTTCTATGAAACTTCTTCAAAAGAAAATTCTTCAGTCTGAAATAAGTTTCTAGGTTTTTTAGACATCATACCCTGCTTACATGGGAGAGACTGCTTACCAGGCTTCTGACAAAGAATAATGCCAAACTTGTGTAGAGATAAAGAGAAAATTATATTGAACTTTTTTTTTTTTGCCATTTAAAATGCAAATTATTTTATGTTGACAGAGTATGTACAGATGATAAAACCAGTGACCCAAAATTAGCTATTGATGTCAATACATGTGCAGAATTTTAAAGCAGGAAGCCTGCCTATATACAGAAAATCCAACCAACCAACCAATGAACCAAATACTTTGTTTTCAGGGCCAAAATTTTGTCTGCTGTGCTGTCTATGAATGCAGTGTTGTCTTTGCTGAAATCACTGTGGGAGATTCTTTCTCCATGTCAGAAGTTGTGATGCAGAACAGATGCTGAGACATAATATATCCACCCATAAATCCTTAAACTAAGAGCTGTGACCAGTAATACTGTCTGTGCAGGAGTCTGTGCTCAGATACAGTTCCCTTACTCAGAGGCCAAATCTGTGTCCCATTTCTGTAACCTTGTGACTAAGAGGTGGAATGCCAACTTGAACTGCTCAGTTCCAAAAGAGTTCTATAGTACCCCTGAAATCCCTCTTCATAGCTCATTTCTATCCCTAAGCAGTGAAATCTGGAGAATTCAGTTCCTTTCTGGGGATGTGGGCAGTTGCACAAGAAATACAATTACATGGATTTGTTCCTGTTTGAATATAAAACTCTACAAATTAGGTCTATTCCCTAAGCTCAAATTCCATTATTAAAATAAGTCAGCTGGAAGAGGATCCAGTGTATTAATATTAACATGAGAACACCAGGCCTTCTGGGCTGTATCCATATTCCCAGAGGTGCAGTCTGTACTCTCACTCTGTACTCTCAGCACAATTGAAAATTCCTCCTCCCCTGAAGTCAACTACTTCAGAAATAGGGAAAATGGCTGATGAGGTGAACATACATAGCTGGATAATGTTGACACTCCTGCCTCAGACTGTGATCTCAGGGTGAAGGACTGTTGCAGAAAAGAGGATCAACATTCATACACAATTGCATGGGATGACTGATGACAGGTTCACTTGCATCAGAATGGTATTGGCACTCTCACATATGAGTGGGTTTCTGAAAGCCTATTCTTGTGTCTTGAAAAAAAAAAAAAAGCCTTAAAAGCCTTAATATGAAGTTACATGATCAATGTATGGTTTCTGCAATATGTCCAGGTGAAAATGATATTAAAAATCATCTTGGTTTAAGGCTTATGCTGCTAAGCATTAACGTTGATGATGATTTAAATGAGTAATCCACTGTGAGAGAAATGAGAAAATAAACATGAAACTGTTAAAACTCAATGAGATCCCACTTGAAAAAGCTATGAAAGTAATTCTGAGCACATTTTTGTTCAAAACAAAAGTAAATGTGAGTCTCTTTCAGGAATTCAGTATGTATGAGTGGAGGTGGATAGGTACTGCTTCAGAGGGTGGGAGAAGTATAGTGCAGGAGGAAAGGCAGAACAGAACAGCATTGTACTGGTCTCTTCCACACAAACCAGTTTTGCAGCTGCTTGTACAAACAAACAAACAAAAAAATCCGTATGTTAAGCTGTAATATGTATTTACTCAAATTGATAGTACCTATAGTGATTGTTTTATGTGGATAACATTAAGATTTTATGTTGTTGTTAAAGTCATGTTTGCAAGGATTCTTGAAGTACACAGCCAAAGATAAAGGGTAGCATTAGCAAGGGTAGTCTCTTGCCACTATTTTTTCTGTTAGCTTACTGCTTTACATACAACACTCCTAAATCCACCTCTTAAGATAATTTTATTTGGTATCTCTGAATTTGGCCTATTTTAACTAAATAGTTACCTGTTTCACTCCTGTCTTAATTTATCCCTTAAAACCAGTCTAACAGGTATCTAATAAATATCTGCTAAGTATTAAGGCTTTTATTGACAATACTTCACCTCCTGCACACATCCACAGCATTAATTTGACATAATCGTCCAGCCTTGTTCAGAGAAAAATAAGCTCAGGGATAAAAAGCTGCTCCCAGATAATCCAAATAATAATTACAACTCCCTTGATTTTCAGCATGGCCTCATTTTACTCTCAGTCTTTTCAAAAAGAGACTGTTTTCAAACCATCCTGAAATATCTGTGACCATATTTTTCAAATACTAAAACCAGTGCAGTGCTAACCTAAACATGCCCTTATCTAGGGCTGCTGAGGATGTATGTGATTTCCTGAGCATATCCTGAGCTTGAATACACTCGTTCACAAGCTGATAAAGTAACATGGCACTTTTGAAATTAAAATAGCAGCATTTAAATAAATTCCTTTAAAACAAGAATACTAAGATATAAATTTATTTGAGATCATCTGTTGATTTTTATCTGTGTCAATAGCAATCCTTGTTGTATTGGAAAATCAGAATAAAAAAAAATGCTCACACAGAGTCAGAATAATGCATAGACTGAGCTGAAATATCTACTGCTGGGCTAAATGACTAGCAGTGAAAGACACAGAAGCTTCAAAAAACCCTGTCTAAACATTAAAAGTGGAGAGGAAATATTTGACATGGTAAGAGATGTCATAACTGAGGAGAATTGGACAAAAATTAAGAAAAGTATATATGGAACAAAATATCGTTAAGAACTTGCTGCCAATCATACCTGTGCCAGTGTTTGATTTTGCTATTTTTTTTCAATGGATATTTCATTAGGGTCAAGGGAATACAATGTATTTGGGTTTAGCTGCTGTATTTGCCATCCAGCATTTTGTGGTGATTCCTACACAAAGGTACAGAAGAAAGGAAGCATAGTCAGATAACGGTTCTTGTGGAAAATTTCATATCAAATATGAGTGTACATATCTATTTCCACCAGGAATCTAAATCACCATTTGCCTCTGAATCACTAACATCTTGCAAAGATTCTCATGCTGGCCACTTGTCCAGCTATGCAGTTTATTCAGATATTCATTATCAGCCTTTTCCTACATAGATGGTCAGAGACTTAGACATATCTGCACACAGACATAAGAGGGAATATTGTTGTGAAAGCAGTTTAAAGATTACGACTGCACATTACTACAGTGTAATAATAAGTGAAATAAAACAAGGCTGGTGTGAATACATTCAAAAATCACTCTTCAAACATTGGTAAAAACAAATATGAGTGCCACATGATGAGCTGCTGCTATTTATGAAGACATATGTTGCATGCAATTTTTCCTTCTTACATTCAATATCTTACTCATCAGAAGTTCTTGTGACACAGAGCCAAGCAAAACCAGCTCTGGGTCTTTTAAAATTCAACATATGGGGATAAGTTTGGGAACATCTAAAATGGAAATTAGTATCTTACCTTTGCAAAAAGTTAATATGGAAGCTGACATCAGCCTCTTTGCTAATTTACATGTCAAATTCCCAGTTAGCCTCTTTGCACAGGAAAAAGTCCTATTTCTGTTTGAAGGGCCCCTGAAGAATTCATACCTTCTGGTTTTAAGTGTTTCTGATGATTTCATGTGAGAATGGAGAGAGACATAATACAGTAAATTATATCTGAAATATGAAAGTAAGATATGTTTTTGGCTGCACAATAGTATAAACATGACAGACCAAAACATCTTTAGTAAAAATTTTGGATGGGTAAATTAAATTACTCATTAATACAGACAAGCACATGACAGCTGGATTTGCTTCTAGCTTCCTCTGAAAGCTTTGAGTCATGTCTATTTGAGGCATTTTTCACTTTATCATATTTATTTAGCATGTTTTATATGTATTAATTTCTTATTTTGCTGTTTGGTATATTTGCCATTTCACAAATTGCAGGATGAAAAGTTGTCTCCTTGGGACAGTGTGCAATACACATCAGACGCTTCTCTTGAACAAGAGTCTTACTGCAAAAGGAGAGAAAATACAAGTAAAGTGAAATAGCATTAGAGCAGGGGAAAAATCAGGCAGAGATATTATGCACTGAGATGCATCAGGAAAGAATCTAGAATCTCATATATAAAGAATCTAATGTCTCAATGACAAAAAAAAACTTTTTAGGAAAAAACATGCAAGAGACAGACTTTTATATCTTATAATCAGTAACCTCAGAAGAGGGAGTTTAGAAGACTAGCTGAGAGAAACAAATCACTTAGTGCAAATAATAAATTCAGCCAAGGAGAAGCACTGATTGTTAGAATATGATTGACACAGGCTCTGGAGACAGATGTCCTCCTGCCCTCCCAGCTGGAAAGGCTGACTGGGTGGGGCTTCTTTAGAAAACTGGCTGCTGCCATTGTACAGCTAAAAGAAGAGTGGACATGCAGAGGTAAATTTTCAAAGCAGTGTGTTTATTAACTACCCATTGACTAATAGAGGCAATTGTTAGTGAACCTCCTGCACATCTCTTTGAAGACCTACCCAGTTTGTCTGAGGTGATATCTCACCATTTATGCCAGAAAAGTGGCTTCCAAGATAGAGGTGGGCCTTACTTGACAATGGATGAAATGGGTGATCTCAGGAACCCTTTGCCTTTTTAAAAAGCCATGTGAGGTCTCTCATACTACAATTCACATTCAATTTAGTTTTCTTTGTCTTCTCACAAGATCAAAGAATTTTTTGTTATGTCATCACACATGACATGGGTAATGAAAGCTTTGAGAAGCTAGAACTGACAGTTTCCAGCATGGCCTCTCATTCTGTAGCTTTTCAGTATCCTCATTTATATGGGGGCAACATGGGGGAAATGATTAAGAATCCTTCACCTGGCAATCCTTGAACTCTCATCATTGTGAGCTGAGAACAAGAATAACCTCACCATTATTATGCCTTACCCATGCATACTTACAATGAATAGATCATCACTCTAAGTGTTTCTTCACTATAGCTTTGCAAAGTGCTGCAGCATTTGTGAGCTAGGTATAAATCAAGTAAGTGTAAATTTTTGAATCCCAATCAAAAATATCTGGAGTAAACATCACACAACAAAAAAGAGGATTGATTCAAATTTTTAAACAATTCCACTAGCTCGTTCTTGAAGACATTGCTGTCTGAATATGTCTTGACTGACTGTCTGGAAATTAGTAACATCAGATCATGGCTAAATCTCACATGAATCATGGCACAAGAATAGATATTATTTATTATAGGTTTTTTGGTTTTTTTTTTTTTTTTTTGGTTTTTTTTTTTTTTTTTTTTTTTTTCATTTTGTTTGCCCCCTTCTTTTGTTCCTGGCAGTCTCTCTAAGGTGTGCAAACAATTATACAAGACCATGCATAGCAAAACAGCAATCATCAAGGAAGGAAGGAGTTATAATTGTTGCTACAGTTAAAATTGTGCATTACACTGTCATACATATGGGAAACAACTCTCTTGCCTCTATGTGCATTCTTGTTCTCAGTGTCACAGGAGAAAAAAAAATGAGGTTATATATTTTCACAGCATCCACCAGCTTAAATGTGATTCAATCAATTACATTTTGGCTGTGGTTTTGAGGTGTGTGTCTAATTCTGCTGATGAGGTTTGTAGTGGCACAGGTGCTACTTAAATTTTACATGTGCAGTGTTAAATTGCTCTGGGCATATCTCCAGAAAAATGGTCTTTCTGTTTGTATTACCTGGAACTGAGCCAATATGAGGCCATGACTGAGACGCAACTCAGAAAAAAAGACTGGGTATATTGTGCAAGTAGAAAGAATTCCATTCTGAACTGTGGTCAATATTGTGTTGTATTTCAAGTAGCATATGCATTTCTATTCGAATGTCTACAAATCTTTTTCTTTCAGACCGAGATGGGAAATCAAGTACCAAAATACTTGTTTGAAAATAAACAGAATAATTTGGGAATTAGAATGTTAAAACATTGGGAATTTGAGTGCCATGACACACAACTTTGAATTTAGCATAAAATATTAAATTATTATATACTGATATTCTGCAAGCAAAAGCTTTTGCCTCGATTTGATATTACTCTGTGTCTTTCACAGCTGTTGTAACATGGAAATACAGTTTCATTGCTTCATGGCTTGTTTCTATCTGCACAGATACTATCAAGTTCCCATGATAGATAAATTTCTGGAAATGCTGTGAATGTAGCATGTAGGAAATTTGAAACCATTATGGGAAGAGTAACAGAAAACCTATAGAGAAGAGGTCATTGAACAGCTGAGAGCCCACTTTGCTTAACTTCGCTTACTTATAAACACTGTTTTTTCAAGGAAAAAATTACATCCTAATTTTACATATGAAAAAATTTGATCCAGAAAAATATCATCTTTGGTAAGAAATATGTGAAATATTTTGAAGGATTGAGTTCAAAAGTTTAGGTTGCTTGCAATAGTCTGTCAGTGCACAAAGAATGCCAATTAAAGCTTCATTAAAAGCCAAACACAACCTGTGTTTTACAAAAGTGATGTCCTGGGTAGTTTGAAAACATAGCATATGGATCTTGGAAATACAACTGCAGAGTTGTATTTTCAAATTAATTTATTTCAGTCCTTCAGTGTCACAAGATTGTTGACATAGTTGATTGTTTCATACTGTTAGCCATATGAAAGATACTTTTGAGATGGGAGGAGCCCTGTTCAGTCACAGACCTTAAAAGAATATCCTAATATTACATTGGAGGAAAGGATTGCTTAATTGCAGGTTGCATAGCTGAAAAGACATTGGGGGTGCTGTTTCTCAACAATCTTAGAAGACACTCATGGGAGAGCAGTTGCAGGGCTGCTAAGGAAGATGAGTGGATATGATAAATTCATTTTCCATATATTGTTGCCTTCTGTGATGTGAACACAAGAAGTATGAAGAGAGAATATTTGTTTCTCATATTGTTTAATATTGGGAATGAGCATAACCAGAGAATCTTAATTGTCTCTTTCCCAATTTTCATCCCATTAAGTTGCCACAAACAACCTTTCTTTAAAAGTTTAAATTTCTTTTACAGAGTCTAAATTAAGAAATATTGAACAGTTCCCAAGTCCATGATTTTTAACGCCAGTTCCTCTGTGGAAACAGTTTAGCTGCATAATTTGACATAGTCTGAATGTCAGTGCAAACATACCACAAATACTGAGTGACTGTTTAACCAAAAAAATGTGGAATGTACTTTGAAAAATTTATTAACAATCTTTCACTCTTGAGTGTTTTTATAAACTGTTTCCCAGTGAAAATGAGATGGTCCCTTAAATTGAAAAGTGATTAATTATACAAACTATGTGACAGAAATGTTTATCATTATAAAAGAAAAACATTTACAGAGCGATTTCAGTAGTTTATAGTAAGGAAAGATAATTAATAGTTTGTTACTATTCTATGATTTTTCAGTGAGATAATCCATAGCTGGTGGTTTGGGCCATAGTTTCTATTTTTTAGCTCACCAACATAAGAAACCTACACTGTGTGGTTTATCTTAAAAGCAGATATCTTTCTGTTTTTCATTATTCAGATGGTAAAGAGGAAAGATATTTGTGCTTTGTAGGAAAGTCTTAATGCAGCATATAGTCCTAAAGTAACAGCAGATACAGCAGAGAGCTTTTACACCGCTCTGATCTTGCACTTAATGCACACAGAGTTTGCAGAAAATCCCTCATAGTCATGATAAGTGTTGTGAAGAAGGATTTTGTAGAAAAGAGCACTGTGCTCTGAAAGCTTCAGAGAGCGGGACTGTGTTAGAAGGGGACAGATCCCAGCAAGCCCTGTGCTCCCAATATCTCAGCTGACACTGTTTTCTCCCAGGCAGTCCTAGGTGTTCTTGCCCCTGTGCTGTGGAGTGACTGCCTGAGCATGCTCTGGTACTGCTGGCCAAAGTAACAGTAAAATTCAAGTCCCTGGCCCTTGTACTCCAGGTATTCAGACTCTGGTTTGAATCCTTTCTCAGAAGATAATCTCCATGAGGACTCTTTCTTCAGGAAAATGGGAAGGGGAACATAGCTTTTAGAGAAAACTAATAGTGAATTTGTCAGTATGTGTCTCAGCACTTATCCATGCTGGCACCATAAACAAGGCAGTAATTAAAAGTTGTCCCCTCTCTTCCTTTTTCCTCCTCTAGAAATGTCACTGTGCAGTGTGATGTGATAACATGACTCTTGATCTCCTGAAAGCAATCATATTGCTGCCTCATCTTTACTATGGCCTCTTCTGACTGTGCCTGAATTTAGTCCCACTATGATTTCAGCTTAAACAGATGGAATTTGCTAAAAGCCCTTTGAAGACTGGCTTACCTATTCTAATGGAGAACATAATGAAAGGACCTGCTTACAGGTTCAAGACTTGCACAGCAATTCTGTGATGGTCCACACATCTGTGATGTCGTGTCCATTAGTTTAAAACAATGGACAAAAAAATGGATGAAATTTATTGGATGTCAGAGAGAGAGAGCTCACAGAACAACAGAAAACTGTCAGTGGTCTGCTTTCAACTAGACAATTGACTGCAGTGCTGCAGATGGTTTTGTGTGCAGAAATGGACAGCAAAACAGCGTTCAGAAATGAACATCAAAAAACATAAGAGATTCAGAAGCTTTCAGCAGAAGGAAGTATTGAAAATATTGGAACTCATTAGAAAGGTGACCAGAAAAAGGTGAAAAGGTGAGTTATACAATGAATCATATTGAGGAAATAAATTATGAGCTCATTTAGTCTTTACAATAAAGTGATCTGACATAAAAGATCAAGGGGCATTTAATTAAAGGCACCAGATCTAACACTTAATAAATAAAATACCTTTTCTTTATTACCTTGTAAACACTGTTGTAACAAAATGTTACTGAGGCCATGGGCTTAGCAGGATTCCAAGGAGAAGTAGATTTCATATGGGAACATATGCCATAATGCTAGCTGGGAAGGTTATTTTTGAAGGAAGGTAACCCTTCCACTCCTCATTAATTAAATAAGGCCATTGGAAGAAATTTTCACTTTGTGGTCTGACATGGGGCAGTACTTCTGTTTCTATGGAAAAATTTTGTCATGGACTTAGCTGTTCACTCAGGGATCAGGACAATGTGTCTTGTGAAGTTGTCACCTCTCAGATGGGAGATACTGACCTTCAGGTTACACTCAGTAACTCAACTTTGTTTGCTTCTAGTCCAACACAAAACGTGGCTTAAGAGAAAGAGTTTTCATGTTTGTTTCAGCAAACCCAGGGACAGTGCTAGTCTTCCTTGCAAGTTACTTCACTCAGATGAGTGTCAGTGACTTTCTCACATTGACTGAGATGTGCAAAGCTGTTTGACCCACCTCTTTCCCTTTTCAGAAACACTTTTATTTCCCCAGTGGTTTATAAGATAAAAAGTAAAAAATCCAAACTCGGATTCCAAGTTAAATAATCAAATGCAGGCTTGTTAATAATATATATATAAATTATATTGTAATATATGTATGTAATGTATATTCTCACAGACATACACATAGCTTTTATATAAAAATGTGTATTCATTCATATATAAGTATATTACATGTGCATACATATACACCCGAAACTTTACCTTCCCTCCAATTTCTTGCATGCCATTAATAAATAAAATGAATTTACATTATGTTTCACCTTCATCAATGTGAAAAATCACCTTATGACACATTGACTTTGTAATCAACTCCTCTGAACACAGGACTGCAGACGCCAAGTGTTGTTTCACAGAGATAGGGTGTGCAACTTGAATTCAGTAATATTTTTAAAAAATAACTCTGTCCCAGAGGAAGAAATTATTTCTCTTGCAAAATCAGCAGTGTCAAGAAACAAATGTTGTGAGGTGACAGTTACATAGCTTATTTGTTATGTGGTTTATTTTGAATGCCTGTTTTTTAATTTTTCTATTTCTCTAAGGCAAGTCACTACATGCTAGCTGAGATGGAGAAACTGGGCTTTTTGGAGTAACAGTCTAAAAATAAACCTCTTTTTTTTTCTCCCATTTCTTTCCACACAATTACCTACAGAATTTGTTCAACCACTAAGATGGAGAAAAAATTACACACTTATCGGTCATAAATACATGGAAGGAGAGTCCTTGCTTTGAGTTCATTTTGGGTTCAAGCCCTTATTTCCCAGGTGGATGAAATTCTATGAGACCCAAAAGAAAAAAAAAAAAAAAAAAAGAAAAAGGTTGCTCTTAAAACAAACAAGTCTCAAGAAGCGAAACAGTTTAACATTGAATCTCTCTTTCGATAGCAAAAACGCATGCCCAGAGTGCCTGTGCCTCAATTTTAACAATACAAGGAGGTTTTGAAGGATGTTTATTATTCCCAGGAATAGAGAACAGGGAAAGATATTACGCTTTCTCTCTGCTCAGAGAGACTATGACCAACTGTAATAATGACAATTTGGTTCGATGGGAAGGAAAATGGGAGCAGGAAAGCCTACAAATATGGCCAAGTATAGTATCAAACCTATTTCTGGAACCCAGAGAGAGGACACTGGATCAGGCAAAGGCATGGTGGGACAGAGCAGTCTCAGGGTAATGTTTGTGGAGGAGCTGTTAGCCCTGGCAGGGCTGTAGGACTTGTGGGCAGCTGGAGGTCAAGGAGCCAGGAGGCAGAGGAGCAGGGTGCTGAGGAGCAGGAGGCTGAGGAGCAGAGTGCTGAGGAGCAGGAGCTGGATGAGGGTGCTGTCCCCATGTTCCAGCAGAAGGCCAGTGAGGCTGGGAGCAGGCCACTGGAGCACAGATTGTTGTTTTTCAACTCCACATGATCAAACACACCGTGCCTTGTTGGTGCCAGGGTAGTGCTTGGCACAGACTGTGGGGACCAATCCCCCCATCTCCTGCCCAGGCACTTGAGGGTGTCCCTGCATGGGCTGGGCTGGGTGGTCTCTGCCCTGTGCATCCTCCAGGAGACCATGGCTGCTGCTGCAGGAGCAGAGCTGCAGGACCTGAGCCTTGGCACTGGGAGCTGGGCAGGTGTCAGGGCTGTCCCCGTGCCCTGCTCTGGTGTGTCCCTGCTGCCCTGCTCACCCCCAGCAGGAGATCGTGGCTTTGGCTCTTCTCTCACAGCCATTCTCCCCTGCTTGGGCAGAGCCTCATGCATCAGATATGGTCTGGGTTGTTGGTTTTTGAGTTTTAGCATTTTTTATTTAGACAAACCCAGACAACTGCTCCATGCATTCTGTTCCCTTTCTGTTTCTGGTTATAGTATATGACTTTGTGAATAGGTATGCATTCACTTTTTAAAAATCATCATTCTCTATTTTCTCTGTACTCACATCCCTCCCTTGCTTCTCAAACTGAAAAAAAAAAAAAAATTGGGCCAAGTTGTGTTCTCCCCTGTCATTTGTCTTTTATCAGTTTGAAGAGAATAACTGAGTGGCCATGTGGTTTGCTAGCTTGAATTCACATGTGTGGGCAGTGTGCTGTGTCAGACACCCAAGAATATTGCCTCCTGCAAGACCACCCTACAGCTAATTGTTAATGACCAGGGGTTACTTCAACAGCTTTCCAAAAGTCTCTCTGAGCATGGACAGTCCAGCTAAAAAAGTTAGATTTTCATAAGGTGCTGAACTTCAACTCAGTGCTGAATTGAATACTTTGAATTTAATACACAGAGAAGGACCACGTGTTGGGATGATGGAAGACAAAAGCAGGGACAATGGTGATGACTTCCCTCAGCCCCTGTAGGCTGGGTCATGCTGGATGCTTCAGAAGCAAACCAAAATGTGAACAGCACAAAATATTTGAGCTATTGAAGTTCCTGATCTTGCTTCCCAACAAATTCATGGTGTAGTGGCTACACAATGCAGAAGAAGAAAGATTATGACCTAGGGAAAGGAAAGAAAAAAAGTGTATTGGCATTATCCTTGCTGTTTATCAGGACATGAGTCAATGAGGACTGAAGGTATTCTCAGGTGATTTATTTTCTCAAAAATTTGAGTGTTTCCCAGGTTCAGGCATATGAAAACTACCATGTTAGAGCTGACTTTGTCTCTTCTAATGCCTAACGTTGAAAAGTGATGGTGAAAAAGGATCCACACAAATCTACAGGGGTCCAGACCCTTTGATACTTTTGAAATTATTTTTTTACTGTACTTTTAAAATTTCTTTTATTATTTTAATACCAGGATTTTTTGTCAGTTTGTGACCCAGAACATAAACATTTACAGTCTCTTTCCCTTGCTGATTTCTTTTAAGTTCTGCACTTTTTTTTTAGACAAAGGCCACACCAGTGGAATGTATGATGATATAGTGTGAGCTAAGTTTATCATGACAAAAGATACATCAGTTTGATGTATTAACCCAGCACTGCCTTGGAGGCAGTGAATAATTAGTGTAACCTGGCAATGAACAATATAAACTGAACCACAGAGATGGTTGGTGTTATCATCTTACGTTTCTGTAATGCAGAAAGGACACCAGGTTATCATGATTATAGCAGCAGGAGAGTTTGTAGAATGAGCTCATGTGTAAATAGTTGCTCAAAATCACTGTGAACATTTATGAGGCTCATTATTTATCATTAATTATTTAACTGCAGGTCCCCATGTGGGCAGTGAAATCCTGCTGATTTACTACTTATCAGGAATAAATTACCACTTACAACTTGGGGTTTTCACGCTTTTCCTTTTGTCATCATAAATAAGCTAAACTAATAAGACTGTTTCCTTCTTCATATTAAACTGACTGCTGGCAAGAGGCTTTTTGGCAAGTGACCTAATCTGTGACAAAATATAGGATAAGTGGAAAATTGTGTATTTTTGTGAAAGCTCAGATTGTTTGCAATAGATCTGAGAACTCAGCAAGGGATCAGTACTTGCTTACATTTACAGTGTGTTTGTACAGATTTTTGAAACTGCTCATCAGCCACAATTAAAGCCAGATTTTTTTTCTGAGAAGCAGTTTCAAATTTGCCAGCTAACTGAAGTTATTTTAGTACCTAATTCAGGACCAATAGTGAAACTCTTATTCTGGCATCACTCAGATTCTCAAAACTGCATTTCAGCTGCTGTCTAACCCTTAAGGTGCCTCTGCTGCTGCCAGCAAGTCACTAAAGATGCTGCTGGGGACCACAATAGAAATAAATCCTGATATTCTGTAGGTTTCAGTCCTTCATGCTTCAGCCTCAGAAGGATTCAAACCCCTTCAGTGTATCTTTGGCAGGTCTCCTGCCTAGGCAGGTGTGACCTGAGGGATGACAGTGTTCCACAGCATGGTACCCAGACACTGGCACCCAGAATTACACTGATCATTTACTCATTTTCACATACACGCTGCATGCATGTGCACACAAATTTGGCTAATCCCAAAGCCCAGAAGCTGGTGCACTCTGCAGCCAAGAAGGCAGCTCTGATTTGTTTAACTTGGCCAGGATGGCTCAGTAGTCAGCTCAGGGCTGAACCCTGTCAGGACTTGCATCCCATCCTGAGAGCAAACCTGTATTGCAGTAGAAGTGCTGCTAAGGTTGGCAACATGTCCCTAGACCTAACTGCAAACCTCTGCTAACCCAGAAGGGTGTTTGAACAACTAAACCCCACCTAAATCTCAGACCATCTACAGATGGGCTCCTCTATTATGACTGCAACCCCTTGTGATGGGCTCTTTGATGAAATAGGCAGGTTTTATAAAGAGGCTACATTTTGTCCCTGTAGAACCCAAGGGTGTGTTTTATCTGAGCCAAACATTGTGTTTGAAAATGTGATGTCATCTACAGTTATTTTCTCTTATATATATGAAAAATATCTATACCTACCATGTGCACAGTATACATATATTTTTACATGTGCATACATTGTATATTTTTAATTTAATTACATATACAGTGACAGAAACACACAATTGTATGAAATTTTGGTCTATCAGATTAAACCCTTTCCAGGCATGGGTGGAATGCTTTTTTATTCTACTCCGGCTTTTCATGCACAGCTTTATAATTTCTGTGTCCACTATTGCCTATTCTGATGCAATGTTCAAAAAAACCTAGGCCACAAACTCATCTCTAAAAATTTCCCTTACCTTATAGAACTTGAGAAATCAAGGAGTAAGCCAGATGTTGCATTTTAATAGTGTTATTCACACATAAATTATAAAAGATATATTTTTAGTTTAATAGATGTGTTAATAATAAATCAAATATTCTACGGCTGATTCAGTGGCATGTTACAACACTTAGGAGTGAAATAGCAACTCTGCAAAAATGAGTGCCTATTTATTTAGGATAACTTGCAAGATAGTTGCAAAATATATTACTCAAACCAATTTTTTTTTCATTTGTAGTTGGTGTTTTAAAATCTAATTTAATTATATACTTGTAGGAGGAAGTGGCTAGTTTTATGTAATTGCAATAAAAATGTCATTCTTGGGACAAATTACGTATATAAAATTGTTTGGGCCTTCATCAAATATGTGTCCATAGTGTGTCGTAGTGAACATTGGCAGTATTATCTTAAAAGAAAAATATGTTGCTAAATTGTACTGGAAAATGAGATTTTTACAAGCAGCCTTAAAAGAGAATTTGTGATATTTCTATTGCTGAATTTCATCTATTTTCTTCATGTTGATCATAAAGTTTTGGGGCCCTGCTTTCTTCAGCTAAATTCAAAACACATACACAGCTAAGCTGATATATGTGATTTTAGCCACTTGCAAATACAGGGGTTTAGCCCATTCTGCACTCACATGCATGCTGATGCGGGTACCTCTTTCTTATTACCTGTGAAGACACATGCAGGCCATCCCTGTAGAGTTTATCCTCCCACCACAGTCAAATTGATGTGAAAGGTCTTGCCAGTGGGTTATTTAAATCCTGATGTTCTGTTCTGGCTTGTCAAGAATGCAGGGTATAAATCTCTTGGCACTTATCTTTCTACACTGCCCACTAACATTTTCTACTGCTTCGGTCTGTCCTCATGACATTTCCTGGAGAGCTTAAACTGAAAGTGCTAATTATTAATTTAGGGCTAGATTCTGGCTCCTACAGCCAGAGGCATGCTGCAGGGAATGCAAAGGGACTCCAAATTGTTATATGCACGTTCCCTACCACTGAGATCCCTGCACATCCACTCCTTGACTCACATTAGGAAACCCTCATGATTCTTTTTAATCAAACCTTTGCACACCAGTTGTTATTTCAGATTGCAAATAAAAAATCAGACCGTTAAAGTTTGAAATTATTTTTTTTCCAAACACATAGGTACATTTGCTCAGTTTGAACCATAGATTGGATTAATCATTGGTGAGGAGGTTTTTTTTCACATTACAGAGGGGATTTAGCTCTAGGAAAGAAATATTTCATCATCCTGAAGCCCAGTAAGGCTCAGTGTTATTATGTCAGTATAACAGGTTAACTGAGGCATAAAGGTGAAGTTACTTGCCTAAGGTCATGTGATAGATCAATGGCAGAACTGTAAATCATAGAATTGCGTACAGAGTCATTTAAATCCCTGAAAAATGCCTTGTTCCATAAGATTTTCTTACTCCCTCTTGTCAAGTATAAATAGTTTAGGCTTTCTTTGGCAGGCAGAAAGCCCTCTACTCTTTCACTTAATGGATTCCCAAGATAAAGTGTATTCACTGACCTGGCTCTAACATGAAAACTCTCAGGTGAAACAGAAAGAGACTGTTTTGTTCAAAACACCCCTTGAATTTCCTGCAGCTTCACCATGGATTGACGTACACATTTTTATAAATATACTTATTTGTTAGGTAGTCAGTTGTTCTTACTTCCCTTGTCATCAAGTCTCTTCCTCAAGCAGTGTCCCTTCCTACTTTTCTGCAGTATGAATTACTCTCTCCACTGACAATTTTTGCTATAATAGACTCTTATCTTCATTTACAGTCACACTCTTAAATGCATGCTATGGTAAATCAGAGGTTCTGGTTATACACAGCTTATGAATTGTGATGGAATAATCCCCCTAAACATACAAAAAAGCCCTCTGGCTTTCACTATGTCCCCTTTTAATCTTTCTCAAGTTCTTCCTCTGAAAACATGTCTGCTCAAGAATTGCTTGAGAGAGTGAAGATGGACTGAGGAATCTGCTGCTGAATACTGTTAATTTTATATGACCTCAAAGGCCAAATGTTTATACAGTTGTATATATTTCACTGCATTCTCTCTTGTGTCTGTATTATGAACAAACCAGGCACCTGCATTGAACTCATTTCTTTTTCAATTAGCTCAAAAGTTGATGCCATAAAGTAGAACAGTATGTGAACATGTCAGCTTTCAACAAAAATCGTTCTTCATATGGCAGCGAGAAGAAAGACACAGGAGTCTTCTCTAGTGTATAGTTATTGCTGGGAATTAATGACATCTTGATGAGTTTTGATTTTTTGCTAGGAAAGGGGTATAAAAAAGCCTTGGAGAGGTCAAACAAATATAAAGTAGGTAGCAGAGATGCTCACCATTTTCTCAGTGGTTCTGTCCCCATTCAAGCCCAGAGGCTGATGGGCACCTGACAATGCCAGGCTCTGCCAGAGAAGTTTAAATTAAGAGGTCCAGATTATTTGAATGGTGAGTGTGTCTGGGTCAGAGAGGTTAGTAGATATTAGGAAGGAGCTAGAACTACCTCTTCCCTCTTCCAAAACTCAAGTTTGATTCAGAATGTGGAGATAATTTTGTTTTGTAGTTTCTGACTGCTATAGAAGGAATTTTGAGTGAAATGTTCTGGTTTTGTTCTTTGTCAGAACAATCTCACATTTGATTTTCACCCCTGCTGTACTATCAGGCACATATTTATCTCTTCAAGATTAGTCTAGTGTAATGATTCTATCTTAGACCCCTTGGAAAATGGAAGCACTGCAGAATGGATCTTACACTGATGGCAGCAAAACAAACGCTTTGTATTTAGTGGAGTTGACTTGAAGATATGCAGTCCTTAGTATTTTGAAACCTACTTCAGGGACTACATCTCTCCTTCTGAGATAAAGCCACAGCTATGGACAGCAGAACTGCTCAAATTATCATTCTTCTGGTATGAATATAAATGAACATTTTCAAAAATAATTTTTATAGGCAATATTTGACTATGGAAATTTGGCAAGACAGGTCAATCACAGAATGCATTTCTTCATGCACTGGTGAAAAAAAAAAAAGGACACTTATGGAAAAGAGCTGATTATGCTTTTCTCCATGTGTGACTTGTAGGGGGCTAGAGAGAGAGAGAGAGAGAGTGATAAAGTGAGAATGTTGGCAAAAACCAGAAATTATTTTTCAGGTGCTTGATACATCACAGAAATAAAAAAAAAATGAGGAAATTACTCACATTAGTAAGCTTGGCACCACACACTTAACTATTCTTAAAGTTGTTTATTCTCAAGCAAACAAAGAATGAAGTTCATATTGCTCCTCTTGATAATACTACAAAAGCAGTCTTTGTTACCTTCTTGCAGCCTGATCTATACACAATTATTGTCAATGAAACCCTAATGAAAGCGTAATCCTTTATTCTGTGTGTTTGTTTTGTATCAAAAGCTGCTGGTTTTGGAAGGAATTAAATGTCTGTGTCAGCTGAATAGGTTTGCATGAAAATGCACCTTGCAGCAGATAAAGGTGAAAAATTTGGATGACTCCCCAAGAATCTCAGCTGTGGCTGAAACATGGATTAGATGCCATCATTGAGGTATTGCTCTAGGTTTAGATACAGTCAACAGCAAACCTTACAAGGCCCATATAAAAAACTGTGCTTCTGTACAACATGTGTACTATTATTTGTCATTTTGAAAGAAGTTTAAATTTTCCTGAGCTACACCAACAGAGCCAGGGATTCAAGTTCAACAAATCCCTATTTTAATGTATATGAGGATCATGGACCCCATTTTTTTTTTTCCTAGTGCTTAATATTTATCCATGCTGTTTAATGACTGAAGAATTTCCCATTAGAGGCAGAAAACCCTGTTGGATCTTTTTTGTTTAGACTTTGGCACTTTTAGAATAATTTGAAAAGCTGGTGGTCTATGGAGAGGAGTTCTCTGATGTGATATGTTCAATTCCACCAGCATTTTCAAAAATAATTACACATTGACCAGATTACTAGTCAATCTTATATATGGTGTACAGAATGAAACTACCTGTGGTTTTAGGAGCTATGGTGAGTCAAAAATAGTCTTTTGACAAGACTAAATGTTTTGAGAATTCAGGCTGAATTAGAAAAATGTAACATCTGCAAAAATTATGAGAAAATAGTTTGAATTTCTACTCTTTTGTATTTTCTCACAAATCACTGAATATTTTAAACTGACTAGATTCTCTCTCCCACCATGAATGGAAATACCTATTTTTTACAAGAAAACTCAGTAAATTAAAATTTGTGCTGACTTAAGAGAGGTGTTCTGTTTTTATTTAGCAACTTAACTGCCAAAGGAAAGATAAAACTTACTCTTATTACTTTAAAAACTCTAAATTTTGCACTGGACTCCAATGTTCTGTAAAATAGTCCTTTGCCTCATGTGACATACTGGGTATCATAATAAACAAATAAATAATTAATGCTCAGAATTAATGCATAATGATAAAGTTCTCCAGCTAGGAAATGGAGACAAGCCACTATTTGTACCAGAGCTTTAGTTTCTCATGCAGAGGGACTGACAAGTTGTTATGTCTGAAATCCCAGATGGTTTCTCTGGAGCTATGACTTGCACTAAGCTTTATCAAGAGAAAAGCAGAAAAACCCTTTAAATTGCACGTTTTTTTTTTTTTTAATTCCCAGTGGAATTACTGTAATAGAAATAGCAACAATAATAAATTAGATTCTTTTAATGCCATGTTGGGCATTGACTGAACATATCCTCCAGAGACATAGTGTGGTATTTGCATCATGTTGTAGTCAGAAAGAAGCTGGTAGGCTTTCTTTAGAAACTAAACTCTTTTCTTCATACTTATTTCTGTAATTAATATATTTTCCTCAAACAACTTCTCAGATTAGTCTGTGGTGAGGCCTAACTTGCAAAGGTCTCCTTGTTAAAGACTCATTACTGGTATGCCTGGAACCCTCTCTCCAGTCTCTTCATACTATGACTTTCTATTCACTGTGTGAGAATTCCAGCTTTCTTCCAAGCCAGAGCTTCACATGTGTCAGAGCCACTGGAGGGTAAACCTCACCCTCTACCAGATTTCCTTCCTCAGTTCCAGCTTTGCCTTTTCTTTGTTCTTGTTATGATGTCTTTGTAACTCACTCTTCTAAATAGCATGAAAATTAAATTAGGAATTACCCCCCTTATACTGCTATAAAGACACAGAGATGATTTTGCTGTATTTATGATGGTTTAATAGGTTTTCCTTAATTTTCAGCTCCTTGTACTTTCCTAGGAGTTGTGCAGGAAGAGCTGTGGCCTTCACATGTTTCTAAGTTGGGTGGTGACTGCTCCTTACAGCTCCCCATACTATAAGGTTGCCATTTTAAAAATTTCACCTTGTGGTTTCTATCATAGAGAAAATCTGTTCCAATAGGATTAGTGAAGGATTTGTGTGGGATAGGAAGAGAGGAAGAATAAACTGTTTTCTTTATCTTACAAAGAATAGGTCAGCTGCAGTGAAGAAACAGTCTGGAATTCCCAAAAGGAAAGTAGATAGGGTGTTGTCCTTTTCAGTGCCTTGAAGCTCCAGAACAATTTTATCTTGTCAAAGCATGATAATCTCAGTTGTGCCTACACAGCATGACTGAGCCCTGACGTTCAAAGTTGGTCGAAGCAGGGAATCTGTCCTTGTTCAATATGTTAAATGTCGTGCCCTCTGTATTCTTCTATAAATAATTGACTGAGTTTTTAAAAGGAAATACTTTGCAAACTAGTGGGAAAAAAAAGATAGGAAAATACTAGCAAGAAATAAGAAGGAGTTTAGAGTGGGTCTACACAGCTAAGATTTATGAAATATAGTTAATAATGCTGCATCTTGCACAAATATGTTGTTGATTGACTGGCCTCCCTGGATCTGAGTTGGGGGCCATGGAGAGTACCTTTCTGCAGTCAGTGTGAAAAATAAAATGTCAAGTAATTATAGTAATGATGCAAAGAACTGAGGATGCAATGTAAAATTTCATATTAAATCAAAGTCAAAAGAGCCTCTTGGCCTGGCCTGTTAATGCTCTCTGCAACCGTAAAATTTGGCTGCACTTGCGCAATACAATACTGGTGAGAAAACACTGTGATTATTACTATGCTCTCAGAAGACAAATCCTAAAGCTGAACAACCAAGGTATGTAAAGCAATGGCAATTTATTTTCCTAACCAGCAGAGAAACACAAAAGTACAGGAAAAAAACCACACTCCCAGCCTCCTATGATTAAGAAAACAAGAGAGATGTGTTTATGTAAATGGTGGAGAAATCCTAAAATGCTTCACCTGGCATATGTCCAAAAGAGGAAGGTCCAGAAACCATTTCTCCTTGTCTGGTTCTTGGCAGAAAGTTAGCTGGCTTTAATTTTGCCCCGTGAAGACTATACTCCTTCATTTTAGGGGAGTCCACAGGGCAACCCTGCTGACAAAAGAAACAAATGCCATCTCATCCACTTGATGTATGCCACAAGACGTACACAACTTAGAAACCAGAGTAATGAGTTCAAGGTGCCCAGCATCCCTCTGAATTTTCTATCCCCCTTCTCTGGCCTGTCTTACAGTTCAGACAGGTAGACTGATTTCACCCCTCCCTCATCCACTTTTGTAAAACAAGAACACTGCCCAAAATAGTGTGTGTTTGTTTCCTCCTAAACCAATGATGGGCTTAAATATACAGAAAGGTTGCCTGCCTCTAATATTTTTTTGCTTTTTCTAATTCTTTGCTTGTACACAGAAAGGCACACATAATGCTTTCTGGATGACAGAGTGATCCTGAAGGACACACAGACTTTCAGGAAGAATATGGTAATTTCAGAGAAAGATAACCTACAGCTGTACTCCCTCCATCATCTCTTCTCTCCTTTGCCTGTTATGACTATGCTATTGTCTCAGTAAATCTAGGCAGCTGATGTAACCAACCAAAAAAGAGAGCTGTTGTTTTTATTTTTTTCCTGATAAAATTGATTAAATTAAAGTCTGCGCTTTTCTGAATGATTTAAAGTAAGGGAAGTCTTAGAGATCTTGTTGCTGGTATGATTGCTGTCTAAAGACTGTCCCTCTTAGCAGATTGGTTTTTGCCTTAAATGTGCTATGACTTTGTAGACATAATACTTGCCTGTTGTCTTGAAGACACATCCCTTTAAGTCCAGAAGTGCTTGTCAGCCTCCCAGGAATAGAGTGTAATATATCTTTTTTTTTTTTTTTCTATGCTTGTTTCAACAGCATATGGCCTGATTGAAACATGTGGAGTTGATATTTCATAATGGTTGTGCAGGGGCATGTGAACCTCCTGTGAAATACTGTATCATTAAATGCAGTGTGTCAAAATAATGCAATCATGTATAGCTAGCTATTGCTGGTATGAAAACTGAAAGATGCAACGGCTGAATTTCCTCCCTGGTTTACTCTCCTTGCATGAGTAATATTTGCTGATGTGAACTCCCTTTCCAGATCTATCAGGAATTTGACATGAAAGTTGCTGTAATGAGCTGTTAATGACAGGCTCAGCAGAACAGTATAAATTGAAGCATATACTGAAGTAATTGGATCATCAGCATTTTTGTTTTATATTATAGTTGATAAGGGCTGATTAGGAGAGGAATGTGCTTTAAGTTATTCACATACGCTATGTACAGAGACCAATATTTATTTTTCTTTAGTGTATATACTGGGTTGCCTGTCTACAGACACAAACAACAAAACTTTAGCTTTTCTTATAAGAATAGGAAGGAGATTTGAGGAAAAAACATTGAGAGGACAAAGATATTCTACCTGGTCACATCTGGGTATTGGTGGTCAATTGCTCAATTTTCACGTGAGCAGAAATGGTGAGTGGTGTCCTTGGTGGGTTGTGTTGGGACCATTGCTGTTTAATATGTTCATCAGTGACACAGACAGTGGGATCAAGACCACCCTCAACAAGTTTGCAGACACCAAGCTGAGAGGTGTGGCTGACTCACCTGAGGGATGCAATGCCATCCAGAGGGACCTGGGCGAGACCAAGGATTGGATACATGTGTACCTGAGGTTCAACAAGACCAACTGCAAGGCCCTGAACATGGGTCAAGCAACCTCCACTATGAATATAGGCTGTGGGATAAAGTGATTGAGAGCAGCCCTGTGAGAAGGACTGTAGATGAAAAACTGGACTTGGGTTGGCAAGGTACATTTGCACCTCAGAAAACCAACTGATCCTGAATGCACCAAAAGAAGTGTGGCCATCAGGTTGAGGGAGATGATGTTGTTCCCCTTCTTCTTTCCTCTGATTAGTCTGCATCTAGCTCTGGTGTTCTCGGTCCAGGAAAGACATAGACCTGTTGGAACAGGTCTGGAGGAGGACCATGAGATGATCAGAGAGTGGAAGTGCCTCTCCTATAAGGAAAGACTGAGACAGCTGGGGCTATCCAGCTTTGAGAAGGGTGGGTTCTGGGGAGACCTTATAACAGCCTCCTAGTACCTAAAGGGGATTTATAAGAAATGAGGATGGAGTTTTAACATAGCTTGTAGCGATAGGAGAAGTTGTAATGGTTTGCAAATGAAAGAGGGTTGATTCAGACTAGATAAAAGAAGGGATTTTTTATTAATGAGGGTAGTGAAATATTGGAACAGGTAGTGCGGAGAGCTGGTAGATGCTCCCTCCTTGGAAACATTCAAGGCCAGGTTGGATGGAGCTCTGAGCACCAATATCTAGTTGAAGATGCCTCTGCTTATTGTAGGGGGCTTGGAGAAATGTTCTTTAAAGGTCCCTTCCAACCCAAACGACTCTATAATTCTAGTTCAAAAAGGTATTTCTGGCTGAGTCACTGCATGTTTACTTTTGCCTCTAATGTGGCCTTATTAGAAAAGGTCTCTAAAGTGAGATAGAGCGTGCAAAGGATCCGTGTCCTGACCATGGGTTTCATGAATATTGGTTTCAGTCCAGCTTTAATCTGAACTTGTGAACTGAATTTCCTTTAGGTGTGATTTTTGGAACATACCTTCTCCTTTAGATTTATCTTCAAGGAATTCAGATTGCTCTTGCTGATAGAATATCTCATTGAAATGAACCAATTTGGATAATTTTCAACCATTTGCTTCAGAACCACTCTATTCATCTGAACAAATAAAATTATTGGACAGACCTATGAAGAAGTGTATATAATATAATATAGCAATATATACACATATATGCATGTGTTGTCTATGTGGCAACACAGAGTGCATTCATATCAAATACTTATCATGTGCCTGACCTTGATTTTACATCATAATGAGCCTCGTGGCCCTCAGTGTTTGCATTAGGACACTGCTTTTAACTTGCTGTCTTTTTGCTGAGATTGAATCTTTGTGGAGGACTTGTGCAGCCACTGTACCAGTAGAGAAGAATAATATCTAACAGATGTATTTCAGACAAATGTTGAAAGATAACTTACCCAACCAGGCACCCATTTCTCCTGACAGGTAGCAATTAGCATCACATCTTCTTAACAATCAGCTGTTTGCAATCGTATGGTTCACTGCTGTGCTCCAGGTAGGAGAGAGATCAGGCTTCCTGAGGGGAACAGGTTGCCTTCTGTCAACTGGCTTTCCAGGGATGTCCAGGGAGAGTCAGAGGAGGCACTGGAACAAAACCAGAAGTGGAAACTATGCATGTAACCAAAATACAGGACAAATGTAGCAAAATAATGGAAGCTTCCTTGAGACTTCACTCCCCATTCCAAACTTTTGTTGGCATTGGTTAACCAGTAAAAGTTGGGAAAACTTCAGTAACTAAAAAGAAAGACATTCAAAATTTAGGATCTATTGGAAACAACTATCTTAGTTTTGATCTTTGACAAATAATCTTAGCTTACTTCTGCTACTACTAGTCTATCTATTAATTTATAGTTATACCAAACTTCGCAACTGTCCAGCAGATAATGTTTATGATACAGACTGTATGATACTTGGTATCATATGCATATCCAGATCTTTTCTTCTCCTACAGAATCTTGCTCTAAATGGTCTAGAAAATGCTCTCCCCAGATATTAACTCTGTAATGGACACAAAAGCTAAATCTCCAGTGTCGGTAAATAATTCAACATTCTACTAAACTTCTGAAGCTATGCCTTATCACAAACATTTTGTGAATTCCTACTATGGAAATATTTCATATAGCAGATTTGGTTAATTATTACAGGAAGCTGTGGGGAAGTTTTGTGGCCTGCTGAATAAAGTTACTCTTTTTTCTTATTAACTGGGTGCAGTTAATCAATTGGACAAAACTTCGGGGAGTCTAAAAAAGAAAGCTGTATTCAAGAGAAATTATATTAACTGTGATGAGAGAACTGCAGTTGCTGATCATTTCTGTTTTAATGGATGAGCAGTAATTTGGGAATCATCTGGTTGATGAAACAGAGGGGAGAAAAAGCCCATGGAGCTATGTCTACTATATGATTACCTTCAAAACTGTCAGCTGAAAACAAAACTTTCAGATAAGTTGCATTTATTTAAGGTTCAAATTTTTTTGGTGAGGATGGACACGATATTTTCAAAAATACTGCAAAATATTATTAAAAGTATGGTCTTGTATCTAAACACTAAGACTCATCCAAATATGCTTTAATTTCTGCTTTATATGTTTTCCAGGTCTGAGACAGTTTGTATTTCAAGTCTTAATTTAACATCAATTTTCTAAACTAACTGAAAAGTATTTCTGTTTACAGCATCTAGCAGAACACTGTTGCCTTCACAGAGACTTGTGCTTCAAAATTGCAGTACCTGTAGGATGAAATGCACTCCTCCCATCATATATCTTGATTAACAAAGCATTTTATTTTAAGATCATCCCCAAAGACCGAAGCAATAGGATTTATGTCCTTAAGTATGAGATGAGCAGTGTTAGGTGGGATCACTCCTTTGTGGGTGTTTGTTCTAGGGACAGTTTCAGTTTCCATAAAATAATAGATGCTCTTCAGATTTCTTTCTAATGCCTCTTTCACAGCTTTTGCAGCACCTTTGCATCACTGTGCTTAGATGTTGATGATGATCCATTATTGCACATGTTCCATTAATTACCCCAACTCCAGTTAACTTGGTCAACTATTTGGTGACAACACCAAGATTATATTTGTAGTCATAATATGGAATCAAACTCCTGAAATGGGGCAGTGCTTTATTACAGCCTCTGTTTCAGGCTAAGAAACACCTCATTAGTACATTAATGCTAATTAGCAGGAGTGAAATAGAGAGTGTAAATCATGAGTGCTGAGTTAAGGGGCAATCAATGGTTTATCTGATTGTATGTCAGGAAAGACAGGATTCACTAAGTATCATTTCTGTATACTAAAAGTTTACTGTAGCCAAAAGACTTAGAGAAAAATTCAAAATTAAATAGAAAACAATAACTGAAGGCTAGTTTTTTCTTATTTTTCTATTGGGGAAAAAGTGGTAATTATTTTACGGAAGTCAAAAGCTCTCAAACCATTAGTAAATGTTAAAATCAGTCCAAATATGAGAAGAAGCCAGTGAACAGATTAGAAAAAAAAAAAAATTATTGTGTTTACTATGAAGAGATAAGTAGTCTGGCTTTACCAGGTTCAACGACTCTAATATATAGAACATAACTAAACTAGCAAAGAACAAACAGGGCAAATCAGCCCTTTTGCCACCTATATGAAATATCCACCTTACTCCTCTCTGACTGCCATTCAGAGCAGTAACATCTTCAAGTTAAGAAGCAAAACATAACAATTGCTGTAACAGATTTACACAAAACACAATGTGCACTTTTTAACTTCACAGGAACAAATTATGGAACCTGTGGTGAGCCAAGAGTAATCAAGAACCTTGTGTCAATACAAAGCTTTTGTAGGAATTCAGTTAAATCAGAATGAAAAAGACAACTGTTTTTTCACACAGACATAGTCCAAATTCTCCAGATAAAGCTTTTCTGACTTCCTCAATTAACTGCATTTTGTGCTGCTAATATTTTGGCTTTCAATATTCCTTTTGTGATCTGAATCACTGACAGGCTTTGGGAAAAGCTAGATAGGACACAAGAACTTTTGGACAGATATTCTATATTCTATATATATTCCCATTTAATCCAAAGATCATTTCTTTCTCCTACTGCAGACTTCCTTTGTAGAAGCAAACGTCTCACCTTGACTCCTTCTGCCTTAGATTCCCTCCACAGCAGCTGGAGGCCCTGTTACCTTACCAGGCAATTAAAGGCATTAGATTGGAAATGCTAAATGCTGCAGCGAGGAGGACTTAAAACAGACAATAAACCACAGCAGCAAGCTATTTTGGGCTAGAATGAAGGACATATGAAACGAAATTCATAGCTGCTACTATAATAGTAAGCACCCCCTTGTCTGCTAAGGAAAGACACATCCTTTTGTTGTTGGAGGATGTGACCTACTGGTCACAACGTTTTCAGGGATATATGTGTGTCTCATGTAACAGGAAAGGTGAGCAAAACACATATCCTGTGCAAAATAGTTACATCATAGAGGAAAGCTGGGAGAACCTCATCACTAAAAGCAGTATTGCCTCATGGTTAGAACTTCCACACATTGGCCAGCAATGAACATTTGGCTCCTGTCAGCTACCTGTACTCTAATTGCTGAGCTATTGGGTAGGGGAATCAAGGGAGGAGGGAATCATTTTACATTGATGATTGGGAAAATGCACTTAAAACCTCATTCTCAGTGAGCCTGGTTGGTATAAGTTTGGCACAAGATTTGGCAGGTGCCCAGTGTCCAGGAGCATTACATTTAGTGGTGAACACATTCAGAAATGCTATATATAACGCTAAATATAATGTCTTATGTAATGTCATATGTAAGGACATAGACATTTATTTATATGTACAGCTATAGAAGCCAAAATAAGGAAATACAAAGAGTTAGTCAAACACATCTGCTCAAATAGTTTGATAAATTTAGATAAGCATAGTGGAAATAATCAAAACAATTTATGTGTATGTCAGCTCATGACTGCACTTGAAACAGTGTATAAGACAATTGAACTCTAACAATACATCTTTTTTTTCTGCAGAGTTTGTTTCAAATCAATCATATCTAACTACTGAAGAGGTATTGGTATGAACAGATGGAAATGTGTGATTAATAACTAGGAAAAACCTTGAAACAGGAAAATGAGTGTTTTCTAGTGAAGAAATGAGAGTTAACAATGGTTAAGCTACTTTTATAGCCAGACATGGTGGATTATATTACAATAATATTTAAATGAAAAAGACAGAAGAATTCTTCATTTCTCTTGCTTTCTTTACCAGGAAGGAGATTAACTATTTTCAAAGTTTGCTAGTTAATTTTAACTAGCAAAGGAAATTCTGGGCTCTTCATATTTTCATGGTAGAAATGGTAAAAAGAAAAAAAAAATTGGGCTGAAACCTTCCCTCACATTGCCTTTAATCAAAGAGAAAGAACTGGGTCTAAAACCAGGTAATGTTATACCTCAGTCTTGGTATAATGATCCTCCCTGGCCCTAGAAGTCCTTAAATTCACCATCTACTATGGGTTTCTTTGTCTTGAATTCCCTAATAAGCTAGAACTTCTCACTCTTTAATGAACTGGGAGAAAGTTTGCAAAAACTGTCGTCTTTTGATATGAAATTAACACGCAGATATATTCCTTCAGCTCCTGTGTGAGATAATTCTTTTATATCCACAGTTTTGAGAAAAAATACTCTCTTGTCTAACGTGTAGATCTTTTCCCCTAATTTCTGGTTCAGATTCTCTCATGCAAAATTGAAGATAACCCCAGTGACACAGTGTGAGCAAGTGTGCTGGCCACTAAGCTAGAGAAATAAAAGAAGAGAACTCATGTTTCCAGTTTTTATGAACACTGATCAGCCATACTAACTCTTGGTGAATCTAAGTGAAGTTGAAATCCTTTAACTCCAGACAATAACAATTCTTTTTGAAATATTATAATTTTTAAAATAATTAATCTAAGACGATTATTGTTTTTTAAATCAACTTACATGAATTGCATTTTTGGGGCAAATCTCCATGGCTGGTGAGGTACATAGAAGCTCCTTTCCCACATCCCAATTTGATCAGACATTTTCTAGCTCTAGTACAGGATGTGAACACGAGAAAGGCAGAAATGAGGGGCACAGCTGGCATGTTGTCCCTCCTCAGAGTGGGAGGAGGCTGGCTTTTTTGTATCTCTATTTACATATTAATCTACTTAAATATCTGACACTCCTCATCCATCACATAGGGAAAACTTGTGCTTATTTGGTAAATTCTATTCCATTTCTACCATGGCGGAAGAAATTCTGAAAGTAAAATCTTAAATTGTTGCCATTCTTTTGCAGGAGTAATGTTAGCACAGTTTCCTCTCAGAAGCAGAATTCTGATGAGCAGTTGTGTTTGAGGTCATAGGTGAATGCTCTTCACAGAATAATAATGGAAAGATGTCTGCTACCTCATGAAAAATTAGGTATACAGCACAGGCTGTATTCCAGCCCAGTGTATGTCAGAAAAGAGGAAAGGACAGATCTCAGCAGGATTTCTGTAACTGAAGCTGATTTAATTAAACTATTTGTTTCATAGCTTCTAAGCGATCAACTAAGTTTGCTAAAAGAAATTGATTTCCAGTAGAAAGCCTATGATGTCAAAATTTCTACAGAAAATTTAGGTGAAATTCTTTACAACTGTGGATTCATGCACAAATCAGTCTCCTTGCAAAGACCCAAACTTGGTTTCAGGGGAGGCATGTGCCTACACAGGGTTTCCAGATGGACATTAGAAAGATAGTTTCCAGGTGGAGCACAGAAGGGAAAGTGAACAGGTTTGTTTTTAAAACTTTGATCAGGATTCACCTGGAGTACTATGACTACATGTTATCCTGGATTCCAGAGTGAGCTTGAAAATTTGCTGCCCACATATGTTCTTTTTTCCAGGATGTCCAGGCTAACCAGTGTTTTCAAAAGTCTCTCTGCTTAAAATCCTTTCCTTCTGAATTTAGGATCTCAACAAAGGAAGGTGATCATGATAGGATAGAATATAGTTTGCTATTCTGTGGTATTTTTAAAGAAAGAATATGATTTTATAGCATTGTTCTTGGACATATTGCTCCTCCAAAGGCCATGTAGAAAAAGCAAAATAGGCTTAGTCTTGTTAACATTGATTATTGATGAGTCTTTCCTCTGAAGTAGATGAAGGTGTTTGAAAAAAGGACTGCTTGTAATGTCCACTCCTGAATATGTACATTCTCTATCCTGATTTCATAGCTGGACTGGAGATCATTGGCCACTTCTTGAGTAAAAGGCTTCTGAGAACTGAAATTTGTCAGAGCACAGAAAAGACCAGTTAGAACTCCTGAGCTGGCCAAGCAAAAAAAACAATTTTTACTTGCCTTCTTTTTCCAGCTTTCAGTATGTATTCCTTCTTAACATTGACTTGTTCGAGCAAGCAGTGCTTCTTGCCTGGAAGCAATCCTTTCTCTGTTTCTAGGGTTACCAGAGGAATATTTAAAAAAGAAAAAGAAAAGAAAAAGAAAGGAAAAAAAAATGTAGCAAACAGCAGAACAGACCAGTACTCAGAAGTTTCCAGGTCTGTTTTGCAATACAGAACCCAAGGGGTTTTGATAGGGTCTAAATTTGGCAAAATCAGCTTTCCCATCCCTCCCTAACTTTATTTTTCTGGCCTCTAACTATTTTTACTCCAAGTTTCTCTCTGTCTCTGTGGATGTAGAGAAATGATCTGTGGATAGGAGTCTGGGAATAGGATAAGAAAAGTAGAACTTCCTGGAAAAAATTAATATTGGTATTCTGAAAGCAAAGCCAAGAATTTAACACTGTACATTCATATATATCAGCATAAATATATGGGAACTATATAATCCACTAATTCATATTAGTGACTAGATCTACTATATTGTCTATTTCACAGACAAAACAAGAGCCCACCTGTCTTCCATTATCTTAAAGAAAAACTGAGGGTCTAAATCTTTTCATTAAGATGTAGAAATGAAGTAAGAATGTAACAGTAATCCCCTTTTCCCCTACATCAGTACTTTGGAGATGTGTTTTTTACTTGGTACTATGGCTTCCTATGGCACTACAACATGCACAATCATATGCAATAACTTGATTTCTTCAAATTTTTTTAAAAAAATATTATTAGCATTTAAATTTGAAAACCCCACCAAGTCTCATGAGTTAATAAAAATCAGAGTTGATAGCCACTTGCATATATATCCTTGTCCAGCTGGACTCTACTTTGACTTGATTGAATGTAAAATGCACGGAAAAATCTGCAAGGCCTTAAGCTGCTCAATGTGATTTGAAATGCAAATTAAACCCTTCTTTGTTTATTATGTTATTATTTTATTGAAGGGATATATTCTACGTTCATAAAAATGAGTGGTTTTCATATAAAGTTGGAGAAGCACTTTGTCTCTTAGATATATGCTGATGCTATATTTTTCATGTTGTTTCTACCAATGTTTGGAAACATGAATTAGAAGAAATATGTGTATTTACTGTGTGATTTTGATTTACTATGTGACAGTTTTTAGAGTTCAAAAGAAATGTTATCAAGAAATTTTACCTTCATACACATTTTAAAGTAGTTTCAACTTATGGTATAGACTTATTTTGCAAACTATGTTGATGTTATGACATCTTTTAAAAAATCTTAATTTTTTTCACTGAAAGATATACAGGAAATCCATCACTACTCAATATCTCTGTAGGATTCTTGCTTGACTGGAGTCAAGTCTCCAGCTGCTGTGAGATTTAATAACACCCTGGTTATGATATCATCCAATAGCAAAACCTTCTGGACAGCTGGAACAATTTTTACACTAATGCTGTAATTAGATACATAGAATTGTCTTGGTACAGAAAATTACTTAAGGCTCAAACAAAATACAATGTACCATTTACTAGCCAAAGGTCAAAGAACTTGTTTCCAAATCTACCAGCCTGTTCTTTAGAAGAATTGTCTGGGAAACCCTGTTTTTTGAGTCAAACCTTATTTTGACTAAATAGCTTTTATGGAAAGACAAAAATACAGTTTCCAACTGAAATGATTTTTCCTATTGTGCCACTATGTTTATACCTTGAGCCATTAATTCAATGTTTTAGTCCTTGATGTAAGTCATTACTTTAGTTTGGATCACTTCCATAACAGATGCTTTAATATACTTTTTTCTGTTTCTGAAAGCAAATACAAATATTTCACAAAAAAGTGCTTGTGACCAGAAAGACTGAAGGCACATCTGCATATCTGGGCTGATTATACCCATGTGATTTGCAAACCTGGTCAGTCCATAAGCTCCACAGCAAGTGAGAACAAGATGAGGCCCTTGCAAGTAGGTAACGCTTCTCAAAGATTGCCATTTAGACAATTTAGTTGATATGTTGTTGAATTACTGAAAGTTCTTAAAATATCTTTGATTATTGATTCAGACTGATGGAAGGTGCTATTTGAATGTGAATTCTTTTAAGGCCAAAAGTTTTACATAACACTATTATTGACAAAACAAGAAGTCTGACTTTGAAAAACTGAAAGCTGTAAAATTTTTCAAAAGTGTAAAATTTTTTAATGATTAAATCTATAAATGTTTGATACAAAATAGGATCCAAATCTGTTCCTTTAAATTCAGAAGAACAGAGATGTCTATAATAGTCTGAGTTTTTAACTGCTACACTAATCAGAAAGGAAACTATTCAAGCTTTTTAATGCACTACAGTATTATTTTTACTTAGTCAATAGCTACTAGAATGAATGTGCAATGAGTTAAAGTGATTTGGCTGGGATTCAGTAATGCATGGGAAATACTTAAGATGCAGTCAAGAAGGCTGCAATCGAAATTAATCCAAGTAAAATAAATATACCCTTCCCCATAAGTGGCAGAAACTTAGTATAATAGTGAAGAAAAATATGAGTGTAAAAGATTAACGGGGGGGCCTTGAACCAGCTAGCTGTTTTTTTGTACAAGGTTGTATACTCAGGCTGAGGAATAGAGACTGAAATCTAGCAGCATTTTAAAACTGACCTTTGATTCTCTCCACACAGAGAAAAAAATAACTTCAAATTAAGATTCAGTTTTCTGGATGGCAGAGAAGTGAAAATGGATGGGTGATGGAAGTGAAAATGGTTGATTTCACAGACAATAAATTAAAGAATTGTACCAGGAGAGATAATTAATTAATTAAATAAGGTAGTTAAGCATGTTTCTGAAATACTGCACTGAGGAACAAAGAGAAGCATCAATGTCAGATGTGTAAAACAGAAAACTTTAAGTAGCAGATAGTCAGCATAACCTGGTGAATTTGTGACATTGTTCATAATATAATGTGAAGCTTTTAGAGGTTGAGAAGAATTCAAGATTTTATTAATTTTTCATCGACCTCTTAAATCCACTCTATCTCCCACCTTGTGTCCTATAGTTGATATCATGACAGATTCTTGAGGAAACCCTGCCCTACTTGTGCTGCAAGTGCCAGAGAAAATGCCTTCTGAGAGGATGGTGGATCTCGACATTATGGAGAGAGTTTGTAAATGGATATGAAGCTGGGCATTCTGTGTGGAAAAACTCTGCTATAAAACCAAAATATCATGGTTTGATTTCTCACAGCTGCATAACAACCCAGCAGTTTTTCCTTTCCCAACCTACCAGCTGTCCAACTAAAAATGGAAATGATTTATGTTTCCCAAAACCCAGCTGATTGACAGGCAGGGCAGGAAGGAGTGGTAGAGCCCCACTGTGCTCTGGCACCTCTAGAACAGTGGGAAGGAAAGTGAGCAGATCACAGGGATACTCCCTCTGCAGGGATCAGGGAGATTTTTCTTACCCAAAAGCTGAGCTATGCATGCCCAGTCAGAGAAGAGAGCTGGCCTGTGATTTTTAGTGAAATTTAAGAAGAAATGCACTACCCCAAAGGCTATATATTTCCCTGATTTGTACCCAGAGGTAGATGGTATGGTGGATTATTTGTTCATCATACAGGAAACAATCTGATAGCTCTTTCACACTGTATATGTACACTAGTTTCAGGAGGGTAAAAATATAAACTTGCTGGAGTCACTGATTTCCCTAGGTGATAGAGTTATTCAGAGAATATTAGTTGACAGCTACACCCACTTGCAGTCATCAATTCTGCAAGGGCTGGTATGGAAGTTTAAAATGCCAGTATTCGTCTCTTTCTCTCCCCTAAGTCTTCATTATAATGTATCTCACTATTTTTCAGAAACTTAGTCTACTTTTTTTGGCAGATGTGACAGGCAGCTGTAACATTGATACCATCAGTGCTCTGCATCCTCCTTTTTCTTCTTCTTACAATGATTCTTAGCACATTAAGAGAAGTAGGAAAGGTGCAATCAATTTATTTAAAGTACTTAATTAAAAAGAACTAGTGAGCTGCTATCAGATAAAATATGGCTTGGGCAATTGCAATTTGACAAATTTTAATACTTTTTTTTTTTCCTTTAAACATATATGTGCTTCTCAAAGTTTTCTTTCATTAACCAAAATATTTTACGGCCCATAGGAGGCAAGCTTGAACAAATCTTTTTCAGCTTATCAAAATATAAAGACACCCTGTACATCTAGGACTTACATTTTTCAAAGTTCATTGTTTAGGCAGGGGAAGGAGCAAGGATGGAGAAAAGGCTTTGAATGCTTGTAAGAAATGGGTTTCCTTTTACTTTAATTTGTTTACCTATTAGTAGCTATTAGTAACATTTTAAAATATGGTTTATGAGATAAAATTTTGAAATATTATGTGCCATATGCACAAATGTGCTGCAAGTTAATTAAATCACGTGTAATTTTAAATAATTGAGCTAAGTACAACCAGAGGGTTCAGTGGGACTCGTAATGAAATCCTTAGCAGAGTATTTAATTACTTCCTTGTGAGATGCAACAGAAAAATATTTGGCCTTGCAAAGTGATCTAAAGGTAAGGAGATTCATCCTGCATTAGATGAAAGACAGTGCCAGGCAGATCAAGAAATACATATAAAATAAGGAGGTAGCATAGGAAAATTAATACTTCAACTGATCTTGTGTGGTAGGGCTGGAAGTAGGAGAGACATGGTTGCTAATGATATAAATGACCATTTCAAGGCTTTGCAGTTCACTTGCAAACAAACTGAGGTTGGAAAGGTATACTTATACCCAACTAAAAGGAAAAGTACCTTGAATTGTGTGTCATAAGAGATACTCAAAATTTCAGCTCATTTCTGTTGGGAAAAATATTTTGAAAAAACCTAGGTCCCATTTAAAATACTCTTGTCTTAAAATGTAAGGGCTTTTTTTGGTCATTGGAATGATGGGAATTAAAGTGACACATTACAAAATTTGGGAAAAAAAATATCTTGATTAAGTTAAGAGGAGAAGACATGAGCAGCAGGAAATCCCCAAAGAATGAGTATTATCTCAAATTGAAGGAAAATATTGAGTGCTTGCTGCTTTTTGAAGAGGCATAATTTTCCTAGATTTCTACCTATTTGCAGAGCACTGCATTAACACATTTTGTTGGATCACAGACCCTTTTTCCCCAGGTGTGAGAACTTCTAAATTCTGTGAGAGTTGGTCCGTAAGTTCCTCGATGTCAATGAAGGAGCAATCTCTTTGCTGAAGACATGAATCATGGAAACTTCTGAGCTGGGAGGAACACTGAGTTCAGCTCCTGACTCTGCACAGGACAATCCCAAAAATCACACTATTTGCCCAAGAGTGTTGTCCAAATGCTCCTTGAACTCTGTCATGTTTTGTGCTGTGGCCACTTCCCTGGGGAGCCCGTTCCAGTGCCCAACCACCCTCTGGATAAAGAATTGTAAATTGAAAAATTACTTGTTATCCAGTGGAGATTCTGCACAATGATACAAATTGGAGTATTTATACCTTTTTCATCAAGGGAAAGTCTTCTATATCAGGCCTTTTACTCTGCTCAATACCTCCTTTCTAGGCATGATCTTTGTTTTCCTTATGCCAAGGTTCATTGGGTGTCTGACTCTAGTGCAGTGGGAGTGGGTAGCAGGACTGAAAGATGATCCTCACAGAAAAGTTATGAATCAGTATAATCATCAGTTATAAAAAGGCATGCATTTTTGCATTTCATATATAAATGAATATATATAAATTTCATATATTATAAGCTGGTGAAACTAAGGAAAACAAAATTCTGTCTTCTATGCAATTTCACAGATTCATAGGTGGTAAAAATTCTGTTATTGAAATTGTTCTTGTATTGTCCAATGGAGAAGAGAATGGAAGAATTTATATATTGTTTAATCTCTGAGAGTTTTGCTACTGGCTGATAGCTCAATGATTTCAAAACATGTGCTAGATTTGCAACCACCATAAATAAAATTTTCCATGCACTTAATCATAACTACATTTCTTTCATATTAAAATAACAAAGGAAAAACAATGACTGCTTTATGGCACAACACAGAAATATTCTTCTGTTCATGCCAGTTTATTGCACCTAGTATGTATAGAGTGTCAGAAGAGTGATTCAGGAAGGATTTCAGAAACAGTTGATTAAAGATAGAAAATTTATTTAGATTCCCATAAATGTACTGTCTAATATAAAGTTGTAACAGAAAACTGAAAAGAAATTATGCATTTTTTATGGCAGAAGTAGAACAGAATCATGGACACAGAGGAAAAGAATTTGAATTTTTGCAGGAAAAAGTATGAGAAATTAATTCAGATGAAGATATACACCACATTTTTTTGGAAGTGCAAAAATACTCTTTTTCTATTGAACAATGCTGAAAAGTGGAAGGCAGGTAAGAAAAAGGTGAAGATGGTCAGGTGGAAATTATGAATACATACGTGTGAGGAAAGGGAAAATAAGATTAAGTGATAACAGCTTTGTTTCCTTATCTAAATATTGAGATGTGAAATTGCTACTGAAATGGGTTTTTAAAATATATCCTCATTTTTGCTGTGCACTTATTTCTTATTCTATGGAATGGAAGTTTCTAGAATCACCACTGCCACCAGTTTCTTTGGGACTGCCTGGTATAACCACACGTGTGTCCGTGGGCTCGCGCGGCAGGAAGGTGTTTGCATGAGGTACGCGGCTGCTACATTGCCACGTCGTGTGCACCAGAGCAACTGCACTGTAATTAGCAGAACTAAGCTGGTTTAAAACAGCTGAAAACCTGGGTCCATGTACACATTGTACAATTATGATGTTTGTAATAACATAGTCTGCTATAGGCATGTTTTAGCTTAATAAACAAAGCTATGAAAGAAAATGTAAAAGTGTATTACGATCACAGGCTTGGAGCTACTGAAAGGCTGTTATATTCCTTGCATCATAAATATCTCTCATATACTAAGCTAATCCCTTTGGACTGATGCAGTATGGCAAAATAAAAGGACCTTTTTGCATTTAGTTTAAAAACTTTAAATACCTTGAAAAAAGACAGTATTAGCGTTGAATTTTCTGTTTTTAGAGTCAACAAGTGAATTCTGTTTCTTAGAATTTATCCTGCTACTTTATTGCCTTTGGAAGCAATTTGAAAGTGTTGGGTGCATAATAGTCAATAAATCACATGAGAAAAGAAGAAAAGCACCTTTGTTCTTAAATAAAAATGGTAAAGGCTGCAAAATTATGCCATTTTTAAAGGAAAAAAAAAAGAATACACCAGAAAATAATTTTTAAAAAATAAAATAAATACAGATTTGTGATCTGATAGAGTCAAACTGCAATAAGGTTAAAGAAGAGAAAAAATATTCAAATCTGATTGTGGTAAACTGTTGATTTCTGAAACAGACCAAGGTTCCATTCACAACAGACTTCTTTCCACTTAACTCTTATCTGTACATTATGTTATGTCACTGATGAAATACAGCAGCTCATGCAACAGCCATCACGAAAGCAATATTGTAATTGCAAGTAAATGCAAGTATGTTAAATCTAATCTCCAAAGAGCAAATATTTACCAGGAGTTTATGATCACAGATAGGCTTGTAGAATAAACAAAGTGTACAGTATCAGCTTGTCTACATATGTACTTGACTATTTTTTATTTAAAAAGCATTAGACTACTGAATTCAAGATACAGTACTGTCTCAATACAAACCTCCATTGCTCTCCTGCAATGCTAAAGACCACACAGAAGAATGCATTCTTGTAAGGGAGAAACATTTGCAGAAGAGACTTCAGGATTTGAAGACTTTATAGGGCTTTGTAACATTTTAAACAAACCACGTATGTATTTTGAGATTTATTTCAATAGTTGTGATCTGTGGTTTGTTGTATCTATGTAGATGGTTGTATGAATTTCATACTACTGAAAGAATTAAACAGTTCTTTTTGTCATCCAATCAGAAAATTGTATGAAAATTATCTGCTTTTTGAGTTTGTTGAAAATGGTATGACAAAACTATTAGTATTTTGAAGATAAATTTCAGGACTGACTATCATGTATCATACTCCAGATGTTATACAGCATCTAACTGGAGAAAGAATCGACAATAAAAGTAGGCACAAAGATAATTAAATTGTGTATTTGAAAATGCTGGGCTTAAATTTCTTGTACAAGCATAAAATCAACACAAATTACAATGACAGGGAATTGTTTGTCTGCATTTAAAATATCTGGAATAGAAGAAACTCTTGAGACTGCAGGAACTATATTTATCCCTAATAATGATCTCATAGGATAATCATATATTTTGGGAAAGAAAATTAGTTTTATAAACCCTACTGATTTACAGAATAATATTGAAAATGTGCTATTAGAGGAAGAAGACTGAGAATTTAAGAACTTAAGAGTAACTGCTGTGATGTAGTTCAGTGCTTTCTCTGAAGGCTTTACGTAAAGTCTTCTTCAAGGATGGAAAATGACAATTAAAAAGTTGCAGTTTTCTCTTTGGAAAAAAGACTAAATCCTTATCAAGCTTCTAGAATTAAGGCTATCACCAGATTGAAATATTTCTAATGTAATTTGAAATCTGAGGGACAGATGACTTAGGATCCTACTATTGTGTTGTATGGAAACCACCTAAAATAATAAATTAAATAAAAAACAGATATATGGTAACTGAAGTAAGAAAAACACTCTGTCCTATAACTTGGGAACATAAATTACATGGCCTCATTGAACTCAGCAAGACACTCAGAATACCATTATTTATGTGGCCTCTCTCTTTGATTCTTGAGCCTAAAGACTAATCATGGATGAGAATAAGTAGGTTTGAGAAAGAAACAGGTATAATTTACATTTTCTTGTCTTCATCAGCATGTCCATCATTACTATTTTCTTTCTCACTGGACTGAGATTTTACTATATGCTAAAAAAGCTAAAATTCAGGTAACAGTGAGTAAAGAACAGCTCAAACAATTTTTAAGATCCACTCTCCACATAAAACAGTTGGATACTTATTTACATGTTAAAAAAAAAAAAAAAAAAAGGAGGAATTTTAAAAATAAACTTTTCCAATGTAACTGCATCCCAAAGTGAATTTCCCTCCCCCCTGGATGCATTATATGATGACTATGCTGAACTGTACTCCTTTCACTCAAAAGAACTCAGGACCTTTTAACTTCAAACTTTCCCTTGAATTCCACATCCACTCCTTGGAACAGGTTGATGAGAAGGAAGAATATCTCAAATTCTACTCCTCCATGGATATAGTGGCAGTTCTCTCTCTAGCATGATGCAGCTCCAGCCCCCTCTCAAATACTGTCCCCAGTACAGGAGCTGGTGTTTTGTACAGCTAAGCCCATGGTCATTGTGTGACCCAGGGAATGGCAATGTCCAGACTCTGCTAGAGCATGGGACATCTCTAACAACAGGACTAAAAGCCTCATAAACAAGGCCATTTCCAAAATGAAAATAAAATGATGTTTGAGATCCATGTCTTTTAACCATGGGCAGTCATACTTCAAAGACCACAATGTTACACCCACATCTTTTGTACACATCTTGTTAAAAGCATCAAAACCACCTGCCAGTTTCTTCTTGTGTGCCTCGTCAGATTACCTGCTCCTGGTGATGGAAAAGGGGGTAATAACCAGCCTAATTTTGTTAGAATATAGAGGCAAGACATGTGCACTACTAGTAATGCTGCTGCTATAGATAATGTGGGCTTTAGAGCCCATTAGGCAAGATGGCTGTGCTCACAACCCAGAAAGTGATTTTAGGAAGAAAGCAATCAATAATAAATTTGTCAGGATCTCAGGACCTATGGTTTTGCTGTGGGGTAATATTTTCATGATGATGTTCTCACAATCAAGAAATTGTTTTGTTACACAATATATAGTTACCATAATTGAGAAGATGTCTTTTGTTACACAATCTGTTGACTGTCCTGACTCAATACCTGTGAGAGAGAGAGTTGATTGTTCACTTTTGGCTCCTTCACAATGAATTACTGCGAGCAGCAAGGGAAAGGACAATGAGATTTCTACTTCTCTGCTTCTGAATTACTGCAAGCTACAAATTTAAGCTAAAAATCCTGCCTGTTCTTAATTTACCTATTCATAGATAAGACTTCTATTCCCTCTCATTCTAATTCCTGCCGTCTTCAAGAAATTGCTGAACCTTGTCTGTACTACCAGGCAGTCATGCTGGTCAGCCAGCAAGAACAAATAAAGACTAAGCAGACAGTGGTGACATCAGGAGTTTTCAGCAAGCTTCATTACTGCTAGACTGTATTTTCCTGCATCGTTAGTCACTTCAAGCACTTCAGGTCCAGGCAGTGATTCAGTGGAGCTGGCTCTGAGCTGGTGTCCCGGGGCGAGCTGCCGGCGTGGGATTCACCAGAGCGCTGCCAGCACAGAGGCACCAGGCAGTCTGCTGGGGCTACAGACCGAGGGTGGCAGTGGTTGTAGCACGGATCAGTCATCCTTCTCTGTCAAGCGCTGTCACTTAAACCGCACAAACTCCCAGATGATGAAAACCAGGCTGCGCCGTTTGAAGGCACGTTCTGTCTGTCACTACTCTTTATCTCCACCTGCTGGGGTTATTCCAAACATTCCCAACTCCAACCTCTTTCCCAGAGGTGGAAGTACAAAAGACAAAGACATGATAAGCAAATCCTAGTGATGATTATAGCAACGCTTAACTAAAAATGCATAGAAAATTGTGGATATGGAAAAAAAAAATCGAAATTTTAGAATGTTGCTGACAGATGTTTTTCATAGCCAATACATTGTATTGCACTTTGAAAGGGGCTTTTATTTCCATCTGTATGTTGCTATGTCAAAAAGTAATAGAAATTATAAGGATTTTTAAAGTGAAGAATCCAACTCAAAGAAAAACAGTTCCAAAAGGCAGATTTATATTTTTTGTTTGTGTTTGAGAAGCATGCCAGTTTCTGTTAGAACTTTAAAGTAAAGTACATCTTTCTGTTATACTTTAGCACAGCTAATTTCTCCTCAAATGATAAAAGATAATGTTCATTTATAGAGATTTACAACATTTAAAAACAAATAGTAAAATAATAAAGTCATGGAATGATTTGGGCTGGAACTGACCTTAAAGATCATCTGATTCCAGTCCCCCTGCCATGGGCAGGGACACCTTCTACCAGATGAGCTCAAAGCTCCATCCAACCTGGCCTTGAACACTTCTGATGATCCTTGAGCACATGATGGGAAGTCAGCAATTTCTCTGGGCAATGATATCTTAAGAAAATTATATGTTTAAAACAATAGTTTCTTAACAATACATTAAGAAAAACTAAAATTTTTGTCAGATCTCGAAGCTTGGCTAACTGGATGTATAAGAGTATCAGTATCACCATTTAAAAATAAATAGGAGAAAGACTTTAATTCATTAATAAAGTATTGTATTATGGAAATTTGTGTGAAGAAAAAGTAAATTGAAAGAATGAATTTTTCACATAGTCTGACAGTGAGATATCTGTGGTTTATTTATCTCTTATAGAAAAGTGAGTTCCATTGCATAGGCACAGTGCTTTTGAATTTTCCATCTCCTTTGCTCATATATTTTTTAGAACACTGTTCTATCATTGCAGCAGAAGATACCTGCTATGAAACATGATGGTCATAAAAGGAGAAGTGGTTTAGTATTGGTGGCTGGGATGAAGAGAACCCTTTAATCCAAGCCACATATTTTCAGTTAGTTCAGTGGTGTGGGATTAACAGCAATAGATTCAACACTGCTTCCTGCCTGGGGAGGTCCCAGTTGTCTACTCCATGGACCCAGGCACTAAGCACTGCTGTTATCCCTGTAGGCAATATCATGCCTACTGTATTTTCACCTTGACTGGATGTGAGAAGTGCTCTGATGACACAATGAGGGGCTCTCATGACTTGGCACTCGTTGACTCTACCAGCTGTTGAGGTACTTGGGGTGGCACACATACAACTATGATCAGAGATGTAGATGTCTTCAGAGCTGAAAAAATGAAGGCACAACTAAATGTATGGATTACCAAAGGCTGGAAACATTGCAAAATAAGTATCCTGAATAACCTCTTTCAGTCATATAAATAATATTGGGTATCTGTGGGTACCTAGGAAGCGACCTAAGTTTGGCTCTGAGACTGTTGTAGAGTGTTGACACTGTTTGTTTGTTTGTTTGTTTGTTTTTATGAGGGAGGAGGGGGTTGGGTTTTTTTTTGTTTGTTTGTTTTGTTCAGGTTGTTTGGTTGTTTCCCTTTTTAAAAAAATCTCGCTTAATAGGAGAGACGTCAATGAACCTAGTTAAATAAAAGCAGTTTTCCCAGGATCAGTACTGTTTCTTTCATAAGGAAAACCAGAAAGCATATATTATCAATGGTTAAAATGTCAATATCAATGAAGAGATAATGAAAAATCAGATTTTTAAAGAAGAAAGAAGGAGAATTTTCTGAAATTGTTCATCTTGTCAAAAAAGACAAGAAAACTTGTATAGTTGAGAGACTAGAGATTAACAGAAAGTGGAAGATACTGTTTTATCCAGTTACAATTTGGATTAACTCAGAGACTAGGGCTCAGGAGAGCTTATCAAAATTTTTTCTCGAGCTCTGAATCTGTAGTGAATTCCTTAGAGAACAAGTTCAACTAATATAGAATAAATTACATAAATCAATCAATTTTCTGTGATCAGGAAATGCATTGCATTGTAACATTCAGGCATGAGATACGCAAGTGTATTTTTAATAGCACATAATTCATACACTACAGAATATTTCATTTTGTTATGATGTATCATTTAAAAAACAGAATCTGTAATGTGATGCTACAGAAATTCTATTAACTTGGATGTATTCAAAGCTGTACAATGACTTGGAATCTTCAGAAAGAAATGTTTAAATAACTGCAAACATTTCAATTGAAATCACTTTATCCTATATAAAATACACTCCTAATTATATAACAATATTTAAATCTATAGATATTTAGAATTTCTAATAAACCCTGATGTAATAAGCTTTTTGATGTAATACTTTTATGGGGCATTATAAGGTACGTACATTGTTTACAAAACCTTAACAACTACTGTAGGAGTATTAGGAATATCATTACTTTAAATATATGGCCTCTGTAGTTTAGAACTTCTTTTTTACAAAGTCACACCTTACATGTGTTAATTTAGTCCATAATTTAAAAAAAAAAAGACTAACCAAATCTGCTCTTATTTGAATAAAAACTAGAGGATGGGTTGAGTTTCCTGAACTTAGACATCCCTTTATTTAAGGTTTGTGGTGTTTCATGCCTGGTCTCCATTAGACACTCTTGATTCCTCATCGTGTCCCTGATGTCTTGTGTTCAGCCTATAAGGTCAGATTTCACAGATGATTTAGACTCTCATATATCTCTGGTGCTCATGTTTAGGCAGCTGAAGTCACTGCTGTGTGCACTGTAAGGCCATCAACCAAAGAAGGATTCAGTTTAATACAGCTACACTTGGGGGATTATTTGTAATCTGAACTCCTTGTACAGTCCAGAGGGATCGATCATTCAATTCAGTTGCCTAGAAACAATCACCTAATATCAGCATGAAATGCTTTAGGATCTCTCACCTGATTTCCCCATTTTGCTCTAGAAGAACATAGGTTTTCCATGAGTCTTATCTGTTGATCCTCCATGGATGTCTTGGATTCTCCAGGGCATCTCAAATTACACTAGAAATCTTTGCTTCAGCAAACTTATCCAGGCTTTAGTCGAGTCGGAAAATAGAATCTGCAGTCACCCAGCTGACTGGATGCTGGTGTCCACTTTGGGTTCTCTATAGCTCTCCAGACACCTTGGAGTAGGTACTTATATTTATCTGCCTCCTGCTGTGTGCAGATGTATATTTCTTTCAGAAGTAATGGGAGATAAGAGACAGTAGATCCACATGGCACTTCATCTGGAGGGAGCTTGGATGACCAAAACTAAGTGAAATAAATCACACTAAAAAGTTATGGTACTCAAATTTCTGTTTTTATTTCCTTTCTAGCAAGAAACAAGAAAGGAAGAGAAGCAGGCAAAAAGGCAGGAAAGAGAAAGTGTGTGGGGAGAAAAAGAGAAAGGAAATAAAAGAAAGAGGAAGGAAGTTCGGAAGTTTGGAAGGAAGTTTGGAAGGAAGAGAAAAGAGAGAAAGAGAGAAAGAAAGAGAGAAAGAAAGAGAGAAAGAAAGAGAGAAAGAAAGAGAGAAAGAAAGAAGAAAGAAAGAAAGAAAGAAAGAAAGAAAGAAAGAAAGAAAGAAAGAAAGAAAGAAAGAAAGAAAGAAAAGAAAGAAAGAAAGAAAGAAAGAAAGAAAGAAAGAAAGAAAGAAAGAAAGAAAGAAAGAAAGAAAGAAAGAAAGAAAGAAAGAAAGAAAGAAAGAAAGAAAGAAAGAAAGAAAGAAAGAAAGAAAGAAAGAAAGAAGAAAGAAAGAAAGAAAAGAAAGAAAAGAAAGAAAAGAAAAGAAAGAAAAGAAAAGAAAGGAAGAAAGGAAGAAAGGAAGAAAGGAAGAAAGAAAGAAAGAAAGAAAGAAAGAAAGAAAGAAAGAAAGAAAGAAAGAAAGAAAGAGAGGAGGCTTCCAGCTTGCTAAGCACCTCCCCACACATGACCACTCGTGCACGTGTACATGTGTGAACATGCATGTGTGTGGGTATGTATGTGTGATTTTGTGAGTATTTGAAGCCACCATTTATACAGGAATGCATCTACTGTTTAGAAACAGAAATAAACACTGTCAAATCATTCGGAATGTGTGAAAGCACTGACCCTGTGTTTGTGCCCTGGAGCTATTTATTTTGTCTTTATCCTAAGCCCTTTGTTGAATAAATGTCTTCTGCTTCCACAAGGAGCTAACGACCACTTAGCTAACTGAGATCTAAAACATTTGTGTTTTTATCTGCATCATGTTCATTAGAAGTATTTTAGTGACAGGAATACATTTATCACTTGCTACTCACACTATAGTGCTCATTAATGTTCAGGATTAACATTTTTGCTTTTCATTATATCTTAAATGCATTGCTATTGAGAAGAAATGGAAATTTGTTTATGTAATTGTGCAGATCTACAACTAATAAGATCATCTGGGATGTCATGAATATGACAGATACTGAATAAAAATGAATAAAACTAAATAATAATGAATAAAACTAAGGTTTGCGATGTTGGAACAGAAAGAAGAGTAACTTTGCTGAAAAGTAATCCAGTAAAAGCAGGTGCAGAGAGACATAGAGATATAACCTGTCCTTCAACTATGCACATACACGAGCTTACAAGAGGGAGGCTCTGCTGTCCCATCTGTGTACAGGTAATATTGACACAACTTCTTCCATCCTTGTAATCCAGACCAAGCAAACTTACACAAAAATAGAAAAAAAAAATTGTAGGAATATGTGACAAAAGGAAATCTCAAGCAACTTATCAACCTTCCTTTCTTTCCTTTATCAATTACAGGAAATTATTCTTTTCAGTTATTATGTTGCTTGCTCTGCTACAGTGCAGTTTTGCTGTAGGTATCAAAGGTGGCAGGTACATAAGGAAGGTAGTAGTGAGGAAGCAATAAAACTGAGATGACATCACTTGTTAAAGCACAGTTATAGCTGGGTAAAAAAAAGAGAAAAGAAACTGAAAAAATATTTTTAATAGATACTGAGAACTAAAATTTATGTCTCATGATAATCAGGGGCTCTATAGAAAGATACTGATTTTATGGCAGAATAAATTCTCTATCCCTTCGCCTCTCTTTGCCATGTTCCACAGGACAATTTTCTTTCTCTTTTCTCTAGGCTGAACGAACCTCACCATCTCTCTCCTTCTCTTCTGCCTTCCCCTAATTACATCTCCTATACTCTACAGTCACCAACTATCTTTTCTTTCAAAGTTGATCTAATTGATACATGTCTAACTAAACTCTGAGTCATTGGTCTCTACTAGTATCTAGTTTTTAAATTTCTTTCAGGCCTAAAAAAAGGCCTATGTTCCTGAAAGCCTGTTTAATTTCTCCAGCCACACCAGGTGGTAGAATAAAAGCTACTGTGTCTGCCTGCAGACCTTGCCTTGCTTTGTTAGAGGCCTCCTATGGAGCACCGGTGTGAGTTCAGAATTCCCTCTACTTGAACCTGAAGTGCTGGAGAGCAATTTTTTGACAAAGCATTATGACTCATTAGTGACTCAGAAACTGAGCTGGCTCAGGTAATCCCTGGGGGATTTATATCAAGGCATTCAATATGATTGATTCCCCTAGTACTGAAAGCAAGAAGTTCCTCAAGGTACTTGGCGACCCCAAGTATGGCTTAAATTGTCATCCCATATGGCTCGGTTCTGGCTGTCTTATTTGAGGGAGTTGGTGTCCCCTTAAATGCCAGCTTCTTCCCATTTTGAAGTTGTTTTTGAGATATGGAAACTGCAGAGAGCATAACAAATAGCAACAATAAAATCTAAGACAAATTGCTGTCAAAAGCAATCGTGTTACAGTTCTTTGGGACCTAATGTAGAACTTCTTAAGAAAAAGTAAGGAAAGTGGTAAGGAATTTATAGTAAAAAATAAAATAAAATAAAATACGGACTGCAGAATACTCTAGGTACTCTTTCCTTAGCTTCAAAACATAAAATAGTTGTCAAAGCCTAAATGTTTTTTTTGTTTTCTTTCAGAAGCCATCAGAACACCATAACTTATTTAGGAATGTTCTTATTTAGTAAGGAAAGAAAACTGAACACTAGCTCTATAACCAGGGGAACAGCTATACTTGACTTAGTAATGACCCTTTTTAGCTTGTTAGTACAGGAAAAAAAAAAAAAGCCTGTTCATTAAGTAGAATAATGCTCATCCATTTCTACTTAGAGGAACAATTATTAGTCTGCAGGCCTAATCTACAGGTTTTGAATTTTCACCATCTTTAGACCACAACTTCTTCAGACTGTCTGCAGGTCTAGGCCCCCTTGTGAATCCTCTCAATCCTCATAAACTGGCTGTGGTTTGTCCATAGAACTGTATTGTGAATCCAGTCTGAGTGTGTTCCTGGAAAATGTAGGAACAGAAATACTGCTAATTCTGTTCTAAGGGACCTGCCAAAAAGAAAGGAAACACAATCACCATTTCACAATTTCATTCCCCCTATAAATTCCACCTCCGTAATATTTAGGCTGACTTTTCTGAAAGACTTTTGTGAAGGGAAAATACAGATAGTTGAAAGGATTTAAAACATAGAATTTCTTCTCTTGTTTTGACAACAGCAAGTAGAGCAATACTAGATTAATTTTAAAATAGATGATAGTCAGTTGTCTGCATAGATATGCATATTTTATGCATTTGCCCAGAGGAAATATCAAAACATACATAAGCCTTCATAGGATTCAATGTACATTGGTCAGCCACTGAATGATGATGAATCTTATGCAAGTACAGATATATATGGGTCCTGCTGCATGTAGGCACGAAGGTTTCCATCACAGCCCAAGATCAGTTTGAGATCAAGTTGAGACTAAAGTTGTAGCAGAATAAGACAAAACAAGGATTTGTTGAAATCAGTGACAAAACTGGCACTGTTTTCCACACAAGTATCACCTGTCTATTTTATTATTTTATTTTTATTGCTCTTACTTTTTGAAATAAATTTTAAATTAGAAAATGATGATAAAATGATTAGCATTTTTTCAAGCAGTAAAAATATACTTTGTTTTTCCACCCAAGATTAACTTTATTGTGTAGGTTTTATGCTTTCTTGTTAGCAGACTGTATTTTCATTCTAAAGTGCTCTTTTAAGGAGACTGCCTGTGTTTCTATTCAGTGCATCATTGCCCTAACTCCCCTTGCCAAAATTAAATTAATGTTGCAGGTGCTCAAAGCTGCATTGAAAGTGCACATTTTAATTCCTTGTCACCTCTGAAAATCATAAATTTAATTTTGGCAAAGTCAAAAAGTAAAACAAGAGAAAACAATGCTATAAGATAATGAAGATTCAGACAATAATCTTTGAAGACTGAAAGGCCTGAAAATGTGGCTCTCCTCCATCCCTGGCTGCCTGTGTTAATGAACTAAATGAGGTCAGGGCAAGAAACTGAGAATTTCCATGCTACACAGTGTTTAATTATTCATATTTCTTTGGCATGGTTTTGGTTAGGCTTATTAGCACTATCTCAGACAATGCTGGGGTAAGGATAAGAGGACAGCATTCCCTGAGGACAAACCAGTGAAATCATCCTGCTCTGGGATGTGTCACAGCAAGTGACACATTTCATTTGCCAACAAGCCTATTGAGCAAGAGGCAAGGGAGCTTCTGTCCCATCTGACAGAGCAGCCCAGAGCAGTGGGAGCCGTGCCTTTCCTCCCCAAGAGCAGCCTGGCAGGAGGGAGATCATCCATCAGGTGCTTTAGGGCTTTTGCAGTCAAAGAAGGCTTCAGTATAATTTCCTGCCTTTCAGGAAACTGCCCAAACCATTAAGGGGAAGATTTTGAGAAAACAAGGTTTTGAATTATTTTTTCCAGTTCAATCCATATTTTTAGGCAGTCAGGAATGGAAATTCAATGGCTGTAGAAGAACTGAGACTTCTGCCTGTTGTCTGGGGAAAGTCAAAAGAGTACTCTTGGGATTATTTCAGTTTATGGTGGGTGTTTTTCTGTACTAACTATCTAATAGAAAATTTATATATTAAAAACATATGGAGAGGGCTTTACAATCTATAGCTCACCACTCAAAGCCATTTCTTATAGACTGCCTACTTTGTTCTTGCCCTACTATTCTTGAACACATGCACACTATCTCCTTTCCACCTCTTGAAATTTCCTTATAGCCTTGAAATGAAGTCTGTGAAGGGCTATTTTCATATAGAGTGCAGAAGATGAAATTAAATATAATGTACACAGTTGTACTTTTCTGCAAACCCATACATGACTGGCCACTTGATTTTGTTAAGTTAACAGTTGGTTTCTTTTCTGTATTTTATTTTCTTACCTTGTGTGCTGGGTTGCTGCATTGTCTCTCTGCAACACAGGTTACTTTGTCATGTTAATATATTATTTTGTTTAAAATATCCAGAAGGTCTGCATAGTGGGAACTTCTAGGAGGGTGGGGAGAGAAAAAATAAAATCACACACTTTCATACACTTGTGAAATGAAGTCTTCAGCTTCTGGCTCAGAGTTCATTTCTCAAACAAATCTGCAATAATAATTTCCATTCTAAATGCACTCCCAAGGCAAGGTAATTATTGGCATCATTTCAATATGCATTGAACGTTGAGGTTTAATTAATATTTTATTAATTTTTGATACTTAAAACCAGAGGCTGGAAGACTATTTTATTGTGGTAGCTGTAGAAAATATGTCTGAGCTTCTGAGGTTATGTGATACACACTCAGACGCTACAGTGACCTGTACTTTTGGAATGCAGAAATGCACTGTGTCATTATTTTACAAGTGGCAAATGGTGAGAAAGTTTGCCAAAGATATTAAAAAAAAAAAAAATCAACAATACAGATGGACAAAGAGAGAGGGGAGTGCAGTCACTCACCCAAATCCAATTAATGAACAGAGTGGTTCTATATTGAAGAGAGTTTAGACTGTAGTGTTTAAATGAACTGCTATAATATGCCATAACCTGCTGTAAGAGTGTTTAATTTCCTTCTATGAAATGGAGAACCTTCTTTTTCCAACTTAATTTCTGATTTTAATATGTGTATAGCATCTGTACATTTAATCAGAATACTTCACCATGTGTTGCTGTCTTGTTACTAATATAGCTGATATTTTTCCCATTTTATTAACCCAGAATTTTGATGCTGTTCAGATCAAGGTGGATCATGCAAACTGGATATACACTTACTAATTTATAGATGCAGCCAATAATAAAGAGTAAGAGAACCTGATGAGACTGAAGGAGTTAAATAGATATCATTATCCCTGTGTATCATTTGTATTGCTGTAATACATTGAGGTTACACAGATCTAAATTTTAATCCAGCAACAATTTATCTTTTTAGGTGTACAGGCAAAGCTGGTTTCACATTTTTGACTGAGAAGTAGATCTTCTCACATTATAATAGCTAATGTATGTGAAGTTATGAAGAAAGGCCAAAAGAAATGCTCAATGTGACTATGGAAAAGTAATAAAAGGGTTATCTAATCACTAAAACCTTTTTCTGTAAATTAGGAATGAATTTATAAATAAATTATTTTTTTAAAAAAGTTCATTTTCAATATGGAATATTTTTATTTCTAGATAGTTCCAGTTTTCAGCAAATTGCAATTTTGTTTCCATGTTCTCTCCTCCTAGTAAATTTCTACTTCTCAGATTCTGCATAAATAACAAACTACAAACTACTCTTGTGGTCATATGCAATACACACTCTTAAGGAAGTCTTGAACTTGTTACTTCTCTATGTGCTACCACAGTGTAAATGCTACAGTGCATTTAAAGTACTTGCTTTGCACTTGTATGGGTACCTTAAGATTCTCTAACCCAAAAACACTGGGTGCAGAGTTACATTTCAGGGCTTTTTTCCTGTCACTGAAAAAGAGAAAATAATGTTTTGAAATACTAAAGGTTGCAGAGTTTGACTTATTCAAGACCACTGAAAAAAAGGAGAAAGATGATTTTTTATGTACAGGCCATCACCATAGAACTGTTTCCCCTTATTTCTACAATCTTTCTGCTGAGTTTCACTGATTTTGAATTCTGAATACCATTTTACTTTCAATGTGAGAAAATTTAAACAGCTGGACTTGATTTTAGTACAAACCCTAAGTTTAAAATCAAACATTTGTATGGCTTTATCTTTGCTGTCAATTATCAGGCAAACTGGCATGATAGACACTGGGCTCTACACAAATTCACGTTCACTGCAAAAATCACTATTCTCTCTAGTTTGTGGAAAAGGGCAGAAATTCACTCTTCTATAAACAAAAGCTTAGTTTTGCAGTGTCAAATCCAGAATTAGCAGAGGCTGGAACACGACCAGTTTATAAGAATTTATTTTTTTGCTAGTTTTTTAAAGCCAATTAAATAAATGTGTTCAGATATTTTCATGAATCTGAGTGATCTTTGCTAACAATTTGCGCTCTGAGCTTATTAGGAAAAATCCAGGTTAGGAAATATATTTTGTCTGCCCTACAAATTGAACAGAGCTGCTGAGCAGTGCACTCAGAAGTGAGAATAGAGAGCTCTGCCACTTTATTAAATTGCTTTGCTTCCTACTCCTTCTTCCTTGTTTTAATAAGCTAGCCTTGTCCAGCATAATTCAAGTTACATTGACTGGGATTCTTAAATATTTTCACAGGACTACAGGGAGAAAGAGAAGTCAATTTTTTGATAATGTTTCAGATGCCAGAGAAGATTAGAACATGAGGAAGAATGCTGGAATGGAAAATTAATTTGATGGCATTACAACAGTTTTGAAGAAGAGGTTAGGGAAAAAGTACATTAGTTTTGAAAATAAAGCCCTTCTTCACAAGTTGAATAATGCCTTGTTCTATTTTTGGCTTCATATATATTACAAATTGACTTTGACTGCTGCATAATTTTTAGGGTTAGAGGAATTGTTTCTGCTCCCCCTTCTATTGCTTTCTAATAAAATATAAAGAAAATTAGACTCATCAATGTTACAAATTTGACAGTTTTAATGAGGAAATATTTCTTGCCTCTAAGCTCTAATTGCAGCAAATTGAGTTTTTATATATGGTGAAATACTGAGACAAGTTGCCTGGAGAGCTAGTGGATGCCCCACCCCTGGAAACCTTCAAGGTCAGGCTGGACTGGGATCTCAGCAACCTGATTGAGTTGAAGATGCCTGTGGTCATTCAGAGGGAATTGGACAATTAAAGGTCCCTTCCAACCGAAACTATTCAGTGATTATATGACATATATTTTTTTTATTGTCATGTCCTGCATTTCTTTATGGTAGCCTACTTTGCTTGCCCTCAAAAATTCCCCTTAAAATTTACAATTTTGGATGATTTGTCAGAAATTCATCTTGCTTTAAATGTTGTGCTTTGAAAAATATGCAGAACTTTTGGTGTGCTGGCCACCACATTTCTTCTAGTTATGAAGGGTATTTGTTGAGGAGTTTTATGAAGTATTTTACAATATATGAAAATAAAGACAATTTTGTAAAGAAAAAGGTTAATTTATTTAAAAAAGAATATTTGTTACAATGTTTAGAAAAATAAATTGCAATATTGGTTTTGAAAAATCTCCATGCCAATTTGCTTATATTTACTTCCTTTATATGTATGGCCAGGACACCTACATGAAAACACTGGTGTGTTCTGTGCAAAGCAAAGATACTGCTTTGGTTCAAAGGATCCCTGATTGGAAATTCATAGAGAGGTACTGAAGCCTTGGTATGTGCTCTGAGCCTGGGCCTTAGGGACACAACCAGCAAAATAATTTTTGCCTAAGACTTCATCAAATGTGGGAAAACCCCCCAGTTATTATTACTATTGATGCATTTGTTTTCTGAGGGTAAATTACCTGTCATCATTACTGTTAACCCCATACACATATCTACCTTCAGCTATATCTAAGATCCTATAGGATCTCAAAACTTATGTCGCTTCTTTCCTTTGAACAAGAATAATTTAAATGTTTTTTGCTTATTAGCTCAGTCTTCCTGGTATTGAAATATAACACTTCCTAGCACAAGCAACTTATTATTGTCGTCTGCCACAAAAAAATAAACAACAAAAGCAAAATTTTGGCAATAGCAGCAGCAGCTGGAAAGGAGCTAAAAATAAGTTTATCAGCTAAATGGCCTATACAAAGAGAATGTGCTGACAGTGATGAAAATACTCTACCTCAGATGAGTAATACTTAACCAGTTTTTTACCACTTAACATGCTTTTTGTTCTTATTTGGATCTTTTCTAGCACTTATAAATGTTTCTTTAAGGTGCGTATCAGATTCAAGATGTGGTCAAACACATGACATACTGTTTAGTTCTCTATCCATTTTAAAATATTTTTTAATATTTGCTTTTGAATAATGCATTCATATTTTTGTGGGTTGCTCTATGGTACAGACAGGTTTTACTCCTAAATTGTAATGATATGCTTAAAAATAATTTTATCAGCTGCAATTCTTTTAATGTGCATCATTTCCTGTTTATCTGAATTGCACTTCATCTGTAATGTAATGCCCAGTCACTGAATATGAATTTCTTCTAGTCTGCCCTCACTCTTACAATCCTTAGTACCTAATTGGTGTTTTCAGCAAATGGCAATTTTCCTCATTTTTTTCAGAACTTCAGAACCTTCAGAACCTTCAGAAATGACTGTGGCCTTTCACTTCAAGGGCAGAAAACAGCCATTCATTTCCAGCTTTGGTTTCCTACCTTTAAATCAGTCTGTTGTGGTGGCATTGTTTAGTCATTTTACTTGTTCGTTGTTCTTGCTGTTGTCTTTTGTCATTCCTTTATGAAAGTGTGCCTGCAGAGTATGTTTCAATGCAGTGAAGAGCTTCCTAAATTGTTCTGATTTCTCCTATGGAGCTGAAATATTTCATGTTGAGTTTAATTTTTATAATGTTAAAAACATTAACATTATCTTATATTAAGATTTTCTAGTGCCATACAGCCCAAATGCCCTTCACAAAGAAGCTTTCTTTGTGCCTGTGTTTTGTCACAGGGAATCTTAAAAATGACCAAAATGAAAGTGGCAGGAAATCCTAATACTGGCTTTTGCTTTCCCCAGTTTGAAGTCCTATTTAGTTTAGGATTATTTAATTCCTGTTTCAGTTCCCTACAGTCTCCCATTCTCTCAAAGGCTCAGAATTCTGCTGTAGATCATGTGTCAGACTGAATCCAACTCCCTCCTCTGTGTGTCCCCCCACCAGGTGCTGAGCCAGGCTGGGTTTGCTTAGCTGGAGTGGTGACAGCAGGGCAAGGACACAGTTTTATGGCCACTTAACCTTACCTGCACATATTTGCAAAACCAGAAAAGTGCAGAAGGATATCAGCTTCTTTCTTTGTAAATTACTGTACAGGATAAGTAGATAATTCCTTCTCCCACACCTTTTTCTACAATTCCTTGCTGCTGATTTCCTTTTCTGTTTCTCCTTCTCATCCCAATCACTTTTATTTCCACAATACCTGTCTTGTGTTTATTTACCCTCTGCAGTCCTATAATTAAAAATTTTAACCTTTGTTAAATTAAGCTAACACACATAACTTCCCCAAAACTGCTTTGCTCACTTAATTTTTAAATTTTTTTGCCTTTTTTGTGTTTATAGATGTCAGCACCTCTGCAGCAGTCTGTCTTTTGGCACACTTGTGTTTTTTACTCTAAGGAAGAAAGGTGCTGAATGACTCCCCTATCATTAAGACTAAAATGAGAAGTTATGTAGGACCATGTTGATAATTTGGCTGTCTAGGGAGCAAGAAAGGAAAAAGCCAATTTGACATTATATTAAAGAGAAAATTAATTTCAAGATTCCAGAATGGATTAAAGGCTGGAAAATCAATTTACTTGGATTAGAAGTAATTGTTGTGAAAAGCATGTATTTCTAAGAGGAAACTTTTGTTTACTTCTGACTTATGAGTTTCAAAGTTCATTAAAACTTCATTATGGTTATTTTTTAAACAGTGATTAGAAATTCCTGACTAAAGAAAAACATACCAGGCCAGAAAATATCGAGCAATATCTGCAAAGGCACTAAGCTACTATTCCATCCACTCACTGAAATCAGAACTGACAATTAGATTTTGCTCAGATGGGAGCCACTAGAAATTAGAGACAGCACGGGGACTTTGCCCTCTGACAGTGTTATGTTTGCAAGATGGGAATAGGTCTGTGAGTAAAGAATCCTTATGAACACAACTGATACATGATCATCCTGCAAAATTCATTGCTTAGGAGATTCTCATACCTTCAGCCTTGACAAAGTATGGAAAAATAGACCAAAAGAGCCTCCAGTAAGGACCTCTGCAAAGGACTGTTGAATTTGTTGAGATTGTTCACTCAGCACTTTGATGAAACTTTTTGTGGACGTCACTGAAATTTGAACCCATAACTTCATAGGACGTGGAATCAATCAACTATGAAACTAATTTTAATTAATGACTTGCATGGAAAAGAAAGTTGCATATGCAAGCCACAGTCAGGCTGAATCTCTCCTTTGATGGGAAATTATTGGGAAAAGGTTGCTAGTGAATAATTATGATCAGCTGAAGACATTTGAGGAGATGGAATAACACAGGGCTTGGTGGAAAAAAAGGTTAAAGATTTAAAGTGGATTAAATCACTTGATATTTGCATATGAAGGCTTTAGCATATAAATGGGTATTTATCTTGATCTTGCATATGTCTTTGTGTGCTATGTCTGAGTGGTATAACACAGGATAAATGCATGTGGGGGCACACCATTCTACCTTTTTTATTGTGAATCATGGTAACTTGACAGCAAACCCCACATTTGCTATGAGGAAACAATATGAAAGAAAGAAGAAAAACAACCCTCTCCCCCAGCTTTGGTAATACATCTTTGGCTCGTTCTCTACAGGTGGAATTCACCACTTGCCAAGCCACAAAGGTGCACGTCTGCCCCAAAATCTTACATTGTATCTGCCAGCCCTGGTTTTGTGTCTGTGATATCCCAACCATGTCAAAAAGAACTACACATCTGAGCAGGAATATGAGCCTACACAGGCTTAGCAAGGTGACACAATTGTTCTGTCATGAGCTTCCTGATTTCCCTATTCAAGTATGAAAGACGAGTGGAGAATTCCTTCAAGAAACATATTAGCATTAAAGGACATCTGAGTGTCCTCTTCCTTTCCAGTTTGAGGTTTACAGAAACAGCTCAAGGCTGTGGGTTAAATATGATGTCATCAACATGAATGTTTGCACTACCACATCCCTGAAGTAGACCTAACATTGGAATACAAGGTTCTCATTTTATTACTAATAATTTACGCAAGATATTAAAACTAATTTTTCTCTGCCCCACCTGCCCCAACAATTGATAAGAAAAGATATTTTTTTTTCTATACTGTATCTACCTCTATAGAAATATTTCATTAAAAGTGCAATATAAACAACATGCTAGAGATGTTTTGGGTCCCTTTTTTTTCCCTTTTTTTTTTTTTTTTCAACACATCAGTGTTCATAGTGGCATTTAGCAATGTACACAAGTGCTTTTATTGATTTTCCAGTATGGATTTTCCAGTATGGATTCACCCTAAACAGAAAATTTTCCTAAATGAATAATCAATGCTTTAATTAATTATGCTAACTTTCCAAAATTTTTACAGAGGAGATTTTGAAGATACTCAGGGTTCAATATATGATATAAAATCTATACTTTTGCAGTAGTCATTTAAAAAACAATGAGCATTTCCCATGTACCCCAAAATGTGTCACCTTTGCTGCTGCAAATCCTGAGCAAAATGAAGCAGCTAGAGCAAAAGAATTCCCAGAAACTGGCTGATATCATGATAAAGGTGGTACCCAAAGGAGAAAGTGAAAACCAGTGATATTTTTCATTTTGTGAAGAGAGAACAAAAGAAAACAAAAGGAGACTAAGAAGGCATGATGAGTATTAAAAATAAGCCATGTTGTGATGAAGCCCTTAAAAGATTGTGACAAGCAATGGAATGTTAAAAAAGATAATTCAGTGAAATACTTGGCAATTTTTTCCTTTGAAGATGAGAGACTTGTAGAGCAAATAGGATTTAAAATGTTCTGCTGCTCACATAGAGCCTTGGCTTGTGGCATCTGTTAACAATGACTTGTTCCAGATTTAAACCCAACCATTATTAGAATAGAAATTTGTATTAACTACTTTTTCAATTAGAACAAGGCTTTCTCAGTGACAGAGAAAACAATGGAATGCAACCTTTAATGGGACAGTGTTTCCTCTGAGAACACCGTGGGATATGAGATCTCTTTCTGTACCTTTGAGTTAATTACACACAAAAGACTGCAGGAGATGGTATTTGTTTAAAATTGTTGCTGGCATTGCAATAAGCGCTACCACTCCTAATTAAATTGGAACATGTAATTCTGGAAAACTCAGAAACTGGTTATGCCAACGCAGATCTTAAAACATCTTGGGGTGACAAATATTAGAAAGCAGACACAAGTATAAGTAGCAAATACATAAAAGAATTCTAGTTCATATCAAATAGATTTCCAAGAATACGTTTTCTGAAATTGCTGCAATTTTACGTACTCTTAATTAAAAAGTCTAGTTGTTTGACCTTACATTTAAGCAGATCTGAACATTCTTGGCTATATTCAGCTTTGGTGAAACTACCTAGATTTCACAAGGAATTAATAAAGCAAGTAATTTGTGTCCTTTAGGCATCTGTGAATGAATGCCCAAAATCACAGTCAAAATTTACATCTGCAAACTGAACTGTTATTTTAAGAAAAAACTTATATATTCTCCAGCCTGCAGCATAAGTAGAGAAGGTTCTTTGTTAACTGATACTAAATCAAAGAGCAAAATTCAGAATTAAGGTAGGTTGTATCTAGCCTAAAAGCAGCACATTAACTTTCACATCTAAATGTGTTCTTTTGGCAATAAAGGAATTAAAAAGAAGAATGAAAAGAACATTTATTCTTCAGTCAGGAGACTTATACCCTAAATTTTTAATAGAAATTGTGTTCCTTTAGCCAAATAAGAGAAATTATCCTCCTCATCCTGAAAATATAGCAGGCCAGAAGCTGTCCTTGTACATTAGTAGATGATGTAAAGGTCTAAAGTGGAGTATAAAGATAAATGCAGAAAATATAAACATAAACACAGAAATTATTTTGTAACATTTTGTCAACACAACAGTAGAAAATGTTTCTCACAAGAGCTCAGAAACCTGCCTCCAAGTTTCTTGAGGGCTGATCAAATTCAGAGCAGTCATCACTTTCATCAAAAAACTTTCATGTTTTCCTAAAACATGCAGGAAAGTTTATTGACAATACAGAAGGGTACTAATAATGATAATGATAATGATAATGATGATGATGATGATAATAATAATAATAATAATAATAATAATAATGCATAAGAAAAACTATTTAGATATAAGAAAAAATTATCTCCATTTTGCTATAGAGGTAAAATGATTTGGATATACCATCTTAGGATTGGTTCTTGGAGCCCATTTAGCTGGTAAATTTAATAAATGTACAACAAACTTCCATCTAAGCTTTCCGCCTGGAACTCAGTCTTTCCTTCACAAGCTCTCTGTTCCAGATATTATTTTCCCCTTGCACCTGGTGTAAGATCCTCAGAAGTTCACTGTGCTCCTGGATTCTAATCTGATTTGTTTCTGTGAAATGACATTTTCAATAAACTAAAAAATCTCAATTAACATAATCCAAGATTCCATTCCTTATTATACTATGACAATACACTGCATGGCTTAGCAGAAGAAAATAGACTGGTGAACTCACATCAACTTTAAAAAATGGTAAACCATTGTTTTCTCTGTAGTTTGCAAATGGTGGTGATCTATTTCACCACTTTCCATATTAATACCACTTTAATTAAAAAAAAACCAAAAAAAACCAAGATAAATACTCTCCTAAGCATTGTGAGACCTGCTTATGTATTCTTCATACTGTGTGTGCTACACTTCTAAAATGCTAATAATGAAATCGTATTTATTCAGGCTAAGTTTTTTGTCAGAACAGGCTTTGAAATGGGCATTAAATCTTGTTGGTTCTTCTCATCCCCCACATCCCCACCACCAGCCAGTATTATGTGCTGTCCCATCTTAAAGTCGGGGCAAAATGTGCCTCATTAACTACTTCACTTTAATAAATAACAATTACATTTCAATAATGTTCTATTTAGAATCACAGCTTTTCTACCTCCTGACTTTCCAGCTCCTGTTATATGAGAGTGACCTGGAGTCCAGTCCCATGGATACTTGTCTATTCCTTTTTGCAGCTGCCATCTCTCCTAGTCAAGGCCTTTGTGCTTTGCAGATAATTTTATTTATCTTCATTCATTACTATGGTGAACAGATCTTTGTGTGCTGAGATGGGTCTTGCACCTTTCTTTCAGTATTATTTGTTTCTCCACATCTTGCCTCTAATTATTGAGCATCAAACTTCTAAAACACAGAGCCTTGATGATAGTTCTAAAGACCATTTATGAAAATATAGTGTTTAGCAAATTAACTCTACAGGCAACTTTGAAAGTTGCAGGCTGCCAATAATCCTAAACTTCCACTGGTCCTTTCAGTAAGAACACCTCAAATGACTTAATTTTGTGGGTCAGTGTCTTACCTCCATCCTTCTCCTCACAAAAATCTGCGAAAACAGACAGATCAGAAAGCATGTTTTTAAAGTACTTTTTAAGTATGTTTTTAGTCTGTCTCCTGACCAGCCACACTGGGAAGGGAATCCTACAGCTGGTTAACTCCATTTTGAGGGTGTCCTGTGACAAACCTATTCCAACAGCTGCTTAACTCTCCCCATCACTCTGGGGAGAGTTAAAAGGCATCAACTCTGTAAAGTGTCAAAAAAAAAAAAAAGAGTGAGAAAAGCTTCACTATGGTAATGCTCATTATAAAATCAGTGGGACCTTTACAATCTCATGGACCCTGCCAGGGTTCCTCTGCTTCCTTTAGCTCCCATTAGAAATCAGTGATAGCCAAATGAATTCACTCATCATCACACTTGTAATAGGTGAAAATACACAGTATATATTTGCCAAAGGCTTTTGTAGGGAAAAATATTTTGTCAAATGATTTTGTATTTTGAGAAAACGTTTTCATCAGTTTAACATAAGAGAAAAGAAATAAAAATTCTTTGGACCAACTAGAAACACAATTTCTGTTTTTACTTGGAAACAGTTTTTTCTTTCAGAAATGCGTTTTATGTAAAAAATATTTTCACAATAAACCACTTTCATCTGATAAGATGGTGATAGATATATATGCTGTTTCTTCAAAAAGGATATTTTTTTTCTAAAACAATTTGGTTTTTCTTCTCTAATACATGAAAAATCCATTCTTAGACCAGCTGTCATGGCCTCAAATTTGATGTTTACCTGTGTTTTAGATAGTTATTAGATAGATTATTGATTAATATTTCTTATTTACTTTTGGTTTTTTCTCAACAACTAACAGACTTCTTGTTTCAGGCACTGTGAGAAGACAAGTCTTTCTAAGAATACCCTGCACAAGTGTCTCACAATCCATTTTGTAAAAGAGTTAAATGTTTCAAATTGTACTACTGTATGGCTCAGAACACAGTGTCAAAACACAAGAATCCCCATTCTTTGGATGATTTAATATGTTGAAATAAATAACTACACAGAACAATCTAACTAACAGTAGTAAAACAAGAGCAATCAATACAAATCTGTGTGCATGTGTGTAATTAATACCTCTGCCAATTTCATGAGAGTTGTAATGTACAATGTTATCTTGTAAGTAAGAAAAACATTTCCCTATGGACAAACACATTCACTCACAATTTAAGAGTTTATAAATTAAAGGTTGATACAGGATTATCTTCTACAGGACATATCACTGTCAAACCTAAAACATGAGTCTGCATCTTTTGAAAATATAGTTTCTGTGAAAAAAATATAGTTGTTATTTAATTTATCCCGATTTAAGATTTCTTTTGAAAACAGCTTCAGTAGTCCTCAAGAGCTTAAGTGCATTTCCTAAATAAATAAAGACATTCAACCACAAAATGATTGCTCATGAGTCAAATCAACATATTTTTAAGAGTGCTCATAGGCAGAGAAACAAATGGGTAGAGTTGAATCACCACACATTAATAGCAGACACACACAAAAAAAAAATAGTGCAAACAGAAGACTGGTTAAAATGCACTCTTTGGAGCTTTGCAGAATATATTATGGTCAGCAGCACAGTAGCTTCTGCTTTAGGTATTTTACAGTAAAGCACAATACATACCAGTGAGGCAGGAAAATGCTAATGATGGACATATATATACTGAATTAATTTCTCAAGGGACTTCTGTTGAGCCCAGCACACTCAGGCATCATTCCTCCTAGACTTCAGCTAATTAATGTAGTGCAATTTATGAAGAGGTGGAAAGGATCATATTGATAAGTGTCAATAGTGTACATTCAAAACATCTATTATTTCTCTTTCGTGTCCTTGGAGGCCTGAAAAAAACCAAAGTCCAGCAGTCACTTACAGTTAGTTGCTAAGCAGAATACAATTAAAACAAAAATATTAAATCCTCTCTTCTCTTTTGTTGTTGTTTTATCTGTGTTCCCCTCGCCCCCCTCAGTCTATCAGAAGCACATAGAGAACCAGGACATACTATGGTTAATCTATTAATTGCAAAATTGCTTCTTCAGGAGTTGGAGCATCATCTAATCCATTTCGATGTTCAAAGAATTGTTGTTTTTAAGTAAGTATTTTGTGTGTCTGATTGAAGGATGCTGTTGAAAGCAATGGTTTCAAGTTGAAAACACTTTAAAAATTAGGACATCGAGGAGCAAAAAACTGCATAGCTGTTCTAAATATTTCTACAAACTCAGATCCTATGAAAAAAGAAACTTTACTTGAGACCTAACATCTAGATTTTTTTTCCCAAGGTTAAAGAGTCTCCTTTTGTCCTTTGCTTTTACTGTGGAGATTTGTAATGCTTTTTGTTTAATTAAATGACAGAATAAATTGACCAAGGCGATCAGGAAGTGTTTTGATCCAGATTATTGGAATGGAAACTATACTCAGCTTTCCCAGTAACTTGTAAGCCAGCATCCTTCTCCATTAGATCTGACAACTACAATTTGCTCTGGAGCTCCTGATGCAGCTTGTCACTACCAACAGGCCAGTGTGTACATGGCCAGGGGTTACAACATACTGATTCATTAGGCTGCAACTACAAATCTGCCACTTCAGAGAAAAGGCCCATCCATCTCTCTACATTTAGCTGTCATTCCTACCATGAATGTAATGCTATTACTGAGACAGCCAAGTCCATTGCTCATGCCAGATGTTGTTAGGAATTCAATCCATCCTATCTGTGAACACTGGTCCCTTCAAACAACAAGATGTTGAGTGAATTACATATTGAGTGGTGAGGTTTTTTGGCATTTAATTATCCAGCTGAAAGGAACTGCTTAATTGTTACTGTGGTTACTGGTCAGCAACTAAATAGAGGAATTTTATGAAGCGATGGTGGAGCAGTGGCAGCTGAATAAATGTTTCACAGCACTGCAGTGGCTATGACAAAAAAATCTGTGTGTCTTTACTGAACACAGATGCCTCTCTTGTTGGGTAAAATGAACATGTTTTATTTTGTTTTAAAGTGAGAACACATGTCATTATTTCAATAAGGCAAATGCATGCTGCTCAGCCTCCAGTTTTGGCCCTTCAAGCAGGATCATTGCCAGAGTGTACAGGGGTAGCAGCACAGTGCCAGTTATTCAACACCTTCAGAAAGCTGTGCTTGGATATACAGGAAAAAGTCTGTGTGACTGCTGTGTTCAGCAAAAGGGGTATGTAATACACTTGGAGATGAACTAGTCCTGTGCAAGTCCAGAGGAATAAGACACTAGTTGTCTCTGCTTAGGTTTTCAAGGCAGGAAAACCCAAGACCACTTTACACACCATTTCAAAGCAGAGCTCTGAAACTGGAACTTGATTAAGCCGCATCCTTTCATTAGGCTGATTAAAATAGTCTACATTAGAGAAATATTCTTGTGCTTCTGTACTTGACTCAAGCTGAAGAAAGAAATATTACAAAGATATGTGATATTTTCAGTCCAGGAGAAAGTGCTGTGTAATCTACGTAAATGTTTGGTCTTGTGATACACCCAGCTACGCTTCAACAATAAATCTTTGAGGGAATTGCATCAGGGTTTGGGATTTTCTCAATTTCTTTAAGTGAAGATTCATTCTTATTTAGAAATGCAAGAAAGCAAAATAAGTAGCTGAAAAGGCAAGAGTTTATTCTTCTGGATTTTAACTGGGAAATAAGACATATGTACTATAACAGAAGCAGAATAAAGCTAAGATTTTCTGAGCATAAACATGTACGTTGCCTTTGGTTTGTTTTTGTCACTTTTTCTTTTTTAATCTGGCTTAATGATATAGTCTAGAATCCAGGAAGTACTTGTGTCATGCATTCACTAACAACTAAGTGATGACTTTTTCATTTGGCAACTTTACTTTGTTGCCACATAGAAAGAAATTATTGATGATCTTCATATTCCTTTGATGAGGCCAGTTTGTCTAGCATTGTTGAAATGACTATATTTAAAGGAGAGAAACAAGTGCTCAAACTGACTACATCTGAAGATTTTTTGAAAGTATTTGAACTAACATTATACTATATTTAGTGATGATTTATCACAGCTTGTTAGAGCTTAGACTTAAGATGACCAAGCATCTTGTGGAAGATATATACATATGAATATATCTATATCTATATCTATCTATATATCTATCTATATATCTATAACATTACCTACAAGGACAATGTCATATAACTTGGTCTAGTCCAGGAGAGAACTTTTTCTGCTCCTGCTTTTTATTTGCTGAGACTAATAGCCTTCAAAACTCAAGGACTCCAATTAGCAGCAATATGTGGCTCTGGTAGATTGGCACTCTTGCACATCCTGACCTAGACTTAAATAATTTCACAAATTCCAATGAATGTCACTCACACCAACACAGGGAATACTATTCTTTCTTCTACTCTAGCACTTCTTTCAGAATCTTTGTACAAACAATAGCACTGCAGTCAGCTGTGTCTGAGACCCTTGCAATAATTCTATTCTTCTAATTTTTCTCATCTTAAGCCAAAGCAACGAATGCTTGAGGCTGGCCGCATCTAGGGGCTCTGATTGCTGTATGGCAGTTCACCACAGCTTTGCAAATACTAAAACACTTGACAACTGACTCACAGGTCCCCTGCCAAGTATTAAGACTTAATCTGTTGACAGCCTGATCCCTGACAAAAGAGTGGGAACAGGTATTAATATAGGTAACTATTTAGGGTTAATAATCCATTTATACTGTGCCTTCTGCAAGACCTGATCTTGCAAACTGGAAAGCAGCCTTAAACTACTTTTGCTTTATGAGGTTCAGACCCATCACGTGCTGAACTATGACAGCTTTGTACTCTACACAACACAGTCCACACTGCTAACTTCATATTTCAGTTTTAAAAATCCAAAAGAAAAATCACAACACCTTAAAAAAATTTGGGTACCTAATAAAACCACAAGTCCTAAATGAAGTGTTCACAACCGTTTCCACAGATTCCTCAGTGTATGAAGTACAGCAGTAATATCCAGTATGATCTGACCTGGAATTTGGCTTCACTGAGGGCCACATACAGATATTTGCATATTTCATATTTAAGGTAGAGACGGAGTCACAGTAAGACAGGGCTCCAGTTCACAGCAAAAAAATTATGAAGGAAATTCATAAATGTTTCATTTTCACCGCAATAATTTTTCTGCAGGGTGACTATTCAAAAAACAAACAAACAAAAAAAAAAAACCAAACCAAACTATTAAGCATTTCTTCATTTTTTGTGTTCTTAGTAACTCTTTCAAGTGTTTAATTTTTGTCCTGTACTGTATCTGTACTGTATTTTCCTGTCTTGTACTGTATCACGCATTCTGTTAGCAATTCACAAACTATTAGAAATAATAATTCCCCCAACAAGCAGAAATATCATCAAGTCATTTTAATATAATAAGGCAAATACTGACAAAAATGTCCCACAAATAAACAAACAAAGATTAAAGAAATTGAATGGGACAAAAATATAGGGAAATCAGCTAATAAGCCTTAGCTAGAATCTAAACATGATTTATGAAAGTGGAATTATTGAAGGGAGAGCTGTCCTTAAGCTGTGAACAGATTCAGCCAAGTAGGTCTAACTGGTTTTCATAGGGACTAAAATTGCTAAGTTTCCTTAGTGCTTTAGTTATTCTTGCATCCAATAAATTATCTACACACTATTCACTCTATTCCAATAAATCTTCCAAATATAAATTAACTAATAGTAGTGTCATTTGAAACTGGTTTTAGGAAGCTTGAGATTTAAATTTTAAAATAAAATAATTGATGATTAGGCATATCATTTTTTATAGCTGAGGTATTTTCTATAAATTTTGCTAAAAAAATTGGATGAATCTGGTCAGCTTTGAATAGTTCTCAGGGAAAATATTAAAGTAAGATTTTATTAAATGCAATTCATTCTCTGTTATCTTATTCCGTGCAAGATTTTATTTTCTGAATAAAACTTGAACTTTATCAATTCTTGAACATAAGGCCATGGAGAAATTTATCCTGTATATGTTTCATTGACATTAAGGAATGATTTCTGAGGGAACTGAGAAGCATATGATGCCTCAGGTTTTAGATTTTATATGTGTTTCAGATTCTGTACTGCTTTAGTTTGTAGTTTTGAGCTTCATATTAAGGGATGGTGAGTTCTCTTCACAGAGTAGGGAGACAAAACAATTCCTTCTCTAGCTGAGGTCCAAGGACCGCTGATCCAGATCTCAGGCCCAAGAGCATAAACAACGGTGGACTGAAGAGAGAAAAACAAGGATGGGACTTCATGGGCTAAAGCTGTAATTGGACAATTAACTCCAAAATGAGAATGGACCAGAACTTATAAAAATGTGAGACCCTGTGACCGGTCGTCCATTTTGTGACCATTTTGGTTCATCTTGGGTGTAGCCCTGGCTGGGCTCTTGTGATGCCCAAGGTTATCCTTCTAATAAATACCTTGCTTTATTCTTTAACTTTGTCTAGCCTCTGTTCTAGGTCAGCCTTGGCTTATTTCTTAAATCTGGTGTAGAAGTAACCGAAGTGATTCCTGAGAAATGACTTGACACCTTGCCTGTTGTGGGATGTATGGATGCATGCAGGAACACATGGCAAGCCTGTAGGAACCCTGCGTAGGGGCACGGCCTCTGCAGGAGCACTGATGGCAATCCTGATCCAGCAGAACACTGAGTCACACCTTGAACATTGATCATTCCTTAAGTTTAGTGAAATGCTGACACTCCTTCAGGGTGAACTCTGTGGTCTGATACAAAGCTCTGAGCTGAACAGGTGAGTTTAATTGGCTCTGAAGTTTCAGACTGTGCTTTAAGCACACTCAGCGCTGGCATTATGTGTATTGAATAACATGACTATTCTTCTCCAGGTATTTGGGACTGTATCTTACTAATTTAAATCTGTCCCTATTGACAGCTGCTGCTGTAAGTAGCAGAGGGAAGACTTATTTTGGGAAAGACTGCTCCATCATAAAGCATTTCTCCTGGCCATCTACCAGGTTTCTGTAACTACTGGAGGAAGTATATTTAATGAAGCATTGGAATTAGCACCTCAAGTGGAATGTCACATGTGGAATGTGTCTGTTCAGTAAACCTGTTTTAGCTGTTTAATTCTTGAATATTTGGTTTATTTTCTTTTTACTGCAAAGTGTAGGGGCTAAGGTTCCAGCTATTAATTAGAAATAGGCCAGTGCATGAAGACATAAATGAGAAAAATTGGTGATTAACCTCAGTCCTACAGTTATGCATTGAGGTGGGAAAACTGGATTTGTGTATTCCATTAATAATACCACTTGGTGTTAATCATGATGTCAGTTTAACTCTCAGCCATTTGTCACTTCATTAAGGCTGCAGTAGGAGTACAGTTATGGTTTTCCATAGCCTGACAGCAATTAAAACATGCTTGTGGTGGAAAAGCTTATATTTGCTTTTTGTTATAGAGTCCATATTAGCAAGAAATTGTTGAAAAAAGAGCAGCAGGGTGGGCGGGTAGTGAGTGAGTCTGAGGGCACAAAGGAAAGAAACCTTTCAGAGAATTTGCAAGGAGTGAGAAAATATATTCAAATATATTCAAGGTAGCAGTGGCTAAATGGCTACAGCCCAGATGACAGGACTGCAAGTGGTTCCCTTGGAAACATCCTTCTATTTCAGAGAAGTAGAAGAGTGTAACTGGCTTTTAGGTCATGCAGACCATCTTTCCAGTAATGCAAAAATATAGCTGAAAATGCAAAAAAAAAATTAAAATAACCTAAAATTAAATTAATATATAAACACAATATTTTCCCAATTTAAATCCCAAAGTATTGCATCATAGGATAAAGTCTTATTCTGCCCTCCCTACTTGTCCTGTATGTCAGGTAAAATTAGAACATAAAGAATGTTTTGAGTTAGGAATTCTTACCTCTCCTTTGGAAATGTGGGGGTTCACATTAACACAGGCTCTGTTCCTCTGATCTGTGGATTCTACCAAATACATTCTTTTTCTGTCTACCAGCTAGGGTGTTTAAATAGTCATAATACAGAAATTTAACATATATTTCAGATGATATATTTCTGAATTTGGCCCTGTATATATGTTTAATAGAGGATTATATCAGTTAGAGAAAATTGCAAGCTGAGATAGAAGAAAAACCCTTGTATTTGCTGAGGTAGATTTGCTTTGAGCAATTTTCTAGCTTTTGCTTTAGGGCTCTATGAATGCACCTCAGTTCTGAATGAACTGCTACTCATTGAACAGGATATTTTACCCTTTTTAGTAAAAAATTATTAATAATCCCAAATATTTAATAAATCAGGTAAACTTCTTGTATGTGTGCATATGTGTGACAAGTTTCTGTTACCGATTTAGTTTTATTGTTTTGGAAAAGATACATCCTCTGAGTGCAGCAGAGGGGAGAAAAACAAAAACAAAACAAAAAAAAGATTCAACTGATATCCTGGGTGTATACAGTAAGTTTTTCTAGACAGGATGAGGTACCTGACGACAGGCTAAATTAGCCACCATGGAATTCTTTATGGATGCAGCTGGGCTGCTGCAACAGATACCTGAATTAGGTCAGGCACCTTCCCCATCATTGCTGGCTGATATGTTACTCTTCAGCACCTGTAGTGTCATTATATTTTTCATTTTGAGTGTTTAAACCTCACTATAGCTGTGTAGACCAAACGAGGATTGTTTTCCACTCTATTATATGACTTCACTGAAGTCTCAGATCACTTATTTGTACTTGACTTCCTAATAATTTTTTTCATATTTGGATTATCATCAAATTAGACCTCATTTCTGCTACCTTTACTGTATGTGAGCATGTGCTTTCCGAAGAACAGAAAACACCTGTGCTTCCTTCAGAATGCTATACCTTTGATTTTTCTTGCCTGACTATGTTGACTTGAGTGATTATTTATCTTGGCTTAGCAAAGCTCTCTATTGATATAAAATTCATCCCGAGCATACTGCAAAGCAGAAGGATAAATTCCAATTATAGCATATCCTTCACCAGTTTTTTCTTGCCATCACTATTTGATAACCACTATGTTTCAGGTATAACTTTTCTTTTCATGAGGAGTGAATTGTGTATGGGTAACAAAACACAACACCAATAAAGCCAGGGATACCAGGGATACAAATGCCAGGGTCTTCTATGAAAGCAAAACTTTCATTTCTTGTGGATATTTATGAGGCCAAGATCCATCAAAAGCTAAACATGGTCTGAGTTGAACAAAATGGTTGGTACAAGATACTTCCCACACTTCAGTAAAAAGTGACAGTTTCATTTGTGTTTCAAACATGTCAAGACAGCAAAGACGCAGAAATGGCAAACAAACATAAATGGAAAAGAGGGTAATCAGTGCCTGTCCCAGGGTGAAAAAGGGAGGATTTGTGTAACATCTCTCTTGCCATCGTCCATGACAAGCGTGTGTTGGCCACAGTGATCTGAAATTTCCTGGCCTCTCTTCTCTGCAGCTACTTGTTCCCAGCCTTCATTGCAGTTTGCTCAGCTCCTTTAGTAGAACTGTGTGGCACCACTTTGTAGACTGGATAAATGATCTGATCTGACACTGCTTTTTTGAGGGACAAAGTACAGGGCAGGAGGAAAGAAAAATAACCACTGAGAGAAACAATTAAATGTAACTCTCTTAAAATAAAATGGAATTGCATCCTGACACAGAAGCAGAATTCTGTAAATATGTGACAAGTTAAAAAAGCAGAGTTGCTTGCTAGTGAAGTTGCAAGACTGCATAACTGAATAATGTTCATGATCTAGAAATGTCCTTCCAGTGCTGGAAATGAGAAAGGTCAAATGTGGTGCCATTAAAGGTTAGGATGGCTTCACAGTGGAAAAGAGATTTTAATACTGAGCCAGTAAAAAGAGAACAGATTTTCTTTTTTCAGGCTGTGACTTAATATAAGCATTTGTAGATTCTTGTTGGGTGAAATCTTAAATTCCATCTAAATGAAACATTCATCTACTTGACAGTTTGTGGTGAATTGCAGCTTCTGTTTTCTGTCAGTATGAATTATGCATGTTTGGAGAAAAGCTTCCAAATTTCAATTAGTGAATCTTAATTTTCTTTCTGAGACCAGATGGACTTTGTTAACAAAGGATTGTATCTATATCTAGTGGAACCTCAAATTGTTTTAATCAATTTCAATTGAGATAAATATTTGAAGCATTAAACCTGTCTCCACTATTTTTTTACCAAAGTCATTCTGGATATCAACAGCACACTGCTCAGTTTATTACTTTTTTATCCAATTAGAAAGCAGAATCCCCATGCACTAATTGGCAAGTACATAAAAGAATCTACATGTTACTTAAGCAGCAGAGACACAAGGAAGTTTAATTAACTTGTAACAGGCAATTTGTATCTAATTACATTTGGTGTTAGATGGTGCTGGTTTACTGGCTTAGAGGGGGGAAAATTCTTGTACAGCTTATTCCAAGTCCTAAAATAGATAAACCATTTTTCCTACAGTAATGCCATGTGTCTTAATAGTGAATATTTTATAGCCTTTTTGACCTGGTTAATGTCCTTGAAACACTACAGTACTGTTTGGAAACTCTAGGTTTGCATCAATTCTCATTGCATTCAACAGAAATCAAATATTTATTTTCAATCTGAGCACTTTTATTCAGTTCAGTTACTTCAGTTTGTTCAGTAACCTCAACACTTTCAGCAGTTCTCTCTCTTGCTTGTGAAATACCATTTAGAAAATGCGTATGGAGATGTGAGTAATTTAACATGCATATCTCATTTGTTGACATTTTGGTAAAGCACAGAATTTATTTTATTTTCCAGAATTGATTCAGAAGATACTGAAGATTGTGAAGATTTTACTGGTACTTCAATAGTTAGAATAAAAAAATTTAAGTGGATATATACTTTTAACATATAGCTTGATGGTACTTAGATTTACACAGAGTCACTCTTAAAATTATATTTTAATGTGAATTTTTAAACTTAGTTATTAAAATTCTTCATTCATTCTTTGCCCAGAAATATATTGCTTTGTTATGGACAAGTGAAAAAATTAATATCTTTGTAACTACATTTTTATGTGTAAGTAACCAGATAAACATTTACTGCATTCTTTTGGTAAGAGTGCAGACTTTTAGCATTGGCTCAAAGAGGTGCAATGATTCTCATGTTCAGTAGTGGCCTTAGCAAAATGGGTTTATGAATGCAAAACACCTCCTTGTGTTTCCGTTACAAAGATAATAATTCTATATAGGACATGAATGACAAATCAGAGAAATCGGAAAAATAAAGATTTCAGATATATCCAGGAAAGAAATCAGACCAACTGACAGTTTCTTAAACTGTAGGAGTGTTATTTAGCATCTACAAACCACATGCATGAGATTAAAAAGATCCCTTCTCAGATAGTTCCCTTCAGTCCAACTGAAACAGTGCAGCAGATGAGGAGGAATGTTTGCACTGCTAAGGCTGAGCACTTTTAGGTTCCCTATACAGTTATCAGAGAATGTCCCTGCATTGGGTCTGGGTGAGATGGAGTTCACAGTGCTGTGCTTTGCACTAGTAGCTAAAAAAGGTGCTGATAACACACCAGTTACGCTTAGAGGTGGTTCAAAGAATTGAAGTGGGAATCCTAATTGCTGCCTAGTTCAGGTATTCTGAATAGCCCCTTGAAAATATCCACCTTTCTTCACAGATTGTAGAGAACTGAATTGCTGAGGTCGAGCTCCTAAAGTCAAGGGATGTGATTTCTTCCACCTATTCCTAATAACTACACACTGTGACAAATACTATAACGACAGGTGACAGAAAGGTTTCTCTGGCTGCACAGCAGCTGTTAGAACATTATTTCTCATCAGGAGAATGGTAAAACCACAATGAAATACTTTTCTGTAAGACATGTAGGTCATCTTTATAGTATTTATTCTATATATGCATGTATAATAAATCAATAACTGCATCTATTCCTCTCAGTTTGTCATGGCTGCATGGTTCACTTTGGTTTCTTAATGGGATTGTTGCCCAGACTAGTGTAACATTTTTGTCTATGGTAAAAAAATTCTCTAATCCTTTTTGAAGATTAATAACATCTGTTACAGTTTGGGATTATATGGAAAGATATTAATGGATGCCCAGCATGAATTCCAGTTAAGTATCAGTTTGTGTAAACAAAAATGTGACAAAAATAAAAGGAACACCAAGAGCAACACATGTGTTTATACAGCTAATGCAAACTACAAGTGCTTTAGGACAGTAATTTAGGCTATTTTTCAACATTTCCTGCTTGACACAAAACCATATAAGACATGACAGGAGCTCAATCCAGTTGATGTGATGTGTACCAGCCCTTTCTTTAGGGACAACAAAGCCACGAAGCACAATCTTTCAGGGTCTGGGGGGCAGTGAAAGGCTCAGTATGGGCTGTTAATTGTGATACATTGCTTCTCTCCTCTGTACACAGATTCTGAATGTCTCACAGTATTAACCACTCTTTTATTTGTTCAGTATACATCACCTCAGAAATAAAAAGTGATCTGAAATTGCTGATGAAGAATACTTCTCCAATTGACTGGAGTGTGCAGTTGTAACAGAAGCAATTACAGGTTGCACAGCCATAACAGGCACAACCCAGTCAGAAATAAGGGCACTCGTGTGTGTGGCCAGGCACTCACTCAGTAATTTGTTAGTTAGGTTTGCTGATTTAGGCATGGTTTTGTTAAGATGTGGATCTGCTGCTTCCACACTCCTCAAAGTTGCATGTGGAAATATGGAGACTCCTGTGTGGAACTCAAGCTCTTGCTCTTTGCTGATTTACGCCTTGCTGCAACTGTCTGTGCAACTGCACTTATGCATCCTAAGTTGTTTAAAAATATTAAGTATAAAAATGTTAAAAATGGCTTTTTAGAAATAATTTTTGGCATTTTTGCTCAAAATTTTTATTAACTAAAAATATTTCTGGTTTTATTTTACATTCCTAATACACCTAATAGTAATCAATCTTTTAATTGTGAATTTCTAAGAGAAAACTGTGTGTGCAGAAATACTTCTAATCTTATTTTTTTCCACTCTGTATATTTGAACATTTTGTGTATCCAGATCTCTTCAAATGAAAATCTGTAGTGTTTATGATTTGGGTCTCCAAGGTAAATTTGCAGTAAATCTAGCGTGAAAGGTACCATCTATCTTTGGCTTTGTTAATGCTGCTATTGTTATTGTTATTTTGTTTATTCAAGTACCAAGTCTGTATTTGTGCAGCAAATTAGTAAGCATAAGGTAGATCAAAATGAGAAAATATTTACTGAGCAAATACAGTTAATGAAAGTGGTGTTATTAGGACGCCTTTTATTTCTATCCAGCATAAAGCCAGGCCACTTTATGAACCTACCTACTCAGAGGTCTTCTGTGCATGTGTAAGTACATAATGCAACAAAAAAATCCCAATTCCTGGTAATTAAAAACTTGGTTATCTATAACAGTGATGCCAAATTTCAGGATGAACCCTTTATCTGTGACTGAGGAGCTTTTACCTTATTTCTTCTGTTATTTACAGTAAGGACAGAGATGAGGGCTCCTATGTGTGTGCCCTGTGCAGATCACCTGTGCAGGGCAGTGGGTGTCTGAGCATCCTGTGCAGAACCAGTGTTCTGCACCTCACCAATAAAGCTTTACCCTGGCAAGGCCTTGTAGGATATGATGTCCACAGTGATGAAATTAGGGCATGTGGTTGTGACTGCAGGTTGTACATTACTGTGGATATTCTCAGTTCAGTCAGAGAGAAAAGAGAAGGATTTCTGCCAGGATTTAAGCCTGGGAAAAAGTCTGAGAGGAATGTAAACAATCTGTTATCTTGCTTTCCATTCACATTGTTTATAGACATGTTCTACCACACTGATCAGTGTACCAATATACCAATCAGGTGAAATGTTTTTACTTTAAGAGCAACGGAATTAATGTTCTCGATGTTCTCTATAAAAGAGAGAAGTGCTTTTGAATAAACTCTCTTTTGCCTTTTGAAATCATACGAGTAATTTTGCCCGTACCCTGGCTCAACAGCATCCCATTACTATTACTGATACCCTGCTGCTGATTTAAGGCCATAGCCCAGTTGATAAAACAATACATCAAAAATTCAGACAGAGAACCTTCTTTTCTTGGCAACGCACATTCTGTGTGACTTCACTTTCCAAATTTACTTCCTTTTATTCCTTTCATTCCTGCATTTAACTATTGGCTCAGGACACAGAATCACTTAATTGAAATATTTCATATAAATCTCTTTTTTAATACAAGTCTGCTTATAATTATCTTTTAATACAAATCTGGTCTTGATTAGAATTTCTAGACACTACCATAGTGTAAATAAATAGTACAAGGAAAAGTTAGGATTTAATTGATTATAGTTTATAAACCCATTTTTTGTGACTAATTTTTACCAGGATCAACATAAGGTAGCAGTGCCAAATCCATCAAAAGTACTGACATTAATTAGAAGCAGATTTTTTTTTTTAATTTCTTGAAAGAGGGAGCTGTGGTTTGTTACACATTTTGTATCAAATGTACAGCATATCTATTTTCATTATGAAATCATCAGATAAGCACAAGGTTGAAAAAACACATTGAATGTATTTAAGTTAACTATTGAATAAAAAGCCAGTATCAGAGTGGCTGAATGGCTGATCAAGTTCTGGCCTGTTGGTAATAGAAAAATCAGTCTAGTATAGAATTGAATATTACCAGTAGCTTGGGGTATTGGTAATGTTAACTGCTGGGAGTCCTGTTGAATGTTGGCAATCATCTGAATTTTCACACAGGCTAAACTGCAGAGAGAATTGTGCATTTATTTTATCTAAAATTGAGCTAAACAGAAATTCTCTTTTAAGGAAGTTCATCTCCTTGGGACATGGAAAATGACAAGGAGGGAAACTGTGTGATGAAGTTTGGTGTGCTTCTCTGTCCTTCTTTGAGAACATTTATGATGTTGTCTCCTTGGGAAGGAAAACTGTCGAAGGATGAGCAGGGTTTACCAGCAGGAACAAAATAGTTAAAAAAGTTATTACACATGTTTACATTAGCACAAAACATGATTATATTTTCCTTAAAACAGAAACAACTTTGTCTGATCTGTCAGACAATGAATCTCATACACAGCAGTAGTGGAGAAGTTCACATTTTTACCCAGCCAAGAGCTGATCTTACTAATCTTTTAGGCAACACCTGACCGAGACCTTCATTTTGTTTGAAAAGCAGGGGATAAAGGGCAAGGATAGAGGAAATACCTCTTTGTGGGGTTCCGGTGCCCACAGGAGCTTTCCCAAGATATAAACCTTCAATATCTCAACTTCTGTCACTTCCTTAATCAGCTGTGGAAAGAGGTAACTTGAAAGGTTCATCCTATCTGAGAAGATTCCCCTGTTGTAAACTCAGAACTTCATGGAGTTCCAAAATGCTGTTTTGACAGATGTCTTTTAAAGCAAGGCACTTTCTCACAAATTAAAGAAACCTCAATTCACAGGAGCTTCAAGAAAGACAACAAGAGTAAGCTGTGTGTATTTTGTTAACCTTTCAACATATTGGTTACAAGACTTGCTGTAGCCACTTTGTCCAATTGCAAAACAAAGTAGAACCGCAGTAACACTGTCTGCCAAGTGTTGAGAAGTACAGAAATGGAAGAGCCAAACCCACAAAGATCCCTCAGGCCATACAACATCCAGGAAGGACAGGTATGCAGACATTTGGAAATTTTAGGAAACACACCTCTAAATTTTATGAGTTTATGACTTGATTTAAAAAAAAAAAAAACAAGGAATAATGGAACATTTTCAGTGTAATACATCTATTTATGGTTTGAACAAATTAAATAAGTTTCAGCCCAACCTGAAAAGTTGCTAATTAGCTTCACCCTTAAAAATGAGTGAATGAATGAATGAATGAATGAATGAATGAAATTTAATGCTATTTAGATATGTCGGAAAAATGGCAGCACTAATTATAATAATATATTAATATTAATAATAACAACAACAGCAACAACAACTACATTGCCTTACATTGAATATATTTATATTCTATTGCAATTAAATGTGGTTTCCAGTTGTTAGTTGGAAGAAAATCAATCTAGAAGTCATTTTACCCCAATCTATTGAAAGTGTTATCTCTTCACAGAAGATCCCCATTTTTGAATGTAAGTGGACAAAATATTGTAAATGTTTCTTCCATGCAAACCAGTTCTTCCTGTAGAGATATTCAGTTTTAACTCTCCATTAGACTGTATGCTTTGGATTAGACACTTTAAAAGGGTCAAAATGCTTACCAAATTACTTACCCTGAAACACAAGTGATATCAGTAAGGGCAAACCTGAACTAAACTAAGTACTCTTACTGTGTTGGGCAATGAGGAATGTTAAAAAATCTCAGTGATTACTCAGAGCTAGTGAATGTAAGAATGAACTCAAAAACAAACCCCAAGCAACTGGGTTTTAAGTCAGATAGTACATTTTTGTCAATGATAATTTTAAGTAGAACTTTGTATGGATAAAAAAAGGTGTGTGTGTTTCAGTACCCTCCTTGTGGTCCGTCCTAAAGAGGGGAGGTCTCATATTCTCTTCTGGAGTAATCCAGAATTAGTCAAAATAAACAAATCTGCATCAGAGAAGCTACTTCAGTATGCTGTAATAAATGTGATTTTCTTAGTCCATAAAATTTTTCAAAACTGTAGATAAAATCCTCTGAAATTAATAAAAAATGTTTTAAGAAAAGCTGTAGCCCAACATTTGTCAAAAACTACTCAACTTTTTATGTTAGTGTGCATAAAAAGGTGTAAAACAAGGATTTATCTTATTCTCAGGAAATGTAACATGCAAGACAATTAAATGTGCTCTTTTTATAACGAAATTTATCATTCTGAAATATCTGTTCTTGAGTTGTTGCTAAAATAGAGCCTGTGCAAGAAGTTGCTTTCTTCAGTTGCACAGCCTTTTTCTAAATGAAGATAAAGTTATTCAGCATGGCTAAATGGAAACATAACAGTCCATGATCTCTCCATGAATGAGTTACCTGGAATAACTTCTTTATATCTTACTTGGCAATTGTCAACAAAGACAGCAATAAACATTAATTATCTTACCATGCTTACTTACTCCTTCTGGAAGGTTTTACATTTCTTTTAGAGTCCACAAGCCTTGGCACAGATTTCTGGGTTTATTTATATGAGATTATGAAAAGTGGTAACATGCATGTCAGAAAAAGTGAAAGTTACCATATTTTATCTTGTTTAACAGGCTTGCTGTTTCTTCAGGTTCACTGTGGGCTAATGCTAAAGATGATTAAAGAAACATTTTAATTACAGCCTAAACTCACTTCTTCCTTGAGGTACACTGCAAAAAATTCAATGCTTAAATGTAAATGAAAAAATTGTGAATTACCTGAAAATGTTTTTCTCTCTAAGCAAAAAATGCAGTCACAGAAAATACACATTATGTACTATGTAAATCCATCAGTTTGGGTATTGAAGGAATACCTGGTGATTCAGCTGATACCACAGGAAACCCTTTTTTTCCTGTACTGCTCTTTAGAATACCAGAATCATTACTTGGGGTTGTTCGGTTTTAATTTACTCTGTAATTTGGACCTGGTACTGCTCTCATTGAACTCTCTGCTAGTTTTGTAGTGATTCCCATCACTCAGCACTGGGTCCTCATTTAGAACCCAATACCTGTGGACAGGAGCCTGGCTGTAGAATTTGAAAATGACATGTTCAGTCAGTTTTTATCAGGCTTTTGTCAGCAGCTGGACTCATGACCCCTTACTGCTGGCATGTAGCTGTTGTAAAGAAGATGAGGAATTACCAGCAGGCCTTTGGCAAGATTCATTAAAGACTGGGAATTCAGGACAACTGCAGTGAATCCAGGAAGCCCAGTTTAAGAGGAAGAGATTAATATTATTCCACATATACTTGGCTAGGTTAGATAAGTGGATAGATTTCTCTTTTTTTTCCTTAATTGAGGCATTTCATACAAAGTCCATGGAAACTTCCATTTGGTACAGTAGGAAAACTTGCAGAAAAACCCTATTATTGAGACTTCTTGAACTCTCTTGTAAACAGTAAAGTGAGAAATGAACAATCTCCGAGCATAGGTTCTTTCACTTTGGAAGCCCAGTGGATGATTTACTTTTGAAGAAACTAAACAAAATTTTGCAACCAAATATTTTGTCATAAGAGAGATTTTATGTCCCCATTATACATGAAAAATCCGAATAATTTCTGAATAATCATTACTTTTGTTCCTTGCAGTATTTATGATCTTGTAAAATTTTAACTATTTCTTGGAATTGCCAGTAAAGGGAAAAATTTCAGTAATTAAAAATGGATAATAAATTTTGAAAACTGAACCTCCCAAAACTTCAATGAGTTTTCCAAAATATTTTGAAGGTGAATTTGAAAGTGAACAAGTAAAATAGGCTGAATTGTTAAGACTAGAAATAATTAATCAAAAAGATTGCAACCATTTGCTCTGACTCTACTATTCATGACAAGCATACTAGAATTAACATAAGATCTTCAGGACAGAGCAAAGGAACAGCTGGATAGCACTTGGAACACCAAATTAGTCCTTTTCCATTGCTTAAGGATTTAAATTTTTATTTTTTGCCATGTTATCTGGAAGTCTACAACTAGCCTTAGCTGATGTTCAAACATTCTGTAATGTAACAGATAATTTCTTGTATTAGTATGGCTATGGAGAACTTGAATTATAGATGAATGTCCAACCAACATCTGGTCCAAGTGATACAGAGAACTGTATTTTATTACCCACAGAGTGCTAATACCTACTAAATTACATTTTCTGCTGTGCAAATTATATTTAGTTTTAGATTACCTCATAACTTTAATATGTGCTCTTAGTTTTGTTCACTTGAAACTGGGGTAAAAATGTTTGTACTCTAAGTCTCATTTTCATCACCTAACATTTTCTTTAACTTTCTTTGTTTATTCAATCTTATAGGCCATATGGCTTAGTTACAAAAAAACTCACATTGTTACCTTTTCTTCATGATTTTGCCAACCCTGATTATTCAAAATTCACATTTTTTTTTCTCCTAAGTAATGTTATGTGTTCTTGCATATATGGGTAGTGAAAGGCACAAATAGTTTCTTTAGGATTAAAAGACATATCAGTATGTTCAGGATAATGAGGTTGATTCAGTAAGACTAGACCTTCAAGCTACATTTTCCTTTCACATTCTCCTTAAAACTACAATGACACATGCATGAATGAACAGCAATGAAGTGGTTAATTCACTAGGAAAAGAAAGAACAGCTGTAGGCACCTTATGAAAAACCATGTTTGACCTGTCCATCACGAAGACATTTGTTCTTTAGTGCTGCAGGTGGCAGAGTTACTAAGAAAATCAACTTAATTCAACAAAATCTTTGGAATGACTTGTTTTCGTGATAGTTTTCTGAACAGTGCACCTCTATGTCAAGTCATGATCGTTGCTGCAATACTTAAAGATCGTGACTGGGAACCAAAAGATCATTGCAAAGAGCATTGTGAAGGACACATTATGCTCAGCATCTTTTAGCATATGCAAATACAAACCACAATGTAAGATTAGGACACAAGTGAAAGAGGCATTTCACCATTACAGAAAGAAGTACCAATAAACACACCGTTGTTACTGGTTCTAAGCTGTTATCCATACTTTCTAATAAATAAATCTACTAAAAAGCTTTTTGCTGACACGTACTTCCTATAAGTTTAAAAATTGCTTACAGGTTTAATTTTCTATATCTTGCATTTCACTGAAATTTAGGTCATTCTTACTATATTTAAACAGTTAATCTGCAGGTCTTCAAACAGAATTCTTATGAAAATCAGTGATAGTGTACCAGAAAATAAGATGGTCAGTTAAATATTTTGGGAAACAAAGCTCCCAGTTACCTATAGATTTGGGAAATGTATGTTTGAGGAGCTTATATGTTTCAGGCATGAAAAGAGCAAATTGTAATTTTACTTGTCCATGAAGCAGGTAGCAGAGAAATGCCTTCAGAAGGCAGCAGTAACAACTGGTAGATCTTTTATTATTCTTTTGCTACTTATGGCTGACTAGCATTCTCCTTTCTCAGTCTGCACAACTAAAAAAGACCCATCACAGTGGTAGCAGGAAGATGCAGAATATACACTGCATATCCACTAATATGAAGCCAGGACATGGGTGTGTAGGCTGCTGAATCCCTGTTCTTTTAGACCAGTGACTACTGTCACAGTTCTGATATCTTCAGAACTCCCAAAAAGGGTCCAGGCACCACTCAGTGAGTTACCAGTGTAGTGTGGCCTTAGTGGATCTGGTCATGAACAGAGGAAGTGATTGAAGCAGCTGAAAATGATGGCAAACCATGAAATTTTGTATGGTAGTTGTACTTTCTTGCCTCTCACACATGAGATTTTTGTGATTTATGTTTTGGATGAAAACAATGAACAGATAAAAAAATTCAATTCATTTGAATATTTTTTCTGGACCAGTTTTTGGATGGAAAAAACACACACACACAAATCCTGTTTTAAATAGAAATTAATTTAGTGCTCTTTTCTCCATTAAACAACCATGCCAAGAGAAATATTTACAGTAGTCCAGGGCTACCCAGCTGGTAGACTTATTCTGAAATAACTAGACAGACATAAAAGGTATGTTTTGAGCCAGATGAATACAGTTCAGTTATTTCTTTGTGTATTATTTTAACACTCAAGGGAAAATCCAGAAGATAATCTGTTATTCCAGTGTGAAAGGTGCCTGTCCTAAAAAATGTATCATATTAATTGACCTGACAGAAATAACCATTAAACATATGTCATGATGTAACTCTAAGAGGTCTAATTTTTTTCCTAGGTACAACATACTTGATATTATGTGTGTCCCCGAAAAATTGGAAGTTTTAAATTTCGTTTAAAGAAATAAATTTCCATTTTATGACTTTCTAAGAAAATATTTTATTTTGCTGCTACTTCTGGGGTTTGTCTCTTGGTATTAAATTATGTTTGTGTATCTTCTGGAACTGAAACTCTGAAAGGAAAACAGAATAAAACAGCATATAGTGGGACTCGTGTATTGTAGTTGCTGACATATATTAAAAGCAAAAATATGCTTAAAGCTTGGAAATTATTGCAATTTCATTGTGGTCATATGCACAGCACTGATAATGATGGGGTTAAAATAGAAAAAAAAATAGATGTCGATAATAGGGGAAATGTGCTGCTTTCACACAGGTGATAATGAAATTCTTTAGACCTCTGCAGGTGTAATTTAGTCAATTAGAGCACAAATTGAACAATTTCCTAATTGTTAAAGCAAATAACTAATACTATGTCTGTCCCCTGAGCCATCAGTTGAAGAAAGAAACATATAATTATCAGCTCATCAACCTAAGGGCAATTTACCCAAGCCTAGAGCAAACAGGTTGTGATTCTCTGTACTATAATAGTGACCAAGTTAAAAATAGCTTCTTTTGTGTGAGTAATGGGCAGTCATTTGTAAATAACAGTTCTGGACAACCTTAGGATTACCTTTCTTTATTCAAATAGAGACACAAACAAATTGCTTAGAATCTAAGTAAGTGAAGATATTAAAATAGTGTGAGAAGAGCTTTTCTTTTCAACTACAGATGTTAATCACAGGTAAACAAAGATCTTAGGAAAACCTGATCTGCTATCTATCAGGTTTAAAGAGACAAAAAGGAGACTTATCAGATATCTATTTGTTCTCTCAAGATACCTGTTTAATACTTTTTGCTTTAATATTTTCTTCATATCCGGGGAGGGAAGAGTCTTTAATACATATAAATATATATATGTATATATATGAATTTATTTGCTCTCCAGGACCTCTGGTATAACCACATGTGGTATACCCACGTATCTATCTTTAAGTCTATTGGTTATGTTTAACAGAGTTCACAGCTCTGTGAAGATATAATGATGTATATCTTTCCTGAATATATCTTTGCTATGTTGGTTATAAATGAGTGTTGAGATTCTCTTGTCATAGTATTGTTTAAGATAACAGTTGCATAAATATAACACAATATAAAGCAAGATCTGTCATATAATCTAAAAAGTAGGTTTTTCCTTACCTTATGTTAAATGCCTCTGGTGCAGAGCCCTTTGCCATCCAGTCATATTTAATTTCTAGGGGGAGAAATAAGCCTCTGTGAGCTGTTATGTATCACATCAAGGACAGAGATTTCAAGCTGCATGGTATCTATTAGAAACTTCTAAAACTATCTGTTCAACTCTTATATGACACTGTTAAAAGCAAGAATACCCATGGCTTCAACATTCTATAAATTGCAAACATCGTGGTCCAGTATTCAGCCATGAGTACCAAGGTCATCAAGTTACCCTGAAGAAACTCCTTTTCTTCACTCCCTTTGTCAGTGCCACTTCAGCTGGGTGATGCAGAGAAGTGTGTTTGCACAGTAGTGGAAAAAAAAATCAAGTCAGAACTAAACCATAAGTAATCCTTATTCCTTTCTGGAACATTGCACTTACTAGACTCCAAGCATCCTGCCATTTAACAAAGACAGAATCTGAGGGTGGGGTTTCATAGACTTACAGAATCATTGAGCTTGGAAAAGACCTCCAAGATCATCAAGTCCAACATTTGACCAAATACCACCTTGCCAAGTAGACCATAACAACAAATTACACAGCCACTCATTTCTTGAAACTTACAGGGATGGTGACTGCTACCTCCTGGGCAGCCCATTCCAATGCTTAACGACCCTTTTAGTGAAAAAATTCTTACTGATGTCCAACCTGAACCTACCTTGGTGCAGCTTTAGGTCATTTCCTCTTATCCTGCTGCAGTTGCCTGGGACAACAGGCTGACCCCCACCCTGTTTGCAGGCGTCAGGATTCAGGCACCTCTATGTCAGCAAGGTGTCTAAAATATCTATTAAAGTATCTAATAAGGTGTGTAAACTCCTGTTGCTATCAGTGGAGCTCTAGTCAATACAGTCACTGGGCTGCTAGAGTTATTCAGATCACCCTGAAAGAGAAACCTATGCTGGCCTAGACATAAACTCTCCTATCTATTGTACAAAACCCACTCTGACAATTTACTGACACATATGAAAACTACCACCTGAATCTCAGGCATGATTGGATCTTGAAGCCCAAGCCCCTTGCATAAAAATGGGAACAGCTGTATGTTGCATATGTTTAATGATGATGGTGAGTTTTTAAATCACCTAGTTCAATACTAGGATTTTGAAATGACACACTAATGAAATGAATGAAAGCACAGGTTAACTGAATGGCACACAGCTTCATTTACACTTCAGTTCTCCTAAAGATATTTTAACTACCTACTCACATTAAGTAACTAATTGCAATTCCCAATCTACCTCATTGGCAATTCATTTGAAATGCAAGTGGGTAGTGCATGCTTTACTATTCACTAGAAAACAAGGAAGCATTAATCTTGCTTTATTTGTACCTGTGAGATCTCACGCCAACACTTTCAAGTGTGGCATATAAATTAAGCTTAGCAGAAATAAAAAGCCACTATTTGATGGAAATTTGACGTTTCCTATACAAGCTGGTCCCTAGGCAGTTTGTATAATTTCTTTGTCTCATTGCAATAAGTAGCTGTATTTTCAACCTGAGTTTTCAGATGAATGTATGCTTAAAATACAGAATGTTGAGGATGTTGATTTCAAATGGCTAAATGTTGAAAAATCATGTTGTCAGATTTACTACCATTGTGCTGCCAGCTGTTCTTAAGCTGAATCAGCAAAAATTGCTTAAGCAGAGCAAGAAAAGAAGGGGTGGGGAGGAATTTAGTGTCATTAGTGTTCTTTATGACTTTTGAAATCAAAAAGTTGCATATTTTTATTTTCTGATCACCATGAAGACAGGAGTTTTAAAAAATAATATGCTAAATTCTTCTTTTAAGCGTCACATGAATTCACAGAGCAGATATTTAAATTGACTTATTAAACTGTCCTGTAGCATAAATCAGAGGAATGATAGCTCACCTATATTGTAACTCTATTAATATTCTTCATGGCAGTAATTAATTTGGTCACACTGATTTTTCCATAGTTATTCTGCTCTTTCCTCACCTGTGGCAGTAAGTCTTTATCTTAAAAATAATGTTGAAATTTTTGCATGTTTGATTTTTCACACAAGTTTATGACAGTAACTGCTGAATCATAGATATTTATTTCACACAGGACAGAGAAATAGAGACCTAAGAATAAAAAACTTCTGGATATTTTTTACCTTTTCTTTTTGCTTTTATAATCTTTGCTCCAGTGTCATAATAAACTAGCAATAGGCAGAATAAAGCTGTGTAGAAAAACACTTTCCCCCAAATAACAGTAATTAATATACTGGAAATGCAAAACAATACAATAACTAACAAGTCTTGCATAGCATGTAAGCTAATTATTTTATTTAGGTTCAATTTCTTTGGTGTGTGACTAACATGGGTAATACAGACTACTATGGTCTTGTAGATTGAATAGTTAATAAATCAAAAAGTGAAATGGAGACCCATCCACCATTTCTCTCAACTTTTTTTTAATGCTTTTTCTTTAATACATTTTTGAAAATATACACAAATATACAAGGGAGCAGGAGTCTGTGAATCTTAGGAATCTTCCTCTGAAGTTTCAACTAAAAACTGTGTTTCTAAAATATAGCTTTTTAGAAAGTACTTGATTGACTATCACTTTTTATTCCCTTGGTTTATGCTTCAGGTTTCTTTTTTTGGCTGTCCTATGAGTCTCTACAGCTTAGATCAAAACCATGATCATTTCTCCATTTTGACAGTGATATTATGACAATGTATACCTTCTAATCTGCAAGCATGTGAGCATTCAGACTCTTAAAAATAATACTTTAGAAAGCTCAGTGGAACAATGCCAGTAAAGATTTGCAATGTTGCCAGTGTATGTTGCCAAGAAACTGAATTTTGCTATGAAGCTTTGAACATGTTCTACTGGTCATTGAACTTACTCCAGAAGAACTTGTGCTTATCTGACAGGTTGCTGAACTATTGATTGGCCTCCAGCTGGACATTCTGCCACTGATCACAACCCTTTCAGCTCAGCAGTCCAACCAGTTTTCAACCCACCCCACCATCCTCATATCTAGCCCACACTTCAACAGCTTGTCAATGAAAATGTTATGCCAGAGAGTGTTGAAAACTGAAGCCCTTATCAAAGATAAGGCAAACAACATCCACTGTTCTACACACATCTACCAAGCTAGTAATTTTGTCACCAAAGGCTGTGATATTGATCAGGCATGGTTTCCAGTTTCTAAACCCATGCTAATTGTTTCAAATAACCCTCATATCCTTAATAAATTTAGAAATGGTTTTCAAAGCTATGTGTTCCATCCCCTTCCCTGGGATAGAGGTGAAGCTAATCAGCTTCCAGTTCTCTGGATTCTTCTTCTTGCCCTTCCTGCAGTTAAGAGTGACCTTTTTTCTTCCAGTCCTCAGGAATCTCCCCAGACCATCATGATCATTCAAATGTAATTCACAGAACCATGGAATGGGTGAGATTTGAAGGCACCACAGTGGGTTGTCTGGTCCATCCTCACTGTGGAGCAGGGTCATCCTAGAGAGCGTGGTACAGAATTAATACCAGAAGGCCTTTGAATATCTCCAGTAAGGGGATTCCTCACCCTCTCCGGGCAACTGTTCCAGTGCAATCAATCACACAGTAAAGAAGTTCTTCCTCATATTCAGATGGAACTTCCTGGGCATCAGTTTCTGCCTATAAATTGAGAGGGGTTACTCAATGGCATTTTCCAAACTCCTCATGGGCTTGTGTACATCCAGTCAAGTTTTGCTAACTGTCCAGGCTTCCAAGAATACACCAGTTTCTTCTTTGCTCTTTTCTACACAACCAGCTTGGCTGATCACAGTCTTTTGAGTTCCATACCTTTTTCCTCATTGCTAAAAATTGTACTTGGTCTTAAATATTTTCTGTTTAGGCAACACATTGTATTGTCTGCATCTTGTTATGAGCTCCAAAGATGAAGTCTATTAATTAGAAATAATTGTTTTACAATTAGTAAATTAGACTTAGAACTATCTGTATTTCAGCGGTATCACAAATGGCTAACAACCTCACATAAGCATTGTTTAATAAAATCCGGTTATTTAATATCAACATATATTTTATTTCATGGTCATTTTCACACACAAAATGAAGTTATTATTGCTATTATTAACTATGATAGGACAAAAAGAAAGTTAGAAATTCTGAGTTCCCAGATGTTAAGAGCACCAGCAACATAAATCATCAATACTATATCAAAACTCACAGCCAAGCAGACTCTTCAGACAAATAACAACTAAGGGACCACCAAATATTTACCCACAATAGAAGCTTGCAACCAAGATAAAAACACTTAGATATTTAGACTGCACAGGTAATACAGAGCTCTGGTTAGTATGTGGTTCTAAGTGAACACATTTCCTGGAATTTCTGGGAAAAGAATATCAGTTCCAGGTAATTTTTAAAACTTAATATGAAAAGACAGTTTTTCCTTCATAGTGAGCCAAATCATACACTTGATTTCATAGGAGAGCTTCTACTGTCTCTTTTTTTTAAATATTCCTTTAAAGTTTTCTGGTGGCTGGGAGGAACCATCCTTGGGACTAAAATTTTTTTATCAATCTCTTTTACTGCTGATGAGAAATGTCTTCCATAAGAGGAGAACCTTTGCTCCTCACTGCTCCATCATGTTTGCACAATTATTAACACTGATTTGAGAAATTATGCCTTCTTGCACCATGGTTTGTAATTTAGGATGTCTAATCCTGTCACTGCTAAAAAGAATCAAATTCTGCTGAGTGAATCACCAGGATTATTTTTGATTTGAATAAATCTTGACAGTTACTGGTTTGCATGTCTAATCTGATTCATTGGCTCTACTCTGGTTGCACATGCTCAATTAGAAACAAAGAAAGAAATAAACCACTGAAGCTCACCATTTAATATGTGGAATATTCCTTCAGAGCAGTCATAAGCCTTAATGTGGTATTTTTTTAGAGCTGTGGTAGACCTTGAACTAGTGCCTTTTAAAAATAACTCTGAACTCAACAAAAGCAAAATAATAGAAAATAGAGCACCCAACACCAGAATTACTTTTATGTGTATAGTCCCTTGACAAAAGCTGATCACACTGTCAATGGGAGCATGCTCTTGACATGATCAATTTGATTATGATAGCCTCAGCACTCACAGGATAAGTTTGTAAATTGTGAGGCTTCAGAATCAGGTCATAAACTCAGTCATTATAAAATCCTGGTAACCACTGAAACCCTTTCAACTTTCTTGGTCTTCTCGATCAATGAACTTTATATATAGGTAGATATTACTAATTTTTTTTCTCTTCTCTGACTTGAGTACTCTGAGAAATATTTCTTGAGAAATATTTTGTAGAAAATCAAGTAGAATGATATTTTCTGGCAGCAAACAGAAGAAAATAACATAATAATATTAGAGAAAGTAAATAAAATTATCAATATGCAGGAGAATGGATTTTTACTCATATTGATTAATATACTACCCTGGGAAACAGATTTATTGATTAATGGGGCTGTAAATGTGAAACCACACTGTTTTAATCAAATAAGGAAGCAAGGGACACAAAAAATTAAAATGCATAAAGGTCATGGATATATTTTATAGTCATTCATCATTTTCTGCTGGCAGAATAAGGCACAGACTCTGCAGTGTTAATGCAAAGACATTTATTAGTTTCAAGTGCTTATATTTATACTTTTCAAAGCTGTGATAAGATGCTCCCCTTAATGCTGATTGGTTACATGTTACTGTGCTTGTCTGGAGAGCTGAGCCTGCTGTGGATATACTGCGCATGTGAACAGAATACGATGTTTTCTCTCCCTGGATGTGGTTCATACCTCCTGATCAGCTTCAAGGATTTTGCTACACAAGCTTTAACAAATCAGTCATGCTGCTTGTGTCCTTTAACTCATTCTGCTCTATCAACACAATGGGCCAGGACCGGGTAATAATTGACATAAACTCCATGCATTTACAGAAGGCTAATAATCTTTATTAAGGAACCCATACTTTTGTACCCTAGTTCACTACAGGTGGACCTAATTGGTCCTCCAATCAAAACACCATCACCACTGGCTAATTAAGAAGCCACTTTTTGGTAAACACATCTCCATAACACATTCCACATGCTCACAATACCAGGTGCAGCAAGTTAAGATAAGAATTGTTTCTCGTTCTTTTCTCTGATCTTCTCACAGCCTTTCCCAGAGCAATGCCTGGGAAAGTTGCCAGTTTCTCTCTGTGGCCAGAGAGCTGCTGCCACACTGCTCTGCCACAGTTTTCCATGCAATCACAGCATAACCAGCAAACGTGATAAGAAGTCATAAGATCAATTAACATGAGTAAAAGGAAAGGTATATAAATTCAATCTGCTCAGATTTACAGTGGAGAATAACAAATCCCTCCTTGGAGGGATTCGCACTCATATGAATAAAACTCATACTCGCACTCATATGAATAAATCAATAGTTGCATTAGGTCAAATTAAGAGTTCACTCCAACAATTATTTCATTCTCCAATACCGATCAGGAGAAGAGGGATTTAAAGCAGGAATAAATTCAGTTAGGTGATGCCCACAGGCACACAAGGCTGACACTGATGCCTGATACATGGGGACCGAGCCTTCCCTGGAAACTCCAGGATAGGAAACTCCACCTGTGGATCTTTGTGATTTGGGATTGAAAGGCAAGAAGTGCCTCTGGGAAAAGTTGGACAGAAATTTGGGACATTGTGGGGAATTCTGGCAACTGTGGGAATGTTTTAGGCTCCCTGGTCCTAGCCCACCTCCATAACTGGCCAGAACCTTCAGTTTCCCAGACACCTTCTAAGAGCCTTGAATGTTGTTGGTGGTTTGACCACTGCTGGCTGTACCCTACCTGAGGAGTAGGAGACTCCTCTGATTCCTTGCTTTTTCACTTTTTGTCCTTTGATTGTTCCCTTTTTTTCATGCATTGTCCTCAATAATAACTTATTATTTATGTGAAGTAGTTGATTTTTTTAGCCTTTGATCATCTCTCTTTTTTGGAGTTGGATGGAAGAGAGCATCTACTGTTTCAATGAATGAAATGGCAGCCTGTTGTTGCCAGAAACAGATGTGACATTTTCATATGGGCAATGACATACATAAAAGTGTTTCCTCTTCCTGACTCGAGCTAGTTTTACTACTGCACAAGTTACAGAACCTTGATTTTTTTTCAGCAGAATTGTGTTCAGGGTGTGATTGTCATGGTAATTGAGTTACAGAAGTTTAAGCAGTTTTGAAATGATACAAGCTTACAAAAGTATAAAGGGAAAATTTTGTTGTCACTCCAGCAACACTTCCAAATCATCAAAATAAATAAACCCCCATATGTCAGAAGTTTTATTCTCTTTTTCTTAAAAACCCCCAAAAGAAAAGCAAAATATTAATCCTAATACTCATTTATTTATTTAATTTCATGAAACTGTTTCCTCCCAAGCAGAATTGTCCAGTATATTAAAATAGAACTACTTAAATATCAGTCTATAATGTGATGGTTCTGCTTTGAAAGTGTTTGATTCCTTTACAGTACCAAGATTTGAGAAGGGTTATTATTAACCTAGCCAGATTAGAAAAGACAGCCTTTAAGGGCACTTGATATAACTCTTTATTTAAGGTCCAAACAATATTTTTAAAATCAGTGTTAGCATATCAAGAGGAAGTCTGATACATATTTCTGAACACCTGTAGGTAGTGATTTTGACTAAGGAGGCAAAAATAGTACTTCTAAAAAGCAAAGGAACAATGTGAAGCTTTGAATATAAATTCTAAAATTCCATACAGAAAAAATATTTTCAAAAGAATTAAAATAAAACCAGTTTAATCTAGAAAACTCTAAATTTAGATCAATTCTTTGAAAATAAGCATTATCAGAGCTTTCTTTCTGTTTTAATTTATCAGCAAATGGATTTTAGTCCTGAAGACATAAATTAGAAAAACTTCTATGATCTAGGGTGACTGAAAGCTGAATTATGCTTCTACATGATATAGCTATGTCCAGCTCATGCACATAGCCTCTCCATGTAAACATGGTTGGCTGAAAAGTACTATAAAATTAATTCAGTTTAGCCTAACTGACCTATTTATTCCCTCTGATATTAAATAGCATGTCACATGTATAGGGGCTCACAACTAGCCCAATGGATAATAAAGACCATGTTTCTGAGAGAAGAAAGATGTGATAAAGAAAGTTAAAACAAACTTCAAATCAGTGGCTATGTCACCCAAATTTATATTTTTCTAATCAGAGATTCTCAGATTTGCTTAAACTAGAATTAACTCTATGCTGATCTAACACCGACCTCTTAATAAAGTGATAGCCATAATTACAATAATTAAGTAATCAATGTGTATATAAATAAATAATTTTAGAAAAATAAAATAAATAATTAATTCCAAGAGTGGAATTAAACTGTAAAAACAGGTTTCAGTCAGCCTTAGGACCATGTCAACCATATATGGCTTGTGGCAGAAGTGCAGCTGACTTTATTTGTCTCTTTTTCTCATGGATTTTTTTCACCCACATTTCTCTGTCAACAAAAGCCACACCAAATTTTATAGAGTCTGTAGTAACTGTCTGTAAGGAGAGCCAGAACTTACAACAGTTGTCTATAAGTAGAGGTATTGTTATAAGTAACTTATAGGATGCAGTATAAGGGAAAAATTGGAAAACACATGTGATCCAGGCTTCCCAGGGGGTCTGTGGGGATGCAAAACCCTGATTCTCACAAATTTATCACTATGAAATCATCATCTATTGTTTACATTTTAAGTCAAATGTCCTGGATAGTTTTTATTCAATGCACGCATTGTCCTCATCTGTAACACTGGCAGTGATATTTCCCACTTCAATAAATGCTATAAATGGAAGCTGCTTCCTGAAAAAAAACTGCACCAGGGAACTTTATGCCCTAAATTTTGAACAAAAAGAAGTGAAACAAATGCTTTTTACCCTGAAAATGTTGCTTCTTACAATAATTTCTCAGCACATGATTACAAATATAATTAATTTTCCAAAGGATCAGAGGATAAATCAAAGAACTGATTAAACCATATTGTTTGTTACATGAAAATCCGATTGAGAGAAAATCAGATGTTGAAGACAAAAAGTAATTTTGGGTCATATTGTTTATTTTCAGTTACTTTTTCTTACCAGTTCAAAAGGAGATTTGAGTTGCTTATTCAGCCCTCTTTCTTAATAAGATATCACTCTGATTTTCAATAAGAGCAAACAGATCTTCTTAAAGAAAACTTTCTGAAAGTCAGAAACAAACACAGAACACCCAGAGGCAAGAGGTCTGTAGAATCTTTAAAAGGTAGCTGGAGGCAAGAGCTAAAGCTCTGGAATCTGATAACCAAAATCTCCAGCCTGACAAATAAATGTTTAGGGCATAGACACGTACTCCACAAAAACAGCCAAACCTAAGGCTGAACCCTCCCCCACAACCCCCCAAACGGAATTTATTCTATATTGTTCTTAGTGTTAATTCCTTGTAACATGATTGTTTCAGAGACTCAAACTTCTATGAAAACATTGGAGGAAGGGGTTTTTGTGCCAGTGAGCTGGATCATCACTGTCTTTTCAACGCTTCCCTCAAGTGATGGTGCATTTACAAGTCTGATTCAGATTGTGATTTTCATGAACTGAATAATATGACAAAGGCAAAATGCTTGAAAACCATGAATATTCTTCTTCTTCTACAAAAATAATAAATTCATTTGTGATCAAAATACCTTAATAATCATTCTTATAACAGGGATTTAGAGAGCTTGAATGGGTAACAATCTCATTTAAAAAGTCATAGGAAATAGGAAAATTGGATTAAACATCTGGTTTAACACCTTTCCGTGATGCCTGATGAAATGAATAGTCAGTGTTCAGCCTTCCTACTAGAAATACTCAGGAAAAGGCTGACAGACAGATATCTGGAGGCAAAGCTGGCAAAACAATTGCAGCAACTACCTCTGCCCTATATCTTGCTTTCCCATTTGCCTTTGTGAAAGTGTCCCAAGAATCTTTAGATCTGGACTATCTTCCTGTTGCCTGTCTTTGTCAGAGCTCAGAGCTGGCACTGTTCTGCTCTAGGCAGGGATCTGTCTCAGCCTTGCTTGCTCTCCCAGTGGAAAGTTTTCTACCTTGGATTTGGACTAATCTATCAGGCCATTCTAACACTAGCTGGGGTTTTTTCAGGTCACTTACTGAGTTTTATTGCATTGCTGCAGTAAATTTTGTGAGTAATAATGGCAGAGTTGAATTTTCTAACCTTGTTTTACTTAAAGTCAGTTTGAAAACTTCTGTCCTTATAAGTTCAAACTTATCAATGTTTTAATGCAGCAAACTAATCTATTCAGGAAACGATATTTGAAGATCAGAAGCTAAAGGTTATTTCAATGACAGATGAGCATATGCAATGTTGAAAGTACCAAAATGTAACTTTTTTTCTCAAATTTAAGCTGTTATGAAGCTAAGTACACATAGGAAACAATTCAAGTCAGTAGTAAGAAATCTTTTTTATTTGGATATCTGATAGACTGTATTATTGCCTGAAGAAGGTACTTCAATTTTCATAAACAAAATGAATAAGAACAATTCAAGAACTATTTACTGAACAATTTTGCATACCTATTTAAATTTTTCATGTGTAAGAAATGCTCCTTTACTGCAGCTAATATTCTTTGCAAAAAATGGGTCAGCTGTAGATGATTTATCGATGATAAAATTTGAAGAGAAATTTAAAATTTTTCAAGATTATTTATGATACTTTGCTAAGACTGCAGTCTGTTACATGTCCAGATAAGCTCTTTATAATACAGTATTATGATCATGAATGGCTAAAACAAGATAAGACATTAAAATCCTTAGAGAAATATTCTAAGTAATTTGAACTGAAATATTCCTTATTATATTTTCAGTCATTAAGTGAAATAGTTACCATAATCATTAACTAAATCAAATAAAAGGGAGAGAAAATTAAAACCACAGGAGGAAAATTAATTCCACAGTAAACCAGTAAAACACAGAATTGCACAGGACTGATGGCAGCTGGAACAAGTGTGCATCCAAGAAGCCATATGGAGTTTCTCTGTTTCTGTCTTTTCTGGTAGCACCAGGAGAGCTACTGAGGAGCAGCTGGTTTGGTTCTGCTGGAGCCCAGTAGGGGCTGATGTCTGTAATCCTGATGTGGGGGCCAAGGGAGAGAGACATCACTGAAATCCTGCTGTTCTGAGCAGATATTTGTGCATATAAAAATGAGAATATGGTGTTTAAATTTCCTCCTTCTGAAGATTTGTCCTTTTTCTTGTCCTGTCATTTTTTTCTCTCTAGCTTGAGAAGTGCATCATCAGGGTATAAAGTGGGTTACTTCTTTTCACTTCTTGGTTGCCTGCACAAAGTACAGAACCTTTCACAGCTGCATTTGTTTTCCACTTACTCACCTTACTCCACTTTGGGGGAAATTTGAACTACAGTACACATAATATGTTTTTCCCATGATACGTTTTCACAGGGAAAATATTGATTTGTCAAACCTGAAGGTTTCTATAGAGATGCAGATTTATCTCAGGGAAAGTTTTGTTAGGAAAATTTAAAAAAAAAAAGCAATTGTGGTTAGATGGAACTTGATATTCAGCTGGATTGATTGAAAGAGAATTTTTATTTATATCTTTGTCTTATGTTAATCACACGTTTCAGGAGTGAGAATTCCTAGTGACTTCATGACTTAGTTCAGCCGAGGGACTTTTCATTCCAGTGAAGAATTAAATTAAAGCAACAGCTTAAAATCTTATATTTAGGTTGAATCTGTGGTGCTCCTATGCTACTTGTTTATTCTAAAACAAAGTTTTACCATCTTAAAAAGCAAGAAACAAATCATTGCTGATAAATATTTGAAGATTTCTAATGTATTTTTCTTTCATTTTACTACTTTACCAGGTGAATTTTTTTCTCCTCAAATCTAATTGCAGAGCTGTAAAGACTATCTGCTTTGATATTGTTAGAATAAAAGAAATACTGCTTTGCTTTGCCTTTCCCCAATATTAAATTATTTTCACAAGGTAAATTCTAAGAGAGTGACATTTAGTGTCAGCACTGTATAAACAATAGCTGCCCTGCAATTGCTAATCTATTTCCTTCATTACTGCTGATGTCCTGAAATTTGTGGAACACCAGAACTGACAGAAAAACAACCCATTTCCTCCAAACTTTCCTGCTGAATAATTACTTCCTATGTTTATCTGATATAAGCTTCCTGTGGGCAGTTTCCATAGGTTTTTCCTGTGTGTGGGTTTTTTTAAGGACTCCAAGAAAAAGCAATTTTGCCAAGTACCTCCTCAAACTAAGAAGCTGAGCAGATTAACAGGAGACAGAGAGAGCTTTAAATATCTTTGAAAATATTTTCTTTAAAGATTTTAAGACTACTTTTACTACTAGTATGGTCATAAAAATTTACATTGCATTCAGTTTTTACAGGTGAGTCAACTTTGCTGTTTATTACTGCTGCTGTAAACAAAACAGTTTTTAGTCTTCTTCCTTGTGTACATAAACCCTTTATTTCAACAAATTAATTCAGAAAGAAACTACTGTCATATTTAGATATGAGATACTTTATAGGAGCTTGAAGAACTCAGCATGTTCTCCTCTTCAGTTGTGTGGGATGATAGCAGAGCTGCACTTTTCTGCTGGCATACTCTGGACACCAGCAAAAAGCCAGTGTAACAGGGCTTGGAGATGTAAATTCTCCAGTTTTCCCTGTCTCCTGAGGCATTCCAATTTACACAAAAGACTCCCGGTGCAGATCTGGTGCTTCTGCACACACTCATAGCACCAGTCATTTTGACTAGATGTCATCTGTCGAGTCATTTTTCAAGAAAATTGAAGGACTTGATTGCATTAGGTAGTCCTGGTTTTATGTATCTTTTTGTTAATGTTGCTAGCTGCTGAATGTGAAGAGGCTTTTCAGTAACACTTAGCAGAATTTTCTTTGATATATATTGGCCTCCAAAATTTGTTGTTGTTTGTTTCTTTCTTTCTTTCTTTTCAGGAGCTATGGCTTCTTAGACAAATGTGAACACTGTATTACTCATTACTGATACCAGAATCTCTATATGTGACAAAATTCCTTTGGGATTCTCCCAGGAATTCTCTGATCAATTATTACATCTTCCCGTTGGATGAATCTTTATGAATGGTAGAAGGTTAATTCAGCTGCTTATCAGATGGTAGACTTGAATGTTTCCAAACTCCCAGGTATTAGTATCTTCTTAGGTGGGAAAATTCTGATGTTGGTGTATGGAGATAAATGACAGACTCACCAATTATTTCAGCTATTTATGTTAATCCTTCATCAGAACCAGTTTTCCAAGTACAAGAGGGGTGTATGATTTATCTCATAATAGAACAAAAATGTAATCTCGTGGTATCTTGGCTAAGACAAACATCCTCCTTGATGGAATTACATCCTTCTTGATGGAATGAATAATTTTCTATTATCAGAAAGACATCTATTATTTGGAGCCATAACATATATTCTAAATATATTTGACTATGTGCATACTTGGCTTAAGGTATTCTTTGAAAATGGTCTTTTACTGTAAATTAGTAGAACCTTCCAAACCCTACTAAAATACCTATGTTGTTAAATATTCAGTGATACATTGCTTTATGTAGAAGAAAAACCATCATTCTTTCAGCAACATATCCCATAACATATCCCATAAGTTTCATGGGGTTCCTAAATTGTGCTGAATGCATTCAATAAGGTAAGCTTGCATCTGTAGCAGGGAAGATTTTCTTTGTGAAGGAAGCTCTATAATAAAGGGGCAAAACTGAACCAATTATGAGAGGTGGCTGTGTTTCAGGAGACAGGATTCATCCGCTGAATAATGGAGGAGGCTGGAAGTTTCTCTGCTGGGGAGAGAGGGTCACTTATATGATGAGGAATGAAAAGATCAGTTCCTGAATATTTCCAGCAGTGGGTGGAACTTCATCAGAAGCAGAGTTTTGATTAGATGCTTCCAACATCTATTCAGGCTAGACTGGACAGTGCTCTCAGGCACATAAATCTTGGGTTGTCCTGCACAGGGCCTGGAGTTGGACCCGGTCATCCCAATGGGTTCCCTTTAACTCAGCATATTTTTGAGTCTATGATTCTGTGGAATCTTAAATATGCAATGTTCTTAAATTACACTTCTATTTAGGAGAGTGTGTGTGGGGTAATCTCCTTCAAATTATGTTTTAATTTAAGAAGTAACATCTTAGTGCAAATGATTTTAATTAAAACTCAGTTATTGCCAGTTCTTATCTTTGTGTTTCTATTAAGAGGGCACAGTGAAATACCATTGTCTCAAAAGAAAATTGAAACTCTTGCCTAATTTTAGTATTGTAAAAATAAACAAATGTATTTTAATATTTTAAGCATCTAGACTTGAACAATGAATGAATCTCATTAGTTTCTGGAGTATTTTTCTGCTATTCCTCTTGCTCACATTTCTCCTTATGATTTCACTTTAGCAAACCTTTATCTTTAAATTTAAATCCCCAGGAAAAATGCAAGAGTTGCTGGATTTGATATAAATCTAAAAGTACACATATCTTTCATTATGGCTGAAGCCTAAATAAACAATACAAATTGTATGGTGTAACATAAGATTAATTTCTGAGTTTCAAGGTTCTACTTTGTACAATACTTTGTATGAAAAGAAGAAAAAAACAAACAGGATTAAAAAAAATAGGTCAACTGAATCTGGGATTTCAAACATTAACATCCATCATTCATGGTTGCATGGTTATTTCATGGGGTCATTACCTTGTAAAACAGCAGAGCTTATGTTGTTTTGACTGTCTTCCTATCCTAACATGTTTAGAAGTCTTTCAAATTTGACTTTATACCTGATTTACATAAGTTTGTAGTGTTTATTTCAGTTCAATTACATCCTGTACTTTGGCACTCCTGTTTGAGGAATATGTTGCCTTTTTATCAATGCTTACGTAAAAGCTTAATGTCATCCTTCACTATGGTCTTAAATGTGTCTTTCTTGGATTAGTAGTTTTTTTTCTGCCTTTCTCTAGCTTTTAGTTCCTTTTATTTTCTCTAGTTAAATAAAAGAATGGATATTCTGTAAGTATAAATATGCTTACATTTTACCATCTTTGCTGTGAAATCCCCTCTCTTCACAGTACAGAAACTTTCAGCCTTCTTCATTATTCTCCAAATGAAGCCTGCCTCTTAAAAGCACACCATCTGTCATAATTGATTTACTTTTGTCCATTTATTACACAATACAGGATCTTTCACAACCATTACCTAGTGGGATTTCTGTGTTGCCTTGGATAAAATGACATCCAGCCTGAATAATTATACATCAACTTAGATATCCTCACATCAACCTGTCCAGGCATTGTTTGTATGAATGAAAGTATTGGGATGGAAATACTGTGGTATAAAGTGACAGAATGACCATGACGTTGCCAAGAAAAGACACTAGTGACCACCATAAGTGCTGCAGGGCAGAATGAGTTAAACGACATGAACAGTACATTTGAATTGCTGAAGATTGTACCTGCAGGCAATTGGGGTACATTGCCTCACATATTCTGCAATACCTCCATGGTATTATGCATAGATAGTTTCAATACTTGAGATGATCATTTACCTCCGCTACTTCATCAGAACCACAGGAACTTGAAATTCTGGGATCAATTAAGAGAGATGTCTTCATATACTTCAGCTGTAGCAAATTAGAAAAGTACAACAGAAACAGTGACCCATATTACAAGATGACTCGGGATGCTATTCCAAGTCAGTTATTATTCCGCAATAGTTCTTTGTGGTACAATCAAACCATAGCATTCAAAGGTTCTGTGTATCATGTACCCTCAGATTCTCTCCCATGAAAATTGCTTTGAGGCATATTTTTGATTCATGGTGATCGTGCCTGGCCTGCTTTGTCTTTGCAAGTGATTGGCCACAATTGGCCACCTCACAATGTTTACTTCTAATTTAACCATGATTATAAATCATACACATAAGGCAGATCAGGACTGACACAAGCATGTGCTTCATGAATTTACCAAAGTCTGTGACCCAAGTGCACAATTTTGGAATCCCCTACTTGTTAAGGTTGCTTCAATTTTTGCTCCAAGAGTTGCAGCAGCCAAAGCTCTTACTACCTGACAAAAGCTTGGCTGTTGGCTAACTCAACAAACTAATGTAACTTCCTTCGCTCTTTCTGGTCTTTTGACAGATATTGATTCTATATGCCATGCTACTTTGCAAAACCATGCTGTCATAGATTTTTTGCTTTTAGATTTTTTAGCCCATGGTAATGTATGTCAAGATTTTGAAAAAATGTTTTGTATGAATTTACTCTCAAACCATATATTCTAGTATTCAGAAGTTGGAAGAAGGTGTTAGGAAACTGCAGTGGGATGACAAATCGGACTGGCTAGGTAAGCTGTTCCAGTCTTTGAACATTTCTGGATGGGCTGAGAGGTTATTGCAATTAAGAATTTATGAATTGAGAATATTTTTGTGCCTTTTCATGATTCTGCCTAGCTTATTGCAATGTATTCAAAAAATGGTTAATAATACGGTTCAGCACATGCTATATGTAAAACAGAAAGGGGGAAGTGTTGCAAAGCAGAATGAGACAAACAACATGAACAGTACACTTGAATTGCTGAAATTGTACAGCAAGAGCTGTGAGAAAAAGTTGTGAAAAAGAACTGCAGAAACTAAGGTACACAGGAGGAACTGCAAAAACTGTCTCCTCCTCCCAAGGAACAGAAAAGCCTGCTGTGATAAGTAATTGAGCAAAAAAAGACTCTACATTATGGCCTGCTCAATCACATGTAAACAGAAAAATTGGAAATTGTTGTGCGAAACCTAAACCAGTATAAATATCTGTGGCTTTTGTCAATAAACATCCTTGCAGCATCATACTGCTTGGTCCATCCTTCAAACACCATTACATAAAAGTTGAACTGATTATAAATCATGCCATACAATTTAATAAAATTCCAATATTTAAGCAAGGAACCAAAGGGTATATTTCTTGCATGAACTTCCTTGACAGTAAATGTTGCTTTGGTACACCCAAAGTATCTTGGTGTCCCGATATTTTTGCATAGTATTACAGTAAATTGTTAAAACTATTTAAATAAAACAATTAGTCCTTTAGCTATACTGATAGTGCACAACTTCACTTTCCTACTCCACATGCAACGTGAAAATAAACTCTTCTATTCATTAAGCTACTCCTCTCTCCAGAAAAGAATAAACCAATCTATGATTTGGTGAAATTTGATGAAAAGTTTTAATGACTCAAAACACTTTGGATCTTCAGTTAAACTTATGATCTAATAGTCAATAAAAAGGAGAATGGTATTATGAAAAGAGTGGGATTCAAACATTAGGTGAACCACTGGGGAAGTAAGGCTTTGCTTCTGTTTCCATGTCATCAATGCACTCTAAACAAAAAGCAAACCCAAGACAATTGTGTACATCATGGCAGATGTAGAGCATTCACTGTATTTCTACACAATTAGTCAGAGTGATGCCAGACAAGATTTACATGACTGCAAATGGAAATACATATATTATTTTCACAACTATCTCAGGTTCATTCATGCTCTGATGAACATTCTTCATGACAGTTATGAACCTGACTAGGATCAGAGGTTAGGTGAGGAGATAATGCTTGTGGTGTCTGGGGACACAGGGATTCACCAGATCATTTTGCCAGCTAACAGCAATTAGGAATTAAGAGACCTTCAGCAAACCCTTTTACGTAGGCCTGCAACAGTCTCCTGCTTAAATCTGACATGTTTCCAGTCTGAGTCTGCTGGTCAGTCATTCATAAAGTTTGCATTATATTTTTAAATTTAATTAACTCTTCTCTGTCAATACACAATAATTTGGGACTCAGAAGAATGTGACAGCACTTGTCCCTCTCTACCTCCAGTCATAAAGCACCTTGGGAAACACTGAGACTTGGACAAATGTAGACCACCATGTTGAAAGACAATAGCATTAAAAGGGTCTTAATTTAGATAGTCTGTGTTCCAGACAAGTTTGTCAACCTGGATCTTTAAAACATCAGGGTTTTCTTCTCTGGAAGATGTTTGGTAAAGGAAAATAAGCTCTTCCTTTGGGTAGGCTTCTTCAAAATATGCTTGGAAACAGGTAGAGGAAAACTATTTTGTTTTCTGAGTGGTCTGATTTAATTCTTTTAATACTAGCAACAGTTTAATTTAGAATCCTACAGGATCATGATTTGTGTTGCCTGCACTTTGATAATTTGTAAGGAAAAAAGGAAATTTACAACATGGATCAGAACTGAACCTTTTATCAGGAAGCATTTAATACATTTAATAATCCTGCTATTACCAACCCATTTAATGGGGTTAAAAGTATGACAAATTTGGCCTATATATGAATGTGATCCCTATCATGACTTTTATTAAGTTGCCTTCATTATCTGGGGCAAAAACAATCTGGGGAAAACGTCTGGAGAAATGGGCCAATCTCTTGTCTTTTTGATGATCTCAGAAGTTTAAAGATGTGAAGTACTGTTTATTTTTATGATTACTGCACTCTGGTTGAGAACAAAAAGCTAAGACAAGTCCTTTGGAGCAACATCAAGTATGCACTGTTTTCTACTCATCTAAAATGTTATTTGTTATGTGGGTATATTTCAACGCACTTTGTCTCAAGGCCTGTGTGTTTGATACTGCACTATGTGCAGTAGATATAGCATTATGTGGATTGCAAAACAGCCCTGAGCCAATGTTTTAAACTGTGGTAGCACAATAACCATGAGTTGAGCACCAAAGAATGTGGCAGGTAACCACAAGCTATAATTCTGGCAATTACAGCAATGATATTTTGAGAGACTGGATGGCTGCAGTGGTATTTTTATGTTCCTTCTTAAGGTCTCTCTCCAAAGTTAACTACACAGTTTTGCTTAGCTGGGCTGGAATCAATCTTTAATACTTGAAAACCCAGCAAGATGTTTAATTTCTGCATCTTCCCTCGGTTTAGTATGTCAGTGCATGGAAAGGACATGCAACATCAATAAAATTATATGCAAGGGATCTGGAATTATTTGTATATTTCTTCTAAAGATTTTCATGATGTCTTATTAACATGGATAGAGAAGGTAGATACTCTGGATTTTGCAAAAGAGCTAGTGTTTTTCTCATAGCTGCACATATACCAGGTAGGAAAGGAAAAGCAAAACAATTATCACTTGAATAACAAGAGAACTCCATGTACTGCAAACATATTTAGACAATCAAATCAAACTGGCAGTTGAGGAAGAGGTGCTGCTGTCACGTGTTTAAGGTGGTAAAACACAGTCTGGCCTTTTCATAGTAGTTTGGCCATAAAGACAAATGTTGTCTCATCTAATTTTGGCTTCAAATGATCAGATAGAATAAAAACAAAACTTCACAACTATGTAAAAGCCTCATTTAAAGTGATGCCACCTTGGAATGCTTGTGTATTAGAATTAGGTTATTTGTATCAGCCATTTTATTCATGCTGCACCTACTGCCACTCCTACCAACTGTACAACCACCATTCCCTCCTGTCCAGTTACATTTGCTGAAAAAACTCATGAAAAGTGCTGCTGCTTTCCACCAGCTGCAATTACAAACTTGCTTTTGTCTCATTTTTTCTCATTCGAGAATTGTAGCCACTAAATTTGAGCATTTCTCCTAAATTAAAATCCCAAGTGAATCTTCATGGATAAACTGTTAAGAATGGTACTTAGCAGACTTTTTAAAAATAAAATATGGCATTGATCTATCAATTGTATATCTTAACCTAATGTTTCATTTTTCATTGAGTATACTATTAATAACCGCCCATACATATTGGGCTTCTCCCCCTGAAGCTTGCTTGAGTAGTGGGAATAATAATACACTTTTTTTTTTTTTGACTACTATTTGCTGTTTGATGGTCTAGTGGTGGCATGATGCATCATCTTTCCTGAGAAAGCATATTTTTTATTTTTTTTCCTCTTTTAGTATGTAGTATCTTTTTTCCACTGGTAAAAATTATGCGATTCAGCATCAGTGCTTGGCACCAATCAACAGTGGATGGGAACTGACTATCACTGTCAGTTTATCATCCTACTGTAAAACTTTCATACTTTCTCTCTGTGAGTTCTCACAGGCAGCTCCCTGCAGCATTGACTCCTTTTCTCTTCCTTCCGCACAGCCAACTGACTTTCTTTCCCTGTCATGACCACCTGACCCTTCCTGTCCTTAGCAAACATACTAACCCTTACTATCCCTTTGTCATGGTTTGACACTGGCGCAATGCCAGTGCCCCCATGAAAATGCACCTTCCCCAAATAAATGCTGTGAGATGTTATCAGGAACAGGGCAGAGCAAGCTTAATAACAAAGGGAAAAAAAAAACTTTATTAAACTACTACTACTACAGAAAACACAAACTAAATCCAGGATGAAGACCTTTTAACACACCCCTCCTCCTCCCAATTCCTAAAACAACCACCATGAAACATCACCCGGGACTCCTGATCAAATTACCACCCTTCAGATAATCAATACTCAAGCTATCAAGGGAGAGAGAAGTCTCTCTTGCACCACAGACCCCCCAGGAAACACAGTTGCCACCCTTCTGTGTTTCCATGTCACACATGGCAACCGCCCAGAGAAAATCTGCCAGTGTGACACTCTCCTTTCCACGTCACAGTGCTCTCACCACCGTGCATGGACAGACTGCTCATAGGGCTCCTTTAAGGATGCTTTGCCACAGACCCAAAGATACAACAGTTCAGTTTCTCATCTTGGGACTACAGTCCCCCCCATTTTCCCCTGGGGCCAAGGGTCCAAGAACAGAGATCATCTTCTTTCCCGAAGACAGAGGGCATCACCATTCCCTCTTCAGCTTTCTTCTGTTCTTGCCATTCCTGTGCTGTTAGAAGCTGAAGCAGGTCTCCTTGGGTCACCACTGCATCCCCCTAAAATGCAGTCTCTATTGCAGGAGATTTTGGTTCAGTCCATGGCTAACAAGAAAAGTCCAGCTAAAAGCTACTTCATCATCTCCTCCCACCTAAATATTTCTTCTTCTAACATCTCAGGTCCCGGACTGTCTCTCTTCCACTACAAATCAAGGAGGAGCAATATTTTACAAAGCCCTCATTTCCTGGAAAGGGTTAAAAGTTCAGACTCCCTGGACGGCTGATACCTCAGTCCAGCGTTCCATCTCCCACACTGGGCATCATCCCCCCCCCCCCCCCCCCCCTTTCTCCTTCTCCTCTGCCGGCAAATTTCCAGGTGCCGCCAGGCTCTCTGTCTTTCCCTCTGTGGGGGGGGAACAAAGGCATCTCCGCTTCTCTCCACCCTTCTGTCTGCAGGAGCTGGCTCGGTTCCAGACCCTCAGCCCCTCGGCCTACCTGGACAAGGCCGCGTGGCTTCCCCTCCCCCACCCAGCCCATGGCTGGGCAGGGGAGTGTCTGCACTGCACTCTCTGACGACCAGAACCAAAGAGACAGTTCCCCTGGGAGTTCTTGCTTTTAACCCCCTGTGTTCTCAGAGGCGTGTCCATACTTTCAGTGGTCACTCCAGGTGCCAGTATCCAAACCTGACCACTGATTGGTTTGACCCAACTTCCTGGAAAAAAATTCACTTCCATGTCAAAACACGACACCCTCGTACAACTGCCCAACCCTTGCTCCTCACAGCAGCACAACCAACTGACTCCAACTCTCCTCTCAACCAGCTAACCCACTCTTTTATAACACCTGTCCTTATTGGACACAGCTGTGCCCTATTAAGGGCAAGGCTGTTCCTACTCTTTGTAATTAGCACAGCTGCAACTCCTCAGGGACGAAATTGCCTTCAGCACTATCTCTATTCTCTCACAATCCATCCTCCCACAATTCAGGGGCATGAATATATGTGCATATATAGGAAGATGATGGAGCATGAATGGTAGCACTGGTGCGAGAAAGTAAAATGTAGGATTCATACTTTCCATGCAAAAACAAAGATGCATTTTTCACTGAGGTGAATTAGAAGATAAACTGGTTTTTACCTGTATCTTTTATACGGCAAATTATTCTGTCTGTTAAATACAGATGCATGATTTGCTTTTCATGTAGTTTTCATGCCTTTTTTTCTGGAAGTCTGGGAAGTATCATGTGGACACCACTAGTGCTCCACCTGTAAAATGGGATTGAGGATTTGAAAACTGCTGATTTTCTTTCCTGTATTGATAACAGGTTTTGTATTTAATCATAGCGTAGTTAGTTCCTATTTTTAAGTGTTGCCTGAGTTGAAATAGAACCAACACTCCATTGTAGGTGCAGCAATGTTGCAATAATTTCCACATGTGCTATTTTCTTCAATGTTATTTTTTAAACTTAAAAATACTTAACTCACAGAGAAGCCTCTCAGTGTTGAATAATCATAAAAATACCACTGATGTAAATCTTGCTGTGAAGTTTCATATCTTAATAGAATATACAGTATAGATAGTGTGTCAGACTTCTGAACTCTGGTTCAAAATATCAGCTAGGCAAGTGTACTTACCCTGAATTCTGTCCTCTCCTGAACATTCTGACATTACTGAAAAATTCTGTATAAAATTATACAGGATTCAGAATTTCAGAGAGCAGCACTCTGTCAATAGAATTCCTGAAGCAGCCTTCTGTTTCTAAACAGCTTTTGGCTTTTAAGAGACATATATTTAGAAATTGCCTTAAGTACTGTTTAAAACAAACTTTCCCCTCTAATACCTATAAGATTTATCAGTAAGAATAAACTAACTGAAACTGTTTGTCTGCAATGTCTGAAGAGAGTAACTCTTCCCATTAATTTTTTTCCGTGCTTTGAATTTTGGAGGATACCTTTAGGATCTCCCATTGTAAGAAAACAGCTTGCCATATCTTCTCTTTAGGTCTACAAGAAAATAATCACTTTATTTTTGGCCAGAATAATGGGGAGTCTTTCCTTGTTTTAATTACAACAAAAAAAAATAGGGCCAATCTCATAAATAAATGAAATGTTGATTTATTTATGTTCTCAGTTATGTATTTTTAGTAGTAGCAAATTCAAATTGAAGCATCAATATTTGCATAGAGGTTTGATTTTATTGAAAGAGTCCCTTGTACATTTATGTAATCCTTCCAAAATCCTCTTGATATGAATCAGTATGGTAGTAAATTTGATAGAGAAATAAATTTATTTCCATTGATATTACGATCCATTATATATCTTTTAGACAATTTTATATTTCATAAAACTTGGTGAATTCCTTTTAAGTGTGCAGAGTACACGACTTTTTAACTGTAAAGTCTTCCTTGGAATGAAATACACCACAGTTAATCCATCTGTCTTTATTTTGCTCACCCACTGGATCATATCCCTCACACACAGAGTATTATTTTTTAAATAAGCAAACTCTCGCTGACAAGGAAGACCATAATGGTTCTGCAAGAGACAGTGTGGTCTGCTGTGTCAATAGTCCCTGTTTTATAGCTACTGAATTACACACTGAAAGAGATTGTTGCTTCAGGGGCCTGAAGACTGAACATGACAAGAATGTCTGTTTGCATTTACTGAAAATTCTTTTATTTTCTAAAGGAAAAAAAAGGGAAAATATCAATAATTTGATTTTTATTACAAGTAGAATTCAAAATTCTTCAAGACATACATATAACTTTATTCTTGGATATAAGTTTTGTCTTTGTTACTCAATGTTATATTTCTGATTTATTTTGAATCTTGCATAATAATGCTGTAACATTCCAAAATGCACTTAAACCATACCACAGTGTATCATCAGCGTTTCACATCTACACCAGAAAACTCCAATTAGCCAAGACAGTGAACTCAAACTCCAGAGTAGTTATTTAATAAGGCAGCTTAAAAAATTGGTGATATTGTTTAATCTTTAATAGATCTAAAACTTGATCTGTTTCATTACTCATAAAATTCTAATACAATTGCAAAGTAAGGTAATCCTCACTAAACTATATTGATCTTCATTTGATCCAGTCTTTCTCTCTATTTTTCCTCTCCATTCCTCCTTACTTATAATCAATCTCCAAATGTTTCCTGTTTAATTTATTTAATAAATAAAGTAATATTAAATTAATAAATATTGATAATTGTGCATATGATCATCCATAAAAGTTTCTCCTGAAGTCACAGGAGCTTGAGTGGCAGTGGAAGTTACTAGAAAGAACCAGAAATAAAGTCAGGTCTATGAAAAATGCTGTTGAAATTCCCACTGGATACAGGAATCTGTTTTGTTCCCAAGCCTGATTATCCTTCTCCTTCCTCTGATCATTCAGGAGCATGCAGTCTGAAGAACATTCTCCCATGTGAATTTCAGAGGTCACTGGAAATTTTGGAGTAGTTAATTGTCCATGAAGATGCTTTTCCCTCTCTGGATGAGGGAAAGAGATGTTCTCCTTCAAATATAAGCATTGAAATCTGTTTTGAGAAACTCAATTTCACTAAATGAGAGTGACATCTCTCTTCTTGTGTCAGATTAATGTTTACCTCACCTCTCTAAGTATCAGAAGTAGACCTCAGCTAGTAGAAAACACTTGGGAAAAAAACCATGAAACAGCATAGAAAGGATAATGGAAGAATGTGAATTGAGTGCAAATATTTAATACTTTGTTTAGACAGTAAAGAACTTGAAAGTTTTCAAAATTTCTAAGCATAAATCCATTAAAATATCTATTTCTTCCACTTAAATATTATTTCCCAGCCCAAAACACTCATTTACTTTATGCCTTTAAATTTTTAAGAAAAGATGAAAATACTTCTCAGGAATTAAATAATTTTGAGAAGTAAGTCAGCTAAAATCAATTGTTCATCTACCAGTCTATTTTTTAAAGAGACAATATTGATGCTCTGTTTCTCATGTGAAGTCCCTTAGAAAAAAGAGAAGTTTCAGGTGGAGGTAGGAAGGGAGAGAGAATGTTTTGGGCTTAGCTTCACCAATTAAGCAGTGACCAGTGCTCACTGGGGTTTATAAGTGCTGTAGGATCTATAAATTAGAGTGGGCCACTGTAATCAGGGAAGCTCTAGTCAGAACTGGGTTGTATCTGTCTTTGTGTTTGTTTTGTAATACATATACATTTCCTGCTGTTGAAAAAAAAGGCTTTTTCCATAAGCTGTGAATATCTGGGATTGGTATTGCTTCTCACAGCAGAGGCCATTACAGTTCATGGCAGCAAATGTTACCAACTCTAAATGATTTTTTTCTTTCATCCTTGGGCCATTGGCACATTTTGTTTGTCTTTGAGCCACTTGTAGTATAAGTTATGTGGAAATGGAACTTATTTACACCTGGACAAACGTGACAGGTTGATTTGTAAGTACAGCAGCCAAATCAGCTTCACTTATCTATATTAAGTTTTTTTTTTTTTTTTTTTTTTTTTTTTTTTTTTATTAAACATAATTTTCTTGTTGCTTCTTTCTTCAGTTGCTGGTAGGACACATCCTGGTGTTGTGTCTGAAAATCTGTGTTGCATTTTAGACCTAATCCAATAAAAAAAAAAAATTCTCAAATTTTTGTAGCACCAATCTGGGTAGTAATTTGTTAATTTTTTACTCTAAATAGTATTTATGCAATTTATTCAGAAATACATGATTTAGCATTTTTAATGTCTCTATGAACCAAAATTGTTCATCCTTTATTTTTGTTATAACTTATCACAAAATGAAGATGTGGAACAGAAAGAAGTAATAGAAGCAAATTTTCTACTAGACTTTTAAAGAACAGAAAATTATTTTCTATATAAATTACTGTAACTGTTATTTATTTTGATTTCACATCTATTTCAATTTATCCCCTAGAAAGAGCCCTGACCAATACATTGATTTAAGTAGCTGATATTGTAGACAGATGTTAGCTCAAATCTGCTTGGATTAGCTTTCTTGCAGAAATTTACAGATGCGGACACACTATACAGACATCTAAGTTTTCAGAAACTAATGTGTTACAGATACACTTTAAGATTTTCAGGCTGTGTGTTTGAAAATGTTTCTGCATTGTGTCATATCAATTTGCCACTTGAGAGCAGAAAGGGGGAAATGAAGTGTTACTGTCACAATCAGCTACTAGAACACATGATTTCATTTCTATATTAAAAGGTTACATTCACAAATGCTGATGACTTTAGGTTTTGAACTCAGAGGAAATAAGAGAAAGGTGTTATGAGTTCTGAGCATCTGGTTTCTGTTTCTCACTTTCCTATATTTCTAAAAGTCATCATGTACCAGTTTCTAGAGCTAAGGAAGTACAAATGATATGACAGAGTAGCCAAAATGAATCATTACGTTTCTCTTCTAGTTCCCATTGTTTCTGGAACTACTGTAGGGTCCAATTATTATTTTACTTAAATACTTTTGGCTTTTCTAGTTCTCTGTTCAGGAAAAAGATAAATAAGGACACTGTTCATATTGTGGTAGGGAGGTAGCAACTGATCATGCACAAGGCTGCAATGACTTTGCAAATCCTCTCCCCTTTCCCCTTACTTCTATCAAAAGCCCACCTTTCAAAGAAGCAAGGGGTTTAACAGCAGAAAAAGGTGGGAAGGTGGCACTTTCCAGTGTCAAACAGTTCCTGTTTTGATTCTACAAAAGTTTCTCCTAATGAATGTATTTCTGGTTTTTGTATCAGAGTTGGTATGTTTACATTCAAGCAGCTATAAAGAAGAACAAAACTTGAAAGCAGTTCAGATTTTATACTGAAATGCTGCAAAAATGTGTGTATTTTGTTCATTTTTTCTATGTTATTTGAATGCTACTTGCCTCTTAAGCAATCTTATCTCATTCATTTCTGGGGAACCCACTTTGGCTGCAACAGGGAGGGCATGAGAACGTGATGAGGTCTAAAGCTTGTCCTTTTGGGTCCACTATGCCTAAAGTACACGCACTATGATTTAGTTTGTTATTAATCTGCGTGAGGAAACAGCCTCTTGTCCCTCCTCAGCCTGTTGGCTATTTCAGGTTTTATATACACCCCCTCTCTTAGACATTAATGATCTTCTTTCACTCTGTGGGTAACATAGGTTATCCTAAATATTATTAAGATTGTTAAGAATAAGAAAACAAAGTGCTTACCCTAGTAGCATGCAAATTAAATAAAATTCATAAATTTCATAAAATCTTCTGCTTTAAAACATGTTTGTATGTGCTTAGTGTTCCACTATTGACTAAATCTTGAATTGGGAGCAATGCTTATACAAATAAAGTTAAGAAAGTGAATAAATCCTTCCAACAGTCTGACCTCTGGTTTCAGAAATTTAATAGCAAAAGTTCAGATGGCTACTGATTAGGCAAATTCAATATATTCCTTTCTTTGGAAAGAATATGTTCCTTTGGAAAGAATATTTTCCTTTTCTTTTTGATTATATTAACCTTGGGTAGTTTAGGTTAAAATTCTGTTTTCACTTTGCCAATTTAATAACCAAGATAGGTCAGTCTAAAGTAATAACAAAAGGGCAATATCCTGAGTAAAGAATCTGTATGGGGTATGATGCCTTCTCTAGAAAGATGACCATGAGTGCTGCTCTTCCAACAACCTATCCTCAAGTTCATCTGCAATCTCCTACAGACTGCGAGAATTCATTTGACTTATAGCTTACATGGTTTGTGGTTACTTTATTTATTCAGTCTTTTTAATTTCTATAATTCTCCCACAGGCTAAAAATATTTTGCATCATATACAACCAGCCACCACATACAACTAAAACACTGTTTTATAACATTTAGAGTGACGATTTCAATGAAAAGTTCAGCTAAACACAGGGTTTGAATTAAGTTCTAACATCCTCCAGAGTAAGTTATGCATTGTAGCAGGACTGAATGTGGAACTGCAGACCAGTTAACTCTGTTTGACCTAAGGAGTGACTCAGAAAGATTATAGGAGGTCTAGGAAGAAAAATAATGTATCATGACACATCACAGTAAGAGAGGAATAAGCACAGCCAGTGCTTCAAGTGCATGCATGTGGCAGTAGCTGAACTTCCTCCCCTTTTTCTGTGTGTGAATGTGACTGCATGTGCAGCACAAGAAAGTCACAGTGGGACATCTTCCCACGTGTGCTGAAAAACCTTACTGTGGTTTTGAGGCTGCTGCAGAAATACAGCCCCACATTTTTGGCCCAATCAGGCAGCTTTTCTCTCCAGCAGACCTTCCTGGGGTGGTATTTAAAGTAGGAGCAAAGGGACATTTTCCTGACATCACATCTAATCTGGATTTGTCTAACTCCCCATCTTGAATCTGTTCTTGCCTTAATAGTCCTCAGTTTTAATGTTATATTCCAACATCCCTCTATTTTACCAGGTTCCCAATCTACTCACTTAGCAGACCCCATGAGACAACTGAGATGTTGGCAAGAGAGGTCCTGGATTAGAGGAATTTATTTTCATGCATGCCTGTGAAGTGTCAGTCATGCTGTTAGCACTAGATAATCTGAAACTGGCAAATGTGAGGAAATTAAATTTAAAGCTGGCACTTGATCTTTAATTCACTGTTCTGCATGTTGTAATGATATAATTTTACAGCAGTGTGAATTAAGGTTGGAGTAGGATCAGACTTTAATATGACTTATCTGGTTTTTGTCATTTTAATCTAATTTAACAGCATGTTTAATTTGGAAGACTTTTCTAGTCACCTTTGGGAATTGCCTTGTGGTACATTGCAGCATTTGGTACTGAAATCTAAAAAAAGATTTCATCAGGATCTCCTTTCTTTGGCCTGATAGTACTGATATTAGCACATATGTTGGAATATTGTGTCTCTGCAAGAGCCATAGGCTGATTGAACCCTGGATCTTCAGCACTGCAAGCAAAGGCCTCAGCTACATTGAAGAGAAACTTTTTGAAATAATTTTTAATGTCATTGATATCAAAAACAGGCAGTGAAACAATCACTAGCACTAGAGTAATGTATTATATACTCACGTTTTACAGATATGATTCTGCTCATATTGTTTTCACAACTCGAGTTTATTCATGAAGTAAGGGCTCAGTATATTTTTCTAACTGGATATTTTCCTGGATAGGCTTTCATCTGACCTCAACAGGGCATTTATTTACTACACTTATTTACTTACCATTACATTTTTTTTCCCCAGATCTCACTGTGAGTACAACAGTTAAAATCTTTACCCTCTAACTGCGCTGTATTTTACTGCAGTTCATTTTTAGACGGACGGGGGAAATCTGTGCATCATCCATACTGGGTTTCTGTCTAATTAGGTAGTTGCAGCTACAGTAGAAGGAGGAGGGTGATAAGCAATATTCTAAAGTTCAAACATTTTATCATGTGTCTTGATCATAGACCTTGTCAGGGAAAGTATTTTCTCAGTTATGGACCCAGTGTTTTACTTGAGCTTGGATGGGACTGCTGGCCAAAGGGATCCCAGAGCAAAGAGTTGTAAGAAAAGCTGTGCACCTTGCCAGAGCCCATCATGCTTCTGGTCTTACCTTCTTGGTAGCTAAAAAGCAACATGAAATATCAGCACAGCTGGAGACTGTAGCCAGGGTCACTTATGATCTTGCACTGGAAGTAGCATGTGACAAAGGATCTTTGCACCTCAGAGGAAGGGAACTAACAACAGAAGTAATTCCTCTTTGGTCTGTGCCCTAGAAGCAGAGAGACAACCTTAAAAATGAATGGGGACTTCATAGGTTTCACAGACTGAAATTATTTACTGAATTTTTACAGGAATACCTTAAAGCTATAGGTATGCCTTTTTATCTTGAGGATTAGTTCCCAAACAAAGGAACAGAACAAAATTTTCTATATATGTAAGCTTAGAATTATTCACCAAAGCAGAAATGGCTATCTGGTTTCAGATGAGAACTATGACCTGACATTAGGTTGTACTATTTACCTCTGAACACAACAAATTCCTATTTAAACATAGCTTCAGAGGCCAAATATGAGAATGTTGGTGTACATCTTCCACTTCCATGATTCAAAGGCATTTTGTGCCCTCTGGTGACCATTTAGAGCTCCATTTTGCAAAAGTGGCTGCAACATTTTGGGTATCAGGACAGTACCAGTACTGTTGATAAGATTTTCTAGTCATAGCTTGGGCAAAACAAATAGTTTATTAAAAAATGATAAAAACCCCAAAACAGAATGGGGCTAACTGTCTATATAGTCTTTTGTACACTAAATTCATATGTATGTGAAAGATTTTCATCTGAGCTGTCCTGGGTTTCCTAATTTCATTTTGATCTTGTAATCAAAGCATGTAGAACTGATCACATGAGGTAAAATTGGGAAAAAATTATTAAGTGAGCTTTCTAATATAACCGCTCACCACAAAAGGAATTTTATCAAAGTACAAAAATTGTGCCATAATAATAGCACATCTTATGTAAAGCAAGATAATTTCCATACCAGAATATCATTAAATATTGCCTGCTTTTTATGCATAGAAAGTTGAAAAGTTAGTTGGGCTCTTATACGTGAAAATCTTGTCCTACTGTGTCTCATGTTTGGACATCTCACTCGAACCAATCTGCAACCACATTTGGAAGTGAATCATTGCCTGTTTAAAACAGTATGCAGAAAGAGAACAGCAAACCAAATCCTTTGTGGCATATAGAAGGGCATATGCATAAAAGAGTGACAAAATTAATAACGTCATATCACAATTTGAAAATGTTGAGGTATTATAAAGAGGGACAAAATAGCTACAACTTAGCTGGATAGTTGGAGTTGTCATCAATACTTTTACAAAACTTGTCATTTAGTAATAGGAACTTATTCATTTCATACAAAAATAATGAAAAAGTGTATGGCATGTTGTCATACAACACTGAAGCACTGATCCAGTACCAAACTGGACTCTCCCCCTGATATTGTTTTTTGCTGTCTGAATATTACCCTAAAGTAGGAGAAGGAACAATTGATCCTTACCCACACCACCATGACTTTTCTACCACTGCAGCGTTGTATTTTTACTGGCAGTAGCCCTGATTAAAAGTCTGATATGTCTTTCTGTGGGCAATTCAAAGCCCTATGAGGTCAGCCGTATGGCTGCTCCTGATTTTGTTAGGTTTTGGATCATGCCCTGTAGGAAAGTGGTCTGACATATTAAGACTAAGAAGAAACCAACAAACCAGACAAGTTCTGTTCCCCAGTCTGCCATGGATATATTGTTGCCTTCTGGGCAAGTTTCTCAATTTGAAAAAGCATTAGACTGTTTAGTTGGGATCATAGCAGTTGTTTACTCTAGTACAATGTTTGGACAATTAATTAATGTTTGCAGAAAGTAAGTGAGTTAAAGATGTTAGAAAGTGCACAAAATTTTAGTATTTATAGCAGGTCTATTTTTAATAAATCCTCCTTGATCATAATTCATTGTCCCTCTGAGATTTCATCCAAGGCTTTTTAGTTAACACTTTTTCCAGCAATCCATATTAATTAGCAGTATTGGTCTGTTGGCTCTATGGTATTTATCATTTTCCCCTCTGGTTTCAGAGCACTGTAATTAAAGCATTCCTAAGAGAACTGGTTAATGAATTGACCTGAAATGCCTTATTACAGATCCTACTCAAAACCTACTTTTAAAATGTACTACAAAGTTTTGTAGAGTTTAGCTGAAAATCCACTGGAGCCTCGAGCATGATTCCCACTCCCCAATAGACAAAAGGCAAAGAAACACAAAGCAAACAATTCAAATTTCTTTCTACCTGTATTTCTAAATCAATCTCAGAATGTGTGGCATTACAAAGGATGGTTCATGTTAGAGTGTCTTTTGCTTATGCAAACTATTACTTTCTAATCTCACTATAAGAGGGAAGAAAATATATTTCTACTCTCATCTGAAGCTCAAGTAATTTCATTAAAGTTCTCATTATGGAATTAACATTTCATTCTTTGTTTATTTATATCACCATTTGTGATCTTACCCTCACTCCTATCTTCTGATTGTATACAAGCAAAACAAACAAGAAATTTTAGAAGCAACTTTCTTTTTCTTGTCATCACCAAGACTCTATTTGCTAATTTTAAGAACTAGACCTCTGGGTGTTTTGGGGGAAAGAGAACATAAAAATTCTGACAGAAATAATCTTCTAGACTTACATACAAGCAAGCAGCCTGGTTATGCAGGTATTTTTCCTTCTGACAATTCTCATTTTAATTCTCCAATTAAAATGAATAAACCCCATTATTTTCAATATTTTTTCATATTTTGGATTCTTCTTATAGGATAAGGAGAGAAGCAAACAGATGTTTATGGAATTGCAATGATGGAAAAGCGAAAGGGACATTCATGGATAGATTTGGAGAGGGGTGAAAAGGGTAATATAATAAGTGGAAGTACATTCTCTTTATGCCTTGGGCAAAGAGATAAGAGAAAATTAAACTGAGCATGGGAATACACAAAGTCTGCTGATTTATTTTATGCACTTATACATTAAAGTTTGAATTAGTTATCAATGCCAATTGACATTAGTACTGGGACTGGTGTTTAACAACTTTGTCACAGCTGGAATCGAGTGCACCCTCAGCAGGTTTGCTGATGACGCCAAGCCATGTGGGGTGGTTGACACTCTGGAGGGAGGGAATGCTATCCAGAGGGAACTGGGCAGGCTGGAGAGGTGTGTACATGAAAATCTCATGAAGTTCAACAAAACCAAGTGCAAGGTCCTGAACCTGGACTGGGGCAATTCCAAACGGAAAATGCAGACTTGATGAAGAATGGTTTTAGAGCAGATCTGGGTAGAGACACTTGGGAATGTTGGTTGACGAGAAGCTCGATGTGACCCAGCAGTGTGTGCTTGCAGCCCAGAAAGCCAAACACGTCCTGGGCTTCATCAAGAGAGACTAAGAGAGGTGATTCCCCCACTCTACTCTGGCTTTTTGAGATGCCACATGCAGTACTATGTCCAGCTCTGGGGCTCCCAACATAAGAAGGATGTGTTGGAATGAGTCCAGAGGAGGCCATAAGGATGATCAGAGGATGATTCAACAAGATGGTTGGGGCTGTTCAGCCTGGAGAAGAGAATGCTCTTTCATTAGCTAAAGGAGGCTCATAGAAGACTAAAGAGGGACTTTGATCATGGCCATGTAGTGACAAGACAAAACTGAAAGAGGGTAGGGCTAGATTAGATACAAGGAAGAAATTCTTTACTACGATAGCAGTGAAACAGGTTGCCCATCAAAGTGGATGTTTCATCCCCGGAAGTGTTTAAGGCCAGGTTAGATGAGTCACTGAGCAACCTGGTGTCTTGTGTCTTGTGTGTTTGTCCATGGCTGGAGAGCTGGAACCAGATGATCTTTCAGGGCCCTTCCAACCCAGACCGTTCTTTGATTCAACTGTAACTTTAAATATTATTCCTTTGGACTCTGCTCAGGAGAGGATCAACTTTCATTCAATTATGTAGCTATTAAGTTGGATCACTGTGTGATAAAATGTGTAGCTACCTAATACTTTGGTATTGCTTTGGTGCTAATAACAGATTCTGTGGAAAACTGGAGTTTTATGAAAAACTGGCAGATACTTGAAAATGACTTCTCTATACAATAATCTGAAAATACCACATACATTTATGGTAGTCTACTGAAGTGGTTATCATTTTTGTATAAATAGAAAAATTCAATAACAGTACCCAAGAATTGGAGGGTGTCCAAGAGTGTGTCACTTTTCTTAAGTCTTATTATAAAGAAAGTCTGAAGCTTCCATTCCCTCTGGCTTAATATTAAAATTTAAGGAGATCTTTTTAAATTATCCTAAGTCAATGAATTTAAAAAACTGGACACAGTTTTCATAAAGATGAATGAGAACCAGGTACCTTGTGAACTATCTATGCAACATCACATTCAGAGCCGAAAAGAATGGCATATTTTTCCCTCTCCTGAATCCACCCAACAACTTGTTTCATTGCTCAGTCCTCTTAAGTTTGGTACTGAATATTCTTTACTAAATCCAGCAGAGTTTAAACCTTTCTTGAATCACAGGAATAACTCAGCAGAGTAAACTGACTTTAACTTGGAGTTTGGCGGTGCAGTTCTAGTGAGGTAGATTTTTGTATTCCTTGATTTCAATAAGAAAGACCCATATGCTTATAGTTAGATACAAATTAATTTTGGTGGTGAAAATCATAGTTTTGTGTGAAGGCCTGAAGACAGCATTACATGATTAATCTTGATCTGCTACAAAACCTGTTTCATATCTCTGCCTAGGATCTCATACAAAACTAAATTGTATGTCCCAGAAAGGCATGGAATGGTAGCTATGAGCAGAAATGCTAAGACCATAAACCCCACATATTAGACAATTTCTCAGTTAAGATGTACTTTCTCTATTCAGCTGGCACTCATTTTCTAGGACAAATTTTATAACATGTCAAAATTTTTCTTTGCAGATCCTACCAAAAAAAAAAAAAAAAAAAAAAAAAAAGCTACCTGGAAATGGAACAGACATAATAGTAATAATAGTAGGGGAATATTTGAGATGCCAGAGTCCAAGAAAAGATTTTATATTTACTCATGCCTTCTCACTACTTTCCTAATAGCCCTAAGGTTTTGTTCTCTAAACTCCAAAGATTAGTAATTTGGTTTTAAGACATAGCAAAAGAAGGCCCCAAAGCTGGACGTCAGTTTTCAGTTATCAGAATCGATTTATTGTCAATTTTAGCTTACCATCATCTTTTTCATGCTACTGAGCAAGGGCTCAGTATGAATATCCACAGTTTTACACCTAGCGGTGGTAAAATAATCAAGTATGGTATCCGTTAAGTAATCCTCAGAGTCGATGCTTTCGACATCTGTGCATTAAAAGTATTCGGTATTACAATATGGTAATTCATTTTCTTCAATCTGAATGGTGATAAGCATTGCATTTTTTTTTGACCTGCTGAACAAAAACAGGCCCATAGATTTCAAGTTCATGAGACAAGCTACAAAAGGAACATAAATAATTTAGTATGAAAATAGTTAAATGATGCTGTCACTATTTTTTCTATCTCCTCCCTTGGGAAACTTTTTAAAAAATAACAGTTCAGCTGGGAAAACTCTGAAATTCAAGATGCAGGAAGAATTATTTCAATTGCATGTTGGAATATTCATTCTATGGCATTGTTAAATATTTCTCATTTTATTAATTGGAATGACCCCAAGAAATAGAACCAGTGACTCCTGAATTTTCCAGAGAATGAATCTTTTCATTTGAACTAATGGTAAGTTACCCCCAGAAAATTGAGTTTGTGTTCATAATGAAGTTATGAAGACTACTGCTGAATTCATTAAATTGGAACAACTTTTATTTCATTATAGTAACAAACACAGCAAATTAATTTTCTCAACGAGGCATCAGTATGTGTTTTTAATAGAGAACACTATTATGTGTGAACAATTAAAATAATTTACATTTGGAGAACATTGATTATGAATGATGTTATTATTCCATTAATACAGCAAAACCAATCAGAACTGAATGTTAAAGAGTTGAAATTGTGCATTTAAACTAATAAGCAAATTACATGCAGATGTAGACAGGAGTCTGGAACTTTGGTATGAAATGTTGGCTGTGACTTGCACATATGATTAGTAAATTTGCACTGTCCCTTAAGGTCTAATTAAACAGTATACACTGTAACACAGAAAGTTCCATACACATAATTACCCATTGTGGGTTTGCTTATCTATTTAAAATATTACTTTTGTTGTATTTAATTATGTGTGAAATATGATGAGCATCACTTTATCAGTGTAATCTTATCAAATAATCAACCTGCCTATCAAGAAATGACAACATTTTAATTCTTTATGAAGGAACACAACTTGAGGATGTAAAATTACCCTTTTCAAGAAACCATGGTCTTTTACATGTTATGATTTGTGTATGTGTGTTTTTTTTTTTTTTTTTCTGGCGACAACTTTTGGATAAATGAATAGCTGTGTGGCTTTGGATCTTTTGTTTTTTGTTGAAATAGGAAATTAAAATTAGGCAATCCTACAATGTTTGATACTCTGCTGTCAAGAAAGGGCAGGTCTCTGTACAAATAGGGTTTTTGCTTCCTATCACTTTCAGACTCATAAAGTTGTTGTACTTCAGACTCAGTATGACTGGGGTTAAAAAATTGCTCTTATCTGCAGGCAGAAAAAAGCTCCATAAAATTATGCATTGATCCAGTAAGATTTCTAATATTGTCCTTGAGGACTTACCTTGCCTGAAGGTTTTCAGCATAGGCTTGCAACAAGACATAGTGAAAGAAAAATCAAAGCAATAATATTTCTGCTTAATAAAAATTGTTTACACTGGCATTTATGAAAATAACCTCCCCAACCTTGATGGATAACTCCACAGAAAGGTTTCAGCTCTACTACCTGATGCTCCCAAGGGAATTCACATCTCATCACAGTATCACAGGAAAATGGGGCTGGAAATAAACCTTTGGAGGTCGTCTTGTCCACTGCTTTGCCTGAAGGCAGGATCAATGATTCCTGACAGATGTTTGTCTGACCTAGTCTCCCTGAAATGGTTGCTAGAAGTTTTTTTAATCTTTATGTGTTCTTAAGTCGCAATTGCCTGGAAGTTAATAAGGTAACTACTAATTTTTCTTACCCAAGCTCCCTTGTATCAGTGTGAGATTTCTCATGTGTTTCTTCAGTGTGAATCAGACTTTTGCCTTCCAGTGATGGCATGTAAGTCTAGGAATTATAATGAACCATCTCTTCATTAGTCAAGTAAAAATGATATTATGGATGTTAAGGACTCTATAAACTCTGTCTATAGCAGAAAAGAGTATTCAAATCAGTGGACTGTTATGAGTGGACACCAGTAAATAACAACTGAATACCTGAAGCAAAGTAAGCATATGAAAATCCATGGTTTTTTCATGCAAAACCATTATTTATAGTTTAATGGATGAGAAAGTATTAGTAATTTACTCTGCCAAGAATAGCAGTCCATTTTATACACACTCAACCAAATTATACAATAGAAAATGAAGAGATTTGTCTGTTGTCTCTAGGAAAGCTGCTTTTGAAAAGCAGGTCTTATTTTCACAGATGTGGTTCCAGTACAGTTGTACTGGCAGTCAACAAGTGCATATGGAAGTTCAAGAAACAACTCCTTTACATCCACAAACCACAGATATGTGTGCAACTGCTAGTCTTTCATTTGCTCCTCCTTCTCCCTTTTTTTTCCATTTGATATTCATTTATCCACTACAAGGTATATTTCATTTGTTCAGAGCATTGCTATACTCTTCCTTCAAGCTGCCATGGGATGAAGAACCATGCACGTTGCATGACCCTTCCTGACTGATGCAGGTGATGTTTGTCATCTCCTGCTTGCATTCATCTGCAGGTGTACCAAGAAGTGTCACTTGTCACCTTTGTGACACAGAGCAGAGGATGGTTCTGTCTGGATGAAGTGAAGCACACCAGTTATTAGGAATTATGGGGTTCCTGGAGTGTAGTTACCTCCCTGTCTCAGCTGCTGCCTGTCCGTAAGACAGGTTAGCTTCAGATCCTGCATGACCTTCCTTTCCAACCCAGACAGTGGATCAGCCCAGCCAGTCATCCTGTCCTACAAAGACAGGAAAGGGAGGCTCATTCTCAATTGCACAGATGAGGTTTTTTTTTTTTTTTTTTCAAACAGAATTTAGAGCAAGGTTGGTATGTATCACTTCATGCAGAAAATGTTCTTGGCAACACTATAATTTGTGTATCAAAGATGTCATTTTTGAATACTGAGTAGACTATTAGTAGGGTTATAGTCTGACTAGCTGTGAGATCATGGTAATCACAGAATTCAACAAATTACTTTTCTACTCCTCATTAACTTCAGCTTTTGCCTGAATTAGTTTGAACCAGCTGTAATTCATCTAGGCTTTGGTCTCCTTCCTTCTCTGAGAGACAACTGGTAAACAGCACCATCTGCATGGAACAAGAGAGCTGAAACTTCACTTTCAGTTAAAGACTGTGTTTTGTTTTGCTTTTTATTTTTTTCTTTGCAGACAGCAAAGCAGCACCAGCTGAAATTAATCTTTATGATGAGTAAACAATTGATTCAGTCCTTGTGAGCACCCAGCTGGATTAGTGGGACAGGAAAAGATTTACAGTAAGTAAGCAAATGCTCTCTACACCACACAGTCAGAGAAAACACTATTGCTTGTGTGTGATGCTATTGGCACTTGCTTGCCTGGTGGTCACATCTGCACTACTTATGGTATCGAGCCAGAATGTCAGCTGGGCCAAATTAGTGTCCTCCCACTATGTCAAGCACAATTCAGCTCCCTGTTCTGAATATTTCTTTCAGCAGGGAAATGTGTGTAAAGAAAACAAGCATAGAGAAAACATATATATGATAAGGAAAGTTTTTTATCTTCCTAAATCTGAAAACAAAGCAAAAACAACACTGCCTCTGTTTCTCTCTCAGATTAACAACATATTTGTCACTCTGAGTTTCTCTCACAATTTAGTAATATATTTGTAATAGTGACTGAGGCCATGCAGAATCATTAAGATTGGAAAATACCTCTATCCTTGAAGGGTATTAAGGGATGTTCTGGCTTGATAGGAGAATCCAGAAAAAATGTTCTTCTTTTCAGGTTTCTACCACTTTCAAAGGAATTTTTTAAATGACAGCTATATCATGTTGTCCAGCTCATGGCTCTAGGAGGAGCTTTGCAGTTGCTGTCTGCAGAGGTACCGTCTTCCTTGGATGAAATCATGATGAACACATTCTTGTCTTTTTAAACATATCCTTGCTCCTTTTTACCTAACATTTTAAAAATGTATTTTCTCTATTTTGTGTCTTCTCATTGTTTTCCTACTGTCTCTGAGCCGTTTTGGTTCTTGTCTCTCACAGATTTTACACACTTATTCTTTGTAGCTCTCATAATCACATCAATTTTCGTACAAATCTATGTGTTTGGCAGTCTTTGTTTTTATCTTTGATCTGGAATCTTAGTCAGATTTTCAGTTCATGTATGTGATAGTTGACTTGAGTCCTTATCTGATGCAGTTAGGGCTCAATTTCTGCTTCAGTGGAAAGGCTGTTCCCTGACATTTAAAAAAAAAAGTCTTACCCTGATGGGTTGTTCAAAGATAGTTTCCAGATGTCTTCTTTAAAACAGTTTCAGATGATTTAAGCTGCATTCCTTGTATCCTGCCTTTGCTATTTTTAGTCTCAGCTGTGCATAGGAATGGCAACTATATATAAATTAAATGTGAAATTGTGCATTTAGTCTTGTTAAACCAAACAGATGAGTGAAGGGCTCTGTGGCAGCTGTTAGCCACTCTTCCTGTCTCAGCTTCCTATCTGAGTTCATGTGAACACCTCAGAGCAGAATAAAGGATAAAATAGGAAGAGGTCCAGTAAAAGAGGCTGGAAACCTTCCTCCCTGCTAGAGCTCTCTGTTGTGGCATGTGTCTTGTTCACACCGTGGAAGAGCAGTCATGTAGCTGCCGAGCTCTGGCAATCCTGCTGAGAGTATGTGTGAGACCAATTACTTTTCTTAAGCCACTGTGAGGTTCTTGGAGCCAATTGGAAATGTTCTTGGCAGTACTGGAGAAAGACTTGGATTTGGATAAAGACAAAGATGCTGGCAGGGGTTTGGGCTTGTGGAGACAATGACAGGGTTGTCTCTAATTGAAAAAGAATCAGGATTCCTAATCCCTAACATCCCTCACATCCCTTCCCTGCAGAGAATTGACAGCTTTGAAGAAAGGATGTCCCTCCTCATTCCCACCAAGTGACCAGGCAGATATTCACTGGAGTGTTGTAATAAGATCCCAAAGCTGCTTGCAGTCCATAAGAATATCAACGTGATTCTTCAAGAGGAGAATTCCTGTTTGCATCAGAGAAATCTAGGGAGCTGCTCACCAAATGCTGCAGAAGCAGTTTGTCAACATTTCAAAGTTTGGATCCAACATACAGGCTATGTTAGAAGGAGGTTGTTCAGAAAGACTTTAGTAGTTTCCCTTGCTTAAAGGATGATTAAACATTCTTAATTTGGTGGTTACATATTTTTCTATTTTCTTTAGGGGAGGGGAGCCTTGACAGATAAAATAAGGGATTATTTGTATGTTTCATGTCACTGATTCTTCCCTTACTAGAAAGACTCAGATACCAGTTATCAAAGGACAAAGGTTGAATTTCAGTGCCAGGATTTTTATGACAAAGAATAAATAGTATAAAGAAAATATTTCTTCAGTATTCTGCCTGAATCTGACCTATAATGCATAGTATCAGAATAAGAAGAGCAGCTAGACTCAGATAGAATTTGTGAGGGTTGGACCTCTTCTTTCTTCATAAAAGATTCATGTATTAAATTTACAAGTGAAAGAAGATATAACCATAACAGATAGCAAATGAGTTAGGGCAACTAGTTTTGAAATCCTCCCCCAAGATCAGATTTTTTCATTTTCCAATGTTTGGAAGAACAGCATCCCTGTTGTTTTGATGAGTTTTGAAATAGTGCAGTTAGAGAATAGTTGTGTTTGTGGGAAAGGTTAGAAAGTGTGGGAGTGGAAGGAGATGGGAAGCATAATAATATTACCGCTGCATCCTGCAGCCTGTGCTGTGGAATATGGCATAGAAACATGGATGGGCTGTTGTCTGTGTGTAAATCTGGTTTATAGACACAAATGTTTTCTCAGCTGGGGAAGAGTCTTGTGTAGGGTCAGTTCTGTGATGCCTTCATTGACTCCATCATCATCATCCCAGCTACCACTTTGTGATCAGTGAGACATTGCTCATGGACTAAGCACTGGAAAGTTTGGGTTTAGATGGCAGACTGACTATACTTTTTTTTAAAAATTTTGTTTTGATAAGAGAAACAAAAAGGCATTTTTTAAAACTTTTATATATAAAATATTTTGCTTTGTGATTATTTTTTTAAGTTTAATTTAAGTGTTACCTTGTATAAATTACTGAAAGTTAGAGCCAAATGCTGTGTTGGCCTTTGTACAATGAGTTGGTTAAAGCCTAAATTTCCATGAATTCACAGAAAATCTCTGACTGGTGGGGGGTAGTCTACATTATTCCATAGCATGAGACTTATTTGTTATGTGATGTTCAAGATCAGTGTATGATTTTCAATTTCTCAGCTCCCTTTGGAGAAGAAAAATTAAGACTACAGAATTACTACTTTATGTTCAGATTATTTTGCAACATCTTCAGCAAAGAAGCTAAGTAACTTGCTATTCAATATCAGATACAGATATTCTCTATGAAATCAGAACATATACTAATTTTTTGTCTAGTTCTAATGGCTAATACAATCAACAAATAAAAAATACCAAACTATTAAATGTTAATAGATTGTAGTTTTCTAGATTTATCTTAAACATAGTCAACCAGCACAAGTAGCCTCATCATCAACATTCTCATAAATAACTTTATGCCTCATTCATAAATAAAACCATAATAAAGATTTACAACTGAATAGACAGCATTTCATTGATTAATTAGTGATTTAATTGATGTTTATTGATGACTCACTGCAACATTCTTTGTTCAGAGAGAGGGTTAATTATACTTTTTAGGTAAAGGTAACCTGACCTTACAGATATCAAGAATCAAATACAGGTGATCAAATGTTCTGTAAATTTACACTTTAATAAGGATGGCATTTTCGGGGTGTGAAATGTAGGAAGTGAACCTGTTTAGTACCAGTCCAGATCACTAATACTTCTGAAGTCTAGTCTATATTTTATTTAATTTCTGTCCAGTTAATTTTATGAGTATATTAAATGCCTTTTTTTTTTTTTTTTTCTATTTATTAGATAGACTTTCTTAGGACAATTATACACTTTTTTTTTTTTTTTTTTTTTTGTGGGCATTTTATTTTTTCTTTGACTTATTTCAAAGATTTTTGTTAAGTAATAACAGAATTACAAGTTAACCATTTTTCCAGGGTCTAGGGAGCAATGACACATTGTTGACACTGTTTGTTCTCACAGAAATAAGCAGGAATGAGTCAATAATTAGCTAGGTAGGCTCTCACTAATGTGATAGATGAGGCACCATGTATCTGGGAAATATCTTCTAAAACCTGATATATTATACTCTTTTTTTTTTCCTCACCAGTCTGGAATTATAATATGAATAAACCTGCAATCAGGTGAAAGCGAACTCATTTGAGGCCTTTTTGATACTTAGGAGTTAACAAGATTTGACTGAATAATTTAGTAAAGTTTGCAAGCTTCTACCTAATTAAAATGAAACGGGCTGATGTGGAAAGTTTGAAAAAAAAACCAAAAAACAACATGCTTCATAGCTTATGTTCTCAACTCAAACCTAGACAAAACTTATCAAGTCAGGTATAAATTCTCCTTTGTGTTCCAGCTGTGACTAAAAAGCCAGATTAGAAATAATGAATTTATCCCATGTGATGCAAAAATAAAGAAATAGTGAAACTCATGAAAACTGAGACCAACTGTTCTTCTATTTCTGTTCACTGAGCATAGAGTGACAGATGACATTGATTGTAGAGGGCCCACCCATCAGATAAATGACCTCTTCTTAAAACTGCTTAAGTATTCAACAATAAGACATATAGTCATATTAGAGAACTTAGGAAAGAAAATTCACCTGTAAGTAAGAGGGAATAAAAGCCAGGAAATTTGAACTCTAAGAAAAATATCAATTTTAAAATACTGTAAGTGAAGGCAAAAGATGTATTGGTACCTGTGATTGTACATCTACAAGGTTATTCAATGTATTATAGCTGTAGGTGTTGTGTGAAATACTCCCTATTTTTTCCAAATAACAAAAGTGCCATTCTATTTGGAGCACAAAACTGGCTACAGAAATCAATGACTGTGGGGGAAAGGGCAGCTGATTTAGCCAGTGACTATATTACAACCAAACCTGATACAGCATAGAGTCAGTCACTTTACCAACAAAATATTTTTGACACGTTGATACTGAAAAATGTCTTGATTATACTGAGTAACAGATGATATCACCATCTGTACTAGTTTCAGGAGTATCATAGGCAGGAATATGAAATTTGTACTCATATTATAAATCCCTCTGCTGTGCTTTGTTTTCTTTCCCTGTTCAGATTCATGCCTTCATTTCCTGCTCCTTCTTCTAAGTAGTTTCAGTGAGATCTTAATAATTAGCAACTTTCTATGATCTTAATCTTACTTAATTTATAATTTTTATTTATGTATGATACGATCTGTTTTCCTTCTTGGTTTTTTTTTTGGTTGTTTATTTGTTTGATTTTGGTTTTGTTTGTTTCTGTTTTTTTTTTTTTTTTTTTTTTTGCTTGTGTAGTTTTTTGTTTTTTATTCTGTTGGGTTTTTGTTTTCCTTTTTTGGCTTCCAAAGGAATCTAAAGAATAGAATAATAAACATTGAAAATATGACAACACTAAGAAAAGTGTGTTCTGTGGTTTAAGCCTATTTGGTTAGCTGCAGTCCTAGTGGGAATTAATTTTTTCCATTGTTTTCTCTTCTCTAGTTTCTTTTTGATTAGTGCATTTAATTTAATTTAATTTAATTTCATTAATTTTCATTTTCTTCTGTCATTCTTACTCTTTCTGATGTTTTCTTTTACATTTATTCAGGTTTTAGGAGTAAAAACTTGAATGTGTCAGAAAAACATTCAGCATTTCACTCTAATGTTCTTGAAATACCTCTTTCTTCAAAATTATCTGTTTTGTAGAAGTTTCACTTTTATCCACGGATTGCATCCTAGACAATTCTTTCCCTTATATCCTGTTTCCTTTTTTTTTTCTTTTGGTGGTTTATCTCTAAAACATTAATTAAACAATGCTTCTTTCATTAGGCCTCCTTTTGTTTCCAGAATAATGAAGAAATTCATCAAAGAAAAGGTCAGCTGATACAGAAGGTCTCTATTAGATTTTTAAAAATAATGGTCTTTCTAGAGGAGAGCACAAGTTTTCCTGCTAAGACAAGATTTTTAGGCTGTGTTGAGCACCTGCAGCTCCCACTAACTTTGGAGGAATGTGTGCATCCTAAGCCTCTCTGAAAAATTAGCCCAGTGCCCTTCCATTGCACTTCTCCAGCCTGCCAAACCAACAGGAATCCAGCAGAAGTAAAGGGATTTATCTTGAAACAGGTGCACATATGAATTCAGGAGGGAGAAAAAAGGGAATTCCTGTTAGCAAAACATGCTTGCCTACTTGATATCTCATCTAAAGTTATATAAACTGTTCATTTCATATGACCAGCTTGCTGGCTATGGCTTATTTGGAAAAATTAGTAGGTGATGCTAAATAGAGACAGAATGAAAAAAGTTCAAGGAGGGAGTTAAAACTACATAACACTGGTTAAATCCAAACAATCCAATTTGGTACAGAAAAAATAGAGTAATGACATTTTATTTTCAGTTGACAGTTTATAAGGGATTTGGTCAGTGTTTCTGAGGCTTTGTAAGAAATGATTCTCAATATGAGATATACTAGTCTTTAAGGTGGAAAAATTTGCCAAAGAAAACTTATTTTATCAGGAGAAGTCAGAAATGGTTGCCTTGGCATTCAGGAATAGAGCTGCAGATTCTGCACTGAGTGTCAAAGAGCAAGAAAAAGAAAGAAAGGTCTACACAGCTCTCAGACAGTCCCCCCTGCCAAAACAGGCATGGCAAGGGGGAAGGTGGGGTGTCTTGAGAGAGAAGTGGGCAAAGCATCTGTTGTATTTTAATAGTTATCAAACTGACATACAAAGAATAAAGAATTCAGAATGCCTTCATTAGAACTATCCAATTAAAATCTATTTTCTTACTAGTACAACTGTGGAGAAAAGAGTCTTTTCCTCTGGGGTGTTTGTGAGATTGGCTGTCTTTAAAAGCCAAGAGACAAAGGCATCAGTGAAAGGTGATCTTTAGCATATCTTCAGCTAATACAGCCATGAGACCCACATATTTCCTTACAAAGATATCAGAAGTGTGATGGTTTCAGAAGCACTAAGCTGGGTATGATAGTGCAATTAAAGAAAGGGAAACTGGTATGATGACTTGCCAGACCTTGCTTGAACTTGTCTTGGCCTGTTTTGAGTGTTTTTCTTCCTTGTTAATCCAGAACATCTTTCCAAAGAGCAGCTGTCTATTCCCTGGTTTGCCTAACTTGTGCTTATCTTCCAATAATATTATATGATGTAACACTATTTTTTAGACCTGTATTTTTAACAATTTTAATGACATTTGATTTATATTAAGTAGAGAATTTGAAATAGGAGAATGTTGGCTATTTAGTGAGTTTGGTGAATGCTAATATAATTGGTATAACTGGACTGTTAATTCTAACTTTTTTTGCATTTTATTTAGATTTTCGAAGGGCTAACAATAAATTCTTTCCTTAATATGTATGGCTTCCCATAAACAGAGTTAGAAATCAACACATAAAAATTTGTTAACTTCAGTTACCAATAATGGTAATTTAAATCTACTATATTATAACAGATCTGAGGAAACTGATCTCTATTTTTAACCAAAGCAACTGTAAGCCAACTTGATTTACAGTGAAAATGAATTATGCTCATGCTCCATAGTACAATTTGCTTTTGCAGATAATGACCAATGCTTGAAGGACAAACAAACAATTCTGCAGCTCAGCTAATATTTGATAACTTGGTGAACCTGACTAGCTAGAGAATTAGGTATCAAAGTAATCAAATGCTAAACAAAATCATAACAAAAGAAAGGTAAGAAAAGGTATCTGGTGCACCCAAATCTGTTCTATTAAGCATTTACAGTTAATCCAATGGAATGTTGGTAAGACTTCTAAAGTAATTTAATTTTTACACAATAAAACTCCAATTTGAGAACTACTCAAGAGTCTCTACAGAAAATTTTGATTAAAATAATGTAATTATCAGTATAGAAAGCTACATCAACATAAGCAAATCTCAGAGCAGCTCTGTCGTACTTCAGATGCAGAGTATTGAGCTGAAAAACTTTAATTCCAAATTAACTTGCATAGAAATTGACACTTAGATAATAAAATGCATTAATTATGAGTGATACAATTATTTTTGTGCACTTATGTTTATAAATTCAGTCTTAATAACTCCTACCAATATTAAGACAGAACTGTGGAATTGGCTTTCCTGAATGGCAGCAAGAATTGAGAAAAATAAAAACTTTTCCCTCTAAAATGAGTATGTATTTTGAAACAATTTTTTTTATAACATGCTTGCCCAGCTGTCCTGTGCAGGTCTGGGAGTTAGAATTTGATGGTCCCTGTGGGTCCCTTCCAGCTCAGGATATTCTATGATTCTAAAATGTCTAAGCCTGACAGTCCTGACCAGTCTCATATCACACAACACACACGCTAAACCTCAGACAAAAGCCATTAAAAGTCGAGCACTGAGAAATGCCCACAATCACCTTAAACAGTGCTCCCCATTTCCATAGAAGTCAATTTCTACGTGGAAGTGCAAGAATCAAGTGGCTTAATTGCTCATTTTGCTGTGAGCCTCTGGGATAGGGAATGTTAGCTTATTTAATGCATAAATACTCCAGAGTAATTTCCCCCATATTTATTTTCCACTAGTGCATCAATCATACTCATTTGACAGGGCTCTGGAAAGCATAATCTTTTGGACTGACCATAAAAAATGAAATATGCCAACCTTTTCAGAAGGTGAAGGGAAAAAAAGAAATCCCTACACAACGAAATGCAAGCACCCTGTTACACATATTTCCATGTACATATTTCCCTAAAGATGCAGAACTTAGTAATTCCCTCTTATTCCCCTCCCCTTCAGCCCCTTCAGCTCCCAGAAAGATAGAGATGGAGTAAAACAGAATCTTTGACTCTAGACCAATGTTTAAATGTCCAGCATTATACAGCAAAAATAAATTATATAGCAAGGATAAATAAAAAAGATAAATTATTTCTGTAGCCAAAATCAATCAGGATAACCTAGCCTAAAACAAAAGTAGAAGCTTTTCCCCTACAAGAGATAGTAAGAAAGAAAGGGATAAAACAAAGTGACAAAACAAATCAAGATGTTTTTCTATGGTTCTGAATTTTTCTGCTTAAAAAAAAAAATCCTATTTTTAATCAGGTCTTTGTGTTCAACCTTCACAGTCAAATCTTCCATTGATGTCTTCTAAAGTTAGGTGAAGGCTGTGGGTGTGCTTAAAAAACAGTCTAAGAAAAGGAGGAATGGGAAAGAAGAATGTGCTGTACGGTAAAAAAAAAAAAAAGAAAGAATAGCTTACTGAATCTTTGAATGTCCTTAACAACATATGACACTAACTGTGTACATGACTTGTACATCTTTAGAAATAAAAAGGTTTTTTAGTACTCTTGTCTGATACTGTGTCTATAAATCTGATCATCTAGAACGGATATTGGTATGAAAAGGTGCAAATATAAGGATGCAAATGACTAAAGCCTCCCTACTTAAGGACTTCAGATGGGGTTAGTAAATCTGGAATAATAACAGGAGAGTGTGCAGATGCCTTCCTGAATAAACCACTTTGATTCAAAGAAAAACAACCCAACACCTTATTTCTAATAATCCTCTTCATTTGGGGTTGGATTTTTAAAAATGTCTGCTTGTGTTTTCATGAAATAGAGAAAATCAAGTGACTTCTGTTTCCTTGAAGTACTATAGAGAGCCAGTAAAGGTCTGGTTGATTGTGTAGCTAATTTCTAAATATTAAGTAATTTTGTTACCCCTGGAAACCTCTAAATCACTGCTGGGTGACTGGTATCAAGTCTGCTCAAAAATATAAATATCCATATATTAATAAAATTTGTCTCAAAATTTGTCTTCCTAGGTGATATCTCAAAGTAATATAACAGCTAATTGAACCAATCAGACTGTAAAAAAATGGGAGTTGTCATTTTATAATTTATCATTTCTAGAAAAAAACTGTCTATATTAAAGCCACTGTGTGTAAAACTTTTGAGCTAACCACTTCCTATCTTTAACACTGATAGAAACAGGCCCATCCAGAAGGTGATTCATCAGTTTATTTTAGACACTTAACCAGGGCTGTGATGGCCTTGGAAAAGAACCTGAGATGAACCATTCCCTGAGGTGCCCATGCACATTAATACACAGCATCCCATCTTCTGAAGCCAAGTGACTGCATGAAAAAAAGTCTCAGTTCAGGTTTTCATTAAACTTCCCATCCACTGATAATTCAAAGAAAAGCTAAAGAACAAAACCAGTAATGACTTAGGAATAATTTAAGATTTTTTTTTTTTTTACCAACTTGCTAGATGTTCAGTTGATTTCATCATCAGAATAAATACAAAGAAGCTGACTGCTGAGTTTTTATTTTAGCTGTAGTATGCCAGCCTTGTTGGGGCTTCTCTGCATCTGATATTGTGAGCTCTCCTTCAAATTAGGAAAAATATTTTTCAGGAAATTTAATTTTTTCAAGTTAACAGCTGTCTATTTATTTTAGCATTATGAATTTTGCAAACACCAGGAAAAGAATCTTGTTGCTTGTCATTAAAGTTCAGTTACTTAGTGGTAGAGAAAAGAACACTTGGCTTATTTTTGAAAGGTCAGACATATTACTAAATGTTAATAAAAATCCTCAGAGGATCATGAGAAATTATAGTGTTTCTAATATTTTATGTCAAGTCCAAAATCATACCATTTAAATAAGAAGGGAAAAAGTGGTTTATGACTGTTTAAAGGCAACTAAGTTAACTAGCATTACAAATGTTAAACAATATTTGCAAGACTTGTTGATGATCAGCAACAGGTCAGGAATTTTGAAATGCCATTTTTACAGTCTATTTTAAAGTATTTCTAATTTTGAGTAGTTGTCCTCTTTGATAAAGATAAATATGTGTTTATGCGTATGTTATCTTTATTGCATGTTGAAGACTGATCGCTCATGGAGATTGACCTTGATAGAAAAAAGCATATAGCTAACGATGCGAACACTCTGTGAACAGCATTTGGTAAAACTGAAATCAGTAACTAAGACAATCAGTTTAAGTATAAAAGAATATCAGTCAGGAGAAAGGTAAGATTTTAAAGCAAAAGCCCTATAAATGATGGCTATTATTTTTCATTAAACTTATATTTGTCTGATCCTAAGTAAATTAGTTCTAAAATGATATTTTAAAGCTTTTTATTTTTATTTCTATTGGTGCATTAGGTCCAAATATATGCAACTTTCAAACAACTTCCACAGGATCAAATGTTTGTAATGTTTGCCACATATTTGGGAAATTTTCTGTCAAAATTGAGATGTCTTTAATTTGAAGATTTAATTTCTTTTCCAGAGAAGTTGATAAAACTTGTAATAGGTAATTGACATATTCTGTTCCTATGGTAGCACTCAAGAGTTTTGAAATCTGCTGGAATACATTGTTCTTACTTCCAAACTTTTTCTCTGATAAGGACTGAGGAATCCTTTGGACCTAGGGTATAGCCATATATTTCTTCCAGACCAATTAAATTAAAATCTATACTCTGTGGAGAAGCTTATTGCCAGAAAACTGGACAAATTTAGTGTTGGCAAGGCCTAGGTTTTATTTTTTCTCATTTTAATATCTTCTAGATTCCTACAGGCTGTGGATCTGCACCACATCAATTATGCAATTAGCCAAGGCCTTGAGCTGTAAACCAAAGCATCTCTGGCATGCCCAGGTCCTCAGCAATGACAGGGGTCACCAGCAGTGAGCAAGGCATGTCCCCTGCCAGAAAAGCCACGAGACTGCACCTGCACGGAGCAGCCTTTGAAGCAAGGGTTAATCGAGAGGTTAGCCTGGTGATGCACTAAGTAGCTGAAGATGATATTGCAGCAAAACCAGTCACATGTGCAACTTATTTAGTGTCAGCCCCAACAAAGACAAGCTTTGATAAGAAAGCAGAGAGCGTGTGGTTGTGTGTGTAAAATTGGAACACTTAATTATGTCACAGTGAAATACTTCCTCTCAGCTAAAAGCTGCATGCAGGAGACTCGTAGCCAATAGATTTGTTGCCTAGTGAATTAAAACCAGATTAGGAAATGCTACCATTGCTCATTCTTCGTCTTCTGGTAAGACATAATAGGGTTAATTTGATCTGCTTGTACATCAAGCTCTACTGGAATCTGTGTGCATCTGCGTGTGTGTGAGAGAGAGGGAGGCAAAATAAATAATCAGGACAAATTTCATGCAGAGCCCCTGATGTGGCAGTGTGTGTCTATTGCCTGAACATGCAGGAGTTTAGGAGGCTTTGCGTTTGAGACTGGAAAACTGATGTCAGATTTCAACAGATTTCCAGGTGCTTACAGATGTCCAGAAGTGTTTCTAGAATTCCTAAAGCAGGATAAGACTACTCTGACTTCGGGAATGTGGCCCTCTGAGTTATATCTGCAAGTTTTGGTGCTTAAATACTTTAGGAATCTCATGCAGTTTTATGAGCTGAGATGCAGGTGGCTGCTTTTCAGAGATCAGCTTAGCCTGTCCCACTTCTCTGTCCTGTTCTGTCCATACACTTCAGCTTCCAGCTTTCTCAGAGCTGGAAATCCTCATTCAGTGCTTTTTCTCAATTCAACGGGGGCCTATCTCTCTTTCCAGTTCTATCACACTGTTTTAAAATCACCTTCTTCATTCTGTAATGCCTTAAAATACAGGTTGGTGACTTCACAAAGAAGATGTAATTCAGACTAGAAGCTGAAGGAAGAGAAATATCATTCTTATAAGAGCATCCGCACTTCCTCCAGGCTGACTTCTTTACTAAAGTTATTCAAATTTCCTAAATAGTAAGGTAATTATTTTCAAATCTTTTTCCACAGAGTTTCAGGTTCCATGGAATTTTTCTGCAAGGGAGTATATAAAGAATAAACATTTTTGATGATTGTTAAACCATACTCTTCAGTAATGTTGGAAACAACTGTCACTTGGCTTAAATTTACTATCCATGCTTTTACTAGAAAATATTTATGGTGCCTACAGATTAGTAGAAAAGCATGAAAATCATTACAATAAATTATGTGCTTTTCAGAAGTTATTAAGATCAGTGAGTGTGGTGTGTACCATTTTAACAATATAAATGGTAAAATATAAAAAAAATATAAGCCTACTGGCTCAAGGTCAAGGCCCTGTGTAGAAAGGTTCCACAACAAATGCAGAGAAAATGTGGCTCCCAAAAGCATGGTTTGCTGTTTGTGCACCACAGAGCTGAAGTGGGAGTTTGCACAGCAACACATGCACACTGCATGTCACATGCAGTCAAAATGAACTCTGCATCATTCAGCAGAGCCCTCTTTGTTTTGTTAAATCTTTGATATAAATACACTTAACATTATGTCCTCATGAGCTGTTTGCAGAGCATTCCAAATAGGATCTCAGTTGGTTTTGCTGATTTTTAAAGTAAAATATGGTAAGAAAATGAGAGAACACTCTGTATCCTTACCACAGTGTAGCTGTGCATGACAGACTTTCATTTAAGGTTGCAAAAAATACCAACATTTGTAAATGGCCAGAGTATGCACAGGCCTGGGGGACCTTCTATGGACCTATTAATTACTCAGATGCCAAATGACAGAAAGTGACAGGATCGATGGATGTCTGTCCAATATTAGGTCTCACAACTTTTCTGATTACCACTGCAGGAAGCTGAAGACAGAGGATTTGAGAATGAAGGAGACATGAAGGTGTCTCTGCTTCAGACCTCTCTGTTGGCACACGATTCTTACATGTTAAGAGCCACATCTGTTTGTAAACAGGACATTCTCAGAAGTGAAATCACGGATGCCCTAGAGTGTCCTGGGTTATTCATAAATATTCTCACACCATGTGAGTTTTTTGAGATTTTGTTCTTCTAAAATAGCTTGTTGGCTCTATCCACCATAGTAGAAAACTTTTCACCACACATTATGTCACAAAAATGTATTCAAGTTTGAGATTCAGCATTTCAGGGCTGTGTTTCAGATTATCCTCTTTCAAATATCAAGCTTTTGCAATTCTGTTTAGTTTATTTTCAGCTATATTTTTCATGTAATCTTATGTTTCTTTGGATGATACTGAGAACACAAAAGCAGTAGGTGACGGAAAGGACAACATATGTTGTTTTTAAAAACTTTTTCCACCTAATTTTTCAGACATGATATAAAAATCTCGTCTGCAACATTAATGCGGGAAAGACTATTTCTTTTACTAAAAATGAAGATGCTTATTTCATCAGATGTGTGCTATCAGCCAGCCTTTTTTTTTTTTTCAGTTGTGCTATCATCCACAGTCCCCTTTCTGAAGGTTTTAGTCCTATTTGGAATTTCTTTTAAACCAATCAGGATATTGGAAACATTTCACTGAACAATATCTTTTTATCAGTGTTTAAAAACGAACAAGTAAACAAGCTTCAAATTTTCTAGTAGTCTTGGCAGCCGTGGAGAAAACTTGAATGCCTCCCTCAATAGCTCTTTGCTGTGCTTAAGAGCAGGTAGTAGATCCTATGGGTAAATTGGGAACGGAAGGAGGCGGAAAAGAAGGAGTAGGGTAAGCAGAAAGGTCTCATCACCGCAGCGTTGGTGGTATAGTGGTGAGCATAGCTGCCTTCCAAGCAGTTGACCCGGGTTCGATTCCCGGCCAACGCAGCTTTATTTTGACCCCGCCCCAGCTCCTCAGGTGCTGCCATCCGTTCATCCCATCCACCCACCGGGATGCGGGGGAGGTGTGGCACACACGGGCGGAGTCCCGCGGCGGGAGAGCGCGGCACCACAGACGGGGTCCGGCCCGGTGGGCAGGGCAGGACCGGGGATCCGGTGCAAATCCCATGTGGCACAAGGGCCAAGAAAGATGGCTCTGCCAGAAGGAGAGAAGGGGTGACTGTGGCTTTATTGAACACAGGAATTGTCCATAGGTAAAGGGACCTTCCTTTGTGCTGGTCTGAGCAGTGTCGGTGTCCGGTCTAGTCTCAGCGCTGGAGATCCGTGGGAATTCTGGAAAAGGATGCAAGGATGGTTGGAGACTGTGACATTTCTGCTCTGAAGAAAGAAAAGAGAGCAAAGAAGGGGAATCTTATTAATATGAGGAAATATCTGAAGGCAGGGTGCAAACAGAATGGAGCCAGGCTGTGCACAGTGGTGCCCAGTGGTGGACAAAAGGAAATGGGCACAAACAGACACGTGGAAGGTGCCCTCTGAACATCAGGAGACACCTTTTCATTTTGGGGGTGGCTGAGAGCTGGTACAGGTTGCCCAAAGAGAAGATTGTTGGAATCTCCATCCTTGGAGATTTTCAGAAGTTGTCTGGACATGGTCCTGGACAACTGAGTGTTCCTGCTTCAGCATCAGGATCGAGCAGATGGCATCCAGAGGTCCTTTACAACCTCAGCCCTTCTGTCACTCTGTGCATCAAGCCAAGCAGTCCAGCCAAGGTGAGAACTGAGGGCAGAGGAGCATAAAGGTGTTATTGATTTCTTTAAGAGTGGGAACAGCGCCAGGAGGGGGCTGAGGCAAGGCAGCCAAGGGAAGGTGTGTTACTCCAGCAGAGCTAGAGCACTGCATACAAGCTGTGATTCACTACAGACAGTGGCTGGTGCCTTCAATGATACAGCAGAGTCTAGAGTTAAGCACCTCCCAGGAAGACTTGCTGTCTGAGTGCCCAGTCAGGTCTCTGAGAGGGCCAACCAGTTTTGGTGATGAAATTAATCATGTCAATCCCATGGCTCATAATCTTGTTATACTTGAAACCTGACTCTTGACAACTCTCTCAGAGAAAATGTTTCATCCCAAAGCAATTTTAAAATAATTTCTATTATGTTTCCAAAGGCTGTTTATATGATGATTGTGGACAGGACCTACTCACACGGTAAGCTGCAGTGAATGGAAGAAAATGCAATTATAATGAATGTTCACTTCTATTGTTTCGGCATCCCTTTTCTTTTTTTTCTTCCTCACATGGGAGAAAATGCACTCATAGGTTTATACAAATCAAAAGAATGAAAGGGCTAAAGGAGCTGAGCTAGCCCAATGAGAAGTTCTAGCCATTTGCACTTTACAGCTAACTAAGAATGTGTAATGACTAGAGTTCCTAAAATGAGTGGAGAATAGGAGATACAGGCTGTGAAAATGTAGTTAAAATACACCAGATAGATTTACAAAAGGTTGATAATTGGAAGAGGATGAAATCCTCTGTCCTTCTAGAAGAGAAGAGGTTCTGGAAGCAGTGGATGGGTGCAATTCCAGCAGGAGACAAGAGACTGAAATTTAAACCAGAGGGGTTTTACCTGTCCAGATTCTCATTGTAACTTTTTTGTTACTAAACTACTAAAATTAAGCTAATGGGTCAAAATTATTAGTTGCCCTACTTGAATCATATTAGATTTCTACAGGGGAAAAAAATTTACTTGTTTATATAAGCCTGGATCCAACTAGAGGGAAAACCCTCACATGAAAGCCTAGAAAATGCTCCAAAACAAGCTGCTGAACCACCAGAGTAGTACAAGGAATGCTCCACTTCAGGGCAAAGCCAGTGGCTGGATGGAGCAAGCAAGGCACCACACTTTGTACTACATGGGTTACTCAAGATCCACTAACAGCCACTCCTATCAGCTTCAGGCTTTAGGCTGAGCTCTCAGGTGACAGGTGAAAAAGGAGACAACAACAATATAAAACTGCAAGAGGGATTTGGACTCAGTGTCCTACATGCCCACAAATTATAAGTCAATACTCCATATGTACATGCTCTTGTAGCAGTTCTCATAGATATGACTGTGCTTGCCAGATGTGTTTCTTACAGTTTCTTATATCTGTGTTTTTCTGTAGTAAGTGGAAATACAAAACTTGGTATTTTCTCATGACTTGAAGGCAGTAACTTGAGATGCTTCTGGATTTTTAAATTTTTGCTGCATAGGAAGGCTGTGATATGTTTTGTTGTTCAGCTCTATTTTGACACTTCAGTTGGAATTGGACAAAGTCTTGAGATGTCCTTGTAGTGTGCACAGTGGTAGCATTCTGTGCTAGCAATATGTAGGGTGCTACTCAATTAGTAGGGTCTCACAGCTGATTAGCAATGAGCTGTGATGCAGTTTTGCAATCAGCTCCCAGGAAAGGTGGAAGGAAGGAAGGAAGGAAGGAAGGAAGGAAGGAAGGAAGGAAGGAAGGAAGGAAGGAAGGAAGGAAGGAAGGAAGGAAGGAAGGAAGGAAGGAAGGAAGGAAGGAAGGAAGGAAGGAAGGAAGGAAGGAAGGAAGGAAGGAAGGAAGGAAGGAAGGAAGGAAGGAAGGAAGGAAGGAAGGAAGGAAGGAAGGAAGGAAGGAAGGAAGGAAGGAAGGAAGGAAGGAAGGAAGGAAGGAAGGAAGGAAGGAAGGAAGGAAGGAAGGAAGGAAGGAAGGAAGGAAGGAAGGAAGGAAGGAAGGAAGGAAGGAAGGAAGGAAGGAAGGAAGGAAGGAAGGAAGGAAGGAAGGAAGGAAGGAAGGAAGGAAGGAAGGAAGGAAGGAAGGAAGGAAGGAAGGAAGGAAGGAAGGAAGGAAGGAAGGAAGGAAGGAAGGAAGGAAGGAAGGAAGGAAGGAAGGAAGGAAGGAAGGAAGGAAGGAAGGAAGGAAGGAAGGAAGGAAGGAAGGAAGGAAGGAAGGAAGGAAGGAAGGAAGGAAGGAAGGAAGGAAGGAAGGAAGGAAGGAAGGAAGGAAGGAAGGAAGGAAGGAAGGAAGGAAGGAAGGAAGGAAGGAAGGAAGGAAGGAAGGAAGGAAGGAAGGAAGGAAGGAAGGAAGGAAGGAAGGAAGGAAGGAAGGAAGGAAGGAAGGAAGGAAGGAAGGAAGGAAGGAAGGAAGGAAGGAAGGAAGGAAGGAAGGAAGGAAGGAAGGAAGGAAGGAAGGAAGGAAGGAAGGAAGGAAGGAAGGAAGGAAGGAAGGAAGGAAGGAAGGAAGGAAGGAAGGAAGGAAGGAAGGAAGGAAGGAAGGAAGGAAGGAAGGAAGGAAGGAAGGAAGGAAGGAAGGAAGGAAGGAAGGAAGGAAGGAAGGAAGGAAGGAAGGACACATATATACACCCAAATGCCTTTCTGAGTGCATGATTTGACTAACATAGCCATAGCAGTCTTTCTGAAAAATTGATAAGAACACAGTATATTTTTTTCCACTTCTTTTCTTCATCTCCTTAAAATAGACTCAGGTGGTTTTTATGCTCTAGCATATTTTTGGACTATCCAGAAGGAAAAATATACTTCCAAGAATCTTATGAAAATTCCATTAACACACATCTTGGCCTGAGACTTCTTTGAACATCAAAGTAAGCTACAAGTTAATTCACTGGCATCCAGCTGCATTTGGTGGTACGCTTGTCATACTGAGGAGGCCTTTTTCTGTTTCCATTTTTCACTGCTTATGTCAAACAGTTTACAGAGAGGCAATATAAATTCAGACAGAGTGCTAGGAATGCCATCAATGAGTTTGGAAGTTTTCATTGTGTTTGTGTGAGGTCACTGCATATTGTCTTCAATGATCAATGGCCTAGTGAATGCTTTTAAAGCCAGGCGCTACCCTCAGTGTCTTTAGTTACTCCATGTTAGGTTATGTTTTATTAGAAGGGCTCAGGCAATTCTTTTCTTGCATTTTTTTATAATGGATTTGTGACTGTTCAGTGTTTTTTTTTTGTGGCATTTCCCTGTATTCATAACAAGAAGTCAGGTGACCAGTAAGATAAATGATATTTAACCTAGCTGTGACAGATGTAGCAGAGGTGAAAAGGTTATATCTATTAATAAACAAAGTTTGAAAGCCTTTTAGCACCATCTTTCACATCACGCTTATCTGACCTTTTGCACAAGATGACTTTCACAGACTTATTACAATGAGAGGGGGAAAAAAATCAACTATTTTTGTGCCTTTTTTTTTTTTTTAATTAAAAAAAATTAATCATTAAGAATTTTAAGTTGTCTTCCTGAATGAATGAATGAAGTGCTGGTGGTACTGCAGATGAAAACGATTAAAAACTTGGTTTTTTCACTTGGATGAATTTTTCACTTGGATGAAAAAATATGGTAGGTTTATTTTGGTCCCAGTGGGTGCTGACATTTTAACCCACTTATCTCTGATTTATTCAATCCTTGACAGTCCCAAAAAGTGATGCATTTTGCCTGAAGGCTCTGTAGGTGAGGCAAGTTGACATATGCTTTTCTTTCTGTTAAGGGGTAATCTCCTCTGCAGTCCAGTGGGTGAAGTGGGGGAAATAGGAAAGGAAAATGCTCATGATAAGGACTTTTTTTCCAAATTCCTTGTGTTTATTGTATAAAATAACCCTTACAATTTACTTCATATAAATGTAAGGACATAAACCTTTAAAGGTTAATGTCTACATGATCAGTAGTAATCCACGGGTTGTTAAAATAAAATTTGTAGTATAGTAAAGCTAAAAATAATCTGGGATATTTTTGAATAATTGTTCATTTTAACTTCTATGCTAATAAAAATACTCAAAGCATACATAGATATGGCTCTATATGGCTTAAGATCAGGTGGAAGTATATTTTATAATTCCACACTTTGACAAATTCCAGTACACCTCATAGACCTCTAAGATCATCAAGTCCAAGCTTTGTTTGAATACCACCATGTCAACACAACCATGTCAAGAAGTGCCACATCTACTTGGCTTTTGACAAGTTTGACTTCTGACTTCCAGAGATGGTGACTCTTACACTTCCCTGGGAATCCTGTTCCAATACTTAGCCACCCTTTTAGTAAAGTTTTTTTCCTCATATCCAACTTGAATGTCCCCTGACACAACTTGAGTCCATCTTCGCTTGTCCTACCAATGCTTGCCTGCCTCACCTTTCTGCAACCTCCTCTCAAGAAGTTGTAGAGAATGACAGTGTCTCTCATCAGCCTCCCTTTCTCCAGGCTGAAGCTGGATTTATGTTTGAGACCCTTCACCAGCTTCATTGCCCTTCTCTGGACACAGCCCAGCACCTCAGGAGGGCCCAAAACTGAACACAGGACTTAGGGTGTGTCCTCACCAGTGCCACGTATAAGGGAACCATCACTGCCGTGGTCCTGCTGACCACAAGCCAGGTCCTGCTGGTACAGGACAAGATGCCACTGACCTTTTTGGCCACCTGGGCACACTCTGGCTCATATTTAGCTGGCTGTCAACCAGCACATCCAAGAGCTTCTCTGCTGGGCAGTTTTCAAGCCACTCTTCCCCCTGCCTGGGGTTGTTGTTACCCAGATGTAGGACTGATCACTTCACCTTGTTTAACCCTGTACAATTTTCCTGGCCCACTGATCCAGCCTGTCCAGGCTGGGCTGGATCTCAGGGTCTGAAGTTTAGTTTTGTGCTGTAGCACAGACAGATCCTGATCTTAATCTAAGTATGATTAATATCAGGGAATTACCAGTAAAATCTGATCCTGCATTTCTGGGTTGTCTGCAAAGCTGAAAGGCAAGGAATCCAATGAAAGAAAAATGAGTGAGGTATGGTCACAATGTCTTGTTTCAGGGATTAATTTCAGGAATTAATTCTGGAAGGAAGGACAGAGTCCTACCGCCTTAGCTAAGAGTGCACACAGGAGTTTGCTTTTTTATACCTTGAGGAGAAAAGCCTTGTGTACCCAGCTAGCAGTTGCAATGTTTTAGGATGCACTTGAAGCTAAAACTGAGGAATCTCACCTATACCTGACTGAAGAAATGTACTCCCAGGGAGCACAGAATTTCCTTCCAGGGCATGAAGCATTGGCTGCCTCAGCAACTAATCTGGTCTCCAGCCTATGGATTTCTGGGAAGATGTGTCATCTTGCCTAATGTCAAGATGTGCAGAATGAGAAATGCAGAATCAAGAAGGTTATTTCTTCTACAACTGGCCATGCTAAGACTCCTGTCCTTTTAGCTATATAATAGTTCATTTTTTACTGGAAATCAGTTGAGGGGTTTTTGAAAAGTGAAATAAACTTACTCAGATTTCTGCTGTTTCCTTGTCTCAGTTTCGGGGTAAAAAACGAGTGAAAACTCTGACTTTTTGTCATTTATTCCCAATTTCCTTGTAGACATAATATAGAAATGGTAATTGGAGAATAAGGCCATCTAGAAGAAAGAAACATTAATTAATTTTTTTTTTATAAATAAGTTACCTTAAGGATTGTCATTTTCATAGTCATGCAAAGATAAATAGTGGTTCAGAATGACATAATGTGTCACCATTAGGTAGAAATAGACCAGTAGTACAAAGAAAGCAGAAATCCTGACTGAGTTTCCACTTCATACTTTTGTCTCTGCATTTATGTACTTCTTTTTCATCTGAGGCTGTCAAACTACTTCAGAGCTATTAAAGTTAAATGTCATAGTCCATTTTCCAACAGCACAAGGGCAAAATTTACTGTTGATGTACCCCACTAATTTAGATGCCTAGGGCCCGATTCAAGTCTCCTTCAAGTCAAACAACACACAGCCACTGACTATTGGAAATTGGCTGACACCAGTAGCTGCAAGCAAAACCAAAACAGGAAATTCTGTTCTCTCTGTTCTGCATGCTCAGCAAACCCTAATGTGGATCCCCCATTTAAGAGACACTTTAACATATTATTCAATTAGCCATTATTTTTCATTCCATCCCAGAAAGTAATGTTTTATTCTATCTTGATAAATAAACACACTTATATGTTTAGATGGTTTTCCAGACAACTAAATACCTCTTCCATTATTTTATCTACATTTCTAGCTGATGCTTAACAATAGTTCAGGCATAATAACTACTCTTTCCAGACTTGTACTGAGTCTTCAAACTGTTAAGAAAATGAAACATGAAATCAGGATTTATGTGAACTTGATGACATATGATCATTTTTTTAGATTAAAACAACCTAACCTAAACCCACAGGGTGCTTAATTGTTTCATATTCCCAGTCACACCACTGCTTTGTGGCACTCTGACACTTCAGACTGTCCCAAAGCAAACATTCCATTAATCCTTAGATTCTTTGCTCATTCTCTTATCTGTTCATTGGAACTGAGACATTTCTGGGCTCACACAAGAAGACTAGGATCATAAATAATGCTATTGTCAAATGATTCTCATTTGTCTTTAAGAATTCTTGATAATTCTAGAAAACCTTGAAGACAGTGACCCTGAGTAGCTGACATTGAGAAGGCAGCATTGGGAAGCTGCCCTGAAGAGCAGCATGTTCTGTCATCAGCAATTTCTTACTTCCAGAATCTGAACTTTGGGTGTTCAACACAATTTTAGAAGGAGTTTCTTTAATTTCCTTATATTAAAAATATTTTCATATTATTACAGTTTCAATTGAGAACAAACTGTTGATGACTTAGACTTGTACACTGTAGGTATTAATGAGCACTGAGGTCTCTTCTCTTTGGAAATTCATCAATAGGAAATGAAAAAGAAGCTTTCTGAAAAGAAATTATATTTATTAGTAAGAAAAAAACCCTTATTGGATTAGGTGCTTCTATGACTCCTATTACCATAAAGTTAAAGCAATTTAAAATCTTTAGTGTTTTCTGTGAAGCAGTGAAGAACTGTCCTTCCCAATTTTGCAGATGGGTGAAAAAAGGCAATGTAGCTACATTTTGTGTCCCTAAGGCATTAAAGAATCCAACCAACTGCCTTAGGAAAATCTGTGACAGAACAGCTACTTGAATCCAGATTTTCTAATGGTCTGACCAGTGGGCTGGTCTTCCCATCCTGCAGTTGGAAAAGTTATTTTAAAAACTGCAAATATACCTTCTGGTGCCTCAGAATAGTTTCCTCTCAGCAACTTCTACCAGCAGCTTGTATTCTGATGCCTCTCTCCATTATCTTAATTTCTCCCTGTGGCTTTGTAGACAACTCCCTCTGCTTCTTTCATTCTACCCATTCTACTTGGAATCTGGCCCCATGCTCCCCAGCCTGCTTTTCAGTGCTGGGAAGAGGAAAGGACAGATCATTAGTGCTCAATGGTTTTCTCAGCAGGTAATCCTAGCCAGATAAATTAGTCCATATTTAAAGCCCTAGGTCAGAGGGTTTTACTTTGTGGACAGTGGGAGGGTCTGACTTTCTGTGCAGTGAAGACAAGTCCTTAGAGAATGCCTCAGCACAGGCAGTGCTTTTGCTGGCAATTAGAGCCAATTTGGTGTAAAATTATAGGTCTCGTGTCTTTGAACGAGTATGCTGAAACAGTTATCTCCAACAATTTTGTGGTACAGACATACAATCACAACAAAGCCCAGTGAATCCATGAGAGATTTTCATGGGGAATCAGGGTTAGAAACATCCAGCCCCTGGCACTCTAATTAGCGATAGTTTGTTTTGCTGACTGCAGTCTTTAAAGCCTCCAGTTATCCTTCATGTATGGTAGAACTGGTAGACCATTAGGGTCACAGTGCTTCTGTGATGTGTGACCCAGTCTAGATTCTGGTGGTTTCATACCAGAGAGGATTGTCCTGCCTGCATGGGCCTGGTCATTTTGGTGTCACCACAGTGTCCCACTGTGCTGCTGGAGAGGGGCTGAGGTGACATGATGAAAAGGGGAGATCTTCCTTCTCTGTCCTCCTTTCCATCTTCCATGGTGTGAGGCTTTGATCCAATTTCTGTCCTTCTGAAGCCCTAAATCATGGCATATAATATAAAAAATCACCTGGGAGACTCCGTGGCATAGCTTGACCAAAGAAGGGTTAAAAGAAGCTAGTAGCATGGCATTAGGCAAGCCTGAAAAATCTGTCAAAAAAAATCTGGATAAACACTTAGGTCGATTAGACCTTACTAAGCTTTGTCCTGCCAAAACTGACTGCAGTTTTTTTGGCTGGTTAATTTAAAATCATATCACGTATGGATACACTCTACTGCTTTTACAGGAGGGTAACCTTAGCCATAGTTTAACTCAAGTGTTATGTGTTGTGAATCTCTCCAGATAACTCAGTCTGACCACCAGTATGGAACAACTTTTCATTCAGAGACTTTTGTTTTACATTCTGTATTAAGTTTACTTAATATAGATTACCAGATACTCCAGAGAGAATCAGCTGCCATCACTGTTTAGTTTTTTCTCTGCAGAAATCAAATTAAATAACATATCTAAATCCTTAAAGCAAAGTGGCAGTGTCTGTTCTGGCTCCATTTTCACTTGTGCAGCACTTTTTTTTAGGAGAAGAAACCTCTTCATGCTTTCTCAGGAATTTACTAAAGATTAGTTTAGATTCACTAACAAGGGAGCCTGGTGGAAACTCCATAATGTTCCAATTTTCCAGTTCTTCACCACAGATGTATTTTTTACCTATGGCAATTATATGCATCAGGATGGATCATAAAATGGTATTCACTAAATTTAATTTACAGTCTCTTGTATGGTTCCAAGTTAACTTTTGATTTTGATGGAAAAAGACATAGCCTTAAAACCATCAAACTCTCTTAAATAAAAGCCAACTACTCTTTTTTTAAAGCAAATTTATCTTCTCACTCTGAAATATGAATTGAATCTTTGTGGAGTCAGCAATGCCAGGATTTCAGTGGTGCACTGAATTAAATATGGTTGTAAAAATGTGTCATCATTTTTGCACCTCATGAAAATGAGTTTAGCCAGGTCTCATCCTACACTTGTGCATAATAACCAGAGACATTTCACCAGAGATATCCAGATACAGTAGCTTCAGAAGAGAATTACTGTACCTTCAAACTATATCAGTCTTTATTGGCTCACATATTTAAAGGAACCTGAGATTTCTTGGCTGATATTAAATGGAAACTCTCTCAGAACACAATTATACTATACTGGACCCCATAAACTGCATGTCCATGGGCCCACTCTTTCCTGGACCTCCTGAAAACTGCTTCCTGCAGTGTCTTTTTAAGATGCATAGATATGTAATATTAATAAATTATATTCTGGGAATTTATTTGCCTTAATTCTTACATGAGGCTCCTGGATTTTTTTCTTTTAATTAATGCATGGATATAAGGGTGGACTCTGTCAAATTTGTCACTGTAGAGCATCCTGAATAGTGGTAAAAAAAGCAATTATTGGCCATATGTAAGATCAATGTTTGGAATGCATGAATATACTTTAATTGGTTTTCAAGTGATCAGCATGGAAGACTGATGGGTTTTTACACATACCCTGTCAAAAAAAGCGAATTTGGAGATTTCTGCAGCAGCTGGAAAGATCAGCAGCATGTGCCCAGACATTTCTGGAGCCAAAAAGCAAATTTTCTATGCAGCAGAGTCTAAAAATCTTTGGTTTAAATACCCGTAGTGACCTCTGCCAAATGAGTGAGTAAACTCAATCAAGTGAGGTAATGGCAGATTTTGCACTCTAGAATGCACTGTAATCTGCCTCAATTTTGGCAAATAAGTAGATTAACATTTTGTTCAGCAAATGGTAGAAATAAGTGAATTCAGTGGAACCATGAAGGCTCTGGTACCTGTGATACTTGCCTTCTGCCTTTATGGACAAAGTCACCCACCACAGTCATATTCTATGGCCAATAAAACATTCTCAATCATTCTCAATTAGCCAACACAAAGGCAGCCTATGGCATCAGACATAAATTTATTTCTTAGGTAGTCAGAAAAGCCACAGGGTGTGATATGAAGGGGACCAAAAAGGCCTTAAGATGTTGGCTGTTTCTGCTGTGAGGCAGAGTCTTTAGGTGCCTGCCTGCCTTTGATGTAAAACTGATCTGTGCTTTTTCCAAACAGTCTGGAAAGAGAAAAGAAACAAAGTAGCTATTTCACTTTCCAAAAAATATGGATATCTAATTAATGTTTTTTCAGTGGTTAACTAAATTTTGATTTTGGAAGGAAGGGATATGTTTGAAAACGTGATGTACTATTTGCGCTAGATCTTCATTGGGTTTGCATATGTGCCAGTCCACGGAGTTCAGTTGAGTGGCATAGGCTTTGTAAGAACCAGCACTTCAATTTTAAACCAGCAGGAAAAACCTGCCTGCTCTCTAAATTTATAAATTATTGACACAGAGTCAGTGAGACTGCAACAGCTAATTGGCCCCTCTGGTCAAGTCTCAATGGTCCTGAGAAGTTCATTGGTTTCAGATAAAGGTTTTTAGCTGAGCTGCAGGCTGAAATATTCCCAGAGTTTGAGCAAGTTCATGCTCTTTGTTTGCTTTTCAAATAGCATATATCAAGGCCAAGTCTTGGGAAGGAACAATGAGGTCGAGATATGTCCTTGGTAAGGAAAAATGTGAGATTTGGAACTGGCCTCTAACATGGATTTAGTCTTGAAATACTGTATCTTAAAAAGCAGAAGCACGATTTCAACATTTGTGGTTATAGATCTAGGAATTTATCTATGAAGTTAAGAGTGTACATACTTAGAATTATTCAGCTGTGTTTTTTTGAGTCAGTTGTTTTATTATTTCTGTATCAAGTACTAATATCACACTATTAAGGTTTTTAAACAATTTACAATGATCTCTCTTTTAAATTCAGGAATAGTTTCTTTGCCATCAAAATTTTAAGTTTTGTCTGGGGAACATTTCAAAAAAAAAAAAAAAACTCAAATTGACTAAATATTTCCTCACATGAAGCAACTTAAAAATAAAATTATGAGCTGAGTCTTTCACTTATAAAATGGAAGTGTTAAATTTTGCTTTCAGTTATCAGGGAAACCTATAGGTTATATATAGGTGTGCTGTTTTCACAAAATAAGCAAGTAATCTCAGTTCTTTATTGTGTATGTGGGAAGAACCAAACACTTTTAAATGGGATCCACAAAGGTGATGCACTAAGGAAGTCCTGGTTCTAAGTACCTTCTCAGAGAAAAGTGGGAAAGCTTGCACCCAGCACTCTGGAAAGCGTCAGGGTTTCATTACTGGGCCACCTTCACCTTCTTGAGAGTCAAGTAGATGAGCTGCCTCTAAGACTCACCTTTTGCAGCTTAATCTAAGCTCATCACTTTTAAAGTTGAAGATTGTTAGAGACCACCTTCTACTAAAGACACTGATTGCTGCAGAAAGTCTGCCTACAGACAAGAAGTATAGTTTCTAAAATAACTTTTAATAACTTTCTTAGAAGTGGCTCTATAGTTCTTCAAATTGAAAACATACAGTCATTACAAAAACAAATCTGCTTCAAAGAAGAATAAAGAAACATATATTAATGCACTAGGAAAATTTGCTCAGTTTAGAAAGACTATCCTTATTAGAAGCTATGAACACTTATAAATATTTCAGAAGCCAAATGCTAGACATTCTCAGAAGGCCCTGGTCAACCAATTCCATATTTACTGTTTATAATCTTTCTCTGACATCAGGAGGACTATGCACAGCTGTAAGCAGATACACTAGTGAATGCACTGGCATGGTAGACTTAAAATGAAAGAGGAGCATAATGGCTGCTTTGCAGAGAGGAAAAGCAAAATAATGAAAATGAGGATTAATATATGGCTTGATTATTATATAATAATGCAATTATTATGCAAAAAAAACCTATTTTATCCACTTTAACAGGATTTTGGTAGTGTATATGTTATTCTTAAGGCTGCAGTTTTGATAATATGTATATTCCCAGTCCTTTTCTGTCACTATGCTATATGTTGTCCAGGCTTGGAGTGTCAAGTAGTGCCTTCTGTAAGGACATGTTTCTCCAGTGTCTTGGCAGAATCAGAGGCACCTCTCTGTTCTGTGGAGGTCCTCATTCATCAGCAGTTTAAGCAAGCGTGCTCCAGGCTCTGGGAGTGCAGGTGGCTCACAGAGGCTCGTTGTGGATGCACTGCAACACTGTTTCTGATACGTTGTTCTTCCACCTTACTCATATTGTACCAACACTTCCACAGGAATGGCAGGTCTGAAGGCCAGGCCAGTAAGCAGGGAACTCTCAAGGAGGAGCTGCATCTGGTAGTTTCATTGATGTCATGACATGCAATGAGCCGAAACAACTAGAGTTCTTACATTGTAACATTATGGAAGCTGGCTTTTCTTTTTAATTTGGAGCTGGTAGATAAGATGTGAAGCCAGTATCACAAACATTTTTATTAAACAAAGAACCAGCTCTTTTAAGCAATGAGCTATTTGCTTCTCATATCCTGACCACGTGCCAAATTGGGTTAAAAGCATTCTGCCAACCTAAATCCCTTTGGCAGTTTCAGGTACTCTAGTTACTCTTGTTACTCTTTGCTTCTCCTTCTGGGGCCAGAGTCTAACACTGAATGTGCATGTTTCCACTGACTTGTGTCCAAGGGCAGATTTTGGCTCCTGGAAATGGTTGTGTACTGTAGTGCTACTGGCCCTGAACTGATTTCTTCCATCCAAAGGGTAGCTGCATTCCACTGAAATGATGATCCTTTTATTCATACAGGGTGTTTGGAAAAGGAATAGGGAAGAGGAATAGAGAGCAAAGAATAATAGAGGTTTGAATTATGAAGCCTGCAGAGAAAATTTGACTGTAATAGGGTCCTACTGACCTTTCTAAAATTGAGAGGCTGTGGTGCTTTTAAAAACTGCTGACATTTGCAGTCTTCAGAATTTGGACAGTCATAACCCACAATTACAGGCATACTAAGGACCTCCTTATGAAGACAAATTCATGATGAGACACAGATGTTTCTCAGTTCCATACCCATGTTAAAAAAAAAATCCAAGCAACTGAATTGGTGTTCTTCAAATTGGTGTTCTTCAAAGCATCTTTAGGGTTTTTGGTGTTTCTAATTAAAGTTCTGTGAGCCTGCAGACAGAACAAATGAGACAGTAAGCTCATTAACCTTGAATAGCATACTTATAATATATTTTGCTGTTTCCCTTCTAACACATGTTTTCTCGTATGTTTTTAAAAAGGCAGAAGATTCTTACACATTAAGTTATATATATTTTAATGAAGCTGAGGGCCTGCCCTTCCCCTCACAGCTGTAGAAAGTCAGTAATCCTAAAACAACACAAAGTTTTGTAGTATGAACCCAGACTGAGCATAGATGGGCTTGATGTGATATAAAAACAAATAAAAGGTGAGAATGTAATGATTTGTTACCAGGAAGCTGAATAATGGAAGGGGATTAGATAGCAGGTGGTGGTGGGAGTAGATGCAGGCAATGTGAGAGTGCTGCAGCACCATCTGTTCACACTGTTCTTGCACCATTAGCTGGGTGTTTCTGTTGCAGACCTCTGAGCATCTGGCTGTGCTGCTGGTGCTGCAGCCTCCCCTCCTTTGCAGGGGAAAGTGTTAGCTTTGTCTTGGAACCTTTTTGCTCTCTTGCTTCCTACGTTCTGTGCTCCCATCTCTGACCTTTAAACTCTGCCCATGAACTAAAACACATGAACAATTCATGCAAAACCTGTGCCTGCTAAGGACAGTGGATTGGAGAACAGCAAATACAAGTGTAGCCTATGCTTTGTTCTTATTAAAACCATATGGGGGTTGATCCATGACCTGATGTAATGGTCCATCTTCTGTTTGCAATTGACCCTGTTGATAGATACCACAGCAACACCAGAGTAACTGTCATGGGCTAGGACTTCAGTGGGCTGGATGCTGCACAGCCAAACAGCAGAGGTATTCCTTGTCTTAGACAGGTTACACAAGCATGATATTCACCTGGGAATCCATTATTTTCTTTCTCCTTGTATACTTTAAATATTTTGGGTTTTTTAACTGCAATAATAATAATAATAACAACAACAATATACATCTTTAAGATGTTTAAATCTTTGCAACATTCAAAAATTCTTGTAATTGCCTTCTTTAGAAATAAATACACAATTTACAGAGATTAAAGCACCTTTATTTCTTTTAAACCTTCAATATTTCCTTAGCAGTGGCACTCAGCTTGTCTCCTGATCTCCATGCAGTTTCCTGTAAAGCGTATATATTACCATAACCTTTGAAATGTAGTGGAAACCAGGAGTTTATTTCCAGACCTGGATCCAAAGTAAAGTCCTATTTGGGAGCTAAAAAATGTTTCGGTGTTGAAATATTTCTTTGATAGCTAGGAAAAGCTTTTCCATACTTTTGTGATTTAAAAATACCTGCTTGTCTCCAATTTGGCCATTCTATAAACAGCGTTGCCTCTTAGTGACATCTGCTGGAAGAGATAGCATTGAAACATGTTCAGGTTTTCTCCACACTTGCTACCTGCCAGCATTTTAGTTCCTAAGGGAAAAAACCAATTCACTCTGTATTTCAGAGCAATATCTGGCCAGTTCTGCTTTGAAATTTTCCTTATCCCGCAGGACAACTGTTCTTCACCTTCTTCTTGTCCTGACATAAAGGGAATGACCCATATGCCAACATGACAAGGATCCAGAAAGTTATAAAAGCTCCATTGTAAGGCTAAATCCTTAACAGGGATTAGAGCAGTTTGCACGAAGGAAAAGAGAGGAAGTGCATTGGAGCAGGAAGTCATTAAAATAACGAATCACTTGGCAGAATCCAGTTTTTTTCTATAGGGTTTATACATTTTTTTGCAAGCACATTTACATTTTCAAGATTGTCAATTTAAGCTGCATCCTCCACGTAGCTTTTCTTCTGCTACTTCTGGCCAAGAAAACCAGCTGGAGGGGATTAGTAATGAACTAAAATAGGAATATTTTTCTCTTTTTTCTTCCTGAAACTGTTACGATGTGCATCTCTTTAGTACTTAGTTTTGGCTCTTGTAGCTGTAACTCTATCATTGCGTGTTTTGATATATCTTGTACTTATTGTAGACTAGAACATGCATATTACTATATAAAACTAGAGACTGAATTGTTTCAAAAGTATAGCTGGGCATATGTGACTGAGATTGTGAAGTCAAAAATAGAAGATGAAGGATTTTTCAAACTATGATTCGTCTATATTTTCATGGAAACAGCATAATAGACTGATGTCTGTAAATCAGTGAGGAGATATAGAGTTTTACTAGAGGAAGTCAGGAATTTAATCTCCAGAAATAACAAGTCATCTTTTTTGTTTTTTTCCCCCACTTTGTCAGGTTTGTTTGGGACAAATACCAGTTTAGAGCAAACATCTAGATCTCTAACTCTGCGGGATAATGTTAGGTGACGTAAGTAACCCCTCAATGACTACAAGAACTAACAGTTTATAGCATATATCCATATTTTCAGGAAAGGCAGTATTTGCAAGTGAAAGAACTATCTGTTTACTAGATTTCTTTTCTGCATCTGGGAAAAAAATGAACCAACTTTTGAATATGCAGACTTTCCTTAAGACTAAAGTACATACAGTTTTTCAGTTTGAAGGTCTCAAACTGGTCTGTATCTCTTTTCATCTGCTGCCTAGAGCATCTCTTGTTCTTTATATATGGATTCTAAACTTGGAACTCATCGCCTTTTGGAAGTGAAAGACAATATTTGCAACTTCCTGCTTGTTGTCACCTCACCTGGAAAGATGCATTCCTTTGTTTTTTATGCTCTAATTTTTTTTTCTAACATCTGCAGTTCTGATCTGAATAAATGACAGTTTGTTCACAGATAAAACTTTTTTATGCGTTAGTAATCAAATCTATCATTGATGTAGCCCTCTACACTGCACTGGCATTGTGTTAAGTTGATTACATTCCTGGTAACGTTATGTGGAAGTTGAAAAAATAAAACATGCCACCATGTCACTTGGATAATTTGCACTGTGATTACAGGATATTTAACCCCCAGAAAAAGGAAGTTGCTGCAGGAAAATGAATTGGATTTCAGTTATATGCACATCATAACAAATGAAATGTGCGACTAAACAGATGCATTTTTTTTGACAGTATAATTTGAACCCTTTTACACAGTTTCCTGACCCTTAGTCCAAAACCAAATTCCCTCTCACCAATTTCCAGTGTTCAACTGTTTCTAAGCACTCCTATTGTCAAAGCTTTATGCTGTTGTACTATGTGGGGTTACTTTGCCCTGAGATAGACAAGGCTGAAACAAGACTCCCAGGATTTTCTTCTTGGTTGGTGTGAGGGGGTGGGGGGCTGGGAAATAAATACCTGCAGAGTGTGATTCAGTCCATTGCAATGCAGGCAAGTGCAAGCAGTGAAGTGACACACCTCTGCATATGCCTGGGCTGCGTGGGGAGACTAAGGGGATTAAATTTAGACACTTTAAATTAGGTGAGAGGATCTTCCCAGTGCTATCTCATAGTAGCTGGCCCTTTCAGTATCAAATAGACAGTAGACTCACATTCATTTTGCTGCAGATTCCAGTTTGTGAATGCAATGTATTTTTACCCCAGGGTGTGGCTATACTGTAATTAAGTGATTTAAACAGCGTGTACATACCCCACATCTCAAACAAAGTTTATGCTGAAGTCCACTTCCCACATTTTTGTTCCTCTCAAAAGGAACTGAGCTACTGAGGTTTCAATGACACCTGACTGCAGAGCAGACATATGTAAAGGCAGTGCTGTGTATCACTAAATGCCTGCTTTGTGCATCAGCAGCACATCTGCTGTAAACCCCTTCATGGAAGATCTGCCCAAGTCCTTTTTGCAGCTACTGTAATCTGAAAAGATAAGGATTTTCAGAAGTTAGTGTAAAAGAAGCCTAAATGATGGTATTACTTTTTTATTACTTTTCAGTATAGATATTTTAATGTAAATCTTAGTTAATCTCTTTTCATTTTCTCATTCTGAGGCATTAGGCACTCAGGCAATATCTTGTACTGCTTTATTTTTGTTACTGAAAATTACTATTAAGCATGAAGTGTATATGTTATGCATTCAAACCAAATACAATGCATATTTTTGTTTTCTTTAAAATATTGCCATTAAATTATAATTATTTGCTTCAAAAATGTCGGGTTTTCTCTCCCTTCAGGTTGCCCTCTCAGGGTAATATTTCTTTCAATTTAAAATGAAATATAAGAATATTAGTTATTTCTATTCTTTCAAAAATTAATGTTGCAGTTATTGATAATTTCTCACCTTACTGATTAATTCCATTAGAATTACTGATATGTTTTTATGTTGACTGCAGCACTGTGCTGACTACTCTAAACACCTTGTACTCCTTCTTCAATCACAGCTGAATTAATTTACCAAGCAGGAGGTGCAAAAAGCAGCCACTAGGATTGTATAACAGAAGACTTCCATATTTTCATGTTCAAGATTTCCCTGGTTTTCAGTTTGGACGCAGCTTTTCTAGAGGAGATCAACAACTTGGCATCCTTGGCAGGAAGCCATACAAGTCCATTAAGTCCATTTTGTGCAGGTGACAGAGAGTGTCTAGAAGGATATAATTCTTAAAATATCATCTGGCACACTGAGTAGGACATTAAAATCAGCTCTTTTTTGAAAAAAAGTGTTTCCTTTTTTTTTTTTTTTCCTGAGCTTTTGAAATATTAAAGCATGTCTGTTGTAGGATTTAAAATACTTGCACTTCCTTTGAAACCTAGCTTTCTTTTTTTACATCTTCACTATCAAGGCAAATGCTGAAGATCTCCCTGGATATCACTAATGTAATTATTAGAGTTTCAAGAAAGTGCCTTACAATTCATATCAGTGAAGGTGTGGCTCTGTTTCTATTGAAATTCAGGGAATTTTTCCCATTCATTCAATAGAAGGAGGATCAAAATGTACAGCAATGGTAACTGTGGAGTCTGAACAGCACTTGCTTTTTTCTAAACTATTTTCTAAAGCTTCAAGGGCAGTTCAGTGGCAACACTTGAACAACAACAAAATTTTCAGATTATGGTATCAAAGGTATATTTTACCATAGAGGATTTTGCTGGATTTACATCCTTCTCTCTCACCAGTATAATTTAGAATTTCTTATGAAACAGGAAACAAAAGTGATAAGGACATCCACATTTTCCTTTGCTTAGTTTGTCATGTTTTGGACGAGGGCCTCAAAAGTGGGGAAAAAGATACCTGGTTGGCCTTTTACTAAACAAAATAACCTCATCTTTCAACTTCAAAAGAAGTACAGGATTTTGTTTCTTTTATTTTTTATTTATTTTCTTAATGTCTCCTATTAAAAGGGACAATATCAAAGACAGGAAATCTGACTTCCTATGGGATTAAATGATTTTTCCTTCAGATACATGCAGAAGCTTTTCTCAATTACTCTCTCCTGGAAAACCTACTTTTCCACTTTTCTCTTTGCATTGTAATCCAGCAGGTGTGTTATTTTCTTGGGCTGACCAAAACCAAAGCCTTCTGTTTCACTAATTTTAAAACTGCCTTTACGAAATCAGCGCTGAAGAGGCACACATATGATGCATTAGTAATTATACAAAAATTAGCAATAGGATTTAATGTTTTGCATTAAAAAAACAACAAACCAAACCAATCATAAAAAAAATTTAAAAAAAAACCAAACAAAACAAAACAAAAGCTTTAAAATCTTGAAAAGAAGATTTGCTATAATCAAGTTACAAATTGCCAGTAATCAATTTTTTGTGTACCATCTGAATGTTCAGGATAGAAAATTAAGATGTGCACTGTGCAAATATTTAGATAAGTTTGCAGTACTTAAAAATGTCCTGTGCCTTACAATTTCCATACAGTGTGTAAGAATGTAAGGATTATTTATGTAAGACTGCAAAAATCCTTATGTAATATGTGGGATAGGAATCAGTGTCTGAACAAAGTACATTAGTTGACTCATCTTCCCAAACTGAGAAAACATGCTCTCAGTCACCTGGCAGATATAAAACCAGATTAAAAACTAGATTTCACAAGGATTTATTATGCACACTTTCATCCTTGCTTTCACCAGTCCAGATCTGAAAGAAAAGCTAAAGCAAAGACCATTTTTAGCAGTAAGGACAGGGAACAGTTTTCGTTTAGCTACTGGTAATTACACAGTTGTTCTGCTTGACATGTTTCAGTTTTTGCATAGGGCAGAGAAAAGGGAATAGTGAAAATGAGGGATACTTGAGTACTTATCGAAATCTGTGGAGATTTCCAGACTAGACCATAAAAGGGGAATGTTTTCTTTCTTTTGGTCAGACATTTTATTGTCAAGAAGGGAACAAATGATTATTCTCCATCACCCTGGGCCAACTTCATCTTTGTGGTCACTCCATTCAAACCAGTAGCTTTTTATCAATACAGATGAATTTGAGTCATTCTTGTCCATCTGTAGCCAGTAAAGTTTCTTTTAAAAGCCATTATTGCCAAGTCTCAGCATTTTCTTAAAAGGATAGTTTTAACCACTATTACCATAAGCAATAAGAGTTGTGATGAAATATTTTAAAATACATGACTTTCAAAATTAACATAAAAGCCAAGCCCCTATATCACTGAAAATTGTAATGTCTTTCTCATCCAGCAATATATTACAGACACTAAACTAAGTGTTATGACATTTTATAAAATGCCACTCTGTAAATGGATGTTTAAAAAGGAAAATTCTAAACTGGGTGATTTTACAAGGCCATTACAAAAGAAAAAAATAGCTTTTTAATTTATTTGTCTTATCACAATGCCAGGTGGTCACAATACTCTTAAATAAGGCTAAAAATTGCACAGTTTATCCTTCTTCCTTTAGAAAATAAATACATTTCTCATGTTTTTGTAAAACATGAATATCCCTTACATGTACCTTGAGTCATGGTAAAATAGCTGTGGCTGTTGTGGGAGAGAGGTAGCAGAACAAATGCTAATAAACAGCAGATTATCTAACGTGTATTTCAAGCCCTGGCTCCATTAAATGAAGTTCTGCTTCCTTGGATTCTTTATCTTCTTCTCTTTCAGAGTCACTGTAATAGAAAGTTTTTGAGTATTTATTCTCTATTTATTTATTTATGAAATGCCTTAAGCAATTCCAGCTGCTTCCAGGATTATTTCAACTATGTATACTGTTCTTCACCTGCTGTTGCAAGGTCTGGATATCATTATGTTGTGCAAGCAATGTACAGATACATTGCAAAGGAAAAGATTCAAGAATAAAAGGTAAAATCAGGGAGAAAATGAACAGTCCTTACCATTGAATGAATGTATTTTTTCTACATGCATAACTAGGATTAAACCCCACAAAAATTGACAAATACTTGCTGCCTTGTAATGGTTCTTTTTTCCACAAATTTCTATGAACCAACCAGTGTCCCTAAAGCTGGAATTTCCCATGTAATTGGGATCCACAGGTTACTCATTTTGCATTTTCCAGACAGGAAAAAAAATAAAACTAGCTATCCAAAAGTTAATTCAAATTTATAATCTGAGTCATAGTAACAAGCAAATTGCCAGCAAATTTCATAATCTTTGTTCATTTGAGTTAAAGTGAATAATATCGGAAAATCTCACAAGGGGAAGGGGTCATTAAAGAAATATTACAAAATCCCAGACTGAGACTTCTGATATTTATATGCCTGCAAACAATAAGGAATATTTCAAACAACAACAAAACCAACAAAAATTCCTGAACTTGTTCTAATTCACCCCTTAAAAATTTATATGCATAAGGTTCAACTGATTGTGCTTGTTTCTTGGGTTGGTTTTGCTAAGGTAGGGTCATCTGATTTGCTATCTTGCAAAGACTTATATTGTGCAGTAGATGTTGAGATGATTCTGACAGTGGGTTTTTAATCCACATATTTGCCCAGTCATTGCAGTATTTTTATATTCTACATGGATGAAATACAGAAGAAAGAGTGGCTTTTCTCAAACACCAGTATTGATTTCTACCTTCAGTACTTCATGATTTGCTTCTGGCGTAAGAAAACATTTATGTTTTTTATTAAAGGTCAAAAGTATTATTGTGGAGGTAAAATAACTTCAGACAGAAGGTCAGTTTCCTGAAGGGAAACTATTTTTAATTAGAGAAGTAGATTTGAGCTAAATTGTGGCCTAAAATCTGGTTTCTAATATTTAGTTAAAGGAACAATGCATTGCATTGAAGTTAGACATGACAGTGGAAGAGGTGTTCATCTCAGCCTGGTTAATTATCACTTTCTTTTATTCTTCCTGCCTTCAGTGTGTGAGTGTTTGACAGGAGAAAACTCCATGTAATCCTGTGGAGACATTATGTTTTATTTCAGATTATAATCTGAACTACATGTGATCAAATTCATCATCCATAGGATGCAGTCAGAGGTTTTGGGAGTTTCCCATGTGCCTTATTTTGTCCTACCAGTATTTCCCAAGTACAAGTAAATACAAGAGTTTCTGTACAGGATCTTCCTCCATCATTGCTAAACCTTATCCACATAAACTCGCTGTACCATGTGCTTCTGGGAAAGGTGACGTGACTTCACAGGAGCAGCACATTATCTCTTCCCCCACAACAGATCTTAATTTCAAGTAGTTACATTTGTGAAGCACAAAGATAAATGCTCCTTTTATTGTTTTGAGGAGTAATTATCAAACCCCAAGATACTTCTCATATTCCTGTACATTTGTTTTCTCAGCCTATTTAAATGCACTTAAATATTTGAACTACACAAATTTCCTATCACAGAGATTCTGTATTTTTATCTTACTCTTAAGAAAAACAAAACTATTTTTTATTTTCTGAGAACAGGGTTTTTCTTTAATTTGTATTAATCTTTTTTTTTTCTGCTTATTTTTTAGCAGTCTGAGATGGGATAACTAGTGTGAACATAGTATATTAGCTGGAGATACACCTCTGATATCAATAGAATTAAATTTTTGTTTATTCTCTGCTCCGTTCCTTATATAACTTAATGTTTTGATAACTCAACAATTCACACCGAACAGAGGGTAACAGGATTCAAACAAAATCAATTAACACTTCAAATTTTTCCCATACTCCATCTGTTCCTGTTGTACAGGTACAAAAGCTGATATTATGATAAGACTCTAAATTTAAATTTTATTTACTTCTATGCAGTGGGAACCAGTAGTTTGGCTGAATACTTCTGTAGTAGAAAAAAATTGTGGTTTGTTCAGTCCTACATATGAGTCCTGCTTAATTCAATGAGGCAGACAAGATCCCTGCAGCACACTGAAATAGCACTGAATTTCCATTCCTTTTGGGAACCAGTGTATGGGTGACTGTGTTCCCTAGCAGACATAGTTTATGTCTTAGAACAGTTGAAAGAAAAGCAGAACCACCTGATTATGCTGGCTGATGCTGAAGACAGAAGATTATCTTTCTTCAATATATCAGTAAAAGCCAACCTGCTTTTTAAAGCATCTTTGGACTTTCATCCACCAGTTTTAAAACCTGACATGTCAGAATGATCAACACTAAAGATTAATGGTAGGATTTCTTTCCTTCCTCACTTTCCAAACCTCATGAATTCAATATGTATTGAAAAGATCAAGAATTATTCTGTATATTTTATATGAAGTATTAACCCCAGAAACTGGACATAGAAAGCTTGCAGTTTTAAGAAATGCCTTTGGAAGCCAAGCTAATGTCTGTAAAATGTCAGATGGTAATTTATTGCTTCTAAGGAGGGTATTGCAATCCATAAAGAGTAATCTTCAATTTGAAATAAAAGGAAAATGTAGCTGCAAATACAAAAAGCATTATTTTTCTTTCCTATTGTTTTTATTGTGACTGGTTGCTTGTGTCTATCTTTGTTTCTAAGATATTGATAAAATTGTAACAAAATGCTGTCTGCACTTGGATAGATTTTCACCCTGGAACAGTTATTTGTCACCTGCTAAGCTATTCATTATATGCTTTTGAGATAAGAGATACAGGGTAACTGAAGTATTTGCCAAAATTCCTTAATTTTAAATTAATCTTGGGCTTGGTAGAGCAGTAGTTTCTTTCATGTGGTTAGGCAGTTGTCTTATCCTGGTTATCTCTCCAAGGTTTAAGGATAAAAAGAGATTAATATGTGGTACCACTTAAGGAATTTCTATGTAGGATTTTGCAGAGCTGGATCTCCTTGGTTTTCTGGTTCATATTTTCTAGAACTAGTTGAGGAAGCTCATCCATTATGCAGTCTTTTCTGCTTCCCTTACCTTCTCATATTTTTTCCCCTCTCCTTTATCACAGTCTGATTTATATTCTCATAACAAGACATCCAGGAGTTAATTTTTTCCACTCCCTCTTTGAACTGCCCTTTGTTCAGAGGGAGTAGTGCTGTTGTGATTTTACTAAAGTTTTATGTAAACCCACAAGACTGATGAGAAGAATTATTGAAGAACATCCAAAAGTGTTTCAATCAATGGAAATGGGAGAAAAGGCTGGTGATAGAACTCAGCTCTCTTGCAGTTCACTGTACCTCAGTGGCTGGAACTTTACCTGATAAGCAGAAGGACATTCAGAGGTATTCCAAAGAAAAAAGCAGGGCCTGGCAAATACAGTCCTTAGCTGGTATAATGTGTAGTTTGATGGAGTAGGTTAACTTTGGTTTTGAGGAAAAATAATTTTTGTTTAATGCCATCATCAATTTATGCGATGTGACATAATGAACACAATGGATCCGAAGGATTATTATCTGGCTAATACACCAAAAAGGGATTTTCTCCTCTATGTGGTTTATTCTGGCTTTTAAAGGGAGTATAAATTCACCTAGTTTTACCCACATGAAAGTACAACATCTATTGATCCAAATCCCTCAGCAGACAGATCTAATGTGGAAATAAAAAAATCCTTTCTGTCATAAGCATCTGGCTAAAACAGATAAATGATCCTGCATTGTCCTAAGGAAGCTTAGGAAGCTGTCTTAGACCTCATGACTTGAATCTTTAACAGGCCCAAGCTAGATGAACACTTCAGTTTAGATTAATCCTTATCAGAACATATCTTCTGCCTAAAAAGGTACAGGCCTCCACTGAGATAATTTTGGGACTTTGGTGGGTCAGTGTTGTGGACAAGTAAAGAAGTCACCCTCACAAGTGAGGAAAGTTTGCCAGTAACCTCCCCAAACTCTGCTGTGTACCTTAGTGGCTGCAGCTGCTGCCAGTGGCTCTTGCATGCTCCCATACAACTCATGATTATCAACATCTATACATTAGGATATAACTAAAGAACCCTCCAGTCATTGTTTATTTCATTTCCAGTTTGAAAATAAATAGAAAAAGTATTTGACATTCTCATGACAATAACTTTTTTTTTTTTTACATTTTTCATTCTTCCAGAACATTTTTTTTCCAAAATATAAGCCCGAAAACCATGTCATTCTAGCATTTTAATTTCTTTTTCACTCTGGTTCAAACTAAAATTGGTTCTGAAGCTGCAAGTCTTTCTGTGGAGTGGAAATTTCAATGTCTATATATTTCTAGAATTTTCTGAACTATGCAAGCCTTTGACAATACTTTACCATACAGACAATTAAAATATGCAGTCTTCAAAGAAGTATGATTTAAAGCTTAATCTATATTTTACTTCTATAAAACCACAGCGAATCAGAAATATACTTTGTGAAACAAATGAAGCTACAGACATTTACTGTTTTTATAGCTCATAGAAGAATCACACAGAAATGTAAAAATCTTTTCTGTTTTGAATTATACACAGAGCTTCGAAGGAGAGGTTGTTTTTTTTTTACATTTATTCATCTTACTTTAAGCTGCCAGAAATGAGAAGGGACAAAAGTTGCAATTAAACTCTACTGTTCTATAAGCTAAAAGAAAATTAAAAAATAAAAAATTTGTACAGATGTTTTCACAGTCTGCTTCAGCTCCTTGCAAAAGTTATTTACACTCTTGTGTTCACAACTATATTAAATCCTCAAAATAACTATGTTGACTGCCTACTTTAATTCCTGTCATCAAAATTACTTAAAAGCCATTCTTGTAGTATAAACAATTCTTCAAGGAATTTACATATTCCCCAGTTTGAAGAAATCCCTTTAGCAACACAGAACACAAGACGTCAACACTTTTCAATCACATGCTAATTAAACTGAACTATATGTTTGCAGAGTAAATGTGAACAGCACGCGTAAACAACAGCAGCCTCCACTGCCATTATCTCTCAGAGTGTGGCTGCATTTCAGTTCTAGTCTCTGATTTAGTCCATGATAATTTAAAAGGGACACTTCTAAACAGCCACAATTTTTTATGGAAATCCATGAACAACAATGTGCTTTGAAAATATTGCTGTGTATAGCCCATCGTATTTTTCTTCATAAGTGTTGTTTTACTTAAATACAAGAACCTTTCTTGATAACAAGTGCATATATAAGCACTGCCATTTCTTTAACTCAATCATAATCTTCTGTTTGTGTTTGAAAAAGACCCTTTTAATTATCAGGTCTCTAACAGGCTCCTCTTTCATCCTTCTATATCTCTCTAACTTCCTCTTCTGTAAAAGGTGTAATTCTATGCTGTGTAAGAACTGTTTATTCCAATAAAGAGCTGATTTACTTGTTCCTGGGACCTGATTTTGTTGACATTAAAGTTCCTGTTATCCTACTTTAATTATATAAATTTGCAGAACTTAAACTTAGACTTGGTTTAAAGGAAGGTTAATTTGAGATCCTGTTGAGTTATAAGCTTTGCCTCGGCTTCACATCCGTGAATAAAGACAATCCTTTGGTATGATTTCCTCCTCCTCACATTCAATTTATGTGCCTTTACATAGAAATTTGTTTTGGTTTGGGGTTTTGTTGTTGTTGCTTTGGAGTTTGTTTTTTTGTTTGTTTTGGTTTTGTCTTTTTTTTTTTTTTAATGGGCAGCCAACTTTGGCAGCTTGGCTTGTGTTTTTGCTCATGGAGAAAAGCCAGGTCTTTGGATTGTCTGAGTTTTGATTTATCTGCAGGTCTGCCCAGATCTACTTAGAAATGCCCATGTGCACTACACTTCAGGGAATAAAAAAAAAAAAAAAAAAAAAGGAAAAAAAAAAAGAAAAATATTCAAAGCTTTTCATTTACAAATTGGCTATGTATTCATAATCATATTGTTGCTACCTCCTTTTTCATTTACTCTTGTCCCTTGTGGAGGTCTGGCCACGTGCTGAAAACGTTCTCTATTGCACAAGAAGCAATTGCTGACAAATGTTCCCTCTATGTTAATGTACCTAGAGAGGTCATTAATTTTCTCTATAAATAAAAAAACAATAAATAGGATAAAAGTTCATAGCCAAAGTCCTCTACTGGGCTATAGGAACCCTGGGAAAAAAAAAAAAAAAAAAAAAGAGAAGAGCAAATCTCTGCAAACACTGTCCTCTTCTTTCAAGGACATAAAGCACTGGTGCAGTTTAATTGTGTGAAGAAATTAAAGAAATGGAACATTGTATTCAAAGCAATAAATAAAAACTATGAGCTTTTATGCCTGACAGCTTCTGTGTAGTATTTAATATGGAATACATAACTACCGGAGTAAAGACCCCAGTCTTAATTTTAGAAGGTGAAACACGTCAAGGTGTTTAAAACTTCTGGAAATTGTCAGCAATTCTGAATAGTAGGTCTTCAGATACACATGACCAAGTGGAGCAAGTCAGGATTTTTGGCTTAGAGAATATCTATCAGTGATTCACTGACAAGCAAAAGCCAACAATTAGCTGTTCTGCTGGAGTCTGTCCAAATCTGTTTCTACTGAGACCTTTATTAATGACCTAAGTAGACAGAAACCTGTGGTTAGCCCACAAGTGTCATGAAATTGAGAGGAATTTTTACATACATTGGAAAAAATAGACTGGCATTCAAAATGGCAATAGCAGATTGAAGAAAAAGAGAATGAAATGGAATAGAGTCTGGTAGAAAATTCCCAATTTAGGAATCATTGACTACAAAGTATGGAATGAAGAATCAGGAGAAGAGATGCAAGTTTCAATCATGAACCAAATATGAGATTCATGGAGGAATGTTTCCAGCATGAAGAAGTGAGGACAATAGTCTTCCAAAGTGTTGTGCAATGGAAAATAATAGCCTATGAGGGCTATGATAGGAAAAAAAGGGATCAAAAACATCAAAACATATCAAGAAACAGACATAGTAGATGTCAGAAAAAATCCAAATGGTAAAAAGCTTGGAAAGACTGGAAAGGATCTGCAGAAAACTGTAAAGTTTCCAACACTGGAATCTATAAAACCTGACATTATTTTTTCAAATAATGAAAAGTGCTTTCTTGTACAGGTCCAGAAGAAGTAAAAAAGTCACTTGATACAATTTTCCTTTTGATTTTATGTCAGTGTGCAAAGATTTTTTTTTCCTAAATTGCTACTAACAAAACTTTAAAATAGAGAAATACCTCCATATCAAATGGTTTCAATTTTGGGCATTTTCTATGTCTTCTGTTTTTTGAACAAATCTCTGTTAATCTACTTATATTACTCTCCACTTAGATATTACCTCAAGGTTCAAATGTTGATCTAAAAATTTAGTTTCTCAAAGTTTTTATGCTTGGATAAGAAATTTTTTAATCTCTATAAATGTAGCATTGAATGAATACAAACTGTTTAAATACAGTGTTATAGCAGGTCTGCATTTCTTGTGGATTTTATCATGGCTGTTTAAAGCATGATTTTGACTGGATGGAAGTTGAAGAATAGATCCATAAAGTTTGACAGACTTTTTTTTTTACATTACTGTTTGTGGCACAGTTAAACATTGGTTTAAAATAATGAGACCAGATTAAAGCCCTCTGCTGCACCACTCACTCGACAGAAATTACACCAAGTGTAAAGTTGGCCCAATGTTGTTTGAGCAGCCCAAAATGGAGATTCCTTCAGCTACCAGAAGAACCAAGATGGGAAGAGGGGGAAAGAACAGATGTTGACTCATTATTATTCTTTGGGGAGTTTGTTTTCTTTGACATCAAAAAATTATGGAGAACTCAGCTGTTGTTAAGGCAGTTTTACTTTAATTGAATATATAATTACATAGGAATTTTGCTTTGGAGTGGCATTGCTCTTTGAGAAAAGAATAAAAATTTGGAGGATGGTGGAAGCACACTTAACAGGTAATGCTTTCTGTTTGTACGTGTCCCCAAAAATAAACAATATGGTCTATTTTTAGAAAAATTCCAATTATCTCACTCTATTTTTATTTTTTTTAACACATAGGATTGTGACAGCAAGCCTTTGGATTTCTTTGGATTTCTGCTGACATAGTATCCTACATATGTCCTACTGACATATAAAAAATACCTTTGTGATCCTTCTAAAATCAGCTTGTCTCCTGGATCCAGGGCAGATCTCTGTAAGTGTTTGATGTTTCATCCATACCCTTGGGGCATACCTCTCATTCACATTATGGCTACTTCTAGCATTATAAAGGAGATTTAAAATATCATTCATCATGACACTTTCCTATGTCTGTGTAGTGAAAAATGGCCTTAGTGCCCCTGAGAACTTAATTTTAAATACTAATGAAGAATTTTTCTCACACATCCATGGCTAGGCCTGGGAGGTGTCTGCTCTACAACATGCAAAGTGGAAGAAACATGTTCCTTCGTGACCAAGTTGACAGTGCTGTATCAATCACACAGTGCCTCCTCAGTGGAAGCAAATGGGCTGCTCCACTCACGACAAAAATGAGCAAATTAATGTTGCAAGAGATCATCTATTACTGGTACCACTGCACAGATTTCCACGGAAAGTTGCAATGTTCTTTTCCAACAGCAAAGAGTATGTCAGGAAGTGTTTTATATGCAGTGTTCTTGGGAGAAAAAAAAAAAAAAGGGAGAAAACAATTATTTTAAGTCACATTTAAGCTTACAGTTTCCTCTGAAAACTGTTTGCCACTAGTTAATCTTCTATTGACAGGAACCAACCGACTGGTTAAGGTCTTCCTCCTGCAGAGGATACTCACCTGAAGGGTAAGAGTTTTCTGCAGCTTGTTTTGATAAAAGCGTTGTCAAAACTGACACAATTTTTACCTCCAGCATGACTGAAGGTTCTTGCTCTTTTACTCTTCCTGACTATGTCAAGTCACTAATATAACTATCTTTTGGTTTTCAGGACTTTTTAACAATAATAATTCTAAGATATCTAAACTACCTAAACATTTCTTTCAAACACCATTTTGCCGATGAGACTTGAGAGTTCATTGGAGTCCAAAATAATGTTTAAAGAAATAAAAACCAAGGCTCTCAAGATCATGGTGTAAAGAAAGGTTTACATATGCCAAAGTAGAATTATCAAAAAACCTAAAGGCTCTTTTCACAAAGTCAGCTTTAAGCAGTCTCATATAAATTTCCACATTTAGTTATGAGAATAACTATATACATGCATACCAGATTAAATAATATGTGTTTTCACAGACACCCAAATAAAAGTTGTCTGTGAATGTTTTGGAAATTTGAGTCCACAATTCAAGTAGGCACAAAATGTGGACATACTTTGGCATAACTGGCCCTAGAGAAGTTAATTAATTACTTTTCCCCTAATTACCCTGCATACTTAGCAAACAAATAAACATGATTTGTTTGACTGGAGCTAAAACAACCTTATGACAACTCTTCAGACTTTTACCTGATGCTGTTTCTCTCCTTTCTTATAATTTGGATTGTGTGATCTTTAAGTAAGATGGCAAAGCCTGTGCTTTGCTCCTGAAGAAGTTAAACCCCAGGAAAACCTACAAAGTATTGGATTCCAAGTGCATTAGCGTTAATGCTACGGACTAAGTAAAGCACAGAACATGCTGAACCCAATGAAAACACCAATTACCTCAACCAATAATTAAAGTAAAACAGTTTGTGGGAGTGAATGGAGCATTGTTCGAATCATAATGACAGTGAAGGAAAGTGGAAAAAAAAGCCTATCATAGAATGGTTTATCTCTTAAGTAAAGAGTTTGAGCCTCTTTACATTTCTTGAGTTTCTGCTGATATCTGTGTTATAATCTAAACCCAGGATTCCTCATTGATTTCATCAACAACAGCGTATTTCATGACTGGCATTAACAACACTGCCATAAGGCTGCTAGGTCAGAGCTCAAGGACTATGGAAAATTCCTTAATCAGACACTAAAAAAACAAAACCAGAAACAAGTATTTCCTCAGTGCTAAATTCCACTTACAGTTACATGTGTGTTGATTCTCCTGTAAACTAGTAATGCAAAACATTACATAAGTTCACTGCTATGCTTTAAAGAAATGTCCATGACTTCCCTTCATCTTTCTACTTCACAGATTTAAGTCTGAGGTTATACAGTGTTACATTAATCAAATAACCTGATGGCTGCTTCAACTTTTGTTCTCTTTCTTTTCCTGCTTTTCCCCTATTAGCCATCTACTTGAATGCTGCTGGAGTATATCCTTTGAGTCAGGGCATGTCTTCAGCTTCTGTTCCCTGGGCTTGCCCTCCACTGCTGTAGAGGTCTGTTGTATTTTCCTAGGACAGACAAACAGTGACCAAGACTTTCCATCTAATTTCTTTCCACGTGTTATTCTCCTTTCGCTTTTAACTCATCCCAAATCTCTACACTATGTCCTTAGTATGTGTTCTGTCATTTTATTCCTGCACTGTTCACCTTTCTTCAAATACAACACACTCCTGTAAATAATTCACTTTGGTAGGCAACAAAGCAGGTAAATTTCTTTTCCATATTGCTATTCAGACATCAAATGTAGGACTTCACAGCAACCTCTTCCTTAATAAAAAACAAGCCAACTGTTCTTATAGTTTAACAACTGCTAAGTGGAGTCTAGAGATCCATCAATCCTTGTTCCCAAAGGCAATGGTGCTATTCAAATGCAGAATACAGGACAGATCTGCTCCAAAAACAGACATGATATGTTACAAAATAGATTTACCAGGGTGTATTTAGCAAACACTGTAGAAAACTGAGTGTCTTTTTTAGTATATTAGTAGAGAAACCTACCAGTAGCACATGAAATTTTGCTGCCACTAAGCATAAAGAAGAAGAGTTTGTCTAATCACAATACTCTCCATCAGTTTTTCTGCCTATATTTATTGCTCCTACAATGGAAGGATCAATAAATGAAAATGAGGCTGGTGCTGATCTTGACTGAATCTGTATAAGCAGGGAGGAGAGCTCTTTTTGTTTCTGAAGCCCCTGTATCTGTGTGACATGAGCACGACCTGGAGTTCAGTCTTTTGGGAATGTTTGACATAAAAAGTTAGCATAGAATTGGCATCAAGTTTTTTTTTCCCTTTAATTACAATTTGTGAAGACTAGTAACACTGTTAGGGGGAAATAACAATTTTATAGGCAGAGGTGTATATAAGAGCCTGAGTTTCTCCCCTTTCTTTGATGCACTTCTCGATGCAGAATGTGAACTTGACTGACTTGAAATTATAGCTGGACCCCTGCACTGGAATGTCCTTCAGGCAGAAAAATCTGCCTTTTACAGCAGCTCACAGCCCTTCCCTCCAGCTTATTTGATTTTAAACTATTGCTAAAAATCTAAAGAGAGCCCCCTTTTGGTTTAAACTCCTCTCAGGCATATATTGTGTTTCTGTCATATGAGTGATTCTGAGAGGGACTAATTAAAAGTCCAATGAATGTGTGAGGGTTAAACTCACAGGCTCTGCTCATTAACAGTCGCTCACCTAAGAATATTTTGAGACCTCTTTTCTGTGATGGGAATGGGAGGAATAAGACTAGACAACACTTAAGAGTTCACATTTTATTGCACAAACACACATTTCTGTTGCTTTACTAGGCCTGCAGTGATGACAATGTCTAATTTAACAAGAATATTCCTCCCTTACCTCTGTGTTTCTTTTGGGAAAATAACAAAAGAAAACAAAAAAATCACTAATGAACACCCCTTCCCCCAAGAAATAAGGAAAATCAGAACCATTTTGTTAATTGTCTTTTTCCTGCTGTTTCCATGGTAATACTGGCTACTAGACTTCACTGCAGAGTGACAGTCCAACAATTCACACACTACACCCTTTCAGGCACAATGAATGGCTGTGAAAGAGGCAGAACAGGCACTATTCAGGAAACATGTGATATCTACTCAATGCACTACCTTTCATCCACATTTTCCAAATTGCAGCTAATTTAATTCCAAACAAATGGCTAAGGGGTACAAATGAGGATTAAAAGGAAAAGAACATCTTGAGCTCTAATGGGGACGGTTTGTGTGAAGAACAATATAGCACTTTCTTCTGATGCCAAGGCTGCCGAATTGAAAGATGCACTTTCCCTCTTCTTCTGAGGCCTTAATTTATACTCTACATCAATACTGAAATAAACATCGCAGATTTTTTTTTTTTTAACAATTTAGGTAGATTTTGGCTTTCCTTTCAGAAACATTTTTGTTACATAGAGATGTAATTTTGATTTTCTTCAAATGAAGAAGAAAACCTGTGTTTTTCAAAGAATGACAGCTTTCTTGACTAGGCCTCTCATTCAATCTGTCTCTGAAGTTATTGTTTTAAGTCTCATAGAAAAAGCCATGACAAATACTTTCAGGTTACCTTAAGAAGCAACAACGGACCTTTTGAGAATGTTAGTGCCCGGAAGGAAATTATTATTCACATTAGATTTAATGACAGTGAGACTTTTTTTTCACGTGATTCTTTGTCTTTTAACATGCAAAGTGTATTATTTTTGCTTAAAATGGATCAACGAAAATGTTGATTTTTGCCATATTCAGTTAAGCATGAGGCAAGATGCTTTAAAAACTTCCATATTTGGTAAGTTGTAGTATGACATCATAAACACCAACAATGTTAGACAGGACTGCACTGAACCACATGGAGTTTTTATTGAGAACACAGGTGTTGTAGAGGGAAATACAGCAGATTAGCAAAATAGCTTAAAAGGTTAACTGTGCTTCACTGATTTCCCCCTTTTCTGTTCTCAATCTTGAAAATTATTTAAACTAACAATCTGTGCAAAATACTTCCTACTCAGAAGAAATATTCTTAATTTCAGCCATATTTTTGTCCAATTGATGTATTCAAAATCTTACCTTTAGATGTAACTACAATCCATATTAGTTTTTAACATATTTATTCTTCAGTTAAAAATACTTCAGCTTTTATGAATTTCTTACACAGAAGTACTATACATGTCATTTTTTTATCTGTCAGAAGCAGCATTTGATACTGTATTGCCAATAAACAAAAGGATAAAAAAAGCTGGTGAGCACTTTTCAAGTTTTGCTGATAAGTGCGTCTTGACTTGCAAATGTTTTCTATTATTAGATTCAAGTGAATATACTTCGACTTGCTTACCTGTTACTGACAAATAAACTTTCCAAATGAGATCAACATTCCTTGCTTAGGCCTCAGACAGAGCTGTTCTGTGATGTACCTAATATGACATTGATTTGTCCTAATTTAAGAATATGAAGAAAAGCTGAAGACTTTTAATGACTAATTTTGAATGCAAAGTAGTGTTTTCAAAATCTAGCTACCAAATGCATACTTTTTCTTGTAGCAAGGCTTTAATAGCAGTGTAGCATTTAAAAAATCCTGTTGAAATCAATTCTCGGTAAGTTGTGATAAACATTCAAGATATTTGTTTATTTTATTTTTTATATTAAGGGACAGAATATTACTATAAAATTCACTTAATTATAAGCAATGAAGTAGCATGAGCTTGGGTACCAGACAAATCCTTTCAGAGACATAAATGCTTTTAAAAGTGTTAAGTCCCATAGATCTACACTGACACTAACAAGGTAGATTGATTAATCACCATTCAAAAGAAATCAATCAATGGTGGATCAAAATATCTTGGGTACTGTTGAATTGCTGGGTTTAACACAGAATTAAAGTTCTTCAATAGTATCATTTGCTTTGCTTTGCATCTCCAAAGATTATCTTTTAAGGGGTGTTAACAAAGTTAGACACCTACTATGGTACATGAAACTTTACACTCCCACAAAGAGATACTACATCTCTGATTTGCAGTCTGCACTGGTTTTGATTTATTATTATGCAGTGTTCAAAATACCAGAGGGTAGGATGAATAATTATAGATTTCCATGCTTGTCTTAGTACAGTAAGAGAAAAATTTGTCTTGAAAAAGTATTGGGACGGTAGTACAGTCCTGTGCAATTATATGTTATTTTCTACACCAGAAAACAACCTTGGTATGCCTTTTGAGGTCATTTTAGAGCATGTAATCCAGATTCTAGTGTGTGTACTTCTGAAAGGGGATGGAGATAAACACTCACCAAGTCTGAGCCTGGAGGCTTCACTTCCTTACCCTGGTCTGGACAAATTCTTTTCTATGAGTTTGTGACAAATACATTCCAATGGAAGGCTGATGCTGACATAGTTAGACCTGGAAACAGTTGACTTTAGATTTCTCCTGGTGTACCTTATCCAAGTCATCAGGGGACAGACAACACTTCTTCATGGCTTCTCTTCCTCATCCACAAATTTCTGGTGCCCACTGGATGGCATCAGGACTCTGCTTAGATGTCTTCTCTGTGCAATCCCTTGGAAGGAGAATGCTAAAGATACTTCATTCCATTTCAACTCCTTTACAAAAGAAAATTCAAAACTTCACAGTAAAATTAAGACTAAATATTTCAATCTTTTTCACTGCCACCACCAGAACTCCACTCACAATGAAACACAAAAGATTCATCCTTGTTCCCCTCAGAACTTGGTTCAGTCTTGCCCACAGTTAGCTAAATCACCAAAGTTTAGGGGCTTTCAGAGAAAGATTGGCTGAGATTGTAGTGGAACTTGAAAGCAAGTAAATATTATCAGGCTCTTGATCTTTTAGGGAAAACCCCCACACATTCCTGTATGATATATGTTGCAAAACTGGTTCGATAATATTAGAGTTTCACCATACGTGAAGAAATCTTATATTTTCCTCTTTTTGATTTCTGCTGGAAATGCCTGAGGAGAGAACAGAAAAATTCAGAACCATGTTTCTCTTTAGCAAACAGTATTTCAGTTAGTGTCTATCCAGAACAGCATTTTGATTTTCATAGTGAAAAAGAGAGGAGGAAAAAAAACCCCAAAAATCCAGCAAAAGTAGTAAACCAGGTAAGCAAGAAGAAAGAAAGCTACTAAAAACAGCACCAAAAATTAAAGCAATTGTCTGGAATTATATCGACAAATCCTCTGTGTTTTTGCTAAATTTACATTAAAGTCATTGAAACATTTACATTAAAGTCATTTACATGTCAATAGAACAGTGAACAGACAGAGATTTTCATGCCTCTAGCAAAGTGCTGTATTCCAAATTTAGCTCCGAATTCTTTAGCAGCTCAGGCTTCAGTAAGTTTTACCAGACAATTTTGTTGCCTGACCCCAGGCCCTGGTTTCTGTTTTTCATTTCCACTATGGCTTATTTATTCTTGATAGAATGACAGACGTGCTGCCCTCTCCAGGTCACAGCTCTATCAGTGCTTGCATCAGCCTGCCAGGAATATCATTAGTGCAACCAACACATCCACTGGTGAGGTAACACCATTCCTGTGAGAGGTCCTGGGCCAGTTGCACAGCTGATGTGTTGTGGAGCAATAAAGATTTGCAGCAGCTGAGATACTGACAGTACCATTCCCAGCCAAAACAGCTCCAGCCATCCAGTGATTCCAGGATCTCTTTCCAAATGGATATTCCCATACAGAATAGAAGTCTCCTGTCAGGTCATTCAGATGTGAGATTGTTTGTTGAGTGTTTCCCATTCCTGTAGTATCTTCTCCTCTTTTACAAAACAAGTCCTGTGACACTTATATTAAAATAAAGAGTTCTATATTTATTTCTAAATACAGAAACATTTTTGAAAAAATGGCTCGTATGACAAGGAATAGTTTTATTTTTAGTTTATTTTTATTAGTTATGCAACAAGAAAGACATATTGACAGAAAAATTATGCTTTTTTCTTCCCTCTTCCATTTTAATTTGGGCACACATATGTAGATTTGGGGATCTTTCACTGCCAAAACCTCTATCATTTTCAGAGGGTTTTGTCTTTACTGACCTAAGCCTCATCCTGGTGCTAATGCGAAACAGATGAAAACTTCCTACTCTGAAGGGAAAAACAAAAAAAAGAGAGAGAAACAAGGCAGAAGATATTGTCACTAGACACATATTTGTTGCTTGTAAAGTAGTTATATAGCTCCCTGGGCCCACTTTAAAACCAAGGCCAAGATCTGACCTCAGTGTTTTTCTCTGAGCAGATGCTTAGCTATGAATTCACTTGTCACTTAAAAAAGGAGCCATTGATTTTTTTTTCCCCTTCCTCTACCCTCATAATAATTGTTCCTTTAAAACAGTTGCATCTGCATTTTCTGTGTAAAGATTTTCCTCTAATGCTGCTGGGAGCAACACTTCATGATGAATTGTATTTAAAGACTGATGCTGTCATTTTCCAATAATTTGAATAATTTTTTCCAGGTTGATCAGTTTGTCTTTTCCAAGGGTACTTCCTCAAATGCTTTCAGCTTGGTGGCTAGGTATTTCTGTGTCCTCAGATCATGACTTGAAGCTGCTGTAAAATGTCAGGAGAAGGTGGAGAGAGGAGGTGAGTGAGGGCCTGCACAGCAGCCTCTGCACCTTGTCTGTGCCGTACAGAACCTGTGAGAAATGTGTCAAAGCAGAGGTTCAGGGGCCATAATGCAGGAGGAGGTTACCTAGTCAGAAACCTTGGCATGACTCTGAGTCACCACACAGCATTTTTAGACCTTACTCATCAAGTTTTTACCCATTACAGCTGTGTAAAGCAATCACAGGGAAACAAGAAACCACTCATGGTTCCTCTGGTTTCAGGTTTCCTTATAAATTCAAAAATGAAGTGAAGCTCATTGTTATTTGCTAATGTTTGCTAATCTGTTGAGAAAAATAGACTGAGATCTGATGATTTGAAAGTGTGGGAAAGGAGTGGCTTTTCAAATTATACTAAATTATATATGAATATTAGATCTGCTAGTTCTGATGTTTCAATTTGGAATACTCTGAAGTTCAATAATGCTTTGTTTAGCACACAGAAACTCAACAGGATACTAAAAGGCAAAATTTTAAAAATACATTTGTAAAGGATTTGAAATGAAAACATCCAAAGTGATGAGCAGACCGCATAAAGCAATGTGAGTATGGAATGGAAATGAAGAGAAATAAGACTCAGATATGCCTTAAATATTGAATACATTGAATTTAATAAACATGGAGAGGTCTGGAATCAGCAGCAGAGACAAAATTGAGCCAAAGTGTCTGGTTACTAATAATGAATATTTCATTTTTTTATACTACAGACCCTCTCAGAAAAATTTCTATGAAAGTATGAGCATTTCTCATGCCATAGGAGAATCAACTCTTTATTTATTGTAACAGACAAAGAAACTATTTCCAGTGTGAATGTACTCTTGAAAAGCTTTTATGTTTAAGATACAAGGACACTGCTTATAAGCCCTTTATCTTGGTCAAATCTTATGATTGACTGCTATAAATATATTAGATATTACACTGGAGGCCCTTTTTCTAAACATCAGTAATGATGTCAGTCTTACTTATCAAAGCAGGAGGTACCCTAGTCTTCAGAATAAGGACTACTTATATTGGATTTTCATGGAGGATGTTACTATGGTCAGGAGGTCTTAACTTATCTAATTTAAACTCTTTCCAGCATTACCGCTTAGCTTGACTTGGACTTTTAGAAAATACTGACAAAGTCACAGCAGCTGTATCAGGGGCAGAGGCTGCAGCTTCCCTGGCTGATCTACACAGAAGGACCTCAGATACATCCCCTGGCTCTAGAAGGACTGCCGTGAGTGACATTAGTGGCATAAATGGCTCTGGTTGGAATGACATGTGCCACTTCCATGAAAGTGCTTGAAGATGCATGATCTTCATTCAATCAAAAATTATAAGGATCCAATAACATAATACAATCAATACAAGCAAGAGTAGTGATTGTGTAAGTTTTGTTGTTGAGATGCTGGAAATGTCAGGATTCCTTGGGAATGAGCTGTATGTTTAGGTGGGGAGCAGGTCAGCATATCCATGCTAAATATCTCTCTGGGCAAAGTGGAGCTGCTTCAGTGTTTGGAGATATTTCCAAGAGAATACTGATTTGGACAATTTATCATCAACTGGCTGGCTCTTACTGTTTTCACAAACTGGTAAGGAAGAGCTTTAGGTTAAATAAGTCTTGTATATGATTATATCCATGGGGTTAATATAGTTAAGACACCTGAGGAATACAAAATTTGGCAAATATTTCAGCTTTAATAAAAAAGTAGGTCATATACATTGGATGTTGCCAAATGTTCAAATGTGTGGCAAATTTGATTTCTTTTCCACCAAACCATTCCATCATAATAAATATTAATTTGTGGGGTTTTTTTTTTGGTTTTGTTTTTTTTTTTTTTTTCACCTCTACATTTTTGATTTTAAACACAGAGTTTAGACATGCATTTCCAGTAGCATGCTGCCAGCCCGGTGTTGTGCCTCGCTCTCTGCAGCAGAACCCATGAAAGCCACCAGATGCTGCGAAAAAAAGCGGGATTCTATCAGTGTTTATTGGATGGACTGCGTTTGCAGCTCTGAGGGCCGCCAGGGCTGCGCCGCTCGCTGCGGCCATCGCCGGCCGGGCCGGGGCCGGGCGGGCGGCAACGGCGGCTCCAGAGCGACCCCGCGCGGCCGCGCCGGGAACAGCCGGGGATTCTTTAATCGGGGATTCGGGGAAGCATCGGCAGATCTTTTTTCCGTATGTGTTTTCACTTATGTGTTCATTTCACTCGCACGCCGCCCCCCGCCCCCTGTCCCAGCAGCGGCTTGCGCCTAAATAAAGGACACCTGACCCGCTCTCGGTTTGTATTTTATCATTTCCCACCACCCCTCAAACTGTCAGAATAAAGAAACGTGGGCAGCGGATCGGGTTTTCGGCGTAAGGCCCCGCACAGCTGGGAGGCAGAGGTGGCTGTGCATCCCCTGGGCCAGCACAGCTGTGCCCCCAGCTGACCACCGCAGCAGCTGCGCTGGCCACCGGAGCCGCGCTGCTGGGAGCGTCGGGGGCACCCACCCTGTCCGCTCCGTCCTGCTTCCTCCAGACCTCTCAGTTTCTATTTGCACACCGAGCAGCCAAGCATCTCTGACTTTATGGGCCTCGAGCTCTTCCTTTGAGAGGTGTGTTAAAGCAATCACAGAACTTCAGCTGAAATAGGGTTTAAACTTTTCTGTAGTACTTTCAAGTATTGTAGCAGCTCAAAGTATTTACTAGAAGAGATAGAAAAGTCACTAAAAAGTAATGTCCACATGCTCCTTGCCATATTCTTCTGGAGACTGTGACTGCTGATATGTTAAAAAATGGAACAGAACCAGCTGACCAGGCTATGCTTTAGTGTCCACCTTTGCAGCATTAGCAGTGTCACATTTGCTGTATGTGCATCACTGCCATCAGTTATGTGTCTCAGAGAAAAGCTTTGTTGACTTCATCATTTTTTGCAAGACAGCACAATAAGCCACACACTGCCCAATTCCTCAACAGGAACAAGTTGTAAAAGTTTATTGCTGCAGTAAAAATAAGCATAAATCAGCAGACTGGCTTGATTTTACTGTTTTATACTGAAAATTATCTTGAAAGCCTCTGTCTCTGTTGTTTCTGTGTCCATGGGAAACTTGCCAAATATTATACTGACTCTCCCACTATCATTTGCATACATTAAAAAATATAAGCCAAACTCTTTCACTATGGAATAGAAACTGTGCCCACATACAGCTCAAAGCTGGCTTGAGAGCAAGGATTTTGTACATTCTTATCTTCTTTAACAGTTACCCTAGAAGTTAATGTTCTTCTTGAACTGAAACAGGTTTTTTTGCATAAACATCTACTGTTTGAGAAACTTGCTATTTAAATACTGAAAGCCAGATGATGACTTTGGTCTTCCACTGAAAATTTTACAACTATAAAATAAGAGTTTTCTTTTTTACATTTATTTGGAAAAAATGTCAAAAACCTTCTCATCTGAACAGTTTCTGACTCTCTATACAGAAATAATGGCTGCTGCCTTTCAGTGTTAAATGATACGTTGTGTATAAAATCAGTTCTAATTTATTCTAAGCCTTCTGAGTTATGTTCAAAGAAAAGACAGAAGTTTTCTGTTGGTTTAAGCAATGAGGTGCTTAGGTGATTTATTAAGAGAACTCTTATGTATTGCTGCTAACTCTTCTGGTTTTGTCATGAGTTTATAGTGTTTCTCTTAAGCAATCATTTCTTGGAACTGTGTAATTTCATGATACTCCTCGCTTTTTTAAACAAAAATCTATTATGTTTTAGACATCACGCAAGTATAAATTGTTTGTGAATATAAAGTAAATTTATTTCTAAGGCTAAAAAAACCTAACCAAAAAGAGTAATGAAATATAATTCATATATATGTTAACCAGTCTGTATTCAAACCAATTTTAGGATTTTACTGGAACTTATTCTTAATTTTCAGCTGTTTCAGTATTGTAATTTTTATTTACAAAAAATAAATAAGAAATAAATTTAAATTAACTCTAAATAATTTTGGATAAGTGCATATAATTTAACTTTATTTTAAGACAAAAAGGCCCCAATGTAATCACTAACCCTTCTTGAAACATGGACTATCACTCCCCTCTGCCCCAGCCTTAAAAAATCCCCAACTCAAAAAGAGACAAAACTATGCAAATCACTGGCTCTAGGGACAAAGTTGCAAAATAACAATGTAATTCAAAGCAATATTTCTTTTAATATGTGTCAGTCTTAAAAAAGAGAGGATTGCTTACCTATCTTACACAGCTCATCAATGTAAATCAGTAAATATATATAAACTTTTCATTGATAAATTATCTGTGTAAGAGAAGAAAAAGAACACAATTCATTGGTAATGTATAGCACGGAATTTCTGTGGTAGATTTTTAATTGAAGGCAAGTATGATTGTTAAACATTGACTTAGACCTTTGTAAGAGTGGTTTTGGTGAGACTGGAAAACTTTCTCTTAGATTTTCGCTCTCCCTGTAACTGAGAATGGCTACAGCTTCTTTGTGTTGGTGAGCACCATCAGTCACCTCCACAGTCAGAGGTTGTTATTATTATTTTTTCTGTGCTAGAAATACCAAGTCTTTCCATATCCAGAGAAAAATATAAATATTTTTGGATAAAATAATTTTAGACACTTTTTTCCTACTGGCAAAGAAAGCTCTGAAACTGTTTGGAAGCTAAAGCTAAACAGAAGAGTAAACCTTTAGTGACTTGGAAGTGCTGCTATTATATTTGTGTGGTCACCCAAAGAGTAACCTATGAATGGTCTTATGCTAACAGATAATCCCAAACATAAAAAACCAAAATATTCTTACATATTTTGGCAAAACCCCTGTATGTCACAGCACGTGACACTATAGAAACCTTTAGGTGTTGTCCCATTAAATGACTGATTAAGTACCTGGCATAAATTTTATAACACTTCATATAGCACCATGCTCTGAAAGATATAAGATGTCAAATTAATACTTCATGTCAGAATTATTTAGGTTGGATTTCATACTGTGACTTCCTAGTCAGAAAAAAAACCAAGGCAACCTTTCCATCTGAACCACATACAAGACTGAAAAATAAAAGCTGCACTACTGGGTGGATGTGTTAGAGTTCTAAGACACATTTTTGGGGTTGGCAATGATTTGGCAGGCTCAAATATCTGGAAGGAGTAATTAACATATGGAATATTCTACTTCCAGAAGATAAGGCCAGAATTATTTTCCACTGAAAAAAAATTTTCAAAGGAAATATCTTTTAAAGCAAGGCCTTCTTAGATCTTGATTCCTATACCTAGAAATCTAGGCATAAGAATAACACAATGCCTGCCATCAGGGCAGAAACTCGACCTTATTAGGTGTCTGTCCACCCTTAGGGATTAATGTAAACCAAAAAAGGATTAATAATTTCCATAGCTGCTCTCCCAGTTCTGTGAGTCACAAACTATGAAGATGTTTATGTTCCCCTGACCAGGTCATGATTAACTTTCTTCTGCTACAGTGTTAATAGGTGAATTATCACACTCTGAATAACAATCCAAAGTAATAAAATTGTATTCATCCCTGCCCTGAATAATGAAAAATGGTTTCACATAAAGATTCCTATCAGAATAAAGACCCCAAAATCATATCCTAACAAACACTCTTTATTTAATTTCTTATGGTTTTAAAACTATAAGTATTTTAGTCTTATGGTGGGTCTTATGTGCAGCTCTAAATTTCACTCTAATAGTGATTTACCCTTTAGTCACCCATTGCCAGGAAACTTAGTGTTGTAGTCTTATTGGCTGACTGACTGAAGTGGCCTTTACTGAACTGTAGCATGACTAATTGTTAGGAAAGTAGAGTGCAGAAACAGAATTTAAGAGATTTATAATATTTGGAAAACACATTTCCTATAATAACAACAGGGTTGGTTTTGCATTCATGGCCATATGAGGCAGAGAACCATTAGGAAAAAAAAAAAGAAATAGCAGTGTTTACTGGAAGAGCTGAATGCCTGACAAAAAAAATCACTAAGGTTAGCAATCCTGCAACTTCAGTACTTAGTCATATGAGTGTGTGCTAACTGAGGTACTCCTAGCCAGAGGACATAAAAATGCTTTCTCAAACTGCCATGTGCAATTTTAACTAATAAAGCTGGTAATACAAATGGGCAAACCTGAAAAGGTTCAGAGTATGGACACTGTTGCAGTAAGCACACATGCACATTTGCGTGATTACCTCCTTTCGTGTTTGCAAAACTGGACTGGAATCCTGACAAAAGTGAGCTTTCTTCTCCAGGGATAATTCAGCACTTTTAGTCATGACTGTAAAGCAAGTTCTCTTCTCTTGGAGTAATTCAGCACTCCTAGTTGTGACTGAAAATGCAGACATGCAACTAAACCAAAAAGGACATATACACACAGGAAAAAAAAAATTCTTTCCTTCTGAAAAAGATTGGTTATGTATCTTTTTAATTCCCTTATCTCTAGTCTAGCAGCATAAATACTGTGGAAAATTAAAAGAAGTAACCTACAAATTGTATTTTCCAAAACAACATTTAAAGTACATATATACAAGAATATGCATTCGGAAAAACAGAAATAAAAACAGGCTTTGGGATGAAGAGGGAAGAAATTAATTAGGTTTTGAATCTTTTTCAAGTATTCTCCTAATGTTTGAATATTTGATACCTGAAGTTACATCAGTTATCAAGACCAAGAGACTCCTAAATATACTCCTATATATATATATATATATATATATATATATATATCAGGAGACTTTTATCCATTAAGAAAGTAAAGCTACTTTCCAAGGTTTTTTCATCCAAACTCACAATAATAAATGATAATGTCATTGAATGTTGAAAGATTTAGACTATCATATAAATTTCACTTTAGCTGAAGCCAAAATTTCTAGGCAAAAAAGTAGTATTGTGTTTTTATAAAAAGAGAGAAAGAGATAGGAAATGCTGTACAGATATAGATATTCACAAACCCAACATGAACATAATTATTATAGAAAAGTAGCACCAGGTAGACACTGAAACACATCTGATTAAAACTCAGGCAACACACTACTGAGAGTCCTGTATGCAGTGACTTCTGTCTATGAAAAAGAGGAAGCAATTCTGAATATTCAGTTGCTTAGAAAACATTTTATTTGTTTCACAAAAAGCAATGAAAAATAATGCTTGATACCAGTTCCATAGAAATCTGTAAGATCCAAGAAGTTCACCTAAGTGTGAGCACTTAGTTAAGTCAGGAAATTCAGGTGCGAGACTTGCCAGAATCCCTGTGTCAATAGCAAAAGAAAGGAAACTGAATGTCTCTGTACAGGCACTTCCCTTTCTAGATAATTTGAAAGGAAGTGTTTTCATATGTTAAATAATCAACTGTAATTGCCTATGACTCTAATGTTTATGCTGTTTGAATGTATGCTGACATATTTGTATCTGGCTGTATAAACCTATCCTCAAAGGAAATTTGGTATTCCTGCTCTGGAACTAAACACATGTAAACTGCTTCACTCAACATGGGTGCTTTATTTCTGTCTCCTTCTGTGAGATATAGGTGATTCAGGAGGAGTGCTTAGGAAAAATGTATCCACAACATTAAAAATCTGTCAGCCTGTGACCTCAGTGATGCTTGCACAACTTCTATGTAATCATGAGACCATTACACTCAAAAAGCAAATACAATAAGGTGGAACAGATGATTTGGAAGAAATTTAAAAAAAAATGAACAAAGCTGCAAAGCTAGAACAATGTCTTTTGTGGTTAAAGCTTGAAAAATATTTTTAGGATACTAGTATTTTATGAGGACTTGAGGACAAATGGCCAATGTCTGATACAAAACAGGCTGGGAGTCTGGTAGATGTAAAAATCAAAATGGGGGGATGGAAACAAAGCAGCTTAAAACCAGGAAAATCATCTTTGCAGTCATCCTGGATTGGTATTCAGAGACATAGCCAGAGACTATCTGAGGGAAAACACTAAGGTAACTGAGAAGTTAGAGTGAGAGTGAGAGTCTGGGTGGAAATGAGAGGATATGAAATGCTGCATCTTTGAGAAGTTATTTAGAAACATGTCTTTGAGAATTAAGCATATCTTGGTAAAAGGATCTAGTGGAAAACCTACTGGAGAATTTTCCCAGACTACAGTGACTTGCAGGATGGTTCATTCCTGTTTAGCATAATCAAGCAGAAATGAGTCCAAGTGAGGGTTTGGAGTAGCACATTTTCAGCCCTGCTGTGCCTGAGTTCACAGCTAAAGAGCTGTGAGGAGGCATCACAGACAGTCTGAGACTGCACTGAACAGGAGCAGTCCAAACAAGAGACGTGTCTCTACGGATTGTCAGCAGAGATGGAAATCAAATTTAAGTATGAAATCATCCAAGGAGGTGTGAAGCATGAAAAGGCATCCAGAACCAGAGTCCTGTGCAGCAGTTTGTACTGAAAGGTGAAGGGAGGATTTAAAATATTCAAGGTTCACATAGTGAGAACCATTTGAATGATAGATGGAGACACCGGGGAGAATGACATTAAGGATATTACCATCCAACACAGCTTTTGGAAGAAGAACTTGTGTCAAAATCACCAAAGTCTAAATGAAAGTCTGAATTCAGCATCAGTTGTGTGGTTTGGATGTGAAAACTTGGTCAGTTTGGGAAAAAGTGATGCAGTGGAATATATAAAGAACAGGAATTGGGTTACTGTGAATTTCCTCTGGCAGGAAGAGATGAAGAAAGGAATGGCAAGGAAGGAAAGGACAGAAAGATTTTTGGCAGTGGAAGGTTTTTGAGCTTATTTGTAATGTAAAGTTGAAGCCACAGAGGCAAGGAGGCCTCCCTGGAGGTTGGAGGGAGCCACTCTTCTTTCATCTAAGGGACAAAGAAGAAAGTGAGTTGGTCACCAGCAATGAGGCAGATGCTGAGACAGAGGGAGCCTTTTGATGTCTGTATAGGAAAGATAATAAAAAAAATATTGCTTTTTCTGTGATAGCTCTGTGAGAAGCAAAACTAAAAATGTACATAGAAAACAAAGACATCTCAAAAAGGCTCTCCAAAAAAAGTTACACGGATTTGGGGAGAAATTTGAAAATGGCAGATAGGTTGGTATGTTATACACACTTTTCAGTGGTACATCACTGCATGCTTATGTGAAGTCAGCCTAGACCACCTGGATGTTTATTTAGTGTCTGGATGTGCCTCCCATCCAGAGCCTGAAATTTCTAAAAAATGCTTGGTGAACAACTTTCAAAAGCAACTCTGTCAAATCTGTGAATGCTGTATTAAAAAAAAAATATTGAAAAGTAGGTTTCTGATGGCATAAAAACATATGAAAAAGAAATCAACTCTACAGCTGCTTCTTATTAACACTATCTTCAGGAGTTTTTATAAGCTGTAAAATAGAACATGCCAACATTGTCAGTTATAATTAAGCTGCCATTTCAAGATTCCTTTAAAAAATAGACATAAAATTTCTACACCAAAGGTGAATAATAGTCTTTTTATAAGCCTTTCTGACACAAAATGATTTTGAGGTTTAAGGGCAAACTATTTTAAGGACCAAAAGAACCCATGGACTCTTTTAAAGTTCAGTGTCATGGTTATTATTTAAAATGTCACATAAAACAACATATCTTACTGTAAATCAACATAGATGACCTAAAGTTAATTAAATTACAAGAAATTACATCAATGAAGGTCGTGGGCTTTTACCTTTACTATTCCTTTATTCCTAGATTTGTTTCAAAGAGAAAAGGATCCTCTACTCTAAAGTAAGATGTGTCTTCTGTACATTTCAAGGGCGTTTTCTTCTTTTCAAGCATCTGTTTCTTTAAGAAGGGTGAATTTTAGCTTTGGAATTGCATGGGGAGATAAAATTTATCTTTAACCAAAGACTCATTACTCCTGTATATTATTAGGTACATACAAAATTTTTAGGTACATATAAAATTTTTTTGGCTCACCTCACATACTAATTTCATGACAAAGTTCAGCCTCTACAGAAGCATTTTTATCCTGTAATTTTAAACTTCAAATTTTATAGTTTTCATCTGGCAGAAGCTTAACTGAAATTGAATTTTGAAATTCCCACAGATCTCATTACAAGAAACTCATTTTGTTCTGAACAAGAAATAAATTAAGAATAATCACTACTGTAAGACTTGCACTGATGTCATCCGGTTCCATTATAAACCTTTCATTTCTAATTCAAAATTCTCAGATCCAAAGACTTACCTTTTTAAAGGTTCCAAATACAGACAGGGCTAATTTCTGAGGTTAGCTTGCATCTTCTCATTCTTTAGACTTTTTTAATAAATAATGCCCATTTCCTAAAAAAAAAAAAAAAAAAGAAAAAGAAAAAAAGATTGATAATCCAAACTACACACCTCCTGGAACCATAACATGAAACTTTTCAATTGGGGTAAAAAAAACATCTTTATAATTCAGGCATGAATCCCAGATGCAAATGTAGGAAGCAAACTTAAATTTTACTTAAAGTTCTCTTTTTCTACTTCTGTTATCCTTAAGTTGCCTAGATGTGCATATACTTAGGCAGAGAAAAAGATAGAAACCAAGGGACTTAAATGATCTGCATGATTCTGTATTTCCAAAATTAAATTTCCTGCACATGTTTGTAAGTGACAATAGGCACAAGAAGTACCTATATATGCTGGCCACTGATGGAGTGAAGAGAATTTTATTTTTTGTGTTTTGTATGCTGTTTTTAGCCCAAACTATTGAAGAGAATGAGTTACCTATAAAACACTCCAGGTAGTGTGGGAAGTAAAGGCAATTCCTGATTTTAATACAGAATTCCCATGCAAACTCACTATTTTCCTGTGTTCTTGTAAGCCATATGTTACATGAGATGATTCCTGTCCAGAACATATGTTTTAAAATGAGACCATTTAAAAATGTCAGACACAGCCTATGGCTACAGACCACACATATATCAAAATTAGGTAATTCACTGCTGATATCTAGTAACAAAATCGGGAAACCCTCCCCCTCACTTTTTATACCTTTAGTCAGTCACACATCAGGAATTTATTGTTTTCATTTAGCTTTTCTCTTTCAGAAAGAGGAAAAGATAAGGCCAGATTACTCTCTGGGAGCAGTCAGTTTATTGCAGCAGACACCAGATTTAAATCAATGTGCCCCACTACAGATCTGATTCCCAGGCCTGCATTTTTTAGAAAAAAAAAAATTCATTTGAATTACTATAGAGCTTTGGGGGTTGAGCTGGATCCACCTTTCTCAGGCCATGCCTCCCCAGCTGGGTACTGTCAGATTCAAGATTTTAGTAGAACTAATTAGCTCAATCACAGCATGAGTTAATGCAACTGGATAGGCTTCAAACTGAAGCTACCTTGCACCCATCTGTCTCAAAGAGCACGCAGAGGACTGAGCTCTGCCTGTGTGCTGCCTTGCCTTAAGCCTCCAGCACAGGTTTGCCTCCAGCTTCACACTCCAATTCATAGCGTGAAACTAAAAGTGCCAAAATCTAAGCAGGTTACAAAGATATAAAAGTAACTTGGTGTTGCTTAGGTGCACTTGCCATCCAATACGCCACTTCCCACTCTTTGTTTTAGTTTAATTGAAAGTACAAACTTTGGTCACTCTCATAACTGCATTGCACAGCCAGTGCCTATTTCTGTGCATAATTTTCAAAGTCTACATTTGCTATGAAGTGAGAGACAGAACAGGTTTATTGCAAGCAGGTGACAACTGTAATGACTTGCCTTGAGCTAGAGAAAAATTTCAGTGCATGTTAATACATTAATTTGAGTGGCTGGGACTAAAGCTAAAACAAGTATTTGCAACTGTACTAATGGCTGGATAGCAGTTCTTCACTGAACTAATTATACTGCCAGGGGCTTCAGTCTCAGGAGGGTCAAACAGAAGTCGTAAACACAACTAAAATGAGGAGCATAATCAGCTGCTGCTATGGAAGAGAAGGAAAATCAAGAATTTTATTCTGCTGGCTCTTAGACTTAGAATTTTAGCTCTTTTAGTTACCTCAGGCTCTTTTTCATGCCCCTGGGAATATGTCATGGAAATAGAGCAAGGAGGAGGCGAGCAAGGGCAAAACAGGCAACCTGACCTCCATCGCGCCCCCTCACTATGTGAGAGTGAGCAGGGCTGGCCATGCTGGGAATGTGCTGACTTCATCTACTGTCCCTGGCCAATGTAATGGGGATCTCTAATATTCCCTTCACATTTGTCAAGGTCTCCAGGATAAGAGATCAGTAACTTCCTTCCCACAAGGAGTACAATGCACTCTGAACAACAGCTGCATTCATAAGTGGAAGTTATTTGAGATTTAATTGAGATTTGTAAAATTCTCTGGAGTCTTAAATCCATTAGCACAGCTTACGCTGAAAAGTAATTGACAGCACTTTGTTGGAAAGCGCCAGTCAGTCTCTTCCTTCTCCTTCTCCTCTTCCTCCTTGCTCAGGGCCACATCTCAGTGCAAACAGCAACACTTGCCATGGCTTGTGGTCCCACAAAGAGCAGCGAGCGTGTCATTCAAGCGGCCCTGCTGCTGCAACAGGCAACTGCTGCAGATGCACAGCCCTGACCACAGCTCCACCAGAGGGGTTTTGTTTCCCATCCTCCTCATTCCCTTCCCTTCCATGAGTAGCTGGGCTGCAATCTGAGACAAATAGTTGCACTGTGTCTGCTCGCTGCATGAGCCGAGGTGAGCTGGGGAATGGTGGCTGCCAGGTTCCAGATTGATGGCGTGTCGAAACCCCAGAGCAAGATATGTTGGCAGCAAAGTGATCCTCCATGGGGAATCCAGCATAATATGCTTTCCAGATTTCTGGGCCAGCTTCCAACTTCTCACTCCTATGTAAGCAACAACTATCCCTCATGAGGGAGAAGAACGGCCCTTGCACTTGCTGCTGCTGATTGCCCTAATAAATGTGTTTAACATATGTATGTTTATAAAGCAGCCATAGGGAAGCAATTTGACTACCTCTTTCCACATATATCTTCCTTCTGCCTGCCTGAGGCCTGGCACAATGCCAGCCTGGAGACAATGCAGTATAAACTTGACAGCCATCTATTCATGCATATGGTCAGACAGAGCACTGTTCCTTTGAGATTACTCCTCCTATGCTAAGCATGCTGCCAAAGGAAATTACAATACACTTTCCATTTTATGATGCAGATAATCAATGTTATAATATTCATGTAATCCCTGAATATTGGAATTTTTTTATTCTGGAGAAAAACGGAGCTGTTGTGACTATATTGAACACTGTAAATGTGAACCAGTTCCCTTGACTGCTGTGCAAGATCTCAAAAGACTCATTCCATAGTTACATTTCTCAGGATACTTAGTCTTGGGTACTTCTATGTTCAACCAAATTTAAATTTCTCTGTCCTTTAAGTAGCTTTTGCCAAGGCTAATTGAAGCTTCTCTCCAAACTCTGAATCAATTTGACCAGGTCATGACAATTGCCTGCACTTGGTTTTGGCCCCTGAATAATTCTCTGAATTATTAAAAGAAAAAGAAACCTGTTGCTTTTCGTTCTTTTCTTCTCCCTCTGACTTCCTTGTTTTCGCCTGGTTACAGTTTCCCGGAGCGCTGGCCAGGCGCTTCCGGGAACCGCCGGAGAGAGAGAGAGGCAACAAACACCTTTGTGGGTTTGTTTGATACGGACAGAGCTGTTTAGAGAGCGGGAGCAAGACCGGGATAAAGAGACTCAAGAGATTGGACACTTGTTGTGCAGTCCAAAGTAGGTTGTATTTGCCCGATCGCCGCACGTACAAGTGACCACGATCTGGGGTCCAGGCAAAGGTTTTATAGGGGAAAATAAGAGATAAGGTGAGACCAATAGAACAATGCCCAGTGTGAATACATTATAGGTAAAATCCAATGGGAATAATTCCAGGGGGAAGGATGAATAAACGTAAAAATACAGAATAGAAACTCCAGCTTTAGGTTTAGGAAACAGAAACTCCCATCTCAAATTCACAAAGCCCTTTTGCTCCGTTTGCGTAGCTGCACACTGCAACAGAAACCCAAAGTTTATATCTTAAATTACGGGAAGGTGAATTAGTTGCCTTGAAACTGGCAGATGATGGATTTTTTGTAGGTGCTCTGATTAAGGAATTTAGGCATACCCTTACTATAGTGATTAAAATGTCCAGCCTGTGCTACAGTCACCATATAGGTACAAACATCTCCAAAAGCTGAATCATACCTCTCTAGATACAAGTCTAAAATAGATAGGATGAAATAACTTCTGGGAGGAAATTTTTTCCATTGACTCTGGAACAACACCGGAGACCTGTATTTTTGACAAATAAAATTGTTTGAGACTAATTCAACCCTAGAGCTGTACTAAATTTATAAGAGTTGCCTAAATTCAGCAGATCTTAATAAATCCTACTTACAAAGAATCTTTCCATTATTCGCCTTAGGAGCTCTTGGGATTACCCTACAGGTAGCCCCAGGCTTGAGTAATGAGGCAACATTTTAAGAAAGCAGTCTAAGATGAGCCCACTTCTTTAAAGAATTACTTGCTTAAGTCTGCTTGTCACTGTTACATCAATTTATCATAATTCATTAAAGTAGCAATGGCATTGTATTGGAAAACAGCCCTACCAAGTATGCCACTGGGAGATGTGACTGGACACTAAAGAATAAATACCAAAATAAGAGCTGGAAACTTAATCTTGGATCATATTATGTGCACACTGAGAGACTTGTGGACTTGCTTAGCCAGGGAAAGGTGACAACAAGAACACATTAAAAAGACCTACAAGTATGGAATAAGTTTTTTTCCTCTGATACAGGATTTAAATCTTGAGCCTAACTCGTGAATTGATACTGTGCCACACTTAACGCCAGCTGTGCTGTATGTGAACAAAGACACTGCTTTCTTTAAATTCTTTTTAAGGGAAAGGACATCTGCAAGGTGAGTATGTCTCTCCAGGTAGGCAAGATACCAGTATCAACAAATGGGTACTCAGATTGCAGTCAGAGGGAGGTGTTAATAAGCTCTGAGATATTACTGGCCACTTGGATTTACCCAAGAAGCATTTACCTTACTTTTCTCTCTTTCTCTGCCTTCTGGTTCCATGTTTTCATGAAGTCTTGCATTCAATTTTATATATATATGTATATATACACACACACATTTTTTCCTCCCTAGTTTTCAGGTTAAATTTAGTTATTGCCTTCCTCTTCAGCATACCTGGGAGTGAAGAAATTCATACAGAACAGTTGAGTTGATTGACCTTTGTAATACTTAGGAAAACAACATCCAGTGAAATGAGAAAACTGTTATACATTAGACATCCAGCTCTATTCTGTTGTTCAAATCCCTACAGAGAACAAAAGCATGGAAAAGAATATAAACAATGTTTAAATATCGGCTTCCTCCTTGGTCATTTAATACTAAAGTCTGGAAATTGTCCTATCACTTTCCATGCTACATGACAAGATGGTGTGGAGATGTTAACATGAATGACAAGTCATGGAAAAATAAGAACACACATGTAGAAATTATTTTAAATGGTCTTCTTGCTATTTTTGGAAAGAAAAGTATTGTCTTGAGTGAGTGGGTTCACAAATAAATATTTGCAAGTTTTAAATTTAATTGTTAGGCACTTCTTTTGCTTTTTAGAAAAAGAGACAATTTATGGAGATATTGTCAAGCAATATATTTTTAAACAGTACACATCCTTGTTGTCGATATTAAGTGAATGCTCAAGCAATAGGAGTTTGAATAGAACTGCATTACACTGAAGTACATTTACATACTACTGTAAGTGACATTGATTGTGCACCCCTCAGGTTAATCACCAAAAGCATGAAATAGACTATGAGCTTTTGGGTTATGAATATAATTTCTCTACATTTTATGTACTGCCTTTTTTTTCTGGGACAATGTATTTTCTGGGAATACCAAAAACAATTGAATATTGCCACAAATTTGTAAATGAATGGGTTATTAAGATATTTTATTTTATAGACACCTTTCCTTATTTATTGATTTCTCTCACAAATCTTGAAAATTTGTTTGCATTTTCTGTTTAATAATGACCAGTTTCACTGAGTGTTGTAGTTTAATCCCAGTCCCACACAGCCACTCCCTCCTCCTTGGTGGGATAGGGAGAGAATTGGAAGGGTAAAAGTGAGAAAACTCCTGGGTTGAGGAAAAGACAGTTTAACAAGTAAAGCAGAAACTGTGTACACAAGCAAAGCAGAACAAGGAATTCATTCACCATTTCCCATGGGCAGGCAGCTGTTCAGCCATCCCCAGGACAGCAGGGCTCCATCACATGTAATGGTGATTTGGGATGACAAACGCCAAAATTCTGAACATACACCCACCCCACCCCCCCCCCCCCCACACACACACACGAACGGCTTCCTACTTCCTCCCTCAGCTGTATACAGCGATCACAAAGCCATATGGTGTGGGACAGCCCTTTGGTCAGTTGGGTCAGCTGTCCCAGCTGTGTTCCCTCCCAGTCTCTTGCGCACCCCCACTCTCCTCGCTGGTGGGGTGCAGTGAGAGGCAGAGCTCAGTGTCACTCAGGAGTGTTGGAGTTCACTCTGCAGCTCAGCAGTAACCACAACATCCCTGAATCATCAGCACTGCTTCCAGCACAAATCCAAAACACAGCCCCATACCAGCTACTGGGAAGAAAATTAACTCTACCCCAGCCAAAACCAGCAGGCTGTGCTACTCTAGCAAAGCTCTGCTGAGTCACATGAGAAGTGATTTATATGCACTGTGCAAACCATCATCATCTCACAGAGAGCCACTTTCCTATCTTCCTGTTATTAAGTTAATGTCCTGAATATATATATGTATAAAATTTGCTATGTATATATATATATATATATATATATATATATATATATATATATATAGTGATCATACCGCAAATTCAGCAGAGCTATTTCAAAATCTGAACTGGAAATGAAGTGTTTGTTTTTAAAGAGAAATTGACACATGGACATGGACATGTAAACATAAATCTGATCAGACTACAAGAAAAGTAATGAAGTAGTTCATAATGTGCTTTACTTTGAGTGACAGGCCACTTCTTTTTGACAACCCAGTCTTTAGTAATATTTTCAAAGTATTCATTAGTGACACGAAGCTAACTTAAAGCTTGAAACCAGGTCCTTGCCCCAGTGACACTGTTTTAAGAGGTGAAGTAACTAATCAAAAGCAAGAAAGAAGAAAACCCCCTATTTGTAGCCATTATTAATGGCAAAATCTGTTTCTGTTTAAGTATCTCTCGCTGCATATTGTATGTGAAAAAATGCAAGACAGTTATTCCACATTCAGAAATGTTTCACCTCTGGGGAAACACTCAGCAGTGGCCATATTTTTCTACTGTTTTTTTCTTTAAGAATGTGAGAGATATTTTCCATATTTGTCAAAACTGTCTGTATTATTTTTGCTGTACTTTTTGCTGTAACACTCAGCTATATATTTGCCATAGAAATATTCTTAACCTTGGGGTAACATCCAGAGGTCCAATACAGCAATGTCCTGAAGGCACTCAGTCATTTGAATCTGCAGTGGTTTTAATACTAAACTTTTTTTTTTTTAATCTTTTGGAGACATGAGTATTATTTGCTATGAAATCTTTTCTTTATATACCATTAAAACCTATGGTTATTTAAAAATACTTATTATTTGTATTTTAGTACAAACCTAAAATTTGTGTACTCTCCAGTTGAAAAACAATGGATAATTAAACAAGCATGAATGCTATAAGCTATTTCACTTTCTAGCAGATCTTATATATTACATAGAAAAAGAAGTTTTCTATTCCTATATTTCAAATGTCAAAAAGACATTTGCAGAAGGATTAAAATATCTGAAGTACTGGCCAAAATATGTTGTGTTTCAGTGTGCAGAGTATCTTGAAATCCTCCTGGCTCCATTGATAACTAGTGGATGGAACTTTGTTAGACTGGCATTTCTGCAAAAAAAAAAAAAATGCACTGGGGCTGATTTCTGTGATAAACTCCTAATGAAAAGGTTGTCATTTAGCCATCTTGCACCATGAAGAGCCTTATACTGAAAGGGAAAAAAATCAATAGCAGAGTTTTACTTGCTCAGCAGTCACAGACAGAGCAGCCTCATGTGTCAAAAAGCTGTTTCTACCTTATACTATATCCTGAGCTAACAAATGTCAGCGTGGCAAAGACCACATGTTAAGCAAATGTATTACTTCTGGCATGCCAAAATTCTAACATCTATAACTTAAATTTGGGGTCTTTATGGTTGGTTGGTTTTGTTTATTGGTTAGTGTTTTTTTTCTTATTTTATTTTATTGTGTTTTTGTGGGTTTTTTCTTCCTCCAAAAAAAAAAAAAAACAACTAACAGAGAAGAATTGTATCAATGCCTTACAATGTAAGAATTTATTTCTGTGTAAAAAACTGTTTTGCTTTTTCAAAATGGTGTCTACCAGAGTAGAAGGAGTGGGTTTCAGTTGACTTTTCTTTCTGCTAAATTGAAAATCCTCTTTCACTTACTATGGAAATGGGCATGAATTTATTGTTCTGTTGTATTTCCCCAAAGGAATAACTAATTTGCCAAAATCATGAGGGAAAAAAAAAAAAAGGGGGGAATAATATCTATCTGATACTTCTTTACTCTTCATTACTTTCTGAAATTATGACATAAATATAAGCTGACAGGTGAAAATTCATGCAGAAATTGGAGTAGACAGGGAGTGGAAGTTAAAGGGAGGTGATTCTTAAATTTAGTAGGAATTATGTTCATTTGTCATTTTAGCAAGGATATCACTATGTGCTTTAAAGGTGATATATAGGGAAACTCATTTGGTGTAAAGGTAAGGAACCAGAGTCCATTTCTGCTGTTACATAAACCACTATATGTCTCAAATACTTAATAAAAAAAAGCTGTCAGCAGAATCACAGCCAATGACATCTAGACTACAATTGTATCATTTTAAATGATACAATTAAATGCTTGACCATTTTAAATTAGATGAATAATAACCTTCAGGTCTAATGCTTTCTTTAATGTCTTAGAACAGCTGTAAAATATGGACACTTACTTTGTATAAAAAGAGAAATAAATCCTATTTTTACCTGAGTGCTTGTTTCAGAGTCAATCAGAACTAAACTTATCCTGCTCTTTTCTCTTCAAGCCTAACTCAGTTTTCCTGAATAAAAAAATAGTTGAATTGTGTTTGGACAACCTATAATGACATTACACACATATTGTGATATTACAGGAGACAATACAACATCCTAAGAGAAAAAGAAGAAAAGGAAATGGCTATACTTAGTAATTCATAATAGAGCTATGATGAATTCTGACTCTTCGCCACATAAAACTGTTCTGTCAAGGTCATATTTTATCACATATATTCAGAGTTCCTTCCTGATTAGTTTATCCAAACAACCACTGCTGATACAGCCCATTGCATTTGCTGGGTCCTGGATTAGGCTGGGGTTGACCACATGGCTGACAGACATTCCTTACAATACTTATGTTTTTTGAAGTGAATGATAGAGCTTTTTCTTCCTCACATTCCCTGCTTCAAGCCACCCTTGAAAAATGGTAATTCCAGAAGAGCAAGAGGTATTTGTGTGCAAAGAAGCCACAGTTCAATGTAGGGAATGTCAAATGTGTTGGTAGAATGAATAAATACGTATCCATGTAGCTTGCACAGTGAAATACAGACTTCAAAACAAAAATCTTAAGTGATCTCTATATTCACTTTGTCTTCACTTCTAAAATGTTCAACTTGTACAAAATATTTTAAAATATTATTTTAAAATGCTCAATTGGTTGAAATATAAGAGATTAGTCATGCATTTCTAGGAAACAAATTATTTCTATGAAATCTTCCTGTCTTACTTTTTATTTATACTCTATCCCAGATTTTATGAGATTGTCAAATATTGGCCTTATGTAAAATAATTGGCAAAATTTAAAAAGAGGAAAGTAATCCTGTAATAGAAACAGAATTTCTCCTTTAAGTCCCATGTATTATATGACTCTAAGGTTCACATTTCTCTAATCCTCTCTCTTTTTCTGCATTTGATTTTTGTGCTTAATGAAACAACTTCAGTTACACAAAATATTTATTTCTCTCAGTTTCTCATTTCTAACTTCATATCGGAGAGAGGGGGGTGAGGGAGAAGGAAAGATATGAATGATGTAGAAAGATAAGCCAACCAGCAGCCCCTAGAGTGTTCTCATGACATCTACATTTTATTCAGTTATCTTTTTATTTTTTAAAAAAGGCTTTTTCACTGGAATAGCTACTTATGTGCCTTTTAGCAGGCAACTGGCCTTGTAGCCAACACACAAAAGCCTAATCACGTTTCTCCTCTTGCTCTTTAGAGAGGTCCTAAGTCGAGATGAATGTGATCTGTGGCAGATGGCTGCAGAGCTAACGAAGCCCAGGTCAGTGTGAGACTGAGTGAGAGCTGCGACCAGACAAGGTCAGGAGCCTGGCCCCAGTTCTGCTAATAGCAGCATGGAGCTCTGCTGCTGTTCTGGCACAGTGGCAAAACTCAGCCCTCAGCTCAGGCACATATGCTGGGAAGAGCTTTCTTCACCTGAGCTTTTTTAATAACCCTCCATCACTATGAAATATCTGACCACTGGGGACTTGCCTGGCAAGTCTAACAAATTAGGGCTGCCTTTACAAGTAAACAGCTCTGCCTGCCAGTGATTTCCATCTGTCCAGCACTGCCAGGTTCATTATGAGCATCAGGAGATGGAGTTAAACAGATGGCAGGAAAAGTGCTTGGCCCTTGCACTCAGGAGAAGAGGACAAGAGGCAATTGCTTTGCATAACATCCCTTTCCCTTCATTGCTTCACATTATAATATGTAAATAGTCACCCCAGGAGGAATTTAAAAAGCACTTAGCATTGAAATATAAGTGTGCTACATAGAGAGAGAGAGAAAGGAAGGGATGAAGTTTCCACCGTTTGCAAATCAGAGTTTGCTTCCAAGCCCCCTCCATCCCCAAAGAGGTTTCAAGGGCTGCTTTTATTTCTGACATGCTAAATACAACTCCTTCTAAACGTGTCTCGCTCATTTTCTTTCCCTGGCTGTCTCCAAAGGCTGAAGGAAGCTGTCAGGCAGCAGCTTGCATAGCAGGAAGGGCTGAATGTGCGTGTGAGACATGTGGAGTGTGCAGCATTAGCCAGGCAGGCTCTGCTCAAAGCCCTCCTTCTCTTTTTTTTTTTTTTTTTTTTTTTTTTTTTTTTTTTTGAGTTGACATTGGAAGTGCAGAAAGCCTGCAAGCTGGTAGGGAAACATCATTAAACACTACCCCACACAAAAGTAAAGAAAAGCATCCAATTTTCATGTGGAAATTTTAACATCCTTGGATTAAAGTGGGAACACAAATAAAGCTGCATAGGACTTAAATCTCAAAGTAGGAAACTTATTTCTATACTGTGCCCTGCCAGAGAGCTATTAGAGGATGCTAGGTCTTTCTGGGTCTAAACAAAAACAAATAAAACTTAGAAACAAACAGTGGAAATCATTGGACATGAGTATTTGGATGGAAGTTAGGCTGCCTGAACATGGATACAAATGTTCTGGAAGACTGGCAGTCTTTTTATGCATTACTATTATGCTGAATATATTGAGAGCCCCATCTCAGCTGAAGCCTGCAATTGCTGCTGTAGAAAAAGGAACAAAAAGAAAGAAGTGAGAGGAGAAGGGGGTAAAGAGGGGTAAAACGGCCTGGCTTCAGGGGCTGTTATCAGCTATGAATCTGATAATCTTACCCACCAAGTTATATCTTTTCATCACATATTAAAGGAATAGATTACATTAAAAAAAAACACAAAAAAACACAAAAAAAACCAAAACAAACAAAAAAAAAACCACCAACCAAAAAAAAAAAAAAAAAAAAAAAAAAAAAAAAAAAAACCACCAGGAAGACAAGATACAGTGGCAATAGTCTGTCAAGATTTTCCTCTTCATTGAAGCATCTGGAGTTCACATAATAACTGGAAGATACATGAGACTGAGTGGTATTTACACAGTTAAAAATGTAATCTGGGCAGCTTCTCAGAGGAAGGGCACTGCAGAGTAATATCATCAGGTCTAGGAGGAGTCCAAGTCATATTTTGAATCCTGAACAAATACTGGAGCATAAAGAAGTCTGTGAATATGATGCAAGCAAACACACAAATCAGGAGGGTACCAAGCAGCGGCTGCCAGCACACTTTCTCCAAGAGGGAATTATATACCTCAATTAAATGCCCTGTAGTCTGGTGCCCCCTCTGCTCCAGCTGAGAGCAGATGTTCAGAGGCCTGCAAGGAGTGCTGTATTTTAACAGAGTTGTGAGAAAAATTCACAGAAGAATAGGAAAAAGGTTTCACACTTGCCAGCTTTGTGATGGTAGACTGCTAGATTTCAGGATGGCTTGCAGCCCGGGCTACCAGATGTTCAAAAATCCCAGACAAAAGACCATGGTGCCAACAAAGAAGGGCTCTCCTGCACACCAAGGACAAAGCTGCTCTGCCTTGCACAGTCCAGGCTTGTCTGCAATACAGGAGGCTTGTCACGTATGTACACATCTATCAAGATATGTCCAAAAATGAGACTCATAAAACCTACTGCCTGTGGACCTGCCAGTTCTGACAGGTCTGAGTCTGGAAGCTGCATACAGAGTGAAAGGCTCCTCTGTGCTTGTAGAGGCAGGAGGTGGCACATCCAAACTTTAAGTCTCAAACCTTCCATGACTTCTTCTTAACAAAATTCATAAAACACTAATGTTTTCCCCTCTATCATCTTTATCACCTTAAATAAAAACCACTCCACATCCTGTCATGAAAACATGGTGTCAGTGTATTTTCCATACAACTTTTCTCCCCTCCTCCTTGGTTTCTTCTCTCATTATCCAATTTCCTACTTCTGGCTCAAAGAATTCACCAAACTGAATTTAATAGGTATGGTTACTATTTTCTTTTTGTTGGCCTCAGTGTTTCACTCTATAGTTTTACTTGTAAGAATTTAACTTGCATTTTACTGTCTCTTACCAAACCTTATTTCCAGCTTTTGAAGCATTTCTGCCCAACGGCTCAGGCACTCTGCACACCCTTGCTATTAAGAACACCATTGAATCCTTTCACATCTTCCTCCTTGCAAGGTTAGACATGGTTTCTGGGGGTCTCTTATCCCACACAGGAATTGCCTCCACACTATATACAGGGATCAATTGATATTCTTGCTTCTAATTAGTGTAAGAATTCTTTGTACCTTCTAGGCCATTCTCTCTTACACAGCCTAGCATCCTGATTAATTTTGGCATATGCTGCTCCCCTTGTCAAACCCAATTATACTGTAGCCCCTGTTACTTAGGGGTTTGACAGCAGTTCATAAAGCAATTTTTATTTGGGATGAGATTAGACTCTCTTGCTCTAGTTTGGAGATGGTGATTTCTTCCCTGCAGCTGCTTTCTGTGCATTTTTTCCCCTTATTTTTCTGGCAACACATTGGTGCATGGAGTTATTGGATTTCAGGCTGAAGTGGAAAGGAGTATTTGGACTCATTCTCCAGCCATCCCAGGGGTGTGCTCCGGGTATGTGATCCTAGACAGGGAGGCTGGGAAAAGAGGATATCACCAAAGAAACCATTCTTGTCTTTAGTAAATTGCACTAGTGTTCACTCCTTGCCCTAAAGATCTGCAGCTTTTCCTCTTTAACTGAAAAAAAAAAAAAAAAGAAAAAAAAAGAAAAAAAAAAAAAAAGGTTATGAATTTACAGGCTTATTTAGCTGAGCCAGGCTCAGAAAGTGCCTATACCTATTACTGCACTGTGAGATCCAGCTGAAATTATAGTGTGGTTACAATTTGCTTTCTCTGCCACTGCCCTTTTGCCCACTTTCCTCCAGTGACATCTTTTATCAGGATCTCATGGCAGGGGCGTGTCTGTGGGCCTCTTTAAAGGTGGGCAGACACACACAGCGAGAAAGATACAGACATGGATAAAGTGAACAGTAAGACCAGGGATACGGATGTGAAGAGACTGCTTAAAACCTTTATAGTGCACCCATCAGACATGCAAACACTGTGGGAAGTTTCAACCACACATAACCCCAAATGAAGCTCCAGCTACTCAGGCTCTGTGAAACACAGTACATATAATATTTTATCCAATGGTCTCTTTTATAAAAAAAAAGGCAAGGGTTCCCCCAAGTGCTATAACATATTCAGCATCTCCAGCTATGAAAGTTTATTTAGAGTTTGCATTAGGAAAGAATCCAGTCTCTTTTTGCAGGCACTGGACTTTTTCTCCAGTTGCAAAGGAATTGTTTGCAGCAGATTTTGGTTTGCCTTACCAAGGTGTCAGGAACCTGTGGGATCACCTGAACTGTCTTTGTCCTGCAACTGTCTCTGCAACATCTCCCACTGCAGCACCTTATTAAAAAGATCTTACAGCAAAATCCTTCATCTGCATTTTCTCAGGCTTTATTTTTTATTTCTCATTAGGAATTCACTGAGGAAAATGAAAGAAACAAAGACTTGGAGAAGGGACCAGAACACATCTACCCCTTCCTGAAATGAAGGAAACTTTTACAAGGTTCAGGAGGATTTAAAAATTCTGACAACATTTTTGATTTTCTAGTTAATATAAATTTTAATTTAAACAGCAGTGGAATTGATCTGATGTAGCTGGAAGTATTTATTTATTCACATGAAGCTATTTAATATAGATGAAAATCAAGTACATTGAAAACATAGTTTTTACACATTTTATATTAACTGTGGGCGTTGCAGTTTGTTCATATAGAAATTTTAAAAAGTATAAATCGTGGTTCTTTAGTTGGTCCTAGCGAGGCAGCAGCCATTTTTTTTTTAAATTTTGCCTTGTTCTGCAGCTTTATGGGGCATGTCAACATTGTCCCAACATTCCTTGTCATTAGCAGGCTAAAACACCTTCTATTTCCTGGAGATTAGACACTCCAGAGAGGAGAGGTTTTGCTGTATCCCCCTCTGTCTGCTGAGACAGCTGTAATGGCTACGTGCACCTGTGGCACAATAGCCACCAGCAGCCAGCTAGTATTGTTTATTGTTAATGAGGCCTATAATTGCAGCAGTTAATCCAGCTTCTGAGGTTACTAGGTAAAGGGAAGAACACTGCAGTGAAACTGGATAGGGTTACAGAGTGAGCAGAGTGTCTCCAGCATTTAATTTAGCTCTAACAAGGCAGTTAGTGCTAGATCTCGACTGATTGTTAAGAGCACTTACTGATGTTAATAACCATAATAATCAACTATAACTGGCATAAATTAATTCAGCATTACAATACAGAAGTAATAAAATGGGTAATCATTATGCTCTTTAAATTATATTAATGTGCACATTCAACCATATCAAATGGTTTAACTGTTAACCAATATAGCAATAGTAAATTAATTTGGAAGAAATGCAATGCAGCAAACAAACCCTAATTGCCATTTAATAAGTATGGTAATTTCTATTTTATTTGGCTACACTGTCCTGTTGGAAGGGAAAAAACTAAAGTATGTAGAGTTAGGAAAAAATATGTTTAAGTGGTTCAACATGACTAATTGAAAGAAAGCTCTACAGTTCTGTAGTCTCATTTCTCTGTGTTTGGTTCTTTCTATATTACAGTCTCCTCTGGCCCTCCAAAGTCTGCCTTGCTCCAGATTTGCCTTTGATATTTGTCCAGCCAACAAGCAGCTGGCTGTGAGTCCCCAAATGTCTCAATACAATATTGACAGAATGTGCCCAAGTGTTTTATTAACAGATTAAGGGTCAGGAAAAAATACAGACATATCCTATGCATCCCCTCAACCCAGGAATCTCAAAATAGCAGTATGAGTCTTTTTACAAAGCTGTGTTGGAATGAGGTTAAAATTTTTATATAACTAAATGTATGTGGCACCCAAAGGTCAGGGTGAATAGAAAGTGGATTTCAGCCTTTACTAAACGCTAAAGCTGCAACACACTTCTTTTTAAGCTTTGCTGCTGTGCAAATAAACCAGAGGCAGGGAGATATTAATTAAACAGCCAAGGCAAAAAATCTACAGCTGCTCCTGCTAGAGTCCCACAAAGGGTCTAGATGCTGCTAATCCTTTGTATCAGTAAATACAAAGGTTCCCATCTCAAATCCATGAAATTAGAATCCATTGCAGTCAAGATGTAGGTGGTAATTCTTTGTCTGCACTTTTGTTGTATTTTGTTTTCACTCATCACCCTAACACTGTCCTGGCTCTCTCTCCACGTTTCAGTGTTTGTGTATCAGTGGAGGGATCAGTTCTTGCAGAGAAGAATAAAGGTCTAAGGTTTAAGATAAGCAGCAATGCAGGGACAAACCAGGCAAGAGATTGGAGCACAGATCCAATCTCTTCCTGTTTACATCTACTGTTTTCAATCAGCTGAAAAAGATGTTTTGAAAAATCTTTTTTGCACAGAATTCTTAAAATTTCTTGAAATTTGTACAGTGCTGCTTTCTGCTGCTAACCAAGGAGATACTTATGAGATTTGAAGCTGCTGATTGTAACTGGTTTGGAAGCTAAATACCAGCCACTTGGCAAAGTGCTTTAGCAGTCAGGTAGTTGTTCCTCTGAGCTTTCTCCAGGAATAAAAATCAGAGGGGATTTTCTTTCAGTCAACAGGACAAGCTGAACAATCAACCATGTCTCCTGGGACAGAGGTGGGGGGAAATATATATAAAAAATCAGTCATTTCTGGAGACATTTAATCTGCCTATTTTCTACTGGGGAATTAGAAAGCTGGAATTGTCATTATGTTGTCATTTTATACGTTCAATAAAATACATCTTAATTCCCAGTGCGAGAATCGGTATTCTCATTGGATTCTTCTGATAGGAAGACCTGGCCCTTTTTGAGATGAATCAGATTTTTCTTTAGGAAAATAGCAGCATATAACCTTTTAGTATTAAAATAAGTTCATACTACTTTAAAGAGGAAAAATAAGTCTAATACTCTGCTTTTAAATCTCTCATAGTTACTTTGCCTGATGTCAAACACAGCTGCAGTGGAGCAGCTTCTCTTCCTGTGTGTCTGAGTCTGTCCACGAGCACCAGACCACGACACACAGACATGTGGGATGGTGTCATTGTGGCAAATCTGTCTCACCTTGTGAAGCCATTTTGTTTAATTTATCTTGAACTGTTTTCTACTATTGTCACTTTCTGCTGAGCCATAGCAAAGGAAGTGAGGCCTCCACATCGTGATCCACTCTGGGAGTGTTCTCGCACACCTGACCTAAAGCACTTGCTTGGGTTGTCTTAATTGCTGATCATTGACTCTGGAAGGAGCTACCCCATTGCTCCAAAATGACTGAACTTTTATGTGAGAGGCAGAACCAGGGTGGCCCTTGAGGAGTGGCCATAGCAAACTGCATCAGAAGGTAGAGCAAACAAAAACATGGAGAAACTCATAGTTACTTTTAGTCACAAAAAATTTCTTCTTTTTTAGCCAAGGTGGAAGAAATTACTATTTCCAAGAATTGAATTTTAGCTATAAGCTTTTTCCTTGTAGTTTGTATTTTGGTGCTTTACCTTACTGTGTACCATAAATTTGATTATCTAATAATCCACACCAAAATGTATTGACAAAGAATTTATTGAAGTTTGACTAGTTCAAAACTGCTGATCTTCATCAATATGAATCAGGAAAAAAGGAAAGAGAAAAAAAAAAAGGTAAAAGAGACCATCGATGTGAGAGAGGAGTGTTTCATGTGACGTCAGCGCTCCGGCAGATGACATCACGCCACTTGTCGCGTGCCAGGCGCTATCGGCGGGTGTTTAGCGCCATCTCGTGGCCGCGCGCGGTACCGAGTCTGACGTTTATCACCTTCCTTTCTTTTTCTTTTTTTTTTTTTCTTTTTTTTTTCTTTTTCCTTTTTCTTTTTTTTTTTCTTTTTTTTTTCTTTTTCTTTTTCTTTTCTTTTTTTTTCTTTTTCTTTTTCTTTTTCTTTTTCTTTTTCTTTTTCTTTTTCTTTTTCTTTTTTTTTTTCTTTTTCTTTTTCTTTTTCTTTTTCTTTTTCTTTCCTTTTTCTTTTCACAGTGCTTGATTCCTCTTTATGAATGCACTTTGAACTGTGATTCTGTTAGGAAAACTGCTTTTCTCTGCAGGTAACTTCACACAGTCCCTGTAAAATAGTGCATTTCAGATACTATGCTCTTATGTACTGTGAAGAAATAGACTCAAAATATAACGTTATTTTTTAAGAAATGTCTAAAGAGAACATGAGATTCTGACAAAAAATTGCTTAAATCAATGGCAAAAAATGCTTAAATTAATGGCAAAAAAAAGGACTTCACCTATTTTAAAATTTGTTTTGCAACTCTTAATATAGACACTACTGTTTTACCCACACCAAAAATATCTCTGCCACCTTTATCCCATAGATTCTGAATTAATATTCTGGAGTATTTACTAAACAATATTTTTCGCCCACCATTACTGGGACTACTTTTCTCACAAAACTTCTTTATTTACATGAGAGCTATTAAGTGACTTTAAGAGAATGAGTAATCTGTAGTAGAGATCAGCTTAGTTAAAACTTTCTTTCTGGGCAAAGGCAACCATTTTCTGTGGTAGGAGCAGAGCAGCCCCTGCTTACACCAGGTACCTCCTGAAGAGGTTTTGTAGACAAATATCTGTTTTGCACTTTTGCACTTGTATAGCAGGAGCATTTCTCCAGCATCCTTTAAGATTTGGCAAAGCTTGTGCTACAAGGAAATAAATGTATTGTGCATGTAGAAGATTTTGCTATCTTGCTTGCTTCTCCCTACAATGTGAGGTGCACAGGATTGAACCTTGTGGCCAGGAGCCAGTGGCAGGGAGCAATATGCATATTTATGGCCTATTATGATCAAGCCCCTTTGAAACCCAAAGGTTAAGAGATGAGCAGTCCTTCAAGGTTGTAAATTATCACTGCTTTTCCCCTCAGCGTTCAGGCATGGTCACAGCTGCTGATTCAGAGGGATTATACTGGTAACATTTCAATAAACTTTGAGCACTGCTGGCAGTTTATAGAGCTGTTTCCTGTGCTATTTCCTGAGAAAAAGAATTCCCTGATCAATACTGTTAATTCCCTGTAACAGTTGGGTTGTAACTACCTCTAAGTACTGCGATATAGTAGTTCTGCATCATATCACACAGAAGTAAGCTGGCAAGGTAAAAATTTGGGGCTATTTTTCTTCATCAGGATAGCTTAGAATTAAAGTCAGAAGTTAGTATACTTATCAAACAGAAGTGATAAAAAGATCCTTCACATCCTATAGGAGCTGAAGACAGAGGCTAAGCAAAATTTAGTAACTACTTTTTTTCTTAGCTTATGAGGTTTCGAGATTTTTTCCCTTCCCCTGTGTACCTGAAAATGTTTTTCTTATTTCAGCTTCTGTGAAAAATAATTCTGGATTTGGATTGGACTGTGTATCATTAATTTTTTTCTTAGGAGAAAAAGAGAACCAAAGTCCCCAGTGGAAATGTTTGCAAGAATATTTGGCATTAACCATATCAGCCTAGCCTTATTTCTAAAAGCACTCAAATTTTGCTTCTCTTTTCTGTATTTGCAACCTCTCAGACTTTCAACAGCAAAAGGCCTTGTTGGCCCTAACTCAATACACTTATATGCAATCTCTTGCACTTGTAAAAAACACACCAGAATCCATAAGTCTCCCTATGTCTTACCATGTCCTCTGTGCAAAATAAACTAGGGACGAGGGGGTTCTGAGCATATTAGGCCCTTTTTATGTCTCTTAAGAAACTCTTACCTAGGAAATTTCCTAAGTTTCCTTTTACACTCCTATCTCTCCATCCATTTTAGTCACCACTAAAACAGAACAAAAGCTTGTGACAAATTTCAGCAGTTTGTGATTTTGTATCATATATACAGTACAGAACTGCAAATAAGTAACATCTTTTCAAAGACAGTGCTCCAAGCACTATATTTAAATCTGCAGGCACTGATTAAGTGAAATACTACATCAAAATTATTTCAGTCATTTCCACTTAGAGTACTAGCAAATATCATCAGGAAAACCAATACAAACAAAACTAAAAGGAGCTCTTTCACAGTGCTTATCTTGGAACTAAAATTATTTTTATTGTATATATGCATGCAGTTTGTTTCTGATTGCACAACAGGAAAGCATATAAGTTGATTGCCTAAAATGGTGCAATATGCAACATTTCTGTTTAGTCCAACCTGATTGCCTGCATGGCAAATCCTAGAACTATGATCCTTGTGAGTTATTTAAAGTCATTATTTTCTAACTGATCATATGAAAAAACAAAAAAATTTCCTTTCTTCCTTAATCTAAAAGAAGATGACCTTTGCCTCTCTACTCTTCTCTCAGGAGACCTCACCTGGAGTGCTGTGTCCAGCTCCAGGGTCCTCAGCACAGGAAGGACATTGACATGTTGGAGATAGTCCAAAGGAGGGCCACAAAGATGATCAGAGGGATGGATCCCTTCTCTTGTGAAGAAAGACTGAGATAGTTTGGGATTGTTCAGCCTGGACGTGAGAAGATTCCAGGAAGACCTTACAAAACCTTCCACTACCTGCAGGAAAGCTGGAGAGGGACTTTTTATGGGGTCATTGGTGGTGATTGGACAAGGGGGAATGGCTTTACATTCAAAGAGGGAAAGGATTGGATCAGATAAAAGAAGTTTTTTACAGTGTGGGTGATAAAACAGTGGAACAAGTTGTCCAGAGAAGCTGTGGATGCCCCATCCCTGAAAACATTCATGGCCAGACTGCCCAGGGCTCTGAGCAACCTGACTTAGTTGAAGATGTTCCTGTCCATGGCAGACTGGTTGGACTAGAGGCACTTTAAAAGGTCCCTTCCGATTGAATGATTTTATGATTCTATGATTTTCTAAGTCCATTGATCTTGGATTTAGAGTGGGAAATCCTATATTTCTAAAATATTTCTTATGTAATAATAGAGCTGTAGCTCTAAAGCCTGTAAATTCTCCTATAGTCAAATAGAGAGAATTATGCAAATTTACATCTGGGAATATTTCTGTTAAATCTAGCACTCATTAGAAGTGAATTTTAGATAGTTAAGGTAAAATTTCTTCTAAAGTCTTCTCTGGACAGTCCTCTCTTCTATAAACAGTTTTAATTACTTTAGAAATAAGGCACAAAGAATAGGGAATGGGCTTTGAAAGCCAACCTGTTCTCTGTAAATGCACAACTATCTATAGAAGGGTAGGGCCCAAAATTTTAGCAGTGACATGTGGATGTAGATGTCTGAGGAACAGCAGGAATAGCCAAGCTTGGAAGCATTAAACATGCAAATTGTCACTTCAGATTATTTCCTCTCTATCAATTAAAGCAATTAGGATAAAGAAAAATATTACACATTTTATAGGTGAGAAAAAAAATGTAAAAGAGACAGCCTACCCTTAGGCTTTATCAAGATAGGCTTGTACAAATTTATGTCTCTCTTGAGAGGTGTTCCTCTAAGTGTTTCAAGAGCTTTCCAAGAGAGTCCATTAACTCTCACAGCAGCATCTCCAGGTCTGCAGTTCCAGCCTGCGACTCACGGATCTAATTCCTTTTTAATCTCACATGATGGACATGATGAATTAGCTGCAGTGCAATAGTCCTAAACTGTAAACCAAGACCATCTTTGCAGGACGGAGACAAATTGGTGACCATCAGTCACCAGTTTTCTCTTTTGAGAATACTGCTTTGCATGCTGAGGAGAAATCAGGGGTCTTTGTCACCTCCTCCAGCATACACGTCTCTGTAAACTACCTTGTCACCTTGTGACCTGCTAGACAAAGAAAGACATTTTGTGTTGCAGAAAACGAATCATGGTCACTTTTTTGCCGAGATAGGTCCATATTACTCATCTTAGAAAAACCCCCAGTGTGCCTAACAAACACATTGCTTAGGTGACACTGTCAGTACTGAACTGGCCACAGTTTAAACACATCACTGGTGCAGTCTACCTGCTTCTTCCCAGGGCTGATTTCCAGCCCCTTCTCACTAGCAGTCCTGCAGGTAGCCTTGATGCTGCAGCTGCAAGGATAGCAAGCACGCATGCTAAAAAAGCATTTTAGGACTTAACAGAGTTCAAGACAAGTTTTGAGAGCTGAGAAATTTAATATGAGGATGTTTAGCTTTCAATAAATCTCAAGGAAGTGTTTCTGTGTTTGCTTAGCCTGGTGTTCCCAGTGTATTAGTATGTTCAGAGGAGTCTCTCTGGGAAGCCATCTGGAATGGCAGAGCACAGTATGTACTATCTTTCCTTGTTGCCAAATACATGCATTCAATTAATGATAATCATCTGCTGCTTCTACACAGTGATACATTTTTTTTTCCTCTTTTTCCTGAGTAGTCTCATCCAAGCTTTGCATAATCACCTTAGGAAACCTTGGTGCTGAAAATTTGATTTCCTTCCCAGACTGTAGCATACCAGTGGGGTCTGACACAGCTCTTGCTTGATGATGAGGAGGAAGTGGAAACACAATAGCATTGCTTTCTCTCACACATTCACAGCTGGGCTCCCAGACAGAGTCAGCAGAAAAAAATATTACACAGCCTGCAGAAATGTCATCAGGACTTGAGAGGTGCTGATCTAGGAGTAACAATTGCTCTAAGAACAGCTGTTTCATCCGCAGAGATTTAGCAGTTCCACCAGAGAAACAGTTTAGCCTATTTTCCTATCATGGAAAAAACTTATTTCAGATGTGATTGTGAACAAAGGCAGAACAACCTTTTTAATGCTAAAGCAAATGCACAGAAAAGCCAAATTGCATTCAGGACTGCACCAAGACTGAATTCATCCCTCAATCTTAATTATACTATGTATAATTATAAATGGAAAGGACATAAATTTGAAATGGAAAATAATTACCTAAATGACACTTCATATACATTTATCAGTTACCTTTTCATTCATATCTTGTATTAAAGGTAAATTTTGATCTAAGTGGATCTGCATTGGAAAGTAAAATATATATTCCCCATCCCTGGCTGAGATCAGGACAACATCAGGTGAAGTTGTGGTGGGAGTTCAGAGCAGCAGTACCAGACACCAGCTGTTCATGGCCACACATCAGGAGCCACAGGCCATTCCATCACCTCTAGAAAAATGCAGGTTTTCAGTAGAAAAAGTTGTTGCATAGATTGCCTGGTGATGCTGTTTCGGTGCAGACAAACCAAAAAATTTCCCTGTACAAGCATAAAAAATTTGACTTTACACAGACAGGCAAAAAAAAGATAAAAACTTTAAAAACTGTTGCTAAACTTGAATAAAAACCATCTGTGTGGAGTTATGCTGGTTCTCTCACTGTATAAAAATAGAATACAGAGGAAAAATCAACTGAATAATTAATATGTCTTGGTGTTGCAAGTCCCCTTAGAGCACTGAGAGCTGTTCTTAAGCCAGGTAGCATTGACAGTTCTGGAATCATCTTCTGTCTGTGGTACCTTTGCTGCTCACTGCATGCTGGATACATGCTCATACAGGGACTTACATTTTTACAAACTTTAATTTTCTTAAGGTAACTCTTTACTCCCTCTTGTGGCTCTTTAGAAAAGTATGTTGCTTCTACTTGAAATCCAGCTGAATTATATTTTTCATAGCATATATTTGATGTTAAATATATAGGTCATAACGGGTTATAAGTTATATCCATTAAAAATATTCCTTCCAAAATATCCAGAATACAGATTACAGACAAATTTGTGTACCAATATATCTACACATATATTTCAGATTTCAGTCATTATGTAAAGTAACTTGAGAAATATTTTGACATAAATTTCCCATCAAGCATAAATGAAAATTGACTGTGTTTAAGGAAAACCCCAAAATTTCAGGAGTATATGAACTAACCTCCAAATAACATGTTTTTATCAGTGTATAAGCAGAAAGATATGTTTTATATATTGAATTAAAAAATCAAGTTTTCAGGATGCAAACACAATGTTTGGTCTGGCCACATGAGGCACAAATTCATTTTTTTTCTTATTGTGTACTGATACTGGGTATATACCCCCTGAATGCAGAGGGAATAGAAATGAGCTGTAGCACTTGCATAACAAGGGAAGTGACAGAATTAATTATTCCCGTGGCACGTCAGTGATCACATTCCATTACTGTTGGCTGTCACACTGCACACATCTCCCACAGATGCAGAATACTGATGGGAGACACTTTTCAGATTTATTTCTCCTTTTCTGTTTACTTAACACATTCCCAGTGGATAAAAACTCTCAAAGTTCAATGGCATCAAAACTGTCTTTTTCCCATATTCATTACACTAAGCTATGCTAATCTCTTTCTATTTGCTATTTGAAACACTTCTCAAGAGATCAGGGTGTAGCTGAAGAATCAAAGACCAGGAGCTTTGTGGAGCACGTGGGTAACATTTGAGTGCCTGTAACTCTTCATTTGAAAACTAAGAGCGGCAGCAAATATGAAAAAGTAACTCAACCTTCTTTCCCTGAAGGTTAATCTTAAATTGCACATTTTCACAATTGCCACCAGCTAAGAATGTGCAAATGTTGATAACATTTGAATCCTCTGCTACCTGATTGTGGGCCTCAGTTCTAGGTCATTGAGCCAGCAGCCTCCACAGATGAGGCTGTTACCAGTTCTCACCCACTGCTGTATCAGTTGTGTTCAGATAACTTGGCTGAATCTTAACATTTTCCTTCTCTAGACTTTAGTTTTTAATTTTGCAATCAAATATATGCTGGGCATGGGCATGCGCTTGATGGCAACAAACAAGTTAATTATTTTGTGCTCCAGAGTCTTGGCTATGATGTCTTTAAAAACAGAAAAAAAAAAAATGAGGATGAGGAGCAGTGATTAGAAGGCCTTTGATTTAGATGAATTGGTTTAAAGGAAAATAGTTGTGTTTTTTTTTTGGTTTTTTTTTTTTGTTTTTTTTTTTTTTTTGTTTTTTTTTTTTTTTTTTTTTTTTTTTTTTGAATTCTGTATTTCCTTCTCTTGGCTTTTGCTGCAGAGATATTTACTTGAATCTAGTGCTGAAAACTAGAACAGATTACAAGGTCTTAGTGAATCAGCAGTAGAGTGTATAAAGCCTGACTTCTACTGAAATACCCAGTCTGTGAAGCTTCCAGAACCTGACAGTGTTCATTTAGAGATAAAACCAGCTCAGTTCTGATTTTCAGCTGTGGACAATGCACTAAGGAACAAGAATCAAAGGTCTATTTGCTTGTCCACATCTGTATGATGACCTGCTACGCAGGACAGAAAGCAGGGAATGAGATAAAGTCATAGAATGAATTTGCTTAGAGTCTGAAAAAATGGTGAAAACCCAAAAAAATCCAAGCACTCTAATTTGTCTTAAAATGTTTCAGATTTTGAAGAGGAAATTCACCAAGAATGGACTAGATTACATTTGTGTGGGGCATCAGAAGAATGTTTCTTTGTTTTTTCAAAGTATGACTTGGCATTCACTTTCCAGTCTGCTGGGAGCAGGGTTTTGTAGCAATTTTATTTTAGAAGCTCACACCAACTAACTGACTCTATTGTAATGAATCATTTAGCACAGGGCTATCCTTCCAGAGTGCTTCTGCTGACAGATTTCTCAACCCAGGAGTGCACATTTCAGAGTACTCACACCACCAGCGTGTCAGACTGCAGCATCCCTTGGGTTATTCAGTAGAGGAATAGTGTGGGACAGATAAGGGTAGTTGTACATCAAGATGATGAAATATTCAGGAAGATTTTTCCTTAGGGAGTTCCAATGTACAATTTTTGACAGGGCAGGTGCATAGCCACTGAGTTATTTATTAGACAGCACAAACATAGAAAACTGCAGTCAAGGTTTATTTTTAATTTGGCATATTCTTTCCAAGCAGTAATTCCATTGGGAAGCAATGACTGCTCTGAATTGCTTCAGGTAAAGAAAATTAACACTTAGTGTGTAAGAAAGTTTACAGTTATTCTGAATGCAGAAACACAGACTCAGTAATCACTGGAGAATTTAACTAGTATTAATGCAAAAAGGATGAGGGGGGAGTATCATTTCTTATCTTACAACCTTTGCATAAGTCAGACCTGATGCAGGGAGCTAAAGTGAAAAGTAGTAGTGTTTTATGCCTTATGTTCTTTGTCATGTGTGGATATTCATATAGAAACTAAATAGCCTGAGGGAAATGTCACCAGTCTGGCCTCTTCTGCCCCAGTAATCTCTAGGTGTCCTTCTAGAGATGTGGTGAGAGACAGATTAATGGGCTGGACCTTTTGTGTCCCTCTTCCCATCCCTATTATAATATCCATGGAGATATTTTGGGTGCCCATCTTGAAAACAATGTTGCCATTTTTTCATTGCAGCTATATTTACTAAGTGTCTGTCACATTCACACTCTATTTTAATAAAGTTACCGAATGCATCCAAATGCTGAAAAAAGATACCAAAGGCTGCAGCCAATGCAACACTCAATTCTTATGGAGTTTGGACTGCCAGGAAAATGAATATTTAATAAATAGGAAAAATGAAAAGGAAAGCTGGACTTGAAAGCCAGGGGAAGTGGGGCAAGAACTAGACAATATAAAACTGATATCTTTCCTTATGCATCATGCAAATAAGTGCTGCAGAAAAACTGAGAACTGAATTATAAAAGCCTACATAATACCATGAAAAAATAAAACACCTCCACCAGCAAATATAGACTGGTGAGGACTGAGTTCTTTCTTGCCTTTGTAGTCTTCAGCTAAGAACACCACTTATTTTCTCTTCAGGCATCTGAACACACAGCACACTTAATTTCAGGCTAGGACAGGTACTCTAGTTTGAGAAGATATTTTTTCATTTTGCTCTCGTGTTAGAAATCTCCTCCCCCGTGTACTCATGCACATAAACAATTTACTAGGACATACCATAATAATTTGCAAATTTCGTTTCCCCCTGCACCTCTTGATCTATTGTTATGATTGTAACAAATATAAATAAAAGAATGGCATTCTCTTGCTTACACCAATGTTTATGGCTGAAACTTCCCTTCCTAGATGCTCACACTGTCTCTGAAAACTTGTAGACACTTGTTTGCTTGTTTGTTTTCCTTCCTCTGCAGCTATGTTTGGCAGATAAACCCACACTAACATGCCTAATGCATTTCACATGTATTATTTCAAAACATTGTCTCTCATGTAATATAAATATGCCACAAATGCTTCCTTATCAAGTCCCCGTATTTAAGTTTGGTTGACAAGAATGAAAATACATGCCGAACCAAATCCTGTGAGAAGTTTACTGTTTTTAATCCGCTTTTCCTCGGTGCCACAATGGCATTCTGCCTCTACTGACATTTGTTTAAATAAAGGCTGTTTTTCTAAAACCCATTTAAAACCTCCAAACAACATACATTTATTGTTCTTTCACTTTAATTCCTCATTTTTTCCATCTCCTCACAATACTTTGATATTCACTGTTGCTTAAAATAAAGTTCTGAAGGCTGGACATTTTACAACTGGATCCAATGAAATGTGAACTGGTTTCTGCTAGCCTCACAGGTATACTTTTAGACAATTATTTATACTATTAATAATATGAAATGAAACAGCAAGTACAGAAGAACAGCATTTAGTTGTTTCTTTTTCATCTCGTGCTTGTATTCTATGTATACAATGTATCCAAAACAATTGCATGGAGAAAACCTAAAAGTAAAAATAAAATACAAAAATCTAGTTTTGATGTGAGATGAGATGAAACAGTTACTTAAATATATTAAAGTCTCTTCAATTTTCTTAGATCCTGGTGTCATTGATGTATTTGAATCCAAAATTTTATGATTCAATCTGTAAACAAAAGTGTTCAGGTGAAATATATTTCTTTTTTTACAAATCCTCAGATGAGCCCTCAGTAGTATTTTTTTTAAATTATGCCTTATCCTACCTTCCTGTCCCTACAGTGGATTTCATTTTTTTGTGTGGATTTTCTTTTGGTTCACCCTTTTTTCATTTTGTGAGTGAGGGCTGACACTTTTTGTGGAAAGACGTGGTTGAAGGAATATAACAGCTTTTGTATTCTCAAAATGAACTAATCTTGGCATCTGATTTTGACCCATTCCATCTCCAACCAACCTGCACTATAAATCTTATTTGAATTAATGTAGCTATTCCAGCCTTGGGAGATATGTTTTAGTACTTTGGAATCAAATGCTTCACAGTATTGAGCCAAACAATACTGAATTTATCCCCGAATTATCCACACTTCTACTGACAGCAGCCAGAAACCTGAGGAGTGTGCAGACATTTGGCAATGGTGATTTATGAGTAAGAGCTGCTTTGAGAACTGAGGGCTCCACTTGCCCTCTGGTGCCTGGTGGTTACATTTGCTTTGTGTGACATCTTATTTTCAGGTGCTGTTGAGTCAATCCTTTTATGCAAAGTAACAGAGTATCCAAGAGCAGGAAACACCTTGAACATCCCTCTTGGATATTTTTCATGTTAAACATTCTGTGGGTAGAACTGTTGGAGGTTTTTTTTTTGCTGAGAACAGAAATGTTGACAAATATAACACACATACATGGAAAAATTATCTATACTTTGTACAAAGAAAGGGTGGAGATTATTTACTTTGGATCATGCTAATTCCATTACTTTTAAAATGTCTCAAAAGCCCCCTAATGGCAGGATGGCTATGGATGTAAATAAGATTTTGACAGGAAGGCCACATTCTCTTGGCTTTAAATACAGATGCTCATAGCAAGACTGTCGTTATCTGAGAGGTTTGAATTGCATGTTTCCCCATACACTTGGATTCACTAATTTCCTACTAGGAAACTAGGATTTCTTCACCTTATCTTTTCTTTGATTATAACCTTCAACACTCACAGACTAATACAGACTCACACTATATCTCTAATATAATGTCATTCTTCCAGCTAATGCCATCAAAGGCCTTCTAGAATGGAATTTGCCCATTTGGTTCTCAAAGGTCTGTTCAGAATTTGGCATGCAATCACTGAAACTTTCATTTCTGTTTCTCATTTCTACAAAACTACTCAAAACATGTACAATTTACAACTCACTTGTCCCACATTATAAATTTGTCCTGCAAGCTTTAGCTAAGTTTGATGTGACTGACGGTCCATGAAATTCTGGAGGTTTTGTGGATATTTTATTAATGCAGTCAAATGTTAATCATATGCTGGCCTACTTAAAATCCCTGTGGTGACACAATCTCAAATGTGATTGAGATTGATTATATTTTGCTGCTAGAGCTATATCAGCAGGAAATTAATTGTAAAGCCCCCCTCCCAACTTCATTCCTTCATTTCCATCCCAATCTGAATTAATAGTAATAGTCTTTATAAACAAAAATAAAAAAGCATGCAATTATTTTCACAGAGATGCTTTTTGACGGGTTTTCTGTAAATTTCCTCTCAGTAAATGCCTTATATTTTAAATTCTAGCACAGGAATTCTGAAAAATTAAAAAGAAGAAGCTACAAACTTTATTGATAAGAAATTATTCCTTTTTTTAGCTTTACACAGTGAGTTTGTTCAAATATTATTCAGAAGAAAATCTTCTTGAGATGTTGTTCCTACCCCTTATCCAAGGCAGTTTCTCTACATTAGGATATTTCAGAAAACTTATGACTGATGTCAATATATGGCATTATTTTCCGTATTTGCCAGTGACCCTAACTCTTGAATAACTTGTCTCTTCCATCTTATATTTTTCTGAAGTATCTAGAACTCAGAAAGTTTTCAGTAACAATGGTGCTGCTTTAATTTGAAAAGCCCATCTAGTTGTTTTCAGTTGTCAGGACTGGACATACCACCAGTTATACTTGCTGACAAAAACCCCTAAACTTTAACCTGAATTGTAGCAGATGTTCTAAAATAAGGAAGAAGAAGCTGTGCATCTCAATTGATCATAAGCTTTTTTGTCAATATAAATAAGATCACCAGTATTACCAAAAGCTGGCTAATTAATTCTTTTGCCTAATTTTCTCTGAAAATACCATTTACAACTTTTCTTGTTAGATAATAGAATATCTCTAGCATTTTTGAATCTATGGAGTTTATTTCTAGGTTTAGAGGTAAAATCATTAGGGTCATAAACCTGAGAATATCACTGTAACACTAGAATCTGGTTTTGTCCTGTGTGCTGCTTCCTTTGAAAAGAGTAAGAAGAATTTGTAGCATTTTTTTGCTGTAAATCCTCTAGGAATGGAGTTGAAACTGACTATTTTTATACATGTAGCAGTGAATAGCAGCCACAATAGCAGGTTAATAATAAAATATCAGTCTAGAGATGATAGAGGTGTGAGGTTCTTTTCCCTTATCTCTGTGCCGCTAAACTCATTTACTTTGAAACATGTTGAAATGTTAACAATAATACCATAGTTAATAAAGCACATTAGTCGGTGTCTAAGAAGTTCTTGGCAATCACAATAGGCAGGTCAATATCTCCTGACTTCAGTGAGACTTACACATGTAAGTTCATCCTTGTTGGATAGGAAACCTGCCCTGGGTTAAGGCTTATGTGACAGGTAGTCATGGGAGTTCTGTAGACATCTGAATGATTGCTGAAGAGTGGTCAAATTATATGTTCAATCCATTTGAGGGTTTAGATTTCATTAAGACTTTGGATAGACATCTGAGCCATATGGAGTCATAAAGTTAAAGACTCATTTAAGTTGGAAAAGAAGTCTTAAGATCATTGAATCCAGCCATTTACTTAACACTGCAAAGTCCACCACTAAACCATGTCCCTAAGCATTACATCTACATATTTTTTTAACACTTCCATGCCTTTGTTGAGAATGTTATCTTGACGAAGCAGATCTGATTTGAATAGCAATGCCACAGTCTAGTAAACCCAGACTTGCATGTAAAGCTGCAGTAATTAACCTGCTTCACCCTATCTCACACCTGAATCCTTACATTCAATCCCTAAGGAATAAGAATTTAATTCTCAGTGAACAGAGGTTCACGGGGTAATTCTACAGACCATAAAGATTTCTTCCAACCCAAACCATTCTATGATTCTATGGCTGTATGTGTTTATGAAATTAAGATAGTCCGGGCATTTTTCAGTAGGAAGTAAGAAAACATATTATCATAAAAATCTTACACTTTTCAGAGGAAATAAAATGAGCTATCAGATAAACTGAAAAATAGAATTACATATTGGGTTTAAAATAAATTACACTATCAGGGCACAATTTCTTAGCATTCTTTGAAGCAATGCTTTTGTACTTTGAGTCTGGAGATATTTTGGACTGATACAAAATTTTACACTGCTTTGTGTAAGGGCTAGGTATAGCTGACATTTGCAATGCTTTCCATCTGGTTCTTTCTACATAACCAGGAGGTCTAAGTCTATAAATATTTCCCATTATATAAACTATCCTTTCTATAAACTTAATGGCTCTGGAGTATTTATATAATCCAGTTAGTTTCCTAATATGGCCAACTTTCAGTTATCCCCAGTTACATCATGTTTCCTTATTACACCCATATGTCTTCAGTGCTGTGTCATACGGTCCCTGTGATTTGTGTGGAAAAAGCTGATAGCTCCCTTCAGTTTATGCCCACTTCCAGTTTCACCTTTCCATCTTTGAACTTAACATTGAGTATTTAAATCTTTTACAACAGTTCCTCCCAATTTTCCATTTCTGAGAAGTATTTATCTTTTTCTACCTCCGTCATTCCACTAAAACACTATTTCCATTTGTTTTATGAGGAGATCTGGCATGCTTCCCCACATCCTGCTCAGCAAGGGTCAGGCAGTGCAGCACTACTTTTGCCAGTGTCTGCCCAAAATAATGCTGGTGGCAGTCCTACTGCAGCCAGAGCCTTCTGAGCCTTGGTGCTCCTCTGCAGAGCTGACAGTGTACCTGGAGCATGAATATACACCTGAAATTTCACTGCTCTTTGTGCAAAAGGGACATTTTGTTGAATTTGAATTACCCTGGCCACTTTTTGGCCAGTTCCTCACCCTGACACAGAACACACTTGCAGCTCTCATGCTGAGTTTCAGAATGCAAATTTGCAAAAGGAGAAATAAACCTATTTGATTCCAGGCAGCATTACTCTTCTCAGTGTGGATGCTCACAGGAATCTGGAAGTAAAATCTGAAGCATCATTCTTGACATGTAACCAAATTACTCTGAGAATTATTTAGCAGCAAGAATAAAATTACAGGATTGCATGGCCTAAGGAATTGAATTCCAAAAATTAGCTAGAAATCTACAATCTACACAATACACATATTCAAATCAATTGTCCTTTGAGCAGTTGAATACATGCAATATTCAGGAAAAACCTCACCTTTAGACAGATGTAAAAATCAGTAATGTAAAAATGAGTAAAGTAAGATGTAAAATTTTTTAAGAATTTACATATGCACACTGTGGGCTTAAGACTTCTGCTAACCTAGGGATCTCACATATCAAGATCAAAGCTGTCAGACAAAATCATAAAAACTGCATGTTGTCTGGGAGGTAATAGGAAGGGAAATGAGCAACATTCTAAAATAACCCAAATTAGCAAACTAAAACTCATAGGTGCAGAAAGTTTACAATCAGGACACATGTAATGTACAATTCTCTATCACCCAGAGATGAGTAAAAATTTTGAACTTAGACTTGTGGCAGCATTTCTATTATAGTTGTGTACAAGGAAACTTGTGAGCTCAGACACATCTGAACTGACACAGGCTGCAAAATTAATCTTCTGGAAATGCTGCAGTCTGATGCAGTGGGTGGCAACAGTTCTCCACTGTAATAAGAGGATGCTTCAGTGAGAAGATTTAGCAGTTAATAATGTTCAGAACCTTTATAATCTGGAACAAATATGGAAGTATGAGATTCTGTGTTTGAAATGTGTGTAGACTGAGATTTTCCCATCATGAGATGATAATTTCACTTTCATTCTTTGAAAGTTACAATGGTCCCTAAGGGACTTAATTACCAAATTTCTAACTGCCTGGAATTATGCTGGGCTTATTTAAATAATCTACCACAGACTTTGGTTCCTCAGGTTTTCACTCTTTTCTATAAATACCACAAAACTAGCATGTGTGTGAATTATTTTGATGGGTCAGGATTACAAAAGTCTAGACCTCTGAACTATATCAGGAGTGCTTTTCTAGATCCTTCTCTCACATCAAACACTATATTTGTATATATTTGTATTTTTGCCTCCATGATTCCCTTGAAAAGGTGAAGTAAGCTGCAAAATCTTTAGAAAGGTGTCAAAATTTCACTCTTGATGTAAAGTATTATTGAACTGGAACATCATAGCATAGCCCAAAGTAAATAGACATTAATGGACTATGTCTAGACTAAAAACTATGTAAAGGCAAAATGGCCAAGGAGAATACTATATTTAATTTTTTTTTTTAAGAGGAGACTTATTTATGCTTTGGGTAAAGGGATATGGAACATGATGGAACATGCCTGGCAAAAAGCAAAAACTACAGGGAATATTGTTTGGTCTGTATGTTTGAGAAATTTGGAACATAGAAGTGTCAGAAAGGAACCACTGAAGTTGCCACATCATAGCTCACCTCCCCTCTGACTGCATGGCAAAGTTGCTGTCAACAATGGAAAACTGGAGGTAGGTGGTATGCTTGAGAAAAAACTTTATTTTTTGATAACTATGCAGTCAATTCATCATGTCAGTACTATGGCTTTTTTCTTATATTTCTAGTCACTGTCAGGTGTGGAACACAAAGTAACAAAAGAATTAAAAATTATATCCTTTTACTGTTACAGTATTCTTGTGAAATCTCACACACTGTGGCACAGCTCCTGTGAAGTTATGAGATCATTCTTATCTATGTTAATATTTATGCTGTTGGTCCTTTTTTTTTTTTTTTTAGGAATTTACAATGTCAGCTTTTTGGAGCTTGGTGAAGATTTGTGTTAGGTGTGGAATATTATGCTGGGAATGGCAGAGAATGCTTTGGTTCCAGATGAAAAGGAAGCACACATATTGATGCATTGAGACCACTGGAAGGACACTGCGCTAAGCAGTTTTCCATGAATAATATTTATAGAGAACATTGCAATAAGGATGGTGGAAAAAAAGCTTCAGATTAAAGCACCCAACTGTTTTGGGCTTTCCAGTGTTACTTTCCCATTTATGTGCAACACTCTAAAACCAGAACGCTTGGCAGATGTTTCTGAGGTTCAAAATTCAATGACTATTCCATCATAAATAGTAGAGACATTAATGGAAAGATTTTTGAAGATATTTGTGCAACAGATTTTACTCCCTCCTCACATAGCAGAGGCATTGTTTTAATTTCTGACAGATTAACCTCAGGCCAGAATTTCCAATCTGTTGACAGTGCTTATGACTGGATCATTTATTTTAGCTAAAATGTCTCCAGATCAAATAAAAATACCAGTCTACACCCCAAACCCCAATTTAGATCAAGGTTAGGCTTGATACATTACTACATTACTTCATTTTTTTTTTGAGGAATCTACCATTATCATGTGGTGATTTGAAGTGCCTTAGTGCTGTTATGCAGCAGAAAACCACATTTGTTTTTGTTATCTTACTATTCAGGCTACTTTGGTCCCACTTCAAGAGAACATTTCAGTCTTAATTTCAGTGCAGTCTGGATGTTGATCTTTAAAAAGTAGAGTAAGCCTTTAAATATATGAAGGCGACTGCTGGTTTTAACTCTAAACTTCTTCTCCTCTCACCAATGAATCCTGCCAGTGTGTGACAGCAGGGCACTGCTGGCTTTTTTTCTATACATGCAAGTCCTGCAGAAGTTTGCTAACTGAAACAGATGAAAAGAAGGCAAAGAAAGGGCTGGGTGGTTCATCCTGCTGCAGCTGTTCAATGTTAACTTCAAAATGATAATACAAAACTCCTTTTGATGGTAATCTATATGGGATTTCTTAAAAAAAGAAATGTAAAATCAAGATCATAGAATTATAGAATCATTTAGGTTAGAAAAGACCTCCAAGATCATCAAGCCCAATCTTTGACCAAACACCACCATATCAACCTAACCACAGCATTAAGTGCCATGTCGAGTTTTTTTTTTGAGCACTGCTGAGGGTGGTGACTCCACACTTTGCTGAGCAGCCCATTCAGATACTTGACAACCCTTTAGGGGAAAGCATTCTTTCTCAGATTGATTACTTCCTTCTCCTATTGTCTGCTATAATCAGGAATTTAGTAATTCACCCTATGTTCTATTTCATGCAAAAGTTTGAGCCATAAATTCCTAATAATTCTCAATATTGTCATAAAATACAGTCTTATATAGTGACATATGGAAAGAACAAGAAATTAACTAGGCTTATTTTTTTTTAAATACAGATTTCCTACTTTGTGAATTCAGATATGGGTTTTAACTGAAGTTGCAATATATATAGGGAGTATGAGAATGAATATAGAGAAAAAAGAGATCCCACTATATACTATGAATTGTAAAAGGTAGAATCTTCTTTTGTAGTCTAGGATTAATGTATGTAATATGGATAAAATTAGGCACACTTAATTTATCTCTGAAATATTTTTAATGGAATTAATCTGCTTACCCATTACTGTATAGATTAATTCTATTATTCCCTTTGAAGGAGTACAAATACAACAATTATATTCTTGGCTGTTTCAGTGCATTGAGACAATTAAAGGAATTTCTCTTAAATAAGCAGATGTATTTCACTTTTCATCTTAGAAATTTCTTCACTGTCCGTAAGCTATTGTTAGTGTCACATGGCTATGTCTATGGAAATTAAAGAATCAGTATTTTACTTAATTAGCTTTATTTATTTACTTAGTTAGCTTTACATAGCCAGCAACTCTCAATATTTGTATTCCCAGACAGCTTAATTTCAAAATCATTCTACTATTTTGTGAGCCAGAACTTAAAAAAATGCATGCAGTTGATGAAGGTTGTCTAGATTGAAATGCAAAATTGGTACTGGAATAAAAGATTAACCTTAGATCAAATAAAAAGTGATTAAATCATTGTATCATTGAATGTGCTGCTGAAATCTAGAAATTTGCTAGGTTCTAGTCATTCCTTGGATTTCTACTCCTTCTGCAGCTCAAATTGTTACATCTCTTATTTGCTTGCACCTGAAGGCATATTCAACAGGCATTGGCCTGTTACTTGAAGACATATAAGAGAGCAGGGTCTTCAGGGAAAGTCCTCAGGAGGTACTCTGTACAGTTTTCTCTGTTTCCTTGACCAGTTCCATTGCTGACAGTGTTTCTCCAATCACACTTGTAGGAGTCAGGAGAAATTCACAGTTCACAGGCGTTGCACTAGTGTGTAAATCACATAATCAACAAGAACATCTGTCCCTTCATGGTCTCATTGACAGGCCAGCCTCAGCACTTTTGGGACAATGTTGTGGTTCACAGTCATGCAGCCAGAGTGCTGTCAGGTTCTGGGCTGAGCATTTAATTCCCCCCCCCCTAAATCTTTGACATATAGAGGTAGTTTGAGTTCAAAGCCCTGCATATAGGAAATGAAGGAGGTATTTTGGTTGATAATGTCCTTCCCCACTTTGCATTCCCATTTAGGAAAAAGTTGTTAGGGAAGCCTAACTAATAAATTTTATTTTCAGATCTAAATTTTCTATGCTCCCATGACTAATTTAACCCCAAACACCTTGTAGTTTCATGTGTATTATGCAATGATGCTGTCTCGCTTTTATGAAATGTAGAGGGGTTTTTTATGCACTATTGATTTGGCAAAATGTGCTTGGTCTTGCTTTTATGTTCTGGAGCATATCTTCACATATAAAAAATGAAAGTTTACTTTATGTTACCTATTTCGCATCCCTCTCCCAATTCATTGTAAATCAAGGTTAGAATTCCCCCAAAAATTAAGTCCTGGCCAAATGAGAAATGACAAAGACTGTTAAGGTTAAACAGTGCTTTATGGATGTAAATATTAAACTTGTATATAATTTTTACAGTATTTTACTCAAGTCTATCTCTAAGGAGAAGCACTGAATCTTTCCAAGTATTATTATTTCAGTTCAATATTTCTATTCCAACATTTATTTAAAAGTCTACAACTCAATGTGAACTTCACTACACAACATAAACCCATCGCTTTGGAAGAGAAGAAAGACTAAATGGTTCTATTTGTGCTTCTGATTCTTTATGAATACTAATGTTCACAATCACAGATTAAATTAATGTCAGTTGCCTCAGTCACACTTGGTAAATGAATCATAAAAGATTCATCTTGATATGGTAAGTTGTCCTTGACAGCAAATTAAAATCTTAATAAATGTCCTATTCAGAAAACACATCCATACGCAGTCTTCATTCCTAGAAATCACAGCCAGAGTGTGGATTCATTGTGGTTTTTTGTTTTATGAAAGCTGCCTATAATTATGTGTTATTTCTTAAATGCCCTGCTATGGTACAACAGGGATTTTAAACCTTAAAGGAAAATATTTCTGCTACTGCTTCAGCATTTTAGTAGGAACAACCCAATAATATACTGAAAGTGAAAGAAAAAGAAGATGAAATGCAATAATTTTATTTTTGGATTGTGTTGGAATGATTTTTTTTTCTCAAAGTCACTCCTTATTTTTGTGCCTTTTTGCTGTCAAAGAGCAGATCACATCTTCCTCTTGAACTAAAAATTGGATTTTGTACCCCTTTGAAGACAAAGGGAATGCTTTGTTATTGGTAAATGGGAGGAGCAGTTTTCACTACCCAAACCTAGTTAGGTCATGTCTGTGCAATGCTGAGGAGAAGGGAGGAATGAGAAAAGAAAATTACATCTTTCATTTGCTTTGGAAAGATGAGTAAATAGACAGCCAGGACTGTATATGATGTCAGACAGAGTACTTGGATTGATTTCCATAAGTTATATGTATTAAGAACTGAGTTCAACGTGGTGAACCATAACACATAAATTTAGAAGCCATAAATGACCTCTCGCTCTTTCACAAAAGAAATTTGTGTAATATATATAACAGGCCTTCCAATGAAATAAAATGATACTTAATTCTATCTGTAAATATTTTGAAATTCAGAGTTGATTTTCATAGCTGTAAAGATAACTTCTCTATTTCCCTTATCCAGTATAAGGAGATTGTACAGTTTAACACAAGATGAAATTCCTTAGTAAGAATCTTGCTGTATTTTGGCAACAGCAGGTGTTTGTGCAGCTTTCTGTTTTTGCAGAACTCTGTCATCTGTCATATATTCCTTATATTTCAAGAGCTAATTCAGAGCTTTTAGGCTGTGTAGCACTATTGTCCACACAGTACCACATACAGAATCTTTAATTATGCAGTGCAAGTCTGCAGATACAGTAGTGCTTATGAATTTCTACAGAAAATTATTATGGCACATGTACAGACTATACTTTTCCACATTAAATAATCCTAGTCTTTTCAATTCATTTTGTCAAAAAACTAGCTCACATTCTGGACTAATGATCTGTAAAATTTCATTTGTAGTGTAAAATAACACTAGAGATGAGATCTTTTAAAATCTTTGTAGAAGAGTTACTGGTGTGTGTTTCTATCACACTATCTGCACTTGATAATGGAGCCAGTGACAGTCCTTTTTAGTGACAGAGCAGCAGCTGAGCAAGTACAGCAGCTGAACAGACAAGGTCATCCAAAAAAACCCCAATATATCATGGAATAGGCATCGTTGTTCAGACTCAGCAGTGTTGCCACACTTAAAGCAATCTGTAATGAAAAATAACAAGGTTTTGTTAAAATAACAGAATGACAATTTGTTGCTCTCCTCCACTGAGTTTGGAGAAACTGTAAGTCTTAGAAGATATAAACCATAAAGATATATATATGTGAAGCTTTTGTTTCCATAAGGCCTTCCTGGTTCAGTTCAAGAAAGAGGATCTCTTGCTCTTGGGCAGCTATACCTCTATAACCTTTTTTATATTCACCACAAATCTTCTGAATACAATCCCAGACACAGAATGATCTATTTCTTCATGGCATCCTTTGGATTTAATTATAGCTTTGAGTCCTGTGTGAAGGATAGTGAATGAAATGCCTACTCTCTGATGTGCTTCAATAAAGCTGCCTATAATCATTGAGTCAGAGAAAGATGGGAATTAAAAACAAAGTATTATTATTAATAAGTGCTTTTAATAGCACTATTCACTGTTAATGTCTATCAATACTGAGAATACTTTCAAGGTGCCAGATTGTATCCTTTTTGAGACTTTATGGTTATTCTGTTTGAACTTTGGTTTTCTATTTTTGAGCTGTCTGCCTTTCTGTCAACAGAAGAAAATATAATGCATAAGTAAAGGCTAATTAATTTGGCAAATTTTAGACAGCATCTTTAAAATTAGATGAATTGTATCTTATACTCCACTGATTATATTGACTATATCTCCGTTGACAGTGGAGGCAAGGTACTTTATAGGCTTCTCTATTTAGTCTGATTAATCACATTTGCATATCAAGTTGAATTGCACACTTGGTAACGTGCACGTCTTCACATTGAGATTTACGAGCACAGTAGTTAATCCCTGGGGTTTGTAGTTTTATGACTTGACTGTGGGACCCAGCTTTCTCTTCCTGAATTCACTCATCAACAGACTCCAGAGTCTGAGGCAAATAAAGCTGAGGTTTTACAGGCAGTGGCTTTGTACAGCTTGTCAGCCCTCTGAGGGGATCTGGCACAGAAGGAATGCCTATGCCAGGAGGTGGGTATCAAAGCAGTCATGTAAGGAGCTGAAGTTCCAACACATGGACAATTCCTACTGTGATGTAACTACTGGTTTAGATCAGAGATTGAAAATTGCCAGTCTAACACAAGCTATTGATAAAGTACTGAGAAAAAAAAACAGTTTTGCCAAATCTTAGAGGCTGAGAGGACAAAAAAAAAAACCTCAAATATTTGCAAATCTTTGAAAACTCATAAAACTCAGTTCCCAAAAAGGCAGACATAACAAAACACAATAATATTCAATGTTCAATGGAACTCTTTCTAATTTTACCTGTAAAAATAATAGAATTTTAAAATCTGATGTTGTTTCTGCAAATTTAATCCAAGTCTGAAAAAGCCTGCTTTCTTCTAAACCTTTCTTCTTTAGCATAATTGGGCTATTGCTTGTCTTGTTTTCCTCTTAAACTTTCTCTCTCTCCATAGACAGTCAAATCTGTTAGCCTGATAATGCAATCATCTTTAGGCATAACTTATGCAGGACAGCATCTGTCAGGAAAGCATAAATTCTTTCTTAATTAAAAAGAGAGAAAAAAAGAAAAAAAATTATATTCAAGTGTTTTGGTTGTGAAGTGTTCAAGGCATGTGCACTTCAGAGTCTTGCAAAATAGGTTTCCTTCTTCAGTGCATATTGTAGGTTTGCACAGTGATGAAAACACTTCAGTTTTGGACTGAGGCACACTGAGGTCAGATGGAGAGGAAACAGGCTGTGACTTTAATGGGTGCATCTTTGGTTTAAGGAAGAAAATTTTCCTTTTGAATTTCATCAGTTATCATCATTTATATCTGCAAGCATTTCTAGGGTTGGAAATCTGATCTTAAATGGAAAGTGCTGGCAGACTTGGTGTGTTTTGTTGCTAACGTGCTGTCTGCATCCCCTGGCAAGAAGTCCTGGGATCAGTAACTGACACTTACCCATTGCCTGTGCTGACTAATATTTCCTGAGCTGTGCTCTGCAGCCTGCTCTCTATGATTAATTGACCACATAAACCCATATTTGTTAATGGGTTCATAGTATTTTCCTTAGTCAGTTGGCTAAACAAATACTTCATATCTTTGAAGGCAAGGATACACTTTATTGCTTCCACATATGGCTCTAAAAGGATGTGATACAGAGGAACGCAATGTGCCTAAGCCAACAGGAAAGAAAAAAAAGAAACATGTACAAAGGCCCTTAAAAATTGTTTTTCTTCTCACTCTGTTTTTTGCATTATTCACTCCAGAAAAACAGGCCAGCAATTTAAACAGTGAAAGGGAATCTGGGAGGAGTGTAGATAGCAGAAGAAAATTCAATAATATAAAATATTAAGATTGTACAGACTAAGCTGTGATGTTCTGAATTTTGACCATAATCAAGAAAATTGTTTGGGATATGCTTAAGCTATTAAGGAGAAGACAAAGTACTTAATAGTTTAGGCAATGAGTCATGAAAACCCCATGTTTGCAAACACTGTTGCTCTTCTGGAAAAATAAAAAGCTATACTCTGCACCATGGACAGGTTTACACAAAGTTCATTTGGCCAAAATGCCTTCATTTGACTTACTTGATCACAAAGGATCCTCTGTGCTCAGATTTTTCTTCTATGAGTAATAATTTAACATCTTCAAGCATTTCTCCAGGTATTTGTTCCCCACAAGTACCTTCCCTCCTCAGCAGCATCGCTGACTTCCCTGAGGGACAGAGACCTCTGACATTTGGGGAACCTCTGAGTGTGTAAGAAAGATTATAAAGAAAATAAATTTCCTGATAATTTTTTTTCTTTACGTTTTTAAATAAAGATGTCTTCTGTAATAGTTTGCTCCTAGAGAAAAAAAAATATATATACTTCCTAATTGTCTTTGACTTAAAACCAGAAGCAGAAGTCTTTGACTTTTGTCTTTTTATACTTTTGTTGCAGATCTAGTAGAGTACTGATGACAGCAAAGGGAAGGCACCCAGGAAAAATACTGGGTAGAAAACTTGAATTATATCATGCCTACACTGTCAGACAATTTTATTGTCATGAATGCCGGCCACTGAGGGGAAATCAGAAGCATAGAGCCAGATAAATAGTTAGTTTGTGTCATTGTCAAATGGGGTGTCCATGGAATTGAAATCTGGGCACAGCACTGGAGTAACTATCACAGAAGAATCCTGTTTAATTTTTATTTTCTTCAGGATGGGAGGGTAGATTTTCTCCATGCATGATTTTCAGAGCTGTTAGCTGAGTCACTGGGGTTTGGCGCAGTGCCGAAGATCCTGGCTTTGATTAGTTCTTTTTCAACTCTGAATCCCAGTACTTGAGCTATTCTGATAGATTTTATTTGTTAATAGCTCCTATCTGTTAAGTGAATGCTGTGTTATCCAATATTACAATTTTAAAATTTTAGTGGAAAAACATAATTGTCATACTTTGCTTCCAATCAACCAAGACGCTAAAATAATTTTCTTTGTAATTCTGACTCATTATAGCCTGATTCACATGGAAAACTTTGCTGCAATTTATGACAGATTTAAGCAAATAGTGCCTTTACCAGCATCTCATGCTTAATATCAATGTTGAACCTTTTTTCACTTTTTTCCCTGAATTCCTGTGCTAAATCCAGATCAACCTTTTGTGGGTAATTACATGCAAAAGATCTTCTGATCTGATCTGATCCTGCTTTTATGGGTGACAGAGCAGAGACACTGGAATAAGCAAACAGGAGTCCACTAGGCTCTAGTATGTTCTGGGTACAACTGCACTGCTTAGATATGCTTATATTTAAAAAGGACTTGTGTCCAAGCCTACATGCTTGGTGCTCTTCCAAACTTAGATGAAACAGGCAGGTTTCATCATGAGCTGAGGAAATAATGTCAAGTGTCAAAACTCTGATGGGAAAAATAGATAAGTTAAAATTTGTCTAACAAAGTTTAAAAAAATATTGTGTATTTTAAATAAAATTATTATATGATATAATAACAATAAGTTCAGAAGTGAAAAGGAAAATCTTCCTCTTAAAAATTATTTTTGGAATGAAGTGCTACATTGTATAAAATTTCTCTATTCCTCAGACACAAAAGAACAGAAATATTGACTCATGTTAGGAAATGATTTAAAGAAAATTTTCAGTAAATATTGTAACTATTTTTAAAAAGCTTCAAAATCTAAAGTGGACATGCTGAGATCTCATAAAACATTCATAATATTTTTTTCTTGTCCTGAGAGGAGCATCCAAAGTAAATTTTAATCCACAAGCAGAGCTTCTTGTATCAGCTCAGTCATAAAATAGTTCGTAAGCACTATACCAATATTCCTTTGACTCTTAAATCAGAGAGGATCCTAAGCACCCCAAAAGTGCTCAAAATTTTTACAAATGTCCATTATGTATATTTCACTCTCTTGGTAGTTACTGTCAGAACCACCAGCAAAACCTCCACAGAAAGATGGACACAAAATATATTTTTGGAAACATCTTCAGGCAAATTTGTAAATGCCTGTTTCTCAACATCTGACAGGAAGAAGAACCAAATGGAAAACATTTTGGTATTTCCTCATAAAAATGCATGTTAGCAGCAGAAAGTAACAGAATCATGAACCTTAAAATGACAGTATCAAGCCATGCCTAAAATAACAAATTTCTTTATCTGACACAATCAGAAAATGTACTGGATGAAGAGAATACATGTGCAAGAACACTTTTCAAGTTTCATCACCTCTAAATGTAGCTAATGACCTTTGGGAAGTTCATTGATAATAAATCTGGAATTAATGAATGTATATGGAAAAGCAAGGGAGAAAATAGTTGGAGAGACCAGCTGTAGATTCAATTTTGTACATGTCTTTCAAAAATGCTGGTTTTATGGTCCAGTGACAGCTTACTTCTTGAATGAAGCTCACATAATTGTCCCTTGCAAAACTATTCCTGCAATTTGGTTGTTAACAGAAAACTCAGGCATTGTTTACTCCTATGGAAGCTAGGAATGCTCAGAGTTTGCAGAAATGATTAGACAGTTAAAAAAGAATGGGCAAAAACATCAGTGACACCATTGCAGGAATTGTTTGTACCTTTTACAATAAGATCTAATTGAAAATAATTCTCCCACTGATCAAAGTTCAAATAATAAACATCAATAAATATGCCTTGCCACAACTTGGAGAACAGTTTTAGAAACAGAGTTGGAAGAAAAAGGTTTTTCTACACCAAACTATTATCTAAAGCTCTGTGCCATCTTTTACAGGATAAAATATTACTGGGGTGGTTATATACAAAATCTATATTGCCTCACAACAATTTTTACATAGCTATTTTAAGTTATTAGAGAAGGAAATAAGCTATTAAGAAGAAACAAGTTACAAATGTATTTCATACCATGGTTTTCTTAAAGAAATATATATATATATGAAATACATATAATGTGCTTACTGAAGAGGCTACTGCATTTCAATTGAAGGCAAAATGTTCCCTGTATGTAATACCCAGCTTTAATAAGTATTGTGAGGTTTATGTATTATTTGATCAGCTCTTGAAGATGAGCACTGGAAAAAGAGGGGTATACATTGAAATATTATTTTCTATTCTTATCAAGCTATACTCTTTTAAATTGTTTATCCTCCAGCCCAGTGGACTTGGGAAACAAGTCTGGAAGAGACATAGTAAATTCCATATAACTATATTTTAGAGATAAACATGTCAAAAGGAATGTGCCTATGCCTTGTGGCATAGAAATGCCACTTGCTTTTTAATATATGACATTTCCTGCTCTGGCAGTTTCTGAAAAAGCTTCTTAGTCCAAACTCACTCTGATGCAGCAGTTTTTAGATCCTAAGCTTACAATACAAAATATAGGCAGCTTTAAGGAAAATTGTGTTATTTATGAACTGCAAGTAACAGTTCAATAATTCAGGTCCATTAGTCATTTACTCATATCTACTTTAGGTCCATCCAAGGCAGATTTATGAATACAGTTCATAACAAACAGTAGTCACTTTCCACTTCCTAAATCTGCTTAACATTTGTAAAAGTTGAAAAAATGCAAGTATATGCACTGAGGGGCTTGGAATCTTTATGTCTTTTACATAAATGTCAGAACTGCTAAAATTAATTTTGAAACAAAATATCTGTAACAGGGAGCATTACCAGATACTCTGTTTTGAAAAAAAAATTTGAAGGCTTTTAATTATGAAAAAAAATGGTGGAAGAGAAGTGGGGGCTCAATTTTTTTCATTGTGGTTTCTATTTGTTGCAGCAAATGTTTCTAGGATGGTGTAAATTTATTGGCATTCCTAGAGCTTCTTGTGGCACTTACTGAATAAGGAAAAAATTTCAGAATCAAATTTGCTTGCATTGTATTATTTTCACTTTCAACTGTTCGGCATTTTTGAGAAGTTTGAGACTATCAGCCTGTAATTAGTGCAATGGTCGTGATTAAAGGCAGTAACGATTCGCAAGGGTGACTTCTGGCCACTCAAGCAGTTAAAATAATCAATGGGTCTCCAATCTGAACATTGGTGTTTCAGTAGTTGATGCAGAATTCCAAATGTCTGGGTGCAGAATATAAAAGCAGCAAGATAATGTGGCTGGAAGGTATTACTGAAGCTGACATCATGTCTCTTACAGCCAGACGTGCAGATCAGCGCTGTATCACACATGCCAGATCTGAACAGTCTTTGGAAAGGTGCTGGTGTTCCACACTTGAAAGGAAAAATATCCTATTAATCATGGAATATTTCACAGGAAGAAAAAAAGACCCAGTACTAATATTTGTACTAATATAGTTTTATCAGACTCTTCCAATTCTTGCTAGCACCAGCAGACAATGATTCCCAGTAGCAGGAAACCACAGTCGGGTCCTGAGAATTCTCATCCTACTAGCTTGCAGATACAAGAGAAGATCTATCTCAAATTTTGTTAGGTTTTAAATTATATAGAACAAAAAAACCTGCCATCTGAAGAAGGAGCTCTGCAGGCTTCTAAAATGCTTGTCATTGCAAAGGCTTCCTAATATCTCTGTCTTCTTCTTCCCAGGGTCTGGGGGGATTGGTACTTAGCTCAGATGGAATTTAGAACTTATTGTAAGCTTTATCAAACTAATATGACAACTTCTGTTATATGAGTAATTTCATAAATGCCTTTTTGGACTGTGATACAGAAGGACAGACACTCTGGGCTTTATTTCATGTCCTGTGTAGCACTCGCCCAAGAATCAATTAACCAGGAAAGGAAAAAAAAAACTGAAAAGAAGCAGAGAAATTCTAGACTGGGATTACAGTTATTCATAATAACCTAATGATCTGGATTACAAAAAAAGTTTAGAGAATTTCAGAGTCATTAACAATATTAAAATGCTTGTGATTATATAGAAGTAAGAGAATCATCAAGAAGTCTGCATTGATTTATTATGCTTGCTTCATGATTCCTTTATAAGCAAATGTCATATATGAATATTACAATAGTTAATTTATATGCCAATTTTTATGAATTTCCCCACTGAAAATTGTGAATAAAATCAAGATGCAAAATTTAATGCAATAAACAAAGCAGAATTTGATAGTTAACTTTGAAATAAAGCTAACACAATATACAAATAATGTACAAATAAAAGCGGGATTTTATCAGTAAAAATCCACATTAATTTTACTTCTGCCAGTCAGTCTTAATTTCTAAAAGCTGTAGACCAAGACTGCATTGGTAGAAGTGCTGTTTTCATTTGTAATAACTCAGAAAATCAGAAATGTTAGTACTCCTATGCACTATTTCAGCTGCCATTCTACTAGGACTAGTTGTAAAGAGAAGACCACTGGGGGAAGATGGCTTTTTAAATGAGTTATTAAGGTTAATATGATAAAAACAGATATTGCATTTCTTAAGGAACTCCTGGGAGTGTACCACAATCCATGTCAACTTCTAGGCAGAATGAAGATATAAAACAGCTTACAAAAAGAAGTGTGGAGAAAGGACTAATATAAATGACTTCATGGTATACTGCCTATTGTATAGTTTCCTATGTGCTGCTGATCCATAATTTTATTTCATTTAATTTCATTCACTTATAAATATCACAAAGCCAGTAAAGAAGTCTAGGAATAAGAGGCCTTCCAGTACTTCTGTTGCCTCCTCACTGATTTTTCCATGCTTTTCTTCTCCCTATTTCACCACAATTGATTACAGTGTACTGCATTGTATTGTGAAATTTAGGATCAGAGTGAACTTTAAAAAAAAAAAAAGGAGTTTACTTAAATTTTTGATATATTTTCAAAAACACTCAATTGAGCACAGAAACCTACTAGCAGCAAGGTACTTCTGAAGGGTTGATTGATGGGACTGGATTTGATTTAAACCCAATGCTTATGGATGAGTGACAAGAATGACTTTCCATGATTTTTACGATGGTTTTCTGGAAGCTCTGGAAAGTAGTGATTAGTAACTATAAAACTAGCTCGGACTGATGAACTGCAAAATGAAGCCTGTTCTATAATCCTTTCTTTGCATCTCCTTATTCAGTTTGCTTTTAAATCAGTGTGCAGAATGCCAGTATATAATAACAACTTGCCAAATCAGCAGTGGATTGATAAAATGAAAAAGTCAGCAGGTAAGAGATGTGTGCTTTAGGATGGTTCTTTAAAGCTGAACTACATTTGTGCAAAGTTGCTTACCAGGAGAAGTATTTACTGTACCTCTGTTCTTCCTGGCAATCACCGGCGGGCTCACAGCTGGGGGATGCACTGCAGTGCAAAAGGTTTTGAGCGACGTTGGATGAAAACATGCGCCAGCCTCATCGTAAAAGCTTATGTTAACCAACAGCCTCTCTGCTCTTTTAACAGAAGTGTCTGTTCTATGCCTCCTGTCTGGGAGCTGACAAGCAGCTCCTGATTGCCAGGCATCTGTTACTGGCATGAATGGACAGTGAAAACCCACTATCTAGCTCTGGTTTTAGAGATGGTTGGCTCCTGCATTTATGGAGAGCAGCTCTGCTTCCAATAAAAAATGATTTAGAAAAATTTACTATCAGATCTCTTCTTCTGAGGGTGGGCTGGCTGCTTTGAAAGGGAAATATCTCCAAGAGTGATATGACTCTCACAGTGGCTGTGAGGACTTGAATGCAAGATTTATGCTTAAATACATAGATTGCAAATCATGGCTAGGCTTGCAATACAGAGAAAGTACAAGGGAAATATATTTTCCCTCCTGAAAAAACAGTCAAGCAGAGATTCTTGGAGTGGGGCTGTGGCTTAATGAAGAGGAAGCCATCAAGATTAGGGGATGCTTGGCAGGATCTGCCACATTTGCTCACACTGTCCTGTGCATTTTGAGTTGGGGCTAGAAACAAAGACTACTGTGTGGTCAGCAGAGCACTAGACCAAAGGCTTTTTTTATTGCAGAAACAACCCCCAAGGCATGATGGTCATGGCAACATCTACATAAAAGTTACTTTTTGCATATGTAGACACTTTTGGGCAAAATTTTGTCCACTTTCTAATAGGGTGGCAAGCAATAAGGCAAAAACAAGGCTGCTGAAGAGCCATATGAACTGTGAGAGTAAGAATTTATCATTCTTGCCAATAGGATAACTTCAGAAATCAATGAAACTCCTTTTGCTGCCTTTGCTGCACATCCAGAAAGGCCAGCAAGTTGCCTACTTTGGAGTGGCTAAAGTACTGAGTCGCTTAGTGCCAGCTGGATCTGCCATTGAATGTCCATAGACTCTGACTACCTCTGTCAGGGCTATAAATAAAGCTTTTCATGGAAGAATTGACCTGAAATCCTCTACTGCTGTTGTGTGAGGACACAGCAATTCACATACATGAATCATAAAAGCCGTCCATATTCTTCTGTCCTATTTCTACAGTCACACACAAAAATGTGTGTGTATGGATTTATTAATTTGTCATACACTGATCAACGGTTAGGTTTAAGAGAGTGAAGAAAAAAATAAATAAAAGCATTTATGTCTTAAATTGCTATCTGAGGAAATTCCAAAGTTATGACAAATGGCTTCCAAACAAATACTTAGGGGAATGAGTACTACATTTTATAAAGCAATTGTATTACATGCCGTAGCTCATGTTCAAGAGGGGACACTGCAAATGCATCTCAAGTAAGATTGAAATTAGCTATTAATGGCAGCGTTATTACTTATTAGTAGCAATTATGTTTGTCATTTGGGTGAGTAAAGTTCATGTCACAAATAGAGCTGCATCTCCTGGAGCAAGACAGACTGCTGCTATTTTTTTCTATTTGATGATCTTCCATAAGCAGAACCCACCAAGTTATTAGAGGTAAAGCTGAGGCACTAAAGGTTCTGGAGGAAGTAGAAATCAGAGTTTTGTCACACTGAGAAATACTTAACTCTAACCTGCTTAAGAGATTTAGACCCCCATCAAATTTAAATGAGGGTGATCATACTAGCATTATTGACTTTCAGTTGAACTTGATCTTCATGACTCATAGCATTTCTATTTCCATACATTCAGTCATCAGGTAACTCACACTGTGGGACAAAAGTATAATACAGGATTGTGCTATGAAATGCAAATTTCTGGACTTGTGATATCTTCACAAGCAAAAGTCATTCTCAAGAATGTTTCACCAGTAGGAGTCATATAGCAGCACAGGAATTCTGGAACAGGATGAAATTATTGGTCAAAAAAATCTGAATGTTAAAGTACAATACTTACATTTTCCTGGCCTTGTAAACAAAAAATCCTGATTGCCTGTGCAGTCTTCTATAAAAGAGAAATAAATAAATGAAAACCCACATGCTGGCAAGCTGAATGAGCTATTACCAGAAGATGGCAGTGATGTCTTTTTGCAGCTGTAGTCACCATGCCATTTACAAGAATAACCTAATTGCTGTACAGTTATATCGTAGTAAAAAAGGGACATTGGTTATAGTCAAAACAATTACCTCCTGGTATCTTTATCGGTATATCTAATGTACTACAATTTCTTAGTAATTTTTAGTTCAGTTTTCTTTTCTGTTTAGACTGTGGTTATTTTGGAAATCAGCCAAGATCTAACAGCGTGTATAATATTTTAGTTGCAGCATTAACAACAATTTGACACACCTTAAGTTCAATTATTATTAGAAGAATCTCATTGGAGGCCATTTTCCCATCACTCACTAGATCTATGAAACCCTTATTAAATCAGCTTTTTGCTGATTTAAAGGTTCTTTAAAATAATAGCAGAAAATGTAGCAAGGACAAATTTATTATAAACAAGGAAAATTATTTTATTGTATCCACATCATAGCTTCCTGTGTAAATTCCAAGGTGCTTGACCACAGTGTGCTACATTTCAGGTAAATTCCCTAATCTCAGTAGAATTATGCTGCACTTGCAAAATGACTTTAATTTCATGTAGCAGTGAGAGCCTCACAGTCATTCTCTAGCCTGGATGATGCAAGAAGCTATATAAAGAGAAAATCAGGGTTTCTGCTTTTAATTTCATAGGTCACAGAATTATACCATCCCAAACTAGACAAATGAGTGATTTGTGGAGGATATGTGATGCCTTTTGCCATAAAACCTGTCACCCCTACACACTTCATTGTCTCATCAAAAATGTGAGTGTGTCTGCTACTGCCAGTGCTGCCATGATCCAAAAATGATTCAGATCAGAGGTGCTGCTGCTTATCAACAATTCAACAATAATAAAATCATCTGGCCATTTAATTTTTTTAGAAAAATAAAGGTTTTTAATTTTAATTGTACCATGAGCTTAAACACTGTTATTGGCAATAATACTGCCTTAAATGCTTTTTTCTTTGCCAGTTACAGATTCCCTAAGCTCTTTACTGCTATGTAAATGTGAAAAACTCAAACCTTAGCAATGGATTGGAACCACTGATTCTCCTAAAGTCCCCTAAGCAAACTGAACACTGAGCTGCCATGTCAAGCCTGTTAAGTCATTTGAAGGAATTTGGGAAGTCAGCACACTGGGGTAATTTCCTGGCAATTCATCTATAATGTCTACTGCCTGTTCCAATTTTTGACACATAGATATATTATACTCAACTGTGACCAGCCTGCATAAACCGTAAACTCTCTTGAAAATATAGAATGTGAAGAAGTAGGCTTTCTTAGTACTTTTAGAAAGGTAGATAAATCATATCAAACTTCAAATAACAGATGACCAGCTTTTGAATGGCTGAATACCTGTGTATATTTTTATCTAAGAGTGGAATGTAAAATATGTCAACAATGTAACTGGATTAATATTTAAAATTATTTCAGAGTGCTTGCCAAACGTCTAAGTACCTGAAGCAATCTTCAACACATGACTCAGTTTCATGTTTGCCTAACACAAGCTTCACCCATTTATTTATAGAAAATGACTTAAGTTCTTTCTAAAGTGTGTTTGATTTTACTTGAATTTGCAGATCACTTATGGAAGTCCCATTCCTGGAAATCTTCAAGGCCACATTGGATGGTGTTTTGAACAACCCGGTCTAGTGGAAGGTGCTCCTCCCTGGCCATGACATGGAACAAGATGATCTTTAAAGCCCCTTCCAATCCAAACAAATCTTTGAATCTGTGATTCTATAAATTTAGCAGGTTACTGGTGCATATTTTAAATTATACCACTTTATGGAAAGGATAGATATGTCCAATAGATATATTAGTGGGGTTTTATAACAAAAGGGAATGGGAAGCTTTTAAAAGATCAAGGGCATTTAATGCAGAGATGTAGGTCAGCTGAAATTTAAAGTTCATGAAGCACTCTGAAGGCTTTTGAATACATCCCAGTAGGAAATCTGTGAGTAGGACTTCACGTCCTTGCCATGTGGAAATACTTTCTTTCTTATCATGCTGTAATGCTGAACACCAGAACCCTTATATCTTTTTCCTTTCATTATTGTCTGAAGATGTGAAGTTCTGTTGGGCTCTTCATCACCCAATGACAAGTATAACTCATGCTCAAGGAAATGGATAAATATAAGTTTTGATACACTACACTGTGAATTTAAGAAAAATCATTGTGGATATTTTGTTTTTAAAGGTGAACAGAATAATTCAGTGGATGAAAGCAAGGTGGTTTAGAAAGCTAAATGTGTCCACTGTATTTGAAAAGAGAAGCATTTCCTTTACAAATGGATTACAGTCTTCCTCAGCCTATTGAAACTAATATTTTTTACCATAACTAGGGTTTTTTCAGATCCCATTTCAAGATCTTTTTCTTCCAGCATAGTTCAATGAGTGAAACCACACAGATTGCCATCACACAGCCCAAAGTCTGCTGATGAAATCTAAAGAAGTGCTTCCTTTTTATGCTCTTACTCTTTTAATTTTCCAACTACGTACAAACTTCAAAATATTTCAGTTTCTGGATAGAAAAGATATTTTCTAGATTTTGTGAGTTTTTTAATGGAAAAAAAAAAGAAAAAAGTCAATATTCTACTGAAAACAAATATTTATTTATATCTCTTCTCCACTGAGAAAACCAGAACACCTCATTCTGGATAATTCTGTAATTTATTTTCTTTTTTATGAGCCCACACTCATACTAATCTCCTTGCAACTGTCAGTAAGTGATGTAACTTAAAAGAAATATTTCGGTTGTTACATATAAACTAAGATAAGATCAAAATACTCTCTGGTTAGGATTATTTATACCAATTTCTACTGTGACTTTGTCTATTAAAACAATCAAATGCACAGTTCACTCTCTAATGACTGAAGAATTGGATTGTGCAGTAAATAAAAAATTGGCAGAGCAAAACATCTGAGCTGCAGGCTATAAAGGAAAAGAAAAATAGAAAAGGTCTCTGATAAAAAGAAAAGGAGTGACTGAAAGATCATTTCTACATTTTGGAGACCTCTTGAAAAAGGGTGACCCTGGTAACTGGGCAGACAAAGAACACATTATTAGTGAGCATTAACTTCAGGATTGCAGCCAAGGGACAGATATTAGAAAATGAATAAAGCACTAAAAATCTCTTTCTATCTCAAAACTGTGGAAATATAATGACAAATTAATTAAGAGGAACTGTACAATCATGTACTACGATCTTGTCCATTCGCAAGCTAAGAAAGGTTGTATGGGGTCAACACTTGGATGCAAACTCCTGTTAGAAAGAACCAGATCAACAAAGTCCAAGCTTCTTAGACTAAAGGCCAAACACATCATTCAATACTATCAAATGCTGACATCCTCTTTTTGGACGGATTCCATTATATTTTCTTTAGGTAGCTTAAACACAGAACAGAGAGTTGAAAGCCTAAGTCAAGTTTTCTAGTGGAAATCCATGTGCACTGCAGGAAAATAATTACTTCCTATAGTAAGAAAAGGTGTAAAGAAAGAATAACAGTCAAAAGCTGAAAATGAGAAATTCTCAGCGGTGACTGAACATTTCAAAAATTGACCACAGGGCCTCAAAAGGTGGGACAATGTGAGACCAGTTTGCATTAAAAAGTAGCTTAAAAACATAAATAATTATAAAATTTAGATTTTGAAAGAAATAATTAGACAGGCTAGAACTATAATGACTTGTGTTTGATTAGAATTTCTCACACTTAAATTAACCTCTAAAATCTTTGGATTTGTTTTCTATGCTTGTCAATTACCAACGGGACTAGAAAGAAATGCTTCTAGAGAGAAAATCTGTTAGCATTTTTAGACACTGTCTGTGGACCTACCTTCCAGATGTTCCTGTTTTTCCACAGTGTTTTGAAGAAGCTTGAGATGCTTTGATGATTAATGTGGAAATGTTAGCCATCCTCATTATCCCTACTCTCCTTTCACTCTCTGAAAATATGAATGATCACAGGATCATCTCACAGTGGCTCTGAGTTCAATAGGAAAGCTATAGGTGGTTTATAATCCAAACTCTGCTAAGACCCATGGAAATGTATTTACTGAGATGGTTTTGTCAGTTCAGTAGAGCACATCACTTTGTCTGGACAAGAGTGTGAGTAAGGCTGTGCAAATGTATCTATTACAGTAGGAACCTGGGAGGAACTTTAGAATTGCAAAACTTAATAATGTTTTTCATATTCATATTTTAATACATCCAGAAAGTCAGATTACATGCACAAAATACCTCAAATGTCTCTTTCTAAAGCAGTCATTGGTCTGTCATTATAACTTTCATTTGGGAGGAATCTTTTGTGTGGTAGCTTTTACTATCACAGTAATGATAGAAATGCTGCAGTCACTGTAATGATTTGAAAGGGCAAATATTGTAACATTTCAGTCAGCTTCCTAAAAGGCATTACTTCTTTCTGCAAACCTTGTTTTAGTTATACCTTTTGACTTGGAAAACACTGACCATGGCATGAAGAATAATAGTAAAGGCAGGGTATTTTTGACTGAGTCCACTGCTTAGTTTAATGAGGAAGACTGTCATTGTCTGAATTGTTACAAATCACTTTGACAGTTAACAAAAAAATGTAGGAAAAATTCACTTGGTGCCTCTTCAGTTCCCTCTCTGATGCTTTTTAACCAGAGTTACAATAGTATCCCGTTTCCCTGACCTGTATAAGGAATGTGGGCTCAGTTACTTTTTCGTTTTAAAAGTCAGGGATTCCAGCTGGTAACAGCAGCTTTTCTTTCTGCCCTTTGAAGTAGAGATAACAGATGATATTAGATTTACAAAAAGCCCAGTAACATTTATTAAATTTTAGGAGCCTTCCTTCTAAACACACAATATCCTTTAAAAACTTGATCTAAGGGGGATTATGAAAGATAGAGTGCAGTAAGAGAAGAGAGACTGCTGCCTGGTGTAGTTCAGAAGCAATAGAGAGCACACTACAGAGTATTTTCTTCAAGTGATTTTCATTTGCTGCTTTGTTAGTCATTTTTAGGTACAGTGTTCAGTTTGAAACTCAGAACAATGCTAATCTAAGATAAATGCATCTGCTAGAATTGATCTACCAACTTGTGGTGCTCTCTAACTTAGGGTCCCAGCTCTATACAGCGAGATTTTCCCTCCTCTGAAAGAGATGATAAGGAACACACAGACAATCACTTTGAATTAATCACTTGAAGGACAGTCTCTTCTGAACAGGCAGGCCAACACATCCTTACAGAGGAAATTCAATGGTAATATTTCTTTTCTAATTTATACACATAATTGAGATTTAAAAAATCTGTTCACACCACTTTTGAGAGGGATAGAGGCACAAAAATAGAAATATGTTTGCATTAATGATATACAGTAGGAATAATGTTCAGGTGGGTATTATTACTCTAGTGAAATTAAGGACTAGCAATGATTAGCAACACAGACCTCTGCTAATGTATTCTGTCAATTTATATGATGATAATAGTAAAATAATTGGAGTTAGTTTGAATCATCAGATCCTACTCCATATAGAGAGAACATACAAACACAGTATCTACTGAGACTTAAGACACTGAAGGTCAAAGAAGATTTTCTGCTATTGAATTCCAGCTCCTCAGGGAAGTTTTTGCTTTTGCAGCAGAAAGATTAAGAGGCTGAAGCCAAAGCTCTGTGAGGTCAAGGAAGATGTGGGATGGGCATTCAGTCCTGGATCTTCTCATGCAGAAGAAATACACAAAAGTGTGTGGGCGGGAAATGGAAAAAAGTGGTCCTCTCATACAATCACCAAAATGTCTTCAAATATGTAGTTGAATATTTCATTTTATTTGATCTTTAATAATCTTTAATAAATCACACAAGCTGTGATTTATTTCAATTTATACCCAAGATTTATCAGACCCAAGGATGACTTGTCCATAATTAAATTTTTTGAGAAATAATATGTGATGTGAGAAGTCCAGTTTCCAACCTTCAAGAATTCAGGGTGATACTTTCTTTTGATAAAGGAGAGAATGTGATCAAAGGTCTCTCCAAAATCAAACAACAATTGATATATGAAGTGATACAAAATATGCCTGTTCTACTTGAAAGGTTTGGTTTTGAGGTTTTCTGGGTTTTTTTGTGTTTTGTTTTGTTTTCTGGGTTTTCTTAGGGAGGTATTGAGTTGGTGGTGGTTTCCTTGTTTTGTTTTGTTTTGTTTTTAGAAAGATTATTTTGAAAATCTTACAGTCAGGTGTACTTTCATGGAAACAGAACGTTTCATTATATAAACTGCATTCAGCCTAAAAAAAAAAAAAGGAAACAAAATGTCCATGATGAAAAATATGCACACACACTTTTATTAAGAGCATTTACTAAGACAGCAGTTGCAAGTTAATTGACTGATGAAAAATTCCTGGTGAATACAACTTTCAGAACACTCCAGTTTCAGATGAACCAGATGTCTGATGCATATGTGGAATTCCCTACATGACCTGTTTATAAAATACTTGACACCAACAAAGCCATAGGAAAATATGTGAGTATAGAACATTCATTATACTTGTGAATCTTATATTGCATGTGCTCATCTTTAGGGAAATAGCTGGAAATTTAAAGTAACTCATGTCTTTTGCTTCATGTCTGTCTTTCCAGTCAGTAAAGTGTGAGTATATAGAATTTTTCTGTGTAAAGTTCTGTCATTGGGCAACTATAGCTGTAGTTTCTGGCCAGCTGTTGGACTAAGGAGGGACATTTTTTTCCATGGAAATGCATCTTCATCTTCTAATTCAGTCTCATTTGAATAGAAATTTGAATGGTACATTAAGTTCTTGGTTGAACAGTGGAATATTTGCCAATAAGTCATGTCAAAAGATCGAATTCAGCACAGCAGAAAGGGTAGTAAGCAATACATAACAGCCCAGTCACAGCACATTACAGTTTGGTGTATGCAAGACTACTCTGAATTCAGGTTTCCTTTTGCTTATTTTTTTTGCAATCTGCAGTGACATGAGCTTTGTGCTTTGTAGTCTACAACTAATGTCAGGTTTTCAGGGAGTCACCTGCATGGACAGTTGCTGCATTTATGGCAGCCTTAGATGTCTGAATGACTGACCACTGCTAACAAATCTGTTTTACGCTTTTCACCAGCTGTGCTTCACCCATTGGTCACAGATCAGCATGGGCAATTAGACATGGAGCTGTAAGACTCACTGATTCATTTTCTCACAACTCCCGTTTGTACTCTCTTCCTGCTTTGGAAGCAATGTAGTTTAATGGAAATGTCCTTTAATGTAGTTTATAGGAAATCTGGCATGTTTTGCATAATTTCCTCAACTTTCAATACCTGCAAAGGATTGTAACATTTCTGAACATTAATAACTGCTAGTATTGCACTGCATGACAGCTTTATTTAGCATTAAAGTTATTTGTACTTTAAAGTTTCTAAACCTGAGTTTCCAAAAACAAATCAAGTGCAAATTATGAATCTATGTGAAATTTTCTTGGATGTCCTACTTTATTCAGTACAGTCAACACAGCTGTTCCATTCCTATACTCTAGAATTGCACAAAGACTTTTTCCAAAGCAGGTGTCCATTTCATCTTGTAACTAAACAAACCCTAAAAATAGAATGCAATCATAAAAAAAAGCTCGGCATTTTCCTCTTTAAATCTTTTCTGCAGAAAGTTGTGATCGGGTTCCTTTGTACTTTGCTGCATACCTGCTTCTAGCAGCCATGATCTGTGATCCTAAAAATAACAGCACACAGCATGGATATTAACCCACATCAGCACCCTACATATAAGGTTTTGTAGTTACATATTACATCCATCCAGAATTTTTTGTGTTTCTGGAAAATTGTATATAGCTTTAGAAGTGCATAGCCACATTATCAACCTGAGAGCTGGGTAGTTTTCTTACAAGAAACAATGGACAGCTGAACTACAGTTTGTTTTAGTACAACCAGCACAGTTTTTCTGGGTGATTTTTTTTTAATAATTCACCAGATCATCTATGCCATCAAGATGCATTTCATGTACTGACCTGTCAAGTGAAAGCTACAGTTGATTCATCATGACCTGTTATCTAAGATATTCTTCAGGTTTTGTTTACTGCTTTGTCAAAGTTTTACATAAAACTACAGCTTTCAGTTAAGAAATTAGATGGAAAATGAATAATATAAATTGAGAGAGTAAAACAATATTTTTTAAAGTATTCTGAATTTTCTAGGTTTTTGAGCATAAAAAGGGAATGTTTCTTCAGTAAAATGTCCCTTTCCCCCCCAAGCTTTGCTCATTTGCTTCCTTATCCTTATAACCCTTTTCCTTATGCACATGAAGCATTGCTGTAGTAGGCTACACATATGGGCTTACCTCCTACTGCATCAGCCTCTTCTGTCTGGCCTACTCCTTCAGAAAACTATTTCTGCAGAAAATGATACTCAGTGTATCACACTGCAGTTCCTTGGTTTCCTCTGTCTCATACCCTGTGCCTTCTTTCTGTCAACTAATATTCCAAGCTTCCAATCACAAATACCAAAATACAAAACATCAACCCTATCTTTATGGATATAAACATTATAAACCCCTATACAAAGAGACACAAATGTGGAATAATTTAATCAGTGTTAGGAACCATGCTCATGAATATATATTTTTTCCCATGCAACCACCTCTTCCAGCAATGTCTGAATAAGATTAAGAAAATAACATGTGTAAGTTGCTTACCAAAAAGCATTTTATATCTGTCATTTTATGTAATACAAACATAAGCGGAGCATTGGAGAAAATTTCCTGAGGTGCAGATTGACACTGAAATAGTTTCCCAGTGAAAATTGAATAGGAAACCTTAAGAGACTTAAAGCTAAACAAGATAAAATAAAAGACTGTAGGGGAAAACATTGCAGTGATAGAGAGTGAGAATATGTTTAATAGGTCTTTTTCTATCTCTCACCTCTGTGCTTTCATGATTATTTTTTTTTCTGCTTGAAAATTTTGAAAAATATTATTTTTGATAAACAGAATGATACTGTTCTCTAAAGCTATATGATTTCAGATAATAACTAAATCAAGAGCTTTGAGTTAGTACTCTTGAGGTAACACTTGAATGATGATAGAACAAAATGGAGCAGTAATTAGATATATTTTAAGGATAATCACAAAAAAATGTGATTTTAATTTAAAATACATTGATGCCATTCTGCCAAAGCCATCTTAATTCTGAAGAACACTAAACATGATCTGCTAAGCTCATTTAATAAAAATAACAAAATTAAATCAACAACTACAACTGTGTGTTGGCCCTTCTGTTCAAACTTGAGCAGATGAAAATTTTATTCTGTATTTGAACAACTCCTGGTACAATTGAGTTTTATTCCATAACTCAGTGTTATGACTACAAATCCATAGGAAATAACAATCTAGCCTACCTTGCTGATGGCAGATTTAGCAAAGCCAGGGATGCTTAAAAACATTTGGTTTCCATAAAAAGAAAATAGATGTCTATCTGTAAGTGTATAGATAATATACATGAAACATTGCCCTTAAGAAGAGACAGAACTGCCATTTATTAATTTATGGATAAGAAATCACAAGACTTAATTCATTAATCATGAATTAATGAAATTATTAATAAGTTTTAGGACTCTGTAATTCTTCTAAGAGAGTCTTGTCACACCACATAAAGTTAAAAGCCAGGAAACAACCAGTACTGCAAAACAATAATTATACTAAAAAGCTCGGGGTTTTTTCTTTATCTTAATCTCTATTCAAAAAAGTACTAATTTTAAAAAGCTGATATAAATGTAGTCAAATCCATACAAACTCACCAGTTGTAGCAGTCAAATCCTTTTCCGAATTAAAATCACCAAGTTATGTGAAAGTTATTTAGGCATAGGTGTAACTGGTTCATGTACTTACTGTACAATTAGTTTCACTTCTCTAGGTTTGACAAGGTTTGAAATACAACCTGTAAGAGCCATTATCTCCATTTAAGGAGAAGTACTGTTTTCTGAGGTCAGAAACACTGGATATATTCAACGAGCTTTAACTAGGAAGAAAAACAGGTTAAAGTAAAATTATTTGAAATGTACTTCAGATGTGCAAAAGAGAATTAATTATTCTGCAAAGAGTAGAAGTAAAACAAAAAAAAAAAGAAAAAGAAAAAAAAAAAAAAAAAGAGGTGAGAAATGAAGAAAATGATAGAAGGTAAAAAGAGCCAAGAGGGGCATCTTTGCCAGCACAAGGACGATGAGAAAGGCCTTTTAAATTGAAGAAGGCTAAAGAAGTATTAGAGAAAATGGGTTTAGTAATACACTGGGGCAAAGAAATTAATTACAACTCCAAAAGACTTGTGATAATGACTTTTTCTGTTAACTTGTCTATACCAGGAGAATAATTTAGAAACAAAATGAGGAGAATTTGATAAACTATTAAATTCTATTTTAAATTACTGAATTTAGATTTATTCTAGGATGTTCTTAGGATAAATTAGTGTGAGGTACTTGACTGCAGTAAAATTGCTCTGGTATCTGTCAGCTGACAGCTTGCTGACTTGTACATAGTTTTCCTGTCCTGGCTTGGAAGATAAGCATATATTCTATTTGCCTTCTGTCGGAGGTGGGGCAGGTATCTTCTGTTGGGCAGTTTTCTTATCTCTTCCAAGAACAATGTCTCCCTCCGGGGAGATATCTTCTGTTAATGTGCCATTGAATGGCTCACTGCATGACTGAGAAAGTTACATCATCCCATTGTGAGATGCTCCATCCAGAAGGACGAGCCAAGCATAGCTACCTGCATAAAATCAGCATTTTTTGAGACACCAACTCAGCCTCAGCCTCTTCACTGGATTCCCAGAGGAAGACCAGGCCCATCTACTCTATCACCAGACCTTCAGAGAAAACTACACCCTTCTACTGGATCATCGCTTCAGCAGCATTTCATCTGCCACTCCAGGAGCAGGAGGAGGAGCCACAATTTAACTGGACTATCACTAACACCCTGACTCCTCAGGGTGTCAGGTTTCTGACTCTATCAGTAGTTTTGTTTGTACTAATTACATTTTTTTTTTAATTTAGTTTTTTCTTAGAAAAGAACTGTCATTCTCATTCCCATATCTTTGCCTGAGAGCCTTTTTATTTTGAAATTGTGGTAATTTGGAGGGAGGGGTTTTATCTTTTCCATTTCACGGGAGGCCCTTGCCTTCCTTCACAGACTCCTGTCTTTTCAAATGAAGACATTTCCAAATATCCTAACCTTAATAAAATACTTTTCATTGCTTAATACCTGTCTCTGTGATTTCCTTGTCAAGTTACTGGATCTGACTTGTCCTGTAGTTCTGTAAAGACAGACGGCTACAGCTTTCTTACAGAAGTTCTGATTTGTTTTCTCACGTCTGTATCTCAATTGGGTAATTCTTTTACTGATTTGAACAGAATTTATCCTGTCCGTCTAAGAATTTTATACAACTTGTATAATTAAATGGATGAGGATACATTAAAAGTGAAAGTCCAACAGAGAATATGATCTTTGATTTTTTTTTTTTTGTTTCATCTTTGATGGGTTGAAAACTTCAGGAGAATGCACTTTAAGGTGTGTTTTCTCTTTCCCTTTTATTAGTTTAGACCAATACTTGCTGTTAGTTCATGATATGCAGAGCTTACTATAAAGCATGCAGTAGCCTTCTGCCTAAAAATGAAAACAGTGTAAATTATGTGTTGTCCATCATATTCAGAACTATAATTACAAGTCAAGACAAATTGCAAAAGCTGCATGTCCTTATCCTGGTGTACACACCAATTCATCAATTGAGTCCACACAGTGATGTATATGAAAGGAAAGAGAGATGAACATTTAAATCATGTAGTGGTTAATAAGGTGTGAGGAACCTCATGCCAGCCTTTCCAACTTCCCTAACAAACGTGTATATCTTGGATTTTAAAACATCTAGTTCTCTGAAATATAGAAAGAACATACATCTTGGTACTGAAATTTTAGATGTCTTGGTGGACAATTCATATTTTTTTACCAAAGTTTCCAATATTAGCTGAATAAGTCTACAAAGGCACTTTTTATGATCAGTGGAGAGCAATGGGGTACTTTTCCACATTGACTCTGACACATCCACATTTATCTGAGATAAATGTTATCTGATACAGTTATCTGAGATAAAACTGATGTGTCAATCTCAACTGCCTATTTCTTTTCAATGATCATTCAGACGTCCAATGCAGATTTTGAAATATACCATTTAGAATTCAAATATTAACTATTAATTCTATGGCACAAGATTTGTCTTGAAAGGCTTCTTCACAGATATACATTTAAGCTGCACCTGCTCACCTACAAATGCAGGGCATTTGACCACAGGTCAGCCAATCTGTGCTTTTGCATGGATTATGCCCCTCCTTCCAGCAACTGGTGGGGACATGGGATTCTTAATAAAGTAGGGATTCTTAATAGAATCCAGTAAGTAATGCTCGGTTAGTGTCAACTAAATATCATTTAACAGTCTCTCAAAAGGAGATTTTAAGTAAGTGGTGCAGTTATTACTAAACAAAATGTGTTGAATATAACTGCAATCCCTCAATGGCAGAATTGCTGTAAAACAGGGCCATTGAGCATGTTATAAAAAGTTAAATATCTTTCCTTCCCACCCTGCTGTAATGCTGTCTGTACTGAAGGAATGGAACTCTGACAGTAATTGCACAATATGTTACTGTATTAATGGTACCCCAAATAACGGTGATTACATTTTTTAAAGTCTTTAAAATAGCATATTTTCCTGATAATGTCTGATAATAGTTTTGCTCTGCCATCTGTCTAGCTAACTCCTGATTCTTTGTTAAAGGCAAGGAATGTAAGCAGATGCAGATGGCATCAGAATCCAGGATATCTACAAAGATTTGCATGAGCAGAACAAGCAGCACATGGATAAGGTTACCACAGAGTGGATTTGCATACCAAATAGAAAAACAAAATAGGAAAAACCAGGAGGCTGCACTGTGTATCTGGTATATGCCGTGATCACACCAGGCTATAGTGTTTCATGTGCTATTAGGGCGTGTATATTACATCAAATATTAAATGCTTGTAGAAACAACAGAAGGTACTGAAAGATACCTTTGTTTCCTGGAGCTCTTTAGACGCCCTAAGGGGTTAGAAGAAGACTGGAAATCTGTTAACACTATCAGAAAACAAAGTCAATACATTGTTCTACTAAGAAATTAATTATATTTACAAGATTTTACCCAATAGGACTTCAAGTTTTTACAGCTTTATGAAAATTAATGTTATTACATAAATGGAAATTGTAATAATCTAATAAATAACAATTAAATAAATAAATAATTCATTCTATTTGATTAGTTCCATTACATAGCTATATACAATCCAAAAACCTCATTCCATGCTAATACTTTCTGACTATTTTTCTCATTTAAATTTGAAAATAAATCAGATCTTTTGATATTCTTTAGAATTATAGACTTCTGTGGCAACGTTTCTATTCTCTGAGAAAGAAGAAATTATTTCTATCCCAGTATGAAACAAAAAAAAAGTTATAATAAAAACCTCCACATCAATAAACTGATTATGTTAGAAAGGAAAACCATATTTTATTTACAAAACAACCATGATGCAGCATTTTTTCTAAGCTGATTTTCTGCCATGATGTATCAAAATGTTATAAAATAACTAATAGGTTAATTGTCCAAACTAGTCCTACTGAAGAGAAAATTAGCAACTTTTAAGAGATCTAGGTTCTGACCAGATATTTCTGTTTTCCAGGATGCCTTTTGGCTGGAGGTGCCTGTGCTGTTCAATGACAAGAAGAAAAATACCACTAGGAGACATAGTCTTAAACCACTGACATCCCTTGAGACTTCTGTTGCTAAAGGTTTTAATTTTCCTTTTACTACTTGTATTGTACTAAAGAACTTTCTCACCAAGGGGTATTTATATTGTCTTTTTTACTTTTGTAATAGATGATTAATTTATAATTATGCTGGACAGCATTTTCTGATTCTTTCTTAGGTCTTCTACTGAGGTGGCAGGAACTGTCCGTGTTTGTAGCCTATTGGATTTCTGTGCACCTGTCAGCATCATCCAAAATTTGGCCGAATTGTTTAGAACAGGTTCTGAAGAGATGTTTTTGCCTAATACACAAGACTTTCACTTAACTGATAATATCTCATTCCCATAACTTGGTTCCAAATAAATGAAGAAGCCTTTACTTTTTGACCTTTTTACTTTTTTTTTTTAAATTTTATTGTACTTGTACACTCAAGTCCAGTTCTGCATCCATTCCCACAAGAATTGCCTCTCCATGTTTAATAGTCATGAAACAGTTTAGACAAGATTTTTCTTGTCATAGTTTTGGTATGGTATCCCAATTTATTGTTCCTGCTGAAACACCTGAGACTACTCACTGCTCATTCACTTCCTTGCTTTGTTGCAGGGTGAAGAGGAGAATTGGAGGAACAAAAAAATAAAGGACAGAGGCTGAAAAAAGAACAATTTACCAGAACAGCAACGATACCAGTGCTGGTAAGAGAATGTCTAAGGCAGGAGAATGCTTCACAGGTGATTGCTTACCCTGCAGAACATGGCACTACCTGATCACATGTCCCATAAAACTGGAAAGAACACCCCCCATACCCCCTGGGCATGGTGTGAAGTGATATTAATAACCCCAAGGTCCTGGCTGGGCACCTCCTGGGTGCCGCAAAAATTAGCCTTGTCCTGGCCAGAGCCAGGCCAAGTATCTCCCCGTGACTGAGTTACTGGTGGCACTACAGTCCCAGCAGGGTACAACCAGAAATCTACCACCTGGGTTGAGGCAATTCAATCAGTTTCATGTGAATATTGACTGTCTATCCCTTCTCAACTGCTTTTCAACCTTCTTTTCCTATGCAGTGATCTATGCCAGTATTTGAATCAGTCTCATCTTTTAGTTGACCAGAAATGCATGGTTCTATTTGCTGTGTTTTCACCAGAGCCCTTTAATATCTTCATAACGATGTTGTGGTAGAGCTTGCAAAGCAGCTATTTTCATCACAGTTCATAAGAAATATGCAAACCAACTATTCACAGTAGAGCCATTTTTTTCCTTGTTTGACAATCCAAAACTATCTGTATGGGTCTAAATAAACACCTTTTACTCTGACAAAAGAAATTTTGGCATAGACCTCATAACATGTTTTAGACATCCTGGTGTTGGCTAAATTATACCTCAAAGCATATCTATTTTTTTCCAATAATAATATCAATAAATTATTTACTAAACATGGTATTCAAAGGTTAAGTCTTTTAGTTTAGCTAAGTCTTTCACTTAAATACAAGCTGATCTGATTGTATTTAAATGAAAGAAACATGCTTATCAATTTCATTTGATAGAGCTCCACTAGTTCAACAGAAGTGCTTTTTTTTTACATGTGGTGATAATTTTGGCCCTTGGACAAAAATAAATCCAAGACAAATAATGGATATAAAGGTGAAAAGAGTGTTAGTCAAAGCTGATTATCTTGCTTTACATTTCACTGTACATGCTACACTGTAGCATATTTCCTCTTGCCTCTTGTGAAAATTTGTAAGGATCTTCCCCATCACTAAAACTACAACCGTGGTTGACACTCCATTCTGGTGGAAATCTCAGCTTCAGGAACATCAGGTAGCATATGAAGAATTGAAAATGTGTATTTTTTGTGTTGAAAATAGATTCTGGTGACTTGAATATTGTACAGAAGGTATTTGAAAATTATTTTTACTTTCCTTTTAAAAACTAATGTGTTACCATGCGTTCAGCTCAGACTTCTGAGAGGAGGAACGCTGTGTATTCACCATTATGATATCATTCCACAGGAGGCAGCCTTTATAAGAACAGATGCTATAACTGCCCCATTCCCAAGGAATGAATGACTCTCTAGGTCTCTTTCTCGTTGTCTATTCACACAAAAAGGTTACATTTTCAGCTTTGCCATGATCCCCCTGCCCTATGGAAAGAGGATGTGGCTGGATGTAACAGGATTACTGTCTGTTTGCTCTGCATTGAAATTACATTACTCCCATGCTCTGGGGCTTCCAGTGGGCTCTAAGGCTGAGGAGGGAGGAAGCCTTCTGGCAACTCCAAATTTTGTGGCTTTTGTGCCTTCCTATAGGGCAGAGATGTGCCATGACACAAAGGGACATGATGTAAGGTGTGAAGAGATAACAAGGAAAATTTCAGTTTCTCAAAACTTAGGTAGCATATTTCCTTGCATATTCAAAATTTAACTGAGCACAAGACTAGGTCATGTTGAAGAGAACTGAGGGCATTTCTTTGGTTGGGTCCTCCACAGGAATGCAAGTGATCCTAAAAGTTTTCCCTGGACTCATTGTCATTTTTCCATACCAAACTTTGTTAGCTCTGGGAGATACCTTCTTGTTTCTTCCTGCTCTGTTTCCATGGGAAATTATATTTCTTCTTTTTGAGCTTTCATTACATTTTATATTTTTAAAGTGGACAGTGGAAAGGATACTATATGGGGAAAGGTACTGCAGAAACAATTTGGATTCCCTGAAATGAGACATCAAGCACAGTATTTCCTGTGATTTGAAGGGCATTAATATATAAGTTCCTCATGGTCTTGCCCAGTTCTACCTTCCTACTGTAAAAGACTCCTGAATTCACTGTGAAACAAGAAAAAATTCAGAACAAAAGACTGAATTTGACAGAGTACTAACAGGAATATAAGGAAGGGGAGGTAAAAGAGGATGCTGCAGTCTTATCTTTAAATCAGTAAGGTTTATTGAACTTCTAAAGCCTTCTCACAGCTCTTTTGCTAAAACAAAGAAGACTTAAAACCAATATAATAATTAAGTGGGATTTCTACTTCCCTATAGACATCGAGACAATGCTTCATTCAAGCATCAAAATGACACCAAAAGTACAGGCAGAGAAAGGACCAGCGACAGCCAGAGGTAAATTTTGTATTCCATTGTTGGCAGACATGGGTAATTTATCTCCTAAGCTACAATTATATTTGGACAAAAATGAATACACTTTCTAGTCTGTGGCCTACCCCTTCCATTGACTACATTATCACCTAGTAAAAGAAATTATTTCATTTTCAGAGTGATTTTCATTTTTTTGTCACATTTAATTTTAGGTTACTTGAGGAAAAAAATAAATACATGAAATACAAGGAGAATAATACAACTTCACACAATTTTGTTTTTTTCTTAGTTGTTCCATTACAGAGTGAAATACTCTAGAACTTGCTGCCTGATAAAGGAAACAATGAAAATAAGATTGTGTAGTAATACAATTGAATTTTGCCTTTTCATCTTTAGTCATTTACCTGTTGTGGTCATATTCAAGGTAAGTGGTTTAAATGAGATAGCATATCAAGGAAAAATTTATATCCATGCTTCTCAGAAAGAGGTAAACAAGTCTGTACAATCTGCAAAGCATCATCATTCTGCAGATATGTTTAGCTAAGCACAAGAAATTTTAAAAGTCCATATGTATGCATTGCCATCCCATTCCTCAGCACAGATGTTTTCAGAGAAAGAATACAGAATGACTTAACTGGGAATTCAGCTAACCCCTTGACTCTCATCGAAAATCTTTAGCAGGTGACTTGCTAGGCCTACTGTGGTTTAAATTTCCTTCCACTTAATCTTTTTCTCTAGTAGGTTGCAGCTGTAGATATGTGACGGAAGAGTTATATTTGAGTGGGATATCAGATTGTATCACCTCTGATACTGTAGCTAAAGAAATGAAATCAAGTCTGTGCTGTTTTTTTGCTGTGCATCCACCACCTTTTTTTCTTAATACTGCATGGAAAACTATTTCAAAAAGTAAATACTGTACAGACTTTCTCTGCAATCTCTGGCTGTGAGCTCTGCAAGAATAATTTTGTGTTTGAAGGATTAAGATCTCAACAATTCTAGGGCAGTGACAGCAACTGAATTACATCTTCTGAAGTTTAGTATTCTGTCATATTAGATATTTAGTCAGATCTGAAGCTATCTGAACACTAAACCCTAACTGGCTACTCATACAGAATTTTTTCAGACATACATAATTTACATAAACCTCCTTTATTTTCTCCAAGGGAGCTGGTGTTAACTATCTATGGAAAGCATCTCTGGTCTTCACAGTGGAATGCAGGGAATAGGAGGAATCAGTCAAAATCTGGACATGGTAGTGATGCCTTGAGAAGCTGACCTAGAACAGAGGTTGGATAGAATTAAAGGAGTAAAGTAGGCATTTATTAAAAGGCCTTCAAAGGATACACCTTGGGCAGTACAAGAGCCCGACTGTGGCTACACCCAAGATAGACAATGGATCATGAGTTTTGACACTTTTATAAGTTTTGGTCCATTTACATACTGGGGTTAATTGTCCAATTACAGCTCCACGTTATGCAGTCACATCCCCACAGATTGCTCTCCTCAATTTGCTGTTGTTGGTACTTTCTGGGCCTGAAGCTGCAACAGTGTCCTTGGTTCTTAGGCTGGCAAAGGATTATTTTGTCTAACTAAACTGTGAAGAGAACTTGCTAGTGAAGAGAACTTGCTAACACTTTATATGAAGTTCAGAGTTATATACTAATGCAGTACAGAATCTGGAAAATATGAAAGCTAAAACTTAAGCCACCAGTAGGTAGCACAAAGCATTTATGATTGGACTTCTTAACAGAGTAAAATCTACGAAGCAGAATGTAAATGAAGTGGAAATACTGTGGCTTAGGATGCCACAGTATTCTTCGGCTCTCAGTGCTTTTTCGGAATCTGCTAAATTTTAACAACATTTAAAATTTTCAAAATGCCATCGTGCAGACTGAAATCTCTAACGAGCTTCATGCTCTGGCTCTGATTCCCATGCTTTCTTCTGTCCCTGTCTCTGGGGATGGTCGAAAATGATCTGGTTGGGAAAGGAACCTGCCAGGCCAGTCTCTTACTACTTTTCTTGATCTCAGAAGTGCAATAACTCTCTTCCATCTCTGAGTTTTTTTTGACCCTACCTGGCCTTCTTGGTCTTCTTGCCCAATTGGACCAGAACTAAGGTTAAAGAGAAAAAATAATTTGTGCTTGAAACTATATTTAGAAAATCCTTTTGATAGCATTTCAATATTTTCAATTCCTTTATATATTCTTTTTTTTTTTTTAAGCAAGAATAGTGAGAAAAGAAACAAGACTGAAATAAGAAATTAGTTCTCTGCTTTGCAACTCTAGCTTTGATCTGTGATTTTTAGGACAAGGAAATAAAGCAGTGCTCTCTGCGACTTGCACCTAATTACAACAGTGGGTTCAAGTGGGAGGAAATAGAATGTGTGCTGGCTTTGTGCACAGAGCCTGGAAGCAGCAATATAAAAGAGTGGGAGCTCTGTGATGTACAGTTTATCTCAGCAGCACAAGCAAATCCCAGTCATTTTCCAATAGCTGTGTTGTCAAAAAAGGGGTGTAAATGGAATTGCTGAAGCAAATATTCAGCCAACTGGACTCGTGTGGGTAGACACAGGTTGTTTTAGCTGGTTGTGATTTCTGCTACTCATTTGAAGTGGCAGAGAAGAGATGAAGCAAATAATAAAGCCTGACTTTAAATTGGATCATTTAAAATATGTCTATCTGATGTGGTGGGAAATTATATTTAAAAACATTATAACCCCTCTCTGGAATGAAACTGAACAGGAAAAGAAATTCCAAAGGTGTCAAAAATCTTCACCTGTATGGATTAAAAATGAAGTGGCAGCTATTTTTCCAAGTGTGTGGTTACAGTAAAAAAGGCTCAGTTTAGGCATAAGAGAAAGCATTCTATTTCTGTGTTTTACTGTGAGTATAATTTGAACAAACTGGCTGGGGAGGCTGTGGATTCCTCTTTGGAATTTTGTTAAAACAGGTTTAGACAAATATCTGATAGGGGAGTTTTCCCACTCTCCTAAGCACCAAAGAGAGGGACAAAATATAGACTGTACAGAGAAAGTTCAAATGAAGAAAGAGGAAGAACAGAGTAGGAGGGTGTTTGGGGAGAGTGGTGGTGAAAATGCAGGTTAAGGTATATATTGAGGTTAAAAATGGTGATGAGTGAAGCAGATTGAGCAGTGCAGTTTCCTGGGGTATGATTTTGTCTGTTTTATTTTGAATTTTAAAAGGTGAAATTTTCCCCTGCTCTTTTAATAAAAAAAGTACTTTGCAATTCTATAGTGTCTTCATCTTAGAGTTTCAAAGAACTGTAATGAATTAGGCCTCTGAATTTTCCTCCAAGCAAGATAGATGGGCTCCAAGTGCCACCCTTTGTATGTCTGACTACCTGCTTTTGAATGTCTTCATTCTCTGATGGAATGAGGAAACATGAGCAATGGAGGAATGAATATCTTTCAAATTGACTACATGAAAGTGTAATTCTCATGAAGGCAGCTTCCCATCCTGACACTTAATGCAAACACAGTGGCCCACATACATCCAGAATGGGACTGACAAAACTTACATTTACCGCTTGATTTAAAATCAACAGCTGACTTCAAAAGAAAAGAAGTGACACAAATACTTTTTTCTAATAAGAGAGTATTGCCACATTCTCTCATTAATATGGTAAATAGTCATATTGTGTACATTTTAACACATGACTACTTTGAAGTCTGGCTTCAAAGTAGACAAGTAGAGTTACATGCTTTTGCTGTAAACTTCAGAGCAGAGAGCATTCTACTCATCTGTCTGTTCATCTGCTGGTCTCCTAAGCTATCAATCTCTTAAAAGCAAAATATCCCTCGCCATAATGCCACTAATTCACAGAATGTTGATATGTTTTATTACTAAAAAATGTGAAAATGACTGCATTTTCCATTATGAATAAATACAGACAGATGGAAAAATATACTAATAACAGATTCCTCTACAACAGACCTTTTTTATTAAGATGATCCCATGTGACTATAACTGGAGTAGGTCAAATGGGATTTAGTGATATGTAGAATATTTTTGTATTTTTCAAAGCTTTAAGTCTGGGCTGGTATACAAACAGTAAAAGCTTGACATTTTCTACAGAAATGAATTTTAAAAAGTTTTCATTTAAGAGCAGCCTAATCTCTTTTTTTTTCTGTTTCCTATACCACCTTTTTCTCGTTCAGAAAAGAAAAAATCCTGAAAAGATGATATAACTGTCTGAGAAACCTGGGACCAGAAACAGTCCTGAGAGCCTTCTGAAGCTCAAGTAATGATCTAACAGATGCCAGGAAAGCAGCAGATCTGGCAGGTTTATGATAATTTCTGGAGTGAACCTCAGCTGTGTCACCAGGCCAGGTCAAACCCCACAGGGATGTCCTGGTATGATCTTCCCCTTCAGGCTCTTCAGGAGAACAACCAGGGAAGGAGACAGTCCCAAGTCCCTGGAAATCAATTCTGTGGCTACCTCCTGTAAGTCAGGTCCTTTGCCAGGAGGGGCTTCTTGGCTAAAGTAAATCTGATTGGAATATATTATTAGGAAATGTAAGTTCATGATGTCCCAGCAGCCTGTCAGAACAGCAGGCACACTGATACTGGAAACAGCTGACATTTTGATGGGATGACTTCAAAATCATCCATATAAAATAAAATATGGGGTTGGCCCATTTTGCCCTAATTGTGTAGCTGGACATAGGCATATGTCCCTTGAATATTGTGCCCCTGATATATTCCTGGTGTCTTTGACCAGATATAACTACAATAACAAGTCTCAAATATGCCACTAATATATACTGGTTATGATGAACACATAGCTGAGATTGATTTATTTTTGCTTCCAGTGGCTTTAATTATTCTTTCCATTCATTTGTGCCATGTATCTAACTAGAATTCCTTTGGAATTTTTGCCTGGGGCTTAGTGAGCTCAGCATTTATTTGACTGCTGTTGATCTAGTGATAATGTTAAAATCAGTCTGCTAAGCTGGAACATGCAGCTCTACCAGGAAACTCCGCCCTATGAATCATTAATAGGACTTGCTGTAGTTTGCCCTTAAGGATGACAAGAATTCATGTGTGCTGTGTGAATCATCCTCTTGCTATGATGCCTGCCACTGAAAGCCCTATCAGATTATTTAACAGTTACAGAGTCCTCTCTATTAATATTGTTGTTGTTATTTTTATTTGTATTACTTTTGTTATTATTCCATACAAGAAATCCACTCAGACCATTTGAGGCTAGCTATTCAGGTGGCTCTCTCTACACTTAGCAGGACAGATAAAGAAGAAAGCAAGATCAAAAATCCTTGTATCATTGTACTGGAGGGAAGTCACAAAATTATACCCCCAAATCAGTGGGATTTTTTGTGCTAGGAAACCTGGAATTCTCTCTCTCTCTCAAAAAAAAAAAAAAAAAGGCAATTACATAATGTGCTATTTGTTCAACAGGTGATGATAATAAAAGTACTGGATTTTAATTTAGCCGCTTGAAAAGAAGGCTTCAAGAATGTAGCTGAGAGATATCAGAGGAGAGCAGTACTTCAGGCCTCTGATCTCGTTTATTTTGTCCCCAAAATCTATTTAATGCAGCATTTATTTTTGAAAGAAGAAAAAGGGCACCTAAAATGATTGTACTCATTTGTGCGTTAAGGGATTGACTTGCTTGAGACTTAAGCATTAGATTGTCATATATTAAAAAGGGCTCTAATGTTTTATACAACAAGGAAATACCATTGTATGAATACATAAATATTTCTTTTCAACTTATATTACACAAAGGCTGTGCACAGAGTATGCCATGAGGTTTTACTTTGCTTTGAAGCTATCTTTAGTTCAGCTTTTAGTTTCAGATAAGACTGAAAAGCTAGCCACACCCTGTACCTTCAAACTGAACATATTAAATAGTGCTCATCTTAACTCAGCCTGCTCCAAACACAGCACCCTCCAATAATCCAGGCCTGTTGCACAGAAGTGTGGCTGTTAATTGCCTCAGCTGCAGTAATGTGCACGGGTAAACAAAACAAGCTAGACAGATAAAGCATGTGACAGCCAAAAACAAATAAGAAAAATGAGAATTGTCTAGCTGAAAATGGGACAGTTGGTATATATGAAGGTAGAGATGGAGAGCATTGCTATAGAAATGCAGTAATGAAAACACCAGTTAGGCATAAAAAAAATTAAATGGTTTTCATCATGCTGAATCTGTGTGCTGCAAGATTTCTGTAAAAAAGCTGCAAATTCTTTCTTCAGCATTTGATCCAGTCATTACAATTTTTTTTCCTGCTGCTTCTGCAAGAATAGTGCTGAGGAAGCAGCATAACTAAAGAAAAGGATGAAATCAACATGTCTTTTAGACATACCTCAGGGATAGTATATTTTGTTAAGTAAATGTTTTTTTTTTTTAATTTGAAACCTGGTAATTTGCTGAAGCTGGAGCAAAAGGCTGCATCCTGTTGTCCAGAATTTTTAAATTTGAAAAGGTATAGAACACATCAGAGTTCCATAAGTGATGGAACTTCAATTACAGCAGGAAAGTATTAGTCTGGCCTCTTTAAAAGATTTCTGTATTTCTGATTACTGTCAGCATATGGAGTAAGTGTAAAGGCTAGGAACATTCAAGGGGCCAAGGAAAACTGAGGTGATGAGTAGCATTGACTCAGCTCCCCCTGTGGCTACTTGTTGATTAAGGTTCTTATGTGAGGATGTTCATTTGAAGGAAAATGCTAAGCTAGTCAAATTTGCTCAAGCAGGACAGCTCCACTGTCCTTTTGTTTTATGGGAGGGGTGAACAAAGAAAAAGTGCTGAAAAGTTGTGCACAGGCTGCCAAACAAGCAGTTCCTTGTGGTACCGTAAGGCTCTAGAGAGGCAATCTAATAGTTAAGGTTTTGGTTCAAATCTATCTAGCTTTGAGACTTTGAAGGAAATACCTCCTGTTTCAGATAACTGCAGTGAGCAGAAAATGGCTGCAAGGTGTCTGAGAAGAGAACAAATATTGAGAACATTTTGAGAGCAAACTCCAGAGCACCTGTGGGCCCCAGTGATGCTGTCCCTCTTCTTGATAGCTGAGACATGAGGGACTAAATTGTTATTTCACATCCCTGCAGCTTACTTATCCAAATCAACCCATAGAAAGAAGAAAAGAACCCCCTTCCAATTACCTTAGAATGAATATTTTATTTCCATGGGAAGAGCTCAATCTTCTGTTCATAGCGATTGGAATGTAGTATACTTTGTGGAGGAGCTATATAAACAGCAGAAAGGACATTCTTGCTGAGCTGGACATTTGTAAGAGGACCTTGCCCCTTTCATCTCCATACGATGCCTTTCCATCCTCTAAGTGAATGTACATGTCACACCTTATAGCAGCAAACAGAAAACTAAACCATTGCAGGAGACATTAAGCTTACAGTGTAAGACAGCATGCTGTGTCAATTGAGGCCACCTGTTTAATATATGAAACTCCAAGGGCCCTTCTTATTCTGTGTAATATAAAAATATATTTAATATGGAATCTAGAGTATTGCAAAAGATTTGGTTTGGAGTGCAGAAAGATAACAGAATCCAGAAATATTTCATGGTAATTTAATATGTATTATTTAAGAAAACCATGTGGGTTTAGAGTAAATCACAAAATATTAAAGCAGCCTGGAGTAATGATACTGACATGATATTAATGTGAGCTAACTCATTTTTTATTGTGTGCAGAGATAGCTACAAGTGAGCAGGGTGCTTTGTATGTGCCTTCAGTTAAAGAACAAAGGCACCAAATGTATCAGGTTTAAAATAAGCACAAGTCTTATTAAACACATAGTTAAAATGAAGAATTTATGTTCCCATTACTTTGTTCACATGAAAATTTTATATAAGCTGGAAAATCAATCAAAAATTGAAAAAAAAAAGATGGAAAATATTAGGTACAATTACACCATATGTGACTCAGCAGGTCTTGAAGGTGGAGAATGGAAAATGGTTTGGAAGAGTTCTGCTTTCCTTCCTCAAGTGTCTGCTGATGGCCACTACCAGAGACAAGACAGTTGGTTAACTGGACCTTCTCAGCTGTGTGTGCTATTTATCAGCCAAAATCAATCTCATGTTGTATATAGGAGCCAGATGGTTTTTATCCTGATGGGGCTGAGTGGTGGAATTTAGCTCTTTTAGCTCTAAAAAATATTATAACCAACACAGAGGTATTAGTAACAGAAATATAAACACGTAATTCATGGAATTTTAATCTAACTTTAACTTAAACAAGCATATTTAATGAAGGATATGTCTTTATGAATTTTCCACCACTTTTCATTCAATATTGTAATCCCAAAGTTAGCATGCATGTGGAAGGTTACAACAAATCACCCCTAGAGTTGTAACCAACTTATTGTGTTGGACATGAGGGAAACTATTCCCCTTTGAATGGAAAGGCTTAGTTTCTGTGTTTACATTACATTACATTATCTACTCCTGCTATGAAAAAAATGGAAAAAATTAAAGCGAATTGGAGTCCTCAGCCAGTGAGGCAAGAACTGCCCTGACTTCAGAGTAAAGATTGAAGAAGGCTATACTTCACAAATCTGAGATTCAAAGGGTTTTGAATTGTCAATTTTTAAGCATTTGCTTTCTTTTTCTCCTTTTGTATTTCCTTAAATTCCCAATAGGAATTTAAGACATGTGACATCACATTTGAAACAACTTCCTGGAAAATAGTTTGCTGGATAAAATGAAGGAGCTGGTTATTTGAGATAAAATCTTGTGAAGAGAGATAAGAGAATATCTCTTTCCAAAATTTAGTCAGCACAAAGGTCACAGAGGCTTTATTCTGAGCTCACTACAAAGCCACATTTTTCCATATCACGTCATCTAGAGGATTCTACATGGAGCACAGCCTACACAAACTGTAAATGTCATTGCACAAACTTTCTGGCACCTTGATCTGCAGAAAATTTACTCATCAAGAAAATACTTCTCTCTTGGAACAGTTAATATCTCACCTTGTTTCCAAGTCCTATGTCAAGAGAAGTTTCACATTTGAGTGAATTTGAGGCTGTTTGATGTGAGACTGCAACAGGCTCTGAGAGAGTGAATTACATCTAACTCTCAAAAGACACTTTATTAATGGAGAAATCTAAAAGAGAATTAGAAGATGATGGTGATGATGATGATAGTGATTAAAAGAATTGTATGATGAATAGACTTGCTTCAGTTAAATGGGTATTTTGAGCTTAGAGTGTTCTTTGAACCTATTTTGAATCAAGAAGGTTTGTGGCTCACAGACTGGACAAAACATTCTTAAGAGAAATGCAAGTGTGATAAACTTACAGGAGAAAATTAGGAGCAAATCCCAAGTTAAACTAAAAGGCCATGGAGCTTCTAAAATTTATTTTTAATGCAATTTTACTTGTGCCAGTACCTTTTATTTTTCTCTCTTGATGATCCATGGTACATTTTTTAGCCAACAAGGTTATTCTTGAGAAGAAAACAAATGCTCTGGTAAGAAGAAATATTCATTGTATGTAGAGATCTGACTACATTAGAGATGTCAATAGTTTTAACAGAGTCTGATGTTTATTTTCTAACAGAAAAATGAACATTTCATTTTTCAAAAGTTGGTTTAGAATCTCACAGTAAAGTAGAATCACTAGTATTTTCTCATGTTCTTTTAATTTAGTACCTGGATTAGCTCATATGAAAATACATATCAGTGACCATCATGAAAGATAAGAAGCAGCAAAACAACCAGAATGCTTAGTACAGTGAAATTTTGGAATATAATTTGATTTACTGTGCAATCTCAGGTGGATTATGTGTAATTTGGATGACAAATGTACTGAAGAAGTTTTATCTTGCATATTACTTTGGAATATATTTAATTTTAAAAATAGGCATTTTCATAAATCCAAAGAACCTAGAACAAACAAATTTAAAATGAGATGAAAGTATGGTTGTTTGGTAGATATCAGGTGTGATTTGCATTATGTCAGTTTATTTTTCACAGTGTTCTCTTTGTTGGTCTACTGTAACAGGAGATTCTTCCTGGATTTGCAGCAGAAAAGCCATGACAAAAGGTCAATGAGGACTATTCTTCTGATTCTGATGTTTCATTTATAAGCCTAACTAAAGATTTAGAGCATCAGCAAAATCTTTCTTTGCATTTAATATTTTTCTGTGATTATTTTAGAGACTTATATCATGTAAATTCTTTCACTCTTATATAGCATTTAATCACCATCATGATCACGAGAGATGGAATTCTGGAAAGAAAGAAAAATGCAATTAAAAAATTAAAATACTTTATCACTGTCCTGACTTTGATTGTTGACTATGCCAACATCTTCCTAGCATATGAAGTGTCCTTCAATGTTCCTCATTCACTGTTGACAAGTAAGTGCCCCAGGATGACTTACAGTACAAGAGAAACCGTAGAGAAGACAAAGTAGGGTGAATTGTGTGCAAAAATATCAGTAAATTATAGTAGAAAAAGTGAGTTAATTTCCTTATACCATTAAAATAAAGCAGAATGAATTATTAACATGGTCTTTTAAAACCCAGAGATTAAACAGGTTTTGTAGGAACATTAGGTTATGACACCAACACCAACAGTGTTAAAAAGGAGCTGTTTCAACCTTGCCAGATATTGTGGTAAAAACCCCTCCAATCTTTACTAAATATTTTTTGGTGTTTTGAAAAATTTATAACAACTCCCTGTACATTTTAGAGGTTCAGATATGGCAGAGAATTCCAATTTAAATATTTCTCCAGAATAAGAAGTTTATATGCTAAAGTCTTTGCAATACATTCTGCAGTACTAATCAAGAACTTATATCCTTTATTGCTGTGAGTTAGCTTTAGCTAGATCAAGTTTTTACCAAGTAGGAGTTGCCATGACATGGAAATTTGGGAAGTGGTCTATTTCCTTCTGTAAAAGCATGAGAAAAACGTGCATCAGACACAAAAAATCCCAATCTCTAGAGGACAGCACAAAAAAAAAGTAATTCTGATTGTTGAATCTCACTTTAGGTGATATTTTGTTTTATATAAACATTTGAATTATTTTTATTACCAAAAATTGTAGAAGTCCAGTGACAATGCATGCCAGCATCACATGGACCTAGCAGCTTTTGCTTAAAAGTTTTTCTGATTTTCAAAAGTCACACACCCTCTTTCTTATAAAGTTCCATTCCTATAACTCTGTCTTCTTTCAAGTTAAGATATTAATTAGTATATTAATTTTTAAAGTAAACCCCTATGCTTTATGAGTGAATGTCTGGTTTAATATTCTCCCTATTTCTAATCACTTTTAAGAAGGTGAAATTTAGTTGCTTTTGCCTACAAGTTCAGTTTGTTGTAACTGATTCATACTACTACTAAACTTCTATTATACTTTAAAAGAGATAAATCTCATTTTATGCCTGTTTTCTAGTTCTAAATGTAGCATGAGTCTGGAGAATGCCTAGTAAAATTATGTTTCTGGTTCTATTCCTAGCCCTGGAATATGTTAACATTTGCTACACACTGAAGTATTGACCACCTGCCTGGAGAAATGGCTCAAAGTTCATTGCATTTGAAACAATTCTTCTCTGATCCCTGGCTCTGGAGAGAAGATGGAACAGTTTTGAACTACTTCTGGGAATGACTACAAAATACACTGCATTTTAATACCTTTCTGCACTCAGCTTGGCAATTTTTTGTCTGTAAGACTCTTTAAGTTTCAAAATACCATTTTGGAGGAAAGAGTAATGAAAGTAGTTCTAAACCAGTATTTACTAACTCAGAAAGATCAAACATGTTTTAGAATCCTGCTTTCTTTATTCAGTAATACTCTTTGGAAAAGATAAATGTGACAACTATGGCATACATCCAGTACTTTTTTTTTGTGAAGAAAGTATTGAAGCTGGTTAATTTTCACACTTCTGTGTTAAAAGACGGAAAAAAAAAATTGTTATCAAGTCTCAAACTTTTATGTCAGACTACATGTGATAATTGCTGTTGGCCTATAATTCTGGGATGAATTCCCTTTGTACAAATTCAAGCCACACACTAGGTCTCAGAGGTCTCTGTCCATAGGCTATTTGGAGGTAGACACCTTTCTATTTCAAAGCCCCTTCATAGGAGTATCCTTCAAAGACTCAAGTTTATGTATTGTAAGAAACTGTTAATCAGTTCCTCTGTAATGTCCTTCACATTTTCTCTATTTTTGAGATACAGTAATTAAATCAGTTCAGGAAAGCTGAATCAGAAAACACCTAATTTCTTAAAACCTCCTCCTTCTTTTAATATTGTTTACACCCCGTTATCCTCTCTCTAGAGATTCAAACTCAGTGATTAATATTGCGGAAATTGAGTGTTCACATTGCTGACATTGCTGATATTGATTCATGGTTTTCTCACAGAATCAAGGAATTATTATCCTTGATCAATTAAATTGGTACTCAGAGTATGAACATGGAGGAAGTCACCATAAAGTGACTGTTCACAGGTTAAGGGCTTCCTAGTGAGGCTCAGTGATTCTCAAAAGTGACATCATGGCCTTTTTACAATGATTCCAAACCACCAGGGGAAGGCGGTATCAGTTGTCTACACTATATTATTTAAATGACTAACAGAGCCATCACTATCCTATGGATAATAGGGGCATGTGTCTCTTACTAAATATATTTAAAAGGTGCAAGTCAATAGTTAATATATTTTGACAAGATTTCCTTTTGATGTCATTAAAAAAATCAAAATCAAGTATTCATAAATCATTATAGCATTAACAATTTTGGATTTGAATGGCCTTATTGATGTTTCCTGCAGGGAGAAAGGGTCCATTTGTGTCTGATGTGCCATTTACTGAGAATTATCCACCATCTGTAATGTTAGGACTTACTCCAAAATCCTTTGAAGTCTATGGAAGGATTTGCATCAACGGCAGGGGACTTTTCTTAGGTAACTACTGCTCTGAATTTTGAAAGCTAAATGCAATAAATTCTAATCCTTAGAGATTCAAAGGTGTGGGTATTTTGAAGGGGTTTGAACAGATGACTTTGTGAGTGGAATCATCATGATATGAGAACTGACACAGTACTGATTTTTTAGCAGGATACAGTCTTGTTTCCTTTACATTTTTAAAAGGAAATTTTTCAGGAAGCAATGCAAACAGCAAAAAAGATCAGATCATTCTCTTCTGTCTTATTTAACACATAATAACTAAACTTCTACTTAAATCCTGAATGTATTTAGAAAGAGTATGGATTCTTCAATAATACTGGAAAGACTTGTGAATCAGATCTAGGGAATCTAATTTTACAGTTCAGATAGGAAGTCCTGAAGTACAATGACACGTCAAAATTTAAAAAGAAGAAGTCTTTCATTAATTAAATTGTAGTTTTCATAAAAGTAATAAATGAGAACACATTGTGTAAAATACTGAATTCAACATCTGACTTTGTATTTTCCATCAGCCTGTGGACAGTGTAATATTATGGTTTAACCCCAGTCAACAGCTCAGTCCCACAGCTGCAGTCACTCATCTGCAGTGGGATGGGGAAGATAATCAGAAGAGTAAAAATGAGAAAACCTGTGGGCCGAGATAAAAACATTTTAATAGGTAAAGGAAAACCAGTGCCCAGAACCAAAACAAAACAAGGAATTCATTTGCTATTTTCCATGGGCAGGCAGGTGTTCAGCCATCCCCAGGACAGCAGGGCTCCATCATGTAATGGTGACTTGGGAAGATAAACCCCATTGCTTTGAACATCCCCTGCTTCCTTCTGCCCCCATTTTATAAGCTGAGCATGATGTCATATGGTGTGGGATAGACAGGTGGGATCAGCTGTCCCAGCTGTGTCCCCTCCCAGGTCCTTGTGTACCCCCAGCCTCCTCACTGGCAGGGTGAGAGGCAGAAAGGTCCTGACAGGGCACAAGCCCTGCCCAGTGATATCTGGGACATCCCTCTGTTACCAATGCTGCTTTTGTCACAAATCCAAAACACAGCTCCATACCAGCTACTGTGAAGAAGATTTACTTTATTCCAGCCAAAAGCAGCACATAGCTCTAACATTTTCTCCACCATTAATTAGCATTTCTCTGTGATTCTTTGTCATGCCAGCTCAACATTTGATCATCTGTAAAGTTGTGGTTATAGTGGAGTTTGATATCCATGCTTATTTTATCCACTTCTTTGCCCAAAGGAACAGAATTTTACATTTTCCCAGTCTTTCAGAAAATGAAAATGCAATTTAATTAAGCCTAATTTGAAATGCAACAGCTGGTGTCTATTGAAAAAGCAGAAATCTTGAAAAATATCAGGAAATTTTTTCATAACAAAATTTTTTTTTTCTAAATTGGCATACCTGGCTAAAAAATAATTTCTAAAAAGTAACATGAACTAAATTGTTGGTTATTAAAAAAAAATTTATATTCAGAAAAAATAAGACTATGTAATTTTGTTCTAAAATCAAAATATAAATATAAATAAAATTTGAATTTAAATATTAGTGGTTTCCTACTTGGTTGAATATAAGGTCACTTGAATAACAATATAACTGCAATGAGGTTTTTTGAGTTAGAACTTTCCTCTTTGCCACAAGTATAAGTATTGCTCTACATTTTAAAAAGTCCTTCACTTCAATCCCTAAGTTCATACTTAGGGATTACTAGTGATAGCGATGAAGTTATTATTTGGGAACTTAAATCTGGGGAAATGCTGATTTCAGGTGACTGCTCATAGTTACAATGTCTTTAAAGAAACAAACATATACCATTCCCTTATTCCTTTTTATATCATTCACTACCTTTGATTACAGTCCATTCTTTCATGTTTCAGTCACTCCAGAGGAATAGAGATTTTTTTTAGGGAGCAGAAGTAGAATGGCTGATGCTGGACTTGATTTATGGAACTTTAATTAACAAAGGATTAAGGAAAATATAATTGATGCCAATCAACAGGGGTTCAGGAAAATGAATCATGTCAAAGCAACTTAATATCTTTTTTGATGAGATTAAATATTTGTCTGATAAAGATAATAGTGTTCATGTAATATGATTATGTTTTTGATTTCACATCACATGCCCTTTTGATTAAAGAACTTAACAATATGCTATCAACATGTTAAAAGGATTAAGACCTGTTAATTAAGGGAACTCTACATCAAATTGCAAATGAGTAATCATCAGTAAGTGGATGTTTCTGAAAAATTCTCAGAGATTTTCATTTATCATCCCATGCTATTTTGTCAATGATCTAGAAAGCTTAAGATGATCTCCAATAAATCCTGCAAATGGCAGAAAGTTGGAAGAATGTTAAGTGAACAGAAAAAAGTCTACCCATCTCATGATTCTGGGCAATCTGGATTGATTAACAGCACCAACAGAGAAAAAAAAAAAAGTGGGTTTTAACATTGACAAAATCATGTATGTGGAAGCAAGGATGACATGGGATGAAAGAGACCTAGAGAAGGAACTACTCTGAAAAGGACTCAGGAATCTGGGTAGAAAATTGTGTTCATATATAAAATGAAAAATTTCTAGTTTTCAAAAAATGTTTTCCAGATGAGAAAAGCCTATTTAAAATAGCCTCTTGCCCATACTCAGCACCTGAACTCTGCCCAGAAATGGTTTGGAAGTGATCCAATTTGAACAGATCAAATACACAGAGAAAGGGGTCCAATGGAGGTGAATGATCAGTCATCCACTAAGACTGCCAGGCTCAGGGATGGCTTAAAAGAACTAAGACTCTTGCACATGAAAATGAGAGAATACTTATAGCTGTAGTACTTTATGACTGATGGTAATGCTGGGGATTCAGGAGTTGTATGCCTAGAATTGTTATATGTGCTTCAAGAAAGGTGATGATAAATGGGAAACAGTTCAGAGACAATCCACAGTGCTGATTAAAGGATTTAAAACCAACATAAAGGTATGTGAAGAGTTTAATCTATTTTATCTTAGCAAAAGAAAGTTAAGAGTGTTCACAAACTTGTTCATAGACTGAATATATTTATGGAGCATATATTCATACTCTCTGAATATATATACACATATATTTATTAAGAAAAATTAAATATTTATGTATGTGTACATATATATTTAAAATATATATATATATATATATTTAAGAGATCAAATAAATGTATATCTTTAATCCAAAATTTAAAACAAGTTTCAGAGCATAGTCGATGATTTTCTCTCCATGGCAATGTAGAAATTTCAAATCAAATCTCTGTCATATCGCTTCTTTCAACATTGGTTTTCTAGCATGGATGTAGCTGTAATGTCTTCTGAAGCACTACAAAGTCTTGTAGTTTGGATGACTTTCAGTAATGTCTTTAATGAGGAATAGGCATTCCTGCTGTGTTTTAATCACTGTACACTTCAGCATCTGAGCCAGAAGACAGACATCATAGCACACTTTGAAGCACAGTTGTTAGTCAGGGATCTCAGTAGAGAGGTGTTACTAAAGGAACATGACACCTTAATGCCATTTTTATGGTGATGTGGATTAATTTTGAACTAAGACAAATCATAGGTTTGATATAATTACAGCTGAAATATTTTTCTTCTTTTTTTTAGCAGACTCTAAACAAATCATTACATTTTCTATTAGTAAAAAAGAATCCTAATGTCTTCTCACCATTAGTCTGTGTCCCTAGAAATATTTTGATCTGATTTATGGCTGAAGTTTTCAGAAGCCAAAGCAATCTAAGCAATAATCTCCCAGTTTTGATTAATATGCTTTTCTAGATGTATTTTCCCAGAATCTACTGAATTGTAAATCCATGTAATAAACAATAAGTAGACATGAGAGAGATTTTAAAACTAAATATTATAAATTAATGTCTTGTTCAACATAATAAAGCACAGAGGGTCTTCACAAAGTAAAAGGAAATTCAATTACTAAATTACTTTAAAGTCTGGTATTTGTGTATTTATTCAAATTATGAAAATTCATGCAAGGGAACAGACATTCTATGTGTATGAAGTAAAATGTTCAAACCTTCTAAAGGCTGAATTTCATGGGTTTTGTTTTCTAAAATAATTTTAATTATTTACACAAATAATTTACACAGGCATTTACAGAGCAATGTGGAAAAATTTAAGATGAAAAAATCTATAGCTGATAAAATTAGGACTAAGACAAACATAGAAATCATCTTGGAGCACACAGATAAAAGTAAGGAAAAAATGTTTCAAAACTTGGCCACCTACCTGATAGCTGATCAAGAGAATTGATCATACATTCCAAATATTTTTTGACAGAATACACATGAGAAGAGCAGACTTTGCATACAAAAATGAAACAAGGTATGAAAGGAAATTATAAGAACACTATTTTAAGATTTTAGCTTAGCTGAAATGGCATAGAAGTGGGAGGTAGGAGTAAGGAAACATTCAGGAAAATTGGAATATGAAAAAGTATTCTCAGTTTCTCAGATGGAAATGATAGTTGATAATAATAATGATGAGATGCAGTGATCAGATGGTGTTGGCAACTTCATTAATTAATGCTGAAAATACTGCCATATAAAGATGAAATAGGACAGACTTTAGCCCCCTATTTCCACCTCTGCTATCTGCCTAAGTCTTTAAACATAACGGGGTTTTAGCCAATATGATATGTGGGGTCCATGTGTTCAATGGTCATGCTCCTTTCAGCTACGTGCAGGCCATTTGCAGCTGTGAAGTATTCCCAGGCCACAGCTCTGGGTCCCTGCTCCAGCTGGGCCTTGAGTATTTATTGGAGCCAGTTTTCAGTGCTTGGGCTGAAATCCTCTGTGATTATAGCTCACTCAGACAGAAAGCTCAGGACATAGAATGAATGAAGTAATGGTTGCTCGAAGACATCCCTCCACTGGACAGTCAGAGGCATCCTACTAAGTTTCCTTACCCTCCAGAGCTGAGGAATCCCATGCAAAGTGTTTGTAGATCAGAAGGGGCCCATGCAGAGTCCCGAGCAGGGGCCTTCGGGGTGGCTTGGCAGAGACTGACTGCCCAACAGGCATCTCCTGATGGTCCTGCTGACCTCAAAGGTGCATTATCCAGGATTGATCCCAGAGAGCACTTAATGCACAGGTAGAGATGTGGTTTCAGGGGATCAGGATCCTAAGACCCCTCACTGTTTAATTTATGTTTTATTTATTACCACAATCTAAATGTGGTAGAAAAATGCTCATGGAAATTAAGAACAATTCATTTTCAAACTACTTCAGAAGCTTGCAATCCTCACTTGAGCAGCAGTGATGGCATTAATTAAGAAAAGGAACTTGTCATCTTACTCCAGTGAGCATTAGCTTTGTCTATCTGATATTCCTAATGGATGTGTCTGTGTAAAGGCCCACAGATGGCTCCAGCAATGAGGAGGAGGAAAAGGAAAACACATAATCTCCAAATGTCAGAGAAGAATAAAAGCCAGCTAAACAAACCAAGCAAGATGCTGACAATTGACACTACCCTGTAGCAGGAAGCTAAAACCCTGCCTTTGCAGGAAGATTATAATGCTTTTTTTGGTTGTTGTTATTGTTAATCACCCCAAGAAGAGAGCTTTGCCAAGGAAGAAAGAAAGATCGATCACTGTGAAAAGTGCCAAGCTACAGAAAATGAAATTCAGTATTTTACTGACCTGAGTGCTCGACTGTTGGCAGAGAATATGGGTAACTATTTGTGTAATTTAGGGCTGGGTGTTCTCAGAAAAGTACAATTTATTGGCTTCATTGAGGCACAGCCTACGAGTCATAATAAGTGGTTAACAACCCCCTTACTCCCTAGCCAAAAGTATTCAGTGAATCATCATTGAATGTTTTTCTACTTGTTTACACCTTTTTATGTGAAATTAAACCAACTTTAAGAGAGATATAGGTGTAAAAATATCCATTTGGTTTTGTTATTCCAGTGGAGACCAGTAAAGCAGGGGATTTGGTGCAATTGTGAATCTCCTAACAATTTTGGAGGGTGGTGCAATGGAGAATTCAGCAGAATGTCACAACAGGACCCAGAATCTGGAAGGGACTTTCAAAGGTGTTTCAGACATATGCTCTGCATTCCTCTCATGGTATTGCAGAAGCACACTCTGTTTCAGCACATCATCATCAGATGTGAAATGACAGTGTTCTGCAAGTAACTGCATGTGTCACATCCATAATAGTGTCTGCATGGGAAACATTTGCAGAGATTGTGCATTGGATATTCACTTGGGGAGTACTTCCTTATTTGTTCTCCTTAAGCCACAAAGACATCTTCAAATAATTGGTTTCTTAGACACTTCCAATTATCTAAATGATTTTGTTTTATTGCCTTGAGTGTCAAGATAATTATTATTAGAGATGTGAGAAAATATTTTATTTCCTAATTTGCAAATGGATTATATAAAATTCTGGTAAAAAAAAAAAAAAAAACAAAAACAAAAAAACAAACAGCTTTTGATAATTCATCATTTGCAGTCACTCAGGAGAAAGAAAAAAAAAAAATAAAACAGAAACCCGGTATATTCATTGCTCCTGAGACTATAAACACTGTATATAAATGACACAATTTTCAGTGTTCTTCTATAAAAAAGGAACATATTGCAATACCAGAAAAACCTGATAAATACACTAGTCAATGGATTTGTGCATAGCTGAGCAGGAGATACACAGTTCTGAATTCTTAAAAGCAGCTAAACAGGATTATGCTTAAATTCTGACAACAGACAAAATATATCGACATTGCAAATTAACATGTCCCAGATACTGCTGAACCCAGACTCCTTGTGAGTCCTTGAAGTGATGAACACAATACAAAAGGACTGTTGGATACAACATGGGATTATTGCAGGCATGTAGTCATCAAGAATCCCAAGCAGCACGACCTGACAATGTTTATGGCTCAATTTCCTTTTCAAAATCAGTGAATTTTAGAAATCTCAGTGTCTAAAAACTTGGTTCCAAGCTGCTTCATGCTCATGTTCCATATCATCAAAGCAAGAAAAACCACTTCTCTGCCCAGTAACAGAACTGTGATTGCAAATGGTTCAAATATTATGAAGATTGGAAACCTAAATAGACTAACAGAAAATTGCATTTGATTGCACACCAGACTCTCCACTGTGAATATGTATCAGATAAGTGGAACTAAAAATCTCTTTCCCTTACTTTCTTTCACCATAGTCTGGGGGGAATCTTTCACCAAGCTGGGGAAAATCTTTAGAATTGCTTAAATATTGACTTTCTTTTTGAAGCAAAAAGAAGTCAGAATCTAAAGCATTCTTTTGGGATTACAGTTTATCTTCAGATTTCCTGGTTTTGTGACATGGTCAAAATGATACCCTTCTTGTTTAGGATAAATGAGAATTTTGGATGCAGCATTCATCTGCTGCACAATGTCTGCTGTCCTTCTAAAAAGTCTCCCATCCTTTTGTATAACAGAGCAGAACAAGCAGCAGCTCTGTCTACATGTCTCTTAGATGTCTTTCATTTAGAGATCATTGAAATTTTCATCACTTCTTCCAAGGCCTTTAAAATCTGGCAGGCTTTTAAGAAAAGCAAACTTGAAAATTATTTTTGTTTTTCGTATATGAAAAACGTGTCTGGCTTTATTTAACTGGAAATATCATCAAGACTCATCGTTGATGTGATATTCCTAATGTGCTGTATTTCACTGCAGTTATGTGCCTCAGTCACATTTACACTAATTCAAACACATTCACAGGCCAGGAATGCTATAAAAATTGGCTATTTTTCTCATAGTGTAATGTCTTCATATGCTGTCCCAGGAGGTGCAAGAAGCCTTAGCCCATCCATAGAGCAGCATGATCTTGAGTAACATTATGTGGACTTTGCCAGGTCTTAATGAATTTAGGATTTCAGAGTACAGCAAAAAGTACATTAAATCAGACTGTAGAAATATGAATTACATATTCCCTAGTTTATACATGGAAAAACTGATCAGCAAGAGAGCCAACATGCACTTCCTATACATAAAGGCCATAAGACAGAAATAATTGAATCAACAAAATGCAGACAGGGCATTAAAAAATGTATATTATTTCAAAAATCATTTGCTACTTAGAGGAAAAAGAGGAAATAATCATTTCACAAAGAGAAAATATTTGTGCAGAGTTTAGCAAAACATTTTCATCATAGCTTATTTAAGAACTATGCCCGTTACTGTTAGTGTGGAATTTTTAGTAATCTCAATTATTTATCCTCATTAGAATTATTGATATTTTTTTGTAAAGATTACAGTATTAAAATCTTAAAAAGGACTCAGGAAAGTGCACTGTAACACAGTTCATGTAATCTACAAAATTGTGAACACTGTGAGCATAGCTTTTCACATATATATGTATATAGAGGCACGTGTGTATCTTTCATATTAAGACTTTTCCAAGTCACATTTTCATTACCACTCTCTCTCTGAATAGTGTGTATGTCTTGCTTGAAAAGCTTATTTCAGAATTAAAAAAAAAAAAAAAATCTGAAATTTCTATTAGGAAATGGGAGTACAGTGACCCCCTTGGCTGTATTCTCTTTTTGAACTGAAATGCAAAATTACATCTGCTCTGGTAGCAGAAAATAAATTTGCATTTAATAGTATTAGAATAAGAATGTGCGATATTTCCTTTCCCTGAGCTCTGCTTATGTTGCATTAGGTGTTGCATACAGTGAGGTTCACTCTACTACTGATTTTGTCCTCTTTTGCCTATATCACAACTCCTGAAATCAATGAAGTTAAGAAAACTTTATCTGTACCTGGAAAATGTCATTGTCAGATAATATTGCCATATGGTGCCACTAAACTGTCATCCTGCACTCTGAAGAACTTGAATGCTCTTTCTCCAGGAGAATTCACAGTAGGCAAACTTCCAGTGTAAGGCACAGACTCTGAAATGGCAGCTCCCAAAAGAGTGCTCTAGGGCTGAGTAATGACAAGTTTCTTAGAGTGTCTTTAGGAACCTGTTGTGTCTGTAGTACTTCGATGATCTAATTGCTGTGTGCTACAGCCAGGCTGGTGAGTCCAGCTGAGAACGGGAGAGTGAATGATGATTTCCTTCCAGAAGGAATTGTCTCTGGGACAGACTACATAAAAAAATACCTTTGCCATCTATACTTCTGTCAGGAAATAGCTATTGTAGCAAGGTACAAGATGAGTCAGTTTTACATCATGAAAAAACTCCATCTTATTCCACTGAAACTGCTGTTAGTGGCCATTGTTTCATTTTTTGATCACCTGTTACTTCACCATGAGGGATATTTGCACCAGCCTTAGCTGTACTCAGTCCTTCTGTGATACCATTTAAAACACCCTAGAGCATTAGGGAAGTCCTTCATCTGCTTCTCATGTACAAAAATGTGTTTATGTCTTTTTTTCATAGGTGAGAGGTTTTAAATCTATTTCTAGCTGTGAATTTATCTGTCCAAAAGTGTTGGATTTCTGATAGAAAGACAAAGGATATGCAAATGTTCTCTTGTGAAAATTACAGTTAATTAACATAAAGGTCACCTTGACAGAAATTTTAACATCTTACAGAAATGGTTACACAAAAGAAGTTCAAACTCTATAATAGTGGAATAGTACCCCAAAAACTCTTGCCTTGCTGATAATTTGCTCTGCTCACTAAATATTGGGCACCAATATTTTGTTCCCTCTGTCAGCTCCTAATATAAGATCTTTTCCAGCACACCCATTTGTAGTAAATTGCTTTGCCAGAGCCTCCCCTTTTCTGATAGCACTGAACATCTCTTTTTGAAATGTGTTTTGCCCTTAAATATGCCAGAGTATGTAAGTGGCACCCTTCCAGGTAAGAATCAGCATTGCATTTGGAAGGCACTTCTCATGAAATATAGTTTGGTTCCTGGGGGAAAGGCAGTTACTGACTGGATTTTTAAAGGTATCTCTCAGCTCTTTCTTGTATGCTCTTGAGTATTATTTAATACTTATACAGTTTTCTGATAGATGCTGAAGCAATTAGAATATTAATGAAGGTATTAACGATTTTTATTTTCATCCTGTTCTTAGATATATTCAAGCCATACAGAATATATTTTGCTAGTCAGTGTGAAGATGTGATTTTCTTTTGTTGTTATTGCTTGGGGATTTTTTTGTTCTTTTTTTTTTTTTTTTTTCCCCAGACTATCTTTCTCCCATCTGTGATTTGCTGAGTAGAAAGTACCCATCCATAAACTATAATCATTCTCGGCAATATCCCATCAGGCAGAAGCTTAGTTTTGGTTAGGAATGTGTTGAGACAATCAGACTTAAACTACTTCCCTTAAGAACACAACCAACAAAACCCAACAATAACAAGCCCCCAGTGAAGTACTCATTCAGCCATTGCTATATCTATGGTAAAATTAGCATTTAGTGATCAGTTATATGATTTCATTTCATACACAAAATGCATTAGTCCAAGAATGTGGTATTTGGTCCGATTTCTATTAAAATAAGATGGAAAGCTTTGAGTGTGCTTGAGTCTGTTTATTTATGTGAATTTTTCAGAGTCTTGGATCTGTTATCACTGTCATTGTACCTCATATTAAAAAAAAAATCTTTGCAGTTTTTTTCTGCAGTGACAGAAGAAAAAAAAATAAGGTAATATTCTGGTTAGATACTGCTTTGCCTGGAAATACATTAAAAAAAAATACTGAATCTCATCCTGTAACTTTCACCTTCTTCAAGGACAATGTATGTTCAAATAGAATTGGGGTGGTGTTGCTGCAAAATTCACTTTTATAACTATAAGATTTGGAAATCTATATGATATCTCTCTTCTAGCTTAGTCATTTCAGTTCTCTTTATATCAGCATCTATGAATGTCAGTCTAGGTATTCCCAAGCCAGTGTTTCCACTTTTCTACAAATACAATGTTTTTTGAACTTAGGTCAAAAATTGGAATTGCAGATTTCAAGTTGGAATTATTAAGATGGAGACACCTAAGATTTAAGCTAAACGTTATAGTAGCTACATCCTTCTGAAGTCATTTGTAAGGTCTGCCCTAAGGTCTCCTGAATTAGATTCATCACATGAGGATATGAGGTGCTTCAAAGCTTTTTAAAAGATTCACTGGATTCAGTCTCAAACAAGCAAGTGTCTAAATATGTCTGGCCTTGATCTAACTTTGAAGATGACAGGATCTTAAGCATTACTATCAGTTTTATAGCTAATGATGAGACTGGAATTCTGTAACACTTTTATATCTTCACAAATAGGGCTCTACATATATGGTTTCTGAGAAATTATTATTTTTTGAAAATGATATAAATTTACTCCTGATTAGAGGGGTGGCAGAGGACACAGAAGAGCTTCATTTGTAATCAGAGACAGCACACTGCATAGAATTCCCAAGCTTGGTTTATTTTATTATTATTTCAGTACAAAAGGAATCACAAATTTATAAATGCATAAACAAGATCCACACCTGAATATGAATTAACATATAAGGAGCGCTGTGCTGACACGAGTAGAGAATTTTTGATTCAGAAGCAGTTTTGCTATTTCTGCTAGAGACAGCTGTATTCTTTAGAGACAAACAGAACAGAAAAGAGAGCCCAGAGCACCCAAAATATCGAACCAAAATATTTTGGAAAATCATTAAGAAATTAAAAATTCCAGATGTCTGGAGGAGAACAAAGCCTTAAGATGCAAAGACTGTCAAAGAAAAAAGGTGAATGTTTTCCCTTGAATTTTTTCTTAATCCCTCTTTCACAAAGAAGCTGATAGGAATCTTTAGGTAATTAACCATTTTTCACTACTATCATTACTGTTATTGATAGTATAGTACATCTTCAGTAAGAGTACAAAATTAGAAACTTTGGGGTTACATTCCTGTTCCTTTGTACTGCAGAAGTCAAAGTTTACTCTGGTGGATATTGTTTGCTGTTTCTTCTGAGACAGAGGATCTTTATTCTTTCATCTTACCAGTTCATGGTCAGCTAAAAGAATCTGAATGTTTACTCCTGGTAACAGTTCAACATTTACTACAGCTCATTGTGCTTTTTTGCTCACTGTTAGCCTTTTCTATTGTATTTTTCATCCAAATAAGGGCTTCACAAGCAGGGCTTGTTATGTTCAAGTCTTATAATCTCTCACTTGTCTGTTATATTTTACTTGTATACCTAAGATCAGCACTTGTTCTGAAATAAATTGAAATAAAATTTTAGTACTAGGTGAGTTACACACTGAGGAAGGCTGGGTGGAATCAGTGTTTTATTCCTGAGTATCTTTATTACTCAAGAGAAGAATGAATATAGAAAGAAAATTTGGAAAAAATGAATAAAATATTAGAAATTAATAAGTTCTCAGCTATGGTGAGAATTTTTTTGCTCTGTGACTGTGATATATGCATCAATGATCGATGAGATAGTACCATGTTGTATTTGAGTCATATAAATACTTGTAGTCCAGAATGTTTTATTAAGCTAAATTAATTTGTGGAATAATACTTTTAAAAGGGGAAAGTGGAACAGCTGGGGAAGTACAGACAAGTCAACCTCACTTCTGTGCCTGGCAAGACCATGGAACACAATCTCTTGGAAGCATCCCAAAACAAGGAAAACAAAGATGTGATTGGCAACAGCCAGCAAAGCTTTACAGAGGGAAATCATGCCTGACAAATGTGGTGACCTCCTATGACAGGGCTATAGCACTGGTGGATGGGGCCAGAGCAGCTTATATCATCTGCCTGGACTCAAGGGAAGCATTTGACACTGTCCTGTGTGACATCCTTGTCTCCAATTGGAGAGACACAGATCTGATGAATGGACTGCTCTGTGGGTAAAGAGCTGGCTCGATGGCTGCACAGAGTGTGCACACAGAGGGTTCATCTGGACACCAGTGAGGAGTGGTGTTCCTCAAATCAGTCACTTCCTCTGGGACCAGTGCTGTTCAACATCCTTATCAGTTACCTGAGCAGTGGGATTGAGTGCAATGTGCTGATGACACTGAGCTGTATGGTGCAGTCAACATGCTGGAGAGAAGGGATGTTGTCCAGATGGACCTGGACATGCTGGAGAAGGGGGCCCATGCAAATCTCATGAAGTTCAATAAAGCAAAGTGCAAGGCCTTACACCTGGGTTGTGGCAATCCCAGACACACCAACAGGTTGGGTGAAAAAGTGATTGAGAGCAGCCCTGTGGAGAAAGACTAAGGGGGTGATGGTTGATGAAAAACTCAACATGAGCCAGTGGTGTGAGCTCACAGTCCAGCAAGCCAGTGGAATCCTGGGCTTCATCAAAAGGAGTGTTACCAGAAGGTCAAGGGAGAGGATCCTGCCCCTCTACCCTTTTGAGACTCTACCTGGAGTATGGAATACAGTTCTGATGCCCTCAATATAAGAAGGACTTGGAACTCTTGGAGAAAGTCCAGAGGAAGGCCATGAGACTGGTAAGAGGACTAGAGTACCTCCCTTATGAAGACAGTCTGAAAAAGCTGGGACTGCTCAGCCTGGAGAAGAGAAGGTTGCATGGAGACCTTATGACAACTTTCCAGTAGCTGAAGAGGACCTACTGGGGAGCTGGAGAAGGGATTCTTTGCCAGGAAGACCAGGTTAGATAAGGCCTTGAGCAACCTCAACTAGTGGAAGGTGTCACTACATGTGGCAGGAGGGGTTGGAACTAGGTGTTCTTTAATGTCTATTCCTACCCATTTACATTCTATGATTCCATGATTGTCTAAAAATCATGGAAAATTCCACCTGGATATTTGAATAAAACCTGCTTGGACTATTATTTAATGAAATTCCAAAGGTATTTTTGTGTCACTTAGAAACTAAGACATAATACATTCTCAGTTTTGTTTGCAATTTTAGATTACTAAATGCACTACATGTCATTTTGAGGCTGTCTGGCTTATATTGACAGATGTCAGCATTTCACAGTAAAGTCATTCCTCCAAGAATTGTACATTTCTAATCTTGCTAAAGATATCTCATGAGCTAGATTACTTAGTGTCTGGATTAGAAGAAACATTTCTGAAACAAAGAGGTATTTAAGAAAAAGTAATAGTGTCCAATGAGATGACAATGGCATACTTGGTGGATCAGACAGTACTGCAAATTGAGGCAGGAGGGAACTGGAATAATTATTATTATATTCAAGTATATGTGAAGATTCTGTCTCAGTAAATCTGAGCTGTGTTAACTGAAAGAAGAAAGTCTCTTGAATTCTTCCATGAAGACCTTAGACCAAGACCCAGACCTTATTTTAATGTGAAAAAGAAAACAGCTGACTTTCTGTTTTGGTTTTGTAACTCTGTAATTCTTTCTTTTGGAACAGATTGGATTTGGAAATACTGAAATATCACAAGTAAGGCATCAAATGAAATAATTTATACAGTATTCAAGGATAAAAATAATATAACTTTCTAGATGGGCTTTCTTGGGAGAAATGACCCTTCTCCCTAAGAATAGGGTCTATGTAAAAGTACTTGTTGCAAAGCTCTGAAAATGAACGTTTTCTTTCATGATTAATTTCTCTTTGTTTCTCCATTTTCCATTAACATTTCTTGTAAAAATTCAGCACAAGAAAGCTTTCACAAAGCTCATTGATTCAAGGTCACAAGTGTTTCATTGAAATTTATTCCATTTAAGTCAGATAGTTTCATATACTCTAAGCTCTAGGATTCTAAGGACATCAACTAAGTTTTTCAAGGAAATGTGAAGAAGCTGCCTGGAAAATATGGGGTAGTACATGAAGAGCTGCTACATTATAAGATAATTCTATTGTCTAAATGGTGGTAAAAATCATTATCTATGAAGATTTATTATCCCTATTTCTTGTGTCACTGACATTGCTATGTGAGTTTACTAATTTGCCATCAGGTTGAATGGTGAATAAAACTCCCTGTGCAGGACATTTCACACCTCTAGCCCCTTCAAATGCAAGAGCAATATGAAGAAAGAAAGATCACACTGGTGTTTGAATATCATCTCATATTATACAGCAGGGGAAAAAAATTAAAAGGCTTATTTCCATGTGCTTCATGTGAAATAAATAAGACCAAAGACAAAGAACATGAGAATATTACCATTTTAAAATGAAGTGAGATAATAAATAAAAAGAAATTGGACAATTCAGTAATAAACAGCACAGTAGATTACCACTAAAAATTAGCGTAACTGGCAATTGGCATGTTCAATTTGTCAAAGTGGTAGGAGGCAAGGCAGACTTTTGTAGGCAGTAGTGGGGTTCAGTTCTTTTTTGATTGAATATGATCAATGATTCTTTAAAAAATACTGTCTGTAGATAATCACAAATGAAAGCCATTAGAGATATTTTTTAGCTGCTTATAGAAATAGAAAGGTCTGCATATTAATTTACCATGCTACTTCATTAGTTTTGTGTCATTTGTTTCATTAGTCATCTGCTGTTTCACACTGATGTCAGTGACACAAAACTAATTTCTGGCTAAATTGTACTGGTGAATTGCACCCCATTACAGGAATAATTCCATTGTGCTCATTTATATTTGGAATGAATGGTTATATCAAAGCTGTTGGCTCTAACCACTTCATCCAAAACACTTCCCTGTGAAAAGAGGAAACATTTACTAACGAATGGTTAGATGGTGGCTGAGATGGATTTTGGAAGTCAGTGAGCACCCAAGTACTTTTGTAGTCCTGGTTTTAAATGCCTTCCCTGGTACATGTTTTATGTAGGATTCCTTCCATGCTCTTCTAATGTAGGTGTGCACAGCTATTACATGTGTGTAAACTTAGAAAGCGAAGTCACTACAAACAAACAAACAAACAAACAAAACTGGTCACCACCACCACCGCAGAAATTCAGCCCTGAAAACCTTTTGCATAGCATAAGGAAAGAGATGTAACACACCTAATAAAGGCTATAAATCTTCATCTCAGTCTTTATTTAGTGGGTTAATGAGTCTGTGGGCGTCTCCCTTCCATTTCTCTGTGGGGAGAAAGCATTAATTTTGTTTAAAATTTCTTTGCAGGGTTCTCTAGATTAATTCTGGTTTTGATGGCTTCAGATCCTATTGAATTTGATAGGAATTCTTCTAGTCAAGAAAAGTGTGGCATGTTTGGTATATGGCATATCTGCTTCTATAAAGAGACTAATTCCTACTGCTATCTAGAAGGTTTCCCTAACATCAGGTCTTTGCAGAAGGAGATGCAAGAAAGGCAAAAATAATATCTTATACTGCAAGGAAAAAAAAAAATCTAAGGCTAAATTGTAGGGAGAAAAATACAGTTCAAATGAAACCCTGAATTTTCTCCATAACACTGCAAAATTCACACACATAAACTAGGTCTGGAGGAAGTGCCTCATATAAAATGAACAAATGGCACAAAATCTAGCCTGACACCTCCAGCTGAGACTGAACAGCCACAATCACATTCTCTTATTTTCCTTCTATTATGTACTTAGAAAGTGTGCAGGGTGCTACGGCGTAGTAGGAGAAATAAAATACTGCATCATTTGTGTTTGCAGTTCACTCTTACTATATCTGATTAAACAATTTTTTAAAAGCCAGAAATATTTTTTTTTAATCTCACAGAATGACTATTCTTAGATGTAAAGAAAATATAGCAATAATTTTCTGGGCTTCCAGAATTGCTACATTTTGGGCAGTTGTTATCAAAAGGAATTGGGTACTTCTGAAGTCTAAAGCAAACTGACAGAGCAAATGACAATGTCTTAAAAGGAGAAAGCTACTTCATTCTGAAATGCATAGAACAAAATGGCATGTTGTGACATATTGAAAGATGTCTAGCAGGCACATTTTTAATCATCTTGCTGGTAACCTTTGGCCACTGCTGTGAGTGCTCGCAGGTAAGCAAATGCTGAAGCCCACCACTGTGCTCTGTGGGAAGTTACACTGTGCCGTGTGATTGATCTGCTAAAATAGTGCATTATGTTGCTTTGGGTCAGGGGTTCAGAGCTGTATTAGGAAGAACAATTTTTGTCTCTCCCCGTGTTTGTAGGGTTAAGATACTGCTCCTGAATAGGTCATTTACGCCTTGTGCCTTAACTGTAATTTCTTTTCATTGGCAAGTTTTAAAAGTAAAAATCATGAAATGTTACAAATACAATGACCTACATAGGAATATAGATTCAAGAATATGTTTATTCATTTTTCAGAAATTTATTTCTGTTTCATCCTGACTAGGATGTGACTCTAAAATGAAAAAAATAAATCAAAATTCCAGAGACTTAGGTGGCTTCAAAAGGGCAACAGGCTTTTGGAATTAGATTTCTATAAACTTTCTGCTCAGGAAGTCCAAGCAGAACATGAAGCTGAACAATTAATCAAATCCAAGGGTGCATTTGAGGTTGTCATATGAGATTACCACACTCTAACAATGGCAAGAAAATAAAGAACCCCTCTAAGTCAGGCAGTTTGATCTCACTCTTAACTATCTTAATATTGAGAATTCACAGGACAAAATTAATCTGGAGTGTATACACGGCATATCTCCTCACTTCACTGAAGTAAAATCAGGTGATACATTTGCTCCACTCTTGAAACACTGCTGTACTTGATGTACTTTGCTTTGTGTATGACAGAGAGAAACCTGACAGTATGTGAATGATGAAGTTTAATATGGTTATCAGATGGTCCTTTAATGACTATAATAATTCCCAAATCCTGAGCTTGTCAAGCTAACTGCTTTGCTTTCTTTTAATTGTAACTAATCATCATTCTCAGGGACAGAAAAGGAGAACTAAAATGCAGGAAAAGAAAGATGAGTTACTAGAAGGGACTTCATATGACCTTATACTGCTATAAACAATTAAAACCCCCAATCATTTTGTTTGATTAGGTGGTTTGCACTCATTCTGTTCCAACATGAGCTACTTCTGATCATACCATTAATCATGTTATGTAAGTGGACATTAATCTAATGTCTCTTCATTATGAAAAATGCTAAAGAGATAAGTTTGTCTCAGCGATCAGAAATGAGCTTTCTCATTTCTTTGAGAGTAATAATTAAAAAGTGATTATTTTCTACATAGTATACAGAATTTCAGATCACAACAATGGTTAAGGTAGACCATCAGAGCTTTCAAAATAAATAAATTAACCTTTTTTTGCATCAGCCTGGTTTTTTTAAGAAATGAAAGATTTATATGCATACCTCAAAGAAGCCTTCTGACTCATGCTGGACAATCACTGTAGTTTGAAGCAATTTTATGGAAATCACAAAGCATAGTACATTATTATGAAAATGACTAAACAAAAAAAAAATCCATTGAGCTGTTTATTCAGAATCTGCTTACATGTTAGGAGTTTGCGGAGCTTTACTTTTTTTTTTGGTTTATTTTTGTTTTGTCTTGACAATCTACACAAAAAAACCCCAAAGAATAATTACACACAGTGTGTCTTAGCCATTGCTCTTTTTCAACAATTACACATCAAACATTCTAATTTAATGAACATTTAATAAAATAAGAGGATTAATGCTTTCAGAATTTGTGTTTAATATGCAGATGGGGTGTCATTTTGGTTAGGCATCCACTGTTGCTACTATGCAAGTAAGGTGTGAAAAATGTATTTTTCATTACAAAATGCATAGTAAAACTTAATGTTGTATGATTGAGTTGAATTAAAATATCCAGCACAAAAGATAATCCAAATGCCTAATTTCTAAGTTTCTTTTTTCTAGTGTAACTAGACAAACCTCATACTGAAATTCAGGAAACATGAACCTACGTGAAAATACTTGGAGCTGTCTTCTCCCTTAGTCACTGAGGGACTGTCTGAGGAGCTCACAATGGGTAAAGAAACTTTAATAAAGAGTTACTGAAGATATAAGATCATCTGGTTCAAGGGCACCCCTGGTTTTATCATAAGCCCTGTGCAAGAGGAGGTGCCTTTATGTCTCACTTTAGGGGCAAACCAACTCACTGGGCAGGCAGTGGAAGGAATGGAGCTTGGTTCCCTGCACTGGAGAGGCACAGGAGGTGTGCTGCTGCCATTGCCTCCTTTTGCATAGGAACAAAAGGTCTCTGACAAAAGGCCGCTAACAAAAGTTCTTTACATGAAGGGGTTTTGCCTGTTATTTAAGCTGTTAGCATTCCCTTATTTACTGTGACTGAAAAAGTTTAGAGGAGAGATCACAGCAGCAATTTCAAAGAGGAGGAGGTAGAGCTACAGCCAAAAAGATGTGTCCCCAGCACTACACATTTAGTCTCCAGATCGTTGAAATGCTTGCGCTATTATCTGTGAAGAAATTAGATTAAAAGATTATTCCTTGACCTCATCCATTTCACGGAGCAAACAGTGAGATACTTGCTGGGCTTCTCAACTCCCCACTCTCCCTTTTATTTGCCCTTCCCTTGTTTGAGAGTTGAATTGTTATACAGTTATATTATTCTGTATCAAGAAAGACTTTTTTGTTTTTGTCATTTCAAGGCTTGGAATAACTCTTTGGAATTATTTCACTATCTTTCTAAAAACCTGTAGTATAAATTGACCATGATATGAAAAAGAAAATTGAGCAAGAAGTAGGAAATGAGAGCAGCAAAGTATCTGACTCTTCTGGAGCACACACTGCTGCTAAGTAGGTGTAAAAACCACCAAATAGTGTAGGGAGCAGAGCTACATAGAGATAAGTCTAGATGCTTTGTTTCTTATAAATTTTTATTTTTTTTCTGCCTAGAGGAGTGACTAGAATGATAGCATCACAAAGAATGTAAGGTTATGATTAGTTAACATTATATAACTTATTTAGTTTCAGTAATAATTAATTTCAACACCAAATGAAAGGACACATTTTTGAATATATGTATGAATATGTATAGACATCTATAAATGTATTGTACACACATGAATTTTAATATTCTATGTTGGACAGGTATCATGAAATACCTTTCGATGAAATAACTATCAATGAAATACCTTTAAACATCATGCCATAATTTCCTGGAAATGATGTGATGCACATCTACAACTTCTCTGTGCCACAGTCTGGGACCTTCCCCTGGCACCAGCAAAACTCATTCTCATGCTGTTACTAAAAAAATACACACGTGCACATATATGCATCTGTATGCACACACAAGTGTTTATCTTCGTAGCCACCATTTATAAGTATATGCCTGAACAAGACTCTCTTGCATGTACATTGTATAAGGAAAATCATTATATTCTCTATTTTATTCCTTGTACTGAAATGAATTTCCTATACTGTCTGCTATCATTGCTTCCCATTAAACTCACAGTAAACACTCTGAAAAACAAGGAGTAAGGTTTTCAGAAATTCTTTGGGAGGAGAAGTGGACCCTAGGGATAAAGCATTAGATAAGCATAAATTATTTTGAGTGAACAAGTAAGTACCATATTTCCCAGTAACATCTGCATATATGAGTAGAGCAGACTTGAAAACCTTGGTGCCTGAGTGCTTACAGACTAAATACCCTTTCTCATTCCCTCTGCCTGCCTAGTAAAATCAAGGAAGAACAAAACCTGTGCCCAGTAAAAACCAAGAATGTAACAATGAAAGCAGACACGTAGAATTTTATTTATTACTGGAAAGGGACTTTTTTTCTCCTTGGAGACACCTTTGAAATTGGTAATGAAAAGTACAAGAAATCTCTTCACTATCCAGGTCTCTGCCATACTTCCCTGTGTTATGATGGGACTAACTATAGCCTTTCTGAGGTTGTTGCCTGGCTGTGCAGAACACAGTGTAGTTTCTGATGCTCTCTGGAATCCAACATGAGCATGGCAGGGCTGATCTGGCCTCCTGTGCTTCCCTCCCCTTCTCTTGGGGGCAAAGTAAGAGTGAATTTCATTGACAGCTGTCAATCATATGATTGTTGTAGTAGTTGGCCTACATAAGCAAAGCAGATCTCAAAGACAGGTTAGAGAGACAAAAACATGTCTGGATTAAGAGAGTGCCAAATAACATAAGGGTGCTGAAAAGAAAATTCATAAAAAATGTCCTGAAAAGACATGGAAATGTGGGATGCTCAGTTAACAAAAAAGAGATATACAAGCTGGTATGTGGGGAAGCTGAAGCCCAGACCCCACTGGCTCTCTGCCTTCATAAGGAAGACCAAATCACTGGGAAAAACAGAAATGAAAATCAGAGTATTTAAGTATTTTGAAATTTCTTTATGAGAGCATCTTGATTTTGAATGGGGTAGATTTAGTTTTCTTCCTGGAAGCTGGCCCAGTGTGAGTGGTTGCATGGTTCTTAGTTGCCAGGTGGGATTAAACCACAGCAGAGATCAACAATCCCACAGGCCCAAGGGATGAGAAGTAACCCAGCTCTAGGGTGCTTTAGCACACAGACATGAGCAAATTCCATTTCTTTTACTGGTACATGCTCTTATACAGCTTAATCCTGTTCTTTGAGTGACACCACACTTTTGATAAGTTACTCTTCCTTTTCTCTTGACTGAAAGCAGATAATCTCCTTGTTATCTGTCTAAAACTGCTATTTTGAAGAAATATAAAATATAGTTGAGAAACAAAGGCTTCATAAAGAAAATGGTACATTCCTAATGCTTAAGAATTGCAGCTTACTACCAAAAATATTTCTTCATGTCTATGATCTTGCATGAAGTGATGAAAAGCAGGAGCTAGTTGAAATGATAAATACTTTTATGGGTTTTCTGCACAAGTTCCCTTTAGCCTTGTTAGACTGTTTTCTTCTTGTGTGGGATAGAAATTTTTTTTCCACTATTCATCTCCAAAGTGCCTGCACTTTTGAACTGACAAAGCTGTTACATGAAAAATAGGGCTGGCTCATAAAGTGAAGGGAAGCTGAGGTCTCTGTGACTGAGTGCCTTCCATGAAGACAAAATTCAAAAGAAACTCTTGCTAACCATATCAATAAACAAATGAACATGAAAAAATAATGAAAGAGCGGATAGGGACATTTTATTTCTTATTTCTTCACTCTGAATATGACTGGAACTTAGCGTTGCCTATTGGTATTGCAGCCTTCAATTTAAATGTTTATTTTTACTTTAATTAACAGGAAATACAGAAACAGTAACAGCTTTTTGGATTATTCTTAAAATTAGTTAAATGTCCCTTCTCTGCAATGACATAGATATAAAATTTACTTGAATGGGTTAACATGAAAACAACCAAAACAAATACCAACCAAAAAAAACTAACAAAAACCCCTAAAAGCCAGAAAAAACTGCCTACAAAATGTTCTTAAACATTTAACAAGTGATTTTCATCTTTGTTGCTTTTGGAACTATCTAAGTGTTCAAATATTGCTGGAAGGCATATTTTGTATATTTATCTATGTCTTGCTATAAAGTTATTTCACCTTTTCCATTTATTTCTGTTTGGAACAATTCTAGTGCTCATTCTAATATCATTCATTAGATGATTAATAACAATTATGATTATGATTCAGATTTAAAGAAATATCTTAAGGCTAGGGATCTTATTGTACTTACTGAATTTATAGATGTTGAATAGCAGAGTTATTGTCTCCCAATTAAGCATTATACAGTGTTTAATACTTGCAAAAATTTTTAAACATTTTAAACAATTTAAAAAGAATTAAAATTCCAACCTCTGATTTCTCCTCAGTGTTTTGATTGACCTATTATTGTGTAAGACCACGCTAGAATTTTAAAAGTTTTGTTTCTTTATCATCAATTTATATCCACCACTTCCTCAAAACCTCCTGAAAGAAATTACCAGGAGAAAACCCAGCACTAATTTTATCAGGGCCATATTGGATTTGTTGGTTTTTTTTTTTTTCTTTGCTGAGAATAAAAGGGAATACAAGCACATGATAACAATTTATATAGTAGTAACTAAACTTTCTTCCTAGCTATAAAATTTACCTTTGACTTCAAGGCAAAGAACTGGACATGAAAGACAAGTGAAGCTGAAGTTTTTGAAAAGGGGTTAATAGCTACTGTGTTTGTTCAGCACAGGTCTAGCACAGGGCTTATGCATTGGTTCAGTTCACTGGTGATGGATATTTGGACCAAGTCTATTTCTTTGACAGATATTCACTTCACCAACTGTATTTGCAGAAGCAATTTTAAGCATGTTTTGAACATATTTAAAATATGTCATGTCTTTCCATTTGTTGAGTTTTTTGTTCTGATCACAGGTAATTACCATTTTTTACAAATGTCAAAAAGTGCATTGTTTTCACTAAAGTGTAAGAAATATTGTCAACTTCAGGGCACATGTTCCATGAAGGACATTTTACTGCTTTATTTTTTAATATAATAAAAATAAATTATGTATATATTATTTAGCATTAAATGAAATTCTTTAAATCATAAGCCTATTTTGATTTTTTTTCTGCACTATTTTCAAAGCCAGCTGAATGTTGCTTAAGTTCAGACTGCTCTCCAGTCTATTGTTCATTTATTTTGCACATGATAAATGTAATATATATTGAAGGGTCGATTCAATTGCCCATATGTTGCTGGCTAGTGACATTTCTAATGCTCCTTTCTGCCACCTAAATGTCACAGATCTCCCACAGGTCCTAAGGACCATCACAATAGGATATCTCAGATACTATTAGATACTGCATTAAGTTCATACCTGTGAGCAATCAAAGTAGGTTGCAAGTGACTGCCCTGATCTTCTGGGTTAAGTTTATCTCATAGAAGCGAACTCAAACACCTTAAATGTCTGAGTTAAAATTAAAAATTAAGTTAAATTTAAAATTAAAAACTAAGCTAAATTTAAATTTTAAAACTTAGATGTTTGCCTAAGCTAGAAAGGTAGTGCAGACAGCTAGTGAATGTAATTTCCAGTTTAGTGCCAAGTTAAATACTTGATATTCTAAACAGCCCTCTAGATCTCAGCACACTGGCACACCCAAAAAAACCCAAATTTGGGTGAGAAAGAGGTCCCACGCTTGTGTGCAGTCATTCTCAGCTATGAATAGGTTCAAGCACATTTCTAATGCTCAGGTTAAAACATAATGAGGGATGGCATCCTTCTACCTAAATGAGATTTCTACTTGTAGAAGTATTCCTTGCATTAAAATAAAAACCACAAAAAGAAGTTACTTACTCCTGCTGCAACACTGGAATGTGTTTCTTCAACCATGTTTTTTATTACACATTTTCTCATGTCTTATATATTTTATGTGTATAATTTATCTCTTTGAATTGAATACTTCTAAAGACTTTTCCTCCTAGCTTTTACTGATAATTTAAAAGCTCTTTTACTTTTATATCATTTTCTCATTAATTTTCCCAGCTTGTCATTGATTATTTGTGCTTCATTGCTTGAACTTGGTTTCACCAAGTCCGACATTTGTCAGTTTTACAATTGACACAAATCTAAGCACAGTCAATTGCCTTAGATCATCTGTAAAGTTATTATTTCTTGTCCAAACCATTTCATTATCAGTTGTTTTTTGGGGTTTTTTTTCCCTATGCAGATTTCCCCTCAGGAAAGTCATCTATAGAGTCAGTTTCTTTGTCTGTTGTCTAGCTTTTCGTATTCCAGCCTGTAAAAGAGTAGCTCTATATGACACAATCATAACTTTTAATCAGTTATTCATACTTAAAAAAAAATTCCTTCAAATCTTATTGATTTTTACAAATTCTGCAGTAACTAGACTCCTTCTAAGTTATCTCTGGTAAAACATTCTCTTTCAAAGAGTTTTTTTTTTCCTATCTATTTTAGTCCTTGGTTTCTCAATTTTTATATTGCTTTATATTTTTCTCTTCTGTTGTGTTCTCTTTCTAAAAAAAAAAAAAATCCTGGTAGTCTTCATTTTCATATTTTCTGCTTTTTCAATCTCTATCATAAGTTAATCTTGATAAATCAGTCTCCTCAGGTCTGTGAATTCATGGCCACCAGTGAATATACAGTTCCTCACAATGCCATAAAAGAGCATGATTTCTATTTCACATCTGAAAGCTAAAACTGTGACTCCTTCTAGCAGTAAAATGAACATATCTCATGACAGTCAATCTTTCATGTATTCTCACTGATCCCGGCAGCTTACTGAAAAGGTAAACTACCAGCTTCATTGATTTCTACAGAATAATATACCTTTTACAAAGTTGTCTTTTTTAAAATACTACCAAAAGCCTATTTATAGCCTATCAAATTTTAGCAATATCTTAATTTCTGTACTAGAAAATTACTCAGCATCTAACAGAAGCAGCCGAGCAGTTGTATTAATCTAAACCTGGTCTGCCCCTTCACTGCCCCTGCTCCCACAGATATCTTTATTTATTCCTCAAATGTCATAGCAAATATTCTACCTCTCACATTTAATGAGCTATATTTGCTGTAGCTTCTGCATTCATGCCTACCTCAGTGCATGCTATTTTTGAATTTTCTTGGAGAGCTACTGAGTTGATGAAGGTTCATGGTTTCCCAAGGTCTCCTTCTTTGTCAGATTTTCTGCTAGAACACTTATTTCTCTGAAGAAATCTGGTACCTGTTCTCCCTTCAGCCTTACACTGAGAGGCTTTTTCTATCCCCTAATGCTCAAAAGGGTATTCTGTATCTTTAACACACTTTTAAGATGTTTTTCTTATCTTTTAGTTTTTTTCAGACATCATGTATCATTGTTGGTGTGCATTTCATTCCACAAATATCTAAGTTATTTCTCTGATTGTGTGATACAGCCCTAAGGTCCTTTTCCCTTTGAGTATTCCTCTGAACAGTTGAACTCTCTGCTTATCCACTCACCTCTGCCTTTTCTTCCTTCTTTTCTTACATAATGACTCTGTAGTATAAAATTAATGTATATGTACAGCCAGTTGCTCTTGCTACATATTTAAGAGTTACTTCAGTGGTCAGTCCAGACTATACTGGATCTAATTTTGTCTTCCTTCTTGCTCTTAGTTAATGCTAGGTCTCTAGTCATATTTCAGCTCTTTTACAACAGAATGAGGTCAACTTGTAGCCAATTTTTTCACCCATCACATGAGTTAACTGACCCCAAAAAGGGTTACCTTCCTTTCTAGACAAAACCTCACCCAAACCTTCATTTTTTCCATTGCAAAATAATTGGAAGGCAATATTTTACCAACCCTGTTTGTAACATTTTTCCTAAAGAAAAAGAAACCACAAAGGTTGGCGTATGTGCATATATATATATATATATATATATATATATATATATATATAGTGTTCTAACTGAAATTTTTTTTAACAACTGGGGGTTTAGAAATTAATCAGCTGTTTGATGCAAGCTAGGTATTAATTGTTATTGCCATGGAAGTTCATGGGCTACAACAGAAATTGGATAAACTGAAGTACCATAAAGGAGCTAAGAGAAAGTACATATTCTTAGAAAGAAAACTTAAGTTCTGCTGATTCCAGCAGCTAGTACAGCAGAGGAAATGGGATAGGTTAACTGTGTGAAAATGCAACCTGAAAAGATGTATTTAGTGCTTCTTTCTGCTTGGAGAAACTCCAGGGTCTATACAAAGCTGACTGTGTGCCCTGCTAACTGTGTAGCCATCACAGAGGAATTCAGTGGTGACAGTATTTGATATCTGTCCTAAGACTCTGTGTACAGTGAGTGCAGCATTAGTATTCCCTAATTTGAATAAGGGATTGAAACCTTTTTCTTGTAACTCATAGTTCATTTCTCCATTTATATTTTTCTCTCTGTCAGTATTGTATGAAAATTTTAAAAATAATTTTTTAGGTATTTTTGTGAATTTGGGGGAAACTCTTTCACTGACTTTCAAGTACACAGAATTATTAAGTTTCCTCAGTTGGAAAACATACCCCTGAAAGATGATCTAAAAAGTTTTGCTCTCATTTCCATAATGTATCTTTCGGGACTATAAATATGCATGTATAATGTTTCACAGCTTTTCTACCTATTTCATGTCTTATTGGTGCTTCTCAAATGCATTTTGACAAAGAGAGGTGGATCAATAATTCCATTTTGCATATCAAGAAACTGGGAAAGGAGAGCTGAAGTGAATTTTTCAAGGTCAGCTGGAGGCTAGTAGCTGATAGAGAGGTAGATGCAGGGCTGAGAGCCCAACTGGTTTCAACAGGCATCTGGGAGTGCTGCCTCTCAGTTGGGAGAATAAAAGAATACTGTCTTCTGATATGCATCTTTATGCAAATGTGACTGTGTACGAGTGCCAGGTACATAGATGGGCTCATATAAGCTGAGCATGTGATGTGTGATTTATTTCTTAAAGAAACAACTTTCTGAAATCTTGGAATTTTCTCCCTGTCTCACTCATCTTCTGCTCCAGCACACTGAAAAGGTCTTGACAGTATTTCATCTCATTCATGTGTTATCATTACTACTGTCAGGAGGTTTTGGATAACAAATGCAGTGCTTTACCAGCTAAAAACATTTTCTTTTTGCACTGACACAGACTCGTCAATAAAACCCCACGGCATGTTAACTTCCCATCTCTCAGATGTGGCACACTGGCATTTACAATGCAGAGAAAGGTAACAAAGTGTGAAAGAGATCATAAATCATTTAAAGAGAGTTAAAAAGAGATTTAAAACAAAAGCCTTCAGGAAAGGAAGGAGAAAAAAAAGTGAAAAAGAGTGGGCACCAAAAATTATTTTATACAAGAATGAAACAGTGACCTTTTCACCTATCATCATTCACATTGGTTTGCCTTCCTCAGCCTCTGGAGTTAAGAACAATTCAGTCAGTGTGCAGAATGTTGCAAGAGGAATGAACCTTTTATTTTATTATTACCCAGGGCATGATACCCTTGAGAGGAATGACAAAAACAAATAAGAGCAAACAGAGCAAAAGGGAAAGCAAAGGCACTACAGGTTTGGGATAATAAAAGCAAGCAATGAATGTAATATACTGAGAGATAGCCTTCAATTCAAAGTTCACAAGACAGGCAAATGAATTTCATTGGAAACTTTTACATTTCAAAATATGTTTTACAATCTTTTCACTCAGCCACTTAAATATGGGCTTTGCAGATGCCTGAAAATGTAGCAAGGGAGAGGGGCACACTTCATCATGGCTTGAAAATGTGAACGTACAAACAGTACTCTTCAAGAAGGCACACAACAGAAGGTTGGATATTTATATGATCAGCTCTAAATCATGATGTTTTACAGGCAAGCTCTGTTTTAAAATAAGTGCATCTAGGAAGGTGATATAGACTTGTAACCAAAATCACAGATAGTGATTGACACAGATGTCCGTGTCAGACTCCTCAGCTCCCCACTTTGGGAAAAAAACATTTTATACAGCACAATTAAGTGAAAACCTTTTGATATGAAATACAAATTATAACAATTATCAGTTGTGACCAGTCTTTTACCCTTTCAATAAAAAAAGAGAAGCAAAGATTGTGACTTTGAATCAACCAATAAGTCATCTCTGCACATATCAAGTAGTTCTTATTGAGAACAATAACATTAATGTATATAAAGCATTTTGTTATCAAGTATTTTCCAGACATAACACATAAGCTAGTTTCAGATTTTGAAACACTAGCAGTCATCTGAAATCTAATTACTGCTAAAAAACACAAAGCAAAACTGTGTAACAGGTTTTGGCAGGAAGAAAGGAATAATAATATATCCAATTAACAGTGTAGAAGGTATTTTAGGTAGACAGATTGACATTAGTAAACTAGAAATTGAAAATGACTTCACAGTAAACCACTTGCTTTGCTGAACAAATTAAGGAAAAGAAAAAGAAAGCTATTTCTTGGTGTGAAATAAACTCAGGCTTGATCTGTAACTTCTGTTTGGAAGTGAGGTAAAGTCACAGCAGTAAGTAACACAAGCAGAGACTTAAATTTCCACTTCCCTGATCATTTCTGATAGTTTCTAAGTCATCAGTGATTTTCCATCAAGTTATTCCCAGGCTGAGAAAAATTTACTGCCTTCCTTGTAGAGTCTGAAAGAGAAAGCTTTGAGACTCAACATTGTCCAAATATACAATGTACAATTCTAAGAAAAACTTTTTTTCCTTTTTTTTTAATTTCATAGAAAAGGCAACAAAATTGAAATATCAGTAAAAAACACTTGTGGGATTTTTTACTAGTGCTCAAAGCTCTTCCAGCTGTCCACTGCATCCCTTTCAAGATCTGGAAATTAGCAGTACTGACTCATTCTTGTTTGCCCTCTAAAGTCATGTATGGCTTACTGTCTGCTATCACAAGTTGGTCATTTGACCAGGACTGTGCATTTTGAATTCCAGTCATCACCCTGAGATTTATTAGACTATATTTGTCCAGTCTGGATCTGACTGTCTTGAGACAACGTTGCCTTTCACAGACTGATTCATACGGTTGCTGACTCAAACAGAAAATCTCATCTACCTAATAACAAATTTTAATATTTTTCTAGGGACATGAGATATTTTATGTCTATTTTTAAAATCTGATTAGTGAGTTTCAATATTGTACTTAATTTCAATTTTCCTCTATTTAGATTGCCACAAAAATGCAGTCTCTTAACCCTGTCAAAGATCTATTCAGGAGATGTAAATAGCTGGTGTTGCATAGACATTCTAAATCTGTGGTTGTTCCTACAGCAGTTGAAAAAGGTCAGAATACAAACATGCATGAGGAAAATAAATGAGTCTTTTGCATCTTCTCAGTGTTCTATTTTGCATCTTCTCCATCACTGTTAGAACTTCTCTGATGTTCCTCTCAGCTTGCCTTATCCTCCATTTTACACTTGCTCTGGCAAACCCCATTGTTTTCTGTAGGCATTATGTCTGTTTAAAAAAAACCCTGGATCTGACAAACAGTTATCTCTTAGAACATACAATATGCCACACAGAATGCTACAGTGAAGGAAACTTCAGAACGATGCTATAAAAATTGTGAAGGAGAATACAAACTTACAGTTTAGGCAACTTGCCAGAGAAACTTTCTATATTCAAAGTTAAGTTTCTTCAGTTAGTATTATTTCTTAGTTCTATAAGATTTTTCTTTTTCCTTATCCAAATAAGGCTTTAATGAGAACATTTATAATGGTTTCAACTCCTAATACAGCTCTAAATGCTGGTAGAAAACACACTCTTGTAATATTTCTTCTCTTGCTGAGACTGATACAAATGCAAAATCGGAAAAAATATTCATGATTATTCCTAAGGTTCATTATAGCATCTTAGTCAGCATTTTAATTTCTGGTTGCAAAGAATTTTAATGGAACTGAAAAGATACAGGATGCCTTTTCATTTTTCCTCTCCCCCATAAGTCAAATACACAATAAAATTATAGCAGTAATAAAAATACTAATAGTGCACTGTGAATCTCTTTAACCAGTTATCCCATTTCCTGCCTGGCTGTTAAGCTGCACTCAGAATGCTCAGAGAAAACACATTTGCATTGTACAGTAAAAGGCAAGTTTAAATGCATTACATGACAGCTGGTGTATTAATGTCGCTTGTGATCAGCAGCATGAATTGCCTATCTGAGAAATTCATGGGCAGTCAAGACAATGAACAAATTATTCAATGGGGAAGAATTTTGTGTCTTTTAGGATTCAATTATGGCACATAAATGTAAGTTATAACAGTGACCCATTTTATAACACGGGAGTGTTTTGTGATTGCTATTAGTAGCAGGTCAAAATTTACAATCTAGAATGGCAACACCTTTGAAAGTTTAGAGCATGAATTCCAGGCTCAGAAATTAGTCTGTGTTTTCATTTTGTTTAAAAATACAGATTTTTCTAGTGATGTTGTATAGAGGATTTATACAGACATTCAGAGTGGATCTTCTTTCATGGTTGCATTTTCTTGTGATCATCAGTGTGGAGTAGTTCAGACTTATTATTTTCTTTTGTTTTAATAGACCTTTGTTTAAAGATTTAACCATTGGTCTGTGTGTATAACCACCTATGGATATGTTTTAACTTCATGTTTTCTATGCTTAGATACTTGAAACTTTTCCAGTGAATACCGGTAGCATGAATACATGTAATATATGTAACCCTTTTTAAAAAGCTTCATAAGAGGTAGTGAGTGATGTGCAGGAACTACTTCTCACACTTAGAAATCCTTCTTTGTAAGAATTATTATAATATCAAATAACATGATCATATACATCAGAATTTGAGGTCTTAATGGACTCTAGTTTTCAACACTCAAACAGAGAAATCCTGGCATTATTGAGGTCTAAAAGACTTTGAAAATTGATTCCAAGGAATTTGTACAAAGAGTTTCATGTAACTGCTGATAAACACTGTTGTTCCATCAGCATCACATAAGACAGTGATTTCAAGACTCAATATAGGTTTTCCCATTGGTTGGTTAAAGGACTACACATGGGCAATAGCTACATTTCATATTTTCTTTGTGTCATTTGTCTTGTCCTGGGTCATTAAACGTGCACACAGACATGCACTTATTTACTTTCTTTTTCCTGCTCACATGGATGAGGGAATGCTGGGTTTGCTGTGAGAGCATGTGCAGACAATAGAAAGACAGAACATGCTAAGACAGTAGAGGCAGACTTACTATAGTGACAGTGGATTGGAGATCAGTGCCTGGAGAAACTCAAGAGCTAAGTCATTTGGCAATAGGGTTCACTGACAGGGAAAACTACCCAAGGAACCTCCAAGCTCTCTGTATTTGATGGGGTTCACTATTCCTTTTTAAGTACAATTATTTAATTTTCAAACACGTAGTTAAGTTTACTGCAGTTCTGATGTGAAACTTCTTTGATTATAGACCAGAATTCTGTCAGTACCAGACTGACACAGGAATCATAATAACTCAGTGGCAGTCAGATGAGGCAGATGAGCCAGATTGTGCACCTGGGGTAGGGCAATCCTGTACATACACACAGACTGGGAAACAAGAGACTGGGGAATAGCCCTGTGGAAGGCACCTGGGGACCCTGGTTGAAGCTGAACATGAGTCAGCAGTGCCCTGGCACTATTTTTATGTGCATGTGGAGAATGTGTGTTTGTCCGTGTGTCTGCAAGGAAGGTAAAGACACAGAGTTCAAGAAAGATCTGTGATAGTTTGTGTTTCTGCAACAGACAGCACAGGGTTCTGGATAATGAGTCAAATCTTCAAGTACACATAAGACCAATGTGTTTCAGGAGACATGACAGACACACCTCTGTGATTGAGATTGCTGTTTTAATCTTGTAATTACAGCAAGCAGGATAAAGAAGACTTCATTTTGGAAAGTGAGACCAAAGGATGTGATGTTCATAACTATTCTACATGTATTGTTCTGTTCTTATTAAGTGAAACAGTTTTCATCAGTGCATATTTCAGAAATGTGCTGTTGGCATTTTTGCCAGCACAGGAGATACTCAAGACCTCTGTACTATTAACTTTTCTCCCTAGAACTTTGTTAGAAATGTGAGGTTGGTATAGCCTTATTATTTTTTCATACCTTATGATGCTATCAGTCCATCTGTAACCAGTCTAAGTGTTAGGTTTGTAATACAGTCAATGAAAGTTTCACTTGCTCTTCTGCAGAGCTGGCCTCTGACATTAAACTTAATTGTAACTACAGCTAGTATATAAAATTTCATAGATCCTGGGAGATTAAGTCTAGTTGTTAATTTGCATCATTTTATGAAACATTTATTGGATTTTTCTTTAATGTCTTAGCATATTACTGACAGAGATAGCATAATTTGAAAACAACAACAAGGGACTTGAAGACTTTATGGGGAATTATAAAACCATTCCCCAGTGGAATAATATTGCAGTATAGCTTTTCAATGTAGTTGTTCTGTAACAGTTTAGAATTATATGCTGTATCTTTAGTATATGAAAGTTATACCCATCTGTTTCTTATGCATGAAGCCTCTTACAGCTACAGTGTTTCCTCTGTGCATCTGATTTTGATAATCATTCAGAGGGAAGGGGAGGAGGAACACTGGTCTTTTATTAGCAGTTTAAGTTGGTGCAAGTCACTTCCTTTAATTCCTCTGGAAGTGCAGACTTCTTCCTTACTTCTATATTGCTAAACAGATACATTTTATATATTGCTAAAAAGTACAGTGCATGCCTCAATACCTAAGGAGCACTGAAATGTAAATTTTTTTCATGTGCTGTGAAACTCTGTGATATTTCTACACTAGAAATATATCCTAATTAATTTTATAACATTTGGTATTGTATTGCCTAACAGGGAAAGAAAATATTATAACTTGCAAATTCACATTTATGTATTTGAAATTAATTTTGAACAACTGTTAATAGGAGTAAAAGAGCTGCACAGTTTTTCCCTGAGCAAGGTAGAAATAAAAATTTAGCAGGTTAAGGGCAAACTAAAACATTTTTTAGAGTTTCCTCATTACACAATGGGATGCTTTTGATAGCCCTAGAGTATCACTTCTCCTGTTGTATCTGACATGTATCAAATTACCTCCAAATATTGTGAAGGGATATGAGGTAAGATTTTACATTCCTGTGAATAAAAGGGCCTGGAGCTCCTTGTAGACACAAAGTAAAATATTAGCCAGAAAAACACCCTTGCAGCAGAGAAAGCCAACAGCATCCTGGGCTGCACTGGGCAGAGCATCAGTTACAAGGAATTGATCCTTCCCCAGTTTAAGAGACACCTGGACAAACTGGAATAAGTTCAGTAAGGCTCTGTGATGGTCATTAAGGACTTGGAACACTGAGAAGAGGCTGGGAGAGCTGGAACCATTCAGCCTGAAGAGAAGTCTATTAGGCTCACCTCAGAAATACTTAGAAATAGGACAAAAGAAAAGCAATGGAGCAATGGAAATTCTCACTGGATATTTAAATTTTTATTTCACCAAGACCGTGGTCAAAAAGGCTGTCCATAGCAGTTTTGGCATCTCCATTCATAGAGATAATAAAATATGGACAAGACAAGAGCTGGAAAAACCTACTCTAACTTTTAAGGATTGAGTTTTTGTCTTGGGAAATGGTTAGATCAGATGGCCAGTCAACCTCCTTCCCAAACTAAATTGCTCCAAACCCCCATGATTTTAACATCTTACAGTGGAAATTAGGAAAGCAGTTTTGATCTAAGACTGAACCTATGAGTAAAAAAATTGCATTATAATATACGCTTGGCCTGACAGAAGGTCCTTTTATCTTAACCATTTCTCAAATTCTTTACATTCTAACTTTGGGCTTAAAGGTCAAAAACAAGAAAGAAGGAAAGTAGGAAAATTGATCATTAACTGGAAAGTCTTAGAAAGACAAAGCCAATAAATAAATAAAATTATGATGTGAAAAATTTGGAACTGCTCCTACAAGTTTTACTCCTTACCTCCTTAACTTCTATGTGCATTCATCACTTGTGTTCTTCAAAAGTGGCTCAGGCTTGAGCCCCTGAAACTTGAGTCCCTTTACATGGTGCTCATCACTCAGCCAGTCTTTTTTAACCCTGCCATCAGTTTCAGTTGCATAATTTTTCACAGGATCCCTGACTTTTTCAGTCAGACATCATTCATCATATCAGTCAGTCTTTGTACTTTTATGTTTTTACCGTTATTGAGAATATTGTGCCACAGTTCACAGTATTAAATCTTGCTCAGAAAGAATGAAATTCCCCCAAAAAAGCAAGAAATGTTATATTAAATTGCCCTTGATGTATATTTTTGTTGTTATTTTAATGTATTTAATCAATTTTGTGCCACAATAAAGGTATTTTATAGCTTATATTTTCTCCTTTTAAATCCTTGCACCATAAATATTAGGAAGCATTAAATTTAAGTACACACTTAAATTTAGAATGAATAGGTATGCAAATATGTACATACAGAAACACAAGCACTAACTGTGCTTGTGAAGAGACAAGTATTACACTATCAGATAGCAGTGAAAACAGCTCTTCTAAGTTGATGATTTGTTCTCTCCACCAGTTGATATCAGCTCCCTCTGGAGTCTTTTAAATCCACCTTTCAAAGGGCTGCCTGTTAGATTAATTAATATTACACAACTAACAACAGATTTTGAAGTCTTCCTTGCCATAAAAGGATAATATGTCCAGTGTTCCTACTGCAGTGTTGTGATCAGGAGAGCCATCGTGAGTTAATTCTGAAGTTCTCAGAAAAGTATGCAAATCTTACAATTTTCACAGCATGCTCCATTGCCCATTCGATTACTTATAGCTCCCTAAATATGAATTGGTTGTTTGTTTCACACAGGTTTTGTTTACACTGGTGATACCCTTTCATCTTTTCAATGAGGCTGTTAATATGAACCATCCAAACAATACCCGAGTTGCAAACCAGAATGTCCTTCCCATACCCTCCAAAATGCTGCTATTTGCAGAGCAAATGTTTTCATTTTAGAATTTGCTCTTTGAGGATTTGAACATGTTCAGTTCCCCATGAATATTAGGTTCTGACAATATACAGAGTGGATCATTTTCTCAGTTTCTGTAATTCCAGCAGCCATTCATGTTAGGAACTCATTTGGCATAAAATAATCATAAATTTGTCTAGCTTTAAGACTACTTTGAAAGTCACAGAGAGGATTTCGGAACCAAACGATTCTTCAGGAGACAAGGACAAATAGAAAATAAGTGAATTAGGATTTGCAGTTCTTGGGTGCTATGCGCAGCACAAATTATCTTAGCAATCATACAGTGACACATTACTACTCTAAATATTCAGATCCCCTTTGTGTTAAAGGGGTATTATGATAAATTGCAGTAGATGTCTAAGTTTTTCTATGTGTGAACAGTATATCATCACTCATATTCAGTTAATTCAGCTGAAGATGGTTACACTTCATAAAAAAAGCATAAAAAAAACCCCAACTTTGTCGCAATGGAATCCAATAAGAAATGTTTTATGGGTTTCAACTCACTTGCATGTCTAGTCTTAGTTAAATAAATAAATATTCTCCAGAATTCAAGAATGTATTCCAAATTAACCTGTCATGGAGGTGAGAACTCTGTCCACTGAAACAGGATTAAGGTCTTAAAGGGAAAAAAAATGAATTAGCAGAATTAATATCAGAATGAACCATAAGAGGATTTTAAAATTAATGGATTTAATGAACTACTTGAGAAAATAAAATCTAAAGTGTCTTCAATTGACATAAAAATAGGTGATTTTTTTTATTATTTTAGCTTTTTTTGTTGTTGTTTAATTTTAGTAATCTATTGAAGAGCTCAAGAATTATGTCTGAAAAAATTGCCCTCAGTAATTTATTCTGGAATGGTCCCAAGTGTTATGCCAGATCAGGTCCATTAAGAAGTGAAATGTGACCATCTCCAAACATATTGTGCTTTACTGATGTGAAAACATATTTTGAAGAGGTAGCTGAATATCAAATAAGCTTTTCTTCTCTTTGATGAGATCTGAAGTAAGAGCTATATATAAAATCAACTGGGTGTGGGGGATTTTTTCATAAGCTGTTTCACTCAGATAAGTTTCATTTCTGTGGTATAGCAGAAGGGAATCAGTAAGCAGCATATTCTGCTTTTCTCCAATACAGCATTTCTATTTTGCTGCTTTAACATGAATATTATAGAGTAGCAGACATCACACCCACAGAAGTCCCATCTTCCTTTTAAATTTTTAAAATAAGAGTTAATTAGCAGGTCAGACTCCAGACAGCTTTCAAATAGATCCCTATTCCAATATAATTCTAAATGCTGGACTTGTTTCATTCTTCTGTTGAGCTCTGGGGTTCCAGCCAGCAGGAAAAATATTCCCATTGGTGATTGCCAGCCATGATTTCATTGCCGTTGCAGAACTATAGTCACTTTCATCTGAGGCGAATTTCCAATATAAAACACTCCAATATTCCATGAACATATTGTAACATTCAAACATGAGCTTACTTGATTTCTTCATTCCAATGTTCTAAGAGGTAGGGTTTTTCCCAGTCTCTTTTGTTGACTTTTAACTTCACTATGTTATTATTTAGATCTTAATAGCATCTATAATTATCTTAATTAAAGAAGCTCTGGTTCTCCATTTGTTTCAAATTCATAACAAATTACTCAAATTTTTAAAAAAACTTAAAAGTACATTTTTTTCTGAGTTTGAAGAAAAATAAAATAATAAATAATAAAAGGGTAAAAAATGTGTTCAGTGCCAGACATCTTCAAAAGTTGCTTCTTTGTCATTACATTTGTGTTCCAATTTACTATTTGACATGTTCAGTATTTGAATTGCAATATGTGGATTCAACTAAGACATAATTAGTAATTCAACTTAAATAAAGAAAGATAGTCTTGTGATATAAGTAAATAACATAGGAAAAGTCTTTGAGGAATTCACATCACACACAAGGTCCTGCTTCTGCACTAAAGAGTAGGTTCTTGTTCTGTAAGAAATGTAAAAGCCAAACATATTTGTAATAGCAGAGCTCTGTGAAGTGTATCCATGGTCATGTGAGCATAAGTATTCACTAGGAAATAATTTTGTCATGTAGTTGCATGCAATTAATATATCTGCAGATATGTGCAATTAATTTCTTACTTTAATGCAATAGCTGCATGGAAATTTTCAATAGTTGAGAATTTCTTATTCCCTCTAAAGCCTTTCAAGGACTGTTTGGAATTTCCTATCTGAAGTTCTGATTTGGAGCTCTATTTTTTAACCAGAAATATATGGAAAAATGGATTGATGAAATCTAAAACCTCCTGTATAAAGTATTTAAGGTTTGACATGTTTTTGCCAGAACTGAGGCGGGGGGATCCAGCTGGGAACCTTGCAATTGCTGGTTGCCCTTTCTACTTTGATTTTTTTTCCAGCAATGAAATGTTCAGTAATGGCAATGTTACAATATGTCTAAAGATAGAGAGGAAGTTTCAATTCTTGACTGTAAAATTTTGGGGTTTGGTCTGAGAAACAATTTTCTGAAGTTTCTTGTCTTTTTTCCCAACTAGTTCTGATATACAAGATGAAAAAAAAAAGACCTTTCATAATTGGGTGCTGAGACACAGGGAGCTAATGCTCCCAGTCCAGGAGCACACTTCAGTTGACTGGCAGAGCCCCCACTGAAGTATGAAGTGGTTACTTCCAGAGTCTTGTCTAATGTTTCAACCATTTTCTCATTTTTTATTCTGCCAAACTGGAGGAGAAAATGGGAACCTCATGAGATTTAAGAGGCTAAGTGCTAGCAAGGTGCTACGCCTGGGTCAGGACAACACCTGGAACAAGTTGGGGGGTGAAGGGATTGAGACCAGCCCTGCTGAGAATGACTTGGGGGTGCTGGTGAATGAGAGGCTGGACATGATCCAGCAATGTGTGCTTGAAGCCCCAAAGCCAAATAGCTGCATCCAAAGCACCTTGGGCAGCAGGACAAGAGAGGATTCTGCTAAATCCTCTAAGATTCCTTTACTCTGCTCTCATGAGACCCCACCTGCAGTGTTGCATCAGTTCTGGGATCCTCAGCACAGGAAAGGCATGGACCTGTTGGAGTGAGCCCAGAGGAGGCCACAATGATGATTAGAAGGATTGAGCACTTCTCCTATGAGGAAAGGCTGAGAGAATTAGGGTTGTTCAACCTGGAGAAGAGAAGGGTACAGGAACACCTTCAGCCTTCCAGTAAGGCACCCTTCAAGAAAGATGTAGAGGAACATTTCACAAGGGATTGTAGTGACAGGACAACTTTACACCAAAACAGGATAAGGCTGGATTAGATATAAGGAAGGAATTATTTACTGTGAGGATGGTGAGGCACTGGAGACGGTTGCCCAGAGAGGTGGTGGATACTACATCCCTGGAAATATTCAAAGCTGAGCTGGGTGGAACTCCCATCAAACACTGGAACGCTGCAACCAGATCATCCCTAAGGTGCCTCTTTTCCAAGCTGAGCAAACCCAATTCTCTCAGCCTTTCCTCATAGGAAAGGTGTTCCATCCCTCTAATCATTTTGGTGGCCTCCTCTGGACTTGCTTCAACAGGTCAATGTCCTTCCATCTTAACACCTAGTACTGGGTATTTAGAAAAATCATGAAATGACTGACTGAATGCTCCATAACATGAAATTCAATTGCAACTGATCCAGAATGTGAAATTTACATTGAAACGGTGTTGAGATCATTGCATTCTTGGATAGAAAGCAATTTTAGTATGTCAACAATATATTATGTTACTGAAAAAAAAAGGAGAGTTGAAAACTTTCATTGTACTCATCAAGTTAAAAGGAGAATATTTAAATGGAAAACTACTTTTAATGTGCATTAGAAAAAAAATAAAGGAAAATAAATAGTCCATAGTGTGCTATTTTAGTAAACACTGAAAATATTTTTAGCATGTCAATGAGCTATTAACTCAGGCAATTTTTCTAAAAGCAGTTAGTTAAATGTAGCTTTACCATAAGTAAATAACCCATTTTACAGATTTATATTTTCCTCTTACTCCATACAATCAATTCAGAATTTTTGCATATCTTGTTTTTCAGCAAGGCAATCTTCTTTACGATGAACTTGAAGGAAATTGAACACAGTATTTGTAAGATATAGAGGTTGATATTGTTGTAAGGATTTCTTCAAGTTTTTTTTGTTTTTTTGCTTTCTACCTATATTTGGTTTTGACACACTGCTAAGCAAATCTGAAGTTCAGAAGGTGGGATAACACAATTTCCTCTGACTTCAGAAACCTCTGGATCAGATAGGTTGGCATATAACCCCCTAGTGCAGAAGCTGCAAGTGTATTCTGATGTGTGTCACAATTAAAATAAGTACCTCTATTTTCAGCTGAATAATGATGTTCACTAGTTCAATCACTTCAAAAAATTGCATAATTTTCAGTCCTGTCTATGTTGCAGGGTGGGCCTGAGAGATTCTCAAAAGTACTGAAAGTACCAGCTCATAAAGTTCTCAATTTTGTTTACTTTTGAGAAGTTTGGGGATTATTCCATTCTAGGTATAAAGATTTCCAGCAGCCAAACCATACTTCTGAGGCTTCCAAGGCACATGAGACAAAGACTCACTTTTAGTTTACAAATCCCTTACAGACGATTGGGTTTCTCCAAATAAAGTTCTAAGATATGCTTTCATTTTCAAATGTCTGCATGAAAGTTTTTTTGGAGAACCCAACATTTTAACTACTTGGATCATACTAATGAAAAGTCATTCTACTAAATAAATGGCTTTTCATGGTGCATATAATTGTGATGCATCAATGCTATATTTTACTCTCTTTATATGTGTTTGATTCAACTATCAGCATGACCAGACTTGGGTTTGGTTTTTAGACATAATTTATAACATTTTTGTTGATTTATAAAGATGTATATAATGAAGTTTTCTTAAAATTACCATTAACTTGGGTAATTTTTTTACTATAAATATGTGGAGATTGATGCTATCAGCAAACTGATCTCAGGGGGCTGAGGGAAAGTATTTAGGGTTAGAATGTGTGATTTCTTTTTAAAATTCACCACTCTGGTTTCTAGGATCAGAACAGCAAAGTCTGGAATATTCCCTTAGGGCAACTCTCCTCTCCAGAACAGCTGCCTGTAGACCATGTTAAAGACAATGGTGGGTTACCAGGTGCCTTGTCTATTGTCTTCCTCTGTAGACAAGTGCTTTTTTCTAGTAAACATTAAGATTTAGAAGTAGATGCTAGCATCTGGTATCTGCTTTCCTCTCAAATTTGTGCTCAGCTTTTACTCTTGATGTGATTATGAGACAACCTACACTACCTGGGGACTTCAAGAGCAGCTGGGGCACCTGGAACTTCCTTCGTTTGTCTTGAAAGTCATAACAGTAAGTTATCTTAACACATCCAGGGGTGCAGTGCCCTTGTAGAGGTGTCAGCATAGCATTATCAAGGTCTGAGATGATTATGAGACAATTCTCAGTCTAATTACTCTATTTTTCAGTCAGTTTTGCTCATTTCTTTGGCAGATCAGTGATATTACCCTAAGTCTGACTGATGTGAAACTAGTGGTGCTGAAAGATGCTGCTATTTCCTAACATTTGCAAGGTCAAAGGTTCCCATTGTATTTTATAGTCTGGATATGTGAAGTTATTTCACCATTAGGATTCAGCAACTGTCATGAAAAACCCCATGGAAGTCATCAGCATTGTTTTGAAGAGGACTTTCAACAACACAAGGGTTAGATGTCTTCCTTGGGCCTGTAGCTGACAAACTGCAGAGAGGAGAAACTCAATGTGGCCAGTCTCAAATAGGATAAAAATCAGAGGTTATCTTGCAAATCCCTTGTAAAATCTTTTCCACTGTGCCAGGTTTATCTATAGCACTGCTGGTAGGAATCTATCATTGATCATGAAAGCTGTAATTAAGTGGTGTTCTTCTCACTTTGAAGAAGCGACAGAGTGTGAATTTATGTTATTTTTTATTGCCACTCATTCATTTCCTATACTGAAAACTGTGTCTCAGAGACTTTCCAGGAAAAGGGAAAGGGTATTTTCAGACCAGTTCACTACCGCTTCTCTGTGCAGTGGAAAGGGAGGATGCTGCACAACTGTAAGTGAAGTTTTGTAGGGGAAGGCTCATAGCGGACTACTTTGCCAAATTATAGCCTTGCAGAGAGAAAGAAATAATTTTCTATCATGAGATAATGATAGAAAAAGAGCTGTGAATGAATGAAAAAAGGGAGATTAAAATAATACATTAAATCCATTAATTTTTAAGCTAGATACAAAGATTTTGCATTCCCAATGCTTTTCTTACACTGCATAACATCTTCAAGTTATTCCTTGAATACAGAGAATTCTGAGAACCAGATTCCCTAAAGATTTATACATACTTTATCAGAACAGAAATCATTACTCCTGCAAACCATCCAGATCCTAAGAAACTGCCTTTTTTTTCTCTCTTTTATTTCTTTGGCAAAATTATCAGATTTGTCAAAGGAGGAAGGAATGTATTAGTAAAAGAAGGGAGTGCGTGCGGTGGAGCAGAGTTCAAATCCAAAAATTCTGTATTAGCACAGAGGCCATTAAAGAAAGTTCCTTCCTATAAATATACTAACTTAATCCCCCTGAAATGACATGCCAGTTGCACAACTGAGAACAACTAAATCATAACAGCAATGGGTGACTTTATATAGCTGAGTCAAATTTTTGTTATAATGAAAGAGGCTAAAGCTACCATTGCTAGAGTTAAAACTTTGGCTGTAAAATTAGAAAATTTGTCATTTATTCATTTTCTCTCCTATTATTAATAATTAATGGGAGACAGTTGACAAAAAAATTAAAAAATAGTTTTTCTAAACGACATTCTCTCACATTTTTGCTTAACTTAAACGCTTTTTTGCTCTCAAGATGTAGAATGCTTTTATTTGATTACCTCTAGGTGTAAAATAATGTTCTAACAACATTTTTGTTCTACAAAAAAACAGTAATGATATTTTTTGAAGAACAGTTCTTCCTTTCTTCCAAAACACGCGTGAAAATTGAATGACCAGGAAATGCATATTTGGTGGTGTTTTGCTCTGTCTATCTCATGCTTTGTAAAGGGTCATCTGATGGCCTACTTAGATGCTAATATGCCTGTTGTTTTTAAAGGATTCCTTTTAAATGATTCATTTGCCAGGAAGTTTATGCCTGGCAAAAATGACTCAGAAAATGAAAGACCATCAATATATTTTCTACGGCAAAAAGGGAGTAGAGGAAGGTGAAGAAAAAGATTCTAGCTGTTGATTGGGTATTGCACAATTTGAAGATCTGGCATGATTCAGGAGACAGAGACAGTAAAGGAAACATGCCTGCAGTCTGATATCCAAGGGTCACTGCTTTATACTCTGCAGTCTCTGCACCCTGCTGAACCTCAGGTAGGAAAAATTACACAGATTTTCTCTGGCTTTCATTCTAATTTAAATGGATTGGTGTGTAATTTCAACATGTGTCATTTTTCTTCCTCACTTGGTTTCAACTTTCTTATTTTACTACTGGGCCTTACCATATATAAGCTGTATTTATAACCATGCAAGTCCATGAGCTAGATAGAAGAAGAAATGTCTTTCTTCCCTTGCCGTCTTCCTTCCCCATCTCTATGACCTTATTCTGCCAAATGAGTCTCTGTCACTCCCTGCCTTCTTTCTTACCTCTCCTCTCCTTTCATGAAGGATCATGTGTGTCATTACAAGGTTTGCCTTTCCAGTTCCTGCATCAGAGGGAAGATCTAAGTGATGCTGTTGGGCCCAGCTGGATACAGGGCAAATTGGCCATTGGTGGATAATAAGGGAGCCTGAGTGTGAACCAGAGCTTGTCTGTGATTTCACATAATTCCAACAAGTTCTTGCTGACTTTATTTGCTGCCAAACAGATTTGGGTCCAATATTTACTGATATCTTCATATCATCCTCTGGACAGGATCTTGTGTCTGTTGTCAAAGCTGACAGAGACTGTGGCTGAGATATGTTGATGATGTTTTGGCTGCCTTTCAAGAAAGCACAGATGCTCTGAACACCTTTTTAGAATTTTTAAGTAGTCAAATGTCTTCCCATTAAAATGTACAAAGGTAATAGAGAAATAAAGCTTAGTGTCTTTTTCTAAACAGATACGTCTCTATACTGATGGTCAGCTCCTAATGTGTTCTGGTTAGAAGTCTTGTACATAGGAATCAATATATTCTGTAAACACTAAAATTCATATCCTGACTGACAATATAAATACACTAAAGACATTTGAACAAAAACAAAAGCCAACCAGCAAAAAAAAAAAAAAAAAAAAAGGCAAAGAAGCCCCAAACCCTCCTGCAATATTGGTTCTTTTGAATAAAGTTTCTAACAGAAGCAGAAATATTTTAAGTCTTTTTTTATACTATATAAAATAAGGAGAGATCTCATGTCTGATTTTGTTTTGAGGCTGTTTTAAATGTGCATATTATATTCACCAGGTGAAGAAGCATCAATCTTTATTTTTTGAATGTAAAGGGAATATGGCCTTTTTTAATTTTAAAAACTGTCTACTAGCATTTTTTAACAAAAGAGATTAAGGGCTGAAATCAATCTTATTTAGCAAAGCCTTAAGGAGCCACAGAAACCATCTATCTTTTCTTTAACTGCTTGTCTGGTAATCTCCAAGCAGGAGTCTGTCTTTCACTTTACATGGAAATGAAGTTGCAATTAGAAAAGTACTTCAATCATTTACTGCTATCCTTAAGCTAAGCATGGGAAAATAAGCATAGGTAAAAATAAGAACTGACTCCAGAGTGACTGTGAGGTCAAACTGAACTTGAGCCAATTATTTAGTGGGCTTTTTTGCAAGTTGAGAAGACACAGAGGGAAAAAAAAAAAAGCAATTCTTGGTGTAGTACCTAAAAAGTCAGAGTGTCCTGAAAATAGCAGCTTTTGTGAAGCTTACAACTAGAACCACAGGAAATATTAAGCAAAAAAAAAAAAAAAATACTGACATGCCTCATTTCATCTAACTGCAGAATTCGGCTGTTTGGGCAGGTTGTTGCCTGTTTGGTCTTTTTAACACCAATTCAGGGTCTGGAGGCCCATGGGTCTTTCTGGTTGGATTCCCAGCTGGTCTCCACAACCACAACCCTGCCACAACCCTGCTCCCTCTGGACATTCCAGGGCTGTGTCTGACCTGGAACACTGCCTAGGCTTTGCTCACATACCTGCTCACAAACCTGCAGCAGGCATTTTGACAGCAGTTACCAGTCAGTACCTAGTGCTTCCTGCCTAAATGCTTTCCTTCCCAGGAATTCCCTGAAGGAGTCATCCTATCAGCATCTTTCTTCCCTGACAGAGGAATAATTCTTAAAGATAAATCTTTCTGCACTGCAGCTCCTGAACTGTGATGGTCAAAGGGGAGCAGGACAAGCAAGGCTTGCATGTGCATAGAGTGAGGCATCATGGGGACATGCCAGGGATAAGCCAGCCCATGCAATTTCCTGAGGAATTCATGCCTTGAGGCAGCAGTTCCTGTGAGCAGGGTGCATGGTCAGCATCTGTGCAGGAGAATCAGCCACTGCTGTGTTTCAGCAGCCATTTTTCAGCCCTAGAAGCTGAAACATGCTACAGGCCCTGAATTGCTGTTAGCCCCAGGAAGTCCACACCCAAGCAGGGAAACAACCTTGTAGCCAAGGTTAGTTATCAGCTTATCTACAACCCTGCAGAGAGATACTTCATGTGATGTCATCTTCTTGTCTTGCTTAACAAACTGAAATGCATGTTTTGCTTTACCTTGTTCAGAGTGGTTTTCTTCCTCTCTAAGAGCTCACTGACTTCTTCCAAAGTCAGAATGGTAACTTCAAACATTCAATTTCCATGGCTTCTTGGCAGACAGGCTTTCAGTCCTTTCAAAAACCTTTCAATACCAAGTTCACCTGTGCCAAATTCATTTATGTTTTTGTAAGTTTGATGATTCTTATTATTTTAAAGGAAGGTCTTTTTTTTTTTTTTTGTTTATTATTTTCCTTCTTTTCGTCTCGCTCTGATCTTACCTCAGGGCTAATGATTGAAATCCACGCACCAGGCAATAGCTCTTTAGGAAGCATTAGGTGATGGCTTTCAGATTTAGAGTCAGGCTTAGAAATGTGAATATAGAATGGTGCAGCAGAAGTGGAAATCCTGCAGCTGTGGTTTAGGTTGTAACAAAGTCTTTTTGCAGACATTTCCATCAGTTATAGCTGAGCAAAGAAGAATCCCAACTCCTCCTGGGTATGTGAGGCTAAGGAAAGCCTGACCGAACACCTTAACTCGAGTAATCTTTCCTTCTTTCTTTTATCCTAGTTTCTTATTTATTTTCTGGCAGGCATCAGCACTCCTGGGAAAACGTTCCTTGTATGTAATAAAAATAAGATTACTTTCGTGTAGCTTGTGATTGCCAATGTTTTTCCAGCTTTCAAAGAGCCCTACTTCCATATCCTTTACTGAGAAGTGTATTATTGTTATGCAGTTTGGTTTAACTTCATGATTTGTAGCAAACATGGTTAGTGTTTTCTTTGTTAAAGGAAATAGAATAAGTGCATGTCTTTAAGCTACAACATTTCTCAGTTGCCAGTAGAACCTATGCAGAATGACAGCTGAAAGAAAGACGTAGCACCAGAATTACTCAGTTATGTAGCTCTTTAACATATGAAGCAAGCAATGAGTTTCATATTTTCTGCTCCTGAAAGATTCCTATAAAATTAGGATACACGTGATCCTATAATCCTATAGGATCCATAAAATCCTATAAAATTATGACACACAACCTTTTATGCTAGTAAACTACAATTAATTTTAAATGTTCACTTAAATTTATCTCAGTTAGGAATAATCCATTTGGTTCTATCATACAGTTCTAGATACTCTGAAAGTGACAATACATGCAACCGGTTTCATAAATCCATGCTTTAGTGAAAGCAACAAAGGAACAGAACTTCTGTTTCCCCTAACAAACCACAGTCATATCACTGGCTCATTACTGATCAGTCACATAACTGACAATAAATGCCGCTGGTTTTCATGTGGCTGTGAGATCCACAGAAAGATTCTAAAATGAAAGTTCATGACTCTGCAGTGAGACCATGATTAAATTAGGTCAGCTCCTTGAGCTAAATGAGACCTTCTTTTGTTTCACTGAGGATACTTCTTAAAAATATGAAAAGATATAGCTAGGTATAATTCATTAAACTCATAAATATGCATAACAGTATCGAGGCATAAATCCATATGCACCAGTCATAATTCTGCTGCTGAAATATTTGTAACAGCTAAACTTCAAGGAGACAATAAGACATTGTAAGACATAGTCAATTGTTCTGGGGTAAGAGGAGGTCTGAGTGTATGGTTTGTCTAAAATTTAACAAATTTATTGAGTTTGAAAATGTTATTGAGAATTAAATAATTTTGATGTTACAGTCTCAGAATTTCAATCACTGGTAGAAATGGCTTTAACTGGCACTAACCTCAGACCTCATTCTAGCCAATAATAATAGGCAGTAACCCATATTAACTGGATATTTATTGGAGAAGTGGAAGCCATTTTTTCCCAATGCTGCTTTTCTTAACTTGGGAGAAATCTAAAACTTGTGTGTCTCAGGCTATAAATCCAGCTATATAAAAAAGATGCTAAATCCCCTAAATTCCAGTCTTTAGTTCTTTCTTTGAGCAGCTAACTTCATGGCTAAATATTTCAGTTCCTTTCTTGTGAGGAATGACTGTGATTGGTTTTATAAATTCTTGTCTAGTAATCAGTCCATTCTCTTGTTTAATTCAAGTTTCAAAATAATTTCCCATGCTCCAGTAAAGTTTACAAAAAATACAGACTTAACTGCAAGCAGCCCAGGAGATTAATGATCTGCTTTTACTGCTGATCCTCTTCTTCCCCTGACACTTTAGCATGCTAACATTTACCCAATGAAAGATATAACAGTCTCTTAAGGCAAGTGTACAACTGCCACTTAGAGACAGAAATTATTTGATCTAGCTACAACTGAGCCAATAGACTAAGTCTACAAGCATTGTGAAACAGAGGCATGGGATTTATATTTGTTATCAAAAAGTTATATTGTTTTTGCATTTTAAGGAAATTATTCAGAATATTTGGTCCCTTTAACTTTGCTGAGAAAATAGACACTTTTTGTGTCTGGGTATGTCAGCTACAAGAAATGATGAAATTCTCATGAGGTCTGCATGTGCAGAAGATGTCTTTCAAAGTGCTATACATATTAGTCATTCAACTACAAGTAGAAAGCAGATTAAAATGATATTAGGAATACAAAACTAGCTAGAGATAATAAAACTGAAAACAATGAAATACATAACCATCAATTTCTTGGGAATATTGTTATGATTAATAATGTCAACCACGAACAAATTGTTTCAGAGAAATTTCCTAACAAGGTTCTCTCAGTAGATATTAAGAGTTTACTAATGAATTTTTCTTGTTCCATTTCCAAAGACTCTGTCGCTCAGTTGTGGCTGATCTGTGCTATGGCCCACAAAACTTGCTATGAGCTTCACCCTGAATGAAAAAATCAAACACAGAACACACACACACAAAAAAAAAAAAATCCTAATTTTTATATTGCAAGATCAGTCTGAAACCTACTAAAATAACCAAGATTGTAATACAGTCTTGCAGCTTGAAGACACTCAGTCAATATCAAAAGTGATACATTACAACCCGTGCTATTGTAAAGTCAACTAGAATTGACAACTGCAGAAAAAAATATGGCATTTTTAATGAAATTAGAACTTAAAAAGTTGTTAAGGGATATCCAAAAGACCTCTTCAAATACACGGTATTTACCATAATGACTCGTCTTTTTCCACAAAGAAAGCTTTTTTTTTTTTCCTAAGATACAAATTATTCCCCTGTCAAGTTTTAAAATTGACATGGAATGGGACAAATCCTTATTTGTAACTGATGAATAACATTCAGATTCCCCTTTTACTTTTTAAAACTAGAGAAGCTCACAATGCCTTTTATTCTCTGATTTCTTAGTTGTGTTTTGTTTTTGTAAAGACTTTCTTTTCTGATACACTCTTCTTCCATATAAACAAACGCGAAGTATTTACTTTTTTCCCCCCAAATTAACACTTTTCTTATGGCATTTTATTTGGACAGTTTAGCACCATGGCATAAAACACCAAACATATCAATAAACACATAAATAAGAAAGAAATGTAAGAAATTTATATTTTTACCATCTCACACTATGGAAGCAGAGTGGAACATTGTTTTCTATATCAGTAAATTCTTTCTGGTGCTCAGTACATTTGAAGCACTTTTTTCCCTTCCAGTTTTTCCTCAGCATTCCAAGCTTAGCTCAAACATCACTTCTCTCTGTGGATAAATTTGGAAAGTGTCCAGATTGAACAGCAGAGTGGGTGGACTATTACAACTGAAAATCATTGCTTGAACTGATCCTGGCATTTTAGTTTGCTCCATGATTAAATTCAGAATGAAGACCTTAAAAGCCAAGCAAGTTGTGAGGAGAAAATAAAATCTGGAGGAAAATGTCCACAGTGTTAAAAGACCAGTCAGTGGAATGAATCTATGAATTCAGGATCATATTTCAGAGTCTAGACAACGTTTATATAGGCACAATGTACTTCTGAGCTTATGGCTGTTCTTGTCTGAACCCAGAACCTCTTCTTGCAAGGTACAGGTTTGTGTCAAATCAGGACAGTTTGCTGATGTACATAATGTGTACATGTGGGAGCACTAACTAGGTGTATGCTTCAAAGGAAAAGTCCCTTGTATTAAAAGTAATTTAATTTTGAAAACGACAACTTTACTAACGAAAAAAAAAAACACCTTAAAATTATAAACTCCCAATTAAGTAAACACAGCAGTACTAGACATATGGAATCCCACTTGGACTTGACTGTTCTAATCCCTGGAGTACAGAGTTGTGTTCCTTCTGCATTTTCTCTCTGCATACAGAATTTTGAATCATATTCAGCACTGTAGGGAAAGAACAAAACCAAGAGAGCTGGAAAGCAACCAACAGCCTTAGTTAGGCAATACATTGCTGTAAAACACTCTTCAAGTATGCAGGGTATATAATTCCCCTCTCAGACTGGCCTGAACTGAGTCTTTCAATGCTCTGATCATGAGGTTAACATAGATGAGAGAAGAGAACCTCTTTGTCCTAACAAGAATTTCAGTTTTGCTCTGAAAATCAAAGATTGTGCCAGGTTTTATGTGAGGAGGTGGCAGTGTCAAGGAGACAAGGAGAGACAAGGAAACTCAGCTGAAAGCTTTGAGGAAGGCAGGATGGCTGCAGTAAGACATCAAATGTTCCAAACCAACCAGTGCAGTTACAGAACAAAGCTGACAGAAGGTTGGGTTGATTTTTACAAGGTGTGCTAATGAATACACATGGGAAGCAATAATGGCAATAATAATAATAATTATGAGTCCTCCTGTGGTCTGTTTAGGCTCTTTCTGCAGTCACGGAGTCCTTACACCGAGTGCAGTAAGAGGATTGGGCACTTGATTTGCTACATGTGTTCAGGGACTTTTCTATAACAGAAGGTCATCAGAGCTGGATTCAGACAGCAGCCTCTGCACTACCCAATCAAAAAATCAAGTGCTGGGTCATGGAGTGGTAGTCTGAACCTGGCTGCATAGATAGCTTTCTTAGATAAAGCAAAGTAGTCTGGATGCTCAGTACAACAGGACAGCTCAGCAAAAATCAGCCTGGACCTAGGGCAAACAGGAGCTTTAACAAGCACCTCTCAGGTGCCACAAGTGCTGGAGCAGACATTCTGTTCTTAGACAACAAGCTGAGGCTTTCCTCCTGATAAGCCAGCCTGCCTCTAATCATTTCACTTTAGGACAAAGAGGTGCTCTTCTCTCGTCTATGTTAACCTCATGGTCAGAGCAAGACTCAGTTCAGGCCAGTCTGAGAGGGGAATTATATACCCTGCTTACTTGAAAAGTGTTTTATTGTCATTTTAGGCCATATTTGCCTTATTTATTGTTCTCAGTTTGCTAAAAGCACATTCTTACAGATCTCTGTGGGAAAGTACCATTTCTGAATAGTCATGGACAGATAGTATTAAAGAGAGGCTGTAAGGAGTAAAGGAAATAGACTAGTCACGAACACAGTGACATTTCCCTACCCTGTAAAACTTTTTCAGTGTGAATCCAGAGAGATTTTTTAAATCCCATCTATACACATGCAAATGGGCTGGAAATTTGATTGAAGATTCTTATTGATTAAAGGATATTTAGAGAAGAGCTTCTCTTTCTCATTTCTGGTCACATGTACTACATATCCTGCATAGACATTAATTTATCCACTAATATTTTTAGGTAGTGAAGAAACAATAGCATTTGTGGGACTTTCTTGAGTCTATTGACTTTCAAGAAAATTTTGTGACTGAGAAACCTCAGAAAATATCATGTTCAAATACAGAAAATATATTCATTATATAAATTACACAAACATTGAAATAATTATTTCATTTTGTGAATGAAAGCATATTTCTTTATATATTTTTCCTTTTAACATTATGTACAGCTGGCACAGTTACATGATGTTTAATTTGTTGCTCAGTTGCTGGGGATATTTTCTCTATTTTCAGTTTTGTCTTGAAGCAAACAACAGAAGAGATTAAGGAAACTGAATAAGAAATTTTAACTAAGTGATCAGGAGGAAAAATCAGGTGTGCATGTCAATCTATAAAGTCTTCCAAAATGCATCTGGCATAATATTTCATTGCATATTCTTCAGAAATATGTGTGAATTCTAAGGCAGGACACAGGTAACTGGTAACAAAACATCAGCCACAAATAGTCTCATGTAGATCAGATGTCAAAATTCCTTAAACCCTGCAAACTGCCAAAGAAACCTCAGGCACAGCAATCAGTTACATTCCCCAATCTGGATACCATCAAGACCCATCTCCAAGACTGGGCTATTTCATCTAGAATATTCTGTGAACCAATTAAAAATCTTTCAGATGATTCTTAATCCCGGATGAAGTATGAGTTACTTTCATGTCTGGTCTGTACGTCAGCAGGAACCATGCAGGCTTTTTTTTCTTTCCCTCTACCTTGACCCTTTCTTTCTCATTTTATTGAAGATGGGAAAAGAAAGTGCAATTTTGCTGGTTTTTTTTTTTTAATTGCTTTTGTTTCTTCTTATATCCAAATTTGTGGAAGTGGGTAATCATTGATCAGCTTCTAAAGACTTTTTGATTTAACTTCAAGTAAATTGCAATATTTGTACTGCAATTCTCCAGCATTCCTTTAAAAAAAAACAAAAACACCCAAGGCATTATCCCAGGAATCCCAGACAATCATCCCTATACTTCATGTTCAAAAATAGTGTGGGTAATATTCTAAAATTTCTCAGTTCTGTTGGATGTAGTTCCTGTTATTATCAATAGTTTTGTGACAGGCTTGAGATGGAAAGATATAAGACAGCTAGTAATGCCTGCATTGGGCTTTCAGCTTAATTTTAATGCTCATGTCAGGCAGTAATAGAAGATGAGGAAGTTGATGTATTTTTCAGATCAAATCAGTATTGTTAAAAAAAGCAGATATAACAATTTTCAGTTTGTTGATCTTGGTAGTGGATTAAGAAGTAAAAAATTTATGAAAACCTCCTGACATAGGTTTTTCAAGGAAGAAACATGAAACTAAAATAAGTTTTATGTAGTCATAAATGTTCTGCACATAAAATATGCAAAAAAGTACACTTAAAATGTGTACTAAGGATGGAAAAGCAAGACTGAGACTTAGGATATGCCACAGTGAAGGTTGCCTGCACAGTCTGTCTCTATATTCATGAACTGTGGCCAAATCATTAACTACCTGATCATATACTTCTTTTCTGATACTGTCTCTGCCTTATTAAACTCATAGAAAGAAAAGTGCTTTATTACTTGTATCATGTCTTTCCCCGTGCATATTAAAACCTTTGCTGAAAAGGTAATTATTAAATTCCTTCTCATACTCAGATCCAGTAAGTTTCCCTACAGCATTTGATCATTCTTCATTTTCACAATGGCCCTCAGAAATAAAGGAGATACGTTATCCTAATTTTAAAGATGGTGCACAAAAAAGCTAAGGCGGGAAATAGCCGAGTTACTGCATGAGCACACATAGCCAAAAATGGATTAGCTTACAGGTTAAGACACAAAACACCACTGTGTTTTTCTGAGGATATGTATACTGAAGGTCTCACCTTATACACTGAAGATTTGTTTAATACCCTTGGTGGAACGCAGAGAGCTATTGACTTCGCTTTAAAGGAGATATCCAGAAGTCAGCCTTACTGCCAAAACATACAGGTACACACAAAGCATACTGTGCTGCTGGGCAAATACTCTTCAGTTGTAAGGGGGGCTTTCTTTACCACCTAATTCATGCATTTGACTAAAGGTAGCTGCCTTACTCAATGAAATGCTGAATCCTGCCCTGAGAGTTGTCTAAAATCCATGTTAAGTGGTTGTATATATAGAAATGAATTGTCAGCCAGACTTTCAATAAAATGTAAGCTGATGTATTTCAGGCCCTCAGACTGGAGCCTTCCCAGTACTTCAGTGTGAATGTCCATCACTGATTTGGCTTTGTGCACCAGACTGGAAAAGTTACTTAGTGGTGTGTAGTATTGTGTGAACACAGCATTCCTCACTACAGTGGAGCTTGTGAGCATCTCTGTCTCAGGCCCTGAACCTCATGCTGGATACACACGGAAAGAGTAACAAAAGTACGCTACCCCATCCTTTATTCCCAGGTTCATCACCAGATTTGCCTTGGATGTGAACAAGTAACTAAAGACTGGACCATGCCAAAAGTGGTTAGAACTGAACTATTACCTGGTGGAACAGCTTTCCATGTCTGCCCCTTTAAAAGCCTTTCAGAGCAGCAACACATCACTCTTCTAGATCATATTTTTAAATTCTCTTGGTTCTGGTATCTGGTAAGTGAAAGGCACGTCAACAGGCAGAAGGGAATCACTCTGCAGAAAACAGTGAAACAGCAACTGCTTCTCCAGGTGTGCAGATGGCTGCAGCATTTGTGCTAAGAATGACTTTATTCTGTGGCGTGTAGGAGAGAAGAAAGCGTGTAGTTATTTGAACAAGATAGTTTACCTGAAAGCTCAATGAAGGATTCTTCTACCTATGCTGGAAGACTTGAACTCTATTTTATGATCTCAGTATTTTATAAAGGTTGGGTGTTTTGCTGAGTGTAATGGTCACCAAAAGAATCTCCCACAGCACAGCATTATAGATGATATGAAAGCAAAGACAAAACATTTGCTGAGACTGGGGACATTCTGTAAAATTACCTATCCCCAAAGCCACTTATGACTGCAAAGCATTTCTCCTTTTAGAGATAAAATCAAGTAAATGAAACATTTGCTGAATATGTGACAGGATTAAAGCAATTAAATGAGCTTTGCCAGTTTTGAGGGAGTTTAAGAGATGCATCAAGAGAATGGTAAGTAAGTGTTGTGCAAAATAACTCAATCCAAAAGCAGCCTTTGACAGAAACAGAATTGACCCCAAAATGTGCAGTAGATATGCTAGTTTCAAAGGGGCCAGAGAGTTGCAATACTTCATTAAGCTTAGACAACAAATAAATTAGACAGTCTCAGAAAGCACAGCACGAAGAACTGAAAGATTAGGTGCCTCCAGTGAAAAAAATTCTTGTGATGCCAATCATTGGTGGTTCAAGGACAAGTTCCGAAGGAACTGGAAATAACATACACATTCAGAAAGTGTTTGGGTCAGTGCAAAAAGTAAAACTAACATCTCATAAGGCAATTATAAAGAGTATCTTTATATTAGCAAAATGGTGCACTATTTTGCAAATAACCTGTTCAAGACTGCATGGGATAAAGTAGTATCTCTAATCCAGTTACTTTAGATATTTTAAAAAGAAATTAATGATGTTTAAAATGTAGCCTGAAAAGGGTTCTGTTGTTTCTGTCATTCAAAAGCTGAATTATAAAGACCTTGGCACTTCTGAGAATGTATACAAAGGAAATTCTTATTCTCTGGTGTGTTATTCTGAAGACATTAAGGGATAACTGTAAACAGCTTATGCTAATGCCCTGGTTTACAATACGGTGGCCATGCATTCCTCAATAAAGAGTGTCTGAAAGAAATTCAGCTGGACTGGCCAAGTGTAAAGCATGCAGGCTCCAAAAATAATTATGAACTGTTGCCCAAAGCAAAAATTCACTAAACTTTTGGGCAGCTGATATTTTCCTGAGATGATACCCAGAAGCTGAAAACGTATGGGTGCAAGATGTTGTAACTGCCCTCCCTTCAAGCACAGTTTCTGCTAAGTCTGTCCAGTACCTTTGTCTGCAGGACAGTCAAATATAGAAGGGAAACATCACCACTTTCCTATCCCTGTTAGGCTTTTCTCTAAGGTCAAATGAGGTAAAGGGAAACTGCAGTAGTAGCAGTAATAGAACAGTACCAGGAATGTGGTGATTCACATTCTGATTGTTGAGGAATGCATGGTGTGCTTCACCAGACTAGCAGATGCCTGTCTCTTTGGTGGTTAGGAAGCATTTCCAGAAGGATCATAGTGGTTAAAGCCTGTTGAAAAATGGATGCTAGAAGCAACAAGCAGGACCTGACAGCTCTGCCAACTAAACAGACCAAGGTTTGGAATGGCACAGCTGCCTGCCCTTTGATGTAAACAGCTACTGTTGGTTTCCATGACACACCTGCTCCTCACTGTTATTCAGACATATGTGACCACGGAGGAGGTAGTGCTGAACTCCTTGAATGTGTGTTAAGATGAAGTAAAGTTGAATGCAAATGATGAAAATTGTCAGTGCTTCAAAAAAGCAACGTAATTTGGTGTTCCTCAGCAAACAAAATTATGATATCCTGTAAATTCTCTTGCTGAAGCCTAGCTTTCAATTTTGAGAGTGTCAGTTAACTTACAACTTTACAATAGTTTCACCAGTTTCACAGTTGCAAGTCCCAATGACTTTGCACTTAGATATCTTATCTCTATATAATCTCTACAAAGATATTTTTTAATCTCCATGTTTCTCAAATAAATAAATAAGACTAGAGTTCAATCATCCATAATGGTGGGATAGATCAAACTGAGACAATGAGCACTGAAGGAAAAGAAGGGCAAAGATTCTTGCTTATTACCCTTTTCTTTATAAAAGAGGACAAACATAAGTAATGCAGGCAGAATCATAGATTTATTGGTTGAATAGAAATAGTTGATATCTTGATAGGAAGTCATTTCTGTTTAATTATCCCATAACAAAACAGCTTCCTATTTATGATAGAGCTGAATTTTTTCATCTTTTTTTACAAGATTCTCTCAATCAATTTGAAATATTTTAATCCCTGGATTTTTTTTTTAACTACAGGAAGCATCTTATATTATTTAAATGTTTCATGACTGTCCTTTGACATAATTCAGTAATGATTATCACATAAATAAAGGTGTACAAGGCAGTTGTATGTAATATACTGCTATGAAACCTGTTACTAATACCAGAATGAGAATGATTTCCAGAGATATATGCTATAGCTGATCTAATAACTCTACAATCCCCAGATATTAGGGTTTATCTCAGACCACATAAATCAATGGAAAGAATTTACTCCCAAAGGCTTTAAATCAGGACTTGTAGGGAATTATAACAATTTTTGATTCTGCCTTTTATTTAAAACTCTGAAAAAACATAGGTAAAAATAAACAGTGCACCAGAACTGTTTCTCTGGCTGGGAAGCAGCAACCACTGAAGGCACATCTGACATCTTAGGCCAGTATTTTCAAGGCAGGATTTCACAATATTTGTGTGATATTTGAATCAGCAGCTCCTTCAGCAAGACAGATTTTATTATTGTAATGATATACTGTGATATTACTTAACAACCACAGTCAGGAAGCAATATATCTCACAGCAGAGGACATTGTACATACAAATTGTCCTTCCCTCATAGTGCTTAAAGTCTTCAAAAATCAAGCAGCACAACAATTGGGCATGGGAAAAATAAGGACATATAGGGAATATATTGTCCACTTGATCCCTGGCCTGATTTAAGGCAAATTCTCTGGTTTTATGGCAAAGGAAAACTTCCAGGAATGGAATAGAAAGATGACAGTGAAAAGATTTTGCAGTAAATTTCAAAGAGTTATTAGCACTATGAGTGGCAACATCAGCAAAGCCTCAAGGTGATTTCTTGAAAATCTAACCAGGTAACAAGTGAGGCTAGCACCTCCCCTTACCAGTTAGGGACAGCCATTGAACCTAACTCTAGTGAACATGGCAGTTTAAAATGCTGATTATTCATGGTAATTCTGAAGCTAAAAAAAGCAGTCATTAACACTTCTGTGCTTACACTCCATCTATGTCTATATTTTTTGAAATTTGTGAAATTTTTGTCAATTAAAAACTTAGTTGTTCTACATGCAGAGCTGATTGAATTCAAACTCATATATTAATATTCCAGGAGATGGTCACACAGCAATATAATGAAAAATGGGATTATTTCACACAGAGCTAGTCATGAATAAAAAGCCCTTCCAAGTACAATATGAGCAGGCATGCTGTTAGGATGCCAGTTGGCTTCATCATATGGAGATATTGCTGCCTTTAGTGTCTGTTTCTCCACAGACTGACACAATAAACTGAGGCTCCAAAAAGCTAAGGGCTTCTTAACTGCTCATTGACAATAAATAGTGGTCTCCAAGTACTCTTTCAGATGTCATTAAGTTCTATCATCTCAGTGATCCATGGATAATAAGAGCATCTCATGCAAATCACTGGGGGGTGTTCTGCTAGCTTGTTAGGTTCTCATATAAATTTAATAACAGATTTATTTAATTTCCTTTTTGAGAAATTAAAATTACTTGAAATGCCTTCAATATAGCCACAAAAGCAAAATTATCTCCCTTGTTTCACAGTGATGTGTTTCAGTTCTGCAGCCCCCTTTTCTCTGCTTCCCCTCTTTAATTCAGAAGGTAGCGTGTTCCACCCCTGTTTTACCATCCACCAGCACACTGCAGCTCAGCTCACAGGGTTCCTGTTCTTCCAGTCAGGGTTTTCAATCCTTTCTTCACCTACTCCTGACTGGAGGTTCTGGCACCACACAGGTGCAGGGAGCAGGGCTCAGTCTCTGGGGGTGGGAGGGATCTATCACAGCTCTGCTGGCATTAGCATTTAGGAGAGAGTTTCCCCACTTGCAGGAGTTCCAATTGGAGGAAAAAATCTTTCTTGACACTCAGCAATGACATGAATACCTTTCATTACACACCCTTTCACTGCTGCCCACAACTTTTGATATATCCCCTTGATTTTGTGTGGCTGTATTGGTATGCAAGCTTTGAAACTGTGTCCAAGACCACTCTCATTTTTCTTTCATTAATATTGGGACTTCAGAATGAAAATGTAAAGATCAGCTAGGAATATGTGAAGAAAGAACACATCAAACCCTTCAATTTGAGCAATTATCTATACTAAAATTCCTATTATACATACAGAAAGGTATCTGTTCCATTTCATAGTTATTCAGTACAGTTCATTACCATTGAAAGCCCTGTGTTATCTGTAATGACTTTATTTCAGTGTCTTTAACTGACCTTGAAACATTTGTTTGTGAGTCAACTGCCTTTTTGAAAGCAATCTCTATCACCCCCACAACAAGTAAGAGCTGCATATGTCCCTGACATACTGGATTTAATTATGCAAAAATCATCTGACTGCCAGATGTTTTGCCAACATGCAGAAATTTGGATAATTCAAAAACTTTAATGATTTTTTGTTCTTCAAATTACTGTATGATACTTATATGAAAGTAAAAAAAAAAATTACATAGAGCTTGAATCTAAATGAACACTTTTATTCCTGAACAATTCAGATTGCTATTTTTTGGAAAACAATGAAAATAAGTGTCTAAATTTTAAGAAATTGCATGATCAAGCAGATTACATTTTTCCTTTTAACTTAATTTAATAAGAAGTAATTGGCATCAGAAGCCTCTAAAAAATTTAAATAAAATTAACTTCTTTCTAAATTTCATTTCTAAGGGAAAGATTTGGTTTTCAAACAACTGTGAGTAGATACAACTACACTACAGCCTCACTAGGAATAATAATACCAGCTATATATGCTAATGTCAGCTAATGTCATAATAATACTACCTATATCTGTTTATAGGCTAAAAACATGTTGAGACTTGATGACTTACATGATTAGATCAATGAACTGAGAGCATTTGTGAGGTTTGACTGATAAAATTAATTTCTTTTTTTTTCTAGTTTCTCTATGTGTACTTAGATTCTCCTGGTAAGAGCAATTTTTAGTTTTGATATTATTCCACTATATAAATTTTGACACTGTGATAATCTGCTTGATTCTCTGGGAATCTTGTTGGGATGTGTCACACGAAATCTCTGTCCAGTTGGAAATGTTGACTGTCCAGTATAAGCCTGATGTTTATGAGTCTCTAAAAGGCACCCATGAGAGGTAAATGCATTCAGAAGAAAATCATTCTATCCTAAACCATGTCTATAATTTTGTCAGTTAATGACTCTGAAATTGCTTATCTCTCAGTGTGTTATAGCCTAGATCAGAAATTAAGTCTGCCTAAATTTTAGACAGCTGCACTCAGATTAGATGCATCCCATCATAAATTATCTTTTTTTTTTTTTTTTAAATTTACTCTAAGCCAAGATCTTTCAGGTGGTTTCTGACTTTTAGATTTGGAGTTTTCAGCTTGAGATCAATAGTTTCTAAAGCCATATTTGTTTCCTTGAGTATCGCAGTTTTTTTTCTTTTGTTTTCCTTTTTTCCTTTGACTTCCTCAGATCACCCTGAGTAAATATCTGTTACTGGAGCTATCAGAGCTAATAAAATAAGAAGCTTGTTCCCAAATTGCATCGTCTGGTCCTATTAAACCCAAAGACTCGGGTGTGTTCTTTACTTTTGGTTCACTTTTCAGTGTGCTCCCTTACACTAGGGAGATGGGAGTAGCAGCTCCCCAGGAAGGCTCTTCAGGAGCAGCATGACACTGCAGAGCCAACTATGTTCCCTTGCTTTAGCATGGCTTTCTAAACACCATTTGCCCACAGTGAGTTTTATTTGCTGGTATGTTTTATTGCCCTACTTTCCGTGTTTTCTTCCTCTAAAAATAGAGAAATGCAGTAAATATTTTGAAAAATACATGAAAAGCATGCATTCAATGTGAATTAGTAAAATGTGACTTTAGGGGAAAAGAAAGTCAAAGGTGTTTGCTAAACAACCCTCCTTGTTTTTCTGTTTATGCATCATTCATTTGGTGTGTATAATTTTAATGAGCAATCTCTCTGTGTGTAGGAATATGGTGCTGCAGTATTTTAAAAGAAAAATAGGCAAAGTTAAAACCAATTGCACCTTGTTTTAGTCCCTTCTCCTCATATTTCAGCAGATCATTCTCTGATTTATATCTATGATATTCCTCTGACTGGAGAGGAGCTGTGGAACTGCTAGATTGGGATTTGCCTCTATTGTCTGCCTCTATTATCTCACAATCTGACTTCATCAAAGCCAATGTTGCTTCATAAATGTCAAAATAAACATGATTAGAAAATCCTGTTATTCCACAAATTAGACATTTAGTTTATGGAGAAAATTAAAAAGTTAATGAGAAAAATACTTGGTTCAATAACATGTAGTTAATTGTTTCCTGTCATTCTATGCTTGTTAGAAAAAGGTGAGGCGGCTGTGTTTTAATGAAGGATTAATTTGATTTGTAAATCCTTAGTTAGTTCAAGACTTCCCTGTTGTTCACAAAAACATTCTTAATCCTACAATGGAGCTGAATAAGCTTTTAAAGGCTGACAGAAATATCCTGGGCTGACTGCACACTATTTTTTTGGAGCTTTATAAGGCAACTGGAACCAACTTTTTGTCTAAGGTGTAATTACATGATGAAGAGGGGTGAGAGTTTCAATGCTGCATTCTTTCCAAATTAAATGGTCACTTGTAAAACATTGGCTTTTTTCCTGTTTAAATTTAATAATGCCACTGCTTTAGTGGTCATCAATCCTTTAGAGACACTGACTCCAGACTGAACTCTTTGGGGGACAATCCCAGCTGTCAGATGTAAATCACGACAATCTTCATTGCTCTGTATTCAAACAGAAATCATGCTGAGGATGTGCTAATTCCAAGGGAGAGTTAGATCTGGATTGCTGCAGAACTGGTAAATGCCATAGATGCTAAATTTCTTATATCCTATGTTTGCTCCTCCTTTTCTTAAACAAAAACCTTTGAACTCAAGTTTTCTCTTGAAAGCATAAGAAACAATATATAGTAAACAGGGGAATTAATTTCATTAAATATAGAATCAGTTTCTTCTACAGAAAAAATATTGAGAAAAATAATCTGCACATAGGTACACTCTGAACATAAGATCTGCAGAATTACTGGTATGGAATCACTGGGGATGGAAGGCACCTCTGGAGACCATCTAGTCTGACACCCTGCTAAGACCACAGTCAACAACAGCAGCCTTTTGGGGTTTTTCTGGTTTTTTTTCCCACTGCTTTTTACTTCTCCAGTACACTCAGAGCCACTGACAGTCTGAAATGTGCCGACTCACAAGCAGTCTAGATAACTGAAAAACATTACCTCAAGAATATCCTATTACTGCAAAAGTCCTCTATTTTTGTCTTTTTTGTCTGCACACCTGAGAAACTTAGGAAAAGAGTGAAGGTTTTTTCTCTAATGAGCAATGTCTTTCATATAATGCAAGCATGTTAGCTGTAAATAGTATTTGATGCCATCAAGATTTCATCTTTTGTAAGTATGTGAGGCGATATAATATTATCAAAGTATCTATAAAAGTGATTATTGATGTAGCCATGAAGAGCAAAGGTACACTGTTAAATTTTTCCTAGCTCCATATCTGTTCAGGAAAATAAACCAGACTTGCCTGGAATATAAACAACCTATACAATGAAATATTTAACTGTATTGAAGGATATCTCTACAGGAAAAATCCCACAGACTCTGGGAAAGACAATTACTTGGTAAATCTAATAAATCCAAAAAAACCCACAAATGCCATAACATAATTCTTTCAAATCAGATAATCCATTAACCTGACAAAAGCCCAAACCACAAAAAGATGAGAATTGAGTCGTTGCCTTTACAGGTTTATGAGCCAGTATAAAGCCCTGAAATTGCTGTGCATGCTCAAGAGAAGCAGATCCAGCCTGTCAGATCTGCACTTGGATGCCTGTCATAGTTATTGACTTCTGGTACCAAAACTTCCCATTCATTTCCTTGCATGTATCAAAAACTTAGAGAGGCTTTTGAGCATTTCCTTCTGGCTACATGGTCAGAAGGAGACTGTCACTGCAGGAAGCTGGAGAAGCTCTGGTTTGGCCTCCAATTCAGTGTGATAACAGCATGATGGTGCCTGTGTCAATCAGACCTTGCAAGAGGTGGGATTGGGAGGAAGAACACTCGTGTGTGCTAAAACATTGCCAAACTCTTGTTCTGCAGACAGGCAGAGGGAAGATGCAGTTATCTGTGTAGGAATGTGCAGCCACACAGAATGCCAAGAATGTGGTGTGAAAAGATACCTCAAGTCACCCTTCACTTTTAGAAGAAAGGCTTTGTGGGTTTGTCTAGGGCAGTTCGGCTTGTTTGCAGAACTGAAATCCACTACTGATAAGAAGGCAAAGGAGGCAACTATAGGGAGTGTAACCATAGGTGGCAGGTGGAGAGATGACAGCAAATCCCTGCCTGCAAATCCCTGGGTGGGGTCCATACCCCTGGCAGACTCAGCTGGGCAGTTCCTTTACACATGGAATGCTCTTGCATTGTGTCTGAGCTGCTTCAAATGCTGGCCAGCACATCACTTACTGGAGAACTTGGCTCACACAGACAAGACACTCTTCAGAAATGCAGTGGTCTCTTTTCTGAAAAATAATGGAGTGCTTAACAACTGCATATCAGCTGTGATATGCATCACAGTCGTCAATGATGCTTTTTGCTGAATGATTCCAAAATTAATACAGAACATTTATTCTCAGAGTACAATCTTTAGCTGATGTGGATAAGTGCAGTTATTTTCAAGTTGGAAAGAGCTAGGCCAAACTAGGCAGCAGAAAATGCATTATTAATGAGAACACAATAAATAATAAAATGCATTATTAATATATTTAAAGATAGAAAGCCAGATCAGAGTGGGCCCATAGTTTGTGTTTCTGCAAATTAAAAAAAAAAAAAAAAAAATTCAATAAAGCTGTGCTGGAGAGGTCTAAACTGCCCATTAGGAAGCAAGAGGATCAAACACCAGAACAGGCTTCCTAAAGAATGGAGCATTGCCACAAGCCTGTCAATGTTTAAGGGCATCTGAACCCTTATTTTGGTCAAACCTCAATTGGTCATGCAGTTGGACTAGCTGACTGTTGTCGGTTCCTTCCAAGAGAAATATTCTTTTACTCTCCTCTCCTCTCCTCTCCTCTCCTCTCCTCTCCTCTCCTCTCCTCTCCTCTCCTCTCCTCTCCTCTCCTCTCCTCTCCTCTCCTCTCCTCTCCTCTCCTCTCCTCTCCTCTCCTCTCCTCTCCTCTCCTCTCCTCTCCTCTCCTCTCCTCTCCTCTCCTCTCCTCTCCTCTCCTCTCCTCTCCTCTCCTCTCCTCTCCTCTCCTCTCCTCTCCTCTCCTCTCCTCTCCTCTCCTCTCCTCTCCTCTCCTCTCCTCTCCTCTCCTCTCCTCTCCTCTCCTCTCCTCTCCTCTCCTCTCCTCTCCTCTCCTCTCCTCTCCCTCTTTGTTCTCTTTATGAAGATATGACTAATCTCACAGACTACAGACTGGTGTATGGGGCTCCAACAGAAGGATTGAAAAAGATCTGAAAGTTTTTGGTTTTCCTAGATATAAAATGCTATCAGTAAATAGAGCTATTTTGGACAGATAACCACTATTTAAAGATTGTTACTCAGTTCATAGTATTACAAGAAATTAACTTAGTTAGTAATCTATGGCCCCAAAAATTGTGTATTGTTAGTTAAGGATCTTTTTCTGGATCAGAAGACAGGATATTTTCTCTCTAATCTTCTGTAACTTCCTTACTTGATTATGAATGGCTATTTAATTTTCTTTGCTTAAGTTTAAAAATACTCTATCTTGCGGGGTTTTGGTGTATGTGAACCAGACAATTGATCGTTTTTAAAAAAAATATCTGGAAAATATTTGAAATAGTAACTTGAAGTTCAAAGAAATTTTTGTCCCTAATACATTATCATATACTTTTCAAATCAAAACATAATTTTTATTATAAATAAAATATATTTTATATATACCTGTGTAAAAAGCAGTTGAAACTCAGTAAATTATAGCTTCAGGAAAGAGATATTGAGTACTGTTAGATACTTTGATTTATGTTAGGAAGTTGTGTGTTCCTGTGACAACATGTCCAGAACTTCTCCAAAAGCTTTATGGAAATGATTTTTGTTTCTTTATCAAAGGTTTGTCACTAGAATGTGCCATTGGAGTAGCATAATTTGAATCTTATACTTCAGGAAAATCTTTGTTTTCTTAATTTAATCAGTTTAAACAATGTACTTAAGTGACTGTTTTCCATCATTTACAGAATCATATTTTATGGCATCAAATTAGGTACTAATAGCATTTCTTAACATTAAAACTGTCACTTCAGAAAGCAGGTAGATAATTTTGTATTTGGCCCTTGTAAATTATTAAGGGAATGAGTTTGCTTGCAAGATTTCCCACTCTGCAGAAAAAAATTCATTTCCAGTAAAAAAAAGTTATATCTTAAAAATTAAGGGGAAATACAGTTAAAACCAGACATGCTTGACATCCTAGAAATGATATAAGAGGTCCATCTCAGGAAGAAACATCTGGGGTTTTTAATTTTTTTTTTTTTAATTAGAGACTTTATCAAACTAAGAAAACTCTGCTTGATCTTCTGATCTTCTGGTATCAGAAGTGAACTTGTGAAGGACTTGTGACTGAAAATTCATAACTCACTGTCTAAGCATTGACGCAGGGTTGAGACTGAAATTACAACTGTTCCTGAAGACAGATTGACATTCAGGGCCAACTTTACACCATCTCTTACAATTGATGGAAAAATTTAACTGGATGGGCTCAGCTGGACAACTTGAAAAATTATTTCATATCCTGAGCTCAAATGATTAATAAATATTTGATCCTTGGCAATAAATCACAGCCTTATCAGGCAAAAAAGAACAGCCATTTTTGTGATCTAACACTGCATCAATAGAGAAAATATATATATATATATATATATATATATATCTCCTACTTCTTCATGGAATTTGCCTTGTCCTAATGACAGACAAAAAGCAGAGAAAAACATCTTGATCATTTGGTACGAAACTCGCATTCTCATATTTGGAAGTTATCAACTGCATGAAGTTCCATATTTACTTTAGCAACAAGAATCTTCATTTCGTGAGATCACAGGAATTTTTGAGAGGATGGGTCACATGGAGACAGTCATTTTAATACTTGCAGTAGCTGCTTTTGATTACTGACTTGCTTGCTGTGATCGCCTCTGCCCTGAAAAATTGGTAAATAATAATTTTAACATGTGAGGAACATGGGACTGAATTCAGAGCAGTCCATTCTTAGTCTGCAAAGTTCTGTAAAGATTCCATTGTTTTCATAAGGCTGGATAAAAAAAATCTCCTTCACAAGTATAGGGTATTTTTAGACCTGAAACGAACATTATTATCATAAAACTACTTCTTTCTCCTCTGTGTGAGCCCTTCATATTTCTATTTTAACATCTACAAAAATAAAAAGCAGCCTTCTAGAAAAACACTTTTTTTCAAAGGGAGGAGGAGCACAGCTCTGCCATGGGGAAAGACAGCAACCTCTGTGCAGCATGTTCCAATCTTGAGTAAAACGTCCATCTGAGCAACATCACAGGCAGTGAGTAGAATTTTATTTTTGCTCTTTTATCCTTTTTGCAGCAGACAGACAACCCTAATTGAGCCACCCTGGGTTTCCTGTGGGTGGTCAGTGATCTTCTTGTGTTGTGTCGTATTATGTGCCACCCCTATATTTTGTGCTACGCAGGACACGTGGCAGACAACTGCACATCTTTTGGGCACCCTGAACCAGCCCAGAGTTGAGTTGTGTAAAGTCAGCCTGGAGATCCTCCCTACAGCAGGAAGAGTGACCACAGCTCTGCCCCCTGCCACTGAGAGGAAATATAGGGATGCTCTGCAAGAGGAAACAACAGCTACAGTCCTATGGTGGTCTCTCCTTCTGTTCTTTGGTAGTCTTATTAATCTTGTGCCAAATAGCTCTCTCCAATTGCAAATACAATTATTTTTTTTTTTAGAGAACTATTTAGGGCAACTGCAAAACAATATTCCAGCACAGTCAATGGAAATAGTTAAAGAAAGAAAACTTCAAAGCTATAGGTTTGTGGTGTGTATACACGTGCATGTGTATGTGCTGCACCTTCCAAATATCCTTGTTTCCTCCTATCATCCTGTGTGCTTTGCTGAGAGCTCCATTTTTTTTTTTTTTGGTTTGTTGATTTTTATTTTTATTTCTAATTTAAAATCGTTACATCAGCCATATGAATTTAAGACTGAGAGAGCAGTGCTGACAAGCTGCAGAAGACAGTGAAACATCCTGATATGAGAGCCCTGTGTTTGGAATTTGAGTTTCTGTCACAGTGAACATTTCCAGATTCCTAGCCCCTTACATAACTTGGTAAATCCTATCATCTGTTTCTGATAGCATCTACTTGTAAGGCTGGAATGAGCAGTGCAAACATTCCTGAAATCCCTTCTGTTTGTCATACCAATGGGATCACATGAATATCAACAGCATACCTGAAAAAGGATACAATGCTTTGAGTGCTTAAAACATATAATTGCAGCAGCAAGAAATGGACTGCACCAGCTGAGCTGGAGAGAAAATAGTTTGAAGAAAGAGGGTTTTATTATTATTATTTTTAATAAGTCTCTGATTTCTATAAACTTTGTCCTCTTTTTCTTTAAGCAAACTTCCCCTATATCCCTATCATACTGTGTTTAGAATTGTTGCTAATGTTTTGCCTCCTATGGCACTTTAGATCATCTAGAAATTATGACTTATGTATTTAAAGTTCTTAGCATCTGTGGAAAATGTGGATATGCAACAGCTGAATATGAGAACTTACTCAAACTACCCTGAAAGCACACAGATGTTGGCTCAGCACATCTGAGAAAGGCAGCTCTAGTTTTTGAAGAAAAAAAGAGAGAAAATTAAAAATGGGGACTCTGGGACTGTCTCTTTTCTGCATGAATAAACACACTGTGTTAGTCTGTGTGCAGTGTAGGTGTAGTAAGAAAATTCATAGGATCTCACTGTTTAATGTTTTACTTCTTTATTAGAGTGTTTTGGTATTTTGCTCCTACTAAATTACATAGAGTTTACAGGAATATTAGTAATCTCTAGGATTTCTAAAGAGGGACTTTTATTTTATTTTTATGGGCACAAGTAAAATTATCTATCTGCTTTTCTGGCTGTATGGTTTTTTTGAAGTTTGAGAGTGAAAGGCATCGTAATTCGTATTGGCATAGGCTAAGCACTGAATTTGTTCCTGAAGGGTTTATGAGGCTTGTTATAAAAACAGAAAATATGTGAAGTGTAAATCCTTGCAGCAGAAGAAAACAATATAAGCATGATATGCAACGACAGTTCTGTATCAATTATGAAACCATCCTAAGGTACACTTTAGCACTTGCTAGGTCATTTTTTTTCACTACTGCACTAATTAGGAAATATTTCCTAAGGGTAAATGGGCTAAAACAACCAGATGAAGCTACAACACAAGCATATAGGAAAAGAGATTAAAATTGGTAAAGTGCTGAACACAGGATCAAGTCAGAGACGAAAATCATTGTACTCTTTATTGCTGCTACTATTTTTAAGTTTTTCACAAGGCAATTCCATACAAGCAACATTTCCGCTGCTCGCTTCAATTAAGGTGTTGGTCACTATGCAGCTGGAAATAAAGAAAGTATAGAAGACTAGTGGAAATATAAAAGACTATGATAGAGTAAAAGTTGACAATGCTGCCTTCCAGTATGTGTCTGGTAAAAAACAACAGTGGGAAAAGTCACCCTTCGGGTGACAGCTGAGCTAAGAGGCCCTGGAGCACAGATATCTTTCTCCCAAACCAACTTTACAGGCATTTGGGATTCTTTTCTGTATGACCCCTAAAGGAAAGATTTGCAAGATTAGAACTGTACATAACTGAAACAAAACAGAACACATTTGAGGCAAAGGGAGAAAGGAAGTGGCCAAAGGAAGAAAGACAGTAGCCAAAGACATCTTCCAGCTACGTGGAGGGAGCAGAACTGAGAGCCCAGCTACAGGCAGAAAGCATCAGGAACAATCCTGATGCCCTTCCTCAGGAGCCACTCTCACCTCGTCCAAGGTGATTTGTGTCTCAACACAATGTCTCTCTTGCTTTCAGCCCCTTGCATCCCAACAACTTTATTTTCTTTCTCATCCCTTCACTTATCTTTGCCCACCAAAAAGAGGGTGTAACATCCCTTCTTGATGTCAAAGGTGAAGCAGAGACCATTAGAGGGACATGTAATGGTTATATGGAGATTGTATAACTCACTATCCAACCTTGAGCAGCTTTTAGGAGTGATTCCAATCAGCCACTCTTCGTGGCCCAGACCAGCTCTTTGCTAGCAGGCAGTATCTTTATGCCTCAAAATCCTTGCCACTCAGCATTTCCACAGACCACTCCACTTTGACTTGACTCCTTTTTCTTGCTTTTTAACTTGAATTCCATGTCAGGTGAAGGTATTGCAGTGGGATTTTCCTCCCAAAAAAACGGTTGATTACTTTCAAGATGAATGTTGATTACTTTTCAAGATGTCTTCTATTGTCCGGAAGCTGGTGACTCCTCTCTGTGACACAGCACATGCTCAGCTTTGCTCCTAATGGTGGCTGCTGAGTGTACAGATAACAGGACTTGGCAGCAGGAAGATCCAAAGGAAAGGAGTCAACTCACTTAAAGACCCTGCAGTTTCTTATTCACTTGACATCACTAAGAATGACCACTAAGTCTTTTGTGACTATGGGACTGTTATAATCCTTTAAAGACTGACATGACAAAACCGTGTTCAGAGAAAATTATTTGGTGTTGATACAAGCTTTGTGCTTTGAACTTCTGGCCACAGCATCAGATTGACATTTCTTCATCATTCGGGTTACCTGAATTTCTGGCATGCTACTGACAGACTCCATAAATAGAACTGTAACAGCTGGACTGAGTGTATTCCAAGTAAGTAGTTTTCAGGTTATATCCATAAAAAGGACTCCTAAACAATGAATTCCTTTGTCTTGTAAATCACATTTTCTTCACTTTAACTCATTCCTGACTTCTTGTATTGATTAGGATTTAGCTATTTCATTGGAAGTCCTCTTCTTAAACTTCCTTACTTTTAAACCTTTATTTTCTTCTTGGATTACAGTATAATTCTGATTTGCTGAGGTCTTGCTTCACTAACGAAGCTTGAACCTTTTTATATGCTTTCATGTAATCCAGTCTGCTGGTTTTGACCTAATTTTTGCACAAATTTTTATGACCTCCTTTTCATTTTCTTTAACTAAGTGTGCAGAGGTAGATGCAGAAGCACATAATATATAAAGGTCTTTGGTTTGATAAACAGTTATCTTAAACTTGCTTTTACATGTTGCCCTTTTATACAATGCAGGCAAAAGAAAATGAATGACTACACTGCACTGCTCAGAAAGCCCATTTTCAGAAAACTAAATATCAGATATGGCTGTTATTGCAGGACTCTGAAATAAATAGAGAGATACATTGCTCATTTTGGTTGAAATTAAAAATATAGCAAAGATCTTCTGTCCACATAAATTATCATAAATAAATATTTTTAGAAGATCAAGAGCAAACTCATATTTTTCCTATCTGTAAGTTGCTCTTCACCTTCTACTCATTAATTTGATGGATTTGGTGACCTTTTCTATAGAACATCCTCAGTTATCAGGTTGGAATAGTAAAATTCTTGGTTTAAATTTATATTTAAGCAATCTATACTGAAGAAGATTGTTCTAACAAGGTTCATACAGTGGTCTTCATAACATTGATAAAAATCTAGTAGAAATGCATTCATTCAGTATTGGTTCATCCTTTTCCTTCTCTTTTTAATACAAGAAATAACCTTACAAGAAGTCTTAGAAAACAAAACTAAAACAAAACCAAACCAAACCAAACAAAGAAACAAACAAAATCCACAAAAAAAACCAAACAAACAAACAAAAAAAAAACCAAAAAAAACTGTTGCCTGAACAAAACATATGCTTTTCTGAAACTACAAGGCAAATGGAATCCTTGTAATAAAATTTTTGACACTCCTGCCAGGAGTCATGCTTTGTGCTGGTTACTGAAGTGCATGGTGCACTTTGTCAAATGCAGCTATTATTTCTCAGAAATCCTGAGATTGTGTTGCAGAGGCACAAAAAGCCACGGTTCCTGAAAGATGTACACTAACAAATGTTTATATCTGTTTATATCTACAGTAATTTTTCATGGTTTTTTAACAGAAGAGACAAGATCCTGAAGACTTCATGATGATGCCGACTTCCTTCTTCTCTAATTGTCCAATTAGTCATGATGCTACAAAGGGAGCTGTTAGTGCCATATGGAATGCAAGATGCTGAAGACACCAAGCTTTTTCTCCCTCTCATGAAGAACAGGTAAAACAGTCAGTGATTCTAAAGCCTGATGGATGTGGGAATTGAGCTTTCAAGTAGTTGTTTCACATAAAAACTCATGAAGTGAGAGACAACAGAAACATGGCCCTTCTGTGCTATCAAGGAAAACCACAATGTGTGCACTGCATCTTCTCTTCCCTCTCAAAAGGGTTGTGATAAATCCAGTGGCATTCACTTGCCTTAAAGTGAAAGATTTTGTTTGGATTTAGTTGCAGTGAAAGTTAGAAACTCCTCCTTTGAATTTTAAAATGTATTTGTGGATAGTTTTGATCACATAGAGGGGTTTTTCTCTTACGTAATTCTTAGGCATGTATGTGTTACTTTATAGTTTATAATAGTGCTTATATTTTATTAGTTTCAAAGTACTTTTATTTTTCTCCTTATATTTTATATACTTGAATATTAAACTCTTGTTATTATTCCAGTTGCCAGCTCAAGCTCATCCATTTTGTTCTGAATGCAATTCTGCTATTCTTCTACTACTTCTGCAATGATGTCTCAGTTTTGTGTTATTTTAAACTTAGCCACCTACAGAGCCTCTTTTTTATTTTTTTTTCTTTTTCTCCCACTGATGATATTAAATGAGGTGAGTTTTGAGTGATATTCTATAATTTCACAAGCTTTCTCCTTTGGATCTTTCGAGTATCTTTCCCATCAGTCTTGCCCGTTATGTTTCCTAATTTACAGTCACTCCACAACATTCATGTACATCATCTTTTTTTTTTCTATTTTATTTCCCATATGCCATCACACAAAATGTTATGTTACAGTCCAGGTGGATGAAATGTGAATATTTATATATATGATTTTGTTTATAAACTCAGTTTTCTTAATGATGAGAGTTAAAACATTAGTCTTTGAACGTCATTCTTGGATAAACAGGTTTGGTTTTATTCATATTCTCTTGCAAAATGCTGAAATTTATATTCTGTTCCCATAGTGACATTGAGTGGACAATGACTGTTAAAGAAACCAAAAGGGAGTACTCCCTTAGTCTCCTAAAGGTACTTTTGAGGAAGAGAGAGAGTTTAGGAATAGGAATTAAACTTTTGGAGTTCCAAGACTAAAATCAACACTGAAATGTATTGAAAAAAATCCAACCTCCATTTTCTTTACTGGTCAAATACCTTTATTTTATTTATTGATTTGTATGTGAGAATTGGATAGAGATGGAGGAAAAATGCAGGCACTTTTAGCAGAGATAAAGATTTCAAGATTAATAATGGGAAGTAGAATTTGCAGAAGCAAAATGGAAGAACTTCGACCTAAACTTGAGGGAATAAATTTTGAATCTTCATGGAATTTTGCAAGCACATATGCATGCAACTGAAATTATGATAATAAATACAATAAATAAATTTATGTAATGTTCAATAACATTCCTCCTTCTCCACTGAGTAACTGGGCAGCACAGTGCAGTGTTTTCTGGAAGGGTGTTAGAGTTAACAGAGCCTTCAGTGCTCATGAAGACAGAGGGAGGATGCTTCCCTTTGATCAGCTAAAGGCCTCACATGGTGCCTTACATGGGCCATCTGTATACCAAGGATGTAACTTGTTTTGTGCAAATAAATGGGACTTCCAGGAGCTGAAGTTACAAATAATCCAGGTATTTTACCCTCAATTCTTGCTTGTCTTTCCATATGGATTTGATTTATACTAGTGAAATAAACTTTAAAAATATTGCAGTGTATCTGTCTTAAAATTAGCCAAGTGTTTGTCAAATAGCCTTTGGAATAATGCTTGAAAATAAGAGTACCTGCAACACACTATTTATAGTCTCCCTTGGAGCCACTGTTGTGTAAAACGTAATTAAAGAGTTTCTAAAATGCACACTACAGTCTAGGTCAGGTAAATACATAATCAGGGAGTTATTAATGGAGCTGCAATTAATTAATATGCCTCCATCAGAGCCATTAAAGCTGATTAATGTTATGGCACACAAAGAGAATTTGTAGCTAACAAATCAATGACCCAGTAGACCGTATTGTCTCCTTTGGAGCCATTACACTGTACCATATCAAAGCCTCATTAGAGAATTTTTAATTTACTGATCATCATCCCCAGTAGTCATTAGCTGTCCCAGGCTGATGATGCATGTGTGTAGAAGAAATGTGAGATAGTGCTCCATCAGGAGATAGATCTCCTCCCAGTTACACTGCTGTAAATCAAGGCTAACACCACTGGAAGCAATGAATATACATGTTTTAGAAGGAGGGGAAACCAAACTCCAAAATTATACTCCAAGAGTTAAATCAGTTGAGAGTTTTCAAAGTCCCTTTATTTTACTTATTGCATAACTTGTTTCTAACCTACCAATTAAAAATGTTTGATTTCCTTTTTTACCCTAGAAAGGGAACCCCCTCTGAACTTGTAAATATATGATATGTAGGCAGGGAAAAGCAATAAATTGCATATTTTCATGCCTGATATATTTGAATTTCATCTGAAGTTTATCTTGGGATCTGAATTTTCAGTATGCATTTTACTGGAGACTGTTAATGCATACTCCCAGCCCTTGCTCTTTCTAGGCATAGATTTTGCCTGAAATTTCACTCAGTATTCCTCTCTAAGGATAGTTCTTTCTCTGCCTTTCATTAACTTTAGTGGAGCTATATCTGAGATAATTTTGTACTAAATGATTTAATATAGAATAAATGTTTGCAACTGCAATAACCAAGAGCCTTTTGAGGACACTGCAGAAAAAATATTGCAATTTTTTACAAAAGTTGGGCCCAGGTTTTTATCTGTCTAAATTCAGAAACAGATTTGCTGTGGGAGGTCACTGTGCCATCCTGAGAGTGCAGGAAGGGAATGGCCCTGGTTATAGGATTTGCTGCTAGACACTTTCTTTGTAGGTTTTGTTACACTGCAATCCCCTTCAGTTTGACTAAGATTTAAGGACCAGATTCTTGTTTTCTTTTCCTTTTTGAAGCAAGGATTATTATCTGATAGTCCTGCTCAGAAATGTAGATAAGGGTTCGTTTCTTTACTTTTGATGTATTGTAAGTGGTTTGTGTATTCTGCTTCACACTTTCATTTTTACAATAGACAGAGCTTAGAGTATTGCTAAGAAGGAGAGGATTTACTACATCTTGTACTGCTTTTGTTACCTACCTCGGACTTTCTGTAGTCATGGGTTTTACAAGAAGTTTGACTGAAGTAGAATAAAGGCATCACAATATTAGTTTAGATTAGAAAAACTAAATCCACCTTTTGTAATAACTCAAAGTTGAAAAAAACAGCACCTCCACTGCTCCACTACTCCCCTTTTCTTTCTTCAACAGAGTGACAATAATATTGGGCCAGTTATTTTAGAGAACATTCCTTTAATGTCAATGAGTGTTTATGTAAATGCCTATGTTGAGATGTATTTCAGAACCATAAAACTCAAATTATTTGAGAAATAGGTTTTCTAACAGGTCCAATCAGTTAAACTGTGCTCCTGCTCCTGATTTTGAGTCCTTGCTTCATTTAAATCTTTTTACTCCTACCATCCTCAGCCAAGCAGTAGATTTTGACTGATGACAAAAATTCATAGTATTATATTTCTTCACTAAAAATAAACGAAAATCTTGTGGTACAGCCATAATATACCCATAGTTTGTTACATTGGTGAAATAAATCTATTTATTGTCATGCCTGACGATATATTTTTGGTACCTCACATTTTACAAAACTTAAAGATTCAAGACCACTGGAATTAGGAGGGATTTTTTTTCTGCTTTGGATAAATTTTCATAAAATATTTTAGATGTACTGTTGCTAGACTTGGCAGAATCAGGAGACACTCCCTAGTGTCAGGGAAATTTGCATTTTTCTCAGTTCTTGTTCTTCTCTTTCACCAGATTCCCAACAGTTTCCTTAATCTTAGTTGCTTGAAATTTTGAGTGTATTCATGCAGAATAAAGCTTTATAAGCCATTATGGGGAGAACATTTCAGCTAAAATTAAAAGCTTACACTGAGGCAAAATTCTTAACAGGTGCAGTGTGATTGAATTTTGTGGGGCAATGTTGGTCCACAGGAAAATACTTAAACTTCAGATAGCCAAAGAAAATACTGAAAACCATGGTCTAGCTGTCCAGCTTTTCAGAGTACAGCAGTGAAACAGAAATATTGTATGTATTCATAAAAGTATGAGCATCATCAAAGAAGAAAACAAAATTATATAACAAATAATGATTATTCATAAGAATTCAGTCCTTTAATAAACCCCAAAACATGCAAACTGGGATCATCATCTTTGGAGATGTTTCTTTCACTTTTTTAAAAGTTGTCAGTCTTGTTTACAGAAGTGGAAACCAGGACTGATTGTGCCTATATTCCTTCCCCAGGAATTATGCAAAACATTTTTTCCCTTCCTTAAATTGATATACTGGGGTATCTTTCAGTATATTTGCTGCAGTGCTAAATAAGTATGCTTTTTTGTGTGAATGTTTTTACTAGCATTAAATAATTTTAGACTCAAAATTAATCCTGGTCAAAGTGTTCTAGAGGAACTGAGACAAATAAATTAATTCTTTGTCCTATTTTCTAAATGAACAAATCATTGCTCTCCCCTATTTTTTTCATTGTTGCTTTGATTCACATTGTGAAACAGTTTTAGAGTGAATGAACAGGAATTTCAAAGGAACTGGGAGCTGTGCTCCAGATGTGCACCTAATGGACTCAAGACACAAAAAGATTATTCAATCCAGAAGACCAGATGAGAATTAATCCAAATTTAACAATCCTGAAATTTCAACTGTCTTTTTAATGTTCCTCAATACAAACTGGTTCTCTCTGCATATCTGCTCTCTTCTGGTCCCTGCTACCTACTCACATAAAAAAACCAACCAACCAACCAACCAACCAATTGTAATTTTTTCTTTCTCTGTCTCTAGACCATAAGTAGTTTTGGACATCTATTTTTCTATGCTGTGTGAAAAGTGAACCTGAAATTAACTGATGTAAATGAAAATATTTGCAGAGGGGGAACAATGGCAATAACAACAAGAAGAACAAAAAACAGTAAGTAAATAATAATAAAAATGCTATCAAACATACAGGCTTGATTAACACAGTGGCAGGATTAGAATGAAGAGCACAAAATGAATCATTGATGCTTCTCCCACAGATCTATAAGGATTTTACAAGAGAGCAAGAGGCAGGGGAGGATCATGTAGAAGAGCTGGAAGTGCCTGTCAGTTTTAGCATAGAAATCTTCCCGTTTAGCAATGCAGCACAGCAGGATGCCCTGGCTGTAGGAAAACCAAACTGCACTTCCTCACACAGCATGGCTCTGCTGCAGGCAGGCAGCTTTGTCCAGGCTGGAAGTCCCACCAGCCCTGTTTGACACAACTAACACAACTCCCACAGCCCTCGGGTGTACATTGCATTCAGGGAATCAATCAACAAATCAGCCAAATAAAAAAATGTAAACAAACCATTATGCTTGGCATTTAAGCTCTCTCCTCTGCTGACCAACAGTATCATCTCCATGTCACCTAGCTATTCCCTCCTGACATATCTATAATATCAGCTGTATTTTTCCTTTTAGCACACTTCATATAGCACAGCTAATAAATTCACTTCCAACTAGATGTCTCATATTTTAAAAGTGTCAAAATAATTTCACAGTCATAATTATGGTACTTTGGCAATGTCAGAAAAGCACAACACATGTTCTACCCTGTACAGGAGCTGAAAGACACTTAATTGTTGTTTTTACTAAGCCAAATTGCCCACTAGAAATTCAGGTACACCAAATTTGGACTTTTAAAAGGACAGCAGAACTAAAGAAGTGCATCAAATTTGCCTCTTTTTTTTTCTAATTTTGGCAGATGATCTTATCATCTGGTATTCTCCTGCTTTGTGTAAATGCATCATAGCTGGAATGAAACTTCCTAAAAGATTGGTTAATTTTATTTGCTTGTTATTAAAGCCTTATTCAAAAATAGGTTTGCATTTTCAGTGAGATTCAGCTGTTAGTCTACTTCTTCTGAGCTGTGTCAAAGGATGATGAAAAAGGCAGCAGGTTACTTGACCCCAGTCACGCAGAGTGGAGGCTTTATTGGCCTCCAGCTCTTTGCTGTTTCCATTAACAAGATGATTCTGACCCCCCACCCCCACTGCACCTTTGCAATCCTCTCTGTGATTTAGCACCAAGGGCAAATAAAAATGAAGTCATTTACTGTGTGCTCACAAAGAGTGAACATACCATAGAGGACTGAGAAGCTGAATTATGTTGGTTACTTCTTAGAACTGAAGTAGAAATGCCGTAAATTATTTGTCTTTCACCCAAAAGTCTGATTAACATTATGTGAGGAATATGTGTTTATTTTCTTACCTCTGCTTGTTCAGAGCAGCATGGAATTGCTGGCAACAACAAGAAAAATTCCTGTATTTTAACTTTGGACAAGCTATGTTTACTTTACAGTCATTAATATGTTTACCCTAAACCTTCCTTTGGTACAAATAACTAGATTTGCATAAGATGAGAACTTGCAGATTGATAACTTTTTTTTTTTTTGGCAATAAACTTATACACCATCACTTGCAAACAAATTTTTTCCATTTTATTTTAACATGCTTTTTTTCTCCCCTCCAAATGTACTTTCAGCAAGGTCCACAAAAGAAATGTAGATCATAAATGGAAAACGTAATACATTATTAATAAAACTTGAAAGCAACAGCTTAAATGGTAATCTTTAAGTAAACTGTAAATCCCTCCAATATGTCCTGTGAGTTATGTAAGCACCCTGAGACAGACAGAGGATACAAATTAAAGAGAAGCAAGGAGAGAAAAATCAGCAAAAAACATTATGAATTGAAAATCTATTCCATTGTTTCTTCTGTTTTTTTTTTTTTTTTTGGCAATGAAGAAATTATGTTCTCAGCAAATGCAGCAAAGAGAGCTCAGAGCACTTGAAATTCTCATTTATGTTATAGTAATGCAAATCAGAAACAATTTTGTGAAGCTCCATGAACATTGTTGGGAGAGAAATGAAAAGCAAGCTCCAAAACTCAGCTCTTGAACTCAGTTGCAACAGCACAGATCAGCTACTTGCAAATAACCTGAGAGGAACATTCATCTGAATCCTTTAGTCCACTTGTTAAAATATTGATAGAAAATTAGTTCTATAAATAGAATAAAATCAGAGGGATGCTACATGGCAAAATCTAATGTACCGTTGTTCCCCTTTCTTCCTTCAACAGTATTGCAGAACTTCCCAGTATTCATCATATTTATCTAGGACACAAAAGGACCAGACTTTCTCAGCTAGAGACACCATGTCATCAGGGGACTTGTCAGGAGTTTTTAAGCTCCAAATAAGCTTCTTGCAGAGGGAGGCAGACTATTTTGGTGGCTCTAGGGATTAAGCTATCTTAGATATTCAGATATTTTAAATAAAATAAGTAAAGCAAATCAATGTGTAACACACACACCCAAACTTAGCAACTTGTGCATGACTGTGCATGACTTCCAGGAGGAAATTATCCCATCTCTGACTGATACTACAACGTATTGAGCTTTGGTATTTTGGTGAATTCCCATTTAGTTCTGACAAGATTAAGTCACTTTATGTATTGTGCTGCAGCACTAGTTTACACCTCTAATTTTATGAGTAAGTAAGATAAAAAAGTGGAAGAATTCTCTTTTCTGCCATTGAAATTCGCAGTTTTACCATTAAAAAGCCAACCAGCAATATATTACTACAGCCACAGCTGGTAGATAATATTTACCTTATCTACTAATTGGCTATATTTCATTAATGCCTGAAATTTCAATTTACTCATGAAGCAAGAAAGAATACACAAGAGTAAAGTTAGAAAGGTGGTCCCTAATTGCTTTTAATGACTATTCTGAGTAACAGTATTAAGTATATATATGCATCCAATCAACAACCTCCAAAGTTGCATTTGAGCACCCCCATACCCAAAGAAGAAAAAAAAAAAATCTGAATACAATAGTTTGAACCAAGAATGAAATTTTTATACAACTTACATTTCTCTTTGAATCTTTTATTTCTGTAACACAATCCCAGAACCCTGATTCAAACACCTGGGCAAACACTAGATAACCTCTTTGCTCCAGGCCAATGCTTCCCAATTAAATTCAGTGTTTGCTAATACTGTTCCAATTAAGCAGTGGTGGTGCTTTGTGCTGTCTTAAGGTTAACAATCCCCTGGGAACACTGGTACAGCTATCCATTAGATACACTCTAAAGATTTTATCTATCTTAATAAAAAGAAAAAAAACTCTGGCAAAATGGTTAGCAGGTTAGCAGAGAAATCTCAAAAAAATTACTTCCCACTTTCTATCCACTTCACTAAAATTCTTTCTGCAAATAAAGGATGACCCATACTGCAGTGCTGATATATTGCAATCACATCTTTATCCACACTTTTATAAAAATGTATTGTCTCTGTGCAGGTCTCCCTTGTAAGCCAATAAGCATGTGCTGGGGGAGAGGGATATAGAGAATGAGGGAGAGGATGAGCAGTAAAATTCCTCTGTCCCCATCCTGGAGTCCTTGGATGTCAACTGCACTGCTCCTGTGGGCAGGAAGAGAGAATTTCACCGAGGCAGGTCACCCTCCGTGGGGAGCCACCCGTGGGGAGGTCAACACACAAATCAGATCTGTTTGCTGGGCAAAACAGCTGAGCTGAGCCCAACAAAAGAGCTGATCCTCTTTCCCTTGCAGGGCCTGCCTAACACCTGCTGAAGGCTTCTTAATGCAGACAGCATCCCACCCCTCACTCCCCAGCCCATCCATGGCAGTTCTGGCAAGAGATTCTTTCCCCTTTCTTTAAGGATTTCTGAGACTTCAAAAAATGTTTCCTTCTTGTAATAGAAACAACACCTTTTATAAATCTAGGGGTGGGGTTTTTTTTTGTATGTGGATTTTTTTGGTGTTTTTTTTTTCTTTTTTTTTTTCCTTGAGAATAAAATCTGAAAAACACAGAATTTTTGCTTTAAAAATTATGAAATATAACATTAGAAAGTTGCTGCTGTTTTTCATCCAAATGAAATATAAATTGAGACAGAACATTTCACACATAGGAATTAGGTTTTAGCACACAGTTTCTTTGTTTGCAGTTAGTAGAGAACAGCACCTTGAGTAAAGCATTCATCCAATTTTTATACACTTGCGGCAATCTGCTCTTTGAAACTTCTATTTATGCTTCCATTTTCTGTAACCATAGCTTTGGTGACTAGCTTGGATTAAAAAATAATCTTCTGAAGGCTGAGAAAATTAATAAAACTAAGGAAATTAATTCTGTATTTGTCTTTCTTTAAATGGCAAACTTTTCCTAAAGAGTGGGGGTTTTAATCTCTAATTTGGACTAAAAGTCCCAAAGGGTAGTCTAAAGAGCAAGAAAAAATAGTGCACTCACTCTAAAATTAGATGTCTAAGGAAAAAGAATTGTTCTATCAGAAAACATTTAATTACATATTTGCCAGTTAACATTTTGGAGGTTCTCTGTTAAGTTCTAGAAAAACACCTGGAAAAGGAAGCTGAAAACTTAAAAATAAGGCAGGAGACAGAACAAGGTTTTCTTAATCTATTTTTACCAAGTGAAGGAGAATATTTGCAGAAGCTTCATAAAATACGAGTATTCCTTCCTGAGCTGTGAAGCAATAAAAGTAAATTACGAGTATTACTATGATTCTGTCCTGTATTATGATTCTTATCCTTTGGGTATAAGTGAAATGGTAATGGCATAAAATTATGTCCACAGACTACATATATGCACATATCACCCATTTTCTTATCTGCTTCCATTTGGTTAATGGACTTTTTCGGTGAATATTTAAGATAAAACTGAAAAAAGCATCATTAACTCAGGATGCAAACTCCAATGGTAGATTGAACTAAAGTGCCTGAAATCTCTGAAAGTCCAGGCAGTCCTCATCAATCTGAACAGTCATATTTTTGTGAAAGCCCAGTCACAACATGGGCTACACAAAATAACTTGATTAATTAATTCTATCTTAACATCCCTCTTCCCCTCCCTGCCCTTATTACTGCTATCAAATCTGTGGGAAAATTATAGGAAAAACAAAGCAATAAGGACAAGGTAATGTTTGCAAGGATATTACAGTAATATAAATAATAACATTAATCTGATCAACAACAACATTGTTCCTAAATAATAGCTCCTTTGTCATTTTCCAGTAACACTGGAATTCACACTCCAAATACACCATGCAGAAAGACAATAATCCAGTCTGACTGTGACAGGGCAGAACCACTTTGCAAATCTAATTTCTAAGATTAATTTCTTTGCCATAAACCAGCACAGTAATGTGGTTTCTTTTTGGTTTGGCTTGGTTTGGTTTGGTTTGTTGTTTTTTTGTTTTGTTTTGTTTTTTGGGTTTGTTTTTTTTTTTTGGGCCCTGATGAATCAAATTCAGGTCAAAATATCCTTGAAATGCAAACCTCCAGTGTTATACAGTATAGATGAAATGTCTTTATATCAATTCTCTTGGAAAGAAGGAAATATACCCATGAAAAGCTTTGGGAATCTTTGGAGATACATCTGGGATCAAACTTGTGACAAATCTGGGTAGAGATTAGGGCAAGAGCCTTCTTTCCTCACTCCTACACATTTCTTGCTCTGCTCCTTAGTCCAGTGAAATTGCCTTTTTCTATATGGTTTGCACAGAAGCCAGCTGAACTGTCTGCTTTTGCCTCCAAAACCAGCTGATGATTGACTATAAATAAAATACTGTAACCAACAGTTAACAGCACAACCATGTGTTGCTTAAGAAGCATAGACTATGGAATTTTTTGGCAATATTGCATTTTCTGGCTCCTTTTGTTTCACTATTAGAAGCCTCACAACCTTTTCATTACCTTCTCACATAACTCTTCATTATTTTATTTCTGAACTGCCTAATAATGGTGACATCTTACAAAACTGCCCAAGGTACCAGAAAAAAAATTAGAAATTTGATGGGCTTCATGTGTGTCTCTGGAGTCCTTAATTTACAGTAGCTATTTGTAGCTAATTATTATAACTAATTTATTACAATTGATATATTGAAGAGACTATTTTTTTTAATGTTCTGGTTTATTTTTAATTTTCTCCAGTAATAAGAATATATTACTTGACTGATGACTTTCTGTAAAGACTTGTCCAGTATGTTTTGGAACTTCTTTCTCATTGTTTGTAGCCCAAACCTAGGATTTCAGCAATGCTTGCTGTGCAGAGTAATGAAATGTAGTATAAAACGTTTGCAGACTGTAAGTTAAATACCCACTGTTTTGCGTAAGACACTAATATGTTTGGTTCAAGCTGTCACATTCTGTTCTGAATATGTTATGGTATGCTTTAAATTTGATTTAAGAAGTTTAGCTCTCCTCCAAAAGTGCAAAGGCAGACACTTGAGGAATGAAGAAGGAAGCTTCTGTACATCTAGTAAAGGTGGAAGTAGATTTTAAGTTACCTGAACATTGTGAAAATAGAAAAGCTATACAGCACTACAAGAGTAATAACAGGTTGTTTCTGGTTTTTTTTAATCAAATAAATAGAAATTTAGGATAAAATTAGAAAGAGAGAGCTTCTCTTAACCACTAGAGAACATTTCATTCTGTTTAGCTTCTTTTTTTTTGCGAATGATCATCTGTTACATTTCTTTTGCCAGAATATACCAATTATATTTCTAAAAATATATCCAGAGATAGTTTACTATTTAACTTGAGAACTGGGATACTAAATGACCCAATCAGTGTTAAAATGTATGATAAGTACCTTCTAAATAGAGATATAATCACCATATACTCTAAAAGGATCTTGGTCTTCCAATTCTTTCTGTCAAGTAAACTGAACAATGTCAGTGTCTTCCAGGGCAGTTTGGAATCTTCCCAGTTGATTGCCATGAGTTAAGATCAAGTTTTTAAGTGAACATACATGATCAGAGTTAGATGGGAATAAAACCAGAGGAAAACTGTTCAAAGGAGGTCTCCGAACTACAGGCAAAAGCTTTATCCTCTTTTAATGTGAAAGTAAAAGTAAACTAATGGCTGTAGTTTCTCACTTAGGAAGTTTTTATTGCATAGTTAAAGGAAAATTATAATTTACGTTCAAGGAACCATGCTGAAGACAGCAAACTTTCCTGGATATTGCTATTTTATAAAAAAATGATATCTGATATTGTTTCATCTTTTGAATTATGACTCATCTGTGACTTACATTATGTATGAAATTCACCTAGAGTAAATCAACTACCTTACTTTTCTTCTTTTAAGTGTGCTTTCCAAAACATTTTATATTTTCCCCAAAATTTATTAACAAATAATCTCCAATCAAATTGTAAATCATTTGTCAGTTCTGATATTTCTCAGTGATCATAAGTACAGAGGAAGGCACTACACAAATCAAAAGTTTCAGAGTGCTCCCTGACATTTTTCACGTACTGTTTTCTGGTTAAACTGTGTTAAGTCAGCCTTATGATGTATTTGAATAATTCTCTGTTACTTCTACAAAGATGCTTTAATAGTTCTTTGAATATACAAATGTTTCTGCAAATCCCAGCTTCTTCCTGAATTAGGTTCTCACTTCATAATGCTCTCTTTGATCCTTAGACCTCAGAATTATATATGTTTCTTGGCAAAGTGCAATAGACCACTGTTTCCTTATCATATTTTTACTAATATATGTTCTTGTTTTATAGTTATGAAACATTTCATTTTATTTTTATTATTCTATTTTAAAGCTTAAATATTTTTGTATGCACTCCCAGATAATATGCTAAGCTTTAAAAAAAATGTTTATAATATATGTATATAGTATAATAATGTATAATGTTATGAACCACTGTAACTGCTGAAAATTAGTAGTTGCAAATTAAAGCTTTTAACAGCTTTACACTTCTCAGATTCCCATCTAACATGTTTTAGAGTGTTAATCTCTGTCATAGTGGGTAACAACACAAAAGAGATTCAGACCTTCATTTCTGTTTTCATTTTCTGGTTTCCTTAAAGTGGAACCCCGGATTAGTGTAACGGTCTCTTCCTTTTTATCCATACCCTGCCTTAAAGAGATCTTACCTGCTTTCAGTTTGCAAATGGAAAGTGTTTGCTACAGATCTGCCTTGAATAGCAATAATGTTATTGAATATTCTCATCTTAACAAAATAAATTTGAAGTAGGGTTAGCAAACCTGCTCTTGACTTGGACGTCATTGTCTTGTAATGGTTGTCATAATCTGCCTTGTCAGCCTGCAGTACATTCCTTGTTAAGCCCTGGGCATGGATATTACAGCTCAGTTTTGCCATTCAGCATCCTAAATGCACTGTAGGAAATTACCATAATGTATCTGAGAAAAAAGCCAGATTACACAATGGACTGTTACATTGATGACTTGTTTTCCACAGGCAAACTTTCTCCATTAGGAAGAGCCAACTTAATCATTTTGAAAACCACAGCTACAAATCCAGATCCACTGCCCTACTGATTTTGGTAGGAAGCCACCACCTTTTACAAAAATGTGCTACACTACTGCTCTGTCTCATGATTTAATGATTCTCTAGATGAATGACTGTTGTGTCTGCAGACAAATCCTATTGTTCACACAAAGAGAATCTATCCCAAAAGAGTTGGACTCTGTGCATGTGTTGAAACTGTTCTAAATACAGAGAGTTGTTTATTGAATTGGAGGCTCATGCCTAGAACAATAGAATTTAGGCAATAGGTCGGACATAGAGCATGATTTTTTTTTTCCTTTTGGATCTGTCAAAATTACGTGGTCTGCAAAACATGCCACTGGAAAAAGTTTGCATCTCATTGACTTTGATTGGGTGATTGTATGGTGCTATAAAGTACTAAACAGAACTCATGTAGTCCATAAAGGCTATGCAGGATGGTAATTTCATTCAAGCTGATTTAAATGTTAACTGAGTATATATCAATGGGACCAGGGTATTTTTTCTACAGCTCAGTCATTTCCAATTTTCTTGCCAGGAGAGATTGACCAATCTACTTTTCACATAGAACAAAATGTTTCTTGGAGAGCCAAGATTAAAAAGTGGAGGTCAGACTCACCAGTTTACTGATTTTGGAGACAGCATAAAATTTTCTTTCAATTAGCCAACTACTTTATCTTTGATTGCCCCTATCATCACTATGGCTTGCAATATTGCCAATTCCTAACAAGAGTGAGAAACACATAATTCCTTTTTCTCTAGTGATTAAGAATATTGTATGAATGAAACTACTTCTGCCAATATTTTATGAGACCACTTATGGATCCAAAGAGAAATGAAAACTCTTTATTTATTCCAGACTACAGCTAAGTAGTGATCAATTGTGTTTTGAAATTTGCCTGTAAATTAGTATAAAAGTTTTACTTACAAATGGCATTAAATTCTCCTTTAAAATGAATGTTGCTTTCAGTCAAATGTAATGAAAATTATGGAAACCTAGCTGGTTAAACAGAAAACCTAACTTTATTGATCAATTATTTAGATAAAGTGTATTTTTCTTTTTTTTATTCTTAGCAAAACAAAGCTAATGTTTATAATGAAGTTAATGGGTAAATCAGTCAGAATTATTCAGCAATGACCAGATCCTATTAGAAAAACTGCTTTCAGGAGTAGAAACTAAACTTAAAACACTAATTTTTCCCTGTATTCCTTTTTCTTCTTCCTAAAATGAAAGGGCAGGAAGTAAATAGACAAACTGTTTACAGTGGCTTGCTAAAATCCATTTCTCAAATTTTACACCCTGACACTGAAGATCAGAGGTTTAAGTATCTTCCTGAGCTAAAGGAGTCCTAAGGCTGTTCTTGCATTGCTCCAGTGAGAAAACAAAAGTGGCCACAGACTGTGTTACATGTGTCTTCATCCGTTCCCTTAGTTCTAAGGTGTGGGTTACCTGAGGATAAAATAACCAAATTCCTTCCTGCTCTGTAGCAAGCACCAGTGACTGCTCTAAGATGAACTATGATTCAAATAGATGGACCCAGGATCTTAGTCCACAGATGCCTGATATTATAGGCAAATTATTTACTCAAAAACCTACACTGAAGTAAATTAAAACCACAAGAATCTGGAATAAATTTGTAAAATAAATCCCAGATTTTTTTATCCTGTCATAACTTCTGAGATACTGGATAATCAGTTGAAAATGCTGATGGGTGCTTTAAAACCTGGAGGACTTAAGTCCTCTTTGATTTGCACAGACAGAGAATGTATAGAAAATTCTCCTCCTGGTGAAGTAGTTTTATCACTGGTTTTGAGTGGAAAATGCTTTTGTCCTCTACTTCACTGGATATGTGTATTTCATCGTGTAGTGATGAGATTGCATCATGGAACCATCCTGATATGGTAAATTCTTAGCCATGGGCTCTTACTGACGAGACATTTTAAAGTCCTAAGCCTCTGAAAAATTCAACATTTTCATTTCCAATTTGCTTCATTTTAGGAGCTGTGAAGTAAATTTTTGTTACTGTAGCCACACACCTGATCCTGCTTCCCTTGGCCCTTTGTCCCTGATTCATTTACAACTGTGACACATTCAGTGTGATAAGCAGACTAACAACTTGAGACAAAGGAAGGGTTCTGGGGTTATGCAATCAACAGCATTTTACATTTTGTTTAACCTGTTCTGGTGGTGGTACTCCTGCATTTCAGAGATTCCTGTGGGTAAAAGCTCTGTCAACCTAAAAGGGCTTCCATTTTGAGTGAACTCTATGACCTGTTTGGTTTTTTTCCATATACTATTTTGAAAATGAACCTTTCTGTTAAGATCACTTGTTGCTCAGCAGGTGATTGCTGCACTTGCAGGTGTACACTTCTGACTTATGCTTACTGTCAATTCTTGAGTATTAAAAAACAGCAATAAAACAAGGAGATACATCCATGGCAGCTGAATATCTAACAGTTCCTAAATTATTTTGAAACTCTTCCTGTATTTAATGTTTTCTAAGGTAACCAGGATCTCCATGCTTATCAGTGTCTATACACAATGATAGATTAAGTTAAATCTTTAGGATATTTCATCACTTCTTTCAGATGATGTAGAAACAAAAAAATCAATTATGAAGCTTTCTCATCAACATAATAATAGTAGTAGTAGTAATAATAGCAATAACAATAATAATTTTAAAAAGCAAAAATCTAGATATTAGAAAAAAAATTGGAATACAAAAGCTATTGAATCTATACCATTGAAGTACTGATTGAAGGTCAGCGGTTAAACTGTGAAGGAGCTTTTGAATACAAACACAACAGGAAGCTTTTTACTTTCAGATGTAATGTTGTTGCTGAAAAATATATTTGACTTTATATGAATAACTTTAAATAGCTATTCTCCCTGTTTGCTACTTAGGAACAATACTTGAGAAAATAGGTTTTAAAAGTGTATGAATCACCAGAGCTCTGCGTTCTGACAGTTGGAGACAATTAACTCATTGACTGAAGAGGAAGATTTAAAATGTCCATTTAACCACTTGCCATGGCTACTCAGTCTGTGGATTTTTAAAACAAACCAATTCTCCTTTCATGTGCAAACATTTATTCATCGGCTTAACTATTCACTAGTAAAATAGAAGTAACTAATAAGAAGCCACTTAGGCTACTGTGCTGAGTATGTTTATGGACATTTTGAAACCAGACAAATCATAGAACTTAATTTAAAAGGAATTTGTATGTCAAAAGTCCAACATGCACTATGTGGAAAATGGAATCAAGAATCAGAAGTGCAAATCCTAAGGTCTTGTAGAGTTAAGCATTTTTTGAGTAAGACTGTTGACAGAAAAAAAAAAAGGAGATGTCTGGATAACTTCAGAAAGACAGAAATAATGTTGGTGGTTATTGCTTTTGGCTAAATAAGCAGTTTTTTAATATTTAAAAGAATAGACATTAGCCTATATATTTAAATTATTTATTGTCTTTCATATTTTCTTCTTTGTACAACTAATTTCATCTCCTAGAAAAAAAACAATGTCTGAATAAGAAGATATCAAGCAAATTTGAGGTTCCTCATGATAAAATATAAAAGCCCAGGCTGCTGCACTGATGAAGAAAATTGCAGTTTTAGTTTTTGTAAGTATGTTGACCAGATGTCCTTGAATTTAATTTATTAAAGCCAACACTCTTGGAGTTGCTAAATAATTTATAGAGACATCATTGCAGAATTTTGCATTTGGTGACTTATTGAATCATTTTTTATTAATACTTTTTAATTAAATATTTAAAGCTTCACTACCATATATAATTTCTTTAGGGAAAAAAATCTTCTAATCAATATGTTTCAAATATCTCATCAATAATCACAACACATTGTGGTGCTATTTCATACTCACAGACATTTCTGTCATTATTCCAATGAAATGAAGTAATTTCTAAATAGCACTTAACATTCAAAATGGTGGACAATAGATGGACATAAATTTCAGTTTCTTTTTTCATAAGAGAATTAAATGTAAAATTTGTAATATTTTCTTTTCCTAAAAATCTAGCTATTGAATTCTCAAGTTAGCATAAAACTATATTGTTCAGGTTTCTCTGTTCTTTTGTTTTGGATCTTGTTCACATAAATCCTCTTATAGGCTCAAATGCTCCTTGCCAATGTAAAACACTCACATTTAGGGTTTGATTGTGGAAAAACCTAAATTTTCAGAAACCAAGTAAGCTGATTTGGTGATGCAGAATAGAAAATGGTTCAAAACTGGTTTATGACCATAAAGAATTTGCAATCTCAACATCTATTTCTTTATTCAAAAATTTTCTGGTTTCATTTCAAAACCTGCCCTATTTTTCACCTTTACTATGAAAAGACTTTTGTCTCTTCTCAGGCAATAAAACTGTCCATAGAAGGTGTTAATTCCTATATTCAGATATAAGCAAACTCTTAGAAGATAGAAGGGTATTTTCAATAACACTGACAGCAAACTGATCATATCAAAACCAATTAAGAAACTTTCCTAAGATTATCAAGTATGCATTGAATATAAAATTTTGGCAACATGTTGGGTTTACTCTGAGTAATTTTGTTTGTTAGTCATGTTGATTCACTTTAAACAATGCAATGCTAAATCTAAAAATTGTACAGGTCCAAGTCTTAAGGTTACACAGATGCCTGAACTTTCATTTCTAAAGTATTCAGCAAGTATAGCATACAGTTGTATGCTATACCTTATTCAACTAGTAAGTCTGTTGGTTTGGCTACATATTATAATGATGCTTATGTGGATTTTCTCAAGAACACTTAGCAACTGCAACAAAAAAATCTCTTCTTTTTGTACATAGGTTTGCTTTGTACTGTAGTTTCCATGGAAACTCCTAGAAATAGCAATTTCATTCCAACCCTTACAAACCCACTGTGAGCTTTTTCATTTCAACTTTTTTCTTTTTTTTCTTTAATAAACTCTTAAATTCCAACTAGTTAGAACAAACAATATTGATGTGGATTATTGTTTATTAGGATATTCTCTTTATTTTTTTTGCTCAAATAAAAAATAATTCTATCATTGTCCTTTTACTGCCAAAGAATATGAAGCAACATAATTTAAAAAAAAATATTGTTTAAATTGACTGTCATTATGAACAGTTTTGATTAAGTTTTGTACTGCATTTTAGCTCTCTGATAGGATCTGAGTCACACAGAAAAATTATATACCTAACTCTTAGCATTATTAAAATAGCTGCAGCTGGGAGGTGTAACTCCATAATGAATGGATGACAAAGTAAAAAAAAATTATCCTCTGTAAGGAAGCCTCTCAATGAAAATGCTGGTAAACAAGTCTGAGAAAAAAGGAAACAGATGCTAAGTGATAAGAATGTGCTTGTTCTGACAGGGAACACCACCAGTGTGTGTATGTGACAGGCTGAATGTGTGTGTTTGCAGGGGAAACTTATTCAGCTGTTTCCTTGCTACATTCAAGAGTGAACCAGTAAAATAAGATTTGCTTTTCAGCTGGGAAATGGCACTTTGATTCTGTGTTATAAAGGAAATGTCCCTTTTGTCCTCTAGAGTAAATTACTCTTCAGGAATTCAAGTCAGCTCAGGTGCAGCCAGGATCTGGAGAAATTATTTTTCAAGACTCAGAAGATGTGTACTGTTGCAAAAACAAGCAAGTGACAACAGGTACCAAATTAAAACAACTGAGTGGCCACCAAGGATGGAACTGGTAGCAAATTTTCTGGAGCTTGATTAACTTTCCGGTCTAGTCAGGTGTTTAAGGCTATTCACAAAGAGATCCTGCAGAAATTCTAGGGAACATGTTATGTTTAACATAGTCAGAGCTATTTCAAATTGCAAAATACTTTTCCATTATGTATTCTATGCAAATCATGAAGAAATTAATAAGAGAAGCTATAGGAATATTAATCTGATTGATATTGCCTTTACCAAAGTTGAAAACTTGGGTACATTTCAGTGGGCAATTTCAACTTAGTTATGACTGATAGGGTTGAACTTGGGTGATCTAGGAAGCACTTGTGTGGCATATCCATATCTTTTAACATAATAAGATGTATCTTATTCTTCACATTACGTACAGAGTCCTACTGCAGAAGACAATTGCCACTGTGGATTTCCATTTTCCTAGCTGGAAAACTGTTTGAAAACAGTGTCCAGTTTTGACAGAACAGATCAGGTACTGCTTTCTGGATGAAATATTTTGAAATTTTCCATTTTAGCAATGGCTGATATCTTGCTTAGTGAGCTTTCTTGATTCTTGCATGAGTTATCCTCTGCTTTTGATCCCACTAGAAGAAATATTTCCAAGAATATTTTATTGATGATGGTATGGAAAGCAGATGTGAAGGGTTCATTCTGTAATCTCAGAAATGTACATGTGGTAAGTATCTGCAAAAAGTCATTATCTGTCTCTGGTGTCCACATTTGTAATGATTTATTGTACATAGAAAATAAGAGATCTTTTTGCATAGTATACAAATATTGCCATTTGTATATTGTTCTCCAGATAGTGAATTAATGCATTTTTCTCTTTCCTTGAGTAATAACAATGATAGTGTTTTTAATCTAGTTTCTGCCTTAAGAAGTTTTAGATTCTTCACTAGGATTCTTTAAAGACAGAAGAGATACTCTTTTTGTCAGATGCCAAGAGTACTCTATGGTCTCTGAACTCAATAGTACCATCTGATTTCCACTTTCTATGTTTTGCTTAGCCCTGAGACCAAAATTATTGTTTAGTCTATGCTTGGGTTCAATGTGTTCAAAGTGCATGCAGTGTGAAAACTACTAATGGAAGCACCACAAATTCATACACAAACTTTTATTGCTTTAAAAGGCATAGATGTATTTTTGGCTCCATTATCAGTATATTACCTGGATCAGCTGGGCTTTTATAGAGAGCAGTACAACTCACAGATAATGAAGAACAGCACTGAGTAAATAAACTCCTGCAGTTGTAAACCAAAGATCCTAGGCTTGGGATTAAGCTTTCTTGTAACTCTACAGTTAAATGTAAAGTCTTACACTTCAATCAATGGAACTCATCTTCTTTTGAGGCTTGGGGGTAGAGATGGTCAGCTCTTACAGCTGTGATATTCTGAGAAAAGCTCATTTAATGTCTACTGCTATTTCTTCTTTTGCCTTTTACTTTTTCTTGAATCATGTGATATGCATCTGCTAACAGCAATAGATCTGCAGTAAACTGGGAGTAAGATCTCTCTCTCAAACACATCTGGGTATAACTTAATCAAGATGAACCAAAATTTCAGCCTGCTTTCCTCTCTGATGTTACTTTTTGCAGCTATAAGTTAGGGCATAGTTTTGTCATTTTTTTATTTGATCAAAGTAAAAAGTTTACCTGCAGCTCCATAATAAAGTTTGAGTCCCTGAGGTACAAATTCAGTCTTTTGTGTTAACAAGGCTTTGGGGAAAAGACTACAAGGAAAATAACATCTGTTGAACAGCTCTTAGACAGGGTTCATTTTGGGATGAAGTGCTAAATTCCTCCCTCAACATTGTTAGTGTCTATGCTCAAGGCAAAAGAACAGACAGTGACTTTACCTCAAAACCAGAGTAAGGATTAAAATAACACTGAACTTCAAGGTCTATAGGTGACAAATTTCCTTCTCTTATACTAATATTCAGCACAACCAGGGGTGCTGATCACTCTTCAGTCATCTCCCATCAGAAGGAGTCAAAATAAGAACTTATTTTATCTGTTCTCCACAAACATGCTTGGAGTAGCAAAATAGAAATGCTTGCAGAGAAACATGAAGGTGCCTTAAAGGCCTTTGAGGAGCAATGAAGGCAATATTTCAAAGTCCACTGCATCACTTTTGCCATCAGCAGTGATTTAATTGCACAGAGGGAGGAATGAGAAATGTAAAGAGACACTTTGGGGGTCAGTGTTTAAGACTGGGTCACAGCAGTCATGTGTTCTGAGCATGTCTGTGGTGTGGAGCTCTGTGATGTAGGTTTTCTTTCAGAACCATAAACTAAACTGAACAAAACAGTACTTGTGGAGGGCTAAAACAAAAGCTTAACCTTATACAAAAATTTCAATTGATTTTTACCTTTCAACATTTGTCTGAAAGTAGCATTGATTAACAAGTACATTGTACTTTGAGAATGGTAACATCTGTACAGCCAAAATTTGTCACTGCTCAAAATGTCAGTACATGATGTGATAAAAAGTTTTAAAGCTTTGAAATAAGATACATTTTTATGTGATTTTAACAACACACATCTGAGTCCTGTAAAGAGATGATGACAGAAGCAAAAACCTTCAGACAGAGACAGCAGAAGTTCCTTGTGATAACCTGCTACTGAATTAATATTAGACCCCATGCCTTTTTCAGCACGAAAGTAATCCATTGCGTTCTAACACAACTGCTGCTTACAACAGATGCACATTAAGTTGGACTGTAAAGAAATATACATTAACAAATCTCCTTGCTATAGTCAAATGATAATTAAAAAAAAAAAGATGCAATTTATATGAAGAAATCTCCATTCCTGTAGTATGAAATTCCCATGCAAAATTACTTCAACGGTTATATAGTTTCCTATATATTAATTATTTTCTATTTTAAGTAAAAACACCTCCATTTGAAGGTCTAACTGAGACAGGAACCAGATCTTAAAAAAAAAAAAAAAAAAAAAAAAGAGAGAGAGAGAAAGCAGAACAAAAAAATTGTTGCAGTGTTAGTGGGCTTTGGTATTCACATAAAATTGCCCCAGTTTGTGGTTAGCACAGTTAGCTCCAGAAAGATGAGAATTTTCTATCAAGTAAAGTCAGCATAAGTGGACTTCAGTTTCCCCATGATAGCTATGACAGAAAATGTTTTAATGAGGGGTTTATAATAACCCTGTGAACTGTGGGACCTGGAAAAATACACTCCTGATTTCTCTCATGCAAAATGGCAATGAAGGAAACAAAAGTGGAGGATGATATATCTTATTCTGCGGTGTATTGTTTCCTAATTTTATGCTTACTTTGATAAGAAAAAATAATTTAGATAAAAAATTCAGAGCTAAAGAAATTTTAAACTTCTCTGTTTATATTAACTTCTTATACAAACCTCACTTGTACTTGAGGTTAATTCAGATTTGTGGCTTCAGGGAACAGTTCTGTAGTCGTCCATAAAGTATCAGTTTAGGTGGAAGAATTTTAGATAAGACATACAATTATCTTAAAGTCTGATTTCACAACCTGTTTGGGGAGAAGAGATACTGCTAGCACATCACTATCCTGTGATGTCAGATTGGTGCCTATAATGAATTCTTCTCAAGGTGTATTTGTCATATATTACAATTATCTTTCAGTGATGGATATATTTAGCAAGTGAGCTGTTACTCCAAGAAGATTAATACTACAGACATGGAACAAGGATGGGAAAAAAGGGCTGATCATGCAAAATGCTGAGTTCTGTAAAGGAATATAAATGTAACAGAACCTTTTTAATCTTTCTGTTAAAAGGTATGATATCCCTGTATTTAACTGAATTGTATTTTTTTAAGTACAAAGTAAAGCCTTCCACAGGAACTTTGCTATGAACTTGTGCTTTCTTGCGCAGTTTGGATTGGAAACTAAAAATTTATTTTTCATCAGCTATCAAATATCCTTTTCTACTTCTATTTACTACGGATGAGCCTGTAATATGCTGGGTGGGCTTTGCTCAGGAAGATTAAAATTCCATAAATTTCTGGGAGCACTGATGAAAACTTTCCTTTTCATTAACATGTCTTATTTCATTCTCACTCCTTACTAATGCTCTCCCAGCTGAAGACAGTCAAGACCACTATGTGGACTGCTATAAATACAGCCTGTTTCCCAAGCATATGAGAAAATAAATTTTAGGACAAACATCTATGGAAGTTAATATTCCCCTTCCCAGTCCCTATGCTGATCAAGCAATGAACAATGTGACATATTTCCCTCCAGTATGAAAGCTGCTAATGTCATCATTGGGCATCCAGCTGTGGTGGTACATGACAGCTCTTAATATAGGACTTTTTAAAAATCACATTTTAGGGCTGAATAAAAAGATAAAGGCTTGTCCCTTTTGATCATCTCTTCCAGTTTGGGAAGGCCTTGGTTGGAAGTGTTGCATTTTATTTTTGGCAGGGTTTAATTTACACAGATAAATGTAATGATATCTATTCTACCCAGATGAAGGTAGTTTGACAGTTGCTTGCATGCTTGACAACTTTGTAGGGACACAGCAAGAGGGATCTGGTATTCAACAACAAATAATAGCTTGTATTGCTTTGTATTTTTTTCCATTGTATTTTAAGTGAAACTTAACACATGAATCCAGGTGTTATATTTTTCTGAGATTATTCATCCTATTCTCTTCTGTATCTCCTTATGACATTTAAAGACAAAGACTATATGATCTTTTTAAAGGAAATTTAAAATAAGCATAATATCTATTTTTTCCTAAGTATTAAAAATACATTGAATACTCTAGTAGCACCACAGATTATATTTACTGTTTCCAGTTTTCTTCATATAGCCTAACTAAAGTCCCTCTGCCTCCCTAGGTCTTCTTCATGTCCTTATTCAGTTGTTAATAACTCCAGGTCTAGGCTCCCTTTTAATTCTTCCCTCTGTCCTATTAGTGTTACTATTCTTAGACCAAACAAACTAACTGCTAAACTCCTCTGTAATCCTTTAAAAAAGGTTCAAGATTGCCTCAGACTACTTTCCAGGAAACCTATAGCTACAAAATACAATAGAAAAATCCATGTGCTTAATGTGACTGCAAGAGTAGTTTCCTCTTCTTCAGTGTTTCCCTTGGGCACAGTCTCTGCTTTGACTTTAGAAGGTGTAACTGTAGCTGGAACAGCTCTATTAGCACAGCTGGAAGATGGGTGTAGTGCTGCAGTGCAATTGTAGAGGTGACTGCAGATAAGCAGATCTGTGCATCTGCTAGCAAGTGTTAGTTCAGATGCACAGGGTGGCCTTATTTGGGGGTGACAAATAATGCTGTTGTAGCCAATGACTTGTGTGAGATTCCTAATCCTGTCTGTGGTATGAAAATTCTGAATCAGAATTTGGTTTGATTCTAGTCATACAGTTTATTTAGAAAGCAATGTAAAAAAGTCCTTCATTAACTTAAAGAATATTCAATATTTTTATATTAAGTATCCTTCAGACACTTAAAGAATTACAAGCCATATCACCTTCCTTTGTAGTCTGGTGACTTTTCTCCAATTTTAACTATTAGATCATTGATCCAACAGAAGAGAAAACAATTAATATAGCAATGAAATGTCAAAAACCAAAAAATATACAAACCCAGATCACAAAACTGACATTTAAAAAACACCAAAACCATAGAAGAGGAAATCCTTTTTCCTTATTCCTTCCATTACTGTTGCTATTGTGGGCTTGATGAGCCAAGAAATAGTTGGAAGTATTTGTTTACCCTTAGATATATGATTATCTTCATTAGAACTTTGCCTAAACTATCTGAAAAGAATAATGAGATGCTTAAAGATATATTTAAATGCTTTATTGGCTCTAGGCCACAAATTTTTCATCTTTTCAAAAATCAAAGTTTGCAGCAAGCAGTGTCATCTCTTACAAGAAAAACCTTTTAAACTCGATTTCCACAAGGTCACCCTATCTCAAAAAAAAAAAAAAAAAAAAAAAAAAAAAAAAAAAAAAAAAACCAAGGGAAAAAAAGCCTGTAAAGGTGGGAAAAAAACATAACCAGATTACCAGACAAAATATTAAATAGTTTAAGCTTTTTGGCTTAGAAAATACTGAGTGGGAAGTACAGTTTTTAAGGTTTTTTTGAAGGTTGCAGAGAAGATTAATGCTTTATATTTCTAACTTTTTAAAGCTAAAATACATCCACCACTGACTGAATGCATAAACTCAGCCTGTTAAACTAAAACAAGATCATGAACTCAGTTACAGACATGAAGCTGTTTGCACGATGTATTTGATGGTCTTCTCCAGCTTTAGCTTGTCCCAGGTTCCACACAGACAATTCTTGCACACTGTTCAGGGAATCGTTTTTACATGGACTGTATCCCACCCTGCACCTGATCCCAGTGGGGTGGGGTTGTTGTGAAATGTTTTGCCTACCCTTCTTGCCATATCACACCTGGGGGAAGGCAGTGAATACCCTATCCTCTTTTTGCAGAGCACCACAGTACTGAGCTTCTTTAGCATTCCATGATCCAGATGTTACCTTACACATTTGGAACCAAATTAACAAGAATATTTATCTAGTGTCATGGGGCACCACTTGTTCATAAGGTAAAATTTGTATTATGTAGTGAGGATGTAGCCAAGCTACTCATGAGGCTAAGAGGATGTAAAACAAACCATATTTGGTTTCAAGTGTAATTTTCTGACCTTTTTGTTATTTAGTTAGAATCCATCCATAGAAAACAAATATTGCAAAGAAAAGAAGTAAACATTGTGTTCAAGGACAATTATATAGACAATTATATAAGTATAAGAAAAAAAAAATGGTTGAGATTGAACTTTCATTCCAGAATCCCCTAAACACATGTCTCGAAGAGAGAAGATATTTCAAAGGAAATGTCACTCTATGAAAATGTTCCATGGCAAGTGTTTGATATACTGGCAGGGACCTCTGATCTGATCTAATGATATTAGACATAAGAATCCATGAATGTCAAACAAAAAAGCTATTTCTGATCTCTCTTTTAGAACTTTTTCGGGGGGTTTTTTGGGGTTTTTTTTCAGTTTTGGATGTGTATAATTCACAAATTCACATGAACTTTGTATTTTTTGAGTTTTACATTACTTCATTCAAAAACCCGCAGATCAAGTCATGCTTTAATTTCCTTGAACACATCTTTTCTCTGTCAACTCAATATTATAAGCAGTTCTTATTGCCTTTTTTCTGTCAAGAAAGTTACTGAAAATAATACCTTAACTATCAAATATACTGCTCCTTACAAGATGTATTTAGGCAAATGACTTCTGAAGATCTATCTGCCTTAAATTATTCAATTAAATTATTTTTAGCATTATTATGATTTATTTATTTTGGGGTTTTTTTATTCTTTGTTCTCTATACTTTTGGGCACAGATTTGTACTCGGCAACACAAGGTATATTTTTTTCTGCTTTATACTTTGCATCTCACATTGTAAGAATGACTTTTTTTCCCCTCTGAAAAGCTTTTCATTTGCATGATCATGACAGCCCATTACTGTGGTTTTTCATGTCACATGACAGTCTGTATGGTAGTGTGGAAAAAAGCTGTTCTGTTTTGAAATACCAAGAATTCTTTTTACACTGACTCTAAAATGTTTACAATACCTCGAATTTTAACCCAAGCAAATCTTACAAAAACACAACATAAAATCCTTAAGACTAGAAGCAGAATTCCACATTCCATTTGCTGCAATGATAACACAGATTATTGTGTTATGAATTAAGTTCTGCACAAGGTGTACATAGGCTTTACCTCTCAATCCTGTAGCCTTGGATAGCTAAGTTAAGCTTTGCTTAGTGAGTGTTCTTCAGTTCAGATGTTGTGCTGACAGAAAAAAGCAAGCAAACAAACCAACCAAATCCCAAACCCCTCAACTGCCACACAAGTTTTCAAAGAGAAATGTAATCTTACAAGTTAGAGTGAGTCTGGGCAAGATCTTAACTGAACAACTTGCTCAACCATTTTCAATCATGATACTAGATTAATATCTTGATACTCACATTTGATTATGAAATTTTTGTTAAATGTTTTACGTTTCCTGGGTTAGATTCTGTATTGATTTCATAGAATCACAGGATTGTTGAGGTTGACTCTGGAGGTCATCTGGTCCAACCCACCTGCTCAAGCAGAGGCACCTAGAGCAGGTTGTCCAGGGTGATGTTCAGACCCTATGGAATTTCCAAGAATGAAGACTTCACAACCTCTTTGGGCAACTTGTACCACTGCTCTGTCACCCTCACATTCCGAAAGTGTTTCATTATGTTCAGATGTAGCTTCCTGTTTCTAAATTTGTGCTCACCGCCTCTTGTCCTTTGGGCAGCTTGTCCAGAACTTGTCTCTGTCTTCTTTACTGCCTCCCTTCAGATATTTACACACATTGGTCGGTTTCTCTCTGAGCCTTCTTTTCACTCTGAGCAGCCCCCTCCCTTCAGTCTTTCCTCATACGAGACAGGCTCCACTCCCTTAATAATTTGAATGACTCTTTGATGGCCTCTCTCAGTAGCTCCACATCCCACCGGCCCTGGGAAGATCAAAACTCTGTATTTCTATATACTTTTTCTGCTTCAGTTTAGGCAGAAGCTCCATGTTCATCCACACAGGCCTCCTGATATTTCAGTTTTCTGCTTACTGGGATGGACAGCTCTTGAGCTTGGAGGACAAGACTTTTGAATACAAATTAGCTTTCTTGGTCTCCTTTCCTCTCCAGGGTCAATGGTTCATGTTTATTACATGGTCATGCTTATTGCATCCAAAGCTTATTTCAATGTTTACTTCATCCATGTTTATTTAACCCAAGTAGTCCATGTTTATGTCATGAACATAATCCTGTTAAAGTATCTATCTTCCATAATATTTGAAATTACACTGTATTTTTTCAATAGCCTTTAATTACTTTTTTCCCCCTAGTTAACAGGTAATTAAGTGTGAAAGAACTATTGCTGAAATAAAGCTTGTATTTTATTATAACCTCCTCTTCTTTCTGTTATTCACACTGCATACATGTTTTAAAGAGGAGCCCAGTGATTCATACAGAACTAATTAGTGGTTTAATACCAAATGAAAATCTATAGAGAAACCTTAAATTTATACCACTGCACATGAGGTCAGAATTTGGCTTTTGGTATTTGTCATAAAGAGCGAGTCAAATGGCAGCCTTACACCAACCTAATCTAAAGATAAAAAGCATTCATTCCAGTTCATGATTTCAATATTAAAGCAGTGCATGGGGAAAGGTCATCACAATTAAAGGCATAATGTAACACTGAAACTCTGAACAAGTGTTTGTGCTGCTTCTCTATCTCAAGATTTATGTGATTGACTCTTAATTGGAGACCTAGGGTTTGATTTCACAGCTTGGACAGATAGGCTATTAGATCTCGAACAGGGAGAAAATAGCAATAATTTGTGTGCATGTAATAGAGTATTAAGATACTTTTCGACCTTTTATGATGATTAATTAAAGAAAAAAGAAGTTTAAAATGCAGAAATTCAATGTATTTGGTATAGGATTCGTGTATTACTTTATGATGGCAAACAGGACAAAGCTAAGTCTTTAACACATGTCCACACCACCAGATATGGGCATTATGGGAAGGTGCAGATGGATGGGGAACACTGGCGTTTCAACACACTGATGGACCTTCCTTGCTGGCTTTTGGCTATAAAAAAGCCGCCCAATAAAAATTTTTATTGTGGATTTAAGCTTCTTTGGATACCACTGAGTATGGAAATATAAATGGTTGCTTAGTTATACTTGGTATACTTTTCTCTTCTATTAATGTAAGGCTGATGACAAGACATCATTGGTCAGTTAATATCTTGCCAAAACTGTGAGACTGGGCACCTTCAATCCAGCTGCCTACATCCTACCATCCATATCCTAGCAAGGTGAATTATAATGGGAGCCAAACTGGTGGATAGCACAAATCTCCAAGGCCTTTCTGGATTGCTTGCATGTTAGTTCCCATGTTAGTGGGAAAAGAATCTTAACAGAGTGAAGACTGCCTTTGCAACTATGTTGATTGTATTGTACAATAGGAGAGTAGTAGATAAATAAATATCTTACCACATTGTGACATATTGTGATATGGTACAAGGTTTTTCCATCTCCTTTTTTCTTTCTTTTTATATTTTTCCTGCAAGAAGGTTGATTTCATTTGTAGGGAGCCTGACTATGAGACATAATATGTACAATCTCAGAATGATTTTTGCAACCTTATGATAAAAGAAAAAAAATACCAGCAGCTCCAGATTACATCTGTTGCAATGTAATGAGTCCCTCACAAATCAGGCGGCCTGGGGCAAATAGCTTATTTTTCTTGCTTCTTTCATATGTAAGTAACTTCTTTCAGCTCAATAACTGAGCTTCTGGGCTTTTACTTTTAATGCCTTTCATTTGGTTTCTGAGGCTTCTATTTTCTTTCAGTATATTCCAAGGCCAATAAGATAACAGTTTTCAGAAATGTAATGAGCAAACTTCTCAGCTTTGCATTTGCAGAGCTGCAGTTGGGGATGCTCAACAGAATATTAAACTGGAGGGTTATTATTCCACTATATCATCTCCACTCTTCAGATGAGACATACAGACACAAAAAAAGGGCATATCAATGTGGCAACTGAACTGTGGGTGGATAAGCATAGTTAGAGAGTGTGCAGCTGAAATCTAAATCCATCAATCAAATAAAATTAAAACCATAGTCAGCACCTTGTGTCATAATCTCTGTGAAAAGATAATCAAACCATTTGCTTCAGGTGGGAAGAAGGCAAGTGTGCTTAAACAATCTTGTGCTATTGATCCAGTGCAATTCTGAAAACAGCCCCTGCAGTGTAATCTCTAAAGCTTGACAGATTGCATTAGTAGATACACTGAGATCACTGAGATTACCTTCCACATCAGTAAAATAAAATATATCAAAAATAAAATAATAGCATTCTTTAGAGTAGGAAAATCATGGATTAGAAAATACAAAGAGGGTATGCATATGCTTTCCATCAGTGAAATATCTGAATACAACACCCTTTTGAGTGTAGGAAGCTCACATATTTGGGTAGATAAGTGCTTGGCAGGTGTGGGAACTGAGGCCTAAAGATCCATGTAGCCTCTCAGAATGCCTGCATCAAAAAACTGAACAGACTTGCTGAAAAGTCAGGATATACAAGTACTTTTAAATTTTTTTCCAATAGCCCTTTACTGACAGGAACAGGGAAGTCACAAGGCATTATTGTGATTTCTGATAATTTTTAAGATAATCTTAGCAAGCAAAAATCCTAACTACTGAATTTCACTTTTAAGTGAAAACAACAATAAAAAGAGCTCACAAAAAAAATTCAGCAAATAGCTGCATGTATAGACACACATATCTCTAGGTGAAAATATGAGTTGCAAGTAGACCGGGAAAAATTATGCCACACATAGTTCTGCTGAGTTACTTTGCTATATGAATGGTGCAATTTGACAGAGCTTGGATAATTTTTTGTAGAACTCTGCTGCTTTATACAAGAAGAAAAATTGAGTTTTCAACTTCACTGACTTTATATTTTATTTATTCACTGACTTAATTTATATCATCAAGTTCACAGCATCACTGGACTTTCAAAGTTGAAACTCTAATAAAAAACTATTCACTTTCATATTTTGTGCATTTGCAGCTATAGAGAACAGCAGTTAAAGATATTTTTTTCTTATTGCAGTTTCTTTATGTAGGCATTTATTATGTATGACAATATCTTGAAAGGATAAATCAGTAAAATTTAATTTGGTCACTCATGACTGTAAGGGAAAGAATACCTGAAGTCAAGTGTTTCTTCCAGCCTCATAAAGTAAATGGACTTTAGTTTTCATCTGAATAGAACCTGACTTCTCAAGCTTTTCATTTCACCTCCTTACTTTAGAGACAGCATGGAATGAAGTTCAGATGATCTTTCTTTTGAATTAGACCAGAGCTGTGTTTGTTTGAGCTGTTAGTGAGCACGGAAACAGATGAAACTGAAAGAGAACTGAACTTAAACCTTAACTTGTTTAAAAATAGCCCAATCTTCATGCAGTAGTTAAAACTATTGCTATATTTTTCAAATCCCAAATCCTTCCACCTTCCCATTTTTCCTTTCTAATGTTTGATTTTAAACATATGCATATTTCACCTAGAGGAAGAGGAATATAAGACCAGAAGCTTCATCAGGGCTTTCATTGTGCAACTAATTCATCTCAACCTTTATACCACTGTAGGCTGCCTCCCCATGGGCCTGGTCTGAGGGAAATTGGAAATTCTGTGCTGTGACTCCATGCTCAAGGAGGTGCTCAGTGCCAGGGAGGAGGTGTGAGGAATTTGTGCAGAAAGCCTTGGAGCTGGACATGGGAGGATACTGCCCAGCTGCCTGCAGATGCAGTCCTTGGGACACAGAAAACCCTGGAGCAGCTGGGGGAAGCAAAATGTTTCCTGATGCTACTTTTTACTTGCCATTTTCAGGCTTGCTGATACTGAGGAGCTGTTTAGATCCTCATCCAGTATTTCACAAGAATGTGCTTGCAAGGAACCTTTCCTTATCATGGGTATACTGGAAACCAGCACTGAAGATTTCTATTAATTTAAATATTTTTATGATGCCATTTTACTCACTGTCCTTCTCTATAGTGCCAAGCTCCTATTTCTATATTTTTTCAAACCCTTTTCTGCATTTAGCAAGTCATATTCCTTCTCTTAAGTCATCACATTAAAAAATTTCCTCTGTAAAGATATATTTGTCTTCTAAATTTGGCAGAGTAACTGAGGATGAACATGTATGGTAAACACAGAGAAGATTCTAAGCTCACATCCTCATGGGGAAAGCTAAGCCTGTCTCCTGGGTTTTGCTATCAAATAGATGAAGATTAAGTAAATGTAGAGATCATTTTAGTCCTTGAAAATGTATCGGTTGGAATGGGCAGAATAAAAGACTGCACATGAAACATTCTGTGTGGGAGATTTCACAGTACACTGATGATCCAGAGACCTGTCCTTGATTCTCTATGAACACGCCAAAAGCTTTTGCATACTAATGCAGTTTTTTCTCTTATGACAGAATGATTTTCTCCAGGCAGTGATCAGTCATGTCTTCCATGTTCAGATTTTCCATGAGTTGTACTCTCAAACACATTAAACAAGATTGCTACTAATTTTTTTTTGTTGCAGTTTCAAATGTAATTATTTTAGTTTGTTGTGGACATTTTGTCAATACAGTTATGTGGAAGTCCTGCTAAAATCTCTACTCTACCTCTGTAATTGAATCGGATCACGTTGTCAGTTTGCAAGGAGAAATTTCTGCCAATTTTGGTGGTGAAAACTGCTTAAAAATTGTTCATATGACAAGCCAATGGAAAATAATGAATTACTTATGCAGCCAGCTAAGCTTTCTTAGGAGAGGAACGGAGGGTGATGTTTCTTTTCAGGTTTTCTAAGACTAGAACTGAATATCTGCTGTAATAGAATTCAAGAATGGATAGACCATTTCACTGATCCCATTTAACATCTCTTTTCTCTTTAGTATATTTTAGCTGGCCTTTAGTGCTCTATCACTTCTTTAACTAGAATAACTTTGCATAATGTGCTAACTCTGGCAAATACTGAATTGTGTAAAAATAGCCTTACCTTGAGTTACTGAATGCAAGGTTATATAAGTTGTTAAATATGGGATAATTATTCTACCACAGGATCATCAGCTGCCACATGTGCTTCACATAAGTGAATGGAAAGATATAAATTTACTGTGTTAAGAAAAGGTCTCTAATGAGCTCTTAAAATTTTAATACCTGAACAGAAAATGTGTGCTGCACACACATCAGCTAAGGACAAAACTGCTAAACTTGGTATCAAGAAAATCTTCAGAAGAGGAAAGTGAGAACATGTGAAATAATTGGCTAATTCTGTGACAAATTTCAATACATAACTGTGAAGGGGGTGAGAGAAATCCCCCTCCCCTCAAACGTCTGCGGTTTCAACAGCCCACAGTAACTTGGCCACACAACCTCACAAGGAGTTGGCCTTTGGGAATTCATCATTTAACAGAGAGGAAGGGAGAGAGTATATATGGAAAGTCAGAAGGATGTGATGATTCAGCAAAACTAAACTGACAGATTTGTCTGTCTACAATAGGACTCTCTTCTTTATTCAGTCACAATCTGCACAGCAAGTAGCATATGGGCTGGGGGTGAGGGGCCATCATTTGTCATCTACTGACTAACTTGGTATACTGTAGCACATTTTTTCTATCTTTTCAATACATATGAAGTTGAAAATTATTTGAAAATTAATGAGGGGATAACTGACCCATTTCTTTTTGTCATGCAAAACATTCAGTTCATTGCACCTGACTGGGAGGGAAGGAAAGTATGAAGTAATGGCAAAATTCTTAAGGGCACAGTTTCAACTTGATAATCAAAAAGGAATATTATCAATCAATTACATTTTCTGCTAGAATGCCCTTAAGTTATAGGAAAAAAAAGCTAGAGAATAGACTTGAAAAATGGCAAAATCTTCTAAGCACCTTTCTGATTCATATTGGCCAATGCCACTGCCCTTATCTTCAGGTTGTGGAAACTGCCTGGACCATTTTGTCAATGTGCAGAAAGTCTAGTTCAGCTCCAAAAGGAACAGAAGTTTGGAATTTAATTAGAGGTTTTTTTTTTTTTTTTTTTTTGCACGGACTATATTTGGGCAAATTCAACAAATAAAAACATTCTTAATTAAACATTTGCACTAATTTATTTTCAAAATTCCAATTTTCTGACAATTTCTAAAAGGTAAGAGAATATTTCGTTATTTTAAAATATATTTTTTTTCAAGTGCAATATCAGCAAAAATTCTTGAAATCTTAGTTCAGGTCAAGACACATTTCTTGCAATACTTAGTCATGACAATGAAAGTGCATTTCAATCTGATGAAATTTGTTCATTGTCTCTGTGTTAGCCCTGGAATTAGATGAGATGTTCAAAATACACATAAAAAATATGAGAAAGGGTTATTTCAAACTAAACATTTGTTTTCTTTTTAAAATTTTGTTCTTCTTTATGTAAGTATTTTCATAAAATGGTATTTGATCTGTGGTACACATGTGGAATAAAAAGAAAAACTAGAGATGAAAAAGTATTAGAAACAGGTATTGTGTTAACACAATTTGAAAATAAAACTATTTCTAGAATTTTGTGTTTCTTGGATTAAAGAGAAAAACCATAAAATGAAGGAAACATATCATGTCCTACTTATATAGCAAAGAGGTATTCAAACCTTAGCAATGGTAGGGCATTAAGGCTAGTCCGCCTATGTCACATTCTAGGATAAATTCTAGTGTCCACACATAATCCTTCCACTCTTGTTAATATAGTACATTTCTTAGGGAGAAAAAAGGATTCCATAAGGTTTTATCACCAAGTTCTTAATCTGACCTTCAGCTCACAGATGCTTGCATACATTTTTTTTTTTTTATATTATTCCTTGCTAAATGTTTTAGAGTCCCAAATAATTACCTTCTCACCTCAAGTTTTAAATATGCATAGGCTGTCATACTTACCTTTATCTATTGGCTGAAATAAAGATGAAGAGAATATATGGGGCTTTTGTTATTAATTCTGGATGCAATTTTTTGTGAGCTTTGGTCATTTCAACAATAGTGAAAGCACAAACAGTAGCATCTGCCAGAGAATATTGTGAGTAGCAACATGCCAAACAGCAGACAAGTGTGGAAGAAATCTTAACAGTCCAGAATTACATTTTTACATAATCATCTCACTTTGTTAAGTAGAAACCTTTGAGTCTGAACGACAGTTCTTGAAATCCACTTCACTTTTATTATTGAATTTTGCTTTTTTTCCTTTTTTTTTTTTTTTTCTTTTAGGTACAGTAAAGCTCTAGATTTCCAGTTCCAATTATTTAATTACTAGGTCTATCATATGACAGATATAATTTATGAAAATAGATTGCATTTAATTATTCAGGCAAGGTCTATTCATTATAATCTTCTTGAAAATGCAGATAGAAACTCCTTAAAAGTTTGTAATAGTGTGCTATTAAGAGCTGTTAAGCTCTTCACTACTGGCCCCATCAAGAATTGTAAGTTCAGGGGTTTTTCATTGTGTCACCTGAAGCTGAAGTGTGTTCTTTTAGGCAGGGACCAACATCTCTTACACCTACAGAGCATGGAGGAGGCAGTCAGCTGATTAAACAAAAGAGGAAAACAAACAAAAAGAAGCTGTATCTACAGTAGCTCTCCAAGTATCCTGAAAACAGTTCTCAAAATGTTTTTTTGTCAGACAGTGAAAAGGAGAAGCCATCAGCCCACACCTGAAGGTACTTAGTGGTCACTGAAATCAGTTACCTGGTGGTCAATACAAGATAGAATCAGGAAAAGATTTTTTTTTCCCCCTCCTTCTACCCACCCTATTTAGGCACGGAAAAGACAGGATGGAGTCTTGCCAAGCCTCCTCACTGTGCCTTGAAGACTCATGTACAATGTGGGCATGGTGAGAAGCTGATCCTGTGGGATGAGCTGCAGGCTCACCTCACTGTAATCAAAGATATCTCATTCTCTGCACCTTGGGCAGAACTTTTAGGGGAGGTTATCCAAAGCAAGTAAATTGGTAAATGTAATACTGACAATCACTGGCAAAATAAAATACAGAAAAGAGACCTTTGGATTTTTGTTTTATAGATTTTTGTTCAAATAGAAAAGCTGGGGAGACATGCAAGTGTAGCTGCCACTCACAAGGCTTGGGGTCTCCATTGCCATCTGCATTTTGTTTCTGAAATGGTTGTGCATTGCATGATTCAACCTGAACTCATGGCAGTCACCTTTAATGGGACAAAAAACCTTAGGAAAAACAGAGATTGCAAGAACTGCTTTCAAATGACTGAAAAGGAAAACAAAAATATGTCTGGCTACTTGCCAAAATTATTTGTTCCTGAGTGGAACTGGAGGAAAGCCAAAAAATCTGTCAGCTTTGCTCTGAACGCAAATATTATCACAGAGCTCTCATCAGAACTTTGTAAAAGACAAAGCCGTATCATGGAAGCAAAAACATCATCCAATTACACAAATGGCATTTTGTCCATTTTCGCTAGCAAAAGCTAGAAAGCAGAAACTACTCCTTTGAGTGTGCATGGGTTTAAAAAAAAAAGCCAAATTCTTTCTCACTGGGATTGTATCTCAGGTGTTTCTTACCACATCTCTTGTCCAGCAAAATATGCATCTGCCCCAGCTTTGACAAGTGCAGTTAGGCCAAATTGTCAATGCTGAGCATTTTAGCTGATCACTTGTATTCAGCTCTCATTTTTGGCTCAATTTTAAAATTGAATTAAGTGATCTTCTAGTTCACAGTCTGTGTGCTCAGTATGTTTAAGGATGGACTATAAGCACTAAATCTTGATAAAGCTGTTACTCACAAATCCTCAGAAGAACAAATAATACTTATTCCTGCTGCTTCTTAATATGTGTGATATAAACATGCATTTCTACTAGATTGCAACTACTCTATTCATCCAGCTTTAAGGTGCCATTCGTAATGGAATCAGTAGAGACTGAACCCAAACAACTGAGAGCAGAATTGCTCCAAATTGCCTTAGTCTCAAATTGAACCACATTTACCTATCACTTATGCTGCACAGTCAGGTTCCTAGCCCTGCAATCAGAACACTATTGACCAGCAACAATAGTTCTCATTTCAGGTTATTGAAATGAATGACCCCTGCAGTACAGGGGGACTTTGTGCTGGATTTTTCTGTTTTTGTTGTTATTGTGGTGGTTTGTTTGTTTGTTTTGTTATGTGGTGGTGATGGTAGGGGATTTTTGTTTTGTTGTTTTTTTTATTTTTTTTTATAAATTTCTGATGATTCACTGAAATAAGAATCCTGTAAAGATGAGGAGCTTAGACATGAATGTGTCAAGCAATCTGTGGAAATTAACTATCTTTCAGCTTTCCAAAAACTTTGGAAATGTTTGCTTTCTTTCAAGAGTTATAGTGAATTTATATATTTGTTTACAGCACTGGTAGCTCTTTAGGAGCCTTTAGTACCTAGGCTTCTTTTCTTGCGTGGGAGATGTGTACCTGGGAGTAAGCATGCAGTAGTAGTTTGCTGCTTTTCAGTCCTCTATACTAAAGCACCTCATAGAGATCACCTCAGTTTCCATTTATTTGTTTGGTTCTTTTCAATCTCACAAGAAAGTAATTCCCAGGCATATGATTTTTATAGGGTCAAAGGTAGGTGAGGTGAGTCCCATGATGATTCCCTTTTCCATTCATGAAAACATTTCTCCACTTTTCCTTTCTATTGTTGCTCTAGAATTTCCATCAACAAGTAAGGCACTGTCCCTAAATTTGAAACTCTGTGGCACTCAGTGTAATAGGAAACAACTTCAATATGAGTTTTTCATACTGCACTACAATTAGGGAAAAAAAAATATTTTAGGGAAAAAATACTCTAAACCAAAATGAATAAAGACAACAAAAAGAAATATTAAGGTTTAAGAGAGTAATTTTAAGTGTCACTGATCTATTCATATTGCAATATATTACCCTTGGTGCAGAAACCTTTGTCAAAAACTTTAACATGGAGATGTTGCGGTTTGTTGTTCCCTTCTACATTGTAATTTAGTTCTAACATGATCTACTTGTTACCTAGGAAACAGAGTTATGAGGAAAGTATGGGTGATTGTGTAAGGACTGATTTGGATTTTTGGTTTTAGAGTGAGAATGTTTTTCAATTTTTCAGAAGTTGAAAGTATATTTGTATTGCTAGACATCAAAGAATTTCCAAAATTCTTCAAGGCTTTCATATTAGTTTAGGTATATAATACTATACTACAATTACAAAACATAATAAAGACTAAGATTTTTTTTTAAGACTCCTAATTAACTGTACAACCATGTACATATTGAGCAGCTCATTATCAACATTGATGATGTTGCTGATTTATTAATGCCATGATTATTCATTAGTCTACAAACTTTCTAAAAGCTTTAGCTGATCTAGTCATAAAAAACAGGGATATCTACCATAAAGCCTCAGGTGTTAATGTCTTGTGACACAGCTTCCAGCCTGTGTCACTTTAGATTCTGGTGGTTTCAGTACATCTATTTAGACCACAATGAATTAGATCTGCTCAAAGGAATTCACATATTATCTTGAGCAAAGTGTTTTAGTATGGAAATAATTTCCATTTCACTTAATTCAGAAAAACTAAAATTTTTATGCTATCACAGGTTGTTCTGACAGCTAATAAGATATTGAACATGAAAATTTCAAGGGAGAAATACACATATTTTAAAGATGTATTAAAGGTGTAATACACACATGTATTGCACTTGTTATAGTTTTTAAAAATCTAAACCCATATATTAATTCATCAAAATATTTCAATGAAATAAGTATCAGATATGTTAGCATTAGTAAAAGTGAAGTATATTATCCTATAAATTTCAAGTAAGATTTTGAATATGGAATAATTATTCTGTTGGCAAAAACCTTTTTATAAAATTTCTTTACCCCGCTTGGCTATCTACATTCATTGACTCACCATCTGCAACCAGCATGGATAATGTCTCTATAATGCATTAAGACACAAAGCAAATTAGCACAGTTGCTATAATTTAAATTCAGTAAATTCTTAAAATAGCTTCCTACCAATGCTACTGAAACAAAGCAGAAAGGCCAAAAAAATGTACTCTAATATGTTGAAAAACCTGTACATAGCTTTTATTTACTTTATCACTTGCCAATAAGATGACCATGCAAAACTTATGGTAATAAAAATGTATAATTCAAGCCTCGTGATCACTCTTTAAATTTTCAAATATTGCAAGAAATTGCGGTTATGCAGGATTGTAAGGTCACCCAAAAATATTGAAAATTTGCAACCTTCTCCCTTTTTTACCATTTATCTCTAAATTTGGGAGACTTCACACAGCTCTAGTGGCCATTCCTGTGGGTTTACTTCCATTTTTCTCTCTGATATCAGTATTTGTATGTTACCTAATCAGTTTTGAATAAAAAATTCCAATGATAGTGTCCATATGGTACTATTTCACTTTCTTGAAACCTTCCAAGATATTTATGTTGGTTTCAGACTTCAATGATAAAATGTTTGGACTTATGGAAAATTATAAATGTAGGGATTGATTTTTTTTGGCCTATAAATCTTAACTAAGATGTAAAACAATCTTGTATTATGAAAAGAAAATCAATTTAGTGCTTATGTAACTTACAAGTATTTCAAACCCTATGCATGAATAAAGACAACATTCTTTTTATTAGACACAGAAATTTAATGAAGCAAAGAACTTGCCTAATGCAATATTTGGTATACTTTTGTTAAGAACTGAAAATGAACCGTGCTTATTTTATTTCTTTATAGCACATTTTGATTTAATTTAACAATAATCTCCAAGTTTTAGTTCTATTATATGTTTGGTTATACTCTGGATTTACCCTTAGACGTCCACAGAACAGGACTGTGAATCATCTTCCACTGTAATATGCAAAGGACACATTAATTCACAAAAATTACTTGCATTTTTTAATATAAAATCTGTTACAGCTTTTTCACCTTTCAGTCCTCCAACTCCCTTATAAACACCAAGAAATTTATTGCAAAAAAGTACTAACAAAACTGGTGTGATTGCAAAATCAAGAGGTGGAATGTAAAGCATTTAAAGGATGGGAAATAATTTACTCTTCTTTTTAGAATAGCATTACCTTGGGGTTATTTCATATACACCTTCTTTTAAACATAAACTTTGGTTGTTTACAATTTATTATCTGATATCATCACCTTACATACCTAGGACAACGAACACATCTAAGAATAATTGTTTTTTTCTTATTTATACTTTTTTTTTATAATTTTCTATTTCAAAAAGTAGTATACTTTTGCATTTACAATTCCATATATATGTTGTGCAGATACAGACCTCACCCACTAGGAAAATCATCTCTGTGGGGTTGGGCATTTTTTGGTTAGGTTTTTTTGAGCTAAAAGGAGATCAGGTTTTTGGATCAGTGTACACTGTTTATCACTTTTATGGAAGGAGCAGAGCTCCTCCCAAAATATTTTGCTTGGCTCCAACATTCCACAGGAGCAGGGTTGGGCAAGGCACGCCCTGTCCCAGCCATTCCTCTTTGTCCTCCCCAGTGCTCCACAAGGAAGGACACACGGAGTCACAGAGACAACTCTGTGTCTTCCTGAGATGTCTCAAGTTGTAGTTTGGCCTGGCCCATCAGATCTGACAAAACTTTCTTCACTGAACTCTCATGCCAGAGAATCTGCCCCGTAACAAAAACCACAGTAAAAGCAGCAGGGCTGTGTCTAGTAGCATTAAGAAAAACTTCTTTTTTTTGTTGAGGACTTAATTCTAGCCATCAGATAATTTTGGATTTTTTTTCCATTTTTCAGTCTTAATTTTCTTTTAAATGAAAAAACAGCAGATCATATTCACTTTTCCATTCATCTCCCTCTCCCACCCTCTTCTACCTACTCCTTCCTTCCCCTTCTAATTCGTACAGAGAAATGGATTTGGAACTTACGGTCAAAAGGGTAAGAAATGGATACATCAGAATTAAATTTAGCTGCTGCTCTCTTTCCCTTGCAGAGGAGAGTAATGCTTTTGTACATTAAATTAAGCCATTGGCTTTTGGGGTTTGTTTTACAATGGTTTATCTTTTAAAGGAAAAATCAAATAAGACAATGATTTAGTGCATGTAAACATGTATTTTAGAAAAGAATTTAAATATTCCCTTTTATTTAATGATCTGCACATGAAAATAAATTTTATTCTCTGTTTTTTATTACTGGTAAAATAAATTATTCAGAAAAATAACATTAATTACAATTAGAAATGCACCACTTGAAGTATTAGTTCGTTACTGTCGTGATAGATTGCATTGCATTTACTCCAGAGTTAGTCTTTTGTACAAAACTCAGTCTGTTTTTCTGTTAACAATATATTTAACAATGTAAGAAAGACTACAGACTAGAACATTGCACCCTATGAGATAAGGAAGTAATTTTCTCAGGTGTGTGAGTGGAAAATAACCCAACATATGAATTGACTGCTGTGTTGGTGTGAGTCAGCTTTAGAAAAGGATTGCTACTTAAAAATTTTCTCTTCCTTTTTTTATAGGCAGCATATAATGGAAAGAAATCAACAGTTATATCTGCTGAAAATCAGATCACATCAAATATACCACCCCTTCTGATGTCTTTAGAAAAAAACACTTTCAATGTCCATTTACAGTTCTGGGAAGAAGACAGTCCCTGAGCTCATCTGCACCATTCACTGGACCTTTAACAACAGTAGTGAGGAGTGACACTGAATACTGTCAAATTCATAAACTGGATGTTAGCCTCTGAAAGACTTTTAGGCACAGACAGGTTTTTTGCTACCTTGGAGGACATTAAGAAGTTTATCTGGTTAGCAGAGTGAGAAAAAAAATAACTATTCCATAAGATCTCTGGATTCCCCAGCAAATGCATGAGAAAAGCCTGCCAAACTTATTTTCTTCCTCTTTATTTCATGTCATAAAAACTGCTGTAAAAAATGAAAATTTCAGCTACTGAATGTATCTAATTACTATAAAAAATCAGAAATTACACAAACACTGTCTATTCACCATTTCTGAAAGATAGAAGAAGTGCATTTTTTGTGAATACTGAAAGAGAAAAACTTTTTTAGATGTGTGAATATCATGTGTAGGTGTCTTTACTTCCTTGAGAAAATTCTCTCTTTCTCTCACAGATGATAACCCTTCTAGAACATTTTTTTTTTATTCTTTGCTAATTGAAACTCTCTTGAGATTAGATCTAATTATAAGAGTATTTTGTTCTTTTCTGCTTTTACTTTTACTAAGTAAACTATCCTGTTTTTCACTTAGGATAGACTTCCTTTGAGTATTTTAAGAGGCTGAAAATTTCAAGAGTTGACTGTGTTGCTCTCCTACTCTCCTTTATGCTTGTTTCTATAATGTTTTTGATATATTACCACTATGATCAGTGTTGCATTCTGCTGTAACATTTTCACCAAGTTCTCAATTATTTTTAAAATTGAACTTAGAAGGATATAAGAATGTTACTATGAGCAATCCAAAATATCCCTCTAGCTCTGCTTTCTGTCAGCAAGCAGAGTATGAAATTCACTCTTAATATTATCCTTGAATATAATGATCTTTGGGCTTGGTGATCTACATCTGTGGAGATTTTCAAGACTCATTTGCTTCAATCCCTAAGCAACCCCATCTGAACTTTTGGTGACCCAGTTCTGGGCACCTCCTGGACTTCCTGTCACCCCAATGACTCTGTGCTGCTGTGATTTCCAAGTGAGGCCAAGACCCTGCAACTTCTCTCCTTGTAGTCTTTCCTTAGGTTCTGAATAAAAAGAGGGGAAAAAAGAGTCACTGAAGAACTCTAGAGCATATTGCTTAGTCAGTTTTCCTAATTCTCCAAATTCCTCAGTAATCATAGTTCCAGATTATCCTATGCTTTGACTGGCATTCAAAAAAAAAAAAAAAAAAAAAAAAAAAAAAAAAAAAAAAAAAAAAAAAAAAAAAAAAACAACCCAAAAAGTGTAACTCATCATCATGATTTGGAGAACCATAAAGATCTTTGTCAACTTTATTATACCTTTTCTCTTATCATTACTAGGAGACTTTCAGGATGTCTGTCCCTCCTTTTTTCCAGACAGAAAAAATGTGTAAGTGAATACCTCTTTTTATATTTTCCATTCCTTCATTTGCTCCTGATAAAGTGACTTTCAAATATATTTCATTTGTTTGCTCATTGATTTGAGATTTTTCTTATACTTACCTTGCATTTCCTTAAATTATATTGATAATAATTATAAAAAATAAATTTGCATGTATTTTGTACAAAAATAACTACTCTCATAAATTATCACAACTTCCAGTAGCAAGCAATAAATTTGTTGAATGTTTTTAGAAGCCAGTGCTTGAAAGAAGAAGTACAAAAATATTAGGTACCATAAGAAATCAAGAACATATTAAGCATGGAGACAGAAAAAGATCCAGCATAAATCTGTCAATAGCAAAATAAAATACCACTTCAAGCATTAAAAATGGCCTAAGACAGACTCTTTCTTAGGAATCTATCATTCAAAGTTTATTAGGTCTTGATATTGTTAAATTTGTCTAATGTTATGACCCTTTGGGGAGACATGTATGTTTTCATCTCCTGACAGGGAATTCTAACAAACATCTCAAAAAAAGTATATTAGAAAGCTCATCTTCTCCAAATGTATCTAATTTGTGTAAAACAAATATCTGCAGATATTTAGCTCTTGTAAAATTATTATAATCTTCTTCAGTACATTTGCTCTCATCATGAAAGGATTTTTCAACAGGAAAGCTCATGTGCAGGTTATTGTGATGCCATTCCTCTTTCTGATATTGAGGTAATCTCCAATCTCCACCCACTTAGCTTTACTGAAACACTAGAGAAGTCCAGAACAGAACTTACTTAACTTCATAAGATAATTTTCAATCTTTTTTTTTTCTCAGGAAACCACTGTGGATTACACATTCTTTATTGCTGTGCTCCCATTGATTGGTCAGCCAACACCTGTTCCTTACTGCAGTCTGCACTACAGGGCAGCCACAGGTTGCTCCACAGCTACTGTTGCCATTTTTTGCAGGTTGCCATAATTCTTTAAGATAAAATGAGCAGAAATGGGAACAAAAGTATTTATTGAATCCGGTGTTGCTCTTGCATATTAGAAGTAAAATTCATATTAATTGGAAGCAAATTATTTCTTATGGGTCTTTTTGTGTTTGCAAAAATATAATTTCCCACTTAAATATCGCTTTGCTATTTTTAATTTTATGCTTTATACATTCTGAAATTCAATGCAATTTGAGAGAACTTCCTTATTTAGAAAGCAGCCATATATACCACCAAAAGAAGATATTGATGGCATAAAGAAGACTGACATCTGAGTTCTTATAATTGTTCTAACCCACTGGTTGTATTTATTTTCTCTGTTGGATGTTGGCACTCTACTAAGCCATTTTCTTCCATATGTTCCATATTCTAAACATTACTGTAATCATTTCTTCTTCTTTTTCCTATGTAGGACATTTACCATTTACAGCTGTGTCTGGAGCATTTAGGCCCCATCTTGCTGCACCTGATTGCTGAGCTGGGGGCATTGGGCTTAAATGCAGAGCAAATGTATCTCTTTTTTTATTTTGGCAGACAAGACTGACAGACATTTTCCATAGATGTTCTCCTTCCCAGTGTTTGCAGTTGGACAGAAAGTGGCATGAGGAGATGGGTTCAATGAAGCATAAAGAGATCAATTAATTACTTGCATCTGTTACAGTCCAGTGTTAAAGCTGAGAAAAACTCAGGCCAGAACAGATCCATGTTGCCCTCCTGGAAACATTGACTCTATGACCAATCCCACCCTGTCCCCTATCCCAGTTCCTCATCACTTCTACCTTCATATCAGAGACACAGCAAAAGAGGCACTGCCTCTGTTACTAGCCAGTTTTATGTGTATCACACATCCTTCTGTTCCCTTCAGCTTCTCTGGACTTATAGATAGAATCTTTAATTTTTTTTTCTTGTTTGTTAGGGGTTTGCCTCTTCATGTTATTTGCTACTTACATTCTAGAGGAAAAAGAATCACAGTAGCCAGGAGCACAGTTACTTTGAGACTCAGCCAGGATGCTCTATGGTGTATCATTAATATTTTACCAAAGGGCTTTTCCTCTGGCCAGCAGCACCTTGCTCCTGCTCCTTGCACCATGCTCAGATCATTCAGCTGTGGCCAGCACTGAATTGCAAACAGAGGGTTCTTAATGTGCTCCTAACAGAAAAAGCTTTAAATACCAGTTAAAATTAAAAAGGTAAGCTAGTATTAGTGACTGTGACAAGGAGAGATAATGATTCACCAGAGAGAAGGACACATTTTTTCCTACCCTACTGTTTGCTCTTCTACTAAGAGCAAGCAGAGGTAGCAAATTATGCCTCAAAACTCTTTGTATTCTTTTTTTTCCCTACTCTTAAATAAGACCCATATCAAAAATTGCTCCAAGTACTGTAGCTTTGTAGGTGATTCATCTCACAGGAATTATTAGAGAGAAAATATCTTTGTGAACTGCATTCATTGAGGTGATTTGGTGGTTTTTGTGTATTGGTATTTATTAGCATTTCACAGGCACTCATAATAATAGCTCAAAATCCATAATATTGTTATAAATCTAGAAAAAGTTAACTTTATCCTCTCACTTTTTTTGTTACACACTTTGGTCCCATAAATCTTTAGCATTTCTTACAAAAATAGAAAGAATATCCCATTGCATTTCTCTGAAGCAGAAAAAGGCTGTGATGTTAGGTGTTACTATGTCTGTGATTTTGTCTATGGCACTGGTCCTTATGTTTCAATTAAGTGGAAGTCCTTGCTCCATTGGAAGATTTAAATTCAGTTTGGATACTGATTAAAAGCTTGTTGCTCTCAGGGGAAAAAAGATTGGGTGGCTGAATTGCTCAGTTGTAGCACACTGCTGCAAGCTGATTCTGCATATTTCTGGTTGTTCGTATTGACATTATTTTCCAGCTGGCGATCTCTATGTTCACAGTTGATTTACACTTGATGCCCCAGAGATTGTTTTCTTGAGCAGGCATTTTGTAAAAATACAGTGAATTAAATCCAGTTCTCTGATGTGCTTTGGATTGTGTATTCTCATAAAAGCACTTTACAGACAAGGACCCTTTTTTCCCCAACAATTAATCCCTTAATTCTGGTTCCTGTGCTTACCCAAAAATTTCTGTTCCTCTACAAATGAGAAACGTGATTTATGATTTGGGTTTGGGTTTTTGGAGAGTTTTGGAGGCATTTGTGTTTTGTGGATTTTTTTTAGGGTATGTTAATGTTATGTGTTTTTCAGATCTGCCCTATACCTTCACTAATCGCTTGAGACACAGCACAAGAATGAATTATTATGAACTGTCTTTCTGTCTCCTGACAGGTTTACTTGAAAAGCAGCTTGCCTGAAGCTGAATTCATAGTTATTCCACTTATCTCCAAGTCAGCAAGGGACAGTTTTACAAATTTCTAACATAAGGCATGAAATGGAATTCAACAGCAGCACTGATTTTCTTCTTTGTATTTGGTTCTGGCCAAATGAATGGAGGCTGATGGACTGCAAACACAAGGAGCACATGTTGGAGTGTTTCCTTGAAATGTTAACTTTATTAAAATCAGTCACCCTGTGAGAAAAACAGTAATCTCATAGAGAACCAACTCTCCCTGATTTATTTATCTTTGCTTGCATATGCTTCAAAATACAACCTTGGGGTGAAACACTCTGAAAGCTGATTGCTTTTACTGACATGTGTGAGCCATATTAATATTTTTGACCATTATATCTCTAATAAATTACTGCTAATAAGCTTTATTTTAAGAAAATATGAAATTAGCTTACAATCATGAAAAGACATTACATTTTCTCAAGGCAGAGTGCTTCCCTGAACCTTTCAGTGTGCAGGGATGATCTCAAAAACATTTGACTAATAACAGCATTGTTAGTAGTAATTGACTTATATTCATGGCTTGACTCCCATCTCTACACTTGAAGCCAAAGCTTTTCAAGGACATATCTATATTATTAACTCCATGTGACCAGGGACTTGATGGCACAATCATCTACATAACCATACAATCAGAATGGACTCTAGTGTGGTTCATCTGCTGTCCCAAACCAGGGGAAGGGCCAAGCTAGTACTTATGCTAAAGCCCTTGGGGCTAGAGAGCCATTCCTTTGCAGCAGAATATGGTCACCTCTGATCACTGCGCAATTTGGGTTAACTTTGCACGTGAGTTCTGCCACATGCCTTCAGATCTAGAGAAGGTGCTTTATCTCTGTTTTTAGTAGTAACAAAGCAGTCAAAGTCTTCTTCCATCAGGGAAGAGTTCTTTCAGGCTTGGCCTGGTACAGTCCTCCTGCTTGTCAGGAGCGGAGACCCAAATAACCAGAACAGTTTTACCAATTAACTTAGTAAGGCTATTGGCTTTTCTTTGGCTCTTGTATCTTGCTAAAGAAACACTTAAAAACTGAAAAAATCTTTTCCTCCATATTCATCCTACACCCCTTCACCTGAAGATTGCCTGGTGAAGAAATAATTGTGGCAATATGACAGGAGCCTAGACCTGCCCGAATCCACGGCACATTTCAAACCTGTGTTTTTAGAAATGAGTTAGAGGTGACTCTGTGCCTGGGTGTGCTTTGTCCATGCTGAAACATTCCTGGCCCTTGAACTGTGCTGTCACTGAAGAGCAGGGTCAGAGATCAGAGACATGTTTAAAGAGTGTTATCACATGCCAGCATTCATGACTCCTCAATGAGATCTTCAGCCTTTAAGGGCCTTGTTGCCCTGATCTCGTGGCAGCTAAAAATTGACTTCAGACTGCTACAGCTCATTTGCCTGCCCAAGGACTTTAAGATTTGTCACAGACAGAATCTTACTCAGAGCATTTTATATGCAGGTGGAGTGCACTGAAATTCTGTGCATATCATAGAAACATAGAATAAATGGAGCTCAAAGAGACCCATCGGGGTAATCAAGTCCAGCTCCTGGCTCTGCGTAGGACAGCACAAGAACCACAAAGTTTTGTCCAAACACTTGAACACAGATACTCAGAAGCTGCCTTTGCTCTCAATCTCTATATGAGACACCAAAAATGATGGGGAAAAAATTCAAATCAGTCACAAGTAGGCTAAGTACACTCTTTTTTTAATACTATTTTTTTTCTTTCTCCCATAAATAATTGCAATTATTCAGAGAAAATTTGGAAGTTAGACTGGAAGAAACTCTCTATTAAAACCAACAAGATGTTCTTTGTACAATTTAGGGTTTAACATTAGCGAAAAAGGCTGAATACAAAATACAAAGCTTAAGACTGTTTGCAATTGTAAAATTTTCTAGCATTGTAACAGAATAAGAGATTGGTAACTGCAAATTGCAGTACTAATCCTTAATGTAATTTAACAATTACTAATGCACAGTAAGTTTTTTGTATTATTTTCTTTTTAGTTTCAGCAAAAAGACCAGATCAACTGCACACTGCTATTGTAAGGATTTTTAATCAAATGCAATTATATAATTAATGATACACTTCTAAGCCATGGCAGTCCAATTACCATTGATAAACATTTCTTCAGGGGTCTCTAGCTCTTCATAGTGAAGACTGGCAGAGATTGGATTCCTATTAGGCAGCTCAGAGCCCCTTGGGCTCTGTCATAGATAAATAGAATTTTACATGCTTGTACTGCTCTTGTCTTATTCTAACAGCTCCCTTCTAGTCATACTAAATAAGTTAGGCTTATTCTGTTGAAGGCAACTTAAATTCTGCATGAATGCTATAACTAGCAAATGCAAATGTTGGAGTACAGCAATGTTACACATTGTGTTTTCCTCTAGTACCAGCAAATTTCAGGGTAGAAAATTTCACTGCAGTTGAATTTCACAGCATTACAAATTTTATTAAATACTTTTTCAGGGAAAAAAAACACTTATCCCAGGAAAATTGTGGTTAAGCAGCCAATAGTCAATGTTCACGCAGCTTGAAAGTGAACTACAAGAACTGAAACTTGTTTTGCAACAAGTGTGTTAGAGATAATATCAGTGTCTCTTCCTTTAAGGTAAATTCTTGTAAAATAAACAAGATGTAGTAGCTTTAAGGAATCATGGAAAGGCAGAGATAGAAAGCGAAACAAGATAGGGAAAAAAGGACAATTATCTAAAAGTAACTGACTCTAAAAGTAACTCCCTCTTCCCAAATAACAAAAGAACACAGAACATAGTGACAAAAACTAAAGCTTTGAAAAGTTGGTTTGGGTTGGAAAGGACATTAATGATCATCTAATTCCAATGCCCTGCCATGGGCAAGGACATCTTCCACAAGATCAGGTTGTTCAAAGTCCTGTTCAACCTTGTCTTGGACACTTCCAGGAAGGGCATCCACAGTTTCTCTGGGAAACCTATGACAGTGTGTCACCACTCAATATTTTTTGGGCCACATTTGTCATCGCTCCTGAATGACATGGCTTACAGTTATGTTACCAGGGAAATATTTTATGGAGCTATAGGTGTTGGGAGAGGGTTTAATTCTGTTTTTTCTGTAGATATTCTTGGGCTTAATCCAGGACAGAGCTATTCTGGTAACAAAGAAGGAAAGGTGCAGAGCAGCACATGCTTTTCACTTAAAAGGATGAACAGCTGTTGCTGCATGTGCTGCTAATGAGAGGGGCTACAGGCCCATTGCTGTTCTCCAGAAAGTCTCCTTACTTCTGCTGAGGATACAAAGCCACCAAGAATGATCAAGTAATAAAATCCTCATGTGTGTGCATGTGTGCATGTGTGTGTACAATTATATATGTATATCTATATATTTCAGTTGAAATTCACATCTGAAATGATCCATGAAGTTTATTACCCCTGACTAGCCCGTCTTTTACCTTCTTCCGTGCCGTGTTGGAGTTTGCTGTATGTGTGTGCCAGTAACCATATAAGCCATTATCTCATCCTAGTTCCTAAGAAAATAAATGGAGGAAAGTCAAGCAATTTGTGTTACTCTGGGGGGTTTTATTAGCTTTCATTTTTTTTCCCTTATTATTCAGTCTTCTCTTGAGATTAAGAATTATGCTTTGTAGTACATTGTTAAACTTAGAAAAATGGTTCCATACAAGGAGGGAATATATAACTCCTTACACTCAGCTTTTCAGACTTACTCAGCTGAGTTACTCTGATTTAGTCCAAAAGGCATTTGTTCCTCCTGCCACTGGTACTGTGCACGCATTGTTCCAATCACAGAGCTATAGTTTCTTTATGAAACTGGCTTCAGATTTTACAGCCAAAATTATGTGTAAAAAAATACAAAATCAAATATATATTGTGCCTATTGATTGTATACCTTCATCACAATCAGTCATAAAACTTAATCACTACCATGAAACCTCATAGTAGAATTACTTCTTCAAAACTCTGAATGAATGAACTGGTCCCTATACAAATGCCAAATACATACATCTACTTTTTCCAAATGCAAGTTTGTTATTAACCTAATAGTGAAATTGCCTTTTTTAAAAAAAAATGTTTATTATTATTATTTTAAATATAATACATCAGTACACCAATTGACACTGAATGGAAGTTGTGGACAAAAATAGTTATTGTTCACCAAGTTCTGGATTTGCAACCTGCATTGTTATTGGCTACATCACCAGCTACAGAGCTGTATAATCAAAAAAAAAAAAAAAGGGTTGCATGAATCCTGGTGTTTCTATCTATTGTCAAAGATTAATATTGACATCAACATAGATATATGTTTCTCAATTAATGTGAGTACATCCCTCAGGTTTTTTTGGTTTTTTTTTTTTTTTTAATTTAAAGACTGCTTAAATTCTGAAAAATAAAATGGTTTTATGTTCATAATTCTGAAAAACAACTTGATAACATTTTATTGCTTTTTGTGCATTATAATTTGAACAGGTTCTGTCCACTCTACAGTTTATTCTAGATAATAATGTTGCATTATTATGCAAATATCACTCTTTTTTTTATTGCTAAGAATGTGAATAGTTTAGGCTCCCTATCCACTTCTACCTCTTTCACTCAATTTTCTACAAGGATATTAATGTAATTTTGCTTTTTTGGTTTTACTCTTACTCAGGACAATTAAAAACTTCTTGACTTAAAAAAAGGATGTGTAGGTAAGCAATAACATTCAACCTTTAATGTAGATATCCACTTTAAACATCTGTAAATACATTGCTAAAATAAGGTCTATTTTGCATTTTTAGATGGCAAATCATGCTTTTTTAAATGTAGATGTTTGGAAAGTAAAACTCATGTATCTTGTGTATCTCAATGCACATAGATGTATGCATAATGCATCTGTATGTGATTCAAATTGTCTTTTTCAAAATTCCTCCTATTTCTTGCACCAAAGGCCAGAATGGCTGAGCTACTATGAATTTAATTTTTCTTCCTAGAGATTTTGAATGTGAAACAATACAGTAACAGCTCAAATTTAAAATAATAAATTTTCCTCTCTCAATCTTGTCTCCCATTTCAAGATTGTGCAATACAAACAAGGTGTGACAGACTATGCAACTGAGAAGTCCAGTTCTTGATGTCTGAAGTAAAGACAAATGAAAACCAGTATTGTCTTAAAGGCATTTCTGTTATTCAAAATTGTCATCATTTATTTGTAATTGTTTTGTTGGAGAACCTATTCCATCAGTGGATGAAATGCTCTGTTATAGCCATGAGGGAACTATTATACTGCAGCACACATATCATCCATGGAAGCAATATGTTTCCTCTCCTTCCCAGGAACCACCATCAAACTACACCACAGGAAAGCACCAGAGGCTGTGCATTGCACAGATTTAAAAAAACCTGACCCCATGAATTTATAACTTAATCCCAGACAAACATGGTCAGTTTCATTTTATCAAACTTTGATATGAGCAGTGTAGACATCTATATCTGGTTTCATCCTTCAGATTTCTTTTCTAACCAGAGAGACAACAAAGTATTTCTAGAGCACAAGGAATCACACCTATTTTAAAGTACCTAATTCTCCCTTGTTAGAAGTAGACAAGGTGAGTTTATAGGTAGATATTCACGCAACAGACATCCAAAATTTGATGAAATAGAATTTAATCTTGGAGACTACTTTAAACCCCAAAATAAGCAGTTATCATTTCCAAAACACTCTCATCCATCATGGAAATTAGTATGTACTTCAAGCCATTTTGTGTAATATGTTGATACATTAACACCACTGCTAAAGCTCTTTGAAGGTTAATTTCAGTTTAACAGTATAATCCTGGAAATGCTTTCACTTATTACCCAGAGTACTGGAGAAATGGGTTATTGAGGTTGTTTATGGAGCAGAAGCTGACACAAACAGAAAGACATTCTTATCAGCACCTGAGTATAGAATAACCATCAGCTGGAGCTTGTCCATACATGATTCACTGCAGGAATTCAGCAGGTGATTGATAAAGGGAGTACACCAGAAATGTAAGCAGGCTGCATATGAAAAGAATGTAAACAATTCAGCATTCCTGCCTGCACTCACCACCATGGAAACAATAACCACCTTCTCTCTGTTGACATATTTTTCAGCTCAGCCTTACCTCTCCTGTTCATATAGACACTGTACTGGCTACAGATCCTCTCCAAATGCACTGCCCTTCCAGAAGGGAAAAGAATTATGGTGCCTCCCACAGGGCACCAGCACACCAGCATAAAGATAATATTAAGCCTACTGATCATCCAGAAACTCTGACTGGGGGACAGAGCTGATCAGCCACAGATGCCAAAACACCTACACATTTTTTGTTCTTGCAGACAACCCCAACAACAGCTTAAAGCTCTCTGTTTCCAGCTTGGGTGTTAATGTAAGCAAGTCAAACTGAGATGCCAAGGCAGACATGCAGGGGTAGCTTCTTTTGGGCTGGTCATTAATATCCTGCTGTGTGGATCCTGCTGCCTTCCTTGAGAAGATAGAAAGGGACAACATACAGGCTACAGACAGGAAGCAGAATGAATACTACAACCTTTTGGATAAAACCAGATTTTCAGTACAGGATATTATAGAACATAATTTCTGGAATAGCTGTATTGTATTGCAAAGCTAAGTAGGAATGTTGAGAAGTGGCTTGGGTCCTCTTTCCTTTCATATTGAAAAAGTCATAACTGTTAAATCCTTGATTTATGGGAGCAGAGTGATGATTTTAAATCACTGCACATTCATTTGATTTAGTACATTGAAAGAAATGAAAACTCCAGTGATAACATCAGTGTATTCTTAAGAGTCAGATTCGCATTCCTCGTTTTGTCTCCTATTACTAAGAACTACATTGACAAATTACAGTAAATGCTTAAACACATGGACTCCTGAACCCTATTCATATCCTAAATTAATACTGCTGCTTTCATCCTGCTTATTTTCTAAAATGACCCTGTTGTTTTGATGCAGTTGTTTTGCATGAGATTCTTGCAGATTTATGTCAGTAAAGCTCTACACACATCAGGTGACCATTTCATATGACCCTGCTCAGAAGAACAAGAGCCTCCTAAACAGTGTTCCAAGTTGTTTTAAATAGATTCCTCACATTCTCCTATTTATCAACAACCAGAGTTACTCAGCAAAGCGTTTGACCTCTGGAATTTTCTGACCAATTTTTTTCAAAGAAGCTTGAATTTATTTTTTTCATTCTTTCTTCTGCATATGGATGATAGTGCATAGATATGCAAAGTCCAAAAAGGACTAAGAATGGTGCCTTGAGTAGACTCAAACCCATCTCTGTGTGTTGTCTCAGTTTGAAAAAGTGTGATGAGGTTCTTAAACCTTATCTTCTTTACTTTCAGATGAGAAAAGAGAATGTGACTCACACTGAAGTAAGAGAAAAAAACATTGCAGACTACATTAGCAGAACCATGGGTTACCCAGAAGTCCTAAACAGAAGTCAAGGCTGAAATAGGTGAGCCATAACTGTGTTATTCAATACTCCACTGAGAAATGCTTATGTCTCAAAGGGATCAAAATTGGTTAATATTATGCCAAATTTTAAAAAGTATTTCTGGAAAATCTGGAGAAATGCTAATCTGTTGTTTTTACAGCCATGCCACACAGATCAGACAATTTTCAGTAAAGACGCAAATTAATATGGTAGGAGTGATGTATTGGGGAATAGTAAGCTGGATTTTTTGTACATTAGTTTTGTCTAAACAAACCTACTACAGCTCTTTGGTTAGCAGTGATGTGGATAGTGGAGAGTAGGTTCATAAAATCTACTTGAATCTCTAAAATACCTTTGGAAATTTAACTTGCTGAAGGTTTTTTTGAGTGAATAGTAAATGGTCAAGAAGATGCTTACATCTCCACATGGGTTGTCTATTCAAAGCACCATTTTTAGTCTTTTTTGAACTTTCCATATTTATGCACTATCATCCATATGCAAAAGGAAGACTGAACATGAATAAGACAAACATTTGGTCAGAAAATGGAAAACACAATACAGAATCACAGAATATGCTGAAGTGGAGGGGACCCACAAGGATCATCAAGTCCAAATCCTGGCCCTGCACAGAACCATCTCCAAGAGTCACACCACAGTCCTGAGAGCATTGTCCAAACACTTCTTGAACTCTGCCAGGCTTGGTGACCACTCCGCTGGGGAGCCTGTTCCAGTGTCCACCCACCCTCTGGGGGAAGAACCTTTTTCTGATATCCAACCCAAACGTCCCCTGACATGACTTTAGATCATTCACTGGTCACCACAGAGAAGAGATCAGTGTCTATCTCTCCTCTTCCCACTATGAGGAACCTGCAGTGAGGTCTCCCCTCAGTCTCCTTTTCTCCAGGCTGAATAGACCAAGTGACCTCAGCTACTCTTCATACAGCTTCCCCTCAGGGCCATTTACCATCTTTGTTGCTCTCCTTGGGACATTCTCTCATAGTTTAATGTGGCACTCACAATTGACCCAGCCCAGAGCAGAGTGGGACAATCCCCTCCCTTGCCTGGCTGGCCGTGCTGTGCCTGATGTCCCCAGGACAGGGCTGGCCCTCCTGACTGCCAGGGCACTGCTGGCTTAGTTTCACCTTGCCATGGACCAGGACCCACAGGTCCCTTTTCATGGTGCTGCTTTCCAGACTCTCATTCCCCAGTCTGTCTGTACATCCAGGGTTGCCTGGATATATTGTCAGTATTGCCAGCAGAGTGAAGTGATCAATAGCATACCTCAGTGATCTGTGCTGTTACTTATCAACAAATTATCTAGAATGTTACCCATAAACTGTCTAGAAAGGAGGAATACCTGAAGTGACAAAATCTGATGGGAAGCCTTTGAAACTGAAGTTGTTCAAAGCTGCAAAAAATGCACATTGACTGTGCAGCAGCATTTCATAAGAACCTAGCCAAAACGTGGCTGTTCTGAATACGTGACAAAACAGCATGGAATGTGAACCTTGGTGTAGATAAACGTAAAGTAATATAATTATGAGGGATGATACTTAACTTTGGTATGCAATCTTGGTTTACCATTACTAATGTAGAGTGAATTTTAGCACTAAATTCTGTGGAAATTATTTTCTCAGAGCTTAGTGCAGTCAAAAAGCAAAGAAAATGCTAAGCAGTGTTGGAAAATTATAGAGACCACACCAAAAACTGCATCTTGAGAGTATAATCTAATGTTTGCTGTATATTTGCAAGATCAAGATGAGAAAAGAAGTACTTCAACATTTTCTTGTAAGGCATTAATAAGAACAGCAATACTTCTTTAAAGCCAACTTCTTATATTAAGGCTGCCTGAAATATCATCAATTGCTAAGGTGTCATAATAGGTGTTGGTAGTCCTTGCTAATTAAAATAAACACTTGTTTTTAGTTTCTAGAAAATTAGTTTTGCAACTAATAGTAAACTCTCAGTTTAGTCCCCACTTATACACAAATGGATATTCAGTTTTATCTCCTAAACCCTTTGGATTTTGTTTTGATTTGTGGATATTTTTAATGTGTGGGATATTTTGATTTCCCCCTCCCGTACATTTTCATTTCTGGATGCAACACAGTAGGAGATGCAGCAACTGGAGCTGTTGAAACCACGACACTACAAAATAATTGCAAAAGCATTAGCACCAGAAATTCTTTAAGACCAATTAATGGGGAAATTCACTAAAAGCTCCATTATGTCTTTAAAAGAGCTTTACATGCTTATGTCATGCAGCTCATAAATAACAGGGATCTAAAAGGAAATCCCTTTGTAAATTGTTCTTCAGACCTTGTAAGAGTAGATGCCAGTCATGAAGCTACTTAAACATAAGTTTATGTTCAGAATAAAAGCACCACTGAATGAATCATGATCTCATTTTGGAAATTGCTGTGGGTGGAAATGGAAGAATTTGGCCAGACTGGTTATGTTACAGACACATAGGGGAACTGAGGAGATTTGAGTTAAACAAGGGAGTGTTAAACATGGTTTATTGGTGATTTGAAGTTCCTGTTAGTCAGACACATTGGACAAAATATAAAATGGAGCTCACAAGTACATATAAAGCTATGCACATAAATGATAAAAATCTGAAAGAATGTAATTAGAATCATGATCTATCCTTGCCTTAGTAGCAGTCATTCAAGAAAATACATAATATCATAAATTGACTGGATTAAAAGTCAAGAAGCATGAAGCCAGTGGGGTAAAACTGTACCCACAGAGTGACTGGTGAAGCATCATTGCAGGAATGAGAGAGCATTTGAGAACTCGGGCTTCTCCAGAAAGCAGGATGCATTGATTGTGTTAGTAATTGATGTCAGTTTGAATAACCTCGCTGTATAAGTTTCTGATCAAGACTGATAATTTCAGTAGGGCCCAAATTGACTCTCATTGTGTTTGTGACAGCTGGGGGGAACTGGTGTGTAATTTGTGTTGTGTTTTTGGTCTGTTGTTTTGTCTCATTGTAGTCTTAAACATTCTTGAACAATCTTTGTCAACTGCTGTGTGGTGATACTATTAACTATCAAGAAGGTATAACAAGACCTAACCTAAGGAAACTATCTGGGATTTATCTTATTTAAAGCAATTTCTCACAGTGTCCATGCCAGCTAGGCAAGAAACCTCATGGAGAACAGCTGCAAGATAATCAGATGCAGCAAACCCTATCAGGAATGTGTTAAAAGTGTTGTGATGGGGAACTGCAGCATTTTTTTTTTTACCACTTTCCTAATGTGAAATTATAACTTGAATTATCTGTAGGTGTTATGACACTTTCAAAGATCAGATTCAGATGTCAGAGAACAAGGCACAGGACCTTTATCACTACTGGTCTCCTCTACCAGGGGTATATACATTTCCTGTGTGCATATGCTAGACATAAATACAGATATTTAGGAGGTGCTTTCACTGAAAAACAGGTTATATTCAATTGCACCCTGGTTGTGTTTTCACTTCCTGTTCTTTGGGAATCCTCTTAGAGAGCAAGGAAATGATTTTCCTCAAGAAAAGAGAATGGAGAAAGAACCCCACTGAAATAGTAAAAAATCAACAGCGTGGTTACCATCCCCAGCTTTGCAGTGGTTCCGTTTTAGCCTTTGGGTGTCAGGCTTTCATTTCATACTGCAGAACACTTCCTGAATTCCTGGGGCTTCATTTCTTCTGCATCTGAAACATTTTACTCCTGTCTTTTTCTTCTATTTTGCTGCCCTTGCTCCTTAGTGCCATGCTCTAGAAAGGGTGTTTAAGTTGAATTTACACTGAAGAAATCCCAACAGGAATATCAGGTTGCAGCATCGCTTTCATCTCATTGCTCTTTCAACAGACAGCCCCAACTCTGTTTTGCTAATTTTGACAGAGAAAGTGTTTCAAATAGAATTACTGAAAGGCATCTGGTCTCATTTTTGTCAGTACCTTCTTGGATGGTACCATGGGAAGATGTTTGTCTTATGGAGATTAATGAGAGAACTTTCTCTGCAGATGAAGGAACAAAAGAGCAGCAAACCTTTCATGCTTGTTTCAATACTCTTTCTTCTTTATGTTAATAGGCAGCAATAGCACCAGAAAGTCTTTGGAGAAACATTCTCTTAATGCCATCTTGTTCACAACATACAGAGACGTAGCAGCAAAGCTGGTGATGGTAATTGTATATAACCTCTGTAAGGTTGTCACAGACCTACAGAATCTGATGGAACATCAGCTATAAGTGTATCTGCAGATGGCTTTCTCTAATAAAAAGCTTTTAGTCTAAAATTCATGTTGGAAATTGCAGAAAATTTGACATAGTATGAATGACTTTCCAAAAAATATAATACAAACTTAAATCCTTACCACTAGTTTTGGATGGAAGAATGTTCAATTTTTTATTGTTACATATGCATATATATGTATATGTAATAAAAAAAATTAAAAATACTTGTGATAAATTAGCTGTTGAATACTGTCTAAGACTAAAAGCTTTTTAATTAGTTAATTGTCATTACACTCAACAGGTTATTTTCTGTTTAAATTATGTGAGTAAATTGCAAGATTGTTTTTAACATAACATTGCATAGCAAAATTGTTAACACCTTCTGATTTCTGATGGAAATCTACTAGATCTGGGAACTTTGCACTGTATCTTATTTCTTTGCCTAAGAGCTAATGATCTGAAAAACGTGGTGTAGTGGAAAGTATAACTATTCACAAATTTGTACTAAAACACTCATAATAAAGTTCCAGCCATAACTAGGAGCATGTGGCTGCCAAATATCAATACAGGATTAGGGGACTTGGCTTCTATTCCTTTTGCAAAGAAGGACTCAAACCCTTCTGACTCCTGAGAGATAAGTGTTGTATTGAGATAGGTGTCTTCTTCCACTGCTTCTGTTATTCTATTCCATTTTACATTTCATAATAAAATATTGATCAGAGCATTAAAGTTGCTATATAGCCTGATAATTAGGACAGCGATCTGAATCCTATTTCCTGTGCCAGCTGGTATTTCAATAAAAAGACATCCATCAGCTTGAATTTAAATTCCTGTTTTAAATCAGGTGGTGTCCTAAACTACTAAACCATAGAGACAGACCATTTTGGCTCAATGAATATTTCATTATGTCCAAAGCAAAGAGATGGAGAGCAGCATTCTCTGAGAAGCTGGGAATTATCATGGTCACTGAAGAGCCAGGGCAGCAATTGTGAAGCTTTCAGAGTTTCCAGGCTCCTAAATCCACATGAGCCCATCTGTTGACCAATGAATTTAAAAATCCTGGAAGCCTTCAGGCAAGTTGTAAAGGAGACAGACTTCAAGAATCTTTGTCCTCTCACCTGTTCATTTATTTGTTAATTGGGTGCTAAAGAACTCAGCAGGTACCTTGGCATATGATTAAAGGGTTTTGCAACATTTTTGGCATGAGTTTCATCAAAATCCTATTTGTCTTCTAGTGCAATTTTGTGGTAAGTACATTTCTCTCTACAGCACAATTTTACTGTGATCTTTGAAAAATATCTTTCTTCCACTAATTCAGCGTCCTTCAAAAGAAAAAACAGAATTGTTCATATTTTCCAAACAGCTAAAGTGTTTACTTTTCAGGCTTAATTCATTATATGTAATGTAGCCAGACAACTCATGACACATGCTGAAGGAGAGCTCTCTGCAGAGGAACATGACAGACTGTGTCACTGGCTTCTAATACATGTGAGCTTTCATGAAGATCATGTTTCTGATATTTGTGTAAAGTAGGATGCCAGGATCTTATTGCTTGGAGTGGGAGGATAAGATGATCTGATCAGTGTGCCAAGTTCCTGTAACTCATCACTTTCCATTCTCCATGAAGTGTCATTCCCCTAATCTGTCTGCCAAAAGCTGGTTTCTGTTTCACAGTCCTAAGGATGGTGTAAAATCTCACTAACTTATTACCTTCCTGTTAGGCTAAGTACTGCAAAACCTGTTTCTGATTTGCACTTGGTTTCAAATGGTGGTCAGCTACTAAAAAACTCTTTCTCATTCTCCTCCTCTCTTCTTCCACACCCGCCTCTGCCCTGTCTCCCCCCTCATCCCCCCAGCCCTTTCCTCACCTCAGTTTGGGCATACTTCCAAGTGTCAGCAAAATCTGGGTCCCCAGCCACATAAAATAGGCAGTGCCTGCTGCGTTTCATTTTTGTTTCAGATGGATTGAAATACAAGACACAGAAAGGGTTCTGTCTGGAGTCAAACTTGCTCAAAAAGATCTATCAGTACATTAGACTGTGTTGTTTCTGTGATATTGGCACTTTGAGTCATGTGATATTCACACATAAGACCAGCAAGTTTGGAAAAATCCACACAGATTTCTAGTTGTGCCTGGAACAAGCAGGTGTAATCCTGGAAAAATAAATTTAATCCAGTTGCTAGCACTGATTCCTTTAGCATTTTATCAAAATCCCTGTTGTAGCAACGGTCTTATTCTGTTTTTTCCATTCTGCTTAACCAGCAGATGACTCAGTCTACAAACCAAGATAATGCTGTACAATTATAGCATTCAAAATGGTTTATGTGTGACTACTCAAGGCTTGTCTTCACTCTGTTTATTGGCTACCAGCACACTAAGCTAAATGCAAGTTAACAAATTCCTAAAAATACCCCAGGGATGAATCATCCCTTTCAAAAGGGTTCTGGAGAGTGTTTACCACTGATGGTAAGTCATGGGGTAGCAGGGAAGCCAATTTCTGTTACAGAAAGAGACAAGCTTGAGTCAGCCAAATGCTATGTTACAGTTTCTGAATGCTTTGCCTGGAAGATGGCTATTATGAGTTCATGTTCTCGAATTTGGACAGCTAAAGGAAACCGTTAAAGCAAAATTTTCCCAAAGTATCTTGCAAGCCTGATGTCTGCTGCTTTCCATAGGGATACAGGAATTAAGATTTTCTATTTTTTTTTTTTTTTACTTTCAAATCCTAGAGTGACTCATCATTGTCAGAGAAAAGAGTCTGTTTGCTGGAATTTAGAAAGTTGCCTTTCAAATCTCATACTGGACAAAATCAAATTCATGGCATAGATGTGTGCTTGAACATTCTCTGCTATCTACAGAGCAGACTGAATTATTTTTGAAAGGAAAAGAATTATATGCTGTATTTTTTCCTTAAAAATATTTGTGTTTGCTAGATCCAGGATTTCAGATAAAGTCTTAGAAACAGAAGGGTTAAATAGCATTTAACAATGCTAAACAAGAATAAAATCTAGGAGAAATTAACATTGACATTTCAACCACTTTCCTGTAATAAACACACAACAAACCATAACAAATTTATTAATCTACCTATAAGAACTTAATATTATCCCAGTATTATGACTTCCACTCTGATTTAATCTGATTGAACATTATTTACTGTAAATTGAAGAAATGCAAAAAGCATAATTCATGGAGGTCTTTCTGTTTGTTAAATAATTGTTTCACATTTACAATTTGATCTCTGATAAATAGCATAAACAGGAATGCTCTGGTGTGGATTAAGGAGTTATCTCCAGCGCTGCTCAGCTGTGCTGTTCTCATTGGTGTTGCTATCCCCACACATCTGAGATACCCTAAGTGGCCACCCAGCTGCATCATGGCATCGCTTCAGTTGTGTTTTGGGCACCCTGCTCATCCACAACTGATGCAGGTGGCTTGTGCTCATAAGATATATTTAGTAGTACCTTTAGATAACTCAGGCTTTAGGTTGGAAGAATAAAGTCCTGAAGGTATCATTCAATAAATGGATTACCAATTACAGTTAACATAAAACCATGTCAGGTCTTCCATATTTACACCTTGACAAGTTGCAAAAGAGGGCTATAGTCTCCAGATAAAAGTGGAAAATAGAGGATAAAAATAATTTTAGAAATCCTGATTCAACCAACAGAATATATAGAAGGCATCTCACAGCCCATTCCTCACACACCTCTCTGTTCGTGCTTTGCCTGTCATGTGAGAAGCAACAAAGGGAAAGGCAGGGATTCACTTCGGAAAATTTGAATAAGGTTTGTGACCAAAAAAGTAATTTTGGATTTTGAAAATAAGATTTTGAAAATAGGGATAGTGTGAATGATTTTATACTCTGCAATCTTCCCTGCTAGCATTCACTGCAACCAAGCAAATTTGAAATTGCTCACAGGTGACCAGTGAGAAGTGTCACGCAAAGGCACATGGACTGGCATCTTCACCCTCACAGACCTGGACTCTTTGCAGGGAAACTACTGACTGTTCAGATGTTAATTAATTTTATTTCACAGTGAAAAAGCTCAATGAATCCTAATTTCAGGATCAAAACCTTTTTTCCACAATTCTATGTTTGCAATTTAATCATACTCTCTTTGTCCCTTGACTCCTCCCTCTCACAGTTACACTTTAATAAATATTCTGATGTTTGCATTGAGATTGTGTTATAAATCTTTAAGAATGTAGCCTATGAAAATGTTTACTTGTGCTCACACTTCTCTTGTCAGAAGGAAAAGTGTTACCTAATATGTGCTGCAGCCATGTTTGCAGACGCAGATCTGGGAAATTGACTGCTGGAAAGAGTTTCTGTGAAGAGTAAATGAAGAAATCTTTAGATAATCACCTGTGATGGAGACTTTGAAATGTACACCAGAAATGTTTGTAATAACAAAACCTCCCACTTGATCCCTGTGAAGATCTGGAAGAAAGACTGGTGCTGTTGATGTGTTGCCTCACTCTGGATGCTCTGTGAGAGTCCTTTGCAAAACCTTTGCCCTTAGGTTGATATGAACTGCAAGCTTTTAGCTCCTGCATTGTCTACATGATGCACTTGCTGTCCTTCACAGACCATGCTTTGAAAGAGGTGCTGTAATGCAGCTTCACAGAATGAGATGCAAAATAAATGAGCCTGCTGGCAGAATGCTATTTAACAGCCTTCTGGGAGCTGTTTATCAGAGCCAAGCCCCACCTCACATCCATCCTCACCACCATCAACCCCTGGCTCTAGTGAGGGCTCAGAGCACTCACTGGAACCAGTGAACAGTTGCAAACTCACCAAATAATCCAAATGCATGAGGGGCCAGGAGATGAGTGAAAACTTTCTACTTCACAGTCCTTCCTCTCACTTTTTTACAACCAGGCAAAGGCAGCCCAAGGTCTCTTACAGGATTTAGAACCAAAGAAACCTGAAATCTCTCACTGGAAATTTGGCACAACCCAAAAATGAGAGGACTAAGTGTTTATATGCTAAATGTGTAAGAAGAGAAATAGGTATTAATGAAAAATTTATAATGATAAATTTGTATTAATGAGCGCTTGGACAAGAAGACCACTCAAAAGCTGGTTTGGCTCAAGACAATAATTCCTGATGCGTTCAACTTGCCCTTTATTCCTAATTCAAATTCTGCTAAAGAAAGAAAGTATTGATGTCAATAAATATATAGAACAAAAATAACACACAGGCCTAAATATAAGTAAGCATCTGCACAAGCTTCAGTGCCCACAAGCCCACCTTCAGATTGTGTTATATTCCCTCCTCACAACTGGGAGGAATTTACATATTTCTATTTACATCCACTTGATCTTGTAAGATGGAGCATAAGAATAGAAAAATCACAGAATAGTTTTGCAAACAACACTAACTAAGGCTAAGGTTTATTGCAACAGCAAATTCACAGTTTTACAGTAAATTTGCTTTCTTCTCTGCTCACAAATGTGTGATAATATTAGAACACTATTCAAGAGCAAAAAAAAAAAAATCTGGAATAAAATTATACATATCTGAAAAGATGGAACTCAGAAAAGTGCTTGAAGAAGTCCAAGCACAAATAATTGCCTTAAGTATGCATGGTTTTCTCAATTGCATATGCATTTTCTATAATTAGACCTGCATGAATAACAGTTTTTTTCTGTTTGCTGGCAGCTTTAAAAACAGACCCAATCAATGAATGTATAGGCATCAAAGGATATTTAGTATTGATTAAAACCAAAACATTTTGGTTCAAAAAACTTTGAAATTAAATATTTTCTCTTTCTTCTGAATTTTTAACAAGAACAATTAGCAAAGATATGAATTTATGAAACACTTCAGTACAGCTGTACATGTATTTTTCCCATGCAAAATTCTTCCTGGAAAGGCTTCTACAAATCACAAATTAGGAAGTTGCAGCCTGTTTAGAAATTGCGAACAAAATGTCTGAATTCAGTTGTGTGTATAATCTCCATCATTTCCAATTTTGTGCTGTTTTTTCCTGCTTATTTTTACTTTTTTTCTCATGGTTTTAATATTTTCAGTTCCCTGTTCAGCCTCTGTCCATGCATAGATTATTTTAGTTTGGATGCACATGTGCTGCTAACAGTGAAATCAGACCTTTTATGCATTCAAAATCAAAGAGAATTAACAAACATCTGTGCCTCTGTGTTTCTGGTTCTGATATGGTTGACACTGCTAGGGTCTGTATTGGTTTATATTTTCAATACTTTTTAAGAATTAGTCACTTTTTTGACCTCCTAGAACAGCAAATAGCTGTGCAAACAAACGTAGGGGAGAACTTTGAGCTGTTGGACTAAGCAGACATGACAAGGAAATCACAACAGTGATTTCATACACATACACATGCACTGTCAAGGTGCCATCCTGACAAAGTATCTTTTTCCACTACAGTCACAGAATTTATAGTATCAGCAAGTTTTAGAGGTGAAATATGTGTATTTCATTGTTAGAATTAAAAGGAAAGCTTTAAAATCCTTCTCCACAGCTTTTTTTTTTTTTTTTTTTTTTTTTTTTTTAACACGGTATTAAGTAAAATGCTGTTAATGCAAAAAAAAAAAAAAGAGAGAGAAAGCATGCAGGGAAAGGTCAGTGTGACAGGCTTAAAGATGTGCTGCTGATTACTCATTAAGGCAATTTTGCAATGAGGATTTTAAAGTGTCTTTGCTTCCACTAATGTTCTGCAATCTCTCCAGCATGGGTCAAAAGCCCTAGGGCTTGACAGGAGATAAACAAATGCATAAAGTTCATGAGTGCTTGAATTCATCCTTCTTCACTGAAATGTACAATTATATCCCCTTAATTAAAACTGTCCTGTTGTATTGCTGTGTGCAATAGGAGTGTGAGTTAGGAGTGTTCTAGAGGCTTGGATCCGGACGATGAGGTCAAGGTGAGCTGGAGTTCAGGCTCCCTGGAACTGGGGTTCCTGGTGGCCATGGAGGTCTGATCACTGGCAGTGGGTTCAGAAGTAATTAAGGGTTCAGTCTTTTGCAAGTGTTTTACATGTGGCAGTACCTCAGCTTTGATTGCACTTGAAATGTGGTGTGAATATCTTTTTCTACAAAAAGGAGAAAAAAAAAATCAGATTAGTGCATCAGAAATTTGTGTAACAGATGGGTATTGATACACTGATATACTGTTGGTATACAATACTCGTGGTAAGGATATCCTACCACTTCATGTGGCTCTGCCATCATCCCTCTGCCTGGTTAGAAGTATATATGGAGAAACCACACCCTAAGCTGACCAAAGAAACACAAAATTTGACACAATGAATTTGTAAGTTCTATACATTGGATGAAGAAGAGAAAACCAGCCCACAAATATTTTCTACCCACCTGGCCACTGGCTACATTTCCTTCATGTACTGCAGAAATATTCTATCACATATTTCAAAACTCCACAGTGAGCTAGTAAGAAGTTTCTGCACCCAAAAGAAGAAAAAAAAATTGGAGAGGAGAGAACAGGGAAATGGAGGCAAAAAAAATGTGAATATCTCAGAAAATGGAGAAATATTGGAGAAATTTCTATGTCTTTCAATCCAAACAAAATCACAGAAACAAAACTTGTGTCTGATAACATGTGATTTTAATTGTTTGATAGGAAAGGTATCCCTGGAGGAATTTCTAACTTCAAGAGTAATTACCAGTAATGTTTTGACTGCTGATGCCTTTGGGCAGCAATTTGCTTCTGTTTAGTTTGAAGATACTGTCATGTCAATCAGATCTGTGGCGTCATTCACAGGGAATTGTGACACTTAGACCAAGAAAAATGCATGTTAGAAGGCACGTCCTCCAATCCATGCTTAAGGCAGAGTCATTTCATCCAGCTGTTTTTTCAGAACAGAAGACTGGAAGTGTTAATTGGAGAGATGAGACATTCATTAACCATAAAGACGGTTGGAAACAAATTTCTCCTCTTTTCCTTTGCACAGTTTTATTTACAGATGCTGATAGTTCTGTAATTGTTATTTATCATATTTCTTTGCACGACATTAATGAATAAGCATAAAACATTTATTTTTGAAGTTCTGCACAATCTCTCACCCTCCCTCCTTCCTTCTATGCATCTGTTCTGTAGCTCATCAAAACTAGCTGCAATTTCCATCAGTGTGTTCACAGATATCTATCCAAGAAAAGTTAATGTAGATAGAAAATCTGTATGGTGGAATTTTGGAGGAGGAGGTGGGAAATTTTTGGTTTGTTTGTTAGTTTTTTGGATTTTTTTCTTTTGCCAGCTTCATGTAGTCAATCTGGATGTCTGTGTAAAATGCTCATAACTGAAATTTAAGTTTTTTATTCGACCTTAATTGCATATATTATGCTTTGATTTTTTGATTGATTATGTCTCTTAGAATTAATATTGAAAATTTTAATTTAAAAATATTTTCTTTGTATATTCTACACACAGATTTAAAACATTTGAAAATGTTCCTAAAATTAACAATCTTTCTATTTTAGGTCCTCACGTGACATAACATCCACAGCTGCTGTTCTAACACCCTTGTGTTCCCACCTACTAGAAGACAGGAAAACTAATTTCCCTTTTTCAGTGGTAGGCTGGTCAGCCATGGGGGCTTTACTCAGTATTTTCAACTGTAGGATACAGAAGTGCATCTCACTCATGGAAAAAGGCTCCCATCCTATCTACCTCCTACCTCCACTTCAAGCCAGATTTTTTTCCTGTGGGAAGGAATACTCACAGAGACAGGAGCCTCTCTGCAGCACAGAGCACACTTTAGGTGTCACCATGGGAAGCCTGCAGCAGGGGAGGATTTTCCTGTGTACAAAGAGACTGATCCCTTCTTTTTAGGAGAACTGCAGAACATCAGTACATGCAAAAATGGATGTAGTCAAAAATATCAAAAAGCTAATTCAAGCTGCTTTATATTATCAACTGTAATCACTGTGATTATTATAACTTAGGTCTGTATTAGCACCTAAGGAATCCAGTTCCATGTTACAGAAATTGTTTAGCTATAAGGTGAGTGAAGGGTGGTTCAGCTACTGGCAGAGAAGTGAAATATTTTCCAGTGTGTTACAAAAGATAACATGCTAGGTTGTGCTTCTAGGACTGGACAACCCTGCAATGTCTGGCAAGTGACTTTATCACCTTGTGCCTGTTTCCTATTCACAGATTTGGGCTGTGAGTATGTAGTGACATGTTACAGTGTTTTCAGATTTGCAGGTGCAAGGAGCTATTAAATAAAATAAAAAAAGGAAATTAGGAAACAGTGTTGGCAAATGAAAAAAAGCATTAAATAAAACATCTGTGAAGAATATGGAAGTATAAAAGGTCAATCTGTTCCCTAGCCATGCATTCAATTTTATTTTCTATGAGAACTGTAAAATAAAATCTTATATAATCTACCAAATGAATCATCCATGGGAAAGAGAGTTCTGGAACACTGCAGGAAAAACAAATTCAGTGATGATGAATTTAAGAAGGTAGACAAATGGTGAAATTTTTCAAATCCTAGCAACTTTATCCCCCAGAAAGAGTATGACCTTTTTTTAGAGCTTTTATCTGGACATTTTCTAACTTTTATTCATTCTATACTACAGATATGATTCCTGAAAGTCACTCAAATAAAACTTCTATTTATACTGGATTTGAACTCCTTTATTCTGCAGGAGATCTTTAGGGTTTAAAAATCTTTGAAAGTAAGAGATTAATGATAACTTTTAGTTAGATCTAAATTAAGTGGATGAAATACAAAAAATTAAAATCAGAATTTTGTAAAACTGTTGGGTTTTGCAGATCTTTACTCTCTTTATTCTTTAAAGAATAATGAAAGTACCTTCTAGAGAAGGCAGGAAAGCTGCAATTTTCTACATATTCTTAATTTCATAGAGAGATCTGGAAGAAAAAATGAAAATTAATGGAAAACCAGAACAGTCATATCCTGGCTATTATGTCTTATGTGGGAGCACATGGAGTAATCAGGGTATCAATCTGTGCTGAGTTTTGGATGACTGATAGCACTGCAGCCATTGAAATTTTTCAGCAAATAGGACAAAATGTGACACCTACAGCTTCACTCCTGTTCTGTGTAACAGCTCAGCCAGGGGCTGAGGTCTCACTGTGCTGCAGGGAAGGCAGAGAAAGGCTGCTGGCCTGGGACATGAATTGCACCAGGCAACTGAAGTGCTGCCTTGGTCTGAAGGCTGTGCTTCAACATTTCCAAAACTTTGCACAAATTAATAACCTTCTGTTGGGTTTTTCAGGCTTGTTCAGACTGCTGCACTCTGTGTGACACTGTCATGGTACTTGTGTGTGACACCACCATGCCCCTTCCCAGCTGCATTTTGAAGGCACCACCCAAAGTGCCAAATGGAGAAATCCCATCTCTGGTTGTGCTGTGCCTGGGTCGCTGCAGGTGAGTGGAGACCTTGCACTCAGCAGGTCACTCTTCTCGTTGCAGTGCTGCAGCCCAGAGCCTGTCACAAGGCCTGAGACAACTCCAGGAAAAGGTATTTTACTAGCACAAGATCCATTCCATGTTAACATAATCATATCCCAGTGTTAGGGCAGCCTTAGCCAGTAGGAGTTAAGGAATATCCTCAGTTTGCTTCATTATACAGTGCAAATGCAGCCCCCATGGCTCTCATCTTCCCTCTCTTCCTTCTAATTATGGAGGCTGAAGCAATAGACTCAACAATCATATTGAGAGCTTTGAAGCAGGGTGACAATAATGCACTTAAAGGGCAGTCAGTCATGCTATACTTTTGTAAAGAAAAAGGCAAATAACCCTGTTCTGCAGCAGGTTCCTACTGATAGGTGGGATGAGGTGGAGACACTTCTGCAGGTGGGTTATGTGCAAGTAGCTACTTAAGTTTAAAGGAAATCCATAGGCATATTCCATGCTTGTCTAAATAGACTTCAGAGCAGATTGGCTCGCAAAATCACTTTACCTTATCATATAAGGTAAAAATACCTTATATACTTGAATATAAATATTACTTAAATCTAGCAAACTTAGTGCAATAAATTAATTTTTCTCAAGGGATTTCATTTTACAGTTTAAAACTGAAGGAGTCCAGTCTTGCCACCCTCTGTGTGTGTCATGGTTTTTCTTGCACAGATGGAGAAATCAACAGTGAAACAAAAGGAATTACTTGTTTCAGATAATGCAGAATTTTATAATTAAGCTATGATTATTTGGTTTTATGATTCTACAGCAAAGCCATATAAGTTCCAACTACTGCCCCTGGAGTTGCTCTGACTGCCTTGAACCATTTACATTCTCAATCAGATTAAACATATGTTAAACTACTGTCCAACTACAAATCAAACTTGTAGCATTGAAATAGGCTATATAAATTTTTAATTCTACTCCATAGACTACTCTGACTTTACACCACAGAAAAATTGATGTACCTCTTGGCCTTCAGTGAGTTTGACATTTTATGGGAAAGATAATATACTGTGTTTGTTCCCAGTCCCCAAGAATACCGGTTTCCATTGTTGCTCTCCCTTAACAGCCTGAAGGTATATCTGTAGTTTTCTATCCATCTTTTATAACCTCACCTTTTAAAAACTGTGACAGTAGATCTCTGACTAGTTTAAACACTTCTCAATTACACTGAGCAGCTCATTCATAGCTATTGTTATCCTTCCTTATTTCTTCATCATTCATCATTTAAAAGGCTGTTTCTCAGTTAATCCTCTGTGTTCTTTTGTTTCCAGTTGTGAATATTCATTTGGCTTAGGAAAGAGACAAATGTGGATTATCCTTTAAATGGTGCCTCAAGGTTAAATTGGTTGGGAAAATAAAGGAAAAAACTAACCAAACAAAAGAGTGCTTTCCCAAACCCTGGCCTTCACAAACTTTTCTCTTGATGGCACTATAAATATGAGGCACTGTCGAGGGGAGATTGAGAATCATTTCAGATATGGTAGTCCCTCTTCCACTACTATGCCTTTTCACAGGAAACCAAAAGCCCTTTATTTTTCTGAGATGAGAAAAATACGCTAACAGTGTTGACTCTGGACTGACCACGATCAGAGTTCCTAGCTAATATCCTGCCAAGGTGAGAAAAAAACAGTTTACACTTTCAGGAACTACGTTGTCTTCAGAAAAAGGCTGCCCTCAAAATAGAATGACTTCAATTGTAGCAATTTACACCCAGCTCAGCCTCTGAATGGCACTTTAGCAAATAGGAGAATCTAAAATGAGCCGTTTCCTTTTCTTGTTGTTTTTAATAACTTCTGAAAGACTTCTGAAAGTCTCAAGTTTGGTGTGTCACTGCCAACTGGCAGATATCCCTTCTCTGAATATTTTTTTTCCTTACATATTAATCTTTGCTGTGTGGAGAAGAGACTTAAAATTCAGAGATTGTGGAGTTCTCCTTCCACCACGGGAGTCAGTTTCTTTTTATGAGCAAGTAGCATGAGACTAGATTCTTGCTAAGCTTCAGATGGCACCTCCTCCTTTTTCAGGAAGGAAAAGCCCTGCCGTCATATCTTTAATTTTTATTTGAGTGATGGCATAGTTGCTTTAATGTGCCACTATATCAATTGTTGGTGGTGTGTAGACAAGTAGATAAGGTTTAGACATGGCCATCAGCAGTTCTATGCTAAATAAATTAGGCACAGACAAGGAAGGCATTGTAGTTTGGACACAATGTCCATTCTCTGAGACCACACTTGATGAAGTATAAAACATACTGTAAAGGAGAGTTTTGCTTCAGGGACAATGTTTTGCTTACTCTGTCTTTTTATTAAGTAGGGAGAGATGAAACATTCTTTTTCAGGCAGAAGTTTGAGTGAAGAAGATCAAGAAGTCTTTCATCTAATGTTTTTTACTGTTGGGTTTTTTAATTCATCATCTATTTTTTGTGGCACTCGATTTTCCCAAACACATGAAGGAAAAGAACACTCAGGAAGTATCAAAGCCACTGCCTTTTTCTTATCTCTCTGCGTCTCATTCTGGTTTTTCTGTCTTTAATCCCTGGGTAGTGGGGGAGAAGCTGTGCACAGAACATTGTCAGGAAGAGAGAATGGAGGTAAATCGTACCTTTCTCTACCCCTGTGAAGATTGTTGACAAAGTCTATTTCCAAGAATCTTATGTAGTTCTTTTTTTTATCCTTTTGAAAGGATGCGTATTCATATATTCCCAGTCTTGTGGCATGTGCTGTCAGACGTTGAAGAGGACTTTTTTATAGGTCAGTGAGGAAGATTTATTACTGTGTGAAGGCATTTTGCATTTTGAATTTCCCTCCTCCATTCCCCTTCCTCCCTCTTCTGCTTGGAACTGTTACCTTTTCTGTCCAGCTGATGTCGTTCTATAAAATAAATTATTTCAGATGTATCTAAGTGTACCAAAGTGAGACTGGAGCAGAAGAGGGAGATTTACTTCAACAAGTGTGCACTGGATATGAATTAAAAAGCTAGTGGGGAGGCACCCATAGACAGCAGTTCACTAATCCAAGTCAGATAAAAAGTTCTAAGGTATGAAGTGCTATACAAGAAGGTATATAGTAATATATAAAAATAAAAGTGCCAGGAGTTGTTTTAATCTCATCCCATGGTGAGAGGTTTTGGTTCCAGGTTTTGGCTGTGTGCATGTCGCCATTTGTCTAAGCCTTCTGAAACCAGAGTAGGGATAGGGAATTCTACAGCCTGCAGCACTCTTAGAAACATAACAAATCCCATTTTAAGTTAGTTAACCACTAGGCTATGGTATTCCATATCCTTTTGTTATGTATTACCAACACTACTGATAAAAGAAGGGCTTCCTATTTTATTTATATATGTAATTACATATATGTTTATATATCATTTTATCTATATATAATAATTATAATTATGCATATAATAGTTATTTCCTCTTGCTTTTGCATTTATGATCATTTTCTATTAGTGTATTTTTTATGTACTTGAAATGAACATACAGTGGAAGATAAAATTAAAACCCATAGCTGAGTACTGAAGTCAAGAAAAGCTAAATAAGTGCTCTGATACTCAGTACTTCAATCACTCTTGCACAGAACTCTTGTGTTCTGTTTATTCTTGCTGATCTCTTCAGGGCTTAATCCCCTCCCTCTTGTTGCCAGCATCAGTGAAGGTAGTAATGCCACCTGTGTGGACATTTGAGGTAGAACAGGATTTGAAAAGGTCATTGTGTTTAATTTGCACCATGAACACCAGCTCCATGGAAACCCTTTCATACCATGGGAAGAAAGGCATCCCAGATAAGAAAAATGGGATGAATGTGGGGGTGATCCATTTTTCGCCAGATCCCGTTCTTTAACATCGTGGGCAAAAATACTTGCTAGTACTTCAGCTGCACTGTTATTCCTATTCTTTAGAACTTCCCATCTCTTTCTGTGGGAGAAAATCCCACTGGTCCCAACCAGGTTAGAAGTCTGAAATTCACTGTGGCTTGGGTACTTCAGCAATGAAAGGAAACAATACATAGTGCCATGCTTACCTTCTGGGCAAAATGGGCTCAGAAGTGAAAACATTCTGTACCCTGGGCTGGAGGCTGTTGCATTTCTGAGCTAATTGCTTCACTATTAATTTAGTAAGCTACACAAATCACAACTACTTCTGAGTGAAAACCATGTAAATTTACCTGTCGATCTGTGTAGTTGTTTCATCTATACAAAATAAATTGCTAAAAAAAATACTCTGACTCAGAGGCTCAGAGACCATATCTACTGATACAGTTCAGGGAAATAAAAACTTTGTGTATTTTAACAAGCGGAATTATTTTCTTTCCTTTTTTTAAAGTGACTTATAAAATCTTCCTCCACATTTGAAAGCATAAGCAATCTCACTGTATCAGCAAAAATTCAATTGGCTTAATCTAGGCATACTGTGTAGTTAACATTGCAAGAGAAACCCTTTATTTAGAATAATTATTTGGAAGGTTGAAGACAGATTTAATATCAACAAAATGCAGTTCCTTTCTTTGTGTTGTAGCTTTTATGAATCTGAATGAAGCATTTCTCAGGTCTTTGAGACTTGTATCTGAAACTGTAATATATGTCTTGCTTCCAGTGTGACCTTTAAGGTTTTATTTTTTTGATCGGCTGCTGTTCACAGCAGGGAAAAATGGCAGGAGGAGATTTCTTTATGGCAGAATAAAAATGTGTTTACCTAAAGAAAAAGCAATACAGAGCACAGACTTTTATTTCTTTTAAAATGACAGGAAGTGAGAAAAGGCTTCTCAAAGAGCTTTTGAGGAACTTGCTTCACTACCTATAGCAGATCTCATCAATGCTTGGCGTTAATTTACTCATTTCATTCCTTGAGAGACATGTATTAATATATATTTACCTTTCAGGAAAGATATTAAACTCAAGCTTGTTGAAACATTAACTTTTTTCTTCAGTGCTAGCAATGGACTAGCAGTATAATTTGATTTAACCAGAATAGTATTCTATGGGTCTTTGTCTCCTTGAACTGGTTGGGAGGGTTCATTTGGGAAAGGATTATAGGCCAGGAGTCACTACGTGGTTGTGCTGCATTACATAAAATATGGTGTTTTTAGAGGTCCAAATTAATCTTGACTTCGCTCATTTCTGTGAGGAATCATGGCAGAAAAAAAGACTGCTGTAGAAGCAGAAAGAGGTAATAAAGTTTAGCATTGGCCTATCCATTTCATCTTTATTTTGGTCAAGGGCGACTGTGATACCATACATCACATCTTTCTGTAACCATGTCACCTTCTAAGTGGGAATTACAGTGTTGCTCCCATGCACCTCAGTGTTCAGAAGAGTGCCTCAGGGACTGGAATAAGAGATACAAGATCTCTTTGAAAAAAAAAAAAATTGTTACCTGAGACACTGGCAAGGTTTAGGAAAATGTAGCTGGGGTTCAGATTTCACATGGAATTTACCATTTAAACTTACTGGTCTGGTCAATAATGTGCTGAGGAAAAGACTGAAAATGTGAGCGTTATTTCCAGACTTGTCCTTGGTTTTCTGGCTGACTTTGGTAATTTTTTCCTGAGCTTATTTCTTTGTCATTTCTTTGCCATTGAAACATGAATGATGATGCTATATCCACTACCTGGTGAAGCCTGGGTATTAAAATAAATACACATTCTAAAATAATGAACAGATGTAAAATGCTGCATTTGCAGCCCAGTGTATATTGCTCTTAAGTTACCTATATATTTCTCCACACACCTGATATGAGGAGTTGCTGACCATCTCCATCACTGAGCAGCACGTTTTCTGTTTGTACTGAAATGGGCAACATTTGAGAGAGTGCTACAGTGTAGCACCCATCAAGAGAAGAGCAGAGCAGTCATCGAGCAGCAGCATCAGCAAGTTTCCTGTCATGCAAGCTTGGAACCCCCAGGAATGTTCAGAAGCACTGCCTATTAAATTCTGGACAGGGAGAATTAGCGAGGTCACAGTGAGGAAAATAATGTGCAGCCCAAGGTTCATATGAAAAGAGATAAGAGACATTTATTGCGGCTTTTCAGAAACTTGCACGACAGCCAGTTGGTGGTATTTTTAGTAACTTAGAATTATGCCTGTTATCTATGGAAATCCACAAAACACAACTTTCAGTAAATGAGTTTCAAATACCTCATACTCAGCAGGGAAAGTGTAACTGCCGAAGTAGTTATTTAAAGTTACTGAAAACACACTGGGTGTGGATAAATACTCCAAGATGATGTAAATTTTTAATATTCCTTGTTCTACCCTTCTGTGTCTGCTTTAATTTACTACCTTAATTTAGCTATGTTAAATTACTGAGCTATGTAACAGGAGTCTTTAAAATACAGCTTCTAAATTTACAGAATACTGCATCCTGTTTGCAGTTTTCTAACAAATGTCCAGAAGCATCTCAGATTACAATGACTTTGTGGCAGTTCAGCTGTCTCTTTTTCTACTGCTGTCCTGCAAAGTTTCCAAACAGATAACTCTGCTATGTCTAAATTTTGAATATAATTTTTTTTCCTTTATTGACAGAAAATGCATTAAGATTTTTAATATTCATTATTAAAAGAAAATAAAAAGAATAATTGAATAATTAATTTCAATTAATCTTATTATAAATGGAAGTAGTACAATGAATGGCAAAACTAGTGCTAAGAAACATTTGGGATTTGACCCTCCACAGAAAATTTCAGGGAGTTGTTTAGCCCTATTTATACTCACTGATTTCAAAGATGAGCCTTTATATCCTTTACATTGAAGGATAACTACGGAATCAATGTCCAATATAGTTAACACTCAGGTAAAGCAATTTCAGTTTCATCCTTTCCACAGAGGTTTCATACAGAAATAGTATTGCCATTTAAAGGTAAAACATAGAGAAGGAAAAAAGGAGTGAAAACACGACCTCTAGAGAAATTTAAACCTAAATGGTAAATATTATAAATATTCAATGGTAGGGAGATATTGGGATGTACAGGATGCAAATGTAGTTTATCTTGACAGTGGGCAGTACTACTTATCTTGATGTTCACATTTTACAAAGTTCTCAAGAAAGAATGATTTTGTGTATACACAGACTCTGAAATGTATACTCAAATTTTGATTTTGAAAAGTCTTCCAGTCACCCATGAGCCTTATTTCTAAAAATATTGGTTTCTTCCTGAATAGAGATTGTGGAGGAAGGTACATGTGAACTTGAGATATCACAGCAAGTTCAAATCTGAAATTATATCACCCATATTTTATTATTCAGAAATCATTCATAGCCAAGGAACTTGACAGGAGTTCATTATATTTAACATTTAAATTTTAGCTGCTCTGCATTGCATAATGTGGTTCTCCACATGTCATAGCAACCACTATCAAATGCTTTTTCCCAGCATCTGTTAAAGGTACAGCTGCCTACACCTTTCCTTGTCAATTAATAACAATAATAGCAATAAACTATAAAAAAGAGAGCAAACATTTTGTACACATAAACACTTCTCACTAATTTATCTGGCCTGTATACATACTGTTAAGGTTACCAGTGCTATTTTATAGGCCTGTCTTCTTTTGAGAGGACTTTTATCAGACAGTGACAAATCCATTGGTTCTGGTTGTATCATGCTCTGATGCTCAGCTGTCTCAATCCACTGTAGTTGCTGTCTGAGACCTTCTTGGGGGGAAAAACCTGAGGCACAACAAAATAACTCAAATGCAGAAATTTTGTTTATCTCTCTTTTCCTGGAGATGTGGAGAAGGCTGTCAGCCTTCTGTTCATTGTGTATGTCTGAAGTGATATTCCTATGTGACTGGAGGCATCTTAGGATACCACTGTAGTTTAAAATATACTGTTCTCTACTGGAGACATGCATCCTACTATTTCCCCTGCATGGCTTACTCCTACCCTTCATTTTATTTTCCTTATTTTACCTTTTCATAAATCTAAAAGTGTCCAGAAAGTGTACCATCAATTTCTAAGACTTTTGGCTTACTTGCAGGTTGAGACTAAATAAAATACAAAGTGGTCTCGATTCCAGATTCAGTGGTGCTGCCCCCTAATTTAACATCTTTAAATACAGCTCTGAGTTTGATTTTAAATTACTCGACAAGGCTTTTGTTTAGAGCTATTTTCTACTGAGTCATTAGAAATTCAAATATTGGAGATACTTCATTTTGCTTTAACTTTCAGACCAAAGTCCATTTAGGTAGGTAGTATACTCTTCTTCTCAGGTTCCCTGGATCAAACTTGGAGAACTCTGCATTTTAGGCATGTATTAAACACATCCACCAAATCAATGATTCAGGAATGTGGTTCTATCTTGTCCTATAAACTCATTAGGAATTGTGTGGGAAAGTAGTAGCAGCAATGGAGGCACCTGTGGATGTGTGAACAGTGATAGTCTCTCAGGCCCTAAAGTGGATTTGGAAGGATGATTTTGGATGTCTCTCTCACAAATGAAGATATACAAGTTCCACCAGAGTTGCACTTTTGCTTATTAAGTGCAATTTTGGATCACTCCCTCAGTATCAACTTTCCTTAACCAGATGAAGATTTGAACAAAAGCTGACTTTTACAAAAGCTTTTAAAAGGCTCAGTTCTTCATCTGTCTCACAGTGTTTCTTGACCTTAACTGTGAAACAAACAGTACACAAACAAAATAATAAGTATGTGTATAAAGCATAGGGTGGTTTTGCTGTTTATTTGTGGGGTTTTGTGTTGGTAGCTTTTGTGGTAGTGTTGTTGTTTTTCTTTGTTTTCTGGTTTATATTTTTGTTTTGTTTTATTTTTCTTGTTTTTAAGTAATAAAAAATATCATTTGAGAAACATTCTGATACGCTTCTCTGTGTGTTTAATTTCATCTTTGCTTTTGCTGGGAATGGAATCACAGTGAAGATCTTTATTATGCTTTAATGTTTGGGGAAAAAGAGGGTCTTGCTACATCTGTGTTGCCAGCACTTTACAAGTCATAAATGGAATCAAGCTTTTTAAAATCATGTGTTACCAAATGTATATTTTTAGGAAAAAACATATGTGTTTTTTCCTTACCGAAATGATTAGGTATCAGCAAAATATGCTGTCTATTGCAAGAGTCCACACTCTTAGGAATTAAAATATAAAATATCATGTGTATGGAACAGGAAATCATTGCTGTGGGATTCTCTATCATATAATGATATTAGATAAGTCACCACAGAGCAGAAAAGGAGAGAAGTGCTGGCTTCTGTAAATTCAAAAACAACTTTTTTTTTCCTTATTTCTATGAATCAGAAGACTTGAAAGTTTCCAGTTCTTTCTTTTCTGTTCCAATGGTGGAATATATTTACACTCTTCGTAAAAAGCAGCAAGAAAAAAAAAAAAAATCAATCAGTTTTTAATGCCATTGAAAGCAATTAAGACCCATATCTACTTAGGAGATGGGTACTGTAAGTATATAATGTCTTCAAGATCTTGAGCTTTATACACTAAAATAACAATTCTAGCTTCCTCAGAAGACATAAATACCAAACTATTCATGTATTTCCTCATTACTTCAAGAGGAATAATATTTCAGAGTTTAGTTTACAAAGTACAGCTGGAGTTGGCATTACAGTTGGGAAACACTGAGCACCACAGCTCACAAAGGGCATTTCCTGGGTTCAGCTCTGAGGCTGTGCTGGTGCATGGGTGAGTGTGCGTGCATTTGTGTTTGCTTTCATTTTGCTTGGACACGGTAAATGCAAAGTTACTTTTGATTTTTCACAAGTGCCACTGAAATCACTGTAAGAGTTGCAAAGTACATTCTGTGAGTCACATGCTGACTTCTTTGAAAGTTTGTGTTTTTTTCTGTTTGTAATGTTATATTCTTGAGAAAAAATTGCTACTTCTTTTTTCTTTTTTTTTGTTTGCCTTTTTTTTCTTCTTCTGTGGAAACAAAACAAAGCTCTTGGCAAGGCACCCTGCACTTACAGCCCTCTTCCTTCTCCTTTGTGAGGTGTGATGTCACCACTTGGCACTGGGAAAGGCATTGTCTCGCTGAGACTCCCATAAATGGCCTTTCTGTGCTCCTGATTTACATGTTAAGAAATCGGATGGGAATTGCTTGCTGTGGTGACTCCCACTTTCCTTTCAGTTAAACATGATTTGGTAGTAAATATCCACCGGATACATTGTTATTCAAGGTACATCCTGCCTACCACCTAAGCACTCTTTTTTTTCCTTTTTTTTTTTTTTTTTTCTTTTCTGTTTTTTCGCTGTTTTTTCGAACTCTCAATTTGAACAGAACTTGCAAAATAAAGCTGTTCTTCCCTTCTCCCCCCTCTCCTTCTAAACATTACAAATGTTGGCTCTGATATTTGAACATTTCAATCCTAGAACAAAAGCAACTTGTTTCTTTATTTCAGAAGTAAACTCATAATGGTGGCACACTTCCAGAGTGGTGTACTATTCCTTACAGAGTTGTATTTACTATGCTTTTGACAAGTCATGGCAAAGCTATTCTATTTTGAAACTGCTCAGAACTGATTCATTTTATAATGAAGCATTCCCTTATGGATTGCAAAAATGCGTGGGGTTAAATTAGAAGATAAAGGAGGTTTTGTGATTAAAGAGCTCCCCACAGTCTTCTCTTAGGCTTTGGCAAATAACTTTATCGGAGTTTTTCACCTGTAAAATGGGGAGAATATTTCTCTGTGCTTTTGGTCTGAGTCTTGTTGCTTTTTTGTTTGTGTTTGTTTTTGTGTTAGTGGGCTTTTTAAAGTAATTTGAAGATTTTAGCAGCTGAGGCTCCATGTATGCACAAAAACTACCTCAGTGGATTCCTGATCTCAGACGAGCCCTCCATGAGCCATTTTGATAAAACAGCTAATAATAATTAAATCCCAAAGAACTTCAAGATTAGTGGACGTTCATCTCTCATCTCTCATCGGAATCATTTTCCTCTCTCACAGAATAAGCACAATGGCAAAATGTCCTCTGACTTTCCAAAAGACAGTGCCACTCACCAGTGAACCACATCATTTGGAGCACTACTTAGATCTGTATTCAGGGTTCAGGCAGTCCTCAGCTGCAGTAAAAAGCTTGATGATGTGATTTCTTCTATTCTTTTAAGCTTTTAAAGTTATGTCTATGATGAACATTTGCCATTTGAATTTGTTAGAATGTGATAGGCAGCATCCTTGGTTGATGCAAGTCAATGCTGCTCTGATTTACACCCTATTAGGTTTGGCTCTCTGCCTGTTAAATAAAAAGGGAGCTCAGATATTGTTGTAAGTACTGCTGTGAGCTATTTTTACTTAGTCAACCAAGAAAAAATATCACCACCCTAAATAAAGAGAGTTTTAACAAGTCCTGAGTAGGTACTCCAGGGCTATGAAAAATCTGTTTCTTCTCAGTGAGCATCTGGAACCCCCAGTGGAGCTCTGGCCCGTTCCCATACACTTTTCTTCCAGCAATAACACCAGAGAGTGGCAGTTTCCCATCAGCTCTGTGGAGCAGAACTGTAACCTCAGGAAGGAGTGAATAAACATCATTGCCAAGCAGCAGCTCCTGAGGAGAAGGGTGAAATTTCACGTGTTTAGTTCATGTGGAGAAAGGAATGTTGACCAAGTTCATTCAAATGATTGGAAAAATATCCTGGGCTTCACTAAAATTATTTTCTCCTTCTGGGGCTTGACAGCCACTTTCTGTTTCATGACAGCAGCCTTTTTCAACAACAAAACTGCCAAAAAATGCTGAAGCAACCTTTATGGAAAGAATTATTAAGCAACTGCCTTATAATGAGCTAAACAAGAGACAGTTTTTTAGACACGCTTTACATTGTGGGTAAGGATAAGACTGTAATTTGTGTTTTATCAGACAGCCTGTGTGCCTAAATGTGATGCCAATTTAATATTCAAAAGCCTATTTAGTGTTTTGAGAGCAAGAACTTAATATCCTTTACAATTATGAGAATCCAACTAATGCAACTAAATATTATTTAATTAATAATTTCACAAAGCAGGAGATATTAGTGCATGGAATAATATATCTTCTAGCACATAATGCATGTTTCCAAGTGGGATCTCTGAAAGAATACAAATGAACTCTTCTGGAATTTGGAGTGAAAAAAATATCAAGACAATTAAGAGAAAAAAAATATAGAGACAGTAACCAGTGAAAGAAAGGGAGAGGGAGAACAGATACGGTAGAAAAGGTTATATATAGTATGGAAAATAAGTTACGAGGATTTGAAAACATCTGGAATACATTTATGGAATGTCTCTGAAAAACAAAGCAAACCACAGGAGGAAAGTCACACTAAGAATTACTCAATTCTTTTCTTCCCTTCCTTTTTATAGAAGAGGCGATGCAAAAAATGTTTGATGTTAATGGAAAAATTTCTTCCAGTATATGTGTTTTGCATCCATAGGCTCAACTGAGTAAGCACAAACCTAATTTTAAACATTTTAGCAGCTCCTTAAAAGTCATTGAGATTATACTTGTATTAGAATTAGGGATATAAAAGGGTCTGAGTGAAAACCTCCTTCCTGTGTTTTTGATGAGCTTTGGAATAGGCTGGCTCCAAGTGACTTAACTTCTATGTCCTACACTTTGAAATCCACAGATTTAAAAGTGTCATTTTCCAACTGAACAAGAAGTATATTAAGACAAGTGTTGGTCCAAAGTCCAGTGAAACACACTTTTGTCCTTGTTCAGCCTCAGTATGCAAAAAGTATTAAGAGTGGAGTGCTTAGGAAAAAAAAAAAAAAAAAAGAAAAAAAGAAAAAAAAAGTACCACTTAAAATAAAAATCAACTTGATGGATGAAGCATCCAAAAGTAAAGATTTTCTTATTTGTAAATGTGATGCAGGTGACACATGTCATGCTTCATTTTACAGGTATGCTTCCCGGTGTTCAAAATTAAAATGCTGCTGCCAAGATACCTATCTATCCTTAGGCAAATGTAGCAATTCTGGTGTTAGCCAGAAGTCAAGGTTTTTATCTGAAACAAGAACTGGAACCTCCTCTATCCCACTATTGTGAAAAAAATAAAAATAAAAATAAAAAAAAAAAACAACAGTGTTATTCAGAGAGAGGCCATGACTGCATGAACAAAGTTAATGTCATGAGAAAGGGATCAGGCCCAATTTATGAAGGCTTCCAAGCTGGAATGTTTGTAAAATACTGTGAATTTTGGACCTGAAACCAGCTGATGTGTTCCAAAGACAGTCAGTTCTGAAAAACAAACAAAACAGTGCAAAAGTAACACTCTAGAGAGCTTTGGATCTTCTCACTTCCCACGCTCCATTATTCCCAACCCAATTCCCTCATGGAATTGTTCAGCTCTGATGATCCCTTAGAAATAAGGATGTTGTGTTATCAGCACTAGGAAAGGGTTATCCTTGTGGCCATGCGTGCTAAGGTCACATTATAGTTTCAGCCAACCTGAAAACAGGGATCTGAAGCCTAAAGATTGCAACTGACCTTAGTGGTGATCCTACCCCATTTTCTGTGGTCTACCCTGTGCCACTGGCACCTTTCGTAAAAAGAGGAGGAGTTCTTCGATGCATCTGACTTTTGTACTCTTCTCCTCTAACTGCCTTACGATACTATACGAAAGGAAAAAAAAAGTTCTGCTTCTCAGACAATTATGTGATTCATCAGGTTTTCTTTTTTTTTTTTTAATGAATTTTTTTATCTTTAATACTCTAAAACATGAAAATGTGATAAACCTTGAAAACATGGTAACATGTTAAACATAAACCTTCCATGGAACAAGTCTTATCATAAGGTTTTCAGGCCTTAAGAGAACCCAGAACTTGTGGATTCCACATAAGCATAGATAATTACTATGGAAATTATGAAGTCACTTCTGCACAAAGTCTGAGCATTAGAGAGCTCTTCCCCATAAAAACAAAAACAAAAACAAAAACAAAACAAAACAAAACAAAACAAAAAAAAAAAAAAAAAAAAAAAAAAAACAAAAAACCAAAACAAATGGAAGGTTATGGATTAATTCCCTATTCATTGTCCAAACTGCCTGAATGATGAAACAACAGTCTCTTCTGAAGGACTGAGAATGATGAGCTGATTTATTGTGATCTCAGTGAATATGCAAAAGACCAGTCAGATTTCTTTGGCCAGAAAGAGGCAAAAAGTTGTAGTGTCTTGTGGTTAGAGTTCTCACAGGAAAAATCTCAGTAATTCAAATGTCATTGTCCTGTACATTAAGCTGAAACTGCATACAATTTATAAGGAGATGTTTTGTCACCAGCTGTAACCCAAATGAAGATATTTCTTTTAAGGTCTTTATTAGTATCTTCTTTTTCAAAGTTGTCAGAAGATAAGCTATTGCACACTTTTTATTAGATCTTGTTGTGACAGTACATGACTGAATACATCAAGAACTAATCATAACTCTGCAATATTTAATTAGTTATTTTCCTTCCAAAATAGTCTTTATGTGTTTTATTCATTATCTTAGCCTGACCAATTAAATAGCAGTTAAATAGTGTAGTTTTATTTAAATTGCCAATTCTGATTATGGACCCTTTTGACTAGGATTTTTGGTGATGTATATTTTAAAGGAGAAAAGTAGTCAGAATAATGTACTCAGGGCAATCCTACTTGAAAAGCAATTTTAATTTGCATTATTGATAGACAAAAAAATATACAAAAGGTTTAATGGAGTTTAATAAGCAGGTCTTGTGATTGCAGCATATTCCCAATAGCTTCTGTCTATTATCTCAGCATTATAGTAATCCTAGGAGTCTGTTAGTTAAAATGTGTGAGCTTTTCCTATCCGCTGCCTCTCTGACTTTTTCATCAGTTTTTTTTCTGTTGCCTTTGGAAGAAATAGCAGCTTCTCAACTTTCCTCCGAGTCACTGAGTCCCACTGTGCATCCTGCTTCCAATTACAAAACATAATCACAATGGGTATGAAATTCTCTTTTTCATATCCATTTGCCAGGTGCAGTAATTGCATGATGAGCATGAAATGCCAGGGGAATCCTCCTATAAAGTGGATATTGAACGAACAACAAGTATAGATGGCAAAATTACAGTTCTCTGATCCTAACACTCCTGTCCTTTCTGCACATAAACTTTTTTTTTTCTTTTTCTGATCTGCTACAGTGTGGGTTATTATATGTTGCAATGAAATGCTGTATTGAAAAATGCAATATTCATGTCATTCATGTCAATTCACAATCAGTTGGAACAATCCTTAATTCTGATGATATTTTTTGTTATTGGTAAGTGGTGTAGAAGTATGATTTAATTTTATGGCTGGTTGATCAATAGGTCACTTCCATGATGGCTTAGATTGCTTATGATTTCTGCCATTGTCACTTGTGTTACTATTTCCTCACTTGTTAATTAACTTTTACTTATATTTTTCAAGAAAATAATACATTCAAAGTAGAAAATTGTGAATACATTTATACAGGACTATTAAGATGGAAATTCAGTTTATAAAATTAGTGAAAATGGACATTTATATCTGTTATATTTTGAATCACCACAAGACATAAGAACAGAATAGTACATCTCCATGGGCTAAAAAAATTTCTGTGAAAAATGGTTTCTTTTCAGGGAATAGTGACTATAGAATCTTTTATGTATTTGGAAATGCTTTTTTAAAATTTTTAATTTTTTGTTTATGAGGATGGCAAGTGCTAGAAATATAGGTTATTTTTATTAAGAAAATAATTATTTCAGAAATTTCCACAGTATTTATGGAACTGTAATTGTACCAGATTTTCCTTTCCTTCTCTAAATTGTACACTATGGAAGAATGTATTAACAATACTGTCTTAGCTGGAGGAAAATTCTGTGATACATTTTGGGATGTGTCATCTGACAGGAGAATACAGTCATAGCATTAACGGCGCAAAACTCTTTTAAACTAAACTCAGACTAAAAATTCTTAATTTTCAGCTGAAAATTATTAGCTTCCCCCCCCCTTTTAAATTATGTTTTTATTAATACTTTCACTAGGGATAAGTGAAAGAAACAGCTACCTTGAAGCCAAATAAAAATTCCTGACGAGACTTTCTTTAGTATTTGGATGCTATTATCCACTCCAAAGCTCAGTGAATTGAAGAGACAGACACACTGCAGTTGTCATTTTAATCAGCAGTAGTGGTGTAGAGCTGGTGGCAGTACATATTAGACTGAAAATGAATCACACAGTAGAAAAATGTCAATGAGACATGCTGAGGTCTACAGGAGGACTGACTTTTATTTATCTGTAGTATGAATTTCACTTCATCATTCAGGTTCTACAATTAAACAAAGAAAACAAGACTTCAGCTTAACTTGAGTTTAATGGGAGCAATATCTTATACTCAGGACAGCTGAGCCAATATTTTCCTAGGTAACTATGTTATCAATGTTAAGGATGTTAATAATATTTTGGCAAACATTGCAGTAAAAATTAGCCAAGAAAAAGGCACTGATCTATTGTAACTTTTATTTTTACTGCCAGTTAAACAACTTCCATCTCAATAAGTGATCTGTGCATCTGACATCTTCTTACTGGCGATAAGACTATTCATCCTGCTTTAGTTATTTTGACCCTTGAAAAGGGAACTCATATCCAAAATGTTTAATATGTATATTATTTCTCAACAAACAGTATAGGCTTGTCACTGATTCACTCCCACAGAATGAAGGGAGCTCTTGATACAGAGTCAGAAGTACTGTTGGTTGTTTAATTCTCTATAGTTCCAGTTCTTTAATCTGCTATTTATGAAATGGCAGAATTTAGTAGGACATTCTGAAATAAAAAATGCAATTAATTATTATACAAGCTTCTTTATAACTTTATTAATTTTGAAGAAATTGCAGGAAGCACAAAATAATTCCCCTAGAAATGAAGTAGCTGATACTTTACACTTACTACATTCGTGAAGACTTAAAGGTAGATGAGTAATAATTTTTCATTCTCAACAATAGTTTTACAGATAATGCTTGTGAAGGATGAGTAACAGGCTGTGCATTCCAATCTATTGGCACCATGCTACTAATTCACTCCAAAATAAGTTCACCATTTACTACCAACTAGGAAAGAAATGTAAAGATTTGCATTTTGCTCACATTATCTGCTTTCATAACAATTCATTTTCAAGCAAAGGCCATGAGCTTTTCTAAAACATATGTAAATCTATAGGCCATATTTACCATAAATATATATTGTGTCTGAACTCAAGCTTTTAATTAAAAATACAAAGTGGACACTGGAACAGGCTCCCCAGGGAAGTGGTCACAGCTCCAGCCTGGCAGAGACCAAGAAGTGTTTGGACAATGCTCTCAGGCACATGGGATGACCCTTGGGGATGGAGCTGTGCAGAGACTGGAGTTGGACTTCATGATCCTTGTGAGACCCTCACAACTCAGCATCTTCTGTGGTTCTGTGGTTCTGAGACACTGTGAAAACCTGGATATAATTAGTAATACAGTCACAACATCTTATGGGATATTTGGACCCACATTTGAGGTTCTATTATACCAATTTATGAAAAATATCACTGCTTGAAAAAAATAAATAGCCTTGCTTTTTTTGTCTGTTTTTTTTTGGTTGGTTGGTTTGGGGTTTTCTTGGTGGTGGTGGAGGTGATGGGTTTTTTTATTGTTTTTTTACTACTCAGTGTTTTGTTTCATGAATAACACTAACATGAAAAAAAGCTGATGGAATCTATTCTTCCTAAATTTTTACCCCCTTGAAGACACATAGGAAATATAATAAAATTCACCAGTTGAAGATAATTTTTACCAAGTTACTTCTGTGGTGTGAATAGAGAAAGCTCATAAATCAGTATTGCCATCAAATTTGAGTTACATTACTTTTGTCAGTTCTCAAAACTTTAAAAAAAAAAAAAAAAAAAAAACAAAAAAAAACAGAAAGGTGTCTGGAGATATTTAGAAACTGAGCCTTAATCTCACAGTCTACAACTCAAAAGAAAAAAAGAACAGGGAGTTCTGCAAAAATCAGTTGGATTTGAGAGCCTTTAGAATTAGTTAAAAAAACAGTTTAACCACATTCTGGGCAACAGATTCCCTCTGGGCAGCCTGAAGCTGTAATTCATGCAAAGATTTCCTCTATCATCTTAAGGAGGATACAACTTAAAAAGGTTTATATATAGTCCTACTCAGAACTGATATAGTGGCTTTATATTCATAATGTATGTCACAAAAGTACTTAAATAATAACAATGCTTACTTAACATATCTGACTTTAAATTCCAAGGTGATTGACTCTAGAGAGGCACTTTGTTCGGTAGTATGTATGGGGAATGTGCTAATTCTCAGCTTTCCGAGAACACTTTTGTGAAAAGTCAAAGAAAAAGCAGAGAAATAAATCATAAAGATGGTTTCAAATGCAATTTAAAAAAGTCCTGTCCAAAGAATTTTTGCTGGAACATGCTTGATTTAGGATATTCAATTTCCCTAGAAACTTAGGTATTGATTAGTCCTATAGCCCTCGGCAGGACTGGCTGTTTCTCAAAACATTGCATTAGAGGGTGATCACTGTGATCTATGAGTTAAGTGGAAAATGGAGTCTGCAGGATTTCTGTCCATATAGAGAGCCCTCACCAATATCACACCAATGCATTCTCCACGTGAATTTTGAGACGTGCAATTCTTATGAATAAATCCTAGGATTTTATCCAGGAGGGAATGGTCTTTTAAAAAATATTTACTACAGCTGGATAACTACAGAAATTCCTCTTTTAACAAATGTAAGAAATTCTTGGGTTTAATGCCCAACATTCAGAATGTTCAGAATATTTAATGCTGAATATTCAGAATTCTTAATACCATTCTAAACAGCCTGTTGCAAAAGTGGTGCATGAAGCACTAAACTTTCTGTAAGGGTGTAGAAATCTTTGTTCATCTGTAAAGGATAAGCCCCAGAAGCAATGGATATATTCAAGGCACTCTTTAAAATATTAAAAAAAAAGAATAAGCATATGAACTTTCTCAAATACTTTCCCTTTTCCATAGTAATTCAGAGGAAAATATAAATCACAGATATTAATAAAAATATTCTCATAAATAAAATACTGGATAAAATTCTCAGTGAATGTAATAACTTTAATTATGACACATTCCTCTGTAATGAAATGAATGCAATTTTATCAATTGAAAATGTGTCTAGTTCTTTCAACACTACAGCAACTAGCAAAATATTTGTGGCAAAACTTCACAGGATGCATATATAAAAATGTATATATCTATAAATATTTGAAAATTTCAGTTGAAAACTAAATATTAAGGGAGGTTTCTTCTCCTGTGTTTTATCACTTGTGCTTCTTGCAGATTTATTAGGATCTGTTGAATGTCTCTAGATTTATTTTTTCTTTTTATACTTTCCTTTTTTCCCAAAACTCAGGCAATTTACTTATTCCTTCTTACATTTGCACTGTTTTTATCAGCCTATTTTGTGTATTTCTATTATTTATGGTGAAATGCACATGTTACATAAAATTTAAGAGAATTCAACCCAACCATCAGTGTTTGCAAATCAATACTATGGTCTTGTTGTAACCTCAGATGGGTACACTCACCAACACAAACAAAACAGCGCAGAGGTCAGTAGAATTCTGTGCATTATGGATTAGAGGGATTGAATTATTCAGTTGCAGAGAATAGGTGCTGGAATTAAGACAACAAGGCAAACAATCTGATTAGTTTAAGTGTTTTTTTTAAATTTATTTATGTCTTTACCAAAATTATGAATTAATCTAGAAGGCATAATTCAAGGGAAAATTATTTTTTTTTATTTCTGTCCTGTTTTCGTTGTCCTGTAAAAATCACAGGATTCAAGATTTACCTCTGATTCATTTCTAAGAATGATTCAAAAATGTGGATGTTTGATACTGCAAAGTTTTTTAAATTTATAGAATTCCTTCGTGTGCCTGTGTGTCAGCTTTACTGTGACTTACAGCACCTTTAGCTGTTTTGGCTTTTTGTTAAGTACCTCTTTATTGCAAAATATTGCCTCAAAATTCACTAAATAAACAACTTCAACTTTTTAATAGCTTGTTTATATACTCTAGAAGAACACAGAATTTGTGTCCATTTGTATGTATAATTTCCTTTCTTGCTTTTGTACCCTTCCCACCAAACATGACTCTTTAGTCAAGTTTCCCCAGGCAGCTTCAGATCATAAGCAGAGCCCCATTCACTGGCTTAGCAATGTTTTCAATACAATAACAGTATTTGTTTGTTTAGGAACTTCCTTGTTAGTGCTTCAAAGTGCTTTATAAAACCTTAAATAGTACAGTCTGCTGGGGTTAAAATTTCCTTTGTTTGTTTGGGTACTTCTCCCCATTTCCTTCCCGATCCCCAGAGATAGAGGCTAATGAGCAAAGCGGGAAGAGGGGGCTGTGCTCATGCATCTCCCCCAGCCCTCATTAGCCACAGGGCATGTGCATTCCCATGGCACAGTTCATAACCCCAGGAAATGCCTTATAACCCCTTATCCCCCTTTAGGACCAATCCTGTATCAATTCTGTATCTATTCCTGTCCCAGTGCAGCTTATGAATACATAATTGCAGCAAATATATTTCACTTCCAATGATCATTTATTATCTGTCGCTGATATAGCAAAAACAGCTAAGTTTGGTTGTCCCTGGTTTCAGCTGATAATAACATTATGAATTCAAAAGTGAGGATGTCCAAGTCAATTTTCTGCTAAAGGGTACTTTTTTGGGTGGGGAGGGGGGAGGCATTAAAAAAAAAAGATATTCACCAGTTACACAGAATGATATTATGAGAAAAAAATACACTTTTATTGCCATGTAAAAAGTAATTTTAAAGAAAGAAAAGTTTCAGTAAGGCTTCTATAATGTGATAATTGAGGACTGGTTGGTAGACCTATTTTTCTTGCCAGGCACAAAATTTTTGACATCTAGATGGAGAACGAGCAGCTGCAAAAAAAAAAACTCGCACTGTGACCTTGAGAGGTCTCAGAAAGATAATCCAAGTTTATGATCTGTTTTCACCACCAAATGCCACAGAGATTTGCATATCTATAGGACAACAGCTTTTGAAGTCCTTCCTCTTTTCAGAGGTCAGTGAAATGGGGTGGGTCTTGAGGAGATGGCTTACAGATTTCTTGGGAGATTTACCAAAAAGGTAAAGATGAAAGGTGCTTTGGGTAAGAAGTAGGCAAAGACACCTGAACAGGAGAAAACAAGGAGACTGGGAGAAGAAACTGAACAGAGAAAATGAGGGAGCAACTGGGAGTTGATGGGTATGTAAGTACTACGTGTTTAAGTACAAACAAGTTTTATGAACTCTGTTTTTATAGGGTGTAGAGAGAATCAAGCATTTTGACATCCCTGAATAGACTTTTGGACAGATTAGCCAGACTTTTCCCCAACATCTATGAGAGAAAATTAGAGCCTAAAGGACTTCCTTAGACTTAGCTATCTAAAACTGGGTGAAATGAATCTGATCTACATGCACTGAGGAATTAGATGATCCCAATGACTGCCAGATTTCTCCATACAGGCCTGTCTTTATCATTTACCTACAATGGATTTTTTTTTCTCTAAGAACCTGCTTCCTCCGATACAATGGCAAACAGTGGCTGAGAAATGAATTAGGATCATGCAGGAAATGAGTGTGCAAGCAAATTGGCTTCTTGCCTTATTACATATAGAAGACCAAAGTTGTGTGGTAAATGGAAGAGAAGCGTAGAGAAAAGATGGTTTAATCATTAAGACAACTAAATGCTGTGAGAATCCAGATCTTTGCATTGGTGGCATTTTTGATGGAGCCAAACAATTCACGTAAACCAAATTTTTCATCAGTAGCCTTTACTGCACATTACTCATTTTCTGATTGCTCATCTTGGGTCATATGGGGACAGATTTTCCAAAACTGAGCACTCACTGCTGCAAATGAAGTCACTTAGATTTGAAGAGTGTTCTAAAAAGTGTTGCTGTTCTTGAGAGGGTGTGTTTCTAGTAGGGAATAAGTTTATATACTTGACAACACTGAAGTTTATCTGAGCCTCGGCTCTCTGCTCGTAGTATATGAATAATAACCCCATCAAACTCTCAAGGGCTGTGTGAAGTGAAAATCACCTCCTGTGTAAAGTATGTCACCTCCTGGCACAAAAGATCACAGAAATAGCTATAATGACCTTATATTTCCTTCAGAGGTTAGCTAGTATACCCTAAACAAGATCTAGAATCACATTGCACCAGAAATATAGAAAGAAATATTTAATAATGATCATTCACTATGTTAGGCTTGGGAAAGAAAAAAGATTTAGCTTGTCTCTGTAACTGACACAGATGGACAGGCCCAGTAGAAATTACACTGACAGCTCCCCTTCTGTGGTTCTTAAAAGTGTAATGTTCTTTTCATTTTCTTTCAACATTCATATTTGGGTTGTGTTGCCTACATGTGCAAAACCTTCTAAGGTTTTGAAGGCAGGGGACTAGAGGTGTGCGGTGGCTACCTGCCACGACCTCAAGCAGTCGAGAAGCGCCGGCTAGCACTGCCTGTGTGAGGCCGGGTGGCCGCCACGTGTGCGGGCACTCCAGGGGAATGGTGTCTGCTTCCCTGGTAGTGCTGAGCGCTGCAGCATGGGTAACGCAGCTTTGGTGGCTTCACACGCTGAGAGGAGGCGAAGGGAAGAGAGAAGGACACTTGTTTTCTAGCCCTAAGAACTTTTATTCCCCCATGCGTGGTAGAAACAAAATGCTCTCTGAGCAATGCAATGCAAAATGCCAGAGAACAAAGAAGGACAACAGGTTAAGTAGGGGGTGGGCAGACAGGGGTGGAAACCTGGCTCGCCCAATGGGGACAAACAATGGAGAAATGACATCAATCAGAACAACCAACGGTACCATAACAGAGGTGGGTACAGAGTCCTGGGACAAATAGAAAGGCTAAGGTGGGGTGATTGATACAGAACTTGAAGAAGCTGGGGGTGGTTACAAGATTGACACTCAACAGGGAGTGACAACCCCTGACTGATAGGACCAAACAAGGAGAAAACAAGGAGAGGTGAGGAGATTGACAGGTAACTGTGGATCCAAGTGGCAGGAATTCTCGGCGTAAACAACTTGGAGCGAACCACTGTGAGGGGAAAAATAGGGGAGTACAAGGAGCCAACCTAATTAACATTAATAAAACCCCTAACTAAATCAACCCAACCAACAACAGAGGTGTTTATATTGTAATTTATTTTTATCCGGAATTTAAGTTCTATTAAGGATATTGGTCATAAGATTGGGATAACTTTGTTCCCAAACCCACTCAGGTCAAAAGGAAAAATTCAAAAGCATTGAAGAGGTTCTGCCTACTTTGCAGCATGGCAACAGTCAGAGATATCCAAAGGAATGAGATAATTCTGGAACTAGAAGTGGAACAGCCATGTCAGCACCCAGCCCAGGTTTCCTACTGCCTGTAGGAAACATGCAGTAATCCTTGGGCTCTGCTTGGTGCTGGAGAGGCCTCCTCTGGAAACCGAGCTCTGGTTTGGACAAATCCCTTCAGGTGAGGTGCAGAGACAAGCCAGAGCAGAACAAGCTGCAGACAACATGACTGGGGAGAGGAAATACTGGTAAGAGCTGGCATTGTGCAGTATAAACGAAGGAAGGTTGACACAGCTGGTGTCGTGAATGAGTGTTTTAGGTTGTTTAAAGAATCGCTGGCAAAAGTATTGGAAAAGCATGCTTCATATAAAAGTGAAAGCGTGACCAGGCTCACTGGCAAGGTCCACTCTACTTTTTACTTGATGGTTAAAACACACAGAGAAAAAAAAACAAAACAAAATTCTAAAATCAATCAATATAAAACCAAAATCAACACAAAAACTATCTACAGGGAGTGGGGGGAAGGTAAGGATAAGGTTAAGGATACAGGTATGGGTAAGGGTAAGGGTAGGAAAGGATAAGGAAAAAAAGGAATAAGGGAAACCCTCCCATTTAGTTGCAAGGTTCCAAGTAGACACTTTGCTAGACTGAGCCCTAGACTTCACCAACAGTTTAGGCCTAAATGTTTAACAGCACTTAACCGATTGCTTCGGGCAAGCAATTTAACAAAAGATTCTATAGGATTTACTATAGAACAACAGTAACCCATTTACAGGCCTAACTTACAAATCTAAAGTGTTTAAGGATCTAGGAGAGCAAAGTTCATATTTATGGTAACCTAGACATGCTTGCATGCACACAGACCTAAGGAAGTCTGTACAAAATACACTTCTGTGAAACGTTTACCTCAAGCTCAGTGACGTGCTCATATCAGATGCCTTTGCATCTTCTCTGAGGGTGAAGGACTTTGCCATGAGGAGTGGGGGAATCAGCCCAGGCTGTGTCGCTACTGTTCAGTGGAGGACATCCAGGTACAGCAAACTTGAGTTTTCTCATTCTGAGAGGCCTCACTCAGAGGAAGGTTGATGGTTTCAGCCCCCTGCAGTCTAGGAGAGTTCAAAAGATCTCAGGAAGGCTGTTTATAGGGCCACAAGACAGACATAATAATTTTCCGTCCTGACTGCAATTTAGGTAACTTTCTTTGAAAGTTCAATAACAAAAATGTTATTCCACTTATTCTCATTCAGGCAAGAAAGTCTCCAAAGCTGTCCTCAATAGACAGCACTAGTTCCTGGGAGCAGACAGTGATTCTGAGCAGCTCTAGAGGAGCTGAGCCCTGGTGTTGTTCATAAAGGCCAAGACATAAAGAACTTATCTGAGATCACAGCCTGGCCCAAGGGGAGATGGGGCAGGGGGACAGGGGCACTGCACCACAATAGTTGTGTTTTAGGGTTTTACTACAGAACTCATAAAGTATTTAAGAATACTTCTTCCACAGAAGAGCAGAAGAATTTATTCCCACTTTGCAAGACAAAACCAGTAGGAAATACATGAAATTGAGTTTCAGCAGGACCCATTTTAGATATCAGGAAGAGTGTCTAATGTAAGCAAAGCACTAACAGTGCCCATGGCACTTTGGGAACGTCTATTACAGTAAGTCCTTAAGGAAAAGTTCTAAAAGTATCTTGGGATAACCAGAGGGATGGATGAGGTGAGCTATCCAGGACCTGCCAAATTTATCATTCCATACTTCTGTGTTTTAGCTATAAATCGCCTCAGGTAAGGCAAATTAACTTATGTTAAAAGCACTACTCTGCACTGTAGTGATTATAATGTTTCAAGAATCCCAGATATTTACTCTGTAATGGAATGGAAGAGATATGAGAGCTATTGAATTCTGTAGTTACCTTTAGTTAAAGAACTTTCACCTAGAATTAAAGCTTTTGCAAGTTAGCTCAAGAGACAGTCCTGAGAAATATCCCTCTCTAGTTGATTTTTAACACAAATTGTTATTAACGTAAGAAGAAATGCTATTTATGTAGAAGCAATAATATATATTTGCATGTAGATATTTATATACAGAGATTTATATGTACCTTTATGTAAACATAACAGATCCTTTGAAAGGGAGTCAGAGACTGAGCACTTGTGTGGTATTTTTTTAAACTGTTCCAGTCAAATACAAGTTATAAGCAATATAACTATTAGGGAAGGAAGAAAAATCTCCTCAAAAATGCTTTCATTTTACAATGCATGCATGATGTTTTATATCAAAATCTCTCTCAACAGCAAGAAGTGGTTATTCAATTTACATTCAATAATGCAGAAAAACAAGAAAGTACAACACAAAATCTGTTAGGAAAATGCTATTCTCTATAGTATGAGTGCAGCTTGCATTAAGGCTGTTCTGTCTTTTACTTCCTTTTTCACGCAAAGTGAAGGAAAACTGTTATATGAATTCAATCTCTAGTATTAACTGACCATGTCAGAGCACTCCCCTGAAATCAGCAGCATTTACTTGGCTGAACAAGACAGCAATATTCTCTATTCTCAGCAATTTTCTAGTTCTATTAAAGTTAGAAAGCAAACTGATGAAGGGAAATAAGCTATATACATGAAATGGATGTAAATTTATTTCATAAGTATAAAACTATCTTTCCAAAATATGCTTTATTTTTTTATTTGTATCTTTGAATTAAGCTTGTATTCATGAAGTAGCTTGCCAAGACACTCAGAGAGACTTTTATTAGTCATTTTTTAATTATTTAAAGCACTTCTGAGAAGTATCCAGTGTTCCCTGTTTTGTGTTTTTAGGGAATCTCACTCTGGTTAGAAGCTAAATTTATTTCCATTGTTGCTCATTTTAACATCTCTCTTTCTCAAGTCAGTAGCTCTGAAAATCTGATCAATTGGGCAACATATTTTAAAGTGAGATTTCTACTCTGAATACACAGGGATCACATTGTGGCATCTGGGCCAGCCTCCCTGCTCAAGCAGGGTCACCTAGAGCACGTGGCACAGGATTGCATCCAGGGGGTTCTGGAATATCCCCAGTGAGGAAGACTCCACAGCCTCTCTGGACAATCTGTTCCGTGCTTGGACACTGCCCAGCAAAGTCATATATATACACTTCCTCATATTCAGGTGGAACTTTCTGTGCCTCAGTTTCTGCCTGTTGTCTCTTATTTTATTGTGTAAGCACTTGAAAATATTCTTTCTCGTGACACTATATTTCTGTCACTGCCCATTTTATTTATTAAGCATCTCTACCTAATTCAAGTGAAACTGAGATAAACCAAAGTACAATACTACTATATTCTTCATTACATAAGCTCTCTGTGAGCAATTGCAGTGAACAGACCATTAAATAAGTAAATAAACCTCAGTCAGAAGGTGAAAGAAAACATTTACTACTTGTCCTTGGTGTGCTGGTTCTGAAAACATGAAAGGAAAAGCTTTGATAGGTATTTGAAAGTAATCAGCTTCAAAGATAAGCCTGATGCTTTTATTTACTTACTTAAACAAGGTATGTCAGCAGCAGACAGATTAAGAAAACTTTGAAAATGGTGCAAGTATTTTAAATTATGAGATCAAAATATGGTGTCTAACTTCAAACCCTCCCACCCCCAAAAAGTCTGCTTTATTTGTAGCTAATCATAAACTAATGAAGGATGACCTGAGACATCGAAATTCACTCTACTATTAACATTACATGTGAAGTAGCAGTACATCTTGGCTGTTGTGATGTGTTTATGAATGCTAGCACCAGGGCTAAAATTAGTCGTCAAAAAAAAAAAAATGCAACTAATGCTATTTAGTGTTATTAGGGCCAAGTGAAAACACAAGAGTTGAACAACCAAAGTGAGATTTATTTACCGTAATGCCATCTGGGATTTCTCAAACTCCTGCACAGCATTTGGGGACCATGGTGGCTTGCCCAGTAAGACAGACCCAGCTGTGGGTGACCACCAGCTTGGTGGCTGGTGAACCTGTGCCGTGTGTCTCATCTGAGGGCTGGAGAGCAGCTGTGTGCTGGGAAGGTTCCACAAAGAGCTGGAGGTTGTTGCTTTAAAAAAAAAAAAAAAAAAAAAAAAAAAAATTGGTGTTTGGCTCACAGCTAATAATTAGTGCTCCTAAAATGATAAGAAAGTTGAAAGATGTTAGTGTTGGCTTTGAAAGAATACAATTAGCTCAGTACTTTCCTTCAACCATTTCTTTTTGAAGTCCTTTGCAGAAAATGCTAAGCAATTTCCTTTCCCTTTTAACATCAATAACCCTTCTTGGTAGAAGTCTTTGTTTAAATAGTTTTCTGTTGTCTGCAAACAAATCAAAGGAAAATAAAGTTAATTAACTGAATGAATGTGTGGCTGAGAAAGAAGTGGGGATTAGTCAGTGTCGGTTCTTTGGCTGTGAGATGTTGATTGCAGATACTTGAGCGAGGCCTCTCTAACGTGAAAAGCTGACACTGTGACTTGCTGCCAAGGCTGCTGGTTACAGGGTGAGCCTCAGGCCAAGCCTGAATGACACAGCAGGCCTAAAATAAACTGTAACCTTCTCCTGTGTAATATGCTCCTTTCGATTTGGGTTCTGTGAAAAGCAGTGCTGGTGGGATTGTTTCAGCTTTTACTGGAAAGCATGAGGTGTGGAGGAGGACGATCCAATCTCACTCTCCCTAAAAATTGCACCTGTGACGCAGACTACAGGCTATCTGCATGTGCCTGTATGAGTACCTCTCAGGAAGTAAAAAAGTAACACTGAATGCAAAAATATCTTTATTAAACAATGTGGTCTTTCCATTCCTTTCTTGGAAGAAGCAGTCTTTAAAAAATCAAGTTAGTTTTCTTTGCACAAGCAGATCAAATGGGGTTTCCTCTGTCTTAACTGTTTAGAAGAAATTATATACACACTAATTCCATTTAAAAGAAATTATATACACACTGGATTTTATATTTTTCCCTAAGGTACAGAAGTAATGCTTCAGTGCTGAAAGTCCATGTGTTCATGCTGGTCAAGTAGTGGGATTTTTTGATGTTTTGAAAAAAAGAGAAGGTCTCACCTGGAATAGAGAAGCTGAAGTGGCTTCACACAATATTCCACACCTGTAGGCTGGCTCTCTCTGAGGATGGTAAAGTTTGCCTTCCCAGAAGTTGATAAGGGCACGATGAGAAGTTTTCTCAAAACAATAGCAGAAAATAATCCAAAGAAAGGATCAGACATTCAGGTCATCCTGGTATCACTAGAGGCAAGACCACAGCCATGCAGCAGTTTGTGTTGCTGCCCCTCTTGCCTGGATGTCCCTGTGATGGCTGTAACACTCCACAGAATGGAGCCAGAGCTCAGAACCAGTCCTTCCCTGCAGGATGGGACTGATATTGAGCAAATTGCACAGGGACAAAGTCCCTAAAACCTGTCCTAAAAGTGTATGGCTACACACTTTTCTAGCTGGTGTTTTTTATGCTAAGATTGTATGTTGGAGTTAATAGCTGCTGCTATCAAGTACTTACTTCAGAACAGCTGTGACGCTGGGGGACGTGAGGTCAGTGCATGAGTATTGATGACTGAAGGTGTCCCAGTGCCATCCTGGTGCAGGGAAGCCAAGCACTGGGGACATGCAAGCACCTCTTGTGTGTGACAGGTCTCCAACCCACCCTCAGGGTCTGGTCCCACCACCAGCTGAGGTCCAGGTACCTGATGACAATATCAGGAGCCTTGCCATAACCTAGTTGCTTCCTGTGAAGTGCTGCTAATCCTCTGGCAAGCAGTTACTAGGAGGAGAAAGAAAGAAATGGAGCACTTGCTGGGAGACCATTTTGGACACCTCATCAGTGGGAGGTTTCCCTTAATATCCACAAGCTTTGAGGACATAGCCCAGCTGCTGGGTAATAAATTACTGATTACTGCTGGGTCTGACAGACTGGGGACACCTTAGGTGTGTGGAAATGCGAGTAGGTAAAATCCACACCAGTGATGCTTGTGAACTGCACCCTAAGGCCATTGCCACATAGAAAACATCCTATTACCCACAGGGTTGACACAATCCTGGTTGTTGGTTTAAAAAAAGAAAGAAGAGAAACCCAACACTATTTGGTTTAAGTAATGTCATATGTCTGGGTTGCTTGATGAGATGGGGGTAATGATATGCAATCCTGTCTTGTAACTGCAGCATAATGGCAATGTCATAATAAGTAGTGGAGTGATTTTGAAGAAAATAACTCTTTCCACTAAGAATTATATTCCATTTTATTAAACTATGTGTTTAAGTTGCTCAATTAACTAAGTGAACAAAATCAAGTTTTCTACTTTTTGTTAAAGGGATGTTTCTGGACATGATGCTCTATGCATTTGTCAGGCAAAAGGATAAAACCTCTTTGATTTCAGCAGAAAAGAATGCTAATTCTGTGTCTTCATTTCTGTTCAAGCGAGCCAGTGGCTTTTTGTTGTGTTAGTGTAGCTGATCAGAAATTAACCTAGAAAGAGTAGCAATTGTTAATTGAATCTTCTAACTACAATGTGGCCTGACAATAGGCAAGTGCAGTATTTATGTGTACAGAGATATCAATTTCTTTTTTTTTTTTAATTTCTTTTTTTTTTCCCTTTTTTTACATATTTTGTATAGCTGGGAAATAAGCAGGTCTTTAATCACTGCAGGAAGAAATGTACCCTAGGTCCAGTTTCAGAAGGCTGGTGTGGCAGTGCATCCTCACAGGTACCACACAATGTCCTATGGCCACTGTGAAACTGGCCCTGTGCAGCTCTTCTGTGAAACATCAGCATGAATGAGTGTGGGCTGTGCAGCAAAGCCAAATTGCAACCAGAGACGCCTCAGAAATACAGCTTCTCAAAACCTTTACTTTCCTCTTTTCTTCTGCAAAAAAAAAAAGTCCTGGGGGAAAAAAAGGATCAGTATTGGAGTAAAAAAGGCAAATAATGCAGAAATGGATGTGCTGCCTTGGCTCCTGTGCTGCCTTGGCTGCTGTTTCACAGAGTACAGATTGGCAAGACTCCTCAACAGAATTAGCTTCAGCAGGAAAATCCAATGAAGGATTGATTTATAACTGTTGGTTGAAGGGGCATCTGCCAGTTGTTGTCTCTATAATGTAAATGTTCATAATGTAATGTGACTTATTTTGAAGCAGGGAAAGCTTGTGTGCCCATTGAATGCAGATATGATTCAGACCTTTTAGAGGGCTTGATTGTAAAATTCAGCTTGGTTTTAAACTGGAGTCCCTCATGATTAGGTATGTAATATTTGAATGTACTAAACTGCTTTGTAAAAAAAAAATGTTGCTTCTCAAATTGCAGACCCAAATTTTCATTAGGGTGTGAAGAGGTGGGGACAGCTGTTTATCAGATTTTTTTCTTTTTGCATCAGATGAAAATGGCATATAGACTTCAGCATCAGAGGTGAAATTGCCTGAAATCCCAAAGTAGATAAGGAAAGTTTAGCACCTAAGGACTCACAAAGCTTTCCCTTCTGAAAGGTTGTTGGATTTTTGCACAGAGAAAAAACAGTATCATAGTTTAGGACAGGAGACGAATGCCACATTATATCCATCAAATATAACAGGGAGAAAAATGATTTTGTTATTTAAAATCTAATCTCTGACAAAGCTTCATCAGAGAATTGCTGCTAAAATCACTACTTTGACATGAAAGTTGTCCCATGATTTTTTAAAGGTGTGCTCAGCATCTATGATTAAAATTAAACTGAAAATAATGTTATCCTCATCACATTCCCTAACCATGTAGTCAAGGCTGATTCAGATGAGAAAACCACCTAATGAATCATCAGACCTTTTTCCTGCATTCCCTAGGCAGGCCACGCTACCTTTAATTTCAGTTTTCCTACAAAATAATTCTTCTACATATAAGACAGGCTGAGATAATAATTCAGTGTTGGGATTCATTTTATTAAATTTGAGCCAGTCAACATGGATTTCTTTAAGCCAACAGAGATCTAGAAAATATAGTCAATAAGAATTAAGGCTAAATTGATCTTGCCATAAGATAGGCAGTTACGCCAGGTCAGATGGATTGGTCCCTAAAAGAGAAATGCATGTTCCTCTCAATTGCTTACAACCCCAGAGGAGCAGCTGAGCTGGAGATGCTGCATGCTATGCCTCTGCAGTTATCTGGGGTGAGGAGCCTTCACAGTGTCAGATTTGCAGTACATCTGTCACATCTCCCTTTACTCTCAGGCTTTAGAAATATTCTGTTAGAACTGAATACCTCTGAAATCAAAGGTCATTTCTGGAATTTCACATCTAGAGGCTGGATCTTTTTGTAGAATTCATCCACAGCTGTAATTTCCTTGATAATTTATCCAACATTTCAGCAAAATCACTTGCTTTCCATTCTTTATTAAATTTTGTAAGAAATCTCAATAAGATTCTTATTAAATGTGATACTTTATATATTCTATTTTGTGTAATTTCCAAATCAGAAGATCTTAGTACCATTTTTTATCCCTATTTTACTTGGGCACTCATGCATATTTAGAGATACATAACTACATAACAATAATTATACAGAAATAGAGAATAATAAAACAGACTCCAAACTGTAGAGTATCTAGAAATATAAATTCTGAATTGTATATGTGTGTATGGACTATTAGTTCTGTTATTATTTTAAAAACAATGTCAGAGCACACAAGAGAGATAATTGGAAATGGTAGGGTGTTAGAAAATAAAATATAAGGAAACCCACCAAATTACGGGTGAATCTACAGAAAATTTTTACTAAAAATAAAAGGAGGCAATCTTGGGAGTTACAGTCTCTTCATCAGTCTATGAGAGAGCAGAACAAAGAGATCAGAAAATGTATACTTAAAGGATGGTGATTCAGAGCTCATAAGGGAATATATTATTGTAGTATGAGTAAAAGGTCTATGGGAAATATTTTTCTTGGGAGACCAGGAAATGTCTGAAAAAACTAAGCCACAGGGTGCATTAAAGAGAAATGTTTCCCTGGGTCACCATTCCTTTTACAGAAGGAAAGAGGAATCTATTAAGTCAGGAATGGACAGTAAGATCAAGGGAAATTAATGAGCTGGAAGAGAGACTTTTAGAGCTGTAGTAATGCTCAGACCTGTGGGCTGCCCTGAAATAGGATTCTGTTTTCCTGAAAACCAGTGATAACTTCATGCAGCTGCTCATTAGATAGTGCAGATAGCAGAGGAGAAATTGAAACTCTGGATGTGCTAGATTAGCGTTTTCCCTCTATTTCCTCCATTTATTTTCCAGATGACATACTGTTTCCCTATTATGTCTTATTTATTTATTCCTCTTCCAACTCTATTAACCTCAGTGGATCAACAACAGAAATGACTATGGCCCATTGACTGCAGAATCTTATTTGATATTGACTGTTTTCTTTAGGACCATTTGATTGACACAAATTATTACAGTAGATGTGTATTGTAATTTGTAATGAAACATTTTATCTATTTGAATCCAGATAGCCTTTCTTCCAGTCTCCATTTGTAATGCTGCTTATTGGGATCTTTAAACCTTTATTGTATCAAATAGCAGTTATTTGTAGGGGCAGCTAAGAGCTAGGGAGGATTAATGCACAATCCTTCCACACTTAAATATCTGGCTGTTTTCATCTTGTCCTAGGTCACCACTGGGAATGAATTTGGTCACCTTGCCCTGGTACATATTTACAAAACTCAAGGAAGTGCCATGGAATTTGATGCAGTTATCAGTCTCACTTTAAAGGGGTACCAGAATTGAAATGATAGAAATCTCACCGACCAGGATTGAGGTACTTTGCAGGATTGTATCAGATGTTTAACACTGAGTTACACTACATTTATTTTTCTTTTATTCTTTCTTTCTCAAGCTCTGGACTTCTTCATCATAAATATTAAATATACATTACATGTAGAGAATGTGGGAAAGGGATGCAAAAGGGGTAATGAATAATATTTGGCTGTTTTTAGCAGGACTCACAACACAAATCACTGCTTTAAAAAGCTACAGATATTGTATTAGCTTTTATTTGAAGTTCAGGAAAATAGCTACTCTCTGGTTTGATGCTTTGTGAATTGAAGGATAAGACCTTCTTCTTGGGTATTGAATCAGGGCAATGCATCCTCTTGGCTTGGGGGTGCACAAAGCAGAAGTCAGATTTTCTCAGGTAAATATGGCTTAAAATTTGGCCACAGGTGGCTTGTCTCCACAGCCAAGTAAACTATTTCAGGAAAAGAGGACAGAATCCAGGTTGAAGGCAGACAGATGTCAGGAGAGAGAGGCAGTTCAGGCAGCTGCTCTGCTCTCTCCTGGCACAGATCCTGTGCTCTTCCCAGGAGGTGCTGCTGGTCTGGGAAAAGGGGCGAAAACAAATCCTACCTGCAGCTGAGAAATCTGAAAAAAACAGCAAAAACACCATGACTGGTAACCTGCTGCTCAGAATTGTCTCTTAAACTCCACACTGCCCATCTTGCTGCTGAGGCAGCTGGGAACCCATCCCAGCACTCTGCTGATGGGGCAGACGAATGAGCACGAGAGAAATCCTGGATTCCAGTGTGCTACAGAGGTGTGGAATACTTGCCATGCGCTATAAGTGATCAGCAGCTTCTGACACTGGCCAAGCTGGAAATCAGAACAAAATGTTGTTTTGATTTGATCTGAACTATAACTGTTTAATTCTTCTGGCTTTCTCACCAACCAAGGAAAGGAAGGAAAAAATAATCTGAATTTATTTTCCTTTGATGAAAACTGAAGTGTGTTTGATTTTAGTGAGGGTTTGTGAAGGCTTGTTTTCTCCATTTCCCTTCTCTTTCTCTCTTTTTGATTAATGTCCATTAAACTTTTGGGTAAAATTATTTAAAACAGAGAGAAAATGTTTTCTATCAAATAAAATGATCTGATTTCCTACAAGGGGTTTTTCTTTTTCTTTTTTTTTCTTTGTTGTCCAATATGCTAATTAAAAAGCACCTAAAATCTCCGCTACTTTCTCCTCAAAAAAAAAAAAAAGGAAAGCAATTTTTCTGACTTAGCATTTTGAAGCATTATATTTTATTCTACACAGTAGAATCAAATATAGTTCTCCCAAAGCAATAGCACATGTACTCAAAACACATTCCTTTTGCAGGGGAGATAACTTCTGAAAGCATTGCTTAGATACCATCAGTCTCCCTTTGCTGTAACAGCCTCAGAAGACATAGAAATATGCATTAAGAAATTTATGGCTATTTCAAATTGTATTAGGGCAGCTATCCTCCTTCACTTTACTAAAGAGCTTTCTGATACAAAGGGTCCAACAGAGTTTCCTCACTTGTGTTCTAACTAGGGTTTAAGTGACTAGAAGATCTTTCTTACTTTTCTTCTTGGAAATGGCTCACTAGCAGTTAATCAGTGTTAAATTGCACAGCCCACTTACATTATGCATAGAAATAGAAAACACTTATGCCATTAAATGTTTATGTCATTAGCAGCTGTATTTTGACCTATGTTGGAGCTGTTACCGAATTAAAATAACTTTTTTAAAAATATAGCATCATGTCACTCATGAAGCAGTTAGGAAGAAGGAGTTTCATAGATCAGAGACAGCTAACACAAGCAAAAAAGACTACTTAATTTTAATATGTTAATGTAATAAAGAATATATGACATTGAATGACAGGCAACAAGAAGTGTAAGAGTGACTCTTTTTTTCCAGATGTCAACATTAAAGAAGCCTGGACTTTGAGAAGGCACCCATGCTTATGTAAATTATGGACAAAATACTCTCCTAAGTTGTTTTGAGAGTGCCTGTTTTTCACTTAATCAAGCAAAAACTAATAAGGTAAAAATAAGTGTTAACCTTCCACCTCTGGATCATTTTAAAGTCACTTGCTCTTAGCTCTCTCCTAGTATGAATTGCCAAGTGGCAGAGCCACGTTTTGGTGTTTGGAAGATTAAGGTAGACAAAAATCAAACAATAAAGAAACACTAAGTTTCCACAGTGATGAAAAATGTATTGAGTATCACCCCTCCATGGACGAATGAAATATTCCACCATGTTTTTTGCTTACAAAAGTATTACCCCTCTTTCTACAATATGGATATTATCTAGGGGGATGGTGTGCCTGGAGCATGCAGTGATGTGGGGAATGGAATGGGACCTTTGCTTAGGCACTGCCCCCCTGCTCAGCCTTTACCCTGGGTGTTGGCACTGAAACCTCTGTCCCTGCAGAGCCCCTGGAGTGATGGGAGCACTCCCAAGGGAAATGTTGCTCTCTGTGCTATACAAATAGCACACAGAGCTCACAGATGAAGTGTTATAAAGTCTCCTCACCATGCAAACCTATTAATCCAGTCAGCTGCGCAGTACTGAGGCAATGCTTCTTTGGGAGAAAGATCCAGCATGTTAGCCTGGTCCCCTCATTCCTGTGACACAGAGGCAGGACAGGCTTTCTTTGCCATCTTTCACAGGATTTTAAGCTTTTGTGCCTGGTAAAAAGCCAAAGCTGAAATCCCGGTTCATCTTGTTATTCAGTACACAGTGTAATGCTTGCCTTGCAAATTCACCTCCATGCTTTCCCCATATGTGAATAATTTCAAAGGTTTTAAACTGAAAGGATAATAACTCTTGTGTCTGACCTTCTTCTTCCAAATTATACTTCCTTTCAGTGTCTTCTATCTGTTCTAGGCAGCAAGGCTGACTTTCTAAATTCTGCTAAAATAAACTTACAGGATTAAGATATACAGGTGTTCAGGCAGAGCATCATAATAGCAGGTAAGAAAAGAAATCCAAATAAAATAATAATGAACTATTACCAAGTTTAATCCATAAACCTTGAAATAATTTTCCCTCAGTATTTCAATAAAAATTCCAGGACAGACTAGATGCTTCCCTGGATTCCAGTGATTTTTTTAATGTGAACCATAATTCACTGTTTATTTTCCTACATATACCTCCCATGGAATTTCAGTGGAGTATAAGTGCAGGTGGAGCAGCAGGTTAAGAGCTGAGGAGTAGACTGCTGGAGATCTGTTGTTACTGGAGGTCAATTGCATCATTTAGTGGGGAGCAGATTCCTATTTTTAAGCACCTAAGTGCCATAAATAGGAACTTAGTTCCATTGTATAGTCAGTGGCAATATACAGACTCCTAAATTAGTTGTTCTTGTTTAAAGTCTGAAGGACTCAACCTCTATACAGTCAGTTAATATTAATATTTCCCTGGTCCCATTCTTCTACTGAATTGTGTAAGTTTGTCTTGGATTGAATACAAAGGGAATTACCTTTGTGACCAAAACATATATGGAATTAAAACCCACTTTCCTCATTTCTTTCTTCAAAATAAGAATACTCTATTGACAAGCACAGTCAATTCAAGGACACACTCAGTAGATGCTTCTGAATTATCCACTTCTTTTCTCTCTCTGAATACAGTGGGCAAGTAATGGCAATTGCAATGTGCCGAGTTTCTTACAGAGCAGAGTAAGCCATAAGGACATACAACAGTGAAATAAATCTTTTGCTGTTGTGCCTTCAACTGCAGTAACTGAAAATATAACAGAGATCTGCTGTGCAGAGCAACACATGCCAGCATGGTGGAGGACAGCTGGAAGAAGAAATGCATATTGTGAATTGTAATAACAATGGACAGGTGTATGAGAGTTTTCTGAACTGGGGAACATGTTCCTGAAACTTGGCACATGTTGCTGTTTGCTCCTGGGCTGACATCCAGCAGAGAGTGAGAAGAAGCGAAATTGCTGCCATTAGTTTTGCAGTGTGCACAATTTCAGATTCACCAGATACCCAGGTATACCAGAGAAACATTTCTAAATCACACCAGAGCAGCTGTCAGGCAAGAGACTATGATCACATAATGTTTCGTGTAACCTATGAGATCTTAAAAAGTAGGTCAGATTCACACTGAGGGCAGTGAAAGCAGAAACCTAAAGATCACCAAAACTGCTAAAAAACTTGGGTTTATCCTGTGATATTCTTCATACTAGTTAATTATTTACTTAAGTCTATATTATTTGGCACTAAGGGTAGAAGTTGAGCATCTTTACTGTTAGACATAGTGGTATCCTCAATGTGTAGCAGAGAGGGACAAGAACGCCAGAGCTCAGATCTGCCTCTCAGTCCTACTGAATAAAGAGGGAGTCATGTGATTACTGCAGATAGACAAGGGTGAAGCCATGTAAACAGAACCCCAAAACTGAAGTAATATCGGAGTGAACAGCACAGGAAAGCACCATTGTGCAAAAATCATAAATGCAAAAAAAAAAAAAAAATGGCACAGAAATTAATTTTTTTGTATCTGTAATACTTTTTAGAGCCTGAGTAAATCCAGGCTGGGTTACATCTCCTTTTATTAGGCAGTTTATGTTGAAATTATTAACATTTGGTATACTTAAAATATGTCTCAGTAGACTATAGAAATTAATGTATTTCGCCTATTTTTAGACATCTACAGTTTAGATCTTTCAGGGGTCAAGTGAATCCCACTCAAGGCATCTGTCTGTCTTAGAAAGAGATTTCAGTCATTGTGTTTTCAAACTATGCACCTATATTTAAAAATAGATTTTCTGGTTAAATAATCTGAACAAGGGTTTTCCTGAGGCTTTTATCAGTGACTTCAGGATGTATCCTAACCTCTGAGTATTCAAAACTGAACTCTTTCTGTAACTACTGTGATCTTACAAAAATTGTATCAAATTGTACAGGGTAATTTTCCTTCTGAGAGCATGAGAAAAGTATTTTTTGGATGAGGTTAAAAATCTTTTTCATCTCATAAGAAAAATAAATCAACATATTAAAACAAAGAACTTTAACATATTGTCATATATGCTATTCATTGAAATCTAAACAAAAAATGTCCTGCTTAGTTTCTCATATGCACATATACGTTTCTTATAAACATTTCTTCATATGCTTATGTCTCTCAGGGTAAATCTAGAAATGCTAATATTTGAAGAGTGGTATGGAAATGAGCACAAAGGATGCCTTAGGTACAGGCAAAGGTTGGCTGCAGAAATCAAAATGAAAAGAGAGATTTAATGTCCCAAGCAGGAAGATATTTAAACATACTTTGAATTTTGAATGCCCAAAGGAATTAAAAATGTGCTAATGTTAAACACATGCTTAAGTACCCTTTCTGACTGTCAGCATTTTCTTGAATTGAACATGAGCTCATGTCTGGAAGGAAGAGAGTGTCAAATGTCAAAATAAAATTTTAAAAATTACAATAAATAAATAACTAATGCACGTTTTATTCTATCTCAGCGCACATAAAATTTTCTGGTGTCCTGTCACACATTTAAAGAAGAAACACTGGTAGAAAAGAAGCCATCCTAAACCACAACATGAAAATCCATACTGATGATATAAATGTTGAAGGATCTGTCCAAATAAATCAGGAAGACAGAGGATCACACAGCTCTAATCTGTATGAAGTTATTGTATAAGTCCATCTTAGAAGGTGATAAAAACAACCTGGAGAATGAGATTTTTCTGGGAAAAATTGAAATGAAATAAAATGTCCAAGATGCAGCAAAGCCTTTGTCATTAGTAAACACTAGGACAGGATCCAACCAACTGACTTTGTTAAATCTCTGCTTCATTCTCTGTGACATTAATTATCTGCATTTGACTGGCAGTCATCTATTCCCAGTTTGGACAATTTCCCATTAGTGTACCAGGCACACGGCCTGTACAGGAGTTATCAGGCAAAACAGCGACTACATTGGACTGGACTGGAACACAGTCCTGGCTGCATGAGTCAAATATCACAGGAATTTGTGTGTGGACGATGTTTACCCAGACTTTTCAAGCTCTTGAAAACACATAGTAGGAAAAAAAAAACCAAACCAAACCAAACCAAACCAAACCAAAACAAAAAAAAAAACACAAACAAAAAAAACCAACAAACCTAAAAGTTCCAATCCTTTCATTTTAAAAGTCCTTGCTTTTTCATCTGTAAGAAATCCATTACCAAGGTATCAAGGTATTAACACGAGGCTTCTTTTTCTCTCTTTCCCAAAGTACAATGTGTCCCAAGACTTATTAATTATAAAAGTGTCAGTTCCACAGTCACAAAGCACAATCTCTAATCTCCCACTGCCTGCTGGCTCACAAATATATAGATATCTGTACATATATACATATATGTACACCCATATACAAATACATATATACAATGATTGCAATTTTCATATATTTGCCTCCAGGAAAAAAAAAAAAAAAAAAAAAAAAGGAACAAAAAAAAAAAAAAAAAAAAACAAACAGAAAACCCACAGAATAATAATGAATAGAAAACTATTTGAATGAGTGAAAATTAAACCTTGGCATTCCAAGCTAATGGTATTCATATTTGAGAAAGAAAAAAAAGAAATAAGTATAGCTTTGAAATCTGTAGTGAGGCCATGCACCCATGGACAGAGAGATGGAGCTTGAGGCACAAACCTGGAGCAAATCACACCATGACAGCAGCATACAAAGGACCAGGTTGTGCATCTGAAAACATGAAAAAGGAACATGCTGTGTCTGAAAAAGTGTTTGGAAGTACAACAATTGTAGCTCTGATTCATTTTGTATAAGCTTGTAGATAGAAGGACTAATTTGTTTCTAGGAATGGTTTCTTATGGTCACAATTTGACATCCAAAGCTTAACACTGTGGTGTGCTGCTCTTCCTAGGCAGTTTTTTCTCATCCAGACTCCTGGATCCTCTCTGTAAACATTGCAGTTTTGTCTTCCATGGGATACAGTACAGAGAGAGTGTTTTCATCTTGCTAGCAATAAATGGGCAGTTGTTTACCCCAGAGATTATGTGTAGACCCAGCAACTGAAACTGGTGTGCTATCTCCTTAATTATCCAGTCTACAATTTGGTCTACAGTCTACTGTTGCTTTGGAATGACATTATAACAATGTCAGGTTGAGTAGAATATTAAATACCACCCTAAATGGTGTTAAATTGGCACTAAATAGACATTTCCCATGATAAAAATAACCAAATGAGTTTTACTGTATCTGGCTAGAGCATATAAACAGCGTCAGCTGTCTAATGGGGATAAAGGGAAAAATGGTTTAGACACTTTGCTGCTTCCTAGTGCTTTCTCCTGGTTTGACCAGTCTATTCCAGCCGTGCTAGTTCTTGCCAATTTCTGTGCTGTTCTATCCAGTGCTTCAAAGAAACGTGTTGCATGTGGGGGGCACATGTCAAGAGGAGAGGAGTGGAGAGTGGCAGCAGCCATCATGCAAGGAGCCAATGCCTTCAAGAAACAAATTGCTGTTTCTGGAAGTGTCTTTTTTTGTCTTGAGGTAAATTATTTAAAGACTAATTTTTTGACAACAGATCTAAATGAACTTGGCAATTTCGCTGCATTGGATCAGACCTGTAAACCTTTACTTTAGCCCACTGTTTCTCAAAGGGATGAGTAAAAGTCTATTTATAAAGTTGCATGGAACAGAGCAATTAGGAGATATCCCACTCACAGATAAATGGCTTTCTATCAAGAGTGCTTGAAAGCTGAACTAGAGTAGATTAATTCAGCTAAGAGACTGCATGGTAGGAAGGCAGATTCATGGACATGCTTTGGAAACTCAAATTTACATAGAGACCCCAACATGAACCAGTCATGCTGGCATACCATTTAATAGAAGATTCGTGGTTTGGCACCCATCTCTGCATTCACTAGCCAAAATTAACTTATTTTGTCAGATGTGGACAGAGAACAGCAGAATATAAATAGTGGAAATAAGTAGATAAAGAGCTGAGAAGGAAATCCAGCCAGATACTAAAGATACAAAATAACCAACTGCATGGTTTACATAGAATTGCATATTTCGTGTCTGTTTGGTCTCAGACAAGAGTAATGTAATTTCTCTCCACTGTGAAGTAAAGTGGATACAGCTGAGATATCTGGTGCTGTAAAATCACAGGTGGTACTCACCTGCCAGAAAGAACACCAAAGCTCTCTCTGTGCCTTTATCCAATGAAGTTGTCTTCAAGCTGACTTAGAATCTTCTAGAATTGATGAACTTTAGTGATTGTGAAAATTGTGTCCCTTTTCTTGATGACTATCCCTGTCAGATTTTAACACTGATGCTTTTTCTCTTATGGAGGAGAACTAGTATTTGCTGATGACTTCAAACTACATCCCAAGAGATATATTTTCTGGGGTTCAATGAAACTTTTTTAATGCTTAAACTGATTCAAGGTAAAAATCAGTATCTCCGAGGTATAACCATATGAGTTTTGAAGGAAAAAGTCATATACATCAAATGATATCTGTGGGGGCAGAATTCATTTCAGAAGTGTTAAGTAAAACCAAAATTATCAGCATAAAAAATGTATTAAATGAATGTTTGAAAGAAATTAAGACATTTTTCTATGTTATAACATTGAAATGTAATGTAATTTGCAAACATGATCTGTTTTTTTTCATATCAGTTTCTAAGGGTCCTTGATGCAGATACTGAGCTCTCATGCTGACTCACCCTCTTATCAAACAGATGGATCTGTTCACTTCCAGGAATGTGAGAGAATTAGGTTGTTTCTGAGAACCAGATGGATGTAAAGGCAGGAATAACAGCAAAGGACAAGTTGGTGTTGCACTTTACAGCTTCTTTTCTGTTTCCAAGGCAGCATAAATGGCAAATCCAAGGAAAGGGGCAACTTTAGCAGAGATTCAGAGAGGGCATCAGGTGAGAAAATCCCTTCTGGGTTACATGGCTGCTGCTCATGTGCACATGCCTCAGACAGGCTGTTCTTCACTTACCTGCAGTTTGTTCAGCTGGTAGAATTCCTTACTTGTCCACAAGTGGGGATTTGCCTGGAGGTTCTTCTGGATATGCTTATACTATTGCCAAGTAAGCTCACAGAACTAAGATGAGCATTAGCAGAATTTCTCCCATGCTAACAGTTCATCCTCTCATTTCCCCCATATGGTTGTCTGATATCTGCACAGCTTTCCTGATCCAACAGCTAAGTTTTGTTTGCCAGCATATGCATTTTGGACTGTGAGAAGGGATTTCTCCATAGTAAACTAATAGCCCTGAAGTAAAAGAATTCTGTAGGCATTTCATGTTGCTGTTAAGAAGACTGATCAATTATAGACAGCTCTCTCTTTGAAAAAGGTCACAGAGATAAAAAATTGTTATGAAAAATAATGGAAAGAGTGGAAGCTGATTTCCGAATTACAAGAGATTAAACAACAAAACTGTTTACTACTTAGTAATATGACCTTGTTTAAATATTGTTTCTTACTGCATCTTTTTTTTTCATTGTTTTGTTTTGGTTTGGGTTTTTTTTTTTTTTTTTTTGTTTTTTTTTTTTTTTTTTTTTTTTTTTTTGTTTTTTTTTTTGTTTGTTTTTTTTTTTGTTTGTTTGTTTTTTGGTTTTTGGTTTTTTTTTCAATATATTATTCTTAGGAAAACATTTTTTTTCCTTCAGGGTGTCTATTCAGCATGTACTTTTTATGTAACCTGGCCTCTACAAACTTCGCAATGAATGGGACAAAGTTGAATAACTGTCTCAGAAAATAAAACTGATGAAATATTTTATGAGAGATTTTCACTGCAATGGAAGCCTGGTGTACTCCAGTGTGCAGCACTTGGCACATGTAAATAGCAAAGCATAAGAAGGATTACCAGCTACTAATTTTATGAAAGACTACTGGAACTAAGAGCAGTGTTGCTATCACCAGACTTCAAGGATAACGGCAAACTGAAATAAATCACTCATTCCTTTTTAGCAGAAAGAAATTTTATGATAAAAATGTTTTAAGTTGATGGAGAAATGAGGGGAAATGGTTTAATGTTCAGAGCTGAAGAATGCTGCCTGAAAAGCAATGTTTTTGGAAAGATTCAGGTATTGATCAGGCACAAGTGCTTTGGGCAGTCATTTACTAAGGGGTTACAGCAAAACAGAAGTAAAATTTATTTTAAACTGATAGACAAATTTTAGTGCTACAAAGACATTGGTAAGAGAATATGTTTTCCCAGAATACTTCTGATGGCAGGAGGACTTTATTCTTGCTTTTTAGCCTTAGGGCATTTGTTTCATTTTTGTTGCTTTGAACAGAATTGTTCATGTGAGTCTGGGTTATTCACATGCCTTGGAGTTATTGGTCTCACCCAGACTTTGCAATCAGAGATACAGATCCTGATACAGTTGACTGCTCACAGAAGTGTGAATCTGGGAATACATAAGAGCATCAAAGTATTTTACACTATGCAGAGGATCTTTTGACATATTTACACAGCTAAAAATTGAAATTGATGCTCTTTGGTATCTTCCTGAGAGACGGTGCTCTTATGTTTCAGAAATGACCCTAAGTACCATTCTGCCCCTTTGAATACCCCAATATGCTAAACCAAAGCCTAAAGTCAAGCTGATATGTAAGTGCATTAAGGAATAGGTAAGTTTTTCTTTCTACTTCTGTTGGGAAGGGGTGAAAAATGCTAACTATCTTCTAAGAAATGCAGATGGGAATAAAGGTTAATGGGTTACACCATTTAAATGCATATGACATTGGTAAAAAAAGGAAGTAATTTAAAATTTTATCTAATTTTTCTGTGGCTCTCTATACAATGCTATTTTTGGCTGTGTTACTATTTTATTTTATTGATTATTCTTATATTTTGGTAACAGTGGGTTGATGAATAAAAATACTGTTAGCTTGCCTGGGAGAAATTTGTAGAACAATATGCAGCAGAGGAGAGGACTTTCTGGATCTCTGACTCAGAAAAAAAGGGAAATTAGCACATTAGGCCAAATTTCCCATATTCTGGAGGAATATCTTTCTTTGCCAACTTCAAGGTTCCTCTTTAATGTCAGTTGTCAAGAAAAACCCCATATAATAATGACAGTAAATCACTATTGTGTTTAAGAATTCTCCCTTCTTGACTACTAAAAATGGCAATTGCATACACATAAGAAACCCAAGCACAAAAACAACAACAACAACAACAAAAGAAACAAACAAAAACTCCCAGGATGACACATCTCTCAACAGACCTTTTTAAAAAAATGTAAGGGTTTGTTGTTGTTTGATCAATTTTGGTTTTTATTCTGGATCTAAAATGCTAAATCTAATCTGCTAAAATACTTGCAGTTTACTTCCTGCAAAGTAGGTTCAAAATCATATTGAAATTCAGGGAGAGCCTAAGTTTTAATTTCACAGTTTTCTCTATTTGGTTGATTTTTTTTAGTGTTTTTCTCATGCTAGAGAGAAATTAAAATAAATTCTGACAATTCACAGTTTCCAAAAGACAAGATCTTGTTTCTAGTTACTCTGTATTTTTAGTTTACTCACCACAGTGCCTGATTTCTAGCTAGGGTTACATCTGTCAGTCTGGAAGTTCTCCTAGAACTCAAAATTAGTTTGATAATCTGTGTGTTGCCAGCACTTTAGCTTGACATCCCAGAAGCTTTGTTACATTGCCAGATTTGAAGAGGTCTCTCACCTTTCCCTTTTCTGCAGTGAGTGTGAAATTGATGCAGACATAGCTTTTGAGTAACAGGATGTCCACCAGTTGGATTGTCATCTTCCTTGTACCTAAAAAAAAGTTTCTGAACCAAGATTCCTCCTCTTGTGTATAATAAAAAGAGGAAAAGAGAGAAATATCATCCTAGGATTATGTGAGTCAAAACTCCTGGAGAGGAATCAATTTCTACAGCCATGCAATTTTAAATACCAACAAATGTGCTACAAAATATTATGTAAAGAGTTTATATAACTATATTTTGTTCATGTGATCTCAAGGTAGATCTAAAACAGTAACATAGGCTTGACTAGCTATTGTTGACGGTTTCCTATTTAGTTTTATCTCTATCTCCTTATAGATGCAATTTTTGTGGGATTTAATCAGTATGTATTGAAAACATTTAATATACCCATTGCCATCAATATCCTATTACTAATTACTTTAAATTTTAATTAAATGTTTTCCAAATTAATAACAATACTCAATTAATCATTACACAGGCCAATCATCTCAGTTCATGGAAATCAAGCATGAATTTCAGAGCACTGCAAGCATGGCAGGCAGAACTAACCATGATCAATAAACAGCCTCTCTCCTAGGATTTTCAAATATTCCTAGTTAATTCTATTCACAAAATACTGAGCAACAGAAAGCAAGAGAGAACAAAAAGGTTATTTACATCTCCATCACAAACCCTTCATTAGTTCTTATTCATTGCCAATAATTTTGCTTTTAGCCATTATTGGCATTTGAGCATTGCCTGAGTCTGGTCTGCTGTCCCTTTGTTTTAAAAGGATTTGAACTGCCAAACTTTCCTTATGAAGCAAATAGATTATAATGGTCACTCATGATACACAGAAACGGGTAATGTGTCTGCTCATTTCTGAGGTATTTTAGAAGATTTATGCTTACAAAATGGGAATTATGAATGGTGAACAAAGCCATAAAAAGCACACATAAAACCTGTCATAAATCCAAAAATATTCACCTAAATCTGCATCCTTAATCAGTTCAGAATCTTCTTCCCCTCACGTCCCATGCTACCTCTTTATCTTTTTTTCCCCCAAGATTTAAAGCAGATAACCATAAAATCTTACTGAGATAACAAGTTTTCCTTATTTTTGATGCTTAGAAGCAACCAAAGTCTCATAAGAAAGTTTCTGTTTATTAACTATTTTCTGCTTTACTTGAAGTTTTTAAGTAAAATAGAGGAGCAGTATAGCATTTCAGATGAATACTAGAACACTTTTACTACATGGCTCAAAAGCATCTTGAGAGAACCTATTTGAAATTTACCCTTTGTGGGGGGTGTCACACAAATGTTGCTTTGAACCATAAAAGGTATAATATACTGTATAAAATGGATGATTCATATTTTCCTCTTTTTTCTTCCAAGTCCAAAATCACTCCATCTCACTTCTTATCTGCTCGTATTTATGTCTAGTATCTTGCCAGGCAGCTGTCACTTCTTACAGCTGCTTTGAGAGAGCTGTGTCAGTGTGGGACTGGGCACAAGCAAGCTGTGATTTATAGCAGCAGCAGCCTGTTGGCAGAATTCATTTGACTTAACTTGCACCATCTAAAAGGACGGGCCCTTTTCCAGCCTTGTCTTCCAGGAGCCCGTATTGTCTTTGGAGAGAAGTTGACATCTCCAGAAAGTGATGCATCTACTGCCAAAATGGTATTATATAACATACTCCTTTTCCTTCAGCAGCAATGAGAACACACGCGGTTGCTTAAACCAGTAACGTCACTCTCACGTGGCTGCAGCCTGATGGAATGGATACAGACTTTTCTCTTATTCAAATGGTCAGGAGAATGTACTAACCATTCCCAGTCAGGAGTCTTTACTGGATAATTTATTTATTAATTTATCAATTCACAGTTGCTTAAACCGTATTAATTATAAGCCCTCAGCATGCGTGGTCATACAGAAGAGAGTAATGCAGCCTTTGGCTGTGAGCAGAGCAGAGCTCTTTCTCTTAAAGAGGAAGTGGGAATTTTATGGTCTTTTCCATAAACTGAAGCAACAATATAGTCCATGAGGCCCTTCTACCTTGTTGATTGATGAGCAAAACAATGTTTCAGCTGTATTGATGTCCTTTATCTGCTAAATATGAGGATGTGGATCAGGGGAACATTGTAGGGGAGCAACAGAGTGAGGAAGGAACAGGACTTGCTTTGTATACTGGATAGTGAGGGAATGAGACCACAAACTCTTATATGTTTATTGCATACCAGTCCTTATTACAAAATATGGAACAAAAAGGAAGCCAAATTTCGTTATATAGTGTGCAGAGAGAGCTGAGGCAGGTAGCAACCAGGTGTTTTGCTTATTCTGAAGGTTCAGGACAGGTTTTTTACTGAGTGGGTACAATGCACACAGGGAATCTGAGCCAAATCAAGGAGCTGATCATGAGCCTCTTGGCTTCAGGAAGCTTTGGAGCTGTTTCTTAGAGCTTGAGTCACTCCTGTTTATCCCTGCAGTGCTCAGAAGGACAAAGAGAGAGCTGTGAGCTCTGCACAATGCACTCCTTGTACAGCAGAGACAGGTAGGTCCCAGTTAATTATTTCTGTCTTGCCCTGACACATCAAAACAGTCTGTTACAAGTTTGTCCTTCCCTTTCCCACACCCTTTAAAAAAATCTACCACCACTCTTTATTTAAAAGGCTCAAGGATGGCATTTCAAGAGTGTCCAGTGGTCGCCTGTGACAGCCTGGAGACTGCTACTATTTGCAACTTAATTCCATCACCAATATTTTATGACTGCATCTACAGGTACTATTAGCTGAACAATATTTAATTCCTTGACTCACAAACCTGACAACAAATACTCGTTCATGGGCCCCATTATGCTTCTAGTGGAACTTGCAGCTTGCTCTTTTTTTTTCATTTGTTCTGCTGCTTGAAATCTGGGTTTACTGTAAGATGTTCAATGTTCATGAGCAATAAAGTCATAAAAGAATTTAAAAAAAGGTGATAGGTTTAAATCTTGTCTAGCACATTGGTTATTTAAGAGAAGGAAATGGATTTAATTTCCACTTAAAGAGATATTTTTTTCTTTCCTATTAAAAAAAATAAAATATCTGTTGGCCTATGCAGGGCTTCCCCTTGCCCCCATAATCTAAGGGTAATGGCAGTCCTTAATTTAAAAATATATGCCATTACATCTTTCTTTGAGTATCTTCCCACTGTTAAAAAAGTTTTAGAATGTGCCAAAGTTTAAGGTTGCACCCATGTTAATATTTCCTAAACTATGACAGTACTTGGCAGTTACAGACTTTGGCTTGTTTTCAGACTTAAAATTAGAATTTGTATTACTCAGTTGACTTTTAAGCATAACTTAAATTTTAAACAGAAAGACCATCTTTCAGAAACTATTTGTGGCAACCAAAATGACAGAGAGATTCAAGAGGTTTTCTAGTCCAGTAGCTACCAACAGATGTTGGTATATATATATATATATACACATATATATATATATATATATATGTGTATATATATATATACACCATCTCATATACCCCAGCATATGAGAAATGGGCCACAAAAAAAAAAAAAAAAGAAAAGTGTCCAAGCCCTCCTCTAAGGCTCAGATAATCAAATGAAAGAAAATAGAAAAATTAAAAATAAATACTCAAATCTCAGCTTTTTCTGATTGTAAATGAAGATGAATTTTGAAGAAATATACAAAATCTTTTATGGTTTTATGTAAAAAAAAATTACATAGCTCTTAAATGCTTTTTAGAACATTTATGTGATACTTAGAATGACTGAATAAAGGCATCAAGTTATGACCTTTTACTGTCTAACTTATCTTAAAGATCTCCAGTGATGGCATTTCCACAAATTCTCTGAGCAATCTGTGCCAGTGATTTAGCATTTCCAAATAGACATAAGCTATAGTTCTTACTGCACCTTGGCTCCACCACTTTTGGTTCTCTCTCACACACATGAGAACAGGTTATTCCCTCCCTTTAGCAACAGCCAAAAGTGAACATATGATTCAAATTCCTCGTGTGACTAAAAATGCCTATTTACCAGAATGTAACTATAAACCCTTACCTTGCATCTCCTAAGCCAGCTACTCACATTTGTCTCACTGAAACTACAGAGGTGATAGAAGGGGAAAAGTTTTAAATTTGTTTAACCAGAAACTATATATTCATGAAGAAACAACCTGCCCCCTTTATAGAAGGATCCACATTTGTCTGGAGACAACTGGAAAGGTCCTAAATATGCTCATTTAAAACATTTTAGCAATACTGCTCTGTTGCCTCTGGCAATATTCTTATGACATATTTATATTAATATATGTATTTATTTCAAATTACTTCCTTTTCCCTCTAACTTTGTCCTGCAGATTTTATGCCAGGTAATTGCTTTACTAGACTCTTGAAAATTGTCAGGTTTTGTCTAAAAATATATTTAATTATAAATTTTCAGAAACCTTGCTTGTTGCTTTAAAATTAATCAGTAGAATCAGGGAACTAATTTTAATGATGATTGCCATTTTAATGGGCGAATATTTTTAGCTAAATCTAAAATGAAAAAAAGGCTTTATGGTTTGGGGGAACTTTAAGTGAGTACAAAACTGTAATACATCTACCGAGCACAGATAACAGATTATCTTAATTCAAATTATGAAGGTATTTATAGAACAGACCAGCAAGTGGCAGTACATGTTGTGCATAAATCATGAATGATAAGACTGAAATCTTTAAAATGAAACTAAATAGACAGTCAAACAAGCTTTCATGTACAGTCTTATTCATTTTAAGTGTCCTGCCAAGAATTGTAAATGCTTCATTCCACGGAATTTATTTTCCTGGAAATAATAAGTATCTCTCAAATTGAGGAAAGAAAGGAAACAACTCTCCTGTAACTGCTGGGATGCATTTGTGTCTCAGTTGATCAAAATGTATGTACTGTAAGCCTAATATTGGCTCAGAGTGGAAAATGGAATTTTCCAGCGACCGTAGTGTTATGAATTGCCATGACTCATAACATATTCCAATAAATAATCACTGCCTATGGGTACTGTATTGTAATGGATCTACAATGCCTGTTCCAATGGTCTTTGACCCTGATATCTTTAATGTGAACTCCATTTTATGCAGTTTATTTTCATAGGTGAAATGTTAGAAGAAACCATAATAACCATAATATTTACTATTACAGATTCCTTCAAAGTCAGATAAATATATTGCTAGCAACATGTAGTGCAGAAAAGGGAGAAAAAGAAGAAAAGGGAAAAGAAAAAATAAAGAAAAAGAAAAGAAAAAGAAAGAAAAAAGAAAAAAGAAAAAAGAAAAAAGAAAGGAAAAAAAGAAAAAGAAAGAAAGACTGTAGCCTTCATTCTGTGAGTTAGCTAAGAAAGCAAAACTGTGTGTGTTTTTGATAAAATACTACTTTGAAATCCCTGTGTGTATTAGTAAAGCGTTATAACAGAAATATGTTTTTCTTCTCTAGAAATATTTAGAATAATGTACTGTGAGAATGTAATGATTGATACTCTCTGAAAATAGTGTCCATACTCAGAAGGTGAACATAAACATATAGAGAGAAATAACAGAGGAACCCATTGGTCTTTCTCAAGACATCATCTCCAGAGATCACCAGTATGGGTAAATGAGAGATACTTGTACTGGAGCCCTTTTAACCCCTTCTCTGTTAGTTTAGGGTATTAACTGGATTGCTAAATACTGTTCCTTGTCAATCTGAGTGTTGGCACATGTACAAGTTTTGTGTTGAATGACGTTGGCAGTTTTTATCATGTGGTTTCATGGAGACACACAGAAATTGCTTTCCTTTTGCATCCCTGTTCCTGAGGTTGCTTAGCATGATGGTTCTGCTTGTTTCCTTCATGAAACAAGGCTGTTCAAGCAGCATGCTGTGACATTTGTAAGTGAAATGCAGTTAGAATTGACTGAAAAAATGTCAACTACACTTTTGAATTTCAGAAAAAGTTTCTGCACGTTTAGGTTACATTTGCAAATGGGCCAGAAGCAGTGGGTGGTGTCATTCTCCGATGCAGCAGACCAGAATGGAAAGAATAAATTGAGGTAAAGGAGAGTAAAGATTCAGTGCCTTTTCTGACTGATGGATTTTATATCTCCCCTTTCTCCCAGAACTGTGTCTTTGCTCTGCCTTAGCATATTTTTAAGTGTGCTCTCAGGCTCTCCTTCTAAAGATGTTCACTTTTTCCTGGAATGATTTTTGAGAGCAGAAAAAAGAACCACAGCTTTTCATATCGCAAATGGAAATTGTTAGGCTGAAAGGGTCATTCTTGCTCTCTGAATAAAATTTATCTCATGCAAAATGAAATATAACCAGTGGGAGAAACCAAGAGACATTCACCTGCAGATGCATAAGTGTACTGAGTTTATGCATTTTCTCTGTGCATTTAGAGATTTAAATCTCTGTCTCACAAGCTTATAGTAGAAGATTCTGAGACCCAGATAATAAGATTTGGATTTGGGAGGAATTTTTCTTACTGACCTTTACTGGAGGCATTCCACTTAGTGGCAAGAGATACTTAAGTATAAAGACATGCCTATGAGGTACAAAGCATTAAAATACAGGCAACAGGACAAGGATATTCTGTACTGAGTCTTGCCCAGTCTGGATGAGAAGCTAAAGCAATATTTCTTCAGTGTAAAAGTCCATTGCAAGCAGATGAGACAAGTAAGATTATCCTCCATAAAGACTGTGAAATAGACCTTTTCCACAAGGTTATTTCTCAGTCTTTCTCTTCCTAGCATGTCTTCCCAGAGTTATTTCCTAGCATTTGCTATTCTATGGGATTGCTCTTCTATATGTGCAAAACTCTGTTCTTTTATTTTTGAACCTTCTGCAGTTTCTGTTGGCCCGGTTCCAAGGTTTACCAGGATATTCTGGACTGAATCTCTGTTGTGATTTGATGAGACTTCTGGTCCCCAGGATGTGCCTGAACAACACCAAAAAATACTCCTAAATTCAAAGTATATATCTTGTGCTGAAAGTCTCTAAAATATGGGTATTTTTGTATTCTTGACTTTGGTATGAAAACTACATACTCTGAAAAACTGATAAAAAGCCATCTTGAACCATGTTTTATAATACCTCGCTCAGAAGAGAAGATGTAATTTCCTTCCTATATGATCTAGGAGAAAAGCTTAGGTTTCCTATTTTACTCATACTTCCAATTTTTTGTTCTCTGACTTGGACTCCCTAATCAGAGGGCTGTTATACAAAATGTTGGCAGAACCATGCAGTTAATTCAGTGTATTTCTAATCACACAGAATTCTCTAAGATTATTTTTACGATCCCATTAAAAAAAAAAATCAAGGAGGAAATCTGGATGATCAGGCCAAGCATAAAGCAGAATTTTTCTTATTTACAGGCATATTTACCTCTGTTTCTCCTTGCTGCTCCATTTAGGAATGGTTTGGCCTTTATTTGACTATATCTTCTGAATATGGGTCTCTGAATGCCCCCTCAATTTCATTTCTCTTGGCCAAGTCCTGTAAGAGAATCATTGACTAGGAATCATCTCACACTGAATTTAGTGTTATATTACAGAAGTCACAGAATGAATAGGTTGGAAGAGACCTTAAAGATCATCGAGTCCAACCCATGCCCCAACACCTCAACTAAACCATAGCACTGAGTGTCACATCCAGTCTTTCTTCAAACACATCCAGGATTGGAGACTCCACCACCTCCCCGGGCAGACCATTCCAGAACTTTATCACCCTTTCTGTAAAACCTTCTTCCTGATATCCTAAATATCCTTCCTAATATTAGTGAACTCCTAAAGAAATTATCTTCTTTATTCTGGAACTGTGTACCTCTGCCTGCTGTAGACTTTGGCTACAAGACTATATGACCATATTTAATGGGCTAGAAAATGTTGACGTAAATAAGAATCAGACAAAAGTAATGCAACCCTGGCTGGAAGCTGACAATTGACCTAGCTACAAAACACTGGATAATCAGTAACCATGGCTGTAACATCATAGTGAGGATTCCAGACTTTGGGAATGGAAGATTTACAGCACCACATAAATTCTTCTGCACTTGCTTTTGCTTTTGTTTTCTCTTACAAAGGTAAGGTAATCCCTTGAGTGTGTGGTAACTGGCAATGTTTATTTTGGGATATGCTGCAGACAGTGTGTCCAGGTGGTGTTTTCTGATTCAAAGATGAGGTCAATAAAAAGTGATGGAAAATGTTAGCAAAGTCTTGGCCCAATTCTCTCTGTTCATTTAGGAATTTGAATAAGACTTTCCTGCTGTTACAATATCTTCTTTGTTCTTCCTTGCCCAGTCTCTAACCACCCTCTTATTACATGGCAAAGGAAGATTAAAAGGAGAACATATCCTCCAGTTATTTTCCTCTGAAGTAATGATATAATAGCAATTTAAAAAAAATCAAATAATGTGCAGGGGAATTAAGCAAAAGTGGAACAATGAAACAATACAAGTTCTTTGCTCAATTTTTTTCCAGAAGAAAAAGATATACTAAACTATTTCAAACCAACTATATCAAATAGGGAAAACATAAAAAAAAATTAGGAGAAACAATTAACAATAATCATAATACATCCAACATTATAACTTTCTGACAGTAATGGAAAAGCTTTGTGATTACATTTAATCTTCTTTTTCCAGTTCAAAACTAACTGTGCTTTTCTGTTCAAGGCTGAGTTCTCCTAATACTGTAATTTGGTGGACAACCAACAAAAAATGTTAAGCAGAGAGTGTTTTAATGAATGAGAGATCCAACAATTCACCAATATAGCAGGAAAAGAAGGAAACCATTAATACAATTGCAAATGTTAACAGATCTCCACAACCACTCCTGGAGCCTGTGCTGGTCTTATTCTTCCAGTCCTCAACTGTTATCTGAGTTCTCAAAAGGTGATGAACTGAAACTTTTTCATCAAGTGTATTCAGAAAAAAAAAAGTATGAATGCAAGGTAATATCACAATCAGGTGAACTGCATGATTTATTAATCAAATAAAAAACAGACAAAAATGTAATATTTTAGGTCAATATGTGGCAACTAGAGTGGAGTCTGCTGCTTTCAATTAAAAGAAAAATAGAGGCCCAGGAAAAGTAAATTGCTGAAGGAAGGACAGGAAAAAGAAAAAAATATTCCGAGCCTCTAAATATAGAAATCTCTCCTGTGCTTTTTTGTAAAAGATATGACCAGCTGCAAGAGTTATCCAGATCAGCACATTTTTTCATGATGTCTTGACCTCTTTCCTTACATTGAATACAAAAGTCCCAAAGCAGAAGGGATCTATATCCTTGCACACATCTAATAAAACTACTAATAAAATAAACTAATAAAGCCAAATGGTAGTAAAAAATAATTATTGATATACCAAAGCCCCTGAAAAATATTAACTTTAATGGCTACTGCAAGCTAATATCTCTTTTTTTGTGAGAATGAAGATATATTGAAGTGACATTATTAGTTTCAGTTCACTCACATATATATTTTGATTTGTCTTTGCTTGTCTTGTGGTACTATGTATGTCCTGAGTTGAGAATATATGCTGGCAAGAAAACATAGGAGGAAATGGAAGAATAAACTCATGAGAAGATGCTCAAATATAAAGACTTCAGCAAAAGGCCTTTTGTTATGTTCTAAACCTTTCAAATATTTTTTTTTACATGCTGTCACTTTTTATTCAAGTTAGTTGCCTGTCCTATATCATGTTGACTTTTTTCCGAGTCTATAAATAATATCAATGAAGCAAGTGGATCAGAATCAGAGTTCTAAAGCTACGTTTTAAAGAATATCCCACTTAAGAATTAAATTAAAGTAGGTGTTTAAACTCATGTGTCTTGAAAAACTAATTTTTTTATACTCTTGAATTTAAACAGACATCAGATATTTATTAAATACCCTTCTGACTGTTCAGAGCCATCAAAACATTTCTTTCTCAGTTTACTGCACAAACAATCCTGATACCTCCAAGTCAGCTGGATAGGATTGTTAAACAAATATTCATCTGGTTGTGTTTAATTTTGGAAAACAGTCTTGCTGACAGGATCTTAGGAAAGAGTGACAGTATTTAAAAAATACAACATGTCATTTTCTGGGTTCCTTCACTTCTTTGAGCCTTATAACAATGAGGTTGAGCTACCAACTAGTAAAGAAGACTTATCTCTATGAATACTGAATAACACTGTAAAATATATCCCTTTGTTTATTGCCCTTTGTAATCTCCTTCAAAAGTTTCTAAAATACTGCTGTACTTATTTCAGAGGCACATTATAGGCTTCATAGCAAGATTCCCATGTCATTAAAGTTATATGCACTTACCATTGTAAACCATCTACATGCAGGCCAATAGAAAACTCATTCCATTGTTGTACTTTTCTGCAGTGTTTTCAAGAAGAAACTCCAAAATAACCAAGAATTATTCCAGCCTGCACTTGCATAGATGATTGATTCTGGATTTATGTTTTAAAATCCCACTTCCAACAAAAAGGTCCCATTTGTAGTCACATCTGTTGACTTTACTCTCAGAAGATAGAAGCAGAAGAACTCCAGCAACAAAAATCACACCAGAACCACAGAAACTAATGGGCTTTCCTGTCCAAAAACCTTGTAACAGGGCAAACCCAACTCTCAGACTTCAGCAAACTCCCAGAATACAGGATTTGGTGCATCTGTGTTACTGGGTACTTGACTCTATTAGCTTCCTCCTAGCATATGTCAAGATAATTTATAAATTTTCTTTATATGTCTTCATTTATATATTTAGACATTTTTGGAAATATGCTTTTTAATCCAGAAGATAAAATTTATGCAATACCCATATATAAAGTCACATCAATTTTTAAAGTCCTTATTTCCTCCTCTCTCAGAGTTGTGCATTCCAAATAAAATGGCTTTTGCATACCCTAATTGAAAAAATTGAGTACATGCTTATAAGACAAATATATTTCATAACAAAACAATGATTCATCACAAAATTGATCAAAAATTTGAGGGAGCAGAAAAGATGAGCTGTATAACATCACATTTGCTGAAAGACTAAAACACTGAAAAAAGACAAAAGAAGTTAAAATAGATAATAAAGGCAAAAGGAGAACCAAAAGACAATTACACAAGTGGTTACAATAGATAATAACATTTCAGGCATATGAAGAGACGGAATTCAATGAATGAGAACCTAGTGTTTCTAAAAGACAGCAAATATTTAATTGTTTAAAGAACCTTCAGCTGAGACCAAGATTAATAATTTTCCACATTGTTCACTTGGAGGATGAAGAGATAAAACCAATATCCTCACCAAAGGGAGGAGGGAGATGTACTGGTGTTAGGAAACATGCATGTTGTAGGAATGATTGTTCTCCAGATCAGTGGTGGCTTTTCAGAAAGTCATAAGAAGGTTAAAAGATGCACCCACATGGATGGGACGATACACAACAGCATTAACGCCCTCTTGAACTTGGAAAACTTTATGCCATGATTAAAATACCAACTATGAAGTGCATCAAAGCATAATGCTTCTTGATTGTAAACAAACTTTTCCTCCATGTATTTAAAAATGGAAGGTAAATTCCATCTACTTGTGTATATTTTTTCTCTGCATGTTTTCCTGTCCTATTAAACATTAATTTCTGTGAATATTTTAAACATATCTTGTCAGTGAGTATTAGCAATAAAGGAGAAAAAAACCCTTCTATTTTGGCAAATGTCAATGGAATTTTTGCAATTAAATCCCATTAAGTGATTATTTAGATGCTAGTATTTTGTAGGGAAGAAAGGTACAAGGACTGGCTCAGAAAAATTTAAGTTCTTTCTCCCTTTCTTTTTTTTTTTTTTCAATTTGGACCTTGAAATGCTAGAGTAGCTCAAGGATATAGATTATCTAGATATATTAAGACTTCTAGGCATACAGTGTCTGCTTGTTGGATTTCTTGTGTATAATATGAGCACTGTAAATTTCTTCAGGTACTCCAGTGATGTTTGTTTTTCTGTAATGTTGTTTAAAGTGACTGGCATGCTTTTTAGGAAGCAGACATTTCAGTTAGGTAGGAATATAAGAAGTGGAAGCCAAAGGATGATCAAGTACTTGAAAGCTTATCTCAGATCTTATTCTCAGGGGTACATACACAGCTGCTCACACTGAACATGCATATCAAACAGGTTCCCGCAGGAATTCTAATATAGGTATCTCAAAACTTAGAAAATGTAGTAAAAAAGCATAATGATGTACTGAAAATTATTTGTGGAAATTCCAAAAATGGATGAATGCAGATTATTGTAAACTGGGTTCTTGCCTTTCTTTGAAAAAATATTGCACAAAAAATTTAATTCTGCAATGAAGGTGTAAAAAATATATTGAAATCATTACAGAAAAACAATCAAGCAGATTATGACTATAAGAAATAGAAAAGCATTTGAAGTCTAGTTTAGATTGGTACAACACAGTAGCAATACAAACTCTCATTCACCATCTACTGTGTCAGTTGCAAACTTCCATTGATACCAGTGGTGCAAGATAAAACTCCTGAAGCTTAAACACTTCAGTCGATATGTTGCGAGTGATCTATTTGTGCAGATAGCAAACAGGCTTAGATGAGATGACCAACTGAAAAGCCCTGTTATCACCTCTCATCTTTTTTACTCTATAAACCTATGTCATGTGAACAAAGAATCAACCATAAACTGAAAAAAAATTATGAAAAGAGGAACAGGGAAATCAATAAAAATGTAAGAAGGCAATAAAAATCAAAATTGCTTAGATAAGAAAAGGCTGGGGAGATATAGTAAATACCTTAAGCACATCAATAAAATGAAATGTCTACTTCAAAATAAGAATAAGAATAAAATCAAATGTAAGATTAAAAACATATTTCAAAATACAGATTTTAAAACTAAAAGTGTTCCTGTGTTTTCTGCTAGGCTTCCAGATATGTGTCTGATGAAATTTACTGCAACTTTAATCCCCTTGAAATGCATTCTGGTTTTTGTTTGAGGAGTGGGTTTTTTTTTTTTTTTGGTTTTGAGATGGGTTTTTTTGTTGTCTTGTTTGTTTGTTTTTATTTGTTTTGGGCATTTGGATTTCATTGCAAGAATTGTGTCTGTAAAAACTGACATGAAAAAATAAAAGCTGAGTTTCATTTACAGTTTCATACTGCCAAAATCTGGGGCTGTAGAAAAATGACAACACTACAAATCAAGTGCTATGCCCTGTGGAAGTCAACACAAAATTTTGACTTCACTGCACTGCTTCTATTTTTATGGTTAAAGTGCAAGACCTGGTAATATTGAAGAGAATTCAAGGGTTTGGTTTTTTTTTTTGGTTTTTTTTTTTTTTTTTATTAACAAAGTACTCAGTTTAAAATTTCAAATCCTAAAAATAAGCCTGCAGATGGCTTAGGGCTGAAACTGTTGCTGTTGATCACTTTAGTCTTTCTCAATGTTAGCTGGGCTAGGAACAGAAGTCATTTGCATAGACCTGAAATTATTATTTTTAAAGGGTAAGTGCAGCACTGGAGGAGGTTCAAGATTAAAGGATCTGAACTGAGATTGTTTCTATTGAAATATAAACTGTAATGAGTGCAAGTAAGCCACCTATGATGTGCATGAAAGAGAGACTGTAACTAAACCCTTAAGGAAGACACAGTAAAGGATTTAAATAAAATATACTTGTATGTAGAATTTCAAAACAAGCTTTCTATTTGTTAGGATTTATTTACAAAGTTATGAAGAAAATATGTTAGAGACTTGATTAAAAGAAAAGATTATATCAGGGACAAAGCCTCCTCTCTGCTGTACTTTGTATTTGATACTGGGAATAGTGATAGAAAGGTTTTTCCTCCACATTAGCCAGACTGCACCTCAGCAGAGGGGACAACTAGCTTTGGTCAGGTTAAGGCATTGGGATGAGGTTCAGGAGAACTCGGAGTATTTCTGCAGCCGGCAGTTGGGAAGCTGTTCTGGAGCAACAAGAAATGCTGGATGACTGTAACTGGTCTTACACTGAAGAGGTAAATGCTTTCTGTGTCCTGTCTGTTTAAAACAAGGGGCATAGACATCTAACATAGAGGCATAGAGGCATAGACAAGAGGCATAGGCATGCTCAGGACAAACTGCCTTCAGATTTGACGAAGATCTTCTAAAACAGGTTACACAATTTTTATATTATCTGTCTATTGACATTATTTTGCCTCAAGTAGTACTGAGCACAAGGAGAACTAAATGCCATTTATAAATGAAATATAAAATGAAAAAGAAAAAAAAAACAAAAACAAACAAAGCAAAACAACAACAACAACACAAACGAAAAAAACCCGCAATAACCATTACAATCAGTGTATTAGTAGAGACAGACATCTAACCAGGTAAGTTTTACTAGTGTATCATTAGCAAGTATCATTAGCCTGTGGCATGATTTTCCTTAAAAGATGTGTACCCTATCATCAGCAGGAAGGTTCTTGACCAGTGAGTTTTACAGATTTCAGAAAAGGCCCAGAGAAATATGTTTTCTTACCCTCTCTCAGCAGAGATGCTACATTAAATCAGTGGCAATATGATCACTTCGCTGAGAGAATCAGATCAAAATCAACTTCAAAAAAATAAAATGTATGCATCTTGAAGATCACTGTGCCATAATAAATTTTTGAATTATTAGAAAATGCACAGTATAGAAATTTGTTGGAGAGAAACACATTGTATGCTCTGTATTAACATGAAGGCAGACTAAATAGCAAATTATGAAGGCCTCAATCTAGAATGTTGATGAACCTCTAACAACATGGCACCTTCTGTGTGAAAAATAAAAAAAATACATTAAAATATATATGTGGTGATAAATGCATATATATGCATATGTATGTATTTTTTTAAGGGAAAAGAAATGGAATTTTAAGACATAACTCTAGAAGAGTTAGCCTGAAGTTAAACAAAGCCACAGATGCTACAGACAAAACAGTCGGATATTTCAGTAACATTTTCAAATTAAGCATATACAAAGCAATAACCAACCAAAGTCACCAAAGTGTCTTTAATTATATCCATCTAAGCAGAACTTCCAAATGGTTAATTGTAAATAGAGTATGTGTAGTATGTTCTTGAAATTAGCAAGAAAATCCTGTTGTAGAAATTATATCTGACAAAATTCTCAATAACGCAACATGGGATGTAGTCTTTCACAGGTGTAGATACACACACAAAGATAGATAATTTATACTTCACGTGATGTGCAAAAACCAGCAGCAAAATGCATTTCTAAAACAAATTCTCTGTATGCAATATTTACAAAGGCAAGGTATCTCAGTGTCTTTCTAATAAAAAATGGTGACAAGTGCTGATGGCAGGGGCTGAGATAGCAGTCTGTCATCTAAGAAGGGAACATTTGGAAAAGTCCTTGTCCCTCTGGAATTGTGACTTGTTTTCCCTGAATATACTGAGAGTTGAGGAGGGGACAAGGGGAAACTCTCACACCTGTTCATAGTGGTTGAAAGACAAAGGATTTCAACTGTGAAAATTAGAAAATGCCATGCACCACCACATGATTTCAGATTCAGGGCTGTTTTTGGCTTCCACTTTTACTGTGCAATGTGTGGCCATAGGCAGTGAGCTCATGTGCAGCAAAAGAAGGACAAACATCTCCTCATTATACTTTATATTTATATGTTGACTTCAGCAGCAAGCCAAGATGGGAATCATTCAACTAGATGTACAGATGTCCAATATAGTCACCCTGAGCTCTCCTTGCTGTCACTGAACATCAGGTCAGGAGAATGAGATGTGTCTAAGACACGATTTATTTATCTTAAAGCAAATGCCTAAAACACATTAGAATAATCATGCCTTTCAACCAAATTGACTATAAAATGAGCTTACAGTGTCATCATCTCCATGTAAATGTGTAAAGCTCAGAAAAATCCTTCTTGGCAGCAAATATTGAGACATCTCTTGATGCCTTAGCTTTTCACCTTCAGTAAATGATTATTTTTGTCAGGAACTTCTTGGGCTCTTTTGTCCCCTTTGACTTGCTTTTAAGTAAAGCTGGGTGCAGGTCACCTCTATTAATCAAGAGTGTGTGCAAAGTTCTGCAACTTTTGTTCCTTCATAGAAAGGTGTGATATATGGAAAAGTTTATTACTATTTCTTATGGGAAAATACTTGATTAGCTGTGATTTAGCTTTCCTTTTCTATCACCTTAGCAAGAGAGTCTGTGAAAAGTGTTGCTGTTCTACATCCAGTAAGTTGGCTAGGAAAAGATTCCTTGGCGTGCTCTCCAATCACTGCAAGTGGGGATTTTGCCAGCCCTCAGAACTCCTACAAATGATGTACTGCTCTCTGCTCTGGGTATCAAAACTAGCCATCAGTCATGTAGCAGCCCAAATCTGAACTGCATGGTACAGAAGAGGGAAAGGAGAAATGCAGACATCCATAATACTTCCCACATTCTGATGGTAATGTACTTTAAAGTTGAAATGTCTTTGTCTTCACCTTCACAGGGTGAGAAAGTTTGAGTCCCAAAAGCTCTGTGTTGCAGATGTCCAGACATATCCCCTTGATTTAAGAAATTGGTAATTTTCTGCAAAATATACACGTTACTGCTGATTTTACCCACATATTCCATAGCAGAGAAAATTTTTGTCTGTTTTGGGGGGGGGTTGTTTATTTGTTTGTTTGTTTTTTTAAGTCAGGAAGGATGTTTAAAGAATTTAGTGCTGAAGTGAGAACTTGATAGACTTGTGAAACCTAAAAAAATAAGACATATATATCTTTAAAGTTGGTGTGTTTCCCTACTTCACAAGAGAACTCTAAAAATAATCAGTCAATAGTGCAAGGTGATACAAAACTTCATTGGAACCCAATGAATGTGTAGAATTATCCCTTAATTTTAGAGTATTGTTTGTAAAATCAAAATCATGCCCTTTAAGTTGCCTCTCTTACTACTGTTTTTTATGAGAGTTTAATTTTGGCAAGCATTTCTTATCTGAGGGATAGCTTTTTATAACACAGTTGTCCCTCTCTGATTATTAAGACCACAATTTACTTTCAGCCAAGATAATTACTGAAAAAGGTTTGTTTAATTTCCTGCCTCCAACTTGTCTGCACGGATTAAAAAAAAAACAAAAACATCCCATTTCACTTAATTTGACACAAATCAATATGATTGGCAGGCTTTTCTACAGAAGTGTCTAATGTTAAATACACATGCTGCCTGAATTTCCTCTAACAGCCTGTGGTTTAAACTTGTCTCAGTCAGGGTAGGCACATCATTTCCCAGGGCACATGGATTATAGTTTTGGCACGAGACCCAGTTGTCCAGATTTCCTTTTGTAGATCTTCAAAAGTAGCACCATTTCTACAAAAACACAGTCAAATAGGGTGGTCATGAACGATCAATGAGTTTGTAAGATCAGAGCAATCATTTCCTAATGGAGCATCTAGAGAAAGGAAGCACTGAAGGATGGAATATGCAAAAGCCTCTTGAGTGATACTTAGTAGGTGCATAGGGGAATGCATGCAGACAGGCATTAAAAGATGGAGTTGCAGGGCTTGCATTATTCAGCACAGAAAGAAAGCTGACACTACCTAAGTTATAAAAGGTGAAGATGTAGGAGAATAATTATCTTTACTGGAAATCTGGACAGCCTAAGGAGTAAAAGAGGAGAGGAGAGAGAATAAAAGCAGTTGAAGGTGTTGAGGGAAGGGAAAATTTCAATGCTAAGGTTAGAAAGCCTCAGATATTCCTTGAAGTATTCAGCAGTCAGGTATGATAGACTGCACTGTTAATGACTCAAAAAAATCCTGCAGGTGCCATGTTGTTTTGCTGAGGCCAGCTTTTCTTCCGTTTAGAGGGAGGAGATGAGTTTTTGGGGGTGTGGTGGTGATTTGCATAAGACAGAGGGAGAAGCTACAATTGGACTTTGAGGCTGATAAGAGGTAAATCCTGCAGGATGAGACAGTGCTTTTTTTTACAGTAATTGTTCTCCCTTACACAAGCTCAGCTGTAAAACTCCCCCTCAGTTCCCCCAGGGATGGTCTGATGGGGCATAACTGGCTCAGCTATGGTGACATTAGAGGGAGCTGTCACACCTTAGCAGAGATCATGACCCATCAAAGGCCCCCAAAGCCCCCAGGCCCATTGCTGAGGCCTTCCACCAAAGGACTGCACTTGATCCAAGTGATCCAAGCATAGCATCAGATCCAGAGTTGTGCAAAGACAGTACAAATCTCCAAGCCCAAGCAGCCTGAGCCTTTATTAATCCATTGAACTCTTATGTTTCATGGCACCCTCACCACTGAGAAGACCAGAAGAAGAAGACCAATGGGATGTTGTGGGAACCCATGGAGTGGTGATATTTTTCTACTTCATGTCTCACTCTCTCACTCTCTTTCCCTCTCCCCCACTTTTAAATTTTTTTTCTGACTTACCCTCACTACATTTACGGTTGATTTTGGCATATGGTCTCTTTTGCACCTTAATTTACACAGAGGCATCTCTCTAATAATTTTAATAATCAGATCTTAATATTAAGCAAAAATAAAAGAAGACGGTCTAGCTAAATTAATATACCAAAAAAAAAGAGTCCAATGAGAATATGACACCACTGATTTAATATGAATAATTTTGATTAGTTATGTAGTTCCAAGTTATTGCATCAAGATTTACCTTCTTTGGAAAAATTTATTAAAATACAATCATGCAATTTAACCATATCCTGGAGCCTCACCAGTAGCTTTGCTACTCAAATAGAGAATGTTAAAGCCCTTCAATCCCTGTGTGCTACTGGAAATACACATTTGGATTCCTACAAAGGAGAAGTAAGGCCAGGAGTGACAAGGGACTTTGCACAAAGCTTCAAGCCTGTAGTAGTCTATGGACATATTTAAAGAGCTAATGACATTGGATGCACTCCAGTGCTTTTCAAAGGAAAATCAAATTGCTCTTTAGAAGAATCTTTATGAACTGAGAAGGATTTATTGGTAGAGAGAGTACAATCACAATCAAATATAGGGAAATCCTTTAGTTTCTCTCTCTCCATGCTTTGTTGTGACATTACTGTCAAGTTGAAAATGGAAATAGTGCTGTTCTGCAGTGAACTTCTCTTTGTCTTCTCCAGGAAGAGAATATGTTAAGATGCTTTGAGGGAATAAGATTCTCTTTTCACTTATATCTGGAATATTGCTTTTCATGCAGAAGCAATGACCTCATCTTCCCTCTTGCAGTACCAGTTTAGCACCAAAGCTACAGCTCCCCATCCTCCCCAAGCACAGATCCTAGGGGCATTTCCCTGCATGAGGCCCTTCCAGTTCCTGTGCTATATTGCAATACACCAGAATTCTCTGTTACTAAGCTACCAGGAAGTACACTATGGAGTAAAATCTGGTTCAAAATAACCCTGTCTCTACATCTTCAGCAGTGTTCCAGGTGTTTTTCTTCCTGATTTAATTATAGAATAAAATATTCCTGCAGGAAATGGCCTGTGCTGATCTATACAGTCAGACAAATGTCCTATTGGCAGAAGCAGCAGCTACAGCTGTTATGACAAAGTGTTTGCTGTGGAAACATTTTTCAAAGAAATAAGATTATTTAAATGTATTACTCTCTGCCATTCATGTATGCTGTTAAATGTCTGAGAAGAGATTAGATTGCAACTCATTCTGTGGCATTTCTTCATCAGATAATTGGTTTCAAGCAAAGTTTTATTCCTGGGACTCAAAATTCCTGTGCTGCTTCATAGGCATGTAGTTAAAATTATTTGTAGAACAGTAGTTATGAATGGAGCAGGGCTTTTCTTCATGAGAGTTTTAGAAAATACCAAAATTGGTTGCTTTCTTAAATTCTTTACTTTTCCTTTTCTTTTTTTTCCTTTTTTTTTTTTTCCTTTCCTTTCCTTTTCCTTTTCCTTTTCCTTTTCCTTTTCCTTTTCCTTTTCCTTTTCCTTTTCCTTTTCCTTTAATTTTCCTTTTCTTCCTTTATCTTTTCCTTTTCTTCCTTTATCTTTTCCTTTCCCCCTTCCCCTCCTTTCTTTTTCTTCCTTTCTTTCCAAAGAGAATTTCTCAGCTCCACAGGATAAACTCCAATCCAACACATCAGTAGGAGGAACAAACAAAGCCTGAGCTGTGATGCCCTGCCTGCTTACTAGAAGGCTGCAGAGTGGCCTTGAGGCTACAAATGTTCAGCTGCTGAAAGCCCGTCAGGAGAAAGCCCAGGAGGCCACACCTGTGAGTGTGTGAATGGAGCGTGGCCGCCCTCCCACACAGCAGGAATGCCATCAGAAGGATGTGCTCTGTGCAGGAGGAGGAAAATTAATCTGTTTGGTGCATCACTAAGGAAACCCAGACACAAAGTCACTGCCAAAGCACCAAAACAGCTCAGTTTGTGACTATGAGTCAAAATTACTAAAGCAGAGTTCTTTAAAGGATGTTGATAAAGAAGGAAAATATTAAATAAAGGGGAAACATTCTTAAAAAAAAAAAAGATACATGAAATATAATATTCCCTTTTTGCATCACTATAATGATAGGTTATTTCTTTCCTTTCTTTTGTATTGAGGTTATGTATTCTGAAAAGACATTCTCTTCATAGACAATAATAAAAATTACATTTTACTCACAATTTCTAAATTCTAAGCAGTCTATCTTTTCAGAGATTCTGTTTCAAGAGTTTTTTTTGGGGGGGGGGGTTTGTGATATCTTGGAATTGTAGCAGTGTAGAAAGGGGCATTGCATGGCTGTATGTGTAAATGCAAATTAGTTTCCCCTTGGACACTGCTTTGCTCTGTGATATAAGTAACATTTTCCAGACTGTCAAGAATATAAGGATAAAAACTGCAGGTATGCAGCCTCCCAGTTGTTCTACATACAGGTTACAGCCATAGCTTAATCTCAGAGTCACTGGATTGAGATTTACATGCATAATTGCAGAAAAGTGGTTCTCTGAAACAGCTGAAATATTGTGGTATTTATAGATTGCATATAGTTTGCTGGACCCCATAATCTAGGTAATATCAAAGCTCAAAACCAAAAAAAAAAGTGAACACAACAATTTTTGAGACATCATTGGATTCAATGTAAACTCTTTATTAAGGCAGTTCTGCTCTTATGTGATTTAAGTAAATGTTATTTCATTACAGGAGAGAGAGGAATATATCTTTGGTTTTCAAGCTATAGTTTCACTTCCTCCTCCCTCACCCCTCCCAACATTGTCATTTATTGTTTACTGCAACACCTTAGACACAATAAAAAAGGGAGTGTTAAAATACACAAGGGCATTTGAAAATTGGCAGTAGGAAAGATAGTTTTTATAGCACTCTTTAACATGGCAAAACAGATAGAAAAATATTGGATAAAATTTCCACCAGTAAAAAGCTTATTGGCCAGTGGTGGGTCTGTTTATCTATTCTTGTTAACAGAAGTGCAAACATCCTGAAAAATATTGTTCTGTACCTTGTAACTGTGTATATTGTACATTTTATTATTTAGTTCTTTTGGCTGGTAGCTTGAAACAGATGGGACTCCTAGAAAATAAATATTTAACCCAGCAGGCCAGTAGCTAATGTTTGAAATCATATCTAGTGGAAGTATAATGGCATTTATGGCATCAATAGTTATACAAACATGCATATAACATTTTTCCCTATCCTTCCATTTTCATTTGTTTATAATTTTATGAAAATGTGCCCTTTGCAGCTAAGTTTCCTTACCTTGTTGAGCTCAAACATATTCTGTATAGAAGGTTGGAAGACAAAATCTTTTCATCTGTTTTTAAGATATGTGAAATTGGGAAAACATGTTCTTCTTTAAGCATTTTATTTATTTTTGTATGCTTCAGAAATTACTCAATTATCTTTTGAAATAAACAAAAAAAAATTGCTATCAGTGAAATGGAACTTATCCTAGCTGGGAAAAAAAACCCCAAACAAATCCAAAAAAACTAAAACCATGCTAACTGAAAACCAACTGAAAACGAACTGAAAACCTTAAAGGCATAATTAAAAAAATGAAGTTTTAGAACACTGAAATTCTCATGCTGGGCACCTCAGTGCATACAAAAAAAAGAAAAAATGTATTAGCAAGGCCAGATGATGTAAAGCAGTATGACTACAGTGAATCCACAAAAAAATAATCAATTTACATATTGAGCTGAGTCCAAGGGCCTGTTGAGCTTCCTCTCTATGAGAATATCAAATTGCATCTATTTCTTTGCAACAAAAAGCTTGAGAATGCTTCCATATTATTAGGATTTTGCATCTGAGAGGGCAAGGCTGTGAATGTCTTCTTGAACACTTTTAGAAAAAAAAAATGTAGAGGTTTTCAGGTAGCATAGGATTCTACTGTAAGGAAGTGAGTTCTTGACCTGTAAGATCACACTGTTGCATCATTCAGATTTACATTTTTCTTGAGCGTAACACTTAACTATGGACAAAAGCTCTCTTAGGTCATGTGTGAGGCTGGGAAAAAATTATAGTTGTCAAGGAGTGGTGCATTGCAAAAGAGATTGCAATAGTTTTCTTCCAGGAAAAAGAAAAACTGATTAACAAATTCTCCAGTAGTCAATATGTCCTTCCCAACTCATGCATCAAAGAGATTGGCTCTGGCAATTTTGGTACCCCTAATACTCCCAACAACATAAAGGTTATCCATGTAGTGAGGTGTCAAATTCTGCCTTCCAAATAGAAGCCAGGGTATAAATGCCTAAATACAGAACAAAAGAAATTCCCGAATTTTCACTTCTCGAGTGCACCTTGTACTTTGCTCTGATCTTACCACAGTACTGTACTTGTTACAAGATTATAACCTTCCCTGCATTATGAAGACCACAATAAAATGTTTGTTTAGTAAGACTGATTTTAAAGTTTTTTATCTTTTGTGTTTGATAATGCAGAGTGCCATGACACAAACGCTGCAGACATAGGAACCCTGTATGAAAGTTAAACTTTGGTTATTTGATTGCAACACTAGGCCAAAAAAATGAGGGAGGGAGATAGAGAGGAATCAGCCTTCTTCCTTGAACTTGCAGCTGGTGCTGGGGGTCATTACGATTACTACACTCCACCCTTTGCAAAATAAATTGCTGGATGGTATTGGTAGTCAGCCCAGGGCTACCAGCTGATAACCTCATCACACCTATTGGAAGAATTTTAAATACAAAAGGACCTCTATCTTTTAAATATATGGCTTAGAAATTGCCTTTGTTTGGTGTAATTCTTTAATCTTGCTTTCTTTGCAATAAATAATGAGCTTAGGAAAAAAAGCCTTTTGTTTTCTTGCTTCCTTCATATTTTGAATTGTTGAATTCATGCACCATCACAGAACTTGCATGTTATGTCTACTGTGCAGTCATGTAAAAGCTCATTTGTTTACCCTTTAGTGGAAACCTGAAAACTTCAATCTACAAAAATATAGTGCAATTGACACAAAAAGAATGAGAGGACCATGCAATAAAATCAAGACTACACAACCAATCAGCCAATCTTCAAATACTGTGAGAAACCAAACTAGTGGCTGTGGTTCTCTTCAAAGATTCTGCCACTGAATTGTAGAAGTGGCTGGGCAAATAGGGTAGAGACACAGGTGTGTCAAAGCACTAGCAGTCTATATCAGCAGCAAATTCAGATCAGAGCAATCTATTTTCTGTCTTTTCAGGTAATGAAACGTGATATAGCAATGCTATCAGTATTTTTATTAAAGGAAAAAAAAAGGAGAGGAAAAAGAGGAGAAGACTCTGTCAAAATCTGCATCTGCACTAGTTAAAAACTTTACAGAAGCCTTGAAAATTTCCTGATGCTTATTGAAATCTATAAGCTGGCATTTATGTCAGTATAAATGGAATTGTGCTGTCTTCACTTAGTGCTTTGGTTCTCTACGGATACACTTCACTGTCAATTCACATTAGGCCATTAGAGTAAAAAGAGCTTTTTTTAATTTCAGATGGAAAATAATTTTCTACTATTGTTTCTATGGCTAACATATAGTAAAGAGTTTGGTTTTGAAATATGGTACATCTTCTCATCACTGACTGATGTTCTGTGCTATATAAACAGCCAGATGCATAAACAGTTCACATCTCTTGCTTCTTTTTGTGACAGTGTCACATCCCTGAACAGTCAGTGACTTCAGTCCTTCTGCCTCTCTTCTAATCAGCACCTTGGCTCCTATTATCTCCAGAGACAACACATTACCACCAATTATTTGAAATTTAGAGAATAATAACTCTAAATTCTAACCACTACAGTTAAGGTTTCTTGTATTCTTGAAATCAGTATTACTTTTTGTATGGATTACTTTTGTTATTCAAAATTTCTGAGTGAACTAAATGAAATTAAATATTTTTATTTGATCTTGGTATGGTTTTGAAGGGTTTGTTGGGTTTTTTGGTTGTTTTTTTTTTTTTTTTTTGTAGAATTCTCACTATACATTTTTGTTTTTCATGGCTCTGTTATTTATTTCAGCAGTCATTTAGACTTCATAAATATAAAACCATAACAGGACATGACTCACAACTGTAAGGCTCATAAATTAAGATAACTTATCTTTTCCCCCCTTTTCAGGATATCTGCTGCTTTAAATCACTGCTCCAAGTTTAATTTACTGTATATTTTTCTCCATTTTCACAAAGAAGTGTTTTCATGGGAATGAGAAATATGTGAAGGAATAAATTAACACAAAGAACTTGCTTCCAGGGAAATTAACAATTTGTTTCTCTCTGGGAATAATAGAACCTATATCCTTCCTAGACAATCACATATATTATAAGAATATCCTAAATCTACTGTATATAGTTCTAACTCAACTTTTAAATGGAAATGAGCAATTGATTTTTATGTTGGTAATTTTTTAGTTTCATGAATTTCTTTAGAGAGATTTTACTGTGCAATATGTGAAATGAAGCCTGCTTTACCAATATGCTAAAAGTAAACTTGGATAAATTATTCATTGCAGAAATATTTGGTTGCAAATGCATCCCTTTTCCTATTAATTAATCATAAGCACACTAGTCCTAATTTGTAAAATATATGAACAAGTTCTAATTCCCCTTTTTGTTATACTAACTGTAGGAAGATGTTCTAAAATAGAAAAATATAGGTTTAAAGAACTATTTAAAGGAAAACAATTATTTATGTTCATTAAAATTTTCTAAAGAATGATTATTAGACTGACCAGTTGTTTGCAAGAAGTTAAACTATTCTTGCAAGTTCATAATTTTGGTGAGTGCAGCTGCTCACCCTTGTCTCCAGAGATTGTGTTTCACTCTATAGGTTGTTGTTTCCTATATGGGATCTTTCAAAGACTAGAAAGAACTCATTAGGTCAAATAAAGGCCTTTGGAGTTAGTTTTCACATGGAAAGATTTATTTGTGTTTGAGTGTATGATTCAGGGTTTTCTCTTTACTACAGAGAGCGTTCTGTATGAATAATGGCTGCCACCATTTCACAGAGCAACCAGAACCTCAACTCTTCTCTGTGCAGGAACATGTGTGAGCCAGTTTTTACACTGTATGCAGTTAAAATGAGAAAGAGAGAGACAAAGGGACTGAAAACAGAGGAAAAGATTGAGTAGTCTGTTATTTAGTCTCTGTTGGCATGTTTCATATATAATCTCAGCAGTTGCATCTCAGATGCTTAGCTGTCAACACCTTAATGAAATATTCAGTAGATCAAATTCTGTCTGTACCTTAGCACACATGTAAGCAAAGATTGAATCTCCATCAGTTTTACTTGCAAAAATGTGGACATTTTCCTCTCTTGCTATTATTTATTATTATTACCCTAATATAAATATTATTTAAATTAAATGCTTTGATGTTGTATGAAGTCTTGAGCATAAAAGAGAACTGATTATTTCTATTTTGTGGAGTTTTCTACAAGCACTATATAGGAACCACTTTCACGTGGTTAGAGCAAGGTGCTAACAATGGGTTTGAGCCCCATATAGGCCATTCATTAAAAGTTGGACTCACTGATCCTTGTGGGTCTCTTCTAATACAGAATATTCTCTGATTCTGTGATTGCATATGTTAGATTTTGGCTTAAGCCTCCTTCTGTATCTTTTGGTGGTATAAGATTTCCCAGTAGTATGCACATGCAGTGTGATACAATCAACTCCTGATTTCCCCTTTTGGGAGACTGGAGCTGTGTTTGCTAGCAGCTTATTATGAAGTCCAGGTGTGTCACTTGTCCTATGGGGAATGAAGGAGACACTGCCAGATCTACACCTCCTACCTGACTCTTCTGAAAGTAAGGAATTAATAACTTTGCAATTGGTCTTTTTTTCACACTCCAACTTGACTTTGTGTATTATCAAAATGCATATTCAAGTGAGGGGAGGAATATTTGCAACATCTCAGCCTATATTTCTCAAGAGTAAAGAACATTTTTTCCTAGAGGGACAAAAAATGGACTATTAATTGTATTGCTAAGGCAAAAATGCCTGAGAGTAATTTAACACCTAACAGTTGTTCTATGCAAGAGCAAGAATGTGAACTTTTATTGTTTGCTTTAGAGTATCAACAGTTCAAACAGCAAAGAAAATCTACTATGTTACACCTTCCAAATAGAGAGGGTGTAAGTACACATTAGGCACATATTTTGAATTACTGATAGCCTGGGTTTAAGGAGCTGAAGAACAAAGAAACACACTGAGAGATTGTCTGAATCATGTTCAAAATAAAACACTCCCTGTACTTGACCCTGGAGATTTATAGTTGCATTCTTTAGTTTATCCCAGCCTTTGGCAAAGGTCCTAATTTCTGAGTAATACCCCTGTAAAAACCTTGAGACTCTTGCTTTCATGCAGTAAGGTTAGTCAATAATTCATGAGGGGATTATTTCTTGCAAAGGCAAACTTTTTTTCCCTGGGGACAAAATTTTAAAATCAGGAATATATAGATTACAGATTAACTAAACCAAAATAAAAATGTATAGCTTTTTATGCTCCTAGCACTGCCTTTAAAATATCCCATGGTAACATAAGCCAATGTTTTCAAAGTACAAAGACACTAGAACAGAGGTTTGATTTTCAAGAACACTGTGTACTTACAATATAGTAAGATTATGAGAAGTTACTGTTTTGAAAAAGTCTAAATTCAGAGACTGTTTGAACAATCTGTCCTTCAGAATCCAGAGGCAAAACTGAATTAAAGGATTCTCTCCAGTGAAGGAAGACTCTTGCAAATGTCACAGAAGGCTTTCCAAACTGTCATTGGTGTAACAGCTTTGAATTCCCCAATTCTTTTTCTTCACAGAGGAAGGGGAGCTCTGAAGGGAAGATGAAGATCAGTGGTACCACCTTTCTTTGTTTACTTCAGTTATGAACTTTTGCTTCCATTGGGAACTTGAGCAAGTTGATCTTTCTTACAGAAAACAAAAAATCCACCTGCCTTCCCCTTCACACTTCAGGGCATTTAATTGTTGATGGAAGGAACAGAAATCACTAAGGAGGAATTTCAAAATTGTCCTGCGCTTCCAAAACTTATTTCACCAACCTCAAAATAGCAATTTGAGTCTGAGCTTCAGATGTCCTAGACAAGCAATTTAATCTGTACAGTATGAATTAATTCATGCTCTTCTACTCCTGAAGTGTCTCTTGTTGGATTTTTTTCACACCATATACCAGATTAAATGCTCATTGGTACAAGGATCTGAACATTTCATCTTGCTAATAACTTACCCTTAGGTTATATAATTGCATACTTTCTGCCTCTTCTGGCTACCATTCTTTCCCTCTCCCCTCATTTTGCTGGCCAGTGATTATTTATTATTTCATACCAATGTAAATTCAAGTGGTGTTTGAAGAAAGAAGTGCATGCTGTAAGATGCTTAAATCTTGCTGTGGATCTAGCTCCAGATAACTACATTTCTGTGTAGGTAACATGCTTACAAGTAGTTTTAGATGAAGGATAGGACAATTACTTTCTGAATCTGTTTTCTAAAGCAAATAAAATAGATTTTTCTTAGTGGCATATTTCATAGTTGTGATATTTTTCATAAAATCTCACAATATTATAATGGTGTGCAAAGTGTGAAGATAGTAGAAGAATGTCAGAAACAGATACCATTCACATGGACAGTAGGTTAATATTTGAAATAACATTTGAAGCCTTAATTAAAGTTCTTCTGAAGTTGATTAAAAGACTATCATTGCATCAGAACATTATGCATTAAGGTCCCCAAAGCTGCCACTGTTCATTATCATCAGCTCAATATATTTTTCAGATAAAAATTGTAATGCTTCTATTGTTATTTACTATAAAAATAGAACTATCAATGATTTTACTTTCAGGGAGCTTGCACTGTTCCTAGATTTTCTTTGCTGCCACTATCTGCCAACAATTCAGAATGTGCAAATAGGTAATCACAAAACTGAAAAAGCCCTTCAATGAAAGTACTGTAGCCCTATTCCCCAAGTGCGAACCTCTGAAGCCTGGGTCTAGGGCAAAAACTTTAAAGGCTGATCTAGTCCCAGAAAAGACCAAGCACCATCAGAATCCAAAACTCCCTGAAGTCCGACTAACACTTCAAGGACCTTTCTACTCCTTATTGTATTGAAATGACATCTCAAAAGTCCAAAGGCTACTATATTGTAACCTGCCTCCAGGAGGCTGCCAGAGGGACAGACAGAATTCTCTGAAAGCGTGTCGCAATCAAGGCATTTCATCTTCTGCTTTCAACAAACTGTACTCAACAAAAAAATAAATAAAATGCTTATTGAAAATTTCTGTCTCTCTCATAAGAAAAGATTGCTGTGTAACTTTAATTTTTCCCGTTTGATTAATTCAGACTGAAAATATTCACAATTGCCTTTGCCATCTTTGGTGAGATTCAGCTCTGTGAAGAAATGAAGCTAAACAAAAATAATGTAAAGAGTACTGTTTTCCCAAATAAACAACCAAAACGAGTAAGTCTGTATGCTGCAGTAGAGTTTTTCTGAAGATTTAATTGCTTATTCCCAATTTCTTCAACCTGGACATTCTCCATAACTGAACAACTCTTTCAGTATGCTCCAGACCAAGGACGCCCTGCACCAGGTGATGTGGTAACAAACACACACAAACTGTCCCCAAAGAGGAGCTGGGGCATGAGAAACATGATCTGCAACTGTCCCAGCGCACTTAGGTACACCAAGGTACAGCAACAAAATTTTGGAATGCACAATCTGATGGTTTTTTACTGGAAAGGAGGTATGTTTATATAAATTTTCTGTATTTAACATTTGTCTGTAAATTGTTAATAGATTTATGGGAAAACATGTTAAATGTACTTATTTCCATCAAAATAGTCTACATCAGTAACAATAATAATTCCAGTCCACTGGAAGTGAACAGGAGCTGTCTAACTCCAGTCTTGAGAGTTTTTTATTTGGTATACAACAGCTATTATTTAGACAATTCCCCAAAGTATAAGTTGTTATTTTATATTGACTAGTAAATGTTCTTTTCTTGACTTTCCATTAAATTGAAAATCACTATGATGATTTTACTCCATAAATGTATTTTTATAGTTATGAAATAATATACAAACCAGTTAAGAAATATAAATCAAAGTAAATCTCTTTTCTGAACATTCAGTTTCTTGTAAAAAGTGCCACAAACATACCAGCAGACTATTTATTTCCCATTTTGTTATTGTTTCTTCTGTAAATACATCTTTACAGTGGATCTAGCTTTCCCTGATTTAAATAGCAAGAGAATACAATTTGTTCCATTGTTATTTACGTAACAGAAATAAGCATTTGGACAACTACAAGAATTTCCTAATTAAATTGTAGCAATTTATAACTCATGAACTTGCAGGACATCAAAACAGGACTTGGAAATCCTAAGAATTATTGCAAACATTTCCTTAACTGAGTCTGTAGTTAATTTTGAGCATGTTTGTCTGGATGAAACAAGTTAGGAATTTCCTAATAGAAGACACGTAAATCTAGATCAATCTACAAAAGGGAGATGTTTTTTATTAATTTCATATGGAAATAGTTTCTTATGAAAACTTTTTGGTCTAGAAATTACTATACAGTGGACTCAATTACTTAACAGAAACTTCGAAATGTTTTCCCATTATCATTACCAAGTAGTTGTGCCAAAGAGTTAAAAAGCATCAAATAGTGTTGAAATGTCCTTTGCTTAAATGAACTGTCTTTCTTATTTGTGCTAGATTGTTATTGTCTGAACCAGAAGTGTCATCCAAGCCCAGCTTTAAAAAAAAAAGGCCCTTTGCTTCTATTCCTGAAATTACACAGAAACATTACTCACCTGGTACAGAAAAGTGTCAAAGGTGAAAATCGTATTCCAAATCAAGGGACCTACATTTGAATCTAATAAGGAATATTCTTGATGGCCAAGAATATGTGATGGGGACTCATAGCATGACTGGAAAAAAGATGTATTGAAGGAGACCAAAGGAGAAAGAAGGGCAGATGATCCATGCCAGAGTATATCATTGCAGCTCTGATACTGCATGCAAGTTACTTCATCACTTAATTCCATTTGTGCTGTATCACCTCATGTTTCCACTGACCTCAGTGTCTGACAGTAATAAATCAAAAGTGTGAATATCCTAACCTTCCATTTGAGCACTTTGTTCTTAAAATCAGCTATATTAACATTAAATAACATGGCCTTTGTTCCTCAAGTAGTTTATCGCCTCTGCAAAGGCAATCTCTTTGATCATGATAGCTCAAATTTTCATAAAGGTATTTTTAAAACTATGAAGTTAGTACCTGAAGGATGTTTCTTGCTTAGGTGCTTAATTTTAATCAAGTGATTTTTATTAGTCTAAGTCTAAATGAATCACCTAGCCCTCACTAGATTCAATGAAAAAGAACATTCACCTCCCGAGTGCCAGAGATGACACTACACGAATCAGATATTGAGATCAATTGTGTTCTGAAAGCAAATTTCTGTTGGCTAAAATTAGTGAGAAAGATGCATCAATTTGCAAATATATGTCCTTATATCATCTCTTTAGGAAATTAAGATAAAACAAACTGATTTGAGTCATTTGACTGACACTTTTGATTAATTTAAACTTATATTTGCTTCACTCTGAGCCTTTAAAATTAGCTGAAATTTGAGCATTGTAAAAACAATGGTCATTAAAGAGCAGGATGCTATCTAGTTCATTCTAAGGAGGCAAATAAAGTAGACCAATTGGATTATGGCCTAAAAGCACCTATATCTCTCTGCTGATTATAAGGGGACCCTGGGGAATATAAGTTAATGACTTCCCAAAAGATATAAACCATGATGCACTGATACTGCTCACCAATTTATTTTAAAATTCTCGTTCAGGTCCTAAATACCCTAAATTCTTCCTGGCTCTCACATATATCACTCTTTTTTCATGTTCACTCTAGTTAAGATAATTAAATAAGATGTTGGAGGTGTGGTGTCTAAATATGCCTGGACTCAAACACTGAAAAAGCTAATGCTTAAAAACATTTTTTCATTTTACTTAGTACTACAGTAATTATGAGTACCAAATGACTTCCAATATAAACACTTAAGAGAATCATGATGGGAATTCTGAGGATAAATCCTCAGTACATTTATATTTCTTCTTAGATCTCTGTTTCCTAATCATTATTCTGCAATTAAAAATCATTAGTACAGTGAGAATGACTGAGAAAATGACCATTTGTGCAGGATATGAAAAAGAAACATTCAGCATTGCTCAGGCAAATATTTACTTAGCTGTTAAAAATTACTTTCAGACATAAAAACTATGATGTCCAATGCCAGTCTTTGCAAATGTCACAAATGCATTTAAAGTGTTCTAAAAGTAATCAGAGATCTGTCAATGGTACCCGCTACTCTGCTACTTCTCCCTTCAGGTACCAATTCCATCCTGACAGAGTTTCTGAGATTGTTTTGTGCGCTGTTGGAAAGCAACATGCATAGGTAGCAGATGTGGCTTTTTACATTTGTAGTGCCTTTCTGTCTGAGTAGTGATGGTTCTGATAGATATTTTGACATGGCATGCTGAAAGCAGGGAAACAAGCATGCTTAGGATGAGCTGGAAGACCACTGAAGTAATTTTAAAAAATAAAGATTGTCAAAAACAATAACATGAATACACTGATCTCTATCAAGGGTGTCACAAGATAGTCAAAAGATGTTGTGTGGCAGATATCCAGAATAACAACTTATGTCACTGTGTCAGGTCTGCAATGGCTGCGTTTCAAATGTCCAAAAGGTCTGAAATGTTGACCAGTTGAATTAGCAAGGACAGCAGTGTCAGCTAATCTATGCGTGAATTTTCTATTTATTGTGCTGAATTCACTCAGATAATCTTGCTTTAGTCTTCTTGAAGCTGAATGAAAATTGGTTGTGCTTAATTACAAAAAAAAAAAAAAGTATAGTGTGGTTGAGCATGAGAATTGAGACAATCAAGAAAGAAATCCCAAAATCACCAGTATTTCTTAAGATAAATTTTTATCTTTATATTTTGTAATTTATTGATTTGACTTGTTTAATTTTATTTTCTTTATTTCCATTGCCTTCAGGAAAAAGTTACAATAGAGGAAAAAAGGAAGTTAGCTTTTTAAAGTGAAAACAGAAGTTCAGAAATAAATTTATTCTGGAAAGAAGGCTGGGAAAAAATGCAACATTAACTGAACCTTAAAAATGACAAACACATGGAAAACTCCAACATATGCCATGTTGAAGAAGTTTGTGACAGTAAAAAGTAGACTGATGCACCTAAACCCCATTAATTGTCAGTGAGAATTGGACAACTAATTGCTCTTGTTGCCTTTGAAATTGATTCTATAATCAATCCTTAAAAGAATTTATGTTGTGCTGCAAATTTTACTATAGAAAGCAATGTACCATGTATTAATTTCTTGCATTTTCTTTACAATTATTTAATGCATTTGAAGAGCATTTCCTATTCTATTCACTTTTGCAATAAATTCATTAAAAGAACTTCTTCTTAAGGAATCACAGCACTGGGATTTCCCTGCAGGGTCATATTGCAAAGTCCACTCATAGCTGATGATGAAAGCAGATGCTTTGTGTAAGTGTACACCTGACATTGACAAAAATGGGCATCAAAGACAAGGAGAGAAGATCACAAAACTCCAGGGAAACCTGGATACCAACATTCTAGAAAACTCTAGCAACTGTGACTCTTAACAGTTTTAATTTGAGAATGATATATTTACTAAGTGGAAAAATTCTTATTGACTTCAGAGTGCCAGGATTCAACTTGTTAATATCCTAATCAATTATTACAGATAATACTGAAATAATTAATTTCACAGAAACCAGTCTTGAGATTATATCTTTCTTATCTGGCCTTTCATTTAGAAAGAAAATCAAACATGTTTGACCCAAACAATTGAAATATAATTTCAGCCTGCTTGTGGCCAAGGTGGTGTCCATGGTGAGATCACAGAAGGAAATTTCCCCCCAAATAGTCTAAAAGTGTTATCAGAATAATCAATTGTTTTGGTTTTCCATGAGTAGTTCACAGGGGACAAAGTGTCAGCACTTGTGTAAATGATCCTAGTGGAGGAGCTGTCTCTACTCAGCTAGGCATGTATATGAGACAAAATTTTCAGAAAGGCAGAAAATGAGATTGGGTCACCAAAACATGAAAAAATACTATTGTTTCCTCTCTATTTCATCTCTTTGGTTGTTTGACTGGTTTTTAGCAGCTGAGGGTAGGGCCCAGAAACAGCAGCATGTGTACATAAAAACAGTAAATCAAAGAAAGCAAGGGAATGGATTTTTATAACAGATTATGATATCCTATTTGAAAATTTCATAAATCCTGCTAAGAAACCTCCTATGTAATTCTAGTCCAGGATCAATAAAAGGAATATGACATAAAAAGGATTATGAGAGATGAGGAAAATGCAATTTCTGTCTTAGTAGATGGATGAGAAAACTCATTATTTTGCCTTTAATTTTTAAAAAGTCACAATGGCATGCTAATAAATTGGTGTGGTCTTCGAGGGATACTCAGAAAACTTGTCTGCTACAGTTCATTAATCTCCCAAGGGTTTTGGAATTACCAATGCCTTCAGAACACAGAAACACTAACTGCTGGTTCAATGTCAGTTCTGAAAAAAACTGTGAATGTTTAAACAAATAATAAGATAAAAAGTAATGCATAATTAATGGGTTTCTTCACAAGAAGTCTGAGTTATATTTATTTTAAGGGTGGCAGTGAAATACATTTGCACCTGTGTATGCTCCAAAGGTGTCATTTTCACAAGTCTTACTGCACAAAGAGGGCCTAAGCACATAATACATTATTTAAAGGGTTCTGCATTTCAAAGAGAATAAACCTACATAAAAATAAATCTACGATTTAATTTTAATAGTATATCAGGTCTTCTAGTATATTGGTCCAGAAAGAGATTTAAACAAATTATCAGTCAATGTTTTGTGTTTTGTTTTTTTTTGAAATTGTATTTATGAACAGTACAACAAAAGACTGTGTTGCATCAGTGTAATTGGCCTTACTTAGAAGGTGACAAAGGTAAGGTCTCTTCTCTGCTTCACAGTTTCTCTGGTAAATATACTGATTTGAAATTGGTACACATTAGTACTGCAGCAGCAATATTTAACTTCCCCTTGCAATCCAAACATATTTTAACTAAATCAATGACATAAGGGATATGGAATATTTGCCACAATAGGTGTCAGGCTCAGAACAGGATCCCTCTGTAATGCAATACATCAGGCAACATAAACTGGCTTCCCAGCAAGGGCCTTTCTCATATGGGGAAAAAATCTCTGCAGAGTCCCTCAAAATATGACATGCAATTAGTTTGATGTACTTCACTGTGAATCTTAAATTAGAAAAATATCCCCTTTACTAGTTTATATCTAATTAGAAAGCTGCTTTTACGTGCAGTCCACAGACACATAGTAGTGGAATGTATATAGCAGCATATAGTGCATTACATCCAGCACAGATCTAGATAACAGATAATATAATATTATAATATATTAGATATAATATATTATTTATTATAATAATATAATAAATATTTCTGACTAAGACAAAAAAATCCCACAGAATGGGTAAGGTTGAATGGGACCACAGTGGACGCCTGGGCCAACCTCTCTGCTCAAGCAGGGACATCCCACAGCACATGGCACAGGATTGCATTCAGAGGATTCTGGAATATCCCCAGGGAGGGAGACTCCACAGCCTCTCTGGGCACTCTGTTCTAGTACACAGTCACCTGTTCAGTGAAGTTCTTCCTCATTCAGGTGGAACTTCCTATTCATCAGTTTCTATCTATTGTCTCCTGTCCTATTGCTCAGCAGCACTGAGAATAGCCTGGCTTCATCCTCTTGATACTCTCCCTTCAGATACTTTGCTAAATTCCCCTAATCCAGATACCTGCATTTTGGGAGTGGAATTCAGAATGCCTCTGGTCTGATTCCACAAGCCCATTAGAATCTGGGGATCATGAGAAGACCCTCTGGAGAGTGTCATCTGGTTTAGTTTCTATCTGAAACGGAACTGTTCCCTGGGCTGTTAGAATTTCTCCGTGATGCAAACACAGGTGAGCAATGTCAATAGCAGTTATTGAAGCATCTGAATTGACTGTTGTGAACTGGTCCCATAAGGGTCTGAACATCCATCTCTTCTGCACTTCAGTGTATCACTAAATGGCATTACCTCCTAATGTAATTAAAATGGTGAAAAAGGACATGGTTTGTATCATTAAACCTTGTGTTTTAATCGAAAGTTGTTTCAGGAGGCCTCAGCTGATAATAGCTAATGCTATAACTGTTCCATACTTTAATTACATGAAAATCCAAGATTTCTCCTTCTCAGGAAAACATCCAGCTATGCAAGCTAGTCATTATCTATTTGGATGCCAGTAGTTAAAATTAAGATTCAGTGTTACTGTCTTTCATGCATTCAAGTTCCCAGACTGCCTCAGAAGTGGATTTGCTTACTAAATATCTTTTATACAGGTGTCCAGTTGCTAACTCAAGAGTTGTCTTTGTAATTTTTACTTGAAAATCAACAATACAGTTGATTTTCAATCATGTATGAAAAGTGGTTCTACACTGTTGTCAGTATTAGATCGTAACCTATGGTCAAAATGTAAGAAGAAACTGATGGTGTCCTTAGGCAATGGTAGGAAGAACTGTCTTTTGCATTACTAGAATACTTTTTTATTTCTGTCAAGGTTTTACATTTGGGACCAGTTTCACCAGATAATAGCACATTGTGCAACAGAATGACACAATGCACAAGGAAGGGATGATTCCTCTAACAACTACAAAGTATTTAATGCAGATTCAAGAGGAATACAAATATTTCTGGCAACCCTGTTGCTGGAATCAGAAGTTGCTTTCCAAGAAGGAGACATTGATATGCATCATGTATTGATTCAGCCACTCAGATAATAGTCAACATCTTCAACACAACTTTTATAGGAAGTGTCTAAATAGGAAGTGTATTGTGCCTATTTGAAAAGAAGATTGAAATCCAAGAAATACAGTGGGAAAGGAGCTGAAATTCCTTGGCATTATTCCAGCTGCCAACTAGTCCAAGTGATAAATTTATTGCAGTAGCAGTAATATCCATGCTTTTCTGTTTAAATTTTTAATTTTTTTTAAGATGGAGAGTGATAACCTCATCTCCATTATAAATGTGTATAAAACAAAATAATGTCTTGTACTAAGACTATATCTGAAGACTCTTAGTGATGATTGAAGATGGTGTCAAGGAATTCAGAGATCATTAAAACTACATAGAAACAAAACTTTAATTTAAGTGTCTCAAACTCTTTCAGAAGTTTGCGTATTTTAACTATTTAGACATCAAAGGCAGCTGTATTCTTCTAAATAGATTCTTGGATCTTGACCACATTGTTTTTTTGGGTTTGTGGCCCTGATTCAATGGGCATGAAAGTAAGTAAGACTTTTGATGTCTCCATAGTTTATTTTGTATCAAAAATAACCAAGAAATCTCATAGTAACTCCTTTCTCACTCATAAACATAAATAAACAAGAAAAGTAAACCCTGTTTAGCTAACCTGAAATCTCTAACATAATTACTTTTGCACTTAACTGCAGACAAACACATTCAAACTCTGAGTTTCCAAAATATTTTTCCTTTAGCTTTATAAATAAGAAATTGTATTTCTGCTTTCTGAAGTGTTCACAGGAAGCAAAAACCATGTACATTTTTCCTATATGGCATCCCTTGCACAACACATGAATAGAAAACACATCTTAAGAAACAAAGTTTGTCTGTTTCTTTTCATTTAAATAAAGTCTGAAATATGTGTAGTCTAAAAACAGGAATGTGCTGAAGGTAAAAGGCAAGTCTGCTTGCTGGAGTTCCATTTACAGCCACATTTATTGAGTCCATGTGTAGGATTGGAACTTGGAGTACGTAACCTAAATCCTCCAGGGAAATGTTGGTCATTTGAACATTTTGTCAAAGGATGCTGGAGCAAATTTTCCTTTATTAAATCTTGTGGATTCACACGCTAATAAGTCTGGCATTCTAGTGGGCTAGATAATTCTGCCAGTAAAAAAAAAAAAAAAGTACCTGGTGAATATAAATCTAATAAGAATATAGATTTTAAAGTTTTTTGTCCAAGTGGTAAGTGGACAACTCAGGCAGATGTCAGTAAGGATATATAACTGGTGGTGTGGGGTTAAGAACAGATGAAATGAGTCTCAGCATGAATAGCTGGGGATGTTCAACTCAGATATTACAAGAATTCAATTAATAGCTCTTGTTAGAATATGCAAGTTTGGGCTGAAAGATTTTTCACATAATTTAAGTCAGATATTTTACATAATTTAAGTCATGTGAAAGTTAGAAACATAACTGAATATGCAGGATTCCTCTTCAGCCAGAAATAACCAAACCCAAGGAGATTTACCAGCCAGTCCCAGATGTCCCTTCCTAGGAAGGATGAGCCACCCACCCCTAGGCAGCATCTCCATCTCAGTTGACTACAGAGGGAGCCTAAACAACCAGAGTGGGTCAGACCTCTCCACAACACACAACTACACAACTAAAGTTTGCACTCCAGCCATGGCAACAAGACAAAGTCAGGCACTTTCTGGAAACTGTCACACAAGCTCCAAACACCACTCTGAATGCTGGTGGGGGAAAGGTACATTTGGAGTAGAAACCTATCTGAACTCCTCTTTCTCCTAATATTCTGGGAAGTTTGGGTTCAGATATCCCTCCTCTTCCTGGAGTCAAAATCTTCAATGGAGACATATTTCTGGTCATGAAAAGCGCTATACTGCCTAAATGTGGCTGGAGCAGAGGTTCCTGTTGCTTTTCTTGGAGAAGTAGTCCACTCCTTGAGAAAGAAGCTGCAATGATCCTTCATACCCTTACACCTGCTTAGATCCTCATCTTCCTAGCACTCAGAGTGCACAACAGGCTAAAGAGAAGGAATCTTCACAACTACAAGAGATTTTTGCTGAATTGAAAGAAAAAACTAGACTGAACTGTTAGGCAGATACTTTGGGGTTTGTTTTTTTAATGTTTTTCATATCTGTTTTTGATATATGCTGGTTGTCTGAGGTAAAACTCACTGTAAATGCAACAGAATCTGATACTCAATGTGTCACAGTCTTTTGGATGAGTGACCTTAGCAGGTTCATGAAATCGTAATGAAGCACATATGCCTTTCATGTTCTAGGTCCTGTTATACTTTATTGTGGTTACTTCCATTTGGGTAATTCCTTTTATTTTCCCACTTAAATTAAAAATTACCTAGTTTTCCTCCCAAATGTAACAGTGGTATGTAAAATTCATCTTTTGGCCACTTACATTCACTCAGTGACTTACACCTGGGATCAATTGTGTTGCTCTGCAGAGCTTCAGTGAATTTTCATTTGCATTTCTATTTTTTTTTCCACAGTGCTATATTCCAATTTCATTTCATGGAAAAGGTCTTACCATAATCTTTACTGTTATTATCTCTAATTTATAAGCTACATTACTAAATGTTAAGGTTAAGAAAGACCACTATGATCTGATTTTCTTCTTAACACAGGCCAAAGAATTGCAAATGTCTGGGAAATGTCTATCACCATAGAGCTTAACAATTTAGACAGATGGGTAGATTATATATCTCCTTTTTAAAAACTTGAAAATATGTCAAACACAGGTTCTAGAAATAGAATGGAGACTTAACCCTTTGCTTCTGGAGAAGGGTTATTTGAGTGTTGAGGTCCAGGTGATAATTGCATGTCAACTGAGAATTCTTTATTCTTGTAAGATAGTTATAAACACTGAACTCAACCTTCCTCAGACTTTTAAACCAGACACAGTTCTAAAGGCATTTTCTCTACTTAAGTTAAATAAAGCAGAGCTCATGTTACTCTCATTATTGGTTTCATACTGTCTTTGATCATGTAATATAAGAAGGACAAAGGATGAGATAATATCTTGCCTATCATAATATTTTATGTTTAAAGCCATACATAGAGAAACAGCTTAAGAAAAATTACAGTATCCTTGGCCACCTGAGCTCTTTCAAAAGCCATAGACATCAAAATCTTGCAGCAGTATCAAAACCTTATGTGAAAGGCATTTTTTGGTATAGTATACTAAATGCTACAATTGACTGTTCTCTAACAGCTCACATATTGTATTCCTAATTGTCTCTTTGTGAGGGAATTCAGCATGATGAACAAACACATCAGTAGTATAACTATATGTCTGATTTTTCATGTCTGATCAATCAATCAATCAATTCATGTCTGATTTACATTGACTGATTTCAAATGCACTGGTTTTATACTAATGTGTCTTCAGATTTTGAGTTACTCTAGTAATACCAAATGTAACTGCAGTCAAAATGAGATTAATGCACATCTATATTTATGTCTCTCTCATCTCTCTATATCAAGCAGTCTGCTCGTGCTTGTGAAGCAGGTGGATATAAATAGATGAGCTTTCAAAAACAACTGTTTCATTATCAAGAGATGGATTGAACAGACTGAACAGTAGGAATGAAATATTTATTATGTATAGAACCCACTCATGAAGAAGTTTGAGTTTGGCTGGAAGCACCCTTGCTGAAATGAATCCTTGATGTGCTTGAGTTTTATTAAATCCTTTTTTATTTTTGTCATTTTTCCATCCTTCCATAGGGTACATAAAATTACAATCAAAATCTCATCTGCAACTTATGTTTAATTTAATTTCATATTTTGTGTGGCATTTCAGCAGTATTATAATCCTGGCAGCTCCTGAAGGAGACTATTTTAATAGTATACTAACACCCACCATTCTGATGTTGAGGAAGGCTAAAAGATATTTTCAATTATTGATTTTTCTACATCATAAGCTTTCTAGTGATCTCAAATATTGAAGAAAACATATAAGAAAGTAGGTCAAATGACTTCAGATAACTGCAGGAGAAAGCCTCTAGGGACAAAAATGAGAGAACCAAAGCACAAAATATTATAGAACTAGAAAAATCAGTGATCAACAGCTTTGAAACAGGGCCCCAGATAGTCAATCTTTGTCTTTTGTGCTGCACTTTCATTAGTTCAGTATTTATGCAGCTGAAGAAGCAGCACTGCACACAGTTCTGTGGTAGATGTCAGAGGCATGACTGTGACAACTATAGTAGAAAATGATAGGTCATGGTTAAAGTGGGGGCAGAGGTCTAGTTTTATGTGTGTGCAGACAGTAAGAGGAAAAAAACATTGAAATGGTGTGCTGTTCTATCATCTGCATTCATGTTCTTACTGAACTTGTTACTACCAATCTCTTAGCAATGGCCTAGGCCAAGTCCTGGCCTTTGAGAATAAATTGGAATTTATTTTTTTTTTTTCTGGAGAAACAAAAATTTCCCTAAGAGGACTGGAACTGCTTTTTTATATGCCAAAGTCAGAGGAATTTGTTGATGAGTAGCTGAAAGCTTAGACCAATTCCCACAGAACTCAGTGGAATAACCTGTTGATTTCCATCAGAGTCAGAAAAATGTGAAAGTAAAACTCAGAGAGGATTAGTCACAAGGATATTTTCCATCTATTTTTGGTATGCACTAGTTTTCCACTATAATTTCACTCCCTTTTACAGTTTCAGACTAATACTAAAAAAATGCATTGGTGAATTAATTCCTACACATTTACTTCAGACAAACAGCTCTTGAAATTATATTTTTACAGTCCTTGAGAACTAAATCTATTTGAGGGTATTGGCATAGTTCTGAAGGAACGATTAGGAAAAAAAAGAAAAAAAGAAAACAATATATATGTTAGCATATCTCTGAAAAAGCAAAAGAAAAAGATTCTCAGGATGTCTGTACCCAGACAGCAGAAGGACCAAAAATAGGAAGGAGAATATTTTAACAAATATAAAAGGCATCAGTACCTGATAAATACTTGCAGTGACTCAGGCGAAAAATAATGAGGCAATCAAACAAATAATATTCTACAAGGGTTAAAACTAAATCTCTAACTGACCAAAGACTGAATGGAGTTGAAAAAAAAAAAGTTTCCAGTAAACTAAGACAGGGATATTTCTTCAACATAGAAACCCTTAATTAAATGCCAAATTGCCTGTAGCTTGGCTCTTGTTAACCATTCATGCTAATTATTTACTATGGATTTTTAACACAAAAGGTCAATATGACAGGCACATGTTTAATTTTACAAATCAATGTAGAGGTTACTGTCTGAGTATGCTGGAAGTCTGAAAATGAAAATTATTTGAAAATTCCCTGTAGACAAAACTAATATTAGAACTTCCCATGCATTCTTTAGTTAATTTGAAGAAGTGCAGCTCTCCCAGTGGTATCAAATGGAATTATTTATGTGTTAAAAAAAGTAAAATTTCATTGTTCTGAGCTACTGAATCAGACGTCATGTTCATTATGAAAGTAACAGCAATATAACTGTGATTTCAGAGACCAGATATCAAAATTTTCAGGGTTTTTCCTAAATAGATGTCAATAGCGCCTTACTTCAGCTATTATTCTCTACTCTTGGCAAACATAACTATTCTCTATAGATATTGAAATGGTTTCTGTGCAGTCACTTTTGATCTCAGACAGTAAACAACTGTGAGACTCACTAGCACTTGGAGGAGAATCTATTAGGAATCTGTCGTGACACAGACGTGGGCAAGGAGCCCCTTTGGAAAAAATGTTCTTCCTTTAAGTTCTGGTATTCATTATTATAGTATGCTTGTAGAGTGTAATTCTTTTTTTATGCATAATTCCAATCCCTTGGTAGCTTGAGCCAAATCCTGATCTCCCTGGAATAATTAGGAATTTTCCCACTAAAATTATTGGATAGACTCCCATTGCCTTTGAATGGATTTTCAAGCAATGTTTCAGAAAGCTGTATTTCATATTAGCTGTATCAAAATATTCGTATTCCTATGGCTTAGAACCTAAGAAATCCTAGCAGATAATTTATTATTAAATATTTCAAATATAGTAGAAATTAATTTCTTATGTTGCTTTAGTCCTTCACTATCATTCTTCTCAGAAAAAAACTACACCAAACAAAACTAATCAAATAAGAAAAATAAAAGAACTATCATTCTTAAACTCAGAACACCAGTCTTTGAGCAAACTCATTTCTTAATTTGTCTGAAAGGCCTGTTTTGCGTTTGTTTGCTAGCTGAAGTACTGCATGCTCACCAGGATTTCTGGAATTGGAGTTTTCCTTATAAAATGTTACTTAAACTCGTATGTATGTTCTCTATAAAGATCTTGCAATATTTAGCAGTAGAGAAGTACATATTTACTCTGATTTATGTTTCCTACCAAATAAAGGACCATCTTCTGAGCACATTTACAATGGTTAGCATAAAAGAACTGGAGAAAGGAAAGAACATTTGCTCTCTTTTCTTTTCCCCCATCTCACTGACTTGACCAACACATTTGCAAGGCTATTTTTGTAAACCATGTGCCAGCTGACTTTAATGTGTTTTTCCTGTTGTTGCTGCACTGCTTAAAGGTTTTATTTATTCCCTTTAACTTGAAAAAAGGTCTTTATTTAAGACTTCTAGACACAGTGCTGAATTAAGAGTTGGGTTGATTTGCATCACTTTCATTGAATGCTGGGAGGCATCACTTCTCAAAGATTGTCCCCTGATGCTTCAACCCTTCAATATAAATGAGTTTCCTCTTGGAATTCATATCCTGAAGAGTTTTGTTCACAGATTGTAAACACAAGTAAGAGCTAATCTTAGGACATAAAAATAATTTGCCAGATTTTCTCCAAACCAGTATTGAGAACAAGAACCGGAAATGCACATCAGCCTCTCAGAAGGCCTCAGAAACTTCTTCAAGCAGTTAGACAAGGCCTCCTGTCAGTCACCCTTTATTAAAACAAAATATATTCAGCTATGAATTGTGATGTAAATGCACACTTTCTATCTCTAGAGTTTGCTTGTCCATACAACAGCCACTCAAAATCCCCAAGGACTATTTGAATGTTTACTGTAAAATAAAACAGTAACCTTAAAATCTGTACTAAGATATTATCAGAGGCTACAGAACTGACAGGTTTTATGTGTTGAGCTGTTTTGTGAAATTAGTCCTCAACATCTGTCATTAGGACACAGAGGTATCAAGCATTCATGAAATTCATACTGACAAGAACTGACCTTACTTCATGAAAGGTACAGCTTTTACTAGGATCTTAAATGACAATAGCAGTTTAAGCTTATAAAGCTCTTTCTGCTTTCAGAATTTTAAGCAGTGAAGGATCACCCCAAGGATCACAGACTGGGACCTACCTAGATCTGGGAGTTCCACAGAGAAGTATGGATGCCAAGCAAGGAAGACCTGGACTGGAAAACTGAGTCAGGGACATGTCCTTGGGGAGCTGCACTTCTGCCTCTTCCAAGTGAAAGGAGTGGGTGCATAATTTCTGTTTCTAGGAGGAACACTTGTGCTATTGTGCCACCACCACCCCTTGCTGATGGCCCACATGTCCCCGTGTGGCTTTTCTGGAGATTAGACACTATGACAGTGCAGACAATCAACCTTCCCTGCTCCAGCTGCTGCTTCCCTGCTGCTGCTTCTTTGGTCTTTAATCAACTTAAAATCTTTCTAATAAACAGAAACCTGATGTAGCAGATAATCCTTTTCTTTCACTGTGAATGTCTATACCATGTATTATTATCAGTCACAATAATGATGTCCTTTTTCAGGCATCCCTAAAAGAATAACAAAACCATCTAACAGATTCTTTCTTTCTTAAAAAATTTATTATCAACAAAAACACAAACTGAAATATATTATTTATACTGGTAAATAACAGATAGAAGCAGTCTGTATAATAAATAATAATAATTCTCCATTGTTCTTTGACCTATACTAAAACAAAAGTTCCAGTTTTCATGAGTCATCCTAATTAGAGCAGTAATTGAAATTAGATTTGTTTTTCCATCATAAATAGGTCATCCATTAGAATAAATCATTTTATTGTCTTGCAGAGCTATACAGGAGCCATGCAGCACACTGGGTTCTTGAAGCACTGTGTTCTGGACAATCAATAAAGCAAATTTATGAACATGATTTGTTCAGTGAAGTAATTTAATTGTATGTAATGTGATCAAAAAGGATTTTAAAAAACAAAGTCAGGAATTGGGAAATGAGTAAAGCAGATGCATAGTAACACAAAAGCAAAACCAGTAACATGAAGCTACCCAAATGTTGATTCAAGCTTTCACAGACTGGTCTATCTTCCTGGCTCAGGAAGCTTTTTTTGTTAAACTCTGGCAAAAGTTACCCAGTGCAGTCAGACTGATACTGACAAAGCAATTTTACACAATGGTGAGAATATTGGCAATAGTCCACTCACTGGGTTCCTGCTTTTTATGTTTGCAGATTTTGAGTGGGCAAAAAGTTGCTTTAGTTCAAGGGCCCGATCTTTACTGGCACATGTCCCTTTTTTTTTTTGAAAACATGAATAAATTAAAGAGCTTATACATACATTTTAAATTTCAAGGTGCTGTTTGCTACTCTCGACAAATGTCTTTATTGCTCATTACAGGACAATAAAATACACAGACACAGTTCCATAGACAGGCTCACAGGACACAGCTAACCACAAGAGTAAGATGAGACTTAGAGCTCAAGTCTCACATTTCTTATTTTGCCCAGCAAAATGCTTCAAAGAGGCAGATTCCTAATTTATATCTGCAGATTTTGCAGTGAAAAAGTCTGTAAGTGAAAATCAGCCTTTTGTGGAATTAATTGTACAAGACAAAATAAATGGATTTTACACATACATAAGAGAAATAATCATATCTGTCTATCAGTAAGGCAAGACATGCAGTACAAACAGGACTTGTCATGTATATTGAATTGGAATTCAGCCTTCCTGGTATGAACACCACACTTTGGTTAAACAAGTCACACTCTTCCCATGTACCTAAAGTACCCTGCAGAGAGAGGCAGTATATTACCCTGGGAATATTACTACACTTATTCCACAATCCAAAGCTGGAAGCTCCATCTAAGAACTTGAAAACTGGTAGACTAAGGACACATTTATTCCTTATGCCACAAGACTGAAATGGCATAAGTAAGGGAAAATCAAATACATCCCTTCTGAACATAGTGAGAAGTGGCGGTGCGTTACCGCGGTGACTCTGCCTGCTCCAGCTGCTCTGCGCTGGATGTGGTCCCATGCTGGGCGCCACTAGCAGCAGTGCGTTACTTTTCCCGGCCCTGGTTTGGGCGCCTCGGCTTCTCGTTGGGGTCGGTGCTTGCCGCTACTTCCAGGCGCTTCTGCTGCTGCGCTCCGGGGTGGGCTGGCTGCGCGTTGCCGTCGGCGTGAGGGAAGAAACGAAGAGGCGGGAAATTCATCCAAATCCATCCGCGTGGCGGCTGGATGCTTTATTGGCCACAAGAGCCGCGATGGAGAAGTTGCAGCCCGCTTCCAACCTCACTTGGACGAATCTGGTCATGAGGCTGGGAAGCTGTGGAAGGATATAGGGGGAGGGATAGGGGAGGGCAGAGGCCTTTCCCACCCAATGAATACAGACGCCGTGATGGTGACGTGTGCCACAGCGACCAACAGGAACACGGTGGGGGTGGACACGGGGCTTCGGTGCAAGTGGGAACGCAGGAATGGAGTGACGAGCACGGAATCCTCAGGAGTTGGCAGGGAGTGGTTACAAGAGTGACAGGAGGAAACTCCAGTGGCAGGCAGCCTGGAGCTACCCACTGTAGGGGGGGGGGAAACATGGGGGATGCACAAGGGTACACAGACCTGGCAAACTAACAAAGATCAGAACCCCTAATCTGAACCCGAACCCAGGATGCAACAGTGAGAATGCTGGGCTCAGTGTTTATCATAATCCTTACATTCTCACAGGCCACAGAATCACAGGATAGTTGAGGTTGGAAGGGACCTCTGGAGGCCATGTCTTCCAAAGCCCCTGCATTAGCAAGACACCAGATGCCTGGGACCATGTCCAGACATTTTTTTTAATAACTCAGAGGATGGAAATTTTATGATCTCTCTGGCACCTGTGCCAGTGCTCAGTTGCCTTCACAGTGAAAAATTGTTTCTTGATGTTCAGAGGAAACCTCCCGTTTTTCAGTTTGTGCCCATTGCCTCTGGTCATGCTACTGGACATCACAGAGAAGAGCCTGGCTCTATCTGCTTTGCACTCTCTTCCTGCAGGTATTTATATACATTAATAAGTCACCTCTGAGCCTTCTCTTCTCCAGCCTAAACAGTGCCAGGTCTCTCAACCTTTCCTCATGTGAGAGACACTTCAGAATCCCATGACCCTTTTTTGCACTCTATGTTTCTCTTTTCCTGAGAGACCCAGAACTGAGTGCAATATTCCAGAGGAGGCCTCACTGGTGCTGAAGGATCACCTCCTTTAACCTGCTGGCAATGTCCTGCCTCATGCAGACCAAGATACCCTTGGCCTTTTTTTGCCATGAGAGCATGAGTACAATTGTAGCTGCTGACTTCCTGCAGCCAGATGAGATTGGGCTGCCTAAGCCAGAGCATGCCAAAAGCATGGGCTGAGTTTACTGCAGAAACTTGGTGTGGTGATGTCTTACACTTCTGCAGGACGTCACACGTGATTAACTTCCTACCCTTACTCGCCCTTTGAGGAACAGGACCCAAACCTAGAAATGGAGCCTGTGTCTTTTCTATTAAACAAAAAGAAAAAGATAGATTACAAATGGAAGTCAGATGGCTACGGTGGCTCTCTAAACTAATGTACAGTTTAGAGCTGTTGCTGTGAAATATTTTCAAGATTCCTTTGCTTAAAAGGCATAAACTCTTTGGCACTGAAGCTTAGGCCTTGCTGCTTAGGCCTTCCTTTGTTGCCACCTGGGGAACGATTTTGAAAAATCCCTTTGCAGCTAACTTCAGGTAGTAGTTTGTGTTGTGCTAGTTTCTAACCTTGTCTCTGGCTCCATCTCTTGCTCCTGACTGAACCTCTAGGATATACTCAAAACATGATTCAACTCTTGCCTTATTGGAAGTTGTTGACAGGCCTTGTTATGAGCCCCTGTGGGACTGTGTCCCACTGAGGAAAGCACTGACTGCCTTGGCTCCCCCTGTTTCCCAGTCCCTGAGGGAATATCCAGCCCCTCTCTGCCCCAGCAGTGCCAATTTCCTTACTTAGAAGTAGAGATTGGTCATGTCCATAATGGGTCAGCTCATATACGTAGTAAAAGTTCATAAAAAGAGTGTCTTGTGAATTTAAGATCTTTAAACAAGATTAGGGGCTAAATGAGCTGTCTCATGGAAGTTTTCTATAATTTCCTGTGTTAATAAAGTTAAATAGTTTCATGGGTATATGGAGAACAGATGAGATTCCACAGAAATTGTTAAATAATTTAGGGAAAAAAATCCGATTCCTTTTCCCTAGGAATGTTCGGTGTTTCAGTCTTTTTGTTTCCAAGTTATGTAAGTGATGAAGATGCATAAAAGTCAGAAAAAATATGTTGAAAAATATTCAGATCTATTGATATCAAGATAATATGAAAATATTTCTATTTTTGCATCATTTTTGTAACAAATTCTGAAAATGTTTCTTTGAATATTTTTTTTTAATAATTTTTAAAATATTTCCTGACAAGTTGGGATTTACTTTAAAGAGCCTCATACTTAATAAAATTATTTTTGAATTTTAAAATGATAAACAAAAATTATTTATAGACAATAAAAATGTCTAGAAGATGGTGCAGCATGCTATTTCAATCACTGAGAAAACTACAGAAATATGACATAACAGATGCATTTAAATTTAGTCCTAATTAAAAAACTATTGGAACATTTTTAAAGATCTTCATAGGCCCACACGAAGGATGGAAAGGCAAACTCACATCTTGGAATATGAATGAAAGAAAACAAAATACCAGGTAACTGCTAAAAAATGGACAAAATTGCTATTTTTTTTTTTTAATCTGACACGGCTTTCTAAATTCACTATGAATTACAAAAGTTCTGTGAACTTCATGTCTTTTTCTAATCATTCAATCATCATGTTTAATAAAGTTAAGAGATATAAAGGTGTTAAATAAAATAAGAGCATAAGAGAAAGACTTCACTTTTCCATAGCAAAGTTTATAATAGGAAATTTCTAATTACATTCTTTATGTTTCAAAAAATCTTTGCATATAGGGAAGTCCAGCTCACCTGAGGCTTTACACACCTATTAGAGAAGGGTGATAATAAATATTCTGGAGTGAATCAGGCCTGACTTCCATATCTTATGTTTTAAATACTTGTTAGCAGCATTGTTTTGGTGACTGTGTGAGAAATGGTCTAATTCTTTCCAGTATCTGTGTCCATGATGTAATCTTTGGAGAATTTGTTGATTACTCAGTAATGGAAAACAACAACTTTGCTGAAGTGCAGCTTGATAAGACAGGTCTTTCTGAAGAATCATTTTACCAATCCAGAGATATGTACCAGGACAAAACACCAAAGGAATTTAAATTTAGGTGGTATTTTTTTTTTTCCAACAACAGTATTTTTAACTTCTCAGATGGATTTAAATAGAATAGAAGTTTAGCCAAAAAGCAAGCTAACAACAAACCAAAATTGTGTAATAAAAGAATTTTGGACAAATAGAGAAGCTTTTGCTTAGTTTAATAAATCATAAGACCTTATGTGGGAATTTAGGTGACTGCTTAAGAAAGAATTACTGTTCAAGGCAAATATTAACTTTGTCTTAGTTCTCAGCCATCATTCTCACTGCATTTTAGATGTTTGTAAAAGCCTAATTTTCACAATAGACATCTATTTCTATATCTGATCTAAATTTTTAAAAAACACAAATCAAAAAATTGCATGCTATAATAAGTGGAGGATAACCTCTGACCAATGTGGTACATTTTCCAAGTGTTTAAAGGAATTACTAATGTCTAAGAAATTATTTTGCTTGAGAAAAGTGTCAGCTATTACCTACTTATCTTCTGATTTATTTGGAATTTTTAATGAATTTCAGAATTATGTCTAGGAACTTAGTTACTAATATATTACTTGTTAATGTTTCAATGAACTGCTCAGTACTACAAACATGTTATACAATTAGAGCAAAATAAATCTTCCCTCTTTTTCTTAGAACAAGGCACTAGAATTTTAGAACAACTCAGACCCAAGCTAAATAAAATCAAATAAATAATTAACCTCTCCTTCTGAATCAGATTTTCTCTTGGTTTTAGAAGGACTTAAATGTTGTTCAAAGTATCAACAATATATGATTTCATTAAATAAACTATTTAAAGTGAAAAGTGTGTTTTTATTCTCCAGCATGCATATTGAATGATAAAGCTTTCTGGTTGGTGAAATAATTCTGAATTGTTGAAGAGATGCATTCTATACTAGAGATTTAAATTAGCACATTTCAGTTAGAATTACAGCAAGAAAAGATATTGGCTTATTTGAGATTTCATTACAAATTCAGATATTAGTTGGGCTTGCCAATGTTTTGTATAATTTTGACTGGGCATGGGAGAAGAATCAAATTCATTTCATCTACATTGAACAGTTCCCACCAAAACAAGGTTGAAAAAGACTGAGCCAACTGTGCTGTCTGCCCCTGCCTTGACACAAGCCAATCCTCAGCCATTTGCTACTGAAACAAATGGTAATTTAATCTGAGAGGAAGTTTATGCAATATACACTTTTTATGTACGGGCAAAAATGGCCCTGCTGTACAGTGAAATAATGAGTTTGCTGGCCAGTTATGAATGCAAACCCAAAAAGAACCTTCTGCATCAACAAATCTGGTACTGTGCTGAGAAAGGTAGCCAGTGCTTTAATACTCACAGTACTTAATTCAAATCTCATTTATCAAGACAGTGTTGGGCTACCTCTGCACTGACTTCAGGAGTTAGTCATTGTAAATTATTTTTAACCTCATTGTTGTCACATTATTATTATAATAAATTATTCAACGCTAGCTGTTTGATTTATTCAAAAACATATATTGTGTATAATCCTAAGTAAAGAAAAAAACCAACCAATTGAGATTCAAACTGTGGGTAACCTTGTTGCTTGTGTTTTTCCTTTTAAGAAATCATTTGTAATAAATTCTTTGATTAATAGTCAATACATTAAGGGATTCCATGTCTCATAACAGCTTTGAAAGACATGCTGCTTTTATTTTGTTGTTGGCATGTAGATTTACATATGCAATTTCTGAAATTATTATGCTAATGCTGTAGGATAGAGTTTGACATTCTTTCAGAACTGCAAAATGTAGAGGTTTCAGGGTCAAAATCATACAATGTAGTTAAACATTTTTATTATTTTATTTTGTAAGAATTGTGCCAAGTACTTTTGTTATATAGGACTTGAGTATATTAAATATTAATTTCCACACTGTATTAAATATTCATAGATCTCATATGTGACAACCATGGCTTCATGTCAGTCTTGAAAAGGGAAGTCTCTTTTCCTTGTTTTTGACATCTCTAGTCAAGACTTACCTACACCTTTTTTGAATTATCTCCAAAGATGCTAATTATTATACCATAAACATTCACTTTTATTTTACCTTGCCAAAGTGGGGAGAGATATTCATCATTCTCATAAAATATTAACAGCTGGTCTTTGTTTTTCAATAATGGATTTATTGAGAGGTTTTAAGATTCTGCAAGAGAAGAGAATATTTCTGAGGGGAGGGAAGGAAAAGGAAATGGGAGATACAGCTCTAATCCCAGCTAGAGGAGGTGGGAAGTTTATGAGTATTCCAGACTGGATTTGTACTTGAAAAATCCCATATTGTATGATAGCACAACCCTTTGGTCTTCCTTCAAAGTAGTCCCTGAGGAAATAAGAAATTGACTATTCCAGGTTAACCTTGAGATCATTGCTACTACTATTTCTTCTGCCTTTTATGGGTTTGTCATTTAAAATAATAGTTTTTGAAAGCAGATAGGTAAATTCCAAGAAATTCTTTTATTTAAAGGTGGTTGCACGTAAAGATGAAAAAGTATCAATATTTTATGGCAAAAATACTTACAATGGGTTTTTGAACCAAAATGCAGAGAATTTGTTAAAATCAAAGATAATTAGTGACTATAAACATTACTGCAGGTATAGGCATGTATATAACCCACCACAGGTTTAAATGGATTTCTTAGCCTTTCTGAATAATTCTTTGATGAGAGCAAGCTCTAAAAATGTCACAGTCTTCAAGAAAGAACTGAGAGAAAATTACTGTTATATTGGTTGTGAATGTTGGGGTTTTTTTGGGTTTTTTGGGGGGGAGGTGTTTTGTTTGGTTTTGGGTTTTTTTTTTTTTTTTTGGTCTTTGTTTCTGGTTTTTATTTTTTTTAAATTCTGTTCTGTTTTGGTTTTTTGTAAGTTTTCCTTTTGTTTTTTGCATTTAGGATTTTTTTGAGGTTAAAATGTAAAAAGAAATTTCATGTCTATGAACTAATATTTCCTCCTGAGGTTTTCTGACAGCACTTACAATTCTTGTAGGAAATGGAAATCACTTGTTGTGCAGTTTTTCCTATACCTTACAGAATTTATTTATTTATTGGACAAATATTACCATAAAATGGTAAACAAGGATTTAAAGAAAATTATTTCAAATTATTGATTTTATTTTTCTCAGAGTTAGCAAACTCCCTTGCTACATTAAGCCATATTCTTACAGTTTCAGAACCCATCTGACAAAATCTGCATTGAGAAACATATTTTTGTTATAGAAAGAAGCCAGTTGTTTCAAAGGATTTACCTGCTAAATTATAGTCATTATTTCATGGATAAGGTTCATTCCATTAATGCATCTAAACTGAGTGTTCTTGATTTACACCAGTCAGTTTACCCCTTCACAAATACTGGAGGAACTTCCTCTGAGTGATGCAAGGACCTCAAGTTGTTGATTTACTATCAGCCTATGCCACATCCAAGAGAAGAACTTCCCTGACATGTTGTGTGAATTATCTTGGAGATGCCTATCTCCATGGACTACATAGCAAAGCTGGAGGCCTATCCCACGTGGTGCATCAAATTTTCAGGTGCCTGAAATTAGGGTAGGTGTCAGATGGTGTCAGATGAGTGTCAGAAGACAACCTCAAACCGCATCATTATCTTTCCTTTTAAAGTGGCTATTTAAATGACAGACATTACCATTCTGTCTGGTTGAATAGGAAATCAGAAATGCTAGATGGGATAGGCTTTCTCATCAGGTTATGTTTTTATTTTCATCATACTAAGAGAGGACTTTATGTAATGGGATTATCTGCATAACGTTGGTTATTCCACATTCTTTCTGGAAGGACACCACTTCTGAATGTGAATTTCTTTTGGTTTTTGATAGAACTTTAGAGCAGTCTGTAACAAGGTTGGTAGTACATACCTCTCAAAATGCATGTGTTTCACAAGAAAGTTGAAATGAGAAGTTCTTCAGAGCCACAGAACTCCTACTGAGTAATCTAAATCTCCAGCTGTGAGAGGGAGAATGGTCTCTTGTCACTCTTGAGTCTCTTGGGCAACACTGAAATTTCTTGTCTGTGGTATTCCCCCTTACCTTTGCTCTCTGAAAATTAGGGTGCACGTCTTCTAATCTGACCATATGAAAACTGCAATATGTGCTTGTAAATGGGTCTAAGGGTTGTAAATATATGTAACTATATAACTAAAAGTTATTAATTTGTGGTGCCAGATAAAGTTAATTGAATAGTTTCAGAGCTATTTTTGGGAGTTGCTAAAAACTGGAAAAAGCACACATATTTTTCTTATAGTTTTTATAATGGAATAATTTATTTTCTGTGCTGTATCCTTAACAGTTACAAATTGTAATGTAGAAAAAGTGTAAAGAGTCAAATAGTGACCCTCCAAAAATGAATTCTTGACTTTTCAGACAAGAGTTAAGAAACAGCTATATATGGTATCTAGTGACTTTTCTTGCTTATGAGTAAAAATATGTGACATGCTAATTTTATATTAAAAGTAGATACGTACTCTTTTAATAAAGATTTGGTTAATACTCATTCCATAACTTGATTTTCCTGTTCAGCTCTAATTTAGTATTTATTATAGAGAGACAAACTTCAGGAAGAAACATGATTGGGGAAGAGTAGAGTCCTTTCATTTTTGTCATTTCTACAAGTGTGTTTTATTGACCACATGCCATATGGTGACACCAGCTCTGGTGCTGCAGCAGTTTGTCACTTGAAGGAAGCCCTGATGCCATGGAAAAATATATTGAGAGAGGAACAAGAAAAATGCTATGTTGGCATATCAGTTAATTGGATTCTAATATGCAGCATTACCACATCTGTTCACCTTATCTTTTATTTACTGTTCCCTGGGCTTGTGTTTTGGTAATAAATAAATGTATGCTTAACACAGGGGTAGCTGTAGTTTGGTAAGCAGTCCTGCAGAGCTCTCATTCCTGAACTCTTCAGAAAATAAGCACCATTTCAAAAGCTCCATCACACAGTTTTTTGGCCCTACCATGAAGCCATCCAGCAGCAGGATGTGATACCTTCCTGTTTCGAGTGACAGAAGGGTGCTCTCATGAACACTGACAGAGCAAACAAGCACAGTGGGACTGAACTTATGAACACATAAGAGGAAGACAGCATTTCTGCATCAGCTCTTAAAAGAAAAAGGCAGAAACACTCTACCTATTTGAGCCTTGCTAATAAGCATTTAATTTACAGATTTCAAGGGATGGCATCTGCAGTTTGTATTGACCAGCATCACTGCCTCTGTACACACACAGCTTCACTGCCCAATATTTAAACTGTTCAGAGAAATTAACAAAACTGGCAGCTAGTCAAGAATTAGGCAAACCATTATCTTGTTTTCAGGGAATCATGATGTTCATATAATAGGAGTAAAATAGCCTCTTTCTACAAGAACAACAAAGTTATGTTTGTATACATGGTTTTTGGAACAGCTTCTCATGGCTGCAGGTAAATAGTGCTGTTTATAGTTGAGAGTGTAAAATAGATATAAGCTACAGTTCACTGTGAAAGGTGAAAAAAATTCACATCCTGATATACCATATTGGAATTTCTATTTTTATCTCTTATATTGTACATTCCTTTTTAGTCTCAGCCTCTGAATTTGAGGAAGGATTTGGAACTACAGAAAGGTATCTCATGTTTCATGCCTATCTGTCCTGGACTCTGAAGTGGGATGCTCTCAAAGGATCTTGTAAGCCATATGTAATTGTGATGTGGATGAATTAACAGGGTGTGTACTGATTGTTCTTCTTTGATGATCCCTATCTATTACAATAATATCTTCGCAAACAACATGAATGCATTTAGGTATGGACAAATCCATTAGTCTGGAGGGATATTAAATGATCTTAGTTGAATAGTGCTGAACAAACAGAGTGACATTTTACTTTTTGCTATATTTTATACCTCTGTTTTTTTCAAGCCTTCATAACATTTTTCACTCTCTTCTTACAACACTATCAAAAAGACTGAATCAACCTTATAATGTATGTATCCCTTCCTCTTCTTCATATTTTTGAAGTAAAGAAATTGTGTGACCCATTTTCCCAGTCTTCAGATCTGTCTCTGGCTCTTGAAGTGAATAAAAATTGAGTGAACTTGTGAAAATGTTGCTACTGTTCTGCCAGTTTCATCCCCCACTTCCTTCAGTACTCCTGGTGTGTGTAATCTGGCCAAGGAATCTTGTCGATTTTAAAATACTATAACCATTTAAAAAACATTTTCTGCTGTATTTTGCACACTTCCTAATTTTCACCTGCATTCATGAATGCCTGATACAATTTAATCTTTTTTGTGAATAAAGACAGATGTAGGGAAGCATTTCATCTGTCTCTTTCTCTTCTAAGTACCTGCTATCTTTCATGTGCTCCCAGAACTGCTCAAAAGCAAATGTGTGGTTGATAAAAGACATTTGACTCTCTTCACTCTAACCAAAAATTCATGTGGCCTAAGCTACTGTGTACTTTGTTAATAACATTGACCAATCCTTTATATTGATGTACCATAAGATTAAATATAGACGTGGGAGTGATGAAACTCTGAGATTTGTAAAACATTCAGAATTTGGAGTTTAATTTTTGATCTTTAAAAAAGCACCATTTTTTAAAGCATGATGAAGTTTTAGAATAGTACTTCTTTCCCCATTTTACAGGCAGTCTGTGCTAGCCAATTAAGGCAAAATTAAACTTTAATGAGAAAATAAGAAGGAAAAAATTTTAAAAAGTGGGACGTCTCTTTTTCTGATATCATCTGAAGCCTCCATGATGTTTGTAAATAAATTTTCTTGTAAGATTTGGAAACCTTCAAGTTGTAAACAAACCATATGATTAATAGATATCTTTATTCAGATCAGGAAACCAATATAAGCACAAAAGCCTCAAAGACATTTAGATCCATTGAATCTTTCATAATTAGTATATTTTGCCTTCCACTGTCACCATTAAGTTAGGAATGCTAAAACAGTGAGTAATTCACACTGAAAGAGTTCAAAGGGTGGTGTACAGGAAGTTTGTGACCATCAGGTAATTCCAGATTTTCAGCTTTTGCTGTGACTATAAATTCCTTTCAAAAATCTAAAAAAATTAAAATAGAAAAACAAACCAAATTCTATTTCATTCCTAAAAAAATTAAAATAATTATTTTAATGTATCAATATTTCCAAGTGAGAACAGTTTTTCTAAATATTCCTGGTAATACTTTCTGGGGTCAGGATGTGGCTTGTCACAGCTTCGATTCCCCATCTTTATCTTCTATACAGTATGTTGGCAAAAGAAGGGCAATGTCAAAATCTCCCAGGGCCAGAAGCAGTGTGATTAGCACTTAACAATCAATTCTGTGTCTTGGAAGTCATTGGGTATTTTATTATAGATAATGGAGGGAGTAGCAACAAACAGAGAAAAAGCCAAAAGAAACCTTCTACAATTTGCCTGACAAAAGAGTCAATCTTCTGTGAGTTACTTTATGGGTCACCTGGATTATATTGAGAAATCCCATCTGCTGTTATTACAGAGAGCTGTCAGGATAGACTGACTCACTCACCAGTAGCAGGATTTCTAATGACTTGGAAAAACTATTACCAAATAAATTGGCATTAATAACAAGAAGAATTAGTCTGTATAAGTTGGTTAGTACACCAGAGGAAGAGAGTCACTTGGACAAATAAAGAATGAAGTTCTATAGTGTCTTGGAAGGGATTTAAATCTATTTACTTGCAAAAACATTAGACTAGCTTTGCTTTGCAAGGGAATGTGCCATGTGCTTTTGCAGTGTCCTATGAAGGTACTCAGAAATGGTTCAAGGACAGTAATTTTGTTCACAGATTTGTTTCATTGATGGTCTCTGGAAGTTTCACAACCTAATAGATCAGAAAATTAATTGTATACTGTAATATTCATGTGCAACCCATGAATATTACCTCTGTTAAGCCAGCATTTCACTGTTTAAGCTGGTAACGTAGAGTTAAACCATGACAGAAGGGAAAGGACATGATGTCCTGTCACTCCCACACTTTTACTACACACACATCATGAAAACACAACATGAAAATTCAAGCAAGACTTGTAGAAAATCTTGATACTGCTTTTATGTTTCATACTCCCACACTGCAAGTCAGCTCACTATAATTTTCTCCCTTTTCTTTCTTGTTATGTGGCAAGTAGGTCCTTTTTTCATACCATTACTAAGCTCTGTTGGCTGGCCTTTTCTCCTGTTGTAGTGAAGAAACAGAGAGCAGAACAGCAGTTCCTGTACTAAAGTGGCTGCCCAAATGCTATTCTTCAGCACACCAAAGCTCCAGAGAGAAAATATGTCCTTTCTTCCAGCATATTTTGCTGAAAGATATTAATAGCCTGCCTCCTCCTGCCAACCCATGTTTTTCCTTTTATTTTTGCCAGCTTCATCTGTTACAGAGCTTTTGAACACAATCACTCAAAGGTCTGTGTAGAGTGGAAATGGTTCCCCTACAGCACTCTTATTTTAAATATTCCACCTTTCTGTGCTTTGTTGTGTTATTTTTCTTTTGATCAATGTAATGCACTGATTCACAGCACTGAGACGCCTTTTCTGAGGAGGCTGTTATGGGTGTGTTGCTGTCCTAGCTGGAGCTGAAACCATTCCAAACTAGCCTGAATACCTGAAACAGCGTATCTGCATTATCACTATGTTTTGTCTGGAGGGACTGATGTCACTAAATAATCATTCTGTTATGCCCCTTCCAGAGTTGCTGAGAAATTTTTGTAAGCTTTAAACCATCCTCTAATAGCATTCCCATAATGTTCCTCCATTTAGAGTTTCAAATAGGCTGTAAAACAATAAACTTTTATTGGAGAAGTGGTTGGTGGTCACAGTAACAGTTTATTCAGTAACCCTGTTTTCTCATATCTCTTTTTTTTTTTTTTATTTTTCCCCTCCCCTAAGTAATTTCTGGCCTCTGAGACCCCTTTTCAGCCAGGATGTCTGACCCCTGCAGCCTGCCGGGTTCATGTCCATTCCCGCAGTACTTGCAGCAGCTGCCTCGATCCGTGCTGCAGTTTGTGCAGGACAGGAGATATGATTGATGTGCTCTTGGTGAGTAACAGACAGGGGGGTAAAAAGAGAATGAAACAAGCTCATAACAAACAGGAAGGGCCAAGGGCACACCTGTCCTGTTAGCAGCTGTCAAATAAAAACTCTTTGATTAGGCCATGTTTCATGGTTTCCTTGAATTTGTAACTATTGAGTGACACAAGACTGCAGCCAATGGCTCTCCTTAAGAATTAGAAAGATAATCAGTTTGTCTTCTAAAATCTATCTACCAAACACCTTTTAAAGTACATATTGTCAATCAGCTCAGAAAAGAATCTTGTAAAGGTCTGTTTCTAATTACATAGTGGTCAATAGTTTACCATTTATTTTTAAGAAAACTACTTATCCATTAACAGGACATGTCAAGGTATTAGTAAATCACTTGTTTGGTCTATAGAATTGCCTTTGCAAAGATAAAAATCCCCTATGTTTCATCATCTCTTGGATTGAACACTGGTTCATTAGTGTTTCACTACTTCCAATAAAAAGAACATTGAAAGACATTAGCTCTTAAATTAAAATATATGAAGCCAGCAAAATGCTGCAGAAACAATGTACAGTAGGTCATACTGCTGGCCTGTAAGCATTCCAGAGAGGAATTGCATTCAGAACAAATCACTCCTTTTGAAGAGATGTGCATTTACTTCCCACAGCCAGAGATTTTCTTATTTGTAAGAAATATGGACACATCATTTTGCCTGATTAAAATGGAGTAGTCAACTGTTCAAATCATTATTTTGTTAAATGTACATTAAAAAGTGTGTTTTACTAGATTGATATGATGATTGGATGGGCTTTGAAATTTATTGTACTTGAGCACATATTCATATAATTCAGTAGGATGTATAGCTAATAGGCTTATAAAAAAAGTCACATTACAGTGGTATTACTTAGATGACATGATTGCATTTCAACAAGATCCAGCTCATTTGGTGCACAGATAATTTACTTTAAATTCTGCATATATATTAACCATTGTGCAGCCAGCTTAGGTTTTACCCTGCCTCATGAGTTTAGCACAAGTCCTGCTGAAACAAGCCAGGCCTACAGTGGCGTTTGATGAAGCACATTTATTACTTTGTAGCCTTCCAGTGGACTGATTTTGAGTGGAATCTTTCCAATCTAACTTCTATAAGAGATAGCAACAAAGGTAGTCTCTGCTCCACAAAGAGGCCAGAAACCTATTCTTCTGTCACCAGAGGGGACTTTGCTCAGTTTTGCCATCCAGGAAGACCTCAGCAGAAAATACACTACACAGAAGAAAGAAGTTTCTTTTAAGCAGATTACTTGAGCTAGTTAAGAATTTTTATTTAATGTGACTTGTCAGCTTTTACTTCATACAAAACAGTAGTATCTTATAAAACAAAATTTTATAAAGTAGCTTAGAGAGTGATTGGGAGATGGAGAAAACAACATTGTTGTCTAAATTCATGCTGAAATAGACCAACTTCCTGTAAAACTACATGCTCACTGGGAACATAATAGATGATTTGGCACAAAACGTTATAGACTGTTCCATGTGAGAGGTTCAAAGTTGGATTATCTGTCCAGCCTTTCCTGGGAATGCAGTTTCAAAAAGTGTCTGGGAGGGCAGAGAGAAGAGCAAAGAGAAGCTGGCTGTGTTGCTACACATGTTCTGGTCTGCTTGTGCATTAACATCAGCCCTCAAAGAGGGTGTTTGTTTGACCTGCCAGCTGGAAGTAAAATGTGATGGTTGCCAGCGAGAGTTCATCAGGAAGTTATAAACTGGGAGAGGTAAGGAGAAGCTTAAAAAAAAAACAAAGTAAAGAAGTTTAAATGAGGAAACTTGATAGCTTTGTTTCTGAGCTTCAGTATGCACACATCTGCAGTACCTTCTGTCTGCAATGAGAATTAATACAGCAATGCACCAAAGCCCAGCTCGTGCCCAGAGCACTTCTGATGCAGGACCCAAAGTACCATTTATGAAGTTACAGTAGAATTTCTTATGTGGGCAGAATGAAGCTATTCATACTGGAATTCGGCCAAGCCACTTAGAATTATAATCCCTACTCTGTAATAGACACCAGCCACAGTATTAGTGTTACATTTCATGTGAAGAACAGCTTCTACAATGAAGTGTACTCAAAGATCTGTGTAAGGGACCACTGTTCGAATCAGGATGACATGGACAAGGATCACTGGCCTGGTGCAAACACTGTTTTCTGTATCCCTTTTGTTTTCCTGGGTGGACTTCCAGGAGCTAGTCAAGTTCAACCTTTCTAGAACAGTTTGAACAGGTAAAACACAGAACAAGTTTGTTTTGTTTTTTTTTTTTTTTTCTGAGGACTACAATTTACCAAGGACTACCTAAGGATATCCTCTGTATTCCTCTGTGTGGATGAAACATGCCTTAGAAAGTTGTGCCATAGTCCTTTGAAAAATACAAGGAACTAACCTTCTTTGTGTTATTTGGAAGATAATGTCTTCTGCTTCTGGAAGATATTTCAATAGTGCCTGGGAAATTTAGCATGTGTGTTTTGGCTTGGAATCAATGAACTCAGTGGAGACATTCTGAATTATGAGCTGAGGTTGTGGGCTGAAACTGTGGCTCTACTGCAGTAACTAGCAAATAGTCTATTTATTTTAATGAGGCAAGAATTTCATCACCGGATGTCACAATAAATCTAATAATAGCTACTACAATTTTCCCATGTGAAAATACAAATTACTACGCTGGTTATCACACCATGCTTATATATGAAGTCTCACAGTATCATCCAAAGAACCCATGACTAATCACGCTATTATATTGCATAAATGGAATATGTGAGGTATGAAAGTAAAAGAGACAGAATAAACTCTCCATTTTAAGGACTATACTTTCCTTTGTTGTACTGTGTTATTGAATCATATTTCATTACTAGTACTATTGCTATTATTATAGCTAATCATATGATGATTATTTTATTGAACACTTTCATTAGAATTTCCTAATTTCAATGATATTATGACTACCCCCTTTGTTCATTTTATCTTATTCTTATAACTATTAAACATAAGAATGAATTATAGAAGCTCTTTTTGAGAAAAAAAAGGTGCCCTGTTTTCAGCAAGTGATACTGGCTTTCACAGGCTAGAAGTTAAATTAGCACATGCAACCTTAATTCTATTATTAAGCAATAGCTGAAATATACCTTATGTCATAACATAGCCACGCATGTTTATAGATTTGTCTGATAGAAATAATAAAGGCGCCTCTTGAACCAAAAGCAAAAAAACAGTCACCATTGCACTGGAAAGGGAATGAGCATGGAACATATTTCACTGCAATCTTTTCTCACAACATTCTTCCATATATCATCTGAAATGAAGGTCAAAATTTCTGTTGACTTCAGCAGTGGATAAGAATGACCTTCTGGAATTCAGATGAGGTTTTGCAACTCCAGGTTATGAAGGGTTGTTCTTGGTGTTTGATTTGGCATTTCTGCATCTAATTTTGGCTTTTGAAAATTAGTATTACCATCTTATGTTAGAGGCCCATGAAAATAAAAAAAAAAAAAAAAAAAAAGAAGAAGAAGTTTAAATCTTTCCATAAAGTCTAATTATTATGCATTAATGCAAGGAAACAGGCAATGAAAACAGAACTCGATAGCCAAAAGTGTACCTTTTATTTTAGGTTGTGTTAATAATAATACAGAAGTCATATATCATTTTGGACACATAGCAAGATAAAGTTTTAATCTAGACTTAAATGGAATTTTACGTTTGGGTATTTTATCACAGACCATTAAAAAGTATTTTATAAAATAAGCTTTATAGAACTAAACAATGATCCCAGACACACTTCACTGAGATACTTTAAGCAAAAAAAATGCAATAAAATATGAAAAATTATTACCAAATCTGAAGAAAAATATTAACCTTTTAACCTAATACATTATATTGAACTAGAGAAATAAAAATAGAGACATTAAAGATGAAATTGACACATACAGGAAAATTGGTGATTACTCACATCTGCAATGGAGAATTTTAGGAGGTTTTGTCATTACCACAGCAGGTATAACAAGTGGGAACACTTGCCAAACTGTGTCATCTAATATGTCCTATGTACTCTTATAACAAGAGTAATTAAAAAAATATGCAAGAAAAAAAAAAGAAAACAGAGAAAAGTCACAACTGTGACTGTGCCACTCAAACCTAAATGAAATATCACACTTAAAATCATCATAGAATATAATAGCGATACCTAAATATTTTTTAAAATAGCATAAAGTAAAATTAAAAAAAATGGAGAAAAGCATGGAAAAAACTATGGAGAATCTAAGAAAAAAATATGCATGACAAAACAATACTTCAGACAACTTCTGCTGATTTAAATGGTGAAAACTGCTGTTGACATGCTGTTGCATTTCTTTTTCCTGTCATTTTCTGACTCTTAAAAAGGTCACATTTCAAATCAATAGTCCCTCAGAGCCATGACACGCTAGTCACTGAAGAAAATGTATTACTTTTCAGCTCTTTTTAAGTGAAAAATTTATATAAACTGCAATAAATACCCATATGTATTCTTTCTACAAGTTCTGGCATCAGATGGTAAGGAATAAGCTGAGTAAACCAACAGACTACTCAAACGGGTTATTTCAGAATAATAAAACATATATTAGATGTTGATCTGTAGATAACTTTTCACTGAGTCAGTTAAATCACAATTTCTTTCAGCTAAGTAATTTTCAATTAGAAAAGTTTGGAGGTAAAACAAAGACTATATGAGGATTCTAGGAAAAGAAAAATACATTTTAATGGTGGTGTCAAAGGCAAAATAATCTGAACTATTGTGGAAAATAACTGAGTGTTTGAGAATCACTGTATAAGTCACAAACCACAGGCCTTAATTCACAATCATAGCATTTATGTAAAAAAAAATAACCTTGATGTAATGGAGAATATATTTTACTGATGATTACAACCACTTCTATGATAATTTTTCATGGCAGAATTAATTAATGTATTGGTAAAATGGTATAAATATTTCAATAAATTTATATTTAAAGTTTGGTTTTGACTATTCACAATGTATTTTTAAATTCTATTTGAATTAATTGGTAAATGAGTTAGAGCCAGCACCATTTGGAAAACATATCCAACATCTACAACACATAGAGCTATTCATCATTCCATTTATCACCAGCAGACAAAAATTCTGGCCCTGGAAGACTCAGATTCATGAACAACTCAGGCTAAAATATATAGACTCACAACAGAAAAACTTGCTGTGGGAGATGTTCTGGTCTGTGCAAAACATGTAAATTTTACTTAAGTCAGAGAATAAATAACTCACTCATTAGAGAAGGGGATCATCATGGTAAATATCCTCTTACTGCTACAAGCAGGAGATTCAAACTATGTGATCACCCTTCTCAAGTGAATATTTGAATTATCAGGTTATTGGCCACTTTTTGATGGGGCCCCTCCTCTTCATTCCTTTACACTTGAAATACTCTTTCCAGTTATTAAATTATGCATAAGCTCTTGCATTAGAAAGTGAAACCTGGATGGCATCAATTGAATATTTATTTACCCATAGAAAATCAAGAGCATCAAATGGAAATACTCAAACCAATACTTATACTGTCCTTGATTATCCTCTCTTTTCTTTAAATATCAATGTATTTTCTAAGAGTTGAAGGTTGTGTGTGCAAATGTCTCTGTGAGGAGGAAGAACTGTGCATTAAACCTCTCCTACACAAGATCTTTACCTAGAAAGGTTCTTCATATAAGAATTTGTATTTTCTGTTGTTAATATTTTTATGCATTAATCCTTTTGTTTCCTTTGTGCCTTTCTTCACATCTTCTGAATTTTTTTGTAATCCTTGCAGCATTGTCCTTCCAGTAAAACCTTGACACAGACTTTCACCCTGAGCACATTACACAGAGAAAGGGGCACATAAGAAACCGTGAAATTACAAGACGTTTTCATAAATAGTTACAGATTTATGAGTACAGTACAGGCCACCATGCACACAAGAAAATGCATTCACTTTTCACATCCACTGCCATTGATTTGTACCACAGAAATAACAGTGTCATTACCATCAGTCATGACAGACATGCTGCAATGACGAAAGATCTACGTGTCTCAGCAGGACTAATGCACACAATAGGGAAGGCTAAAGGTAAATATTGTAATCCTTCTAATTTTTTCAGCAATTTTCATCAAAATTCAAATTCAATTTTACATGTTCATACTAACTTCTGCTATTTTAACTAGTGCAAAAATGAACCTTCTCCTACTTTTGTGTGTGGGTGGTATTTTGTGGGTTTTTTCCTTGTTTTTTTTTTTTTTTTTTTTTTTTTTTAATTTGGTTTTTTGTTTGTTTGTTTGTTTTGGGGTTTTTTTTTACTTTTTTAAAATTAAAAACCATGTTAAGAAAGCCTTGCAGTCTTTCACAGCTTCCTCTGTCTCCTTTATGTCTCCTGTTGGTTACAGTCTAAAGCTCTGGAGGGGAAAACAGATAGCATCTGCTCAGAGGTGTGAGATTACATGTAATCATAATCTTCTAAAAGAGAAAATGCAGAAAATGTACTTTGCTTGCCAGACTTTCTTCCATCCAGCTAGTTTTTTGTATGTGGTTTTTGATGGTTTTGTTTTTTTATAAATCACATGCTGTGCCACAAGACAAAAAATAATACAGTTCATGAATAAGTCTACATGCAAGTGTTGCAAAAATAATAAAAAATGAAAGGGGATATCTACAAACAGATGCCCTTTTTATTTTGGGAAGCATGGAGATGCTGAGAGCTGAAGCAATTCCAGATTTCATTGCTGCTGGAAGTCCCTTCTGAAAAACAGAAAGAAAAACTACCAAGAAATCCAACCCAATTTTCAACAACCCCAGAGATTCCAACTGTTCTGGCTTTAAGCCAGATTCACATGAGAATGACTCCCAGTGAAAAATCTTATTATGTGGTGGGTGCTCCAAGAGGAATTTGTCAGCTGTAAATCACCTCCATTCCACAGAAACCACTATTTTGACACTAAATTATTGGACATCATTTGGTAGGCAAAAGAAAATGAATTCTTGATTTTATGCAAATTATTTTATTTCCCTGCAAACTAAAATGTCACTTGTTTCTTGGTCCTTCAAAGTATTATTATATAAACCCACTAGTACTGCATAATGCTATTTCTTACCCATAAGGAGCACAGTGTTGGATTTCTTCTCATGGTAGAAGCTGGTAAGCTCTGTAGATTAATCTAAACAGCAAAAATTTCGTACACAAGATTGGTAGCTCTGATTATCCAAAATTTTTTGTGTCTATAACTACTAGGTGGAAATACAGAGCCTTTTGGTCAGGTTAATTTAGCTAAAAAAATTAGCATCATCCTGTTGACACTAGTTTTTATTTGTATGTAATTGAGGATGAGAGATACAATCCTTCAGAAATCAACTATCTTATCCATTAAAAAAAAAAATAGTCTCAAGAAACTCAGTTCAAACTCCAGAAATACTGTATTATTATTCTGGTTAAGAAATAGTTCCCTAGAGCAACTCTAAAACCAGTCTTAACCTAAATATATAATTTTAAGATAGATGTAACTGAATGAGATGATTCCTGCAAAAAACTGCTAATTAACAAATTCTAGAGAGTAGAATAAAAATGAGAGTGTTGCCTTTATCTTGATCTTTATAACATTGGAAAGAGGATGTGCATTAAATCTTCTCTTAATACAGCTCAAATACCTGCCTCTCATATAGTCATTTCTATCTGGACATTTTAACCTGGGAACTAAATCCCGCCTATGATATTGAGAAAATAATTTCTCACTACTGCAAGTATAGATTTTTAAGGAGAACTGTTTAACAAACTTAATCTTCTTTTAGGAGAACTGAGTTTAGCATATTCACAAAAAGATTAGGACTCTGCAAATTGGTCCCTTTCTAGATATGACCTCAGCAAGGGACTGAAAACTACCTTGTCACTGTAGTGATGTATCAGCCTGTACTTGATCTCCCCTACTCTGAAAGACTGCAGCATCTGAGCTGAAGCAGCTCCCAGAACTGGCCAGGGGCAGGGCTCACTCCTGGGCTGACAGCTTCCCAAGTAGGGAATGATTCTGGGAAGTGACAGGAAGGTTTGGCAGGAGGTCATCCATTTCATCCACCTTTGCCTTGTGTTACCTCCCACTGGAAAACATGGAAAAGCATGTAGAATGTATACACAAGAAAGACAAGTCTCAAACATATGGAATACTGAAGCTTAATGGGAATCAGATCCAGATGTACAAAATCTCTCTTTGCACACCCTCATAGGAAGCAAAAGTCACAATCCTCGTGGTATCTGGGAAGCATGGGATATAGGACCATTCAGTCCCAGTGAAGTGGTATGTACTATAGGTTTACATGAGAGCTCTGCTATGTCCCTGTAGATGAGGAATTGTCCCCCAGCACCTCCCGTCTGTCAGATCCCTGCTCTGTGCTGCTTCCATAGCAACGGCCGTGCCTGGGATGGGGCTGTGCAGCAGAGGGATGGATGCTCAGCAACCTGGAGACCCTGCACCACAAGCTGACCTCCTCACTGGAGCCCTGTCACTCTGGCAGCTGGAAGGACATAAATACTGCTCTAACAACCAGGGGACCCTTTAGCTGCTTGTAAATCACTAAAGAGGTGGGAGGGAGGAAGGGTGACAAAACTGAGGAGTATTTGCTGATGCTGTGAGCATGAGAGGGAGTTCTGGATCTGTATTTTGGAAAACTATGACCTTTCCCAGAGGGTTACTTAAATATTTGAAGCTGCAGTGATCTCAAATATGTACTGATGTATATTCTTATCAGAAATTACTGTAGAAACTATGCTTATGCTGCACTCAGTAAAGTATATGTTTACAGTTAATTTCTTTTTCTTATTGGAAATGTATTAGTATATCAGTTTCACCTTGAAAAACAATCACAGTGGGAAAAAATAGCATAGTTTATTTAGAAAAAAAATTTTGTCAGAATATTTATGTGCATCTTTCAACTTTTTGGGAGGATATGACCTTAAAAAAGACAGGCTGTCAGAAAAAGAATGGGAAGTAAAGATTTCACACATCTTTTCTTCTCCTTTGATTCTTGGAGACTCTTTCTTTCCCCTTTTTTTCCACATTTTACACCAAAATCATTATTCAAGAACATTTGGTTGCTTTTATACCCTAAACATATTTAAAAGTACCATCTATCCTTAATAAGCCCTGAAGCATTATCTGTGCAACATGTTCTTGTGTTCTGATTTATTTGAGTTAAAAAATATAGTTTCAAGAGATGGCAGCTTTTGTGCAGGGCCAACTTATTGCATTCCTTATCAGCACTCTTATTGTTCCTGGAAGTTTAACTCAGAGGTTTTAGTGATTCTATCCACAGCAACGACCCCTCCCCAAAGGTTTGTCACATCACAGCTGAAGGGGCAGCAAACTATTGGTAGGAAGAAGGAAAACACTGTCCAGAGCTGGGTCAGAGAAGGAAACAAGAATAAGTTAATTTTTTCATATCATGATATTGCAGTCACAGAAACTAAGACATGCAGAATGTCCAGGAAAATATAACATTATTTTAATATTATATTTTTAATAGCCTTAATTCAAGAAGGCATTTTAAGGTCCAAAGAAGTTATGGACTATCCTTATTTCTCATCTAAGTACAACACCCCATTAAATGTGCCTGTAAATACTGAATGAATTAAGTACAAAATGGTGATTTTTTTTTTTTTCCAAATCTGTGTAAAACAGATTTGCTGTTGCCTGACCTGCCATAACAGGCTTATTCAGCAGAAAAATCTATATCTCCTTTCAGCTCAGCACTTCAGCCTAAGACAAACCTTGAAGACATGCATTAGTTATGCTGAAGACAGGTAGACATCTTCTATGTTTAAAATGAACTGAGCCAGACATTGGCTTACTAATCTTACCAAAACAGATGCTCACAAGAGGATTAAAATTTATATAAAGCAATACTAATATGAACTCACCACTTTTGGTATTGTCACTAAAGTGGTACTGCCTTGCTCCCCCCCGAGACTCACCTCTTCCATCTTTTCCAACCGAAATTCTCAAAAAACACTATTTTTATCTGCCAGAAACTGTGCCAGAATAAAGAAGGCAAGGAACAAATAGTCATAAAGAGCAATATACTAAAACAAGGATGGATATATTTGGAAATACCTGTGGATACACATACATGTGCCTCTGTATCTTTGCTCCCTTGAGGTCTATGTGGAAAAGCCACAGACAGTACAGCAATACTGGCTCTGAGATATTTTGGGCAAAGTGTAAGAAATCTACATCACATCCAATAAAGTGCATATAGTTCTGGTTTTATGTAAGTGTTGAGCTCTTCCGTATCAAACACTCAGGAAGGCTGTAAACCACTGTAGTGCTTAGGCAATTGGGAAAATTTGGGAAAATAAATACTTAGGTATTTATATGTTATTTTTCTCTCATTCAGACTGGTAAGAACTACAAAGCATATTTCTACAGTAAGGTATATACTCAGGAAACAACATTTACACTGTGTTTGTAAATAAAACATAAAATATATTATGAAGATAGTTAATCCTTTTTAACCTCTTAACATCAAGAACTACATTATAATTTTTACTCTTCCATTAATAGGACACTCACTACATAGGTTTTGCTTAAAATTTGTGCTGTCTCACACAGTGGCCAGGAATAGTTTGGTGTCCAAGAGACAGTTTGGAGGCATTTTTCTGTTTTCAGGGAAGTGCATTCGATTAGATAGCAAAACATCATGTAGTAGTTTTTCAGGGCTAGGGAATGGTCTGGGTTATCCTGATTCACGGCATTTTTCTCCCTCTCTCTCTTTTTCTCTCTCTCTGTCTCTCTCCCCTGGTTTCTCTCTGACTTCTACCAGACCTTCTGTGTGATGGTTTTGTCAAATTTGACATGTTCCTTTGGAAAGCTTCAGTTCTGATAAGTTTCCTCTTTGCAGGTGGAAATGTTTTATTGCAGAAAATTCCTGATTTTTGTCCTGAAGTACTTCTCCTTCAAGGACAACATTCTGTTTTGATTTTCCCTTGGACATACATATTGACCTCTGCAAATTTCACTGATGTTTTACATGGCTTCTTTTTCTTTTAAAAATGTCTGAAAAAATATTCTGGAAATAAAGGGATTTAATAAAATTACAGTTTAATTAAAAAAAAGTTTTCTAAAATATTTCTATTTCCTTAATACAATTAAAAATTCTATAGGCTACTATAGCAACCTTGAGAAAATGAAGAAGACCTTCAGTTTCCCTTTGAGTCAGAGAAAATCTGTCAAAATAGTTTAGTGCACTGCAGACTTAATTAATGACTATAGTAATTATACTGTGGTCTGATGAGTATTCCCTGTGCTTTAACAGTAGGCTGCATAAGAGATCCTCAAAATATTTATTGTTCTTACAAAAGGAATTTGGAAACCTTGAGGAATTTCAAAGGATTTCCTCCTCCTGAGCTGAGTTTCTCTGCAGGAGACATAAGTATGCACTGACCTAACTGCTAACTGGAATAACAGCACAAGGAAAACGTCACCGAGCATGTAGCACATTATGAGCAAATCTAAATTGCCATGTAAGGCAATTTAAATTTACAGGTTACTTCTAAATCCACAGAGAAATCTAAGCCCTGCAAGGTATTGAAAATTCACCTTTATCAGCTGCAAATTTGCAAGCAATTCATAAACTCCAATGTTTTTTGGAAAGCTTTTTCACAAGTGCGTAAAAAATGTTCCCAATGTCAGTAATAAATGACAGGCAAGGAATTTTGGCAGCAAATGTTTCAGCTGTCCTCATGAAATGGATGAATATTTCCCTCCTTGCATTAATTCATGTTACAACATGTACATGGGAGAATGATAATAGGGTTCTTCCCTCATGCTTGTCATGTATAAAATATTGTACCACTTCATAACATTAAAAGGGTGAGTAAGGCCAGACATTGCTTAAAAAGAAAAGGGAAACCTAAAGTTTGAAAGGTAACATCTTCAGTGTGAAATATATTCATGAACACTGTCAAATACCAACCTCTTCTCAAGTGCTGGCTTCTGCTAATTCCTACTGACAGCTGTTCTTATTCTTACCTTGAGACATTTGGTTTTAAATGTCAGACTGGTTGGATCTTACTTCTTCCCTAAATATTCACCAACAAGATGAGGAAGATATTTGCAAAAAAAAAAAAAAAAAAAAAAAAAAAAAAAAAAAAAGGTAAAGGAAAAAGAAATTGTGCAAATGTTAAACATGTGAAATGCTCTATAAGGAGATTTTTTTTCAGAGAAAAATCATTTAAAGTAAATTATTTTTCTGTGTACCTCCTAAGATTGAAAAAATAGAGAGTGCTTCATGCAGACACATGGAAGAAGATTAGTCTAATAATGAAGCTGTTTATACAGCCCTGGCACTGGTATAGTCAAGTACAAGGGTATTGGAGGGGAGGTGTGCCCATGAAAAGCATCATCTCATCCCTCCAATTCTCTGTGGGTCTCTGAAAAGTCTGTTGCCTCCCTCATCCCTGCATGTTCAGTGGCCCCTTCAAAGATTATGTGAAATGATCAGATTTCATATATTCTGAAGATGTGTTCATAAATTTGCAAATTTTTTATTGAACTCTATGTTGCCCTTAGAGTGCTAGAAATGCCTTAACCTTAGGAAATTAAGATTTATTTAAGTGGCTTCTTAACACTCAGCAAATCTGGTTACTCCTCCTTCTTTGCTCCCCCTTTCTTTAAGTCCATTAAGTAGTGCCATAAGAGAGCAGAGTCCAAAATAGATGATTTGAAGCACCTGAAAGTATTAGAAAAATTTTATATCTTGGCCTGCCTTTTCTATCTAAACTCATGTTTTTGTCAGGGAGTAATCTTTTTGTATGCATCTTTCCAGCACATGAAATGAAATATTGTGTTAGAGGCAACAGGTTCACAATGAAGACAATCAAAAGCACCACTGAAGTATTTTTTGGCTTTCTAGTCTGGCAGAACTCGTTTCTAATGTTATTTTGTATCAGGACTCCCATGGAATTATACTTCATTAGGAATTTAGTGCATTTTTTCTAAACAGATGCAATAAAAACAATCAGAATGTGCAAGAAAACAAGTACAGCACTAGATGATGGTTAACTTGAGTAAGCCAAGAAACAGGGATTTCTCCTGTTGAACTTGAGAGCTGCTATATGGCCCTTGTTTCATTTTCCCTCTCTGTGCTTAAATTATAGTGTCAAACCATCTTCTCTTGCAACTGTCTGGAATGCAGCACAAAGGTCTCTATTTCTGACTGTCATTATAGTGGCCACTGGCTTCAGAAAACGCTAATGCTAAGATGAAAATGTTCTCTGAGCTGACATCTGGTACTCTGTTAATCTCTGGACTTCACAGTCAATCACAAACCAGAGTTCATCCACATTTCACGATTAGGTGAACTAAACCCAAAAACATTCTGCATAAGAATCAGCAAAATAAAAGGATAGTATGAGAGAATTAGCACACAACATTCAGCATTTGAAACATTGCAGGTGCTTATAGACAAGCAATCCTCAAATTCTTGTGTATTAAACATTGAGCTGTTTTCCTGTGTATCATGATCGCTATGTGGTGTTTCTTGAAGGTCAATACTTTCATGACAGATGCCAATCCAGTTTGGAGATGGGTGTAAAACCCATCCTGCAGATTTCTCAAGAGATTTTGTAACCTCTGCTGGGTGTGTAGGCATTGACAGCATTATATGCTGCTACATAAAGTATCTACAGCTGTTGCTGGCTCTGGTACAAATTTGACTACACTCAATTCCTCAGACACATCTGAGTTATGCTTTTTCTTTGCATTGTCTCTGAGCAAAATACAAAGTTTTGTTCCACAGGATAATGCAAAACTGAATTTATCCTTAATTTGGGTTAAAACCAGGGTTCACTAATGGAGCTGGTGTAGGCAGACTTAAATTCACAGATTTCCTGAACTATGAAGTAGACTCCCTGATGCTTTATGGATATGACACTGGTAGGTCTCTGTGATGCTGACATTTAGAGATATCCTACCTACAGCTTAGACTGAAAGACTTCTTTTCCCATCCATCAACACTGAATATCAGCTTCAGATAGTAAACACTTAGATAAATACTTTTCCCATAAAGATCTAGCTTTTTTTATTTTTTCCCCCTCAACTTTGGTTAGCAGTAGTTGCAGTGGAAATGTTATTTAAGTCAGTAAGGTGAGTAACTCACCTATTTAAAAGGCATGGTTATAGCAAAACAAGCAGAGTGATAGATACTGAGGGACTTTATAGGTTATGAGCTTATTCTGTGTATTGGCTAATTACAGAACAACTCTCAAGGTAATAAAATAAAGCTACAACCTGAGGTGTTACTTGAGATGTATAGCTGATAAAAAGGTATGACAACTGCAGGTAGGACTCCATCTATGCATTTAGAAAGAACAATAGAAGATATTAAGATTAAGACTCCTTTCTTAAGGAGAGGGGAGAGGGATTGTAATTAAGGGCATAATCCAATCTGTTTTCATTGCTAACATATATAGAACTAAAGATGCCCACTAACATATCTTCTGTGTACACAGAATAGGTGCTATGTGCTATTAAACATTTTAAATGTTATTGTAACACAGCCAGAATGTGATTAAACCCTGTTTCAGCTGTGTGCATGAGCCTGATCCCCAGTTCTTTGAGATTTTTTTTTGTCCTGAATTTGCTAGGAATGCTTCTAGAAACCCAAGCTCCCTAAGCCCCTCTCATTTCTACTACTAACTGCAGAGGTATCAGCTGTGATCTTCAGTCCTGTGAATATCAGAATTCCTACTTTGGCTAGAGCACCTTTAAAATTTTCACCTGAAACTGATGGTTCAGCACTAATAAATCTACAATTTAATGCAGCTAATGATGGCAGTGAGTTACCTTGTAGCTAGGAATGATTTTAACTATTTTTATCTGACCTGCAGCCTCTCTAAAAACTCTATGAATAGAAAGGTTTTTTTCATAAAGAGTGATGAATTTTGTGATTCCATAAGGATGTGATGTTTTCTTTTTATATTAATATTGAGTGACTGGAACACTTAAGTGGTGGATACCAGGTACAAAATACAAAATGCTTATATGGAAGAAATATGAGACCTTTTAGTCATATGCATGATGTTAGTAGCGATGATTCTTTCTTCCTTTAGCAAAAGTCTGAATATTTTATGCAAACACAGGATATTTAAAAGGAAAGAAATTAAGATACGCTACTTTCTAAGCTAGCACAGAAGGCTGGAGTCCCAGAAGTTAAATCTCTGCTACTTTCCATGACAGAAGAGATTTGAATATATGTCATGATCTTAAATGACTCTAGTAATGACTAGATTATTGAGGTCAGGGGGCAGGATTAAGGCATGATGCGAGCAAAAATGTAATATTGAGCTCTCTCCTAGAAGAACATAGACACACTCCATAGTTTAGTTCCAGGAATGAGATTAGACCAGTATGCAGTGTTTGTGGTTAAATGGCTAATTGCTTATATTATGCCAAACTTTTCCTTTTGGCCCAGTTAGGTTTTTGATTTTTACTGTATCAAATTGTTAGTGGCATCTTCTATCAAGAATTTCTTCATTGTACCTAATTAGTCTGAAAATTTCCAAAACACAGTTTTCTTTTTTAATTTCTCAATAATTTGTTATAAAATGTTGTAGGACCTTCTTATAATACCTTACTTAACCTCTGGAACATTTAAGCTTGTTAAGGTATATGGATATATGTGTTTCACAACTTCAAGATCTTGTTTCCCACAACCTCCCATTTCACAGCCACATCCATTAATAGGATTACTCACATTTCTGCAACAAGTCTCAACAATTCTGTTCCCATAAACTAACAAATCATATGGAGAAGAAACTACTAAATAAGTTGTTTCTCAAGAGGCTGGGCGAGGCTTGCCCTTGGAAAGCTGCACTGCAAGCCAAGGACAGTATGTATAAACGCACTTCATTCAGTACATCTTTCACTCCACGGAGATCCATCAGCCCTCCAGGCAGATTCCTCCCATGTTTTCTCAGCACACCCATAAATCTTGAAAACCCTCCCACTGAAAAAAAAACAACGCATGATTCTTATTCCAAAGCAAGCACAGCACATCAGCTGATACAGCCAGGCAGATCTGGTTTTATTAAAGACAGATGAATGTGTGGGTTGTTCCTTGGGAAAACATCACGAGCTTCTTGCTGACAGTGATGAAGTCTTCTGACGCTTGGGTTTTGCGATTTGCAATGTCCACCCTTTTAATGCACAAAAAGAAAAGGTAATCTTTCTGAAGTCAATGGAGTGGGGAGAAATAGGGTCCTTAAAAGAACAGATTCTCAGTAGCTACCACAGGCTAAGCAAACAAACTTTCCAGAGGAAGTCTTCATTTCCAGAGCTTTAGGAGATCCCTGTAGCAAACAGTGCTGACAGAGTGTATCTACATCATCCATTCATTAATCTGAATTACTTCTTTTAGTGCTTCTGCTGTTGAAGCCAACTCTGTGATTGCAGTGCATTTGCCCTGGAAGGATTTCTGCTGTATCATGCACTAGGGAGAAATAACTGTTGAGTACAATTTAACTCTCTAAGCTGAGAGGAAAAAAATGAATAGTAATTATTCCCGCTTGCTTGCCTTTCAGGAAATGTGCATTTTAAAAGCTCATGTAACTATAAAAGCAGTTGCATGCTGAGCAGTTTTGAAAGATTTTTAAACAGCTTGAAATTCATGACATTTACTGCCTCATAAGGACCACTGACAACTAGGATGGGTTTGGATCCACTGTTTACATTTCATAAATCAGACATGATTGAAACACAGAACAGAAGCCTGAATCTCATGAATCATCTGCTTACATATGGTTTCTCTGTATCAGGATCATAAACATTTGCATTGTTGGAAGCTTTCATGCATAAGAGGTTTCTCTCATACACGTAAAATTATCTGCTAGTCAATGAGACTCAGAGAGACTCAGATGCAGAAAGTTCTCTCATCCTAATTAGAGTACTAATTATTTGTGGCCATAAGTTTCATTCCTGGACTGGAGTAGGATGTAAAATATCCTCCACTCACAAGAGTGCATAGATATATATTGAATATAGAATAATAGAATAATTTTTAGGAAGTGACCTTTGGAGGTCATTTAGTGCAACACTGCTAAAAACAGATGCATCCTTAAGATCAAATCAGTGATCAGTGCTGCTCAGTGCTCTTTGCTGATCAGTGCTTGCTCAGTGCTTTTCCCAGTCAAATTTTTATATTTCCAAAGCTGTAGATTCCACAAGCTTGCTGGGCAACCTCTTCTGGTGTTTAACCACTCTCATTATAATTTTTTCTTTTTATATCTAGCCAGAATTTTAATTTTACAAATTATTGATGTTATTCTTACCCTTTCACTGTGAATCTCAGAGGAGAGCCTGGAAATCTTCTCTATACCCATCAAGTTATCACAGGAACAAGTTACATTCTCTTTTCTTTCCGGCTATTCCCTGTGCTTCACGCAACTTTCCATCTCATTGGACTGCTGCTGGGCCATCTCCAGTTTACCATCCAACACTTGGGAAGCATGCCAAAATTGGGCACAGTATTTCAGAGGAAGCCTCATGAAAGCTGAATAGAGGGTGGTAATATATTCTCTTTGCCTGCTGGCTACTTATGGCGTATTAGTGTGTCCCAGTGCACACTTATGTTCATTTCTGCAATGCCATCCCACCGTCTTGTGTTCAGTCACAGTCCCTCAGGGCTCCCTGCAGAGCTGCTCCCAGGCAGTCACTCCCCATGAACTTTGCATTTGTTTTCATTCAGCTTCATAAGACTTCTGCAGCTGCTACTCCAGCTTGTCAAGGTCTCTTTGAGTGGCAGTTCTGTGAATCTGAAGCAGAATCATCCCATTTCATCATCCAGTCCATTGAATGAAGATATCAAACACTAATTGCCTCAAAATCAGCTCCGGAGGCCTTCCATACCTGTCAGCCAGTCATACTTTCAACACTCTTTGAACACTGCGATACAGCCAGTCTTTTACTCCCCTTATAATCCATCATCTAGCCCATAACTATCAGTTTGACTTCAAGGATGCCATGGGACATCCTTTCAAAAGCTTTGCTAAAGTCAAACACACCCCCCTCAGTCACTGAGCCAGTTGTTTCAACATAGTTGAATGTTCAACACAGTTCAATCAGGTTGGTCAGGCATGGTTTACCCGCTTCTGTTGGTGTGACTGGGTTCTCCCAGTCTCCTTATCTTTCATGCATCTGGAAATGACTTTCAGGAGAGTGCTTTCCACAGTCCTCCATAGGAGTGATTAAAGCTGACTGGGCTGCTGTTCCCTGGATCTTTCATCTTGTCTGTTTTAAAAACAACTGTAGCATTTGCTCTTTTCTAGTCATTAAAAATTTCCCATGCCTGTGGAAGACAGATCCCTGCCCACCACAGAGCCAAGTGTTGATCCACAAAATCTACAGTTCCTCTCTGGCTGCTTCCCCCTTGACCAGCAGATTTGAGGAAAACACCAACAGTTTCTCTTTACCCATCATTCTAAATTCAAGTAGTGACCCTTGATCTGCTCAAGGTCTCTGTTGGCAGTGTCACAACACCCACATGGAGTAGCAGCAATCAGTAATAGCCTGAGTCCCAGATGAACCTCAGAAAAATCTTCACAGTATTACAGACTTAGGGCTCAGGTGCTCCAAAAATATGTCCCAAGGCAGCAAATCTTGTTCACAGATTACTTCCATCATCCTTTACCCTTCCTGCCTGAGGCACTGACTCTATCAACTGAATCAGGTGCAATCACTTTGGGTACTTCCCCAGCAGTGCCCATTCCTTCCCTGCTTCCAGAATCCACTATGCCAACCAAGCACTTGTAAGGACAAACATCCTTTTTCGTGCCAAAAGTCACCATCTTCCAGTTCCTACTCTGGCTGGAGTCCCTGTTCTCACTTGACGTCAGCCACTGGCTGTCCTTCCTTCTGCAGAAATGGGACTGGGATTCTTGACCCTACAGAGTGTCTGCAAGTAATCTGCCTCCCAGTCATTGTCCCTGTGGTGCCACAACCTTTTCCTCTCTCTGCTACTGACCAGTGTTGCACTGATGTCTCTGGACCAGAGCTACCAGCAGGCCTGCACTGCCCTGTCTTCCTTCAGTACATCCATCTGGATTAACAGCAAAGTCTAATCCCCCTTAGAAAGGACTGAAAATGTTCTTGTTCTAAAAGACTTGAAATGTCTTGTTCTAAAAAATTATTTCAGAAATGTCCAGTTGTCTGTTATAAATTATATATATGCACTCACAAACTCAGATTTTCTGATTAAAGACAAAATTTTAATCACTTGTGAAATTATTTCTTCTATAGAACTGAGGGAAATTGTCGTTTCCCTTTTCAATCTTTGAACCTTGACTACAAAGACTGCAAAAATACACACAGCATAATAATCACCTATTGAAGCTACAAATTTCTGTGTGAGAAACAACTTCGTGTTCTTTCATGAGGTATCTCATGAATTGTTACCCCGAAGCTATTTTCATATAAGTTTTGAATTTCCCACCTCATTCTGACAGCTTTTGAAGCACTCCTTTGTAAAGTGCAGCACCCAATCTGGAAAAAATCCCTGTAATCTAGTTTAATGTCTGCTTAAATGCCCTGACCACTTTCAGCTTTTTGGCTTTCTATATAAAAATTAAAAACAAAAATGGTTTTGCCTAAGTTCTTTCTCTCTCTACAATTTGCATTTTTCACCAATGCACATTAAAGAGTTCATAAAAATGCATCATGGACCCATTTAAGGTATGTGATTAACTGCTAATATGAGACATTAACTTGCAGTGCTATGATAGCGATGATCGTGTACAATTATATTTGATGATGGTAATTCACAACTATAATTTTTGTTATATTTTTAAAATACAGTATGACAACTGCTAGATATTCTAAACTTCCGTAGAAGATTAAATGAATGCTGATGTAAAAGTAACTGTCCTGTCATGACCACTCTTGATTGGTAATGTAATTTTGAGTTCTGTCCATCACAACAGCACCTCTTGGATATACTGGTAAAATGTAAAAGTTATTCTTTATGAATATTCTTTTTCTCAAGCCCTCATATGATTTTTTTTTCCTATTAAAAAGACCTTGAACAGAATTCACTGAACAGAAACATCATCAGGCTATGGAGACTTTTTCCTTTATATTTTTATGTTGAAATAAAAAAAAAATTAAATGTAAACTCAGTCATTGTGCTAGATTCACTCAAAAAAAAAGTTGACTAAAATCTCTTTTATATAGGAAAAGAAATCTGAGTTCATATTCATTCATAACGACAGAAGCCAATCCTGATCTATGGAAAAAGTTGCAAAAAATAGGAAACTTCTAGACATGATACAAGTTTCTCTGAAATATAGTGTATCATTTATTATCACTCTCCATCTTTGAAGAGGTACACAGACCAGAAAAAAGACATACAATTATGAAAGGCTTCAATATCTTTTAAAACCCCTCCTTCAGTTTTACCAGTGAATTCACCTGTACATTATCTCAGACTGAAATTTACATAAAAAGAAATGCTTTTCTTTAGATGCAAGAAAGACTAAAGCCTCAAGATGGAGGATTAATACCTCATGTTCCCTTGGGTTTTCCTTCTACTGTATCTTACTGCGCATCACAAATATTTTTCTGCAATTCTAATATTTCATAATTCAAGCTCCATTCATGGAGCAAAGAAATTATATAGATGATGGATGGAATATTACACAATTTAAAATGGTTTTGATATTTAGTAAGCAGTTGGGATATTTTGAAAAGAAAAAGTCTTTTTTCTGAGGAGTCAAACTGCTGGGAAAGCAGTAATGATCTACTGTGATTAATATCTTAATTTGTCATACAGGACAAAAGTCAACAACTTGTAAAATTATTTTTAAGAATTCCAGTTTTATGACATTCAATTTTAAAATTTATGGTCATTTTAGTATAAATTGGTCAGAAAGAGGAGAATAAAGCTTTTCATCTCAGTTCACCCAGTGTATGTTATCGGACTTGAATACTGACCCATGATGGTTTTTAAATGAGGGAAAAATCTGGTGAATGTTTCTTTTGTTTTTAAAAGTCTTTTGTAGTTTATAAAATAGGATTTTTTTCCTGATCTAACTTTGAATACTCTTTTTAATACATTTAATATACACATATAAACACACATTCTTGTTGACATGTATTTAAATACAATTATTCAAGTAGTTAAGCACAGAAACAAAAAGAAATAACCAAGTTATTGTTAGTGTACTATCATCATAATCTCCCTTCTGCATTATAATACAGTATTTTTTTATATCTCCACTTTAAAAAGGAACCCTTAATTCCTGTCTTGTTTGTTGCATATGGTGGCAGCAAAGGTGGACTGGTATATTATATCTGCCAGCCATCTGTGTTGGCAGTGTTCTCTACAATATTAAATTATTAAATAATATTAATATTAATTAAATATTGCAATTGGAGAGAAAGAAAAAGAGGAATAAATTTTTATTAATGACCAGCATGCTCTCAAGTGAAGAGCGAGACCTTAGTTCAAAAATCTAGTCACAATAAGAACCAAAAAGTCACCATCTGACAATTAGACTTCCAGTTATCCCATACTCTGCTCTCTTGCCACCCTGACAAGGTTGTAACAAGTTATATGATCTCCACTATTACAGAAATAAGAATTAAATTTTTAAACAGATATTTAGATGGCAATTTCGATGGTTGTGTGTAAGGCTTCTGAAAGCCCCATGCCAAAGACATAGAGGAAGAGAAAAAGTGATCCTGACAAATGAACCATATTTGGGAACCACTGTACAGGAAGAACACATCAAAAGGGATTTTTGCCTCATGTTCTGGGTTACTCTGCCTGCACTGAGCAGAGAGTGCAAAAGGCATGTTTGAACAACACCTAACACATCCTCAGTTGTCAGAGGGGCTTGCACATTTCCTTGTCTTGGTTTACAGAGTATGTGGCTTAGAGGCAACATTTCCTTATACCACAAGGAAAGCAAAGATGTAGGTTGACCATTTCAGTCATGGGATCAATTGGTTTACCTTGTCCCTGTATCCTTCCATTTTGTAATGCAAATCAAGAAGCAGAAACAATTAAACTTCTCACTTTAAACAAACTGTTGGTCAATTTACATGTATATCAGGTTCCTTACACACAGACTATAACTGCTTTTAGCTGTGAGAGTAATAACATTGAGGCAGCTCCTATGGGGGAAAAAATGTTAGCATTCAGCTTCCTAATTATTAACAAGATTAATCTTCTCTCTTGCTGCTTTTAGAATTCCAATCAAACTATTTAAAAATTTAGAACCTGCTCCATGGGAAAAAGAAATCTTAATTGGGCAGGATGTGCAGATTTTCTGCATATAATTGAGAGTTCAGAATAACTACTCCTTGCCAAGGCTATTGTGAACTAGGAGAGTTGCTCCTTCTACTTCCCCTGTAATAGAGCAGGAGCAAGACCTGGGTTCAAGTCCCCAAAAAGCATTTGCAAATGTGAGGCGATTATAGCAATTATCCACAGGATCTGTGTGCACAGCAGTGGTATAAAAACATTTCAGGTTGGGTACCTGATTGAAAATGGAACCATTCAAGACTTAAATGTCACAACAGTAGGCAGAGTCATAATAAAGGTCTCAAATCACTTGAGCATATTGGTCATTTACTCCTAGTCTGCTTAAATATAACAGGCATGGATTTTTTCCTCTTTTTTTTTTGAGGACAGTTCCAAATGGAGGTAAATGGGAGTAAACATAATGGGTTTATTTTTTTGTTTGTTTGTTTGTTTGTTTGTTTGTTTTAAGGCAAGGCAAATAAATTAAAAAATAAAATATGAAGTTTACACATGAAGCACTCCCTGGAAAGAGTCCATGGATCATACTCTTTTTTCATCCTTCCTTTTCCCCACAAAAATCCCTGCCAAAGTTTTCTGCTTTGATACCCCAAATCATACAACCACTAATGAGAAGACTGAGTTACAACCAGTGAGCTATTTCATCCATTACACTGAAATTTGGGGACGGGGAATTTCTTAGAACCACTCACAATACAACTGCAGCAACACTAACCACAAACACCCCCACACAGAGAAATTCACCCTCCACAGCCGATGACAAGAGGGAAATCCCTTTCTCCCACATGGGCTGCCAGGGAATTTTTGCCATTGCCTGCAAGGACAGAATTCCAGCCAATATTTATGAGATAATTTCAACATCACCAGCAGCAGGGTTCCATCCTTTCATCAGATCACACAGTGACAGCCTTGCACTCGCCTTTATACATGAGACCATTTTGTGAAAGAGCCAGTGCCCACAGGGGAGATGAGGAAGGGAGTAGGGTTGTTTGTTCTTATAGCAGAATTTCCACAGAGATTTTTGTTAAAAGATCTATTGCACAGGAAAAACTAAATATTGATTAAAATATTGAGTTTTATAATGAGGGCTGCAACTCACAGAGCATAACAGACAGCACAGCTCTACAAGGTGCCTTTTTCTGAAGGCCATCAATGCAAGGAGCTGCTTAATTCAGTTGTAAACCGAGCACATCTTGCTGAAAGTCTGGTTGGGTGGAATGAGTAAGCTTTATACCACAGTTGCCAAACTTTTCCATTCACGACTCCACTCCTATTTGTACTTTCAGGCTTGCTTCCAGATTTCCTAGTTTGGGAAATGCTGCCTTAAGACCTCAAATTAAAAGCATATGTTGAGATTTAGCCTGACCTTCAGAAATGGCAAAGTAGTTGTAGAAGATGATGAGGGGGCGATAGATGGAGGGGCGGGAAGAATCAATAAGGATCTCTTCCCCACCCACTAGCAAAATTTTCATTCAAATCACTTTTTTTTTTTTTTTAATGTATTTTCCTTTTGAAATTAGTTTTCCAGCATTCTGCTCTGGGTGTGCATTTGTATGTGCCAATTTGTCCATTTCCCATTGCCCATTAGTAACTTTTTACTTGTTGGGTTAATTTATAAGAGTAAAGGTCTCACTCCTCCAGACTACCTAAAATCAAAGGTCAAGCAACAGAAAAAGGATTTTTTTAGCAATATATCCCTGCTGGTGACTAGAGAATTCACCCTTCTGAGATCTCCTTTAGAGATCCCACCTCTAGAGCAGCACTGCTCACTCATTTTATGTTTTCTCTAGCACGAAGGAATGCAGCCATAAGGCAGAAAGTCACAGGAAACTGGGCTTTTTTAATTCCTCTGCTCAGGAAATATGCATTATTAAGTCACACGGGGCTGGTACCTACAGGCTAGATGTGACACAAATATGGCAGTGCTGGATTGGATGCCTGTAGAGGGAAGCCTTAGGGTTCAGTGAGGTCAGAAATTAAGAGAGCAGAGCTTGCTGGTCCCACAGTGTCTGTGGTGCCTTTAAGCAGGCACTGGGGAGGCTGATGCATGATTACTCCTTTTGATCACACTATCCAGATGAACAGCCTCAAGCCACCAGGAGACAAACTGAACTGGTTCTGATGGTGGCTGCAAAGTGGGGGAATTTCTAAAGGCCCTCTTTTTGTATCTCCACAAAAAGCTTGGATGAAAATGTTTCAGAACATGATTTGTGAACACCTCCTCCAGTCTCCTGGTTTCTGCAGCAAATGCCTGTAAAACCAGATGCTTAGTCTAACATATTTAGTCTTGTCCTTGAAAATTTCATTTAAATCACTAGCATAAGGTGCCACTTTGTCAGTGAACAGTATGGTATTCTGTATCAGTTTTCATCTTTGGACTGTTTTTCTATAAAGGCAAAATTTAAATAAAAGAATTAAAATTATGGATTTAAAATTATGCTACATGTTGCACTATGATAAAAACTGCAGACAGTGTAATTTAGCATCACCTGATCTGTGGAAAACCAACTGAAAATAAATGAACATTCATTCTGCAGCTGTTTTGCTCAATAACCATAATAATATAGTTGTTAGGCATAAACAGCACACATCAGCTCTGGCAGAGAACAAAAAATAATGCCAAGCTAAGTACCTGATAAGCTTTCACATTCAATGTTTCCATGTAATTCAGTATTTCCCCAATGCAAATGAAAGCAGATGATGGCTGTCGCTTGAGCATATATGGTGCTCTGGATGAGTAGGAGCTCCCTAGTGATGAGTTTAAGAAAAATTTATATTTTACCACTGATTAAATTGTCAATTTTCAAGAGGGAAAGAATCTCTTTGATGCCTGCAAGTGAGGGGAAAAAGATTATAGACATCATTAAAGAAAGAAGCAAAACAAAAGATTAAGCCTGAGGTTTTCAGGAGAGCCTAGGGGAGATAACTAAGTTCAAAAGCCTCTAATTCCCTTAGGCTTTTTTGAAATTCCCAGTATGAGCATTGCCACACTGGTGACTGCAGTTACTCAACTAAGAAGTGACACTAAGGAAGCTTGAGTAACAGGAGCACTCCATGAGACTCAATTTTAAATAAAATTATATTTGTAACTCCTCATGAGATCTGGCTCCGTTCCCTGCTCTCTACAGGAGCCTTCACACCAACACTCCACAGTCTGGGGATGCACACACACACACACATTTCACCACCTCACCACCACCCCCGCTTCTTCAGCTCTTCCTCTTCAGATCCTAATTGGAATGTTTCTGGTACTAATTCACAACTAAGGTTTGCTCCAGATTTTGCCTGGCTGCTAAGGGAAACTAAAAATTACAAGACTTATCAAAAGGATACGTTGGAAGTGTTGACTTTATCTTGTCCAACCCTGCCTTCACATAAAAGGCACACTGTGTAAGAAGGAGTCCATGGGACCATGGAAGAAGCACTTTTCTGAAAAAAAAGTGAAAGGATATTTCTGATGGATTTAGGCATGCCATGATACATTGTACCTTCTTCGTCCGTACTGAACAGACCCGCAGTTCAGGTGTGCAGGCTTCAGACAAACATAAACTGTTCTCTGCAAAACATTCCCAGAAGGTTAGCTGATGGAATCCTGGATGCTGAGAATTTTAGACTTTCTGTGCTGAAAGGCACAGACTCACAAGAGAGCACTGCATTTGACCTGAGGCTGTGGAGAAGACTTTAAAAATTGATAGTACTAGAAATACTGGGTATGTAGCTGGTTAGAAGTGTCATATCACAGGGTAAAAAACTTAAGAGTTTGGGGTTTTAGAATATAGAAATATATATGAAGCAAGATGGAAGTTTTAGAGTAGAGACAGGTTGCTCTTCTTTACCTTCTTCTTCATGGGTTTGGGTGATGTTTTGTGATTGGACAGAAAGGTCCGCATTGCGGGCTTCGGGGGATCAGTTATTGGGTTAAAAGGGGAAATAATCTAGGTATCCTTTCTTAATTAGACAGTTTAGTTTTAAAAGACCTTGCAACAAGAGTTAGTTAGCCATTTTGTTTCATTTGCTAATGAAAAGCTACTGAACTCATGGTTGTGAGACTGTTTCACTGATAAGAAATAATAAACACCTGGGTCCGACCATAGACTGCTGCCTCAAGTGCCTTCAGTCCTGACACTGAGAAACCAATAGTTAGCTTAATCAAGAACCTGTTGGGTCTAAAGCAATCTGTTATTCAATTAATCTGTGTGTGACAAAGTAAACTCAACATACAAAAAATCATGAGGTTTGCTGTGAATTCATAGGCTGTGCAGGGTGGGTTGGGTGTGTGACCATGATGTAGAGCTAATCTGCACATGTGTGGGGAAGAAAAGCCAGGATTTATCTGTAAGGCTAAGTGAAAATATAGATCTTACAGAACTTATGATCATCTGGAAAAGACAAGCAAATTGATAAAACCCTTAAAAATTTCATGTTTCAAAAAGTGGAAATGTATTTTGAAACAATTAGGTAGAGAAGGGTCACAACTGAGGATCAAGGAAAGAATGCATCTTATGGGATCCTAGTACTCCAGGATCTAAAACACCAGAAATATGGCTTGGACATATTACCCAGTTTTTCCTTTTTTCATACCATGCATTTTGTAAATGTCCCCCTTCATTACAGATGTTAGAATCCTTACTTAGAACATATTTAGGAACACTTCATAACATCTTTAAATTATTGGGACTTTCCTCCCTTCTAATTTTCCACTGTCTGATTGGGAGGATGAGCCAGTTAGAGCCTTACAACTTGCTTCATTTCTCTGCTGTCATTTTATTAAGTTTTCCAGCATAATCTCCTGCTTTATAGGCACAAGGCATAACACCTACAGCTGTCAGATGGCTTTCTGCAAGAAATACCAGAGCAGCCTGGAACCATTCATGGCAAATTACAAGAGGGTAGGTATGCAGAGGCTGTCATGACCAAATTTTTCACAGGATTTCAATTATGGGTTTGCTTGCTTAGCATGATCCCTGGCATGACACATAGCTGTTCTTGCCAGGTTACTTACTTGAGCATTTTTCTAATTATATTGTGGAAAAGGAGTACTTTCAGGTTGTGGCTGTTCTCATCACATGTTTCTCTTTTCCTATGGTGTTTATTATTTAAAGTATCACAGGGAAGAAACTAAAACTTAAGTTATCACTCTGTAGGTCATTCTAAGATAAAAAAAATCTTTGAATTCAGATATGCTGTATTTTCAAGGTACTTCAGTATTTGGCTTTTTTGTTTCTTTCACCATGCTGTTTAGAAATAAGATGATTTTTTTTTTAACTTGGAATGGTATTTGTTGAAATACTTTAACTTTTGGCACTTCATTTGTTCTTTTTTATAGAAATACAAAATATTGGGAATGTATGTTTGTTTGGTTTTTTCTTCAATAATTTACATTTTCTTAATACAAAAATAAAAGTCTTTGAAGTTCTGACAATAAAAAAAATGAATCATATTCCATTTTTTCTAAAAAATTCATAAAGTAGGTCAATGAGTAGAAGAAACAGAAGAAGAAACAATGTAATTGTATTATACCCTGTGTGGCTGAAGTAGAATATTATCATGTACTCATGTTCATAATCACAAATAAATAAATAGCATCAAATATGTATAAAGCTTGAACAGGTGCTGGCAAATCATTTAGGACTGTTTGTGCTTGGGACAGATTGAGAGTTGAGATTCTTGCCTCATCACCTGGAAGGAAAATTTCCACACACAACAGAAGGATCAAAACATAGAATTTGAATGATATTCTTACATCAGTAAGTTTTTGTAATAACTCAGTTCATCTCTGTGATATGGATGGTGGGTGTGGCTTATATTTTTTGAGGTTTTTTTGGTGGATTTTTTTGATTTTTTTTTTTTTTTTTTTTCCTTTTTTTTTTGTAAGGAAGAGGCTTGTACACTGGAAGGTATTCATATGACAGTTCTTATATAACCCATACTCTGCTGATGTACTCAGCACGAAAACTGGGAGAAATGACTGCTATATTTTAATATTGCCCCCCCCCTCCCACACCACAACAAAACAAAACATAAAAGAAAAGAAAGAAGTCAAGAAATGAATTCACATTTTTTATCCAGATATGAGTTCTTCCCTAGGCTGGCTTTGGAAATGCTCACATTTGGGGTTGTGTTCTGGTTGTGTTCCAGTTCCAGTTGTGTTCCTTTAAAGCGCTGAGTGGTTGAGGAAACCACAGAGTGCAGCAGAAACAAGAAATAATCCTCGAGCCACAGGCGAGGGCAGGGCAGGAGCCTCCCTGTGAAAAACAGTGACAGCCCTCAGTCAAGCAACAATTGCTCCCATTTAGTGTTCTACTGACACCATTAAATTTACCCCAAATTTGCACATTAGGTGTGGTTCCCATTTTGGTGGTGCTTGACCATGGTGAGCCAGGAGAGCACTACCTACCTCTTTTTCTGATACCTGATCTGTATTCTGCATTTTTCACTGCAGACTACAAAAAAAAAAACCCAAACATCTCATTTGGACATACACACCCTACTACAGTTGTTTTTTTGTTGTTTTTTTTTTTTTTTGTTTTGTTTTTTTTGTGATTTTTTTTTGTTTGTTTGTTTGTTTGGGTTTGTTTTTTTTTTTTTTTTTCCCTGGGGAATTTCTGAATTATGATAAATAATCTGAGCTTGCAATTGCAGGCACAGGAAGAGGACATTGTGGAGGCAAAAGAGAAGAGGAAAAGGAAAGGGAAAAGGAAAAGTAAAACAGAAAGAAAAAGAAAGGAAAGGAAAAAGGAAAGAAAAAAAAAAAAAAAGGGAAGGGAAAGGGGAAGGGGAAGGGGAAGGGGAAGGAGAAGGGGAAGGGGAAGGGGAAGGGGAAAGCTACCATAATGAAAAAATAGCAACCTGGAACGAAGTGAGTGTATCATTTGCATCCCAGTGGCAAAACATACACGTCATAGAGCTAGCAGATGTTTTCTGGAGATACTCTTCCCCCCTCCCCCCACCCCCAAAAATGTTGGTCTCTCCATCTTTCTAAGAGATGTCAAAACAAATGCAAAGGTAAAATTTGCATCTCTTCTCAGGCAATGCAGAGCTTGGTATTCACCCATATTGAGTTCCCTCCTGCAGTTCCACAGGGCACTGTTTTATGTGTGTTTACAGATACTGAATAGGTCAGCTACCTGTTAATGGCTTATTAGGATAGTCATTGCTTGAGGTATGAACAAATGAATAATCCATTTGAGAATATCCACAGTCATTGATACAGAAAATATGAAATATGTCACAAAGAATGAGAGAAATGCACACTTGGAAGAAAAGTAAATTGTAATTAGCATCCTAACTTGTGTACATAACCAGATATTGAAGGGTTTGCTTTTGACTGAACATTAATGCCTGAAACAGGTCTGGGAATGAGTTTATTGGCTGCCCTACCCATGATGGTTATTTTATAACTCATGTCTCTACAGCAAACATTTTCAGCTCATTGCAGAATCACACATTTCCAAGGGATGTTATTATTTCAAAGGGGAAGATTGTGTGCTTTGAATAAAATAATGTCAAATTTTGTACCTATCCAAAGTGTCTATAGACTCATATATTTGGTTTATACCTGCATCTCCCCAAAAGCTACATTTTCATATGTTTAAGAAAAACATTAACATTTAATTAAAATGAATTATTTAGAGCTCATAATGTCACAGAAATTTTCTTTTTCCTCCCAAACCACATCATTATCTTCTAGTACGATTTTAATATGATTTTTATTATTATTATTTCTTAATGGCTATTATACTTTTTTTTTTTTTATTTCTGTGTGCTGAGAGTGGAATTTTGCATAAGTTGTATTTTTACTTTGTCTGTCAGTGAAATTTGTTTCTATGCAAAGGCCTGATAAGTACAAAGCATATGTTAAACCTCGTATGTTTAAGTTCATACAGAATGAGATAGGACTGAGTAAATAACAAAGGGATTTATGAAGTGGATCAAAAGCAAATATCAATAGCAATTGATTTGATATCAAATACCAAATGTAAAAAAGAATATGGTGATCTAAACAATTTTTTTCTTTAAAAACTAATAAATGTACCAATAAATGCAGAGTAAATTTCAGAATAAAGTTTTCCATGTCAGCTGTTTGTTAAAGAAACTAAGGATGTCCAAATATAATTCATAAACATTGTAGAAGTTTCCCTTTTATGTGGTAATATATTGGCTTGTTCCTTGTTTCTTTACCAAAACAAACCTCAGCTTTCTGTATTCTGAAATACCTGCTTTCTGCATTCTGTAATGCTGTATGCTGAAATAGCAGTCTGGAGAGTAATTTTTACATTTCTTGATTTTTTGCTGCAGGTCTGAGTTCCCAGGCTTGCTCAGCATCAAGCAGAGAGGTTTGGCACTTAAACTGGTCTTGAGCTCATCCAAAACAATAAGGATGAGTTCTGGATGACTGCAAAACCATAAGCATGATGTTCAGGCCACTTACCTTAGGATTTTTAATCTCTTCTCCAAGCTGTGCTTAATTATTTCTGTACTGTGGAAAGATATTAAACCCAAACAAATTAAATACTTTTTCTCCAGATCAATGTCACACAGGGGCTGGGCTCTGCTGAGGAAAGATTGTGGGATATTTTAGTTTTGGCTCCCTACAGGTAGATCTGAACCTTGGTCTTGCATCTGCTCTGTGATTTTTTGCTCCCCTGTTGGTCAAGGGGTTGGGTAAGTGTCATGCCCAGTGCTGAGGTGAAACCTATAGAGGCATTTGTTTGATCCCATTTGTTTGATTTTTTTGTACTTTAGTAACTTTGCTTTTTCATTCCTCACTTTGAATCACTGAAGAAACAACCATAGAGGATATTTTTGTTTAGGTGCAATTGTGGCAAAATATTTGTTTTCACACAAAATACAACTCAGCTACAAAGACTGACCAAATGATCCAATTCAGTCTGTCTTTCTTGGAAAGCAATGCTCATCTGCTGATGATTTTTGTGGGAAGAGAGAGGCTGGCCCATCATCAGAATAAAATAAATGAAAACATCAATAATATATATATTCTGTGGGGGAGAGAAGAAAAGGAAAAGATGGAAAAGGAAAAGGAAAAAATGAAAAAGGAAAATAGGAAAATGAAAAGGAAAAAAGAAAAATTGAGAAAAGGAAAACAGAAAAAAAATAAAGGAAGAGGAAGAGGAAGAGGAAGAGGAAGAGGAAGAGGAAGAGGAAGAGGAAGAGGAAGGGAAGGGAAGGGAAGGGAAGGGAAGGGAAGGGAAGGGAAGGGAAGGGAAGGGAAGGGAAGGGAAGAGGGAAAAGAAAAGAAAAAAAAAAAAAAGAAAAAAAAGAAAAAGAAAAGAAAAGAAAAGAAAAGAAAAGAAAAAAAGAAAAGAAAAAGAAAAGAAAAGAAAAGAAAAGAAAAGAAAAGAAAAGAAAAGAAAAGAAAAGAAAAGAAAAGAAAAGAAAAGAAAAGAAAAGAAAAGAAAAGAAAAGAAAAGAAAGAAAAGAAAAGAAAAGAAAAGAAAAGAAAAGAAAAGAAAAGAAAAGAAAAGAAAAGAAAAGAAAAGAAAAGAAAAGAAAAGAAAAGAAAAGAAAAGAAAAGAAAAGAAAAGAAAAGAAAAGAAAAGACCCAGGAGCCTCAGCTTAAGCGTGAATAGTGTCAGTCTCAGTTGTGAAGAATAAAAGGGCAATACAGTGAAATATTTCTAAAATTCCTGCTGAGAGATTTACTGAATAACATTTCCTTCTTTCGGGATTTTCACCAAATGTCGGCTAATTATTCCTGACATTTATTCTGAGGTCCCATAGTGAAGAAACACACGACCAGAAAGATTTAAGAAACCAATAATAGCTGATTTAAAATATTTACTGACTCGAAACTTGGAAGGTACAGCCAGAGGGTTCCCTCCATACCTGAGAATGTTGCAGCTGTGCTATTGTATTCATTGGAGACACCAAAGATAGAAACAGGCACTGGATGCTGAAATCCCCCAGTGGAAGCCTACTTACTGTACATGTTCTGCAAACCAGCTTTGAGAACAGTGTGCTGGCCTATTTTCAGTGCCTCAGTCACAGTGTACTTAGTATATTATTGGTTTCTTTTCTGTATATGTTCCATGATTCTTCAGCATTTCTTTCATTATTATTTAAGGGAATATGAGACGACTGTGTTAAGTAGACCATTGATTTTATTTATTCATTTTATACATTCATTTATCTTTTTTTTTCTTGAAATATACGTGTCTTTAAGAAAAAAAAGGTAATTAATTTTAATAGAAAAAAGAAAATATAAATAAAATATTTTATAATAAATTTGTCAAAATTACTTTTGTCAAAATTACTTATATTATTTAACTTACTTTAATAATATTGAGAATTAGGATCTCAAATGAGAAAAAGACCTCAGAAACAGATTTTGGACTTAGATAAAAGATCAAAGCCCATGAAATTAAGGAACTTGCTACTTACACACCATTAAAGCTACACCAAGGCAGGAGCCATAAGGGCTTCAGTAGAGACTGAGGACACATCAGTGGTTTGTGTCACTTGAAACCGACATTTCATAAATATCAGCAAAATGAGACAGATGAGAGAGGAACAAAGGGTATGAGCAGCTGCCATGTGAGCAGCTACTGAGGCCAGAGCTGGCTCCTGAGCTGTTTGCTCTGACAGGGCCATCAGGAAAAGAGAGGACAGGCTTAGGTTTCCTCACTCACATGCTTTCAGCATTCATTTCTGATGCCTGTGAGGTGTCTGTCCTGCTCTTCACTTCTGATAAATTACCTGCAGCACTTGGCTGGAAAATGATACCCAGACTGAAAAGTTAAGAATGTTCATAGAATCACAGAAGAGTCTGTGTTTAAAGGGTCCTTGAATATCATCTAGTTCCAACACCCCTGTCATGGGAAGGGATAACTTCCACGAGACCAGGTTGCTCAAAGCCCCATCCAACCTGGCCTCACCAGGTGCCTCATCAGTGCCTTACCACCTTCAAAGTGAATTTCTAATATCTAATATAAATCTACCCTCTTTTAGTTTAAAGCTATTCTCCCTTGTCTTTTTACTACCTTGTAAAAGGTACTACCTTGTAAAAAACCTTATCCAGTTTTATCATCTTCCAGGACCACTTTAGGTCCTGGAAGACGTTAGAAGGTCTTCCTGAAACTCTTTCTTCTCCAAGCTGAACAACTCTGGCTGTCTCAGCCTGTCTTCACAGGAGAGGTCCTCCTTTCCTTTGATCAACTTTGCAGCCTCCTCTGAATCCAGTTTAACAGGTCCATGCCTTTTTAATATTGATGGCTCCAGAGCTGGATGCAATATTCCTTGTGGGGTGTCACAAGAGTGGAGTTGAGGAGAAAAATCACTTCCCTCACCCTGATGCCCACATTTCCCTTGATGCAACACAGGATGAACTTGGCTTTCTGGACTATGAGTGCACATTGCCAGGTTATGTCGAACTTCTCATCCACCAGCACCCCCAAGTCCTCTCGAGAGCTGCTCCCAATCGATTCTCCCTCTATGCAATCTCTCACTGTGCTTGGGATTGCTCCAACCCAGGTGTAGGACCTTACACTTGCCCTTTTTGAACTTCATGAGGTTGGCACGAGCCCACCTCTCCATCCTGCCCAGGTCCTTTCAGACACATCCCTTCCCTCCAGTGTCAACTCTAGCACAGAGCTCGGTGAGGGTGCACTCCATCCCACTGTCCATGGGGCCAAAAGAGCTGTTTCCTTTCCTGAAACATGGAAGCCTCGCCGTTTTTGTGAACCCAAATAACAACTCAAAATATCAAACAAAATATCAATTCAGCTAATCATATATTTTGATTTTACAGGTCTGAAACATTGACTATGTAGCTGGAGCACTTCTTCCTTTACTAGAATTAGCATAAATAAATTCTTTTATAAAATCAGAGATATTTCTTATTAAAAAAAACTATACCACAACTGGAAAAAAAAAAGTATTTGTTTTCCCACTTTGTGTATGGAGTGTTAAAATGAATAAGTCAAAATAACCATTATGAGCAGTTTCAGATTTTTCAATAAGCCTGTTTAATATTTTTTTAAAAGTAGAATTTTTGACAGAAAACTTTCAAAAATATTTGCCAGCAATGAAAACCTCTGATGTCTTACAACTGGTTGAAATAACTTTCATGATCATTATACTTTCACTGAATTTAAAATTCTCACAGATAATTTTTATTCCAAAAATAACAACTGCTACTATTATTGAATATATGCTAGATCATAAAAATGCTCTCCCATTTAAATTTAATAAAAAATACCCCATTCATGTGAGGTACAGATCATATTATTGGTCAGAAAAATCTTCTTACATATTAGTAAAATCTTCTGATTTAATAAACATAAACAAAAACCCAATCCTGTGACTTATGTTCATGTGCTTGCCATTGATTTTGCCAGAAATCCACATAAGGAGATCCATTCCCTAAATACACAGAGAACAAAGAAGTCTCAGAAATCAGGGACACAATCAGTAAAAGAAACCCTAGACTGGAGTATTAAAAGCTTCACAGAAAAATTCCTGGTTTTTTTTTTCTTGTTTTTTTTCATTTTTTCTTAATAGTTTTAAAATATCTCTGTCAGACTCAACTTGCACATGATGCTGGATTTAGAAAAAAAAGGGTTGTAGTATTAGTGAGGAGTAATTAAGCTTATTCCTCTTGCTAGCACACTCTAGAGACAAGTGTAGGATATGTTTGCTGTGCATTTGGAAGGGGGACATCATTTGACATGCTTCTCAGCAATGCTTCTCTATGCTGAAAATGAGAGAATTCCTTCAGGGTGTCTTAGTCATAGCCTTTCATCTTGCAAATAATTCATATTAACATGAAACTTTCAATGTTGTTTCACCTACTATTTCTCTTGTGTAGGAAATAATGTACTTGGGAAGTGGACCCCACTATTGATAAGGTTTCATCAAATATTTCACAAGTCATAGCTATTCTCAGAAATCATCAGGGAAACCTATCCCACACTGGAAAATAAAAAAAGTAAACAGATAAATAATGGTTTTGTATATAGAACAGCTTACATTTCATTTCTTAACAGTCCACCCTTACACAAATATTTACCCAAGCTTTAATCTAATAAGAAGTCTCATGACTGCTCTCCAGTGAAGCAGAGGGTCAGCACAAAGGGTGTCAAGCAATTGAGTGCAATCCAGTGCCTGACACCCTTAAGGTGTCTGTATTTCTTATTGCTGTACAACAAACTTAATTCGACATAAAATTCCTCAAGTACAAAAAGAAATGTGTCTTTGTAAGAAAATGAGTTTTCTGTTTTCTGGATAAAATCTCATGTGTGTTGGAAATGTTTTTTGCAGTGTAGAGCCATTTTTGCAGTGTACCCTGTACACTCTTCAGCTACTATGCTTTAAATGACACTCATGTTCGTATTACAGCTGGAAGCCCAACAATGCAAACATTACCAAGAAATATAAAGGTGAAATCTATTAACTGGCCTCTGCTTTTGCAGGTTCTAGATGAAACACAGGTCACTCAGTCATAATAGAGACATCAAAGACACAAGTGAAAAAAGTAATTTGGCACTTGCTATGCACTGCAGCTTCCAACAAAATGCCTGAGCTCCGTACACAGAGCATGGTCTTGAGATGCCACTTAATGTGAAGGATCAGCAAAAGTCCAACTGGCCTTCTAATCAGAAAAAAGCTGCATAAGCTTTGGAGGACAACACCAGAAACAGGTGCGTCTGACACCCTGTTTCCCACAGGTTCAGGGGTCTGAGGTGTTGCTCTGATGAAGGCTGAAGCATTCTTTGTTCTTTGCTGCAGACAGGGAAGCTCTGGAACCAGAACTGGCAGAGCTGCACCAGCACAAACCCCTGCGCTGACTCAATTTTGGTAAATTCCATTGATTACTGCACTAAAAATTCTATCACAAGTCAATTTCTATGAGCAGAAAGTAATTAAAGAATACATTGACAGCTCTTAACATGTGTTAGGTCATGCTTTAGAGCAACAGGAGAAAGGAACAATAAAACATATTTATATATCACCAGTAAGACAATATTACCATGCACTTCATAATGTTTCTGTATGCAGGATCTCCTCAGGATTGCTGTCTCCACCTGCTCCCTATAGACAGTGATGCAGTGTGCCCTGTGGATGTTGCAGAGAGTGTTAGTGCTCACTCCAATGTACTAGGACACTTTGTCAGGCCTGGTCTTGTTCTCTTTGCTCCAGCTGTTCTCATTGTCTTCTTTCAAGGGTTGCAACATCCAGGATTAAGTAACACCATGTTCAGTGCTTTCTACTGACTAGAAGAACATTACTAACCTCTTCATTGAACTTTCTAAATATCATATCTCAGGCAATTCTGAAATATATATATTTTTTTTTTTACATATAAAATGGAATGATGTCCACTGGGATGATAAAACCAAATAACAGAATGATCTAAAAAATTGGATTTTTCAGTTCAAAACTGCTCAAAGGAAGGATTTGATTCCCCTTTTCCTAATTGAATATGCTGATTACCAACACATGAAGAAGTAAGAGGTTTCCGTCTCCTTTTGCTTTTCTTGGTGTAAGGAAAGCACACCAAGACAATGATTTCCAGGCAAAATCAGTGAAGGACAGGACTTATGAATTTAAAAGAAACCAAAGTGTGCAGTAGTGCGTAGAAGAGGATAATTCCACACACAGACAAACAAATGCTCAGGAACTTCACTTGTGGAAGTTTAGTTCTGATCCAAGAAAGATTTGACAAAGCAGGTGGGAGTTAGTTTCCTAAACATTTTCATATATCTGGCTTCAGCTTTTCAGGTGACTTCAGAGACAGACAGAAGTTTAAGAACTAAGATTTTGGACTCTGCCTAACTAAGTAGCCAAACTAAGTTTTGGCATGGCATAGCTTTGATTTATTTCAGTTAGGTTGCTAAAATTTTCAGGGCCACACTTTTTATCTTGCAGAAATATAAGATTGCTTTTCTTCAAGAAAAGTAAAAGGAAATAAAAGGAAATTATTTTTTAAATCTCTACATTGTTTTCTTCAATTGAAAAAATGTTTTCCTTTTTAACTTAACACATACAAAAATTTTCTATTGATTGAGAAATTGTTTATGAAAGAATGCAATTGCTTTCTTGGCTGCTCACTTTGATTCCTTTCCTCCCTGGCATTGGTATAGGCTTTCCAGGAATTTGAAGATTTAGAGAATATAATTTTGTTTATGGGGTATTTCATTCAGTATTTCTGTTCATTGCTAAATCTTCCCTTTCAGTTTCCTGTGCCTACCATTAATCTCCAATGTACAGCACAGCAGAGAAGGTAGTTAAGCAGCTTACATGAAGACTAACTGGCTGCATGAACAGTCTAGTGCTTCTTTGACAGCCTGACAAGCTTGCCTTCCTATTGAATATACAGGATTGTGGCTTATTTCTTAGCAATGCAGAAAGTCTTCCCTTTCACCCTCTGAATATCAGTTTTGTCTAAAACAGCTTATTAAAAGAAAAGATTAAAGACATCGGTCTTCAAACTTATTCTTTTTTAAGCAACTCTCTGAAGCAACCTTCACCATGTGCCTGGAGATAAAATATAATCTGTTTCCAAATATTTCATATATTCACTTCATGCATTTTAAGCACTTAGACTATCCAAGTGCACTGGCCTCTGTGAGGAAGTGTGGTGTCAGCTGGATTCTGCATATGCTTCTCTGTAATATTTTCATGATAATGCTAATACATACTTCCTCCTTTTTGTCATGAGCAAGCTTCCAAATTCCTACTCACAAATCTTAACAGACATTGTTTGCTTCAGAAGAACAGAAACGGAAGAGATGTGAAAAATAAGTAGAGTTGGGAGGACCTGTGACATTCCTGGAAAGGGTTAAAGCTTCACTTGTGGAACCATGAAGGGTACATATATGAAAGCTTATATGGCTCTGTTCATCAGCAACAAAAATTATGAAGGTTTGTTTTCACCTTTCTTCAACCCTCTTGGGAATACTTGCAGTTTTTCACATACTCCTTGCTACCTCCTTTTCTCCTGTGTCTTCCACGTGCTTGGCTGGACAAGCAGCAGCATATGCTGCAGCAGATTTACAGCTGCACATGTGCTGACTGTCCAAACATACATGTGTGCTTACTGGCCAGATGGCTGCTCCCTCCTGAAACAAGCAAATTACTGGATTACAAAGCTTCTTCCTTCAAGGAAATGCTGATTAGAGCCATCGCTAGAACCAGGAATTCATTCATATAAAATGAGTAGGAACTTCTAGTATTTGAGCAAATAAGTTTTTTAGACTTGGTCATGAATGGACAAAAAATTCCAGGGATGGCAACAACACACAGACAGATGGAGAGTTTTTCTTTCCATCTCCTTTGTGAAAGCTATGCCCAGATTTCTCATTGAACCATGAGAAATGGGAAGGGTAGCTAAGTGAAGAGATGTCAAGAAACTTACCTGGATATGAAGTAGCCTGAAGATTTTTCTATACAGTAGTGTAGTGGTTTGATACCTCTTCTTCTAAGAGCATTCATCACACAAAGCAAGTTCTGAAGGTAAATTTTTCCCAGAGGGACCAGAGAGAAGATACCTTCCCTGTTGGTCAATCCACAGCAGAGGATTACAGTTACTCTTGTAATTCAGGCAATGTTGAGCTTGATGGGCTTAACTATAATAATAGTGGAAGATTTAAGCAGAATTACTAACAGTGGTACTGTGAATAAAAATGTTCTGTTTAAAACATCAATTTATTGAAAACATTAATCCCACTTAGGTTATTCTAAATGTGCATAAGAAAAATCAGAGAGCAAGAATTTCTTAGGTTACTGCAGAGGAGACCTAAATTCTGACTTTGCAGTGTTTGTTCTGATGAAGAGGGAAGGAATTTTTATGCCTGTCCTGACAGATGAGATGATCCCTTTCCTACCTTTAGACATCCGTCATGCAGTCTAATTTGGTCACTATAAGGATCTTTACAGCTAATGGGAAGAAATAAGTATGTAAAGGGTTTGGCTGAACCGTTTTATTTGTTTCTTTTAAGATGGTACACACTGAGCCTTAGAATTTCATATTTATCTCCATTGATTAGAGAAGTCACAAAAATATATTTCAGGCATAAATAATTTTGCACTAGATATAAAAAAAATGCCAAAAATAAATGTTTTAATAAAAAAATATTAGCCAGGTTATAATGAAATTTGAATGTATTTTTCATTAGTTTTTTGTTGTTGTTGGTTTGCTTTGGTTTATTTCCCCAGCAATTTCTTTTTTTTTTTTTTTTTTTTTTTTATACACAGACTGATTCTGGACATAATCAACATTAGCTAGAACATAACACTTCCTAAGTAGTAAGAAGAAATTTATTTTCTGGTGTTTTCTCTACTATCTTTCCTATACAGTATATTTACATCAAGAACAAGAGAAAGCAAATTTAAGCTCTTCCTGGGCTTAGCCAAATCACCTCCTCACCCCCAGTTCTCATCTGTTATTCTCTGTACCTCTCTGTGGTCCCCTGCCAAAAAGAATCCCATTTTGATTTTAGGATGCTTTAATACAGCAATCTTTGGTATAGCATCTGTTTTCATCAGCTCGTTTAGCTTTTCTGCCTTGAGCACTTTGAAAGTGTCTGATGAATGAGCTGCCCAGTGGTACAGTTTCACGGTCCCTCATCAGTGGGGATCTTATTGGTGATTTCAGTGAGCTCACAAATTTAGAGGGGCTTAAGTCTCTTGAGAGTTATTGCTACAGCTCTAATAAGAAGGTGTTGATAGGCCTTTGGCAGCATTTTACAAGGCTGACTCAAGGTTATTCGCATTCCTTTCCACTGTACTTACAGCATATTATTTGTATTGCCATATTTTTGCTGCTGAAAAAATTATCAGAATCTTTTTATACTCCAAAGGACAATGCCTAATCCTCTTCTGTATTTTCCCCATTTTATACTTTCAAGTAATGTTTTTTTGTGAGGAGGATGATGCATCTTGCTTATGTTCAGAAGATTCTCTATAACTGCTCCTCTCAGAAGAAGGAAATGTACTTCTGTTCCTCATAACCTAGTCTTATCTTGATTTTATTACTGTAAATTAATTATGGGAGAATGATGAGTCATCATGACAAGGTGGCTATAGAAAATTACATTTATTCAAATTAATCTTACATGAAGTTAAGATTCTCTTACACCACAATTTTTCTATGTCCCTTGATGGTTTAATATTTCTTCCCACTTTATTACCTGCAAGTTAAAATGTTAAGGAATGTAATTCCTTCATGTTTAAGAAGAAATGTGTGCACACATGAAATATGAATCATATGTATGCAAGCATAGATCATCAAGCATACAAGGACAATAAATTCTTTATATGAGTAGTTGAAAAGATACTCCAACAGTTGGATATCTGTGGAGGGGTATTTTATTTAGCTAAAGACAACTGACAAAGCAACTGCACTCTGTTTTACTGTGTTTGTAACTGTCTGCCCACTTGTAACTGTCAATCATTTCATAAAACATCTTTGATCATCCAAAGACATTGCCCCTGTGTTCCTCTGGAACTTGTAGAATGTAGCAGGTCATGTAGATGTATATGAAATGAAATAATTGAAAATAGAGTTATTCAACTAAGAACTCATACATTGTATCACAAGAGTAACTTTTTTTTTTTTTTTAAGCTACTGTGCAACAGCCTTAGGGGAAAAATAAATAGCTTTATATACTTTAAGGTAATTTGACAGTAATGAGAGATGCTGATGAGGTGGGGGGAGAGAGCTGTAGACCTTTCATGCAGCAGTCTTTTTGGAGGCATAAGATACCACAGAAGGCAGATGCTTTTGTTTGAATTGCAGCATGTCATGCAGATGTACACTGGGCTTTACCAAGTGTAATATCTGAAAGAGCTGTCAAAAGTAATAATCCAACCACAAAGCCAACTCTGTAATTTTAAAAATATTTGCATGTTGCCTCTGCTGCCTCATATGATGGCATTAGAAGAGCATAGAATTTGAATTCATGCAAGGTGTTCACATCCCCACAAAGTAGGGATTATTTCGTGTCGCAGTGGTAGGCTCCCAGAATGCCAAGTCATTTGCACTGCATGAACAGATTGCATAATTATCTGTTGACTTTCTTGAAAAGAGACTTGGCAGCGCAATTTGATTAGGTTTTCCAGAGCTGGCAAATGCATAGTTGAGGAGGCAGACACATGAGGACCATATCAGTGAAATTTTTAATAATAAGCAGAGTCTCTTGGGACAATTTTTTTAAACATAGAGATGAAACACCTCAAATGTGAGATATTTGTTTGGTTGATTTGACATGTGATGCTAAATTGAATGAATGTGAATGTGGGTTGGGAGTACCATGTTGCTGAATAAGGTTGGAGAGGTATCCTACTAGCAATGTTCTTGTTTTACTGAAAAAAAATATATTTTTTATAAATCTTTTGGTGTTGCCATCAGAAAAATATGAGTGAAATATTTTTAACTCAGACTTAACAAATTACAAAGAGCCTGTAATCCTACTTTTCAAGTAAATTATTTTTAACCTCTTCAGCAAGCCCTGAAGCCCTTTGTAGATGCTTGTGCTATCTTTACCTGCTCTACAAAGTGATATTAGCAGCATCTCAGTTGTGAGTTCACTTATTCTTCTGTGGAGAGATTGCTGAAGATCTGCCATTGCACACTTGACTGGATTCTCCATACCAAAATTCAAACTGAGACTTAGCTTGAGTCTGTAGCTGCAATACACTTGGAGCAGACCCTCACAGTACTTTTCTATAAATATAATGTGAAATAGGGTAGATTGAGGGAAATGATAAGTGAATGAGACTAATTATACAACTTGATTTTAATCTTTCTCCTCAGTAATCTTCCAAAACCTAAAAATTAGCAAAAAATCTGGTCAGCAGAAGACCTTTCCAACCACTTCCTTGGTGAATGATCAGCCTGGTTTGATGAGGATGGCCAATTAAAGTCTGCAGGAAAAAAATGTTTTGCAATACATGGGTGACATATGAAGGACACTCTGTTACCTCTGTTCTATGGCTTGGGCTGTTCACTTACATTTACACATCTCAGAAAAGTTCCATAGTGCATTCTGGGAATCACAAATCTATAGTTTATGAAAAATAAAATCATTTGGATGGGACGCTCAAGAAAATACTGTAGAGATACTAGGCTCCAGATCTATCACTCAGAAGGTAAAAGACATTCCAGAAGTTAGTGTAATAGTCACACTGGATTGAAATTTAAGTCCAAAATGGATTGACTTTTTTACACTGGTTAGTAGAAAAAAATAGTAGAAAGGTATTCTTATGACTGTAGAGAAGTTTTGATCTGGAATTTTCAGCCATATTACATTATGTATGAATGTGTTCATACTAGGGAAATAACCTATATTGTTATGTTTAGGTTAGGTGGCTCTTCCTTGTATCTATCATAAGTATGGAGTATTCTTCTTTTCCTTAATTTAATGAAAAGTAGTGAAGTAAAACTGTTAAAATATGACATCAGGAAAAAATCCCAGTTTAGATGTCCAGTTTTCTGAATGCAAATATAGATGACATAGAAAATAAAAGTGCAAAAATTTAAAAATACCTTTAAATATTTTCCACCAAGTAAGTCTTCTATATGTTTACTGGATAATGTGCAGATGACAGATATTCTATAGATTAAAGATTATGGAATTTTAAGATTCTGGCAGTGAATTTCCATAGGTATGTTTGAAAAATCTCTGAATCCTTTCAACCATTTTTCACTTCTGATTGGAGATCAGTTATTGCAAGGTGCATATGAAAGTAAATAATTGATTCAGAAGGGAAATCAGAGGTTAAAACTGCAATTTTCTCCAAAGGAAACCTCCCATGTTTTGAATTTTTAGTAGCTGTCTGTGTGTTATTAACAACCGTACTTAGATTTGACAGGCAAGTAATAATGTGGTTATTCATCTCAAAGACAGTGGACCAGAATACATTTCTGGCTCTATAAATGCATTTTAAAAGCTGAAAGACAAATTTCATTACAATAAAGAATGGGGATTTGGTAAATGTAATCTTTGGATTTTTATTGGTAGATAAATCTTTCTTTTCCTACAGCTGCTGTTTGGATTTTAGAAAGTTTAATAAATAGAGTATGTAGTCCCCTATTTATTAGTAACACTAATATTTGAAAGCTGCAAGTGCTGCATCCATTTCAGAAGACATCTGTCAACCCATCCTGCACGCAATGACACTGAACACAGCCCAGTTACACCAATTTGAACCTAGTTCCACAGGAATGCATTATCTTCCCTGAAAAAATATTGTCCAGACAAAGCTAAAGATAAGACAAATGATGAAACCGTGTTCCCAATAAAACCTACTGGAATTTGTCCATAGGTTTATAGGGGTGCCCATGTAATGCCCCAGGTGGATATTTTAGAACATCAGACACACACTCAGGTGTATTGACTGTATTTGTTTCCTCTCATGGCATATTTTGTAGTGTGCATCTTCCTCACATCAATTTGATCCTTAGTTTGCAATAGTTAAGATTTTAAGTAACAAAATATTTAGCTTAATAAAAAGATATAAAATATATGTCAGTATATTTGGCTGAATTTCCCAAAGTAACTCTGTCAGTCCTGTTATATGTAGAAATGGCAACTAGGAATGAAGTGTTAGATACTGACAGAAATAATATTGTAAGATTTCAGTACTTCATTGATTAGTACTAAAAATTTAAAGGCAGAATGTAAAACTTTTGGTCCCTTAAGCTCTTTGTTTTCTCAAGCATTATATTTTTAGATAACTTTTTTGATGGTACCGAACGGTTATCTATTTTTCACTAATTAGTTTGCCTCTAATTATTCTTGTTGCTTTAATCAGAATAAAGACTGTCACTTATGACTTAAATATCAGTTAAAAAACCCCATATCATCTCATTTCCTTTAAAGTAGTACATTCAAGAAATCATTGAATTTATGAGTTAGGATAGCAATAACTGAAATAATAATAGTTTCACCTGACAAGATTGAAAAAGTCCAGACATAAAGCAAGTGTCCCATGTTCATGCAGCTTATAAAATAAAGGCAATTCCTTAGGAATGTAATTTAATAATGATATAAATGACAACATAAAGTTGTGATCTAGTAAAAGCTGTCTCCTGCATGGTTCATAGCAGAAGAATATTTCTTCTTTTACAGCTGTCATTTTAAAATTGGTATTCATAAAATACACACAGGAAAAAATACTTGGAATTTATTCTTTACTTTCCCAAGGGAGTGCTAAATTCTGGTTCCTTGTCATCGTCTGCATGCTATTCTTTCAGCTGAGAAACTGTGTGATGAAGGCTTATCTTGTTTATGTGAAGTTCTGCCAGATTAAGCACATTGTTCACCCCAGTCTATGAAGGACGTGAAGTGAAAGTTGTTCTCTGATTACAATAGGAATTGTGTGAAGTCCTAAAAAAGGTGAATATCTTATAATATTTTGGCCTTTTATATTAAAAAACAGCAATACCATAATACATTTTGTGCCATACAGCTTTGCTTCACTTTCCACATGCATACAGGTTCTTCAATAGTGAGGAGAAAACAAATGGATATATGGGAGTGTGAATGCTAAATAGCAAGAGAAGCAAGAACAAAGTCGTTGTAGGCACCTGACTGTCAGGTGGGAACTAGGCACAGCCAGAGCTGTGGCCCTGCAGAGGGTCATTAAAGAGCCTCTTTTGTTTCTGTTCACCCCAAGCTGCCAGGCCATCTGTAAATGTGACATAGCTGAAGCTGTAAGCTTTGGACTTTCTGGACTGACTTCTCTCATTCCCATGCTTGGTCCTTTTGTCTGACATTTCTAAGTCCTCCCCAACTCAGAAAAAAAAAAATCTGCATCCCAGAGGTTCTATTGAAGACTTCATAAAATTTACAGAATCATTTAGCCTTGCCTTCTCAAGAACATTTCTGTAAATCATCTGAATTTTACCCTTTTTTAAACTCAATAACAAATTGCAAGCACAGAATAGCTTATTCAGTTGCTGCTTCATATTTGCTCTGGATTACACCATGATGAAAGATTTTGTCATGTGATAACTGTTGCTCTGGAAGATTTGTTGGACTCAATCCACCTTTGAGGGGTCATATAATGGCATGAACCGACAGTAATGTTGTTAGGTTCTCTGTACTTGTCAACAAGAAGGCCAGAGAATTAATGGAATTAACTACATTTTCATGTTTAGGTCTTCCTTCTGATAATGCTAGTCTGGGATATTTCCTTTTTTATGGTCTTTATTACACAGGAATAACTCAACAATTTTGATTTATAAATCACAGTGCTTTCAAGTAGTGTGACAATAAATTCTGTTTCAAAACACATTTCAAAACAGAAACAGAGTTATGGACAGCAAGAACCTTTCAGAAAATGTATCTCTTCTTTTTTTATCTCCTCACTGCAATTGGTCTCATTGTTTGTCTGAGCAATTACTGTTTCAGGAGCTCCCCAACCAGTAAATGGAAAAGTTAAATACAGATTGTCTGGTTTTGTCTCATGAGCAGCAATGTTTGAGAACCAAATAATAAAAATAAGAAGAAACTAGGCACTAATAATATTGGAGACAATCTTCTGTGAGCTTTGGTTACCCCTTCATCTACACATTATAAAGCTTGACAAACATGTGACCAACTCCACATATCTGTCTTATAGTTAAATCAAGAATTTCTAATTGAATGCTACCAATCTGCCATCTTTCACAAGTACTCAACCCTCACAGAAACTAAATTCGTATGACACTATCTCTCTTGAATCCCCCAAATCAGCTAATCTATAAGTAATACAGACAGAAGGCACAAAACACAGTTTATACCCTTTTATCCACCTGCTATCAAGTCAATGCACGTCTGTTATCTAACCTAAATTGTTGGCAGGGAAGTCAGAACGAGCTTTCTCACAGTGATTAGATGTCACTGCTGGCTCTGTCTCTAGCAGCATATGCTACTAGAATATATCTGTCCTATGAATTGGAAGACTTACTATACCAGATATCATTTTGTAAAGTGTCAGATGGATGGAGCTCTTTATTCACAAGGTCAGAATTACAAAATGAAATACAAAAAGGATGAAAAGATTCCTAATATCTGCCTAGCCAGCAGCCCATGTAATTTTGTATTTTTCTTTAGAAGTTGCCCAACATTAGGCTACTTAGAAAAAGGTACAATAAACCCCATGAGGAGAACTGATCTGTCCATAAACTTTACATACTAAAATATGGTGATCTATATTATCTTGTGTAGATTTATTCCATTTTTAAATGTATCTATGCCAGAAGTGTGAGTTCTGTGTATCTCTTCAAATTTTTGAATAGCAAGAGCATCTTGAAATTATTACATTTACAAGCTACGTGGGTGTTTGCTAGAGTCACTTTTGCTGAGCAGTGCACAATATGCTATTTCAAATTTTTATTGATTATTCCTCCTTCTTGTATTATGGGACAAATTTTAGTGGAACATCTGCTTTACTGTTTATAGCTCATTCATTATTTCCTCTAAGCTTTTCATCCATTACTTACCCTTAATAATTTTAAATAGACCAATTTTCAATTTCTTTTGATGTAAATTTTTCTCTATAGCTTTAATTTGTTTCTTTGTTTCAATTTCGTTCTTGTTATATATATTGAGTTCAGGTGTCTAGAGACATGTTCAAGCTGAAAATCTGAAGTTATTTTATTTAATGTCTTAGCACTTTTATACTTCTTTCTATTATGTTACATTACACAGGAATTAATTTCTGACCACTGCTGCATCTTCAAATATTTTCTTTGGCTGTCCTAAGATTTTTCCCTCAAATGTTTACATTTATTTTTTTTTTATCAAACGTAGATGTATAGTTTAAATTATTTGTTCTACTTGTAGTATAAAACATCCTATTTACTACCATAACAATGTCTGAGCCAGCAATCATTAAAGCCAGTAAAAACATACAAATTGGCTGGTTCACTCATCTGCTCTTTAAAAAGGGCTGTGTTTCTCTCTATCTCATTTGCCACCATGTACACCAAAGAATGCAGAATTCCAGTTTTATGTGCATTCTTTGAAAAATGGTGGCTAGGTTCTGGGCACGACCCAACCTCTAAATCCTCAATACGAACCAAAATTGAGATTCTGATACCTTTAATTAGGCTTGCAGTCAAGTCTTTCAAGGTTCTTTCTATTAAAAGAATAACACAGGTTTTGGAGTCTGGTGGCAATTTCTGAAGCATTACAGCTAATTATTGTTGGTGCAAGGCAAGTTCTTGATAGAAAACCAACTCATCACGAGTACCAATTAATCTTTATCACTGTCCTAGACCAAGAGAGAAAGGCAATTCTGGTACCAGAGGAGGTAAATAGCCCTCTGTTGATTAATGTCTGTTTTCATCTACCTTATGAAAGTCCAGGATGTACAAGGTCCTAATTTAAATCACTGAAGTGAATGTATAAAGTTTGGTAGCATAAACCCAGTCTTTGTTTTCCTTTCTGCAGGGGCATTACAATACAAAACTACAGACAAAAGGAAGGAGTAGGAGAGCAATGCTAAAATTATTCATCTACTGGCTGCGGGTATGTCTCCCAAAATAATAAAAATGCAAGTTAGAGTAATAGTAAATTCCTGCTATGCTATACCAAATCTGAAAGTAACATAATTTCTATTACTACAACTTCTTCATGTTCATTTTTAATATAAAATCACAAAGAAAAAAATAAAAGAAGAAAAAATACAAAACCATACACATAAAGGCAAAACTTATAAACCTAATTCCAGAATTTAAAATGCATCAATTCTTGGGTAAGCAGTCTTCCCAAAACACCTATCAATTCTATGTCCAAATCCTAGAGGTATTCATTTTCTCATTTGAGAAACTCACCACTGGACACAGTCCAGCAGATTACTTTATAACACGACTGTCATGTTTCAAGAACAATCAAGAGAAGAAGCTTCCCTTTATTTTTCATGTAGTCATTTGTTAGACGTTTCCTCTAGTGATAGGGAATTTGGGATCATTTCTTTCCAAAAGAACATGCTACTCATAAGACTATAGATTTTTCTCCAGTGCTCCTCTTATTGAGTGCCAAAAATTCCTGGGCTGCTCACAGAAACTATACAAGCACTTTTGTTGACTGAAATATTGTTAAAAATACCTTCAACCTTTCTGCCTTTTAGGGACTGATGCAAAGATTTTTGAAATGCATTCATAACTCTTCCAATGATTTCTATGACCTTTTAACCATTTTCTTGGAATAGTTTGAGGGGGCAATTAATCTGTGATCAAAAAGATAAAATCCTAAAGGTTTCTGAAGCTACATACTACCACCTCAAACAAGAATGTATTCTTCACTGAATTCACTGGAGAATCCAGAATAAAATCTGAGTTAATGAATTAAGACTGAGACCTGCACAGGGTGCTAGTACAGAAGCTTTGTCGTTACTTTATTTTACTTTATTTTCCCTTCTCTGGTTTTGAAGTATTGAAGTCACAAAAGCATCTGCTTTTAATCAGGAGTATTTGTTACTATTTACCATCTCCTGGCTACTTTAGATGTTCTCCTTGCATGAGAGATAAGAAAAGATAAAATGCTTAAGAACCACTGTAAATAATATGTCAGAACCATACCCACTCATCTGAGAATTGCAAATCTCTTGATCTGCCTCTTCTCTTATTTATATTAAACTCACACTCATATGGTTTTAATTCCTTCATTGAACTTCCTTTCAAACTGAATATTTCAAATTTTCTTTGCCATGAACAAGTAATACCATCCTGTTGCCCTATCCTCTGCCACCTTTGCTCAACACCCAGAATCATCAATACAAAAATCAATAGCTAATATATTGAATTGTTGGGAAAAGCAAAAGCTTAGCAACATAACCCATGACAAGGTCATTCTTTCCCTCTCAGGCTACCAAACATACACAAACAGTGGCCAGCACTGAGGACAAGGAACACCCTTGGATCCTGCCAGGCTGCTGTGCTGCTTGGCCACAGTGTACATGTCAACACACGGAGCACGGTGTGCAGGATAATCACACATGTGATTGTGCAGGCACCCATCCCAACCTGGGCTTTGCCACTGCACTCATTTACTGCTTAGTAGAGCTATTGACTTTACAGATGATAAAATGCAATGTTTTTTCTCTAGCAATATTTGACCTTAATACTTCTTTTTAGATATGTCTTGAACTGGAAAATATGATTTTTGGAAGCAGCACAATTACAGAGGCAAGCAGGTTTGGGTCTTCAAAACCAATTCTCAGCCATTTATTTGCTTTACTGGAACCTTTTTTACTGGTATTTAGAGACTCTTAGTTTTTCAAAGACTCTTGGGTGGATATTAAGTACCCTAGGCAAAAAGCAGTTCATCCCTTTACCAGGAGCAAATACTTCCAGCAGAAAAAGATTTGAAGCAACAGATGAACTTCTCTGTGAGCACTTCCAAAATTGTGTTTTCATTAATGTCTTTCATCTCAGCTGACAGGATAATTAATCATAATTATAAAGATAACCTGAGTTCGTGAGGCTCGCTCTGAAATAGAGTCGTGAAATTAATTTCTAGATGGCCTTTGTATATACAGCAGGGTTTTCAACACTTGTGAGAGAAAATGCCTCCACTGAATGCAAACATTGAAAATGACACACTCATCTTTTATCTGGCTAAAACAGAAATTTGACCAAATAAACAAAATACAGGTCAGATTTTCAGCTGCATAATTTTGAGAATGCCAGCAGTAAATGACTGTGCTGAACAGCTATATAAATATGCATATGTCATGGAAGCATGTATACCTTTCTAGAAATTTTGTCAAATACTTACTATACTATCCAACAGGTAGAAGGAATTTATTATCAGAACAGATTTTAGAGAACAGAAACATTTCTGTGTGTATAGGATTTACCTGCTACTGGCTTTGTATCCAGGGCAGAATGTCATAAAAGCAGCCCATTAACACTGAGCTTTTTCAGTGTCCCAGAACTGGGACTGCAGCCTTCACAGATGCTCTGCTCAAGGCAGGTTCTCTTTATGATAAATGCAGAGAAACATGCATTTTTAAGGTGTAATTCATCTGGCTTGTTTAAAGCAGTCACTTTAAGATGTGATGAATCATACCTTAGACTCCATTGGCAGTACTAATGAAAATTCCTTAGCTGTAAAGGATGTCTATGCTGACTGACTTAGACAAATTGAGCCCAAGAAGCTTAATATGGTGTAATCATTACGGTTTCCATTAGCAATTTTGCAAAGCCTTGCTGTATACATATGGGCAATTATATTTTTTGAGAATTAAGGCACCTAAAATTAATAGGCTTTCTCAAAGTCTGGGAGCCTTGACTTTTCAGTGAAGGATAGACAGGCATCAGAATGAAAGCAGGTGTCTTTTGGTAATATTGGTTTTAATTTCTCTGTGTGCAGCTGTTACATATATAAATTGTGAATTATAATATTAATCTTATTATGACCTGGTTTGCCTTTATTCATTCAGATTTATAAAGTGCTTGCTAAATGCAAAAGGATACAAATGCCAAACATTATTAGCTGTGTTATTCCTCTTTATTACTGTCACCTACTTATATGTATTTTCAACTCAGTTTAAATTTTCACCCCCAGGTCATATTTCCTTTCCAACTACATTAGATATTTAACTGTCCATCACTGTGCCTCGAGCCCTCTGAATTTCCACATCAGTACATTTGTGATTCAGAGCATATCCCACAATGCCCTTTTCCACTCTATATTGAATGTGCTTTCCATATGCTATTAAAGATTCAGCATCACAAGCTATCATTTTATTAATTTTAAGACACTTTTTTTATCAACAGATGAACAATCATGATGATTAAAAATGCTTCTCCTCTCAAGGGCTTGTACAGTATTTTGCATTCACTGGCATGTTGATTAGTTATGTTGATTGAAAATGAGTGAAAAACAGAGACAACTTATTAGCCAGTTTAGTTAGCTGCTACTTACATTAATGAAAACGTCTGGATGCATGCCCATTAAGGATACTTGGGAGATCAGAGGTTGGGAAGTGATTCCTTTGCTTCTCTCTGCTGACAGCTTGGAAAGGATCATACCCAGGAATGGCTGCTGAGGCATGCACAGCCTCCAGAAGGAAATGCTGCTGCTCTGGAGCCCAGTCCAAAACAGAGCACCCTGGAGCCAGGTTGGGTGGGTGTCTGCAGGCACCCTCTGAATGCTGGCACTGCAGGTGCTGCTTTGGCAGTAGAAATATTTATCAGCAGAAACAGAAACAGCAGCTCCTCTCCTGCCACTGCTGACAATACAAAGCTTGCTTTCATTGCCACAGAGGAAACAATGGAAATAAGGGACAGCATGGAGCTGGCTTTCTGAAGGAGAGCTTTGGGCTTTTTCTTCACAATTTATTTATTTATGGGGCCAATTGAGAGTACCTTTAAGGAAGCAAAGTAATTTCTTACATATATGCATTTAATTTCAGCTGATGACAGGGAGCTTTGTACTGAGCACAAACCCCATTCTCTCAGCTGTGTACAGCTTGTAGAATGCACTGGTGGCCCATGGTGGGGGAGGCAGGGAGAGGGCAGAAGAAATGTTGCCAAGGTTCTTCAACATTTGGAATTGCAAGGATAAAAGCACTAAAGTGATTTGCCCAAGGTGATGCAGTAAGTGCCAGGAACTGAATCCAGATCCTCTGAGTCACAGCCCAATGCCTTAATCAGCTGACCATGTTTCCAAGCATTTGGCTTTACAAAATCATTTGGCCTGATTTACTGGCAAAGTCATACGATAGTGAATTTTCCCACTACAAAAAGTCAATGACCTAAAAAAAAAAAAAAAAAAAAAAGGCATAGCTTTTCTCTTTTTTTCTCTGTTAACTGGAAGTGTATCATACCTGAGCAATACAGCAAAATAAATGCTGAAGAGAAAGGTAGACAATAGAAACCAGTCTTACTGGTAATTTGTTATAAGGAACTGTGCATAAAATAAAAAATCAAGGATCTTACCATCAAAAAAAGTCCTGTTACTTGCCTGCTGCCACTTGGATAATGAGAAAGGTTAAGAAAGTGTTTGGAAGACTTTTCCTGTGATTCTTAGACCACTGATTCTCCACTTTGTTTCTCCATTTTCTTTCATTCTTTCTGAGCAAAAAAAAACCAGATTTGGTCCTGATCTTGCTCTAAATCTGGAATCCACCAGAATTTCTGAGGTGTTTAATCATATGTACTCTGTAATGTCCATGTACCATGCTATTTTATTTTTTTTTATTCATTCACATTTTGATTTTTTTTAATACATATGTATATTAAATACAAAATTCTTCCACTCTTGTGGACCTTGGCCAGGTACACAAATGTTACCTCTTTCTGACACTTAGAGTTAACGCTGGCTTACTGAACAAGTCAGTGCATATCTGTGGGTTTAAACACAGATCTGCTCAATTAGCACCAGAAAATTCAAATAGTTTCCATTTGTTTCTACTTGCTGTCCCAGTAGGAAAATGGATATTTTACTGTAACTGTGAAAAGCAAGATGAACTATGCTATTCAGTGCCTAAACTGAGGAGAGGTACTCAGTACATACTTTTCCTTTACAACCCATTTCCAAGCCTTATTTTTATAGCATAACAGCCCAAAAGTTGCACCAAAGAGATTCTGCTGAAGGGGCACTATATCAAAGCCTTCTGCCCTACAGGTTTTATCCCTTATGAGTGGTGGTGGTAATCTCCAGAGAAGAGCTGCTGCCTGGAGAGGAATCTCATGCTGCATGTACAGCATAGATGCATTGCAGTTTTAATCATTGAACTTCATAATATTTTCAGCAGGGGAGAAAATTTCTGTCATGACATTCATAGGCATCTTTTGAGATACTTGTATCTGACATTCTTTAGTTAGATTGATGGACAGGCACTTGCACATAAGAAAACTGAGGGGAAAAAAAGCCCTCTCTTGTGGTATTCTGTTGAGAAATCACCAGTATATAAAAGCAGCACATGTCCTCCAGCTCATAACATATATTATTTCAATGTCTCACCTGCTCATTGTATTTACTAAAACATCTACTATACAAAGTGTTTAAGTCTGTAAGTGTAGTGTCCTTGTGCTCAGACAGCATTCACTTTCTGAGATCCTACTAAAATCCTCATCCAGCAAGAGAAAACACAAACAGCAGCAACCCAAAATATAGAAGTGGAGTGAGCAATTGTGTCCTTAGCTGTGGCTAAGGTGGTTGATATAGCTCCTGGAGAAGAAGATAGCTAAGCATCAACTAGAGAGATTAAATTTTCTTTTTTATTTTAAGAAGGAAGCTTATCCAGCAGGCAACTATCAGGCCAGGTGATTAACAATAAATAACTCTGCTTTTTCAAGTAAGCTTGCACATATTGAACCTCTTATGTACAGAGTAGCCTAAAATCCTAATGGAAATACTTCATCTGTCTGTTAGTGGTTAAAGGAAAGTTCACAGGATTTACAGACTCAGAAAAACCCCAATGTGATGGGAGAGTTTTATGATTTAGACATATACACAAAACCCTAAACTGAGCTAGAAAAAGCTTTGGATAATTTTGAACGTACCTAATATGATCAGGGGAGGGGATTGACAAGATGCTCTATTTCAGCCATGAGAATGCCTTTTTTTTTTATTAGATTTTAAGTGATTAAAAGTCCAGTATAATAAAACATTATGAAATGACGTATAAAGCAAGCTGGAGGTCCTTTGAGTAAAAAGAGCTTCAGATCCACCTGTGATAGAAGAGAATGGAATAATAACCCTGTGTCATCTGCCCATATCAAACCAGGATTTTCTGTAGGTTTAAAAAAACTAAGAAGAAGAATATTCAGGAAGATCTTTATACTTCTATTGTCTTGCACTGCATGGCAGCACTCAAGAGAATACAAAGAGAAGTGGGCCAAAAGCCATGTTCACGTAATCCTGAGCTAGCAGGCAGTAGATCAAATTTATACCTAAAGAATATGCTTCTCAGATAACAATAAAAAAGTGTGTTGTAAATTAGCATGAATATTAAGCATGGTAAGATAAAAACACATCTCATTTCTGAGTACAAAAATATCATTGTCTAATTTCCGCTGAAATGTGTCATAGACGTGCCTTTTATTCAGCATTTTGAAATAAAAATGGATAATATTACACTTCTCAATAGTATAGTTATGCAATTCAATGGGGGATGAAATGTCATGATTTAATAAATAGGATAAAGATTAGTAAAATAATCTAATCACTATTCTCTCTTATTTTCAGTCATCACTGGGGATGGAAAAGAGCAGGAGAGGAAGATTAATTTGAGGCTTTATGCAGATATGGGTCAGTAGCCCACAGCTTTCCTGGGTTTTTTGTTTGTTTGTTTGTTTGTTTGCTTGTTTTTTGTTTTTTCTTTTGTAAGTGCTAACATGCTTCAGCACAGAGAAGTTCACTGAGAATGAGACAGTGACTGTAAATGAACCATACACTTCTCTGAGCAAGCAGCAGTGGGAGTGTGTGTCTGCTTGCACGTGGCACCCAGACAAAATCAGGTCTGCTCTCCTCCCAGGGAGAACAGAGGGTGCTTCTGCAGTGCCTGTAAACAGGTAGTCTTGAGTCAAATTTTTGTCTTGGATGCTCTGCCTGGTTTTAGCCATATTTAGAACTAGCTTTGAGATGACCTTTACAGTCCTATGCTGCATGGGCTTCTCCAAGGTCTGGATGGACTGTCCTTCCTGTCCCATGTTGCTCCACAGCCATTTCACACAGCCACAGTCAGACAGAGAGGAAGAAGCCTGATCCTGGACTAGTTTCAAGCTCTCAGATATTACCTAGGTGTCTGCTAACATGCATTTAAGTCCTGCTTTGGAGCTGCAGCCCTCCCATTGATCCCCAACTTCTGGGAGGTCCATAATTTAGTAAGAACGAGCTATGTTAAGTAGGGCTGTGCAAGGCTCTGTCTCACTGTGTGTTTTCTCAGAGGAACATGTTGTCTGAACGCCTACACCACTATTCCAGGCATTAGGCATGTTGAATTCATTGCAGGCATATGATGGCACCCAGATGAGTCAGTAATTTCAGTAGCCACATACAATCCCTTCTACTTTCATGCAGTGGGGAGGCAGAGCCTCAGCCTGGATCTGATCTCCCAGAAGTTTTGGCCTGCCCTGTGCTATACCTGCTCGCCCCATTAACTTTGTGTGGAGAGTCAGATATACAAAGTACGAGTGCTCTCACATGAACTGTTGTTAACAGACTGCATTTTTCCTGCCTAAAAAATATGCCTGTAGCTGATCTCTTCACACTTCTCCCCACACACACATTTTTAGGTTTTCATCAGTTATTCACTCTGCAGCCTCAGGTTGCCATCAAGTCTGAAAGTCACTGCACAGTCTAGATGCTTGTGAATTTATCATGTTACCTTTTTAGCCTCTGGCCTAAAGATTAAAAGCTCCTTCTGGGTTCACTTCAGTCCTAACAATGTAGCTGCATGATACATTTCTGTTCTGTCCTGTCACCAGTGATGACAGGGACTTAACAAGGGCAGGGTGCTGAGTCATAAAATACACCTAGAGCAAATTCAGCTCTTAGGAGAAAAACTAGGCTGGGCATAGAAAAATTGTTCTGTTTGAAATTTGGATAAAAAGTCATTGTCATTGTAAATTCCCTAAAGTTAGGGTAGAGATGATTTCTTTAGAAAGTATTAGCTGCAATTGAGCTGCAGGCACTGACAGACCTCTCTGGGTACAATTTTGGTGGGAGATCAGAAGAGCTCATTATTTAGTGCTAGTAAGTGTTATTCCTTAATATTCATCACAAACAGACCCAGGTGTATGCAAAGCAAGCCACCTGTTTTTCCTGTCTAATATGCCATGCTTATAAATCACTTACTGAATAAAATAATGGTGCTAATTGCTAGAACAGCCTGACCTGTGCCACACTTCCTGGGCAGAATCTGTGGCCCTGTGAGGTGTCAACCAAAGAAGGAGAATGCTGTGACAAAAAAGTCAGAGGCAGCAAGTTATGAGGCAATTTGGAGAAAGAGCAGGCAAAAGGAGGGGTAAAAAGGCTATGGCTCTGCTGGTGCCATTGCCTGCAGCAGTGGGTTGGAAACCCAGGTCATCCCCTGCTGTCAGTGAAAAAGAAAGGAAGGTTTCCACTAAGACATGAGGGAGGATAAAGCAGCAGTAACTGACCACAATTTCTAGGGTTTGCCGTCCCCATTCTCCACTCCCACATCAATTTCCCTCTGACTGTCCACTCTTGACCAGGAAGCCAAGCAATGCTTCAGCCCCTCATCTCCAAGGTGGCAAAATTCAGTTTAGCCCACACTGCTTGAGAGCCTTCAGGCAGCTCTGACATTCATTCATGTGATGTTTAAAAGCCTGAACAATCATCTGACACTGTCAGAGCAAGTGCAGATGAGTTGACTCCCTGAGGCAACCCAAAACAATGATTGCTGAGTCTAAAAAGATGTTTACCATGAAAACATAGAACTGCTCCATGGAAATCTGGTGCTGTGCCTTGCATCACATGAGCACTATGTCAATGTTGTTGCTTTTTTTCCTGTTTAATATGTCGCATTTATAAATCATTTACTGAATAAAGGTTTTTAGATGGGACAACTGTGATGTTTGCAATATCAGCAAAAACCTGTACTGGACTGCCATGGGCAGAATCCATGGTCCAGCGAGGTATGCAACAAAGGAAGGTGCATGCTGCTATAGAAGGCAACAATTTTTATTAATTATTTATCTGCCTTTCATATACTGGGGTTTAAAAAGCTTGGAACTAATTTATATAAAGCTCAGAAAACCTTTGTGCTAGTCAGAAACAATTGGTGGGAATGTTTGGATCAGTGCTGGATGAGCTATTGACTTTAGTAAAATTATTGATGAGATTTTCTCCATGTGAAGTTTGGGATCAAAATCAAACTGTGCAAGTTTTGCATTAAATATTGATGTTCTGGGCTTCACATGGCAAAGCTGGAAGAGAAGAATAAATTAAGGTCCTTGACTTTTCACCTTCTCCATTCCAGCCTAACTCACAGATGCTGCAGGCTCTATGTTTTGGGAACTTTACTCCTCTTTCTTCCTCAGTTTGTATAAGGGACCTACATCTGGCCTTCATCCCACCCTGATACTCTTTGTAGCCATTAGAAACCCTGGGAAGGGAAGGAATATTGTTTTTCCTCTGTGTTATCAGTGAATTTTGGGAGACGTGATGTTTCCTGCATTCCCTCCGGCAGAGCAGGCCCTTCAAACAAGAGTGTGCTGAGCTGTGCAACTTCTATTAAATGACAGCAAGGGCATCTTTCTCTGGGGTTCACCCAAGGGGTGGTGTTCCTGAGGATGCCGATTGTATATCTGTCACTATTCAGCTGGTTTCAAGCATCTGGGTTTTCACAGAAACCTCAAAGAATGCAAATCTTCCTTTTCAGATGAGTCATCCCAGAGGATTGCCCATGGTGCTATCTGGGGGCAGTGAGAGGGAGATCCTGGAAACATGTTAGGAAGGATTGCAAAGGCTCTCTCCACCTGGTGGGCAGAGACACCTCAGCATCTGTTTGGGGCCCCAGGGCCTCACCTCAGCTGTGATAGAGACCTGTTTGCTTCAGAAAGAGATGATATGTAAGCCCAGCCCTTGGCTGAACTGTTGGCTGTAAAGTTTAGAAAAGACTTCATCTGGATGTGAAGTCCTTCACTTCCCTGCACAGACTGGGGAATTCTTTAGTGATCCAGTCCTGTGTATTCCCCTTTTGTTTTCCTTGTGAGTCTTCAGCCTAAAACAATAGAGCAGTTTCCAACAGTAAGGGGATTTTCAGCTCTCTGAACTTACTCATTTCCTATTACTCAAAAGAAAAAAATGTAAAAAAGTTCCAAATTAGAAAGTCTTTGGCTGGTGGTCCAGGCAACATTTATGTATCTGTTTTCACAAAGTTCTAAACTTTAGAACAGCAGGGGTGTTGTCTCTCTGTGAAAATAACATGATATTTTAGAAAAATTGTTCGAACTGGCATAGAAAATAACTTTAAACATCACATAATTTGCAGTGGACATTTGTGTTTCCATGGCAACAGAGAATGCTGTCCTCATTTTATTTTGTCTTGAAGGATATTATAGGAAAGCCTTTTGAACAGTTACAGTCTTTGACTTTTTGTTACAAATTATCTAAATGCGCAAGAATCCTGTTTCAGAGGCTATATGGACTGAAATTTTGGATATTGTGTGCTTAAGAAGTTTTATTAATACTGTGACTTAATATCAACTTCAATTTATCTGTGTCTCAGTGTTGAAAACTTCAGTTAAAGAATAAACTTTCTAAATTGAGAAATAGAACTGATATTTATCATAAGATACATATACCAAATATGTGTAGGTCTTACTGACATATGAATTGTCTCAATATTGCTGGAAAAGAGATTCTTGTTAATTGGACTTATGCATACGTGCAAAAGTTCTTGTGGAAAATGCTTCAGACTTTTTATCATGCTGGATTTTTAGGGAGCATCTTTTTCCCCATAGTTTCAATATACTGTTTCATTATCAGTTTTACTCAATGTTCTTCACATTACTTTATAACATTATTTTATTAAATATCTAGCACTGTTGTGTTACAGTGTTTGTCTTGGGACACTGTCTTGCCCCGATCTGAATACCCATTTCAAGTGAAACAAAACCACCTTTTGAGAATGTCATATAATCATAAGATCATTTAGGCTGGAAAGAGTATCAGGAGGCCATCTGGGCCAACTGACCTGTCTAAGCAGGAAAAACTTTACTTTTTCAAGTTCACAAGGTTTCTTGTGAACATTTCCAGCTGAGTTCTGCACTCCTGTACCCCCGAATACCACACAGCATTTCCAACAATGAATATCATGTTGCTGCTTTGACAATAATTGCCCCTCTTGCCTGTTTGCCTTTCCTTACACTGGCATCTAATGTGGCCATCCATTTTTGAAGGCAATTGCAGTTATTGGTGAAAAATATGCATTTAAACAACCTCTACACTACTGAAATCAGATGCCATTTTGAACACCTTTTACATCTTTTACACCAAGTCCTTCAGATAACAATATCTTTCCCTGCAAGCAATGGCAACAATGCATATCATTCATATAGGTCCCTCTCTATCAACTTCTTTGTCTGGAATGAGTCTAAGAAAAGGGAATTCTCTATTTTCAGCAATATTCTTCATGATCACTTTGATCTTAATTGACATCTCAGCCTATCTTGGTTCTACCTTGATTTCCTTCAGATCACTTCTGTAAATCAGCATGCTCCTCCTTTCTACCAAAACAATGAAACAAAACTAGACACTTTCCAGTCGAGTGCTTTTAGATACCTGTTGTTCACAAAATGTCTCGTTAGGTATACTAATTATTAATTAAAACTACTGGAAGGAAATAATACTCTTTAATTTGAGACTTTTTCTATACTACTTTTAAAATCTTTTCCCAGATAGAGTTCTGTAAACTTCAGGCAACAGAAAATATTTTAAAACTCTCCTTCCAAAACCACAGAAGGAGAAGCAGTCACTACAATTACAGAAATCAGGAGATGAAGCAGGATTAGCATATTACAACTTGCCTGATTGCTTTTTCCTACATATGCCAAAACAAGATTAGAACAGCTGATTCAAGGGTGTCCGAAAGAGAAACTTTTTCCATGTCATTTTCTTATCATATGATTCCTGCAAATCATGTGTCCTAAAACAATAACAAACATTCTTTCATGGTTCTGAACAGTCCTTGTTCTTTAATCAGATGACAGTTTTTTTGATCTAGACGTCCTGAACCAAAACAGTTCCTGTGTTTTCCTTTTTACAATTACAGCAAGTTCTATAAGGAGCTGTGTACTATTGTGGGCATGGAGAGTAAGTAAATACAACAAATTAGGTGGATTGCCTACATTGAGAAGATGTTCAGAGTTAATGCTCAAATTAATTTCCCTTTAACTTCTGGTAGTAGTGTAAGGAAAAGCATTACATCAAGTATTACTTCCATATGCATTTATTTATCTCATTTATTTAGTACTGTTTTGTCTCATATTCAGAGCAGAAAATTATTTACAAGTTGATGAATAAACAGATGCTTAAACGCAACAATCACTTTTGTAACAAAACTAGATGCTTTAGGAATGGGAAAGCCAAATAATAATGTGAAAACCTGACAGTCCAAGGAAAGGATTCCTCCACTCTTAATTTCTCGAGTCAATCAATATGATTTTATTAATTATCAAAAAGTGGGCTGTTTTCTTAAATCCATGGACAAAATAAAGTAAAATTCAATTTTTGATCTAACTGAACTGACCACAGAAGTACTCATCATTAGTGCAGTTACTATATGATTAAAAAAAGAGAAACTCATAAATAGAAAAAGAATGTAAATTTTCTATGTAAAGAGAAAAAGAAATAGAAACCTACATCCAAGAGAGAAAGCTTTTTCCAGAATGGGAACTGCCTGTGGCATATTTCACTTTGTAATGCTATTTGTAATAAGAACTTGTTCTTAATTTTATGTTAGGTGCCATTACCTTAGAACTAATAAATATTATGCAACACACACACTTCACATACAACATAAAAATACATATGCAAAGATAGGTATAGAAAAATAAAGAGAATTCAAATTTAAAAATTGCTATTTCACCCTGTCGAGCAGATTTTCTACATAATTTTCCTTTGGGAGTAGTCCATGAAAGCACACATAATCTCAAATATTTCAATTTTCTTGCATACACCAGGATTAATCATTTAAATATACCAGGGGGGAAAATATGAGTATAATGTTACTTTTCAAAATTCTAAGTTAGTCACAGAACCAAGTATTTCCCACTGAAGACAAAGGAGAGTCTTAACAGGGGATTAATTTAATCCAAAGCATTTTGTCAAAGTTGTTTTTCTAAGTACACCATAAAATTAGGAGAGAGAAATCAGCACTTTCTGAGGGCAAGTTGAAGATGAATAATGAAGTCTGGTAGAATTATTCGCCTTCTAGAAGTATCTACCTTTCTCCATATTGATTGTAGAGAGTGACAGGGGAAAGTTAGGAAGGTGACTTGAGGAGAGATGACTCTTCAAGAGGTGTTAGATCAGGTTTAATCTATGATTGTGACATATTTGTTCTCATGTCTTATGAGTCTGTACTTCTAAGCCAGGGAAAAGCAAAATGAAAAGTTAAAAATTAATGAAGTTTTTAAAAATTTGTTTGTGGTATAAACAAAATACTGTATAGCAAGAGCAGTCAGGGTTTTACAGCTGCTTCTTAGAAAACCAGAATATCCTTATACCCTTGTGTAATGGTCCTTCAAAGTTCTAGCAATAAAACTTCATAGTGCCATTCACTGTCACATAGTCTATACAGACTTTCATGCAACATTAAGAAATGTTAAAACACCTTTTCCCTCCCACACTGTGCATGAATCCTCCCCCAGTCCATGCTTGTTTAGAATACATTTTTATAGCAAAGATGCAAGCTCAATAACATGCAGTGATTTATCTTGGGAATACAAGCTCAAGCATAACTGAAATGAAAGCAATACGGCAGGAGAATAAGGGATCTGGACCATCTGGGTGAAAATATGTGGCTTTGAAAAATGTTTAGAGAAAAGAAAATTGACATATATCTGGAAGTGAAAAGCTCTGAATTCAACTGAGAGTTTTGTCACTCACTTACTGATTGACTTTATTCATGGCACTGATGATTACTTTTCAGAGTCACATGGTGCCCACCTCTTTACAGTCAAGAAACCAGAGAAATGGGCTAAAACTTGGTTTCCCCATCTGAGGATAACGTGTTATCAACAACAACTTAATAGCTGAGAAACAAGAGCTAATGGAGTCTTTGGTTATCTTTGCCTCACAAGAAGTAATTTAGAAATTTTTTTTCAATTAGTAGTAATGTTACAGTACCACTTCCCTTGCTCAGCTATGCAATTTTGATCATGATATGAACATAATAATAAAAATAATAGCCCTGTGCCTGAAACTCAGGAGCATTATTCCCATTCAATATTCACTCAGCTGTATAAAAAGGCTTTTTTTCTTTGTTTAGTGTTAACAATTTTCATATTCTTGCTCAGATAAACATAAAGTGGAAGATGAATTGCTAGTGTTTGCAAACAAGGTTAAAGGCTTTCCAGTGCTGAAACAAAAGACAGGCTTTTGTGTCTCGTTGGAAAGGCAAAGCGGAACAGATTTGTTGCTAAAACAATAAAAGTTTATTCTTCTCTCCGTTCTGATTTTTTATGGTTTGTTATCGCACTGAAACTCATCCAGTACTTACCAGGTGATAAAAAGGACAAACAAAACTCTACTTTACTGGAAAACTGTGAAGCTTTGTTGTCATAGCTGACATCAAATAAACCGGCAAAGTGGGATATTGTTAGAGTGCCTCGGAAGACAAGCAAAACTCAGAGTCTTCCTAACAAGTAAAAAATATTAGTTTGGTATTGTTCAAAGTTCTAAGCTGAATTCTCATAGAATATATGCTGAACTTCTGAGAAACTCACATGAAAGTCAGTAAAATTGCAGCATTCTTTTTCTATAAACAACAGGGACTGCCTAAAGGCACCTCAGAAGGTACTGAAACATGGGACGCCACCAAGGTTGGAAACAGAGTTCTCTGCTTTTCAAAGCAGCCTCTTCATTTGCAAGTCAAGCAGTTATCATGTGGTAAAACACTTTGTGTCAGCAACTAATGTATCAGGAGTGTAAGGTCACACGGTTTACTCACTCAGCAGTACAAGTTAACATGCTTCACCCCTGAGTTAACTACGTCTGTTTATGATGTGTTTAAAATGATCAAATGCAATCTAAGAGAGTTTATTTCTTTAGAAATATTAGAGAATCATTCACTTAATTCAAAATGAGATTCAAAATATCCAGGAGCTGCTCACCTCACCATGAGTGACAGCAGAGCCCTCAATTAAATCTGTTCCCCAACACATAGATGAGACAAAGATGAGGAAAACCCAGATTTTTTGCTTCCCAATCCTATTCTCCAACACCACCCCAAACAGATGATCTTCCCAAGATTAAAAATCATCTTGGGGGAAGATACATGGTAAATTTTATCAAAGTCGATCCCAGATGTATGCAGTAACTCAAGCTAGAGTAAAAAAAAAAAAAAAAAAAAAATCCCACCCTTAGATAAAATGGATTTTAATTAGAAAGCCCTACAACTTACTTTACATCTCTAAAACACTATGTCTTAGCAGAAAATCTAAGGTAAGGAAAATTGCAGTAGAGACTGTTTTCAGAAGGCAGTCTAAGACAGGCTAATGAAAATTCATGTGGCCTTCTTCAAATTTTTGATACCAGTGAAAGCTGAGCAGAATTTCACAGCCCAAATAAAAAGCCACAAAATGAGGATCTCGCCTAAGGGAGTTTCCTGCTCCAAATACGAAGACTCTCTGAAAACAATAAGTGTGAAGCTATACCCAGGTTTTACTGCAAATAAACTGTTACACACCACCACTTCCTCTCTCCTCTTCTGTTCCACAAAATCCCAAGTACTAGCTATAGCTATACATATGTAGACTCACACTGCTCCCAAAATGCAAAAGAGGAGGAGGCATCCCACATAGCTGAGAATTCAGTAAAGGAGTCAGAAATGTGGAGAAAGACGTAAAAGAAGAAGAAGAAACAAGGGTATCTCCTTGGATTTTCTCTGTCCCCACACTAGGCTGGGGACTCCTGCATTGCCACAAAGGCTGGGGAGAAAGGAGAGCGAGAGAAGAGCAGCACCACTCCTGGGATCATTGGAGCTCAGTGCTGGCACCCAGCCCAGCCAGACCTGGAGCTGCAGCACCCTGAGCACCACAGCTGAGGGGAGCAGTGCCTGCCTGTGCCTCTGGGCACTCACCCAGCAAACCTCACAGCTGGAACACCAGTATTCCAGAGGTAAGAGGCTGCTCTCAGAGAAGACATGTCCCAGCTCCCATCTGAGCTTCTACCAGCATGCTGTTCCTTTAATTTCTGAAAAAAAATCAGTCAGGAATGTCACTTCTAGAAGATGTTCACAGGCAAGACATATAATTTGATCTAATGAATAATAGAAGTGCTTATTAGTTTTCTGTTAGATCTCCCATATCATTCACAGAAGTTATGCTTAGGAAGAGAAAGGACACAAATTTGTGGCCACCACTTTTCTGCAGAATGTGTTAACTCTTCTGCTTGCTTCTGCAATGGATTTAATAATTTTTAAGGAAGGTTTATGCATGCTGTTTCTTTTCTATATTCAAATAGCACATAATGATCAGATACACTTTTAATGCCTTTAGTCTAAGAGAAATCCACCTGGACTTAGTCCTATTTAAAAGTGGAAAATAAAAAGAATGCTTATGAATTTATTCTGCTAAAGAAATCTGGTTTAGTTCCTTAAGCAGAGCAGCCAGAAGAGCAACTCATGATCATGTGAGTACTCTTGTCTACACATACACAGAACTCTTTTCAGCTAAATATAATACTGCAATTAAGACAGAATCCTTCCATGCCCTACAGGAGAAATATGACAGCTGATTATGGGAATTACCCATTACCAAGCTACGACAGGGTAAATACATCAAACAAATATCTGAGAACAAGAGACACACCAAACTCTGAGGAACTGATACCTGCTTGTAAGGATTATAAATCAGCTTACCCAATTTCTTTGGCTATGTAGCAATAACCTTATTGAGAGGAATTGTAAGAGCTCATTTGTGCCTTGAGAAATTGTGGAAGGGAGTTTACAGTTCCTTATACAGCCAATCACTTCTAATGAGAAATATGCAAGGCCTGTATCTCCCTAAGCTTTCCCTGATATTCTGGGGAGATGATAGAGAAATTTTCTAACTCTCAGATATGTCTAAAAGATCATTCTTCTATCCATATTCATGCATTAATCTATATTCATAGGTATTGTACTGTGCAGTCTTCACTCAGAGAACCTATGGAGAGTTACATGTTCTCTTCAGTCTCCAGATGTTACAGCAGAATATTTCTCTTAAATTATTCAGTCTTGAATGCTGTAAAAAATACAACGTAAATACCTCTGGATTTATTATTTGTGCAAAATGAATATAAGAATCTGCAGCTTTACCCAGACATGCATAAGTGGCTAGAAAAGCTAACATTTGCATACTTCTGTATCTGTTATTAAAATATGTCTCCTCTGATCTTCAGCAGTAGGATCATCCTAGTGAAGAAAGGCAAGCAGTTCAGAAAATTTCTAAGGAACAGCAATATTTTATGAACTGTAAGTACAAAAGCTCTTTACTTTTCACTAAAGAGAGAGACAAGAACATTCAGTGAAAAGAGCTGAAACCTTAGGAAATAGTCACAAAAAGGCAGAAATGGATATCAATAGTGAAAAACCCTTCAAGGATGGGGAATGAAAAATGAAAAAACAATGGATGGAGGTTTCTGGCTCAATGTAATCAAGTCCTACAGTTAAATCCAGCAATCTTACCTTTCTTCATCAGTTCTATTTCTCATTTATTTACCTCATTAACCATTAGGACATTCAGTAAGTTTCATGGTCTCTAATAAACAGCCTCCAAAGCAGATTTTATTTAATTAGAAGGCAAACTTTATGATTTAGCTGTAATGGACTTCCTGTTTGAGATAATAACCTCTCATTTTATCCCATTTCCAAAATAACCCACATATTGTGTGAACTGGTTTAAATTCCATATAAATGCCTGATTTTCTAATACCTTGAAAATTATTATGCGTCTTTATAGTAAACTTAAAACTCTTTTCACAGTGTTAGAGGGCTCAAATGCAACCTGAGGGAGAAAGCACTATTCTAGGAGGCTGGTGTTTGCTATTCTACAGAGAAATTATTTGATTAATCCCTAGGGGAATGACTGAACTAATTGGAAGTTGTAAACATGAAGGAGATAACTGAGAAGTACTAATCCAAGTATAAACAAGTAAATTTGCCAAAAGAATCTGACTGAGAAATAGGCCTTCATGAACGGCAGCTGAGGTGATTCAATCCTCTGTGGCAGATATGGATTGTTCCCCCTTCGTGCAGAAGGTGTTAAGGAAGGTCTTGCTGCCCAAGTAGGGGAGAGACTGAAAGCTGAACCAGCTTACAAATAAAGAGGACAGCATTTTCCAGTAACGTAACTGGACTGATGTTTGGAGGTAAACCACAAAGGAACCACCTTTGTCCAGCTATTCACCTCTCAGTACACATCTTCACTGTTCTCTTTTCTCTCCACCGTCCACAGCAGTTCCTAGACACAATTTTTGATCTTTCTGTTCTCCCCTCCATCCTACACATCTACAGGATATGTCCTTTACCCAGGTCTTCCTTTTCCTGCTCCTAATTTGACCCATAAGTGTCTTTCTGGGCCCACTCCAGGTCCCAGTAGCAATCAGGTGTATTTCTGTTGGGCATTCTTCAAACAGTCACAAAAAATATTCTGTGTGTTAGGTCAGGGACCAAGTGGGAGAAACTAAAAGCAGGAGGCGGAGAACAGAAGTGAGGCACAGGAAAGATGGTTGGTCAGCTAAACCAATCAGTGAAAGGGATGTACAGAGAAAACTGGATTATGCCAGGCTGCCTTTTTCAAGTTGCCTGAGTCTACCCATTTTCACCAAAATTCACACAAGAATGTTTAAATAAATGGTCCACTGCCAGATGTCTCTGATGCACAATTGCTCAAATTTCTGACAATTCAAATTGGAGGAAATTTCAGCATTCTGAATATTTGTTTTCATTTGGAATCATAACTCTTAAAGAATTTTTATACATAATTAATATTTGGATCAGTCATTATTTATGATAATTTTTTCCAAGACTTTGTCAGGAGCTTCTCTTTTTTCACCATACAAAACGATTTCACAAATTCCTGGAGGAAAATACAGACTAAGAAGAGAACATTCCCTGAAAAAAATATCATTTGGTCTTGATCCTGTGATTACTTCTCATGTGAATGGCAGCCTTGCAGTCAACATTTAGACACAATGAGACTGTTCTGCATGAGGTGAATTTGAAAATATGTGATCATATGACTGTGTAAACTAATAAGGAAGGATTTTCAAGGCAGCCGGAAGCACTTATGTATCTAAACCAAATAAAAATTCATTACTTGATTCCTACATCTCTCAGATGCCTTTTAAATAGATGCATATATATATTAAAATATTAACCTTTAATTAGATATCTTAATTATACCTAATAGCAATTATTATAAGCATTAAATACTGCTGTGATACATTTCCACATTTTTATATTCTCATATAGAAACCTTACCTAAGTTGTAAATTTTTGTTTTCCTGTCAAAGATGTATTACAAATGAGAAAAGCTGATGGTATCAACATGGAAAATTATTCAGATAACAGATTAAAGCAATTTTAATATTCTTGAATTTTCTTTCACTCATATTCTTGGGTATAAAATGTGTGGGATTTAGCTGGATAGATTTTTCTCCTTTTTATCAGGCCAACGATTTTGTGTCAGTTCTTTGGCCATATCAGAATGAAATTCATCACATTTCAGAAGCCTAGAAGTTGGATATCCAAGTTCAAGCTATTCCCATTCCCCTAGCAGTCAGTAAAGAGACATAGGCTTCCCTCGAGGGCAGTTTATCTGATCTGCTCTAGACACCTATCTCAGGAAGAGATGAATTGCTGTCTGGAGATGGTATTTCTCTCCATTGACTATTTAAAAGAGTGTGTAGTAACTGTCTTAGTCACTTTGTAACTTAGTTACCGTGTTGGATGCCTAAACCAAGGCAGATGGATCTCTTGTTAGGTGACATTTTTACTTTTACTACATGCCAGGTTCAAAAGAGCATTACAGGAAAATCAATGTGTTTGTCTGCTGTCCCACTTTCTATATATGTACATGTGAACATCTGTTTTGGAAGCTAATGAAAGTAGTTCTTCAGATTCTTTCCTCAAAGTTGTTTTTAGCAATTTTTCCATATATAGTAAGTGCCAGATATCTGTTGAGATATTCTGTGCAAATGCACGCTTGCCAGTCCTTGTAAACCTGTTCTGTCATGAGTTCCCAGTCTTCACATTAAAGCAGCATAATGCCAAGGTGCATGTACATGCAGGCAAGGAATGTAATAAATTATAAAGTGCCAAATAAAATTAAAAAAAAAAACCCTGCAAAACCTTGGGGGAAGAAAAGACAAATATATAATTTCTTTCTACAAGTGGACACAGAGTGCTAGAGGCTGAAATCTTTCACAAGCAAGTGCACTCCAGTAAAACAATCAGACACGGGAAAATGAATAACATGAGATTTTGATAGTTAAGAGACTGGAACGAAGCATCGTGAACAGTGTTTGTGGAGTAACTCATTAACTTTTTCTGCCTGTTTTGAAAGGTTATATAGATTGCAGTACTGGCCTTTCACATCTGGTGTTTAAGGTTTAGAACTCCCCTGTTCAGCTTTCATGACTCTAAAATCTTGATTACAACAGTTTTGCTACAATAGAGAGAGAAATAGAAATGCCTGCTTCAAAGCAGCTGTAGGGGTTTATAAGCAATAGAGAAAGTAACCTGGGGAAAGATGGGGGCCAGGGGGGGATTAAAGGGAAGAGAACTACAATATGAAGTTCAGCCCTTGCCATGATTTTCAACATATAATATTCAAAGATGAACGACACTTGTTTTATATGGGTCTTTTATTCTCTCAGCTTCATTTAGTTCGACATGTCTGAACCAGAACTGAAAATAGTAAATGACTACTGGCAGAACCAAAAGGCTTCTAAATCAGTAGCACTGTCATCTGCTCTGCCGCCGCATACTTTCAGACCATGAAACACTGAAAGAAATTCAGGAAGTTTGAGGAGGAACATAAAGTTTCTCAACCTGGAGTCCTCAGAAAACAACTACGTTCCAACAAGAGGCTGAATATTTACTTCCTTTTCTAAGACTCTTATTAACATAGCCCAAATAAAATTTGCACAATTTGCAATAACATTACTGTATTAACTCGTGTTTGTTGAAAATGTACTATACTACACATCTTTTCCTGAAGTACTGGTACTTCCCATCTCTTCCCCAGTCTCTATTTGAAAAATTGATTTCTAGATTAATTGCTCAGCCATACTAATTTTAAAGTCCTTGAAATTTTAAAACCTGTACTTCTGCTTTTTCTATTTGAAATTCATCTTGAATCTTTGCTTAGAGAAAGGAGGAAAGACTTGTGTCCTGTACCAGATTGCTGAATTTATGTAATTTGTTTCATAGATGTAGCAAATGCCCACAATGGACTATGGTGAGCTGGTGTGGGAAAGAAATTGTGTTACTACATTCTCTGACATTAAATAGGACTAGCATTTACTTTTATTTAATTTCCAAACTATCAGTTTTTGAGGAGTATTTTCAATTCTGGGATGGGCCCTTGAGTGGCCACAACTAATCTCAGGCCGGAATAAGCCTCCAGTGTCACAATGTACTGACCGCTTCATCAGAGTCATTAAGAAGCAAATTACTCTGAATAGGCTTTGGGACAGATCCCAGAAGAACCCGACTGAAGTCTCCCCTCATCTGGCAGCAAAGGTCTGTGGTTTGCCAGCCTGTCACACACCCTTCTTATGGCAATGCACAGCCCTGCTTTTGTCATGTAATCTTGTGACGCATACTCATAGAGACAATAAGGCAACATCATCTCTTACGGCTCCTTCATCAATACATCAGCAGATTTCTAATTTTAGCTCCATATACACTAAAAAAAGCAAAGAAAGTGGGTGCCTGGCTTTCTTTATAAGTGAAATACAAATGAAGTAGTGAAATACAAGTGTAGTGCTTTTTAAGTGAAGGGGGAACAAAACACATGTGAAGCCACTGAATCATTTCAAAGAGAAAGTCAGAGGGGATTTCTTATTGTGACGATGTGAATTTGGGTACTACATGAAGGAGGAGCTTAACAGAAAGGTTTACTCATGGTGTAATATTTTTTTATCTACTTTCTTCTCATTTTCATGAACACATTTCTTGGCATGGAAAGATTCATTTGCACATGGTTGTTCTCACTGTATGCAAATATTTTTTTGCAACACAATTTATCTCTACAGACTGATCTCTGTGATCTTTCTGACACATTTGGAAGCAGCTGACAATGTAGTTTCTACTATCAAAGTGTCTGTGTTCCCAAACACATTTAATTCATTTTAACAGCAATCCCTGAAATTTTCCTGCTTGTGCTTTTATTCTCTTAGATTTCATGGGTTAATTGGATTCATATGAGCTCAGTGTTTTGATTGAAGGTCTCCAGGAAAAGTATCAGGTGTTATAGGGAGAAATATTGATGAATCAGTAAGATGACTCCTAACAGCCAGAGAGCCAATGTCGTGTACTTATAGTGCAATGTTCTCTTTTATAAGCTGATAAAGGTCCTGGCCATGTACTATCATTTCATGTCTCATAATAGATTTTTGTAAATAATAATATTACTTCTAACATCCTTGCCAAGATGTGGTGCCAATAGTTGCATTGTACTAGCTCATACTGGTTTTGTATATTCATAGGAATTTTTTTTAATTTCAAAAATAAATATTATGTCATGTATCTGTATTTTTTTCTTGAACAAAATGGTTAATGAGAGTCTTTAACAAGTTACTAAATTGCAGTTTTAGAATTCAGACAGGTAGACTGGCTCCATGTCACAAGGTACCACACTTCACAGATTATTCCTTCTATTGGATGCCACAGTTTGGATTTGGCTAAGCAATTAAGCATTAAATCACATTGCATTTCAAAGGATTAGGCCAAACAAGCAATTTGGGTTGCATATGACAACCATTTTGTCCTTATATGGTTGACATTTATGTTGTTGACATATTTTGCCAATGGTAATTTGGTGTTTATTTCCAGTTCATTTATGAAATTATCAAATGCCATGTAAAATATCCATTATATGTATCCACACTAGGAGCATCCCAGGTGATGATTAATCCCCATGGATGAATATATTTTTCAATGTGTTAGTTATTTCTTAAGTTCTTTAATATAAACTGTATTAATATTATGGGGCCCAAATATCTTCAGCAGAATGTCAGGGCAGCTAACGAAATTGTCAATTATAATAATGCTTGCAGCAGCAAACAATTGGAACACTCTTATTGACTTTAGAGACTGTGTCAGAGAAAGGTGAAAAAGAAAAAGGAAAAATTACGATTTTTTCTATTAAAATAAACTTGAATTGATTTTATTTTTCCCTACGAAATTATGATATGGGAAGAGGTAAGTGTAAGATTCAATAGGGAAAAAAATGTGGGTTTTCAACTCCATCAGTCCTAAATTCTAAAGCTATTTGCAGCTCTATTGCTTCCCTTCAGGTTAACCAGAACCATGTCGTTCCATATAAAAAATAACCCTTTCTTAAAGGTTATAGCCCCTAACTTAATCCTTTCATAATGCCCTTTTAACAAGAATTTTGAAGCATAGGATAACTGCTAGATAATAAGATTAGATGTGAATCCATTAGGATGTGTAATGTCTAGACCAAACCAGAGAGACACAGAAGAGGCTGTTCAAAGGGACCTGACTCTGTTTGCCTCATAAGTTATTTCATGGCATTTTAGATATCCCAGATATCCTCTCTGGTTTCCAGTTGTCACTTCAAAATAATTTGTATATTCTGGAGATGCTTTGTCACATTCACTAGCCCTGAGTCTTATAAATTGTACATTAGTCCAGGAGTCATTATTTACCTATGTCTGGACAATTGAATTGAATTCCAATGCTATTACAAGAAGAAAGATATATTAGAATTATAATTGGAAAGTTAAGCTATAAAAATGTTTACTCTCCTCCAGAACTTGGATTTGAATCTAATACAGGCATACATATTTTCATATGTGTCTATAGTCTACAGTGTCATGAGAAATATTCCTTTTATAGTTTACATAACCAAATGTCACTTGAGCATTTTATGTGCTCCATTTTGTGCCCAAACCCAAATGAGTGTGACTGTATATGAGCTCCTCAATATTGTGTGTGATCAGCTTGGGAAGTCTTCATGCAGTTCTTATTTTAGTCAACACTGCATTCAGCATGCAAAATCAAAAATAAATTAAAAAAAAAAGAAAAATAAAATTAATAAAAAATAATAAAATAAAATAAAATAAAATAAAATAAAATAAAATAATAAAATAAAATAAAAAGCTGTGTTTTCTCATCACACAGGTGATTGTAGCTTAATGGGTGAAATCCCAGGGATCAGCTTCCCAAAGGGCACGCAGATTTCTCAGAAGGAGGCATGGTATAAAGAGCCTCAGGCTCCAAACCACCAACCAGACTGCATTCCTTAATGCAGAGAATATGATGAAGCTGCATCAGAATAAGTGGTTTCTGCTGGCCTCACATGCTTACATTATGCTCTCAAACATTTTCAATATGAGTTGGGCCAGGTGGAGTCCTGCTGTTTATATTGACCCAAAGAATTCAATGAGCTTTATTTCATTTTTAGTTGGTAAGAGAAGGGTAGGTACCAAAAGAGGACACATAAACTCAATTGCAAGGTGTTTGTGTACCAATCTCAATGGGTTTTGGATCAGGCAGCGAATTTCATGCACTGCTTTTCTTAAGAAAATCATGTTATATGCCTACATAGAAATCATGGAATCATAGAATAATTCATTTTGGAAGGGCCCTTTATATGTCACATTATCCTATCCCCCTCTCAAAGCAGCACTAATTAGATCAGGGACTCTTCTCCTCCAGGGTTCAGTGAGAGATTTTTTAGTGGCTTTCAGAACACCAGGATAGCTCCATGCACTTGTTAAAGAAGCTTCTACTGATTGGAAAGAAAAGTAAAAATAACCACCCCTGAAATTTTACCTTCCTAAAAATTACCAAGACTAATTCATTAGTGGATTACACTAATCATTATACCAGGGAATTATATCCATGAAGTCTCGAACCTTATTGCATATTATCACATCTGCTGCCCTTTCAATGATACACTTGAATTAATCTCAGGATAACAGGTTCACATCTCCTTAATTGAAACTAATGACTAAATAAAAAAGATCAAAAATCTTTATATTCTTTAATTAAAAGAAAACCCTTCACCAAGTGTCTAAAGAGGCATATAACTATCCTTGGAAGAACTCCAAGATATCATGTGTGAAGGGGAGGCAAGAATGTGAAGGGGAGGAAAGAAAAATACTTTTTTTCAGGGGAATGTGCAGAATTTGGAAATGGCATTAGGCCAGGGTCTGCCACGCCTACACATGCTGAAGAACAATTTTACAGTAATTCTGCTGAATTAGAGTATAAAGCCACTCCTCAAAGGAGATCCCAAACAAGATCTTATAAATTAAAGATTATGCAGGATACAACCTGAGAGTTTTTTGGTTTGATGCACGAAGAGCAGCCACATCACAAACATATAAGTTGCATCCTTTGAATCCTTGACCTTTAGCTTCCTTCACCACTGAAGAACAATTTTTCTGCAGCAGTTTAAAAATCTCTGCTTTCCAATAGGTCAGCAATACCCTGAATTTTTATCTAATACATATCAACAGTCAACTCAGATTGCAGACTTTAAATTGTTGATTATTCAAGCTTTTCTATTTAAAACAAAATTCAGTTTTGTTAATTAAAATATCACTACTGGAATTATAGTACCATTAATACCATCATTTTAGTTTCCCTATAGATTTTTCTTGATCAAGGACCTTCATATAGATATATATATCCATAATTTCCCCCTTAGAAAATAAGCATGAAAAACTATTTAAACTCAGTTATAAGAGCTAGAATATGGAAAATAAATGTTTATGTTCCCACTTGGAATTCTGCAGAATGATGCATGTCATATGTATGATCCTTATAAGCAAGATTAGCTGACCTCAGCTAACATGGTAATGACACTGTTACGGAGTCCCCAGTGGTGTCCTTGAAAATATTGGTATGCTAACCAAAACACAAAACTTTAACAATAAAGACATAAACAGCTTCCACTGCAGCACCTCTCCTTTGCACAGATTGCCTGGGATGTGAAATGGACTGCAGTGTTGCAAATTATTGTGTTTACCTTCTGGGGAAATCAGGAAGAATATTAATAACACTTCAGTAATGAAAGAACCAGACAAAAGCCATGATTCATTCATAAATGTGAAGTCACTAAAACATCCTTAGCTCATGTTTACAATGCTTGCTAATTTCTTGTATATCTTCTATTTCCTGGATGTTTAAATGTGTATTTTTATAAATATTGCAGTCTAGAACTGCAGCTGAATGTAATGGTGTGTATATACTTTCTGAGGAACAGATCCCAGCCTTTGTCTCAGCTTTGGCTTGATTTTTCTCCATGGCTGTTGTTTAAAAAAAAATTGCTGCTGAGTCAGATTTACTACTGCTAAATCATGGCTAAGTCAGTAAAGCTACAACAATAATAAAAGTTGACTGTTAAAGTATTAAGGATTTTCCAGGTTACTGTTAGGTTTACACATGGTGTATATTTTCATGACCTGCTTTTTTCCTAATTCCTCAGCATTGTTCTGTCCTGTTCACAATCCAGAGATCTGAAGGAAACTGTGCTATTGCAATGATTGAGATGTATGTTACCAGGAAAACTTTTCAAAAACAAGGAATTTTTTTTTCTGGCATATCCAGTGTCTAGTTCACCATGTAATTGACACTGAGCTATGAAGTATAAAGCAATTCAAGGCTCAATTTTGCATTTGTTTACAAGAGTCTCCTTTTCAGCATGAAGACTCTGCATTGCAGATTGTGGATTTAGCAAAGTAAAACTCCAGCCTGCACAGGTGAGAGCTAAGAAAATGTGCTGTGTGTGAATTTTGTGCAGCTTTCAGTCTACTAAGTGACCTCAAAATTTGCAGGGTCACATAAAAACTCATTCATATGAATGAAAACCTGAGGAGAGATTCAGGCTTAGATGGATACAGACACAGGGACAAATTTCCACATGATAAATTTGGACTTCCCTCAGGTCTCCTGTGAAAACCATTTGACTGTCATTTTCCAGCAAAGCACATGGCAGATAAACTCACAGTAATGCTACAAGCATGAGCAATTACAGCAGAGTACCAAAGGGTTCTGAAATTTCTTACCTCACTCTCCCCTCCTACAGCTCATCTCTGTGCCTATGCTCACAGGCATCTGTGGGATTTGGGTTAGCTCTACATTGCATTGAAACAAGACATTTTAGGTTCCTAATTATTAAAGATGTTCATGTCAGGCACATGGACACTTTTGCAGATCAAAAGCTCCTGACACATCCATATCTACATTTCTTTGTGTGTGTGTGTTTGTGATTTTATTGGATGTGCATGTGTCCTCAGACTTGCTTACAGTTTAGGAGCTTATCCAGAATTGAATTGAGAGATTCAAGGTCTGGTGAACTAATCTCAATTCCTAACTAACCCGTGTGTGACTTCTGAAACAGCTGCTGGTAGAACAGATGGATTTGGCCTAAAATGTTTTTTGAGAATTTGACTGGTCCTAAGACTCTGAGGTATGGAAAAATTACAGGCAAACAAGCTACGTGACAAGGAGTGTAACAACATTTCCAAGGGTAAGTAAAGATGGGAGACCAAACATTCCACATATTGCTTATATTATCAACAGACTACTCAGCTTTTCTCCTAACTAAATGATATTGATGGAGGTATTTGCTACTCCAGTATTGCAAATATTGCGTCTAGTCAGTTTTGTCAGGCATTAAATAACATTCCCATTCTCATTTTCAAGAACTATGTCTAATCTTTGTTTACACTAATGCTTCCTTTGTTGACTTTTAACAATTATGTGCCATTGACAATTGTTTATTGTTGTTTAATTAGGAGGTGGATTATTCCTATGTTTTAATGATTACTGCTCAACAACTTGACAGAAATGTTATTCCCAAAACCACCAAGCACAAATTGGATTTGATTTATTTCACTTAATCTTGTTATGATTGTATTATAAGCTCTCCAAATTATAATTTTTTTTATTAATTGCAATATCTCACAGTTTCAGCTCAGCAATGTATACCATAGGAACAAATATAAAGTGTTGCTGGTGCTGAATTCTCTCTTTAGGGGAAAAAAAAAAATCCAAAATGTACAACAAAGCCTTCAGCACTGACTGCAGAGATGATTTTCAGTTAGTAAGTATCAAGTATCCATTTGCTGTACATAAGAACATACAATCATCCAGGACATTTGAGGTGGCCATCTGTTAAGTACATTCTCAGTATTAGATATAAAATTTGAAACTAGAAATTATTGATAATGGACATCTTATAAGTGCTGATTTTTATGTAGAGAAGAGCATGGCATCCACCCTCATTAGCCAATACAAACACTTATTTTTTTTTCCATGAAATATTGATGATCACTAAAATAATAATGAGGAAGAACTGCACAAGCTGAAATTCGCATGAGCTAGAGCAGTAGCCATTTTCAAGTGCAGTATTTCACACAACAAAAAATTTAGACAGATTAAAATACGTATTCCATTTAGATCAGGTGATAATGGGTTGCATGTAAATTGGTTATCTCCTGTGCATTACTGACAATACATATTTTAATGTAACCTTTTTATGAAAAAGATGTTTATGCCATGGTTAGCCTTTAAATAGTAAAGCTGGTCAAAATAAAGAAATGTAAGGAAAAAAATAAAAAAAATATTAAAATACAGAGTTGATTAAAAAAAAAAACCACAGAAAGGTGCAGTTTTTCAAAATTTCACTTTTTGTTTTTTTGGGTTTGGAATTCATTGCCAATTTAACTGGAAGATTTTGGGTATTGTGAGCTTGAGGAGCCTATGCTGAAAGTATTTTCAGTATTGGGTTCAGGAACCCCAGAGCCCGGTGCCTGCCTGGCTGGCTGAGCCAGCAGAGAACAGAGCAAGGTTCTGGCATAACATTGCCCATCCTTTGCTAGAAGACTTTTTGAGAGCAGCATAATTTCCTTAAATGTTTTACTTTGTTGACTCAGCCATTTCTGACAGATTGATGCTGAAACTGGAAATTTATAGCCCCATCCATGTATCACCATTTGATTCCATCTAAAGCATTTGAGGAATCTGCTTTGCTCCACTGTGGTGTTTCCAGAGGTCATGCACGACAGCTTCTCTCACTCCTAGAAGCTTCCTAGAGTTAAAAAAAAAAAAAAAAGTAGTTTTAGGGAAGAAATAGAATTTTTAAAACACGAAAAAGGCTTTTAGGGATGTTCATATACCCGAGGGATAACACTCTACATTAATACTTCAAGCTAACATAATGCAGTGTGCACCAAAACATGATTTAAGACAAATTAGTGAGACAAGTGAAATTTTCATCTTTCCTTTTGAAGACGCTGTGCCTTTCTAATATGAAAATATATATACTATAGTTTTTCTAAGTTATCTTCTTACTGTATAAAATCCAAAGCTTTTTTTTTTCCAAAAGAATTTGTGCAAGGTGATGAGGACCTTCTAAGGGTTTGAGACCCTAATTTACTTAGGCCATCTGGAAATTTCATCTCAGGAGATCAAAACTCCATTATATCAAAATAACATTAAGCTTACTTAATGTTATTTAAGTTTTCTTTTGTGATTCTCCATCACCCCCGCCATTGTTTTATCCAGATGATTTTTCTAGCAAAAATCTTCTATAGATATGTTATTAACCCTTTTAACCTGGAATTTCTTTCATATTTCTAGCCTAAAAATCACACTCTTTAAATTTAACTTTAAAATCTTCCATGTTTCCTGCTGCTCCTCCCCTTTGTAAAAAGGATATAGTTCTCTGTATTAATGATGGTTCGATAGTTTTCAGAGTGTGAGATATTAAGAAACCAGGAATATTGTTAGTGAACAACAGCAATGACAGAGAAGCACTCTTGGCTTTTCATCTATATTTCTACTGCCTTTGAGATGAATCACAAAACTCACATTCACTTTGGAAGTAACTGGATTAGGCTATTGATATGGAGTATTTTTTCCAGGAATATGAAAGCAGAGCAACAAGGTTTAATCCTACATATGCTAGAAACTGGATGAAGAAATGTTTTTGAGAGAAGACTTATGTAATTTTAAGCCCATTCCTTTTCAGTAAAATAAAAAGGAGAAGTAATAAAAATGAATGGCTCTTCTATTTATACATATAAAAAAGTTGTGTGTAATATTGTTATGTAACAGGAACTGGAAAATGGAAGGTAAAAATTAATTGCCAAGGACGTGATTTCGGTCTTGAAGGATAGATTTGGATTCCTAAATATTTCTTTTGAAATCTTCCAGATTACTTATGAAAAGGTGCAAATGAACACCAAATCAGAAAAAAAAAAAAAAAAAAAAAGTTATTCTTTTTCAAAATGATTGATTTTGCCATCACAATTTTTATCCTCCTCTTCCTTAACATTACATATCCCTCTAACAACTTATTTCCACATATAAACAGATATGTTTTAGATAATCAAATTTTTTGAAATAGCAACTAACAATATTACACACATTCCATATGTATATGTGTTCTGTATGTCTGTGTGATGTATATCCCTGTGAATCTACCTACATAGGATGTCAATGATAATGGAAGAGGGGCTCATTAATCACATCAGCTACCTTGTAACATTAATCCATACTCCAATTACATATATTGCATCTGTCTACTCAACAGCTTCAGAGTCACCAAATATACTAAAAAAAAAAATAAATCCATATTCTTTATTCTTAAATGAAAATGAAAGTAAATAGAATTAAAAGATATTGATAAAGATGTTGGTGTTTTCAATTACATAACCAGATATTGCTGTATCAGGACAATGGATCATATATTTCATTTTCTAGGATGTTGAATCCAGTTGAGCTTCTTGTTATAAAGTGACTAAGATAGGCCTCAAGCTTCAGAAAATTAGGAACCTTTTGTTTCCTTGCCAGGGCCTGATTAAACTAATTTATTCTTGTCCAAACACTTACTTTAAATATGTCTTCTTTCAACGTGGTGCTTATAATTTCAGGGTATTTATGAAGATCAAATTGTTAAAACTCTTCTTTTTCTTAAGCTGAAAGAACCCAAGCTCTTTTAAACTCTTGTGAACAGGTCTTCCCCTTTTTTCATCCCCTGCTGCAACATCTTCCAGTGTGAATGTCCTCCTCTTGAAGAGTCAGCCAGAACTGGCACAGTGCTGCATAAAAGATCTCAGTAGGCTTTGTTACATCTTCCTCTATTTCTTTGGCAATTTCATTCCTGATAGATACTGTGGGCATAACTGCTTGTGAATGATCACGTCTTGTTAATGGTTTATTGATGCCTCTAGATCACATATCATCACCAGTGGATAAACTGGCCATTTCTAATTACCTATTTATCCTATTTAATATTCGTTGCAAGATCTTCCATTTTTACTGGCAGTTTTTTCTTGTATAGTTAAATGTTATTCTGAAGGAACAGATGTGATTCCATTCAAAAAATTTCATAAAATCATTAAGAATATTTTCAATCTGGCTTGTGGTTTCTTATATCTGTCCAATTTCCTTTTGCATTCAGACATGGACATTACCATTGTCCTTAATCTACATGAATGCAATCACCTGAATACATTTATTTTACCATGTAATTCACTCTCTGATTATCAACATATATGTATTGGATCACTCCTGGGGTTTTTGTATGGATGAAAATAATATTTTTTTTCTTTGGATGAGATGCAGATATATGTCTGTATATAGGTCAGAAGATTGTCAGACTTATAATAGACAGTGGGGGCCATGCAAGGCTTAAGTTCCTCAAAAAGTTTTTTTTCCCCACAGTCATTTACCATTATTGTAAAACTACTCTGATCTTCATAAATCCCTTTCCTACATATTCTATATTATATCATACCAGTACCCAGTGCATCTATCACGCCCTCTTAACAGTATGCTATAAAAGTTCTATCATGGAACAACATTGACACTATTTATGCTTTTTTACCAAAAACCCATATGTTCTAGTTGTGCCCCAGAAACAGTTTAGGTGAAGATTTACAAAACATAGGTACACACAGTCTGCTCTGGATTAAGCAGCTCTGAACTATGTAAACATGAGCAGCTCCTCAGCACATAGTCTGAGGGACAAGGATCATGCCAGAATTACATCTTTATCAGCATAGCTTTTACATTTTGACATTGTCCAGATAGCAGTAATTTCTGTCTTGATTTGCACATCTCTATCAGACATCTAACCTTCTGACCCATGATCCACATCCTTGTCTAAGATTAAAATTATTCATATGGTTCTGTGCCCTTTTAAAGTTAACATTAGCTTTTGTCTTACTCATACTGCATTGCCAATTCCACTGTGGCCTTCTTTTGAACACTGTGGGTAAAGATCCCTTCATCATTTGTGCTAATTTCTTTGCAAGGTTTAATAGAGTTGTAAGTCATTATTACTTTATCCTAATTTTTCAAGACATTTAATATATAACTACCTACTCTGATTTCCCATTGTATTTTCCAGCAGGCTTTTTAAGGTTTTCATTTTCATACAGTGTCTATTCTTTATTTCATATCAATCAGTTATCCTTATTTTTTCAGTCTCTTCTCTTACTGTTCAAAACCTTGTTTACAGATGTATTTTATGTTTAGTATTTCAAATATTTAAACACAGACAATCCATGCTTTTGAGCACAAGTTATTTTATTTCTCCAAGTGACATTCATCTATATGACCCATCTACCTATTAGAACTATACATAAAACACTAAAAGACTGTTGGAGAAATCTGTCAACTATCATGTCAAGAAACATGTTGGATCTGCTTTTAACAGTATAATTTGTTCTTTAGAAAGTCAACTATGTTAATAAGTAATTATTGTAAGTACTTAAGTTGCTTGTGGTAGAGTCATCATGCTACAAATATGTAAATATATGATATTGTGCTAGTCATTTCGTATTTCTTCAGTCTTGTAATTCATGCAGTAAATCAGACAAGTTCCACATTTTCCCAGACCATCCTCTACTATTTCTTGTGTATCCTTCTCATTGATCCACATTGTACCAATTAGGAGTTTTCAGAACCTCTTAGCATGTTACAGAGTATGTTAATTATGTGTTGAGAAGAAGGGTAGATATCAAAATCTACTGCCATCTGTCATCTTTTTCTCCCCCCTCTTTTTCTTCTTCATTCACAATTTTCCCTGAGACTTTCAACATATTTTGGAACCCCTTCCCCTCTGCCAGTAAAGAGATAAAAATATTTTTTTTAATTGACAGAGCTACTCCTTACCTTTTTTATTGAAGATATTATCTAGGAGAAAATAGTTAAACACACATTCATTTAGCATGGACTCAAAAGCATGGCCCCTAGAGGTATCGAGTACAGCATCAAACAGAAAAATTAAAAATACATATATGAAAGATAAGATTTCTGACAATCAGGTCCTGCTTGGTCTTTGCAATCCATTAGGGACTGAAGATCTTTCACAAAGAGAGAGATTCTTGCAGAAAGAGAAGGAGGGGACATCAGTCATCATATCTTGCTCTGCGCTGGTGCTGCTCATGGATACTACTCTGAGTCTTTAAGGCTCCCTCCAGGTATGGAGTTGGCCCAGCCACTTAATTCCAATATCCCCTCTCCTCCATCACTGTGAAACTACGTCCATACATTTGAAATATTCCAGACATCCACTCAAGGGCCACAGGTTTTCTGCTTACCCCAGTTCAGGGAGAATAGTTTATTTCCCATGCAGAGGCTCACTCTCTCTCTGTATACTTCAAAGTGATGGGAGTAGCAATGTCTTCTCCTGAAGCTGCAACCAGAGGAAGGATTGGGGTACAGGGGTCAGGGGTGAAAGGGATATTACATCTAGTTCCATCAACATCAAAAACAGATACCAAAGTCTACATAGGCCCTAACCTTGAATACAGAGCACCCAAGGAAAAGCAGTGAAACACCCTTCAGTGAGAGTCCTTGACAGGACCTGCTTGACTATGGGTGTTAAATGTTTGCAATCAGAAAGCATCTATTAGAAAGACCTCCTATTCTGAGAAAAAGCATCTAGTAGGCTATGTAGGCATGACTCAAGGTGATATAGTCACTTACTGGATTCAGGGTATGACTAATTGCTAATGGAGGCTTTTCAACACAGGGATTAATCATCTGCCCAGAACTGGGCATCTAAAATTTAGACTTCTGAATCTAAAAAAATTACCCAAGACACCACCAAGATTCATGAGATAAAAAAAAAATCTTTCCATAATGCAATCCATTTTAAGATAACATCTAACTGGAGCAGACAACGCCCATACGTGCTTTTTGGACTATGAAAGGAGCTTACATTGACAGAATTCGATTCAGATATCTAAGTATCAGATACCTAAAGCTGGGTGTCTTAACCTAGAGGAGATACATCCCTCTGCCCCACAGAATTTGAGATATGAAACTGAGATGGCTGTGGTAGGGCCTCTGTCACCACTCAGTGGGAAGGTGCATAATTCTCACCACTGACAATGGGATAAATAGAAAATGGTTATGCATCTAGATCAAACACCAGATTTAAACACTTCAAGTTAGGACTAAATGTACCTTGAGTGCTAACTTTGGGAACACACAAACAGACATAAAGAAAAGGCTGTAGTAGCAGAAGTGACAAGTCTGAACTGCAACCCTCAGTTCCATATCCACTAATGAAAGACATTTGTGCCTTAGAGAGGACTTCTAAATATATAGCAATATAGGAATTAAATAATCTGTATATGGTTTATCAAATCAGCTCTTAGCACAGAAGTATGTCTCTCTAGCCAAGACCAATTCTAAGGTCACCCCTATTCCCACAAGAATATCTTCTGCTATAATACAAGCTAGTAAAGCCATTTCCTTTCCAGCTTTATGAAATTACCTTCCCTTTTTCCTTTCTTTTTACTCCAACCCTACTTGCATGTTAGCATTGAGGGCATTTACCTGAGGGTTGAATTTGGACTTGTTCAGGGCAACAAGAAAACTGCAATTTCCTTTCCAAATGGATGGAGAAGGGTTCCAACCCTGTTTTTAATACAAAAGGTGGACAGTGGACTTGGAATTAATATGGCCAGGTTGTTTCCTCTGAAGTCAGTCCTCAGGGTAGTCTGAAGGGCTAGTTGTGAAAATGGTGCAAGAATGGACAAGTGTTCAGAGTAACTAGAACATACAGGCAAGAAAGATTTGAAGTGCTCCTAAATGAGTATCCAACTCCTAATGTCACAATAATGAGTTTCACTGAGAAGTGAGTTGGCTGCATTGGTATGGTGCACCTTAGCTGTCACAGTGTGAGTTGCTTCATCCCACACTGCTGCCACAAGAAAGTGAGTTGGAGCAGGTAGATATTAAAATGCTACAAATGGGAAAGCCTTGAATAAAGCAGCTGCCATATGTGCTAAGCAAGCATTGGTAAAGAGTGCAAGCCTTTCAAAACAGGGCTCGGTGTTTCAGGTTTTTCCAGCTTCACATTGTTTTATGTGACAGAATGCCTTTAATTAGGTTAGCAAAGGCTGAGATAATGTCTATGTTTGGCAAATGTGCTCTGCAATGGCCTGAGGGCTTCTCTGTGGTACTGAGTAGCTTCAGTTCCTGTGAATGCTGGAGACTACAGACTGAAACCTCTATCCTAGGCAAATGATGATTGCATCATTAGTAAGCAGCTAATGACTTTCTCTTTTATCTTAACTGGATCATGGCTTTTTTAAAGGTTTTATACTCTTTATTTTCTCCCACTTGTCAGTTCAAGTATTGAAAAATGGACTTCACTGCATATTTGGGGCTCTTGAGCACCTCCTCCCAAGGAGGCAAATACAGAAGGTCTAGTAAATGTGTTTTCCTTGAAGTACTCATAAATAAAATATCCAACTGTGCTCCTGAAGAAGATGGCTTTTCTCATGCACAAAAAAAATTCCAGTTGTGAGGCTTTGCTTGCTGTGTGTACTCACATTTCCTCATGCAGACTGTGCAATGTTTTCAGGAAGCAGATTACAGCAACAAAAGTAAGAAATGAAAACTAGCACAACTCAAATAACATTCAGTTTTTTGGGTGTGTGGGGTTTTTGAGTTTTTTTGGTTTTATTTTTGTTTTTTTATTTTATAAAATCTTGCTCTCTCCTCTCTTGTTTTCATTTTGACTGTTTGGAAAAATACCTGTGATTTGTTCAGTCTTGACAAGTAATTTCTTTTCCATGTTCGATCACATAAGAATCCCAGATGATCCATACCTTTTAAGGTATGTGAACTACATTTGACTTTAAATAGCAGTATTCAACCATCTAAAGTTATGTACCTGCCAAAATGCTCTACTGAGTCAGACTAATTCAGAAGAAGCATAACCTTTAAATATACTTTTCAATTTAATGCAGACAAAAAAAAAAAAAAGTGCATAAAACAAACACACTCATGTCATCACCTTGATATGATGGATTCATTCTCTGTTAAGAGCAGTAGAAAAAAAAGTCTTTCACAAATCTTCCACATGCCAGGACTGGTTGGAAAGTTAAATTATGAAGCTTTGTCTATGATTGCTAAATCAATTAGACATTTTGACATTCATGTTAATGAGAATAGAAACTAGTTTTGGAGAATGATAAGATCCTTTACCGATGTGCTCACCACACTGAATGCATGGCAAGGAAAGCATTAAAAACCTTTGAAATCAATATGAAATAATGAATTCTAAGCTGTTAAAGGGTGCTTCTCTTACATAAAGCCTGTCACTGAGGACCTGGTAGTACTGTCTGTTTCCTTCTCACCAATATTCTATAAAGCCTGTTGTATTAGGTGACATGAAAAATAAGTGAATTAATTGAAAATGGCTTTCTCTAACTTTATGCTTTATAAGTATATTATACAATGGAAGACTTGTCTCTTGATTTTCTCTAGGGCTAAATAGAACATCAAATGATAAAAAAACTCTCATTCCAAAACTCAAGAGGCTATAGAAAAATAAATATTTTAACTCATACAGAGAAATCCTTGCACTGGACCAAGATCATTATAATAGCAAGGAAAAAAAATAGTTTAAAAAAAAGGAATGGTAGGAAATTTTAATTTTGCTGCATGATTCTGCTGTTTAATATTTGCATTCCACCTTTTTCTATGCTGAGGTGAGGTATGAGAGAGTACTGATGTAACTTTAGGGTTAGAGCTAAGCATTGTCAAGTTCTACCAGCTGATAAGAACAGTAGTCCCTAAATTGTCTTAAACCTTCACATTTCCTAGTCTTCTCATCCCCAGTAATCCATTTCACAGAATCCATCTGTAATCCCTTCTCCCTCATGTCTTACCTTTCCTACCATGCTACAATACATTCCCTTGATTTCCCATGCCATGTACACAGTATTCCTTTGGGCTCTGAACGGCACACAGCTGGTGCGACAAGTTAGGCTGAAAGTCAAAGCAAAGTGCTAAAGATCAAATGGGCAGCAGTAGAAGCTGCTGCATCTCACACTATCACACCACCAAAGCCACAAAAATGACAATCAACAACCTGGCATCCATCATACCGGGAAACAGAGGGATTTTGAAATTCACGTGGAAAAGAGCAGTCTGCTTCTTGTGAGATGCATATGGATAATGGTCATAGTGCAGGTGGTACATGGCAATTGTAGGAGAAGGAGATTTGGAAGCACCAAGTTTTGAGGTTCAGACCTAGGATCCCACTTCCTTAAGGCAGATAAGTTATTCATCTCTTACACTGATTGTTTCCAAACACCTGTAATGAGTGCTTTTTCCTTTACCCCCAATTCTGTGTCCTCTTAAACCTTTTCTTTCTTTATTGGAGCTGTTTTTTTATAAATTTTAAGCAAATCATTGTGTTGAAAGTGCCCTTAGGAGATATGGAGGAGTGAACAGAGCACAGATGAGATCAAAAGTGTCATCTAACAAGACCTGACTGAGGTTGAATGGCAAATATTTCACATGTATTCCTGAGTTTGTAATGAAGATAAGTGGGAGTGCACGTCTATGAAATATTCCCTTAAGATGAGAGTCAATATTACATTAACATCATTAACATTCAGATGATGCACACAGTTCAAGAGCATCTTGAAAACCATGTAACACAGTTAACCCTTATTGCTGCAGTATAATGTTGCCCTTTAACTTCCAAGAGTAATTTAGAAATAATTTGTTATACAGAATTCAATTATGTGGGTTTTTTCCTTTCTTTAATCCTTTTTTTTTTTTTTTTTTTTTTTTTTTTTTTTTGCCATGCATGAGACATGAAGGATCTTAGGCTTTTCTTTCTGGGATGGATTAGTGCAGCCCTTAATTTTATATTGTTTCACTCCCATGTAGTATCAGGTTTTCAAGAATAAAGATATCCATAGGAAATTAAATTTTGCTTAAATATAGTTAACCTTGTGTTACAAAGAGAGATTTTTATCATAAGACAAAAGAATAGTAGTAATAATAAAAAAAAATCTTAGAAATTACTAAGAATGCTTTAAGGGTAATTAAAGCCTAATTAGAAATAGAGATGTTATCTGTATGATAATTGTTACCATTTTATTCATGCCAGTGCATAATTTCTCTAAGTGATACAATGTGGTTCTATCCTGAAAGCATGCACTCATAAATTACACAGCAGTTAGTGGATGAATTAGTAAAATAACTGTGTTTTGTTTTCCGTAACTAGTTGTCTTCTAAGTACTGATCTGATAATTTAAATTAATCATGGAGAATATTCATGAAAATTAGCATCAGTTGCCAGAAAGTTCATTAAAAGGAATAATTTACATTTGAAATAAAATGTTAACTACAAAAAACCCACCTTGATGTGACAAAAATTCTGGATATTATGGAAGAAAATACGAAAAATAATTACAGGAAAAAATATTTGAAAATACTTGGGATAATGAGGAAAGAGTAATCAATTCCTCTTTCAGTCTTATTGTTCAAAACTGATCTACAGATATCATAACTTTATTTTTTTTTAACTGTCTTTGGTTAATACAGGTTTATCAAAACAATTAATTTTTTCAAATTAGATATTTTAAGTGATATATTGAATGTCAACATATTTGTACTTAATGTTCTTTTTCATCTATTAAACATAGATTGACAATATTTGCTATAAATGAGGGATTTTTATGTTATTGTTATAACTTAATTATGACTTTTTAGATAATCAAGGATTCAGGAACAATCATGAAATCACCAAAGAGAGAAAACTAGTCACTTAGTCTTTCAAGGTGCCACTTACAAACATGGTAAATAGATTCTTGATTGTATCCAGAAGGCATTTATTTCCTTTTTCTGATGTCTTCATAAAAATGTTAGAAACAAATTAACATTTTTTTTTGCCAATAAATTTGGTTTTAAATATAATTTAAAAAGCTCTCAGTTAACTTTATTTTCTCCATGATAATAAACACTAGGAAATCAAATTTGTTCACTTGTTAGTAAATGTTCAAATACCAACAAGAAAATATTCCCAATAGTACAACAGATGTTGAAAGGACTAAACAACATTTAACTGTTGCTCATTTTTCTAGTTGTGATTACCCATTTTATAATGTAATCTATGTGCATCCTTCTGAAAAATATATCAGCAAGTCAAGTCAATTTTAAAAATCCTATTTTATGCCCTAAGAGTAAGTGTAAAGCCACCAGCTGAGAATTCTTCTAATTCTGAAAGTTTCAGATCCACATCATTCATATCAGGTTTTTCCTTCCAGCAGCAGACAGAGGGTCCCCCAAAAGTCATGCAATTTTCAGACATTGCATGACTATACACCACAGCCTTCAGTTTGGTTATTTTGCAAGTGAGCATGTGGGTTTATTTTTAAAATAAGCTACATTAGTTGCTATTATCTAAATAATGTACTTCATACAGATTTAATTTAAAGTCTTGTTAAAGTTACAATCAAGTGAGCTCCCCTGAAGAAGGAGCTTTGCTTTACTTGAAGTGGATAGTCATGGATAGCTATTTAGTTCATGGCTGAGAAATAAGACAGGGGATTACAATTCAGGATTTTCTGTAAAAGAGATTGCATTGCTTCAAACTCAGCCACCACCACAGTTACAGCTGACTGCTTCCAATAACACAGCTCCATCTCCCAGTCACACCAGGCTGCAGGGCAGACTAAACCAAAGCAGAGACAGCTGTATTGTAAACATCTAGAACTGGACCAGATTCCTAAATTCCCTTTATATTCAGTGGAATGAAGCACGACTTTTAAAGGCATGATTCACATCTGTTTAAGAGAAATGTCCTCAGAGTTCAGGTGTATCTCAGTCCAGAACCCTGAATCTTCAGAAAAACCACTCTTCTACCATTTCCATTCAGCCTCATTTCTTCCAGCCACAAACAAATGAAGAAACTAACTTAACAGTAACTTATTAAAACATTCTGCCATTTGCAAGAAGATATTTTGGGTGTTATTTCTAGTGGTTTCTGTCTTGGATCTTATACTAAATTGTTCAAATCCTCTTTTTATTCAAACTTCTTACTAAATGTGAGACGGCAAATTGCATTGGCTGGCTGGCCATGAAGATGATTTCCTGATCACAAGTTTTGGACCTAAACAGTTGAAATGGGCAGAGCTGTATTTTGGCTGAAAGAATAAATTTCCAAGAAAAACCTTAAGTTTGAATAATCAGCCATAGGTTAATGACTACTTTAATAAATACTACATGGATTTCTTCCTACAAAGCAGCCAGGTAGCTATACACTGAATATATTGATTATAGTCACTACATCATTGAACCATAGAGTGTTAAGGGGTTGGAATGGACCTTAAAGATCAGCTGGTCCCAACTCTCCCTGCCATGTGCAGGGATATGTCCCACTAGACCAGGTTGCTCAAGGCCTTATCCAGTCATCCTGACAAAGAGTCCCTCTTTGGGTCCCCAGTACATCCTCTTCAGATACTGGAAAGCTGCCATGTAAACTTCTCTTCTCCAGGATGAAAAGCCCCAACTTTTTCAGCTTGGCCACACAGAGGAGGTGCTTCAGTCCTCTTCTCAACGTCATGATCACCTGTGGGCTTGCTCCAAGAGTTCCATGTCCTTTTTATGTTGGGGGGGCATCAGAACTGCACTCCTACTCTGCTGGGGAGTGAGCAGAGAAGACGGGGAGAATCTCCTCCTTCAACCTGCTGGCCACACTGCTTTTGATTCAGCCCAGATTCATTCCATTGGCCTCCTAGGCTACAACTACACACTGATGGCTCGTGTTGAATTTTTCATTAAAAATATATATAATTATATATATATATGTGTGTATATATATGCAACCTTTACATATTTTGAATAAATGCTCCTCAAAATATCAGTTAATAATCATACAGACATGGTTTGATACACAGTCTCTTTTATTTAACCAGCAAAGACAGCACAAACTTTTTTACCATGAGAGAGTCTTTTCTCAGGTCAGTTTCTTGGGGAGCTCTTGACTATTGTCATCCTTGTCCATTAATAGGTATAACCCACAAAGAGTGACAAGCCTTTTAGGGTTTCAGGCCAGAGATTTCTACACATCTACAGCTGTAGATGTGTAGAAAGTCTGCAGCTGGCAAAGCTGACCAAATATTCTTATTATTTGTTCATCAGCACTGACAATTTAATTCCTCACCCAGCGTCACGTATGCTTTTGTGAGAGCATTTGTCCTTAAGTACCACTAACCTATTTTTAGTAACAGGCTTTTCAATGCAAGCTGAAAATTTATTCCTGACTTTACAGTAATAACATTGACTTGAATATTTTAAAAGCCTCTAAGTAACTAGGAGAATGTATTTGAGAGTGTTTATGACCTTGAATGATGGAAATATTTCAACAAAAATTTTAGGATAAGCTTAGACAGCCAATTTCCAGGAAAAGTGACCTTTTAACAATATTTCCACTTAATCAACTGAAATTATTCTTCCAAACACCTTATCAGATAATACTTCTGTGGCCATCTCCTACCTTTTGTTCAGAATGTGACTCCCTGAAAAAAATGGTTTGATGCCAAATCGACATCAGGAAGTTACAGAGTGACTCTTCCAACCCACTACTCTCAATATAAAAGAACCAGATGAGATCCTGGAATTGCTGAAACTGCAAATCTTGGCAAACTTCCTCAGGATATCTAAATTCAAATCTTCTTGCCTGACTTTTATTAACAGTAAAAATATGAAAGATTAAAAAGGTCGGCTTACTAAATATTTGCTTTGGATTCAGCACTTAATACTTGCAAAGTTCTTGCAATTTCATTGGAAACCATCCAGTAGAATGTCTCTGTATCCTTTATCTAGGTATCAAAGCTGTAGATAATGAAGAAAATCTTCTAAGTAATAATTTTAAATAGCTACATAATCCATAACAACTGATTATTTAATTAAAGCTGTCAGTGCTAGTGCACTCTATATATGCACCAAATGTACATTAATTTGTCAGATGTACTAATTAAAAAAAGAAACAGCAAGGAAATTCAATGCCATCTAACACAATTTGTTCCTTATGTACTAATGAAGTTACATGTAAGAGTTGAAGTTTCTCATGACCAAGATTGGACAGTATTCATTTCATTGTTGTTTTTCTTTTTATCATCAGAATCAGTTTTTCCCCATTTTCAGTCTTCTTTCGCTTATTTAATTGTGAATTATGTTATTCTTTCCACAGCTACTGTCTGTGAGACTGTGCCAGGATCTCTCAGTAACTGCTTCCTGAGAAACTGAGAGCTGTCTATAAGAGCTATCCCTCATGCATTCCCCTCCTTTGTTCCCTTTTATTAGCCATTTCTATGTGGATATCTTCTCACCTTTTCCCTTTTGAAAGAATTCAGAATGGATCTTCTTGTTCCTTAAGTCTTTCTCCTTCTTATTCTTTGCCACAGTGAATAAATCATACATTTTTATTAATTTATTTCTTTCTACTATCTGTTAGAAGAAAGGAAACCTTGTCTGGAAATCCTTTCAGAAAACTTTTAATTGCCAAAAGATAATATTTTCAATAAGATTTCTCTGATTTAATATAAAATGTCACATTTATTCAAACCCAGAATCATGCAGAACAGTCTTGGTCTGGAAAGTCTAAGTTTTCTGCTTCTCAAGTGAGTGTATTTCCCTGGGGTTGTGACTTGGATTCTTGACTTCTCAATTTTACTTTTTTAATTACAAGGATAATTACAGAAATTTTAAAAAGCTTCACAGAATAAGAAAAGTATGTCCTGATCTATTTCAATGTAAGTACACCTCCATCTTAGATTGCTGTACCTCAATCTTTCTTCAGATGTCACTCATCCTTCCTTTGTTAGCTACATATTGCTCAATGCCCTGGTAAATACTTAAATTATTTTTATTCTTTCGACTTTATATGTTGCTGGTTTTTCTCTCCAGATTAATTTATCCAGTTCAGAAATAGAAAAGTCAGGATTTCTTGGAAAGTCAAAAATATGTTCTATATTAAAGTGACTCTAGGAAAAATATAACTAAGAGCAGTAAAATTTTCTTTATTAGAAAAAAAAGTATTTAAAACATTAAGGTATGATTTTCTGCTCAGTATCTGTTTGTCAACCTGTAAGCCTCAAAAATTTTAGGTTTTTCCTGGCTATATTACTTGGTGTAATAAAGGACATTATCCTTCCTTTCAAAACTGTGTCTGCTGGAACTATTAGACCAATACAACAACTTGACTGAAATTCAGTTAAGGAGAGGTAATGCTCAGAACAGCACTTTGAGGGCAGCACAGGTATTAATGTTTGAGACAATGTTTGTACCTTCAAACATCTTTCAAACTGAAAAGCCTTCCATAGCATCAGAGTTCAGATAATTCAGACATAAACATAGATTAATCACTCATGAGACATTCTGCTTAGAGTTGCAAAAGCTGATATACATCTTTTTCAGGGATACATACAGTTTATATAATCATTTTACCAGCACTTTTCATAATATCTGTACAAAAAGAAAGCAATCCCATTGTCATTGGGCATAATGAAATAATTTGTGTATAAATAGAAAACAGATATTTCCAGTCTCATTCATCTGAGTTCTTTTAAAAATCTACTTCAGAGAGGTAAGAATTTACTCTATTCCCAATTACACCACAACAGTGGTACCCTATACGGTTAACTGAAAGCAGATGTCCAGAATTCACTCAGTGATCCCATCCAGAGTGACAAATGTCTTCTTAGAATTATCTTTAGAATCAGATTTTCCTACTGCTTTCAAATAGGATGTTGAATGATAATTTGGAACAAGTTTTGGAAAAGAGTTTCAAATGTTGAACTGTGTTAGTAATAAGAGTTATATTTATAAGATTTTGCTAGTTTGGTATTATAATCCACTTCTTACAAATAATAAGAGATAGGAGGTGTGGAGTTCATTCACAGAAATTGCAGTGGTCACTGTCTGCAGTTCTATAATTTAAAAATACATAAGAGTAAGCTATAGGGATGCCTCCAAAGGTAGTCTCCAAAGAAAATCACTTTGGGATGTTTCCAAATATTAGAACAAGAATAACTGGATCTGTCCTCAGTGCTGTCCAGGCCTCCCCATGCTCAATGGCATGGTGCTGTTGTGAGCCACTTGGCTTCACTCCCATTGCTCAGGTAGGGAAGACAGAACTCCTTTGATCAACTGTGACTTTAGACTCAGTGAGGAATATGAGAGCTGGCAGATGTCTCCAGAGAGCTTTTCCACCTTCTACATCTCTGTAGTGGATGCGTATTGTTTGGTTTCTGCTGGAGAAAATCTCTTTTGAAAAAATAATAACAAGATACGTACCTGCCATAAAATGTATTTTCCTGTTATAAAAATATTCTTATATAAATTCTTGAAGTTTTGTTGTTATCTAGTTTTTATATAGCCTTGCTTTATAGTGATGCTCTCAGTAACTACTTGGAAGGGTGTTCAGGTTCTGTGATGAAAAGTGTCAAGGCAGACTACTCAGTTGGAATTTCTAACAGACACAGTAAAAATTTCCTTTCATAACTTTTTAAAAAGTGAATTTTAAATGTCTCTAGACATGGTTGCAGTGAATGCCACATTCCTCTGTCCCTAGAAATCATTTTTAAACAACTAAATCTCTGACTCATCTTTTTTTTTTTTTTTTTCTCCAACTAATATAGCATTTACTTGCAACATGACATAAATATTTTGGAATAGATGTCTGAAACAGATGAGTCCTTTCAGCTTAAAACAAAGAATGACAGTTTGTGCCCAGTATTCTTTCTGAAAGTTTCAGAATCCTTTTTATGATATAATCACAAATTATAATTGTGTCATTATGCATAATTACTCTACACCATTACATCACATAATTGGATCAGTTGAAGTTCTAATTGCACAGTTAGAGAGATTTGCTATAAGTATGTTTGGGATATAATTACACTAATTTCATAATTCTGGGACCCGCAGAGTCCAAATTTTGTTAAGATGAACGTTTATTTTTGTAGTTCTGTCTCACAGCAGAAAAATCTTAAGATGGTATTTCAGTTGTATAACAGTCCATATTTGTTTCCACCAGTATGGTATTAATTTTATTTGTATTTCTGATGTATTAAATTCTGCTTTTATGCGTAAATATTAGAACATTACTTGGTCCACAGCAATGTTAAACCTGCTTATACATGCCACCCTGGCCACTGATCTAGAAATGAAAAATATCAAGCCTAGTGGTCAGCACATGGCAAAAGCAGATGGGCAGAGACCAGCAGGATCAGAGCCAGCTGGTGTGTGAGGGACAGGGTCTGCTTCACAATCTTGTGAGGGAGCCAGCTCAGAGAAGTTGATGTGGAATTACTGGGACACTATTAATATCCTGCTTCTTTAATGAAACATCTGTGGACGGGCTGCAGCAGCTCGGGCACCACCTGGAGTATTGCCAGCTTTGGAAAAGCAGAAGTCATCAGTCAGACAGCAAAAAGCCTGACAGTGACCTTATGATATTGGCACTAGAAGTAATCAGATTATGTTTTCTATTCTGTCTTTTGACTTTTAAATGACCACCTGCTCCCCTTCTAACAGTAATCAGTGTATGACGATTTCAGGTTGAAAAGTCAATAAGATGCAACTCTTCCTAGTTCTTCCATTTGTTCTTTTAGCTAGTGGAACTGCAGTAATTTAATTTTACTCTCTTGAATATTACAGTTTTTTCTTGTGTCTATAGTAGGTATTAGAAAACGCTTACTATATATCCACAAAAACATAAAAGAAGTAAGAATTTTTTGTATTTATTATTTTCACATCTGATACATTGAAAACACTGCTCAGCCTAACTTTGGGGAAAGGAGTAACATCAGAAATACAGAAAAATTTGCAGCAGTAATAAATGTATGTATTAAAAATCGCCATCATCATCTTCAAAGCAAATTCCCAAATGATTACAAGTCACTGAGCTGGACCTCTATTGGAGTATATATAAAAGACAACTGGGTTGCTCACACAGAGTCACACAAAATCACACACTTGCTGTGTTCAGAAGGAGCCTCTGGAGGTTGCGCAGAAGTATCCGTTTGCTTCTTCCTATACTGAAATGGAACAATATGCCTAAACTTCATCCTGTACGACTGAAACTTTTTTCTTTCTTTGTACACAACTCAATATTCTTGTTCTACTTTTTTTTTCTTTTTTTTTCCTAGTGTCTGTCAATACTGCTTACATATAGTGTTCTCCAATTATATTTAATATTAGAATTACTAATTTAAGATTTGGTGACTATTTTTATGTAATAGAAATATGTAATGCTATAATTAAGTCTCCAACTGCAAAATAGCCTTCATGTAAAAAAGAATTTATTCTTAATCCCTTTCTAGAAGACCTGTCTATAATTCCAGCAAAAATATTTCTCTTGATCTTTACATCTATTACTCATGAACCTTGCTTATAAGGATTTTGCCTTAGCCTGCCTTCTCTGTTTCCTTTCTTATGATCTCTAGCAGTAACTGGAATTCCTGCTTTGATGTTACTGTGGAGGGTCTAATTCAAAACTGAAGCCCACATGGAGGAACAAGAACCCACCCGTGCCTCCAGCCCCGTCTCCAGCTCTCTGGGCTGTCAGACCACAGAAATATCAACACTTTTTGCCTTTTCCTGCCAGCATGAAGGTCTCTTAGCCAACTGGTGCATAAAAATTGTTCCTAAGAGGGTGAGGGACCCAGCACCAATGACTGATCCTTTACAGCAGCAGCAGGCAGAGCAGACATGGAAAATCCCAGTGGCAGTGCAGGAGGTCACTGCGGACCTGTGGAGAAATGAGCTTACCCTGCTCCTGTGTTACTTGTGCTCTCATGCCAGACAGCTAAGATGGGTGCTACCTGTAAATAACTAAACCAATGAGAAGCAATTTCTTCCTTTATGAGGTTATAATAAGCCATAGAGGTAGGCTTTGTTTTGGTGTAGACTATTACTGAAATTTCTTGATACTCTTCATTTTATATATATTAATATGCATCTATTTAAATATATAGAAAACAGTAAGGATAAAAATGCCAGTGTTTCTGCAGGTGGATAAGAAATTTATTTTGTTCCTTCCAAATTAAATATTCCTGAATGTTCTTTTGATTCATCTTTTTTTTCCTTATAATTACCATCTTATATAGTGGATTACAAATCCTAAAAGGAATAAAAATCTGCATACATGAATCTTTATGTTTTGTACCATAATAAAAGGATAATCAGTATAGAACCAGACTGCACAAGGTAATAAATAACATTTTCAAGTAATTAAATACCAGCTTATAGATGAAGTATTTTCTTACCTAAAATGCATTTAGTAAAACTATAAGGCTAAAAATTCTTCTTTTGCAAGCATATTTTTAATAGCTAGCTATCCATAAAAAAAATTTTGTTTCTTCTTTTAATGTTTCTCCTCTGTTTTTAAGTGTGTAAAGCAGAAGAAAAAAATTTGAGTTTCTTAATAGAAACCCTATGAAAAAAAATACTTTATGTGGAGGAGAGGAGAGGAGAGGAGAGGAGAGGAGAGGAGAGGAGAGGAGAGGAGAGGAGAGGAGAGGAGAGGAGAGGAGAGGAGAGGAGAGGAGAGGAGAGGAGAGGAGAGGAGAGGAGAGGAGAGGAGAGGAGAGGAGAGGAGAGGAGAGGAGAGGAGAGGAGAGGAGAGGAGAGGAGAGGAGAGGAGAGGAGAGGAGAGGAGAGGAGAGGAGAGGAGAGGAGAGGAGAGGAGAGGAGAGGAGAGGAGAGGAGAGGAGAGGAGAGGAGAGGAGAGGAGAGGAGAGGAGAGGAGAGGAGAGGAGAGGAGAGGAGAGGAGAGGAGAGGAGAGGAGAGGAGAGGAGAGGAGAGGAGAGGAGAGGAGAGGAGAGGAGAGGAGAGGAGAGGAGAGGAGAGGAAGAAAATATACCAGCAAAGAGTGTCTGCAAATACTGGCATCAATAAGATACTGTGAAAGCATTTTTAGACGAAGTGAATTTATTTCTTACTGCTGTGAATTTTGCTGTGTTTGTAATGTACTGTATCAAATCACTTGAATAAGGAAAAATTTACTTGCTTCTGGGAATGAAACCACTGCACATTTCGACTGCCTGAGAAGATATCACTTAAGATGAAATAAGTACAGAACCATACAAAAGAAAAAATTGTTTCTGGTAAATACTATATTGTCTCCATTTTCTCCTAGATTTCATCTGTAGCAGGGGTTTAAACAGACATTTAAGATTGTACCATAAACTTCCTATTTAGGGTTTCTGCTGCTATTAGATGCAGGGCTGATATTCAAACCACACAGGGAATTCTTCAACTTATTCAGTTTTGTCAGGTGAAAACTCCAAAGAACTCTATCTAAATTGGGAACCCAAATCGCCTAAGCTACTGCATTCTAATTTCTTTTGGTTACTTCACGATGCTCTTCTAAGCTGAAACACAGGGAAAGAAATGCCCTTTACAATGTCACCATTATGGATCAGGCGATAGAAATGGTCCTTCTTAGCAAACAAAGACAAGACAGACAGTCTCACTCCCTTTGTAACTGTATGATTCCCTGTATCTTTAACCTCTGATATTTCTATCTGAAGTTCACATTTTAATAGTGCTTAATCAGTAATTGATATCTTTTGTTGATGGGTGTAATGAGCAGCTAAACATTTCCTGTTAGGTTATAATTATTATTATTATTTGTTGCTTTTATTGATATTCTATCTAACTCCCAAGAAATACTGAAGGTCCATTTATTAGATATTATACAAATTTATAGAATGAACTAATCATTATGGGGAGTTTACACTTTAAATGGACACAGGAAATGGAAGGACCTCTGTTCTAAAAAAAAGATTCACAGCAGTCACAAAAATAGAACTGTCATTGTCTTTCTCCGGGCTTTCCTCTTTGGTGTTCTACAGACTGTCGGATTTTAAAGATCTGTTCCTTAGAATTAGTGAATTCCAAATTTGCCAATAAAGTCAATCTTGCGAAGGAAGATGGTATAAAGTACAACAAAAATTTGAGGTTACCTTCCATTTTCATTTAAGGATATGCATCCATCATGCAGTCTAAATGTAATTACAAGCAATAAAAGTGTTCTCTTTAGACCTAAGCAGCCTTCTTAAGAGCGTTTACATGAAAGGCATAGGAATCTGAAAATGATAATCAATATCCAGACTGATAGCAAAAGAGAGATATCATTTCTTCTGAAATGGTATTCAGAAAAAAATTCTTTGATAGATGGAAGCAGAGCAGCAAGTTGATAATTTTTACCCTCAGCAAAGGTACAGCATATGGAAACCTAGATTAAAGCCTTCAGAGAGGATGTTGGCTTTACTGACTTTTTAAATAGGCTTATTTTTCAGCTTTTGCAGTTTTGTTGGGCTGCCAAATATGGTGGCAAGCTACCAACAATACTAATAGTCTAGCTGTCTACAAGATGCAATAGTGATCCTAATTAAGACCTGCAAGTGAAAGAACAAGCAGTTGAATGCAAATTGCAACATTCAGTTGATTATTTATACAAGAATGAAAATTCTCTTCTCTTGATTAAATTTCTCTTTAGAGGCTGAATTTATAACTGACCATTTCTCTGGTCTTTTGAGAAAAATAACTAGAATAAACAGCTTGAACTTCTTTTATTTGAGAAAAAATCATCAAAACTAGCATAGTTACAAGACTCTCCACGATATGCAAATGACACTAATAGTATTCCTAAATGTTTCAATTGATCTCTCCTTTTGAATGACATACAAATCCAACTTTGGTTTCCTTTTACACCCTCCAGACACGGAGAGTGGGAATGACTTCAAAGCACACTGGGATTGTGAGATTTCATGTCTGATTTCAAAAGGGGCCTTTATGCTCTCCACTATCAGCTCTCTGTAGATTCTGCACCTGATGAGCAGATTTATGGCCTGCCAGCATGTTATAAAAAAATCTTGTTTTGATTTTTGTATGCTGAAATTTATTTCATCTGGTAGTAATCACACCAGAACTTCCATGACAAATGATGGTATATCTTATCAAACACAGCTAAAACCAGAAATATCACAGTTCAGAGCTAACCATGCTGTGTAGCCATAGGCCTTCCACACAGATCATCTCCAATTCTGGCTCCTGCTGCTGCTTGAGGCAGGTGTGAGAATGGACTTTGGTCCTGTAGCACTACCAAGAGCTGACATATGCTGGAGGATTGCTAAGACCTGTCAGCTTCTTTGATGGCATCACCCACATAAAACAGATGGAAATGTGGTTGTGAAATTCCTATACGTTGATTTCCTGTCTGTGGTATCATCTAACTAAACAAATGAGAACTTCTGAGCCATATGGTCCCTCAACTGGCTCTTCATTTCTTACTCTACGGGAAGGAGAAAAGAGAGCTTTATTATAAAATATTGAACTGAAAATCCTTTTTGAGAAGGTACTGTTAAGATTATTTCCTCATAGAGATGAAAAAAAAAAAAAAACCTCTAAACCAACAGAACCAGAAGAATACAATGCATATTGGTTTTAACAAAGACAGCTGGGGACTCTGTTTATTTTTTCCCCTGTGATGTCTGTGTGTCATGTTTCTGGAGATAGAGAAGTTTAGGGTCTGGCCAAGGATATTCAGAATATAATAAATTACCCTAAATTCAGAAATTGATAAACTAGCAAAATTCTGTCCAACATATTGATTGTGATACATTTTATAGAATTATAAAAAATATCGACTGAAAATATACTCTGAAGCAAAGTCCCTATTGCACAACAGCATACATAGTGAAATTATACCTACAGGCATTCCAGCCTCTTCCACAATGCTGCCTTCAGCTCTTCCTTATGGAGAGAATTTGTTGAACTGTAAGTCATAATCCTTTAGGTAAAAAGTTCTATCAGGAAATTAAAAAAATATTAATACAATAATTTCATGCTTGTAGGAAAATAACAAATGGATACTTTTTCTCATTTAAAGAAATGGCGGGAAAAGACTACTAAAATCATTCTTTTATATTAACATAGATGAAAGGATTTTTCTTTGCTTATTCTGTTGAAAACATTTTAGCTTAATCTGAACAAGGCAGAATTCTTTTGTTTTCTAAAGGCACGGATTGCTTTACCCTCCTCTTTTAAATTGCTTCTTTTTGAGTGAGAGGGATAAAAAAATACCCAAATCCCTGGTTTTGTTGTTGTAAGGAAGAGATAGCTCAAGAAAAGAATTAAGTAAGCTGAGAATTAAAATTTGCCTGTTGTCAGGTATTGAAGCTCTTTTCTGTAAGAGTATGACTGCATTTTTCAGTGGTCAAGAAAAGATAGCCCTTCAAATTTTGGGCTGTGGCACCTTCCCTCTGTAGGAAAACAGGTCAAGAAATTAATTTGTTTTTGTTTAAACTGAGAAGTCAGCAGCTGTGACATGCTCTTCTGTTGTATGTCTGACCCTGTTACAACTTGACTGCAATTGAATAAAATCTCTTGTTTATCTTTAATGTGAATCCCTGGCCATGGTGAAGGCAAATCCGATAAAATGGCTCACTGGAATTCAGAAAAACATTCTCTTTCTCTCTCTCTTGCTCTCTCAATTTTCATGTTTTCTGGGATGAGCACTACTGGTGAACTGCCTTTTCAGGATGTTTATTGTTTTTAACAATAGAGGCAGTGTTCACTTCTCTTTTCCTGTATTTCACGACCAGTTGCTTAGCGTACACTCCAAGTTCTTTCACTGCAGCTACAGTTAAATGAACTTAACTGTAAAATAAAAAAAAAAAATCTGATTGTTATCACAGAAACACTGAAATATCAGTCAAGGATCTAGGATACAGTGTTCTGTTCTGATGAATCACCAGAAGCCAGCAGATAGTCCCTCTTGAAAAGCGTGGTGTGTAAAGATATAAAACCAGATTATAAGGGGAGTGAGTGATAGAGGGCTAATGCTGTGTCAGGCCCAGGATTGCAAAAAGAGCAGCACTAGAGGTGAAGCAACCAAGGGATGTGCTGTTAAAAGGAGATAATGAGAATCAAAGAACAAAACAAGGAAGTAAAAGGGGCATCCATGAAGACAGAGAAGAAAAAACTTTGAGTCTGGAAGCTGTCAGGCAAAGTAAGGGTGGATGGGTTTTCCAGTAGTAATAAGAAAATATTGTCAGAATAAAAATGAAATTAACTTTTTGGGACTGTTTCTTCATTCATTCCTTCATATATTCCTTCTACCTTGAACATCAATGAGAACTATTCAATGGAATTCAGAGGCAAGAGGGCTTCAGAAGTCATTATAGGGTATCAAAAGAAGAGATGGCCTTGTACAGATCTAACTCCCCTGTAAGGTGCTTGCCCCAGGGAAGGGATATGGAAATGCAAATTTTGGGGATCTGGGTCAGAAATAATTAAAGCAGTCCCGCATCGATAGAAGAAAAGTTTCTATTCTCTTCCAGATAAATGTTAGGAGCTTTCCTTTCATCCTTCAGCTTTTTATTCATCTGTCCCCTCAGTACTTGGTTGAACTAATTATTTTTATGTCAACTTGCTCACTTAGGATGTGAACAATTCGGTATTGACCAGTAAGGAAAGTGTATTGAAAAGTAAAAAAGTCATATTCCCATTTGTGAAACTGATTCTTGAAATAGACTTCTAATAGTGATGAGTGTGAACCTAAATGGCCAACACAAGAGCAAATTTTGTGTCTCAGCTGTAGAACTCCTGAATTCTGTGTTATCAGAATATCCTGACCTAGGATTTTGGTGGCAAGGCTCAATAGAAAAAACAAACAAACGAACGTCAAAAAAAAAAGAAAAAAAAAAAAAAAAAAAAAAAAAAAAAAAAAAAAAAAAACAAAACCAAAAAAAACCCACCAAAAAGTCATGGTCTACAACTTAGGAGATGGTTTTTATTTGCTAAATGTGCTGCATAAAGGAGCAGTTTATTGTCAAGGACAACACCAGCAGTTACCATCTGTCAGATGGTCCAACATACTAAGTGAGCTGGTTTTGCTTGTCAGTGATGTTTCATTGATTAGAACATTTCTTTAATCAGGTGCAGTCCCACAAAATGAAAGCACAAAGACAGGAGATGTGCACAGACCACATTTACTTTGTCAACACTGTGTGACAAATGGCTGCATTTGGCTTATGAACACAGCCATGGTTTCCCCTGCCTGGAAGCTACAGAGCAGAGGCAGGGCTGCATTTTTCTGTGCCATATGCTCTTAGCCAGCCCAGAGCTACTAAACTATATGTCCCACATGGTAACTGGGAGGTAATCCCAAACCCATAACACTGATAATCTAAGGAAACCCAAGGTTTCAAAAGCTTTACTTGTTTTCTTTTCAAAGAAAATCATGTCCTCTTCATGAGCACCCTTCAAAGAAGAAACAAGTCAGATGTCTGCATGGTTTGTGTTTTATTCTTGTTTTTTTATTTCCCAGATAAATTATTGGCTGTACCCTAAATCGATCCCAAAAGGATCAAAAAATTGGAAGCCCAAGGATATTCATGGTGATGTAGAATTTTGACAGGAAATGTTGTCCATGCTTCCCAAAGGTCACTGTAACACAGAGCTTAACACATATTTATCTGATATCTCAGACAGAGATTAACTCATTTGGCTCCTTGAGTCCAGCACTTGATCAACACTGACCCATGCCACGGATGCCTAGACTTGTATCCAGCTACAGCAGACCCTGCTTGTTTCTTGCTTCAGAACAAGCTCAGCTGCATTACCTGAATGAAGTAATATTGACTAACAACAACAACAAAAAAATAAATTTGGCACTAAGAAGCAGGAACTGGATTGATAACTGTGATAGACAAGTAAAGACTGCAGTTATTATTGTTTAATTGCCATGACAACTAAACATGGCCTTTTTGCTGAAATAATATCATGGTAACACCTTACTCATTGTAAAAAATAATAATCAGTCAACTTAGATTGCTATCAGGACTGAACTCAAGTGAAAACTGTAGACTTGGAAAAGAAAGGTTAATAAAAAACACAGAACAGAAAACAAGGTTAGAGGTGATGTTTTGCCTGTGAGGGGTTTTCAGAATGCAGAAGAAAAAGATTAGTTCCAGAGACAAGATGAGCATTAGCTCCCTGGTTTCTCCTTTCTACCAATAACCTTCTTAGAGTCATTCCAAAGCACACAAAAGAGCCTGCAGCCGTAATGCCACCTTCAACTTCTGTTATCTATCCCAGATTTCAATACATATTGCTACCAATACTTTTTCCTGCAATCTTTTGAGGCAGCTACAAATTATAATTGTTTCACACCTTTATTAGAAATGCGGATCACTTAAGTAATCGGACAGTGTTTCATGAGCTTCTTTTTCAGTTACTGGAAAAACAAAAAATTTGTGAAATCACAGCCGTGGCACTGACATTTCTCTTTTTATTTGGGCTATGACTGTGTAAACTAAACATATCCATGAAGCAACTGCACTGGCTCATTTTGATGCATTTTCTTCTATTGTGACACTGCTATATTAAAATAAAGACTAAAAGAATGCACCATGAGAAAAATAAAACACTTGATCATCTCAACTCAGTTCTTCCTACTGTTTGCTGTGCATCTCCTTATATTACTTTTTAATATTTTATAAGCATTAAAATAGCTGAATATGAAGAATTTCATTTATGCCTACCTGATAAACATTTTGCATGCTGAGAACTGCACAGGAACAAAGAATATTTGTAAAACTCAAAGCCAGTGCACCTTAACTTACAAGAGAAATAAGAATTAAAAAACCTACTGAAGAAAAAACAGTGACTAACACTTTCAGTTGTTAGGCAAAGTTTATCCCAGTTAAATTCTTTGAGAAAATGTGTATACTTTGAAGATCTGGCAAGTAAATATTACATGAAATTGAGCACCTACTGTTTTATAAATGCATTAAGGAAGTCCAGTTCTATTATTTTTTTTAATTTTATTTTTATCTTGACTGGATTTTATTTTGCAAAAGAGTTTAAATTATATTTTCATGAGTTTTCTTGAGGAAAAGCAAATGAGTGACTATAATGCCAGTCATATTGACAGAAGTGTTGCGTGGATCCTTATGTCCATAGACAATCATCCATAACTTTTTAGAATAATATTGTATTTCTTATTAAATAATGAATTCTTTCTTTTACAGTCCAATGAACATCTTCAGTCCTTAGATGCTGAACAATTAGATGGTCTAAAGAAGATTAAGAACTCCATTAGTTCTAATTTGCTATGTAATTCTGCAAAGTGGTTTGAAAGATGAAAAAGACTGAGTATGTATATTGTCTTTGTAAACAATTTATTAATACTCAGATCTGAGTAGTGTTAATACCACTCACATACAAAAAAAAATCTGTTATATAATTTTGTCTGCTGTCTTTAATAAGTTTACTGTGAAAATGTTACTTTCACATAAAGGAAAAGATTATATTAAAAATGTTGGCACTTACATTTAAAAAAACATTAAAATCATTAGTTTACATCACTGTGTTTTTTACAAAAGAGACATTATTCCCACTAAGCATCGTCAGGAAAATTTATTTTAAACCTCCAAATAGAAATTTAGTGCAGGCAATCAGTCACACTGCCCACATATCTTTTGCTTCTAAATTGCTTGGTGGCTTCCAGGGAGGTGATGCACATCATCCTGCACCCTGGCATTGCTGTGGGAGCTTGGAAGAGCACAGGAAATTCCAGACATTACCAAGTTCAATGTTCATTGCTCTACATTCAATTAAATGCTATTCATCTGTGTGTTCAGCTAGTTTAAGGACATGGAGCTAATATAATTTCTGTCTCTTTAAGTGCTTCTTACAAGTAATAACTTATCTGTGGAACAATATAACTATAAATAATACACTTCTTGTTCCTACCAAAAGAATTTTATCTTACTTTTAACTTTACAAAAGCACTATAGGACTAAAAACAGGAAATCATGGGCATATCCCTTTGAACTTCTTGCTCTGTGTTCATCCTCCTTTAACCACCTTACAATCTCATTTGACATCCAGGAACCCTAGAGAAAAAAAAAAAAATATTGTTACCAGAGAAAAAATGTCTGTCCTGAGAAAACCCTGCCCTGGCATGCACAGGATATATCCCTTTGGAGGAACATTTCTGAGAATTGTTTTTAGTTCTGAAAACTATTTCCATTTGATCATTAAAGTGCAATTAAGTCTTCATCACACATAGAATACTATGCATCATGTCAACAAAATGCGAGTTCAGATCTGCCTTATTTTACAGCTTGAAAGTTCTACCCGATACATCAGTCTTCATTCTACACTGATAAAAAACATGGCATAAATTTGAACTGAAATGCCAGAGATAAAGTTAATTTTCAAACCTGTTCAATTCAGTACTCACTGCTCAAACCAGCAAGATCTCTGATTCTAGGCACTAAGTGTTAATCAACACTTTCACACACAGAAATGGGTTCAGGGTTTGCTTAATTTGGATCATCTTTCTGGCCAAGTTAATAATGACAAAGAAAATAAGAAAGATGCAAGAAGGTAATTTTTGTATTTCTGGATGGAACAGGGTGCCATGTTTCCTCTAACCCATAATTTAAATCTATCTCAGCTGGATCATATTACACTAAAAAAAAGGCTGCAACATCTTTTAACTTATGGCACCTACTTGAATTTATTTATTTATTTATTTATTTATTTACTTTAAATGCAATTTTAAAGATTCAGTACATAGGTGCCATATAATAAATGAAGTAGAGAGGATTTATTTAGCTTCACACAACTGACTATAGCCACTCTTGGCAAACAAAATTTTTAATCTCTCCTTTATAAAAAATCCTATTAAAGCAATCAGCTGCAGGCATTGGTGAGAGTATTTAGGAAAACACCAATATATCAGAATGTTTTTGATCCTGGAGGGCTACTTTTTATTAAATGATTCTTCCCTGGACTGTCCATCTCTGACTGAGACGTGATTTTTACAAGAAGCACTCCTAAGGAAACAAGAGAAATCAAATGATCCTATATTTTTTTTGCTGAGCCTGGATCTACTCTGGAGTCTTTCCTATAACATATGACTTTCTCTAAAAGTTTCAGAGGAAGAAATCAATAGCCTCTTTCTTTAAAATCTTGATAATGTTGTGATTACTAAAATACTACTGTTAAGTGGAGTGAATATTTTCTGATTTACATTGTGGGGCCTAAAAACTGATGAAAGATGAGCTATTTGGCTGCCTTTAAAATGTTGCTTTCAAACCAAATGATTACTCCATACCTAACTATTACGCAAGTGTCTCTTTAAATTACTTTGTCTAAAAAGAGAGGTTGTTTTTTTTAAAACTCCAGTATTACTCTCATTGAAGGAATACAGAATATCACTTTTTGATACCTGTAAGCATACACAGATAAAATAATTATCTATTACAACTGTCTTCAAGCCAGTAAGATGGAGAAGTTCATCTGTCTTTAGGCTTTGCAAAGGCAGAATTCATATGAATTCCAAAAATCAGAGAAAGACCACTGTCATCAGGTGAGACCCATGCTCTGTTCTACTTTTTCCAGTGCTCCATCTGTTTATTTTCATACACTTGGTAAAACCTCATGATAAGGAATACTGGTGAACTGTGCAGTGTAGTTGTGGTAAGGCTTACTGGAAAAAAACAGCTGTGTGGGATTTTTAAAGCTGAGGAAAGAGAAAGAAGAGTGATCATCAGAACTAATGTTTTGGAGGAAGATTAGTAGCTCAGAAAAGCCATGGATTGTCTTTTAAAGCACACTCTACTGTTAATACAGTTAGAAATATTAATTATTTCCAATTAGGTAAGACTTTGAGAGTTCAGTTATTTTTTATCACTAATGAACTTGTAAAGTAATCCTTGTACATCTGACAGGTTTTGAAGTGAAAATATTTAATGACATTTACATGATAGAGTATAAAACACTGACAGGTTTCTGTGTTTTGTAAGGTCATGCAGGTGGCCAAACACCAAAGGTGAGTTGTATGTACACAAATTCTGTCCATGATTGCAAATAGACTAAAGAAGCTGAAGTTGCATTAAATCTCAAAATCACTTTTTTATAACCTTTGATATTTCATGCAGAAGTTGTATCATTATTCTTAAATTTTTCCCATAGGTTTTCCTATAGCTACACCACTGTCAGTCTTACCAGATATTCTAGCATGGTTCCAATGTGGTCTTGTAAAATCTCATGTAACAAACATGAGAAACTTGGGGTCTTGCCCTGTACTCAGCTCTGATAGATAGATCAAAGCATAATTATTTAAATTCGTTGCTACAAGCAGCTTACACACTCCCTAAATATATGTATATATTTAGGTTCAAAATGGGATTCAGGAAATTCATGAAGACTAAATATATCAGGAGCTATTAAATTAAATTGTGTGGATGCAATCTGGTTCACAAATGCCTCATACAGTAGATTGGAAGTGCCTCCCAGGCACTATGAGTTTTAACAAGTCAAATAGTTTTTGGCGTCTGTAGCAAAAAATCACACTAAAAAAAAATCCTCTTAATGGTGAGGAATTAGTGAATCAAATCAAAATTCTCAAAAAATGTAACTTATTGCAATTAATTTTAAACCAAGCCAACCAAAACTACAATAACAATGTCAGAGTAAGTACAAAGATATTGCCCATTTCCATGTTTGAATACTGACCATAATGAGAAATGCTCAGTGTAAAGCAAAGTACTGGGTTAAAGTGCTGTAAACAAACCCACCTCTTTTGAAGATGGCTCAAAAATGGGAAGCTATTGTATATAGCAAAGTAGGGCATCTGCAGAGAGTTGTTAACAATTTATTCTAATTTGTCTATGCTTAGCTATTATGCTTGCTGGAATACACTGCTGGATTTCATCATGGCTACACTTCATTGCCCACAGTATGTTGGAAGCTTACATTAAGGACTGGAAAAAAACCTGTGCTCCTAATGCAGTGAGAATATCAGATAGTGTTACATCAGGAACACAAGGACTGCTCCTCCAGGTATTTCTGTTTCTTGAAAACACACCAATTTTGACTATACTGGCTGCTTTGTGTCTCCCATGAGCTATTGAGCAGATTTCTGGTGGGACAGAGACCTCTCTTCTCCAGACTGTGCAGTGTCTCCTCTGCTGCACTTTCACAAAGGCTGAGAGCTGAGGTACCTGCAAAAGCAAAGCTCAAGAGACTTTTTTGTACCAGATTCTCCCCAGTGTCTTGGTAAATACATTGAAATGTGAAGATATGTGCCTAACTGCACCTCATACATTTTCTCCTGTCAGGTATCTCCACATCTGAGGCAGGAGATCTTGAATCACGTGAGAATTTCCATCTTCTGTCTAGCATCAGCAGCAGTCCTGCCACTGATAGAAGCAGGTTCCCCACTTGTGTCTGCAGCAGTGCAAAAATGCACTGATTAATGAACTTCTCATTCCCCTGAAAAGTGTGCTCTGCAGCCACAAGCAGTTTCCTCCAGGGAACAACACATGCGACTTCTTGAATTGATAGAAAATATCTGATAAAAAGATATTTTATTATTGTACTAATCATACCTAATTCTTTAACTAATACTTAAGATGCCTAAATGACTTCTGCTCTATAATTTATGTTGTTTCTTCAGAGGAAGTGGTTTTCTAGGTACTATTTGCATAAATACACTCTTTTTATTACCAGAATAATTTCCTGCTTTTGGAGAAAGCAAGATCTTCAGAGATGAGCATATAAGATAATAGTATTGCTATGAAAATATGAGCTCTACAATTAAAAAAAGAAAGAAATACTTTGCTTACCTATAAAGAGTCCATCTGCACATCAGTGAACCTTTTAAGTTCATAGTTAAATTATGAAGTGCTGTATATGTTAACTAAATATTTATGTCCTACATTACTACAAGAAGAAGTTCTGGTCTCCTCTGGATCAATAGCCATACGTTTCCATTGAGGAAAAGATTTTACCTGCAGCTGGAAATAAGATCTGATTCAGAGTATCTGGTTTAACCATTATATTCCTCATCATATTAACAGATAGAGATCTTGCATCACACACAGCCTTTATTTTTTTTAATGCATTGTATATATTCAGAAGGCAAAAGAAAATCTCTGTTCAAATCTTCTCATGGTTAAACAGCTGTAAAGTTGATGTGCTGAGCACCAGCCAGCTCTTCAGAGAACCGAGAGGTAAGTAGGGGGCCCTTCTCATACTCAAGCTCACCTCACTGGGTACAAGATCACACAAGTCTTGCTCAGGGGCAAGATGTTATCTGGCCTAGGATTTAAGGTTGAATGCAAACACAAAAATAAGCAAAAAGAAAAGCATCTATGTTCCTACCTGGGGAAAGGTTGACATTTTGGTAACTACATCCAAAATGGAGTTCCTGAAAGCCCCTTTTCAAATGCCACATAAGCATCAAAGGCACCTAGTCTTCACAGCTGTTGCATTTTGTGACCTTAAAGTATGCAAAGAGCTCACCTTGTGCACAATTGCAGAAGAGCTCATGCTCTGACATGGTTGAACACTGCACTGTTGATCACTGCACTGTAAAACCTCTCACTGAAGACCCGGCTGCCTCCCTTCACTGAATTCCCCTCAGGGTCTTCCTGACTTGGTAAGCATTATCAGGGTAGGGCTTACACACACAGACCAGATCAGCTCCCCAGAAAAAACTGAGTGCTTCCACAGCTACTGCATTTGTCAAGAGGACACAGTGCAATTAAACCATTGATTTAAATCATAGGGGCTTCCCCAGGAAGTGGGAGATGAAAGTTAATTCCTCCCCCTGCCAAAGGGATTTCTTTCTTCTTAGGTCAGTGGTCAGAGGTAATAGGCTATGCATAAAATAACTAAGGTTCTTTGGGCCAGAAAGAAACCAGAAAAATCAGCATGACTCCTCTGAGAATGACACATCCTTTTTGACTTGGCTATTTAGTAACAAACCAACTGTGCTTTCTGTTTAAAATTCCCTGAATCCTGCATTCTTTTCTGAAAAGTGACAAAACAAGTTTCAACAAGCATGTGGAATTTAGCTTTCCTCCCCCAGCTGCCAATGTTACCTGGAGCTCTGTGGTTATTGCATTTGCCTGAGGACAAGCTAAGAGGAATTGAACTATTCCTGGAAGCTGAAAAGAGACCCAAAATCAGGCTGTGCCCTATCCAGAAGCCATTTACAAAGTGGCTGTGGCCGGTATCTGCTTCAGGTTGAACACAAATTTTCAAAGATTGTCAGCCATAACCTGATCTCTGTGATGAGAGCAAGCATTACACATGTCAGTGTCCCTCATGGAAAATCCAAGATATATTTCACATAGAAAGTATGAACACAGAAATTCAGTATTTCTTGTAATTTCTATCTTCTTGAATAACCCAGTTTCTTTAAACACTTTCCATGTGGATCTCACAAATACAGCCTATGCTCAATTATGCAGCACAGAGGCAGATAAGGTAGTTCCTGATGCACCATTGTCAGACATGGAGAAATCACTTCTGGTCAAATGGATCACGGAATCACAGAATAATTTGGGTTGGAAGGGACCTCAAAGGCCATCTGTTTCCAGCTGCCCTGCCATGGATAGGGATGCCAACCACTAGATCTGGTTGCTCAGGGCCCCATCCATCCCAGCTTTGAACACTTCCAGGGATGAGACATCCACCACCTCTCTGGGCACCCTGCTCCAAGGATGAGACATTTCAGCATGGTCAGTTGCCAGCTTGGATATCTATACTCTGTCTATCTATCTCACAAACACTCAGGCTTGATGTTTCTTCTGCCTTTTGGTCAGAGATTATATGCTTTAGTCTCATCCCTCTGGCTCTTCTGTGGTCTATTTATCCCTCCACAAAAGAAAATTGAAGGGATTAACCAGCCTTCAATGTGAAAAGAGGTAAAGACTCAATAAAGATTTACATCATCTCTTAGTGGCATAACACACATTTTAATGTGTTTTTGCTTGACATGCAAGGCCAGTACAATATGAAAGATTGCTAATGAATACAATAAAGCCTAACATTAAGCTTTTGACTTCATCCAGGAACAGCGTATAATGCAAAGTTGAGGTCAAAAATCAAAACCTAAATCTTTGTGCTATGGTATTTTTCACGTCAATATGATCAGAGTTGCTTTCTATTTATATATATTTCTTTGACTTTATCAATTTAAGACAGTAGTTGGAGATTTATTTAAGTATAGGATGTTAGATATAATTTGCATCTATTAGTGCAAGCTAGACCTTTTGCTGCCCTCATGGTTGTATGAATGTCAAAGGGACTCAGCATTCCAGGAATACCATAATGAACTAAATATGAAGTCAAACTCACGGGGAAAAAACCCACATCAAAGGTGAAGTATGTTTTCAATCAATCTCCTCAGATGATTCATCTATGAACATCAAGATTGTATAATGACCTGCAGACCTGATTCTCATGCACAGCTGTATGGAGTAAACCAACAGCAAATGAACTGTGAAAACCATTATTTTCACTGAGAGCCTAAATAAAGTAACATTTATTTGAACCTTTTTCTGTTCCAATGAGATTTTATTTTAAAGAGACGTTAAATAACATAATTAGGCATTAGCCTTTCCTGGCACAGAAAGGAAACCAAAATTGACCTCCTTTGTACTTCTAATCAAAATTGCCTTCACATCATAGCTTTAAAAAAAAATCAAAGTCCCCTGCATTCAAACCATGGCTGGATTGATCTCTTCTCTATGGATATAAAGTTCTATAATGCATAAAAATGCCAAAAGTGTGCATGTTTGTAAATTTATATATTTAGGTGAATAAAGAGATGCATATATGTAGAGCTATGTATCTTTGCATACATACATATATATATGTACGTGTTTATATTCATCTGTTTGCATATAAACATATATGCACACTTGTATCTTTTTAATGCATTTAATATAAGAATCATGCAGAAATTTCTTGGCAGCACTGAGGCAGATCCTCCTCTTTTACAGGGAACATTGCATTATAACAAAGAATTCTTATAATTGCTCTTTAAAAATTGCACGTGGCTCAACTTCATGCAGCTACATATTATACAGAGCTGTGTGAAATCTCATTATGAAACCTCAAATCAGTTAAAGCTCACCTAATCAGAGATTTGTTAATAGCCTGGCATTCACCTTTGGGTCATTACAATGACTGTATGATCTTTTAGAGGATGAAGTAACTGTACATCTATGGATTTTTTTGTTTTGAAAGATCTGCTACAGAAAGAAGTTTTAAATAAATGACATTGAAACTAGGAAAGGCCATGACAAAATGCTTGTTTATTCAGAACAAAACCAGTAAATTCAGTTTGATAGTGTTTGCTATTGCTTTTATCTTTCTGCCAATATTTGTTTGCTTAGCATGTCAATAAGAGTTGACTCATGGACTGTGTATGTACAAGTGTTTGTGCTGCACCAGTTCATGAGCTTGTCTTGAGAGCTGATGTTAGCACAGGAATTTTTCCAACAAGGAAACAGAAATGGTGTCACATATGAAAGAGATGACCAAAGGCTTAGACATGTAGAACAAAATACACATAGTGAAAAACTCAGAACAGTCAATCTTTTTATATTTGGAACTGCTGCTTATTACTGCAGCAGGGTTGTGCTGAGCATGGCACACAGACAGGATGCCCACAGGCACATGTGAACAACTCCGTCAGCCTTTGACTGAAGTGTGTCATTGGATGAGTAATTTCAAATGCTGCACACACTAGATCATCCAGAGCATATCTGTATGTATTTAAAAAACAGTTAAATTTGCTGGATAAACCATTTTCTGTTAAAACAGATCACTCAGTATAAGATGCCATTAAAACAATCTGGGCAGCTTTGTCTAAATTTTCATGTGTTTTCCCCTCCAACTTACTCTGAAGTCTAAAATCCACAGGCAAAAGGAAGTACAGGGAAAGGTTTAGCCCTGTGTATTAAGACAAAAGATGACACAGTTACACAAATAGAACTCCAGGTGACATTATTTGTCAATTTGTGACTAATTTTCAGTGCTCACCAAGGCGCTTGGCTGAACTAGTTACACATGACAGTGTGACTGACCTCACTTTAAGAGTGGATTTAAATAAGTGCAAATGGAAAATTAATAACAGGGATAATCAAACATCAGACTTGGTAAATTTAGGAGGAACATAAATCTAAAGGATTGTATACATTATATTAACACCAAAATAGTTTTATAGCATATAAAGCAACTCCTTTAATGAAAAATAAATAACTACTGCAACATTCTGCATTCCTTTCCCACTTTGCTCAGCTGAATGTTCAAGTTAATGTTCAACATATTTAATATTTACATACCTCACTGGATTAGATTGTTTATTTTGCTAGTTTTACCATATGTTCAAAATGCTATGCAAACAGTGATGACCAAATGCTGGTCAGAAGAAGTTATATCACAGATTGAAAACACTGTTTTAGAGCATACATGTGCACTGGATGAAGGTTTAAAATCTCTTTCAGCTCAGTGATTCAAAACTTCAGATCATGCTTGATGATGATAGTCTGATGGCTATAAAGAACAGACATGAGAAGCTGCTTTCATCAAGAGCCTCTTTTACTTGTGCCCTGTAGTGGTTTATTCAAAAAAAAAAAAAGAAATGCCACTGACCAGGAAATCATATCTGAAACCTCAAAAGCCAAAGTAATGATGAATATTTAGGTTAAGTCTGCTCTTTGATTTTCTTTTCGGTTAGAATGATTGATAAATATCCCTCTAGTGAGTAATATTTCTTGACTGATGGATTACTTCCTTCTTAGAAATTTTGAATCAAACTAACATAGACATTTTGATCACATTTCATTCTTTTACATTAATGCAGCATAAAATCCTCCCACTTCTACATATGTGTCAGATAGAAACATTATCTTGAATTCATAAATATTTATTGACAACAAATCTTATATGGAGTTTCCTGGATTGCTAACAAAAATGTAAATACAATAGATTTATCTTCTTCAAGAACTCTAAATACTGATTATGCTAATTTATATGATACAGATAAGGCCTTTGAAAAGATGGACAACAGGCCTGTTGGCTTTTATTTTTACAGATCCCAAAGAATGCTCTGCAGTTTAAAATGTAAACAGAAATGGGTTTGCCTCAAGCTAGTTTTTATCTAATATTAAATGCAACTTGTTGGTGCCAAGTATTACAAGGGAAAAGAGGATGAATGTTACAATAAGATCATGAAGAAGGTCATCATAATTGTGTGCCTCAGGCTTCTGCACAGGAGAGCTTTCAAGGGGTACAAGTTTTAAAGGCACTGGGGCAGATCCAAAGCTAACACAAAGTTGCCTGGTCCCTTTGAAGTCAGTAGAGGCAGCTTGATTTGCACTGCAGAGACTCCTGTCTCTGAACAGGTAACCCAGCAATTCCATGACGCCTAGTTAACGAGCTGTCAAAGCCTAAACACCAGTTATCCACTCCTCTGCTTCCAGGAAAGTGACATACAGCCAGAACTATATGTGTAGCATTTAAGCATCTGCCACAGATGGGGAATTTAGCACACTCGCTGAAATTATTCCAGGAATCCCTAAACCATATTTGAGCATCAGTAACAGTATAGAGGAATGCACAGTTATCAAGAATGCCATCTAGTGTACCCTCCAGCAACACTCCACCATAACAAACTCTCTGCTCACCAAAATAACCTGAAATGATGATGAACTGTATATCACACTAGATTGTGATAGATGAGGCCATTAATAGCAACCTGAGAAGAATCACATGGCTGGATCTAATGGAAATCACATGGCTTTTCAAAGCAGCTTGGGAGTGTTTTGTTCTATAGGATGGCACAAGATTCTCTGTATATGGTTATATAAAATTATTCTAGTCTCATCCAGTCTGTCTCACTAATCTTTCATTAGGATGCCTTGTGTCAAGTCTGTAACCAGAGACTCCCCCCTTTTGTGTCTCTGAATCACTCTGAATGTAGGAAAGAGGAAATTTTGTGAAGCAAGTCCCCTGGATAGCTCCCTGGATAGTTCTGAGATAAGCATTAAGATGTGCACCCCCAATAAAGATGCTTGGTATGATGTTATCTGGCAAGTGGTTACTCTTAATCTCACTATCTCACAGTTGCTCTGGTATGCAATAACAAATTGTAAATACCAACATGTTTTCCACCATCCACATCACATCTCTTATTTCTTCACATGCAGGATTCAGTGACTACACTTCTGTCATGGCACAATGTGAACCAAGAGCAAAAGCTTTCCATTACCCACTCATTTCAAATGTACTCACTTGTAGTGGGTTTGCTGCTCCATACAAAGTCAGTTTTCTGACACTTGTGAGCAATATTGCTGGGAATAATTTACACACAAATAATTCCAATTTTTTGCATTAAGCAATTGCTCAGATACATCTACTATGTTATGATCAGTAATGTAAAAGCATTAGAATTTGTGCTCTACACTGCATTTCACCATAAATAACTCCTTCATATTCATCTACAAAATCAAGAATTATTTAATGAGGAAGAAAGGTCTAAAAAACAGTGAACTAATCTAGCATTTAACTTCTCCATTCACTATATACTTCCTGTATGACTTTAGACAAGTTGTTTGGCTATACTCTAACTTCCTCCAATGCAGACCAGAGATAAAGGCACAGCTGCTACTACAGAGCTTTTTGAGGGTAAATAATGTGAAAGTCCATGAGATGTTTGAACAGAACAATAGTAGAGGCAGGTAATACAGTTGGAGATATCTGATGCTCTGCTCACTTCCAGCAGTACTAATGCCTGCTCTCATCTCTGGAACATATTTGCAATAAGCTTTGTCAACAGAGCTTCCAGGTTGTTTTGAACCCATTAATAAAAAGGGCAGATGCTGAATGTGTTTAGTGACATTGTCCTGAGCACAATCTGCAGCTGAGCTGTCAGCTCCAGCATACCAATGATGCTGCCCCAGGAGGAAGAAAGCTGAATTTTTGCTCTCAGATGTCTGCACAAACACTGTGAAGGCTGACACAACCCATATTGCTAAAGAGCACAGAAATTATCATTCAATAAACTGACTTACCACAGGATATCAAGTGTTTCTCTCTCCTTCATATTTTCATTGAACTGAAACCTAAATATGATTTTAAAAAACTCCAATAAAAATTTGCTGTTAGAATGCATCTTCACTGTTATCAATGGAACTGCTCAAGTCAATGAAAATAGACAAATCTGAGCCAGTAAAAAGTGGAATTTTATTACTATCAATTTTTAATTAAATAATGTCTTAGCAAAATACAAAGACATCAACATTCTTAGAATCTATATTTCCCACTATGAGAGTAGAAGAAAGTAGAATTAGAGCTCCTGAGCACCCTGCTTTAAGCTAGAAGACCCTGGTGTGATCTACAGTCTCCTAGCAGTTTCGACACAATTTCTCACTCTGATTAGTACGTGGGAATTCATCAGGAAAACAGAACTAGCAGAAAAAAGATTGATATTGAACATTTAAGGAAACCAAGGGTACATGTTGAAAGATCTGTCTTTTTTATTCAAAGTTTGTGTCTGTTCACATTGCAGAGCTCCTGATGCCCATTCAAACTGCTGTTATATGATGAGCATCACTTTTCAGTCACATTAGTCACAATACCTTAGAAGCATATGGACAGCATCTCAGCAGGAGGTATGATTGTCTCCATAGCTATTAAACACTGAAAGTAGTGAATGAAAATCCCCTATTAAAGGTAGGTGAAGTGAAAGTCTAACAGAAGTCTGAATCTTCACTATTCTGGGAAAGTAAACCCTCAACCCAAATATACCAAGGAAACTCAAGGGTAAAGAAATACCATGGGTAGGAGTTAAAAAGGAAAGATTGAAAAAAAAAACAAACCAAAAAATGTATTATTTAGTAAATAGAAATTCAAATATTCAGCATAAGTCAGAGAAAGTGCATGGTAGTCAAGCAAAATCTGTTAGGTTGCATACTTCAGAATCTGCCCATAATCCTGTCTTTAAATACATGATGGTATTTAGTGATATTTAAAAAGACTTTAAAGTGCACACACAGACATGCAGAATAACTCAGTAAATCAGTAGGCATGAGGGGAATGGAAAGTAGATACTTGTCTTGGGAAAATTGATATAACTGCTTGGACTTCACAGTGTCAAATCTGGCATCAATTGATGACAAATTTACTCCATTTTCTTTCTAAGGAACTAATTTACTCCAAACAAGCAACCTCTCTGAGATCTTCACAATCTTTAAATGATAAATCCAAATTTTCAGGTACACAATGGAACTTCACCTAGATCTCCAGGTGGCCTCCAGTTCATCCTGCAGGCTCTGGTGCAACCGCTGTTCCAAAATGTAGGAAGTTTGTGGTACCTGAGTGACAAACGGGTCTGTCTAAGGGGTGGCTTTGTCAGGAATTCTGTCCCTCTGTGAAAAATGAACCCTGTGAGCTGACTGTAAGGCACAATGCAAGAAAACTCCAAGCACATGTAGTCCTCTGCTTGCACTAACAGAAGAAAAGTCACTCTTATTTAGTTACATTTGGTCCAATTTCAACAGTCACTGGTTGTTGAAGAAAATGTAATTTCTTTGTGTGTTAAATATCATCAATAACAATGAAGAAAGAAAGTTTAAAACTGCATGGAAAAAAAATTGTGTGTGTGTGTATGTATATGTATACACACACACACCCATATATATACATATATATCCATGTAACATTAATAAATGCCATGTTGTTCCCAAACCTGCATTTCCCAATTGCCAGGGAGGTTTCCTCTTGAACTCATTTCTACCAAAGGGGCAAAAACAGGGCATGAAAATACCTGTTAAACCATGTAAAAGATGATCAAGTGATTAGATAACCAGCAAATGCAAAAAATCTTTTATCATGAAAATATCTGTGTTTGGTATGCACAGCAGGTTATCATTAAGATTTCATTTGGAAAATAAAAAAAGCAAACAGTATGAATAAAGAAGACATCTCAAGGGACATAGTAATGGTTTCCAGTGATTTCAGAAGAATTAATAAAGAAAAAATGTTATAATATAATTTCTTGGTTTAAGCGCCACTATTTTTGGTGGTACCCTTTTTTGGTGGCACACTTCACATTTTTCAGTAGCCATTTTTAAGTGTGAGAGTGCAAAACTGGGATGCAGTTTGATTCGTGAAAAGCATAAAAGTTCTTTGTGCTTATGTTGGATGCATATGACTGATACACAATAAAACCTCCAGTTATAGACAAAATATCTTAAAATTCAGGTATTACAGACCTCTACCTGATTGATTAATTAATCAGACAGAAGATTTAAAGGTGACTTAAATGACATATTTTAATAGTGAAAATATCCACTCTGTCATTTACGGAATAGCAAAAAATAATGGCTGGAAGGAAAGTCAATTCTCTTCAAAACAACAGGAAATAGATTTTGAGGACGAGAAAGATGCATTAGCAGAATAAAAATTCAAGGGAAATTACATATTCCCTCCCTTAAAACCTTCAAATAAAAATATGACATGAAAATGAGCACAAAACCCCACATGATTTCTCATTTTCCAGTCAGGGGTAACTAGGCAAAATGATATGCCTGTGGTCAAAGAGGGCATTCAGTGGTCCTTCCTGATTTCCAGTCTCATCAGTTAAATTCTCAGAATCTGCAAAGTACATAAGCAGAATTATTCAATGAAAATTATTCTTCAGTAATTTTATACAGTATTAAGCATATTTTGCCTTCCTTTTAGGAGATATAACTTTAACATCTTTGGGCAGATTTATTCTGCAAAAAGTTGAACACTTGCCTTGAGAATGATAAAGACATCATCATGGATACCATCCATATCTCTGACTAGAGTAAAGAAAATCAGTCTAGATTGGACAACTCATACTCATGTCTAATTTGTACTGCAAACAATCCAGTAATCACCTTATTAAGGTTAACATTAAAGAGTCTGTTTCCTAGAGGGAAGTAATTTTATAAACAATTATGATTAAAGCATGTTCCCATTTTGTAAGGAAAAGACTAATACATGAACTTACATTATATTCTGAAGAGAAAAGCTTCTGGGTTAGTGACCGTACCCTGATTACTCCCAAACATGTTGTGAAGATGGTGAAAATGTTCACATACATGAAAGAACAAACACATCTATTTTTGGACCATGATAAATTTTGACAAGCATTCACCCCTATTTATGAATGAATATTCTTTGTTTTTATTTACATTCCTTCTGCTTATCTTTTGTAAAAAAGAAATGATCGTTTGTTTGAGTTTTCAGTCACATTCAGACAAACTGTAGCACCAGGGACTGGGTCACATCTTCACATCCCTAAGGGACATAGAACCTAAAACCCATCAGCAGAGCTCAGCTTTGGAAGCAGCCAAACAAGTTAGACAAGAATGTGGACAAGGCCATTCTTACAAGCTACGATTTGAAATTGTATATGTCTGATAAGAGAAAACTAAATGTAAGGTCTAGGCCCAGGTGATAAAACCACAGCTTAATTGCTTAGAAACAACCAAAGCCTTGTGAAAGAGAAGACTGCAGAAATTTCCTCTGGCACTTCTCTTATTTTGAAATTTTGGATATCCAAACAAGAAATAAATGTGACTTAAAATCAAACTAAGATATTCAACAGATCCTTTGTATATCATCAAAAGCAAATACCACAACATCCTATATTGATCTGTGCAAATATCAACACCCTTTGCAAGACTAATGGGCTGGGGGGTGCTGTGGGATTTTTAAACTTGTGAATTTATGAGAAAAGTTGCTGTTCAGAACCCCCCTGCTCCTTCTGAGACAAAAGAGTGAGATTAAGTATTGGTCTTAACACTCCATACTGATAGAAAGCCACAGGTGCAGGGAGAAATTGAAAAAGAGAAAAAGAAAAAGAAAAAGAAAAAGAAAAAGAAAAAGAAAAAAAAAAAAAAAAGAAAAAGAAAAAGGAAAAAGAAAAAAAAAAGAAAAAGAAAAAGAAAAAAGAAAAAGAAAAAGAAAAAGAAAAGAAAAAGAAAAAGAAAAAGAAAAAGAAAAAGAAAAATTAAACTCCAGTGTATCAGGGTTGGAATTTTTCTTCTTAAATTTTGGCTAGCAGGAGATACAGCTACATGCCTCATAAAATGAAAGTTTAAATACAAAACAAATCACCAGTATACAATATCAAAACTTTTGCAAGATCAAACATTTTGCAATCTGAACTGCAATCTGAAAGAAAGATATTTAGAGTAGAAAACAAAATATGGTATGATACTGAGTATTGGCATTTTTTTATAGATTTCATATGACAAAGAACCCAGAAAATAGCACAACTTGAATGCTCTGGTTACCAGAGATGCTGGGTGACATCTGCATGTCATGCAGCCCCATTACCTCTTATGGATGGACACATAACATGAGACTTTTGAGAATTCAGGCCAATATTATTAATAACAATTAAAATCTACAAGAATCTGGAGTTCTATGGAGAAATTATATTTTTAACACAGAAGTAATTGTATTTCTCTCTAAATGGAGGATGGAGGGCCAGAAAATATCTTTGTTTATAGCTAGGCTTTAAATTTAGGATTTCCATCCCCTGAGTGATATGTGCTTGTGAGGTGTGCTAAGACTGAGGGCAAATCTGAACTACATAAAAGGCTACAGCAGAGGTCTGTGTTTTGTATTGGCAAAGTCCATGAAATCCTGAGAGTATTTTGCAGACAAGAGACAACACACAAATTCTATGTAGCTGATTTTGAACTTCAGCTACCTACAGTGTTCCCTCACCCAGCTCCAGCTCTGGAGTTAACCTGAGCAAATCCACTTCAGATACCTTCAGATCTTCAGAAGAAAAGCCAAACTAACCATACTTTCTAGAGAACACATACATTTACACTAATATTGAGGAAAACTTTTTAAAAGTTTTGTGTTGTCTTTAATTTCCCATTTAAAAAAATATAGCTGTTTAGAGAAGCATGACACAATGGCAGGAGAAAAGAGAATATTTTTCTCCTCTTCATCAGAGCCCCAAAATAATAACTTTCTGACATTAGAGATTCTTCAATCAGAGACAGAGGTTTCTTTCAGTCTGCATTCATTTTGTCACTTTTATGTTAGTGGAAGCAATTCAGAAAACACAAAACAAAAGTTTGGTTTTGTGCTCAAAATAGTCAAACACACGGAAACACATATTGAGCACCACTTCCCAGCAGGTTGGTGGGTTTTGTGTATTGTCACTGCCTTTTTTTGGAGCTCTGTTACGGAGAGAGGACTGAAAGATGAGTTCCAGAGCGCCTACTTGGTGCCTGAAATGGAAGTTGGATGAAATGTAGGCAGTGAAGTCCAAGAAAGTGATCCAGAAAAAACGTGCAGCAAGGGGTTGTCACACCCAACAGACACTAACGCTCCAAAAGCACCTTCCTTTTCAGCCTCAGCTGCTTTCCAGAGGCTTGTGCTTGTGCCCAGCTCCTATCTTGACTCCTTGGTCTCTTGGGGACACCCAAGAGCTGAGCTGTGTCCACCCTCCAGCTGAGCTCTGCCAGTGTCATGGTGCCAGTTCAGCACACTGAGTCCATCCCAAGGAGCAGCCACTGTGGTGATGTGCAGGACCCAGCCTGTGGGATGAGCTGCAGTTCTGCCTCTGCCCACCTTCTAGGGCATTTGTCCTGATGGTTTTGCTGCAGCTGCACACCCCTCACACAGCAGCTGGTCAGTTTTCAGCTTTGCAGCCATGGCAGTGCTGGTAGCAAGGTTTCCCTCTGGAAAACAGTCAGGGCTGAAGGGACTGATGAGTGTCCCTGTCCCTGCCCAGCACTGCAGGCTCCTCTTGCTACAGCCATAGCTCAAGACACCATTTTAGCCCACTGGGGTTGGCAGTCCCTGTGCTGGAACCCCAGGCTCCCTGTGCTCTCTGCCCACACATCTGACATCCTCTCCCGTTGCTCTCCCCAGTGCCCAGGACTGACCTGTCCTGCTCCCGGCTGGACAGACACTGACTGCAGCCCCAGGGAGCCTCTGCAGCCCCCAGCTGACCTCCATGGGGAGTCACCATCCCATGGGGTGTGTTGGCAGGTCCCCTCTCACCTGCCTGGACTTGGGCTTCCTCAACCTCTGCCCATTGTCCAGTCTCTGTCCATTTTCCAGGCTAGCAGCACAAAGGAAAATGGCATCGGCCATTTCCACCACTCTGCAAATCCCTGGCAACACGAAACCAGCATAGAGAATAAGGAGACATCTGCTTCCATCAACTGCCTTTTTTCCTTCCCTAGCTTGAAAAATGCTCCACTGCACCCCTCAGAGAGAAAAACAGCATTACAAATGTATTGAAACAAGCTGTCATGGCCCTAAAATTTCCTTTTACGAGCAAAGGAAATTCCACTACTCCAGAATGACAACCACAGCACTTCTGAGAAACCTCTGTAAATGTTGACTGAGAGCAAGCATGTTGCTTTAGCCAGGTTTATTACTAGGAAATACTGGGGAAAATGTGATGAGAAAGCCCATTCTTGGGAACTCCAAACCAATAGCGAGATTGAAACTGCAGAAATTTTCCCTTCAGTGAACCAAAGCCTTAAAACCTTCTAATGGTTTGCTCATCCTTACACAAATGCCTCTACATAAATCAGTCAAGTATAATAAGGCAATAAAATTTAATTCATGCACAAATATCTGGCAATCAGCTATGCTGGGAAAAAAAATTCAGAGCACTAAATAGGAGCTTTGAAAGGTTTCCTGAAGCATGATTTAGGCAATTTTTGTCAGGACTATGACATGATCTCTAGAAATCCATTATGATTTTCATGCATATTATCCTGTTCTGCCACAATTGAGAACCATGGCAGTGCTGGAACTAAGGTCTCCCTCTGGCAGACACTGTCAGGGCTGAAGGGACTGATGATCTTCCCTGCAGAATCCTTTTGGTTCTACAGTTTGGTTTATGTTAGTAATCAAATAGAAATAATATTTACTGAAGATTCAAAAATTACTTGTAAAAATATACTTGGCATTGCAATTTGAAACTTGGCATATAATGGACTACCATAAGAACTGCCCAAAAAGCATTTTCCTTTCTTTCTCAAATTTTATATACAAATAAACAGAGTCTCTCAACGTTATTTGTTTATATTAAAAGAATCAACTTCATATTTTCAAGCATATTTTTTGCACTTGTGTAATTCTCAAATGGGATGAATCCAAATAAAATACCATACAGCTCATATCAATGTCTTTTATTAGAGAGGTTAAAAGTAGCTAAAATTTAGTTAAAAATAAACTATGTCAAGTTATTTCTTTTTCCAGATGGAGCAAAAAACACATTTGAGATTTTTACCAGCCACATATTGCATTAATGCTTTGAAGGAGATATAACACCCCTAGCTGATGGCATTTACCTATGGCACACAGAGATTTACTCTCAGTTATACCAGAGATATGAGGAACAGAAAGCAGCCAAAAGCGTGGAAGATGAGCCCTAAGTTTTATTCAGCTTCTGTTGACTGAAGTCCTATCTAGACCCTTTTGTCCCCTCCTTTTAGTATTGAGCCACTGACTTAGAAAGAGGCAGGTCAAGTGACTTGTCTCTTTAAGCAACAAAAACTTAGGAAGATGCACAATATATATTCTGTGCAAGGTTACTCCTCCTCTCTCTGGAGTCCTCTATTTTATCCCACTGTTCAGCCAGCTCAGCATCACCTCTAAATGCCTTAAGTAGAGTGAGTGTCCTGCCATGACACACTCGATTAGAGAGCTGTGGATTGAGGTCCTCTGAGGAGGTACAGACCTCAGGGATTCTCAGGATTTTAAGGAACCAACTACTAAAAATGCTCAACTTAAAGGTCTTTTCATCCAGCCCTTTTTCCTCTCCCCATTTTTGCCTCACTTCCTCTGCACCTTGACACAAAGAAAGATGTGAGGGAAACAGTGAAACTCCTTGAACTTTCCTACTCTTGGACTCTTAAGTAGATTTTTCCTTGGAAAGAGAAATCTGCCCCAATACTCAGAGACCAAAAGAAGGAAAAATAAAGTCAAGTGAAGTACATAGGGTTTTTTCCAACAAGGCTCAGAGGGGATTCTGGCATGAGACAATAGTCTGGAAAGAATCAGAGAATATTGTAGAAAGAATGTCTGAACGACCTCCTGAGATGAAGCCAAGAAAGGCAATTTTTTGACTTCTGTCCAGAAACATTACCCTTTTAGGAACTGAGGTCTGGGGAATTTTTAAAACTGTTAACTATATCCTTTTAGGTAGCCACTGAGCCAAAGAATGGAGTAGATAGAAGAATTAATATGAATGACTCAGATTCCACGTAAATCCAGATTAGCAGCAGTTTGGGCATTGTGAGCTTTTGTCTATTTTCTCCTTTTTTCTCTTTTTCTGTTTTTGGGTGGGTTTTTTTGCCCTTGAAGCTTCAACTGTGTAAGATATAGACAAACAATAAACTTTGGTCCCCATACAGACCAACCGGATGAAAATAGTTTATGGGAGTTCAAGTGTGATAAACTCATGATGCCTTGTGGATTTAAAAGCCTTCTGCCCCTGAGCTTTGTGACTCACTCATCTTTAGAAGCCAAGTAAGTTTTCCCAAGTAATTCAGGAGCTGACTGGCTCAGACCCATGGCACTGCTAGGGAAGCATGGAACCGCTATGAATGTCTAAAATCTCTTCCTGGTTTTGAGATAATGCAGCATAAAAATAAGTCTCCCTTGAACAGACTCAGACCTCCTGCCAGACACCACTCACAATGTGCACACAGACAGTAGCTGATGGGTAGCAATTTGTTAAATTGCCATAATTCTGGATGGATTAAGGGTAAAGGTCTCACATATTACAGCTACAGAAATAAGTCTCATCTTTTGATTGGAAATTCTATTGCTATTCCAGTAAAGCAAGGTTGGACATTAACAGCTACAGCAACATGATAACTATTGCCATTCCATTCCTTTTACTTTGACATTGCTCTGCCTAAAACTTTTCTCCCTTATCCACCTGCAAAAAATCATGCAATGGCATCTGAACAATATCATTCCTCACAATGGGATGCAGTGGGTAAATCCTGCTGCTGTCTTGTATTTCTCCCATCTCCACAGTTTCTATAACCTTTCTGTCTTTTGGGTTTCTTTAAAAAACACCATCACCTCACGAAATCCATGAAATTATAACTGTAATCACATATCTGTGGTTGGTTGGCAAGAATGTTGTACAAGAAGTCTCCTGTATGTACAAAAATTCACTAAGACTCTGAGGTTTTGCAGTTCTCTTTCCATACTATTCTAATGTCTTTTTAAGAATAGTGTGATTAAATATCTTAGCAAAATACACATTCATCCATGCATTTACTACCAAAACATTTTTTAAAGTATTTTAAGCAGGTTTTGTAATAGTATTTTCCATAGCTAGAAGGCTTCTTGAAAAATATGATTAATTTTTGAAGTGGAACACATTCAGGTTTTCTCTTATTCAAAGGACTAGAAGTTGTTGCACAGACTTCAGTGTTGACAGGGTCATATCTTATATGTAGATCTCCCTAGTTAAAAAATTATGTTGAATCATCATTCCCTGCTAATCCAGGCTGGTTTTTTTACAAAGAAACAAAGTTTCCTTAGACCATGCTTCTGCTTTGATCTTTTATCTCTGCTTAATTAAGAACTCTGATTCACTTTTACCTTGCCAGGATGTCTTGTATCCCTGATTCATTTTCCCTTGGTGAGATTAAAAAAGGTGACTCTTGGCTGCTTTCCACTTTTACCTTTGCATAGTTGGTCTAGCAAAAGTGGCTAACATTTTCCTTATTAATTTTTAGACTTTTGCATTGACCCTTCTGCCCAAAGGCTGTAGCCTTTCTACCCTCCTTGCTTCAATTCTTGCAATGTTACCAATGAAAGACATTTGCTTCCTGCATGTAGTAAACTCTTATTGAAACACCTTAGATTTTTTTTATTCCATTTCTCCTGCAGCACAGAGTAGGACTATGCTTGGATAGGATTTTTTACAATGGATACCTTTGGCCTCATTAAATAATTTCAAAATAAACCAGAAGGAGTTGGTTCCAACCATTATATAGGAGATAAACAGTTTTTAAAATGTGGCCTAATTAAATAATTACTCAATAGACCAAAACAACTCTGATCTGTCATGTAGCTAATGTGCAGTTTTCAAAAACTATCTAATTAAAGTAATTACCCAATAGAGCTGATGGTTCCAAATGAGCCACTATTTTTCTTTAGGTAGTTGGTGCCCAGATTAAAACAATCTGATTGTATCATTTCTTTAAGAAAGTTTATATGTATCAATCAAGAACACATTAGGATCTTCTTCCACTTCTATTACTTTGCAGCTTTTTTAAGATTCTTCAGTGATCACAGACTTCTGTAATCCCTGAGTGCCAAATGAGGGGGTGCTTCATTTCCAGATTAGAATCTGGGATGCCTCTTCAGTAACAATGTGTTCCTTTATTTTCTGTTAGCTATATTTTCACTTAGAAAAGGGGTATCAGAGACCCTTTGTAAATGCAGGCTCTTTGTATGACAATTACTTATCCCACCCTGGCACCAGTATAAAGATTTGGGGTGCCAGTGTGACATGTTACAACTGACTGGTCGATTCTGATCACAGATTTATTTTAGCAGCAAAGCCCTCCTAATAAAAAAGCATTTTATACTAATAAAGTTGTGCTTTGCTTGGAATCATTTAACCTCGCTGCTCTCCTTCTCCCTCCCCCTACACTCCTCAGAATAAAAGGAAGCCTCAGCAAAAGCTCAGTTTTGCCAATATGTCTGTGCTTACACCAGCGATTTCACCAGCACTGGTCTGTCAATCACACATCACACTTTACCACCCTCCTCATCAACAGAGCTGCTCCAGCAAAATTTTGTATTATAGACCTGACCTGTGCCTCATTAAAGTGGCCAAGGGTCATAGGCTATAAAGGCACACAGACATGTTTGGAAAACAGCAGCTTCCTATCTTCTCTTTAGTTTAATTGCTTTTGAACTTAAATGGAAGCTGACTTTGTTTTCAAATTTTGACCAAAATCATTTCCATGGCTACTTTTGACTGGTTCAATTTTTTAGCCACAGAAATCTGTTATCTTTTCAGCTGTACTTTGACAAGTCAGATGTTTTAACATCTTAATCACAGGGCTATACCTGCAGAGGTTTGAGGGAGTATCCAAAAAGATGAGGCTCAATAAAACGGGGCAAATTTTTGTAAAAATTGGAAGGAGACCAATACAAGGCTACTGGAAAGAGATGGAGGAGGAAAAAGTTCCCAAATGCCAAAAGTGATTCCACTAGACTAATTCTGAATTGCCAGAAGACCTTTTTGACTTGGTGGCAGACATGGCAGCTTGCCAACTTTAAGAACAATCTTTTATTAAGGGACTTATAGAAATCTTTGGCTATTTAATTTTAGTAATCCAAGTGTGAATATATTGTATTTACTTTTCGAAACATTTTTCACTTTCTGCGACTCTCTGCATTGGTATCTGTCATTAAATGGTGTTTGTTACTCGCTGTTCTATTCCTTATACCATAAAGAAGCCTGCAGCACATGTCTGTTCTTGTGTTGGCCTAATTGACTCCAAAATTTCACAGACATGATGTGAAATAACTGAGGTCCTCTAGCAATGACAGTGAGAGCCCCAGCTTTCACTACAGTGACGGCTTCATTGCTTGCAACAGTGAAAAACAACCAAAGAGCAGAAAACACACGCTTGTGCAGAGGAGCTTTGACTTGGAACAGGGTGAAGAGAGTGTTGAAGACCCAGCAGAGAAATGAGAGCCCTGAGCCTGAATCAAAACCAGGTCTATTAGAACAGTAAGACTATTTTCAGGATTTTCCCTTGTTTGAGATTAACCAAAGTGACAATATGCCAAAAGAAACAGTTTTGTTTTAGTCTGGAAAAGAACATATTAGTTAATAATGCAAAGCTTATCCTTGTTTTTACAGTAACTGCAGCTGTGTAACTGAGATGATAAAATTCCAGTGCAGAGATTTTAAAATGTTTCTATATCATAGATACAAAAAGATTATTAATATGATCTCCATTTGCCTTAGAAAGGCAAATTATTTTCTTTTGTCAAATCTCTATGGCAAATATAGCAACAATCCAGATTTTTCAATGTGAATATTGAGCTTGTGATTTCTTGAAAAATTAATTTTTCCCTCTTTAGCCATATCAATCATTCAAAAATTTTCATAACAGGGGAACTTTGACAAATGTGATGAGATGGACATTGATTCTTGGGACAGCATATTTGGTTATAGATGTCTTTGTTCTGTGAATAAAGTCCTCCTATGTGTTCTTTGTGGATACAAGGAAGGAAACTTATTAAATATAGGGTCAGGAAATACTTTTGAGTTGGTCAAAGATGTACTAATTTTCTTCTGCTGGTAAAGGGCAAGAAGAGTGGCACAGCCTTTATATCCTCTGTCTGTTAAATAAGAATGGAATGAATAGTCCCATTTCACAATTTTCTTGTATTGTAGTTGAAAGCATAATACTCTTAACTTCTTTCAGCATTGAGAAAAATCCTGAAATATTTTCTTTCTTGCTATTCTTTAGTGATTATTGCTGGGGGGGAGAAGGGGAGTGGCTCTGGAACTGATAAATTTTTAAAAACTTAAATTACAGCACTACATGATAAAATGAGAGACTGAGGATTAAAGACAGGTTTACATAAGAAGTTTTCAATTTTATTTCAAATAATTTCTTTGTTTGTTTTTAGAACCTCTCAGTGGCCAGATCTGGGATTCAGTTCTGATTGCATTATGTGACTGGGCAGAGAAGCAGGGATTTACATCCTTTTTCCTATTCAAAGCAATCTACTTTGTTTAGGAACACTTAGGCTGTAGAACCAACTGCTGTAGGATTCTGGGGATGTCAGATGTACAAACAGGTTGAAAGAGAAATTAGGACAAGGGGTAATGGCTTCAAAATGAAAGACAATAAATTTATTTTGGATATAATGAAGAAATTCTCCACTGAGAGGGTGGTGAGGCATCGGAACAGGTTGCCCAGAGAAGTTGTGGATGCCCTATCCCTGGAGATGTTCAAGGCCTGGTTAAAGTAGGCTTTGAACCACCTAATCTAGTGGAAGGTGTCCTTGCCCATGGATCTATATGATCTTCAAAGTCCCTTTCAACCCAAGCCATTCTACAAACCTATGATTCTAATCAAACTCATAGAGGATGGTCTCATTACTGTCAATCAACCATACAGTGCAAATCCAGCCTTTGCCTCAGAGGATTTCTACATTACTGATTAGCCAGAGATGAGCAGTGTGACTTTGAAAGACATGCTGTACCTGCCCTCATTCTTAGAGTAAAGTTTCACAGCAGCTCAAGATGATGTAAGTGCTGTACTTCCTCCTGCCCTGGGCACATCATTCCAGCCTCATTCCTTTATCCAGCTGGCCCAGGAAACATTTTCAATTGAAGACTAAGTGATGTCAGCCAAGTCAGCTTCCTGATCTCATCATATAAGCATAGTTGTTTAATCATTAGGGTTTTTTTCTGTAATCTTCTGCTACTGACAGATTTACAGTGGTTTATGAAGTTGTACAAACCTCTGGTCAACCCCAGGATAGAGAGTTTAATGCTACATTCCTCTGAGCCATCCTGTTCTTACCCGTGTTCTCCAGTGATGGGAATGTGGGCAGAGAGTTGTGCTGGCTGAACTGTTGATTTTGTGAGAACTACCTACAGTGAAAAAGCTAATTCAAGCTTGTGCAGGATGAGTTAATTATTGTACTCCTCTGTCAAGGTAACAGGCAGCTTGAAAAGTAGTCTGCTCCTACTGAACTGCAGCAGTGTAGTCTGAGCTGGTGATCCCTTCATGGCAGCGGTGCTATCACTGCTCTTTGGAAATAACCCCCTGAATGGGCTCTGAAGATGTCCTGACCTTTTTCAGCATTTGGTTTGTCTTAAACTTCACTAGAGATGGCTTTTTTTCTACCAGCAACTGTTCTACATCATTTATATCACTTCTCTTCAAAGGTGCTGTTAAACTAATCCTTAATTTTATAAGCCAATCAGCTCAGTGTGTGGTATGGTAACAAGGAGATAAGAGCTCTTGGCATGTGCCTGTATGCAGCTGTGTAACCTTTCCCACCCTGCAACACTTATTTGACTTCAAGAGGAAAGCATCAAAAATACAGCATTGTGAACTATTTTCACAGCATACGGGTCTGGCTGTGCAGTGTTTTAAACCCCCTCTGGTTCAAGTGCCACACATATTTTCTGTAGCATACATTCAGTGCTGAACTCCAGTGAGAATGGCAGCAGTGTCCTGAATCAACAAAAGCATTTATTCATATTACCTTTCAGATGGCCACTATTGCCACTGAAGTCAATAGGGACACAAGGGTTAACTGTTTAAATTTAAACAGATGCCTCAGAGCTTCTTGACATGAGAACAAAAATTAAATCCTGGGGCTGTTAAGTAAAACTCCTTCACTCTGGTTTTGGATTCTCTGATGAGTGAGAATTCTCAAAGGGGGCTGTCTGTGGAGGAAACCAAGAATTAACAGTGAAGTTACAATAATATTAAGCTAGTTATTACAGTCAGGGGAAGGAAGAAGGAAAAATACACACTCTAAAGCACACACAATATTTCATATTCAAGATTTTTAAAAGTTTAAATTAATCTTGAAATATTGAAGTTCTATTTTATGTTATTATTTTTGTCATACTCATAAGAAATATTTTTTCTTATTAAACCATACCAAATTTTAAAGGAAGGAAAAACAAAGAAAAGAGGATTTAGAAAACATTAAGTAATTCATAATTGAAAATCCTATTTCATCCTGGAATTTAAAATGCTTCCCATTTGACCTGAAACTTAAAATTAAATTTGCATTTCTGTTGCAAAGTTATATTATCTTGACCAGAAAGAAATAGTAGCAGTACTAGTGATTTCTTTTTCGAATATTCTTTTTCAAATTACAATCCTTTTACTGAAAAAAACATGCAACGCTAGATCCTCTGCTGAGTGATGGAGAGGAGGAGGATAGAAAGGGAAAGCAGCTTTTGGTGGGTGAGATTCTGTCTTGTAAGGTTTTTTATTCTAGCAAGCATGGGGGAAGGTACATTTTCAGCCCTTTCAGCTCTTTTTTTTGGGTGACAGCTGCTTTTCCTACCTGAAGATATACTCTACGTTAGAGGAACAGATAAAGAACGCCAGTGATTGCCTGACTTTGTTTCTATTGTCATATTTGTTGATGTTATCTTGGTTTATGTGGGTCAGAAGGCAGCCACCCTTGGCTCTCTTGCTGCTGCTGTCACTTACAGCTCTGAACAGTGGCCCTCCCGTGTTACCAAGTTAGAACAAAGGCACTTTTCACCCATTTATCACACAGACAGCTGAATACACATGGTGTAAAACATTACAGAACCAACCTCCAAATCCTTCTGCTTAATAGCATTGTATTCCAGTACCAATTGTTCTCTAGACAAAGAGGTGCCATAGGGCACCAGAGGGAAACATATCATTTCAGAGTGTAACATATCATAGAGAGCAGTTGTGAAAGATGTCCTTGCCCATGGCAGCAGGGTTGAACTAGGTAATCTTTAAAGGTACTTTCCAACACAAACCATTCTATAACATAATCCACACAACTGTGGCTGTAGGAGAGTTTTGTTGTGTTTTACAGTTAAGTGACATTATTTTGGAATAGCAAACAAAACAGACAAACAAAACAATCAGCTGTGTCAGAATTACACAGGCAAGATTTTCTAATTTGGGGGGCTGAGACTTCAAGGTCACTGCTGGGATTTTGAAAAGCTGATGTAAAGGCTGGGGCAATGAGTGGTCTCAGTGGGACAGGAAAATAGTACAAGGAAGGAAGTGATGAGTCTGTGAAGGGACCTCTAATTTTCCCTTATGAAAAGCATTTCCCCCTTTGTCTTTGATAAGTGCATTCAAAGCACCGAGGATGTGAGACATTGGTGGACATGGTGAACTCAACAGCAGAGCTGCTGTTACCTTGTACAGGCCACGATTTCAAACAGAAGCAGCTGTATGAAACCCAACTTGGAGCTATTTGAAAGAACCTGAATCTCCTTTCAGAGAATCCTTGTTTTACACTGAGTAATCAAAACTAGAAGTTTTAGAGTGGCTCAGTATAATTGTAAATAACCATCATCATAAATATCCACATGGCAAATCTGAGAATATGTAAAACACCACATTCTGAATAACAGTACCCTCTTTGTTCAGTATTAACCCCCAGCCATCCTGGCTTTATCTTCGAGCAAGATACTGTGGTACTGAACTCTAATGAAATATTTTCATCTACAGCTACTGTTTTAGGTGTTGCTATTTTTGTTGCTGCTTTTATTATTATTATTATTACTATTACTATTATTATCTATTATCATTATTTGCTCTCTCTCTATATTAGTTATTTCTTAGCTCTGTAGCTGTCTGTGATTGTTCATATCAAATAGTGGTCTAGTGATGTACATAATCAAAATTGATTTAAAAGTAACATTTTATGGAATCTGAGGAATGAGTAATCTCTCACAGAAGATGATGGATGAATAGTTCAATACCTGGCATGTGCTGCTATTTCAAGTTCTTCAATCTTCTTTTTTTTTTTTTTAAACTCGCTAATCAAAAAGTTTGCTTTAAATACATGTATTTAATTTATATAATATACACTCAAATTTTAACTTGGGGAGGAGGAAGGGAGAGTGATTCCCTGTAGTCCAGAGATTTCTAGAGTGATTTATCCAAAATGCTGCAATTTTTGATCTCCAGCTCCAATAAGAACAACTAAAGAAAATATTTTTCAGAATCAAAATCTGTCTGGATGTTTCACTATTCCCTCAGGATACACATTACTGAGTTTCAAGAAAATCTTATGCTGAATAAGCAGTCAAATATGCAAAGCAGGATTTATCTGACAGGAAAGACACACCCTGCCAATCTGTGGTGACTTAAAGTCATTATTTGGGATTCCCAGCAGGAGATAAAGCTTTGTACTGAACAAGGCATAAACTCAGCCTAAGGTGTCTTTCCCATTTCTCACAGAGCAGCCAAATCACCAGGTTCTCAGGGTATGGGTGAGTCTTTTTATCTGCCTTGCTCTTTCCTAACCCTTCCCAATCCCTTAATTTCTTCAAAACTCTTGTGTTACTGTGGGAACTTCCTATTACAATAAAGTGGAATTTCCCAAGGAGTGAAATTCCATCATTAGAAAATTCCCAATTATTTCTGCTAAGATTTCTCATTAAATTAGCTCCCTAAGCACTGCTGGGTGAGGATTCCAAGTTCTCTATATCAATGAAAAACAGCTGTATCTCCTGGGAACTTTAAAAGGCATTTCTCAGGGGAATAAGAAGAGCCCTAAGGTGATGCAACCACTAATTGTAGTTCTGGAACTGGTGATAACACTCATACAATTACACATTTTTAAGAGATTTTCAGACACATGTTTCTTATAGTACCTAAGTTATCCAGTCAGGAGAACAAAACAACAGTGTATTATTTAGGTCATCATTGGATCATGTTGTGGCATTTCAATAAGAATACAAAAATTAAGAGCTTACTAAGCATTTCTAAATAACAAACAAATCCACAAAAATCTGAAATTTAAATGGATTTTAGATATTCTGCAAGCAGAAAAAGGAGTGAAATAAATCAGATACATTATTCAGCACAAAGTACTCTCCCAAGTCCTCTTTTTTTTCCCCTTTTTTCTTTATCTAGCAAACTACAGAACCAGCCATTGCTTTCTGGGGATTTCTTTACCATGTGGAAGACATATTGTAAGAAAGCTTGTCCACTAGGGAAGCATTATCTTTTACTGGCAATCTGTGAGTGCTACTGAAAAATGACCTTTTACTATCAAAATATTAATGTCTTTATCTCAAGAAAGAATTTAAAATCTAAACCTTGCATGAAAGTGGAATATCATTTTTCTTTGCATTCCATGGATATGGTTTCTTCATAATGTCTGTATAATTCTCTGTTTTACATGCACCTGGAGCCATATTATATGATAACTAAAAGTTATTATATTTCATAAGTCTATGGTAGTGTTCCTGTCATGGGGAATGAAAACTGTAGACTACACATATTTGTATCCTGTACATAAAATTTTGGGGTTTCTCTGACACAGACATGGATAGTGGGCAGCAAGAATTAATATTTGTGTGAACCTGGAGGTGAAACAATGGAGGACCGCTCAGTTTAGGGGCTTTCATTACTGTCACTCTCTTGGTTCTAAAAGAAAAGCAGAGTGAGCAATGATGCTTCCTTTGTGTGCTCATGCCATCACAGCTCTTACATCACTTCACTCATGATTTTGCAGCACCTACATCGCTTCATTCTAGGGAAAGAAGTGGATAAGTCCCACATTTCACTGTGAAGAATGTACTATACTGCTGATTACCTGTGCCCCTGAGTCCTGGGGCATCATTCCACCCAGAGGAAAATAGGTGATGGGGAAAGAAAGAATGAGAAGGGCAGTCCCAAAGCACCGGTCTAAACCTAAAGCCTAAATGTTCATATTGATTTTTGATTCATAGGTTTAAGCTTGGTCTCCACTTTTTTACAGCTGGCCACAAGGGTTTAAAAAAATTATATATGAAAGAAATGCTGAGAGTATAGAAAATGGAAAGATGAAGCTACATTACATGCATGTGAGAAGTAACACACAACCCTTTTATACAGATAAGAACTGAATTGTTCTTACATAGGTAGATTATTTCTTGCAGAATTTCTTTGAACCTATGCCTTGAACAAGTGAGACTGTTACTTCCTCCCTGTAGTCATGCTAATCCAATGCTATTGAATAATCAGGAAAAGACAAATTCATTTAAAAATATTTACATGGATTACTAAGGATATCAATAAGCATTTAAAAATGCTCTAGCTGAATCATTTTCCTTAGGACATAGTAGAAAAACCTTAACTCATAAGCCAAGGACAAGCTCTGAAATTCTTGCATAATTAAGATGATGGAATGGCTTGATAATATCAGAAGGGACAGTCCAAATCCTTTCCCCTTACCACCATCCTGAAACTGATGTGTCTGCCTTTGATTCAAATCTGGTGCTCAGTGAGCTGATTTAACTCTCTAAACAAGTAGAAAAATTAATCCAAAAAGAAGTTGTTAACCTTTTTTTTTATTTGACTTTGTCAGCTCCCGTAAGAAAAGCATATGCTATAATTCTATGTTGCACTTCAGTTCTACTGATATCCACAGGAATTCAAAAGCATGCACAACATTCAACAGAAGCTTTCTTTCATGAAACCAACAGTTCATCATAAGGAATAAGCAGAATTCAGAAATTGGAGCCTCTTCTCAGATGTACTGACAACACAGGGCTTCAAATGGGTCTAAGTTTCTTTAGCTCCCTCTCTCTGAAGATACCAGTTCACTTCTAGAGGGGAGCTACTCTTTTTAGTGGTGCTAAAATTTAGCTACGGTCTCATATCTAAAACAACACACAGGCCAAAAAAAAACCTCAGGTAGAGGCATCTAATGCTGCATGGTTTAAAGTGACTGCTGTGACCAAAAATTCAGATGATAAAAGAAAGCATAATGTTTTTAAGAATTTGCAAATAGCCTTATTACCTAAACCCATCAATGTGTGAGTTTAAAAAAACAGCATTAATATTAACATTCCTACAGCAACACTCTGCAGCGTGGAGATTTTAGGTCAGCTTCATTTTAGAAGGATAAATAATAAATTGAAGTGCCAAATAATTTTGTGGACACATCTTGTAATGCAAATGCCTCTTAAAGGCAAAAGAGAGACTCATACTTAGAAATAACATAGAAAAATCTGTCCCTGATGAGTCCTCAGTAACTACATTGTAATTTATAATAGATTTCTTCCCTCATCTACTTACATGAAAACTTGGCTTTTTTTCTAGCATCTTCCAGTAAGGGGTCTGATTTCATGGTAGAAGTAAAGGTATTAATGTCTGTATTGTATTGCCAGCATTTTTTTACCAAAAGGTAGAAAAATGGATTTTGGCCATTGATTTCAGTCACCAAAATTCATGGTCGAGGACTGTGGTATAAAATTCAGGTGTGAATTGAAAAGATTAGGTCTCAATAGATATATTACTTGGCTGTCTTATTTCTAGAAAAAACAAAAACAAAAACAAAAACAAACAAAAACAAAAACAACAAAACAAAAACAAACAAACAAACAAAAACACACACAAAAGAAACCAAAAACAACAGGGAAATCAAAGAGACCTTTAAAGTCTTAAATTAACAATAACGTTAGTACTTTGCTAACAGAGCTTAAAGTTATTTTGTCCCCAGATCCTAAGTCCCTCTGTTAGGATTCACTGGGACTATTTAGAGAATCAGGTTTAATGCAGAAGCAAATTTTTTGTTTCAGACCTCAGTTTGACTAATTAATCAAATTGCATTATTTTTAATAGGTTTTTACAAGTTGGATTTAGGGTGAGGTTTATGTCCTATTTAACCTGTGTTTTAAATGAAGTACTGTGAACTTTCATTATCTATGACTTAGTCTTATACATGATATCAGGAGATCAAAATGAGCTAAAATAATTGGCCGTTAGCATCCTTTTCTCTCTTTTTATAAATTTGCAGGAACAAATAGTTTGAGTTTCAAGGATACTAGGTAATTCTTGTCACCTTCACTTCCCAGAGTGTTGGACATAACAAAACAGCAATCATAACTGAGGGAAATGGGACAAACCACAAGTGGGAATCCCTGATCCATTGCAAAATATAATTTCATACAGAATAAAAATCTCTTCAAAAGGGGAGGTAGATGCATTTGGGTTTTTTTCCATAAAATTTTTAAAAAGGTTGGCATTTTGCTTTGGTTTGATGTGCTTTTTCATAAAAACTCATTTCCCAGAGCTAAAAACTGAACTTCTAGCTTTTCCACCATTTGCTGAAAGATTTTTAACTTAAGATAATGAGGGGTTAAATTTAACATCCCTTGAACTCCAGAGATCATGAGTAATGCCTCTGAAATTAATGCATTTCCTCTACTTTCAGATGCTAGATGACAATCTTGGCAAATATCCTACACAATATTCACTAAGGGGTAGCAAAATTCTCTCCACAAAATATATGATTCTCTACTAAATTATAAAATGAAAGTGTCTTCAGAACTCTGAGAATTTATTGGCCTATGAGCTGTGGTCAGCTAGCCTATCCATCTAATGATGCCTTGTCCCATGACTCTCAAAGAGGTCTTATTCTGGAGTGTGTGGGGAATGGATTTATCCCAATAAAATAACCAGTATGCATGTAGAAAGACTTACTCCACTGTAGGAAGACTGAACTGTTTGATTAAGTTAACTACACAAGTGGAAAGGAAAAATAATTTTCAGTAGCTGTTCAGTAAAAATGAATAAAGACATAGATAAGTTTGTGAAATAATCTCCTCATGTCAGTAAGTCTTTTCATCTAGACCAGAAGGTATTTCTTTACATAAAATCAGGAAGAGGAGAAATTTCTAAATTCTCCAATGTGAGGTGTGGTAGAGAATTCCGACTTGAGTAATACCATTGTCTAAATAGATAGTTTATAGAGCATTTGGTAAAGTTTGAGCACATGATCACTAATTTTCTTCAATTGTAAGCAAAAACATTAAGTATCTAGAATTTGCCGACTTTCTGGATGATCTGCACGATTTCTTTAAAAATCATGTCTAATTACTACACATCAGTTAATCTCACTGAGTCATTCCATTTCAGAGCCTTGCCTTGAACTTATAGGAGTTCAGGTACAATTAGTGGAAATCGTAGCCCCTTCTTACACCATGAGGAAAGATTTTTTTTCCTTACAATCAAATCAAATTCTTGATTTAATTTATTTGAGGTTTTTGAAAGATGCAAAGTCACTGAAACTCCACTGACTCAGAAGAACTACTAGATAATTGCATTCAGTCACAAGAACACAAATGCCCTGATCTGATGCTTGCACAAGGAGGGTCATGTGTCTTATATGATTCAGTAAAACATGAGTAGCATCAGCTGGTGTCCAGAAGCCAGCTTCTTCATGTGATTATAATTAGGAGCAATGAGTGCAGTGAATTCACAAGTAACTTCTCAGTTTCAGGAAAAGCAGAATAAGATGATAAATTTGATTAATAAATTGTGTCATTTACTGCATGGTTCCATTTCTCGGTCTCCAAAGATTATTTTATAATTGAGAGTCATCTGACAGCTACAATCTGCATCACAATGTTGTTTTCACACATGAGACAACACTGATTACTAGAAAACATCCAACACATTGTAACAAGAACAAACAGTGTAGCTCCAGACATTCAGCTCCTTTATACCACTCATGCTCTTGCCTTTGCCTCACACAGACAAACATGATTCCTTCAGACAAATCTTAATAACTTCTTCCAACATTTTTAAACATTGTTTTTATTTAGCACTGCATCTTCAGCAATATGTGAGCCTATTATATTGATGTGAGCAGCCACATTCATTGGAATGAGAATCAGGGGCTTGTAAATCAATGGCATTAGGCAGCTGACATGACATGGACCTAGGGGCCGATTTCTCACTTTACATTGCTGATTGAGTAGATCATGGAATCATCACAGAACAGATCAATGCTCTCCCACCAGAGGACAGCTGTTTTCACTGAATTACCAAACTAGCACAGAATTGTAACACATAAGCTATTTTGCAAATGGCCAAACATGGTTCAGGAAATGGTTCTTCTACTACAGCAGCAAAGTCACAGCTTTTCTTTATAACATACAACTTGTTAATAAGTTATCATTTCTTAAAGTTATAATTGCAATTATCATTTGTATGGTTAATTCAAAGCCATGTAATTGAACCATGCAATCCTACCAGTGTTAGGAAACAAGAAGTGAAATCTCTTGTCCTGTACTAAGCAGGCAGTTTAAAGAAAGGAGTGCAAAAGTCCTCTTCTTCCCCAAAGCTATAGAGAAGTGCACAGAGAACTATCATTTTCCTGCTGATCAGCAAATACTGACAAGCATTTCCTTTTGGTCATGTGACCAGCATACAAAAAAAAAAAAAAAGTTTGTTCATATTTTTCTGATAATTCTTCTTCTCTATTCTTGGAACAGGTTCTGAGTATGTGATAAAAAATATCAAATCCTCTTGATCACACTGAAATACAGTTACCTCCTTAACCCATCACATGCTTATTCATGATGCCATTGTCACTGAGGGACGTAGGAACATGGCACACAGAGAAGGAACCTGGCACACAGAGATGGATTAGTCAGTCACCAGGTTCCCTGCCATTGAAGGCAATCACACCAGACACACTTTTAAGTAAATTTATGAAGCTCCACTGAAAAAAAAAAATTGAAAAAATTGTTTTAGCATCCTAGATTTCTTTAGGAAGGCCATTCTGAGACCTATCAACTGCTCTGATTTTTGAAGTAAACTGTGAGATTGTGAGATCAATTTTGGTATTGAAGCAAGCCAGAATATGGAATTTGTGTCCTGCAGGAAACCAATGCAATAATTCCAAATACCACAGACATAAAGTGAGGAAAGAGGATTCATACAACTGTTTTGGAAATGTCAAAACAAAACAAAAAAAAAAAAAAAAAAGGTTGTTTATCAAAATGGAAGACTTCAAAGTTCTATAAGGCAAAACTGGAACAATCAGCTAAAAAGGGGATGTTTTCAAGATGAAATGTAGCAGAAAAACAGAAAAATAATGTTAAAGTCAATATCCCCCTGCAGTATATATCAGCATTAACAAAAATCTAATTAAGATTTTATTTGCTAAAGACTAGAAGACATGAACTATTTTCTTGAAGGTGGAGACACAGAAATGTGGATAACTGCATTGGAGATGCCTGGGAAGACCTCAGATTCCTACTTTGCTATTTCAGTATATTCTCTAAAGGCTTTCCAAGAGCTACTTCTCACCACTAATCATAAAGCAAGCCGAGGGCTTGCTGAGCTGTAGATTTCTGTAGTAAAAGAAAATTAACCCCATACTGATGTTTCAGTGAGGCAATTATTAAATGTTTTGAGTGCATGTGCATAAATATTTCAAGTTGTTGCAATATTTAAATGATGATTTAAATATTGAAATGGAAATAGCATTACTATATTCACAGTAGGATGATTTATCTTTAACTGTTACTTTAGTTTTATTGTTTCATATGCTCTTAGAGAATCCTCAAAATAGAGATGATTGACTGCTGGATTTTAACTCCCAAATAGTGAGATCTTCTGGCAGCATATGGATAATTCCATTGTATCATACTGCCAACATTATTATGTCATGAATCTAGAAGCACATCCACATATTTATATGTATGAATTTGATTAATCCCGTTCAAGTTCTCACTTGTAGAGTACTTAGAACACATGTCAGGATTTGTGAGATCAGAGGCCATGACTTTTGACAGCTGAACACTAAAGAGCCTCACTGCACTGGTTTATTTTTCCTGGGCCCAGCAGCATTCACTGGGTTCCTTTTAGGCTCACCATCCCCACTGGAGAGTTGGGGAAATGGTGCCCTTTTTCAACCCATTTTGGGGGAAAGTATGGTTACTAAGTTAATACCTGAAGGCTGAGCTGAATGCCAGCTTGCTGTTGTGGCTGAGAAAGAGGACTACTGCCACTTACTGAGGTCAAGCAGAAACACAGAACAAAGAGTTGTGGTTAAATAACACCTTAAACTTCTGCAGTTAAGTAAACTAAAATCAATACCTTATACATCAGAGAATTTTTATTTGGTAGTGTTTGATGCTTTGTACTTACACAAGGAGTACTGTACAAGACATTGTGTGCATTAATAAAAGTATGCAATTTTTAATACACAAATGAGGAGATTAATTAAAAAAAAAAACAAAGATAACAGCAAAATAAAAACATTTTATACTGAAATGGTTAAAAATATGAGAAAGTATTTAAAAACTGCTCTGTACCCTGATGGCTTGGAAAAGGTAAACAAGACATTAAAAATGCAAATTAAGGAAAAATATGTTCTTTATCCAAGTAGAACTAGTCTTGGAGGAGAAAAAGAGACAGTGAAGGGACTGGGTTACAATTATACCTTTCTAACATCTCTTTTTTTTATACAGATGTGTCATTTCACTGTTTCATGGGAGACTGCACTGGGGCTGTATGTGTATTCAGATGAAAGGAGAAGATGTGATTGAGAGAAGCAAAGGAATTCCCTTTTTGGCGAGCTTCCCTCCTGAGCACAGCACTGCCTTCAGAGACCTGAGCCTGCAAACCTATGCTTAGATATAAAGATTGCTGTAAATGGAGAAGAAAAAGACACACCCCCTCAAAGCAAATGAACAACAACAAAAAAAACCTCCTTGAAAATCCTGTGCCTGACTGAAACTGGAGGAGCTATTTCATGCTGTATTAGCACAATGATTAATTTTATTTTGAGACTTATAAAAGGACTAATTGCTCTAATAAAAATTAAAAGGCCTTTGCCTACTAAAAAGATCATCTTACAAGCTGATATTTAGTGTTTTCAAGTGACTAATTTAATGGCAGTAACCTTAAAAGGGCCTGATTTGTCAAGCTGTCTCATTCCTGCTGCAGCTTGGGCTACAGCTGCTCCAATGAGAATTGCTCCTTCCTGTGAAACCAAAAGATCTTGTCTGCCAGATTCAAGAGGGACTGCTTATTTGAAAACTATATCTGGCAGTTGCAGCATTAGTTTGAATGAACAGTTCCTCTTTCCTTGAGCCGTTTTACTGCCGTGTTTCTAATGTTTGTTTTGCCCTGCCATTTGCACTGCTGTATAATTACTCAAAGTATAGGTGACCTCAATTAATGTTGATTTGCTGTTTTCTCTTCTGTTCATTCTGACCCAGCACCCACTGAAGTCAAGACTCCAATGTGCTTCAGCTGCAGGAGCTGGATGTCAGTCCACACACTGCAATACAAACACTGACTATGCCCAAGTACACTTAGCTGTACACTAATTCTTTCTAGTCCTCTCCTCCTCTTAAAACAAGAGCTTTTCTCATCCTAAAGAGCAGCCCAAACTGAAGAATGAGTTACCAGTCCAGTGTTCCTCATGACAAAAGCATCTCCCATGTATATATATATTTTAAAACACCTGGACACCTTCAGTTAAACTTTTCCCACTCAGCTTTTCTGTGGAGAAAGGCAGTATCTGTCTTTTAGAAGGTCTTTACCTTTAGCTGCTTAGAAGTGTGTGAGTCATGTGAGAAACATCCAGGATCCTTGAGCAAAGGAACCTTGATCCCCCTATGCAGATTAGGACAACTGGATCCTGACTGGGGTAATTCACATGCTCTCAGCAGCAGAGGAAAACAAGCACATTCAGTCAGATGACAGGATTACATCAGATTCCATCTGCTGTGCAAAGGTGTTTTATCCAAATAAGTAGAAGATCCCAAGATACAGAATACACTAAAGCCTGACATCCCAGCCTTGTATTCTTATCTCTTTAAAATGCCTTATGGCTAATATCATCTTTTATTCAGCACTATCACCTCTTCAATTTTTCATTTCAATCTCAAAGCTAACGTCTCGACTGAGGTTCCTTTTACTGATTAATATACAACAGTAAAATCCATTTTAGGGGCAACTGACACTGCTTTGGGGATTGTACATGACAGTAAAATCATGTCAGTGCCTGCTCTGAAGCTATGACTTCAGCCCCTGTGTATTCCAGCTGGCAAACATGCAGACAAGGATTGGCTGGGATCACAATGCCCCTGAGGGCACCATTCCCAGTGCCTGCCCTCCTGCTGGGTGTGGGGTCACACCCTGTTAGCCTCCACCAGCCTGTGCTGGGACATGATGGGAGAGGGTTTGGCCTTCTAGCTTGGCAATGAGCTCGTAATGCCCCCTTGAGCTCGGGACACAGCTCCAGTTGGCTGGAATTGTGAGGTGAAAGTCCCACATCTTTTGGAAGCTCTCTTTTTACATCGGGTGCACCTGGGCAGTGGGAAGGGACAATTTTCCCACAGTTCTGAGGAATCAGGGCCAAGCTGTGGGGAAGAAGGGAAGGAGTGAGGTGGGGCATCCAAATGTGCCACTTGAGTACCTAATGTTTTATGAGTGAGACGTGACAGGGATGCTGAGGATTAACTCTGTGCTATCTCCCAGCTCCCTTCTATAGCTGGCAGGAGAGAAGGCTGAGACCTGACCCCTGCTTCAGCCATTTGTGACTGTGGTACTGTCCTCTGGGGGCTGAGCTCATCAAGGGGGGCTGCTCTTCATGGGATTCTAATATAAAGCATACCATGGTGTTACCAAGCCCTGGTATGAGTTACACATTTATCTAGCACATTTTCAGAGCTTTTAAGGAAAGAGAAATCTTTGTATTTTCTTCTAGGCTTTTAACTCAAATACATATGGCTCTTTTCTTTTCTTTTCTTTTCTTTTCTTTTCTTTTCTTTTCTTTTCTTTTCTTTTCTTTTCTTTTCTTTTCTTTTCTTTTCTTTTCTTTTCTTTTCTTTTCTTTTCTTTTCTTTTCTTTTCTTTTCTTTTCTTTTCTTTTCTTTTCTTTTCTTTTCTTTTCTTTTCTTTTCTTTCCCACTGCCTGTTGTGATTAGGAAAATCCATTTGCAGCACTTCTATTTTTTACAAGTCTATGTTATGAGGTACAATATAGAGGGAAAATCTGAAGGTTGCTTTACTGGTCAGTACTCAGGTAAGCCAAGAATCCCAGCACTGACACATGAGATTTGAAATACACTTTGAGAATTTTGTGCATTTCTTTCTGCTTTCTCAGAATTTTAGCTTCACAGCACTCACTTCCCTGAAATTTCCAGTAACAAAAACGACACGAATTTTACTCTTTAATATTTAACAAAGTTTAGGATAATGTAATACATTGTATACAGCTAATTTTAAATTGGCCACGAGCTATTGTTATACAACAGCTTTGGGAAATGTGGCTCAGCTGTGACAAAAGAAGTTTGAAATGTCATAGCAGTGCAGGAATTGAAAGTGGAACATGGGTTAAATCAATCTACTGTCCTATTCTTCTCTTCTTTCTTGCAGTGCACAAATAAAAAAGAAGCAAAGCAGACACCCAGCCACCTTAAATATTAAGACTTCTAGGACACTAGTGTGGACAAAGCAGAATAAGATATAATCACTTCAGGCTTGATGTAATTGCCAAACAAGCTGCAGTGGCTACCAGGATTATCTTTCTCCAGGCAAGAATAGTGCAACATGCATGACACAGCTCTGCTCCAGTGCTTTGAGTATCTTTATCCCCAGAAACACCACACCAAATCAGAAAAAAAAATCAGAAAGTTATTAATTTGAGTCAGCTAAGTAAAGGAGTGACATAAGAGACTCTGCTTTTGTGTGCTTGCCACCGAGCAATCTTTATAAGTGGCGTTTCCTGGATTGCTGACTTGGGTTCTGACTGTATCAGCCGGAGGTGAGAACACAACCTCCAGGAAATGGGGTGAAAATGCACTCTCCTCTAATGAGCTGTAGCCACTTCTGTAGCCTTCACTTAAACAGTTTAACTGCAGTGAACACAATTGCTGTGCCACACAGAGTAACTCTGAGAGAGGTAAAAGTCCCTGAAGTTTTATAAAGGGAACCACACTGGAAAAGGGAAGTGTCTTGGGCAGTGCCCTCTGGAAGAGCTGTCTCTGGAGGTTGCTTGGGAAACAGCTTCTGGCTAATATCCTGTCCCAAAAACAGAGCAATATCTCCATCATATCTAGGGAAATGGACAGGACTGAAGTTCTTGAGTTTGCCTTCCTTCAGCTCTCGGAGAGAATATCAGGTCTCCAGCCTTTTGTCCATGGCAATAGAATCATCTGATGCTGCACTAGCAAAATGATAGAGAAGCTGAATGAAAAGGTCTGTCATTCTCTCAATAGCCAAGGCTGGCTCACATATGTAAATTTTACACATCCCCTGGTAGTCCCCAACATCCTTGCTCAGCAGTTCCTGTCTGATTCAAACAGAGAGCATCTGCTGGGGAGGGTGATTTTGCTCTGGTTGATAGGGGATCTCAGATGTTCCCAGTGTTGGACTCCCAAGCTGACATGAGTTTTTCACACTCTGAACTGTCTGGTGATGGCTTCATGGATTTCAGTGGAGCTTAGTTCTAAAATCACACTTTTTTAAATTACCTAAGTGGGGTTTAATCTATATATTTCTACTAGCACTGAAAGATAAATGCTCTTGTGACTCTACTTCTGTTTCCAATCTATAAATACACTCTTTAAATTTAAATTCCCTCATATTACTCACGTGTGTGACATTTATGCAGCCTCAATAACCACATAGGTTTACACCTTATTTTTCATGATACTTTTTCAAGTCAGACACAAAAAATAAACCTGACTTTTTAAGCCCATGTGCACATAGAGAATTGGACACCGATACTTGGACCATCTTAAAAACAGGTTATTCTAATTTGAGATTCAAAGATATGAATAATTTTAAATTCCATTAAATGGACTGTGGTAGGAATCAGGTCCAGTTTGTACTTGAGTAGCAGAGATTAAAAAAAAAAAAAATTTGTTTTCTTTTGCAATTATAATTGCAATATTTCAATAATTTAAAATGTACAGACTGATATTTTATGGATATCAGAAGCTCAGGGTCCTATACAACTTGTCTTTTAATCCAAGTGTGGTTTCAGGTGAGACTGTTCTTATTTCAATTAACAGATCTTCTGTTATGAGGAATATATTCTGGATTATGTCTTGCCATTCAAATAATTAGTTTCAATATTAGAATAAAACAATAATAACAATATTAATAATAATAATAAACAGCAATTATTTTAAATAATTTTTGAACCAGACTGAATCTGACTTCCAAATGTACGTAAATATTGTTATTCTTTTTCATGCAGGTGAAATCTGAGACCCAGAGGTAAGCTTTACATGATACAAGAAAAAGAGAAGTTAGAACTGGGATTTTAAGCTTCTTAAACTATTATCTCATACTTCTGTAAAGACTTGATGGCTGTGTCTTGCTGGATTTTCATTAAAATATGTATTTAAATAACAACTTGAATCTTCTATTAAAAAATCTTAAATGCTGTTCACATCGTTTTCCAACTAATATTTACATTCAGCTAAGCAGAGCATAGCATAATGACTGTGAACTGAAGTTATGGCTCTGTAGTTTGTTTGTTTATGGCACACCACATGTTCCCATGGAAACAACCCACTGTACCTATGGTAACAGGCACAGTGGTGTAAACTGTGAAACCAAAAAGAGGAAGTCAGTAAGCTCAAGTTCTAAGAAGAACTTGTCAAAATGGAATACTTCCTGTAATGAAAATCTGTTAAATCCACTGGGCGATTGTCATAAATCCTTGTTTCGACCTCAGATCTACTGGAGGATCCCAGATATTCAAATATGCAGCTCAGCTGGGGTTGTAAACAAGGTCTGTGTGGGGTGAGCACATTCTTTTACCTCAGGGGCTGCATTTATTTAAAGTCATCAACAGAGCTTATGCTCATCTGCCCACAAAAATATCCTGCAAAGGGTTAAGTTTTTCCTACATTGTACAAAAAATACACAAAATTACTGGGTGTTTTTTTTCTGTATTTTACTTGTTCACCAGAATTCTTTATACTATTTAAAAAACAAACAAAGCTTTGCCACAGTAGAAGATATCCACATAATCCTATGCTAACATTTTCCAAAGTTGTTCCGAGTCACCATCTGGAGGTATTGATCTCTCTCCATTAACGACAGGGAGGACTTAAGTTTGTAGGTTTTGGTAAACTGAATTTCACAATAATGAAATGTTCAAAATAGCCTTTATAAATACCATCTTTCAAACATTCAAAACAAATACAGCACTTGAACACAAATTGTGTGTATTTCTTCTTAAATGAAAAACCAGAACCATCATTAAAACTACTTAATGAATTGCTGGAGTTCAAAAATTCAAGGCCTTTTTTTATTTTGAATTTCACTATAGATGCACCCTGATTACAAGCTCTTACTGGAAAATTGACCACAGAAGGAAGTTAAACAGGTCAAAATTTTATGTGCAAATAAATATACATATAGATTTGGAAATATATATGGTCACAACTTAAAAAAAAAATGTATTGGAAAAAAATCATGCATTTGGTGTTTGCCATGCTATCAGAAATCATTATTCAAAGTTTGTATCATTTTCTGTAGCATTGGCTCTGGTCCAGGAGGTGAAAATGCCCTACATGGGCTTTGGTCCATCAAGGATATGATCCTGTGTTTTCAGATTTCCTGCCTAAATCTTTCTTCTTCAACTAGCATTTTTCCCCAACCTTAATCCTAGCAGTGAATCTAGAACAATTTACAGGACAAAAGTTAGTATGTGCAAAAGCTCTGTGTCTGAATTCACCTTTGTTAAATGCAGAATCCTTCCAAAGGAGCAGAAGATTTTTAACAGGAAACCCCAAAGAGAAGCTTGTATATATTTATGTAGCCCCATAAACTTTATGGACTCTTGCATGTTTTTACCAAATGAGATTGTGCCTCAGTGCACATTTGACCCATCCAAACCTGGTGTGAGAACAAACTTGGATTTTAACGGGGTAGAGCACACGTGGCCATCCATAAAGCAATTACTCAGAAGTCTTACACAGCAGTTGCATAATTCCTTTTCTATATTGTAAAGCAAGTGATGTGCAAGAGAAAGCAGAATTGTGCTTAACTTAAACATTGTGGTCAGGAGGCAGTAATTTATACCACAATTTTCTGTTCTACTGTGCCATTATACCACTGTGAAATTATGGAATACAAAATCCCCATGCTGGCAGAAACCTGGGGAAATAAAGTAAACACTCACGACCAGATGTTAATATTTCTGTTAATGATTTTCAAAATACATTGCAAAATCTGAATCCTTAGAAATACCATCTCTTTTTTTTTTCCATCAAAGATAGGATTCCCAAGAAACCCAGTAGCAAAAAGGTTTAATCAAAATAGTTATGATTTCAGTGAAAAACATATTGTCTTTCAATTTTGCAATTTAAAATGAACTTTTCAATGATATGCAGAAATTTACTTTTGATTATGTTTTGCTTTTTTTTAGCTAAAAAGATTATGGCAGCTGTGCCATATCAGACCAATTCTGATTAGGTCTTAAATTAGCATTAAAAAACATTTTTACAGCATTTAAGCACTGCTATCAGAATAGCAATATAAGTTACTGTAGCCTCTTGGAAGTTTCCTACAAACACATTGGAGCCATGTATTATATTCCATTTTTAGAATATCATCATTAATGATCTAAAAGAACATATCAGTTAAGGTTGAAGGTCATATTATATTGAGATGTATTTCCAAAATTCCAGAAGTAGCGTAAAAGGAAAAAATGTTCAAAAACACAATTTCCAATAAGAGGCATATATCCTGATGATAGCAAGGCCAGAATTACTTGAGATTGGTAATGGAAAAATAAATCATAAAAGACTTTTCACTTTAAGGTGCCAGTTCTAAAACCTCACTGTTTTTTGCATTATGAAAGACTGTCCTCTTCTATATAAATTTGGGTCCATGAGAGTTGGATTATTTCATCCTATGGATATTTGGGTTGATTGCTACATCAGTGGCTGAAAGCTCCCAGGGAAAGCACGTCTTGTCTCTGGGTATTTCTGGATATCACACTAAATCTGGCTTACCATCTCTACCCCATCTCCTTGACTCATCCCACATGTCACATCTAATCAGACTGTTCATGAAGCAATGCTACTTTCTTCCTCTATAAATATTTGGTGAATAGTTTGGACAAGTGATACTCAGCTGATGATTTGTTTGCAAACTAATCATTCCAGCTATTCATCACTTGGTCTTTGTTATTCACAGTTGTTCACCCAGGTCACAGAGTCTTAAAGACGTCTGAAAGATTGTGATAATTGTTTTTGGAGGAAGAGGACAGTTTTGATATTTTTATTTATTTATTTTAATTACCCATATCACAGCACAATCAGATTAGTGAATATTTATTTTAAAAAAACAATAATTGCATTTCTATATTTTTCTGACCTCTGACCAAGTAAACAAAAAGATTAAGAGCAAATTAATAAACTAATGAATGGAATAGGCATTTTCTACATTCAGATGTCATTGGAACAAGATCTACCAATAAATCTTGAAGGGGAAGAATTTTGTACCACTGTAGAGATCATGAAGAAAGTGGTTTAGATCATATTACAGGAAAATCATAATTGGAAAGCCAAAAGAAAAAAAAAAAGAAAAAAAAAAAGGAAAGAAAAACCTGCCAAAAAATATAACAAAAATATAACAAAAAATATAACAAAAATGCCAAGGCATTTTAATGAACAATTACTTATTTATGTATAGGTTTTTGAATGAAAAAAGGGGGAGAGGGGTATGTTTCTGATAACTTCTGATACTAAATCCCAGAACACACAATTTTATAGTGTGTGGACACATCTGTGATTTTAAAGATGACTCATTTTTCACTGGACCATGCCTGTTTTCATCTATTCACTCACAATGGATGTGGCCAAATGAGGCAGCTTAGGGAGCTTCCCTTCCCTGCTGAGCCCAGGACTGCGCTGCTGCCCCAACACAGCTCTCTGCTCAAAGCACTATTTTAGTCATTGATTGCAAGAGGTTTGGAGCACTTCACACAACCAGCTGGCATGTTTTAGCTTCTAAATAGCAACTCTTTGAGAGGCCACAGCCTGCTCACTTGCAATTGTTATAAATAATCATACATACAGAAGTCAGAGCAAAATTATTCTTGCCTGCCTTTGTTTGTCCTTAACAGTTAAATGGGGCCAGACTAGAAGAATAGTTTTCCAATGTATATCTAAATAAATGATACAGAAGACAAGGAGACAAAAAAAAATAAATATTCATATTTTTCATACTCCTAAAGTCCTAGCAACAGTAAAAACAATTGCTATTTTTCTGTGCAAAAATACTTGTTCCAGTATATTTTAAAAAATACTCTTTCACTTCCTGTTTGGTGACAAAGAGTCCTTGCTGTGGTCTGTGTTGTCTATGGCAGCCCTGAAAATGTTTGTTTGACTCTGTTTTGAATGAAAATACAACATATTAGGAAATCATAGTAGAATTATCAAGAAGGCAATTCTGCAGTTAAACCTTTAAGATGTTTTTGAATGATTAACCAAATAATAAACCTACCAAAGGTGTTCCCCGGGAGGAAAACAGGCATGAGTAGTAGCAAATTATTTACATAAAAGAGAAAGAAAATATTACATTCCAGATGAGGAAGCTGAAAATCCTCATTGTATTTTATTGTGAAAAAGTGTAAACTCATCTGGATAGAAGACTTATGTTTCTATTGGGTTCTGCTGTGAGCTTGAGTAACTAAAGATAATTGTAATTTCCTGAATTCAGCTGAAGATGTTCACCTAGGAGGTCTTTAATAATTTTTCAAAACATCACAGCCCAACAGCCATACAACTCAAAGAGGTAGTAATATGTGATTACACAAACCACCTCATTCTTCTGTGTTCTTGCAGGTTAGAGAAAGAGGTTTAAAATAGAATAATTGAGGCAATCAGGTAAGAAGTTCCTAGCAATCAAGGACTATGCGGAAGTCATGGAAACTTGCCCTTTACTGAGTAAAAACCATAATAATCAAAATTACCTCATACTTTTTACAAAGTCAAATATAAGAATACCAATCAGTCTTAGCACTACAGTATAGATAGAAATGTGTATTGTCAGGATAAGCAGTAATATAAAATGAAGATAGAAGACAGCTACTACACAAAAGCAAACGACTAGGAAATAACATAGTCTGGAAATTAAATTTTCAAACAGTCACTTCATTCAACCTTCCATTAGGAGAAGTGGGTAGGTAAAAAAAAAAACAGTTACAGGGAAACCTGACATATTTACAGAAGTGATTTTTGATGTGAGAGTATGGTGAGAGGCAGTGAATTTGCTGATCAGGAAGCTCCTACGGCAAGTGTGTTAACTCTCCTTAGGGGAGACATGAAGAGAAAATCAGAGAAATGTCAATTAATGAACATTAAAATATGTCATCAATTTCAAGCTAATTTCATGTAAAGAGAATGAAAAAAAAGATTCAAAGTTTTTGGCTTTATCTAAACAGCAAGAATTTGCTAGAACAGGTGCCAACCTATTAATCCCAGAAAACCATTCAGACAGAAGTCAGTCTAGAATGCCAACAGCCAATTTGCCCATATTGCTAATACCAGTTGGTACAGTGGCAAAAAGACTTCACTCTTTAAGTTCATTTACTCTTTGGCTTTTGCAGGTCTTGTAAATTCCTCCTTATTATAGGCCTGGGGGCAAATCTACAGCTGGTGTCTACGTTGTTTTACACAGTCTCTCTGAACAAATATGAGGTAGCAATTACCTTATTTTTTTCTTGCCAAACATATATTCTGATTATTTTCATGGTCCTAGAAAGTTTATTTTTTCACTACACACTCAAGTTTGTTGTGGCTTTTTTGGTTTGTTTTGGCTTTTCTTTTTTTTTTTTTTTTAACAAAACCCAAGGATTGCATGGCTTCTGAGGGCTTGAGCTCAAAGCAAATACTTAATATTGCTAGATTTGCAATAAAATCATTAAAACTGCTGACACTGAAAGTTACCTCCATTTACAACCTGTCCTGCTTTTTTTCCTCTTGAAATCTAATGCAAATTCAAATCATGAGAGGAACATCTGCAGCCCTTCTGATCCTTTATTTTCTGTTTAAACTCCGAATCCCTTCTAGTTATTCCTAATTCTTTCTTGTTTTGTGATAAACCTTTTGCAAGATTTTATGATGAATCCCATTAAACAAGCAAGCAACTATTTGGTTAACTTTGAAAAACAGGTGCCATGTGTGGAGAGAGCCTTGTGTAGGACATGCACAGGAAACAATGCACCATTGTCTTTGAGGTAAATTGCTACATTGGAGGTTAATTAAACAGAAAATGCCAACACTTTTGGACTGTTGCTATGTTCATCAAGACAGAAAATGTAGATCCATGGTGTAGAATAGCTGGTTTATGCAAAGGTGGAGTTTTCTGCACCATAATCAGCCCAGAGTTATCTGTAATTCAATTTCCTGTCTAGCAGGTGGGAATATTGGTTCTTACTTCCAAGAAAAACTAAAAGACCACCAAATTAAAAAAAAAAAACAAAACAAAAAAAAACCCACAAAAAAACCCCCACAATACTTAATCTAGTTTAAACATTTTAAAGCTTTAAACAGAAACCCCCAGAGGTGTGGACTCTCCGCAGTGAATGCTTTTAATGACAGATTTGAGTAACATCTGTGAGTAACAGCTTCACATAGCTTGGCTGCCTAAAGGGGTGAGGCAGAACCAGATCGTTTCCTGAGGTCTTTTCAAATCCTGAGGCTTTAGGAGTCTGCTGGTAGGTGGTTAGAGCCCTTCTTTGGGATGCAGTCTAGCTTCCAGTCACCACTTCAACACCCAGGTAGGATTTCTCGGACAGAGACACCTCTCTAATGCCTGGTGGTTATGATGCTGACTCAAGACATAACTCAGGTTCCTGCTGAGAACCAGAGGGGACTTAATTAATGCCTCACTATTAGCACATAAGACATTTCTCATCCTTCCACTCCCACTTTGACCAAAATTTCATCAAGAATATGAGAAAGGCAATAAAACCTAAAAAAAGAAAATAAATTGTGTCAAAACTAGTCAATTCCCAGAAGCTTCTTTTGTTCCAAGTCGTCATTTTCCAGACAAAGGAAAAAAACCCTTAACTAAGTAACATGAACTAACTGAAGAGACCATAGAAATATTAATCTAGAATCACATCTAATTGTGATAGTCTGGACACATCTTTATACTTTCATATATCTTAGAGTGAAAAAAAAAGACAGATGTCATCATTAGGTTTTTTTACTCAAAGCTCCCACCTCTTACAGTCATAACTATAGTCAGCATTAGGGGAATAAAAAAAAAAATAAAAATGAGAGTGGCATGCATGATTTGAGGATACACAATAGTAATTGCCATTGTATTTTACAATTGTTGGGTCAACCAGGCAGCAACAACCAATTAACTAACCAACCAACCAAAACAAAACAAACAAACAGCAAAAAACTAAATGGTAAGAAAAGAAACCACACAAAGCCTGGAAACTACTCTGACTCCCTTGGAGCCCAGGACATAACTACAGCAGCTTTGACATTTCAGTAAGGTTTCCACTGTGGTTTTACACTAGAACCAGATCTAATTAGTTTCTGATGATCTTATTCTCATTTTAGAAAGAAATAAAACCTGATGTAAGTTTTAAGGAACATAAAAATACTAAGAAATAGGAAGGGAGAATTGTATATATTTTTTTCTTGACACGATAAGGAGACATTCAGGTTAGTTTGTGCTATTTTAACACTTTTGGCAGAATAAATTCTACCCTCCTCTTCTACACAGAAAAGAAATCTTATGTGGCATGGGGGACACAGAACAGAACTTGTAAAGCAACCAATCCTACCCTCTTTCAGGCAGCTGTCCCCAGCTGCTGAGCTAAGTTACACCAGCAGTAATGAGAGTCAGGCACCTCCAGAAGCTGGTTCTGGTGACCTGAAGTCTGTTCACTGATTCTGGATGGGAATTGCAGGACTGTCTTGGTAATGGGAGCACCTCACCTCTGTAGGACAAATCCCAGCTGGGAGAAGCAGAATGGCTCATATGAATGAAGCCTGAACCTGGGCTAGTATATTCTAAAATGTAAGTTTTCAAAAGTATCAGTAAGTATGTACTTATTTACCACAGGACTTCTGACAGTTGCTTGAAGAGTAGTTAAAATTTTGAGAAGCCCAAACTATTCTCAGCTGTAACAGAAAATGTAGTAGCCACAAACTGCATCTTAGAAAGTTTCTTTTGGTGAAAGAAAGAATTTTTTTCCACTGGAAGGATGAAGAAATGCTAGAAAAGGCAGTCCAGGGGGCTGTGGAGCCTCCATCCAAGGACATTTAAACAATTTAGGGTAGACAAAGCCATTGTTGATGTGATTTAGTGCTGGTGACAGGTCTGCCTCAAGCAGGAGACTGGAGTGATTCAGAGATCTCCTCCCACCCAAGTTTCTGTTCTGTCATTCTGTGGCTCAATGAGTATTTCTTCCTCCACTATCATAGCAGATGCTAAACAAATCAGCATGTCAGCTGGGTCATCCCATTCAGAAAAATGCAATAAATATTCTGTCTCTTAGTGAAATGCTCCAACAGATGTGTGTTTTGCATTCTTCTATAAATACATCTCCATGAAAACCAGATTTTGTTGGTGTAAGACTAGAACTTCTCCTTTGCTTATCCACCCTTGCAGAGTGATGTCTGCAGCAGCACCACTGTGCCCCTGTGCCTACTGGCACAAAGGCAATTTGTAGCCAAGAAGGGAAAGTAATCCATCAGCCAGCATTTATAATCTGCATGCATCTTAAATTTCAGTCTGAAGATCTAATACATACTTTTGAAACTAGTTATGTGCAAATGGTCCCTGTGTAGCACCTAATTCGATGTTGTATTGTTTTGACCTTTTGTACAGGTGTTTTACATTGAAAAAAAACAGACTTCTTTGTGTTACAGGGATGTCAGTGCAGTATGAAGTCAGTTAAAGGAATTGAGTATGAAAATCTTACCTGGTAAAGCTACACTTTTTATGTATGGACTCACCAAACATGAATCATACGTGATATCTGAACAAAGCATAAAACTAAATGTTATTTTATAGCAAGGGTTTAAAAACAGAAATAAAACAGGAAAAAGGGATACCTTTTCCTGCACTGATGCATTTTACTGTCAGTTCTACTATAAAGGGAATACATTAGTTCCTGGTACCTAGGGGGGAAAAAACCAAAACAAAAACCAAACAAACAAAAACAAAACAAGAAAAACCCTGACTGGATTAAGCTTGTTTCAGTAAATTAAAAATCTTCTACAAGTCAGAGATTTGAAGAGCTGGTAGGAGTCACTGCTAGACTTCCAAAGAAAGTGCAGCATCTGTGGGGGTGAAAAGTCAGTCCCTCTGGGCTCTAACTCTCTGAGAGAAAGGTTATTCCAGAACAGCCTGTCAACCTTCAGCCCAGCCACCACTGGCACTTCTCCCTCCGTGTCTCCTTCAAAAGATCCCTTTTTCTAGGACTTGGAGAGGATTTCTAAGATGTTGCACAGGACCTGCCCTGAGACATGATTATCCCACACCCCACTAGCTCTCTGTTAGTAAGGGGCTCTCACTTCTCATAGTTTGGGTACAGATGAATGACAGAAGAATTTTGTGAAATTATTGGAAAGCCCCAGCAGAATCCCAGTCCCTGTTTCTGGAACAAGCACAAGAATCTTTCTTGGGGTTAATCCTTACCTAAAAACCAAGGTATCTGGAAGATGTCCCTAGACTATACTTCAGAGTGCACCTTCAAAATTGTTCTAAGTCTCATAATTTCTCTATTGTTGCATTAAGGTGATAAATTAATCACTTTTCAAAAGAAAATATTCTTTTTCTTATGTTGAAGGCAATTTTTGATTGAAGACTGTTTTTTTTTTTTTTTTTTTTTTTTTTTACAATCCAAAACAATTAATTTGATTAATGGTCATATTTTATCTTGAAAATAATCTCAGCAAAATTTTTTTCTTAGGCTTAATTTTGGAAACTTGCTGTCTAAATATCAGTCAAGGTTTTACTATGCCTGGCTGTGAAGTTCAAATACTTCACATGCTGCTGTTTTCCTGATGTTGGAGGGGAAGAGCTGTTTTCTAACATGAGAAATGGATTTGCTATCTATTCATTTGGGCTGAGGTGTTTAATTTTAGGCAGCCAAGCTTCTTGTCTCAAGTCCTTTGTGCCTCAGATTATCTACTTCTAAAAGGGATATAATGTTCTGTGTTTATCTCCAAGCACTGACAGAAGGTTTACTTAATTTACATCAGCAAAGTACTTTGCAATCCAAGTAAAACGTGCCCATTTAAATGCAATGCTTTATTACAAGACAGGAGTAAGTGCTACTGTCATTTATCCCGGTGTCAAATGGGACTAATCCCACAGAAAACCAAGGAATTGCACTTGGAAAAAGGCAGTGGAGAATCAAACATGTGATCCTCTTGGGTACAAAAAAAAAAAAAAAAAAAAAAAAAAAAAAAAAAAATAAAAAAAAAAAAAATAATAATAATCATAAGTTGGAAAGGATCTTTAAGATCTTTGCGTGTAAACGTCAATGCAGCACTGCCAAGCCCACCACTAAACCATGTCCCTGACAGACTCATCCACAGGTCTTCTAAAAACCTCCAGGCACGGTGAATCCACCACGTCCCTGGGCAGCATGTTCTAGTGCTCCACAATCCTCTTGGGGAAGAAATTTTTTCTACTTTCCAATCTAAAACTCCCCAGGTTTTAGAGGAGTGCAGGTGCAACTTGAGGCCATTTCCCCTTGTCCTGTTGGTAGCTGCCTAGGAGAAGAGGCCAATCCCCACCTGTCTAGAACCTTTTATCAGGTGGTGATACAGAGCAATAAAGTCTCCCCCGAGCCTCCTTTTCTCCAGGCTGAGCCGCCCAGCTCCTCATAAGAGGGTGGTGTGCCCCAGACGCTTCCCCAGCTTCGCTGCCCTTCTCTGGGCACACCCCAGTGTCTCAGTGGAACCACAGAATTACATTTGCACTCCTTGGCTCCCCGTTGCCCCCCCGAGAGCCCCGGGCCGTGGCTCGGTCCGTGAGGGACGCGGGTGCCCAGCGGGCCGGGGTGCTGGCCCTGCCGCCGTCCCGCCAGGCCCCGGCAGCGACCGCCCGGTGCCGTGACTGCTGACAGCTGAGGCTGAGCAGCTCCGGCAGCAGCAGAAATCCCCTGGCCTTACAGTAAGTCCTGTGACACGCTATCGTTTGACTGCATTAGCTCAAATGACGGGGATATAATTGACCAAGCGCTGCCTGGAGCGGTGACTCAGCCTGTGCCAGCCGGGCCCAGGGGCTCCCCAGGGAAAGCTGGTGGCTGTGCCGAGAGGGATGCTCCACACACGGGCAAAGCTGGGGGAGGAAAGCATTTATGAAACTGATTTCAAAACCAAAAGTGAGTGAGGGTCAGAAACGAGAGGCCAAAGTGAAGAAATATGGTAGGTCAACAGAAATAACAGGGTCAGAAGTTATTTCTGGCATCGTATCTGGCGACTGTGTTTGAACATTGGTGATTAACATATCAGTTATGCCTGAGTGTGATGCAAGAGGCTCGGTGAGTGGTTTGTCTGTGTGTTCAGCTCTCCAGCCTGTCCACTTTGTCCAGACAAAATCCCAACATAAAAGGCTTATCTTGCAAATTAGATAACCAGCAGAGTTATCCCAGGGGTTTATTTGTTTTAAGCTGTGGGCCCCAGGGACAGACACACCCATTTAAAAAAAAACCAAAACAACTACTGCCCTCTGCAATAGGAGTTTCTAACTTTTTTTTTTTCCCAAAAGTGGCCAAAAAAAATTGCAGTACATTATAGACTAGCATAGACCAACAATGAAGAAAACCCCGATCTGTCTCTGTTACAAGCTGGTTTAATGGTAGGACCCAGGTCTGTTATCTCTGTGCACAGTGGTTGTGGTGAATGGGGAAGTGTGAAATGAAATAAAAGTTGGTGAGAAGTTCAGGAGGAAAAGAGAGTTAGCAACACTCTGAAACACTGTCGGGGAAGTGAAAGCACAAACTGGTAAGTAGCAGTAAAAAGTCAGATTATGACATGGAAAAATAGAAAATAAAAGGAATTAAGAATTAGAGCATTTTGAAAGAATGAATGGGTCAAAAGAGATTGTTGCAGAATATAACTCTGGACCTAACCCTACACAAATGCATGTCTGTATTCATAGTGAGGTGGGTGGCAGGGATGAGATACCTGACATATTTGCAGAACAGCTGGGGCCTTGCAGGATGTGCTGATTTTTTTGAGAGCTTTGCCTTCTCAGAACTGCTTAATAACTATAATTTGAAATAGTCAAGAACACATGATAGTGTGAATCATGGCTCCTGTGGCAAACCTGTGGTAAGAAGTTGTGCCAGCAGTAGTGCAACAGTTTATTAGAAGGTGAACATATCCTTTTCATCCAAAAAGGGACATAGCAAAGGCATTTTGAAGACTGAGAGTCCATTAATCAAAAGAATATGTTTCTGTTTGAAAAATAAAAATTCCTTCATGTACCCAAACACAAATTATCCACCTACTGCTTTGGGTCATTTCCACTAAACAAAGCTTTTTCTTCTTTGGAGAGACAGAATTAGCAATACTCAACTGTACACCACACCAAAAATATGTTATATCTTTAATTGCACAAATATTCCACTAATTTAAAGGAGGTGGCCTAAAGCACCGAAATTTGCTGTTCAACAGCTTGTCAAAGGCTTTGAAACACTTTATAAAGAAGAATAATTTCTGACTGAAGATTTCTGCAGATAGATGTAGAGGTCACATTCTTAGCTGGTATAAAAATGAGGTAAATCCAATTAGATTACTCTAATTTATGATCTTGAGACATTTTTGAGACAGTATCCTAATTGAAGCTTGAGATATTTTTCCCTTAAAGGCTTTCCTCCCATGAGACTTACAAAGTGATACATTTTTACTTTTTATTTTTTACTTTAAAATCTATTATTTTACAGTTTTTAATTTTCAATCTTAAAAAAGTAAAAGGAAGAGATTCTTAATAGGTGAATCAAAGGTGGCATTTCTCACTCAAGGCCTGGGTAAAAGAACCAAGTACCAGGTCTTTCAAGATAATTGAAACTTGAGATTATTTCCCTTTACAGTTTCTAAGATTTTTTTGAGAAACAGTATTAAGAATGTAAACACTTATTTTTCTTATTTGAAAACATCCCTGTCAGAATGTTTTTTGTAACAATTCCTGGATTGCATTTACTGATGACATAGGAAAAAAATTGCAGCTTTCTGTTTTAAGTTGCAACTTTTCTCTCGCCTTAATGAGTTGAAAATGTATTCTCTACCATATATAGGTATATAGAAGAGTTTAAATGTGAACCACGGCCAAGTTTTCAACCATATGAGCTAAGGCATAGACAAGGATTTAAATCTGACTTCTGCATGAGGATTCCATCATTTGATGAACAGCAATAGACAAACTGGTGGACTAAATCAAGTTTGATTTATGAATTTTAGCCCCAGTCTCTGCTCTGAGACATCAGGTTTTGGACCAGATTGTATCAGAGGGTTTGAAAAAGAAGTTGTTGCATTGTTTTTTAGTGAACTGCAGGGTGTTTACTTGCCCACCAACATTTAAACACAGAATGTAATAGCTATTCAAACAGAAGTCCAGAGGGTTGGATTCCCCAGAGCCTTAATCAGCCTACAGGCAATTTTACACTAGTGCATTGTTTCATTGAGAGATACGAGTCAAATCACAGTGATGTCTAAAGTCTCCAGTTTCTGACCATAGTTTAAAAAAAGCAGAATCCAAACCACCTTTTCCAGTGAAGAATCCTTGCTCAAAATGGTTCCATTTCAGTCATAACTGCGGCATTTAGGAGGAAGGAATAGCCTTGCTGCTGAGATGCTATGAGGAGTGGGTTTGCTGTTATTCCTGTTCAATAGAGCTCTCATGCAATGCTTTTGGTCCCAGAGGATTTTCGTACTGTGTTTTCTGCCTGCCAGAATAGTGGGTACCAAATCACAGTCCATACAGTCTATCCAGAGAAACAGAAGGAGAGCCTAGACAGGTCAAAATATGTAAAGCTCTACCAAAATCACACCATACATATTGAATGGAGGCCTGAGCTGCCATCAACAGCACAACACAGCTTGCAACACTTTGGGAGGGAAGGAAAACAGCCACAACAGTTTAAAAATCCTGGTTCCTCTGTGGTCAGAAATGGTATGCTGGAACTTGAACTAGTATTCAACCACATTTAAACATAACTGTGGCTGGAATGGTTTGAATTCTAATGTGGACAGTACCTAAATTAGAAAATGCTTGGGAGAAGCTGCATGTAAATGTGCATAAGGAAGTATAAATGACTGGCACTAGTGTCACTTTCACTTTGGTAATTAAAGCAGCCTCAATAGTTTGAAAGCAAACAGGATTCAGAGAAGTGGAACTGGCTGCTGCTTTTAGCACAAGGATTCAGAGGCCCTCTAATTTTAACTCTTCATGAATGTAGCATCTGAGCAATTATTCTTATGAAACAGGGAAGAATCTTCCCATTCTCTCAATATAGGCAGCTCCAGCTGAGATGGTGTCATGTTCTGGTTTGGAAGCAGTCACGTTTCTCCACACCCATTCCTAGACAACAGTCAATTTCTTCCTTATGAGATTTTTTTTTTCCACTGGGAGCAAAGCTCTTCAGTATTTGCAGAATACAGTGTAGGTGGGGGTCACTTCTCAGCTGTAAGTTAAAGGTCATTGTCATCTACTAGAGGGCAGTTGACCAGCAGCTGTGTATTTCCAGCATCATAGTGTATCCTGCTGGATTTTTTTGTCTCCCATGGCAAGTGGCCTGAACCATTTGGTGAGCTGCAGCCTCCTTAGCTCATTGCCTAAAGCCCATTCCTGAGGCAGGATAACACATCACAGGACTATCAGCTTCCAGAGAGGCTGATCCTTCTGGGCCTGACCAAGCTTAGGTGATTACAAAAGCAGGTGTTGGATCACTGCACCACCTTCCCTTGCTGCAGGTGTTTTCCAGTGTTGATAAACATGCTATAATGTCAATTTTTACACAAAATAATACCACTTGCTTTTCACAATAGGCCTACATACCTCTCAGTAAAATGTGCTGCTATATGCTTATGACATTTTTAGCAGGGTGTTAATAAGCATGCAGGTTGGCCTTGTCACTGCTTCTGAAATAAATTAAGGTTTCTTTTGTCAAAGCTTTTAATAGACTTTTGGATTGGAAAAGTGCCGAGATGGTCACAGGATCGCATGACTCAGAGGGCTACTGATATTTAAAAGTGTTTTAAAAGCTTAAAACAATAAAAATAGCTCTACTGTGTCATTTTTAATAGATATAAATGTGTGTTACACAATTCAGACCCAGAAACTCCTTTCAGTAATGAACAAAGATCATCATCATAGCTGACATTTCTGAAATGTTTGAAAAGTAAGTTCAAGGTCATGTTTGAATGCAAACATGTTACACACAGTAATTATCATGAGTTTGTTATATTTACTGGCACAAAGTATTCAGAGAGTCATATATCAAGTAAACTAATGGTCTATTATTGAGCAAAGTTTAACATCAAGCAATGTGCTATGAATTTTAAAGTATTTTTTAATGTCAGACACAGAAACTGTAATGAGAAAAGTATTTTGATTACAGATTTACAAAAGGAGAGAAGAGGGAAGGGGGGAAGGAGAGTAGAGGGAAAATTTCTTTAAAAAACAAAACACAAGACAACATTTTCTAAATGGATAGCATTTAGACCCTGCTGTGAGCTAACAGGATGGGATCAATGGAAGTGAATTAAATTGTGTTATGCATATTAATATCTTGAATTTCCCAAGGCAGGTGAAACTCTTTCCTGTTCATTTCCAAGCTTGTACATTCTGACCCAGTGTCAAACTGAAACCGGAAAGCTGAAAGTGCTCTCAGCCTCTCCAGGAGACCTCTGTGAGTAATGTACAGGTCTCATCTCTTGACACAGGATCCCTTTGCTGGAGGCGGTTTCAGTATTAATCAGTCTGTCTGTCGCGAGGGGCTACAACCTGCTAACAAAACCCTCAGACTTCTCCCTGATTCATTGCACTCCATGCTTTAATTTTACAGGGGTTTCATTTAAGTAATGTAGTTGCCCCCAAGATTTTTTTTTAAGAAATATTTTTTTGCCAAAAATATTTATTGATACCATGATCTTTTCGTACTACTTGTTTCATATTTGTACTGTGCTAAAATCTTGGCTTGCCTGTTTTTTAAAATCCCTGGGAAAACACTTCTGATGTCACAGTGGGGACAAATCCTGGACAATTGTCCAGGAAGACACATTAACATCTGTGCTGGTGGCACAGCAATACCTTCCAATAAATTGAGTGGGAATTGGGTTCAGGGCCATATTTGTTCAAGGCATCTCTGGAGGCAAAGCAACCACATGGATTTCATCACTTCATATTGGTGTGGCCCCAACACACAAAGTTCCCAGAGATGAAATTAACTTAAAAAAAAACCAAAACTAATTAGGTGCTTAACCAAAATGGCATTACTGTGGCTATTAGAGATAAGTGAAAGGGGTAAGATTCAGACCTGAAGGGCTAACCCACATGAGAAAAATAAGAGATGTGATTTAGATGTCTCCATAAGTTGAACTCAAAGTTGTGCTCAGCAGGGAAGAGAAAATGCAGTGGTGGGATCCAGTAGCTCCATGAAGGAATTAGACACAATGCTAAGACCCAGAAAATAATCTTGAAAGGTGTAATTCAGCAAAGCATATCACCACTGTTCAGATATTTTCCTTGGCCAAGCACAGGCTGTCAAATGGGAAGCTATAGAAATCACAGAGAAAGATGTTAACCTCCAAATAAAGAGAGAAATATATTTTCTGCCTAAAAGATGTAATTGGCATTTGATGCAATCAATAGTTTTCACCTACTGAGTGCCCATCTAGTGAAAGGATCTATTTCTGGGTTGTTACTATCTTCATTATTTCAAAAGTCCTGGGAATGACCACTACAATCACTGTAACAGTCCTCAGCCTTCTTCCTGTGACAGTTTTCATTGGCAAGTCTCAACATTCTCTACAAGAGAAGTCAAAATCATTACTGTCATCTTATAAACAGGATACGTAAGGCAGAAGAGGGACAGAGGAGGCAAGATCTCTCCTAAGGACTCAGACACAAGCCCGCACAGTCCAAGGCCAGTGGTCAGCTGTGCGGGTTCCTAATCCATTCCCTCTGCTCATCTGTGTTTGGTCTCTGGTGTTTTTTTAAGGTCTATACACATAAATGTAGCACTGATACAGAATTGATAGAGTTCAGGATAGATCATCGACATTGTTTCGCTCCTGTCATGTTCAAATATTTTTTGTTCCCCACCCAAAATTACTTTAGAGACAAACAAATTTGAATAACTCTAGGAGCACCTGTGTCTACTTAAAACCATTTCCTTATGCAAAGCCACTCCCAAGCATAGTGGCATATATAACATTTTTTAAGCAGAGCATTGAAGTCAGTGGTTGTGACTGGAATTTATCTGCAAAGATATTGCAATACTTGGACATGTTGGGAAAGACTTTTTAAAATTCCACTTACTGAAACGAAGGGAAAAGAATGTAATTTATATGCCATTTTTTAAAAAAAATATAATTCTAGCCCTGGTTTAGGAAATAAAACCAGGAGAATGTGAACTTAGAAACGCTGAAAATGGGATTAATTAAAAGATTCCATCATATTTTCACTTTTGCTTATTTGTATACTTTTTATAAGACTTCTTGTTTTAGGAAATTTTGCTTTTCATTTTTGATGACTTAGCAGTAGTGACTGTTTAGATCCAGAGAGGAGTTTTTTGCTCCAGAGAGGAGTTTTCATATTTCTTATGGGAGACTCATGGAGAATTATGGATCTGGGAGATAAAAGCATGCTGGGAGCAGATTTCCTGGGCACAAGACGTTTATGGTGACTGAAAGGGTTGACTGAAAGGTGCAGGGCTTTCATTAGCCTGTGTCCAGATTTCTGTGCCTAACTCTGGTAACAAACCCACCACGCAGCTCTGGGAGACAAAGCAAGGGGGCAGGGAGGGGGCTGAGGCCCAAGGCAAAGCACTAATGGGGGCATGTGTCTGTTTTGAACAGTTGCTGGAAGATTTCCCAGAGACAGAAGGATAAACTCTAAGCCAGGATACAACTCTTTTGAAAACCTGTGGCCTAACTGGTAATTCTTAAATATTATCCCCAGTTCTGTGCCTCTAAAAAGCTGTTTCTCTTCTACCTCACACACAGAGAGGAGCATATCAATACACTCTTCAGAGGAGATGGATGGAGGGCTTAATTCACTTTGCAAATCTATGGAAGCAGCACTTTAGCACTTTGGCACAAACCGCCTCTGACACTGAAAATTAGTAAAAGAAAAGAAGTGGTGAAAATGCCAGGAGCGGGAGGACTTCATTTTTCTCTTGTTTAAAATGTCATCTGTTATCTGCAACAATCAATGCACAGAGACAACTTCCCATACCATAATGATTTACAGTATGTTTATAGGCACAGATAGAAGTAATCACAGGGTTAGGCGAGTGTCTCTTGGTGAATTCTTCAAGCCTCAGAAGTGCTTAGTTCTGCAGTTCCCTCTTCCCAGGAATGCAGGGGAGATCAGCATGGAGAGCTGTGCAATTTCTGCCTCTCCATACCCAGACCATAAAATCTGCAGCCTATCTGGCTTCAGCTGTGTATAAACATACCCCATGATCACATGCCTGTGACTTTAAAAAAAAATATTGTCTTTGCCTCTGAAGAAAAGGCAATAAATATTTTTCACTCTTTTCATATCTAAACAAATATGTACTAAAGGAAGTACATTCATAGTCTTGGTGCTAGATTTAATGTTTTAAGCTTTCCATTGTTTGGAATTTCCTCTTTAATGCCTTGGGAAAAAAAATTCCATTACTGATTTTTGTCCTTTCCCAGTGAGAACTCATTGTCCAAATCTTTTAAATGGTGCTGAGATGAATGAGTCCAAGTTTATTCATTTCCTTTGTGTCCACCAGAATTTGGGATACTGCTGGATACAATATCTTCTTTGCCCCCAGAATTCCTGTTTAATATTCCTTAGCAACAGAACCTTGGATGTCTTGCTGGCTTTTGTAGCCACAGAGATCCACAGACATCACGTGCTCTTTTCCATCCAGTATTCCATGTGAAGCAGGGAAGTGTTAAACTCCCGTTCTATGGATGACAAAGTAAAATAAAAACATCTCAGCACTTAATACTTCTGAGAAGTTTTAATCTGAAGTTCAGTGCACAGAGGTAGAGTAAGGAACGAGTGTCAGGGTTTCATATCTTGGGCCAGAGCCACAGTAACTTATTTGTCCTTCTTGTCAGCGTGTGAGTGATGGCTTTTAATAAATAAAATGATTCCTGCATCTTGAGGCCCCTCCCCTTCACATTACCACAGTGGTTTTCCACAGGAGTTACTCATACTGTCCCCACAGCAGCTGCTACCAAACTCCACCTCATCCAAGTGAAAGGTGTGGTGTTTGTCTCATGTTCAAAATTAGAGCTGGTCAAAAATTTTCAGGTTTTTTTTTTTTTTTCTGTTCTGTTTTTTTTTTTTTTTTAATAAAGATGCTCTCTAATCTTACAAGTCCTAATTCTTACAAAAATTCAATTTCAGTTCTTTTCATGAAAAAGTTGAAGAAACCCAATCTTTTCCTCTTTTACCCTCTGAAAGCATTGAAAACTTTCCAAACCCAAATCAGCTAAAGCCTTTAAGTCCAAGTCTTACACACTCACAGGTATTATAACTATTCTTTTTCTAACAAGCTCCTGCTCAGAGGCTGTCATCTCTTGCATAACACCCCCAAAGCCTGGTATATTGTGAATTTTATAGAACATACAGTAGGTTAGATCATGGGTTAATTTATTCAAGTAGTTCCATTTTACATACTCAGTGGTTCCCTTAAAAATGAAACATATGCTTTTGGCCCTTGGCATTTTCACAGTGCTCACTTGCCAGTTCAGTATTTATTTATTCCCAGATTTGCTACTTTCTTGGAGGGTGACCTTGAACAAACACTTTCATTTGTCCATATTTTACCACCATTTCCTCTTTTTCTGTTTTCAGGAGCTTCACAGCAAGTGTTATCCAATAAAGGGGCAATCTGATTTTTGAATTTAAGAAAACTACCACAGTGAAGCAAAAAAGTATTTTCATGCCATTAAGGCAGAATAATATGAGTAATAAATAGTAAATAAGTGGCATGACCTGAGTTATAAATTTCAAGGTCCTGCCCTCTGCTTGTTTTACTACTCTGTGCTGCTTTTGAACAGATTCTCAAATATCCTCCCAAAATAGACCATATAAACACAACTCATAAAAGTCAGAAAGAGAAAAAGACTATAAGCTCATGCAATATAAAAATAAGGGTTAATTCACAACTATAGATGGCATTTCAGCTCTGTTTGTATGGTACTCAGCATATACTCACTAATAAAATCTAACTTGATGCTTTATGGCAGTAGTGATGTTCCTAGAAATCCTTAGCATAGTAACATTTTGGAAAACAACCCTCTAGGTGAGGGGATCAGTCATTTTCCTTCTGCAACAGTGAAAGCTTCAGGGCTTCAAACGGATAAACGCTGCAATTTGAGCTTTGTGAGTCATACTTAACAAGGCAGATGTGTGCCGAGAATTAGCAGTCCATAATGCATGTGTGTTCCTTGTCTCTGGTTAAATTACGTAAGACAGATCAGGCAGAAAATGCAAAGACTTGCACAGCAATGCATTTCTCTTTGTTCCAGGACACAGAGGTCGCTCCGGTGATGGCTGCATGGGGAAGGCTGCAGTGGAAGAGAGGAGCCACTCGCACATGACGGTGCAAAGAGGGATACGAAGCCTCCCTGACACAGGGACAAGGACGAGCCCGGGGGCAGCTTAGAAATTGACTGTTAGGTCAGACTGAACTCTGAGCCTGTAAATCACTGCTTCTGTGAACCCTATTCAGATACATAGTTTCTTTGAAGTCAACAGCTGGTATGAAAAAAAGAAATCAAATTAATGACATTACTTACCTGCATAAAAGCCATATTCATCTGAAGGAGAGAAATAAAGCTCTGCACACAGCAGAGGAATATCCTTTTGCTCCATACAATCATTCCTGACTCTTTCAAAACCATGCTTCGCATTTTGCTTTACCTCTTTGTCACCTTCATTTCATCCTTGATCCTGAACTTTTCTCAGCTCCTATTTTTCCTGCATCTATTAATCTACTTCAGACACTCCCTGTGACTGTCACCTTTGTTTAAATTCCCATGTATATCACTCTTCCCTCACCTTGACTGCTGCTCTTTCTTTTTCTACAACATCCACAAACTCCAGCACACAGTATTTGTAAAATAATGCTGCCTGATTTCTAGGATATTCAGAAAGCTCTGCTCATCCTACTCTCAAATAATTCCACATACCTCTGTATCAATTTCAAATTGCCTGTCCCACTGCACACCTACTGCCCAGTTTAGAATTTTCATTCCCATATTGCAACCCATTTCCTTCCTCAATACATTTTTTTAAAATGAAAAGTCACTATTGTTTAGAAAATTCAGTTCCACCCAGAATAGCTTTTCTGTTTATTGCTCCCTCGTTGAATTTTGGAGCCAAATTAATATCTTCTGTAGTATTTCTTTTGAAGGCAGTGAAACTCTGTCCATTTGCTACTATTTTGCCCCATGGAGTTAAATCTGGCATTCTTAAATGACAGAAAAATGAAACAACATATTTTATAGCCTTTGATTTCACTTTCTGAAATTCTGTATTTATTTTGTAAAAATCTATTGCATATAATGACTTACTCTATCAAGTGCTTTATAAAGGACATACAGATATAGATATATAAAATAGTTGAAATCAAATTGCCCTGTATCTCTGCTCCTGTAAATCCCTGTGCTATCTTTGAATATATGGTACGTCTTAATCATGGAATCACAGCTGAATACTAAATATTTGTACATGTAAGCCCCAAGGAATGCTAAAATTCTTTTTTCCTTTTCAACTAGGTATGCTATTAATTAATGCATAGCAAAATGATTAAAAGCATTTTTCAAATAATGAACAATACAGAGACAGACAAGTTAATTGATTGATTGGTGTATGAGCAGGGTCCTAATGGATTAGCATTTGCATATTAACACAGATGCAATCTCTCTCTCTCTTAATGAGCTGCTTGCCACATTTTGTCTTCTTTTAAGCAGCAGTGAGAATGATAAAACAAACCCACTGGATTGCTCTCTCTCAAGAGACCAAAAGACAAACTTTAAAAGAGGCCTTTCTCCAGCGCTGATTTATAGAAACCCTCTGCACTTCTATTTGGTAGGTATGTGGGGACAATCACTCTTTATCTCAAGTTACTTGTGAAAGGAGCCATTCTGAAAATCATGGAAAATTAAAGCTTCTGCTTATAAGATGCTCATAACATAATTTTCCCCACAATGATCTGGCATTTGCCACAGCTGTAAGGTTTTGCTGTATGGCAAGATGGAGTGGGATGTCACTGGCCAGCTCATTCCATCTGTGGTCTTTCCATTGCCATTGGCAGCTGGACTGTGCACATCCATCTGATTCAGCAGTTCACAGGGAAAGGATCTGAATAATTTCAGGTAGGTAGATGGTAATTTTTAGTCACTGGACTCATTGAGAAGGATTTCAAACCTTCCAGCATCTCCCATACTCCAGGACTAGATGTAGGTAGTGTAATGAAGATAAAAGCAGTGAATGCATCTCCCACCAGGAGCTTTACCACAATAGCATGGCAAATCTGTTGTCTTGTTTATTCAAGCATATATCAAAAGAAAAAAAAAAAAAAAAAAAAAGAAAAAAACTCAGGTGATTTGGTTGTGTACAAATTCTAAGTACTGGTGTCACCAGGTAAATCTGTGTGACTTTAGGTGCACTATTGTGCATGACAGGACACAAAGATTTCCTTGATACCATCCATACCTACCAGTGTGTATATATCTGTGACCATGTGTTGTAGCCGAGTTATCTGGCAATCTGAGTGACTTCTGGGGCCCACATTCACATCACAATAAGGAACTGCATTGTGCCATCTAAGAAAGTACTTGAAGCCATCTCAGAGATCTGTAATACACCCCTGGTTTGAGCCCTGTAGACATGCCCTTTGAGTTCTTGGCCCACAGCCTTTATTAGAGTCAATTGGCACAGCCGTGCTACAGTCATTTCCCTGTTTACATAGGATGAGGATCTGGTGCATTATGTATTTTGGCCATGGAGTACAGCTCTGCCTTCTGCTCAGCTGGCTGGCTGTGAAGCCTGCAGTTGCTGGGTTTTGAGCTCAGCATTCAGGCTTGGGCTGGGTGACACTGCAAAGCCTCCGCACTCAGGCAAATTTCCAAAGCTTCCAGGAAACCCGTGTGACCTCCTGCTACCTGATTTTCTCTGATTGTTTCACTTAACTCTGATGGCTACTGGGATCAACATTTACTGTGGGTGCTCAGAAAGACTCATCCAGGTCCTAGAGGGGCTGGTGTACCAGCAGTGAAGGGGACACCGGCACCCAGGCACTGAAGTGATGTGCTGTTTTGCAGGGGAGATTGCCACACCATGAACCAGAGGCACATTTGGGTGTCCATATTCAGCCGTGAAGAGACGTTGCTGCTGTCTTGATTGACATTGTTCATAAGATGTGAAGAGTATTTCCATGAGGGAAGTACAGATACAGTTTAAAGCAACCTATAAAAATAGACTTATAAATGGTTTTAAGTCCCTGTTTGAGTAAGATAGATAATTAGTCCACTTATGTAGGGTTCTTTTACTGTTTCTCTCAAGTGGGTAGTCTTAAATAACTTGTAATCTTATTTATATTAGTTTAACACAGAATGTGGGACTGATCTTTTTTCATTGTATGAATGCTTTTTTAGGTTACATCAACCTGATCTAGTAATTTCAATTTTGAAAGAAATTTTTAAAAACACTAATTATTATTCTAATTATGTTTATGCTATGAATTATTATTATTACAGGTTGCGTGTTATTAATGAAGTCCATCAAGGAATTCTAGAAATCAGTGTTGAAGCATTATGTTACTGTAGTAGTGTCTGGTGGTATCTGTCATATTTTTCATGGAAAAAAATATTCCAGGCATGTGTAGCACTCTATCTATCACCTGTCTATCCGGGCATGATAAATGCAGCAAAAAACCCCAAAGCATTGACATTGATATGAGTTTTCCATTGACTTCTATCAAACAAGAAATAGACCCAGTTCAGGGGCCTGGCCAAGGTTTCTGCTTGTAATAACTATTTTAAGCCTTTTTTCTTTTTCCACACAAAGTTATTATTTTATGGAAAGAAATATAAACAGAAATGAAATGCCACATATATCCAATATAAAAATTAAAAACCAAAGCAGGAAAACTATCATCTACAACCTTCTTTGCTTTAATTTTCTAATCTGCCTAAGGAGCTACTGAAATAATTGGGGCCTTTAAGATTTTGATAAAATATTTTTTTTTCCACAATTCTGCAATGCTGAAAAAGGCATAACAACTACGGCCAATATTTGTATACTTGTCTATTCCTCTCTCTTTGTGTTTGACCCGCTTTAATGTAAAATATTTCTGACTGTGCAGTTAGCCAGAAAACCAAAAATAGGAAATACTACTCCAGCTCGGTTTGCTAAGGTGCTAAAAAGGCTTGTGGATAAATTCACAGAGTGTGTAATGCATCTGTGATTCTGCCACTTCACAGCCCCTTCCCTCTCCCCAGCCTCCCCCATGCCTCTACTGCATCTGTGCATAATCAGGGAGAACAGAAACCTTTCTTTTACACGGTCTTATCTCAATATCCTTTGTTCATGCAAAGCAGCAGCTCATGAATGCCAGTTGCTTTGCTCTTCCTCTGTCTCACAAAGGTTGTGGTTTTTCAGTTCCAAGGGGAGAAACCTATCATTCCCAAACAATTGAAGAGATTTGTATCTGAACCTAAATAAACAAAAGCTGTCCCTAGGGGACATGGAAAATGTTTTTCTCTAGAGAAGCAGTTCCTTCACGTGCCCCAAGTCCCTGGGGCCATGCTGCAGCTCCTGCGGAGGTCCACCCTGCAGCCAGTGCTAGATGAAAGGAAGGCACATCTTGGGCTGAAGGGAAGGAGTGCAAGGTACCAGGGGCTACTGCTCCTTCTGGGGCACATGGCAGGAGGTGTCTGGGGCTGAGGCAGAGAATGGGAGGCAGGAAATCCTTCCCCCACCAACCCCGAGTGTTGGGAACCCCAGGGTGCTGCCCATCCTCCCCAGGCTGTCCCAAAGGATCAGGGCAGGAGGGGAAGAACAAAGAGCAGCTAGAGGGACAGTCACACTAGGGTTTGGAGCTGGTGGACAGAGTCTTCAAGGACAGAAGAAGAGCTGTGTAAACCAATGAAGCTAACTGTTCACCTTCACAAAGGTAAAAGGCAATTTTGAAGTCTTGCCTAAGAACCTCACCCTTACACAGATCTCTGATAATACCCTCTCCCATCCTTAAACCTTTCCTCCAGTCAACTTTAACTCTCCCTGTCTTTATCTTCAACTCACAACCTAATTCTTTGCCTTTCTACTTGACAAATCTTGTTTCTCATGGTATCTTTTCCCTCTTCTCAGAACTTTTAGTTCTGCAGAGGACAACACACCTGCTTTGATCCACTGCTCTCAGAATTCAGAAGTTATATCAAGATAGAAGAGATCCGTAAGAATCACCAAGTTCAATGCCCTGCTATCCACTGGACAATTGTTTCTACGTCTGTTCCCTACAGCAATTTAAATGGTGATGTTATTTAACATTATGTCATTTAAACATCATGTTTAAATTATGTTTAAATAACAGGGAATGATGCTATTCCCTGTTGTGTGTCCTGCAAGACACGAGAAGGGGTACATGCTTTTTAGCTGGTGTGATTCCTTTCCAGGGACAATTACATCTCATAGAATCATAGATTATGCTGAGTTGGAAGAGATCCATAAGGACCATCTAATCCAACCTCTGTACAACTCTTGGTCCAGGATGCTCCAAGAATCTCACTAAGTACTTGAGAGCATTGTCCAAACATTTTTTTGAATTCTGCCAGTCTTGGTGCTGTTACCACTTCCCTGAGGAGCCTGTTCCAGTGCCCAAGCACCCTCTGGGTGAAGAACATTTTCCTGATATCCAACCTAAACCTTCCCCAGTACAACATTGGACCATTTCATTGCATTCTGTCGCTGGTCACCACAGAGAAAAGATCAGTGCCTGCCCCTCTGCTTTCTCTTGTGACAATGTTGAAGACTGCAATGAGGTCTCCCCTCAGTTTCTTCTTTTCCAGGCAGAACAAGCCATGTCCTCAGCTGATCCTCTTTTCAGCTGCATTCTGTAGCCAAAGAAATTCAGAATGAAACACTATGTAGGCATGAATAAGCATAGATTTACTGAATTAAATTTTATATTCACTCTAAGGTAGTCTAGGCCAGAAGGTACTAAACACTTGGGGAACCTCTGTCAAACAAATTTAATGCAAATGTATGAGCTTATATCCTATCCTCTAATTAGAAACCTAATTACATCTACAGGCCATGGGTCACAATTTGTGTAATTTCTTTTCACTGTAAAGCATTCAGGACATTTGCAAGAGACTTTGTGCCGGAACCCTTCAAGTAAAACAATGTGTTTTCAGCATATTCACTGAGAAGAAGGCAGAACCATAAAAAATATAATCATGCAACATCCAATAACATCATTGCAGATGGAAAATAGGAGTTATTAAATAAAACTCAGAAGTGGGTGACACAATTGTCAACAACTTGTTCTTGCAGGGAACATTCACAGCTGGTGTAACTGCACTGATTCCTGCAGTGATACTGACTGCAATGACCTGGAAATGTATCCTTCCAGTATGATGGTCTTCACTTTTGAGGGGATATTTTGCTGTCCTTTTATGTACCTCATTACAGCCTATTTCATCTGACTCATATCCTCCATGTCATGGCATTATTGCACCATCAGTTAGTGAGACAGACACTCATCATCTCAAAATGCTCATCAAAACTCTGTTTCTTTGTGAGAAGCAAACTGAATTGCCAGCAACAAGAACAGACTTGATAAGAGGAGCTGGCCTTTTGCTCCTCTCCTAGTGCTTATATTTTGATAGGCAATATGTCAGGAATAATTAGACAGTTTGGTTTATTTTGCATCAGCTTTTTTTTCCCCCAATAAAATAGAAATAGAAAGTAGTCTGCAAGAAACAGACATTTCAGACAGAACCATTTCACCAAGATGTATGAAGCAGAGAGGTCTTTTATAATGCCAAAATCTGTTTTAAATGTAAACATTGCTTACATTTGAATATGAACACTCACAGAAATGAGATATGAGAAACGTGTGATTTGGCTCCTGTGGAACTCCTGAGTTTTCTGTGACTGGCATTTCTCCCTGGGGTAATTTATAAACTAATATTCCCTGTTGCGAGAACATTGGCAGGCTTGCAGAGAGAATAGCTCCAATTTTCACTCTAACATATCTGGCTTGCATCCAGAAATTGCAGAAAGAATTTGCCACAAAAGTGAGAAAAAAGGGAAATTCTTATATGTACACTATTAATGACACTATTAAAAAATAAAATAAAAGTCATAATTTGAGAAAAGGTATATCAAGACACTACACAGAAAAATAAAGATGCAGAATATGGATTAGCAAGGTGAATTTTTTTTTATTACAAGCAAATATAATTTATAAATTGTACAAAAAATATAAAGAAAACTACATAAATAAGAACACCTTGCTAGCACACAACACTAAGTGGACACTGGAAGCTGCACAGATTCCCTTCTTAAACACTGGAGTTTTTTGATCTAGGTCAAAGGTTCCATGAGCTACATGAATCAACAGATGTAGTAGGTTTGAAAATGTACACTGAACCTCTTTGGAACTTCTTAAAATAGAGCGACTGCTGAAACAAGATACAGCAGCGTTGTCGGCTGCCTAGACACCGTTCTATTTTAATAAGTGTCATGGATGCTTTGGGGCATATCAAAAATAAATGGCAGTAAGTAGGTAGGAAGCCAAGCAGTCTGTGACTTCCAGCAGAATTGCAATGCAAATAAACTCCAGTGAAGTCTTTCACAACCTCTCCAGGGTTATCTCTACACCATTGTTTCCAGTCAACAATTTATAAACTTGGATTTGCTGATTATCCTTGTCTGGACAATAGACTGCAGCTGCTAATGCTTTATATAATGTCAGAGTTTGACAAGTGATTAACAGTCTAAACTAACTAATTTCACCTTTACGAAGGTACTGCAGTCAGTGTCCATTAAAACCTTTGATTTTCTTCTATCGGTTTTTACCTCTGTGCAGTTTCACTGACTTCAAAGAAGATGAATACCATTTGTTCTAGAATATGTGAGAAAAGCAAATTAGGGCCAAGAGATTTAAAATGTAGGCAAAAAGAGCCTTCCAAAATCCTAAGCAAGTTTCAAAAAAATCCTATGAATGAGGGGAAACATCATAATACATCAGGCATTGTCCCCAACTTCTGCCCTTCCCCTCTTGTCTTACCTAATTTTTATTTTCAAATATAATTGAATATTTCAAATAACAGAAATATAGTTAGGCAGTTATATTCACGACTAGACTTGTTTGCCAAATTGTATGAAAAATTAGCTTTTTCTTATTACTTTAACTCCATCAAATTATTGGTTTTTAATCCTCAAATTGTCTATATAATGGAAAATTAATAAATTATTTATACATTATTACAGCAGCCACATGAAACTCTTAGTGTATGTACAAGTGCATGTGAAAAAGATTTTGGACAAGAAGAAAGCACTAAGAATACCAGAGAAAATGCATACTTTTAGAGAAAGTCTTTAGATAATAGTGAGATGCAATAAGAACATTCAAACCCCCTTGTGTGTTCACATTAACACTGTTTTGTTTTTATTCAGGAGATTGTCAACCGGCGACACCCTGGAGGAGAGTTAAACACGTGGACAGAACTTCTGTGTGGAACGTTTTGTTTCCAGCTATGTACATGAAAGGCATTTTTGAGAAGAAAGTTGTTGCAGTCACAGCCTAGCAAAGCAAACTTACTAATTAACTGCAGGCTGCACCACTTGCACTTAACTACGTGCCCAGGCTGACAACACCGCCTTCAGTGCCGGTTTGCAAACAAATTTAAATATTCAGTGCACAGCTTCTGGGAAAAAGGCCATCTTTCTTCATGCTGTAGCTTTGGGATGTAACATTTATTAGTGACTTATGCTTATTTCCACTGGCTTTGTGATGCCAGGAGAGTTAGCAGCAGGCTGAATCCTCTAGTTGTATACACCCAGTAGGAACAGAGAGGGGAAGGAGCTACCATGGGGGATGGAGCAGAGGGAGGAATGTGGAGATGCCTGTGTAATGCTGGTTGGCAGTGTGGCTGTCTGGAAAAGCAAAATCTCCTTTGTGGCATATGCAGAGGTTTAAAATCTGTTTATACTGTGTGTCAGAATGTAAATTATTTCTATTAAAAAAGTACACCAAAAGTAAGTAAAAGCAAAGAATATCTCCACCAAGTGTCTGATAACCATCCTCAATATCTTTTGGTCTTCTCTGTGTCTCCTTCAGCCAGTTGGCCATTCCTTTTCTGCCAGGCTCCCAACTTTGATCCTCTGCTAAGTGAACTCCCCCTCCCTTGTCCTTTTTTCCTGCCTTCCTGGAAAAAGGATGCCTTTTCTTTTTTGTTGGTCCCTCAGTCTGAGGAATAGCTGCACTTAATTGAGAGGGAAATGTTGAAAGCTTTTGTCAGACTGTTTATTGTGAACTCTTGGAGATGACTGGTGTTAGCTTTATGCAGCATCAAGGGTTCACTACTTCAGGCAAATAATGTATTTCTTCCCCTTTTAAAACACTGTTCCTAAAAAGGTTTCTTGCTCAACTTGTATAAACCTTAGAATAGCAACTCCAACTTGATAGGAAGCATCAAATCAAGTCTCTATATCTGACAGAGAAAAAAAAAAATAAAATAAACCCAGGTTATAGTATACACTTGTAGAGAAATCTGACCTTATTACTGGATAAATAATGTTCATCCTCACTTGGGATTGCCATAGTTTAAATCTCTGGACAATGAAGAGAAATAATTTACAGACTCACAGCCTTTTTACTAAAGAACAAGTTTCCAGAGATTTTCCCAAAGCTGACCTAAAGTAATCAATTTGCAGTTCTGACTTCATAATATGACTTGTGATTCCTCTAATGCATGTGCTCTCTCCTGCAAGTGTGCTCCAGCTGGTTTATACTCACCATGACTGAATTCCTGCTTCCTAATAAAATTTCTGAGGGAGTGTGCTGTGGTGTTACAATGTACTTGAAGTGATAAATGAAGTGATCCTGACGGAGTGTAAGCTACAAGATGACAAGTGGTGTGTCTATAAATGTAAGGTATCATTATATGCTCTCCTAGGCCATGGAGACCATTTCTGCTCTTTAGTGTCTAATATAATTTGACTCTTAATTTCCTCTGCAGAAGAGACTAAGCTGGAAACAACTCCTACTTCTACCTCTAACACCTTTTGAAAGCATTTGATGCATGAATTAGTTTATTCCGTATCATAATTAATCATTTTCTCTCTCACTTTAAAAATGTACAGTGTCATTTACATTGCACATGTTCATTTACTATTTACACCAATTTACTATGAACATGCCACTGCCTACCAAGAAGATGTTAAGTTTTCCAATCCACACTTGAATCTGCACTATGAAGCAAAGAAATGCACATAATTGACATTGCTGACAATGTGGGAATTTTAGGTGCTCACCTTGAATCAGCTTGAAAAAACCCACATGATTTTGAGGATAGGATTGTCAGTAAAAGTCATTATTGTCAGACCACACTGCTATTTATACTATCCATGCACATACGGCACAGGTTCATGATGCTGCTTCTGCTCTGTCACGGTCATTACAGACTTCATCAAAAGCACCATCCTTCTATATTCTCTTTAGAGTGATGGTAATCAAGATGAAAGACAGCTAAAAAGGGCAGGAACCCTTCTATGAAGATCCTTGATTTGAAAGTATGATAAAAATTTTCATCTTAAGAAAAGAATATTAAAATCAATAAAATGGGTGAAAGAACAGAATCATATTTGATGATAGGCTGAATTTGATGCTGAAAAATGCTGCAATGAAAGGATCTAATCATCAAGTAAGGTTAGTCCTTAAAAAAAACCAAACAAAACAAACAAACAACCAGACATAAAAAATTCCAATGGGTCTGCTATCTTGTTTTTCCTTTTTAACACACACTGAAAAAAATGTCTCAAGAGACAGCCCATAGTACTAATAATATACCACACCAAGCTAGCAGGAGAAAATACATTGAATGGCCAATCTATCCCTCTTAAAGAATATTAGACAGATACATAGAAGGACTGAAACGATCATGTTAGGTACTATCTACAGAAGAAAAGACTCTGGCTCCATCCAAGCATTCATTTTGAGTTTGAGACTGGTTGTCACCAGATCACTGAGAAAATGGCAGAAGACCCTCCAGCAAACATGTGGATATAACTTGTCTCTTCTGTCGGGTATCAACTGGTTGTGTCCAGCACTTTTGTCATTGAGCCCTGGAGCACAAGATTTGATGGGCATTTCAATGAGTTTAATTGCATTGTTTGTATAACTGCAGGTACCACTGGGATTATTCAGTCTTGCTATGAATCTTCATTGGCCTCACTTCCTCTGAGAATGAACTCTATCACCTAATAAAACACTGGAGAACAAAAAGTGTTTCCTTATAACGGTTTCTGACTTGCACTTTCATTTTTCTTCCTTTTCTCTATGTATCAGAGAAAAGGGATATTCCCCTTCTTCCATTTCAATAGCAGTCAACATTCTATGTACTTTTGATATGTTTGCTCAATTCCTCTCCTTTCTAAATCAAATAATTTCATCTTTTGAAACTCTCCTCCTTAGAGTTCTTTTTGTTCACTGCCATTATCTTTCTCTGATCACAATAATATATGATGTGTAAATTCAAGACTTGATACTGCAAGATCCCTAACACTGCTTGTCACTCACCAGATAATTAATTTAAAGCATAGAAATATTCCCTCTGCTCTCAGTGGGAATTTTTGTGTAATTTAATAAATATTTAGAAGACATTGCTGCTGGATGCTGCCAAATACATGTTTGTGCCTACAACCAAAGAACTACATGCAGTTTTATTAATCACCCCAGAAGGACAATCTATGTAGCTATTGATTTCAGCAATGTATTCATATGCTTAAAAATAGGCCCACAGTTAAGCTTTTGCTTCTTCAGATTAATGCCAATCTGCATGTGTTTGCTCCTAGAAGACCACACACTTACTACTATCTGAACACACAATGAAAATAATCTGCATGGAAACAAAAAGAGATGCTGGGGAAAAATGAAATGAAAAAAAAAATGCAAAGAGAAAACTGAATTATGGAACCAAATTATGGCTAAGCACAATGACAATAAATACTTTTAGCCACAGGCAATAAAATATTGCATCGTTAATAAAGCTAAGTGGAGAAAAATTTTGCTTGTCACTTTCACTTATAACCTAAATTTTATAATTTAGCCTTACATGTTAGCTCAGCACATTACACATCACTCAGGCAATTCCCCTCTGGCCCCAGGAATCATGAGTTACTGTGGTTTCAAAAAGTGGTGAACTGGGTAAATGGGAACTGATTTTAAAGGATGAAATAATGGCCTAATTGAAGACTGTAGCAGTTTTAAAGGAAAGACCCTTGAGACAGGGAAAGAGGAAGTAATTGATGATATGGAGGTTAAAACTCCAAGTTCTCATGGTGGTGAGAGACAAACTTGAGAGGAACTTTCAGAGCATTCTTAGCACAGGTGTGAGATTAATCATTCATAGTTTTACACAAGCTGACAGTAATAGATACAAATAGTGCTGCTCTTGCCTTTCCCAGTGATCCAAACACCAAGCCCATTCCATGTCCTAACTCATAGAGACCATTCAAGAGACTGACCAAATTCGAAGAAAAGCCTGAAGAATTAGGTTAAAAGAGCTCTTCGTTTTACCACTTGGTTCCAAGAAAAGCCAGGAAGAAATAGTGACAAGTTATCTGTTAGTTATGCAGTGTAAGGGGCTCATGCATCATTGATGTTTGTGAAGAAGTGTCTTTGCTACGTTTGCATTTCTTCAATAAATTTAAATGGGAATAACTCCACTTATGGCCCTAGTTATGGCTGCTTTGGGTCTTATCTTCCATATTTTTTTGGTATATCTCTATTTCAGGCATCAAGGCTAGGAAGATTTACTGGGTAGGAGCCCAGCACAGCAAGTTCTTCCCATATGAAGTGAATTTTTGAGAGACAGGCAAGAAACAGCTGAAGATAAAACTCCTGGTATTACCAGCTTCATGAGGAAGCAAAAAACTCACCTGCAATCTCAAGGGAAACAGATATCAAGGGATGTTAAAAAAGACTAATAGGCTAAAAGTTAATTCCCTCGAAATCTCCCTTCTGCCACTACAGAAACTAATCATTCCTACCAGCTCCTGTCCTTTTAGACATTTAAAGGATATGGCATGTCAGCTAAAGCCAGGTATTACTTTTGGTTTTACTGTATGAGTGAGCGAGCAGTGAGATAGATATTTTATTATTTTACTGCACTGTTTTCTTGTTCTATGCTCTTATGTGAGGGCATCTTATGGACACCTTGTTGTAAACTGCAGAGTTTATGGTTTATTCCTCTAGTATGTTTCATACTGAAGTTGAAAACTCTGTTGTGGTAGACAAAATTGAATCTAAGTAAGTGAGTAGCCTAGAAATAAAAGAGAAAAAAAAATAGTAGGAAAAATCACATCAGCTCAACCTAAATGTATGGGTAAAGATTTTGAGGATTTACTATCCAAGGAAGTAAATGGAAAAGTTGGTCATGACCTTGGGTTCAGTGCTGGTACCCCATAATGTCCCTTCCATTTATCCAGTAGCAAAAGAGCCTTTCAAAAACTCTTCTAAAGAAAAAAACTGTGCAAGAATCTTTGGAATTCACAAATCCATTTGTTAAATTAGTGCTATTAACAGTATTCCTTTATGTGATGTTTTTGTGCATACATGTGTACATTAAATAGCAACTGCTTCCAGATTCCTAGTGATTCCCAGTGTCATTACTGCTACTGGATTCAACCATATTCATTTAAGCTCTGATTAAAACACATGAGGGTTCCTTGGATCAGGAAAGATTGATACTGGCAGCCTGGAGATTAAAAGGAAAGATTTAATATAAAGATAAATAAATGAACTTCTCGCCAGTGTCATCTGAACCTGGACACAATATAAGAATCTTGTGTTAGGTCTTGTGTTAAGAATCACTGCTTGCTACATCGATTAAATAAGTTCATTTTTGCAGTTAAACTTTTTTATATAAACAGTATTAGAAAGTGTTTCTTATAACCTTATATAGAATATGTCTGTTCCTTGCCTCTTACATGCAATAATTGGCATTTTAATGCACTGCCAGGCTGTAAGGAATTAATGCATGACATTATGTAACTATGTACTGGGATTCATTCTTCTGCTGCAAAATGTGCACATATTCAGTATTAGGCCTATTATTAAATCTTTTAAATAAATATTTACATGTACTTCTATATTTTTATCTACGGGCACTAAAATTTCAATTTTACAGATAGACTTCTGATTACAAGAAAACTGAATAATTCAGTTACTACCATATGTTTTCCCATAGGGTTTAATGGGAGATTACTATTGACTTCAACAGGTGTGTATCAAACCATTAGGAAGGTGCATGAAAATTAGATATCTGAGTCAGTTAAATCTGAATTTGACTGAATTTGAATTTCTCTAAACAAAACTCTCCCATTGAAACCACGTGATTGAAAACATATTTATATACCAACATATGCACTGGTAGATTTCATGTAATTAAAACCTGTTTGCATAGAAATGTTGTGATCTATATATTTAAACACTGCTAATGGGGCCCAGCTTTAGTTAACATATTGAACAATTTGTCAGATACAAAAGCTGCCTTCTGACTTTGCATTGTATTGATTTCTACTGAATTCTTAGAGAACTACAATTCTGTACTCTGAAAAGAAAACTAGTCCCTTATTTTCTTATAATTTTTCTTATTTTTACTTGGGATCAGTTGTAATTATATAGATTTCTCCATAGTAAAGAAACAGGTCTGAGCTACACAGGGTGACTGATCTCGAAAATGGATGCTCCAGACCTCCTGCAGTTCTTTAATCCTCTAGATATTATGCACTGTGATAGAAACTAACATTTTTTTAAAGCATTACTGTACCAGAAAGCAACTCAGTGGATGTCTCACTCATGAATGAATGGCTGAGATGTCCTTTTTCATAGTCACTGATTTATGGATCAAGCTGTCACTGTTGAGCTGTGGTGATATTTATTTTCAACAAACACATTCCTGAATAACTGTTGCTATAATTATAGACAGGTAGCTGAAGGCAAAAATGGAACAAAATAATAGCAAGGAAGGAAAAACAAACCAAAACCAAGCTGAGCCAATAAACAAACAAACATTAAAAAATTAACAACAAAAAAAGCAAACGAAGGGGAACGAAATAACCATTTGCTATAAAGATTATGTACTGAATAATCCCAACAGAATATTGTCAAGGTGTTGAGGCCAGTCAGTGTACCAGTAACTTTTAACATTAAAAAATTCTTTTGAAAACTGAGCAAAATAACTAGTTTTTAAAACTCTTTGAGATGTCTCTCATATTAGGTTCATTTAATGTCTGGTCCACTGGGAACCCAATTTCATTTGGATTTTCCAAGGGCAATAATATCTCTTAGTACACTTTATCTTATTTTCAGCATATTTTTGTCTGCATGTCACCTTTTAAATTGTTTTTAATTTCATTATTTCAGCTCATATTTTCTGTTCTCCAAATGTTTTTTTCCTTATGAGTCCCTAATTCAGTATTCTTCCACCAGCAGATACCTGCTTATCATCTCACGTAACAGAGGTCTCAAAAAGCTTTCCTGATGGAGAATTATCTGCATCATGACTTCCATAATTTTCATCAGATTTCTCTTCACCATCCCAGCATTCACATAGGCATTTTGCTCCAGCTGTACAAAGTATGAATTGTCCTTTCTTCCTCACTGGCTATCAGTCTGGAACAGTTTAGTCCTGAGCCTATACAATTTGAAAATTAGTATCATATAATATCCCTACAGATTGTTGTCATCACCTCTGTGATTTGCATGTACTTTTCTGTGTATTACTCATTAGACTTCTACAATTCAGGATGCAGAGTCCAGTTTCCCAGGCTTAATGGAGTCAGTAGATACCTAGGAAACACAATTGGTGGAGGCACAGGATGCAACACCTCTTTTCCTGCAGTAAACATCTAAAATATATTAGTTAGTGCATGCTAAAAATGCCTGTGCCTCCCCATTGACTACAAAGGGAACTCAGCCACCCAGTCAGCTGCAGGCATTTATACTGTGGACTTCTAAATTGTGTGATGTGTACTCCCTCTTGATGACCACATCCTTGTTTCTGTCAGAAATTTTCAGCAATGAAAAGAGTTAATATCACAATGAAAATAATAAATTATAAAACACTCCACATGAAGTTTTAGGTTGGAAAAAATCTTCCCAGGAAAGGGGTGGAAACTTATTTGTAACATTAGATGCAAAAATACAGGAAATATTTCTGTGATTAAAAATATTTATCAATGATAAATATTCTCATGAAGCAGTTTCTTCTTACTGTCTAAACAAAAAATGAGCAAACTTATCGAAACCCACAAATCTACTATAAATAAGAATGTTCCAAGTTTCTATTCCATATCCTTTTATCACCATAAGACTGTTATGCTGACATAGCAACTGGAGTGAAAGAAAGAAACAAAATAACAGAAACTGAAACTACTGTACTGAAGACTGGCTCTATTTTTCTTTCTATTTATTCGAGAGGGAAGCTTTTATTTAATTGGTAATAATTACCTTTAATTGTCAGATGTCATGAGTATTTTCTCTTGCTGGTGCCCCTTGAGGCCATAAACACTATTAAAATGAATTCTCTGTCTTTCAGGAATATTCTGTGAAAAAAATTGTTTGCTTTGCTAAGTGTACAGTGATTTTTGTGGTTGAAAGCCCTTCAGATTTCTCAGGCCACCTCTCTGCTTTGGATCCTAAAAGAAAAAAAGGTCTAAAATCAGGCAAAATGTTAAATGAAGAAACCAATGTTGAGACTGTCTTTTAAAGCACATATTTTTTAAAAATAGAAATTATTTCCCTGCCCAAAATAAAAGGAAACATGAATAAACATTTTACTTTGTGTCTTTTCTTGGAAAAGTTCATTCCCATGCCCAAAAGACTACGAATAATAGTGATCATCTCACTACAGTGAAAATAGTTAAGCAACATGCAGAAGTAATAAGTTCTTATTTATAGTAGTACTGAGATAGTAATCATTCCAGCAGTCCAGTAATATTCCAGAAGCACTTATTCCTGACAAACTTTTAACTCAAGCTTGAGTTAAAGCAAGTTGCAGCAGTTTTTTTCCTTTGTGCAGTTTAACATGCACTCAACTACTTCAGCTGAAAAAGTTGTGATTGAAGTTTCCTTTGTCTTTGGAGCTCCAAAACCAGGCAGCATTATCTCAGCGCTGGATTTGATGCACTCCTCTGATGCTGCAATAGGAACTAATAAGGTTGCTCAGTTCTGTAGCAAGAAAACCATGAAGGGTCATCTATGTGCAATCAAAATAAACAAGGAGTGAGTTGTCGTGCTGAAATTACCTTCCTTGGAGAGAATAAAAACAGGTGTTAAGAGATCAGTAGAACAACATCTTTTAGACACTACTACAATCTCCTTTGAAAAACTTGTAGTGATGGAGCAGCTGAGAGATGTCTCAGAAAGGTAAAAAAAATCTTACAGATATAAGAAAGGTGAAATGTAAAACAAAGTAACAGAACAGAAGCAATTACTGAAACCACAGTGAAAACCACAAAGACCCCTTAATATCTACCCAAAAGAATTTATTCTCAGTAAGTTTTTGACCTCACATAAGGGTTTGTCTTTGCATGTAAGAATTCTTACATAGAAAAATGGCAGGTACAGCAGCTAATCCAAAGAGGAAAATTCTGGGAGATAATTTTCTGCAACAGGAATTGAAGGATTAAGCACCTTCATTCAGTGAGTGTTGTCAATGTTCCTGTGCAGCAGAATGGCACATCCTTAGCAAATATGATGGTTGCTATCTGTTTCCCTTTCTGAGCACTCATCTTTGCTGCCTGGACCTTCATTATTTAAGAATGGATAGCCTAAAATTCACAGCAATCTCTCTAACAAAGACAAGATGGTCCAAGCAAGATATAAATCAAAATATTCACATGATAGAGAAGATAGTGTGGTTTCATTTATCTGTGGGCCAAGGCACACAAACTTGCATAGCCTGAGCTAGTCCCCTAAGTTCAAGCATGGCATGAACTCTGGCATGCTCAAAAGCAGCATAGTATGGCACTATGTCTGAGCAAATCTCTGTCAGGAGCAGAAAGGAAGAACATCAATAATTTATGACATCAGGAGTCCTTTATCTGATCAAACAGTGGAAAAAAATATTAATGAAAGTAAGAATAGGAAGGTCTTTTACTAGATACATTCAAAGTGCTACTGAACATCTCCAAAATAAAGACAGAGATCTCTAATGACAGTATTGTGTTGTATTCACTCCAATTTAAATAATATCTAAGAGCCTCTTACCAAAATGCTTGACCATCCTGATGCACCATTAGCAATAGAAATAAATCATAGCAACATTAAATATCTCATCAAGACCTTGGCCAACCTACAAAATTATTTTTCTATCCTTTCATTTCCTTGGAATGGAAAGTGGAAAGCTCCCACTCAGTTCCTGTCCACACAATTTCCTCATCCATTCTTGAGAGTCCCTGAGGAACTACAATGGAGCTATGAAGGACTGAAGGCATTGACAGAAGCCTGGTAAAGTCTGTTAAAGGTACTTGTCAGCACAGACACATGAAGCAGCACAGAGCTACGTGGGGTTTTGGGCAGGTCAGATAAGGGAAAAATAATAGACTTTGCAGCTGTGTAAAGCAACTACTGTCTTGTACTTTGACTTTGTCTGGATAAAGTGAAGTCCTGCCCATTACATTAGATTTGCTGTTTCCCTCTCAATGCCTTTCTCAAGAGCATCAGGCAAAAAAAAAAAAAAAATACCACCTCTGAATCAGAGATCTCAGAGAAATAGATTACTGCCCTCCTGGAGAGTCAGGGCAGAAAACACAGAACTGTGAGTCTTCTCCAGTTCTTCTTCAGTCCATGGCTGAGGCCTCTTATCATTGGCACAAAGTCCACAGAGCATTTGCTCTATAGTAGCAAATATACAAGGCCACATCTCTGCCTCTGTGACTTTTACACAGCCAGTGGACGAGTGCCAGCCAACAGAGCTCTCTGGAGTACTCTGGCTGCTCATGCAGATTCACTCTCACCCCACTGACACAATCTGAGAAGGATCTATAAATAACCGAAAGAATTCACTCAGTGCTGAAATAAACACAAGGGGCCAGATTGTATTTGTGTTACTGTCACAAGGAATGTGTTTGGGCCATTGGTGTTCATCTCACAATCAGATTGCAGCACTGTGCAGATGTCTGTAACACACTGACCTAGCATACCATGGAGATAGAAATCAGCCACTGTGTCATCTGTCCTTACACTTGGTAAACAACAAAACCAAAGATGTATTCCTTAGTACTCCCTGTTAATGCTGCCTTCTGACCCAGTGTCCCTGAAAACGAGAAGCAACATTTAATTGTCATGGAAACTTTCTCTTCTTACACTTGGATTAATCTACTCTGAAGACCATGCAACTAAACCATCAGCTTGACCTTCAGTACTTTAGCCAGCAATATACTCTGCCTCCCTAGCTGTTCTTGCACCATTGTTTTGATAAAGAGGATCCAGAGAAAGAATGGCTGACTTTCCTGCAAAGCATCTCTGGATAAAATTAAAAAAAAAAAAAGCTTCACATTCCCTCTCTTTAAACAATGTCTTCAGCCACAGAGGGGGTGACATTGCTGAGAACAATCACATCTATTCAAATTTCTAAAGCAAGCTTTTGATAGACATGCTGCCTCCTGCACAATAACTTCACTGAATGAGCTGTTAGCTTATCTAGCTTCTGCACTTTGAAGTATACATTTTGAGAAAGTCAAGCACATACCAGCAGCCCTAGACTTGTTTATTAGCTGGAGAAATGTTTTCAGTTTCACACTGAAAAGAACTAAAAATGTGACAGCTCATTTTATTTGCTCAGCTTTTGCTGATTGACAGAAATGAGAGTGAGCACTAATTCACCATGCAGTTATGAGGACTCCAGTAGAGAGTGATGGATTTCTAAGAATCATCTTTCTTAGGCCCTGTTACATAATCTTACTCTTTGCTGTATTCACAGTTGACATCCTACAACACTTAATCCTACGGAAGATGTCACCTAACATGGATTCATTGTGCACATTAGTTGAAGAGATCTGTGCATGAGGTGCTTGTCTCCTTATATTTAGGCCTGGAGCTGATCTTGATGCCACCAGAAATTATTTTATCAAGTAAATCAGTCATTCAGATATTTGTGACATTTCCAGCTAGACAGGATAATTCACACACACACACAAAAATAAAAGTAGAATAAACAAGTTAATATTCTATTTTAAAAAGGCTTCAAAGTTACCCAGAAGTTACTACCTTAAGTAAGAAAAAGAAGGAATGACCCCAAGACAGACCTTAGCTGATCCTGACCTAGGAAGGAAGATGCTTTTTTTGATAACACACTCTGCCAAAACCAGCACACACAAGATACACTATAGTCCTCACTTCAGCTAAAAAGAGAGTTATAATATTTAACAAAATATAAATGATGGAATTCAATAGCATTGTCAGATCACACTAATTTTGTTTTTTAAACTTGAAATAGTTTGCAATGTTTGCTAATTTTTGAACTTCATGGAGCCTGCTTTTTTGAAAGAGCTGTAGCTCAATTCCTTACAAAACTTAAACACTGTTAAAAAAAAAAATGCAAACAGTATAGAAATACTCATACTGAAAGGCAGAAATTATGCCTGTTAAGATCATCAGGAACACTTAAAAGGATTTACAAACATAACAAATAAGTTTATAAACAGAACACAAAATGTTGCTGTTGGATTTGTAGAGATTCCAAACTGATTTCCATTATGTGAACACAGCAGCTGAAGAAGAATACAAAGAAAGAAAGATATTCCTGTACTCCTTAGAGTATTTATTTAGCATTTCTTCAAAAATATAATCCCTTATCATCTATAGAATATTAATTTATAGTATCTTAGAAAATACAATGGAAAACAGTCATGACTATATTGTGACACAGATCCCGTTTGCAATGCACCATTCAACAAAATCTCATATTCAATATGAGCTGATAATTTGAGTTGATTTTAACCTTTCTCCTATTTGGCATGGAAAAAGACAGGAATACCTTTAACTACAGCAGTCAAGCAAACATTCTTATTTTGTGATGAAAATACAGGTGTACCAGCAATCTCAGATGATTAGAGCCATGCACAGACATCTACAAGTCATCAAGTGGAAGAGAAAACTTGGAAATGCCTTGTATTGTTTCATGCAATGACATAGATTTTCGAAAGTTTGTTGTTCTTTTCCCATGCAGAACAGGCCAATTTCAATTCACCACATACTGCTTGTGATTATTTTAAAGTATTCTGATTATTCCATATTATTGGTGAAATGAGAATTGCATGTGTAATAGGCAACTTCCAGCTGTCTAGTATTAGCCCCGTAATGAAAGCACATTACTGAGCCAAGTAGAAATCCATTGACAAATTTTCATTGATAACAAGAGGTCTGCAGCTAAAAATATTTTATAGAAGAGAAAAATAAGTCCTATTGTGGACTAACCAAAAGTTTTTGCCAGTGTAATAAGAGCTGAACATCACTGTAACACCAGGAGGTGATTACAAGAATGAACACAGGCAATACCCAATCTTAGATAAATCTTTAAAACATCACATGCTTTAAACTTACTACTTCTGTAGTTTCAGTAAATATATGGAAAAGGAATTACTTTAGGTAACTACACAGACAAATCATTAGAATATAATTTGCTATAATAACTGTATTAAAAGAACAAGAAAGTGACAGTTTTGAACAATATCAATGTTATTTTTCTTGAGCACGTTACACAGAACTTTCAGCATACTTGCAGATGTCTAAGTAATCATTACCTACACAGAACAAGTCAAGAACTATCTACACTACAGGGGTTTAAACAATCCAACGATTTTGTTAACTATTCCATGGTTGATGATATCATTAGAGAGCATCTTACCTAGTGAGTCAGTTAAGCAGGAAATCAAGAATGTTTCAACTTAAACAACCCTTCATCAAGGGCTGCCCTGCTCAGAAGTTCTGTTTAATGAACTTGTAAACTGCACTATAAAGTTAAAGGAAAATCTGACTGCTCACTTTCCATGTTTATACCTTCTTTAGGAAACATCTGTTCACCATTCTGCTGCTTCTTCTTCCCCTCCCCCACACATTTTCTTTGCCCTGCTACTATTATTTCTTACACTCAGGCATTTCTTGTTTCAGGAGTTGAAGGTATAGGCAATCTTTTAGTCTTTAAAAACTGGCATTTCTGGGTTTCACTGAGGTCACCTAAGCAATGAAGGAACTAACAACTGTTTGCTGGATTGTAACTGGCAAAATGATTTTTTTCCCCCAGGGGGTAGAGTTGTGACCTGATTACATGGTGGGACCAGAAGGGAGCTCTTTTTGAAGGTTTTACCCTTCTTGCAGCTGTGCCAGCACATGTACACAATCCTGAGCTATTAGCCTGATGGAAAATGAAGTTTGAAAGCTCCGTGCAAGTCTGACTGCTACAAAGCTGACATTTTATTAACAAGTGTTGTATTTGTGACTTGTGCAGCCCCAACTTTACTCTGGAATTTAAAAGGTCACTGCAGACACCAAATAAGGCTTCAAACCTTTAAGACCTGCTGTGAAGGACAGCTGGCAGGGCACGCAGAACTCTGCCACAGGGTGATAAAAGAATAAAGGGAATATTTTAGCAGAGAGCTGTCACTAATTAACACAAAATTGATTTACTTGAAAGATATATATATTTGGAAACGGTAAGTGCCCCAGAAAGAATGTTTGGCCATCAGTTGTGCAAGCACTTGCTAAGTCGGAAACACACAAGTCATGCCTTAGAAAGCATCAGAGCAGCGAGGCCGAGGATCTCCAGACTTGGAGACATTACTGTGTGGAATTGGATGGTTATTTCACACCAACTGCAAAAAAATCTGCTGCTTATGGTGGACCAACCCCTGATTTGCACCTTTCAAAATGAAAGGAGCAGCACTTTCTGAGCATCATGCCCAAAACTTGCACTTTTCTTCCCCAATATCCAGGTGCTGTGGAACACCGGCACTTTGAAACAGCAATAGCAGGGACTTTAATCCAGTGGATTACAAATATGCATTACTAGAAAAAGCATTTTTCCTATATTTGTATCCATGTACATGACATGACAGCACTGACAGTACAGTTGCGCTTCCAGCGAGGTTCAGGGATGTGCAGGATCTGAAGGGAGAGGTATAAAAATAAAGTTCCCACTGACTTTTTTTCTCATTCAAGTATATTTTTTCTTGGTTCTTTGCTTGCAGAAAGTTTTAATATACCTGGAACTCTGATTTCTGTGGCTTTTTTTTTCTTGTATGAATGTAAAATAGAGCAGGGCTGAAGCATTTTCTGCTAATACAGAATAATCTCACAAGGTTCTTAGCCAAATGACACTTGATAAAAAGCTGACAAACTGAAGGCCATAGGAAATCCTGCACATATTTTCTGCCTGGGATCCAGGGGGAGCACAAAAATATGAATAATCAATCATTATAATTAGAAGGTGCTTCTTTGAGGGTTACCTTTACAAAGGACCACAGGGAATTCTTCGTGAAAGAAGACCAAGATGGTCAACACTGAGTCAAAAAAGTCTCATGATGAATCAAATATAGTTAAACTCTGTTGTAACATAAAGACAAGTCATTGTGCATTCCTTCATGGAACACTGCATCCCATGTCAGCAAATCTTAACCTGTCTTTCCTCTGCGAGGCCACCAAGAACATCACGTGTGGCCTCTGTGTTGAATCATATTCTCCTAAATAACTCCGGTACAATGCTTTAACAGGCACCAGCAGAATGCAGTGGCCATATCTCAATGAAATATACCTTGGGGAACATCCATCCCAGGACACTGATGTACAGCACCAAACCTGCTCAGTAAAGCAGCAAATTGCCGGTGAGGTGGCCAGGCAGTAAGAGGCTGTCTGCCAGCCACATCATTCACACTTGCAAATTACCAAAGCCTTGCAGGGGATGGCAGACAATGGTTTTAAAGTGTCCTGATGTGCTGCCCAGCCCATCTTCAGAGCAACTGGAAAGCACATACACAGGTTCTCCAGGAAGGCATCTGAGACAGTGAAACAGACATGGTGCTTATCAAGGTGCTGACTGAATGGATTTCACTGTGTTAACTGAGAATCCATCTGCTTTTGCCAGATGTTAAATAATTAACCTCATCTCAACCTGACATAATGTATTCTTAATAAATACTTTTTTTCTTTTTTTTTTTTTTCTGAAGACTCTTGTGTACGTTAACACAATTAACCCGGAGCCAAGAAATAGCTGTGAGCCATTCCACATGGCACCATGCCTTGTTCCCATGGGAGGATGAGTATGAGGTCCACCTCTCACAGTGAGGTTATCTTGGCAAATTTTGTGTCGCTGAATTTACCTGAAATCAAATTGGTCCAAAACCAAAGCAAAGGGAGGCGAGTCTAAAACACAGTAGCAGCACTTCAGATCTTGTACAACGCCAGGACTGCTCATTCTACAGAATAATTCAGTGAAGCCTTTGGATGCCTAGATGTCATCCAACAGAGAAAATCCACTGGAGTGTTGCAGAACTCTGGAGCTGCTGCTCCGCTGGAAGCCATGGGAAAGAAAATGTCAAAAATTTCTATGTCATCTTAAAACACACTGTAACAAAGAAATTCACCAGTAGCAAAATCTAGACAAAGTATCAACCTTCTGGGTCCCCGGAATAACAGAGGGAACGTTGAGTGGCAACATGAGATTGACCTTTTGTCTGCTTTCCTTTTACAAATCTTAAATTCAAAACACATTCTATACAGTTTAATAGAATCTCAGAAGGAGTAATGTATAGCCTATAGGACTGAAAAGGGGAGCAGAGAAGTGGGCAGAGTCAGAATGGTTTTCTTTGTAATTGCCTACTGCAGTTGGAATGAAACATTCTACTTAAATTATACTTTATTCTGTGGGGTGTTTTTCTTATTTTCAAAAGTGCAGAGAAACTGCTGAAATGAAACATTCAGACTCCACTCCGAGTTAAATGACTGAAGATGATATGCTTCCATGTAGTACAGTATCTCATTAAATCAGGGTCTAATCAAGCCATAAATGAAACATGTCAAGGCACTGGCTGGCCAAGCTCTCATTAGTGTCCAACCTCCATTTGCAGAAAAAACTCCACAAAGACTGACTTTCAAAGTGGGAATACTTTTGTTTCATGAGGAATACAGAGGTGAACAGTGTGTAGTTATGCTAGAGGGTTACTTCAGTGTGCTCAAGAAGGGTTTGAAGTTTAATTCTGCACAATGCACTGTTACTTTAGAACACTTTCAAAGCAGATTAATTTAAGAGAAATTGAAAATACCAGTGAATCTACATCTGAACCAAAAGGTAGGACCCATCTTACCTATTGATCTGTGTTCTGCAGAACCAGTGTTTGACTCCAGTAGCCATCAGCCTTTGACTCTGAACCTAGATGTGATGTCAGTTCTGCTGTTTTGAGGGCCATGTTCTCCCCCGTATCTGACAGTACATTTAGAATCAACATGTTGAAGCAACTGAACATAGTAAACCCATTTGTAACAACTCCACAGTTCTTCACAGATACATTTAATTTCTTCTGAAACATGTTTTTTTACCTCTTAGCAGTGCCAAAGCTAGAGGAGGATACATAGAGGACACAAAAATCTTTCTAGCATGCCTCTGTTTCAAGGGTGAGAAAAAAGATATGGACAAATTTGTCATGACTGAGAATAAATATAAACTCATTCCATATTTCTTTGCAAATTAACCTTGACAGAAATATTCAGCACCTTCCATCTCTTGGCCACTGTCTCTGAATGACAGAACTCCCACTAAGATATTTCATAAAAATTGAATCAGAGGATAGAATACAATTCTGATGCAGATAGCAACAAAAATCCAGCATCTTGGAAAGGAGGGCAGGGTTGAGAAACTCTTATAAATATTATCATGAGAGCTTTAAATGTTCAGATAAGTAGACATGTCATCAATCCTTAGCATCTCCTCCAAAAACCACAAAGAATAGTATAATAAATGCTGGTAATAAACTATATTAATAAAAAGAAAATTGTAAGACTTTCAATGAGCATTTTGGAGAGCTGCAGGACTGAAATGACCCTTCTGCAATGTTGGAAAGTTTTCGAAAAAGAAATGTGTAAGGCTCATAAGCAGAGAGCTTAACTCCCAGCATTACAGAAGTCAGTGGGAGTTCTGCCACTGACTTAACAGATCATATTTTTCTAAGTGACTGTAAGGGAGGAGAGCATGTAGCAGAGTTTGCATTTGGAAGAAATGAAAGGAGTGTTGAATTTGCTGGAAGATGTCCTGGAATAGTAAGGTTGCAAACATGAAGCATATGTGAAATTTGAATCAAAGTAGCTCCTCATGCGCATAAAGCCAAGCCCAGCACCAAGTGCTCATGGAATTGGGATATTGAATGTTCTTAAAGAGAGGGCATATGTGTAAGTCTGCTCTGAGGACACCCCATAACCACATCTGTCACTTCTTATATTTCATTAAGAGACAGCTATTATATTCATCTTGGTATCAATAATAAACCATAACAGAATATTTTTCTTTTTTTTCCATTTCAACTTTTTAGGCTCTTTCTCTTCATTAAACTTCTCTGCATCTCCCTCTGGAAGTTAGAATCTTCACGTTAAAAATGAGAATTCAATAACTGTTATGGTAAGTTAATGCACAGAAATTCTTATATCATGGTTTGTGGCAAAAAGTTGTAAAATTTTTCTATCACTTAGATCTTTGCTTTACTGGTACCACTACCTTGTGAAAGTAACTGTTTTTATTTTCAAATGTGTTGGAGCTTCTTCCCTCAAAATGACAAAACTTCAAAACAAGTATTCCTAGAGTACAACCAAATTCACTCTTTCTGCAATACCTTTTCAAGAGAGATATTAAAAACAAATTAAAAGAGGATGAAGTGTACCAGTGGAGATTGTCCTGTGCTAGTTCTAAAAACTGAAGCAATCACACTAAATAACAGAAGTCTAAAAAACGAAAAACAGATAACATATTTTTTTTCCATTTCCAGAGCTTGTTTATGTTTTTAAAGAAAGTCACAAATGACAAAGTCTCCCAAACTTCCAAGAGGAATTATCTGAATATAAGCCAATATTAATGATACACTTCAGTCTTGGGAAGTGGGAGAAGTCAATCAAAGCAAAATAATTCTGTTGCAGTCACTGAAGTATGTGCCTGCCTCTAAGTATAAGAACTGGGGTTCAGTGTATGTTTCAGGTCCATGGGATCAGCTGCATGCCAAGAACCTTAATTTCAGCAAGTACTGCCCATATGTCTATCATAAATACTGCTTTGCTTCTGCTGCTATGCATCAGAACAGCTGCAGGTGTGTAGAGTTGCATGGGAGATGTGGTAAACACACGCAGAGAAAAACGTCCACCTCCCCCCATTTAAGGAAACAAAAATACCCTTATAAATGTCCACTGCTGTATCAGCAACAATACGTGCCAGCCAACACTATTGCTTTTTTATCACAGCTGCACTTTTATCATGTTTGAGCACTGCCTCTCCCATCACAGCACTCCTCCTGCTGTTTACCCCTTTGCCCTATCTTCACATTCTCTCCGTGTAAGTGTAATAAATGTGTAATGCGAGTGGTATTTCAGCCAGCGAAACCAGCAATCACTCCCTGGTGCTGGCATTTCACCTTTGACTCAGCGCCCTGGAATCCTGCCAGATCCCGAGCTCCCAGGTTCTCAGGCTGCCGCCCCCGGCTGCAGCCAGAGGGGACAGGTACCAGACATGTCACCAGTGACATCACCGGTGACGCCGAGTGCGCTGCTGGCTATTACTAAATGTTACTTGTTTCACTGGTGCTACAAACTGGACTACACTACTTCTTGGTAACACTGCAAGTCCTCATTTTCTAACTTTTTCTAACTCACATTTTCTAACTTTTGAAAAAAGGGCTAACTCTTCCATTTCTCCCATCTCCTCCCTCCCCCGCCAAGTTATGTCACTGATCAAGTGACACAAGAGCCACATGTGACAATTGAAATACTATTCAGATGGTCTGAAGAGGGTCTTTATGTAAAAGGAAAAAACCCACAAAGTAAAATGTTCTGCAAGATTGTTTCAGACATTCAGTTTAACTCTTTCATTTGAATGCTATTTGCAGAAAAGGCTGAATCTACAAAGCTCCTCCAAGTGCTAGCCTTGCTAACTCCTGTGATTTTATCAGGAGTCTTGTGATACTTGTCCTGCTAAAGCCTCACTGCAGCATGGAAAATATTACAGAACTCAGTAGTCCATAATTAAACAAATCAAAGTCAGGCTTCACTTCTGGGAAGAAAACTCATAATGCATAGACCCTACAGCTTAAAAAGCTAAATTCCTCAATTTGTGTAGGAGAAGTTTGAGGCAACTTAAGAGATTTATGTTTGCTACTGGCATTTCAGCACATACCCTGGGTTCGTGGCTCTAGTATACATGATGGTCCTGCTATAAAGGCATAGGACAGCAGCAGAACCCAGATCCAGATAGATTTAAAATTTCAGATGTCCCCAAGGCTGGTTTGGGCCTCACAAATGCTGTAAAGCTGTCTGTCAGCAGGACGAGGAGGACAAAGCCCAGTCCAGGTCACAGGCATGAAAAAGCTCAGCAATCGCTCACTTCCCCATGTGATAGGCAAGACGGGAGAAGGAAACAGTCATGGTGTTGTATCACTCACCCCCTTTTCCGAGGAGGAGGACTGGCAGCTTGCCAGGACCTTTCATTCTGTTCTTTATGCTGTGCATGCAGAAAGGAAAAAGTAGGAATCTGCCCCCTCAGGTTTTGATTGCTAATAAGTTATCCATAGTGCCTAGTGAAAGGCATGCCTTAAAAGACATCAACATTGACACCTACTATTTTGTTTTGCAAAGGACTTCATCCTGTCCCCCCCTCCCCCTCTTCCCCACTCACACTCAGACTTCTGGGATTTTTCTGCTCCTATCGTTGTTTTCATTAATGATAAAAGATTGGATTCAGCCTCATTTTCAAAACAATTGTTAAACAGTACAGAAACAGACTTATTTTCCTAAAAGTCTTTCACTGGCATTCTGGTTAAAAAAAAAAAAAAAAAAACAGTAAAGAAATGTTGAGAGAGAGAGAAACACCTCTATCCCACAGCAGGGAGAGGTTTTCAGTGCTTGGAGGCCCCTAGAGAACTTTGAACACATTTACTAATATCAAAGCAGGGCAATAGCTTTTCAATGACATCATCTTCCCACTCCCTGTAACTGAGAACTCACCGTTCCCTGAACCAGATAGTCAGGAGGTTTGAGTGCCAAAGGTCTTACACCATAGTTTCACCTAAAACGTTATGATTTTCAGTCAGACAGTGGCTGACCTGCTGCACCTGAAGTAATCTGCTGGTGGCAAAGTTTTTTACTGTCTACACAGTAAAGAGTTACCCATGTCAAACTGCAAGGTTTATTTTAAGACAGCCCTAGAGGGCTTGAGTCTAGTATTAGGATGATATGTGTTCTTAAAAAAAAAAAAAAAAAAAAAAAAAAAAGTATGAGATTCTTAATATCCAAACTTAGGTGTAAATTATATCCACAAATGTATTCTGGCCGTAAGTCAGTGCATGGACAGGGAGAGCTGCCCACAGCAGAATGAATGTCCAAGATATGCAGCAGCAAAGTCTTGTGAAAAATGAACCTTTGGGTCACAGTGATACTCTTTGGTGTCTGATACATTACACCGGAAGCAAAGACAATCTCAGGCAAATACAATTCCCTTCCACTGATATAGTCTGGAACACTGTAAGTGCAGTTGAGAGCCAACATTTGTTCTGTTTTAGGGAAAAAAGAAACATATACAAAGTGTTCTTTCCCATCCTGAAACAATGGAATAACACATGCTCTCTCCTTTACAGTGGTGAAATTCTGACAGTGATCTGAACAGCTGTTTAGCCACCAACCACAGCTTTTACAACTGGCTAATTACAGACATCCAAATCCTTGCAACACATTTTGCATTCATGGCCCAAACAGTATAATCGGTTACTTTATCCAGGACTGGACAATAACATCTCTGTTTATCAGAGAACAGAGCATAGTAACTTATCCCAGATTCATCATAGTCAACTGAAATATATCAACTTACATTTTCTGTTTTCTTTTTTAAATGAAAGAGAAAGGAAAAGAAAAAAAGTGAATTTTCTTTTTCTTTTGTAAAAATGTGAAAGCAAGAAAACTGAAGATTAAGCTCAGCTAACTATTAACAGGATCCTTATTCTGTGCCATGTTTATTACAATTTGATTGTAAAAACGGGGGGATGAAAAGGATGTTCATTGACACATTTCTCATGAGTGATGACCTTCCTCTTGTGAGTAGCACTTCACAAGTATGTTCATTCAGTTGGAGTCCTCTGGATTTGGCTGAGGAGCTCTGGCAAAAAAGACACAGGCCATATAGGACTATCCATCACATGGCTCTCAGGAAGAATTGGCATAAATGATTCTACAGGACAAATATTAAATAAAGCAAACGCAGTAAAACAAGACCAGAACCTGGGGAGATTATTTTGTTTGTTTGAAAGGACCAGAGGTTTTTTTGTGTCTAGTTCTGCTTGTCCACGAGTGCCAAATCAATTTAAAAGTTTTAAATATCTCTTTCCTGAAGGGGGAAACTGAGGCACAAAGAAGTGAAGGTTTTCCATTGGCCCTAAAGTTTGGGGACTTGATATGAGACTTGATTTTTTGGACAGACAACCAGGGTGCAAGTCCCAAAGAATGTGCAAGATAACATGCACTCCCCCCATATCTTATTATCAGGCTCAGAAAAGTAATTTGTGTTGCAGAGAATGAGTCAGTCACTGTGATTCATATACAGTTCTGACAGATCATCCAGAATACAGCCTGCCAGACACTGCTCCCAAATAATATTTAAAACATGGGGCATGGAGGGGGTAATAATGGTACTGAAGCTAAACACTGGATTTAGCTTTTATTTTCTAGCTGCTTTAACGGCAGAAAGGTCTTTTGCCAACTGATTTTGCCCAGGAAATGAGTTCCAAGCTGTGATGTAAAAGCCTTAATGAATTCCTGCTCTGCTGACTCAGCAGTGCAGCAGGAGCAGCCCCCCACTGCCTGCAAACCAGGCGAGTGCCCGTCCTGCAAAAATGTGATCGAAACCACTGTGTGCTCAATGTTTTCAAAGATAACTTAAACGGGTCTTTAAAACCCACCACAGTCCAGAAAGCACTAGAGGTTATCTGTTAGGTGACAAGTGGAATGAACTTCCAGGTACTTTTCAAATCTCATTCCTGTAAATAAGAAGCAGCTGACTGTGATCCTGCAGATTCCAGTTGAGAAAGCTCTGATGATATTAATGCACTATGTTGTGTCTAGAATCCCTTGATAGAATTACAACATTACTGTACACAGCTGGGTGGATATTATTATGTTGCATGAAGAAATAAGAGGTTATACTATCAGGAGTAAATGCAACCCAGATCCGACACTAGTGCACTTGAATGCAAAGCTGGTGCCTCCAAATTTAGTACAGTGTGTTTTTCAACGGTAACTTTCTAACAACATGGACAAATAAAGCCATGCACACACTGGCAAGCTCCACTGTGTGGCTAGAGAAGTTTGCTGATGACAGTCTTGTTATTGTAACAGGAAGTGACTCAGCCTTGGCAACAGGAGATCAGATATTTTATTCAGAAGCATTAGGTCATTTTTTTTTCCCCTAACCAACCAACAGTTTCGCAAGGCAACTGGTTTTGTTTGAAAATGAATATCTATTTTGAAAGTGATTTACTGAGGGAGTGTAGTTAAACATTTATGGTTAGGAATAACCACTCAGTTTAATGCAAGGCATCTGGAAACCTCTCGTCCTTTTAACTCTCTAAAATTTGCTGCCTGTACAAAATTCAACCCCCCCAGGCAAGAATTTTCCCACATGGGTGAGTAAAGTATAACCAGCCACATTACCATCATGAGAATGAGGATGAGTGGGGAGATTTGTGTCTGGACCAGCAACTTTTCATGACAATTAACATGACTGATGTCGCTGTTACAGTTAAAGTAAAAGGACTTCACACAGGCATTGCAGCTGAAGCAAATATGTGCCCTGTTGTAACGGCCTATTACATGATCTTTCATCAAGTACTTATAAATGGCACATGGTGTTATGCTGCTTCTCCTAAAATCAGCATAAAAGAAAAATTCTCTTAATACCTGGCACCCAGCCTAGCCCAGAACAGTTTCCTTCCTTCTCCACTTCTGCACTGTCACTTACAGTGTGTATCTTTTGCATTACATATAAGTTCACATAACTGTGTGGAAAGAGAAAAAACTGTTTTACTTCAAATGATACACTGCTGTTACTCATTTTTGGCTCAAGTACCTTTAAGCACAGTTCACAACTGCATAAAAGTTGCACAAAAAGAAACTAACTGTGCAAGCCAAATTCAAATTTCCCCTCTAACAACAAAGAGTAAACATGCCACCAGCTGCAGCACTCCTGGAACAGGATTTCATCATCTTCTGAATATTTTTCTGGTCTGTTGTAAGTTTTGTATTTTTAAAATGCCAAGGAAATGCTATACTCCACACTACAATGACTCAAATATCCCATACAAACATATAAATAACATATAAATACTAATGCCAGCTTTTTATCTTGGGCAGGGAGCAGCCAAAAAAAGAGTTCATGGAGTAACTTAAAAACTCTATAGCAACAGTGTTTATCTATTGCCTCCACACTGTGCCCAGAGCCTAATTTTAGGTATTAAAAATAAAACTCTGGACAATTTCCTGCAACAGTCACTGCAAGAACACAGTGAGGCCTCAAGCATTCTTCTTTGACATACAAACACACTACTTTTTTAAATGTGTAAAAAATTTCTTTGGAAAGCCATTGCAGTGAATATAAATTTACAATTCAGCATGAAAGGAAATACATCCTGAAAAGCCACAGCACCCTACATAATTTCACTGTTATCTTCCTTGTGACATAAGCATCATTTTATAATTCCAGCCCATGAAAACAGAAGATTTCATAATTTTGCTGTTAAAGCAACATGGTTTTCTGTGCTCTGTCAAATAGCATTTTTATCTTCTAGCAGTAAAAAATAGCTACCTTGTTCCACCATCTGCCCAGAACTACTAAACCACAGGGTGTGCTTCTGTGATTTCAAATTGCAGAAGCTTAAGTAACGCCAGTGTTATACCTATTAAATATACTGACAATCAGACCCTAACTTTTTCAAAGTACTGTGGCATATTATTTAAGAAAGGTATTTCAATCAAACTCTTCCAGGGTTTAACTGCTATCAGGGTTTGCTTTCAGTCAGCTGTCCCATCCAAGCACTGCTATGAATTAAGTGATTTTAACATCCTGAAGTGCTGGACAAATCCTTGCTACCTATTCATAACTTCAAACTAAATCTGAGAAACCATGTTTCTTTTTCCAATTGTACAACCATATAACATAATATGAAAACTATTTCAGCTCTACAGCAAAATTCTTCGCATCCCATATCTAGTCTCATGGTACAAGTGTCTGAAAAAACAACTGGGAACCACATTTTTATATCTGAATACTCACTCACACACAGATATGTAACTTTTTTGTATATCTCATATATGCTCTGACAGACTTGAAACATAAACCCTCGGTGCTTTAACACTTGAAGGATAATAAAAGGAACTTATTTATTATCTACATTTCACTACTTTAAAGCCAATGCTGTACTTTTCTGGGACCTCACATTTAATATATGAATGCTTGGAGTCAGCTTTCTCTGCGTTATGTTCAACAGGCACGAATATATTGCTATCTTCCATTGGAACCGTGTCAGTTTTATGGTTACAAATCCTCCATTCGCATGTGTTCTCAAAAGCACTCATGTTTTAATGGGCCTCCATCATATGTGAAGCCTTAATCTAGGAACTGACAAGTTTCAGCCCTGATGTTATATTTCTTACTGAAATAGAGCCTCCAGAGCTCTGATTTAGCACACTCAGCCAGGAGCAGCAGTTGACAGGAACAGATAAACTGTAACATGCTTTTTACTGTGTGCACCTCCCAGCGTCATGTCAGGCCCAGCTGACCCAAGAGCTGGGGATGGAGAAAGCATTCTGAGTTTTGCAGATTAGTTGCCTGTTTTTATTTTTTATTTTCTTTTTTTTTTCCTTGTTTTTTTCCTTGGTTGGTTTTTGGTTTTTTTTTTTTTTTTTTTTTTTTTTTTTTTGTTTTTGTTTTTTTTTTTTAATTCCTTTTTTCTGGGACAGGATATTATTTTAACTTGTTGTAAGGCACAGTACCCACTAATGATATTCATGATTTGTCAACTTAAGAAGCTAACAGAGGTTGCATTTTCATAATGATAAAGTATTTTTTCAGTTGTATACATTTGGGATGCTGCTGTAATGAATTTTAATGGCCTTGAGTTCTAAAATGGAAAGATTCTGAAAACTCATTTTGGGCTTGCAGAATAAATTCTCTATAAAATACACAAGCTTTTGGTGGAATTCAAATATCACACATACAACGAGCGACCTAGTAAATCATATTCTTGGTATGTTTTCTCTTCAATATGTACTGCATCATATAAAATAAGGGAAATAAAGAAATTCTGCAGAAATTTTGTAGAACCGAAAAAGGAAATGGGCTGCATAGGAGACAAGTTCTCCTTGAAACTAAAGACACAGTCAGAAAAAGTGCTTCAGAAAGTGGCCTTCATTTGCCTAACTCATTCTAAAAGCGATCCTAACAGGGCCACAGAAGCAATGGCCAGAGAGAAAAACAAACTCTTATAAATCCCAGGAATTAAAAGAGAAAATGTGTTTTACTGAAATGATATAATAACCTAATGTAGAAAAAGAATGCTCTTGCTAATAGTGTCCACTTCCCTAAGGATCTCACTGTATAACAGTGTTTCACTGTATTCACTGCATAATAGTGGTGGGTGTTGCCTCTCAGAGGCCAGTACTGGGACCAGTGGTGTGTAAGGTCTCTGTTGGTGACAGGGACAGGGGGGTCAGTGCCCCCTCAGCAGGTTTGACACCGAGCTGTGTGGTGTAGACATGCTGGAGGGAAGGGATGCCATCCAGAGGGACCTGGACAGGCTGGAGAGGTGAGCCTATGGGAACCTCCTGAAGTTCAGCATGGTCCTGTGTAAGCTTGTGTGTGTGGGTCAGGGCAATCCCAAGGACAAGCACAGGCTGAGGGATGAATGGCTTGAGAGCAGCCCAGAGGTGAAGGACTTGGGAGTGTTGTTGGATGAGAAGCTAAACATGACCCAGCAATGTGCACCAGCAAAAACACAGCCCAAATTAGGCTACAGGGATACTAACAGAGAGCTGGGATGCAGCTATGCTGCACTGTAGAATCTGAAAGCTCAGAAACATTCTTCACCATTCCCAGCTTACATGCAAAGTTCATGAGATTTATTGACAAACTAAAGCTCAGGATACTGAACTGACTTTTAGAGACATCTAATCATCCCTTTCCTCAGTTCTTAATGTGATTGTGATCTGAGGTTGTGCATGCCTGGAAAAGGTTAAAACTGTGTTCAATATTGTCTAACCAACAAGCCACAAGTCCAGCACCTACCAGAACCTCTGGATGTCAATTGCAAACATGAATCTCTTGCCAATACAAATAGGATTTCAACTATTAATCCTTATCCTCAAGAAAAAAATAAAAATCATATGCTTGCAGTTTTGTCATGAATTCTAAACTCACCACTGCAGATTATAAACATTTACTCAATATTATAAAATTGTACCATTTATGCAACAGGCTTTTCTGCTCCAATTCCTCTTCTGAGCTGTCTATTCTCATGTCACAGTTTAAACATATTTCCTGTTAGCCACAAAATGGGGAAAGAGCAATCATTGTACACAGTTCTTAACAGCAGTAATGTGTCTCACACTGAAGTGTGAGAAGCTGCCGAGCCAGCACTACAATGGTCATAAACATGCTTTTTGAATAAGTTCAATAAATTCAATGCACTCCTTATTAAAATTATTGCAACAGAAATATTCTACTAATAGAAGTGAAGACAGACAACACTTCTGCCTGTTTATGAAAGCATTTGCAGCTTTGATTTGAGAAATGTGACATATTATAGACAAAAGAGGAAAGCAAACCTTATTTGGAAAATCTAAGCAAAAAAAAAAGTATGAGCGAGGAAAGTTAAAAAAACCAAACAGGCCTTTAAAAATATTTGGGGGTTCCCAGAAAGACATTTCCTGAGTTCTTTATGACTATGTGAATCTCACAAACAATAAGGATAGGAAACATGATATCCAAGGACACGTGGCAGGTACAGGCAAAATGCCAGCGATGATGGAGAATAGTCACCCTGACAACAACAGCAGCTTTGTTGAAGAGAAGATCCCAGACAATGGAATATCCACTCCCAGGAGAGAGTCTGAAAGACTGAGGTGTGTCAGAGGTGAGTAAGTGCCAGCTCAGATCTGCCTCCAGCTCCGCTATCTGAAACTCAAGCAAGGACAATCGCGACTGTCCTCTAAACAACAGCGCTGCAAACTACATTAAACTTCCCCTGTTTCCTGTTGTGCACTGTGCGGCTGCTAGGCAATCACCCCTGGTCCTTGCTTCTTGATAGAGCTTGAAAGTGAGAACTGAGATAACAACTCTAGTTGAGTGGTTATTTCAAAAGGCAAAAAGCCTATTTAAAGGCTGAAATATGTCTGCTATGTATCCTAAAAATTGAATGCATATTTATTTGTTTCAAATATTGCTTGGTGACTAAAGAACTTGTGGTGCCATAAGAATACTGGTTTCTATGCTATAGAAACATAATATTTTGCTCCTAAGAAGCTAAACATATCTTAATATTAAAAGTATCCCATAGTAGAGGATTTTCATGATAACACAAGGGTGACACATGCAATCACAAGAGTCCAGTATGAGTAAATATTTTTGCTGCTCAGAGCTGCAACATGTGAGATGAGTGGAAGGGACATATCCACATATAGAGCCCAAACCCCTAAACAGACAACCATCAATAAAAAACACTGAAGAAATAAACAGAAATTAAATTCATGGACATCAGATCTATGATTTGTTAAGGCACAAATGTAGTATCTGACATCACTAGACCAGCAGTTCTGAATGCTAAGGAAGTACAAAGGGAATGGACTGCAGAAAGCACACAAACTTTCCATCTCTTAAAATATTGCCACTGGGCTTTAGTCCTTGTTATTTTAAAGGGAGAATGTGAATCTAGTCCTTCACTACCACAAGTTCTGAGGTTGGATTTCTGGCATTTCTGCAAAAATTTTATCATGATTGAACAGAGAATACTGAAACTGATACACCACTCACTTGATCCAGTAGGGCTGCCTTCTTTTACTGCTAATAATGATATTTTCATCCCACTGCCCCTACTACAACATTTCCCAGTCTAAACAAAATACATAAAACATCCTAGTTTCCAATCTGAACTTTTGCATTACTACATTCTATGCAACTCTTCTTTTGCCTGTCATGTTTATTAATGTTCTTCCTCTCTGATATTTCTTCCTTTTCATTCAAAGGACAAAATATCTTTTTGCCTAAACGAGCATAATTTTGTATTTCTCTCTCTCTCTCAACGAAAGTTCTCTAGGCCACGTCACCCTTCTCTGCTACGTGTTCATGCAGTGTATTTCCTGTTAGATATGGGGTTCCAGACATGATGCAACTCAGGATTTTGCACATTAGCATCTAACTCTGGAAATGCCTTTTGCACGCCATGACTTCATTTACCTTCCTGCCATATGAAATATATATATATATATATATATATATATATATATATATATATATTTCATCACTACATTCCTACTTCTCCTGCCTGCCAAGATATGGAATGGAAATATTAATAATAATTCTACATGCAATATCAGTTCAAATTCTTTCATGAAGTCCAGGAAAATTAGGTCTGTCAGAGTTCCCTTGAGAAAAATCTATCGATTTTCTCTTGATAAGAGAAAATCTACTCTTTTATCAGTGAAATGTCTAATTAATGATATATGTTAGCCTAATGAAATCTAAATTAGACACCAGAGAAGTCTCTTGGGAAGACAGCAAAGGGATCATAATTCTGTATTTTTAATCTGATTGAGGTAATAATAAAACCTGTAAAGAATCCAAATGAACTCCTGTAATACTAAAACCAACGTCCAACAGATACATTAAACAAATCCTAAATTTTATTTGTCAGGCTTCTTAAAATTCATTATACTGTTCATATTTTCTTATATCACAGATGTGTCAGTGTCAGGTTTGGGCAGTTATTGACTAGGTAGTCGCCGCTTCAGGATTTCCTCAAATGTAAAAATCCAGTGATGGCCTATTTATTTTCATGTTAGAATTCAGATTTTCACCTATTCACTTGTCTCCAGGAAAATGGTCTTAGAATTAAAAATAAAGGTCAAATTTTTTAGCAGTTGTGTGAGTGTCAGATGCAGTCAGGCACATGAAGAACTTTTGAGGGGCTAGGAAAAAAAGAAATTTTACAGGTAATCAAATATATTGAGAGTTGCCATTATATTGAATTTTCAAAGAAAAGTAATTTGACAAAGAGATTGTTGCTCTAGAGATTTTGTGTAAGTCATCTGTACTATTGCAATTGTACTGAAATAAAAGTATATCCACTGAGATTATAATGGATAAAAGAATTATACATATTGTGTATTTATCTATTCCTGTCCTACTTCAGCTGCCTGGTATGAACATGAATGTTCTGTATGCCATTCCAAGACTGAAGCACAAATGATGGACACATGGATGTGTCTCAAGACTGAAAAACAAAATAAAACATCATGGAAACACTGTCAGAAGCAATGGAATGGATTGGAAAGAACTGGTTTGGGTTACAGTCTGAGATGGAAGGTTTGTGTTTTGAGTCACTGCTGGACTCCAGGATGCACCTTGCAGGTTAAATAACAGTCCTGGCAAACCTCTTTCCTTGGCCAGACAAGCACAACCACTTATTCCGGCTGGAGAGGCTGTGGCAGGTGTCTTGCCCTTTGGCTATGTGCACATTTAGCTCCTGGTGGGTGCTGGGACCTCTACCTGAAGCTACCCCAATGGTTATTCAGCTGTAAGAGCTACTGCTGAATGCTGCTCTCTGACAAAGCAGGACTGCATGAAACCAGCTGGGTTTAGTGTTTGCAGCAGCTATTTACCTGTGGTTGATATTCACAGTACTGTATTTTGATGGCATAGGAAGTAGCGAATAAAAAATTGTGTTTACTCTCTGTGTAGAACTATTCTTATAAGTCACAGAAGTGCTCACACTAGTGCCCTTTTTTAAACACTTTCCATAACATATTTGCAATAAGAAATATTTCCTGAGACTGTGTTTAGAGTCTACATTCATTAACCTTCCAAGCATGCCGCATGCCACAAGGCTCATCTTTTCATCCCACGGGGATTTGGGAAGATAGAAAGCTACTGGATTAAAAGGACTTTTACTTGAGCAAGCAGTGTTTCTATTTCAGAAAAACATCCAGGAGACCTTATTTACATTTAATTGCATTTTTTTTTGGTGTCATTTTAATTTGTGAAGCAGCATCTATAGCATTGTCTGATACTTTACAGAAGTGCCAAGACACAACATGCTCTGAGTTACAGTTCCTGGAAGTGGGGAATTGATGGTATTTCAATTATCTGTACACATGCACCATTGTGTGCTCATGTCTTTAAACATTCAGATAAGAAGTTTTTTTCATCTTTGAACAAGCAAAATGCCCAACATTTCTGTGTTTCACTTCCCTCATTGCTCTCCACAACACTCTGACTAGTTATTCTTTTTCATTCTACAGCTTCTCCCCTGTGATCATGTTGAGGAATATCCCCTTTCAAATGATGAGACAACCTCCCTAAAAGAAACATGGCCTTTTCAACAGTTGCTGCCCATATCACTAAAAAATAACACTATGAACATCAGCCAAAAATGAGAGAGCAATTCTATAGTGCTTTGGGCCCAGCAACAGCACAAAGGAGCAAAGGATAGAAACCCCCAAAGCTCTTACTTCAGAGGACTTTCCCATCCTGTAACAACCATGAGTCACAGTGAAGCAAAAGCCATCTGTTCATCTGGACACAGATACTGCTTGTCAGTGAGCAGGAAATGTTTCCACTGAGAATCTCACAGCAGTGCAAATCTCTGTGTAGACAAACTTTTGGTGCTTCAGATCTCCTACTCTGCAAATTTGGAACAGTGTAGCTCCCTTTTACCCTGCTTTGTTATCTTTTTTTCCAAAAACAGGCAAGAGATTGGCTCTGTGGATGTATTTACAGCTTGGCTAGCACCACGAGGCCTCCAAGACAGCTCACGAGTCCAGCAGTTCTCACCAAAACCAAGCATTCAGATGCAGCAACACAGAGCATCACCAACTCAGGCAGTGGCAGGGCCAGCTCCTTCCTACTCCTTCTTTCCATTCCCAATGTTACACGACTCAGCTCAGCTGGGACCCCTTGAAAGATGGGAAACTGCCATGTTACATCCTGCCCCTAATGACATCCCTGAGATTCAGCTATTGATGAAACTGGGAAAAATGCAGTTGTAATTAATATGTTGTATGTTGAAATAGTTAGTGGCAGAAATACACTCTGTAAAGGGACCAATCAGTCCTAATTAAAATCCTGTTTAACTAATCCTTTTGGGATGGGACTGTCACTTAGTGTTTGTTCTTTCCACATGTAGCCCAACAGCATTCAGCATGGATGATGCATTTAGGCGTTATCACAATATAGGCAATGAAGAATAATAATTACAAAAGTATAATTTTCATGCTTTTTTTCCTAGCATGACTGCTTCTGTAGGCACAGTGTAGTGCAAAACCACCACAGCATCTTACATCAATTTGCTTGACTATTGCATAGTTTGGGTTGCCACTGAGTAAATGTTTAGCAACTCATATGTGCAGGATGGGTGTCTAATAATTTTCATGCGTGTAATGTTTTGATCAAATTATTTCCACTTTCATTTTCATGGATTAGTTTCTGAGTGGACAAGACCCAAAAAACCAGAAAAAACACTTAAAGGTTTTACCATACTGAAGACATTCATAATGACAACATTTAAAAAGAATGAGAAAGCACTTCTTACTTCTATTAAAATTAGAACATTTACATTCAAATTTACAATACATACACACAATTATGTCTAAAGTACCATCAGCATTCTATAAAACAAAAGTGTGATTGCCTATTAAATCAGATGATACCAAAAGGATCATCTGGCTAAAAAATTTCTCCCTCCAGTTAGAATGACAAGATAATGTATTTGCTTTGAAAACGTTTGATTTCTATCATGTCTCTGAATGAATGCCAAATGAGATTTTAAAAAATCCCCACTCAAATAAATTTCCTAAACTGCAAGAGAATAGAAAAGATCGAGCAAGAAAGATTTTTGCTTCTCTGTATGTTTACTAACTTAATCATTTGTCCCTTGAAAAAAACAAGTTGCCTTGAGCATTTAAACTCAAAAAAAGGGCTCATTTAAAGCAAAACATTTTCATTTGACAAAAAATTCTAGAACATCTTCTAAAAAAAGTTTACATATTTTTAGAGGGAGAGTGATTAGATGCAAATAACAGGTAAGGATGACAGAGAACATCAACATGTAATTAAAAAATAATCATAGATGACTTCTGCACCAGGTGAAGATCACACAGCACATACCACCAAATAAGACTGGCAAGTTTTGCTGGGGAAGTCTTGAAGGAAGCTGCCTATCTCTTGGGGAAAGGAAAAAAGTACTCAGGAGGAAAAAGCTTTAAAAGGATGTGAAATTGCCAGCAGGATACACAATGACCACCACAGATAAGAACTCCATCATGCTGCAAATGTATAGGAATAAAGTTAACACTTTGGTTGTTATTCAAAAGCAAATGAAAGATGAGTTTATGATATCAAGCCTGGATTAGGACTCAGAAGATCTAAGTTAGTTTCTTGGCTCTGCCATAATCTCTCTTTGTGATTTTGGACCAGAGTTTACATTTGGCATAGAATGAAGGAAGGAAGTAGTATCCTTTCTGTATAGCTAGGGAACTGAGAACCAGAGATAATACTACCCAAAAACTCACAATGCTTTACTGGCATTTACATTTCCAATAGATTTCTGTGCAGACAAAAATGACTGAGAGTTAAGAGGCATCTTTGTGGGTCTGATTCTTCAGTTATGTGTGTGTTTCTGCTTCCTTGTTATGGAATTCAGATAAAAAATCCTTTCTCCCACACTTTGAACAAAGGGTGGGGCTTTTTGTTGGTTGGGTTTTTGTTTGGGTTTTGTTTGTTTGTTTGGTTGGTTGGTTGGTCAGTTGGTGTTTTTTGTTTTGGCTTTTTGAGGGGGGAGTTTTTGGAGGGGGGGGGTTGATTTTCCTTCTTTTTTTCCTAACCAGGCTGAAATATAAAAACTCAGGAAAAATACTTTTTACAGAGTCATTTCAAATTTTCTTATGACTTAATAGTCTCATAATGAAGACCCAAGAAGCCTCCATGAATGAAGAAGTAACTAGCTATTATGTGTGCTTATATGTTATATATGCCCATTCATCTCAGATACGTACAGAGTAAGTCTTTTCATTTTATTTTTGCTGTCATCCTAGTGCACAATAGCAGTAATGACAACAGTGTGAGTGTATTGACGGGAGCCTACACAGCAAACAGCAATTTCCCTGAATTCCTACATGCCAGGCTGAGCTCTGGCACTCACTGGGACTAAACCCTGAGCACTTCAGTGGAAACTCAGGGTTATTTCATCATAGTCACTTGCTTTTCACTTCCTTTTCCCTGTTGATGTCCCAAAGCTACCAGAGTTACGCTGATGTGAATGAGATCTGAATCCTGACCATTGGCAACAGTTACAGAAAACAGGAAATGGGGTATTTCAAATAACAATAGGTGGGAACAGTGAGTAAAGGTTCACTATGTGGTAACGGTGCTGACTCTTTAATGACTGTGTTTATTTCCTTGTGTCCCAAAGAAGGCCACAGTTCATTTTGCTCTCAAATGTGTACGTATGGACATGGACATGTGCATATCAGACCTTGTATCTGATTTTGCAGTTAATTGGGGGCGGGGGGGTGAATCAGCACTGACTCCCGCTCATAAGGAGCGACACAATGAGATTGCTCTCCTGTGCCATGAAAAATCAAGTTGCCAGGGGCAAAAGGTTCATCCCATAGCCTGTTAAGAGAAAAGCTCCCTATTGATACAGCAATAGGCATTTTTTCCCCTCCCATTCACCACAGAAAGGAGTACTGTGCCACAGAGAAACCCTTAAAACCCTTTACAAAACTTACAACCCATACAGTGCACTTCACATGAAGTCAGAGCAGGGATGTTACAAGCTGGAAAAGCTATCCTGGGCCATGCAGTTCATTCCAAGCAAAGGTCTGCCGTTCTTGGCTGAGGCTTCCACACAACTCGTTGTCTAGTCTTGCCATGACTAATTCCCAGAAAAGGCAGTTTCACAACCACCCCAGCCAGCCAGCCCTGTGTCTAATTGGCATCACTGCTTAGAAATACTTCCTTGCATTCTCCTATTAAAGTTTGTAGCTACAATCTAATTCTATGTACCTTTACTAAGCCTTACAAGCAGCTAGTGAGACAGCCCAGCTATTTTTAACAATCATTAGTCCTCCAGTCTCTCGCTTCACAAAATGACTGGTTCTTATTGGGTTCCTTTTCTCACAGCTTCCAAAATTATTCTGAATTAAGTTCCCCAGCTTAATGCTCTGTTAAATAATGCTCACTAATTAGCAGTAGGAAAAAACCTAAAAACCGGTCATATGAAAATGAAAAAATGCCCAGTGACACAGGTGTTTTTTTTTTTTTTTTTTTCTTAGCTCAAGCTGCTTTTTTAATCATTAATCATAGCAAATTGATAGTAAACTTCCTAAAAGCAACCAAGGAACTTGTCAGACAAGCCCCAGTTGTTCCAATTTGCTACTTATAAGGCTTCTCACCCTAAATCCCACTTTTCGTAAAGATGCTTTGCAAAGAATGTGTGCTTTTCTTTATGCAGATTATTCATATTTACAAAGAAAGGTCTGGAAGGCTACCTTTTTTTTTTTTTAATTAAAGAATAGAAGATTTTTTAAATCATGGAAGATTTTGTGCACTGCTAGAAAAGTAGTCATCCTAAAGTTCAGATCTCACAAAAATAAAAACAGCTAAGCTTTTATAAGTTCAATTTTGATTTACCCTATACAGGATGAGGGCTTTTAAATACTTTAGAAAACCATACATTATTTTTTTTTATTAAAACCCATGAAACTCCCATTCAATTAGGACTTATAACTCCTATTACTAATACTCTTGTGTACTATTAAGCAGACTGCTAAACTGAGCCTCTTGTGGAAACAAGGTCTAATTCTGTCCTAATACAGTCACAGAAGAAAGAGCTGAAAAGTGAATGGATGTTTTGTTCATAAATATGTCCAGCAGCTAAGCATCAGGGAGGAAAGAAAGACTTATTTAAAACATAAAGACAACATGGGTACGTGAGAAAACAGATTTAATAACCTGTTTGCAACTAGGTCACTACGAGATCGTCACTCGTAACTACAGCAGCAAGAGACAGAATCACCTTTCCAGTGCCAGTTATGGAAATGGAAAATGTAATTGCCTTCAAGGTGAGGCAATTAAGGACACTTAAGGAAGACATTCTTCAATGCATCTGCCTGAAAAAGGATCGTCTGTTGACACCTTTTACTCTCATGCTGTTTCTGGGTGCTGATGGGAATCACAGACCAGTGCATTACCTTCTCGTTGACTGTTTAGGGACATCTAGGAGAACCAAAGTGAAAACAGGAGTTTAAGAGCATGAACTACAAGGCTCTGTAGCAGGTAAACTGTAGAAATTACATAGCTGTGGGTTCCATCTGAAGAGAAAAAAAAAACCCAATGAATCAGAATGACAAAAACCATAAAACACACCACCTCTGACTCAGTTGGGGGCCATTGATTCATGTTCTATTCACATTAGCTAATGACAACCATTTCTTCCCCTCCATTCTGGTTAATTTTTTACCAGTATTTGTAGGGAAACACATCACCTCTCCTGTTTTCTGTCTACTGAACAAGTTCAGGTCACATTTACCGAAATTCTTCCTTACCGTATATTTATGATTATGTCTTTTAAATTAATTTACCTTTTTCTTGTTTTAGTCTAGTTTATGGTCTGAAATGTTAGTCTCTAATTCTGCCAGAGTGACAGATCAGGAATCACCCCACTTGCTTGCTTACTCATTACAGTTCTATTTATATGTCCTCAAAGAGCATTTATTTTATCTGTGGTAGAATCACATTGCATACTAGTTTTCAATTTAGCAACTTGCCACCTTGGAAGCAGATAGTTTCAAGTAATGTTCTGTGCTATCTGACAATGCTTTCATGCAATTGACACCCTCTCTCTCTTTTTATCCCAAATAAAGCCCATTCATCCTAATCAAACCAAAAGCTATTGATTCCTGCCTATTTCACCTAACCTTCCTGCATCTGGCTGTACATGAACCATTTTCAGGAAGTTTTCTCCTCCTCTTACTGTCAGCACTGAATACAATGTAGACCAACTTGATGTGTCCTCTAAAAATGCATGAATATTCTAAGAACAGAACAGGTGCTCCCCCTGCCTCATGTGGAGCTCAGCCCACCTGGAAAACACCGTCTGTCACCTGCTACTTCGGAGAGCAGATTTTCCAGGAACAGCCTACCGTTCCTGACAAAAGCAGTTACTACGGAGAAGTGGTGGGGTATGTAATGTGGCAATACAGCTTTTCAGACAGAACTTTACTAAAATTAATGAAGAAAAAGGAAAGGGAATAAAAAAAAAAGCACACAGGACTTTTTATTCCTGCACATATTTGTAAAATAGCAGCCTTAAAGTGGTAAATTGGCTTCTTCTAAATTGTGGACAGTCCTTAAAAGCCATTGTGAAACTTCACAGGCAAAGCTCTGACATTTGGAGAAATCCTATATAATTTATCCTAACTTTTGCTACTTTTTAAAGTGGTATTGATCATACAGAGTTAAAAACACAGGGAACATTTACAGAGTTGGAAGTATGTGACTACCTCTATGTAATCAAGGGCATCCACCATGAATTAAGTGTACAGCAGTGACAAGAAAATCATCCAAGGAGCTTGGTAGCTGTATTCCTTCCTAACTAGCAGTGAGTACACACAGTTAGTACACACACTTCATATACATAAATGAAGAGGCCTCTGCTCTAAATCAAGGTCTTTGTCCTTCGTTGGCACATCTAAATAAAGTTGTGTGGTCCCAGAGGACTGACTGATTTCGTTCTGGATTTTTTAAAGTTAGAACATGTTTTCTTTTAAGGTTTTCAAGGTAAATTCCATCCTGGCTCATGACTGAAAAGGTGCCAGTAGTAAAAAATGGATATTTGAAACTTAACTGCTTTGTATAGCTTGGAGAAAGTCATTAGGGACTAAATTATATCTTCAAGTATCTTTACTAGCTCATTCTTTCATTTTCTTTCATTTTGGGGCCTATTAAAATTTGTCTTAATGTTTATTATCCTCCACAGACTACAATAAATTCCCTTCAACTCACACGCCATCCCTTCGTTCCACATGGCTGCTGTTAGTGCCAGTAGTTTCCCTTCAGCTTGTGTTCCACGGAACCGTCTCCTAAACCACAGCATGTTTTTGACTCACCATTTCAATTCCTGATTAAATACATACTGGGTAAAAACACTTTGTCTGTTTTCTTCACTCTGTTTTCTTATCCATTCTTTCTCATCTGGGTTTGACCTTTAGTTCTATTGATGCTTTTTGATACTTGAAATTAAAATTTCTTAGTACAGTCACAATCTAGAACTAACTTATCCAGACACACATATGTCAATTTTCTTTTGTCCATTGATAACTGTCTAATGAAAGCCAGCATTTAATCAGAATATAACTTAAAACAGTTTTTACTGCACAATAGTCACATCCGTGCCACAATTTTCTTTGATTTGGTTCATTTTTTCCTACAGCAGGATTCTTCATCCCACTCAAACAATCGCTGACTGACAGCAGTGCAGAAAACCTTACTTATTAAAGTAAAGAGGCATTTCATTTAAGGACCTTTGCATCTCCATCAATTTACATCTGCTGTTTCCAGTTCTTCACTGGGAAATACTGCCCATTCAAGATAAGATCATTATGTCTCAAACTCCACGTGGGCAGAGCCAACCTCATCCAGCTTCTGACAAGCCCAGATTTCTCTGACATGACACACAGCTAAAAAGGGGGCAAGTGTAAAATAGAAAGAGCAGGTAGTTGCATTTACTGTCACTATGTTTGAAAATAAAATCTTGTCTAAATAGGGAGCTGGGCAGTTAAAAAAACACTAATGATCCCCAGAGTTACGTTACCAGGTTATATTTGACTGGAGCCCACACCGCATCTCAGACCAAAATATATTTTACTCCACAGAACTAAAAGTAGGCTCAAGTAAGGTGTATAATTCATCTACTTAAGAGGGCCTTTCTTTTTTTTTCCTTCTGCAGTTTCCTTCAGAAAAAGGATCTTGTTTTGGCCACAAGTAGACACAAAACTACCTGCATTATCTGTTGCTTGCAAGGCAATTTTGGATATATATTTAAATGTTTGGCCATGTGAAACCATGTAAAGAATTACTGAATCAACCAAGTGTGCATAATTATCTGGATTTAGATATTTTGTGTTTTCAGCATCACCTTGTTTTTCTAAACATAAAATAATGCTCTAATTGACCTTACACTTTTTTTTTCCATAGACACAGGAAAATCAACCATGAACACCAGTTGTTTGTTTTAAGAATCACCATATTAATAGTTTATGAGGGGCCCAGGGATGTAAAGTTAGACTGACATTTTCACACCTGCCGTCACCAGCTCACAGAAGACAGTAGGCAGAAGAAATACACATTAAACACTTCAGCTACCATTTGTAGGCAACCAGCAACAGATACAGAAAAAAGTGGGGAAACAGAAAGAATAAAGCTGAGATTATGATGGAAACATAAGCAGAAAATTAGAAGTCCTTTAAAAAAAAAAAAAACAAAAACACATTAGGACTGTTTGTTCCATGTACTGGGCACTCCTTTGGAAAGCTAATGACCACAGTTTCTTAAATTATATTAAGAATTCATGTCATTGACAAGTCTAATCTTAAAAAAGGGGACACTGTATGAACACAACTATCTGTGCTGAGGTGGCACTGGGAGAAGCAGTGTTGGATGGTGCTGGCCAGGAGCATCCACTGCATCATTCATTCATGCAAAGATCTCTTTCCATGTGAAGCTCTAGGACCATCTTAGGGATGGTCAGGGACCCAGCTCCTGCTCCAGGGTGTCGTTGAGGCCTCCCCAGCTGTCCCTGAGAGGACAAAGGAATGACAGAAACATCCAAACCCTCCTGCTCACTGGAAAACACAACCCATGGAGCCTGCAAAGCCTATGGGTGTTGCTTCGAAGCCTGACGGGGAAGGTGCTGTGTGGGGGGGGGTTCACGATTATGCCGGTCAGACAGGACACCCCTGCACAGACCCGAGTGGGGGTCACGGGTACCCTGGCACAGACCTGAGGGGCCACGGTTACCCCGGGACAGACGGGACACCCCTGCTCAGGCCCGGGGGGTCACGGTTACCCCGGGACAGACGGGACACCCCTGCTCAGGCCCGGGGGGTCACGGATACCCCGGGACAGACGGGACACCCCTGCTCAGGCCCGGGGGGTCACGGATACCCCGGGACAGACGGGACACCCCTGCTCAGGCCCGGGGGGTCACGGATACCCCGGGACAGACGGGACACCCCTGCTCAGGCCCGGGGGGTCACGGATACCCCGGGACAGACGGGACACCCCTGCTCAGGCCCGGGGGGTCACGGATACCCCGGGACAGACGGGACACCCCTGCTCAGGCCCGGGGGGTCACGGTTACCCCGGGACAGACGGGACACCCCTGCTCAGGCCTGGGGGGTCACGGATACCCCGGGACAGACGGGACACCCCTGCTCAGGCCCGGGGGGTCACGGTTACCCCGGGACAGACGGGACACCCCTGCTCAGGCCTGGGGGGTCACGGATACCCCGGGACAGACGGGACACCCCTGCTCAGGCCCGGGGGGTCACGGATACCCCGGGACAGACGGGACACCCCTGCTCAGGCCCGGGGGGTCACGGATACCCCGGGACAGACGGGACACCCCTGGCTCAGGCCCGCCACAGCCTCGTCCCGGCTCCGCAGCGCCCCCCGCGGCCGCCGCCGGCAGCGCCGCGCTTGCCGCTCCCCTCCCCCGCGCGGCCGCCCCGCGCGCGCACACCGCCCCTTCGGAAAAAAAAAAAAAAAAAAAAAGAAGCAGCCGCTGCTTCCCCGCTTTATATACCCTGCTAAAAATAGCCTGCCGCCGGGCCGGCCAATCAGGAGGGGGCGAATTTCGAATCGGGCCAATGGCGGGAGCCGTCACGGCCGGGCTCGGTCACGCCAGGAGGAGCCGCGATGTCTGCCGCGCGGCGATTGGGCGGCTCTGACGTCATCGGCACGCGGGTCGCGGGGCGCGCGGCGGGGATTGGGCGGCGGCGGCGGGCGGCGCGCCGGGATCACGCGGGGCGGGGGCGGGCGCGGGGGCGGGGCGGCGGCGCGGCCGGGCAGAGCTTTGAATAGGGAAGTTTTGCGGGGGGCTCCGCTCGCAGAGTCCGCGCCGTGTTTGCAAATATTGGGGCCGCTCCTGCGCCAGGTCCGCCGGCCGCGGGAGGGGGGACAGCCGCGCGCCCGCCCCGGGAGACGTCCTGCCCTGCTGTGCGATTAAACTTTGCATGAAACTTTGGGTCTTTTTTCCTCCCCGAGCTCCTCAAGGAATTAATACATATATCTATATATACAATTTTATTTTTTTCTTCTTTTTTTCATCTCTGGAGGAAGGGGGGGGGGCTTGGAAACTGAGAGCAGAGGTTGACACCCCCCCGCACACACCCCGCAACCCCTGCACATAAAGGAGGCATCTGTATTTTTGGTAACCAGCACTGACTTTGTTGTTGCAACTTGAGACATGGATGTTCTCCCAATGTGCAGCATCTTCCAGGAACTCCAGATTGTGCACGACACGGGTTACTTCTCAGCCTTGCCGTCCCTGGAGGAATATTGGCAACAGGTAAACGAGGATGTCGATGTTGTTGTTGTTGTCGGGGATTTTTTTTTAAGCCGTATTAAAGGATAAGCGGATTTAAGAAAGAAAAAGAAAAAAAAAAAAGGCAAAAAAAAAAAAAATCAAGCCCAAGTGTCAGCGAGGAGTTTGGGGAGAATTCAGCACAAATGTGTAGAGATGTTTTGAAGCAGGTGTTTCGGCTTTGAGCAGACGGCTGTCTGGGGGGAACAGTCCCGAGGCGGATGGAAGGAGCTGCGCATCCCCGTCTCTCCTTGTTTACCGCCGGCGCTGCCGGGGGCTGTCAGCGCCCGCGGCCGCTCCGCTCCGCAGCCGCGCGGAGCCGCCGCTCGCTCCACACCGAGTCCTGGCAAAAGTTTTGCGCTTGTACCAGGTCCAGACTCCACAGCTGGGTCTTGTCATCCGAGCTCCCTGCCTTGGCCAAGGGCTGCATTGCGCCCTGTGCTGTGGGTTTATGTTTTTGGTTTGGGTTTTTTTTTTTTTTTTTCTGCTGGTGTTTTGTTTTTTTTTTTCTGTTTGTTTGTTTGATTTTTTTTGTTTTGTTTAATATTTTTTCCTGCAAATGTATACTATTATTGTTTTTGTTCCTGGCGAAGACGGGGAAAAAGCCCTCCAGGAGTGTCGGCACACACGTCTGTGTGAGTGCATGTGTATGTACATGTACAGAGCGTGGCTGCTCCCAGCGCAGGGAGCTTTGTCGAGCCCGTGAGTTGTCAGTCATATGACAGCGATCCCCTTGTGCTAATTGCCGTGGCCGGGAAGGGAGAAGAACGGAGGCTTCTTCCCTTTAATGGACATATATTTTTGCCCATTTTTTTCCCTCCTTCCTCTCCTTACTATGATCCGAGCAGTGGGATGGCAGGGTCTGACAGCCCCGCGGGGCTCGGCGGAGCGGGGCCGCCGCTCAGCCCGGTCACCGGATCGATACCTGCTGGCTTTACAGAAGGACGAAGAAGCCTTTCCCAGAAGGTTGAAATGCAAAGTGTTACAACCTTCACATGCCTACTAATTGTATGCAATGACTTTTTTCTTTTTTTTTTTTTTCCCTCTCCCTCCCCCCGCTCCCCTTTCAGAGCGGCAGCTCCATAGTACGTGATTGAAATGGAGCTAAGTAGTTTCCTTCAGGCATTCGGGCTATTGGCGAAGCGCCAGCCCTCGTTCCCAGTAGCCTTCAGAGGCATTTAAACTCGGAGAGCTTCGCTCTGCTCCCCATTACTAATCTACCTAATGAGGAATTTAAATTAGCCGAGAATATGAAAGTTTAACAAGATCTTAATAAATGCTTTTTTTGCTAGTTTTTGCGGAAAATCAAAGCACTCTTGTGCTATCACTGTAGAAACCCTTCTTGTTTTTAAAAGCACTGCAACCCAGTTCCCTAATTATAGGCAAATACATAAATACCGTGTGCAACAGTGGGTTTGGTTTTGGAGGTTGTTTGTGGTTCTGATTTTTCTGTCCAATTTTTGCCTACACTCCGAGCCTGACCAGAGCATGTGACCCAGTTTACTGGAGCAGTGCTGGGGGAGAAAGGAGGCTGCTCCCATGGCGGCTCTGCTCATGGGCAGATGGAAAAGGGCTGTGAGGGGAATGTATGGCATTTGGGACCGGGTTTTGCTACCGAGCTTGGAAAAGATGATCTTGCTAAAATAAGTAGTGTTTGGTTTGGAAACTTGGTGTGTCCGTTTTCTGTGTAAAGCTTCCATATGGATCATTTCCTATAGTGGAAAGAATAATCCCGAAACATCAGCTTGTTGCCATAACAGTTCATGTTCTTTTTTTTCTTTTTTTTCTGTTCTCTGAAAGATGGCTCAAAAGTCAGCAGGGTGAAATGAAATTGAAACCCACAGTTTCACCCATTTAGGGTGGTTTTGTTTTTTGTTTTGTTTTCTTTCATGGAGTCAGGGGAATGTGGTTGGGGGGAAGTTGTCCATGTACTGTTACATGTACATTTGCAGAGTACTTTCTTGGCAGATGGTCATGGTTTTAAAAGGAAGTCTCCTTTGGCATTTCGTGAAAGAAAGAAAGAAAGAGATGACTCATACAGTTGCACTCTTGGCCAGTAGATAAAGTTCTTGTTCATTGTGGGACTCCCAGCAGGACCTCCGAGTAATTTCCCATTTTGCATCCTATAGAACAGGACATTTCTATTCTGGAACTTTTTTCCTCCCCTCTCCTCTTGTTGAAGTTCTCCATGTTCCTCTGAACACGCATGGGAGCAGTTTGAATTATGTGCTGTGCATGCCAGTGAGCTTGGAAATGACATTCTTTGAAAGTCGAGTGTGCTGTGTTCTCATGCACAGGAAATGGGAGGATGTCTGCTGCTCCATTGATGTCCCCAGAAGACAGGCCGGCAGCTCTACAGCCATGCTGAAATATGGCTTTGTTTTCTGACACAGGGTTTGGGTTTTAGCTGGGTGTTAGGGCACGTTGTGTTCAGTTGGGTCTTTTCAGCCTTGTGTTTGTGTGAGAGAGATACAAAACAACTTGAAATTAGTCAAGGTGCAAGAGCAAAGTGTAGTTTTATGTTGTGGTTCTCTATGGTCCTTTTCAACATCAGCCTGCTGAAAACACAGATTTTATGATGAGAGTGATGATAATTTAACTGAGTCATTAGAATGCTATTTTGGAAACCAAAGCTGACTTGCACCTTCAGCTGTGTGTTTGAACTGTTGCCCAGGTCTTGAAAACTGATTTCTTTTCATCGTAACAGTCACCTAGTTACGGCTTGAGGAGCCTTTAATTTGTTTTGAACCTTGAAACCTCAAATCGAACGTACTACATTCCTGCATGCTTTTTGAAGTGTAAAATAATTTGGTTTATTTTTAAGCAGGCCTGTAACTTTTCTCCTTTTTTCTTCCTTCTCTTTCACGTAGACATGTTTGGAGCTAGAACGATACCTTCAGAGTGAACCCTGTTATGTTTCTGCATCTGAAATCAAATTCGATAGCCAAGAGGATCTCTGGACCAAAATTATTCTGGCACGTGAGAAAAAGGAGGAATCTGAACTGAAGAACACATGTGTCCCAAAGGAGGACAATCTTGCTAGTCAGAACTTAGAGACCAACAGTTTGAATTCTGACGTGAGCAGTGAATCTTCAGACAGCTCTGAGGAGCTCTCGCCCACGACAAAGTTTACCTCTGACCCTATAAGTGATGTTTTAGCCAGTTCAGGAAACTTGAGTTCATCTGTCACTTCCACTCCCCCTTCGTCTCCTGAGCTGAGCAAGGAGCCTTCTTCCCAGATATGGAATTGTACGCCGGGTGAGTTGCATTCACCAGGGAAAATCCGTACCGGTACCACTGGAAAGACTGCAGAAAAAGGTACACCCTCCAATGGTGACACCTCGCCAGATGGCAGAAGGCGTGTTCACAGGTGTCACTTTAACGGTTGCAGGAAAGTTTACACCAAAAGTTCACATCTGAAAGCACATCAGCGCACTCATACAGGTTAGTAACCCTATGCTTATTAAGACCTGGCAACTACTGTAGGGAATACCCCGTGGTGGTGGTGTCACAGCATTACTCAATCACTGGGTGGTAGCCCAGGTTTGGAGAGATGATGTAATAGTAGCAGAGGCTTACCAGCATGGACAACATCACTTCCTCATTCTCTTCATGAGCCAGGGCACTTGCTGGTGGATTAGGCTGCTGTCATAGCAAATAGGAGCCACTCGTCTAAGCAGGCCGCAGCTGGGAAGCTGCAGCAGCATGTGGTCTTCAGGAGCAAAGGTCCAGCCAAAATGGGTGCCAGGCCTTTCTTGACGATTATTTTTAAAGCAAAAGTGAGCTAGGACTTTTTTTGTTAAAAAAAAGGAATGTATATCTAAAAATCAGTCGGATCACTAAATACTATAAGAACTTGTTTTTTTTGCTTCAGTCCACATTGGGTCTATTTCATCAGACATACCAAGGCCTTGATTATATTAAGTAGAGCTATATTTGTAACTCATTTAACACTTATGCATACCATTGTTATCAGCAAAAAATCTTGGAAAGCCACAGTGTGTTGTTTTCCTTCTGACACATCTGCCCAATTAGACTTAAAAATGTACAATCCACTGTATAATTTGATCCCAAATTACTGAACAACGGCATTATATTCTTACAAAACCTGAACTAAAAATAACTATCCTGTGTGTTATTGGGAAAGAAAGTGAGGAAGATAGACACTTCAGGGCTTTTATAAATATTTTATGGTTGAAGTAGCCTGCTGATGTGCTTGTTTGAGCATTATTATTTGATATCTCTTTATGACAGCAGTTAGATGTGTAGAGCTGTGCCTTGGCTCAGTAGTCATGGCTTAATGTGAGGAACTGGCATGGTGTTCTTGGTGTACCAATCCAAACACCTATATGGATGGTTGACTTTTTTATTTTTTCCCCCTAAGATGTGGGAAAGAGAATTCAGGGAAAATATTCTATTTTGACTCATGAGCTCAACATTTTGTGGCTTTTATGGGAAGTCTGAGCAAGCTCAGATGCTCCCATTGTTGCACAGAAGTCAGATAAAACAGGATTATTTCAAAAGAAAAAAACGATTTCCCCTGAAACCGTGGTTGTTGAGCAGACATAAATAGCTTCCATGCTCAGAAGTATTGCAGAACTGGTGCTCTGGTGCTGTCTGGTTGAGAATGTTCCTGTGAATGGAAGTGGTATTTCTTGAATGCTGAAATAGCAGTGTTCAAAGTGGTATGCAGGCTTTTCCAAGAATAAGTGGCTCAGCAGAAAGGAGGTTGCATGTTATGCAGATGAGTGAGTGACAGAGGACTTTGATGCAATACAGTAGCCTAATTGCATTTTGGAGCCTAGCTGTGCTGTCTTTAATCACCTTTGTGAGGTGAATGGTACCTGTTTGGGAGTAAGCCTGCCATTACAGATAAACAGGAATAGTAGAGGGCTGGATTCCTTTGTTTCCTAGGATCCTGTTTAATCACTTTTTATTATTATTTTTCGTGAGAATGAGCTTATTTGATGTGCTGTTGCAGCAAGACAAGTATTTAGTGCAATACAACAGGAATCATGTGGATGAATTTTGTGAGCCTTCTTTGCTTGCATGTTCTGAAGCATTCAGATGGGTTAAATAAAATTGTCTGTCTTTGGAGGAGTGAAGGAGGTTTACATAGAAAATGATAGCACCTGTCTTTGAATGAAGTCATGACTAACATGTAATCTGCTTTCTTTGTAGGGGAAAAGCCTTACAGATGTTCATGGGAAGGGTGTGAGTGGCGTTTTGCAAGAAGTGATGAATTAACCAGACACTTCAGAAAGCACACTGGTGCCAAGCCTTTTAAATGTAGTCACTGTGACAGGTATGTGGTTAAAATGCACCCTTTTAAATAGTTATTTTTAATGCTTGTTGGAAAGCCAGTCTAGGCTGCTTTTCACTTGTGTAGGAATTACTTGGGAACACAACAGTGTCTGGTAGTTTTAAGGAACTATTGCATATTTAGGCTAGAAAAACCCTTCCATTTTACTAATCGTAGGGAAGTGGTTTGTAGCCTGATCTTGCAGATGAATGTTGAGAAGTCCGCAGTGCTACCACCCATCTGCAGAGCTCCTGGGTGCCCACAGACACCTTGAGTACTCCCGTGTATTCTGGGAATGCCAAGTCCCTCCTCCAGCAGCTGTGTTTTGGAGCAGCAGAGCAAGGGGAGGTGCCTCAGCCCCGCGCGCGTCGCGTTGCGCGTTGCGTTCCGGCGGCCGCGGGCTAACGCGCAGCCTCGCTCTTGCCTTGCAGGTGTTTTTCCAGGTCTGACCACCTGGCCCTTCACATGAAGAGACACCTCTGAATGGGTCAAGAGGTGAATCCTGCGGGCTAAGAGGCGTCAAGGTTGAAGAGCCTTGAGCGGAGGGATGCGTGTTCCAGCCAAAGCATGCCATTTTGCACCCTACCCAGTTGCCTCCAGGACCTCACTTCCTTGAAGGTCTTTTGAGGGCTAATAAGTCATGTAAGAACGGCATAGCAGCCGCGGTGCGTGATGTTTGGGGTTTCCTGGACTCATACACTGGTATCTAACCTTCTGAGTGGCTCCTAAGCCTTTGCCGTGAGCATGTGCACTGAGAATGTTAATGATTGGGCGACTGTATGCGATGAGGATCTCTTGATGACTGTATGCTGAGGCACATTTTTTTTCTTGTGGTTGTTTTATAACTGTAAGAGAAAAAAAATAGTCTGAATGTCTTGTATGTGAGGAATATCTCGTGAGATGGGACGACCACCAATCATTTCCAAGGGGTGGGGGGAGGGGTGTCTGCACCTTTTTAGAGGGAAAACCTGAGAGGGGGAAAGGGGGGAATAAAGAGAGTCAGGATGCCAGAATGGAAATGGGGAACCTCCCTGTTCCTGTGTGAGAGGAGCTTTAGGTGTCTGGTGCAGCTATTAAATGTGCAATGTGTCAAGTAGCTTGTTTTACTTGCTACAGAGCTCATTTGTAATCCATTGTATAAGCTGTGTATTTACAAATGTAACACAACTATAACTTTTCATTATAATACAAAGGTTATTGCATGGTTCTGGGGAACTATATGCTTTTCCATTCTTTAATCAGGACTGCAGTTTTGATTCCAGTTAAGAGCAGCTAAAATACAATTGGTCTAATGTTACATAATGTATGGAACATGAATAATTTTTTTGTTGGGTGGATAAAACCACTATTGGTTAGAAACTGATTTTTCTCATGCAGCTAATTTTTCTCTTATTTATGCCTTGAGGACTAACTTCTGGTTTTCTAGCTGTTAATGCACTGTTGACCTTAATAATGGTGCCTTATGCAAGTGACCTTCTCTTGCAGGGGGTCTTATACAGGGGTATGGGTGATGCATGCTTTATTAAGGCTCTCTTTTCACCTGGCATTGTACTGTATCAAATGTATAATATGAGGGAAAAAAAAGGTTACTTCCAGGGTCCTCCTTCACAAAGACAAATATAGAGAAAAGTCATTCATGTCAGTACAGTATTTGTTTAACTTAGACAATTTGACTGTGTTACAGTATAATGCATATGCCAATTGAATACCTGACCAGTTCTGCCACCTTGAGACTTTTTTTATATTGACCTTGCACAACAACTGTGTATATACACACCCCAACTGTACTTAATATGTCAAGTTTTCATACATATTAAAGATACAGAAGTATTAAAAGATGTATTTGCTTAAAAGGCACAAGTTTCACATCTATATATCTAGCTATCTGTTGGTCATACAGAAAGAAACTATATTACTTTTTTTTTAAAAGTGGGCAGAAAAATAATTGTGTATGTATATTTGTGTGTACAGTCTGTGTATGTGTGTATATATATAGATAATATATAAATATTTTTTTTAAAAGGAAAAGAATTAGAACACATAGCTAGAAAATGCCACAGCCCATCAAAATATTTCCTCTTCTCCCTTCCTCCCTGCAATATGGTCATTAAGGAGACAAAGAAATGAAAGATACAGTTAATTAAAATCTAGCATTTTTAGAGGCTTTACCTTTAGCTTAATGGTATGCTAAAGGCTTTGTTGGCATTCAGTCCTTCTCAGACTGCTGACTGTGTTATGTAGTTATTAGGTTGTCTGGAATAGCGTATCTGTGGCCATTTAAGAATGATATGAACCGAATTTTGGCATGCTAAAAGAATATTAGCTGTGTGGAGAAGAAGTGCACTCGGGTTTTGGCCTTCCAGCTTACTGGAGGACCTGTGAGTGAGCTAGTCGTTGTGGTGGTTAAGCTCTAATTTTACATAGTTCAGCTGAAATAAAGACTGTTTTTTCCTAGAGTAGGAATAGTCTGTCCAAAACCAGTTTTGTTTTGTTTTTTTTAAACCAGCTCACTACAGTTGATGCAATGAAACATGTGACCTGTTTCTTTTACTATTAATTATCAGTCTTGCTTACTCTGCTAATATTTTGGTATATCTTCCTGGAAATGTATGTAGATAAGTGGTTTAAAAAAAGTATATGCAAGTGATCTGGTTCTATGGAACACACAGGCTTAAATCATTCTCATTTCATTTTTGGTTTAAATTGCCTGAAAATGCACTTTTTTTTTTCTTCCCCCAAACAGAAAAAAATTTCCAGAAAATGGATTTCTATTTACAATTGGGTTTTGTTGTATTTTTAACTCCTTGTTTGCATTGTCCTTGGCTTAGCCGTAATTCTTATAAATAAGAAATTAAAAAAAAAAAAAAACTAAAAACAAACAAACCAACCCCAAAAAAAAAAAAAAGAAAAAAAAAAAAAAAAACAACAAACTTGCACTGGCTTGTCTCAATTGTGAAATACCATCAGACTTGTGTGGATGGGGTGGGGCTGTGTGCCATATGTCAAATGCCTGTAATTTTCTTAATAAGCAAGTACATTTTGTTCAGGTGATAACTGAGCCTCAATCAAGCTGAAAAATAAAAAAACATTTTTGCTTGAAATTTAAGAAGAAAAAGTTTCTATTAGTGAAATTTCTTTTTTGTTTTTGAAGCACCCTGTTATCTAAAGAATCTCTTTGTAAGATTTTTGTAAAAATTTTGTTTTACAAGATTTTATTTGAAATTGTTTTTTGCAAGATTGTTATATTTCTGTATGAATGTATTTTTTATTGGAATAACATAAAAAGAAATTCTTATCAGCATCACGTGTTTGTTTTCATCTTTCTTCTCTCCAAGTCCTACACACCAGACAATGTCAAGTACTATGTTGCTGCTTTGTATTGGGTCACACCTGGTCATGGGTGCAAACACCTATAGGTCGGGTCACTTTGTGGAAGATAAGCCCTATTGGGAAAATAATTTTGGTAGTAGAAACTGGGAGTTCTTTCATGTCTGAAAAGCTGCTCTTGACTCATCATTTGCCTCAGCGGAATAAATAGTTAATGTGATTGTTTCTGCAAGACTGCACCTTCATTTCAGATCGTTTGTTCTGGAGAGGTGAATGCACATGGGACGAGTTTGGCGTGTGGGAAAGGAGGTTCAGTGGGCATTCAAAGGGAAGGACAAAGCCAGAAAGGTGGTGGCTGGGCTGGAGGCACCTGCCCTTGACAGCTGCTGAGTGTGGGCCTTGGAGCTGCCTGGTCCGTGGGGAAGCAAGCCCAAACCCTTGAGGTGCAGCTGTGGGAAGGAGAGCTTGGAAGGGACAGCATGAGATCTTCCTGCTCCAGACACACATCTGAGGCTGCTGTGGGACTGACCTGTCCCACATGCTGGTGGTGACCTTCAACCTGTCAAACACAGACCTCTCTGAACCGCATTCTTTGTGAGCAATGGCTCTTCAAAGCATGCCTGGCATGCACCCTGGCTCGAGACCCATGCAGAACTTGTTTGATGTTGCCTTGTGCCTCCTACTTCACTCATGCTGGTGTTAAAAGTCCCTCAAGCATCAAGTAGAAACAGTGGGAAAATGGCAAAGTTGTATGCTGAGATCCTGTCTTTGAGCATGTGAATTCAGTTTGTGTTAACATATAATGGATTTAGATTATTTATAAATGGTCTAAAATGATGCAAAAGAACTGAAACAATGAATAGAGATTGAGGCACAAGCAATGTAGAAAAAGGACCCTTGCCACCTTTTCTAGTTAGCCCTGCAGTGGGCTGGTAAATGAGCATAATGCCTGTATTAGGCATGGCAGAAATGGCAATTTAGGCAAATTCATGATCTGCAATGGGAGACGTACATTAAATTTTACCACTGGTATATCTCATACAAGAGAACACAAGTGTCTTCTGGGAAACTTAAAGTTTGAATAGAAATAGAAAAGGCTACTGAGGTTTAGGCATTGAGATACTTTGCCCTCCTCATGAAGAAATGGAAATATTTTTAAAGAACTGAGCTTGACCTTCTTGGAGATTCTCCACCCAAAATGTTCAATGGGTGTGTAATATAGAACAAGGATTGGCAAATTTTTCCTGTTTATTAGGTGTGTGTCATCTTGGGCTGTGTCATATACTACCTTAAAAAAAAAAGAAAAAGCCTGAAAACTCCTTTATTAATGTTGTTATTGAGATTTCACCTTTTTTTTTTTCCTCAGATTGTACTGCAAAAACAGCAGTGTGTGCAGAAAAAAAAGAGACTACTGACAGCTATTGGGCAACAAGGAAACTACAAAGCAGAAAGCAATAGTGCATTTCAACATGCACATCTGCAGGTTTGCTTAATTGTGGATTTTGAAATGCAGAGCAGAGGGGAAGAGACATACTTGAGGGTGAAGAAGTCAGGTTCCTAAGGTATGGATATGGATTAGTAGCCTCTGCAAGTTCCAACAGCTTCAGCTGAGGTTAGAAAGGTGAAGAGGAGGACAGAGCCTCTGAGCCAACATGTTAGCACAAAGGTTAGATATGGCATGTTTGTGCAACCATCAAAATGAAACAGTTAAAATCCCAAAACAACCCATTTGGATGTTTGTTTTGGAGGTTTTTTTATCCTCTTGGGTGTGAAAAATCCAAGCATACAGGTGGTCAGTGCAAGTAGAGCGTATCACAGTTTGCCAGGTTATTCGAACAACTGTGTATTATAAATACAGCATGACTTTGAAGTTCACAATAGCCAAGTGGTTGCTGTTTTATGAAATTGGATGTCCATATTGTTTAGAAGTTACTGACTGTCTCCCCTCCATATTATTTAGAAGTTACTGACTGTCTCCCCTCCAAACCATATTACAATTTGAAATAAACTGAATCTGGAATTGTTGGGCCTGTTAAGGCATGTTGAGAACAAGCTGTATTTTATTCTTTCATCTTTAGGAGTTATTCATGGTATCTCTGCCTTTGTGTCCAACTTTTACTTCTTCCATTCTTCTGAACTACTTGCGCATTTGTTCTTTATTTTCTTTAATTGCTCTGAAAACTGTGAGGAATAAAAACAACCTCTGTAAATCACACAAATAGCAGCAGAAAAACTAGAAACAAGGAGAAGGAAGAACACTGTGGCAATTGTTTCAAAAAGTAGCTGAGTGTTCTTTGTGCAGCACCAAAAGAGTATGTGACCTCACATATTTACACACAACAGGGAGAGACAGTGTTTGATAAGAGGAAAGCTTCATGGTCCATCCATTGGAGGTCTCCTCAGCCTTGTCTGGACAGTGGAGTTCAGGTAGACTGAAACAATAATGGAGCTCTAACTGCACGATATTGTGTGAGGGGACACAGGTAAAAAAGGTTTCCCCTCACATTTTAAAGAATGAAAAGCATGGTATTTCCTCCTTGTCCTTCCATTTCTTCAGAAATTCCTTGGAGAAAAAATGGCTAAGATAGGAAATCTCTGCACTATTTCTTCCTGAAGCTTTTGCAGATTTGTTCCCTCTGGTAGCACTGGTTTATAAGCTCAGCAACAATACCAGTACTCCAGTCCTTTATTTCTGGTGACAAGAGGTTACCAAGCAGCTCATATTCCCACAGAGGTCTGCTTGCTTTTGCCTCACCAACTGGGATTGTGTAGCCAAGAGGCATTAACAGGTAGTTCTGAAATAAAGCCTCTGACATGGCAAGAAGCTCTGCTGAGATTATACAGTCCAAGGCAATGGTATCTTTATATTTTTTCCCTTTAGCTCTTTTACCTCTACACTTGCTGTTTCATCCCTTATTCATGGTCCTTGGATATATGGCATTTATTTTTGATCAAACCTGTAGCAATACTGTCTCATAACCATTTGAGCTCTTACATTTAAGGGAGAATGAGCAGACAGAGTATTGCTTTTGCACACAGGTCTACAGAGGTTTAATCAGTCTAGGATTCATCGGAGCTACCCTGGGAAATAAGGGTTTGCAGGTTCATGCATTAATATTGTGAGGCATTGGTCAAAAGCTCATTTAAGTCAAGGAGAAATTCCTCACTGAATTCGACTTGCTCCAGACAGTCATTTTTTTCATAGAGCTGAACCTGAGGAGAAAGTACATTTGAAATCCATTCAGAACCAAATTTTCATTCAATGACATTTATGACTATATTTTGTCCATTTCCTGTTGAACATTTGATAGCTGGAGTTCACAAGTACAAGCATTGCAAAGATGATTTTTTAAAATAGAAGTGTGATTTTTTTCCCCCCTGAAATTTATTTTTGATTGCAGGCTGATGATAAACCCTGTAATTTGTTTTGCAGTTTCACTTACACAACAGCTACATAATGATTTTGTAAGTTATAGCAGTGACTATTTTGAACTGCAGTGGTTTCAATCAGAATGCTTCATGAAGTATTAGCTCAGAAATTATTAACTGGAGAAATTAACTGGATTTGCAGGGTATCACAGCAACAAAGGTAGCCTTATGGCTTTAAAAAAAATTGCTGCATCAGATACAAGCCAGCACATTTGTTAAAATGGAGAGAAACCATCCAGAATTTGCAATTGAGGCTACAGATCGGTCATGTTCTTGAAGTATATAGGTTTATAATTTGTCACAGGAAAATAACTCCATAAAGCAAAACCACTAAGGTGTTTTAAGATGATCTATTATGTGGAGGTGTCTAGTACAGCCATTTTGGATTGGTTCATGATAGGAAACAGATGGTATATATGTTTATGTTTAACATTTAAGGAGGTATAGAAAGCAATTGGGAGGTGATGTATTTTGTAAATGGGCAAGTAAAGCCTCATATGTACAGTTAAAATAGAATGTTAAAAACAAGCAACATTTTTTCAGCACAAATGAGGCAATGCAACAACAGCTTAAGTAGATTTATTTGACTTGTTTCACTTTAAATAATTTTAATGAGAAATTCTCTAAATGTTTTTGAGCGGAGATAGAAAGTAATCTGGTAACCACATGTCTCGATGTATGCCAAGCTGTTCTTTAACAGCACTTTCTTTCAATACAATATAAATTTAGCTGGAATTAGTGTTGCTGAATATTAGTCCCTCAGTGCCTCACTTGCTAAACCTCCATATTCTTTTTATTGCCTCTGTGCATTTCAGAAGTAGAGTGTGTGGTCATTCTGGACAAAGGGAAATTATCTAATGGGGCTGGGGGAGGCAATATATTGGTGAATTCTGTAGCAAACCGCTCAGTAATAATTCAGGAAGGTTGCAGATCTACACTGGATACAGCAATATATTCTTCTTGTAATGTGCTGCCTTTTAGATTTGATACTGAATATATCAAAAATCTAGTTATGCATGCAAAGCTGTATTTTTCTGAGTTTTATGCACTTCACCTTACACATGCAGTAGTATGTTTTTTCATTTATAAGATTTATCTTTGAACATGCACCAATATGACTAGTGCTCATTTCCAAGCTCTGCTAGGCAAGTTACTCAGTCTTCTGGGGTTTACTTATTTGTTTTTGCTAAGTATGAAAAGGACATTGAGGGCAACTGGATTTTAGTAGATCCTCACTGTAATTAATTATTCATCAGCAGTAGAAGTATTAGTAGCAGCAGTCAGACATGCAGAGGAGGCTGAGATCTTGCTGTTGTGAACCTACAGGGAGAGAGGCTCTTCCATGCAGGTTCTGCCTAATTAGGCCACGACACATTTAGAATTACCCACATCCAAAGAGAGAGAAAGTAGTTTTACAACCTATTCTGATGATCTCAGCATTTTTCCTTTTTCTGGTCAGACAGATAATCCTGGTGATATTATAATATCCATATTATAATTCCATTCAGTGCCCTTGTCTGTCACAGATGGATTAATTCTGGATTCATTATCACAAGGATTCTTCCCCATGCAGAACATAGGGTTTCAATGCATTTTAGTGGACATTTTTAGGTGGGACCTTGTAATGCTCACATTTGCCTCACATAATTGGGTTATTTCTTATTTCATAATTTTTTTCTATTTCTAACCACTTCCTTCTGGCAATAACTTTGGTATGTTCTACCAATGACTTTTCTACAAATGATTTTGGATCTACTGATATTTCTTCTTAATTTGAAAAAAAAATTGTTCAGAATCAATCTTTTATCCCATAGATAGAAAAGAGTAAATAAGAGACATAATAATGTTATAGTATTAATGGGATTTCAGCCTTGGTAGGAAATAGATGCATTATTCATAAGGATTGATGGTCTTTAGTGTCCCAACAGCCCCTTGTGGGGCTTTGGAGGTATTAGGCTGGTCACTGGAGAGAAGGTTGCTCTAATGCTCAATAAGCTAGACTAAAAATATCGCTAGAATTCTAAAGCAAAAAACTAATCAAATCCTAAATATAAATGTGATGGTACAAATCCATCCCCTAGTTATCTCCAGAAACCACCCTGCCTCAAAGGGTTGTCAGTGACTTGTCCCTTATTATCTTTAATCAGGCAGAAGAGAGAGGCACTGAACGCCACAGTGGGTCTGTATAACGAGGCGCTGCAGGTGAAATCCACAGTCTGTGCTTCCCGCTATCCTTGTGCTGCCGGCCGGCCCCGGCTCCGCCAGCCAGGGCAAGGGCAGCGAGGAGACAAAGGGATGCAGTGTTTGCACAGCGCCTCTGAAGTCCTCTGTAGCTTCTCCTAATTTCCATCCCCAAAGTCCAGACTGCAGATGCTTCACCAGGCAAAACCAGCCTGGATGACTGTAGGTAAAAATTATGTGGTAACACGCAACAAAGAAGCTGACTATAGGAGATTTCTGCAATAAGGTTTCCAGCACTTACACAGATGGGATCTACCCAGACTCTGGTCTCTGTGCTCCGTGACAGGACATTATTTATCTTAATTATAATGGATAACTTTAAAACAAAGGAGAAAAAAAAAAAAGAAAAGAGTGTGTATTCTCTCATGTATTCAGGCAGATTAAGCATTACAGTTAGAATATTTGTCAGAGAAGCTAAAACTGCTAGCCGCCAAACAAATATAACCATGTAATTCAATATCAACAAATATCTTTTTCATTAGACATTAAGTATCTTGGAATAATTATGAGGTCAGACTCATGTGTTTGGCCAGGAGAGAGAACATTCATAAAAGAGCTGTGGGATACAGCTGCTTTTGGCAAAAGGGCAGCATCCAAAGTCTGCTCAAGTAGTTCAATGCAAAGTGGATTTAAGCCTTGATTCTGACATGAGGTCTGTGCACACACCCTTCTGACCCTCACCTACTGTCCTGTGAGACACTCCAAACCATACAGGACTGCTTTGGAGCACCCCAAAGGACAGGGGCCATCTCTGATAAGGGACATGACATCCTAGAAGGAAGATGTCCTCAGCCAAAGTCTGGGGTGCACCAGGACCCTGAACGTGATAAACTGTAGTGGGGAGAGTGAGTCAAGCTTCAGGAAGAATGTAGATATTTGTGATATTTTTGAAAGCACAAATTAGAGCATGGGTGCTGAGACAAAACCTTCAGCCTTCATCCAGTAGCACTTGGCTTTTGTCAGTGTTTGGTAAGAGGTGCTCAGCTTTATGCCTGCCTAGATGCCCCTTACCAGAAAAGGAAGCAGAACCCCCACACACTTTTCTATGGGTCCTTTAGACCCATGACATGTAAGTTTGAGCTTACATTTTAAGTTTAAAATTAAATTCCTAATATGAAGGCATTTATGAAGAAAAAATAATGACAGACAAAATAATGACAGATTATTAGGACCCCAAGAATTTAGTATTTTTTATTAAAATGTATATACATATGCACACACATGCATAAATGGAAACAGATTTTCTTGTCTAGGATTTTTATTTCCTAGATAATATCACATTCCAATAGAACAGTGTCCTTAAAAAGTCATCTGTGGGACTGATAATAGTATTTCAGACTTAACCTGAGCTGTAAGGTGAAACCAGCTGAAAACACTAAACAAAATCAAACAGTCTGGGCTAGTGAAACAGATGAATAAAACCCCAAACAAAAAACAACAGCAAAAACCATTAAAGACAAAAAAAGAAAGCCAAGTTTTAAGGTGGTTTATTTTTGTTTTCTTTTTTTTAATCTAACACTTTGTGGGAATATGAGTAAGTAAATACATCAACATTTAAGTTGTTGACGGTTACTTTCAATGAATCATAGATCCACGTTTCCACAAGTTAGGGACAAGGTCTTTAAAAAATATAAATTATTAAGTGAAATGTTGCCTTAAATGTATGAAAATCATGCTTTTTTTGGATTTTGTTTGGTTTTCACAAATTTGAATTCTGTATTTTGGATCCAGCAGAGTGCATTTGGAATACATTTGCAAGGTATTTTTTACAATAGAAGCTAGAAACTTTGGTCTTTTTAAATGAAAGTTGTGAAACTAAAAAATAAAAAAGCAAGTTACTCAAGGTCATACAATGAAATGGTGTGAATTGGTCATGCTGAGGCAAGTGTGTGTAAATGAAATCATTTGCTAGAGTAGATAGGTAGTTTCCTTGATTTCATGGGCCAGAGGGGATGAGCCGTGCCTTTCAGGCTCACAATGTCTGGGGAAAAAAGATGTTAAAGCAAAACCACCCCCAAAATCTGGCAACATGGTCCTTCTTCACCTGAAGTCCAGAGAAGCAGCTGAGTCTTAGAAGTGCCTAAGGAGTGTCATTAGATATTCCTCTGTGGGAAGTCCATGTGAGCCTTGCTCTGTACTGATTCTTTTTTCCTTTGTGCGGTTCAACCTCACATTTTTATCTCATTATTCTTAGCAGTGGTAAGTAACTATGACAGGAAGACAGAGTGGAAAATTAAGGCTTGTTAAGACTATTATACACCAAAAGGATCATGTCACAAATGAGATTTCAGTCTGCCCAGTTTGGGATATAATTAAGTTATCATGTTCAAGGTGGATGGGTTTGAGACAATAAAAGGGCAGTGGAGGTTGTTCAGTTTCAAAGAGGTGAATCTTTTTATGCTGAGGAGTTATGTGGATGTGATTTTTTGAGTTCTGAGGTCCACCAGCTCTCTCCCAGCTGTTGAACAGGGTCTTCTGCTCCTGGAAAGGGAGAGCAGCTCCAGGGATACATCATCCTTCAGGATGATCTCCCTGCTAAGAAAATGCAATTTGATCATGTCTCGTATCCGTGGGCATATCACCAGTGTGCGTTCTCCTGTGGCTCTCTTCTCTATGGGAACCTCAAGAATAAGAACAATAAACTTAGCACCCTGTGGAAGAGTGACATGAGCTGAAAATTTCACTGTCATGTAATTCACTTCTGAGGAAAGAATATTTAAGGTGGTGAATAGTAAGCATATGCCAATACTATGGACACAGGAAGAAAGTGTCAACAAAACTGCAACAGGAAAACAGTGAGGCTTTTCTTGGTTTTGAGAGAATACAATGAGTCTAATGTTGCTGCTTTCTCATTTTTTCCCTATATTATCAGCATGGAAGGCTGGGCAGGACTTAGCTGAATCACTGCTCAGAAGTCAGTCCAAAATGTGAGTGAGTCAAGCAGTATATGGGCTATAGACTGACATGTGTATTTTGTGTCAGTAGGGTTTGTTATGCAGTTCTTGAGGGCATAATGGATGAGGGCCTTTTTGCCTGCAAGTAGCCACAGTAATTATATGAATCATTCAGGGAAATTATATTGAAAGATATCATATCATAAAGCTGCAGAGTTTTCCACTGAAAACAGCAGCTTAGAAGAGCTTTAGAAGCATGTTAACAAAGATGGTGCCTTGCTGGGATATCTTTTATTACACTCACACAAAGAGATCAAGCTGGCATGGGGGAGGGAATGTTGGAGGAAGGAAGAAAAAGAAGATGGATCATAAAGAATGACAAATTATACTTTTAAACATTATACTCTTCATTTCCAAATTCAGGATTTAAACGGAAAGTATATGTTTGGCTTTTTTTCCCCCCTACTTATCTTTCTTCCTCCCTCCTCCTTTCTTAACTCCTCAGAAAGAGTAGGACAAATCTGTCCTCAGGGTTTTGCCCTGTTATCTTTCACCTTTTTCAGTCTGACACTCCTTCAAAAGGAAATGCTGTCTATTTGTGATTTCAAGCTGTGCAATTAGTGAAATATTAGCCAAGACCTAAGTTTTTACTCTGGCAAAATAATTTTTCTTTCAATAAAATCTTGGAGTGAGGGAGTGGGAGGGGAGATGGTGGTGGGGAGCAGGAGGGAGCTGACAGGACACAGATACAACCAGCAATAGCAAGCAATTAACACTGTATTAAAAACATCAAACAGCCCTACTATCTACATAGGAAAGTTCTTCCTTACCTCCCCTTTGCCATGTAGGAATATTATGGAAATGGGTGTCCTGTGGGATATGAAGGCAGAAGCACCATGTGGAAAGCAGCTTTGTCCTCATCCTCAGGACAGGGAAGAACAGGACAGTGGTGTCCCTGAAAACAACATTTGTTGGTGGTCACACTCCTACAGGGGAGCAGTGGACAGGAGGACAAGCCCTGGGCATGGGGCTGTGGTGCTGCTGCTGGGCAGGCTCAGAAGCTGTCCCTTGGCCACGGCAGCAGGGGGTGACTCCAAGGATCCTTCAGCCCTGCTCCCCCATCTCTTTGCCTGCATTTACATTTGCATTTGCACCACACAGTGGATGATTGCCACTCTGGCAATCATACACTGTGTACAAATGTACAAAATACACATGTGCCAGTCCACATGAGCATTCCTGTAGCACACTATTTCATCATCTGCATCACTATTGCACCAGTGTTTCCACAGTGATCTTGGCAGTCCCAGCTTCTTTACTGGGGATTCCTAATGACAGGCTACAATAAGAAGGAATTGCACAAAAGTTGCATATTTGTTGTAAAGGCTTGAAAACAAAGAATACCAGTCAGAGCTGCTTAGGAATGGAGGAATCAAATTAGCCTACCTGTGCCCCACTGTGCTGAATCTGGTCCAGCTTTCTAGAAATGTTGATTCAGCAAAAGCAAGTGGCAAGGAATCTAACAGGAACAGCAGGAGCAACTGGATTTCAAAGTTTTCTCTTGTCACAAACACTTTCCTTCAACTTACTAGGTTTGAAATTGCTTGTACATACATTAAAGAATCCTTCTTCCCCCCTGCTCTTTTTGCAGCACAGGAAACCATGGTTCTTCTTAAAGCAGATATTTTGGGGAAAGAGCTTTGTATAAAAATCTTGGTTTTTCATAAAAATCAGAAGCAGCATGTTTCCACAAAAAAAAAAAATTAAAAAAAAAAATCATGGCAAACTTATGAAATCCTTAATGAAGCATTTCCTAACTATTTTGATTAAAAATATTTTTTTATTTGCTTGTGACATGCAGAAAAAAAATAAAATCCCTGTTTTTAGAATACTTTCAATGGCAATAACTCACATTAACTATTAATGGAAGAAAATGACTGAAGTGACCCAGATTCATTTTTTGCATTGTTATGAGAAATAGCTGCATACAGAAACTTGTATTTCTGGCAAGCAAAAGTATTTTGTCACTCACAGCTCCTAGACCTATAGGCTAAAACAGAGAAAGACATATCTATTCTAAAATGAAATTAAAACTTCAGTTTTAAATCTAACCATGATAAAACCTATGTGAATAATATGTCAGATGAGCATAAAACCAAAACCAACTATCTAAGGATATTAGCTCCTTAGAAATATCATGGACTCTTTCCTCTGATGTCAATTTAAATTTGCAAGTATCTGCATCAAAGTCAGTGGAGTCAGAACTGTGTAAAACTGACATGATAGTAGGATGTGATCCTGCCTGCCTGTGTAACATCTACCATCTTCATCAATTCAAAGACTGAACTTGGGCCACACATAAAATAAACAGACATTGTTTTCTGGGGAAGGCATAGCTGCCAAAGAATTGCACTTGGAAAACATCTGTGAGCTTAGTTTTGATCTCAGTGTTAGTCCACCCAGATCCTCAGCACTGTACCATCACTACAGCAGTTTCAGAGCATATCTCATATGCACAAACACAAACTGGGGCTTTCTTTGAGGAGCAGGAGGTGCACACCTCAGAGCTCTGCGCTCACACCACCAGCCCTGGAGACTTAGGCTCACCCCCACTGCCAGGTACCATCCTGGGCAGTGGTTTGGCAGAACTGGCAGCAGGGCATCATCCTCACCAGCTGAGAAAGGCAGCTGTAGGTCTCTGGTTTGGGATTCAGTATGGAGGTCCTAACTCTGCCTGTATATGGTACAGGCAATAGGTTTATAAACCAGGGTCTGGTCTCAACCAGTCACCTAAAACTACAACACACCACTCTGTAGATGTTCAGGTCCTTCCTTGTACTCACTTCTAATACATTTTCTTCAAAAATCTCACTCTTGGGTAGTTAATGTTAGAAGGCCTATCTATCTGCCTGAGTGTATATATATATACACTGCATTTTAAGCTTGGTAGCTTGCTGTCATTGACTTTTACAAGAAAAGTAGATTTGAAATAAATATAAGCATTAATATTGACTTAAACAACACAGAAAAACATTTCCTATTTGAGAATTCAGGTGGCTAAAGATATTAAATGAGTCACTGTGTGGTACCTCAGTAGTTTCATAATATTTTATTTTTATTGGTGGGTCAAATGAGTCAGCTGACTGTAAGTAGGATTTAAGACAATGGGTAATTAATGTATGGGTGAGTAAAAATACATACTGCATACCTTTCTGTCTCCACATTTTATTTTTCCTTAATCTGATACCAGATTCATTTGATAACAATGACTCAGCTTTTGCTGATTTGCCCCTGCCACTGACAAACTCACCCTTAGGAAATTACATTTTCTCCTTCCAGAAGTGTACTTGCAATATATTGTCAATTTTAAAGGTTGAAATTTTCATCCTTTAAAGAGTAAAAGAACATGCTTCCAAATTCTTTTATAACTATCGTAAAAGAATATGTTTTTATTTCCCTTGACAAGAATGTGAAAACATGAGGTAAATATCATCAGTAAAATTACTTCATAATGCATGAAGAATCAGCTTTAAACTCTCATGATTTTCTTCCTTTCAGTAAAATTACTGCTTATTGTCCATTTCCACCAAAAGATGGAACAGCTAAGAAGGGAAAATAATTTTAAAAATAATGTTTTCTTTGCCTTGTTTAAATCAGCATGTCTCCAAGCATGACAGTTCAACTACCTGCTAAAAATCTAATTCTCATTAAAAAAAACAAACAACAAGCAAAAATTAACACCTAACCACACTTTATTTGCTTTATAGGTTAATTTATTTTATAGGTTAATTTATTTTATAGACTTAATTCACGCAATATTTTCAAGGCATTTGGCCCTGCTTTAGTTCACAGTATTATCCTACAGCATTGTCTGATTCTATGATACTGGACTGTCCCTTCCAGACTGGAGTTCTATTTTCAGCTAATGTGAATCAGGGTAGCTCAGTAGATGCATCAATTTTGCTGCATTTGAATCTCAGTCTGTAGTCCTTTTAGAGTTATTGTTAAAGTGAAGTAAGTTGAAGGAGGAAAAATGATGAAGTCTAAAAAGGTTTGGAACATTTTTCAGGTGGCCTTCTCCCTAGTGAAATCAGAGCTCTATCTATAATTTATGGGCAGAAGAAGACACCTAAAAATAGGGCTCAAAGAAGCCAGTGCTTTGTGTAAAGTATTAAACAGTAGGAAATGACAAAGAAATGTTCAGACTTCTGCTCTGCCATCAAAGGTTGTTAAGTGAACACAGGGTTAGAGGAAAACACCTTTTCCCATTTTGGATTTGCAGCTACAAATGACTTTTGGAATTAGTTTCATCTGTCAACTTCATCTTTTCTTGCAAAGAGCAGAAGTGATACTCTCTTGGAATGTGTGAGATCCATGCTCATATATCTCTGAAACCACTATGGGGCAAGAAATTGCACCAATGTTTTCCACAGTTCAGAAAAACAATCACTCTCCTTGACGAATTCTGGAATGGTGTTGAAATCCAGTATTCAACTAGAATTGCTCCATTCAGTATAAATTAAGAAAATTCTAATTGAAAGAGAGATTGGAATTTTATCTCACTAGTCTCCTGAGTTATTTTCTCCATGCTTATTTAACCCCTAAATCTCTATATCTGAAATCAGAAAAATACCAGATTTGAATTTAAGCCTCCCCTATCTTAAAAGTATCCTTTAACCACTAGGCTGCTGAAATTAGGGAGGGATACTCATGAACTATTTTAGTTTTGTTTTTGAATCCACATTCAGATTAGCGTGTTAGCGAGGTCGGGAACTCAGGTGGATTTCAATGGCTTGGTTTAATGAGGATGTCAGGCTGTGAACTTCTGTGTAAGGGGTACAGATCAATGGAATTTTACAGACCATGCAGAAGTAGCCTAAACTGTCTGAAGCCAGTGGTAGTCCTTCCAAAAACTCCAGTAAGCTTTGTACATGGCTACCTACACATCTGTTATTCTGGGATGATGTGTTTTGTTGGTTTTTTCACTGTGACCACAAAACCCCACGTGCATTTCTAACAGTAAAGGATCAGTAGCTTCTGCCTATGCATTTATATTTTTAACTTCATTTTGTTTCTGTAGGGGCTGATTGCTGACTTTGTATACTTGAAGATTTTTCTAATACAGTTTTGATTTCTAGGAATTCCTTCCTTGCCTTCAGTACTTGAGAGTGGGAAACAAAAGCAGTATTTCTGGAGCCATGTATTGTGTGCTCAAAAGAACAAGTTCCTTCCCCTTCCTCCTGCTGCCTAAAAGACTCTCTGATAAAACCAGGGCATTTTATTTTCACATGACTTGTGGTGCTCTTAAGATCTAACATGCTATCTGGGTAGGCATCAACTTTTTACAAGATTCTTTTTTTGCACCTCCAAATTCATAGTTCTCCATCAAAGATTTTAGCCCAAAGAGCAGTTAATAAAGCTGGATGACCTCTTGCTCTAGGATTTTTTAAGTCTCTTTCAGACTGAAATTAGATTTCCTCCTTTAGGAAGAGAAACAGACCAATGTGTGACCCTTGAACTGTCAATCATCTGGAAGTAAAGCAGGGAACTGATTTCTCTCAGAGCAGCAGAATGAAATGCTCCAAAATAATAATAATAATGTGGCTATACATATTTATAAGCTCATCATTATTAGTCTTTATTATGATTGCTCCTATCTGATATTCAATGGTAATTTTGGCCCATGGATATATACTTTGCCTTAGTTTCATGACATACTTTAATTTTAGATAAATCATGCTTTAAATGAGTTAACCACTAATTAACTGGCAAGTCTCAAATAATAGTCATCTATAGGTGCAGCATGCCACTCTTACACAGGAGGGAGCACCCAAGATTCATAGATGCTCATAATTGAAAAAGAATGTCAAAGGCTGGAAAGGTCCAGAAAAAAAAAATCTCACAAAATTTTATTAGCAAACTACACATTCAGCATGGAAATCAGTATATATTTGTCCCTATTTTCTAATAATAAAAGAAAAAAGAAGAGAGGGAAGAAATAGGAAGTTACAGTGAGATCAGACAGGAGAGGAAAGGAGAGCACCAGTCCTGGATCCAGAGTTGATCCAGATGACAGGGATCAACTTTGTTGAGCCCCACTTTGTACTTTGTGGGGCTCCTTTGCACAGCTAAATTTTCCCCACCCTGAGATTAGGTTTCTTGTTCTTCATGCAAATGAGTGAGCAGGTGCAGTCTGTTCTTCTGGACCTTTGTGGAAATGGTTTGAGGGGCCGTGAGTGTCTTTTGGTATTTTTGGCACCATTCTACTTGTCTTGCCTGCTCCCCAACCCCGTTCCTGAGGGGTTTGTCTTGTGGATCAGAACAGGAAGGCCAGTCCCACAAAGGTGCTGCCCTACCCCCATACAGACCCTATTCCAGCCACATCCTATTCTGACTTGCCCACTTGAGTGGCCATTGTTGTTTGAGGCATAGCCACATATTAGCTCCTTACTGTCCAGACCTCCACAATGATAATTGAATGTTCTAATCATGTTTTATAAGTGTCTATAAATTGTCCTGTAGTATTTAACATTTTGATTCATAATCTGGGAGTAAATAAAAAGTCAGTACTGAGAAATAAATTGAGTAACATTGGAAAGAAAAGTAAATAATAATTAATTGATGAAGGGAGAATTCCTTTACACACACATACATTTTAAAATAACAAATTGAGCAACTGCTTTCTAGGAAGAAAGATGGTAGACCATATATTTAAAATACGTATATTTAATATACTGTGGAAATCATGTTGCAAGCAACTATAAGAATGCAGAATAATGGAGTAATGTGCTAAAAAAAAAAAAAAAAGGAAAGAAATACTGAGAGGCTTGTAAAGGTTTATCCTTGGCTGATAAACAGGAATGAAGGGGAGAAGGGACACATTTTTTCCTTGTTGTGTAGTAAAACTAATTCTGTATAGTTATGGCAACCATATGTTAAAATAGTCATTGAAAAATTAGGGAAGATGCAAAGAGAGATGCCACACCTTTAGAGATACCACGATGATAAACTGTTTAATTGAACAAAATGCACGCTGAAAGGAAGCTTCTAAAAAAATCCCAGCATCTTTACAGCATATAAAAAAAACCCCAAATAATTTCTTTCACACCTGGCAGGTGAACAAGACTGAAGTAAAAAAATAACTACTTGTTTTCCAGAGATAATTTTCCTCAGCGTTTTATATTCATATTGTTAAAAGGCAGTTGTAGTCACTCCTGTATAGCAGAATGTGTCTCTAAGTCATATGATCACAGGGCATGGGCAAATTGTGAAAACTAAATAACCTTTTAATTTAGAGGTGGGGGAAATGAAAGAGACCAGTAGTTAGAAGAGGTAATCAGACAAATTCAAATGAGAAGTAAGACACACAGTTTTAAGAAAGAGGAAGATTAGTTTTTGGAGAAATTTGCCAAGGAAACCAGGGGGAACTTTGATGTCTGCAGATAAAGACTGGATCTCTTTTTGAAAGGGATGATTCTATGAAATAAAATTTTGACATTAAGACTGGAGTAAATGGGTGAAATTTTATGGCCAATATTTGCTTCAGAGGTTGGAGCAGACATCTTTGGCTTTAGAGTCCACTTCTGAGAACCTCTGAATGTAGGAGAATGCAATTTCTCATTAATATAAAGGGAAAAATGTGTGACTGGGTAAGCACCGATACTGGCTGCCAGGAAATCACTGAATCTCCACCTGTAGACTTTCAACACTCAGCTGGAAAATTCTTGGACTAGATGATTTTTAGAGGTCCAGTCCAGAATGAAGTTTTTTGCAGTTCTGCAGTTTTCCTGATGTGCAAGGTGCTGGTGACATTTGATGCTACTTGCATTTATAAAAATTAAAAAGCCTAAAGATGGACTTCAATTTAAAGTGATGTCCTGTTGTTATCTGACTGAACAATGAATGGTCAGTACAACTTTTTCCCTGGGTGTGATCAAAGACAAAATTACACATCTTGAAGACTTTTGATAGTTGTGGTAAGGAACCCATATATATATCTTGATTTATTGCATTGATAAATGTATTGTCTGCAGACACATTTTGCTTCAAAACATTGGAGAAACCAAACAAAATAATTGGTAATCCAATCTAGATGTTGCTTTACTCAGGTTCATTTTATAAATATGGGTTTTGCTCATGCTTCTCCATTCATTCATATTTGGATGCTGGTTTGAGGACATGGCACCACCAGCTCTAAGGTGTGCAGAAAGGTGTGCCCTTAATTAGGACAATGTGGCTCATTAGACTTCATTTCAAACCCTGTTGCATTTGAAAACTGTGTGCTGTGGACACAGCAGAGATTGTATTGCAGAGAGGAGCAGCAGAGCTTCCCCTTCCAGCAGTTGCTCCTGCAGGTGCCTGGCAGGAGGGCCCTGGCTGTGCTCCTCTTCATCACCAGCCTCTGGCCACAAAGCTCCAGCATTCAGCTCCAGCTCAGCTGCTGTGCCATTTGCTGTTCTACTACCCTCATGTATAAAAGGAAATTTTAGCTTAATGTCTTTCTCCATGGAGTGTTATAGTGAAATCATTTCATTGCTTCTATTCTCAAATTAGCGAGTACAACAAGAATGTGCTAAGGGGAGTCAAATTGTTTCTCATAGAAGCAAAGCAACAGTGATCTTGTCTATCTGCAGGCAGAGCAGCTAATTGGGCTGGGAGATGCTGTGATTTAGCACCTACGTCCTTAGATTTTTAGCCAGCATAAAGTGACGTGACTGTATCGATCTCAGTGCTGATTTACACTATCTGAGAATATTACCATTTATTTTTAACTTGCCTAAATTCCCTATCTACTCTAGCATTGCTGATGCAAAAAGAATTAAAATACTCCAGATCAATCTAGTCTCCCAAAGTAACAATGAAACATTTATAATTGCAGCAAGGAAGGTGCACAGAAGCTCTTTTATTCTATTCTGCTCTTAAGAGTTAAGTGAAATTACTGAAGCAAGTTCTAAATTTTATCAATCGTGACATATTTTATGGTGGCATAGTATATTCAACAAGTGCATTAGGAGAGTGCTTAGCACTTTGTAATTACACTCATATTTCATTTTAAGATAATTTCATGCTATTCTTTCAAAACACGTCAAATGTTGAGGTGTAGTCTTGACACAATAGGATGTGATATTAAAAATTCAGATCTAAAATTCTCGTCTACTTCTGTAATGGATATAACTAAAATACAGTGTGAAACTTTCATTCAAAAAAACTCTGTAGTCAAAGAGATAGTATTGATTTAAGTCACTGTTAATTTAATGAAATTCCATTCTCCTTTTTTTTTCCAACTGTGCTCCCACTCAGTGAAAAATCAGGTTTTCAGTATTAGTTCTCTCAGTAAAAATATATACAATATACTAACACTCCTGATACATGGAATTTAACATAATTAAACAATTATTTATGACATGTGGTTTTTGCACCTGTGAGGAAATTTCTGGCTGAGCACCAATAGTGTGGATAGGTGGTTACTCTTTTTTAGAAAAAAAAAAGACCATTTTGTCTGTGCATATATGTTTTCTATATTTAGTTGTGCTTCATGCAGAGTCTGAGGAACAACTAGACAGTGCAGATTTATCCATATCAACTTCAGTGGGCCACAAGTAAAGATGTTGTAAAATCAGAATTTCAGCAAGTCTTGGTCCTAATAGGACAGAAGTTTTGAATAGAGAGATTGGAGCCAATTAACACAATGACAAGTCAAGGAGAGCCATGGGAATTGTACACAGGAGGAATTGCTGGGCTCGATTCTAAACAGCAAAGGGAGAGGTTCTGATCTCACCAAAGCAAGGGCCTGTTCTCTATGCAAGCCTGGGGCCAGTGATGCAGAGGGGTGTAGCAGTCCCTGTGTGATCCAAAGCTGCTTTCAAGCTGAGCTGCCTCGCTCGGGGCTGCACGCAGGCAGCCTGTGCACAGCAGAGCTGCAGTGGGGCTGCAGAGCAATTCCCTGGCACTGCAAAACACACACAAAGAGGCGTGAGCCTTTCACCACCTCAGCATTTCAGACCATGTGTAAGGAGGCATTGCAATGAGGATACAAGTTCTCTGCCAGCTGAGAGACGCTGTAGATTTATTAATAATCCTGCTTCACTTTTGCGAGGAAAATATAAGTAATCTGGTTCTGTTAGCAAAGGATGAGCCTCTCTCTAGCTCGGGAGAGAGGTGGGCATGAGCTGGGAAGCCTGCCACCAGACATTGCCTCCACATTCTGTCTGTGTTATTTGTTGTGCCATGTGATAGATCTCAGAATCAGCTTTTTGCACACTGCTGTACAACCGAGAAGCACTTGAGCTGCAGGAATAAAGTTGGGTAGCTCAGGAGTAAAGTTTGTACTGCCACTGGCTCAGCTCTAGCTGTGGGGAATTGTACATGGGCTCTGTGGACAGGATGGGGCTGTGCTGGCTGGAAACAGGCACTGCAAAAATCCCACCAGAGGTGGCCGGACATGGAGCCTTGCAATGGGGCAGGAGGGGAGACAATCGTGATCCAGTAGGTTTCACAGCTGGATTAACAAATTGCATTTAAAGGATACAATATGAGACATTAAGAATACAGATCGGCCCAGGATTTTTTGTATATGTACAAAGTGTGCAACTCTGACATGGAGTTCTGCAGTTTGGAACAGCATGATCAGCACCTGATGAACTGACTTACAAACATTTTTTTGCTTTAATTAAGATGAATACTGCGGACCTCAAAGGACTGATGCATATTCATGTAATATATATAGCTCAGGCCATTCACCTGAACAGAGATTACAGCCCTCAGGTTATACAGGCTCTAATGAAGTTTGTGTTGCATGTAATATATCACCAGTCATGGAATGTACTGTGATTTTTGTTGGGTTTCTTTTCAATCAAGGTTCTCAGTAGGTTTTCTCCATGACTCATTTTCACATTCTCATGCAATGCAACAAAGAGTTGTTTAAACCACTGTGGTTATCCCGGGCTGGGAAAATTCACAGGTGAGTATGTCATGTTGTTTGGCATGAACAGTAACTAGACAGTTCCTTTATTTAGTGTAATTAATCCTGCCTGCAAGTAGTGGCATTTTCCACAGCCTATACCATTAAGTGGAAACCTAGTTTTGAAAATTGATGCTAGTTCCTCACTTACATTCTTGGTTAAGGTTGGGTGTGTAATATCCCACAAGGTCATTTAAGGGAAGGAAATACCTCATGTTTCCCAACATCATCAGTCCAGTCATGACCTGATTTTGCAATCTTACTCATATTAGGCAATTCCCTTGCATGTCATAGGATTACTTGCAATAGCTCAGGCTACTTGCTTTGAAGGATGATGACCTTGAATCTAAATTATCTGCTCCCTAATATCCTTCACTGTAGGAGAGGAAACAATCTCTCATACAGAATTAGAAGAGGAAGATGATCTTGAAACAGCACATGCAAATAACCTCCTACCACTTGTTTAATCGAGTAAGAGGTCAGCTCCCAAGAAAAATTTACATCCACAATGTATCATTACCATTATATAATATCTACCAAAAATATTTACTGCTGTGGAAGTGTAGAACACGGGGTTAATAACCATTGCAAATGTTCTTTACTGAATGCCAAGCCAGCCCAAAATAAAGCACTCACTGTGCATTAAACAACAGCATCTAATGGTGGCAACCAAGGGGTCAGACAACATTATTGCTTCAAGTTCTTATTCTGTGGATGCATTTTTGGCCTTGAATCCCTCTTTACAGTATAAATTGCCAGCTTAAAGAGTATTTTTAAAAGCAGTCCTTTGAACAGCAGTGGGAAGAGCATTTAAGCAGCTCCAAGGTCCCCACAGACACAGAACTGGTAGAAGCTGTCAGGGGAATGTACTAATAATCCCCAGAAATGTACTATGATTGCCGTTCTCCTTCCTTCAGTTTTAAATTTCCCCATCTCAGGCCATAAATACATAGGTCAAGTCCACCTTGGCCACAGAGATCAAATATGTTCTCTGCAGCTTTACCTTTGAGGGGGTTTTCATTTTTTCATTTCAGACTTTTTTTTTCTGAGGGTGAAATGAAACCTTGCTTTTTATTTTGTGAATTCTTTTAATAGAAATCTTTTTTTTCTAGGAATCCTTGGAGAGGGTTATTGTATGTTCCTGCTAGTCCTTGGGTCAAATTTTCTCTTGTTGTAGTGATTTAAATGGAGTTTTGCCAGCTTACAGCAATAGAGGATATATTCCCATGAGTTTTACATCATGAAATTTTATTGCTGATGTTGGTTCTTGGGGTTGCCACATACCTGAAGAACTCTGGGCAGAAAACCAAGAACTCCATATGATATTAGTTCTGTTTGCTGCACATGAAACTTCACTGATTTCAGATATCCTCAGGTTTATATTGTCTATAAAGTGAACACTGTCATCAGAGTATCTCATATTACAAAGGCAAAGAAAAAAGGCTTGCTGTAATATTTTCTTGCAGGGTAGGTTCTCTCTGAAACATCTGATGAATTTAACAAGACCCAATGCAATAGAGCCAGATCTCTCTAATCCTCTTTCACCTCTAATATTTTCCTCCACAGGCTGTTGTAGGTCAACTATTATTCCTACATTGACTATACTAAAATATTGGTTGCTTATAGTAAAGCTTTTACAGTAGACTGTGCAAACTGAAAATAATTCTGATCAGCCTTACTGAAAATATTTTAGATTTGGTAGTCATAGGAATATTTTTTGTCTATGATTATGAATGAAATAAATTGCATTAAATTATTAAATTGACTCTTCTATTAAAGCACAAGAAAAATCATGTAGTTTCAGTTAATGAAGTAACAAGAGCAGTTAACCTTGTAATGAATTAATGAGTTGTGTTGGAAAGGTTTGTAGAGTAGATAACGAGGAAGCTGAAGCAGAGACTGTGCTTGAAAGACAGCTGTGAAGCTGTTTTGTAGGGCATTTGACAAGTTGATATTTGACAGCATTGCCTGTAAGGACACTGTAGAATATGCATGATGTAATTCTTTAATTATCCAGTAAGTGTTAAGTGTTGTGTAAGGTGGGCACTCAGTCAAGGCTTCCAAATGTGGATATGAATGAGATACTTTGTGGATAAGGAAACCAACATATTTAAGAACGTGGAGGAGAACAATCTGGCCCTGAAAAGAACACTCTGATAGCTCTCCTTCATTTGCTCCTGCTAAGTCAAAGTGACTTTTGGTAACAAGCTGTTAAGATTTATTTCTTATAGTACTTGTGCATATGCTCAGAACTGGAGTGAAAAAATTACAGTTTGTTGGTTTTAATGGGAAAGAAAACAGTATTTCCTACACTAGCTTTAATGCAGCTTTTTAGGAGCATAAACCTAATTAAAGATCACAGAATCATGGGATATTCTGAGTTGGAAAGGTCCCAGAAGGATCATCAAGTGCAACTCTTAAGTAAATGAGACTGAACCCCCAACCTTGGCATTATTATCACCATGCTCCAACCAAGCTAATCTGTGCTAAGGTAAGCAGTCATTATCTCATTTGACCTAAGTTTATATCACACCAAAGACACTAGTCATTAAAATCCCTAAATCCTTTACTGCATCACACATATCCCAGCTCCAAGGAGTTACGATTGTCCCGTCTCACAAGGGGGATAATCTGCTTTTTAATTTGCTGTCCCACCCATTTGATATATCCTCTCAGTGGATCCTGCACATGGAGAAGGGTCTTCAATCCTCAGCACTGTTTATCGTCTCCTTTTGAGTAAACTCACACTGATTCTTTGACTACTAGCAGTCTAAGCTCAACTTGGGTAGCAGAAAACCTTCAGTAGAAAGCCCATCTTGCTATCACTACAATGTAGGAAAATCCATAATTAAGGTTTTTTCCCAATACACATTAGACACCTGAAAACCCCCACACCTCCTGCATCTTGCTTGGCAGCCTTTAAAGAGATCACAATTCTTTTTTCTCCATTTTTGAACATCTTTGTTAGCAGTAGAAAGGAACTATTGAGAACTGTTCAAGAGATGCTTTTTCCCTTTCAGGTGTGTCTAGTGGAACCTTGGTCCTAGCCATGGCTACCCAGAAGAATGATATTCAAACTCAGGAGAGATCAAATGTAATGGGAATGATGCTTTAGCTTTTTTCTTATTTTCTTTTTTTAAAATATTTTTATTATTATTATTATTATTTATTTTCATGTTTTAGATTCTTTGGGTGGTTTTGCAGAGGATTTTTGGTTGGTTGGTTGGTTTGGTTTGCTTTTACTTTTTTCCTTAAGTTTCTGTGTTTCCCCTTCCTGGGCTTTAAAGCTAAAGAAAAGGAATCAAGCCTAACCCTCACATGATGTGATGTTGTGACACAGGGAACATCTGCATGCCTAGCCCTCTTGAGAAAATGACCAGGCTTTTTATTTATAGACAGCACAGTTTCTGGGAATTTCAGTCAAGAAGCAGGATGCCGCATTCCTATGCACTGCATAGTTTGGAGGAAGGGGAGAGGAAATCAGTCATTTCCCCTATTTGGATCTAAGCAATCCACAAGTTTTTCCATTAGTGAGTATCTGCACATTAGGGTCTTGAGCAGCATTGTAACACTGAAGGATGTTGCATCAGATGTGGAATTTCCAGCTTGGCTTGGCTTCTGCTGGCTGTTTCCTGATTTTTTTTTTTTTTTAATTATATTAATTGTTGTTTTCTCCTAAACTTGAAGTTTTAGAAGGTTGATATGCAATCACAAAGCCATATTCTGTTTTACTTTTGATCTGACTCTGCACTTGATTTGGGGTTTGCCCTTTCCTGGATTTGTGGGGACACTGGATTTTTGCATTGAGGGGAACTGCATTGTCTGCTCTATGGTACCTGATAGCATGATTCATGGAATTTAGGCTGTTGTAGAGACACCCTTGAGAGTTAGGGTGTCATTGCCCTTCTTTACCTTTGTTCCCCTCCTTGAGTGTTTTGCTTTAAGGAAAGAAAGCAGATACACTTTGGTTTGAGGTGTTTCTACCACTCTCTTGAGATTAAGAGTATATCAACCACATATTTATCTTCCTGTCCTCAAGATTTCACAAGGAACTCCTCAAAGGGTTTATGTAAGAATCTGATGATATTCTTGGTAAAAGAGCTCCAAGGAGAAGACCTGGTTTGTGAATACACTTGCTGCAGACTGGAACCCTTTTTTCTTTGTGCTATCGAAGGCCATTAAATTATTTCAGAATGAGTAATGTGTGGTACAAGTTTTAGAGCCATATAACTGGTTATTTATTTATTCTTATGCAGAAACAGTAGATACAGGGTGCAGAATGCTATCACTACAGAAATAGGCAAGCATTATTCAAAATTTTTATAGTGTTTGTATCAGAATTCACATCACTATTACTAAGAGAGAAGTCACAGAGAAAAGATCACACAGCTTGTTCATAGACACCCAGCAAATGTCCCTTTGATATAGTGAGTGAACCCAGTTTTCTCTAATCCTTATTCAGGATTTCCCTTAGCTCAAGTGTAAATGAATACACATGAATCTATGCTGTGGAGAATAAGACTCCCAGTGTAGACAGAACTGGATGCCTACATTAAAACACATAAGTCTCTTTGTTTCTTTCTTCCTTCCTCTCTTTCTTTCCTCCTTATTTTCCTTTTTCTTTTTTTCTATTTTTCTTTTTTTTTTCTTTTTTCTTTTCTGTTCTCTTTTCTTTCTGCTGTGCACATGGTGCACATATGAATTCTGTCTTAGGTTTTTTTTTTTTTTTTTTTTCCAGTAGAACTGCTTATACCCTGTGGTTACTTCAGTGATAAGGTTCAGCTGGTCTGGCACATGACTTTCCTGTTTCCTTTCTTTGCTATCATATTCCTCTCATAAGTTACTATTCATTGTAAGTGAGATTGGGAATGAGGCAAAGGAGCTATGTTTCAGCTGTGACAATGCAAGGAATGGATGGCTTCTATTTTTTTTTTTTTGTTTGTTTGTTTGTTTCTGTTGTTCAGATTTTTCTCTCTTGAGTACCAAACATTTAAAATTTGAACATGGAAGTCTGAGATGCTAATTACAAACTTTCTTCATAGTTATTGGAGAAAAATGAGTTTCAGTAGGGGTATTTACTTGCCCTGTCTTGGGGGCCTAATTTTATCCTCTGTGTGTGAAAGGAACTGAGAGCTGGGCTGGACACAAGTATGTGAGAAAGTTAGCAAATTCACAATAGGTCAATACACTTCTGCATTTTTTCATTCCTCCCACTAATAACCCACCCTTGCCCAAAGCATAGTTTTGTTTCTCTTGAGCTGGAAATTGAGGGAGTGGGGATGAGGGAGAGGCTCATTTCAATGTCAGACCTACAGCAGGGTTTGTGTGTGTTAAAGGTGATGGCAGGAGCCTGCAGTTTTGCTTTTCTGTCCTTTTGCAGTCGACAGGTTGCTTTCTGCTTCCTTGTTGCAGTCTTTTGCTTCTCAGCACATCCTACCATTTTATTCATAAGGGAAATGTGACTGAAAATGCCAGCTCAAAAATATCATGCACAAAAATCTGCTGCCTCTTTGTGTCTGTGCTGGCTGCCTGTGACATCTCACTCGTTGCCCTTGTAGCTCACTGCTGGTTTTTTTTGGAGTCATGCTAACTGAATTTACATGCTGCAGTGTTTCCAAGACCACTGCTGTCCTTCACCTACCCCAGTGGCACTACTTAGAGCAGGAGGAAATGGAAATGTTACAGCTGTCATAGCTGCCCTTGCTGCCTGGTCTTTGGAAAGGGAACTGCATTAGGCATTAATTATTCTTATTTCCTCTCCTTATTCTATCCTTTCTCTCTCCTGCTGACCTTTCTAAATGTTAGGGAACCCTGATTTCAGTCTGTCCCTCATCTCCACCTGTCTAGAAAAAGACAAAGAAAAATCACAGATGTTTTCTGTAGCAAGAGACCAAGGATTATATCACAGAATCATGGAATGTCCTGACTTGGAAGGGAACCACAAATATCACTGAAGTCCAGCTCCTGATACAAACTCTGTCCCTTTGTTGTCATGCTGCCTGGGGAGCTCAAGGAGCCTGGAAGAGTTCAGCGATGCCCTCACTGCACAGTGCAAATACACACTACTGAATGCTCTTACACTCCCTGCGTGCTGCACTCCTTGAAATTTAGCACATAGAATTATTATTTATTACACGCTTTTTAGGAACTAGAGGTGAGGACTATGTCAAACTTTGTAATCCTTTTATGGACAGATACAAACTATGTACCATGGTTCAGAAATATAATTTTCTGGCTCTGCTGCTGTTTTAGGGATGACCCCTAAAGCTACCTATATGTACAGATTAGAAAGGCCTGGAATTAGACATGGGCACAGAAGTGTTTGACCAGCAGAGCACATAGAGCACTGCCATTGCTCAGGGCACCTGAACTCCTTGAACTAATCCAAACCTCTTCCTCCTGTCTTGTTGGCAGGGAAGCTGAATGGCAGCTGGGTGTGCAGATCTGTGTATCACCCAGCTGAGACTGAGCATGGCTAGGCAGGGAGAATGTTCCTCACCTATTCACGGGTATGAACATGCAACAACAGCTTCCTGATAAGAGCCACTGAAGCAGAAGAACCCATTAGTACCAATATGGAGATTGAGCAGCCTATTAAAGGCACTGTTTAATATGCCAAAGCTGACAGGGGCCTGGATTTGATGACCTACAGGGAGATTCTTTTTGCTTTTAAGACTCAGTGAATGATAAAGTCTTTGCATAAATTTACAGAGAGCTTTTTATAGTGAAGGGGGGAAAGGAGCGTGAAAGTGCAGACTGTAAAATGTTGTCAGGGATAAGTTGCCACTGATGTGGAAGGGAAAAGCTGGTAGCAACCCATAGAGTTTATAAAACAAGGCAAGTGGGAAGGTGTCTGATCCATTGAACTTACTCTCTACTTTATGAATACTCAGTGCTTTCCTTTCCCCACTTCCTTTCCTTTACTCACAGGACGTGCATGGTAGACAGTGAGTAGAATGTAACCACATATCACTTGTCTCTTGACCTTTGATTCCCCAATTTCTCTCAGCTGAAGGCTGGATTTCCATGCCTGCTAGAGAAAAGTCAAAGTGTAGGCCAGGGCAAGGTAAACAATAATGCACTGTGAGAGAGGTGTGTTTAGTGACTTGAGCATAGTGACTGGCTCAGGGTTAGTCATGCCCTCTCAGGAGGAAGAATTCAGTTTCCCTGGACAGGTCAGTGAAAATGTCTGCTCTCTTCCAACTGAGAATAAGAAAGTGAAATGGTTGAGAAAAGGAACACAGGACAATAAGGTAAAGATGTCCTTATACAAATAAGTGATATAATAATTTTAAATATTGCATACAGGTTTGGCCTACTTATCTCAGAAACAAAAGGGCCCAAAGAGAATGCACAATAATAGGCCAAAATGCTGGTGCTTCATGTTCATCTGGTGTTCAGGAACATCCTAATGCAGAGTTCTTCAAGAAACTGAAATGAGAAATAGAAACTACCTCCTGGAGGTGTTTCCCCTCCATTCCTCAGGCTGGCCTAAAAGCCAATTAAAGCTGGTCTCTAAAGCACTATCCAGGCACTCCCTGAATAGGTGGTGAAAATGCAGTGACTGCTTCACGTACTGTCCATGCACACATCTCCATATTCTCTCCAAGCTCTTTGGAGCAAAGGATTCGATGACCTTGACAGCATCCCCATTACCTCTAGTGCCTATTTCCACTGTGAGACCAAGCAGGACAGAGACAGAGCTGAATACAGAGAACTGGGGGAGCCTGTGCTGAGTTGTAGATGATGGCACAGCCCAAGGTCGATTCATTTGCTGTGACTCCTCTCCTTGGCAGGATTACAGAAAAAGTGGCAGCTGCTGGGGTTCAAATATGTACCCTCTGCACTGAGATGTTGGTACGTGGTGGTTAAATTGCTTTTGTCACAAGGTTCTTACAAATTACCAGCACTAAGGAGTCCTCAGGGTCCTAGTACCTGTGCTGCGTGGATCCTAACTGAGATTTTCTGCAAATCTGGACTTTTTTCCTAATGCAAAATTGTTTCTCTGATGAAGAATAGTAGTGTTCAAAACCAAATATACCCTCCCTGAATAGAAATAGCTTTTTGTGATCATTATTATTATTATTATATTAGGAAGAGAAAAATGATAAAGCCCTTAGTAAAGGTCCCAATGTGCCTGTAGCTGGTGAACTGGGAAAAGGAAGGGAGCACATCTCACAGCTGCTTTTGCTCTATGAGCTTGGGGGTGTCCTTTGTGCCAGGTGGCAACACATCAGCAGACAGTGAGTGAAGGTGGGAGCATATTTATTTCCTTAAATCCTGGCACCTGTCCCTGCATCCTTTCCTCTGCTGAGGGAGTAGTCATGGAAACAGCCAAGGACAGCCCTACTCCAACAGCAAAGGTTTGGTCCCTTCTGTGGGGCAAGGAGAGACACTGAGAAGGAAAAAACACTGTCTGAGGTGACAGGGTCATCCTCAAATACATTTAGCAACTGCCATCAAACCTTTAATTTCAGACAGAGCTGAAAGGGACAGAAGAATCCTAGGTTTAGTGCCTCCTCTAAAAGACACCTGAAGCATTTTTGCTGGTTTTGCTTTATGTGAGAAAATGTTCAAAAGAGCTGTTGCAATCTATCATGTCAATAACTCCCAGACAAAAGGTGCCTAATAACTTTGACACAACAGACTATAATGGCTGTGTGGGAACCTTTACATTTATTATTATACCAGTGACCCACAGACTATGGAAATGTTTATTTCTTTCCACAGAAATCTTCACTATTCTGTTAAGTACCATGAAAAGGAGATGAAATGAGAAGAGAGCAGCCATATTCAGCATGCTAAGAAATAAAAGGCATTTGAACCTCTTTCTGTTCAGTCCCAGTCCATATTCTTAATAGGAACAATTAAAGAAACATGCCAAAGTGTCTGAGCATATATATCTGGCACAAACAGCACTGCTTTCTGTGTTACATCTATAACATGAGGCAAAAGATGGGAGTGAAGTACAGATCTTTGACCTTGACTTTGCTAATATAAACACACAGCACAGTGTACACACCGTATATTTTGAAAAAATCCCTGGACTGTTCTCCCCAGGGAGAGCAGAAGGAATAGAAAGACCTACACATGACAGATGCTAATCATGTCACACTTGTGTGCACCTTCCGGATACTATGGTGATGAGGCTGTTTAAGTCTCCAGATAGGAAGAGGCACAGACATTTGTGCTGAATAGCCTGACTTTTTGCAATTTAAAGATGACCCTTCACATATTTTTCCTATAGGTTTGCTCTGTTAATATTTATACAGGGAGGTATTAATAAACAGTAACCTTTCATAAGTAAGTACTCAGCAAGTAAACCCACTGTCATTTATCAGTGGGAAGGGAAAGTATAATAGATTTCAGCATTTTGAAGTCTATGCACACAAAGTTTAATTTACCAGTTTTCCCAAGGGCCAGCAGCATGGATTTATAGCTCATTGCAATGAGGTTCTTGACTGTAAAACAGCTGGTTATACAAGCAAAATAATGTATAAATGATACAAATATAAATAAATATTACAGAATAAACATAGTGATTAGAGCTGAATAAAAGGCAGGCTAGCTTTAATTCTGGCTACAACAGCCTGGAGTAATAATACTGGAGACTGTTAGGGCAGCTGAATTGCTGTGTTCAGTGCTGTTGCAGAATCATTACAATATTCATGCAGATGGGCAAATATGAAAAATCAACAGTACTGAGCGAAGAAAACCTTCCTTATCTTTTTGCTTAGGGTGGCTTTTTTGAGACAGTCCAAGCATAAATCACCTGTACATCTGACTGGCACAGAACCCATCAGGGCCCCTCCAGGAGGATGACTTGTCAGCCCAATGACAACTGCCTGGCAGGGCAACAGCAAGCCTGAAGCACATCTCAGAGGTCCATCCCTTTCACCCTGAGTGTCCTGAAAAGAGCTGAACCAGAATGTGAACTCAGGGCTGCATTCAGATTAGCAGAAAGGTGCAATTGATAAATAAGAAGTAGATATTTCTTTCAAGCAGAATGTCCTAGCAGAAACATTTGACTAAAGAGAGATCATCTTTCTGTCTGAAACTTTTAGCCATGTTGGAGTTTATACCAATCTGTTTTGTGAAAATGGTCTAGCAATCACAATACTAGAAGGTCAGTCCCTTCCCACTCCCATTCCCATCATCAACCTGCTCCATACTCACATGGAACACTCACCATCCTAGTACTACCTACTGTGCTGCACATATTGATGTTGACTCATAATAGCTGAAGACTGTAATTAAGGTGGCTGTCTAATCTTCCAGAAAGCTAAACTGTAAAACCAAGGAGTGAAATGAGCAACTGCAAGTCCCAGGCCACATCTAAGAAAGGTTTGAAATTAGAAACTGGATTGGAAGCATGTGCTTTGAAGCCTTGTAACCACAACTATCTTGGCTTCCTCCTAGCCTTGACTTTTTTTTTGTAAAAGGAAGGAAATGCTGTTCTACCTCACAGGGTAGGTCACACAGAGTGTGATTTTTCAGGCCTCATATGCTAAGTGAGGGAAAAAAACTCCAACAAAACAAAAAGTGATAAATGTGATGAATGTAAGGAAGCTAAACTTTTTTGATTAATCTGTATTAGACTGGAGTGGATTATTTTTAGATTTCCTGTCACTCATTTCTAAATAGTTCTTTAACAAGTATATAAAATTAATTTTTAGCTAATCTATAAATGTGAGGAAGTTGCAGGGGTTTTCCTTTGCTGAATCAGGCCAGGAATTTTTATTTTTCTTTACTACATGGGAGTCATACAATATTGTCCAATACTCTTTATTTCTTCACTAATTGACGTAAAGAGTCCTGGCTCACTGGTGAGGTTCCAGATGACTGGAAGTTGGCCAATGTGATGCCCATTCATAAAAAGGGTTGGAAGGAGGGTCCTGGTAATTATAGGCCAGTCAGCCTGACCTCAGTACCAGGTAAGATCAAGGAGCAGTTTATATTGAGTGTCATCATGCAACACCTACATAATGGCCAGGGTAACATTCCCAACTAGCATGGGTTTAGGAGGGTGTCCTGGTTGAGGGTAAATTTGGGAGAAAACCTCCAAAAGGGTTTTCTAGAAAGCAGATTTAAGCAGCCCCTCCCTCAACTGGTTCAGGAAAAAGAGCTCCTTGGAGCAAAGTGGAAAAAACCTGTTTATTTAAACAGGCAATGCATTCACCAACACAAAAAAAAAATGAACAATGCTAAAAAATAAAACCTCTTGCCAATCTGAAGAGATGACAAACTCAGAAAGTCCTTTTAGTGGTTTGCAGCTCAGCTCACTCAGTCTCTTTTCAGTCCCTCTGGCACTGGAAATGCCATGGCCCAGGCCCAGCCCAGTGGGCCACAGGTGCAAGCTACTGGTGCTCTTCTGGGTGTTTGGTCCAGAGCAGGTTTAAATAGTCCCAAGAAAAACCACAGTCCAGGGAACTTCTCTGCCTCAGCTAGCTAAAAACTAACTAAAAGCAAAGGAGAGATCTGTCCCACTGTCTGTCCATCCACAGACCACACAGTCCAGGAGCAGGATGCAGGGGAGCAAGTGCAGTTTCTGATAAGAAACTCTGCACTTTTTCTCTCCCCCTCTTTGCTCTCAGAACGAGCCCTAAAAGTGCAAAACTTAATATCCAGCATAAACAGAGCAGACAATTGGGGATAGAAATGTCATAGTCACCCCAGGACAGAGGGGTAGGTCATGTTTGACCAACCTGGTCTCCTTTATGACCAGGTGACACACCTGGTGGATGCAGGAAAGGCTGTGGATGTTGTCTATTTAGACTTCAGCAAGGCCTTTGATACTGTCTCCCACAGCACACTCCTGGAAAAGCTGCAGCCCACGGCTTGGACAGGAGCACTCTTCGCTGGGTTAGGAACTGGCTGGATGGCCGGGCCCAGAGAGTGCTGGTGAGCGGTGCTGCATCCAGCTGGGGACAGTCACCAGTGGTGTCCCTCAGGGCTCTGTGCTGGGGCCAATTCTGTTCAATATCTTTACTGATGACATGGATGAGGGGATTGAGTCTTTCATCAGTAAATTTGCAGACTACACTAAGCTGGGAGTGTTGATCTGTTTGAAGGTAGGAGGGCTCTGCAGAGAGACCTGGAACAGTTGGATGGATGGGCAGAGTCCAATAAGATGAAGTTTAACAAGTCCAAGTGCCAGGACCTGCATTTTGGCCACAATAACCCTCTGCAGCACTATAGGCTGGGGACAGGTGTGGCTGGACAGTGCCCAGGCAGAAAGGGACCTGGGGGCGCTGGTCAACAATCAACATGAGCCAGGTGTGCCCTGGTGGCCAAGATAGGCCAAGGGCTCCTGGCCTGTGTCAGGAATAGTGTGGCCAGCAGGAGCAGGGAGGTCATTCTTCCCCTGTAGTCGGCACTGGTGAGGCCACCTCGAGTGCTGTGCCCAGTTCTGGCCCCTCAGTTTGGGAAGGACATTGAGATGCTGGAGCGCGTCCAGAGGAGGCAACGAGGCTGGTGAGGGGCTTGGAACACAAACCCTGTGAGGAACAACTGAGGGAGCTGGGGGAGTTTAGCATGGAGAAAAGGAAACTCAGGGGTGACCTTATCACTCTACAACTCCCTGAAGGGTGGCTGTACTCAGGTGGGGTTGGTCTCTTTCTCCAGGCAGCAACTGACAGAACCAGAGGACACAGTCTCAAGCTGTGCCAAGGGAAATACAGGCTGGATATTTGGAAAAAGTTTTTTATGGGAAGAGCGATAAAGTACTGCAATGGTCTGCCAGGGGAGGTGGTGGAGTCACCATCCCTGGATGTGTTTAAAAAAAGACTGGATGTGGCACTCAGTGCCAGAGTTTAGTTGAGCTGTTGGGGCATGGGTTGGACTTGATGATCTTGAAGGTCTCTTCCAACCTAGTGATTCTGTGATTCTGTGAAAAGATTTTTCTTCTTGCTGTTTTACAATAGTAACACTTTCAGTGTTGTGGTTGAACCCCAGCCAGCAGCCAAGCACCAAGGAGCCTCTTGCTCCCTCATCTAGAAATGAGATGGAGGAGACGTAAAAATAGAAAGGCTCATGGGTGGAGATAAAGACACTTTAATAGGTAAAGCACATGCAAATCAAAAAAAAGGGATTCATTCACCACTTTCCATGGGCAGGCAGCTGTTCAGCCATCCCCAGAACAGCAGGGCTCCATCACATGTAATGGTGACTTGGGAAGACAAATGCCACCATCGCTCTGAATGTCCTCCTTTCCTTCTTTTTTCCCACAGCTTTATACACTGAGCAGGATGCCACAACATGTGGGATACCCCTTGGGTCAGCTGGGGTCATCTGTCCCCTCCCAACTCCTTGTGCTCCCCAGCCAGTGGGGGGGGTGAGGGACAGAAAAGGCCTTGGTGATGTGTAAGCCCTGATCAGCAATAACAAGGCCATCTCTGTTTCCAGCAAAAATCCAAAACACAGAAACATACTAGCTACTGTAGAGAAAATTAACACTGCACCAGGCAAAACCAGCACAGCAGAAAAAGAGAGAAAAATAAAATCTTGAGTGTTTATTCTAAGTTTGTGTCTCTCCAAAATAACAGGGTAAATGGCTCGTACTTGTAGGAAAGAGGATAGGGCTCCGTGGCCTAAAAGATCTAATAATGCTAACAGTAAATCCACATTTCCTTTACTTTTTAAGCATATTTTTTTTGTTCAATTGAAATATGACATCAGTATAAACATTTAGCTCAAATTTAGAAGAAAAAGTTAGTTTCCATGAAGCAATAGTTTTCGCCTCTGTATGGTATAAAAGATAGCTTTCTCTGACCTAGTACAAGCTTTAGCCAGATGTTGAGCCTAAAACAAGAGGCTCCAGCAAGTTTATGATGAAAAAGTTCTCACATCAAGGTCTCTTTGCACCACAGCCCATCCTTGACAAACTCTTGCCAACCCCCATCCATCTGGAGTTCTCAGCTCTCCTTAGTCTGAGCCTTGGACCTGGCCCCAAGCTGGCAGCCACACCAAGACATTCATGCCAACAAGTTCTCTCTGTACTTCACCTTTCCCACTGCCATCTCCTTTCTAATCCCTCTACTGCTGCTGCTTTTGGTTCTTTTTCTACCAGCCTTAACCCTACTGCTAACAATACACATAACCGGAAATTTCTTGCAGAAACATTCTCCTTGCAGCCTGTGCTTTCCTTTGGCAGTCACACTCCAGATAGAGCTCTCTTCTTCTCAAATCTAGTGGCAACCTTAGCTCTAACCCAAACTATAGGCTGAGCCCTACACAAAACTTCCTAGTATGTGCCTGCACAAAATATTTCTCACAGAAGAATTTTCTCTTCATCATACCCTTTATTTTGGCAACTGCTTTCCACTCCCATGGCAATTGGATTTCTCAGTTATCTCTTTCCTCCACTACTAACACCACTAGGCGTTAGACTGGGTCCTAAAACATGTGTTCAGATAATTCCCTCCCCCACCTCCTCATTAGTTCTTTTGACAACCTATTTGTTCTCTTTGACTCTCCTTCTCAGCCACATTCTAACTGCTGATACAAGCTCCCTCTCCCAGGCAAAGGTTGTCTTTAGAAAAAGAAAAAGTTGGAAATGGAAAGTCTCCCAGGCAAGGTTTCCAGTCTTCACAGACTACTTTTCCTTTTGTCAGGCCCTGTGCCACCTCCCTCCAAGTAAAGTTCTTGGCTTATTTTCTTCTCTCAGCTTTAAACTTAAAAGTAAACCTAACGTAAACCCGAGCTTTAGAAAGGCCCAAAAATATGGCTGCGACCAAAATGGACACACGGAAAAACTATCCTGTTGTCCTATCATTTTGCTTTGGCAGCCCACTTTTCACTCACACTCCAATGGCAGCTCACAGCTCCACCTTTCTCTCTAAATGAGGAATTTAAGCCTCAACCTAGCAGTACTCCATATGCCCATGCTCCTTCAGGCAGTATCCATACAAAAAAAAATACTTTAACCACACTCCCTTTTCTCCCCACCCTTTGCTTTGGCATCTCATTTCCAGCTGCAGTCCTGTGATCTCTCTGTTCCTTACCCCCAAACCTTTCCCTAACCCTACCTCAAACAGCAGCAGCTGTGCAGAAAGGCTCTGCACAGAAAAACTCTGATGTTTTTTTTTCAGCTTTTAGTCCATGCTTTTATCCTTTCTGACTACTTATCTTTGACTTCTGAAGATAGAAGGGGGGTGGGAAAAAGTGGGAGGTATCATGAGAAAGGGGTTGAGGGTTAAAGTTCATAAGACTCTGCAAGCTCTGCTTTCTTTAAAGTGCAGGCTATGCTATATATACTTCTATCCTAAGAGCACAAGAGCTGCTTGGATTTTCATAAGCACATAAGACATCTGTAAACATTCAGAGATTAGGCTTGGGTAAATCTGCACGTTTGAAAACTGTCCCAATCTTACAGCACTTTGAATCATTATCATATTAACAATTCATGTAGTTCTAATAAACTGAGTAATTCGTGGGCTTCTGAATGTCCTTTCTGATTTCCATTAAAGTCAATGTCAGTTTTGTCTTTGAATTCAATGAGAATGCCCAGCTATGACAGCTATTAAGTATCTCTCCCACTGTTATAGTAATGAGCAAGGCTACAATAAGGGAGAGCCCAGTCTTGAAGACCTAAAATAGAGAGAGAAAACACTTTAAAAATGTCATATGCTCCCATTTCACAGATGGAGGAAAAATCAAAGAGAGATTTATAGCATGTTTACACAGATGGGTGCAGCCAGAATCAGCTGTGGTGCAGAAGCCGTATTGCTGCATTAGTTCATTGTGAGTGAGCTAATTAGGATTTTGACAGTCTTTCTTGGGTGAATCTAGTTGTGGCCTCTTCAAACTTTACTGCCACCAGCTGTCTGCTTTACACTTATACCAGAGATTACTGCCCCTACATCTGGCTCAGCAGATGTGCTTGTGCATCAGCTGCTCCAACTCACAGTTCAGCATCTTAGCTTCAGCCTCACCAAAGGTGGGCATACACTGAGATATGGAAATGGGAGCTGGATGGCCAAGACACAAGTATGTGCCTATCCATAAGTATGTGCCTTACTACTGGGACAGTAACTTCTGCTAGAGGAGTCAGAGTGATAAAATAATATCTGGAGTCTCCTGAAGCAGAGGGTCTCTGTCAGCACAGGGACACTTGGGCATATGGGTCCCAGATGGAAGCTGGCTCATGTCCACAGGCTCAGAGCACAGGAAGAATAGCTCCTGTTTGCCTGCTTCCAACCTCTTGAGCACATCTAGATATATTGTCCAAGGTGACACAGGAAGTCATGGCAGAAACCCAGCTTTTGTCATCACAATTTCCAGAAGACCTTGAGCTTCTGAAATAAAAGACCACACTGAAGAGGTGGATTTCCAGGAGAACAATGTGTCTAAGATCCTCTTCTCCCCTCCTTGGAATACATATGTTCAGTGGATTGTGTATCCATATGGTAGTGAAACCAATCACACTGTAGTTGTACACAGCCCTGTATTTCTCCCATCCTTTATATTCTTAACTGGTTTTCACCTAAGGTTGAATTCTGAATGGTGGCAAGGACTCAAGTCGCAGCAGAAAGTTTAGATTCCCTGGGAACTTCTTTAATCTATAAGTTATTTACACTTTTGCAGGGCCCATAGCAGTATTAAGCACTCTGGACAAGGTTTGTTTCCATTTGTTGCCTCTTAAGCGGAAACAGTGTGATTTTTGAGGTTTTATAATTATGCTTTATATTGACACAGCTTTGGTCAGAGGTTCCTTTCCCTCATTTGGAGTGAGCACATAATTTCTCTCCTTTCCTTGCAATCCCCCAAAGACTTGCTGCATCTCAACACCCCTAACCCCTCCCTACCTGTCTGCTTTCAGATTAGCCACAGCCTCAGCTTTGGCTCACTCATATTTCCTGCAAGGAAATCAAGAATAACACGCACCCCAGTGCTCCAAATAATAAGCAAATTCTCCTGCATAGAATTTTGGTTTTCAGATCTAAAATCTTCCTAATTTAGCATGGAGTTTGCATAAAGACCATGTTTCTCTCCCTGCTTTAAGCCTTCAAATTGAAGCACTCAATTCTGGCTCTGAGATGCAACAATTTGAAACCAGGGTGAGTCTCCCCAGACCACATAAGGTGTTTGGGTCTGCAGTTTTGGTCCATCTATGATTTTTTTTTTTGACTATGCACCATCTGGAACTTTTGACATTCATGTTCATTCCTCTCCTGAACCTTGAGCTCCCTGTTTGATCTCAGGGAATTCACACGATACTTCTGTGACTCACCTTGTCATACTGCTTATCTATTTATAGCATAAATTCATGGGATCAGAGCCATCCCTTCCTAAGAGCATGTAACATTTTGTGTTACACTGCATCTGCAGTAATGCCGACCTGCCCTCTGCTAGTCTCATGCAGATAATAAGGGTACAAGAAGAGTACATTTACTACTTTTTTTTTTAACTACTTCTGTACCTCGGATTCTATTTCCTCCATCCCTTCCCACATTACCCTTCAATTTCTTCCTGAAAGACAGTAATGTCCCTGAGTCTGTAATGCATTATCTTCTCATAAAGGGTTATGTAATATTTTATATGCAGGATGCTGTATGAAAATAAATTGCATTACTGTACTGTATTAGGAAACTTTATCATTGACAGAAGGCATATTGCATCCTGTTTTTCTTGGAGGCTGAAACAATGAAACTGTATTAGGGATGGATGTACACATCACATGCTTGGGGGAGGAAGCCCTGGGATATTTGTCATTTAAGTTGCTAAATTCCATCATTACTTAGCATGCTAATTAATTCACAAATAGTGTAGAACCAGCATCTTTATTTCCTGTCTGGGTTGTTGTTTATTTCTTCTCAGGCCTGAGTAGTGTTGTACCAAACACAAAACAGTGTAGTTCTGTGTCAAGGTGGAATACATGAGCTTCTTAATCACATCTTGATTGCACATGGCTCACATAAGACCTCACAGACTCCTAATATGTTGTCTTTTTCAGAGTTTTATTTTACCTCCAATTAATTCTAATATGTTAGCTGTCTACAGATTATAACCCCACACTTTCTCTACAGGTAACAAATACTTTTTAAGCAAAGAAGACAAGGTCTCAGATTTTACTCAGCTGCTTTTGAGGTGGGGTAGCTTGCACCAGCCAGTTTCATGACTTAATGATAGAAAACAGCCAAACACCCCAGCCATACATCTGTATGTAGGTAGAGCATAAGACTTGGTGCAACAAAAAATGATGAAAGCATTTTCTGAAATATGAAATACTGTGCCATTAAAAAGCCCAAATCTATGAGAGTCAGTGTTATTTAAGAGTTCTACAGCTGAGGTAAGGCCTAAAACCCATACATCTCCCTGCCCTTGGGCCCATGTGAACATGGCATTGACAGTCTTCAAATGTTTCTCTTTCAGACATGATGAATAGCCACTCGTAAATGAATTTTAGCTGGTTGTGCTGGCTTTATTGAAGAATCAGATCTCCTTTAACTGTATTGGCTTCTCACTATAATTTAGGTGTCTCATAAATACTGTCCCTTGCCCCACTCTTTGCTCCTTTAAGGGCAAAAATGACTGAATAGGCTCTGGGTGAAGTGAGTGCTGGAGTTTGGACTGGGTAAAACTAGATCAGAAACTTCACTGCTGTACATGGAAAAAACTCTGCCTGGGTCAGTGAATCTTCTTCAGCTCTTCACTCTTAGTGATTGTCCCTGGCACACTTTTTCCCCAGACCTCACTTGCTTGGTGAAGCTAATGAATTTCTGATTAAGTGCTCTGTCTTTGTTACATAGTGGTGATTTCTAATGGTTTCTGAGCACTGATGAGGTGCCTGTTTAACAGTGATGTGGTCTACATGCAGCTGGGGTTTCCTCCTGGATCTGAAATCTTTGCAAGTCATTGGCTGCTAGTTTGCTGAAACTATTAGGAGACTTTAGGTCCATTTTTAACTCTTCCACATGTAAGTCTGTTGTTTGTTTATGGGCTGGTTCTTTTTTGGGCAAGCGTGGGAACTGAGGGTATTTTTTTTTTTTTTTTGCAGGTGCAAAATAACCACAAATAATATATAAACAGATGGTCCAACATCCTTTTCCCCATCTTTGTTAAAGCCACTCATTTTCAGACAGTCATTTTTCCTAAACAAGTTAGGAAAATGTTTTTTGTCTGGAAAATAAGCCACATATTCAACACGTGCACACAAAGCACTAAGAAATTCAAATAGCAAAAGAAACAATCAAGCTTCATTGAACTCTTGAAACTCTATTTCTGGGAACATTAGGTGAAACCCTTTGCCAGTGAAGATCTACTCCTAATCTTGTAGATTTCATTTTTTCTTGACTACAAATTAATTTTTTCTTCCATTTTTATCAATATAGCTATTTATCTTGCATCTGTATTTATTATATACATACATATATATGCATACATATACATATTTATATATTTTTCATTTTTCTGGTTTTATGGGTTTATATTTCTATTTTAAAGGTAATAAAAGGCACTAAATTGACTTAATTCTGAAATTCAGTGTGATTGAACAACCGGTTCTAGTCTAAACACTTTTATTTCTTACTCCTTTCAATGTTACTTTTTCCTATTCCTTCTGTTCAACTACCACTATCCAGTTATTTGGTCCTCTTTTCACTTAATTCAACAAAATCAAAACAAACTTTTCCTTTTGCTTTTTTCTGTGTTTGTTTGCACTCCAATCCAATTGTGAGCTGGGGTCAGGGTATCATCATCAGCTGGAGTCATGTTGTGTTAGTGTAATGCTGGGGACAGAGGTATGTTCACTGTGAAGCATTAGGAATCACCCTTTTAGAAAAACTCTCCCTGAAAAGATGAATCCAGCCACTTTCCCTCATCTGGAAATCTCATTCCGAGGTTTTAATCCCAATATGTTCCTGTTAGATCAGAAATGGACATGGCAATTTCCTGGGATTACAGATTTTTTTCTACAATGTTAGAGAGCTTCTCACACTGTTTGCCTTGAGGGCTGAACAGTATTTTCTATCCCTGACTTGGGAGAAACTTTATGAGATTGGATAACTGAGTCTCTCACAGATGCTGAGTATTGCTGTGGATATTGATGGGCAGAATCAAATCTTGTGACCAGAGAAGACATTGCATGTTTAAATGAGCATTGTAGATGCAACAGGAAGATTTTCTTTGAAACTTTCTATTCATCACCAAACTTAGGGTTCCTCAATTTCCTTTTTTTAACATGATTCTGAGCTTTTTTCAGTATACATACATATATTCATTTATTAATTCAGGTTTATATGGAAAATTTCATTATATAATTCTTCACAATTTCAGAAATGTAAATCACTAATGATGGTACTGCTCCTGCTTCTTTTCTTCTGTGAACTGCAGTTTTGGGGAGTTCTTACTTGATGTTGTGACTTAGTAAGAAAACAATTAATTATCTTAAACAGGATTTCTATTAATAAACTTTGATTTAGGAAGCTCTTCCATACCTACTGTTCTGCACTGTGAGAATATTACACACTTTTTGACAAACTGAAAAAGGTGTCTTTATGAAAAACAACAAAATATCCATAGATCTATTTTGTCACACTGTTTTTTAAGACTAGGCTTTTGTTTTTGTTGTCAGAGTAAATATATTTCTGTTTGAGTCAAAAATGGTTGGGGATCCAAGTGTTTGATATTTGTGGTACTTAACGAAAACATTGTGTCATGAGAAATTTATTATTGCCTTTGTCCCTTGTTTTATTCAGAGGAAGGAAAAACATTCTGAAGGGATTTGGAAGCTAAGGCAATGAAGTAGTTCTGCAGTGGCACATAGGTAATTTTACACTGAAAACAGCTCTAAGTAGAACAATTTTCTAAATAACAAAAAAATTGCCAATGAATAAATGACCAAGAAAAAGCGTGGCCTCTCTTCAAAGATAGAGAATGTGGCTTTGCAGTCATTTTACAATGAAATTACTGCATTCTGCTTTGCAAAGTCTTGTTCCTGCCCCCGTCTCTGCTCCTGGCCATGTGTCCCCTTTTGTCCCAGCTGAAAAGCAATCTGTACTTTTCATATTTCTTTTTAATGAGGTTTGATAGAATTGCTTAAATCTCCTGCAAGAAATCATTTCCTGATGTGAACAGCTGACATGAGCACAATTCCTAGGGAGAAGAGTTTCTCTGAAGTTCCTCTGCATCTGTATGTAGAAGGGGCAGTCTTGTCCTGCTGGGAAAGGAGAGAAGTTTGTCATCAGAGAGGGGGATTTGAAGCTGCTGCAATCCTGCTTGGAAAGCTCAGATATCCCATAGGTACATAATGTGTGTGTATGTATATGTATGTATGTATGTATGTATGTATAAATCATAGAATATCCTAAGTTGAAAGAGACTCACAAGGATCATCAAGTCCAATTCCTGGCTCTGTACAGCACAGCCCAAAAATCATGCTCTGTGCTTGAGCATTCCCTCTGATAGCACTGGTGAAGCTTCTGCCTTGAGAATGATTGAGCAGCAATGACAGTAGGATCTGTAGCAGTCAGAAATAAGTGGAAGGGAAGGGCATTATTTCTTCCTAAAATGGGCATACTCCATCTGCCTCTTCTTATCTTTTATTTACCATGGAATAAAAAACCCCAAACTTGGATCAGAATGCTTTTGCTTAATTCTTAGAAACTTTATTATGTTTTTCTATGCCAGCAGTCAGGTTCTGCAGTTTGTTACAGCTGTGAAAACCTGGGATAACTCTAGATCTTCCTAGTGCAACTGCTCTGTCAGAATTGGGCTCTTGATATCTGACCTGTCTACCTCCTATCTTGTCTACTACATCAGATATCCTCCATATTTCACAGTGAATCACACTGTAGTTAAACATGTAAAATATATTTTGGTAATAACCAAAGAGGAGGAAGGGCATATAGAGGAAAAAAAAAATACCAAAACAAACAAACAAACAAAAAAAAAAACTTCTTCATGGCCTGCTTGTACTCATTCAGAATTATACATAATTTACAGACAAAAAAATACATTTTATCAATTGAAAACAGAAAAAAAAATCTGCAGGTTGATGGAAAAGGAATTTGGCATGATGTGAGTCAGATTAAAGGAAAGTGGACAGTGTGAGAAAAGCCTTTAGCGGATTCTAGCTAGGATCCCCAGGATCTGTGAAGCAAACAGTGAGTGATGCTTTGCCTTGAGTCTCCATGGGCAGTCTGAAGGCAGGCTGATGGGATGGTCTCACTAAAATCTAGTTTTGACTTCAGAAATGAAAACCTGGCTTTTTTGTGTTTATAATTCTCATTATGATGGCTGTATAACATGTGACCTGGCTTTCAAGAGAATATATGAATTCTTTTCTATCTGTCAAGGTCTCTGTGTAATCTAAGCACAGAGCCTATCTAGTAATTCTGTTTCTGACATGCTTTGTGGCTTTGGGAACTTCACTTGGCTTTATCTTCCTCATAAAGAAGCTTATTCATCTGTAAAATGAGGATAATAATATTTCCCTACCTAAAGAGTGTTAGCTTATTTTGCTAATGTTTGTGAAGTGTTTTGAGATCCCTATATTGAAAGCTCTATAAAAATGCAAAGTATCACTTAATCCTTTGGGCCTGCTATTATTTAAATATGTTGGTTATTGTTTTGCACTATTTATCTTTTTCCTTTATGTTATTTTTAATACAATACTATTATTGCTGTTTTGCTACAATATAAATGTGACACAGGAATTAATCTTCCTCTACTGAATATAATTTATACATAACCATACAAGGCTGGATTTACCTGGTAACTGAACGGTGACATAATTGCAATCAATAGAAAAGCAATAGCATCTGATAATGCAATATTAACAAATCTTATCTCTGCATATCTTGTATCCAGAGTGGTTGTACAAGTTCTGGTGGCAAGCTTACAGCCTTTAATGTAATGGCAAGTTATTAGGGAATATACAAATGTTCTGCACATATAAATGTGATTTGCTAAAAGCCTCAACCAATGCAGAATAAAAGTTCTTCCTTTTAAACTCTAATTGGAAGTTAACCTTTAGCTCACAAATCCCAGTAAAGGAAATGGCTTTTCTAATCTTATTTGCTCTTTATGGTTTTACAACATTATGTTGTTATTTCTGAATTTTTTTAATATATTGACATTAAGAATTATGAACATGACACACAAGATGAGTGATAATTTAAACATGAAGAAATTGTCCCAAAAGGCAGACCAGTAGCTTGCTTAGTCCAATAACCTTTAACAATAGCCGTTAATAGATCAGTTCAGAGGTTTATAGCACTAGTATTTTCTGTAATTTTTAAAATCAAAAAAGATCACTGTGACCATAATATAGATGTATGAAGGGCTGTTGCAAAGCTCTGATAGCAGCAATATCTCTGAAAATGCCTAATTTTTGCTAGATGCTGTGAAAAAATAAGAATTCACTTCTATATTCTGTAATTGTAGTTTACCATTTCAATTGAATAACCCTGTATTAGAGGCAGAGGGGAAAACCTGTTAAATAGTGCTGCCTTTTCCATTATATTGAATATTTCTCTACGACTCCTCTCACACTTCAGAGTTGATGACTTACTGCCATTTATTCTTTTAGCTTGTTCCAACATTTTCTGTTGACACAACAAACTCTCATCATTACTATCTGAAAGAGTAGGTATCTTATGTGCAGGCATCCTTTGGAGTCAAAGGAGTCCAGTGCCAAGAATTCACTCAGATTCTTTCTTTTATATAAATAATATATCTCTATATTATTTCTCTTTTGTATGTATTTTGCTCCTTAATTGCTCCTTCATGGTTTATCCTTAAAAACCATATGCATTTATGTTGTAGATGTCGGCAAGGGTTTAAATTCACCCTTCTGATTTGCCCTCTTAAGACCACTTGTTTTTTTAAATGATCTTGCAATTTTTGCACTATAACATGATTGTTCAGGTGTCTCACCGGGAATGCATTTCCATTCTCTGTTGTTTCTTGGGTTCAGAAATCTTCTATCCATAGTAGATTTCTCTCTCTTCTCATTTCTTTGTTTTAGGATTGCAGGTTTTTTTTTGTGGTCAGTCCGGTTCTCCTGTTCATTAAGTTGATGGGTTCCCTCTGTACTTCAATATTGGAATTCCAAAATAATTTAGAAGGAAATAAAGACTTAAATCAGAAAACCAGTCAAACTTCTATTTAAACCCCATCAACTTAATGTGTGTCAGTGATTTGCCAAATTAGTCCTAAGTGCAAGCAGTAAGTGAGTCCTAAATGGGAACAATAACATTTCTGTGACAGCACTTTCTCAGAGATGGAGGAATTGACTTCTGTGGGGTATTGCCTAATGGCCTTTCCATCTATTCTCCCTGGACCCTCTTATTTTATGTTTCTATCTACTGAGTCTTAGGCACTGGTTGTGATTAATGCACTTTTGAAGCAGCTATCCAGTGACAGATCAGATATTAGGCTCTAAGATGCTGATTTGATGGCAAGTCTGACATTCAGTAGATTATCAGCAAACATCTAACACAGGAAAAGAATAACATGTGCATGCAAAAATTCTTTAAAAATATTTTAAAAAACAATGCAAATCCCAGCAATAAAGTTATTTCAAATTTCTATTTGCAATTCACTACTATTTAGACTTTTACACCTGATTTCTCTAATAACTATGTAAATAATTATTAGCTTGATGATCACAACAAAACTGACAGATGTGGAGCAGTAATGCTTGGTATGGATATTTTCAAGATCAATTCTTAAGGCTGTGCATTGTTAAGTAGAACAAGATCCCAGCCTCTTTGTGAAGGGAGCCAGGATAGTTCTCATTTGATGCCAATCTGTCCTTTAGATTTCTGTTCCTGTCACAGGTTTCTTGAGAAATTTTTTTTGGCTTGTTGCTGCTTTTGTTTCTTGTTTTTCCCTCCTCATCATTCACACTGTAATTCTATAAGAGCTGTTCCTATAACTCTCTGTAGTGGAGCTTAACTTGCTGGAAGCAAGGCTGGCGTTTAGTCAAGAATTTTAAGCCAACTACATGTAACATAGACATTGTTTACCCTCACAAGAAGAATTCGTTTTTGTTTTTTTTCTTTATGATTACTGAGTGAAATTATGGCAGTTTACAAAAACTTAAGATTTGACCATTACCATTCCATGCATTGCCTGTCATCTGTCATATGTGTGAGGGCAAAGAGGCAGCAGAACTGTCTGATCATGAAGATTTTCAGTGATGCTGTTATGCAATAAAGATGGACCCATTAATTATTAAGGTCATCGTAATATAATTGTACACAGAACAGCCAATGTACCTGCAGCCATTACCAGGATTTATATTTATTTCTCTTGTCTTTTAACAAACCTAAGAACAGAGAACAGCTAATAACACTGAAATCACAGACTCAGCAAATGACATCATTTGCATGAATAATGGCAAAAAAAAACCAGATCTGTTTGATGGGGATAAAATTTGAAATGTCAGTGATGTGTTGTTAGGAATGTCATCTATCCATAGGATCCTATATAAAGTAAGCTTACAGGTCATCTCCTTCTCCAGGACCCTCCTATATTTTCCTTCTAAGGACCATGGTCACATTCTTGATCATTAATGGATGGATCTCTGTATATCAAGCACAGAAAACTTGATTTAAAGAACAGGAAAGATGGTATGTCATTTAAAGTGAGGGTTTTCTGAGACCTTAACCTGATAGGTGGCACCCACATTTATTTTGCCACTGACTGTTTGATTTTGGTAAAATAATTTAATTTCTTTCCAGTTTCTGCACCTATAACATAGGAGATACACTATCACATCAGAATTTCCCTTACTAAATGAGCTGATAAAATTCTCATGTCACCAGGAACTGCAAGACGAGAGAAGGAAGAGCTTGGAGGGAAAATCACAAGAAAGTGATGACAAGAGTTTGCTTGGAGGTTTCACTGCTCTAAGTTTGTACAGAGTAAAAATAAATAGGAATCCCAAAGTAACCTAAAATTTCAGTGACAGCAACACCTGCCAGCCTGACCCTCTCTCAGCCAATGCAGTTCTACCACTCCTAGAATGTCAGAGTCTTTGTGTCACAGCCATGACTGCTGGAAAGCCACCTGGGGATTGTGCATCACCACTGGGCTACTCCTCTCATAGAAGACTATCCTTGGAATTTGTTCATTAGTGCTAAATGTTCTCTGAGGTGCTTAGGTACTATTTTTGCATGGAAAGCTAAAGAATACTTCCATCCTTGGGTGGAAGTTCACAGTAATCTATTTTCTATTTTTTTTTAATGTACCCAAAAAAAAGCGCATTCCTTTTTAATTAAAATCAGTAGTACCCAAGGGTTTTTCTTGATTTGCAAGGTGAAATTGAGCCTGAAGGTTTAAACATCAAGTGTTGTTTATGGGCATTTACACTTAGGGAGACAAAATTTGAGATGATGGCTGTGGCTTGACATCAGCATCAACGACAGTACAATATCCAATATATATGGATTTGTTTTTCATCAACCGTGTCAAATAAAATATTGTGAAAAGAAAATCAAATATCACCATCATATGACAATATGGTGGTAGTAGACCTTGAAAAAGGTCAAAAGAAGGATACTTTTTAATCAGTTTTATTACAGATCTACCTCTTCTATTGAAAATTACTATGTAGAAAGAATAATTGTATTGTCCAGCACCAAGGAACTGCTTCTGTACTAAATCTCTTCTGTATAGCTTATCATATTTTTTGCACAATATGGCTCTTCCATGGCACTACATCTTTTTTCTGAGATAAATTCAAGCAAAAACAAACAGAATTAAGGAAGTTAATGGAGTGCTTACACATACATAACCCTTCTCTCTTACATGGTGTTCACAGGCCAGACCCAGGGATGCCGTCAAGAGTTTCCACACAGCAATACAGATTTTGAAAAGCCAGAATTCAGAATCCACTGGAAACAGCAAATTTGGTAGAGATTTCACATCAAGTGACTACTGATTTCAGCTGCAATAGTGTGAATCTGCTTTCCAAAGAGATATCATAAAGAGGAGATGGTGCAATTGGAAAAGCAGCTTGCAGCAGAGTAGAATACAAATTAGACCCCTCATTCCTCCCCTTCCACCAGCACTGATCCTGCTGCTGTGGCTGACTGGAATGTCCCTATATTGAATTAACATTTTGTAGTGAATTCAGTCATGGCTGCTGCTCTGCTTAGGGAAGATTCTTGAAGCCTGATTGAAGGTCAACACTGCAAAGGCATGAAAAGATCTTTTGACTGCCTCTCACTTGCTGGCCCACTCCTGTAGAAAAATATTCTTTCCATACAGATGCTAATAGGGAGTATAAGAAGGACCTAGGAAAGAACTAGGCAGAAGTCACTCTCTGTATAAGTACAAGTACAGAGGGCAAAAGTAGTTTAAGAGCAGGGTGCTGTGCTACATAAGGAGACGTTGATGTGTAAGAAGAACTTACTGAACGATTCACCAAGCCTGAAAAATTAGGTTTTCCTGATATATTAAGTGTAAGGTAAGACATTAGGAACTTCTGTATTAAAAAAATAGAAGTCTTGTTTGTTTTAAGAATGCAGGCATCCTCAAAGCTATTTAGAAATGTCTTTGTTAAGCCTCCTTTCCATGCTTTTTTGTCACCTTGTGACCAAGAACCCTCAGTTTCAGATGAATACTTGGGAGTTTGGGAAGTGTCTAGCTAAAAATCAAGGGGTTTCTAGTATGTCTGTGAGATTATGCTCTGTGTTTCAAAAAGGGAAGAAAAATGTTCCTTAGCAAGGCAGACTGTCAGACTGCATGAGGAGGGTAAGCAGAAGTGTTACATCTGTGAAAGGAAGTCTATAAATGGAGACGTGGCCCATATTCTCCAGTTTTGGAAGGAATAGTTGGAAACATGATTTGGAGATAGACATTGTTTTCATATGAAGAATATTTGTTGGTAACATACCTTAATGTTTTGCATTGACTGACCCCATATTCATGACTGGTTCCAAGAAAACAATTTTCTTATCTGACCCTTTGGGATATTTGAATAAATTATAGAGAAAAAAGTAGTTACAGCTAGCTGTAACAGCAGAGTGAGAATGTACTGAATTACTCAGAAGAGATAAAACTGAGTTACTTTTGTTGTAAATTTAATTTTTACGGCAGCACTCCCACTAGCCTAATCATAGTTCAGCATATTGGGAATTCTTTCTCTTAATCACTCATTCTTTCTCTGACTTTGGCTTTTGGATAACATTTTTGTTATGTGCATACAATGTATAATAGTGTATGACTATAAATCCCACACTGAAGTTATACACAAGCTCCTAAATCACTCACTGCATGGAAAAGGCTTTCATTTCAGTCATTTCATCACTTTCATCTCGTTGACAGTATATCACATTTTTGCCTTTGTTGCAAAGGGTGTAACTTACAGATGCACTTGGATAGAAAACAAAAAACCTCACTTTCAGGGAATTCTTTCTGTTACAGGTCATCAGTCTTATATGCAGAAAGGCTACAGTTAGAGCCTGTCTGCCTTATTTGCTGCATCTACTGCTTCTCATAAAGTTCTTTGCAGCAAAAGAACACTTAATCACTCAGAGTGATGCCTGATGCATTGGGACATCTGAATCACAATACTGTTGAGTACAGGATGGTATTATCCATCTTTTACATGTATTTAAATACCTTTAGAACACCCTTTAGGACAGTATCCCTATGTTGCTTACCCACATGACAGATTACCCTTTCTGAGGGTGCAGCAGCACCCCGGGCAGGGCTGTATAAGAATGCACTCCTGTAGCTATGCAGGAGGGTGCAGGGTGGGCTGAATGCCTTAGCTCCAGGTTGGTTTGGGAATCCCTGCACTTCACAGTCAACATTGTCATGGATCTTCTGTGTCCCATCCTCTCTTTGTACAGTTGGGGCACCAAAAGGATTCAAATATCCTTATTTTCTCTTTCTCTGGGTCATCCCATTTCTCTGTTATCTTTGTTAATTGAGCTCTGGCTTCACATTTATTTTGAAAATGGTGAACTGAAGGCCAGAGAGGCGAAATGAATTGCCCAAGGGCACATAGGAATTCTGTGGCAAAGTCATGGAGACATTAAAGCACATTAATTATTGAAGTAACCTGTTATTTAAATGGAGGTTGTGCACAGGAGCATGTGGAGTGCAGAGCAGTGGAAACTTGAACCAGTTAATCTATCAGCACAAAGCAGTGCATTACGTTCTCACCAGTTCATTTTCCAGTTTGACTTCAGTTTGTTGGCTCTGTGTGGTGGCCAAGCTGATACACTTTGGTTCCAGAAGGACTCGTGAGCTGAGCCCACAGCCATGTGAAAGCTGAGGCTGCAGCCTTGCTGCCTGATGAGCAGTCTCCTCTTGTGCCTTCTAACCACACTTGGATACAGCTCCTGTTTCAGTGTGCCACGGAGAGGGAGCTTGGCTCTCTCTGTATCTGCCTTTGGGAAGATGCTTTTTGTGTCCTCTGCTCCTTGGCTGTGAATTTTGGATGTATACGATGGGAGACATACACGAGGCTCTGTCTACCTCACCCATCCAGTCTCTGTGTGGCTGCTTTCTCTTAGGACTATCTCCTTTTAAGTACACTAATGCAGAAGGGCAGGCACATCACTTTCCGTATTCCTGAATCTGACTGAGATCTATTCATGGCCTTATTTATAATTGACAACATACTGTAATTAGAATTATATATTAACATTATATTTTCCAAGCAACATTAATGGAAGTAAAGGTAATGAGAATATTAGCTGTCTTAATGCGGAAACTATGGGATTATCCTTATGTACTGTTCCTTAGAAACCAGAAATTATACACAGTCCCCTGACTGCATATATATATATATATATATATATATATATATATATATATATATAAAATATATCCTGTGGTCTGGCATTTCTTTGGCAATTGCCAACAATTTAAGTCCCAATAGCCTAAGTGTCTAGTGGAAAGAAAAGCATCAATTTTGTCACAGCAATACTTGCAAAGTCAGCTGAGTTAGCTGCAGCTTCAGGGGCTCCTGAAAGCAAATGCCTTCACATCCAGCTCAGAGCCACACAACCCCTCAGAGCTGTTGTCACAGCTCCTCAGAGGCCAGGGAATCCAGTGTGGCAAAGCCACTACATCACAGCTCCAGCCTTTGGGATGGCTCTTCCTTCTGCTGCTGGTCCTCACTGAGGTCTCTTGGGCAGAACCAGGGAGGAGCAGAGATGGGCTCAGCAGCAGAAAGACCATTAGCCAACTCTTGCTGGTGGAGAATAGCAAATCCTTGTCTCCTCAGGGAAAACTGCGCTTCACAAGCAAATGAGGAGCCTTTGGATCAGCACTCACAGTTGCTTTTGTTCTCACTACCTGCTACATATAACAAGTGCTTGCTAATCATGTAAATTAATACAAATGCTGTGAAACAAAGGTTCTTTTGCTGAACCTCTACCAAACATGCATTTCCATAAAAGAAGTTGTATCCTTAATTTCTGTTGCAGTCCCACTCTTTATTATGTCTGCATTTTGTTAGAATAATAGGCAAATACAGCATTTTGCTTTCTTGGCTCTCTCTTACTAAAAACCTCACACTCATGTTTATCTCCTCAGACAGTCTTGGCTCTTGCTTTGTGACTGGATGTTGTTTGAAGTGAAGAAAAACCTGAATGCCTCTTAGAGCACCATCATTTAATCTTTCTCAGAAAGCTTCTGTAGTCCCTTAATTTGAGGATTATACCTAAAGGCTCTATTAAAATGATCATTGAACAGGAATCAAAAGGAGTTGTGTCTGACACAGCCACAAATTTTTTAAAAAATTAAAATTAACCCTAAATATTGTTTTCCCAAAAATAATCAACAGCAGAGCACAAAAGCTACTTTTATGTTTGTGTGTGGTGTGATGGATAGTTCTATAGTGAGTTATATGCTGAGAAAACAGAATAAGTTACTTAGTGTGTAGAAGAAGAGGTATGGAAAAAAATGAAGGGAATCAAAGTATGCAATGAAATCAGCATATAGGTAAGGATTAAGCTTCCTCAGTTTTACATAGGATTATGAATCCTGAAAGGTGGCTTAACTTATATTCAGAGTCAGTTTTATAATCAACAGAAATATTGAATCTATTAAATGGAGATGATTGGTAAGGCACCATACAGATCTAGACAGGGGGTTAATTTCCTTCTGAAGCGTGACAGACTTGTGCCATTATTCCTAGTTTACATCACTTTTAAAGAGAGACAGTTTATGATATCCAGGTCACTGGATTTGGTTTGAATTCATCTCCAGCTTGTCGATTATTGTGAGGGGACATGTTAAAAGAGATATTTGGTTAAATATCATCCTCACTAGCCCCTGTAAAATGCAAATCCTGCGCTGCTCCTGCAACCAGCAGTCAGACTATCCTTTCCTACTTCTTGTCAGCTAGCAATAAAACACCAGATGGTGTCCTTCCAGAAATAAATTCATTATAGTTTCATTTTGGGTTTTCTTAAAGAATTTAGAGACAGAACTTCAGCTAATGCAAATCAACACAGTGCCGCTGAAGTCAAAGCTGTGACATTTTATACCATCTGAGTATTATAAACTAATATTTTTAACTTTTTGGAAGGAATACCATATCCTTTCTCCTCACATTTAGCAAGTTTCATTGCACAGTTTGTGCTGGCCACCTTAACCAGGATTCATGACTGGTGTTCCTCGTTATACAGAAATTCACAGGCCATGTCGTTTTGTATATTGGATTAGACTAAGTCACTGTTAAGACTCCTGTAACCATTATCATTTAATGTCCTTGTTTATCACCATCTGAGACGCTAGGATACCCATTAGCTTCCTCTGGTGACACACACGACTATTCACAAAAGAATATTTTAAGTGCCTCTGGCATCTGAATAACCTTGTGATGCTTATGGTTCTGTGTGTGTTTAGTTTTCCCTAATTTCAAATATCAAATGAGGACAGAAGTCTTCAATTGTATCCTTAACCTAGACAGACAAATAATTCTAATAGTAAAGCATCTTAAAAGAAGCCTTGAGCATTCCTCAGATAAATCAATTAAGACTCCTTTCAGAATTGTTATTATGCTCTAGCAATTAGTCATTGTTTAGTCAAGCTGTGCATACTTATCTCTTTTTTATATCACTCCTTCCAGCCTCACAATAACTTTTGTTCCTTTTCTCCCAGCTCCCTCCAGCTTATCTGTGTCCTCCTGGCAACACTGTGCCCAGAAGTGAGCCTGAATTTCCATGCAGATGGAAAGCTGCAAAGTTAAAAACACCTACAGAGCCACAATCCACAAAACGGGGAGTCTCTGCCACCCCATTCCAAAAGTGAATGTTAAAATATCTAGACACACATTACTGGCTGTCAGTACCAGCTGCACAACATATAGGTAATAAAAGCCCAAGGGGAAAAAGGTGATCATTTAATCTGCCTTTACCATTTATCATGTGTCCTCACAAGAACACTTTCATCTCGTTTCTCATACCACAGATAAAATTGTTCCACCAACTGCTGCTCCCCCATATGCCTTGCCTTCCAGTCTTGGGGAGCATCAATGTGAAAGAGGCTTTTTAGAACTTTTATTTAGCATTGCCAAAATTAACTAACTTGTGTTCTGCAAACAGATGGGGGGTGACCTGGGATTTGGAATTCAGCTGCTTCTCAGGCAAAAAATTCTTTAAAAAATCTCCCAAGAAGAGATGTAGGAAGGAAACAGGTGCTTGCAAGAAAACAGTTGCACTTATTTATCAAAACCACTAGAAGAAGATCATCAATTTTATTCCTCCCACTTGGTGATACAACTAAAAAAAAAAGAGGGTGACATTGGGTGCCACGGTGACATCTGAGATGACACATTTGTGAGGCTGAACTCACCCAGGGTTTTTAGGAATCAAACCCACTTAGCCCATCATGTTATCCTGTACCTAGTCAGCTTGCCTCTTTGCACCTCTTACCAAAATGTGCTCTGCCCTGCTGACACCAGCCACACGTGGCAGCTCCATTTCTGTCCCCATACATGACCACCCACCCTTGTGGGGCTCATGCTTGTGAGCAGTCTCTAGCAGATGCCCCCCAGCTCTCAGAGCCTCAAGCCGTGGTGGAGGTGGAGGTGATGCTGCAGGGCAGAGCCGTGGGTTAATATTGTATAACCCCACACCACATGCTGGGCCACTCTGGCAAAATACAGCTTTCCACCTTGTTTCAGTCCTTTCACTGCCCTTACCCTAATGCAACCCTGGGTGCTACTTATTGTCTCCTTCTTAAGCTTTGCTTTACAGTACAAAATTTTATCCCTGTGTGATACAAATTGTATCCTGTGTGATCTAAATACTGCAGGTCTTTTTTCATCTGAGCACCCCAAATGTTGAGCTAAACAACAGTAAGAGTGCCTCTGTATTTAAAATATCTGAGTTAAGCACAGATTTATAAAGCTTTTGGTCACCTGGTGAAGGACAGTCCTTCTTCTCCCCAGCTTAGGTTTGCCACATTCATTCACCCAATGTTCATTTATTCTAAAACTCTGTTTTGCCACTTGGTAATGCATAGAGGGCTTATTACACCAAACATCAAGTTGAAGAGATGTCAGAAGTTAATACACAAGTAACAGTAAAACACCATCCTTAGAAACGCCACATCATGATTTTTGTGTGAGAAAACACAGTGTGCTAAAAAGAAAAAAAATGCATCCTTTCCTGCAATGGTTTTTAATTCTTCCTGTATATCTATATCTCATCCTCTGCTGAGTAAGGCCTTTATTATTTATTTTTTTTAAGGGGAAATACACTGAGTGTTTTGTATTGTTCTGATTTTAACTTTGTTTTTCTGAGAAGGCCTAATTCCAGGGGGAGTGTTACAGTCTGTACGAGCTCCATTGTACTTCTCATGCACAGAGGCACATTGCAGATCAAAAGCAAGTGAAAATGCTGGGTTTGTTTTAGGTTTCATTTTACAGTCACGATGGTGAATACATCTGTTTGTGTCACTAACCTAGAATATATCATTTTATGGTTCTCAGAGGTTATTTATAATTGAATTATAGGATGTTTCATGATTCTTTGGAATGGCATTTACAGAAGGCAATACCAAGTTCAGTAGTTCACTTGCAACAAAAAATGTGAAGAAAACACCCTATAATTCATTTTTAAGTACCTTCTAGAAATCATATAATTATACCATATGACAGTGTTGAAAAAGGAAGTATAAATTTTTGAATGATTTGTATTGCGGTTTTTAATCAAGTTTATATGTATACAGACTGGCACACAGTAGCAAAGACTAGGCAGGTTACAATGAGAACAACATTGATTTTTTGGCTTTAGATCTGATCTTGAGTCAGTGCTGGTTTCAAACACCAGAGTGCTTCCCTGATGCACATTATAGACAGGTTTGGGAGCAATAGGAAGAGAAGAGAACTTTCTCCTGCAGCATTTCCAGGCAGAAACAGAAGTGCAGAGCATCTTGTAAGCTGGTACAATCCACAACAGGATGGCAGAGCCATCAAGGGTCACTCCAGAGGCCTCTCCATTGCCTGGGGAGGAGAACCCACACAATTCCCAAGCTCCAGGCCAAGCCCACAGCACCTCAGCTGCTGCAAGCAGCCATGGCCCCATTCCTGCCCTGGGGAGAGGAGACTGCACATTGGAGGCATCCAGAAACTCCATTTGAGCGCTGGCATCAGGGAGGAGAGTGATAAATCTGCCCAGCCCCCACTGACTGGTCAAGGTTTAAAAGGATGATATAGTTTGGGATTTAAAGGTATTTGTAAATTCATCAACAAACTTAAATTTCAGTCTCTGCTGTTTCCCACACACGCTGAGAAATGGCTTCAGAGCTAGAAAAAGCAGTCAGCACTTTCTTTCACAAGCCACTGCACAAAATAAATATACAGCAGAAAATGGGTGTAGATGTCTCTCTTACTCGTCTTAACAGGACCAAATGCCAAGACAGAAACTTTTATATTCCAATCTGGCAACAAAACACAATCCTGTTCCTAAACAATATAAATGGCCAGAACCACAACTGATGGCATTTTTTTTTCCTTTTTGACTTCCTTGTATGTTATTTGCTTTGGCTTGTCCTTTGTTTATCTGGACAATAAATAATCTGCAGCAGGAACAATATATTGTTGTATATTTGTAAAATGCACAGCAAAAAAAGGTCCTTAGCTTGACTAAATCCTCAGAAATGTCAGATTGAACTTAATAAATAATGATAGCAAATTAATTCAATTTAGAGGAATTATTTTTATTTATCCCATTTGATCAATTCAGACTGAAGTTATTGACAATGTTTGGTTTTAGCATGAGTGTTTTAGAGGAAACAGGATGAGTGAGCTCATAGAAAAAGCCAAAAAGGAAACAAAGAATGAAATAAAAGAACAGAAAAGAAGAAAGAATGTCCTGTGAGTCATTTTACACAGGAGAGAAAATACTGGAAATATGCAGTCTTGACTTCAAAAAAAGACTAACGTGAGCTTTTTAGTCCAGAACTATTGCAATTGTTTAACTTGAAAATTGTGTGCAAATAATCCACCCTGGTTTCTGAGAAATTCACTGATTTCTGAGAAATTCTTCACCTTGCACACACTCCTTAGCAAGCATGTGGTGGTGGTCACAGCTGGACAAAATAGCAATTTATGGATTACAAAGACACACTTCTATCTGAAAAAAGGGCAAATGAGGTGTCCAGACCCCTCAGAATGTGTGGAAAGACAAGCCTGGTTGTTGTGCTCTATAGAGAAAAATTTTATTGTCAGATTTTACCATTGCAGCTTTTAAATATATCATTATTATTATTATTAATAATATTATTATTATTTTATTCTTTGGTGAGAAATCTGCTTTGTACATCAAAAAATATTTCTAGCAGGAGGGATGGCAGGTTGGATTTCTCAGGGAGTAGAAGGCAGGTGCTCGCTGCTTCTTGGGGCAGCAGCTCTTGGGAAGAGTCTGTGAAAGGTAAATAAGACATTTTAGTGCCAGGCAGCGTTTGCAATGAACTGGCAACTTGCAGGTAGCAAGGCAAGAGTTTCACAGGATCAGCCCACACAGCAGTGGCACTCTGCCTGCCATCTATTACGTTACCTGACGTGGGGCATGCTCCTGTCACCTCACCTGAAATGTGCACTTTGGGGAAACACTCCCCGGGTCCCACACCTCAGTGCTTGACAACTGGCAGCTTTAATGGCCTAGGAGATGTATTGACTTAGGAAAAAGGTATTCTCTTCCTGCACATTAGCTGACACATAAATCAACCAAACTTAAAAAAAGCTGAGAAAATATAATTAATACAAGGTAACAAGTCAAAGTCAAACCTGAATACCCTTTTCATTTTAACCTTCTAAAGAGTGTGAAGGCTATAAAAAAATAGGTAGAACATTTCTTAACAGTCTGGAAAGTCTTGTTTCCATTTTTCTGGGAAACACTTTCAAGTTTTGCCTTTCTCTTCTGAAAAGCAAACAAGAAATAAAAGGAAGTAGGGGGTTTATTCCCCTTCTTCTTCTCAAAAAGGAAGTCTCTGTTGTTTTTGATTTAACAGGCAAATTCTAAAAGAAAAAATATTTTACTGAGGTCAACAAAATATCCACTTTCTTCAGCACAGAAAAATAATTTCCTAGGGAAAATAGCACCTTGCATAGAGCTTTAAAGATGCTGCTGTTTCTTATTGCCTGTGCTGTTGATTCATAGGACATCAAGGTATATTCTTGGTGAAATGTAAGTTATGTGAGCAGAATAACCCTGCAGCAGAGTGTGTATTTATGCAAAACACCTCTGATTATTTTCTTTGCAGTTTATCTGTGCTTTGCTTATGGACCAGGTGCAGCAGGGAAGTCTGGGGCTGCCCTACCGCATGACCTGATCCATCCCCTGCCATGAATCTGAACACAGCATAGCACAGGGGAGCAATATCAGTGCAGTCACTTTTGTGCTGTTCCATCCCAAAAAAAGGCATATCCATACCCAGCAGATGGGGCAGAGCCACAGACAGGCTCTGGATGACAACAGCCAGTGCAGACAGGCAGGTGGGAGCAGCTGCTGACACCCATGCCCAGGGTGTGAGACTTGACCAATATTCCAGGACACCTCAAAGACACCTGAGAGCAGGCTACACTGCCCCTTGAAAGCCTTAGCTGTGTAGCAAATAATTTCAGGGGCCCCAAGGTGATTAATTACATTCTGCATTCAGAGGCAAGTGCATTTCCAGCTCTCCTGCACACAACTGTACCCACAGCCCCTTGAATCCAGGCTCTCTAAATCTGAAAATTGGAGGCTGAGAAAATGAATCAGGAGGAGGAAGTAATTAGAGTTGGGATGTCACACTAAATCACAGGCCCTGGTTAGTCAAGCAGCTTGCTTCTGACAGCACCAGTTGGATGCAATGAATAGTGGACAGTGGTAGAGTTTAATATTTTAGCACCTGCTTTATTTTGCATGCAGGAAACCAGCTACATATTCACATTTAAATAAATCTGCAGTCACAGGCAGCTTTTTCAGGGGGAGAGCTGCCTGCTGCCTGTTAGCTCACACATGGCCACTTTAAACCTCTGCAGAGCCAAAGGGTAAGGTACAAGTAGGACTGACAGAGAAAGGAAAAATGGCATAAACCTTTTGTACTTTGCAAAACTACTGATGCTTCTATATTTGAGTTGGCTTCGAGGCTTTTTTGAGGTGAGGGCACTGTTATAGCAAGACTACTTTGTAGATTAAAAATGAGGACATGGAGAAAAAGATGTAATTTAGTTTGAGTAAGGGCTAGTCTGGTGGTCAGGACTGTCACCTGAATCAGTGACAGGTTTAGTGCTTCTTAGTTTCTGGGGCTCATAACAGAAGACTTTACGGTGCACTTTCTGTGCACGTGTGTGTGCAGTCACATAGAATTCAATATGTAAGTATTTGATGTGTATGGGCATCCAGCAGCTTCAAAGAACAACATAGAATAAAACAAGAACAGCACAACTTATTCATCCACAAGAAAAAGCAACTGAGTGAGAATATTTTGTAGCTACTCATCTGGAAAAACAAAATAGCCATTTACCTGTAAAAGACCTTGTGAATTTTTCCTTCTTGACCTCAGACCTCATTGCCTGTCCCTGCAAATCTGGGCCCAGCCCCACTGATGGATGGCTGCTGTGCAGGGCCAGTGGCACTCCCTGTTCAGGTGTTCCCTGTGTCCTGTGCTGCTGGGCTGGGTGTCAGCATGCAGAGTGTCTGTGTGCCGTGCAGGAGCAAAATAACACAAAGATTTTACCAAGGGCTATAAATCCCTCTTAGGGAGGGACCCCGCCGCCCCCAGGGCAAGAGCCACTCAAGCACAAGGTGTGGAAGGATCCCCTGAGGTTCAAGAAGTTGCTCTGCACCATAAATGGCACTTATAACTACAGTGGGTTTCTGTTCCTGCTGCTGGGGAACTATTTGGTTTTCACAAATCAAACAAAATTTTTAAAAAGAAAAAAAAAAGAATTTTTAATTACAACTGGATTTTAACTACTCTTCAGATTTCTAGCAAGCAATCAACTGGAATCTAAGTTTTATGATTATTCCACTGTTTCCTTCACTAGACCTGTGGAATAGGATGTTGTGTGGGCCTTGATTTCATCTAGGAGTGCGTAAATAATTTACTTCATTGGCAATTAAATTGAACTTTAAATTATTAAATATTTTTGGTTGTTATCAATATGACTAAAAATCTAATAAGTGTTGAATGTTAGCATTTTCGATGTTGGATATTATATAACTAAATATAGTTTGATCAATATTGGCTATAATGTAGAGATTGATCCAACTGACTGCACTGTTTTTGGCTTCTATTAAAAAAATAAAGAAAAATAAAGAAAATTGAGGAAAATGTCAAGACTACAATTAAAAGCCATAATAGAAATACAATTTAAAATCTCTGTTATCCTAGAAGGGCAGATTTTGATCTCAGATGAGATGTTGCCATTGAATTCAAGGTACCAGACCTGCAGGAGGGGGCTGGAGGACATTTCTGACTGGGCTGTGTAAACAAGCTCTATCCAAAATGGGCTGAACTCAGCTCCCAAGGGCTTTGATGGGAGAGACATCCATAGCTCCTATGTGGACAGAGAGGCAGGGCACTGACACAGGGTTACCTTCCCTTCCCTGACATAAGCCCTGCCCTAAGCCCTGCCAGCCAATCCATCTCCCTCCACTCCTGTGGGGGTCTGCAAGCAGGAGCAAGGGCTCAGCATCAAGCTGCTCCCAATCCTCCCTCCACACTTGTTTCAAGAGCTTTTCCCTTCCTGATGCTGGGTACAGTGAGGCCCTTGAGTTTCCCCAGTGCAGAAGTCAGCAGTGACTGCAAGGAATATGATGATAAAAATGTAGGTTATATATAGTGAGGTTGTTCAGTAGGTCTAAATATAGTTCTTTTTTTAATATTTTTGGTTTCTCTCCATTAACCCTGGCATTCCAAAGTAGAAGAATATTAGTGATGCACTGTGATACTAAAATAATAATGAAATTGTGAATTCATCTTCTTTTGTCTTTATCATCCAGTGCAGAATGTCCTCATAATGTACTTAGAAGTTAATTTAGGTCCCAGGTGTACTTGACTGCTGATGCAGGTGGGTTTTATTTATGTGAGTGTGGTGATAAAGGGCTCTAACCATCAGCCAGAGTTACTGTGATCTATTGAAGAATTTATTTTAATTTTACCTAATTTTCAAAATCCCTTTTATTCTTTTGTGAAAGAACAAATATACCTCCAATAAATATAAACCACATTTTTAGACACCCCACAAATAACCTGAAGACCTCTTAAGCTGGGAGTCCAGACAACCTACTCAAGAATGCCTAACATCCTCTAGAAAAATCATAAAGAGAAGCAAAGGGAAGAATGAAAAAAATTACAGAAAAAGACTGGGGTTTCCCAGGAAACAGAATTTCTGTTTCATGAGAAATTTTGACATAATGAATATGCATCCTGAAATTGTAATGGAAAGTGTTAACAGTACACAACCAGGGATATTAAAATAGAACTGATAATCAAGAATTAAAATAATTCTTCAGTGCTACATGATTATTAATCAAGTTATTTATCTTAATAATAATAATAATAATATATGAGCTATAACATACAAAATACCAGAATTTTCCAGTATTCCTATTTTAAAATAATATTGTTTCCAATAGTAGTGCTAAAAAAAGTGCTTTAGTGCTCTCATTTTGTAAGAATAATCTGTCAAAACCCACTGTCTTCCACAATGCCTTATTTCAAAACCACTCAGGATTTTTGATAGAAACCTAAAATTTCACAGGATATCATGTTTTTCCATTTACACTCCTCTTTTTGCAGGTAAAGGACAGATGTGTACACTTCTGAAGCAATTAAACCTCTTTTCTCTGGAGTTCGGATGGTGTAGGCTGATCCTTGCAGGGCTGCCAGAGCCACACAGGCTCTGCAATGGGAGGATGAGCGCAGAGATATTTTGCAGCATCAATCACTCTGAACCAGCAAAAGCTGCAGCACCATACCTCAGTGCCACCGAAGCACCGGGCTTCAGTTTTACAGTGACACCTCCAGCTTGTACTTAGAAGGCAGAGAAGTATCTGTTACTACATATCTAGGAACCAAGCGAGAGCTGTTTCTGCCCTTGGTGCCAGCTGAAGACAAGTTCATTCAGCAACAGCAGATTTGTAAGCAATCCTTTTTACCCCATTCTTCTGTCCAACGCCTGCAGAACTCATTTTCCTTTTCCTTAATTTGCTCGCTCTTTCTAGTCTTGCTCACCCTGACACAAACACTTCAGCAAAAGCAGTTATTTTTAATCCTTCTGCTTAACCAAGCCTTGGTGAGGCTCTGAGCCAAGCAGTGGAGACTGGTTGACCTTCCACCTTAGGTGTGGTGCTGGCACATCCCGTTCATCCCCCGGGCGCTGAGCTCCAGCGTCCTTCCCTGTCTTTTGTCACCTTACAGGCGGTTGTGTTAATATGCACTCCATTACTACTTTACTGATGAGACAGACTGCTGAGGATCAATATGTCTCTGCATTTGTCAGCCCTGTATACCCCAGAGTTAACTTCTCAGCTCTGCTGCCAGTGCTCGTGTCCCGCTGTGTAATCGTGGGGAATTGTCGATTCCTTATGCGGCATGTCCGTACTCCGGGCTTGGCGGGGTTGCTTTGCAGAACAAGTAAGAAAGATCCAAGTGTCGCATTTGTTTGGCTCCCACTGCTTGAGTAATAGTAGGTGCAGCCAAAACAGCAGAGGACAGCTTGCTTAGGGGGTCACTGCAGCTCAACAGCTCGCCATTGATGTTGTCAGGCAGACTTGGGAAAGATGCCCAAATGCTATCAACTAGAGGACATTGCATTTTAATGAAAGACAAAAAAAAAAAAAATCAAGATTAAAAAAAGAAGAAAGGTAAACTCCCTAGTCAAACATAATAAATAAAAGAAGAGATCTAATGGCACTTTTTTCCCCCTTGCTGCTCCCTTTTTCATGCCTTTGTCTTGATGCAGTAGCTTCAGGGAAAACAGCACTGGGATTACTGGGAACAAGTAACACAATCTACCACAAAAACTCTTAATTATAGAACAAATCTTTAAGAGACTTGGACATGAAATCCATATAATGAGTTTTAATAGGCAGGCAAATATCTTAAGCAATTTAGATGTGAAGCCTGTCCAGGCTGAACATGTATATGTTTTGGCTGAATTTTTTAAAGACTAAAACATGAATTTACCTCTGCATTACCTTGTGACTTCTTTCTGTCCTGTTTGTCTGAAGATAACATTGTGCAGAGATTTTGGGGAAATATGGCACATATTTCATGCAGCCCCAGGGGTACAAATACACTCTGGCATATCATACTGAATCAGGGCTCCAGATCAGGTGTCTCAGGTGTTTTGTTAACCAGTAAGGTTGCAAGATCACATGCATTATGCAATCTCATTATTTTAAATGTGCGAACACCAGTCTGGGTCATGCCACACGAAGTGGCAGTCATTGGTGACAGCAATACGTGTTTCAGATCTCCACACGTGTTTGTAGTAAAGCCTCAGGGCTCAGGGAGACATACCCTTTGGAATTTTCTCTGCTGACAAAGGACTACTTTCTTTTCCCACTTTACCAGCAAGAAATGTTCTGGTGAAATGTAGGAGGCAGAGTAACATTGTTGACAAAAATGAAGTAAGAGTGGAATAAACCAAAACAGTTACTGGGTGCTCATGTGCAGAGCTGAGGATGAGAAGTCAAAGGGAACCTCTGATATTTGTTTTACAAGAGTGATAAATTTTAAGTGCATCTTGACCAGACATCCTCACAACCCTGCCCAGCTTGTACTTGTGTCACCCTGTGTGGAGCCTGCTGAACAGACCAACTTGTGTCTTTTAAACTTAAACAGGGAGGGTGCTCTGGCATCAGGGGTGGCCCAGCTACCAGATGGCCCATCCAGCACCATATCCCATCTCTACCTGTGAAACTTTGGGAAAGTATAGGATGTAACCTGTGTAAAGGCCTCCTTGTGTCTGTCTGCCTGGGTTTTGCTATATTCATGCTGCAAAGAGATAATGGAGACTGGCTGTGAGATTGGAATTGCTGGCAGGTCTCCAGGAGTGACTACAGACAGTGCTGGGCTGGTTCTGCTCGGGGTAATGCAACAGCCTCCAGTGCAAAGCAGAACTTCAGGCAGGCACAGAGCAATTGCCTGAATTCTCACAGTGCTGCCCAGGAGCTGATAAACCCCAGCCACGAGACATGCAGCTCCTCTTCATGGAGCCCAGTAGCCTGGGAAGCCCTGAATTGCTTGCCCAGGGTGGTTCACTTGAGTGGTTTGCCTTGGAACCCCCTTCCTCCTGTCTTCTGAGCTGCCCCCAGAAGACTTATGCTGGGTTTTGATGGATCCCTACCTTGAGACAATGACACTTTATTTAATACAAGCTTATCACAAATATTTCATTTATTTCAATGGAAAAATCACAGATGTTATTTCTCTCAAAAGTAATGAGGATTGAAATAATCTTTCAAAATTCCTGATGACCAAAGAATGTAACACCTATTAAAGGTCATTTGTTGTCTTAATATTTGGTTTCTTCTCCAATTTAACAATTTCATGCGTGGATATGTAAACAGATTGGGTTTTTTTCCTCCTACCCTGCCCATCCCCAAAATGAGATTATGCCTATTGGTATCAGACATTAATACAGAGCTACCCAGATTTTCAGTGCTCTGATTCACTATCTCTACAAAAAATGAAGTTTTCCCATTGTTTGCAGAAATTCTTGATATAATGGCTCCAGTTTCCTTGTTAATTATTATTTTATTAATGATCTTTCAGACAGTTTTTCAAAGAGACTGTAAATCTCTCAGTAAAAGTAAAGGGCAGCTACTCACAGGAATAATCCCATTACAATCAGCTGCACTACTGTTTGTCATTTGGAGTGAAGTGCTGGAGCTCTGACCCTTACTGATTTACCACTCTTCATAATTAGTTGCAGTGATTAAAATGCATTTTAGATTACACTGCAGTTTCTCTCACTAAAAAGTTTTTTTCTTTTTATTACTGAGGACAAACTCAAGTTCTGAAGGTGAAAATTTGTCTTCCAGTATAAAAAAAAACAGCAGCAAAGAATAATTCCATAGATAAGGCTTACAAAAGAAATCAGAAGCAGAGATGCTTGGGCAAGGGGCAAGAAGTGTTGCTGAGGGTGGAGGGGCTGTTTTAGCTGACAGAGACAGCTCATGAAGGAATTGAGGAGAGTAGCTTAATGAAAGTGAAAACACTGCACAAAGCACTGACAGCAGCCCATGGAAATAATGAATCAATCTGTTGCATCTGTATCTAATTAAGAATCATTATAATACAGTCTTTTTCTCTAGTGATCAGGATTAGTGGATACCCCACAGGAAAGAGCTAATAAATAGAGTTTAAAAAAGGAGCTAATAAATACAGTTAAATTCAAGTGCCAGGATATTATGCAGCTTTATCTGGACTGTGATTCTCAAGCACTTTTCTTCAATAACCCCAAATCCAAGTAGCCTCTCTTTCCTGTGAGAGACACAACCAGGGTTCCTTTGAAGGCCTTTTCAAGGCAATGCAGAAAAAAAAAAAAATTAAGACAGATAAACACAAAAAATAAAGACAAAAGAAGCAGAATGCTTGGATGCTGCAAAAAATTTCTGGCAAGGGCTGACATTCTACTATCTCTCTGCTACAATTAGAAATGTAGTTTCCATAATTTTTCCTTTCCTCCCTTCCATTTCTCTTCTGCCTTTCCTTCTTCTTCCTCCTCCAAAAAAACCCCATTAAGTTGCTAAGAGCTTCATTTACTTTAAGCCTCTTTGAAGATCTGTGTCTGAATAACCCCTCAGGAGTTTGTATTACTAACGGGCTTCCTACAGCCAGATGACATATACCTTGAGAGTGGAAGGCATTCCTGTATTTTTTCCCTCCTGTCTGCAGAATATATTTTATTTAATGTTGTTTATTTGATTTCTGTTTTGTTTCTAGTTCAGAGGGGGATGGAGAAAAACTTCCTAGTTGAGGAAAAGGTGTTGTTATCCCATTTTTTTTCTTGCCTGTTAGGAGACTTTTCCAACTGTGATAGTTTAAATCCCAAGGGAAGCAATCTAGCATCATTTCTGTGATAAAGAGAGGAAAGCTATAGGGTGGAATCTCAAAGCTGTCCCTCACATCTCAGTGGAACTTGAGGTAAAATGTTTCAGTGCCCCTGTGAGGTCAGTTCTCTCCCCTGTGGTGGGGGCAGTGCTGGATGGAGACTGGTGAGAGGAGGGGGTGCTGGGAATTGTGCCAGGAAAACACTAAACTGAGCATCATTTGTTGTAGGCACTCCTGGGATGCTCTGCTGTGCCACCACCATGTGCAGCAAAGAGCATTGTTCCTCTAATGTTCCTCTCTCTTGGAATTGCAAGTGAATGTGCAGCCCAATTAGTGCAGCAGCTCAAAACAATAAACCCTCCAGAATCTCTGCTGGGGGAAGCATGCTTTTATCTATTTGGTAAATAATTTATTAATCACACTGATGTATCCTCCTTGACAGCAACAGAGCCAGATAAGTGATGGTTCAAAATCAATTTGTCATGGTCCAATGTGCACTCAGTGACCTACTTGGTCTGTTATATAGGTCAAACTTGTACATGATGCTTGGATAGCAGAGGCACTTCTTAAAAAAACAACAACAGCAACAACAAAACTCATGGCACAATTCAGACTGTGGGACCCTATGCTGGCTCAGGCTCAGACTCATACATAGCTAGAAAACTCAGATTACAGAGAGGATCAAGGACAAGGGGCTCATTAGGTGAAGTTTTGGGGTCTCAGTCTCTCAAAAATATCCTGTTCTGGGGGGCAGCAACAGTATGGGGGGTAGATCCATACTTTCTGACCTAATTCTGTGACCTTACTGTTGTCACACTGCCCTCTGTCATTGATAACACCCCTAGTATGCCCCTCGTATTTCTCTGCCTTGCTTCAGTCTCTACTTGTCCTGTTCCCCCCTACTCAGAACAGCTTTTTTCTTCAGATGAAAAAGGAAATTTTCTCCCTTCTCCTCTTTGTAACCCCTGCTGTGGAGCCCATACGAGTGTCACAGTTTGAAGCCTTGTGTTTCTGAGTGGCCTAGTTAAGGAACTACAAGATTTTAAGCTGCAGAGAGACAGAAATTAAAAGATGTGACAGAACTTCTGAGTAGCTGTTTTGTTGGTGGTCCCTTTGTGTCTTGGCTAAAATATTGGTTGCAATTTGTTGATGGAATTTGTATTTCATTGTATAATATCTTTGTATTTCATTAGGGCATGGTTCAGGGCTTTCCACCAGTGAGCCCTGGAGAGTGAAGAGGTGTGTGAGGTGACATGTTGAATGGGCAGTACTCACACTCCCAAAAATGTCAGGAAGTCTTGGAATGGTATACATGCCATATATAATCCATTTGTCATTAGAAAGACATTTTTCCTAAAATCCTATTAGTAACCACTGTTTTAGGAAGGTGACCTAGGCCTTATTCTTCTGAGGATTTTCACCAAAGCTGTTCTCTGTGGCTGGAGGGAGCCGGGCAACCAACTGGACCTGTGAGCTTTTCTTGTCTCTTCCGATGCACATAGTAGGTGGTAGGATTGGTTTGGGGTTTTTTTTGATTTTTTTGTTATTTGTTTGTTTTGCGATTTTATGTTTTTGTTTTTGTTTTTTTTTTTTTTTTTTGTAGATTTTGATCTTTTTACATAATGACTTAATTTTTAAATGAAATTTTAAGGAGTACTTCATGGCATGGTAGTGTAGAGTGGAGTCTTTCTTAATGCAGGAAACTGAACATGCATTCAATTGAATATGAAGGCACTGAATGTGCTGAATAACCTCTGTAGGCCACTGATGTCCTACATTTTACTGGATTCCTTCTGATTTTCTTGAAAGCATAAGAGGGGTTCTTTTCAATGAAAGGTGCAAATCTTTTTAAGGACTTTTCTCCTCACTCCTGCTTGGCACTGCCCCACTGCAGGGTCACAACCTTCAGTGCTCAGCATCAGGTTTCAGAGCTCCAGCATGTTCTGTATGGTTAGAACAAGAGAGTGGGGTGGGTGCCAGCTGCACATGGAAGGGATGGATGCAAGTGCAAGGATCCACCCTGAAGTAAGAGCACAGCAGAAATAAGGTCTAAAATGCTGGATTTGTTTGGGTTTTTGTTTTTTGATTTTTTTTTTTTTTAACTTGGAATCTGGATTTTTTTTCAGCTGTTACTAGTGGGAACTAATGCTTTCTAAGATAAAGCTGGTGAATACAGTCTAGTCTTTCAGTTCTTCTTTGTTTTAGTGTTATCACCCCATTCCTGGCACTGGTTTTAATTTCTCCAAAAATCTGTTTCATACTTGACTGGCACACTGAAAAGCAGCCAGGCTACCAGTGGGGGTACCACCACCATAGACAGGAACTAAAGGGACTGGAAACAAACCCATCAATGTGCGTTTTCAACTTTTGAAAAAAACAGTGTGTACCTGTAAGGATGCCTATAGTCCTAAAACAGGACAGATTTATTCACATTTTTCTTTCCATTTCATCAGAGGCACAGTAAATTCTAGAAACTGAGAAGGACCTTTGGGGTCATGGCATGAACTTCTTCCTTGGCCTTGGGAATTCAATAAAACTCCAGTCATGCCACCAAGAGTCTCTGCAAACAGTGTCTCCTCCTGTGCATTCCCTGAAGGGCACCCACATCCCTGGGTTTTGTACAAATCACACAGTACGCCCTGGAGACAGGATATAAATATTTTCTAAAACTAAAACCAGCATCTAAGTAAACAGACAAACCCCAGCAGGCTTTTTTTCAGCACTTTAGAATTGTTTGTGTTTTATCAGCCTTTAGTAATTTAATTGAAGGGTGATGCAAGACACAGGCCCATCAGGACCAAAAATATATTTGGTGGGATATTTTAATAAGATGAATCTTAATGTTTTCCATGAGGTGTCAGCAGTTCCTTAAACCAGTGCAGGGTTTGCAACAAATGGCTTCTTTTGCTGAGAATTCAAAAGATATTCTTTAAAGTCTGTGAACTGCCAGTGAGCTTCAATAGAACAAGTGTTCTCAAGGTGTATTTATGTTGCCTGTATAGCACTCCAAAGGATTTCTGCCAGCACACCCCATTACAATGAGTAATGTTTCCTTTAAATGTGAATGAAGAAGACTTAGATCTTGGTTAATTAAATAATCTTTTCCTTTTTTAAATTATTTACAATAGGAGACTGACACCAGCCCTCTAGTTTCCTACCCTGAACCTCAGGACATTATTGTGTTTACTTTGACAAAAGCTGAAGGGTCAAAACATTTGTGTTATCTATCTGTCAGGAAATGAAAGGGCAGAGAATATGTAATTAAGCACAGATTAATACTTCCAGAAGATTCATTAAAAAAACCCCAAACAACTAAAACCAAACCAAACTAAAAAATAAAAGCTGTTTCCTATGTGATGGGATGTATTGGAAGCCAGTTCTCAGCACAGCATTGATCATGGTGAAGCAGTACCAGGTAAGCTCTCATCTCCTCATTTTTATTTATTGCCCAGGGAGGCTGACAATTCTCCATGTGGAACTCTGCTTATAGCAGATTTATCTGTCGTGTGTAAGCAGCACACTGGCATCATGAATGTCCATCTATCAAAAATGCTGAAGCATCGCCTATGACGGAAGAAGGATGTTTTTGCTGAATGCAGAGCAAAGAAGGAGAATGTTAGCACTTTGAAAAGAGCAAGCAGCCAGTATTATATTCTCAAAATCAATTTACGTCAGGCAGGAAAGTGTGACAGGAGGAACAAAGTGCAGAGCAGGGCCAGCTTCTAAGAGTCTACCTAAGTACAAGTCTCCTTGGTGTCTGAACTCCAAAGACAAGAATAAATGCCTCTGTGTCAGTCTGAAGGAATTAGCAATTCTCTTTATCCAGTGCTTGGCTTTTTTTTTTTTTTTAATTTTTATTTTTATTTTAAACGTGTCTTTTGCTATAACATCTCTCTTTCCTGATTTAGAATTGGAAAGTATTAAGTTATACAATAGTGACTTCATTGCATTTTCATTTATTTTTTACTATTATAAGTCTAAGACTTCAAGCCCTGTGTCTCGAATCCATCTTGGTCTCATTGCAGAAAAAATCCCATAAGGTAGGGAAATTCTTTCCTAAATAAGTACATAAATAAATGCACCAATCAGGTTAACTCTTCTTTATGCAACTGGAGGTGCCTTTTACTGTTTTTTTTTTCCTAAAAAAGAATTTTATAGCTGTCAATTTACACCCTCAATTGTATCAATAATGTCAGTTATTAATTCCTGGTTCCTGCTGGATTTTGTCCCAGGGCATCTATGTCTTAAATCACCCAACTCTGGAGATATGCAGAAATACAGGACAAGAAACAACTTTTGAGTACTTGCAAGATCAGAAACAGAAAACTACAAGGGATCAGAAAGAATCTGGATGAAAATTAATACTCTCCAAAGCAATTACTGAAGGCTTCCTTTTGCAAATGGCAGCCAAAATGCACCTTTATATTGATATACAGAGGTCAAGATCACTGTCCACTTCTCTTGATTTCAACTGGGGCTGAAGGTGTTCAACTTTTCAGAAAATGAAATTAATGTGTCACAAGCTGGACATTCAGTTACAGTCTCTTGCTGAAAGTGTGACTTTATCTTCTGTTCCTCCACTTAGCCCACTTTAAAGAGGGATGAATGCTATTCACCTATCATGTAAATGTTCTGAGGCCTAATTAGTTAATGTGTGTAAATTGCTTTTGAGATGAACAGTGTTAAGTATTATTATTGCTATATTAATATATGGCCAGCAGCCAACCTTTCCATGTTGATGCAGGGTAATGGCAAAGCCGATCAAGTTCAGGATTTTATTGCTACTAATCTGAAACAACAAATAGGTTTTTGTGCATTTATCCAGGAACAAGTACAAGCAAACAATATCAATTTAGTCTGAATGCTAGTGAAGAGAGACAGCTGATATTTACTTTAAGGGAAGTTTTGCTATCTCAAAATATTACCTCAGCTTAAACATTCTGTGTGATTTTTTTCTTTAAGGAAATGGGGTAAATTCACAGTAAGATATTAGGTATTCCTTATTCCTTAGTTGAATTCACTAGTGTTTTCTTCGGTCTGTGTGGGAATGTATGTGCAATTTACTATACAGAGCAGAACGTTTCTTATGTGCAGTTTTTTGTAAGGGGAAATTTCTTTTTCTAAAATGTTAAAGAAGACTGAAGGAAAAGTTAGACTTCTCAAGGAATCAGTCAATAAATAGAGGACAGAAGAGAAGATGGTGTAAACTAAGAGAAGGGTTGTAGCCCTTCTCTCCCATTTCTAAATCCTGGTTCCCAGAAAATACAGAAAAGTGTTTACTGAAATCAACAGACATGACATGCACCAGGACAATCACACAGATCTGAACTAAGGATCTATTTACAGAACACTTTTTCAGGAGTAGTCCTATATCTTGATCAGTCAACAGACCACAGTCCAAATCCAGATATGTTCAACACTCCATTATAAGCAAACAGGGAAAAATATGATGTGATTTCTTCCCATTTATCCAGCTTATCTTGTAAGTGGTAGCTACAGAATCTGTCATATGATTTATTCCACCACACAGGAAAATGGTCACTCACTAAAAATTTATAGTTTCTGGTGGATTTCATGCATCTGTGAATCTTATGCCTTGACTTAGTTTGGAATTTACTCTTCATGGACAAGATTGTTTCATTTGCTTCACAAAAAAACTCAGGCAGAAATATGATGATAAAGAGGACACACAAGATATTTTTTGTAAAGTTAAACTTTAATTATACTGGGGGGAAAAAAAGCCCTTGGGGAATCCAGAATGGGATGGGTTATACTGTGGAAACATATCAAGCAACATTTCTGGTCTTGTACCATATACATCTGGTCCCAAACAGCTGATTTCTGAAGAGTTATAAGAGCCATAACCTCCATGTGGAAATAAGAAAATACCTTTAGAACTCTGTAAATGATCAATAAAAGTAAAGGCCTCTTTTTTTGCCATTAAATTATCCACTTTCCGATTCTAGATTACAGATTGCAGATTATCTTCAACAGCAAAACACAGAGTTCAAGTAATTAGAAAATCTTATAGCAGGACTTTAACGCAAGTATTTGGTCTTTCATTTTAATTTTCTTTCTTTCTTTCTTCTCTCCCTTCTTTTCCCACATTTTCTGGTATTTTTTTAGCCACAAAATGTATCAGAATTATAAGGATTACTTAGAGCTTCTGACATTCACTGTCTAAAATTAAACTATCCTTGGCAAACCTTTCAGATGATATGTTTTTTGCTTGCCTGACAGGAAACTGCCAAATTAATCTTGGTTTCTTTAGCCCCTGGGCCACTTCACGAGGCAATTTAAAGTGAAAATAATACATTGATCATCTAATAGAAATTGTTCTGATATGATGAAAAATGATAGCATCAATAGCATATTTCTACCAAAATACAATACTGAAATGGTTTTAACCTTCAACATCCTATGGAGTCATAAAACTCTTTAGGTTGACCGGACAACCACTCCTGTAAACATTTCAGTTTTCATCAAGTCTTGCAATGCATGAGTGAATTTCATCTCCTGGACAGAAGTTTTAACCACATTAGAAGGCTGTGGGCCACCCCTGGACTCTGACCTTACTATGTGTAGAGTGATGTGAGCATCCCACCTCTTTTTCCACAGGAATTAAAGAGGAAATAAATGCATATGTACATGTACATATGCATATATATATAAAATATATATACATTTATATATATGCATATATATATGCATATATATATATATATATATATATATATATATATATATATATATATATGTGCATTCACACCAACATGCATGAACAACATTCAGTGGCATTCATGGACCCTTAAATTTAGTGTGAACCAGAAAAAAAACCTAACTGGGATACTTGATTACACTTTTGCTACACATTCTTTTGATCAGTTATTTTTGAAGTCAGTAGTATCAGATTTGTGTGCAAAATATTGCTTTGTTTGTGTAATGACTGTCATTGAAGTATTACTCCAGTGTTGTGGTTGTATTCTATTTAATCTTCAGTGCAATTCAAATCTTTGAACTCTATAAATATCATCCTTTGGTGACAGATGCGTTGTTCTGGAACTTAAACAAATAGCCAGATTATCATTTTGGCTCAGTGCTTAGGCCTGTGAGAATAGTCTACAATACAGCTGGCAAATTCAGTATTTCTTCTACATTTTGGCAAAGAGTAGGCTGCTGCCCACCAAAGTTTGGTGCCTGACTAGGACAAAATCTCACAAAACTCTAAAATACCCCACTCCCAGTTGAAATAACAATATAACAGAACATCCTACATACAGTCCTAAATCCATGGGGACAGTGCTTCTTCAGGTCTGAAGGAGGCAGTCCAGCTTTCTTGCTTTAAATTCCTTCTCACACCATTGACCAAAATAGCAGCAATCTTTCTCTACTCTGGAGAGAAACTACAAGATATGCTAATTATTAACATATTTCTTTCTGATACTTGATTTTCCATGGTGTCTGAGTGGTTTTGCACACTCACTTGAGACCTGGAGAGACACAGAGAGTAGGCACTGGGGGGAGTTAAATCCACATGACTTTCAAAAGGCCACCACAGCTGAGCTATGGGGTATCCTTAGGAAGAATGTCTCCACCCATCTGATCAAAGCTGGGCCTTTCCTCTGGTAGGTGTTGAAGAACATGTCCAGAATGATGGACATGTCCATCATTTGTCCAAGCAAAGACAATTCTGATTCTCACCTACGGTTTTGGTTGCAAAAGCTTGTGCAGCTTTGGTCCCTGTCTCCAGGACTGCATTTTTTTATTCTAGGACACATTATAATGTAAAATTTGTAAAATTCCAGCAGAGCCATCGTTACAGTTGAGTGTCTCAACACTTAAGTTAAAATCATATTTCCTTTTCCCCTCTCTGCTGAGCAAAGACTTGTGCACATCTGTTCACACAACAGAATACCTTCAGGTATAAAGAGCAGTCTTAATCAGGATATCTCATGGATTGTGGTTAGGACATTTTGCAAACAACACGGGCTCAATCCCATTAAAGCTAGATAACTAAATGTATCGTTATCTAAGTGATAATTCTGTGAGTGTTCTGACCACAGGATTATTAAAAAAAAAAAAGATGAATATCACCATTATTACAATGATGACATTAAATAAAGTTAACCACAGTTGTAATGACAACTAGTTTTGCATTTCTTGGAATTATTTTTGAAGAATCGAGTGTGTCTCAACTGATCAATAACAAAAATAGTCCTGCTCATAGGTGTGCTCTTGTTGAGGAATAAATATAGATTTCCCTAGAATATATACAGTAGGAAAAAAAAAAAGTTCTCAGAGAATGCTTCTGGCACTGAATGGAATTAGATATCTTAAAGAGTTAGGCACTTCCAGCCCGGCAAACTAAATAACTCTCTGGAATTCCAGATTCACTAGAGAGACAGATCCTTTCTTAAAATTTTATTTAAAGTGAATTTATTATTTTTTGCACACTAGAGTAGTGCAAAGTATCATAGGGGGTTGGTGAACAGGGTCTTGTCTTTTTAAGCCCAAATATTCCCAGTATGTTGACAGCTTCACCACCTGATTCAAAGAAAAAAAAAATCACAATTAGGCTATCTAAGAATGTAAGAGAAAAAAGGTGGAATTGGAAAAATGTGTGTATTTTAAAAAGGGAAAAAATTAACCAAATTATAAACCCCCACAAACATCTCAATATATAGTATTATAAATTAGTAAAGCTACAGATATTAAATTTTGCCTTTGGCTAAGCTAGGCTTTAACATAAAGCAATAGATCTAAAAAGAAATGTAGACAATTATTCATAAACTGTAGGAGACCACTGTCTCAGCAGGTTCCTTTTATTCTAATTAATCACTTTCTAAAGAGGCTACATAATTTCTGAGTTGTGTCACTGAGATTGTCCTTACAATAAGTGAAATATTCTTAATAGATCAGGAAGATCTTTTTCTAAACCATAATGATGAAATCATTTGCTTGAATAGGTTTAGCCACATGGTGCCCATTTCCATTATAATCCAAATAAACTCACCATTCAAATTAAGAACATACCTGTGGTGATCCCAAGACAAATCAGAATGAAATCCACCTCTGTGAATTTACCTAAGGGAAATAACACTGGTGTGTCTTTTATACCACCAGCCATATGCTTCATTGCAATGTATGATTTTTTTAAAGAATTTTATTGATGTTTTAAAGATCAGAAAGTTTTGTTGTTTAAAGGTTAAAAAATTTAGTTATCTCCAAATTTTCCTTGTTACATTATGAAACAGAAATATGTTATCTGAAATTTGAAGGTTATTATGATGCATCACTGTCCTTGTTTTCACAGAAGACTTATCAAAGAAATCATAGATTATCGGTCTGCAGTAACATTATTCATGGACGTGCAAGGAAATTGACCATCCTGTATCTGCATGTGTTTGCTCAGATTTCAAGCTGACCAGGATAAAGAATATCTGGGAGTGTGATAGGTTACCATTTTCTCAAGGTTATACAGAGCAAGTAGTTCTCCTATTGTTTTGAAATTAATGAAATGGCTCAATGGAGATAACACTTTAAAAAATGGAGTATTTTGGATATATGATTAATACCAATCATAGAAAAACTGAGCTGAAAGGGAATGGTTATTTAAAAATTAGAAACAGTTAATGATAAGAAGAGAAAAAAATTAGTAAGGAAAATATGAAACACTGAAATTTCTTGCACATTGTTGCCTTTTTCAAGGCTTAAATATTTTGAGTAAATTAGCCAACAAACTCAACTGCTCTGAAAACTTCCTAGGGTGTACCTTGTGGTACACACCAAGGAGATACTTCTGCATGCCCTTTTGGGGAATTTCTTTCCCCTTTGCCACTTCTTTGGGCCCAGCTGGAGAGCGGAGAGAGGTTTGCAGAGCAGGGCAGAGCAGGAGATGTCAGAGGGCAATGTTTCACTCCACCACAGTGAAAAGGAGAAATCAGTGTCTTTGTACAGTGTCTCTTGGGAAGTTGCAATTTTCTGGTTGTTCTGTTTTCCTCACACAGTTCTTGCAAAACCCTAAAAAACAAAAAACAAAAAAACCTGGTTATTCCCATATGCAGTTTGTTGATATTTTATGTTGTAAAATCACAGAATAGGAGAGGGAAGGATGTCTGGAATTTATCTGGTCCAACGCCCTGCTCAAAGTAAACAGCAGAAAATACCTTGAGTTTCACTTTATAGTTTGAGTTTCAGGAAAGCAGTTTTATTGTTTCTCTAAAATGCTAAAAATCCCAAACATGCTTTAAAATGAGGACTATTTATCTGTCATAAGTAGTACTAAGAAACCAGAAGTTCCTTTAAGAATGTGTATGAGCACATATCTCTATAAGACTTCCTTGAAACTTCCCTCTTCCATTGAAACGAAACAAAAACTTTTTTTTTTATAGGTCAGATGTCTGACTCCTATTTAATAACCATCTGAATAGTATTGAACACTAGAAATTGAACATATTTAGAAAACATTGGATAATTAATTTACCTTTATTTCTAAATAATATTAACAAATAATAACTTTTATCTCTAAACTAGTAATGTGTCATTTTAAATCTTACTCCTACTATCTTTCAATCTTATTTTAAATTTAATCTCAAACATACCAGTTTTTCTCTATGTATTTGATAATCTTCTATCTGACACAGTAATGAAAATTGTCAATTTGTAAGCAAGTTCATATTACCCGTGGTTTTGAGGTATTTTGGTACACAGATATTTGTCCAAGGTTGTGTCCATGAATGAGATTCTTTCTGTCATGGTTCAACTCCAGCAGCAGCCAAGCCCCACACAATCACTGGCTCACTCCCCTACTGGTGGGATAAGGGAGAGAATTGGAAGGGTAAAAGCTGGAAAACTCCTGGTTTGAGATAAACAATGTTTAGTAGGGAAAGAAGAAGTCTGACACACAAGTAAAGCAAAGCAAGGAATTCATTCTGTGCTTCCCATGTGCAGGCAGGTGTTCAGCCATTCCCAGGAAAGCAGGGCTCCATCACATGCAGTGATAACTTGTGAAGACAAACCCCATCACTCCAAACCTCCCCCCTCTCTTTCTTCCTCCCCCAACTTTGTCACACGGTCTGGAATGTCCAGTTGGGGTCACCTGTCCTGGCTCTGTCTCCTCCCACCCTCCCAGGCACCCCCAGCCTCCTGTGGCTGTATGAAAAACAGAAAAGGCCTTGGCTCAGTGTGAGCTCTGCTCAGCAATAACAAAAACATCTCTGTGTTATCAACCCATGTTCAGCACAAATCCAAAACACAGCTCCACATCAGCCACTGTGAAGAAAATTAACTTTATCCCAGCCAAAACCAGCACACTTTCCTAACTATTGTTTCAGGAGAGCAGTTAGGTGGAGTTTCCACAGAAATCAGACATAACTATTATTTCTACTTGCTAGATTTATTTTTTTTAGGGCTCCTGCTGTTTCTGTTTCAGTTTTGTGATATACACTGGCATTAACATGTCTTCTGCTTAGCAAATGAGAGGAAATATTTGCCCAGATGTTTTCTGCAGCTGCAGCTTTGCTGGCTGAGAAGGGGACTGGTCCCTCAGATGCTTCTCATTGTTCCTACAATAAACTCCTCAAACCTGCCGTTTGCTCCTGCTGCTCCTCCTCCTAATCCTTTTTAGCAAACACAAGTCATATTTACTTAAGCAGCTTAAATAGCTCTTTACAAACCTGGTTCATTTCAAAAGACCTGGGCCAGTTAAACAGGTCAGAGAATTACTCACACAAGCAGCTCCTCTGCCTGTTCTGCTGGAGACAGTTTCTGCTGAGGAGTGGGGCTGAGCAGCAAGAGGATGGTGAAGGCTTCAACCAAGACAGTGAAAGAAATATTTGGGCAACGAGAATAGACCAGTAGCTACAAACATTTGAGAGTACCGCAAAATGTCCTTTGCAGGGTCAATGGGAGAACTCGCTGTCAGCTCTGGACAACTATAGATGTGCTTCTAGTCTTGTCTCTATTTATCATTAGAAAAGGAGAAATTTTATATCAAAGGTTTGCTTTCAAAGTGATACACTGTGGATTAATTACATTCTTGTTCTTTGGTTTAGTTTTTCACTTATTCAGGTTCCTCTTGGGTTTTATATCTTTATCAATTTACAGTATTTAAAGGGAGAGATGTTCTATGATGTGTTACAATATTTATCTTCCTTTGTGCAGACAGCAGTAATTCATGACTGGCATAGCCAGAAGTGACTTATTAAGGCTTTCTTCACTGGAGAAGAAAAAGGTCATAAAGTAGCTCAGTAGGTCTTGTGCTTTATGATTATAACTATATTGTATCATACACTTCTGCTCCCCCACTCCTGCCCTTGCAGTTTACTGAGTATATCTTAGTCTGCCTGGACCCTTTGAACAAATATCTGGTACCATAAACCTGGTGCAGCTAGATTACTACCCTGTTTGGTTTCAAAAATCACATTATAATATTCTTTATAATATGCAACTCGACGGGGATCTTCAGAGTCTCTGGTGCCGCCTTTATTCCAAAATGCACAAATGCAATACCATCCATACTGCTCATTTTGATGCTTTCCTTGAGCACTGTGGCAAAATGAGAAATTGCTGGCTAGAACAATAAGCTGTGGGACACCTGCAGACATGCACTTTGGACACACATCTGAAGAGTGCAGGTGGGACACAGCTGAGATACTGCCTGTGTATGTATCATCCATGAGTGTGATTATTGTCCATGAACCTCGTGCTCCTGCAATCCTGTCCCAGAGGCATTAGATACACTAACTCTCGTACACACATTGTCAGGAATAATTAACTGGGGATGCCAGGGAACCACCTTCACTGTCCAGGTTTGAGAACAGGTGACACCAGAAGGCTCCCAGAGCTGTCCTCAGCTTGCAGTGCAAGAACAGCTCCCAACCTTTTGGCTGTGATGTGCACTGTGGCCACTGCCATGCTCAGTGTGTGTCCCAGGCCACCACCAGGATACAGTAGCTGACACAATTGTCCCCAAAGCATTTCTGGGAAAAAGACTGCAGAGCTGTCCACACAGGTTCACACCATTTGTACATTATCAGGTAAGGAAATGTCATTTAGGAATGTTGAAAGAGTAGATTGTTTTAAATTGTTAGTTCAGTGATGGAAGATCTTTTGTTGGCTGGAGAATTCTTTAGGATATTTATATGAAAATACTGTATTAGATAGCTGTCTTAAAAAACCTGTTTAATTGCCTTCATTAGGTAAAGGGATGACTTAAACAAAGGACTCATAACAACCTGCCCCTCAAGCATCTTTTATAGTAGATTATTCTCTACAAAGTCATCTCTCTGGTCTTGCAGTGTTAGCGAGCACATCAAATGATAGCACATTTACTCATCATGATTCAGTAAAAGATATTAAAGGACAAAGACAAGCCATTCACATATGGGTGTGATAATGAGAAAGCTGAAAATTGTATTTTTTGTTTGTAATCTCAAAGCATCTTGGGACTGCACAAATACTGACCAAATAGTTCTTGTCAAAAGAGTTCATATTGTAAGAAAAGGTCTTTCTTAATCTGGGAAGTCAAAGCTAGAACTGTTATAATTGCCAGTCCTCTGGGATCAGCAGGACAGATTGGGAATGAAATTGAATACAACTCTACAAAGTGCTTTCCAAATTATTGGAGAGACTCATTTGTGAGTAAGGGAGGTCCAATTAGGCATGTTGCACTCCTTCATTTTGGTTTATATGTAGCCGTGAAGCCTGGCAGGCTCCGCAGTAGAACTGAGTCATGCACAGATGGAACCAGATGAGCACACTTTTTAAAATGTGCTTATTCTAAAATGCACTTTCAGACTCCTGTATTTTTTCCTGTCTTCTCTGGTTGACACTTTGATAATCCATGCCTCTTAGCTATTTGAATGATGACTTTTAAGAGATGATTTTTTCCAGGTGCCAATATCCAAACCTGACCACTGATTGGTTTGACCCAACTTCCTGGAAAAAATTCACTTCCATGTCAAACCACGACAGAAAACTTCCTGCCTTGAACTTGGTATGTGCCTGTCTTTCACTTGTTTTAGAAATCTGACATCCTCTTGAAATTGGATGAATTCCTAGTCAATATCCATTAAAACACCCATTTATACTGTCTTGTGTCTTACCGTAGTTACCATATTAATGGCTTCTGTGCATATTTGGGACTCTTACTAATCACTCTGCTACCATGAGTTTCACTGCCTTTGTTGCAAGATACATCACCTTTAGAGGTTTATCCCATTCGAATGCATGGAAAAGCTCCCTCTGATTTCATGGGCTTTGGAGCAATCCCTAAATCAGTTTGTGGCTTAGTTTTTACAATAAGATGACTTACATATTTTTCTTCTACAGAAGATTATACTTGCTGCATTGTACAGCAATCATTTGGACATATTATGTCTAAATATGCAAAGACAATTTCTTTGGAAGGTTTGCAATCTTCAGTCCTATCTCTTCCTCCTGGGTATTTTTGGTTTGGGTTGCCAGACAGCAAAATCAAAGCATTGTGATCTATAACTACATGGAGATAAGCTTCAGAAATGTAAACATAAAAGTGACTGTTACATCCACTGACTACTTCAAGTGCCTTATCTGCTCACAAGTATTTCTACTCCATCTCAATTAATTTGTGTCTGTCAGATGCAATATTTTTACTGTGCGCTGCCTGTCTTAAGTCCTAGCACTGCTCCTACTTTTAGAGGGCTGGAATTCACTACAGTTATTCCTTCCACTCTACAGTTTCATATTCAACATACTGCACCACTGGCCCAAAAACCTCACACCTTTTTGTAAAAGTTACTTAAACCACCAGCATTTGAAGTCCCAATGTCAGATCATAAATTTAATGCATAGCAGCAAAGCAGTGGCACAGGAAAGGATTTATGCTGAATTACCACTTGAGATTGGAACCCTACTCACCCTGGTGAGAAAAGCTCTGCCAAAGAGCCAGAAGCACATCTGCCAGACAAGGAGCAGAGAGGTCATACACAGGTTGATACTAGAACGGTGGTCTCCTGGGGTAGCACACAATTTGCTTTCAGTCCCTCAATCAGTTGACAGTTTTCCCAAGAACTCATCATTTGCATTTGCAGAATGTCAGTCACAGAGGCAAACTGAAATGTTTGACTACTAGACTGGGACTACTTAAAATACTATGGGGGTGATGGCAGGGAGGAGTGTAAAATTTAGGTTCAAAATTTGGCACAAGACTGAACTTCTTTTCAATGAGCAAGCTCAGGAAATTCTTTCATGTAATGCCATTTTAGTGCTTTTCAGAAGGCAGGAATCACACTTTTTTTTTTAAGTCAGAATAAAGCTTATGAATTTATTTCTCTTTGCTAAGATGGGCCTTGGGACTTAAATTTCTCTTTGTGTAGAAGTAAAATGTAGCTGAACAAGATGTTGCTTCCAGAAATAAAAAAACCTTTAGAATTTTGCCATTTTCACCTTAGTTTCCTACTACTAACTGTTCCAAACAAGGGGTTTTAACTGAGATTCACTGTCTCTTTTCATGTCAGCCCAACAATGGTGTTAGTGCAATTGGTGGGATCAAGAAGGAGTGGCCAGGGATGAGAGCTTCCTCATAAACCCATTGCACTCTTGCAGATCATCTGTCCCATCTCTAGGAGGTCTTGCAGGTGATCTCATCCAGATGCTCACAACACTTTTTCAATTGGTCCTGCTGTGCAAGGCCAGATGAAATTACTCTCCTTCTGCTCTGCCATAGGAAATTACTCTGTGGTGCTCTGGACTCCTTCAGTCCCAAGGTGTTTCTACACCTCCAGTCTTGCCTTTCAAGACCCAGTAATCTTCACCCATATTTAGATCTGCAGCTCCTTTGTTGGGCCATATCTATCTCCTTTCATTTTTTTTTTGTTAGTTGCTGTCTTTATTATGATTCTGCCCCATATTTGCAAAACTTTATCTGAGATAAACATCTTGGGATTCATGTAAGATTCACAAACCTATGGTCTAGAAAATTTAGAGGGTCTAGGGCAGATAAGGAAGCTCATTTGTCAGAAAACTGCTTTGGTTGGGCTAGATATGATTAAACGGTCCACATCCAAAGGAACACCTCAGACACCAAAGGTTTTGGGTGATATCCCACTGAAATTCTCAAATACAACTAGACAGACACAAACTCAAAACCTAGACTCCCTCCAGGGAACCAGCAGCTCAAAATTTCATTTCCTGAAAACTGCCTAAATTTTGGGCATGGCCTATACTGTGACAATAACATTGCTTGCAAAAACATAAAATTTAGTCATGTATTAATTGGTTATCTGAGATCTATCATTGCATGGACAGGTGCCTTTTTATATGCAATTTTGAACATTACTCAGAATATGTGTTTAATAAAAAAAAAAAAAAAAACAAGAAAACTACAACAAAAAAAATCTTAGCTATCCTGTGAGTTATAGGAAGCTCAATTAAGCTCCACAAGAAGAAAACAAGTCACAACATGAAGGAACATGAAGCTATTGAAAATCTTACCTTTTGCCAGCAGAAAAGCTTCAGAAAATATGAACTGAAGTACTATGGCCTCAAGGTAACAGAGAGTACACAAGGCTCCTCAGATTTGCAAATTATTTTACTGCCTCTGATGAAGTTCTCAGAATATAATTATTCAAAACCTGAATGTGAAAAGTAAGGACGTGTAAACTCAATATGAATATTCAAAGGATTCAACTGATGTTTAGTACAAATATAGAAAGGAGAGAAGCAGCATGAGAAGTTGATAAATCAAGCTACATGTCTACCTGTCAGAAAAATGTGTGTAATCCCAAACAAAGTGCTATTAGGTCAGATCCTCAGCTGATGGAAACTGGCTTGCCTTTTCCCTAATTTAACAGAAATCAGCTGAATACCTGTTCCTTTCCTACCAGTTTTCTCTTGAAAAATATATGTTCATATCTATTTTAATAGCCTATAACTTGTACAAAATAAAAACTTCTGCAACATTCCCCATGCCCATTCAGAAAATTACATCCTGTCAGAGATGCTCAAGATCATTGAGAGCTTTCCAAGAACTGTGTACTGCATGACTTTGAATATAATAAAAAAAAAAAAACAGGAGAGAGGGTTGTAGAGTGGGGATAAATTTCCTCCTTGCTTTGAAGTCCAGCATAAGGAGTGTGTATATCCAAAACCAAGGGGTTCTTTCAGATATTATTGTTTCCTTGCACAGTGTATTAACCAAATATTTTATCACAGGTAAATGACACAAAGTCAAAAATATTTGTCTTTTAAAGAATTTTTTTTTTCAAATCACTTTTGAAAATTCAGACTATCTCTGTTTTAAGAAAATTTTATTCTCTTTATTTGAAGGCCTTAATGAAAAATTAGTTTCATGAGAGGTTTTCAAATGATATTGTACTATTTGTCAATTTTGCAATGCCTTTACTAAGTAGACATTGTTCTTTCTGAGGTGTTTTCCTCTGTACATCATTGAATGAAAGTTGGACATTCAGAGAAAATAACATCAGCTTCTGTAAAAGAGCCCTTTGATATCCTCTACAGAGATACTTTTTCTTTTTTTCTATTTAGGAACATGCTAACAGGTAATAAATTGACTTTGCAGTAATAAAACTGGAAACTTTCATTGAAGAAATGAAAGATAATTCTATTATATACCATAAAATGTACAAGCCAATAAAACTGCACTTTTCCCGAGAACCTGGGAACTGAGGCAATATAGAAATGAACAGAAATTTTTCAAATAATTGTTAATCAAAGCCTGTTCATGGAGTAGACATCTAGTTAGATTAATATCGGCTTGAATGATCAGTTTCATTTTTCCTGTTTTTACTACTGGATCAATATTAAGGTCAAGCAGTTTTGCTTCAGAAGGATTTAAATTTACCTTCCTTTGAATAGAAATAGAAAATAAGATATTGTTTTCAAAGCATAAGAAGATAAAGTAATAGAAATATGTCCTCCGTCCCAGGATGTATAAAACACGTATCAGTTAGAGCAAATACAGTAGGTAAGCACATAATGTGCTTACTGGGGATAACTGAAAAATTGCATATGAAACACTTCCCAATCAAAAGACAGTTCTGTTAAAACAGAAAGAACTTGCAGTGAAAGCAATTTGCAAAGACGTCATTTGAAAATGTTGTGTTTGGGGCTTACTGGAGCGTAGCATGTGGTTAGGAAACCAAAAACCCAGCATGTTTTGTGGGGCTACGGCTGCTTCTCTATCCAGTACCCTGGCTGCCTGCTAGCAAGGAAATGGGTGTCTCCTGTCTGCACTGGTGCCTTCCTCAGTTTTCACATGCTCTTGGGGAGTTCACAGAGCTGGAGCTGCTGTATATAACACTGCTCCCAGTTTGGGAGATGGCAAACCAGGTCCAGACCCAAGCCACAGGTGCTCTTGCACACATCCCAGCACTGCCAAGTCCTCAGCCCCTGGAAGGAAACACTCTCTTTCATATGTCTGTTCCTTTTTAACATGTTGCATTTTTTTTAGACAAAAATGCCAGCCTCAGGTAGAAGCTCTGATTTGGGCTGTCCCTGGTGACCAGCTTAGGATAAACCAAGGAGAAAAACAAAGAGTGCTGCAGGAAAGGAGGAGAGTCACAGCCAGGACCTGCAGCCCAGGGCAGCAGAGAGGGAGGGACTCCTGTGGTGAGAGGGGAGACAGCAGCAAACCTCAGCAGGGATGGAAGAAGCCCTTCTGAGAGGGGACTGATCAGAATATTCCTTGACTCATAAATCCCACAAGTCACTGAAATCCTGACTGCAAGGGAAGCTGCAGACTGCAAGGGAGATTTAAATATTAAGTCCTCCTTCCTGATGTAGTGATTTTGAGCTTTCTCTGAAAAATCAATGTTCTCATTTCTATCATAATACAATATAACTTTGTAGTGTTTTTGTTGGGTTTTACATGTTTTTGTTTTTTTTTTTTTTTTTCAAACAAAATATCTCACAGGGTTATGTCAACTCAGTATATAGAAAAATAAATTGTAAAGGTCTACCTCTAATATCTGGCCAATTCAGAGTATCACCATTTAATTTCTGTTAGTTTTAAAGCTAATATTAACTAAAAATGGAGCAAAAATATTTTCAATCAAAAGATTCCATGATTTTAATTTCTCTGTGAAGTTTAGGACTTAAATTTTTTTTTTTTTTCATTGGGATATATTTTAAGATATTTTAATTTTTTATAAGATAGATTTTTTTTCTCATTTTCTTAAGAAAAACAGGTTTTAAGTGTGTTTTCTGTCTATTTATTTTCCTTCATTCCTTAATGTGGTGGCAAATTTAAAGTTATATGGCAGCATATGATACCCATGAAGTGTAATAGGACTTCATTACTGAATTTCATGTTGGAGGGAAAAGCTAGAGTAGAACTCTTTTTCTGGTGGATACAACAGGGCTCAGACAAAAGAGAAATTTGCATCTAGATGGGGAAAAAAAACTTCAACCAGTGTTTTTGATCAATAACAAGAGAGATAAACATGGAAAGCCCTGTATTTAGGAAGACTGGGAATCCAGACTTCATTCACTCCATTGCTCATGGACTAGAAATTGTTTTGTTTCATCAAGAGCTGGAAAGAAGTCTGAATTATTGTTAAAGTTGAATGTAACTGAGTAATTCTTTTGCAAGATGTACATACAGGAACTTGGTAGAGTATTACGTGGTTCAGGGTGCCTAACTGAATAAAGCCTTGTCTAAACTAGCACACCTTCTTCCAGACTGATTTGCAAGTATAGGCAAATCTAATTTTGAAGAACAAGACAAAAGATGGACGTGAGTAACTAGGATGTGACACTGCCTGCACTATAGACAACTACAAATAATAATACCAGTCAAAGACCAAAACAACTGCAGGGCTGGAGTTATGTCAGATGACCTAGGTTTACACTGCTGAAGAGCACCAGTTCTTCCTTGTGAAGCCTCATCTGTGGTGTGGGCTCACTGTAAAGCACCATTTGTCCTCTCCTGCCCACGGCAGCAGCCCAGTTGTGTCCCGTGTAGCAGGAGTTGGCGGGGATTTCTGCTGACTGTGGAATTGCACCATTTTCACCACTTGCTTCAAAAGCCAGTCATTGTCCTTACAGGAATCTGCCTGTTTGCTTCTCAGAATGGCAATGTACCATCACTAGCCTGGGCCTCTGATAGGATATTACTGCTGAATTCCCAATAGGCTTAAAGTTTTTTAGACAGAGCTGTTAAAGTTTCCAATGAGCTTTGTAACGTAAACCATCGTGAATTCCACACTGCCACAGGAGTTTGGACAGTTAATTTATCCATTTTGACAGCATATCTAAATGTGTTTATAGGGACTCTCAACTCATGAGTACATTTCTCAAAGCACTTTCAGAATAATTTGTTTAAAATGTTCTTGTTGAGTGCTTTTTTAAAGAAAAGGAAATGCAGGTAAAGCATATGTATAAAAAATCCCTTAATGTTTGCTTTTGATTTACTTCACAGTGGAAAAATCTCTAGAGCTCCCCTTTCCTTTGCAGCTTTTAAGCAGTGAAATAGGTGATGTTTGTGCTAATTAAGGCAATGATCACTCTATCCATTTTCCAGTAAAGCCTAGACCACAGTCAAGCTATTATTTCTTTGAAGCAATGCAAGGTTCTTAGAAATCATGTTCTAAGTTGCTAACAGGGAAGTATGCATACTCTACAATCAGATTATTGTTAACATGAGTACATAAATAAGACTTTATTAGCCACTTAATACTAATAACATCTGTTGTTCAGTTTATTGAACACTCAGTAGCTCTACAAAAAAAGCCAAAGCCAAGGTGTTTATTGGTATGTTTCAATTACATTTGTGGGAGAAAAGGCTTTTATATCCTGTCTGATTTTATAAGTTAAAATACCCCCGTGAATAAGGAAAAAAAAATTACCTGAAAACTTTTTCAATTAAAGTACACTATTTTTCATGTTTAGGAATATTTATTTCCAAAGCATGAACATACACATGTAAATGGAATGGTTTCCATACAGAGCTTATTTTGTAATGCCCCCAGAAGCAAGATGTAAGGCCTTTAGCAGGGAAGGTATTATTTTTTCCTGTTATGGCTTAACTGGACTGTATTCTAAAAAGAAAAAGACTTGTTTGTCTCCTCTGCAGCTTTTGAGTGCTACAGTTAGGGTACAGGAACAGCAGTTGCATTGTCTTCGTATTTTGACTTTGGAAATACAACAACTCTAGAAGAAAGGAATGAGAAGAAACTTGCATTTCTCTGACTTTTAAGACTTTGGTTTACAGTCCCTAATTTTTCATTCCATTCCAGTGGAAAAAAAAAATTAATTCCAGCCTAAAGCAATGGATCAAAATTAAACTGAAAAAGCATGACTTACTAATGAAGTAATAACTTTTGGGCTTTATCTACTTTGTTGATATTTTCTGTTTATCCAAGGAATAAAAGCTTCTTTTAAAAATGAGAGCAAAATTTTTCATTTATTGCTCTAAAATGTAAAAATTGTTAAAAAATGTAAAAATTGTCCAAAATGTTAATATTGGGCAGTCTGCAATAAAGAACATCAAAAGCCAACCTGTATAATTAGTCTCCTGGTCATTTAGCCTTTGGCATAAAATTTCCCATTTTTGGTCTTTGGCCAAAGATGTCTTTCTGTTTTAAAGAAAGACACCTTTTTTTTTTTTTTTTTTAGCCATTTGTTGCTGTAACATAAAGATAAAAATGGCCTTGAGATTTTTTTTCAGGTGTTACAATTTTATTAAAAAGTGGTATTCTTGGACATGAATAAACTAAGATAAATTTTTCATGGACTCCCACCATCAGTAGACATTGGCAGCTGAGACTGCAAAAGTTTCCAGCAGTGTCTCTCATTGTTTATCCATGAAACACCTTCAGCTTCCGAATAATGACCTCTGCCAGGATGGACAAGTGCATCCAAAAATGCAAAGGGGAGGATTCACAGAGTGCCAGGTACCAGACTGCACCAAGAATGGCTCTGTTAGAAGCTAACTCCTTTGGGAGTGGCAGGTTCAGTCTGTGAATAGTCATTATTTTGAAGATACTCTCATGCCGTGGTGACATGTCCCACAGTTTGATACATCTATTAAATAAAAAACAAAAAGCAACCTGAAAAACAATCAAGATCTGGAGAATGCAATAAAACCAGATCATGATCCATGAGGACTGTTCCAGCTCCCCACCTCGAGGTCACCAACTAACTTGTTCTGGCAATAACAAGACCCCCCTTTTTTTACCCCACCTATTGCTTACTGACCCCTTGAGTCAGAAACTTGCTGAGATGCCATTGAAGCCCTTGGATAAGAAACTAGAGGAGAATGAAAGCTTGCCCAGGTGGACAGAACTAGGGCTGGGATAATGTGGCCTGAAGATCAGTGGTACTGGGAGGAAGGATGTGCACCAGCAAGATGCTGCCACTCTCTGAGAACATCATCCTGCCACTGGGGAAGAGGCCAAGCTGTCATGCCCACAGCCAGCCCAACAACACTGTGACCTGGATTGCTCCCATGTATCTGCCAAAAATATGAACAAAGTGATATCCTAAATTATGTCAGCAAGGGATGTGGGTCTTCCAAACGGAATAGAGGAAATCCCCTATTGTGGGGGGTGCCTGGTAGTACTAATAATAACATGGAAACACTGTGCTTGTAAAAGTCAACATCTCAGTAAGAGAACTATTTAAAGAGGTGAAGTAATTGCAGCTGGCACAGCAGCCACGTGGTACATGCAGACTAGATTTTATGGTGATTTCCCAGTGTATTTTTTCTTCAGCACATGTTATTTCCCACAGCTTCAGTGAAGGATGCTCCAAGAGAACTATACTAAAGCAATAGAAAAATTTTCAGAGGCACACACAGCATCATTGGCAGCTTCATCTCTTTTCACTGCAATTATCACAAGCTTCTTTTTGACCTTGCTTCCCTTAAGAGGAAAATAAATATGTTTGTCTGCTTGGATATGAGTCTGTGTACAAATGGTTTTTAAAAATTCAGATAGACCATTCCCTTGCACATAGATTTCTCCCCGTGGAGAGGATGAGCACATGACAAATACTAGTTCCGTTGCTTATTGCTCTTCTGGAAAGCACCCAGAGTTTCCTCCAATTAGTATAAGAGGAGCAATATAAAACAGAAAGGAGGCCTCTGCCACTTAGGGGACAGAATCTCCCATCTTAATGTTTAAATCCAAAGTGCAATCCCATTTGTAACATATCTATAAGATCAGAACTCCCTGGATGAGATGCCAATTCCACAGGGTGGTGTGTGATATCCATAGCTAGGCTAGAGGGGACAGAAGGGCAAACTCAGCAGTTCACTGCTGCTGTATGAGGTGATGGATTGCCTTCTCCTCAGTCACCCCCTGCCCTCCTTCTCTGCTGCAGGATCTCTCCCAGTGTGCACCCCAGCACTGGTGTCTCTCTGACCCAGTAGGCAATGGGCTCCCACTGCTGCACTGACAGACAGCTGGAGATGCAAAAAACCAGAAATTGTTATTTGCAGGGTTAGCTGAATTATCTTGTCAGATAATCAGAAAACCTGCAGAGCTGGTACAGGACTGGAAAGAAACCTGGGAGAAAGTGGATGGCAAATATGGAAGAGGAGCAGGAGTATTAAGGCAATTTCACTTTCCTGCTTTTGAAAGCCTGGAGATGCATCAACCCTCTCACACCACCATCCGTGCTGGATGGACAAATTCTGCCCATGTCAGTGTAGCTGGAGAACCCTGCAGAGCCAGATCCTGCAGTTGCCTTGTCCCTCAGGAATGAGGTAGGGACATGGCTGGTCCCCACTCAAGGCACATCAAATCCCCCTGCATGGGATTCACCCAAGAAGGGTGAGTTAAACAGTGTCTGTGAACATGCAGCTGAAACCTTTCTTTGCTCACGGGCCCCATGGCATGGTGCACTCCTGAGAGAGATCCTGAGACAGTGACACCTATGGAAAGCAGATGGGATGGTGAGGAGCAGTATCATCCAGGGATAATAGGCTGAGATATGTGCTGTTAGCATTCCTGTAATTTTCTCCAATGGCAATGCATATCTTGTTGAAATACATGGAATTTCTCTTTAGAACAGCAAATACTTTTGTCTCCAACTCATAACCAGAATAATGGGAAAATAAAAACATCTCTGCAGGCATGTGTTTGGGCAATAATGTTTGCAGGTGCTAAAATGGCATAGAAAATAAATTTACAAAATAATTGCCACCTGGGGTTAAACCACATTATTGACAACTATCACATGAGAGTATGTTTTAATTTTTATTCATGCATATTATATAAATAGCAATATTTAATCTTTGTTCAGGGAATATTGTCCTCTGAGAAATTATCTCCTTTTGGTTGTTATTGGTAGTGACTTGTTTTAATTTTTGCAAGACAGAGAAATATGTGTGCAGCAGTGTGTGAGTGACATACCTTGAACATGCCTAGAGTTTCAGCTGCCTGTACCCTACTTACAAATCCAGTGCAAGCAAATCACTGTTTCTTTAACTTTTCAGACAACCTTTCAGTGTTTCAAGCCTGATCATGTTAGGCCCTATGCAAGTTTAATTTCCATTGAGGTCAGCCACTTTACAGGAAGAGCTGGAGACTTGTCTCATTTCAAGGACGAGCATGGGTCAGGTTGGAAGGGACCACAGTGGACATCTGGTCCAACCTCCCTGCTCATCCAGAGCACACGGCACAGGATTGAATTCAGAGGCTTCTTTAATATCTCCAGTAAGGGACACTCCATCCCCTCTCTGGGCAACCTGTTCCAGTGCACAGTCATTTGCACAGTGAAGAAGTTCTCCCTCAAGTCCAAGGGGAACTACCTTTGCATCACTTTCTACCCATTGCCTCGTGTCCTAGTGCTTGGCACCACTGAGAAGAGCCTGGATCCATCTTCCTGGCACCCACCTTTCAGATATTTGTACAAACTAATGAGGTCCCATGCCAGTTGCCTCTTCTTGAGGCTGGACCACCCCAACTCAAGCCTTTCCTCATAAGAGACATTCTCCAGACCTTGACTAACTTAGTAGCTCTCTTCTGGGCCAGCTCTGCTGGCATGTAACTATGTCTTCATCCCCTTTCAGGACCAATACCTTAGTTTATCAAGTGTGAAAACATTTACAGAAAAATAGGAAGAAAAGTAGCCTGAAAACAATCTCTCACTTCCTTGCTGGCAGGGCTGCTTGGTTTAGAAGATCTAAAGAGTTCAAAGCCCCACAGTGGTGTGGCAGCAGAATCAGGTGGCATGTTCCTGGAAAGGAGATGTCAGCCTGAACTATGCAGCAGCTCTGGGGTCACCCCTGGGCACAGCTGTTAGGGATGAACAGTGAAAGCAAACATAATCTTACAGACTGAGATAAATGCAAAAGCAGAAGGGAAGCATAACAGGGTATTACAAGTTCCAGCAGCATCACCTGCCATTAGAGGAGGTTATTCCAATTTTCATCCAACCACATGTATCCCCTGTCCTGCTCAGAGAGAAAGAGCAAATGTGAGAGGCAGAGAGCAAACAAGAGCATGCATAGGGAGCTCTAAGTGCTCAGACTGGAGGGACTCATCATCTATAAGGTGAGTACCTGTGTTGAGCATTCAACATAATCAGAAAAAGGAGCTTTCTTACAAATGTCAGCATGGATCCTCTCTCATAACTGTTTCAGCCTTCTAAAATGGAGTCCTAGGCACATCTTTTGAAAATTTAATAACATGCTCATTAGTATGAGCATTAGCTCGTCCTCAATAGCTACAATTGTTTCCCATTTTCCATATTACAGAAAGAGTAAACTGGAAATATTCAAATCATTATGATGATCCTGTTAAAAGGGAACATCATCCCTACCAGGTCTGTAACCTGTGAAAAAGAACTGCTTCCTGTAATGGTATTAGGATTTCTTTTTTACTGGTCCATTGTTTTTGGACAATCTTGGGTGTGCCTTTCCCCTCACTATGTAAAATATCAAGATGGGATCCATGAAAACAGTCATCAAATTTCTTTAAGCCCTAAGTAAAAATGTAATAAATGAACACTTCAGACCTCTGAAAGGCTGCACATGTCCTACAGCAAACAAAATGGGTCCTTGTCTTTCTTTTATGGTCTACAAAACCTTACTCATCGATGGAATTCTGGGGTGACATTCCACTTAGCAGCCAGTCAGGAAGCTGAACTAAGAATTTATTTCAGCTGTCTCCCAGACTTAAATTTAAACAGAACAGTGAGTATATATCTGAACTATCTGAATATGGGGCCTTTTGAATAGTGAATTCAAGTCCAAATCTTGTACAGCTCTGAAATATAAATTCAACTCCAAGATTTGAAAAGGTCAATTTTCTTGCATAGTTATGAAGAGGCCTGGAAGGAATGATAATTTCACTTTCCTTAAATGGTATTATTTTAATTTCTGTTATAGGAAAACAAAAAGTTCTTTCCATATTGTGGTGGAGGTTTTAAACAGATGACATGTCACACAGATCTAATTTAGATGGGGGAAGCCCAAGGGGTAGAAGAACTGAACAGTGCAAAATGAATCCCAAATATAAATAATAGATTAGAAAATACAATGGAACTGCAAACTCAGTCTACTGATCTCAGCACAAAACTGCTGTTTGCAACACAAGGATACTTTCATCACTTTTATGTTTCTTAATATGTCTTTCTCCATTTCAGTGCTTTGAACAGTCTGTAATCCTTTCGTACATTAACTAACTATAAATTCTCCTCCTATTGAGCCGTGTTCCTTGCTCCTGTGGATAATACCTACTGGACTAATGATTAAATAAACACTGTTGGTCACTGAGGTTTTGGATCATTTTTATAGTTGTTGTTTAATTCTTATTCACACACTGCAATGAATTAATAACATCCTGGCCAAAAAACCTCTCAACTCAGCTGGTTTGTAAGAACCAGTTTATTCCTCCACAAAAGTTCAAAATATTCCTTCAGGTCTTTCTACATTCTTATCATGGTATGACATTCATTTTAAACTATCAAGTTAACTTTAATTTTATTTTCATGACTTCATTTATTTTTTAGCTGACTTTCCCATTTCTCAGGCTAACAAAAAGTAAGTTAAAAACTAAACACTTTTGATTTTGGTTGATTAAAAAATTGTCTAAATTCTTCCCCAATTTTGATAAAATAGATTTTTCAAGGCCTTTTATCACTTGCATATAATAGAACTGTATTCTGCATATCTTAAGTTCATTCTTTCAACAAATCACTTATACCATCTTGTTAAAAGGTGCTTTTAAGACTACCTTTTTTACAGGAGGGGAACCATCCCATCAAGGTCCAAGGCTTTGAATGGTAATGGTAAGGTAAAACACCCGTTATTTGTTGCATATATATATATACACCCTTATCTTTATTAGAACTATCTTAAATTACTGTGACATGTTACACTCAGCAGAAAGCACAAACTCTTTATGAAGCTTGTAATATGAAAAGACAAACCACAATTTTTGGCATGACAAGTATTATAGATATGAAGAACGATCAGCGCAATATTAGGTACATTTCAATGTCAAACAGATCCCAACCAACTATTTTATATTTTTCTTGAGATATAGAGGACTCTATAATTTTATTTAAATGAACTAACATAAAGAGAATATAATTCACACTGAAAAACAACCCCAAAATATACCCTGGTTTATTAATTCTGTAAATCAATATTTAGATAAACAAATAAGACTTTGTGAATTCAGAGCTATATTAGGGTTTGGTTTCTATTTCTTCTTGGACTAATGGTTTGCCTCATTGTTCCTGGTTCCTGGTAGCCCTGTTTTGGTAAATAGAGGAGAAGAATTTCCCTTACCTAAAAAACCTCCTTATGTGTTTTGAGCACAAGTGCCTATGAGCTTAGGAATGGTTAAGTTATAAAGCAGGGACTGGAAAATCTTTGTTGACCCTTCCTCACTATCCCTGCTGATCACTTAAGGGTATGTCTCCGGGGCTGAGATTTTCCATGGATGTGTTATTTCACAGTCTGCCTGACAGGCTTCTCAAAAGCCTGGTACATGGGGGAAAGATGTAATTGCATTGTATTACCTTTTATTTATTTTATTGGACAGAAATGGAGATGATACTAACTTTAACCTTCCATGCTCACATCAATCCTATGCATATGTAGAAGTAAGATACTCCAAAGTCACAAAATGACAAACTAAAGTTGTACAGGCAAGGTTTAAGTACAGTCTTCAGTACCAATTCATTATGATACAATTCTTAATAATATGACCATGTTCTATTTTTGACTTCCATAGGTAGTATGGGAGATATTTATTAAAAGTAAAAAGTTTGTTTTCTGGTGTACATCCGAAACACTCTTTACCATCAAAAACTCTACCTATAGTTCCACCAGAAATAGAAACATACTTTTTTCAGAGTGGGGGGCCTAAGAAAAACAAAACAAAACAGATAAATAAATAAATAAATAAACAAAAAAAGACCAAAAACAAATGGCTTTCTGAATTAATTCAGCTGATAATAAACCAGAAGATTCCATCTTGACATTTTCTAATTAATTAAAAAAGCACAAGTATGAGTACATCCAAAATGAAAAATTCTTGTGGTGTGAAATGTTTAATCAATTATTAGATAGAACCCACAGCTGGGGCCATTAATTACCCTGTTAGTCTCTTCCCTTCCAAAGGTCTGACTCCTCAGCTGACATGAATCAGTTGTGATTTAGTATATCTTTTCCAGGTTGAAGAAGTGAGTTGAAGTGTCTTTGGTAGTTTACTGTCCCGATTTGCATTATGTTTGTACCTTGTGGTAAAAAGATAGGATTTCTAAAATAATTTTTTATATAAAGCATGGATGTAATTCCCTTGTAATTTATGCCAAATAGACAAAAAATTGAAGAGAAAGTAAAAAAGGTATTTCTAATTATATCTTCTATTTTTATCCTATTGTAAAGAACTTTTCATCTTCTTCCAGATGAGCAAAATGGGGCATCTGTTATTTCAGTTAATGTGGCAGGTCCTATAGTCTTTGTTCTTTGGTTTTACCAAGTGATTGTGGTCTCTGTCTCTCTCTGAAGTGCAGCCTCCCTGCCCACAGCAGCACATATTCATAATGGTGATCCTTCTGGTCCCCTGGTGTTCTGCTTCCTGTTTTTAATTATTGTCTTCCAGTTTTGCTCTTTATCTACCTAACTACACAACCATATTGTGCAAGTCCTGTAAGGGGGTTTTACTGTCCTTCTGACAAGAGTGTCAGGCTGGGCATAGCTATTGGGGCAATACCTGGAAGATCAGGATCACATGAAGGTATCTAGGATTGACCTCAGCTATGACAGCACTGATGAAACCTTTAATGTACAACAGTGGGTCAGACACTAATTAATCTTGGTTTAGAATCGACTAACTTCCTTAGTATCTGCTTTTCTTCCTGGATTTTTTTGCAACCCCCAGAGAATTTCCACAGAGTGGAGCTGCTGTGTCTCCACTCTCACTATTACCTATGAGCCAGCAAATTTCAGACCATTTGGAGAGCTCTAAATGAGCTCAGCCATTATGGAGGCTATAGCCCAGTACACCCTGAAGTTCCCTCCAGGGGGAAATCTAGAACTCTGTACACAGAAAAGGAAGAAATCTCCAGGTGTCAATGGCTGTTGGAAAACAGCAATGTGCATTCAGGGAGTGTGAGCTCCCAGAAGTATCCTGAAGCCAAGGTGAAGTCAGACTCCCTTCTTCCTGATCTCTTGGGTCTCTCAAATGACCCAGCCCCTCAAAAGAGATGGTGTTCATTTAATCCATTAAATTAGGAACTCAGCTAAGGGCACTACATTTTTTGGGAAATTATTCTTGCCATTTTTGTAACTTAGGCTACACTTCTGCCAGTGCACTATTGAAAGAAATGCTATCTGGGCCCTGACACGACACTGATTTCCCCTATCTTAAAGACAGACAGCTGCAACTATCAGATAAGCACTTGGTCCAAGCCAAAAATGTATTCTGAAATATATTCTTTCTTCAGGACTTCAGGCAGGCTGGCTCATTGTGTTAGCAGCTGTGAGCCCGTGGAACAGCCTGACATCCCTGTATGTGGTGTATAATAAATGCCTGGCATCTAAGCCAGTCATTTTTTTTGCTCATACAACCCAAGTTTTACAGCACACAATCACTTTTCTTGCATCTAGATTACCTATAGTCTAATTCTAACAAATTCTTTATTTAGAAGGATTATATATGTGGAATGAACAGCCAAGATGAGTGGCATGCAGAGGCTAAGACCTCCTACATCCAATACAATAAAACTCAGTGTATGTCTCAGGTTCAGGGTGTTTTCCTTGAAGAATTCATGTCTTTGGGAGCAAATGCATGTCCTGAATAAAAAAACCCTCATTGTAGCTTGTAATCTTTGGTGATTCATGCATACCACATTTATGAACATAAGACAGGAGCTTACAAAAATTGGCAAGGCACGAATCTCATGGACATGTTCAGTAGACACTGAAGCAATATAAACCACCCACCCATGGAAAGGAAAATATGACTGAAAGTATTATCCCAGTATAAAACCATCTGTAAGGCCATATCCAGGTGTTTTAATGAAAACTTACAGAAATTTTAACATCAGTGTTGAACAGATAGTGTACAAAAGGTGTTGGACAATACTAGGTCTCAAAAAACAATTACACCCAGCCCAGAAGAAAAATATTTCAGTAGCTAAACAAGAGTAAGTTAATAGTAAATATTCACTATTAGTAGCTTAGATTATATTAATGCCTGTTAAATTCAACATTTGAATTTAATTGTGGCCATTCTTTTTATTTTCAATATGTATATGAACATATCTGTTTTTCACAAAAGCCCCTTATGCTGATTCTTACAGTGGGACTTTTTAAATTTCTGAGGTTTTCCACTCCACTGAGAGATTTTTTTAGATTTTTCCATTAAACTATTAAATATATTAGCAAAGCCCTGTACTATACCTGCTATATGAAATACATGGGGTAGAGTGAAATTCCAAGAATGATAAGTTCCAGGTGGTAGTTCTTATGATATAATAATATATTTCCTTACGTATTTAACTTCAGCATGAACTCGTCCAACATGCATGTGGGTACTTGTGGAACCCCTCCCAGGAGCATAGGGCACCATGCTGTCATCTACCCATTTGCTTCTGTAGCACATGGAAATTGTGGAGATATGCAATTAACCCTCTCTCTGTTACTGTTAAGGAGAAACCATAGAAACAAAGTTGCATGTGTAGGCAGTCCATTACATTTCTGGAGTTAGGAAAAATGATGCTGGGTCTGAAACAGCTTATTTCCAAGAATACCAGAGAAAATCAAAACAGTGCACTGACTTGACTTTCTGCTGTCATGCTTGAGTGCTGAACATGCTGTTTACAGGCATAAAACTAAGTTTCATGACTTTAATTGTAACATCACAGTTAAATATATGTCTAAAAAAGTTTTTGAGATCATTTATATGTTAAGCCTTTCCTCCAAGTTTCTTTGTTTCTTTTGGTGTGTCCTGAAGTTCTACATTACTCTGAGGTTCCCTTGATTTATAGGACTCCATGCAGAACTTTAAATCTTTTCCAAGGTAAGCCTGATGGGTGGAATTTCTGAGAAATCCTGACTAATCTAAAAGCCCAAGTCCTCTTCACCTTCAATAAAACTTGAGTGCTTTTAAAACACTCAGTTGTTTCAAGGTGAAAACAGTTGCCTAATGGGATTTACTAAAGTGCTGTGGTTAGACTGAAACTGTTATTTGCTTATCTACTATTTATATTGTTTTCTCTATTACTTCCTGCTTAAAACATATAATAAATTTTCTTCCATATAGTTTTACTGGGTTCTTTTTTTGGTAGATTGTTTATCCAATGGTAAAGTGGGATTCACTGGAGTTTCCCCAGGTGACCACTTTCTGTGGAGTCCAATCCTTTGCATTTATTACTCATTATGTGTGCAAAAGTTAACTTCTATAATTTTGCTGCTCTTCCACCCTTGCCTCCCGATGGCAGTGAGACCCAGACTCACAAAGGAAATTAGTCACTGCCACGCTGACTGCCTAAGCAAACACTGGGGAAAGTGCATTTGCACTGATGATGAGAACCCTCAGTGACTAATTGGGATATCTGTGAATCACTATGACGGGGCAAAACTCCACCTAAGGTGCAACATCAGAGCCTGTTTTGTACTGCAGCTGCTAAACTCTGGGAATAAAGTTGCAGTCTCACTTTTACTTGTGTGAATCCAAAGTAGGCCCACTGACTTCAGTCTGGGTTTATGCTATTGTGGGCTCATCCACTCCTATTTGGAAAGTTTCCACTGATTTAATGAGAGTTGGACCAGACCTGGAGTAATTTCTTTTGCAGCAATCTGTTTACCTTATGTCACACTTCCTTTTCAAGTGTATAAACTTCATAACTCAGCATTCGTTGAAATTAAATTAAACATGAAGTGAATCATTTATGCAGACTACTGTTGCACAAAGTTAGGAGTTTTCTTATGCCAAAGTATTAATTTTAGGTTATTTCCAGGATAAATTTCCAGCAATTTATAATAAGCATCTAAACCTTGAAATCAAGCTGAGCACCTCAATGTCAAAGTTCCCATTAAAAGTATTCAGGAGCTCTATGATAACATTTTAGCTGAAAGATAACAATTCATAAGCATTTACAATGATGAAATACTAACTCAAAGTGATATTAAACATTTTCCTATGACCAAACAGGACATATGAGCATTGGTCTGGGTAGTGCCTTGCAGGTCTCTGAGTCCACTTCCCTGAAATGGGAAGTAACTTCAGTCAACATCAATTTTAGTAGCTTCTTCTTCTGCACAACACAGCACTAACATCATAGACCAAATATTCACCATCAGCCTATAGGAGACATTATCCTTGAGTTAAATGACTACATTTCCAACTACAGAAGGTGATAAGGCAGGATTAAGAGCTTTACAAGTGTCTATTTGTTGCCCTGTTCTTTTGAAAGTTATAAAGTTCTTCTAAAAGTTTTCCATGCCTTCTGATGTTTACATATTTCTACTAGAGTTCTCACACACTGTCATGTAAATAATTATTGTTTTGCATTCTTCTTCGTGGGAGGAGAGAATTGATAGACTGTTAGTTTGACCAGTGTGGTTGGAGAGGTGATAATTTCATCCTCCAATCCACTGTCACTTTTAGAATTCTATATATTGCGAGGTTGAAAATAAAGTTCACTCCTTTTGCTCTTTTTTCCCTCTTTTGCATCTAGCGTGCGTGTGTGAGCTATTTCGTGTTGTAGTGTGACAACTATTTTACTAAATAAATCTTCCAGGTGATGCTAAGAAGGAAGTCCTATCCCTGCTAATAAGGATGCCAAAAAAGAAAAGAACAGTCTCCACCTATAGACCTAAGGGAGATATTCTTTCCTTCCACTCGAAGTGGTGATTGCTTTCATCCCAAAATCTGAGGGGATCTGATGTCTATAATAGCAGACATCAACCTACAGTCTATTTCCAGCTGTGGATAAACCCCAGTATTTCAGAGGATAAAAAGAAGTGAAAAAAACAGAAGCCACATTATTCAGTCTGTGGGACTGAATTTGAAATAATTAAAACCTTAGAGGACAAAATTCTATATGGTACATCTGAGGAAGCTAATAGGAACTCAAATGAGAATATTGCAGGGTGGATAAGGCACGATGCCATCCTTTTTCCTTATTATGGAACAACACCTATGTTCAGTGATTGGGAGCATTCTCTCCATTGTCTGCCTTAGCTATTTACAAAACAAAACGCCATGCCCTATAATACTTTCTCTTCATTGTTGCAGTATTGCAGTATTATCTCTTGCATTGTTGCAAGTTAAAATGTCTAAAGTATTTGTTCCTGAAATGCTTCTAGGAGTGCTATATACCTCAAAAAGGAACTGATAAGCAGAGGATGAAGAGAGAATTGCTCTTTAGAAGTTTTGGGCATGTCTTTGATTGTTTATTGAAAGGAAATTGATGCTTTTGATGATTCAGAACAGTTGATTAAGCAGCAGTTGTATAATGTGGCATTCATGATTTCTGTTTGGAGGTGCTTGCTTCTCTCATTTACTCATTTACAGTGACAAGGCTCTCAAGAACCTTGTCTGGCCCTTGGGGCAGGTCAGTTCTTTCTGTACTTCCCCCCACAGCAGGCTAATCAAAATATCAGTCCCATATAACCAAATAAAAATAATGTATGTAATCTAAATTTCACAGAATCTATTTCACAATCCCATTGCAGGGGTGTTCTATCACTACCAAATGGCAGGAATAAGAGGCAGGGAGCATGAATGCATCAAACCAGGATTCCTTTAGACAGGGAAGAGGTTTGTGACACCACGCTGCAGAACTGAGACAACAGCCTGGATCTCATAGTCAAGGTGTGTCCTTTGTGGTGGCACCTACACATCCTACATGCTGTAGTCAGAACCATTGCTTACTTCTGGAGATAGTTACTGTCTCTAGGCAATCTCCAAAATCCTACAAAATTAAAATTACAGCAGGCCTGTTATATTACCTGCATTATTAACTGAGATCACACTTTTGTCCTCCTTTTATTCCAGCAGTTCCAAGGAGAGTATTGCTCTGAGAAAGTATTATACTGCCCAAGTAAGGGAGGTCCAAATTCAAAGTCAGTAGGTGGATACAGCAGACATCACTCTGGAATAGAACAAGAACTGGACAGATTTTTTACACCACAGGATAAAATCCAACTTTCAAAACTAAAACCTATTGGGTTTTTTTTTGTTGTTTTGGGGTTTTATTTCCTCACTTGCACTAAGAGTGAACTCAGCAGCTTTGCTCTAGATTTATTCCAGTTTGGAAAAATGATCTTGTTAGCTTTTACTAGACATATCAAAAATTACTTAAGGATCATAGAATACCTGTTATTACAGGATGCTGCTGATGATGAGAAGGTATAATTCAAGAATTCATAGCAAAAACGAAATAATTTATTTTACATTTGTTCTAAAGATCATTGATGTAGTAATAACATGTGTTGGCTTAAGTAAAAACCAGTGTTAAAGTTTGAGATAGCATATCCTCTCCAAACAAAAAGGAGATATTATTATTCAAGGCCATCCTTACCTGGTCTTAATAACATCTTATGGCAAAATTAATTTACTTTCAAAATTCCAGTTGCCATAACAACTTGGTGCAGCAGTTCACATGATTTAAAAAGATTCTGAAAGAACTATTTCATGAAGAAAAAGACAACGTGAACGGAGAGGGATTTTTTTAAACATTTAAACATTTAAACATTACTATCTGGCTGATAAATCTTTTTCCTGTAAAAGCAAAAATGCTTTTATATTCAGAGCTGCTCTACTCCCTCTAGTATGTAATCCTTAGAGTCTTCACACTTGGCAGCAACAGTGACTCAGTTTGAGATAGCTGCAGACTCTGCATCAGCTCAATGAGCAGTTGTCTTTGACTTTGGACCCATCACCCTTCCCCTAAAAGGATGGATATCTACAGGGGTTTGTTTTGTAGCACCACAAATACTGTTGTGTTGAGAACTGCTGCCAAGGAAGACTCACACAGTTATGTAATGCAAAAACCCCCATCCTGTTTTAATGGTCACAACCATCATCCACTTATCTCCTATTTATTATTGATATGTTTGCAGGTAGGCAGATGAACACCTACATCAGACCAGGGCAGTAGCCTAGAATGGGTGCACAAGGGAGGCCAGATGTGGCCTCCCCTCCTGCCCTGCCCAGCCTGGAGATGTGTGACAGTACCACAGTCCCTCTGATTCTCCCAGTGCAAGCTGCAGGTTCTGACCTTCCTCTTTGCCCACAAGGATTTCTCCTGTGGTCTCCAGTCTGTACTGGACCTCTCCAGTTTAATCCAAGGACTTGAATTCTCTTGGAACAGAAATATGCTCTTTTCTTATCAGCAACAGAAGAAAAATTATTTAAACGCCTCAAAAATTAATAATAAAACTAAAAATAGCCACTAGTACTCCAAGCACATATGAAAAACCCAGTCACAACAAAGAACCCATCATGCACCAATGATAAGCACAGGAGTATCAGGACAGATGAACTATCACATACAGAATTTTGTGTCTCTGCTGATAATTTTAGGAAAATCTCCCAGTCTGATCCTTTTTCTTAACAGAAGCATGAGCCCTCTCATTAGGCTGCCTACCAGTGGGGTCTCTTGCTGTCACTTAGATACCTGTCCTCTCTAGGTTAGACCAAGAGATTGCTCAAGTTATGTCTGTTTTATATCCCAGAGGTCATTAGCAGTCAGAATTATTCTGACCTTTGCCACCACATCAAAGAGCTGGATCAGAGGTGAACAGAAAGATATAACATTTTGGCATCTCTCTAATTTCCAGAGGAGAAAGACAATCTCATCTCAGATCTTTCTTGCTCATTACTGCGTCACATTAAATAAAGCTGACAGAAAAAGTTGGAGGAAAAAATTGATAATGACAAATTAGTTTTCTTTTTTTATGTTTGTGAATTATCTCTGAACATGCTACAATTAGTTTTAAACTATTTATTCTTTGAAAATAATTTGCCAATAATTCACTGGCTACTGAAGGCTCAAAACCAGTTGTGGTTATTTCTTCTTCAGAATTTGAAGTATGTGGTTGGCATTGGTTGAATTGATAATTTATGTGATACTGTTTTAGCATGAATAAATGAAGAAGGTTTGGAATACAGATGTTTATATTTATTAGAGAATAATTTTCTGATTGTTCATATTGTCTATAATTAATTTAAAAGAGAAAATTCTTGCAAATCTGACATCTATGAAACATGAATGGGAATCTACCGGTATCTCAAACAAAGCAATTTTTGTGTACAGTAATTCAATATTCTGCTGAATTGTCTTAGGCAAATAATTTCAACAATTATCTAGGTGTAAGCACATTTACCATCAAAACTGGTATAATTTCAGAACAGTTTCTTAAATAATAACATAAAGAAAAGCATTATATCAATAATAAACAGCTCAATTAAAGGAAGAGATTCACATCAGGCTTATCAGTTATGGTTGTAAAAATTCTTTATAGTCATTATATCTCTTTTTCTTACCACACTATTCTAACCAAAAGTTAATTTAGTCATTCAAATAATATTATCCAAATGTCATTCATCCTGTTTTGATTTATGCTGCTTTTTAATTTCAAAAAGCTTTCTTAGTAATCCGGTTTTCTGAGAATTTATCATGTTTTTATATCTGGCCTGTAACCTATCCAAATAATTACTCTAATTTTGTTCTTATTGGCACATATCCCATTCTGACTTTGCATTTTTTCTTTTGTGTAGTCTTATTCTAACTTTTATTATTGACTTCTGCTGGTCTCATGTGCTTTTCTGCTCTAACAGCTGGGAATTTAAGTAATTCTTGATGCTTTGAAATTTGTCACTGATAATGTGCCAACAAGGACAAAGATTTTTCAGCTGTCTTCATTGTTAGGTTTTGGGTTTTCGTTAGGTTTTGTGGTTTTGGTTTTGTTTTTTTTTTTCCCAGTAAAGATGTTTTCATTTTGCATCTTTATTTACTGGTTAGTACAATGTGTGTACTATAACTGCCTCATATTTCATGAATATGTAATAGAAGTCATCACCATAAGCATTAGTAAACAAGATGAGGATTAAGTACTCAGTTAATGTATGTTTGCTTTAGGCCATATTCTGATATTTTTACCCTTGTTGAGTAAATAGTCAATGAAAATTTGTGTGACCTCTTAATAATGTGGGAGGCAGCATCCAGGTGTGAAGAACCTGTTTCAAGGTGTAGCCCCCAGATGAAAGATTTAAATAACCACTGATAGCAAACTGAGGGGTTTGGAGGCCATGAAGGGAATGTAGATGTTGCAGGTGGTCTTGGCTAAGAAAAGGTGGATGGAGTGGAGTCTTTTGTCTTTTGAATTTGTTCTTGCTTGTTGCTGATGTGAATGGGGAAAAATTGTGGTATTATTTTATTTTAATTACTTGACACTTTTTGTTTGCTTTGTGAAAATTTAGCTAATTTTAAGGCTTGTTAGTTAAAGCAATATTGGTAATATGCAGCTGGAGATCAGGCCAAAATCCCATTACAGGAGGAAACAAAGATTTGTGTTTGTGGGGCTTTTTGTTTTTTTTTGTTTGTTTTGGTTTTTTTTTTTTTTTTTTTTTTTTTTGGTGTTTTGTGGGGTTTTTTCCTCTTTCAGCAACATTTGGCAAGGTTGTTTTCATGCCTGGTGCTCCTGCTGGTAGCACTGCTGAGTTTCCTTATGTAGCTGCTGTATTCTATATGGGGCTGGGTGCAGAGTGTAGTAGGTGCAGGAATTCCTCTTTCTAGCTTTGGATCCTGTGGGCTTTTATTGCTTTAATGCAAGTTGTGGGGCTGAAACATATTATGATATTGAAAAAATATCTGACTTTTTTCAAGTTTCAGGAGGGATTTCTACTTGTTCTAAGAATTTTGGAGATGCTTAAAAGAAATACATCGAATAAATATTACAGCTGCAAGGAAATGTTTTATAATCATGTATGGAGTACATCTCTTAAAATAAACATATATAACTAGGCTTTTTTTCATCAATTGTACTTAGCGTATAGAAAAATCAATGTTATTTTCAGAGTACAATTATTTATTGTCTCTCAGCTCAGCAGTTGAAATGTTCTGTATTAAGTTATTTACCCTTGTTCATCCCACTTAGCAGAATGGTGGTCCAAGTGTGGCTACCTGATCAGGCTCAAGGAAAAGCAGCTAAGTCATTATTTGCTTGTTTTGGAGTCGGGAGGGTTCAAGCCACTGTAAGTACATGTGACTGTAATGCTATGTAGTAAGCTGAAGCTTACAGGACTGCCAAAAGTCTTCTGATTTTCAGCTTTGTGTGCTCCAGCCATGTCTGGTCGGGCTGTATTAGCTCACTTTTCCAGAGGAAACTTGCTCTCTATCAGTGTTTTGCAAAATTTCTTGTACCCAAGCTGTGCTTGTAATATGTAAAGAGTGCCAAGGTTTTGGGGGTTCAAAGAGTGGTGATATGGATGCAGAAGGTTATAGTGTTTACCTTCTGTTAGGGAGTAAACACGTGTTTGCCAGACAAGTTGTTTATTTTTGGGTTTTTAAATATATGTATTCATGACTACTTCCATCAGTGAAAACATTCTATCTGACTCCCTCTCCCAGCTCTCAGGAGGGGAAGAGCCCAGAGGAGAGTGATGCATTTCCCATAGGATGCTCTGGCTCTTGCAGCAATGGATTCACCTCTGCCTCCCTGGGCTGCAGGCAGGTCAGAAAAAACTGTCTGTTCCTTACAGTCCTGTGAGAGACAGAGTGGAGTCATGCTGGAAAAGGGGCAGCAGGGTTAACACCACGGCTTGACTGGTGGTAGAGATACTGCAGTGCCCAGGGGTTAATGTGAAACTCTGAGGAAGGGACAAGGAAAATGTTTGAGTTTCTTGGGGGAGTGAGCTGCAGAGCTGGGCGCCAGGGTAGCAGACCTTGCACAGTTCTGTCATTTCTGCAAATATTGTTTAAGAGCAGGAAGGAAGCCCCCATTTTTTTTGAGAACTGGTTGTAGCTGTGTGTTGTGCAGGCAGATTGCTGACTATGAGGCAGAATACACGTACTTGGTGTGCACCTCTTCAGCTGCAGCCTTGCTGTTGCAGGTGCTGCTCAGAAATTACAGAGACTGATGGTTCAGTTTCTGTGGGGTTTTAGTGGAAATCCTCTGTTGACTCATTAATCATAAACACAGACAAAACAGTGACGAGGAATGTCACTAAGCTGACTCAAAAGGGAACATCTAACTTCCCTTAATTTTCTCCTCCTTGCTGAGAGAGGGTAGAAGTAATCCAATTGTATATTGCTATATGGAACTGGCAGTATGCCTGTTTCCACAGTCTTGTGGCCTAACTAGTGACCCTAAAGCAGAATGTAACAAACAGGATTATAAGCAATGAAAAAAGTCTTTAACAATAGCTGCCTGTTCCTTAGATAGTAGACAGATGTGGCCCAACAGCCTTTTTTTCACTTCCTGGAAAATCCTACCTTGTGGTGGGACGGGGGGAAGGGTTGGTATTGCTGGGATTTGTTAAGAAAAAATTTCAACACAGATTAGCAGGAAAAGTTGGCAAGTGTGAAGCTCATCCTCTTGATTTCCCAGTCTGACAATCTCTGATGTCATGCCAGAGGAAACAGATTTCTGTAACGTCAATTATGTGTAATGTTCCAACTGTGGCTTTTGAATATTTATGATGCTTGGCTCGCTAAAAAGGACTTTATTGCATTTAAAGATAGTCCTTTGGATATGAAAATCTGAGATCTCCTTAAAAAAGACTGATTAAGGAACATAAGCTCTGAATTATTGTATATCTTGCATGACAACTTTCTCCTGACTGAATGTCAGGACTGATCATAGAGTCACATATACAGCCCTCAGGAAGTGCTGAGAAGCAAAATAGAGCCATGGAATCCTCCAGGCCAATTGTCAGTGTCTGTCTAGCTTGAGATTTTTGAATCAGGCTACATATGCAGCTTGTTCCCACACAGGTTCTATTGCTTGAGAAGTTCAGGTTTTGGTAAGAAAATTAATTCTTGGTCTTACATATAGAAAAGATTTTCAAATATTTTTCCTGCTGACCCTTCTTTCCATGCCATTGCACTTTTTGCCAGTGGCGTTTATCAAGTGTGGCTCATCACAGCTGGGCAGATTAAGTGCCACAACAGAATTTTTTTAAGGCCATTGGTAACACTGTGGCTCCATATAGCATAGCCTAATTTTGGGAACCAGAAGGTTAAAAGTACTTAACACCTCCAGTGTTGTTGCTCATTACCTCATCTCTACAAGATGATTAATACAGATAATTTCTTCAAGAGAAAGGTCTTTGGATGCTTATGCTCATAATCAGCACTGGTGCAAACAAAAACAAAGGATTTCCCCAAAGCCTTGGCCTCCATGTCCAGAGCAGCACTGACAGAAATAGAGATGAACTTCCAGTGGGGACTGTGTTTGTGCTCTCAGGAATAAGTGCATACTTTGAAATAAGGCTACGGTATCAAATTATAGCATCAAGAAAATTTAATGCAAAAAAAAAACCCTTAATAATATATCTTCCTAAATCTAGATGATCATCTGAGAAGGAGATTTTTCTTTGTTATGAGCTAACTTCAGTGTTGTGGAAGAACTGTGCTCACAGTCATACTGGACTTGCTGTTAAGTAACAAGCTTATACTGTACAGCTATATTGGAGAGAGACTTCTCAGCTCACAGATCATTCTCTCTTTTGTTTCCTTTGCCTTTTTTTCTACCCTCTGCCCAGAAATTTTCAGCAAGATATGAGTTAAAGATCACATGGTGCTCAATGGACATGTAAAGGAAGGGTATAGGAAGTAAAGAAAAAAATCAATGGAACAGATAAAGTAATGTACTCCAAGTTTATTAAGATTGAATTCTCTTGAGGAAAATGCCTCAAATCAGATTATCAAGATCTTCTGTAATGCATAGATATGGCATGATGAAAAAAGAGCTGTAAGCTAGTCCAAACCCTTTTAGCCTGTCCATTTAAAGACAAATAGGTCCTCTCAGGGATTCCTCGAACACATACTCTTTTCCTCAACTCCTGTAAGAGCTACAGAAACCTTGTCCTGCCTAAAAAACTGCTTCACATCTTCATGGTTTGCTAATTGCCTTTATGAGCAGTTCCATTGTTACCTGAAGGTTTGCCTTGGTCAAAGTAACCACCATTGGAAGAACAACCTGAAGAGCTGTGCATGCAGTGATGAAAAGATACTCCTTCCCCCACCTTTTTGTGCTTTTGAAACCAGCCCAGCCAGGAAAATTGCAACCTTGGCTGTCTCCTTGCTTTCATATTCATTATCTGCCCATTAACTCATGTACTATTTTTCCTTTGAACTAATTTTGCATATCAAATGTTTTATTGAAACCCAGTGAGATTAGATCTATTCTGCTTCTTTTTCCCCCTCTATGAAATCAAGTGTTTTATCTCAGGTTTGTGACTATGGAATACTTGACATCCTGCTTTGCTTTCCTTTTGCAGTTGCAAACTCTTGCTGCTTGCTTCATCTCAGATGCATCTGGCTGAAGAACCAGCTGACTCAGTTTGCTAAATTCACAGTTTAATTTTTTTCCCCCTATATTCTAGAAAAGGAGTTAAGTGCCAGGTAAGTGAGGTGGAATGCTTTGTTAATTGATCAGAGGAGTGTCAGTGCTAGGCAGAGTGAGGCACTGCTCACAGGGGTGAAAAGTATTCCTTATATTGCTGTCTACTAGGAAGCTAACTTTTGGTAAACCAAAGAACTGCTGTGGTTTAATCTGCCTCCAGTTTGCCCCAGTGTCCAATCTGCTTTTGAAAATGTTTTTCTACTCTGCAATCTTGTTTTCCCCCTTGTTTTAGACCTGTCTAATTAATTTCTCCCTGAGTTGTTTAGATATCTGTACCCTATTTACTGTTCTTCAGGTACATATTTACTATTTCATGTACTAGCTGTGTTTCAACTAATATAGCACTTTACCAGTAGCATGTAATATTTCTCTTTTAGAATCCAGGATAGAAATTATCCTTCTTTCAACTGGTGTACATTGTTCTCTGATTATTTTTTTCACCCTAAAAATCATAGTTCTGACTTTAGCTGGATAACCTACTCTTGCTTATATTCTTCACAGCATTGCTCTAGTCACAAACATGAAAACCATGAGAACAGTCAAGAGACATTGAAAAAATGAAACTGTATTGCAACATAATGTACAAGGTAGAATTGCTTTCAGAATGACACTTTTTAATCTGAACAAGAACAAAGTTTTCTAGAAAAAAGTTTTCTAGAAGAATGTGGTAATAATAACCAAGCGAATAAATGCAGCTTAACTTAAATGCTTGCCTTTCCAATGGACTTGACAGGTTTGCATGTTTGCATAGCCATGGCACAGGTTCACAGAGCCACATCCCTGAAGGAATTCTCTGGTAATGGGAAAAGTCATCAATGCAGTGGCTTTAACCCTTCATCTGAGTACTCTGAACCTCCATCCATCTTCCAAAAGGTCGTGCAGAACTGCTGGAAATGCTCCACCAACTAAGATGAAACTGAAGTAAATGCCAGAGATATTTAGAAACTATTTTATTTTCAAAACCTTGAATTCTTTGCATGTCCCTCGTGGCTAAGACAAAATGGAAATTTAGATTAACAAGAATACCCTGAAGCTGTAAGTCAGCATTTAAACTTTATCTCAAAATGCAGAATACAGAAAATCTAACAGAGTTTGATGTATTTGGAGATACATTGTCCGCTTCTACTGGGATCTGTTTCTGCGGATCTCACTTAAAGTTTGATGGTTTTTTGAGAAAAGCAACATTGAGAAATATTCTTGGAAATAAATGAAATAGATGCAAGAGTCTAACAAGTTGTTTGTACCCTTTAGCTGGAGTTTGCCTTCCTTTCATGGGTGAAAACTGGAAACTTCTTTTAGCAAGAGGAAAGTCAAGAAAGTCCAAAGCCCTCAATTTTTCAGGGAAGTGGAGTTTCTTTTATTTTTCTTGATAAAACTTGAGAGACTCTTTCTCTAGAAAAAGCTTGAGAGATTCTTATCTTGAAATCTCAGTGAATTTATACTGACTTTATATTTTGGAGAGCAAATTATGTTTTCTTCTTTCTTTGCAGGTAAAAAATATTTTTTTAAAAAAAAAGGTAAATTTAAAATTTAAGTGTTTGGGGTAGGCTGTCTTTCTTTTTCCACATGAAGTGATCACATAGAAGATTCTCTCATCCATATGACAAAAGGTAAGATCATACCTCTACTATTTTATTTTTTCCCCAGTCTGGGCTCCTCCCATATGTACAAGTATTTTTTTCAAAACTGAGCAGTGATTTCATCTTAACACTTCCTTGTTTTAAGCAGGATGTGCCAAGTTGGAAGATTTCTGGTAATGGGAATCTTTGGAAAGTGCCTTTATGTCAGCTTTCCAGACAATAAGCATTAATTAATTTTAAACTGTTCTTATTGTGCTTAACAAACATATATTTAATTTATATTCCAATGAAAGGTTTCACATGGAAAGAAATATGGAAAATATCGAATGTTTTGGCATGTTGTTTGTTTTCTACCCATCCATAGTCTGAATCATAGAATTAAATTACTTGAAGTTTCTTTAAAGGAAAGGTATTTTTTTCAGCTTCAAAGAAACTTGTGAGAACTATGTTTTTTAATCTAATCTTTGATCAATACAAACTATTTTTTATCTTCCAGAAAACAAATCAGGAAAAAAATAAACTCTTTCAAAAACAAACATTTAAAATGGAAAAGTGCTTATTTTTTTTAAATACAGCTTTATAATTTAAAAAGAAGCGAAAAACACTTACTTTAATCTGAAACAAAATTACTTTCAAATTGGCTTTATTATTATAATACTTTACAGCAGTGGGTACTAAACTCCTTCCAGTCAGAACTTGCTTTGGTTAGACTAGTGATCCCCAATACTAGACTAAAAAAATGTATGGAACTCAAGAGCCTCCTATAACTAAATTTGGAGAATAACAGTTAATTCTTCTGTTCCCAGGAAGAGTGACATTTTCCCTCTGTTTTCTCCACAACAAGTCTTAGAAAGGTTATACCTCAAGGAACTATAATATATCCTCTCTTGCTTTGTGTGGCATGAAAATTTTCCTCAGCCATGGAAACCATAAAAATTTATTCCCATTTTGCCCATAACTCTCTGTCTGCTCATCTTTGTTCTTAGTTTGTTCCTAGGCATTGTCCTCAATGAAGTCATTTAGACCAGAAAACTTAAGCTTCACCCAGTATTTAACAAAAGTTTGAGTTAATCCTAGTTTGCCTTCAGAGGTTCATGGACAGACTTTATTCCATACAGGACTGCATACTCCAATACATATTAATAAATTTAATAAGGCTTCTACACTTTCACCTAAGCACTAATAAACTATAATGTAATTATGTATTTTTGTTTTTTCCTCTCATTATATGTTGAGGAACTGAGACATAGAAATTATCTGCTATACTAAGGAAATTTGGATTACAACTGAGAGTGAGTTGTTTAATTAAGTGTATATGTGCTATTGAAAGCACAGGCCAAAGAAATGTGAATTTCTTGTCCTACTTCATTTTATCTCATTTACCAAATGATATCAAGGCAAGCTTCCTCTTCTCCATAACATAATTTTTCCTAGCTTTACACATGCCTCTACTCTACTGGTGCAGCTATAGGGTACTTCTGCTGACTCTGTGAGGGGAGGAAGAAAAAATGACAGCCATTAACTGAAAGCAACAGCAGTTTCTGGAGACACTACCAGTCACTGGTAGTTGCTCTATGAAATATCTTCAAAACTTTAATTTTCATGATTGCTTTCATTGTTGAACCATTCTTTATGAATTAAATACTTGATTAAATTACCACATTTCTAATTTCTTAATTCAATAACAGATTTCCCTTTACCATTGTGTTGCCAAGCAAAAGTACAGGTTGTTCAGAAGAGGAAGGAATAAGCCCTGCATATTGCCCCATATTGCTGCCCCAGAGGGAGAAGGCAATGAATGGCTCGTTTGTCCACTGTAGGGGCCATGATGTCAAAAGGAATGTTATCCTTCTTCACTTAAAAAAAAAAAAAACAACAAAAAAGAAGGAACAAATGGATGATCACGCAGGGTCTTCAAAAGACAACATACCGAATATTTTTGATATAAAAATCTTTTTCTAGCCTCATCTATGGGTCATACTGATCTTTAGGAACCAGTATGAGTTATTTGAGCCCCTTGCTGTGTGATTGCAGAACTCGCATTTGCAGCAGAGGCTCATCACCGTCTGCGACCAGCAGGGCCTCTGCTCTTTCCTTGCTGCTGTTGTTGGTTGCTTGGAAAGGCAAAGAGCTCACATCAGGGTTACAGACAGAAACACTAGGACAGCAAAAGAAAAGCTGAACTAATGCACACTGAGAGGAAGGAGCATTAGTTCTTCCCTACAGAAAGTAAGAAAGGGGAAAGGTGGTTTTCCTCATTGTGGCCCAGATGAAGTCAAGACAAGAGCTTTCTTAATCTGAGGCACAGGAAAAGGAGAGGAGTGAAAGAGTGGGCAAGTCTAAGTGAAAATAGAATTAAGGGAAATCTTACTGTTTCCTGATGGGCCCAGGACACCACCCGTGTGCGATGCCATAGGAAATATGGGTCAGGAGGTCAGGCTGCAGGAGAGACCATGGGCACAGAGCATCAAAACAGAGCATTTCCATAGAGCATTTTGTCACCAGAAACTGGCAGTTGCCAAAGTAGAGCATATAATGCATGTTGGTACAGCTTAAAACACCAAAATGTTTTAATCTGCGCTAGATTATTTCCCAACCCTTGGAGCAGCAATATATTTTCATAGAAAATTATAATTTATTTTAAAATAATTTTGAAAGGCAACTCCTTGCAATTAAAATGCTACATGTATTTGAGCAGGAAATTCCTTTCTTTAAAATATTTTTTTAACTTTTCTCTTTTCTTTTTTACTAGTCCATCATAATATGTCCCTGGCACCATGTGACTTAGATTGCAAGCCAGTCAACAAATAACAACTCTGCTTGTTCAGAGGTGAAGACACAGTGTAATGTTTATCTGAGGTAGTCACCTTGGAAGTCTAGTCAATATAAACAATGTCATCAGTACTGTTGAGTAGACGGCTAAAATGGGTTGGATACTCCTACCCTATTTCTCTCCCTCATATGAAAAGATTTGCAGTTGATACACTCCACTTAGTGGTGGAGAAATACAATATTTAATTTGGTGAAATGTCTTTTTTCCTTTTAATTAGGGATTGCTTTATATTCCCAAAAGTTCAAGGTCTCTCCAAGTCAAACTTTGAGATGCCAAAGAGTTCTCACTCCATATTAATATAATACCAAATTAGAAGCACTCCTTGGTCTCTGAAACTACCCTGTGTCTTCCTGGGTGTCAGTGATGTGGTTTGATGCTACAGCACTGGTTTAAAACCTGTCCTACATCTTTCAGACTGAAATGTTCTCTCCATCCCAGGGCATGAGTGACCTGTTTGCAGTCTGTGCTGAAAGTGCTCATGTGTAGTGCTGCAGAGTTGACAGTCGAGCCCTGTTTTTCCTGGCCACCCTCACACTCTTTGGTCCTGGCTGCCCTGTGAATCCAAGGGCTGGGTTTGCTGCTCCTCTGCCTTGAGATAAAGTGCTTCCAAGCATCCTCTTCAATGAGTGTTAGCTTAGGTGCGTACTGCAATGCAATTTTGCTTTTCATAGTGTTTATATGTGTCCATATGTTTATCTTAGTGTTTTACTGAAAGAAAATAGATGGGCTGAAAGCATTCATAACCATAGCATCTGCTGTTCATACATATATGTATGTGCATACACACACAAAAATAATAGTACTGTATTACTCTGGTACAGTACAGATTCACTTTTTTTTTTTTAAGTCATCCACAAACAGAAATGTACCAGGTTCTCTTGTGAAATGGTTTTAGGTTTACAGCATTCATGTAATGCTATGGATAAAGGAAGAAATAATTGCTAACTACTGAACATTTTGTGCCTAATTCCTCTTTTTTAAACCTTTCTTATTGCACAAGTAACCACAGAGTATTTGCTGCCGCAGCTGTTTCTCATGCATGATGTAATTGTTTTATTAAGCATTATTTGTTTGCATAGATCAGATTCTGTTATGACTGTGAATGCTCATTAAATCATGCCCAGTGCCACTCTGAGGCTAGGAGTTTCAAAAGTTCATGGCATTGGTTTAACTCCAAAGCAGTGACTTAAATGGAAAAGGCTCCCATTGGTTCCCTTGCCATGTTTGTAAACAGTTTATAGCACTGTCTCTAGACAAAGATGGTTACATTAGCACTAAGGATAAGCCTAACTACCTAGTACAACTTAAAAAAAAAAATTAGACATGATAAATATTTCTGACTACTTGTGATAAACTAATAATTTAAAATCTAGCAAAATATTGACTTTTAGGTACAATACATTGTTCTTGCAAAACCTTTTTCTTCTTGACTGACCAAATACAATTTGTCCACAACTTTGTGCCTTTTTAACATGGCTGGTGTTGTCTTGAATCATGCTAATTAAAATACACCACTTTCAAATGACATTCAATTGCTCATTGCAGAGAAATCCTGATACCATGCTGCCACACTGTCAGGATTTGACAGTCACAGTATTTATAGGCTCTGAAGAAGAAAATGGGCCCAGGACACAGCGAATAATGCTATCTGTGCCTCTGTATTAATGCTTCTGGACTGCAAAATAGTCACATATGCTCCCTTGAAATGCATTAGTATGGCTAGGGCACTTGTTAGTCAGCATTAGGAAGGCTGTCATGTGAATCTAATTTTGTTCAGATTGTAGAAAAATACCAATTTGCCTGTCAAGAGAGAACTTTAAAAATCTGTCAGAGGAAATGGATGAGGAAACACTATAATGAACACAAAGTACATGTAAAAAACAGATCTTGACCTTTTACTCATCTGGGTTTTCTTCAGAGTGTAAGCAAAGGGTACCCAATGGTTTTCACAAGCAGTTAGCAGAAGTACTTTCTCACACAGTTCATGCTTTCCTTGTGGAAGCCATGGCTGCAGCCAACGGCAGATTGTAAGCGGGATTGTAGAAGGCACTGTGTGTGTTCATGAACAACAAAAAACCCTACATGATTAAATGTATCTGGGGAAATATTTTCATATCATTCAGACAACAAATCAAATTATACTGATCGCTTCTGTTGTGGATGGGTTATTCCATATCTGCTGCTGATGGATATCTTGTATCTTATTCTCTAAAGTTTTCTTCTCCCTTTCCAACTATAGCATACCTCCTTTTTGTCTGACAGCAGCAGTGAAATGCAGTTGAAACTTGTCATGTTCACTCTTCTATCCTCTCCTCCAAATTCCTTTTTCTGCTAACAAGTGAAAATACTTTCAGGAGCTGTTGTAGCTGTTGTTCCCAAGCTGCGAGTGAAGTCTCTCAGATGAGGTATAAGTTTATTAATGGGGAAGGGCAGTGTGTCTCCCTGATTATGTGATGGGGTCACTTCTGGCTTCAAGCTAGAGTGAAGTTTCACTCACTCCAGGGCTCATCTGCAAAAATGGCAAGACCCATTCTCCAAAGTCTCTCTTACCTGTCACCTACAGAAGTAGGTATAGGATGAGCTAGGATATGAGGCTCAAGAACTTTGACAGTGCTGTGTCTGTCCTTGCTGTGTGTTTGTTATCAAGAAAGGTCTAAAAAGCCACAGCTAGAGAAACAAAAAAAATGTTTTAATGATGTTTGAAACAAGTTCATTAAGAAGTTTTCCATCTTTTGAGATTTTTATTCTGATTTTTGGCCTACTTTCCTTTAACAGACAGATTTTTCTCCCTCTCCCTAGTGATTTTTCATTCACAAACAGAAAAAATCTCTTCCTGCTCATCATCTAACCTAGAAAGGTTTGAGAACTGGGCTTGTGCAAATCTCATGAAGTTCAACAAGGCCAAGTGAAAGGTTCTGCTCCTGGGTCAAGACAATCCCAAGCACAAACACATGGTGGGCAGAGAATGGATTCAGACTAGACCTAGAGAGAACACTTGAGGATATTTGTGGATGAAAAGATCAATCAGATGCGGCAGTGTGCGCTTGCAGCCCAGAAAGCCAAACGCGTCCTGGGCTGCATCAAACACACTGTGGGCAGCAGGGTGAGGGAGGTGATTCTGCCCCTCTGTTCTGCTCTTGTGGGACCCCACCTGGAGTGCTGCATTCTGCTCTGGAGCCCCCAACACAAGAAACACATAAACCTGTTGGAAAAATCCAGAGGCTGGGTGATGAAGCTGATTGGAGGGCTGGAGCACCTTTCCCATGAACACAGACTAAGAAAGTTGGGGCTGTTCAGCCTGGGGAAGAGAAGGCTCCAGGGAGACCTTATAACAGCTTCCAGTGCCTAAAGGGGGCTTACAGGAGAGCTGGAGGGGAACTTTTCACAAGGACACATAGTGATGGGACAAGGGGTAATGGCTTTAAGCTGCAAAAGGGCCCATTTGAATTAGGTATAAGGGAGGTATTCTTTATTGTGAGGGTAATGAAGCACTGGAACAAGTTGCCCAGAGAGGCTATGGATTCCCCATGCCCGGAGGTGTTCAAGGCCAGGATAGATGGGGCTTTAAACAACATGGTTTAGTGGAAAGTTCCCTGACCATGGCAGGGTGGTAGTTAGAACAAGATCATCTTTAATGTCCCTTCCAATATAAACCATGCTATGATTCTATGATCTTTTAATTGACATAAGATATCCTGTGTACTGTGAACATCTGGGAGATGTACTGAAAAGATTCAATCTATTGCAGGCCCTTTTATTTCAGCAGTCCTGCTAAGGATCTTTCATGATGTGGTGCAGCATGTGCTGAATGTTGAAGTGTCACAAGTACATAGAGCTATGAGTGTAAATAAAGATGCTACACAAGGTTGAAAAACTTTTAAAAAATGGCAGGCATTAAACTGATGCTGCTGTGTTGAGTGGGATGGACAAGTAAAGGAAAGCTTTGAAAAAAGATACCCTTTTACCTGTAGGCTTCTTGCTCTTTCTGGGCTCATATTTTGTGTCACCACAGTTTCTGTCAGTGGGTTCTCTAATCAAGGTGAGACTGATATGCTGGACCAACTACTTTTCAGGAGTTTCTCTACTTAATGAAATCCCCAAGTCCAGTCAGATACCTGGATTCTTCACTGATGTCCTAACTTAAAATGGTGTGGAAACTAGAAAACAGCCCTCTGGGAAACACTGAGAAGCAAAATAGAGCTATGGAGTCCTTCAGGCAAATTTCTGCTGGGGCTTAGTACTCAGTACAAGAAAATTCTGCTTAAAAAATGAATAAATACTCTTGAGGAAAAATAGCTTACTTAAACCAAGAGCCATAGCACTTCTGAAATGAGAGCATGCTGATAAAGTGATGTTGCATTTCCTAGTGGGTTCACATGAATAACCAGTCAATCAATCATGACTGGCTGTTTTCTCAATTTCCAATGTATCTGACTTGAGTCCTTTACCCACAGAATACAATTTTCTATTTCTATTTTTGATCCAATAACAACTTGTGGGATAGATGCATATTCTGCTTGGATAAAATGAAGTGGAGGGGAGAATTGCAGGAAGATATTTGGAATAAATTTTTTATAAAAGGTATGAATCAGGACTATTCTGACTAATTTCATAGTGACAGCTTTGTCAAAGAATTAAAGTCTAATAGTTTTAAAGGACACACTAGGAACCTTAAACTCTTGAGTCTGCACTGACCCACTTTATAGTCTTGGATTTGTCATTCATTTTTCTTTGGCTTCACCATCATTCAGCAAACAGACTCTGTAAATGCATGAATGTAAACCTGTTCTTTTGCTCCATTTGGATTTTTTAAGGGTTTTGTCTGACTTAGTTTTATCTTTGATGGGATGCATACTGGGATTACATATTCTTGGTAGAAAAAAGTGCATTTTGTTTGGGGAATATTATGACTGAACTATTTTTTCAGTGTACTGAAAGCCTAAGTTTCTCGAACCTTTTTAATTTCTCTGCCTCCCCCGTCTCCCTGATTTTTGTGAAAATATTTTGGACATTTGTCCTGTCTAAATATGTCTATGCGGTATGGCCTTCATTAACTCCTTCATAACTCGCTATCTGTTATGAAGTTTACTCTCATTCGTTCTCTTGGTTTCCATGATATCTCATCACTCCCCAACTGTCTCTACTCCTTTGATCTGCATGCTATGCCTGGGCATATGACAACTGTAGCTTAATGGAAACTTAACTGCCTAGAATGTGTCTCTCCTAATGGTCTGCCTGAATTTTGGTCTCTTTCCAGACCAGAGAAGATCTTTTGTCTTCTTTCAATGCATTTCTTTTTTCTCATGCAAAGGTCCAACAGTTCAATTTCCTGCTCCTGAAAACACTTTCCAATGTACCCTGCTGCTACTTCTTATTTATGGAATATCTTCAGTCACTCCTGTTTAACTTCCTTTCTTATCCATTAAACTAATGTAGAAAACCCATCATGTTTTCTCTCAAGTCAGCAGAATGGCCAATCTCACATTTTTGAACATCCAGAGGCTGTTGTCTGAAACATCAAATATTACCTTGAAATCTTGAAAACAGGAGATGATACCTACCCTAATCTTCCTTTTTTATTCTTATGGAGTTCTGTCCAGCAAACCTCTCTAGACAGTCCATAATCCAGGAACTCCCTATGCAAGAATATTACACACAAAAAATTGTAAATCACACTGTCAGCTTCTGCTTGCTTTTTTGTTCTTTGCTGGAGCCTATCTAAAATAAGACCATTGAAATCAAATAAGTAATTTACTAACTTGAAATAAAAGAATCTGGCTTCAGAAAATTCAGACACCTTTGCAACAAGTGTATGATATGACTTCACCCAATCAAAATAAACATGTCACACCCAGTGTTTTTTTTCTCTCCATCTTTTCTTTTTCAGATATGGCTTATGTGGCCATTTTTTTGGATGCAATATCAGTCTCAGAAGCCTCAGCTTTTTATCAATCAGGAAAACATGTGATATCTTTTTTCTCTAGGATTGGGCAGTCACTTTTTTCCACGGTGTGAAATATTCTACAGTCCTTTTATTCTGGGCTGGTTAAAATCTGTCCTTTTCTAACAACACTGTTTTGTCTGTACTCCTACTCAGAGGTATTTCACTAGCTTATCTCCTTTTATTATTGTTTAAGGGGAGAAAGTGTTTCCAGTTGCCAGCTGATAAAATAAGAAGTGAATGACAGCAACGTAAAATTTTATGAAAAAATCTGTTTTTTAAATTTAAATGTAGCTGGCACCACTTATCTTCATATAGCTTCTGCCTATGTGGAAAAATCTCTCTTTTTATAACAGCTTGTCAGCTGAATAATAGAATGGGGGGAGCCAACTTGAAAGACATGGCTGATTGGTGCAATTGAAAGGGGCTTTACAATTAGAGTTCTGGCAGAACACAAAAAAGAAATTGTCTGGCCATGAAGAACGGAGCCTACTTTAGAATTCCCTTTTCTCAGCCAGATAGCATGCATCACTGTTCATGCATTCTCTTGACATTGAATAGAGGACTTCAGAACTACCACCCCAAATTATCCCTTACTGTTTGGTTCTATTTGTGATATTTGTTTGGGGGAGGAAAAAAAAATCTCTATTACTGACTGTAATGGCATGTGGCTAAATTCCATTCCATTTATGCACTTAATCTCTTAAGCTTGTTTCCCCTCCTCCCCCCACCCCCCGATATTGCAACACACATTTTACTTTGATTAACTCTTTTCTGATTGGGGGGGGGGGAAACCCAAGATTCTTCTTATTCTCATCTCCTCTCCCTTCCCTTCATTTTACTTCCTTTTCTTTCTCTCATTCCTCTTCCTCCCCTCCCCCTCAATGGTTGTGTATGTGAATTAAAAGAGGAAGGAAGCCCTTGAAGGTGTGTTTTGGATTTCAATGATAGAACAATAGGGCCACCTTCAATTAACTCCATACCTATTCACAGGGAATATTTGTTCCCTTGTCTCCAGCATTATTTAATATCTACATCTACACAATGTAGCTGGTGATGAGAACAGGTTTTCAATTCCATTTGAACTCTTTTATGCCACTCAATAATGTGCCAGGTTTTTTTTTTTTTTTTATTCTTAAATAATGACGCATATGAGTGTCTCTAGGCACAAAGGAATAACAGAATACATACAACAGTGAAGTATCTTTCACTGCTTTGAAGACAGTAGTCGGGGAGGGAGAGTAGATGTTGGTAGTGGCATGCATTTGACTCCTTCCTACATGTAAAATCAGCATGCTAAATATTTAGTTTATATTTCCATGAATCTTACAGATTTAAAAGCTCCCCTGTCAAGGTAGCTTTCATAATTTGTACACTATATGTTTTAAATTGCTGTTATATATAGCAGCCACTGAAAGCTTAACAGTGACATTTCTTTCTGACTGAAATACTTGCTGTTTGTAGTTACACAGCTGCTCATTAGGGCTATTTTTATCCTTTCTTTTAAAGAAGTACAGGAGAATGTGAAGTTCTCAAATCCAGGCAGTAGATGAAGAAGGGGAAGACTCGGCCTCAGTTCTGTTCTCTGTTTACCATAACCAAATCTATTTTATTCAGAAAATCCATATTCCAATACAGTGGTTTTGCTTGGTTTTGTTTTGGTTGCTTGGAGGAGGAAAATAATGGATTATCCTGGCAAAAACCAGTGGTTTTGTTGAAGGAAATATCACAGATCAACAAACAACATCTATATTTGGGGCAAAGGGAAAAAATATTTAAAGATTGGGGGGTGGGCGAGGAAGGCAGGTGATGAAAAATTTTCACATGAGATAAGGAGAGTACATTTTTTTAAACAGTTCTCCTCATGAATTCTCATGACTTACTGCAGCCCTTCAAGAGAGTGTGAGATGGCTGGAATTGTTGGCTACGTTCCCTGATCCTAGTATTTCCTACACAGCAAAAGTTTGAGAGAGGTTTACCAGTACTTGAATATTCAGATTATGCTATGGATCTTTTGTGGAAAGCCTTAAAGCTTTAGCATAATTTAAGGATAGGTCTGCATTTTGAATTGTGGCAATAATCAGACAGATTAATCTTTTACAGTTTTGAACTAGGAACAACATGATTTATCTGACAAGAGCCTCACAGAGAAAAGTATCTTATTATGGATGTGACTTAGCCTTGCTCCAGTGTCATGTTGAAAGCTTTCCCAATAAACATGGCTATACATGAGTTAATAAATGAGAAAAAAATGTAATTTCAACTGGGATGACAAAGGTGACACAAATATTTGCTACACAGCTTATTTTTCACTTGTGCTGTTGCCTCAGGTCCTGGTGTGGCTCACCTGAGGTAACCTTCAGGGTCATCTATTCTTGTATAGACTTTGGTTTTCTTTCCACAATAGATGAAGTCAGTCTGAGACCAACTTCTAGGCCAGCTAAAAAGATGTAGCTTTAATTACCTGGTGGCAGCATTCTTTACTGTGTCAGCTTTATGTTTGTTGAACCCAAAATAGCTCTGTACCAGACTTTCAAAAGTTTGATCCCAGGAGGTTTACTCTAAGGTCGGCATATTCACTCTTCTCTCCCCCCTCCTTACTCCTTGGAATCTAGGTCAGCCCAAAGTGACAGAAATGCAGGCAACTGGAATTGCTACTCATTTTGCAAACTTGGGCTGGAGTGTGTAATGAAGGATGATTGTGCTACCTGGAGTGAGCAAGGGAATTTATCTCAGTGATATGTTATTCTCCTTGGTGCACAGCTCAGATTCCTTTGACTCACTTCAAATTCTGAGTGCTTCCTATTACTCCGTGCACTATCACTGAGCTGCCTTCACCTTTTCAAGCATGTTTTCTTAATGCAATAGTCTTGTAAAAAATTATCCCCCATGAAATGGAGAAGCAGGAAGGTACAATAACAAGTGAAAATCCAAAGGCAAGTCTAAATCTTCATTCAAACTCACCATGAAAGTGACCTTTGCTCTGATCTGGAAGTCCGTATCTCTTATCTACAAATGGTATTTCTCTGAAGGAGGAGGGTGCTGTTTAAATGTATAAAGGTTTTCACTTAACAGTACTACTTTTATGCTAGAGCTCATAGCAAACTTTAATCCTTCTGCAAAGCTTTAAATCCTTTCCCTCCCATGTAAATTTCTTCACAATTTAAGCTTCCTTCCATGGGCAGAATTCATTTTTCTCTGTTTGTGAATCAGAAATAGTATTTCAGAGACCTTGAGAGGTCAGTTACTCCATTTTCTCTACCAGCTCAAGCTCAGCTCTTGACAGTATCTTCAGGCTTTTAAAGAACATCAAAAAATGAAGATACTGTAGTTTTCTTAAGAAATATATTTATAAACTATCCTTAAGATGATAAAGTTTTTTATGTTCTTCCAAATCACTGCTGTTGCAGTTGACTTCTGTGAGGTGGTACCTCCTCAGCCACGCTCCTCCTGGGTCTGCACAAGGGACCTGCAAGAAAGAGACCACCTGTCTTGTTCATCTTCATGGACAATCCCCTCTGAAGCTTCATTGGGTAGTCAGTTATGTGTCAAAGCTGCTAATGTGTTTACTTCTGTCAGTTTGGGCAGAAGCATCAGGCTAAGGCACTTGTTACTTGCTGGTGGTGAATGGAGTATCAAACCAGGTACAGTGAAGTTGGGCTTTCTCCCACCTGCTAAAGTTTTGTGCCTGACTTCAGCTGAGGAGCTGTTTACATTTTCATCCTTGCAAGGTGAACGAAATAATTCTGTGTCAACAAAAATATTAATTTGGTATACTTATGAGCAGAGGCTTTAGATTTGGGGCAAAACCTTTTTTTTGTGTGTGTCCACAAATAAACCCACTTTGTTACCGTAATGCAAATAACTGTTAGTTATCATCATAATCAAAGGAAGTAAGATTCTTATTTTCTCTGAAATATTTTATACTTCTGTGTTCCAGGCACAGAGCAGTTTCCAATAAATAATTTAGGCTATTTGTGTATTCTCCAGTTTTGATCTCTTCACAGATTTCTCTTCAACATCTTTGTGAAAGTTGTCAGGTTTTCTTATATTAGACAGAGAATGAGTCAGACAATTGATCATATGAACATTAAGAGGAGTGGAAGGAAAGAATGGAAGTTCTCCCTCATTATTTTAATTTCTCACTAAAAAACCCTTCTCAATTTTGTTTGTATATATAACACAAGTGTTACATCTGGGTGTATTAATACTGATTATAGTCTGAACTGTTTAAAGAATCTCGACCCAAAGTAGAACTTTGTCTGTCATTAATTTGAGTTACTGCCACTTGTGTCAGCACTATTTAAAAGGAATCAATGAAGGTTTCTGAAGAAAAAGCCTTGTCATCTACTCCCAAATGGACTAAATTAATTAAACTGTTGGAGCCAAATCTATGACATGTCTTATATATTGTTACTTTTATGGATTTGCTGCTGACATTGATTGGATTGAGAGGATGAGCTTTTCTAAATGGACAAAAAAGGAGATTTGCTAAGGGGTTTTTTTCTGTTTGATTTTAAATGTATTTGTACAAATTTACATTAAGGACATAAACAATAGGGCTGTCCTAGCTAAACATGTGAAGACTTTCACACCTCCAGAAGAAAGGCAGGAGAAGATTTAAAAAAAAAAAAATCTTTATTTTTATTTAATATAACCATTCCCAAAACCAAAATGTGTGAAGACAGCTCCTTCAATAAGTGTTCTGACTGGCAAGGTGCTCACAGACACAACTTTTCCTCCTGCTAGGGACTGCAGAAAAAGTATATGGGAGAGGAGGAACCATTGATTCTGTAAGTGTCATAGTTAATAGGAAAAATATCCATTAGCTTAAGCTAACCTGCATTGTAAAGCTTTAGGAACAGATACACAAAGGCTAAGGTTAGCCAGTGAAGTTGATCTCCCTAGGTTTCTTTCCACAATAAGTAGAGATAAGGGTAGACTGGACTGTTGCCTGGATGAGTTCAAACCAGTCTCACTCCCTGAACTCCCTGCTGCAGAGCAATTTCTTACCTTGGCAGTGTGGAAGGGAGGTGCCAGTGATGCCTTGTGAAGGCTGACCTAGAACAGAGGCTAGGTAAAGAATCAAGTAGGTACTTATTAAAAGGCCTCAATGGATACACCTTGGGCAGTACAAGAGCCCAAACAGGGCTACACCCAAGATGAACCCAAAATGGTCACAAAATGAACGACCGGTCACGGGGTCTCACATTTTTATAAGTTCTGGTCCATTAGCACATTGGAGTTAACTGTCCAATTACAACTTTAGCTTATGAATAACCATCCTTCTTGTTTTTCTCTCTTCAGTCCACCATTGTGTATGCTCTTGGGCCTGAAATTTGTATCATTTGTCCTTGGTCCTCATCTAGAGAAGGAATTGTTTTGTCTACCTACTCTGTGAAGAAAGCTTACTATCCCCTAATATGAAGCTCAAAACTACACACTAAAACAGTAAAGAATCTGAAAAAATATAAAAGCTAAAACCTGAGGCATCACCAGAGGCCCTAACTATGCTGAGAACACACCCACGGATTCCTCTGGCAGGGTTAAATTTTCCTACAGCTGATCCAGATTTAGGCATTGGCCAGGTTGCCATCCAATGTCTTATGTGAAGAGAAACAATCATCTTTGGTGACATTGCAGCTGCACAGTGGCAAAAGATGAAACAAAGACCTCCCAGACTCAGGGGGCTCTCATTCCCCCTTGGGTAGGAAGGCTCATTGGGTAGGAAGGCTCATGGTGGCCCTCTTCTTGCCCTTGCAGCATCTGAGCCTTCTCAGGTGCAGGGCTAAGCTGGTGGCCCAGGTGCGCTCCAGTCAGTCACTCACCTTCACTCTTGTGTGGGCTGTGGAGTTCAAGTGACAAGAGGGACCAGAGGCTGGCTGATTGAGCTGCAACTCCATTATTCTTGCAAAACCATTAACTGTTTCTAAGTTATAGGCAGTAGCAACCATTTGGCGGGCATCCAAAAGCACAGGCCTAAATCTCATGTCTGCACAGATCATAGTGGAGTAGGATCTTGGCCTGTGACTCAGATACTTAGACAACATAAACAAATAAAAAAAATAATAGAGATTAATAATTGACTATATGAGAGACTTTGGATTGTATTCCAATTTACAGTAAAGATTAGGCCTAATAAAAGTGCCCTGGATTGCACCAAGATGCTGTAGCTTAACCAAAAGGAGACATCTATCCTCCTGTACAATTGTCTCAATGTACTTGCTGAAAATGTTTTTTTTCCCTGTGACTTTTTTTTCAGGAAAAAAGAGTATTTGCAGCCATGGAATGTCTTGCTAAAGATAACAGGAAAGAAGAAAAGAAGAAAAATGAAAAAGAATGTAAACGTCCACTTTAATTATTTCCATATCTTTCAACTAGATAGCTTTGCACAGTTAATTGCAAAAATGATTAAGACAAATGCTATTAGTCGCCATTTAAATCCTTTTTAGAATGGGAGAAATGTTGATAACAGGAACAAGCTTATCCCAGGCCAATGCATTTTACCAATAATAGATTTACTGACTAGAAGGTAAATGAAGGAGACAAAAAATTGAAAAGCTGTTAGAGAATGGAGTCAGAGAAGCTCTCCCAACACTTAGAAGAAATGGGAGAGAAAAACATGGGTTGAGGTTTTCTGGTTTTTTACCTCTTTTTAGAAAGTTCTAATACAAGTGTTCATGTTCAGATGAAAGTGTGTTAACAAAGCAGTGGCATCAGCGCAGGCGTACAGGTAAAGAGTAAAGGGGAAGATATCAGTTCTGAATTTGGAGAGGACAGAGGAATTGCTTTTCCTAGTGCAGATTCTCCTGTTGCCCATGGCATGAAACAGCGCTCCTGTTAATTTCCTTTTGTGGCTCAGTGTACAGTGACCCTCAGCCCAGGTGGTTTTACCAACACAAAATGTCAAGTTGTTCAGAGATAAATTATCATTGCTGGTATTGAAGCTGTGATATCATAGCAGGAAGGGAAAGGTGTTGCTTTTCTGAAAAGCTCTGGGTGGATGATTCTCTGGAACATTTTTCAGAGTCTTTTAGCTGGAATCTTATCTAGAAGGGAAAGACTCCAAAACTTTTCTTCAGGATCTGGCCTGAGTGACCAACGGCCAGAGTACAAGCTATGGTGTCTCCCTGAAGTTATTTACTATTTCAGCATCTGTTTCTTTGTCTATTTTCTCTTTTTCTACTATGAATGGGTTGGTATCTATCCAGAGAATGTTTTTAAGTGGTTTTTTTCAGACTTGCCAGATGTAATTTGGTCATGTTGATTTTCTCCCTAAGGCCAATTGTAAATTGAATTATAACAAGAAAAAAGACATTTGTAATGTTGTCAATACAGTAGGAACATGCTTAGGTTTTCAATTTTGGTGGGTTTTTTTCTGGTTGTTTTAACGGGTTGAAAATTTCTCTGTTGATTTTCACTGCTGTAAAAACTGACTTCAACGGACCCATGAGCTGCAGAGGTTTTATGCTGGCTTTCCAACAACAGGTCCATGTCATTCAAAACACTAAAGGAATCAGAGATTGATATAAAGCTTCAAACAATTATTGAGTGTTTGTATGGCTGATATGGAAAAATAAGTAGAATTTATTTTCCCTTCTTTTAGGCATCATGGACTGTGACTAGGGTTGGTTTTTTTTTTAATTAATGTTTATGGCTTTTGGCATTTTCTAAGTAGATCAATAACATCATGGAGCTTTTAACGTTATTTCTGGGAAAGCTGCTGACACTTTCAGGACATTCCAAGGGAGGAGTTTGTGCATGACCAGGTTGTTTGTCCATTCAGTGTGAATTCAGAGGGATGAAAAACAAGACAAACTTGACATTTTTTGAGACTATTGTGCTGTTTGTCTCATAGAGAAAATAAGGTTGACATTTTAAAGCATGCAATGAATGGTATGCAAGTAATGCTGTGCCACTGATTTGCTGTGCAATCAGCCAAAGTGATCTGTTTGATTTTACAAAAAAACTATTTCTAGAGACATGGGCAAGGCACAATAAAATGTTCTCACAAGCTAATAGGCTTTCATGTATAGATTAGAAATATTAGGGAAGTTTTTGTAGGGTTGTTAGCTCTCTTTCTTCCTTGGTCCTAGAATGCCAGCTTAGGAAGACTATGAACAAATCTGAAAAAAGCTTCTTTATATTCTGCCTGAGCATCTAATGTCCTTCCCTGGGAAGGAAGGGGAATGGGAGCTGAAATCCCTGAAACAGCCAGCAGTGTGAGAGTCAGAGCCTTGTTCACAACTGAATACATCTCATTTTTTCAGTAAGAATACTAGACCCAGTAAGAAATACTAAAAACATCCAGTAGTGACTAATCTAGATTAATGCCCTCAAACACAAATGAAAGGTTCTTATGACAAATTTTGGCTTTGCTGTGTCAGAGAAGGGTTAAGGAAATAGAGAATTTTTTTTACTGTTTTCCATCTCATGTAAATTGTCCTCATGACAGCTTGTCATAGATATTCCCACTACACTTACTTTTTCTAAACAATTGAAATGTTTTTAATTCTGCTCCTTTTAAATTTTTCTCCTTTTTGTCCTGTCGTGGTATTTATCCTGAGTGGAAGAAAGAGAAAGAAGTAGAAACTGTACCACCTGTCTTACTTAGAGTACCCCTTCTGTCCCTTTTGTTTAACCTCTGGAAAATAGTGCATTTTCCCTGGGAAATCCACTGGTGCTGGCATTTTCAGGCTTGGAACTGTGTGTCCTTGAGAACACTCTTCCAGAAGTGAATTTCATTGCACATGATATGAGAACTGCTCTGAGAACCAGTCCAGCCACAACCCTCAACCCTTCCTACTGCAGCCTGAATTCTCTACTTTGAGTAACCCCCCATTCACTCCAGACCATGCAGTTATAGGATCATAACTCTTCACCTTCACTCTGAGACTCACTGACATATCTGAGAATGAAAATATTTCTTAAAATACTTCCAGATGTGATTTTTTTTACAATTAGAGGTGGGGTGTTAGGAGGCATTACCAGCTTCTTGCCTCCAACCAGAGCCTTGTTTGTGAGTAAGAATCATGAATGGGTTTGGATTCCAAACTTTCGCCCGCACGCGTGGGGAATCTTAATTAAGGAGTATGCTGCCAGCCCCTATATGTTTAATTTTCCTAAACATAATCCAGAAAAATCTAGTAGGTTTATAAAGATTACCATGCCATTAAATCATAACAGTAGAACAGTTTTTACTGAACCAGAAAACAAGCAAATGAATAGAGGCAGAGAGATGACAGCCTGCTGTGAAACCAATGGATACAAATTGGTATCCTCTAGTCACAGTTGCCTTTAACTGCTTTAGATTCTCAGCAGCTTTTCATTAAGAATCTCCATGTGCCCTTTCAAAGAAGAAAGTGCATGACTCCTTTATTTTTGGAAATGCAGGTACAATGAGCATAATATCAGCTTGAGACTGGTAAATTGGTAGATTTTTATTTAATGTCTTTTGGGCACAAGTATCTCTATAGGGCTAGGTGGGTTTCCAACAACATATGAATAAGTTACACAGGGCAGTTATTTTTGTGGTATTTATGCAACTTGTGATTAGGGCTAGTGTAATGGCATTTAAAATACTTTATAAGCTTAGGTTTGGTTTGGATTTGTCCTCATTTTTTGTTTCATCATATAAAAAAATCCCCAAGAAATACCTGCTTCAATAAAATAAAATAATTCCTGAAAGTGTTATTGTCTGAATCAATATCTTTCTCTTGGGTTGTCAAAATACTCAGAGTATACAACTTGAAATATTCCTATGTTTAGGCATATGAACTTGCATGGTTTTAAAATTTCCTTGGTTCATTGTTTTATTTTTTAAATCAGCTTTTTTCTTTTGTCTTTTTCATAGAGCAAAAATAATTTTCTGATAAACATCAAGAACTTGCTTTTTCATTAGGAACCATTTAAAAACATGTCTAATGAAAATCATCACTGATACTCAGTGCTGCCTACAATTTGGATCTGGTCCAATTATGGTTCACTGCTATTCAAGGAAGTGGTAATGGAAAGAGTTTTCAGCACAGAATCACAAAATGCAGTAATCCTGTTTTGCTGGAAATAGCTGTAACTCAGAGATTTCCCCAAAACTCTGAAGTTAATTTTTGCTTAAAGTGCCTCAGACTTAGTAGCTTACCTAAATAAACTAATCCCGATGTTACTGAAATTGGACAGTAATAGTCAGAAGAGAATCTTTCATCCTTAGCAGGATTTATGGTATGGAAATTGCTGAACACTTCATAGTGTGCTAGTTTGTGACCTGGGGTTCAGAAGTACAAAGGAATTACAGAGATATATGATAATACAGGACAATAGTTTAATTTCTGAGGTTGTCTGAGAAGCTATAAAGTTAATATCTCATTTCTTCTTCCACCACCTACTAACCCACAAGATCAAAGTGGGTCATGTAGTCCTGGAAATAAGGAATTGCCTAATAGCTATGGACTTCATTCCCTGAATTATCTCTACAGGAGAATAAGTCTTGAAGAGATAACAACATATGTGATAGATCAGACACAGTTCTAGCTCTTAGTTTGGGCAATTAGGCCAGACCTGAGCTAAGCACAGAACTCTCATCACTTTCAGCTACAGGGGTGACCTACTTTCTGTGTATTGATTCAACTCCTGAAATTCAATATTCTGTATGAACAGAATTCACTTAGAATTTGAAATGTTTTGGCCAAGGACTCCAGCTGATGTACCCTCTATCTGGGTAGATCTGCTAGAGGAAGCAGCACTTTGAATCTGACCATGTATCTTCATCTTAGCACCTGGTATTGTGAAAGTGTGTTTAACTTAATAAGTAAGCCTTTGTGTCAAGTTTCACTCACTTGTATGGATTTCAAGGTGTTTTGGAGCCCAACCATATCAGTCAGCCCAATAAAGAAAGGAAACTCAATTCAGAGGACATTTTAGAGCATGGTGCCTAAGCACTTTGAGAGCTTATCCAAAAGCACAATAAGTTGATCCCTGTTTGGGTGTATGTTTGCCTGGACTTATCACTACTGTAATTTGAACCAACATCATCAGCAATTTTCTGCAGCTGCTCTTGCTTGACAGAAACCCAGGACTGTCACTGAGATTTTACAGTAGAGCTGCTCTAGAGATCTTAATGCTTCCCTGAATTAAGATCCTTGTTATCTCTGTTAACTTTTATTTACCCCACATGTCATAATGCCTTGCGCCAGGCTAACAGTGCGAAGGACATTCGGAGCCCACAATGCTCTTTTGTAGTCTTGCCTAGTAGGAACGTCAGGGCAAATCTTCAAAAGCAATGTTCAAAAGAGAGGCTGCAAAAGAAGCCTGAGAAATGCAAATCCTATTTAAATAAGGAAATGATGTTCTTCGGTGATCTCAATAAGACCAGCTTGAGCAAGCCAGGAATGCAAACGAAATCAAAAGACATACAGTCTGGCTTGACTGGCAATAATGCTGTATGTGTCGTGGAGAAACTGTAAATGACAAAGAACCAGAATGCCTCAAAGTTTTGATGTGAAAGGGATCAGCAGGGTGCGATTTCATTGAGGATATCATTGGTTCTGGGCCACTGAGAGTATTTAGGAAATGAACCATCCTGCCAGAAAGGTTTGTGAGTACAAGCAAAGCAAAGTCAGAAGGGAAAAAACAATCCCTGGCATTTAAGCTTATACAGCTACTGTATAAACTGAACTCATTATGCCATGATAGGGTTTTTTTGTTGGGTTTTTTTTTAGTTTTTTTCCAAAATGTCTGTCTCTTTCATTCAGAATAGTCCTTTGAGGGCTGCTGCTGTATTTATCCAGGCTACTGGGCCAGATGCATGAATTCCAACTCCCTCATCAAGAGTGTACAAAACACTGAATGAGAATGGGAGGAGCCAATCAAATAATGTGGGCCGAGCTGGAATTCATCCTAATTTGCTACATACCCTCGCCTAATTAATGAAGAAAGAATGGCAGAGGATCAATTGGTAGAAGAGGATACCAGTGAAATGGATTAATATCTGTGAGGCAGTTTCTGCATTAATAATCCAAATAACAACAATTACAATTTCTACTTTTTATTATCTTTTACTGCTTATCTATTATAGTTGTACCCATTTCTGAATCAAAGGCCTCATTGTGCTAGGCAGCATACCCATACAGATCAAAGCAGCAGATCCTACCCAGGCATTTTGATTTCCTGTAACATGCACTAAACACAGCAACTGAGCAAAACAGACACCATTGGTTTTGATATACAAGGGCTAAAGGCTTCTTTCACTTGTAATAAAAATATTGTTACACACCATTACATGGGTATATAGTAATTGAAAAAGACAGCATATTAAGCCATATTTCACTACCCTGTTGGTAACGATTTCTGATGATGTATTACACTCCTTATAGTCACATACTGGTCTAGTTTGGGAAGGAAAAATTGTATCAGAGTAACAATCTTGGTCATTATATTTTCATAATGTTTTGGTGGCACTGATCAAAATAAATAAAGCTTGCACACTGTTTCAGTATCATTCTTGTACAAACACTTTAGCAGGAAAGGTGTTTCTTTTGCCTAATTGAGAAAAATGCAGGAGAAACTTAAAAGATAATGAGATGCATTAGAATTTCAAAGTCTCCATCTGTATAGATTTTAAATAATAAGTGGAATATCTCATTAATGGCTATTTGAAATTCTAATAGAGTTCCAAACTGAAAAAAAAATATTAGTAACAAAGTCCTGGAAGCCTACTGATTTTCATCAACTGTCATCCTGCTCCATGTTCATTGTCTTGATGGTATATTCAAAACAGACAGCAGAAATATTCTGCACATTAATTTTTAAATGTTTTATGACAAATATGCTGGTTTTTAACACGCCATAATGCAGTTATGCCCATTATGGAGGCATTCTGATTATTATAAGTATCTTTAAAAAGACATGTATCCATTTATTCTAACAGTAAATCCTAGATTTATTAAGATCTTCACAAGATCAATTGTGCAGCATTCTAAGAGGAACGAGTTTTAAAGAGTTGATATCTCATACAGTGCCTGCAAAGATTAGAATAGCTTACCAGTGTACATCAAAGATTTATCCACCTTAAGCTTCTACAAGAGAAGTTATTTTTTTCACACTTGCACATGCTGTGCATGCATAAGCGAGTAATGTTAAGCTGAGATGAAGGGAAGGTGAGGTATATTTGATGCCAGCAAAGACAATATACAGATGAGTAAAAGCTATTTTGTAGCTTCTAGCTGCCATTTTCACAGTTAACAAATGTAGGTGGAAACATTTCTGGCTTAATGCAAGAATGTTTATTTGGCTTTTTTATCTGTCTGCTCTCCTTGTTCATCTTAATGTAAAAATGATTGCAGGATTAGGTGACATCCTCTTTTAGATGAAAATAAAATCTATAAATTAGTTTTGTCACTTATTTAATTGTGAAGAGATTTACATTAAATTCATGTTAAAAAAATATTTAAAGCATTATTGAACACAGGGTATTTAGTATTAAATCAGTGATAGATTAATGGACAACTGCTAAACTTGAGTCAACAGGGGACTTTCTCACTTTGGGAAATAAATGCTGCTTCTAAAGAGAAATACACTGCTGACAGCAGAGCTCATAGAATATCTTGAGGTCGATGATACCCATCAGGATCTTCGAGTCCAGCTCCTGACCCAGCACAGGACAAGATCCCACCATGTCCCTCAGAGTGTTGTCCAAACACATCCTGAACTCTGGCAGGCTTGCTGCCACACCACTTGGTTGATCCCTCCTGTGTTTTAGTAGGTCTCTCTTCATGCTGAAGACTTTCACAAACCTCTTATAAATGGAAGGATTCCAGATGAATCCAGTGAGGTGGGACTGCTTCCCAAAGAAGTCTCACTGCCTAGGTAGTTCCAGAGCTGATTTTATCACCTGGGGAGTGTTTTTTTCATTAAGGCACCTGAGTTACCCTCTCCTATGGAGGCCATTTTTTTGTGCTCAGCCCTCAGACAAAAGATTTCAAGGTCAGGCATTTTTCACAATAAAGTTCAATACGATGTACTGGCAGTGCCATTCTTATTGTGCTGCGAGACAATAGAAATTACAGTTCCAGGTGTCTCCATCAGAAAAAAACAAGCATAACTGAGCACTTGACTGTTTTTCCCTCAATTTCTCAGAATCAATTCTTTATTTAACCCCTTTGAAAAAAAACCTGATATCTATGGTATAAATAATGCATCCAAAATATTTTTCTGAATTCACTGTTCATTGCATTTAAACTCTGGGTTACATTTTGATCATACAGCTTGTCTGTACCCAGAAAACCCAGAAATATACTAAAGCTCACTGCTGCATGTGTTATGGAAAAAAATGACTGTTGATAACCATGTTAATATTAGGCAACAGCTACTGCTACAGCCTGTTTGAAGATTTTAACATTGTTGGTAGGCATTAAGTTAATGGAAGTCATGGTGAAGTGTTGGCCTCTGATTTGCCACAGGACCTGACAAAGCAGGTTTTTAGATAAAGGCAGCATCAGAAACCAGGTGAGAGTGGATGAGGAAGGACTGTATTTTAGAAATTAGGTATTCATTTCTGGAAAAAGCCAATTTTAAATAAGCAACCAAGCATAGCTGTAGAAACAATGTCTCCAATATTAGAATGACTTAATCAGAAAGAAAGTAATTCTTAATACATTTTGTTGAAAAGCTGAGGGCAAATTGGAACTAACACTGTTGTGAATCAACCACATATCATTAATATGTGAGGAAATAAAAATGTTGCTCAATTCAAGCTTTTAAGATGATTTACTACAACTAAGCTAATGAAAGTCTATGTAAGCAGAAATTTCATCTTCCGTCCTTTCATCCTCAGACCTCAAAACTCACCAATATTCTATACTGGGACAAAGATTCAAACTATTATTTTATTCTTTTCATTGTTAACCACTTTGTGTCAGCACTAGAATTAATTATTAGCGATAACTTGGGTAGTAATAGGGTTTTATACATCCTACTGATTTCTAAGGATAGCAGGGAATGTATCAGTTTTCATAGAGTTTGCTTTCTATCTTCTAGAGATGGTAAGGTATTGAGCTCCCTAACTAGAGGTCAGATATTGTGCTTAAACAAACACCTGACTTTTACTCAAGTCATGACTCTCAATGTCTCTCTCAAGGCTGTGGGAGAAGGCAGTCTTTGAATATAACACACTCTTGTAAAAAAAAATCTGCACATATAATAAAATTTATTTTCATGTTTTATATGTTTTCATGTTTTAATACACAGAGGTACATCAATACCTCAGAATTTTTCAGACTGCCAGTGTCAAACTTAACATATTGAATAAAAATGTGATTTAATTTCAGTCAATGAATGGTTTAAAAGGTGTTGTTACTGGTCTTTGGATGAGTAGGTGTTAAATGCTGGAAGTATATTGTAGATGGTATCACAGGTGAGCTGAAAACTAGCAGTTATTATCTGATACTTAAGTAAATAAGCTGATACTTACTTTTGCTTAAAAGTTATCTATTTACTTATTCATCCCTGAAAAACTGCACAGTAAAGTATTTGTAGAGTAGAAACCATAATGAAGAAATTCAAAGACAGAAGAAATAGCCTGATTATTTTAATGCCTCTTGGCAACATAAGAACATGACTAGAGAGTAGGACATAACAGCCCACCAAATTTTTATTATCTAAATATTAAAAGAAAAGCACCAACTATACTGTGAGTTTTTCAAAGACATTATACCAATTAAACCTTAAAAAATATTTTCTTGTGTCATAGATAATATCACAGAAGGAGAAAGCAGCTAAAGCTACACTCAAACACCTTACGTTGTCTTTGTTATGCAGTCTGTGTCCAAGACCATCCAAACTCAAGATCACAGCAATTAATGACACTTGCTTATTCCTGTGATTTCCTGCTGATAATTGTGGCACTCTCAAAAATAAACAATACCATTCAGCAGGATTTTAATTGAACTGGCTGCAGTACAGAGCTGGAAGATATTCTCCAGGGAAGCAGTATGCATGGCTCAAAGTGAGAAAAGACCAGAAGCTCTTGCACTAAGACTGCCACAATAAAAACCTGTATAGCAATGCAACTGACTTTTCATAGAGAAAACCACCATCCCACTACCTCTTTAGCAGCCTGTGTTTCTTTCACTTAACAAGCCTTGTCTCTCCTTCCCTTCATTCCTCATCCCTCATGACTCTCACTTGGCTTTTACCTTTCAGATTCACAGCAGTGTTTGCAGATGTGCACTTCACATATCAGACTGTGTTCATTTTATGAAGTAACATCCCAGCATTCTCCTGAGTTCAACTGCAGAAATGCAGGAATTCATTAAAAAACAAAACCAAAGACCTGAGCATGAAAAGAAAGTGTTCTTTCTCCCTGCCTTCTGTTTCTTTTCCTTTTTCTCAATTTTTTAACTACCAACAGGATTGTACAATTATTTATAATGAAATAGCTTAAAGGAAGAACAATACATACTAATTTAATAATGTTTCATTTAGTCTGACTTAACCTTTTTGAAAGGCGTTTTTGCTACACAGGACATAAAAACAAGACCATATTCAAATCAAGGACCAAAAAAACTACAAGCCACCACATTAAAAATTCACTTTATAACTATCACAAAGTCAGATGGTTTAGTCTTGATATCTTGGCACCTTTCTGCTCATTTATATTCCTCACTCCTCTACTCAAAACCTTTTGTAATTGCTAGTATCTTTTTTCTTATCAGGGTAGAAGGTTCATTTGTAAAATCCTCACACATGGGAGGAGTGAGCAGAATATCAGAGCGTGAGCCTGCATGTCTGCATTGGAATCAGAGGCATACAGTGAAGTTTTGTCTGCATGGCTTTTATAGAGTAGATGTGAAACAGTTCAGCAGGAAAATACTAATTATCATGATGACCCATAAATAACATCAAGCTTAGGATTTCTGTGTTAAAAAAAGCTGCTGCATGTAACACAGAGAGCATCTGGAGCCCTGAGTGGTCTGGACTACCCTGTGCAGTGATCTAAAGCACAGTGAGAATCAGGTAGAAGGGCTCATGTGCTGCTGGCATGTTGTTGTCATAACCATAGATCTCAATTTTGCTCTGTTCAGGGAAGATGTACAAGATGCATAATTACTCATTGCTTATTCTGTGCACACAAAAGTGTTTGAAGTTTCTGTCCTCAGCTGTCTGTGCCCAGTTAACCACTCCTGTCCTACAGTACACGTGATGGAACATAATTTTTGAATATGTATCACTTAAATCCAAGCAAAGACAGACAGCTGAACTTAGTCCTTCATGTATCTAAAGATCTTCGTCTTATCTACAAATAAGAGATGAACAAGTGTGAGAGTCTACATACAGGCTTGTACTGTTCTATTTAAAATAATGCAGATGCCTTCATGGACATTCTTTCTTTCTGTTAGAAGTGCCTTTTTCTTCTTCAGTTTAAATGTAGCTGTAATCAAGGGATACTTGGGCAGAGGAGCATATGAGCTTGCTGCATAACATCCACCGTTGATTTGTCTAAATATGTTGAAATCTTAAATAAACCTGCATAACTGCAAACATAGACAAGTCCCAAAACTGATGCTAAAGCCAAGAAAGCTGAAATGTTGGAATATTCTAGTATCCAGATTAAAATTAGTTATATCGTTTACACCTGTCAATTTAAGGAAACCAATTAAACTGCTATAATTTGAGCTTCAGTCAGAATGAGAGTTTCCACACATGGTTTTACAGTGAATTAATTAAAGGTCTGTCTGCATGGGAAATTTGACCAGAATAGCTCTCTCATAAGAATGTGTCTCTTTGTAGATACTCCCATTCCAGAAATGCCTGTTTGGTTTAGTTGTGGGGTATTTTGCTTTATGTTGTTTAGTTTTCTGCACCCTTGAATCAGGAGTTCTGGGCTTCAAGTTGTTTTGAAATACCTTGCTTTAGAAAAAAAGATTCCAAGTAGACAAAGCCCTTAATGCATCTGAAACCACACTGTCGCTTAACTCAGGGTAGAAGGCAAGGAGTGTTTTTAGCCTGCATATGTATTTTGCATATCCAGAGTTTGACCACAGAAAAATATTTCAATGGTTATTCACAAATCCTTTGACAGAGAGGAAAGCATAATTTATCATGCTGTGCTGGCTGATTTACTGTACATGTAAGCTCTGCTTATCACTTTGAATAACACTGATGGGTTTAATTCCAGACCACATGAACTGGCCAGTATTTTTTCTCTTTCCAGTTCAGTTGTTCAATACCGTCATGTGTGATAAGAGCTCTGAACTCATAAGGCAAACTGCAGGGCACAACAAGGTCTAGGAAAATCTAGCCAAGAACTTAGAGCCACTCCTTTGGGAAGAAAATTCTTGTAGTAAATTCCATGAATAATTTTGGAAGCTTTTTAGATTCAATAGTTGCAAGGAATCTGTAGTAGAATGTGAGGATTTCAAACAGCTGTGGCTGGTTGCAAACCAACTGTGAAGGAATGTCAAATTAAAGATGATAGTCAGAAATGATAGCCTGATATCAAGAACCTCCTTCTCAAATGATAAATTCCTGTCATCAGGGAATAGTTTTTACCAGATCTTAAGAATGAGTCAGAGTGAAGTTCCACCAAGATCAGTGTTCTGTTTCTGGCAGTGGGTAGTAGGGGATGCCTAAAAAAGAGCATAGGAATGAGGCAAACATATGGTTTTCCCTAGTATGTCTTGGGAATATATTAGTATTCCTCTAACATCCAGCAGTTTGCTTCTTAGGGGCTTCCTGAACCAAATATTATTTTGTAGTATTAAATTACCTTTTCAGGATTTTTATTACACAGGTCTGACCCCCTGTCAACCTTTGGCCACCATCTCTGCTTTTAACCTGCCACCTGCCTGTTCACCTGATACTCCCAGTTCTTGTGCTAGAAATGACAGATTCCACATGTTCATCCTAATCCCTCATGGCTACAGTACACAGGCATTCAAAATTAACATATTGGTTTAGATCCATCTACTTTAGCGTAAAATTCAAAATTATATCATAGCTATCAATTTTTTCTTCCTAAACTTATGAGAGAGAGCTATTAAAAAAAAAAACAAACTAAAAAACAATTTAGCTATACAAATACCATATTCATTTAAATTTTCTAGCACAAACTTTCCCAACTGAGCTAAAGGTTTACTTTTGTGCCTGAAGTGCAGGCACTTTGGCTTGGCTGACTTTGTAAGTGCTTGTTTAGCAGAGCCTATATCATCTTTTCTTAGGTCAGGAGAGTAGCAAGACCTCTCTCTTCTCCCTGCCCTCAGCAACACAATATATAAAGACAAATTGCTGCATTTTAAAAAAAGAAAAAAAAAAAAAAAAGGCCCTGTCTAGAGATGGTAGAAAGCTCCAGCAAGGAACTATTCTGGGATGCAGGTCTCTTCATGGTCCAGTTGCTCTCTGGGCACCACATTGCCTAATGGAAAGTAGTAAATCCTCTTATAGCTGCTGTCTGGACTGTGTTGTCCTGTTCTTTTAGTGTCTAAGTGAGACACAGACTGTGAACTTTTCCATTTCGTCTGAGATGGCAAGAACAAAATCAGCTAGCAACTTTCTTTGAACTGCTTGATCAAGGAAAGGAGCAAGTTTAGAGGGGCCTCTGTGTGTACATATGGTCTCAGATTGCTTGCTGCTCTGAACATGCCATTTCAGTCACTAGGGTTGCTTTTTTGTTGTTTTTAGATTCATTTGCAGCTAGATAAGTGAGCTCATCTGCCTCATCCTGCAACCAAACAATCAGCACTGATGTCACAAAACAGGTAGAAAAAATTAGAAAAGGAAAAAGGGGCAGGGGAAGGCCCCTGATGGATTCGATCCTGCCTGGGGCACAGATATCCTATAGTAGTTTTATTGCATTTTGAAACCACATCTAAAAACTGCTTAGATACCACATTCACACTTGTGTGAATCTCTCTGCAGCTAGGCATGCATTTTAGCAAACATGTGGACTTGGGTAAAAGACTTGAAAAGCTAGAGAAGCCACTACACTACAAGAAATAGCAGCACAGTTCTAACTGGCATTCAGTGCTAATTTTCTTTTCCCTACCTCAGATGTTTTGACTTCAGCTTCCAAAAGTGAAATCTGATCACACCTATTTCTGCTGGACTAAGAACCAGCTACAGCCTGGTATCCTTTGATTTGTAGTTATACCAGTAATCAACAGCTCTTGGGTGGAAGATTAGCAAACTCCTCATACACCTCAGTCTGTCACCATGCAATAAGATATTCTGAACTAGTGGCATCTCCGTGGCTTCTCTCTCAATCCTAGCTTGACATGATTTTTTCTTGCAGTGTAGCCACAAGGCCCAGCCACTGCCTTGCAATATCTCTGCAGGGGAATATGAACATCACGTGCCTCTATGATATTCTGGTTTAATGCACACACCAAAGCTGTTTTGCCCTGTTGGCTACAGCATTACACAGAGCTCATTTTAAGCTTTGCTACCACATCTACTTGGAGTATTTCAGCATTTCAGGTCCTGCCCCCCACCTTGCATTCATGGTCTACCTACATCTCTCCCTAAAGGTCTTTTCGTGTGTTTCAAATTAAAAGAACTGCTCAAGGAATTGCCAAATTAGGCCACAGAAGTTAATCATCCTCAGTATTTACTATACCACCATACATGTCATCTGCAAATTTTACTAGCAGTGACTGTTCCCAACACTACAGATAAGGATGCTGTATAGCATTTGGTCAGGAACAGATTGCATTGGGACTAGCTCCATAGTATCATGATTCATTATTATTTTCTTTTGAGATTTGTCAATTAAGTAAGGTTTAATTAGAGAAAGTTTTTAATTAGAGCTGGATGGCAAATGATTTTTCCATATTGTAAAATCTTCAGGATTTAATGTTTTTCCTTCCTTTCCTCAAATAGACCAAGAGCCTGAAATTTCAAATTCATGAGGGGGAAGAAAAAGAGAAAAAAAAAAAGAAAGAAAGAAGGAAGGAGAAAATTCTATGCATAAAAGACTTGTCGTTTCAAAGCTTGAATAATTTTATACTTTCATGGATTTTTATTGTAATAATATTTCCCCTACTTTTCTGAACAACAGCAATCAAAATTCCTGCCAAAGAAAAAGTCTTCCACTGAAAAAATGGTGAAAAGACATGAAGAAGCAGAGAGAATATCAAAATTTAAAAGCAGCTAATCAAAAGCTTCTCTCCTTCTTACAAAGGCTGTAGTTTTGACAGTCACTTGCCAAACTGAGTAAATTTTATTCCATTTAACAGAAATTCACTGATTTTTATATAGTGATAATTTTATTTTCAGCATGTCATGCAGGACTACATCAAATATCTGAGGAGCATCAGGGAAACAGATGATTATTGAACTGATCAGATACCTAATGGATCATTTATAACCAGAAGTTCAGGACCGAAATTCACCAGAATTCAGACTATTTCTCCAAATCCTACAAGATGCCCTGAAATGTTTCCCTTGTTCAATTAGTGCCAATCGAGAGTTCACTAGTTTTTCATCTCTTCCTTTGACTTTCAGCTGTTACCTTTTCAACAGAATTTTGTTTATCATTTTCTAAATCATCGTGTGATGTTTGGGATTCCTGCTGGTAAGAATTCAGCTTTTTCCCATGCAAGGTAGAGATCTACCTGTGCCTTGAAAATGTGATTTACAGAGCCAGGGCCCTTATTTTCAGCTATTTGTGTCCTGAACAGCACTCCTAAATCTTGTTTTGAGTTACAGCCCAGCTATTGTACCAACACCTACCTATGAAAACCATACTTTTAGTGCCATAAAACCCCCCAGTATCTAGTTTTTCTGACAAGGACAATTTTCTACACACAACCCTACCCCAGTTTCATTTACATTGCTTGTGCTACTACTCTGTAAATCTTTGTGTATCCCCTATCAATTCTCTTGTGATTATGCCCAAGATTAGTTCTGGGATTAGAATCCTAATGTTACTTACTCATCTTTTTTAAAACTAGTTTAACACTTCTGTGTAGACAAGGTCTAGAACAAATTATATCAGTGTAAGCTGGTTGTAGCTAGATTTAAAAATTAATTCCAAAAACATTCACAGCTTTGCATAAATCAAAACATTTCTCATTCTTTCCTTAAATTTCCCTGAGAAATGAAAAACACTCTCCATGCATGAGAAAACTAATTCTTACATGCAAATTCTCCCAAGGAGAAAGTTGATTATTTCAAACAGATCCACAAAGCAGGAGAGAATGGCTCTGGCCCAAACATGAAGAAAACAGAGTGTGCTGCTATGTGTTGAGGACATCCTGGACACATTTCAAATGCAATTTAACCCATAGGTTTGAGATATTGTGGGCAGCACAAGAGAAACCTTCAAAGCCTTGTTTTGAAACTGTTAAAATTCAATGACAACATTTGCTGCTTTAGAGTCAATGGCACTATACCAGGAATTAATTAGTTTTGGAAAACTGAAAGAAATTCCACACCCTCTGAATACTATCTGGTTACTCTGCTGTTCCAGGACACCAGAGTGAGTATCTAATAGCCATGAATGTATTTACCCTCACAATACGCCTGTGAGGTAGCGAGATATCAATACCCTCATTCTACAGATGATTAAATTAAGAGTGAGGAGACCTATTTCATATCCCTTAACAGACTTCCTGAGGAGTAATCTATAATATGTCTACTGTAAATACTATATATTTTATTCCCTTATGCCTTCATACAAGTTTATGGCTTTTAATCAACTCCAAATATTCTATCAGGACAGGCTCAGGAAGGAAATATTCATCACCAGGAAATTGGGATACCCCCAAGTGTAACCAGGCAAGTGCAACTGCAATACATTGATCTATATCTGAGCCCAGAAGTGAGTTGAAATTTATGTTTATGTATATTGAAACTTTCTGGGAATTATTCACCATCTTAAAGGCTGAAAACAAGGGAAACTCTGTTTCTCAAAAAAAAAAAAAAAAAAAAAAAAAAAAAAAAAAAAAAAAATCTGGGTCAAAAGTCAATTTTCAGCTTTTGAGATAGATGCATAAATTCTAGTAATCTTAATCTTCTCCACAGATAAAATGGGACTTCTGGTTACAGTTAAAGAGCTAAACCTCCAAAAATGCCCTCAGAAACGTAACATGTACAAGCTGGGTAAGAAACCTTAAACATGGATAAAGTCTAAATGCAGAACATGAAGATTGTCATAAACAGATATATACAGAATTAACAGGTGGTTTGTGTCTCTTTGTAGATGAGAAGCTTTTTCATACACAACAACCAATGTCCATGCAGAGCTTATCCCTGAATATACCTCAAATGAAAAGTGTTCCAATAAATCTAACAAAAAAAGGAGAAAGAGACAAAGAGATGAGATGTCTCTGATCCAACAAGTCGCGCCAGGTGCAGTGGCTGGCAGAAAAACACCTTGTCACCTTCCTCCATGTCTGCTGCACATGACTTTTTAGCGTGTGTTGATTGACAGAAGGGCCATGGCTGTGTACCAGTGCCTCATGAAGGCAGAGTCTCAGCCATAAGTGGGGCAGAATACAAATGAGGTGCTGTCTGGTGCACTTTGTCTAGCCCTAGATACCTGCTGTTGTGGAATGCTGCTGTCACTTCACTGAATATCTGACTGCCCACAGATTAATAGGAAATGTGGCAGAGAGCAAGGAGTTCCCATCAACAGAAATATTGAAGAAAAGGGATCTGACCTGAAAAATCTACCTGAAGGACTACTCAGAAAAACCTTACAGACAGTTAGCAGATGGTGTTGTCCTCTTGGATACGGTTTTTTTTTTTTTTTTTTTTCATTGCTGTTTGTGTTAGGTACACTTGCAAACCTTTTCTTCCACTTTACATGATCATCTATTGAAATCATAACACTGAATTTGTGACACCACAATTATTTCCATGGCAACTGGCTACTGTCAAACAGAGGCACTGCAAGGATGGCAGCACAGAACTGATACGATCAGCAATTTTAGTCTGTCCATGAATTCCAAGCTCTGGAGAGGGCATATGATGGCAGGAAGGTCAACACAAAAAGCCCTGCACTAATCAGACATGCTTGTAATGAAAGTAGGAATAATGATCTTCAATCATCTGCAGTTAATGAACACTTAATTTGTTACATCCTTCAAATAATGATACATTAAAAGAAACCCCACTTTGAAACAACAGTAGCAAACCATAAGGCAAGTTTTGGGTTCCAGCCCATCAAAATGAAAGCAAAGGCGAAATCACCCTTTTGTCCTTGTGTCACATACTGATCAACATGAATTCAGCTGGAGACAGGTTTAAGCAAAAACTATTGACTTTCTGTCCATTCCAGAATGAATTCTGATCATTTAGCAAGAAAAGATCATGCTAGGATTTAATAAAATACATTTAAATGTCACATAAAATATTTAAAGTCCACAGTTTTGGTGATGGTTTGTTGTTTTTTTTTTTTTACTTTTTGTTTTCTTTTCTCTTTAATGGTGCTGTCCATTACAGCCACTTGATATAAAAATAAATAAGTAAAACACAAACAGGGAGGCTTTGCATCCACTTAAAGTATGAAAGTACATAATGAGAGAAGTGTGATTCACTTGATTATAAATGTAATGAATTAACAAAAACTATCAAATAAGAGAGCAACAACAACATCTTATTTTTTCTAGATATGTCATTCACATTCCAGCTCCACCTTCTGGTACCTCCTGCACCCACCCTTAGATTGGTGATTTAAACTACTAAAAGACAAATATGTGAGCTATGATATATCTGTTTGTGCCCTTCAAATGTTCTGTAAACCAAGCAGGGATCCTTGCTGCTGTTGTAGAGCTTGAGGGTTGTTGGTGTTTGTTCTTGGTTTTTTTTTTTTTTTTTTTCCTGTAAACTGCTAGAAAACAAACAGCCTACTAATTATACCTTGAGTACTATACTTTTTTGTATACTTTTTTTATTAACAGCAAACACTTTTATCTGGAACTTAACTGTGTTTCTCTATGGCCTTCATGCTGCGTGACAAACAAAGCAAAAAAGACACAGACACTACCTTGATAATCAAGATCCTCAGCAGCTGTAAGTACATGTCAGAGCTGAAGTTTTGCTGTTTTACACCAGAGGAGGATGGAGCCTTTTGACCTTTACATTTTTATTAGCAGATCTCTGTCATCCCAGTGTAATCTAAAGGCTCTTATTCTATCCCTTTGTCTTCCAGGAAATGTCTGAAATAAGCATCATGCTCTCTGGAGACAGAGGGAAGACTTTTCATCATCCAAAGCCCTGTCAGGTAAGTGATTATCTGCGAGTGTGTGCTAACGCTGACTTGCCTCCATCACTCACAGCAAACATGAGGACAAATGCTGATCACAATTCGCTGTGCTTTCCTGCTCCCAACCGTGGGGAACTCTGAATTTAGCTGATATTTCCAGATTAGCTGTACTCCAGTGCACAAAGCTAAGCCTCGGTAGTACGAGGTGATACTTGGAATGTTTGGAATCCTACTGATTAATTCCAGCTAGAATCTTAACGACGTTTCAGATTTTTAATTTCTCCATCTTTTTTATCAGATAAAAGAAGAAATAATTCTCTTTCCAGGCAGGACTGTGTAACCTGGATGCCTTTTCACCATGATTTTAGGCTTAATTTTCTTTTTTGGCTTCCCACTAATGAATTTACAAAATATGCATGCTAGATTTAAAAAGTAAGCAGCATTGCAACTCTATTTCTTGTTTCCTATGAACATCTCCACACTAAAATGATGTATTTTAAAAGCACGGCTTTTCATAAGGCTCCTGTCATAAATAGGACATTTAATATTGGATTCATTGTTAAACCAGACGGCATGTAGAGCTGGCAGCATTTTGCAACAAGGCACACAGCCTGTTTTATCAATGAGTTCACAAACAATCAATAAAATCTTGGGAAGAAAAGCACTCCTTCTTGCCCAAATGGCAAGAGAGATTTATCATAGGAGTTTTATCTGTTAATATGACAATACTTTCATCTCAAGCAGCTACTAAAACAAAAACCCATTCAAAAAGTCACAATGTCAGGTGATGACAGTGGAAGTTGAAAGGGTTGTTTGGAAGGTTTTATTTTGACTACACTAAGAGATAGGAGTTATGCTATAAACAACTCATTCTGAGAAATATCTCATTGTCCAACTCATGGTACCACAAGGTTCCAGAGAAAATATGACAGATTCTTAGTAGATGCAACAAGAACTATTTTCAGCAACATTTTCTTCTCAGGTGCATTCTTTGTACAACTGGATCCTCTTTTTTAAAAGGATCATCATTTATTTCTGCATCCATTATTCTGGCTATTATTTGAAGCAGTTTCAGATCCAACATCACTCCTACTAAAAACATCAGAATCTTTCCCCCTTTAAATCTTCAACCCCTGTGGTATTTCATACCTGATTCTACTTGCATGATCAAAATAAGCAAAATGCCTCAGAAAAACCCAAGTGGTTTTGCTTTAAAATCTGGAAACCATCCAGCTCTGTGACTCCTTTTGATAAGGTGACACCAGAGTTAAATCAGTCAAGTGTGTGGGTTCAATCTGACCACCACTACCAGGTTCACTGGGAAACCTGGATCCATCTGCACAGCCTGATGACTGATGTGGGGGGCTGGAGAGCCTTCACACAACTGAGGAGTAATCACAGGACTGTGTCCTCATTGTTGTGGACACAAAAATCAAGCTGCAGATGAAGACAAGCAAGGTGCAGCTGAAAGGAGCAGTAGAAATCATGATTGCAATCCCTCTTTGGCATGATGGGGCAGTATTAAGGTCAGACTCACCAGCCACTGGACATTTAGCATATGATTGGAAAAGATATGCAGTGGGATTTTGTGAGGAGCACCCAATCTTGCAGGATGTCTTTGTTTCAAAATAGACCAAAGATCCAAGGGCCGATGGAGGTTTGGCTCAAAATGTGCACAGAACCAGGCAAATAAAAAAACTGAAAATGGTGTAATTCAAATATCCTCATTGGAAGGCACAAAGACATCATTTGGATAATTGTATAGGAAAAGCACTGAATTGAAATAGTGAATTGTTCAAAGAAATACTCAGAAAATTGCCATGGGAATCCCCCATGATTTTTTGAACAAATAGATGTATTCAAAAATTCTGGATTAAAACCAAATAATTCTTTTGGCTAGAAGTTTCAATCATTTCAAATTTTAAAATGTTTGCTGTTGGTGTTTTTAACAAAGAGGCTTCCTTCACTCTAGTTTTGAATGGATAATTTTCCTGTGTTTTCCTGTTCAATCAAAGAGTGGAATGGATTTTTCAGATTAAGCAAAATACAAATTTTCATTTCTTCTAAAAGTCCATTCAAATTGCTTTTCTACGTTTTGACTAGAGACTGATAGGTTTGACTGAAATTACAGTAGTCACTAGAAATTATCACAGACTAATTTTGGCAGGATTTCTTTCTTTTCAGTTTTCCTGGGAAAAGATTCTGACTGCTACTTACAGCACTGGAATTCCTTGTGCCTTTTTACTAACCCTCACCATTGACATGCTATTATTACTTATGCAAATCACTTAGCTTCCTTCTGCTTTAATATCGTCTTAGTAAAATAGCAATAATTTCCTAGGTCAGAGAAGGCTTACAAGGAATATTTATTAGATAGTCAGAACACAGGGAGCATGGCTTCTCTGACAGCAGCACGAAATTTATGCAATTGTAGCTATTTCTTGGAATTATTCTTGATACACAGCTTACTAACACACATGAGAATCAGACATTTACAGTGTTAAACACTACAGTATTTATTATCTGATTCACTACCAAACCTTTGAGTTACAGCTAGTGCTCCCAGCATTTGAGTCCAGAGTAGTGCATGTTCATCCAAATTAATTTAGGCTTTTAAGTCTATACAAACTTGGTGGTTTTTAATATTTGTGAGCCATAGAAAATAATCTTGATTGAATTTTGGTTTGAGTTTAACACAGGTATAAGAAGGCATCAAAGGAGATTTTGTATAAAACTGACAATTCTTTAACTATGCTCAAGATGTATTTTTCCTTCCATTTCTGTACCTGTTGGTACAGTATAATTGCAATCCTTCCACCCTGGAGGATAAATCAGAAGATCATGACAGTACAATTGGAAGCACTCAGGCTTCTTCCACAGATTGATATGTTTTGCTTCACTCACTGTAGTTCCCCTGCTGCTTTCCTACTTTTATCTCCAGATTTTCTTAGTTTGATTGCTTCAGACCATACATTGTGGGTGAGTGATGTCAGCAGCATGCCTCATGCACAGAAATCTTGTAACAGCCAATGAAACACAACTTGACAACATTCCTCAGGTTTTTCTCTATGCCCCATCTGGTGAAAGACAAAATAGTTATATCAGCCACGCCTTGAGGCAGGAAATGCCAGCAGTAAAATGCATGCTTTTCTGAAGACTTAAAAAACTCTGTGAACCTTTGGAATAGTTTAAATCCCTTATGAAGAATACTGTGAAAAGGAATTTGTAGAACTGAACCTTCTTATTCAGCAAATTCACTCCCATGGTACATTAATAGCAAAACACTAAACACTATGTGTTAGGTAATCATGAGTCATCATTGTACTGTACAATACAAAAATTACTGGTACACAGATACCTTTGGAAAGTGACCCCATATTCTTTGTCAGCCTAGATCAATTACAAAATAATATCCATTAGCTTAGGCAATCTTTAAAATGATTGGGCAGGACATGAACAGGCTATCTGATCAAAAGAAATACACTAAGCAGCAACCCTTGCTTGTTATTAATAGGGATGAAGTTTATTCAGTAGTGATAAATTAGGTTAATATTGACTTTTAAATAGGTTAGCCAGTAATTGACATTAGAAGATGCGTGTATTCCCCATGATTTCTACATTTATAAAATTCCTTTATTGCCTTTTTTTTTTACTTTCTCATAATTTGCATAACACTCATCACTAGTAATGGTCAGGCAACACAGTGTAAGCAACTAGAAGACAGCACTAAGAGAATGGTAAGTATGGTTAAATATGTGGAGCATTTCAGTAGAGCAGTATGCTGTATAATGGAAAAGAGATGATGGATAAATTGCTAAAGACCTTCAGAATTATAAGTATGAAGAATATTAATATTATTTTATTTCTCCACCAAGACAAGCACTAGAAGTCTTTGAATGAAGCTGCTGCCAAGTATCAAATTTGAAAAATAAATTGCTTTTCCAGACCACATGAGGTTGATACAAAATCCCGTGTTTCTGGGAAGTTTGCAGTTTAGTATTAAAATGAAATAGAAGGGGTAAATCAGTAGCTGTTAAGATCTAAAGCTGCAAGAATTCAACACTCCTGGAAAGTGTGTCACAACATGTTTGCAGGTTCTTATGTCTTGCCCAGAGTACCTGTAACTGGTAACTGTCATGAGATAGATCCAGAGCTAGAGGAGGCTTTGGTCATACTCAGCAGAATAGTTTTGTGTTTGCTTGCAGACCAACACTGCACTATTACACTGATGAGGCATTGAACAGACAGAAATCATAATGACATTAAATTAGGCATGGATTAGACTGTTGGCCTATTGTATTTACCCTGTCTGTAATTATGGCCAAAATTACTTTTTTCAGCGGCTGAACAGAAGAGTCCAAATTTTTTGTTTCCTGATTGTGAAGAACAGTAAAGTTGCAATTTGAGTTAGATCTGTGTTAAGCAGCCCTGGTCCATACCAAAGATAAACACTTCTTAGTAGGCCTGCAGGGGAGGATGGTTAAGCATCACTGAGTACAACACAGTTATGGAAAATGGAAAATAGCAGGTGTATATAGCATCTTTTCCTCAAACTTAATCACCCAGCTGATTCACAGCAGATTGTAGCAGAAGTGGCTCTTTCGGAGGTACTGAGGATGGAAACAGCAGGAAAGTGTTTTTTAAGAGAAAGTCAAGAAAGATAACCTTTGCTGAAAAGCCACTGTGAGTGAAAAGGCACGGGGAGAGGAACAAGACTTGACAAGTTCAGACCATATGCAACTTTGTAAGAAGTTAAATTGCTTTTCTAAGGCATTTCATGGCCTTGAGTCACTCATTTCATGATACATGACTGTATCTTTGTGAGCAGACAGTAGGAGAGTCTAGAGAAACAGCAGTATCTGGAACTATCCCACATCTCAAGCCAAAATTAAGATCATCTGATTTCAGTGCGAAGCCTATGCTAGAACCATTTATATTTGCCCAACTGACTTTTGTTTTTAAGTCAAGTACACCTTGATTTGAAGGTTTAGCCCCTTGAATAATTATTTACTTACCTAAACATAACTATTTTTTTAAAGAGGGCAATAAAAGGCTAAATATAATCAAATATATAATATTAATTTTATAAAACTCAGATAACAAAAAGCTAACATACAAGATGCTAATAATCACCTGGTTACCAAGACTTCAGTCTAAAATTTATTCATTTCCAGTCACCTGTTGCAGACAAGAATAATATGGTTGTTTCCTTTTTTCTATGTCAACTAATCTGTTAAGATTTAAGTACTGTGAATAGCTTGAAAAATTTGGTTCCCCAACCTGGGCTGACTTACTTAGCTAAATTTACTCACTAACATAATGAAATTGAATAAAAGATCACCCACCCATGTTAATGTTAACCAGCATATCAGAGCCAGACTAGAGCAACGTCAATGTTGATTTAAGCTTAAGATAATGAAATTTGAAAGTCTAAAAATGATAGGGTTGTTTATAGCAAGTTCATCTCTGTAAAATAATTGCATCCGAATTCCCATAAACATAAAAGAGAGCTATTCTGCTGCAGCTGGTTGAAAGGATGGTTTGATTAAGGAATATAGATAACATTTACAGCTTCAGAAGAACTTCAAAAGACTATCAGAGAAATCAGGGAATTTTAAAGACAGAATACAATTTCCAAACTTAAAAGCATTATTTTTCCTCAGACATCTAATTTAGATAATATACCAGAAGCCTATAATAAACCTCCCACAAAGAAATAATAGCACACTACACACACTATGGTTGTTCAACACCCCATTTAAATACAATTACTGGTCCTTTGCCAAAAGCCAGGAAACATGTCTTTCCATAGCAACAGTAAGAGAAAGGTCAAGATAATATTTTTGCAGCAAAGCCTTTCTTTAAAGAGGATTTAGGATTACACTGTGGATTACATGCTTTTGAAATATGGTACTTTTAAGTTAAAATACACCTGGATCATCTCTCCCTGTCCCTTGGGATTAATTCTATTGGTTTGGAAAACCTACACCTGCCTCCTTATGTACCATTCTCCCCCTGTATTTAGTCAGAATACAGTTGCTTCGATTGCTACTTTAGCAAGTGTGTAAATGAGAAGCTGCAAATGTTCTTGCTAATTCATTGAGAGCATAGTTCAGGATGTATTTAATTAAAAGCAATGAAGTGAGCTAATCTACCTAGTTAATTTCATTGGATTTGGTCTAGTAAGCAACCTTTTAGATACCAGAATATTTAAAGGATAATGTATTACTGGTGTTTTTTTCCCTTTCTAAAAATCTTTTAAGAGTTTGTTTAGTACTGTTTGCCTGTTAATAAAAAGATAATAGATTCTTTCCTAGTGTTGTTTTACATTCTGCTAGGAGCTAGTTAACTATTGTGTATAGCTGGTAAACTATTAGCATCTGGTTTTGAGGATTAAGCTTGCAAAAACATATGCAGATGAGTCACTTTGATCATGTGAATGATTCCATTCAACTTCTGTTAAATGCTTTGAATCATGGTCTCCCTCAGAATCACAATCCAGGGAGAACAATGCTACAAGTGCAATAAAACAGCTAAAGTATATCAGGTGCCAGGCATAATTGACAGCTTTTAAAAAGTCAGCATATCTTTTAGCAGCTCAATAGGTTGTGGGAATGGCTCGAATATGAGTTTTTAATAGCCCCTTAAGAAAGGCAAACATTTCCAAAATGGGAAAAATCTTCACTAGATTCCATGCAAACACAGGAAGAGCTGTTATTTTGTGAAGTCGCTCTACTATTCAGTTTGCTTGAGGGTATAAATATTTATGGAATCATAAGCATAGTAATCTATGAATCTAATTTGTGGGGGAAACTCTTGCACATAAGAGCCCGGAACTTGTTATCATGAAGGTTATCCTGAATTTTCACACTGTTTCAGAAATGTACTTTGGATTGGACTTCACTGGGCTGGGTTGGATAACAGAATTATCATCAAGTCCCAGGATTATAAACATCACATATGACTCTTAGGGGCTGGAGTAGCTCAGGATTTTGCTTCATAGCCTTGAACCAAGGACACCTTTGTTCTGGACAATGGAGCTAGGGAAGAAGGCTGGTGGTTTTGCTTTCTGCATTTTGGTCCCTGATCCAAGATCAGCTCCAAACACAAATATCAGTTCAAAAGGGAACGATGTTTCAAAGAAACATACTGCTAATGCAAAACATAACACTTGTTATGAGAAGAGTAACCCTTATATTACATTCTACTTTTTGTCAAGAAAAAAAAAAAGAGCGCTCAGAAGAAAACAAATGGCAAAGGAGTTTTACCTACTTTACACTGAGTTGCTTTTGTTTGGCTTTTTGTTTCTATTTAAAAAAAACCCAATAAATTTTATGATTTCTCCATTTTATTTAATAATTTATCAGAGCTATCTTGAAGGCCAGAATGAGCTGTGGAAGGAAACCAAGAATTCTTAAAAAGAAGTTCCTACTATTTTTTTTTTTTCTGTATGTCACAGAAGGGCCTGCTGACATTAACACAATTTAGAGCACAAATGAAGCAGACTTAAGGAACAGCATATTAAATGAAAGGGAGCATTCACAGTGAAACTGCACTATGCCTGAATGAACCTCTTGGCCTCCTTCAGAAAATCATATTATCCTGTCATTCTTGTGAGAATGAATCTTCCCCCCCCACTTTTTTTTACTGTTTTGGAGAGACAAGTGGACTGGTGTGCTCAGGAAATTGCTTGGGGGATTTGAAAGAGTTCCTGCATGCAGTAGCCAAAGGACTGGTTATCACAGCATCATTATGGTTGTAAAAGATGCTTAAGATCATCAAGTTCAACCTTTGATTTAATACCACCATGTCCACTAAACCATATTGCAAAGCCCCACTTTCACTTGTTTTTTGAACACTTCCAGGGTAGTGAATCCACCCTTTCCTTGGAAACCCATTCAATGCTTATCCACTCTTCCAGTGAAGAATTTTTTCCTAATATCTGACACAATTTGAGGCCATTTCCCCTTGTTCTATACCTGACTCCCCAGAGAAGAGACTGACCCCACCTCACACCCCTTCCTTTCAGGGAGTTTTAGGGCATGATAAGGTCTCCTCTGAGCTTCCTCTTCTTCAGGCTGAATAACCTCAGCTCCCTCAGCTGCTCCTCATAGGATCTGTGCTCCAGCCCCTTTACCACCTCTGCTGTCCTCTGGACAGGTCTGTCTTTTAGTGAGGGGCCCAAAACTGAACACAGAACAAGGTGCATTAGTCTTGGCATGAGCAATAAGTCAAAGGATGTTTTCCCTGACAGCACCTCACTCTGCTGGAGCTGGGCATGGTGGTGTGGCAGCAGTTGACAGACAGATGTTTCACATTGGAATCCTACTTTGTGCCTCAAAGTACTTCTGATTTTATTTGGCTGTTGTTTGTTGGTGGGGGGGTTATCTTTTGTTTTATAGAAATTTTGGGGAAGTATCTTGTATATTAAAGATATACTAAAAGAAACTTAATTTAGGAAGACTAATTAAGAATTTGAATTTTTTTTCAAATATCTTTTTAAATCAATACTTCATCAAGGTTAGTTTTCCTAATAGTTCATTTTCAGTATAATTTTCCAATCCAAAGAAAAGTTGCTATAAAAATCTCTGATTACACAACACCACTGCAGGTCTAAATTCCTAATGATTTCTGTATGAATATAATTTTAACAATAATGTAGACAGATTAATAACTTATCATAAGCATAGCTTAAGATGGCCACTGTCCACATAAGTCTGGGAACAGAGGAATCTCAAAGAAAAAACAGAAGTTTGTGAGGTAATGGGGGCAGCATTTTACAACTTCTACTTCTGGATATCTTCAATACGTTAATCACTAAATTTACTGTCTAACAATGACTCCACTTGTATTTTACAGTGTTTGAGTTCTAAATATACAAATCCTAAATGCTTTCAAGAGAAAAATAATCTCTTTTTTTTTTTTTTTTTAATCTTCTCATGAATTTGTTCCTGCTCACTTTGAAGACAATGATGTCTTTGTACTGATCTCTCTGAGTTCTTCTCTGCTGTTGACAATTGTTATCTCCACAGTTCTTTCCAGGTGGCACAGAGGGAAAGTTTACTAATTCCTCACTCCTACCTACTACCTTAGAAGTAGAAGAATGAAACAGAATCTCAGCTGATGCATCAAGTGGGAATCTTGTATGTATTTGAGTGGATCAGGACTGGGAAGCTACTATATTTTTACAGAGCATATGCAAGCCACTTGCCCCAAATCAGGCCTCTTTAGTAAGTTTCTAGAAAAAAAAAACCACAAAAGCTTTGTTACTTGAAAAATACAAGTCATTATATAAAATGAATGAATCTTACAGACATGAGATAGCATTAGGAAGAAATATCTGTGTGTTCAATAAAGAAAATTGTCTATATTTTAAAAACAGTCCATGTGTCCAAAAATCTTTATATATGTACACATATTATATATGTGTGTGTGTGCGGTGTGTCCACGGCTCCAAAGCTTTTATGATACGTTTTAACAGGAAGTTCTAAAATAAGCTTGGTTTTGTTATTATTTTACTTTCTTTGACAGTTTTTTGACTATATTTTATATTACTTTTCTACTGCCTCTTTCTCAGTTTCCCACAGCATGTACCTCATATGATGTTATCTTTTCTCACAGATTCCTTGCCCTTAGTTCAAAAGTTTTCTGGGATAGGGGAAATGTTATTATGGCATGTAGAAATAGTTGATAGTTTGATAGAGTAAGTCATTTAATTCTAAATAGAGATTCTATATCAATTCCATAAACATGAAGACTAATAATATGAGAGGTTAGATTCAATTTTAAATTAATTCCAAAATCTTCAACTCAAACTTTAAATCAGCTCAGTCTAATAACTTGTGAAAAGCTTCATGTGCTCTTAATTTTAGTGCAATGAATGGCACTCAGTATCTCCCAATCTCCCATTCTAGTATGGGCCCATAATATTGAAATTATCTGAGAAAGCTCCTTTGCTTCCAGTGGCATTGGAAAGAGGCTGAGTGTAAGATTCAAAATGAATAATAGACAATTCTTCCTCATTTCTCTGTAAAAAAAAAGGAATACTGTGAATATATTAATTCATAACTCTAAAAAAATAGGAAAAAATATATCAAATCTGGTTTTTATAAAAGTTCTAATGTTTATGCAAAGTCTCAAGCAAATCAGCAAGCTTTAACAGCAGCAAGTGCAAATCAGTGAGGGTTTTGCTGCAAGTTGCTGGTCTAAGGGCTGCACTGCTGGATCCACAGCAAATACTGCAGCCTCAGGCTTTCTTGCTTCCACACCTGCAGAGGAAGCACAGTCCAAAGAAAGCTGCTTGCACTAAACCTAAAAGATTTGGATAGCACCAGCTCATTTAAAAGAGAATTATTAAGTAGAGGACCATCTCCATATCCCTGGCACAGCAGCCTGGTTTGACAATGATGTTAATTCATCTTGTGCCCTCTCCCTCTTAGTAAATCTGTGCCCCCAAGAAAATCCTTTATCCTGTATTTATTGATCTAATTTTTCTTACAAATTTTTTCCAAACCACATAGTTTTATATTGACTTCGTTTTTGCACAACCTTCTCACTTGTCACCTGTAGTATGTCTAACCTTGAGCTGAATTCAGTTTTTTTTAAGTTGTTCTAATTTTTGATTCCAAAGAAAGTATGAGGCAACTTTTCTCAGTATGTTAAGCCCTCATGCTATCCCACCAAAAAACACTATAAGAAAAAGAAATACATATTTATCTATAAGAGACAATAATTATAGATATTGCTATTCTTAATTAATAAAGCTCACCTTTAAAAATACACAAACAGAAACAGTCTTGTTTATTGAAAGTAAAGCAAAATATTATATGGCCTTATTCTGAAATTATTTACACACCATCATTTTCTGTCTCTGATTTTGGTACAGGTTTGGCTTGGTCTATTAAAAGCAGTGAATTTTTACATTAATATGGACCAGCAAAAATTCTGATGCTCTGTTAAATCAAGTCTACAGGCACCCTTTAGCAAATCTTGTTATCTTGTAATCTTGTCTTCTGTCTTGTCCAACATTGTGGACACTGTAAAAGTACCAGGGAAAAGGACAATTTCTTGACCTCATTAGTCACCCCTTTTTTAGGATAGTGACACTTGGTCATGCAGCTGAGATCAGAGGGTTTGGAAAATAATCCCTAGATAAAAACAATCTAGTCTTATCTTCTAATTCTTCCATGCACCCCTTCTCTGTCAGCTGCTGGTACACAGGAACAAACCTAGAGAACGATATAAGGTCTGTTTCATCTGCAACTAGTGCAGGGAAACAGGAAATTCTACAGAATGGAGCAGCTGGTCCTGAGAATTAGGTGTCCCATCTGTGATCTTCTGAATCTTACCATGAGTCTGGTCCTCTGAATTCAACACCCATTGATGTTTGCAGTACATTGGGTGTCCTCTGGAGCACATGATCTGAAAGAAATCCTGTTCATGCACTCATTGCAGATGAATGAGTCTCATGAAGGGATGATCAGGAGATTCACTTCAAAAGTATGCCTTTAACCTGGGCCATGTCAATGCAGATACACTAAAAGTGACCATTCACAGATACCCAAGGAGGAGATTGCCCTGCATAAGAAAGGAGTGGGGATAACTCTGGTGTGGTCTGAAAATTAAAGCATCCCCAAAGCTTTTATAATCTTATGTATAACATGATGGATGGATAATGGATTCAGTTTCCAGATCTGCTACTGATTCACTTCCCCCATTGTCACTAGCAGTCAGTGAAAAGTTCAGGGGGATGCTGACATAGTCAAATCTCTGGAAGTATTTCTGTTGTCAAAGCCATGGTTTGTCTGCTCCTTACATCTGACTTGGTATTAAAGTCATGCTAATTTTTTGTTCTGAATAGGAATTACTAAAGGAAACATAGCCCTTTATTCTTTATTTTACAGTATTTATTTTTCTCTCTGTCTTGTAACATCTATGGTGACACAGGCAAATATTATTCTGTACAGGCTGTAGCTAAACTGCACACAGGCATTGATGAGACTTCTCATTCTGACTAGTCCAGGTGGAATCAATTAAAAGATGAGGGAAAACAGAGATCAACTTAATAAATCTAAGGCCTTACATATTAACTACAAATGATTTAGCAGTGTTAAGAGTACATCTTTGTTTCCTTAGGAAAGTTCCATGAGTCCTTACTTAACGAAAGGTGTCTTTTCAGTTTTTGAATATTTGAGGAAGGTGATCAACCAAGAACTTCTAGTGTTTCTTTGCAATACATTTCTTACTTGAGGAGAACAATAAATGTGTCTAATATTTTCCCACCAGAATGATCTCCATCTTTGTTATCATTAATTAAAACATCTTGTTTCAAATTGAGTTTCTGATTTCAAGCTTTTATTGAATATAAAGAAAATTGTCAGTAACACAGCTTATTTCTTTATATAACCAGAAAAGGAGAGAGTGACAGATACAGGATATGAGAATGCAGCAAAGTCAAAGCAATGTAAGCTGTGGCTTACAGAAGTATACTTACAGTTATAAAAGTTACATCAATTGCATATTTTTAACAACTTGTCATTTTTCTTAAAACAGTTGAGCTGTTAATCTAATGCAGGCAGTAAGTCACAATTCTTTTTCAGTTCCTTTACTCCTGACATCCGCATTTCTAGAGTGGATATTTGTTTTTTGAAGCTATAGCAGTGAAGTTCACTTGCTGGCAGTATTATCAAAGATTCCAAGAAGTTCTCCATCTTTATTTAATTTCAGTAAATCAGAACAATTCCCTAAATCCATTATAAAACAGAATTTGGCAGTTTATCAGTGAAATAACTTGGGTACTAATTTTCTCTCTGATTTTGAAGTCTTTTGACAAACAGAGTTTTTTCTGTAATGTCTTGCACAACAACAGCTGAGATAAATGTAACAAGCACTGAGTAAATCTTTCATTGAAGTTACATCACAACTTTTTAATTTAAGACCAACAAATCTGATATTTGTTGATAGCAACTTTGACAGATGAAAAACTGACATTCAAGTCATTGGACTGCAGCAGGGGAGGTATAAAAACTCACAGGACATTGAGGACCGGAAGCCTTTGAATTCTGCCAGAGATTTCTACATTGACATTTAAACATTAAACACTTATCCAGGGGCGATCCCAGAAACAACCTTTCTATCATGATCTACAACCTGAGCTAATACAACTGTGTATTGTCAATTCACCTCTCATCATCCCTTAGTGGGTTAGATATTCTGTAGTCTCTAATGGAGGCTGCAATCACAACCAATATCTAGAGCACCATAAGCCACACAAAACTACTGTCTTGTATAACATGTAATCAACGTGTTTTAGTGGCCTTAATTGGGTTAGCAAAGGCTGATAACTAGGAACAAGAGCATCTGTGGCACCAATCCCTAAAAGATTTCTGAATGGTGTTTTCATAGTCTACTCCTCCAGTGGCTTAATAGTTATGAAACCTAGAGAAAAAGTCGTGGACATTTGTACCCCAAGTATAACTCCAAGGCAAAAAGTTTTTGGAATGGGAGTTGGTCTGGAGGCCATAGGACCCACCTGGCAAGATGAAGCTCAAACTGGATCCCTGGTCTTTATAGTCATGACTGGTGAGGGACACTAAACCAGCTGAGCAAGGGAGCTGCTGTTCAAGCAGGAGAGAGAATTTTGCTATCTGTTTATCTTATAACTTTTTGCTTTAAGTCATGTGGTTAAGGGCTCAGCCTTGTGTGTTAGTCAATATAGCCTTGTTTTGATGTTATACCTAGAGCTGGGAGTCAGGGAGAACCAGAGTGAAACTATAGGTTTCATCCTGCCAGAAACAGAGAAAGCAAACCAGGTTGCATATTCAGATCTCCTCCAGGGACCCGTGCCCAGAGACACAGCTGGGAAAGCCAGGAATGGAGAGTTCTCGCTGACAAACAGCAAGGGATGGTGGTGACTGCAGGAGTGCACACACCTTCCATGTCCTTGGAAACCCTAACAGAGCCCAACCATGTAAAGCTAGAGTTTGTAACACAACTTTGTCCCATGTGCAGCTGAAGGTATTGCAAATGAGTGACCGTTCTATATTCAGTACCAGCTTGCTAAAATACAAGTGGAATGAGCTATAACATACAAATGTATGAGGATTAAGTTTTCCAGTCTGCACAATCCTCCTTTTTCTCTGTTCATTCTCTGCTACATGGTAACAATTTACTAACTACACCTTCCCTAAGTGGTGTACTGACTTGTATTCTCATTTGTTCTAGATAAAATACCCTCTAATCATAGTTTTCTCACAAAGACAGAGCATGTAAGTGTCCTTTCCAAATGCTTCTGCCCATGTTGTTTCATCTTCATCAAATTTCCCTTGCAGCATCAAATATTAACATGCCTCCATTCCCTGTCTTTGCTTTCACTTTTGTGACCCTTCAGACCTTGAAGTCCTCAACTTCCATCAAATTAGTAAGCAAAATCCCTGCTGGTTTTAGCAGGAATTAATCAGGACCAAGCCAAGTACTCACCTTACACACCTTTTGATTTCCATTTCATTCTTCTTTGCATGCTTCCTCTCAACCGTTTTACTTAATCCAGAAACCATTCTCTAGTCCAGATCAATTTGTATTTCACTGTCACACAACCATAACACTTCGCTGGTCCCAGTAGTGCTGGACACAAAGTTGTTATTAAACTGACAAGCCACCTTTGGTGTCCCTCTTTGACAAAAAAGTGAAATGGTGCTGACCTGTGTGCACTTCCAGGGACGACAGAAGAATCCTACTCAGGGCTCTGAACTGGTGAGCATTCCAAAGAATCCCCAGAGGAGCAGAGGTAGCACAGGCAGTTCACACCTCGCTGGAAGACTAAATAGATTTGTGAGGTCTTTTCCACTAAAAATACAATTGCAAATTTTAATCAAAATCAGGATTTTTTTGTGAGAAAAGCTGTTCTTCCAGTTCTGGAACTAACTCATAACAAACTGTTTGCTTTAACAGGATACAACTGTCAGCCAGCCCAAATGAGAGTCAGAAACAACCCTTATTTTTCATCTACTGTTCTTTAGAAGTAAATTGCTTAGCTCAACTAATTTCTTTAATTTTCTAGGGCAAGATTTTAATTTTTAATGTCAAAATACAATATTGTTTGGGTATTTTTGATGTAAAAGAAGGTTTTTTAAGATTAAACAAAGTATTTCATTACACTGAGTGGCATATTTCATTACATTTTAGATTTTTATTTCAAATGAGATGTTAGTCCTTAAATGAAGACAGTTATGTTTCTTAAACAGACCAAAATATTGGTTCTTTTATACAATTGAGAAGCACCTATAAAGGCAAAGAATCAAGTGGACCTTACACAATTTACATAAGGTAAAAGTTGATTTTCCAGTACAAATTCCTCTCACTCCACTGTGTCAGTCCTTGTCAAATACACCCTATCCTTCTCCCTTCCTTCAGATGCCCAAGACTTCCCTACACCTTCTACATTTTACAAATCTAAACTTTTATTTGTATCTTTCTAAATAGACTCCTATTGAGAAAGGAAAAGTTGCCAACTTTATAAGTCATAGAAGAAATATTAGCAAAAACAAGATCTTCCAGCAAGTTCTGAGTTTGTTGTTTTCCAAACGTGTCATGAGCTCAGTACCTGACAAACAGACCAGCCCAATGCATCCTCCTGCTGACGTGGTGCTGTTTGAGGCAGGATGAAGGAGTGAGGTATGCCAGTGCTGCTCACTGCCTGGTACACCTGCAGTCAATTACCATTGCTGTTCTGCTGTGAAAAGCCCAAATGCCTTGCTCTAGCTGGGATGATAATGGCATGGTTTGTGTGTAGTGTGTGTCCATCAGGCCACATTCTAAATTTCTGAGCAGCAGTTCTATTGCACTGAAATAAATTTCTCCTTTATAAAATTCTAAACATAGTAGGTAAGAATATGGTTTTCCTTAACCACATGAGGTTGATCAATACATTTCAGTATATTTTAGAAAAGAAGATGAAATATTATTTCATTGCATGAGCAAAAACTATCACAACTAAGACCCCAAGAATGGTGGTCACATTTTGAGGAAGCATATTAAAAACAAAGCTGGTCTCACAACTTGTATGTTAAAATAGTTTGACTCAACCTATGCTTAGAAGGGAGACCTTCAGGGAAAAAGGCAATGCCCAAATACTCATGTATTAAAAGAAGTGGTGTGAGTGACTCAGGATTTGTCATGTCTTCTGAGTACCAGAACACTTCCCATGAGGAATTTATTACACTGGTGGAATGACAAGCCTTGAATGACACACAGGGTGTGAGCTTCTAGTGCCTGACAATGATTTCAGTAAAGTTGGCACAGTTTGGCCCTCCTGGCAAATTGGGGTGGGGGGGAGGAGGGGTGTAGGTGCGGCAGTGGTTTGTATTGAAGCAGCTGGCTTTGCTGAGTGATAATAAACTAATTATATTCTAAAGTGGCAAAGTGGTCTCTTGGTCTTCAGCCTGCTATATTTCATACCAAGCAGGCTACCCTGCAGGAAAGAGAAAAAAATTTAGCAGAGTTCTGTGTACTCCACTGAAGCTTTGACCATTGCTGGGTGCTCTGGAGGCTTGAAAATATCTTTGAGGTGCATCTCAACCTGCACCATAATACACAAATGTGATATTGCTGGGTTAAAAAAAAAACAACCAAGGCAGCTAAGGACAGTAAGGACAGTGATTCCTTTTCTAAGGTGGACAAGATAAACTGCACTCTTACTGAGACCTCTTACTGAGAAGACAAGGATTGATTTTTTCTATAAATTATTTTAAGTATTATCTTGATATCGTATTAGAAACACATTTTACATGCATTTTTAAATTATGATTATTACTGTTATTATTATTATTAATATTATTATTCCAAAATTTTTTTAGATTACATTTTTGTAAGTTCCCTGAATCTCAAAAGGGCTAAAATGTTATAGGAGGCTTTGTCTGGAAGTTAATACAGATTGCAAAGGCAAAACCTTGGTTACTCTCAACTTTTTCATGGAAAGATATTCTGTGATGCCTTTTTAGCTAGAGCACAGCCTAGCAGAGTTTCTCAGCCTGTTATATTTAAAGAATTATCTAACCTCTGTGAAAAAAAACCCCAAACTAAAAAAAAAAAAAAAAAAAACAAACCACCAAATATGTAATAGCTTAAATATTGCAGTAATGTGAGTTGTTTTCTTGGTAACAAAATAAAAGCTAAATTAAAATATAATGTAGTTTATTGCTTGTATATTCCATCATCATGTTTTGTTTCCTATCTTGCAAAACTGGGAAAGCATCTATTTAAAAATACACACATTTTCTTCTGTTTTGTTTTCTGGTGTTTTACTGACTACTAAATTTTGACCACCAATTCCCAGTGTCATACAGACTTTATTTACCATCAGCCTCTGGCTGTTTTGATTTCTATTTATTATTTCTTTCAAAGTGATATTTAGATTATACCATGCAGAGCTCTATTTGAATATATAAAAAGAAATGGATTTATAGATAGATCAATTGAAACTTGAACAGGTAGAAGGAAACACATTTCTATCAAATTTTCAAAATAATAATATTGCAAGAGAGTAATAAGAAGCACAATAATAGAAACAGATTGAAACCACTTGCTAAAAGTTCCTGAAAGAGGGATGGAACAAGGAATATTCAGAACTGTCTGGGTTAGGTGGACCCAAGCCAGGAAAGCTTCAAAATTGGGAGATGATATTTCCATCAGTGCTAATGTACCCTGCTGAGAAGCTCATTCTCCTCAGACCAATACAACTGCACTGCTCTCGGGTCTCAAGGTAATGTGTCTCCCCAGCACTGCATTATTTTCATGCAACCTTGGTTTGGCACTAATCCAAGGATTTCTTCATGGCACAACATTTTCTGCAATATATACAAGTCCACAATAAGCCTGTAAATGTGCTATAAAGTTCTCTGTGGGAAGGGGGGTTGAACCTTATCCACAAAATCATCCACCTTCTGATGACGTACTTGGTTCATTTTATCAGGTACTCTATGTAGGACACAAATATCAGATCAGATGGTTATTTCTTACCACAGTTTCTTGATGTAATAATGCCCTAAAGAAAAAAAAAAAAAAAAAAAAAAAAAAAAAAACAAGGAAAGAAAAACACCTTGTGACCTTGCTCAGTTCCTTGCATATATGTTTGTAAATGGAGAAAAAAAATCACAAATAAAAAAAACCCTAAACCAAGGTGAGTGTAGAAATGAAGCAGAGGAAAGCAGTTCCACAAGAATTTTGATATAATAGTGATCTTCTGTCCATTAATGTCTAGATAACTTTGGGGATAAATTTAGAAGCCAACACATAAATGTAAGATGTAAATGTAAGGAAGTAATAATGAAATCTCTGGCAAGACTTCACTTATACTGTGCTCAGTAATACTTACCACATCATAAAAATCTGGTTTCTTTAAAATGTGGTGAGAAGGAAAGAGAGTTGATCCTAGTAATAAAAGTTATGAGCTGTGAAGACAAGAACAGGAAAGTTCTCATTCTGAAACAGTCACAGAAAAAGACAAATAACTGAGACACAAATAGTAAGTGATGAAATTCACAGAAATAAATATTTTAGCAGGAGAATTACAGGCATTTACCCATTCTTACTAATTCTTCCTTATTTTATTTGTTATGATAAATAACACAACTGTCTGCTTTAAACTGGAAGAATTTTACTGAATAATGCAACTATAGACTACAGAGAGTTTCTGTGCAAGTTCTGCTTCTCAGTTGCAAACTGGAGAACTGGATCTTAAGTACAACTTCAGATTATACAGAAATACCACGTGGCTGAATGCTGGACTGCAAGTGAGCAAATGACTTTGAAAAACAAAGCCACATTGCTCACTGTGAGTGCAGAAGAGCACAGATGCTATCAGTAAAGACATCTCCTGAGAAGAACATAAACTTCAGTCCATTTTTCTTTTTTCTTCTATAAAGGTTATTTGGGAGGCAGTCATGACAGTTTTCTATAAAATACAGGTAGGAGACCAAATTTTGATTTCCTTCACTTTGGCATGATTGTCTTATTTGGGTATATTTTCATTCCTTCACTTTGATTATATGGCAAGACAGTAGAGAATACCTGAAAAGAGGTTTTTTTAGGACAAATAGAACATTAAGAAGCTATCTTTAGTTTAAAAAAAGAAAATTGTAAATGGCTTATTTTGCAAAAAGGTCATATTCACTCATCTGATCATAGCAAAAAAAACTCAACCAAATCAGAAACCTCAGATATTAAGATATGTTTGGCAAATATAATTTCTAAAGAAAGGAATCAACTACTATATCTGCCTTTTTTCTTTCCTGTCCTCTTTTCACTCCCAGTGATCTTTGCACCTCATGGTCTCAGAATTTTGCAGGTGTTCACACCTTGGAGCACCAGGAGATGCTCTGTTATATGGTAGCCAAGTTGACCTCTGGTTGGAAACAAGCTCCTATTAACCATTATGGATGCCTGAGCAGCATGTCCAGAGTCACAGAGAAAAGCTGGGCAGGGAATTAAACCTCAGCCCTTTAACACTCCAACCTCACATCCTTGCCAGGCACTTGCTGGAGATGGGGTCTGTGCACTGCAATTTTTTCCACTAGGCTAATCTCCTTGGAGTTAAGATATGCTGAGCTTCATTCCAAAGGCTGCATGTTCCCAATGACTATGTGTGAAAATGCAGAACTCACACAGCTCTGGATCCTGCATTTCAGTCACTAGAAACCCAGGGGTTTTCTGATGAAATTGCTGCATGTGTCTGAGCAAACCTTTTTAATCAAATTCTAAAGGCAGGGGATGATTTCTTACTCAGAAATAAACAGATATCAAGTCAATACCAGCCATTTCAATCCCTTATGTAGAAGAGATAAATATGCATCTTGTACAGGTGGAGAGAGTATATCAGAAGAAAAATAGCATAATGGAATAAAAATCAAAGAAAACAGGAAAAAAAATTAATGATAAGCTAGTTATTGAAAATACCATGGAACCAAATATAAAACACAAAAAAATATTATTTTTATATGCACTGACAGTAGTGGTGAAACATGAAAATTATGTTCTGCATACTCTTTAAAATAGAAGTATTGAAACCATTGTAGCAGAAACATTGTGAGGGCCTTCTTGTGTAACAATTAATTCTAAACAAAATGGCTTTTTACTTCTCACATGATGGATTTTATTACAAAATAACCCAAACCTAGAACTCCAAATACAGATATTCTTATCAGCAGAAAGTGAATTGCTAAGTAGATTAAAACTGTCCTATATCAGTGACCCCATCCCCTTGCTAATGTAAATCAGACTAACTTAATGCAAAGCTTCCAGCCTGTGTCTTATACTACCTTGCTTATGTCTTGCCTGTTAATCCAGTTGTATTCACAAAAATTCATCACATTTAATGTTTATTTTAACCTTTAAACACCTCAGTGCCTAAAAAGTTGAAATCTTTGTTGCTACATTCCCAGGGGTTATTCCAGTATGGAGATTCTTACCTTTCCTGGTTTTCTCTTCAGCTCAATTCCTTCCCTGATCTTAGATAATAAGGAAAGACTCTGCTTCTGCTTGCTCCTGTCTTCACATTAGTTCTTTCAGCGCATTGATTCTTAAAATAAATATTTAAGATATAGAATTCACTGCAGCATAATTTCTGTGAGTATATGTGTATGCAAAACTGAGCAAGCCCTTAACTGGAATGAATATGGGGTCTGCCTCCTGATTTACACATCAGCTTATTTTTGAGTGCCATGAATCCTGAATATCTAATCTGGCAGGTTCCCTGTGTGAGGAGCACAGTGACATATTGACCAGGGACTGTGTGAGATGTTGTATAGTTAGAAGCCCCCTGAGTCAATGAACGTATTTTTATCAGTACAGTCAGGCTTTGGATTCTGCCTGAAAACTGAGGAGAGAGAGGGAGTGGGCAGAATTTTCCTACTTGCAGAATTCAGCTGTTGGGGAGAAAGTGCAATATTTTAAGAGCAGAAGGTGTGGGTGCTACTTCAGAAGTACAGATGTGAGGAGGAAATATGCTGTGAAATACTTACATTAAGATATCTCATGCAAATGATACACGTGAGTCCAGTGTCTGAGAAACATTGTAGATGTGATTATGTGGAAAATCCATGTGAATTGACTTACAGACCAATTCCAAATGAACAGCCAATTTCATGTAAATTAAGATTATGACATCACCTTTATCTATGAGTAGTCTTTCTTAATATGGAAAATAATATTTTACTGTTCCAGATAGATTAATAACTTTATAGATACAGCACAAGCTTTCCAGCTGTCTTCTGTCAATGAACAGTCTTCTGTCATGTCCATATTCCTACTCAATAACAGGGATACAAATGCATACACACACTGAAAACACAAAGTAGTTACTTGAAATAGCTTGAAATCACAAGTATTTATTCTTTTGTACTATCTAAAGATGTTCCCTCTGAGATTAAAAAGGTCTGAAATGCCACCACTCCTTGCTATTCTAGGGACTGGGAATGTTATTGTACCTACAATTCTTTGCAAACTGTAAGATTTTTAATGATGATACGTAAACCCCACTCCTGTGACTCCTAAGACTCTCACTGCCAACACAGGAACACAGAATTTCCCAGACATACAGGCAAAATCTACCTCAGTCTCATCACTGCCCATAACTTTGCTATAAATGCAATAACAAATTTGTATAATAAATCATTAGTATCACACTTTGGCGTTTGATATAAAGGACGGGATTCCAGTTACATCATTGATGTACTATTTTATTTTTAATGTCTGAAGCTTATTCCAGTTTCTAATGCAGCAGGAAGAAATCACAGTAATTTTAGCTAGGTTTCCATTTCAAGCCTGCCTGAGCTCTCTGCACTTAAATTCAATGCCAGCTTTTCCCCACAAATATATACTGTTAAAGAAGAGTGCTAAAATTCACAGAGCTGTCAAGTAAGATATCCATTAAGATATTAAGATGCTAGTGTTCAAACTTCAACATTATAGCATCAAATCTCAAAGGAATTCATTTTGTTAATGAGAAACATGACAGGAAGGAGTGCATGATGCAGGGGGGTGGGAAATGGGATAAGAATATAGAACAATATGATGGCAGAATAGAAAGCACAGATTGAGGTACCACAAGGAATCTGAATTCCTCAACTAAGACTTGTCAATGAGATTTTTAGCATATGATATGCAGTTTTAATTAAATTATGGCCCAGAGTCAGAGAAGAAAGCCAAAGGCCCAGGTTTTTATTTCATTTTTAGAACCAAGATCTTATCTTCTACAGTATTTCATGAACTTCTAATTAAATATGGATTTATGGTTTTAAAGTACCTGGAAACACAGCATGACTTTTAGGATTCATGCTTTGCTGGACTCAGAGCAGTGCTGTCAATGAATGAAATTCTAGCCCTTCTTCATAGGTTCAGATAAATGTAGGTAAAGTCTTATGAAAAAAGTTTAGCTTGAGCACTGTGTGCCAAAATTACTATACTTCAGAGCAACAAAAAAAAAAAAAAGTGTCATTTTGTGTGAAAACATATTCCACAAAACTTTACTTGTGCTTGCTTATAGTAGCAGGGTGCAGTTTCATACAAACCTAATGACTTCTGAGTTCTGCCAAAATTGCTATTTCAATCTGATGGCTATTTTTTATTGCTGTGCCTGCCAAAACCTAAATTTTTTGGCAACTCTAATTGCACTTCTTTCACACCCTATCACATTATTTCAAACAAATACGTTATCTCTTCTATTTAAAAAGTATAATATTCCTTCTCCAATTAAAAAAAAAAATTTGCAAACAGTTTTACTCATGGTGATGATTTATTGTTTAATATATTTCAAGTAAGTTTACGTAGTGTAGCTGTGAAGGCTGGATGCAAATGAATACCAGCAACTGTTTTGTTGTGTTCATATAAAAAGAGAATATGGAAAAACAATTAATAAAGTGTGTTAGCTGAGGCTCTTTTGATATTACAATGGGCAGATAACTTCTTGAAGGTCAGCTTCTCCTAAAAATTCTTAAAAATTCTCACAGGATGAAGGGTTAAGATGCTCTAGTTAACAAAGCAATGCTTGTAATAACTGAATATATATACACATAAACCATCAAATTCAGGAAGTGAGACCCTAACACAAAATCTTCTAAGCCAGATTTACTCAGTAAAACTGAGGATAATATTTCTATCTTAAAACTGAAGGGGTTTGTGTTTGCTTAGGACAAATGTCTGGTGCATGTGTATGATATACTTCTAGAATGATCAGAAATATGGGAGTTTCTTGTGGGGGGCAATGTGATGAAACTATTTGTCAGCAGGATGGTTGTTAAGGTAAGTTAGAAATGGTTCCTATTTTTCTCAACAGTTTCTAAGTGGAGGTGCATGTATATGACTACTTAATTTCATATAATTCTGCAGAAATGGCTGTGATTTGAGAATGTCAGAAACTTAAAATAAAAACAATAATAACAATTAAAAAGAATTAAAAGTACCAAGACTCGTTCCAACATAAATACATTTATATTCATGGAATGCACTGATGTCTTTCTCTGCCTGTACTCTCTTTGTGAAAAGAAAAAAACAGTTCAAAATAGTGTTCCTCAAAGGGTCTTGGTATGAATTCACCAGATGCCAAACTACACCATCACAAGTAAGAGGAGAATCAGTTTTGATGCTCTACTGCAGCTTGTTTTCATTGATTCTTGGAATTTAATCACATTTCAGCTGTTGTTTCTGTGAGATGATTTCAAAACCGATTGAATTAAATTGTATTATAACAAGAGACTGATTTTTTTTTCACTGCAACTGCACTCAAAACCTAATTTTTATGTCTTAGAAAGATAGAAGTATTTTCTGGTGTCATCTAGTTTAAATGGCTTTTTTTGAATGGTCCTTTGAAAATTAGGTCTGGAAATCTGTTTTGAAATTCAGAATCCATCAAAGTCTCTCTCCTGTGAAATTGCTGTTTCTCCTTGAAGGTTTCCATCCTCAGTGAAAATGTTTCCATTTGACATCCTTTAACAAGTAGCTTACAACAACTACTAATTTGAAGAAACACTTTGATTTTTGAAAGTGTAATTTCAGTTTGCAATTCTACTAATTAGGCAAAAAAATTCCAATGTATCTAAGCATTAGAACAAAATCTATTAGGGGCTACAGAAACAAGTTGGGACCTTATCCTACACATTCAGTCACAAATCCACAGTGGCTTGAACAACAAATACAAAACTCTCTGTAATTTGTACAGATACACTCTTCAAAATGCAGACTAAGATTTTGAAAGTAGAATAGTTAGACTTTTTCTAAATACAGAACAGTAAAAAGTGCAAAAAACCTCCACCTTTGATTATTACGTATTTATTAAATAAATTTATAGCTACATTCTTATTCATGAATTTCCAGCCAACATCTGAGATGTGCTATTTTCCTTCAGTAGTTACGCATCTGAAGTGAACATTTAAACTCACATTCAAGCATTTGTCAGAACAGAAGTCTTAGGCCTCTAGGACAGATCTGTTCTGGGAATGATATTTGAAAAAAAAATTACTGAAGAAAGTGAAAAGTGTTTCCATCTAATTGTCCCCAACATTTCTTCCGACAGTTGGGTAATTTACGTTCTTTTGTTCTTTAGAAAATCTCTTCAGTCACTAAAGTGTAGATGTTGACAGCCACAAGTGGTCAAGATCAAACCTCTCAAACTCTTTGCCAGTGATCTGTATTTACTAAGTCTGTACATGAGTCCATTGCAATGTTAGTTTTAACCCCTTTCACACTTCAAAAATATTCAATGAGTTAGGAGTGTGAGCATGGCCAGTTACTCAATGCACTCATTAAATCAACCATGTAGGGGCATTAGTCTGAAATATCCCCATGGATTGCAATTCTCTTTTCTTATGCTAATTCCCATGGAAAATTTCCTTGCAAGTTTTCCCTTTGTCCTCTCTTTCATTTCCTGGGCACCTCTTCAAATCATTCAGGTGAACATCAAATGAAAGTGATCATTTTGGTGACAATAATGTCTCAGACAAAGAGATGTCAAACTTTCCAGTACTTCATGCAAAATGCTAAAATCCTCTGCATTTTCTACAACTGAGACCACACAGGCATATATAATTACATTACATGGATTGACAATGAAAAATTAATTTAAACCGGTGTGCTCTCAGCCATGCAATTTTAGAGTAGTCTAATTTTTCTAGGAACTATCCCTAAGGCAAGGCTTACACTGACTAAAAAGAAAAGAGGTTTAAAATATATCAAAAATTTCCAATCCTCTTTATCTGCTACTTCTCCTCCCTAAGAAATTTCATGCCCTCAAAGGCCTCAAACTATAGAAGCTGATGTTAAGAGTTTAGTGTATTTAGTCAGGAAATAGAAATTATTTCATTTGATTTATAGGATCAATTATTACCCAAAACAGAGCTCTAGTATTCATTGTTCAGTCATCAGTAACAATTCATGAGAAAGTAAGAGGATAATACTTTGAGTAAAAATTTGTCCTGTAAATTACAAGTACAAAGGCAATTCCAGAACTCTGTAAGGTGACAGCACGTATTCTATGAGCTATAAGGAACATTTTCAAGTCATTAATAATACACAAAAGTCCATTTTAAATAGTCTTTAAAATTTTCCTCTCCAGTTTCATATATAACAATAGTCTTTCTCAAGAAAGTCTACTCTTTCTTGAGTAGTCCTACCCTTTAAGAAAATATCTTTTTCCTAATCTTTAAGAAAAGATCTTTTATTTTACATTGTGCTTTAATAAAAATCTAAAAATCAGCATATTTATTTCTGCAAGCTCAGCACTTCAAAATACACCATGTAAAGGACAAGCCAAATGTTTTTAGTGTAGTCAAAGCTCCTATGTATTTTTTTTCTCTCTTTAACTTTTTTTTTTTTTTTTTTTTTTTTTTTTTTTTTTTTTTTTTTTTTTTTTTTTTTTGTGATGTATTTGAAATGCTTGTGGAATCTTGTAACATTTAAGAATATCTTTTGTTTTGCTTACCAGGAAGCAAATAAGCCTTTATTAAAGATGATTTATCACTATGATAACAATAGATGTTGATTTTCTTTTCTCAGGCTGCTCTGTTTTTTTCTTGTCAGAGAACATTCAAAAGCAGAAGAAAAAAAGTAATGGGAAATGCACGGGTAAGATAACTTTGAAGTTGTTGAAAGTTTTGTATTAACTGTACTCAGCCATTCACTACTGCTTCTTAGCAAAGTATTTCTCTGGTGTATAAGTTTTCTCTTTGTATAAATCAAATCTAAGAAAAGTGAAATGCATATTCTAGGATGGAAGATGTCAGTTTAGATGCAAGATGCATAATTTTGGTGTTTATCTGCATGCACATGCACACATGCAAGAACATTTTCGCTTTGCTCACTTAGCTGACATATTAGTCCACTAATCATTTCACTAGAGGGGAGCATTTGTCTGTCATTTCCCAAAGTATTTAATACAAGAGGAATTCCTAACACACCCAATTTTGTCTCCTCTGTTTTGTCTGAGGGTAAAGGGGAGGGTTGGCTTGTAGATAAAATCTCATGAATCACTCTGAGAACTGCAGAGCAAAGTCAGATATATTGTATTTCCTAACCTTAGAGCCACTGGATGAATGTCCTCCTGTACAGCACAGCAATGAGTCACTTGTGCACAGGCAGGACTTCAACCACTTGGCCACAGTTACACCCCAGGTACTGTAAAGTGAGGCAACAGCTTTAAGCAAACAACATCAGGACATTTATTATCTGTGCTCTTGGTGATTCAGCAGAGAATAAATGCCATGCTGCCTGTGAGACACCCAGGGCACACCAACCTCTTTGTTACCTGGGGAGTGACTTGGGGAGCTATGAGCAAACCATGTGTATTGACACTTTTTGCTGTGACAGAGCTGCACACCCAGCAGTTTCAGGTGGTCTTCCCTTGCCAGTTTCTGTCCCAAATATCCTTGCATGGTACAGATACTGCACCCTGGGATAGACGATTTCTCCAAGAGCCCAGGCCCAACAAACATCAAGCTGTTGCATATCCACTGAAAAATTGAGAACTGAAACAGTTGAGCAGCTCCTAAGAAACTTTGTAAAAAGTTTTCACCTAAAGCCTATCACATACTCTTACCACATTTGACTACAAGTATTTATGAATACAGGACACTTCTTCTAAACTATGTATTTTTTATTTGCCGAAGTCCCTTTCCTTAGAGTGCGTCTGTGACCTAACTTTCAGGTGATTAAGTTTAGGGAATTATAGAACTATTTAAGAAATAAATTTCACCATGATTAGTTCTAAAATGCAGCGGCTGTGGCATTTCAAGTATCAGGAAAAATCCTGCTGCAGAATTCCTTTTTTGTTAGACTATATTGAAAGATACAACTTCTCTAAGATAATAAAAATCTTGTACAAGAACAAGATTCATGGGCTGAGGAAGTGCCATATCCCTGAAAATAGCATTTCCTTATTTGAGCACACATGGAACGATTTTGACAACTTTTGCTATTTTACCTGTCTGTCCTAAGGCAGGATGGAAAGGTGTTTCAAAAATACTAGTTATCATGATATGAAATCCTTTATTTTATTTTAATAATTATACAAAAAACTTGAGGTCTAAGTTTCTTTCCAAAAATAGGAGTTTTGTAGCAACCTTTGAAAAACACCTCCTCTGCAATGTTTCTTTACAGGAATTTAATAAAGAGATCATGATAGAAGAATTGTTGTATTTTGGTTTCGTAAGCATCATTAATTTCACCTTAATTTTAGAAACCTGATATTTGTTTAGGAAAAGTAAAATATTTGAACCTTAACAGGTTGCAAAAGCATTTTTTTATCTTGCATTCTTGATTTATCTAAAGTATCCATCTGCATTTCTTGTTCCTGACATTTATGTTATAATTGAAACTCATCTAATTGACTGTAGTTATTCCAAGGACATTTCCTGTAGTTTCATTCACTGAAACATGACCTCCTGAGCCTACTTTAGTGATTAACTTGTATAATTAGTGTTTGTTTGCTGGGAAAAAAAAAAAAGTTTCAAATTCTTCCCTGTTGGCCACTGGTCAAAGCAATGATTTTCTGTGAGAGTAAATCACAATAGTGGTATATTCTCTGGAGAATTGTAAAAGCACAATATATAGTTTCTGCCATCTAAACATATCTCAACAATACTAATGAGTTTGACTGCTTTTGAAGGACTCAAATCTTTTGTCATTCTGAGTGGTATAACTAAATTATGACTTAAGATAACAGCAATAAAGAAAAGCTTTCTCATTTGCTTTGTAGCTTTCTTCGCTGGTTTCTGTGAAATCAGACTCCCAAAGAATTTATCTTAGATAACTTAGTCCCAATTCACCCTATGACTAAAGAAAGAATTGCCTCAGACCCTAAAGACATTGATCTCATCAAGGCTCATGCTGTAGGAGGAATTCCCCCACGAAAGAGCAGCAGCCCACTGCTGCTAGTACTGAGCTGCTGCTCACAGCTAGACCACAATTTTTGGGTGTAGTTCCTGAAGAAGCAGTCGTTTGAGCCTCACACCTGGTATTCTACAGGGCTTTTGCTGAAGGATTGAGAGTGTCCCTTCAGAGTGTTCTTCTCAAACAACACTGAGAGGAACAACCAGTAAAATATCTGAGGATCTCCTAAAGGAAAATAGAAAAGCTATGATTTGTAAATTAATTTGTTGTAATCTTCTTCTGTTAGAGACAGGACTCATACAATTATTTCAGCTGAAACTGGTGCAGCTTTGGAGGGTTCCAACTTTCACCCCTTAACCTCCATCTTCAGAGAAGAAAATATCTCTGTGTGTGGGTTATGGCACGCCTTAAAATCCAGACCTGAAGCCTTGGGTTTCAAAATAATGGTCGTGGAGGCTGAAAATACTTAGACATGCAATGGTAGTTTACTAAAAAGTGTTTTGGAAGGGATAGAAAAATTGTTTGCCTTCTACACCACCCTCTTCTTCTTAAGTAAAAGGGAAAAAATCAACCGAAGAATAGGCTACATTCTAGGTGCAATTTTGTTTGTGCTGTCTTTTTGGTGCAGCAATTGGAGCTTGTCACCATGGTAAACAAGCAAACAGTCTGCTGGGTTGACCTGTGTAGCAACTCCTGTGTTTTCTTTCCTACTTTGGGTGTCTATTTGACTTACAGGAAGCAGAGCTGTCTACTTTACAAATATAAAAGATTAACAGCTACTTATTGGAATGTGATCTCTTCAGAACTAAACACTAATAGGGGTTGAAGTTAATTATGCATTTAACTTCTGGTTAATGCCTAACCAGCCAGGGGACTGGGTGTACTCTTGTCATTTCAACAAAATATAGAGGGTGACTCATCTAAGCAATGGATTAGTTATCTTGGGTCTACACAAAGGTTTACTATTTTCTGCTAAGGAAATATGAGCTGTCAAGAAAGGTAAATGGCCCATACACCCCATTCTATTGACAAGCCTTGAAGTAACTTTGGTGTTTGCAAACTCTTTGAGAATTAGATATAATAGTCTTGAAATAAAACCTGACCAAAAAAAATTCCACATAGGAGCAGCCATCCTAGTACTCTTTCTTGAGACATCTCTTTAATTCCTTCATAATTTCCACTTGGACTTTACTTGATTAAATGTAGCTTTTTCTGACTCTTGCTAAGCCAGCCCTCCATGACTGGGAGGTTCCTGATTCTTCAGAATGGATAAACTGCTTTTGCTGCTATATGAGCTAAATAAATATGTTTGAGGACCATGAGCACAAAAGGACACTGAACCCCATTCTCCATTCTTATGAACTCAAATATTGGATTGTCAAGAGAACATCTTTGTTTTTAAATTTGCATTCTCACCGGTTAATTAAAGCCCTGCGTTGCAGAGTTGTTCTTGTTGCTTAGGAATGTGGGATACAGCTCTGTTATTTCTTTTGCCCTTAAATTCCGCTTTGAGATTGGTGTTCACAAAATACAGTTTGAATGGTCCTTTCCAAATCCAAACAAAATAGTATTTTACTAATCCCCAAATTTTCTAAATGTCTCATTCAAATCACTCAAGGGTATACCTTCTCCTCAGTCTTTGCTTTGTGACCCATGATTTAGTATGACTTAACTCCTTTTCCTTTTAAAGTATCATTTTTCAGAAGATCACAAGGCATATTAGCTGGTTAAACTTCACATAACTAGCTGTGCTGCTGGTATTATAACACTTATGGACCTCAAGTTACTTCTGGGTCATTTCAATTTTCTGGGCTAAAACAATGAGAAAACGCTGCAAACACTAATCTTTTTTCTTCTTTTTTTTTTCACTTCTTGCAAAAAATAACCTAAACGATACTTAGACAGTGATAGCTGAGGGTTATCAGAGATTAAGACTTTTGTAAATGACTCATTTATTTTTTCTAATGTGAGCATAAGTACTCCGTTAAGAATAAGTTGAAGCAAAACCATTTCTACTTTCCTTACAAAAAGGGAAAAAAGCAACTACCAATTGCAGAAAGCTGAGCATATTTTGTCTTGTGCACAAGCAATCTGAATATTAAATATTGATATAAGTCTTTATTTCTGTTCTATATCAGACCATTTTTTTTTGTTTCAGCACCAGTTTGCTTCAGCAAAATATGAGTCAATATTTAATATAAAAGTCTGACAGCATGTTAGTGGTATCAGTATTATAAATGTTTGTCTAATGCATTAGGCAAACTATTGCAGGATTTGGTTTCATGACATATAAGGAGAGAAGAACAGTGCTTGTTGAGACTTTGATCTTATCCTTATCAACATTAGCTCTTTCTGCTTCTCAGAGAATCTGCTGCATGGAAAAACCAATGATCACAAGCTGCTTCTTGGAAAATGTGGAAAATCTTTTAGAGCTAGGAGAAAAGGTAGTAGGTGTTTCTGACCTGTGTTGAAATATCTCCTACGCCTTTTCTCCTCCTTTACTATGAGGATGTTTTAACCCTCCCAGGTGGTGGGAAATATTTGGAAGGGGAGTTTCTTTGTATACTTAGCAATGTGGGAAAGCAATGAGAGGGGTGTTCCCTGAAAGCAGTGACTCATCCCTTGTGTTGAATACAGGCTTTGTTTACCGTGAAATTGCTGAAATAAATACATTTTTACTTAGGCATAAAACCTTCATTATATGTACCTTAAATTAAAAAATCACAAAACTACTTGAAACGATACACCTACTAGTTTCAGGAATGCTCCCCAGTTGTTTTGCACTTTGCCAAGTGAGCCCTTGTTTATGCAGGCTCTGCATGTATTGGCACTTATCCCAAGTCTTAGCAAAATTTAAAATCCTTCTCTGATAACAAAATTCTGAACATTCCTCCTCTTTGCTGGTGGTTAAGGGAGATACCTCTTATTCTGCTCAGCTAGTTAATGGTTAGAGATTTTTCCTTAACTCCCAGAGCTGGAATCACTGGTATCCCTGGTTAGCCAGATGATGCTGGCTGGATCTCCAGTTTGTTCTCTGATTTGCAGGACAGAATCTAAAGAGCTTATTGCTTTGTAATGCCAAGGTTAAGGGTTTCCACGTAAGCACTTTCACTATTACTGAAAATGCTCCATTTTATTTAAAATGTAAGACTGCTTTCAGGAGATGTCTCTCTCCAGTTCCAAAGCTATTAAGGCTCTCCCTCAGTCCAATAATTATTTCATTACTCCATACAAGAGGAAGCAGAGTTTGACAAAGTCTTTCTTCTCCCCCCCACTGACTATAAAAGGAATTTAATCCTTTACCTTTGTCCTCTTAATACTTCCTGAATTAGTCACCTAATTTGGATGATGTGAATTTTGTGTGTTACTGAGGGCTGAAAATTCCAGCTGGTGTGGTGTCCAAACACCTGAATGTTGATGTCGTAATGTCGGATTTAAGGGCCTGCATGACATCTAAGCAATACACATAAGGGTGTTTCCACAAGAAACTCTTCATTTAGATAAAATTACTGTGATTAGGACTAGTGCAAACCAAGATATCTTAACAAAGATCAATCTACATGTTTTAAATTTTTGTAGGGTTTATACTCTGTGGGACACATATTAAAATAATCTCACATATCTTCAGCTGTCTTTGCATTTCTTTGGTATACATGTCATAGTACATATCTTTAGGTGTGTGTCCAGCCCAAGAGCTTTTTCTTTAGTAAATGGATAAAGCTCTAGTGATTTGCTACCCAGCTTAAGACAGGTACCTAAAACAACTAGAATAGATGACACTGAAATTCTTTTGTCCATTGACCACTGAGACAGTTCAGAAAATTAACAAAGTAAGATTTATATTACAGTATAAACCAAGGTTAAGTGAGATGTCTCTCGCTGCATATTACAGTTTGGAGGCCACAGTTACATTATTTAAATCTTGAATACATTCTATAAAAACCAATTGGTTTTTATAGAGGCCAACCTGAAGTGAAAGAGCTTGCTGTCTTATAAACATGGGTTACTGGATCTCAGAAGTATCAAAGGCAGTAAAACAGTTTAAAGAGACTGTTAAAGAGGAGCAAAATTTTCTAGAAATGTCACAATCACAGTCTGTGAGGAGAACAGTTTGTAAGGCTAAAAGTGTGTGCAGTGGAAGAGTGGTCCTTTTTAATTTGCAGCTGCAAGCTTGATTAAATTCAGCTAAATGATTTAATATTTACAGCAAAGTTATGCATGAAATGCATAATGGTGGAAATATTTTAAATTCTCTCCTGATCTGAATAAATTTTCCAGCATTATATAGGTCCCAAGAGAAAGAACTGAACAGTTATATTCAATTCCATAATTTAATTTACTAAAAATTTCTTGGAAAGAACATACTGGAATTATAAGACTAATTTTTAATATGCTGGCATAACAAGCAATAAATTGACTTGATAAAGAAATCTGTTGCCTCCTTCTTTTTAAGCTAGAAATCAGTTGTTAGCTTCCCATTTGTTAAGCTTAGATATTAGCATTATAAATGTTCATCTCATCTAAGTAGACTGATATTTTTCAGGTCAAACAAGTTTTATCACACTATGATTGGTCCAACCTTCTCTTAAAACTCCATTTTAAGGAAATCAGCCTTAAAGGAACTTATTCTGAATCGACAACCTAATTTTGTTTCTCTGACTTGTAGTTTAATAGCTCCATCAGAGCTGTAACTTTGGTCCTTTTATGGCCTTTATGAATAGACTGTTGTTTGCTGGCCACCAAAGACACAATCTAACTTTTTTCAAGCTTCTAGAAAAAAACCCACAATGCAATATTGAGAGTTCCTCCTTTTGCATAGGAAACCCCATTAATAGCCTGGTTTACATGTTAAAGTCAGAGTCACAGCATGTCAAATCCTTTATCAGTCACACATCAATTCCCCTCTGAAATCCTCAATTACATAGCTCAGAGCACAATCCAACAAGAGAAGCTCTGTAATCAGATGCAGTGAATGTTTACTGGAATATACGTGTGCGTGTGTGTATTTATATACTTACATACGTATGCTAATTTTAATATTTCCATTATAAACAAAAACAGCTTGCCCTATGCCTATTTATAATGATCACAAAATGTTCAGAGATTCAGCTAATAACATATTAGCACTTGGCCAGCTGGAGAATTTGTGACGGCTGCCAATTACTTAGAATTCTTCTAATAAACAATAGTTTCTCCCCCTCTTGAAATATATGGAAATGGGCTATTGTTAAAGTGCTGCTGCACTGAAATGGCACCTGGGCTTGCAACAACGTGGAACACTGCATTCCAAGAGAGAAACAAAGCTACATGGAACTCCCGGTCCCAACCTATTCTCTGCAGAGTCTATGAATCTATCCAAGAAAAAGGAAGGGGCGGGGGGGGGGGGGGGGGGGGGGGGAAGTGACAGGGCAGCTATCTTCACTGCTTTAATTTGGACCATGTTTACCTTTTACTTACTTAGCCCACAGTACCAAAAGATTGAGCAGGGTTTGTGAAACAATGAAAATGCTATTTTTTTAAACCATTATTCATGGGATCTACATATATATTAATACAAGGACTTACTTGCCCGAGGACTCAGCAACCTCTGTGCTAACAACTTCACACATTCCTGGGGTCACTCAGTTTATTCCTTTCAGTCACCAGTTTTTTCCAGTTTCCCTTCTATGGTATTCAGTAATTGGGACGATTCATAGATTTTGATTCTGCAAGTCATGAGCTGGCAAATGGGATTTAACTCCTAAATTTTCTCATAAATCTCTCCTAAATTCATGAAACAGTCAGTTTTATAGTCAGTAGAAAGGCGAGTTATGGCAAACCAGAATGCTGCTGCTGTGGTATGAAATGCAAAGCAGAACTTTAAATATATTTATCCAGGCAAGTAAAGGATTATTTTCCTTTAGTTTTCACTGTAGTAGAAATTTCAAATTTCTATTCTATGTCAGCAAGTGTTTTTGGTGGGGGGAGAACCTCAGCTCCCATTGCTCCATTAAGATTTATGATCACATTTAAGACACATCCCTAAGGACAAATACAGTGGACAGAAACTACAAAAATCAGCATATTGGTCTGAGTTCCTCTCTAGCTGTCTATGGGTAAACACATATCACAACAAAGCCCCATATATGTATTTTATAAAATACATATAAAACTTCTTCAGGCATAAATCTGTTCAGACACACTGATATTCAGTTGCAGAACCAGTATTGTGGTCCACAAGGCTAAAAGGTCCTATAAAGGATTTATGCAAAATCATTTCTCCAATGTACAGAGTTTTTGGGATTTGGATTTTGGTTGAACAAAATGTGTGTGCATGTAAGATGTTTATATTCCTAATGTCCTTGTAAGGGAAGCTCAGGTTTTGATTCAATTTCCACATGTGACACCGGAACAAGCTCCCCAGGGAAGTGGTCACAGTACCAAGCCTACAAGAGTTCAAGAAGTGTTTGGGCAACACTTTCAGGCACGTGGTGGCATTCTTGGTGGCCCTCCTGTGCAGGGCCAGGAGTTGGACTTTGATAATCCTTGTTTCTTTGATAATCCCTCTTCCAGCTTAGGATATTCAATTATGTGTTTGGAATTGCTCCAGAAGAAGGTTTTGACTCAAACCCACCTCTAGAACACCCTACTTAAAACTAATGTATCTTCTTAAAACACATATCTGAAGACATTTTGGGGATTCTAGAAAACCTTTCTCAGCATTTTAACCATGTTCAGAAGTAACCATTATGTTCACTGCAATTGGCATATTAGATAAGCATGACAGCATTACTTTCTTCAAACTCTGTGTTAAAAAAAAAAAAACAAAAAAACAAAAAAACAAAACACCACCAAATTTTCCAGGAAAAAATGTCTTTTTTTTTTTTTTTTTTTTTCCTGGAAAAAAACCGTAAGTCTGATCAAGGCCAATTAAAGAGATTAGAGTTAAATGATTTACATGCTGTAATAAAAAAGGTCTACTACAGTCAGCATTCAGATCTGTTTATCTGCAAGGCTTTCCCATAAATGTCTTTTGCCAAAAAGCACTGGAATGACCTCCAAGACAGGGTGCTTAACTCGACTGTACTCTTGTTTCTATTTTAATTAGGCTTTAAATGGTAAATATTTACTAACTGTCCTCTGGGTAAATAATTAAGAAGTCTTGATCTGTTTTGCTAGAGTTCATCTGGCAACACTTGCAGATCGCAATCTAGACAGGTTTACCTTAATTAAATGTCCTCTTCCTGCATCATTTTTAGAAGCAGAAGTTTCTGAGATGTGCAGATTAGAAGTATGTGGAAGGAATAGACCCAGCAGGGCCTCAGACATGCCTGCCTCTCCACATTACCAGCTCCAGTGGGTCTGATTTCAGCTATTCCTGTTTTATGGAACCCACAGACTCCCCATCACATCACAGGGGCCACCACGGGATTCTCAAGTTAACTGCCTCTGTGGCCTCAACTAGGGATGTCAGGGAATCCTGCAGGATGATGGCCAGGGAGCTGGGGACCACATGGGACTCCCAACCCCACTCAGGAGCAGTGTGGCCAAGGGACACTGGGGACAGTCCCAGCCCTGGCACTTGGCACCTCCCTGAACACCGGGAGGGACTCGGGCTGGGGGTGGCCTGGGGGACATCAGCAGGGATGACAGCCTGGGGAGACTGACACAGGTCCTGGGTCATGGCAGGATGGGGCTGTTCCCAAGGAGCTGGGCAAGGACAGGGGTGCCTGTGGTGTCTCAGCCCCGACAATCAACAGCAAAGCTGGGTTATCACACATGACAGCTGCCTGTAACCTGCTTGTTTTCATTTTCTTTCAGTTTGTCCAGGTCTGGGCAGATTTTTTTCCTGTGATGGGCATGATCAGATTCCTACATAAAAATCAGTTCTCTACCAAGTGCAGTCTTTTCAGGCTGCCAGGAGAAGCAGATCTCCTCAAAGAAAAGATCACAGTAAATTTTTGTCTCAGTGGTATTACAGAGCAGCAGCAGCTGAACAAAAAAAAAAATTAAACCAAAGAGTATTTTAAAGGACTAAATAAATGCTTAAAACAGCTAGTAGATGGTCACTGTGTTTGTTCAATTATTCAATGAAAAGACATAGTTGACTGTAGGGAGTTTAATGAAATTATTTGCCCAACAAGAATTTTGCTTTAAAATGGAATTGTGAGGTTGGTTGAAGTTCAGGATAGAAGTAAATTCTTTTAATGTCAGATTAAATCAATAAGACTTTCACATCTGGAAAATTGCATTAATTTTATTTGTAGTCTCCCTTAAAAGTTCAAGTGCCAGTTTATTAGATTTACAAGGAAGAATGAAAAGAAGGACAGTTTAAAGAAGAAAACAACAAAAGTAAAAGAAGATAGAGATATGCAACAAATAATTAGAGAATGTTACCAAGGAAGCATTGTAGCCCTTTTTCAGGTCTTATTTTGCAGAATTTCAAAGCAACTAGTTATTAACATATCATTATATGTTTTATGGAGCAATCATAAAACATGAAAGATTGCATTAAAAACCCATCTACCTATGTTTCATGGCATACCACAGATTATAATCTAGAATGTCCAGAAAATAAGCTCTCCTGGTGTTTAAACTATCTTTTAAATCTGTGGCATGGATCTGTTTACAGTCAATTATGATTTTAATGGATGCATGGATTCATGGATGTTGGTAGAGAGTGATCCAAGCTAACAGGAAGTTGTATATCACTTTAGTGACTTAGGGCATTTCACAAAGGGTTTGAAGTTCTAAGATTCTTTCCTCATTGGATCATGCCTATTTTTTCTTTGGTCAAGTATTAAATAAAAAAAGAAAGGGGAAAAGTAACAAAGAAAGCTATACCAGTTAGATAGATCTTTAATTTTATCCTACAGTTATATATAATATAAAATTATAATAATTGTATATTATACTTCAGGGATTTCTCTTTGTCTCAGAAAAGAAGCACTAGACAACATCTGATGTATCCCAGTATGAAAGACATGCTATTAAATTATCAGTATCTGCAATGGAATCCAGTGACACTGAAAAGAAAGACAAGAAAAAAGATGACAAGCCTTGTCAGGGCTTCTCTAGTGACAAGGGCTTTCTTTCCCTGATAAGATGAAGACATAAAAAATATGCTAGTGAAGACATTTGCAGCATGATTTTATTAATACAGTGAAATGATTGATCAGAGAACAGAATAATGTGCTAAAGTGTATTAGAGTCAAGAAAAAAATTTATGATCATTTCCCATCCCATTATGTGCTAAATGTAGATGCAAATAAATCTATATTAAAATATTTACAAAGTTGTTCCAGTACAACCTATCTTTTCTATTGCAGCTTCTGGTCATTTTGGTGATAGTGATGGGATTTTGGGGCCAAGGGTGTTGTTGTTTCCTTTCCTAGAAGCATAAAAGAACTGGCAATCAAAACCAATGTTTGATTGGCAAAAATGCATGGAAGGGGATAATTTCTCCCTTGACACATCCACAATTTAAGCAGACATCTGGGCAGGAGAAAAAGAAAGGAGGCACTAAAGAGGGTCACAAAACAGGTCAGTGGCAAATCTGTGAAGAGAAGCCAACCGTCATGTCATCAGCCCTAAGGCCTCTAGGCAAGAGCAGCTTACTTGGGAAATTTCATTGATACCTACGTGCTTTTTATCAAAATCCACTCAACTGAAATAATATTTTGCTCTAATTCTCTTAGGCCAATCAGGCATGCCAAGATAGTTCATGGCTTGAAACTGTAATACAGTGCTGCAGCTGCCTCCAAAACACACCAGAGAAAATGTGTGTGTGTCAGGAAGAGTGGGGGCTCTTAGAGTTCTCCTGTGGGAATATGAAAGATGCTGCATGACTGCAACTTCTCCCTTGACTGCTGATCCAGTAATCTGATCTTGAGTAATCCTGCTTTCAGCCACCCAGTCTCTAATTATTCATCCCCTCCCTGGGATTTTAAAGTCTTGATTTAGACAAGTGATCATGTAACCAACAGCCAAAGAAACAAAACTGTGGCAACCCAGGCAGAGTTTGGGTTAGTTTTCATTAAACAAACCCTTGCATGCCTTGTGGCAGGGAAATGGGGCTTTTTTCTTTATTGGACTTCCTCCAATACTTCTAAATGGCTCAAGACAAAAACTTGCAGCATGGAGTGCGTGGGAAATTCGTTTTGAAGTCAGCGTGTGATTTGCATAAGATTGTTATATGACCCAATACGTGTGCAATCTACTTGTGTTCTGGTTTTAATTAGGCATGGACAGCTTGTTTCCAAAATAAATAGCAGTTCCAGTGACAGAGGTCTTTATCCATCCAGAGCAAAACTCAAGCCAAGTTTCTAAATATGTTTTATGTCTTTACTTTTACCTTTTGTATTTTTTGCTAGTCAAAAATAGTAGTGCTATATTTTATGTGTTGTGTACTTCCAGCTGTATCCCAATGGGCGAACACGAAGTCAGGAGAAAGTCTGTTCATAAAGGGTTTTTTTCTGTTTGATTTTTTGTTTCAATAAATAGGTTATCTGGTCACTTGACATACCTTGGTCTATTAAACTGCTTTACTTACTGCTACAAAATGAATAGACATTTACAGGAAAAGTGTGTGTTTTCTCAAGTTATTGTAATAGGATATCTCAGTCCAAGTCTTAAACTCAAGATGCTACTGATACTGTTGCTACAGCACACAAATCAATAAATATTTTCAGTTATTATCCATCAGTTGTTTCTTATGCAACAATTTTATACTGGAGGTGGTTTACAGACCAATCTTATTACACATAAGTTCTAAATGTATTGTAACTCATATGTTATTTGTTTCTCTTGTTAAAAAACAGTTTTAATGACCAAAAAGTTACAATAAAAGTGGAATATTTTTATCTTCATGGATATTTTGCAAATGTTTATTTTTTCTCTTGCCTTGCTTGTTTTGAAGTTGGCATAGTTAAAAGTACTGGAAAAGGAATTATAGATTGAGCAGTAATGTCAGTAAGTATTATTTTAATTAAAATAAGGCAGGTTCTTTCATTTTCAAGAACCTCAGAGTAATACATACTCCTTATAAATTTATATTTTGACAGTTCTGTTCTCATCAAAGCCTGTATTGATATTTTCTTTGATGTCAAAAAGTTTGGTGTTTGTTTTCAATACTACTAAAACATTAAGCGTGTGGGAAAGAGAGAGCTGAATAAGGAAGAGCAGGCTTAAGTAGAGAGATTTGCAATTGGAGGATTGGAAGTGCATCGTGAGAATTTTTTTCCTGTACTAAATGGCCTATTGCAGAGGCTTAAAAATGAATGCAAGAACAAGGTGAGCACTGGGTAATCCTCTTTTCCTGCAGTCTTGCAGTTCCTGGGAATCGGCAGGTAAATGCCTTCCTGACCCAAAGACTTTATCTACATTCTTATTTTAATATGCACTAATGGATGTGTTCAGCACTAAATTGTGCAGTTCATTCTTGAGCACATTACACTGTTCTCCATGATAACAATCTGTAGCAACACACTCCACTGTGCAGTAAGTAATGCAGCAGGTAGTACCCTTTTTCTGGGGGAAGGGGGGCAGTATTTTGAAGAGTCAAATCTTGGAAAAAAACCCAATATGTACTCCCTTGCAATGGTGCTATAATTTTACCTCTGGAACTTACCTTTATATTATAATTATTTCTGTGTTTATAAGGTCTGAAGCAAAGAGTGGAACACAACATGAAAATGGTGTGTATTGGGTCTGGCTGAGACAGAGTTCATTTCCTCACAGCAGCCCTCACAGAGTTGGAACTGGCAGCCAGAAAGGTGTTGGTAACAGCCCAGTGAGTTGGCTGCTGCTGAGCAGAGCTCCCACAGCATCAGGGCTGCCTCTCCAGCACCTCTGCTCACCCCCAGCCTGGGGATGGGCCAGACCTTAGGAGGGGACACAGCCAGGACAGCTGACCCCAACTGACCACAGGGATATTCCAACCCACATGGCATCTTCCTGGCAATAAATGCTCTGAGAAAGGAAAAGGCCCAGGGAGTATTTGTTATTATATTTCTGTTCTGGTGAAACCACTGCCTGTACTGAAGCCTTGCTTGCTGAAAGTGGCTGAACATTGCCTGCAAATGGGAAGTAGAGAATAAATCTTTTGTTTTCTGTGCTTACACTCACAGCCTTTAATTTTGCTTGTTTAAACTGCATTTATCTAGACCCATAATTTTCTCTATCTTTTCTACCCATACCTCTATCCTGATGAGAAGGGGAGTGATAGATTGGCATGGTAGGCACCTGGTATCTAGTCATGGTAAACCCATCACATGGTGACATAACCTTACTGTAGCTTCTGTCATGAATAATAAAAATAGGAAAAGCTGGCTCAGAGATCAAAACTGTCAAGTAAAACCAGAAAAAATAAACCATATCAGCAGCACATGTGCTCAAACATGATCTATGTAAGTTTTAAGTGAGTTCTATTCAGTAAATCAGCTAATAGGTGATAATATGGCAGTGCATTGCCTTTGACAACATAATTTAACCTCTCAGTTCACAGATGAGAAAGAACTTAAGATACATTCCTGCTATAATAGTGTACAATTACAATAATTTTTAAGTTAATGGCTACTGCTCAGAGACACCTCAAAAAGACCATCTTTATATTTCACAGTGATCCAGTCCATATTCTTATTGAGCTATTTTGCTCAATAAGAATATAGACTGGATGTGGAAGAAAATGAAAAGATAGATTGAAATCCTTGTTTCCTATCTGATTAAGGCTTTCTTCTGTTTAGGCAATTAAATTCGCTCTTAGTGGGTGAAGGTGTCAGAAAAGATTGACCATCTGTCTTTCCTTTTAATTCTTTGAATGTCCCCTTCTGGTATAAATTCAAAGCAACTTCACTAAAGTATCTTGAAAATATAATCCCATCCTTTGTGTATATATACCTGTTTCAAATGCTGAAGTCTTGATCTTTTTTATATACTATTTTTGAGCAAAATCCTCCTTTCCATATTACTCATTGAGTTGCTCAGTTGCTTTCCATCTGTTTGCAAGATGGTTGTACTCCTATGGTGTTCTTTATTTGTAGAAGGTAGAGGTGATTGAGCTGATAGAATTTAGCAACCTAAATATATACTATAATAAGTAACATAGACATATCTCTCATTACTAACAAAAGGGTAGCAGACAAAAAAATTAGTTACAGATTAAATTTTCAGTAAGTTGTTCTTTATTTCTTCTAATGATACCAAATGTGCTAATTAGTTATAAATTTACCTCTCAGAGAACATATCAAAAACGAAAACGCTGATAGCGTGAACAAATTTAGCCTATACTTTTATCCTAATAGCACTGTTTAATACAAATTTGAGGTTAGAACAAATGGCACCATCCTACAGATGTAGCTGTAACACAGTATGTGGTTTATGCTGAGCCATTAGAGCTATTAAAGCACATTAACATTAAGTACTGTAATAACATGAACTGTGCCTCCTGCATTACTGAAATGCTTCTCTCCTTAGTACTTTTATTGTGGAATTCTGTATGATTTATTACTGTGCACCTGAGATAATTTCAGTATTGCAAATTTGATCATTTTGGTCTTGATTGGGTTAGTCATAAGTCTCTGAAGGAAATTTGGGTTGATTAAAAAGCTATCTCAGACTGAACAGGTAAGTTCATCCAAATTTTGGAAGCACCGATTACCATTTTATCAGATTGCAATCCGAATAGATACTCTATTATTGTACTGTGTGCTTTTAGATGAATAATTTGGGAAAAAATTGGTAAGTGATTGTAAAAAAAAAAAATTGTAAGTGATTAGCTTCTCTGCTTCACATGTTTTTTGTGATTTGTTTTTCAGTTGCTTTTTTTAAGAGATGTCATGACTTATGCCAATATAATTGAGTGACAGAGTGAACTTAATGAAAAACAAGTGAGTTGATATAATTTCTCTGAAGGAGCTTAGCAGAGAAGTGACAGCATTAAAATGAGATTTTCCTGTTTCAATCCAATCCCTCTTAAGCACAGTATCTGTTGTTTCCAGCGTTGTATCTCACCATTTTATAGTTGAGCTTTATGCTAAAGTTGAAGAGTTGAAGTTTAGTCTTTTATTGGGAACTTTAATATTGGTAATTTTTTCCTGAAGCATTGCTGAATGTCTCAGATAAAATACTGAAAAATAACAGTATATTACACCTGACCAATGGAAAATCTGTAAAAGTATTGGTGTATTCTTTTTCCTTAAATCATTAAATATGTCCAACTCTGGCAACAATGTAGAGTGTACGTTCTTATTTTATCATAGAATGATTAAATTTAAAAATTGGACAAGACTCAGTTACTTTCCCTTTCAGCACTGGGCTGCATTTAAAAACCAGAGAGCAAAATGATTCTTAGCCATCTGACATTCAGTGCTGAGGATAAAACTCTCCACAAAAGGTTTAATTTTAAAAGTCTAGAAATAATGTTCCTTCTAATATACCATAAGCTACCTTTCCAGCCCTTAGGTGTATACTGTACACTATTGATTTAAATGAGACCACAAAGGGAAATAAACTTCCCTATGTCTGGACTTTGGTCACCTAAAGACAGCAAAAGAAGAAACGTGTTTTAAATAATGCAACACATTACAAGATGGAGCTACAATTTTTCTACCTCTTCTGTTTGTCAAGAGGGAATTTCCTCTCTGTAATTTACAGGGTGAGCAAATTCCTTGCAATGCTGTTGTTTAGATTGAATTCATTAATTCATTCATGAAGACTTGTATTAAAACTCTGATTTGTATCACACCTTAAAGATATGAATAGTTAATTATAGTATTAAAGAGAAAAGAAAATTTAATTCATAAAGAGCTTACCAATAGTAGATCATGACAGGCTTTTTCTGGTTTAAAAAAAAAAAAGAAGAAAAACCTCAAAACTCAACAAACTGAAAAAAAAAAATCAAACCCCAAACAAACAAAAAAAATCCCAATTTCTTCTTTTCCCAATGAATGAAGTGGTTCTCTTCTACCAAAACTTTTGTCAATGATTCAAATGTGTCACATAGAAAACTATTAACTGATCTGAAGAATACACAATTTAAAGAATTGTAAGATAGGTGGAGAAATAAGGAAAAAGAAAACAGCACTGGGTACTGTTGGAAAGGGAAGCATAAAGTTGGAGAGTAGAGGCTGAGATCTTCAAGGATCGAATTTTGGTTTCATTAATTATTTCACATAGATATTAAAAGCTTCCTGAGGAAAGTCAGTAGTGTCATAAAGCTGGGAGCAGTTTCAGCACCAGGGAGAAGTGACATTATATATGCAGAACATGCCAGACAACCCTGAACACACATGCAAAATGCTAGGTCATGCACTTGGCAGGATTTTATATTACTTCCTATATGTTGAATATAAATGAGAAAGAGGAGGACAGGTTAATGACAAGATGTGACTATGAAATATGACATAGCTATGAAAGAGGCAAATGCAGAATTGTCTCTAGGTTGACACTAGGAAGCTTTTAAGGCATCTCTAGGATCTGTTCTCTTTTATGATTACAAAAAGAAAGATACTAATGCTAATTTTAAAGGATTTTGTGAGACCTCACCTGAACTGGTTATGCATAGAATATATGTGTAAGAATAAAGAATTCCATCTAAATCTTGTATTTATGGTCCTCTTGTGCTGTTTGAACAGAGGTGAAAAATGTCTACAAGATAACTAATATAGCCTAACCTACCTGATTATGTACAGAAGGAAAGCACTTTTTAATCTTGTTTTTTAGAGGTGAAATGCAAATAAGGAATAATAAAAGTTGTTGGTGCAATGGGAAGTGGAAGTATGGATATGTTTTGTGGTAGAAACTAGAATGAGATTCACATCCACCACAGCAACTGACTAACCAATGTCTCTGTAGCTGCATGCAAGTAATAAGTGGTTCAAGTGCAGCTTTCTGCTGGAGCTATAAAATATGACCTGCAACAAGGCTATTCTGCTTAATGGCTGCTTAATACTCCAATTCCCCGATTGCCCAGTCCTGGAAGACAGCAGGAACCAATGGGTCCAACACTGCAGTGATCTCACAGTGTTCCCAGCCAAGCTCCAGCTCAGTAATCAGAGCTGATTTTCTCTGTGAACAGGCTTGGAATATCTTTTCTCCAAAGGTTTCTGAGGAATGTATGGCAGGAGAGCTGTGATAAAGGTACACAGTCTTAAAGCCAGGAAGTCTTATGTCCTTTGGGATATAATGTGGTGAACAGAAATACGTAAATGTCAGCTGGTACACAGCTAAGCTGCCCATGTAGTTTGCTGTCCCTGAGCAGAGGTGTTACAGAGCGCAAGTGTGACTGAAACTGGCTAATCATTAAAGGGAAAAAAATATCTTTGTGGGTTCAGGCTTGTTTCAGTCATAAAAAGGATATCATGTGACAAGGATGCACGTGCAGGAGGGGCACTTCCAACCTGCTGTTTGAAGCTAAGTGGAGTAATGCCTAAAACAAACTATACTAAAGTGCATAAGAGCTGGAGTGTTAAATCAGGCTTTAGAATTTTAATAATGTAATAAACCAATTCATAAGGGATTGATAACAACATGTGAAGAGGACTTTGCATCTTCCTTATTTGAACTAGTGAATTACTTGACCTTTCTACATATCACCTGCTGATATTCCTTATCTGTGCTTGCTTCCTCTTCCTTATTCTATTAATAACCAAGCTAAATGACAGCTCTGGTGTACAATCAAATCTGTTGTTAAAATAATCTTATTAAAAACCCTTGTTGACTCAAGGTACCTTCTGTGGAAGGCTGGACACCTAACTTTTAAATGATCAAACATAACTCTTACTCTTAATGCCTGTCAGGGATGTTTTTATTCTGGAAATAGCAAAGAAAACATTGAAAGGAAAGAGGAGATGAAGAGAAATACCATTTAAGTCACTGTGAGACTGTTATAGAATGATATATACGTACATAAATATATTTTTACTTCTCATTTTTCCAATATAGTCTAACTTTTAAGCAGTTTTCTCTTTTTCTTGGATGCAGTGGAGCACTGCATTATATTGTTATCCTCCAAATGTCAGAAGAAGGAAAAGGAAAAAGTAATGAATATCTGCCAACAGTTACACTTACTTTTAATGAGCAGCCCAAAACCTACAAAATAGCAAAACGCCTTGTATAGCAAACAAATAAACAGACAGAAATCCATAATTTCAAAGAGGTCTGGTTTGAGCTGTTCTACATCATGTTAAAAAGATTCCTATCCTGACCTGACCTCACTAGCCTGAAAATCACTGAATGCAGTCCATGATAACTTTTTCTACATTTTGAAGAATGATGATTCTCAGTCCATGGATTTAATTTTTTTCATCTATTATAAGTTTTGTTCACTCTCCAGGTCCATCTTAACGACTTTTTAGAGTAATCTGGCCCACTAACCTCAACCACAGCCAACCCAAAGTACATCAGACCCGATTATTTATTGCAGCAATAATTTGGGGGGTGGGCAGCAGACAGAATTAGCAATATAACAAGACCTCATGTCCCTTCTATTTTCTAGTGTTACACTTGGGGCAGGGGATGAAACCAAGGAACACAGGACATGATCTGAGCTGTCTCACAGCAAATTGGCTTCAGTAATGGTGTGGGGTAACCCTATAACTGTGTAGCCCAACAAAATATTGACAAGGCTGAATACTACTAATTTTTGAAATGTTTGTTGTCTTGTAGCTGCAGCGTAAGGCACAGCCCAGGCAAAGTTTCCATGCCTAAAACCAGTAATGAAGAAAAAAGAGAACGAAAAGTAGTTTTCTTACAGTTGTAAAAGCTATCCTTTATATTTTGGAGACTGTCAAATCTGGCATATCTAACTTAAAGTAAATGTCTTTAATATCTGCACAAACTGCAATAAATACAAGTGAGATGTAGTTGGAGAAGGAGGAAAAGCACATTTGCCAACTATTTCATTTTCTCCCCATCCACTCTTCATAAGTGAAAAAAGCTAATATCTTGAAAGCTTATGAGCTGAATGTCTGTATCCCATCATGAATACTGTTATTGATTCTGCTCAGTAGCAAAGTGAGTGAGGCTAAGCAAGTGAAGCAAAGCAAGGATTGGAATGTAAAACAGGTGAAACAGCTTTTGACATCTACCTCACAGTTTATTTTACACTGCTTCAAAAGTAGCTGGCTTTCCAATGCCATTAGTGCTGTTTAGATGAATGAGCATTGCAGCAGCAGATGGAATTCTCTGATGACAAATACAAGGTAATGGACACGGAAAGAAATAATTTGAACTGCTTACACATATTACAAGGTTTTAAATTAACTGTAAGCAATTACTCAGGAAAAAAATAGGGATCACAGTTGAAATTTCTGGCCAATGAACTGCAGGTGATAAAATAAGGAAGTAAAATGTTGATACATATCAAAAATTAAATAGCAAATTATTTATCTACTTTGTGTATGTGTTTTTATTGCTCCTAGTCACCATGGCATTTGTGAATCCTTTATGCAGTGTCATTAATATTGAGAAATATCTGTGAAATAAAATGAAGTTTCTGATTTTTATCATGTGCCTGGGCTTCAGGTGTTTATGTGTGTTTGTGTTAGTGCTTATTCACATGCACATTATCCATCTCTCACACTGATTTTACAACAAAATAAAGGATAAAAATATCAGCCCTTGGTTAATATGCCATATGGTGTGATGATACCATATAACATGGGCGTATGTCTGAGTTTTATTTGACTCGTATATGTTTACACAAAAAAAGAAATAGTTTTCCTAGGCAGCAAACCTGTTGCAGGAGATAACCTGGTTACCTACATTTTACCTGAGGTGATTAAATAATAGAATGCTGATAGATTTAGGGCAACATACACTATCAAGGTACCTTTGTTGCATTTTTAAATGCATCAGTTCTCTTTTATTTAGAATTCACATCACTTTCTTTTTCTTGGTATTCTTTCACATATAAGAATTACTAATTTTGTGCTTTGGCTGTGCATGTGTTTCTGAAAGTTTCCTGCCAACTGAATCCCATTAACTTTCACAACATTGCCTCCCAGGTATGACAGTATAACTTGCATCAACGTTAGTTCTTAAATTCAGTTGACACCATTACATTGAATTAAAGACAATTAGGGAAACTCCACTAGTACTGTTTTTCTAGCAGAAATTATTCTGAAATAGATGAATATGAATGTTCATGGTAATTGCCCTTTTGAATGATACATACGGATAAATTCTGAAGATAGTGAGAGATCTACACTGTCAAAAGGTAAAACTGATTTGATTTTCACTTTTATTCAGGACATTTCTTTAACCCCTTTGACTAATTTTCTATAACACTTTACTACTTTACATTATTTACAAGTGAAATATAGTTATAAGCATTATAACATATTTAAATATAGTTTGAAATAAGTATCTATATCAAAACAGAGTTTCAAGAAAAAATATTTCTCAGGCAATTTTGTCCAGGGGATGATGAAAAAGGACACTCTGAACTGTAAAAGCTCTGAAATCCACCATGGAAATTACTCTTTATTATCCCTCCAATTTCAGTGTACAAAATCCAGAGACATTTAAATTACACGTTGGTTGTTTGTTTTGACTATAAGGGCAAAAAGCAACTAAATGTCTATAATTTTTCAAAAGAGGGAGCCAAAAGAAGACTTAGACAAGAATCCATACTGCAGATATAGTGCGTATTACTGAGTACAGTATTTTCACATTTGGGAAAGATGAAGTGATATATTTGTTGCAATAAAGAAGTTTCTTTTTTAAGAAAGTCTTGAATTTCCTTGAGCTATCTTAAAATATCAGTCTAGTAAAACAGTCTCTATGGAGATATTCATGTTACAGCATTCTCTGCCTTTGTGTGTTTCCCCATACTTTAAATAACATGATTTAGGGATTTATGCATTTAATAAAAAGAATAAAGAGAACATTTATTAAAAGAAGATAACTCAATATGGATGGAGGATTGAAAAAGACATTCTGTGTCATCAAGTCCTGTTCCTAGTTATACAATTATGTTCATAATAGTAAATAAAATATGACCAGAACAGTTCTTTGCTGCTGACACCACACAACAATTAATCATTTATGTTTATTTAATCCTTTTTCTTACTCTCCGAAATAGAGTGTGCACGAGGAATGCTCCCCAATTGATGCAAACTCACTGACTGTCCTAGGAAGTATTAAGGAATTGCTAGAATGTCCCTGCCAAAGAATCCCTTTGGGATCACTTTTAGAGTGTAGACAACTGAGTTCTCATGCTCAAGAGTGTTTCTTCACCAGTGTAGGTGTAATTAATACCTTTATAAGTTGATTTAACTGTATTAGAACTGCTAATTATTTGGTCTTCTTAGATCTGTTGTGAGGCAGTTCTAGAAATTTGCTTCTTCTGTGAATAAAAATCTATGTCTAATCTCCATTATAAATTTATTCACATCTAGATTATATACCTTAGTTCTTTTTAACAGTGCTATATAATATTATATTAGACTATAATCTGCTTTATCAAACTCCTGATTTATGTGATGTAAAAGAAAAAAACACCAAGATAACAAATTCCGAGTCAAGATGTTCTGAATTAAATATTTGATCAAGGTTTCTGCCAACTTTTCATGTAATTCCTACTTAATAATGGCAAAAAGGTTGTTTTGTATCATAATGATCAAGCAGAGTTGAACAATATTGAACCCTGTGGGCTTTGTTTGGACATGTGGACCCTAAGGACATAATGAAGAATGATGAAGTTTTGTTAATGGTTTAATAAGGAAATCTATTTAGCAAATCTTCCCATGCAATAGTTTCACAATAAATTATCATCCTCTTTTATTTTGAATGGCTTTGGACTCAAAAGTATTGATCATGAGTGTATAGAGGATTTATAGGGATTTCAAAGTCATAGCACTGAGTGACTGATTCTTAGCCCGAGTGTTCATTGCTCATTAGAATATCCCAATTAACATCAGTGGGAAATTGATGTGATTAAATGCCCCTCGGTACGTAGAATCTTGTCTGGTGCAACTTTGCCAGCAATTCATTATAGTCAATTTAAAATGGTATGAAAAATGCACAAACCCTCAACCCAAAAATAAATGTTTTATTAACACAAATTTACAATGTTAATGTAAATTTAATATAAACTGATCGTATTTTGGTGAAACAGATGACCCTCCTCTGGTATATTGCATTCATCTATCAACCTCTACCAAAGAAACTTTTTTGGCATGTGTTCTGGCTGTTCCATCTCTTGTAACACGACAAAAACCTGAATAGTGCATATGTGCATATACATGTACATCTATGGCCCTGTACTGGTGTCTGGGTTAAGAAATTAAGTGCACAAAACTGAAAATTAGTCAGAGTTCTGCTGTGTGTAGGAATCATGGCTCAAAAGGTATAACTATAACCCCCATAACTACAGCAACCAAATCTTCACACCCAACGACAATTCCAATTTACATTGTATGACTCAACACAAACTCTATAAACCAATAACAGCAACTTTTTGATATAAGCAAAAAAAAAAAAAAAAACAAACATATCTTCAGTTTTTCTTATCCAAAGGAAAATCTTTCAATTTTACTCTGATATTATGTTTTTACTTCATACAGTTGTAAAAAAAGCACAGATAATGAAAGACTAAATTGTCCAAAGAGCTGAAAATTACACTAACTACTGAGACTCTCATCCAACACCACTGGAACTCAAAAAGTCCTTACTAGCTGCAGGAAAAGCGTGACAGCAAAACTGACTGGGTGTCTTACAGTGCAATATAAGGTCAAGAGAATGGATACTCAGATTCTTTTTTCCCTACATGCCAATGGTTCATGTTCCCATTATTCATATGGCTTCTGGTTATTATTTCTGCTTGCTTTCCTTCTGTATCTCCCTCCTGCTGTGCTGTATTAGAAAACTGAAGTTCCTGCTGAGCTCTCACAAGGCTGTCATTCTCTGGTTTTCACCTCAAACAAACAAACAAACAAACAAAAGAATAAAAGTTCTTTTTAATAGGGATGTGGGGATCATGACAGCTATAACTGGTTAACTTTTTTTTTTTTTTGTCCCTAGGCCCTGCTAAAGATCTGTGCATTCAAATTGCTGTAAAAGCAGAAAAACATATTATTTCCATTTTTAAAGAGTTCTGGTGATTTTGTTCTGAAGAATTTTCATTTTTATCACAATGTATCTTTTATGATTAAAAAGTATTATTTTATTGAACGCATTAGTGAAGTTTAGCACAGTTTCTACAACTAATGCATGATATTTCACAGACAGATAAGTAGTTTTCTGAAATTTCCTGGAGATGTTGGAAAAGCTCTTCTAGCAACTGAAAGCTGCTGCAATTTTACTGTATAAAAATTACCTTTCTTATTTACCATCCTTTAAAACTACAAACACAGCTGTGTTAAGCATTTTAAAACCTTTTTTTTCTCAGTGGTTGGGGAATGGCAGGTATTTCAGGGGGTAGTTTGGTTTAGTGACAGATGTGCCTATAAAGAATTTCTCATTCTAGTGGAAAGTATCCAAACTGTGCCCATGGAACCTGGACTGCTGACCCTGTACCAGCCTTTAGCATTTTGACACTAAATAGGATTCATTTGATGAAATATACTGTTCTGAACTGATCAGCCCACGATCTTCATAGTCTGCAAAGATCCAGTCAATACACTCAGTGCAGTCTTGGGTGCAATTCATCTCCTAGGTAAATATCTGTCTGAAATAGCTCAGGTGAATCACATCCCTGAGACATCTATTTTTCTCATTTGATTCTTGAGAGAGATTTAGGTCACTGGCTGTGATGTTAACATCTGCATCATGGGTGAGCCAAAATCCAGCCAATGTTCTCTGGATAAATGAACTTACTCTCTGGTCCTTTCTCGTGGTTAAAAAAAGTAGCTGGGATAAATGTTCACACACCTCACGGAGAACTGTTACTTTTCGATTGCTGCAAAACTGCTGTTTGTCTGGCTTTCAGAGAATAAAGACAATTCTTATAACAGTGGGCATCACACAGCCACCCTGGCTAGCAATTCATGCTTGACCTTACTTTGGATCTGTTCTGATTATTGGTGTGACATTGGTGCATTTTATGGGTATGATGAACTGTATGTTCATGATCACAGATTTAATGAACTCAAGCAATAGAGTGATATGATAAAACCCATCAAGATACAAGTCCAGTGAGAAGCTTACTTCCCACATGCACCTGACCTTCAGGAGAAAGTATGTGCTGTACAAGAACCAAAAGTTAGAAATAATCTGAGTGATCAGTGAATAACGTGATTTTCAAGGCTCCCAAGCACAAAATTCTTTGATTCTATAAGGGAAAAATGCAGAAAACTAAATTAAGATGTTTTTAAAATCTGTAAAATGTGTTTCTACAGTCACTGAAATTCCATAATCATATAGCTGTTCACTGACATGATTACAGAACATAGTCAGGATTGTTTGCCTAGAATAATTATATAGTTCCCACATGAATTCTTTTACATAAAAACTTAATTCTTCACTTCATCTACTCCAACACTCCTCTCTAGATATCTCTTCTGAGAGATCTTTATCTTAACATTTTTCAGAGACAAACTGTTTCACATTTTATACTGAATAATGTTTAATGCCTTTGAAGCATTTCCCATTTTGGAAAAATGGAAAGAACAGAGAGTAATGTCTCTCTTGACTAGACTGAGAACCATGAGCCTGAGCCTACATATAGAAGACCAGAAAAGGGAAAAAAAAGAAACCTTGGACAAAGTGGATGAACCAAGTGTTGCCACCAATGTGGAAAATCACTGCATTAAGCAGCATTGTTTTTCACAGTTCTTTCTTGCAGTGATGTGATCTTACTGCTAAGAGTTCTATATTTCTTTATGGAAGTGCTCAAGTCCGGGCTGGATGGGGCTCTGAGCAGCCTGATCTAGTCACAGCTGTCCCTGCCTGTGGCGGGGGTTTGAAACTAGATGATCTTTAAAGTCTCTTCCAAACCAAACCATTCTATGATTCTATGATCAATCTCATTGAATCATATTGGATTATCCATCTGAGATTGCCTGTTGGATAGTATGGCTTGTCACTTGTGATTCTAGTTTTCCTTATTAACTCTACTTATTCAATGTAGATGCAAAAAATGGCACAAATCTACTTAAGAATAAATCACAAATATCCTCTTACAACCTTAGGTCCTTAATGAGTTTACTATGCCTCTCCTGCAAACTGTCCTATCCTTTAATATATTTAAAAGTTATTTCTGATATGCAATCTTCAAACACTAAAGATGTACAGAAATGTGATTGCAAAAATATACTGGGTTTGAGTAACAGAAAAAGCATGGGAAATATTCTTCAAGTAATTTGTGGTTTTCTGATTTCATCTTTCTCACCCCTGCTCCATTTCATTTTGATTCACTCATATCCTTCTCCTGCTCTTTGCCCATATTTTTGTCTCTGACACCTTTATTCTCTACCACTCTCTCACTGAGCTCTTACTCTTTGAATTTCTACTCAGAGTGAACTTCAGAGCATCTTACAAATCCCTCAAAGTTTTACTTAATCAGTGACCATCTGATAGATAATTAGTAACAACACCACAACAGGCACCACCAAAATTAAGGAAACATTTCAAAACATAAATTAAAAGTGATGATATTTGAAGATTCTAAAATGAAAGTTAGACACGTCAGAATCAGGGTTGTGTCTTGTAAGCGGAGGATGTTTGTTTTCCTTTAAGCTGTTTTGGGGGTTTTGGAACTCAAATCAGTGGCTGGTTTTTGGCCCCTACTTCCTCACTTTGTGTGCTGGGGTCAGTAGATGTGATTTACAATGTGCCTTCAGGGGTAGAAACAGTCACCATGGTAGGATGGTCTGATCCAGAAAATTTGGTTTAGTTTTAACATGACCAAACGCAATTCTTACCTTGCTTCAACTGATTTTCCCTCAGATTTCTTTGCCATATGTGCTTGTCTATCTTTTGAACTTAAATTAAGCCTCAACTCTCTGTTTTATATGGAAAAAAGTCATAAAACACATAATTGCTATAATGAAGTTGCACTGCTGCTCTTTGGGATTTACATCAACAATTTTGTCTAATTTGTTTAGGCATATAGTTTTGAAATGACAGTGTATACCTCAAGAGAAATAACATGAGATAAAATGATCCTAATGTGTAAGAGATGAAAAGAAATAGAAGGACAGTTAATTATCTATACACACACAATCTGGAGCTTTGTACTTTTTAAAGGGAGGACTTGGTTTCACCTGACAGCACCATGCCTCTACAGTATAAGCTGATTTTTTTTCAACATCTTTCATTCAATATCTCAAAAATTATTGTTAACATTAAAAAGTAATCTTAAAGCATCCTCAGTGTGATGGAGATTAGAGATAGCCAGATATTATAATTGATATTAGAGACAGTAATTCAGAAATATACAGTGGACAGGTCCTGCACTGGCCCTCTGTTAGGGTGCCATATTTTAGTGCAAAGTACAAACAAAACAGGAAGAATTGGTTGGGTTTGTCAAAAATGGGTCTTTGAGGCTCCTGCTATTGCTGAAATTTATAATAGCGGACCATTTCTAGGAGGAAAAACATATAATTTTTGAGAATTTTTTGTGTTTCAAGATTTATCTTTATTCAGCTCAAACATGTTTTCTTCTGTCTCTCTTCTCCTTCCAAATTCCCATGGCCAAAAATCCAGAGACTGAGAAATGGGAGGTGTGACTGTGAAATAAATGAAAGAAAAAGAGAAATGTTAACAGTAGAGAATAAAAGAGTAAGATGTCATTTCTTTCCTCAGTAACAGTATCTTGGCTACTCCTAGGATATTTCAATGACCCAAATGCAAAATTCCTGTTGTTTTTTTTCTTACTGGCAAAACAAGAAACTGAACAAGGCAAACGAGATTTTCTCTCTTAAAATTCACCTAATCTATTCACTGAAAATGACTGCACTGTTCTACACATCACTTTGTTTTTCCAATTGCTGCTGAAGCTGGCCATTCCTTTTCTTCCTTCAAACATCCAAGAAGCAAGACATCTTGCATTTGATGGATTACTTGCTCACAGCATAAAGAAGGAATAATTGGAGTGTTATTTTGAGATTAAAATAAAGATATTGACTGAAACCATGTAAAGATAGATGCGCTGGTACTCCTGATTGATCTCTGAGACTACAGGATATAGTCGTTCATAACATCTCCCAGCAAGACTTTGGATGTCACCCTTCTGGTACAAAGTGCTGGTAAAAATAGGAGAGGTAGTTAAGCAGAGGAAGGTTGTCCAGAGATGCAGCTCAGTCTTCATCCTTGAGCGTTTTCAAGGTCTGACCAATCAGTTCTGATCTCCTGCCAGACCCTGCCTTGAGCAGTGGATTATACTGGAGACCAGCTGAGGTCCCTCCACACCTGGGCTATCCACTCATCCAAGGAGCACTTCCAGAGGCTGCTGGGTTTGGAGCTGCTCTAATCTTGTTCAGCAGATCCCAGCTCAGCACGTGGCATTGCAGAGCCATGAGGGACACAGGCTGGGATGGGCAAAGGATGAGCAAAAAACAAACATACATATTCCACAAACTAAATATGGAAAATAAAGGAGAGGAACTAATGGAGTAGAGAAGCATATTAGTAATCCCCTTGCCAACACAGCTCAGCAATGTTTCCTTGAAGGACAGGGGCTTTGGACATAACACTGCATTTTGACAAAAACTGGAAGTCAAAGTTGGGTACTTTTCAGACTCAAGCAATAAAATTAATTCTTCCTCTTTTGCAAACGTATGTAAGAAACATTCAGCTTCCAAAAACACTTGGTCATACAAGGACAAGCTGAGAGTAAATGAAGACAGATTTTTACTCATTTTGTGAGTGAGAAAGAATTGCAGACATGGTGCTGCAGCAATAATACTACTATCCTTTCTCAAAGATAAACCCAGATTCTTCACATATTTTCCACATTTGCATGCATAAAAATAAGTTGATTTTTTGTTGCATAGAATGTTTTTCTTTTCACCTTTAGTTGGAACTGTGGGCTGGGCTGGGGAAGTCCCAACATCGGAGGAATCCCCAGGTCTCTGTGGTTGGTAGGCAGGAAAATCACAGGGAAGCCTCCTGCCAGCAGCTCCAGGTGTTACCCTGCCATGCTTTGGAACTCCAGCAGTCACCTACATGCAGCACACAGTGACCTGGACCCCACTTTTGCATCACCAGAGTAAATCCAACATAGCTACTCAGAACCAAGACTGACTATAAAACATGAGCCCCATAAAAACAGTAAGAGTAGAATTTCCTTTCCTGATATTAAGTCTTCATGTGGCTCATTTTATGTGTACGTCTCAAAAGGGTTTAAGTGGGATGAAAGCTGTGCTGTGAAGAGCTGTCTCTTTTGGCTTTATGAGTCATTAGGACATTTTTATGAGAAAGGGGAGAACTGAGGCAGATAGCAGTAAACACAGCATGTTAATGGCTTAACTGGCTGACTACAAACAATTAGAAAAAATTTTATAACTGCATAAAGGCTATCTGCATCTGCATATCACTTCATCCATTCACTTATAGAGAATGCCTTTACCATCTAATGTTTGGGGTTTTTATTCATTAAAAAGAAGCTCTTTAGGCAGGGACTGTGGTTTTTTTGTAGTGAATACTATTAAAAAACCCTCTTGCCATCAGTGGCTTCATCCTTGCATTTAATTTTCCTATATGGATTTATGACAAATAACCTATCTTTTTTAACTAAATTGTTATTATATCTAATGGTTACATCGTTTAACTGTAATAACCAACACTGAGAATATAAGTAATAAATAGCCAGCTGTTTACTCAGTGCATTTTTCTTATCGTAGCATTTGTGAATTATTGATGACATTTTCATTGACATATTAACCTATTGGAAATTAGTCATGAAAGAATTGCTGCAATTATTTCATGGTCTACAGTTTGAGGAGTAAAGCTGAAGTATCCTTTGCAATTACCAGTGGATTATTTTCTCTTTTTTTTTTTTTTTTTTTCTGGTAAGGAGTGTTCTATTTTTTAGGCTGGAAACATCTATTGTAAGAGGAAAAATGTTCTGCATCAAAAAGCAAAGTCCAAATGCTTCATGCAAAGATCAGTCTTTTTTCTTACAAAGAAAATATTTGTTTTTCACTTTTTGATAACAACTTTTTGCTTTTTTTTTGTACATTTTCTGCAGAAAAATAAATTCTGACCACTTATGATCATAGTGGTAAAGACATAGGTTTTGCTTAGGTACACTTCATTGGCCATGTGAAACCACTCTCTACATGCTCAAGGAACAACTAATTTTTAAAGGGAAAACTTTCTTTTATTTCTTTCACATTATCTTCTTAGATAGAATTTTTATATTAGTCTCACATACTACTGTTACAAGATGCTCCAATCAAGACATGAGTTTTTTAAAGCAGGTGCAAAGCTACTACAACAAATTAACTTATTCACTGGGACAAGAGAAGCTGTTGAAAATATTTGTCTAACATCAGAAGGGAAACTCCAGCAAGGTGGAGTGAAAGCCACTTTCTTTTATGATGTCTGCATAACCAGAAGCACCAAAATGGAACTTCTGATTTAGGCGGGACTTCTAAGCAAAACTATATTTGAGCTAAATATAAAGAATAACACAAAGAAGAAAGAAACATTTTTAATGGAAACATCTCTTTCCTTTCTGTCTCTTTCTAGTGTTGGTAAATATATGGAGTTATCTTGCAGGCTTAATAATTGTAAGCCAATGAGTAAAGAAAAGCAAGGAAAGTATTCTTCTATTTGTATTAGGAAGGAAATTCAATTTACAGCACAGCTGAATAATTATGGCTGCCATGCTACAAGAGTTTGTTGACTAAAATGAGCGTATAAAAAAGTGATTCTGTTATCAATGATCATTGATCCATTCTACTAGCAAAAATCAGCTGCTAAGCCTAATAATCTCTTACGGCATTGTGCAGTGGAAAAATGAAAGCAGCAATCACACTGCTGAGTCCATATTTACAACTCAGTGAGATTTACTTCCACCAGGAGCAGAAATATGTGGTGTGACAGTGGTTTGGAGCCTCTGCTGGGGTGCCCTAGCCCCTCCTGTGCTGCAGGGAAGCAGCCACCTGTCCCCACGGGTGCCCTGTAGGGAATGACAAGGTGCCCATTGTCTGGCAGAGCCCTGCATGTCATGGGTGGTTGTGAATGGTGTTAATGGGAAATAGCTTTGTTTTAGGGAACAGAATAGCTCATGTTTCTTCTGTTGTGTTTGCAAAGCAGAAATATTTCCCAGCTGATGTAATGAAGTGAATTTGAATAAGTTCCCCTGGCAAACATTTTAACTCTTTCCAAACCTGTTATTAATTTGATGCCCTGTGGTGCAACATGAACATGATCTTCAAAGTTCCATAATAGTATTTTACCGTTTATTTGAAACTGCATCTTCTAATATGCCATATGAATTTATGGAATAATCCAAGTGCAGTCACCAGAATAACTGTGTGGGATGCTGTCACTCTCTGCATGAGCAACACAACTTGTACAAGCAACTCATTTCCACGGATCTGCTTGTGCATGAAGATGGGCAGGACCTGGGAGAACTGCAAACAGACTGAAGGAACAGCAAGGTTTTGGGGTCATTTGGTGGTAGAAGAAAGCCCAGATTCTGACAGAAATATGTCTATACACCATGCTCAACACCATACTATAAACTTGCAAATTAAAAATAATGACTACTCTTTTTTTTAAGACTTTGAAAGGCCAGGGCCTGATCTTTTGCAACATGAACATAGTTATTGAGAAAGCAGGGATGAGATGTGTGCAAAAATAGTGCTGAAAGAAGCTTAGAGGTAGAACCAGAAACAAATCCATGGTCCCTAATTCTTGTAAATCTGTACCTTTCCAAGCAAACCTGAATTTTGCCACCCCATGGATGAGGAGCTGGGCTCTAGTTAGGCTTGGTATTTTTCTGCTGACATAAAGAGAGAAAGGGCAGGGCATGACCCAAAGAACAGGCAGGGGGCTGCAGACAGCTGACTCTCTTGTTGACATTGACTCCAGACTGGGGCATAACAGGAATTGTGGTTTTGGGGATTGGCCATCTCTTTCAAGCACATGTTTTAAGCAGAGGAGCACAAGCACATATGCTCACTGCTGCAATTGCATGTCCATACCTTGCTTGCATCTAATCTCTCTAGACTGCAGATAAAAGCCTAAATGCTAAACACTCAATTGCCCCACCTGCATTCTCTCCATTGAAAAAATTCACTGAGATTCTGAGAAGTGTCCTTGATTCACTTTCAAGGTAGAAATAGGAAATGAATGCAAATATTTTGAGCCCTTTGACATGCTGCCTGTGTTGCTGCTGCCTGCAGAGAGGGTGAAGGAGATGTGCAGTGCTGTTTGCTCTGCCTATGAGAAATGCAGTAGCAAAGGCTTGTGCTTGTCTGGCTTTTGCACTAATTCAGCATGACCAAGGCACATATACAGAGCTAATGTCAGGCTCCTTCTAGCAGCCACAGTGTGTCAGGACTCTGGCCTGACTGCTGGCTCAATAGTCCCTAAAAATACAGGTTAAAAATCAAGAGGTACAGAATTTTAACTATTTTTCTTTAGCATTTGAGCCATTGTGATATTTCCTAAATTGTGCTGTCCCTTGAAACACAGCCTGCAGTTTCTGCAGTTAGTAAAGGTGCCAACCCCAAACATGAAAAGATAACATGAAAAGGTGTGGTTAAATAAAGCCACACCTGCACTTGTGGGTTTCTTTTTTAGGATATTTACATATTGGAAGTGAATATAATTCCTTTTTATTTGAGTCCATTCTCATTTCTGTTCTTGACTATGAGCTACAAGTACCCACTGGTACCTTGGAAAGCTTAGTCAGCTTAGTAATCTTCAGCTTATTTGGGAAATTGTCAACAAATAATAAAAATTTAAAATATCTGTTTCTTGGACAAAGACATAACTGATGTGAAGAAAGAATCTTAAAATTGTCCATAGCAAAAAGGCATTACAGTAAGAAAAAGGGTTTAGTAAACATGAAGATCATCACTCCATTTGCAAGCAGTCATGATCTCTCCCTGAAAAATGAGGCACGTGATTTTATGAGGAGAAAAAAGAAATAGGGAAAATTTTAAATCCATTATCAAATAAAAAGTTTTCAGGAAGTCTCTGGAATTCCTTAAGGAAAACCTACTGAAACAATTACAGCATCACAGAATATGTTGAGTGGGGATTTCTTTAAACTTTTTTTGAAATTATACTTATAATTCCAGCTCATGCCTATTCAGTCTGTAGACCAGAGACAATGCACATAAAACATGCACAGAGACTGAACATCAGCACCAGCAGTTTTGCTCCGGGGACCCATTCCTGTTTGACTGCACTACTTGCTAATTATAGACAGGTTTAGGTTCCACTGCAGTCTCTGAGCTCTGACAACTCAGCAGTGTGATCCAAGCATACTAAGAGGGGATAACAGGAAGGTTTGCTTCAAAATCTCACTCCTGATCCAAGCATAAACACGGAGAGAAACACTTCCCTGGGGAGCCTGTTCCAGTGCTCAACCAACCTCTAGGGGAAGAACCTTTTTCTAATATCCAACCTAAACCTGCCCTGACACAACTTCAGGCCATTCCCTCAGATCCTGTCAGTGTCACCACAGAGCAGAGATCAGTGCCTGCCCCTCCTCTTCCCCTCACAAGAAGCTGTAACTGCAGTGAGGTCTCCCCTCAGTCCCCTCTTCTCCAGGCTGAACAGAACCAGTGCCCTCAGCAGCTCCTTGCACAGCTTCTCTGTTGTTGATGTCGGCAAACCCAATGGGAAGAATGATGATGTCTAACTCCATTTCAGAAGGCTAAATGATTGCTTTATTATAATTATGTTATAATACATTAATATGCTATATAAAAGAGGATACTAAATACTACATGCTACTTTCTCTAACTATCATATCTAACTAACTCACAACTCGTGACCCTGTTCTCCAGAGCCCAGACACAGGTGGATCCGATTGGCTCTCAGGCCCAAACAATCCACCATGATCCAAGCAAGAGCTCACTCCAGGTAAACAATTCTCCAAACACATTCCACAAGAGAAAAACATGGAGCAGAAATAGAAATTGTTTTCTCTTTCATTTCTCTCTGTGCACCTCAATAAAAAATCCTGAGAGAGAGAGAAATGTGCTTGCCACACTTCTCCTCATCTTTGCTGTTTTCCTTTGGATGCTCTCTCATAGTTTGATATCTTTCTTATTCTGCTGTGCGCAAAACTGCACACAGGACTCAAGGTGAGGCCACACCAGTGCAGAGCAGAGCAGGATGATCACACAACAAATGAGTCCTTGAATGACCTAAAAAGGAATCCTGAATTTTGTTCCAAGTCATATTTGAAGGTTTTGAGTATTATCTTGTTTCTGTAAAGTTAAAGGAGGTAACTGAGGGTCAGTCAAAATATTTCGTTGATTAATTTGTGAAAATTATTTTCTTTCACCTAAATCATCTAGGCAACAATGGTTTAGAAATCACTTAGATTTCAAAAGGGATTTTCAATAATTATGTTCCTGGTTCTAAAGAGACAAGCTTAGAGACAGACAGAGAGAGGAGACAGGAAAAAAAACCCTGTGAAGGAATTTAAAAGAAGTAGTAGATTCAGAGCGCAAGCTTGGAGCTAGGGAGGAGAGATAAATAATTTTGCATAGCATAGCCCATGAACCCTCAGGGAAGGAACTGGACACTCACCAAAGAACAAGGAAGCATCAAATCACTCACAGCTGAGCAAGACTTAAAACATCTCAAAATATTTTTCTTAACTATTGTTTGTGGCCATTTTTAGACTACTATAATTTCTTGGAACATACAAGAAGAGGGAAATAGCTAAAGGAGTGTGTTTCTGCCACGTGTTGCAACAGTTTTGACATTAAAATTTGGTGCTATGAGCCCCTAATTTAGGTGAATCAGGGACAGAAGATATTCAGTTGTGGAGGAAATGGGCAATAGAGAAACTTTTGGGATCCTGAATATCCTCTGAATAACCCCTCTGCTCTGTTTATCTCTTTAAAAAAACATCTCTCTGCAAAGAGTGGCAATATTTTCATGGTGGTGGTTTGGGCACAATTTTAATCTCATGCTTATTTTTTTTCATAGAAGGATCATCTGTCTGTCTCCAATCACAGAGAGGGCAAAACACGAGCATACGTTTGTAGTTATTTGACTGAATTGCACACACTGTTCAGGCAGCTCATTGCTCTGATCTGTTAATAAGTAAATGGAATGTGTTATGCAACTCTAAAGGAAAGAATTTATCACCAAAATTACCACATCTCTTTCTGGGGGACCTCTGCATGCAGTAATCACAGAGGTCCATGTGACCTTCCTATTGCCAAGCTCAGCCGTATTGATTTAAAAAGTACAAATATATACATGCACACTGTTTACTGTTTAGAACATGCATGCTCCTGTTTCTTTGGTGTCACGATTTTCTATTGTCCTAAAATGTCTTAGTATCATAGTAATGATCACTTGTTAAAAAGGAAAATTCTGACACTGGGAAATGTTCTTTTCTGATGATATGTAAATAGAGATATTTGAGTGCAATAACTGTCTGAGTACACCAAGTTAAGTGAGACCTTTCTTGTTTTCCTACTTTAACATGACTGAGTAGTTGCCATTATTTGTTCTGTGTTAGTAATTTTTGTTTCATTGATTAGGTGACTCAGTGGTGTCCAGTCTCATAATGATGTCTTTAGAAATAGGCTAGAAGGCTGCAATACTAATTAATATGAAATATTATCCAATGAGCAGTAATGCAAGCTAGTACTTTGTTGAAATACAATTGCATGCCCACAGCTATTGGATGGGGCATAAATGATTATTATTTTTACTATTAATGTACAGAGCAGCTCATTCATTTCTGTAGAAACTGCTCTTTTTTCGCTTTTCTGGAATAGTGGATTCCTCTGTATGTGAAACAAAGCTGAAGTTTCAGTGCTGGAGAACATTGTTATCCAACTCTGGGATCCTAAACTCAAAATTAGGCTTTGGTGCTAGCATAGAGTATAGTGAAGCAGCAGCCATACCACTAATTAAAGGCATATTGATTTGTTTGGCCTAATCTAATTATAGTCTTTATAATAAATCAGAATGTGTTTTGCAATTAGGAAATCCATACTAAATAACAAAAGTACTGTTACCTTTGTAAGCTTACCAACTGTGTTTTAATACAGAGCTGCTGTTCATAGAGATGTATTTTATGGCTTTTCATTTGGGCCTCATTCAGGACTTTAGTGGCCCACATTACCCTGAGAAGATCCACTCAGAAAGTATGCACTGAATAACCCATCAATATGCTTTTCCCCTCAGGATTTTTCTAAGTCCTTTTTTTTTAATTTACATTTTCCTTCAATTTCACTCTGCTGTAAGCATTGCTTTAAAAACTGTCTACTAGACACAAGTATCTACTTAGACATTTATCTTAAACTCAAATTCATAGTTCACACATAAAGGTACATTTTTTTTTTTATTTTTTTTTTTTGCAGACAGCTAACAGTTAAAAAAAGCCCTGTCTTGTATACCTGTATACCCTGTATGCCTTGTCCCCTTCTTCATACCTGTCCCCTTCTAACCCTCAGGAAGTAAAATCAATGTCATTGCTGGGCTTGAATGTGAAGCTACACCTCTGCTAGTGATGTCTGATCAGTAAAACTGAAGGCATTGAACCAGAAAACTGTTTGCTCTCTACCAATTGTACTATTTCCTTTCCAAAATGTCACTTTACAGGGGATAATTGTATATGCAGAAACATGATCCATGCATGTTTTCCATGCAAAACATCTTTATGCACTAAACTGTGCATAACACAAAGACAAGAAGGTAATGACTTAATAAGAGCTGTTAACACAAATAAGGGGATTAAAAGCCAATTTCAGAGCAATTAATTAAATTAGGATTTCTGTTATGGAGTAAAAACTTAATTGTGGCATTGTAAAAAGAATACATAAAATTAACTGTAGGAAAGGCACCATAGTCTAATTTGAATTTGTAATTCTCCTTAAAAATATAGAAGAAATACTGCAGAGTTGTGGTTAAGCTTTTAGTCACACAGGTTCAATATATCTGAAGGCAGAACTTGCCATTAAGGGAGAGCAATTCCCATTTTCACTTTGTTACTCCTGCACTAGAGTAAAAATGGCCTGATCATGGATGTAAAACCAATTTGCCAGAGCAAAGTGTAAGTTAGGAACAGGATGAAAGTTTCAGTAATGTTATTGTGTTGTGATTCTGAGCTGCTATACATCAGCAAGTAAAGACAAAGGTAAAACTGAAACAGCCTTTATACACTTAGTAACAGCATCATTTCATTCCATTGTGCTTTAGTTCTATGACTTAGATTTATCAAGAGTAGTCAGAGTCCCTTGACAGAAGATAATATCACCATTATAACATATGGTAAGACTGAAATTGTGTTCATTCTTTATCATTAAATATTTTGCTCTGATCCTACCTCTAGCATTATGGTAATACTGGGGGTTTGTTGATTTAGTTACATACTCAGGAGCGTGCTCTCCCTTTGAATGGTGCACATAACTTCCATTAATGGTACTGGCACTTGTGTGTGCATGTTGAGATGGGAATGCTCCCCTCCAGAAATTATATATGAAAATCCCTAAGGGAATAATATTTTCCACAACTGCACCATTGCCCTATCAGAGACTAAATAGCTAGCATGCACAGTAATTAAGCAAGTACAACAGGCAAATTCAAATTTCAGGAGTCTGGGGTTTATTGTTACAGATGTTCTTCAGAGCAAAGTCTGCTCAGCAGTTCCTTGGGTCATAAATGTTTAATTTTTAATCTGTTTCTTATCGGTTTTGTGTAATGCAAGCTCCTTGTAAATCGAAAGAATTTTTACAAGTGGGGTTTTTTATGTCTTGGAAATTTAAAGTAATAGTGGTTGTTTAGTATTTTTCTTCTAAAAACATCCTGCCCAATAGAAGAGTAGTGTAATGTTTAAAAGTGAATTCATTTGCTTGTGACTAGTGCTATGAATTTGACAGTGAGAAATTAGTACATTTTTTTTTAAGAGAATCTAAGGGCTTGATTCCATTCAGTCAACTATGTGACCTTAAAAACCTGTCCCATTTGGAAATGACCCTCAGCTCCCCAGTCTCACTGTGAAAATAAATGCTTTGAAAATGTCCTCCTGTAGGGCTCTGAGGGTTCACACTACCCTGAAGGATCAGATCTGGTGAACAGGCACATCAGATGTACACTTCCTATTTATGTTGCTGTTTACAGATGGTAGTCTGTTTGCACAGATTGAATATTCTCCTGTGAAAACCAGACAAGTTACTTTTTCAGTGTATTGTTGGACTCACTTTGGGTTACATCACTTATTTGCACTGAAGATATCTATTTAGTAGACTCAGGACCTCAAAACAATAGTTGTTTCAGGTGATATTTATCTTTTGTGACTCAAACAGCTGTCTTCTCTATTTGCATGATGATATAGTTTGTTAGTTAACAGGAACTGATAAAAGGTAAACTGCTTTTTGAAAGACTGAAATATAATAATATAATGGTTGTGGGGGAAACTCCTGGTGATTTAAGCATATTTACATTTTATCTTCTGCCATCTGCTCTGAGCCAGAAATATGCTCATCCACATCATGTTGTGTGCTCCAGTCACTCAGCCCACCAGCTGGGAAATTACTGTCTTCAGCTTCACAGAGGTAAATATTCCTCTGGCCACTGCCTGACCCAGCTCTCTTTACTCTGTGTTCCAGGAAAAAATAAATAAAAACACACATACATTGAAAAAAAAATCTTAATTTTTATTCTATGGAGAGAGATAATCTATTATATTTTGTATAATGCGGTAGGCCTTTAGTCAACTGTCTAACACTAATTGTAACCTACAATTAAGTAATTATTCTTTGTTGGTCTAGATGGAATTCAGGGGAGGAAGGGCACAAGTATTTACTTATTCCTGCAAGGTGCTATAGAAAACAATCATGATGATAGAGTGCTAAGAAACCAGTTGAATATTTCAGAAATGCCTGGGTACCTAGCTAAGTTGCTTTGCTTTCCACAAGATTTAGATATATCACTAGTTCTGAATCCGAAATTGATGTTTTCCTGTGCCTTTATATACCCAAATACCTGCACTTGTCAGTCCATTTATCCCAGTAGCTTTCAAAATGAATTTGGCACTTTTGAAATTCATGTCCTCTAAAGCTGCAGCTCCAGATCTAGAAATACTATCTAGGACTTGGCAAGTGAAACCTGTTCTTTAGGTTCATCCTTTTGCAACAAGGTTTGGAGAGAGCTGAGCTGGCTTAGAGCACAGCAGAGGTGAGACCAGGGCTGCTGGAACGGGGGTTTGCAGCACACAGCCCAGGGCTCCCCACGTCTGGACGTGGGAGAGGATGGGGATGTTGGACATGTCTGGTACAACAGGTCTTGGGTTAGCCCAAACTGAGGGCAGCACCCTGCACGTGCCTACAGGCAGGGAGGTGAGGCTCCCACACCAAGCACCCATGGGAAGGAGAGGGAGGTGCAGCTCTGCTTGCCCTGCTCTTGCAGCTTTGAATCTTGTGGCTGTAAGATGAGGTGCTGGAGGCTTTGGCTTTTCCCCCCAGTCCATGCTGTAACCTCCACATTATGGAAAGGACAATGCAGTCAAGCAGAGTGAGCAGAAGTGCACCCTGCTCCTGTGTGAAATGGGTTCCAGCTTCAGTGTCCCACCTATTGCTTTCAATCAAATATATTGTTGGAAACTGAGCTATAATAACATTTTAATGTTCTCCAGTTATTAAAGTTAAACAGAGGGGAATAATTCTCCTTGGTAATCCAAAGCATTCAAGAATGAGAACAGTATCAGAAGATTGGCACAAAAATTAAAATATTTATATGCAATAAGTTGTGGAGCTTTTTTTTTGTATTTTATATTTGTATTTGTATTCCTACTACCTTCTGATTTTTTCAAGTGTCATTAACATTGGAAACTCCTGGGGAAGGGAAGGGAAGGGAAGGGAAGGGAAGGGAAGGGAAGGGAAGGGAAGGGAAGGGAAGGGAAGGGAAGGGAAGGGAAGGGAAGGGAAGGGAAGGGAAGGGAAGGGAAGGGAAGGGAAGGGAAGGGAAGGGAAGGGAAGGGAAGGGAAGGGAAGGGAAGGGAAGGGAAGGGAAGGGAAGGGAAGGGAAGGGAAGTTCATAAGTCAATAAGCAAAAAGCTTAAATTCCATCAGACTTTGTGGAAAAGGCATAAGAGATAGCAGAAGCCTCACCCATTCTTCATTTGGAAAAGGATAAATTCCCCGCACATCTGCATCAACTTGTGCTGTTGGGGTCAGGTGCTCACAAACCCAGCTGATTTTCTGGTAAAGATATCTTTGTCTTGTTGCTTGCTTGATGTTAGAAGTTTTGAAATAACAATAATGTTTTGCTTCATTTTTTCCCTTTTGTGGAAGATATTTTGATTTTTTTTTTCCAAAATGCCCCCAATTAACAAAAGTAGGTAAACCTGCAAATAATTAGCTGTTAGAATTGTCAAAAAACCCTGAATTTTCTTGCCTCTAGAAAATGTACTTTACTATTTTTTGAGGGTAAATTACCAACAAAAGAAATGTCATTCAGACAGATTACAAAGCAGAATCCATTGCTTCACAGAATACAGGAAGCATAAAGCACAAAGTGACACCTCTCAGCACACATTTTTCCCTCTCTAGGTCTTAGATTTTTGCTGCGCCTAAATCGAAAATTTAAGTATTTGTGGTTGTTGTTATGGAATATTTCAAATTAAATTTCAGGCATTTTTTTCCTCTAGAAGATTGCAAACTCCTCCCCCCACACGGGCACAGATGCACAGATAGAGTGGCTAATTCTACTTCAGTTTTATGTGCTTTTTCCTCTGCCACTCAGAAGGGCTCTGTTTCCTTCCATTCCACTTCTACCCCCACATTTTTACATAAACACTTTTCTAAATTCTCCTTTATACTCATTCCACTTATTTTCTGCATCCCATTTAAGCTCTGCAACAAATTTAATCTCCTCATGCTATCAATATCCCCCATAATTTAATTCCTGCCTGTACTTTAGTGCAGAAGCCAAACCAACCTTCATCCAGCTGTGGCTAGTTACCAGATGTGCAGCCTTTGCTTTCAGCTCAGATTTGCTGTTTCTTGGTTGATGGAAGAATCTGTCCTAAAATACATTTGAACCATAATTAAATCACTAAATCCTCTAGTTTCAAATTTCTTAATTAATGGAAAAGGCTTCCCCCCTATTTTTTTTTTCTCACACAAAGGCTCAAAGACAGATAATAGATCTTCTAGTAACACCTGAATGTCTTTTATGCCATTGAATGTACACAGCTGGACTCAGAGCAATCCTTTGACTGATGGTAGTGGAAATATTGACTTTGGTAGTGAAAGATGAAAATACAATACACAATAACACAATACATCCTCTACTTTTAGAAGTGATTTTCAAGGCTAGATATTTAGTAACTGCTCTAAGAGATGTTTGTAGATCAATTTTTTTTGTTCTGTGTCCTTTGGGAAATGACCTTGCTGCTAAGAATGAAGGAGGCACCATATGTGCTCCTTTAGACATGCTGAAATAAAAGAAATATCCTCACACATAATGGCTTTTCTTCATGGATATTTCTATAGAGCACTAGAGTTCGTGTCTGTAAATCACACATTTATTACCCATGTGGATCACATCCTGCACCCACTGAAAACAAACACAAGTTTTCACTTCAGCAAAAGTTTTATCTGGTGAGCTTATGGCCAGGTTGTAAATGGTAACCAAGTGCATGAAAATGAACACTGTATGAGTGAGATATCTTGAACCTGCAAATCCCTTCTGTCTGGAAAATTTCTCAATGACTTCTCTAGGCTTTCAATTCCACACCTGCAAAAATGCCAGAGAGAAAAATACTATTGTGTGAATAGAGCCTGCTTTCCTTTCACTAAAATGTTGATTTTTTTTAATGACAGTTTTCACTATTGAACAGTATTTGCTATGCAACTAAGCAAATCTTATCCTGGAGAATCTTCACTAAGGCTTAATAATCAAAATAACATCTTGTTGTTCTGTATTAGGCTCTGGCATTGCTTCATATTACATATTACTCTTTTAAGCTGGGGTTCCAGATTCATATATAACTTTTCAAATGTATTTTTCTCACCAGTATTTTGTATTTCTTCCTTCAAAATATATTTAATTTTTTTGTACACATCTTTACCAGACTTCTGTATCACCATAATATTTGAAGAATATAATTAAAAAAAAAAATACTGAAATAGAAGTATGAAATAGACTGATAAAACAGCTTGTTAACCCAAGACTAATGAAAAATACCTAGGCCTGAATCACATATGACTTATAGCTAAGCAGTTTGAAGGTCTAAAATGTATCTTGGACTTAATTTCTTCAACAGTTTCCTACAAGATACAGTTCTGCTATCTTATAGAATAATAACGAATTTTGTGCATATCAGTAGTTCAGACATTTCTGTAAAGGCTGGCAAAATTGGGGAAAAATCATCAACACGTATTCTTTCTTATAGGAACCACATTTTACCATTTCCTATAAGGAAATCAGAGAAAAGTAGGTGGTGTGTCAGTTATGGGGCAAGGAATTCCACAGAGGCCCTTCATCACTTGAAGCAAGGCGAGTCTTCATAGCAGCCTGCTGGTCCCTTGTGCTCCAAGGAGGGGCAGAACCCTTTTTCCCCATCCACTGCCTTTGTTTGAGTCCTGGTTCTGTGCACAGAAAGAACAAACTCTGTTGGGGGATGGTATCGGTATCTTCATCTCAGCTGGCCCAAAGCCTTGGCTCAAACAGTGCTCTTTGGAAAGAGGTGCCTCCCCAGACAACTCCTGCCTGAAGGTGGGGTGAATTGCTGAAATGGAATGAAATACCTGAAAGTCTGACAGGCTGTATTCAAACATAGCTTAGTATTCAGTATGTTAAAATGTGTTCCTTGAGAGACTGGGAAAGCTGTCTAACATGAGCAATTCATTACTTCAGTCACCTCTATCTTGCACAGATGTGTTTTCTAATGGGATATGGTTTAGAAAACAAGATCACTGAGGATGAAATCATTGCATCTTCCATATCTTCCATCTTCTTCAGAATTAGCTCAAAAGAGAAGCAAACAGTTTAGGCAAAGTAAGAGATTAGGAAACAGAGCATGAAGGCACAAGTTGCTTGACATGGTAAAATCGAGGCTGTTCACTCAGGATGTGACTCACCCAAGCTAACTTGTGGTAGCAGTATTTCACCAGTCTTTTTGGGATCTCTCTTTCCATAGCTGGGGAGTGGAAAGATTTTTCGGGCATGAGTCCTCTGTAAATATGGACATCTCTCTACAACTCTGCTCTCAATAAATACCTGGAAAGAGGTCGTGTGAGGTGGGGGTCAACCTCCACTCCCAGGTAACTAACAATAGGGAAAGGGGACTCAAGTTGTGCCAAGGAACATTCAGGTTGGATATTAGAAAAATTTATTCACTGAGAGAGCAATTAAGCAGTGGAACTGGCTCTCAAGAACAGTGATGGAGTCAGCATCCCTGGAAGCATTCAAAAATGAGCAAATGTAGCACTTTGCTATATGGTTAAGTGGGCATGGTGGTATTCTGTCAATTGTTGTATTCATGATCTTAGAAGTATTTTCCAACCTTAATGATCCTATGATGCAATGATCTGACTAATTATAATGACATAAATTAACCTATTTTCTTCTCAATCACAAAGGAGGAAGATAATGTGACTAGCTCAGACATGGATGTTTCCTCTGTGGAAGTCTAGGTCTGGTCAGATAAATCCCCTCCAGAACATAATAAACATCTGCACCTCACAGAATCACAATATGAAACTCTCCTTGTGCAAAAAGGATATTTGCATTTGTATAATAGACTTGAATGTAACAGCTTTATTTCGTATAAACAAATAAAAGCATCACTTAAGAAAACCACAGGTATTTAGCAAAAGCAAGAAAAATATTTCTTTTTTCATATAAAAATCTTTATCCTCTAGTCTAAGATTATTCTTATAAAAATCAGAAAGCATTCATTCTGTGCTTGATATATATTTTTTCAGGGGCATATTCTGACAATTTTCAGATGTCAGTGGGGTTTCAAATACTTTCAGAATTAAGTACCAAATCTCTCACACCAATCAGGTTCTGCACTTTCACTCCTTCATCTGATTTTAGAAGGTTTGCAGATAGACTTCCAATGGACAGCAAGTCAGAGACGTAGAGCACTGTGGTGATTAAAAGGAGTGGGAGCAGTTCTCAGGGCATCAAACAATACAGACAGAACATGATGTGCCTACTAGCAATATGCTAAAGCTATTTTCAAAAAACAGATATCTTCACACCTCTTTCATTTTCTTTTCACTTTTACTTCCTTAAATCAATATTAGATATTAGGTCTTTCTGACTGCTGTGCATCTGTGCCTTCTTCTTACTGCACAGAACTAATTAACTAATGCAGAATTAATTTCAAGTACACTTTTATCTTCACCTCACCCTTTTTCACAAAATTTTTATTTTAAAAATCTTTTTGTTTAAACCGCAACAATAATAAACAAGAGCAAGTAGAAAAAAATGTATCTTCAAAATACAGTTTTATTACAAAAAAAAGTTTCCTTTACATAGATATATATTCTGCTCAGTTTGATTTTTTTTTCATTGAATTATAGCTAAATGCTGGGTACTAATAAACAGGGAGTTGATCATGCTTACTTCATATATCCCCTTAGTCATAACTAATATTATTGAATTTCAGCAAGACAGATTTGTCATAGAAGTAAAATAGAAGCAGAAAAGAGAGAGAGAGGAGGAGAAAATCCAGTAATTCAAATTACTTGGAACCGATTTTGCAGTGATAATATGTAATGGGTAGTAAACTATAACTGCTGCACACACATGGTCGTAAACTTACATTATGCAATCTATTCCTTCAGAAAAAAAATATGTGTGTGAATATATGCAGTTACTACATAATTTAAGCTGTATCAGTATCATATTCACAGTTACATTATCAATTTTTATAATCTGTGGTTGTTAACTCCAGCAGGCCTCTCAGTAAAAATTTAACTTTAAGCCTACAGCAAATGTTGACCTATGTTCAATTAATTTCACCCATTTGAGCTGGCTAAATAGGTTACATGAGTTCAGACTATGGTTAGTGGAGAGAGGCAGAGAGAGGTGTTTCAAGAAAATTATTCATGTCACCAGAAGAGACACAGGAAAAATAGATGGGGTGAACAACTTTCCTCTTGTGACTTTGCTGCCTGTGAATTAGCTTATAGGTAGCTGAATTTAGCTGAGAGAATTAACACAAAACAGAGGTACTCCAACAATGAGACCATAGATGTAAAAATGAAAAATAAACATTTTCTTTATAAAAGGTTATTTATTCCTTTTAGGTAGTCTTGTGTTTCACAGTCTTTTTGATGTTGCAGTTTCTATTGCTTTGGGCGCTATTGCCATAGTAACTAACTAGAAAACTATTATACCAACAGTTCAAAAGTCAAGATGGAAATTTTCCACTATCATAGTTTACAAACATTTCCATCCTTTTAGAGCACAGCTGAGAGGTTTTCATCAATTTCCACATGTTGCCTACAAATAAGAGAGCTAAAACATATTTTTCAAGCACAAATTAATTCCGATTACTTGTTTCTAGAGTATGTTCCTTTAATACAGAAGTCTTCAAATACGTACAGTTGATGCTATACATTATTTATGTTCACATTTCTATTTTTGCAAGGAGATGTAATGATAGGACAAAGGGTAATAGCTTTAAACTAAAAGAGGAGAGAATTAGATGAGAAATGCTGAAGAAATTCTTTACTGTGATGTCGTGAAACACTGAAAGAGTTTTCCCAAAGTGTGGATGTCCCACCACTGGAAGTGTTCAAAGACAGGTTGATCGTCATTTGACCAACCTGGTCTAGTGAAAAGTGTTCCTGCCCATGGCAGGGACTAGAAACTAGATGATTTTTAGTTTTCCATGGAACTCAAACCATCCTGAGAATCTCCAGCTTTCTTGGGATAGTGGTAATTTCAATGACTGAAAATGACCCCCACACTTAGTAATAATTTTAGTTTTTTTCCTCTAAATAAATATTTCTGATCTGTTTTTTCCCCATGTGTATTATTCTTTTCTTTATTTATTCATTTTGATCTTTTTTGGTTTTGTTTTTTTTTTTTTTTTTTAGTGATTTTGGGCACCCCAGCATATCGAGATTATTTAGAAATTTCTTCAAAGCTTCTGTTTTTCAGAAAGGGCTGAAAAAATAACGCAGATTTGGTATGGCTTGGGTGTATTCTGTAAGGTTTTAAGAGTTCCTTACAATGATAAATGAATAGATGGAATGAATCGAGGTGGCTTTTGGCATCTCTGTTTAGGGATCTGTTTCTTTTCCTCTCAAATCCCATGAAAGTGTAAATCTTCAGACACCAGGCTCTGAAGCTTCAATACACCACTCATAAGCCTTCAGACTGAGGCTTTCTATGTGTGATTCTTGTTTTCTACCTCCATTAATAGGCTACCTATCCAAAGTTGCCACATATTTACTTATTTTTGCATTCAGATTTTGTATGCCGAAATGAGCACCTGTCCATCAAAATACGCCCGCATATAAATTATTCCTCATGATGTTCAGAAACCCAGACACAAACATGACATCATTGTTCCCGTTTGAAAAGGAGTCCAACTCATGCATTTGCAGCAAATGTACTTGGAAAAAGAATTTAATACATGTACTGGTCACCCTGACCTTTCAGGATCCTGTTCAAATGCATTAACGTGGGATATGGAGTTTGCTCTTAGCTCTCAGAATGATCACATTAATCCTGGGCCACCATTCTGATAAACATCCATGGCACAGCCGTGACCAGAGTAACTTTATTTACAGATTCCAGTGCCTCTTTCCACATAACCAGCTGGGTCTTCCAGCATCCACAGCAGTAAAGACACCCTGAGGGCTCCACAGTGTTTTCTTTTTACTTATTCAATTACATGGGCATGGATAAATACAGAATGAGTTTTACAGCAGACTGCAGCTTTTACAATGTCCAAGGATATCTTGTTATATATTTAAAACTAGAAAATTCTCCAATAGCTATCTGAAGGATACTCCAAGGACTCCAACTTTTGAGATGAACTACCAACACAGGGGAAACATAAGGAATTTTATTTGGCTTCAGAGTCTTCTATTCTATTTGTTAAAATAAATAAACAATGTTGATTAATCAATACAATTTAACATTTTTACTCTAACTATACTAAGGTTAAATATGATGGACAGTTCCTTTTGTGCCTACATTCTTGTTTTATTATCACATTAACTGGTCATCAACTTTACTGGTATTTACTGGAGACTAATTAATCATTCATTGTCTTCTCATTAAAGCTTTAGTTTGCTGCTATCTTTTCCCTTCCATTTGGAAACATGAATGTCATAGTTCAAATTCTTCTTTTGTAAATTATACTTACTGTGCTCTAACAGAGAATTCAATAATCAAGTTAAAGATTAATAAATTATGTTGGGATTTTCTAAGCACTTAAAGAAGGTGGGTGTTGAATTCCTATGAACAACAAGAGGAGTTGTTTGTTTGTCTAACTCCCCTACTCTCTGCTGAAAGCTTGAATTCTTATTTTCTACATAGGACGTCTGCATAGGATGATGTCCTGAAGGACTGCAATTTTAACAATGGTTTAGCTTGTGACCATCTGCATCAGCATGTCAAGATGTGAAACAGGAAACTTCAGCCAAATGACAAATCAAAAGTTTGCCACAGCAATCCATACTTCACTGTGCCAAGCGTGGAGAGGAACCCGTGGCAGGAGGGCACCTTGTCTCCTTTTCACTGGCATACACACATTAACCGTAGGAGTGGTTCAAAGGCACATGAGAGCTGCATAAAGGTCAGCAATCTACCAAAGCACAAATATTAATTTTGCTTGGATCCAGAGGATACACAGCACTCTATCACAGCTTCAGTTCAAGCAGTTCTAACTGGGTTTGCTGACCATGCAAAAAGCCAGGTTTCCAGGTTTAACATACTTCACTTTATGTACTTGCCTAAATTTGAACCAGCAGTAAGACTTGACAGTGTGGAGAGCTGGGCTCTTTTTTCCAGACATATGTTTTCAGTTATGGTTGAACTTTTCTCCTCTTCACACTAAAGTCCTAAAACATCTTGCTATGGCAGTAAATTTTTCAATCAGTGTTTATTAAAGGAGTGTGCGGACATTCCATATGATGTGAGCACTTCTCTTATTAAAGTTGTCATTTGTTGACAAATGGGATGCAATTACGGTATATGTAAGAACATTAAAAGTTCTTTGTGCTGACAAGCCTAATTGCATAATTTCCTATACATATTACTGAGCAAATCAGAGGGAGCAGCAATGGTGGATTTGGATCAGCAAATAAGAAAATTGAAGAGATCTCATATAATTGATAATGGTAGAATGTGCATTATGAATAACTATTATGTAATGAAATATATTTGTTTGGGTTTTGTGGTACAAAGCAAGCCTCATAATGAGATGCAGATGGCTCAGGGCCATTTCACAACATAGCAACCCATATTTGGGGAGGAGCCTTGCAGGATTCTGGGTTGGCATCCAACAAGCCTGATACAGTCATCTTTTATTTTTCTTATGAAAGAGAGCTGCAATAATTCTTTATAGAATGCTCCATCTATTGATTTGAAGGTTTTGCATTTCAGCAAGTTATTAATTGTCTCTCATAAACAAAAACCAAATGAAAAAGATAAATGTTTCATGTTGAGATATAAAACCACAACTCAGAGTACATTCCATGGTCTATGAAGATACTGCCCTTAGACAAACTTCAGAGGTCCTAAGTGTATCTCAGAGACATCACCAAACTCAGAAGTTACATACTAAGCATTGGGTCATCAGTATGTGTCACCACACTAACTGAGATTTAGGTTCCCTTCTTGGTTACACCACAGTAAACCCAAAGCTGTTCCAATGGTCTCAAGAAGTTCATATGGATGTCTGTGAAGGAAGAAAATGCCTCTGGAGCCTGGCACTGGGTAAAACATGGAGTCACCACTTTCCAGACCTACAGAAGACAATATGTCCTCTTGATGTGCAGACATAATTTGCTGTAGTCATTATAGGGGGACTGGTCCAAAAAATGACTAGTTTAGTTTCCAAATTAAATTCCTAATTTATAAAAATGTCTATCTGTGTGTGTGTGTGCATTTTTAATTAGTGCAAAGTACTCAAATATCTTCTTGTTGGAAATCCAATATAGTGTCTAAAAATTCATCTAACAGTTCCTGTGCCATACAATTGTATTTGAAATCAATGTTGCAAAGATTTTGTGGACAACTGCAAGAGCTATGAGCTAAATTAAGTTCTGCAAATGCTTCACCTGAGCCAGCTTCCAAAGAAGACAGTGAGAACTTCCATAGTAACCTTTCCAGAAATGATACTGAGTTATATGTTCCTGAAAACTGATGGAGACATTTGTATGAGATTTTGTTTGGGTTTTGAAATGATCTGTGAGACTGAGTGTGCTATTTTGGGAAAGCTTGAGTAAACAGATAGGTTTTTCCTGTAATCTTTAGTATGGCAAGTGGTCTTCCTCCTTTCTTCTTCACAGCAGGAAACTGATGTAAGTGTTGCTTGATCCAGATAAGTGAAAATACTGTTTTATTTTTGTAATGTCAAAAATAACTATTTTACCTGAGAAGTGAGTTTCTTAAGCAGTTTCAGGATCAAATTTCAGACAGCCTATTAGCTGTTTGCATGTTTTAAAGGTATGTTGAAAATATATTTTTAATTAAAATTTGACTAATCATTGCCTATAAAAAATGCTAAGCATTATTTTTTTTTTGTTCAGTATGAACTGTACATTTTATAAGTATTGGATATCCATAAAGCCACTATCATGTCAACAGTATTTGGCTATATGAAGGGTAATATTAACACTAGAAACATTATCAAAAAAACCCTTACTGGAAACAGCTCAGATATTTTTCCTCTATTTGCACAACGCAAAAATAGCCTAAATACATTTTTAATGCAATCAGCTGAATTCCGTAAATCCAAATTGTGTGCTAACTGCTCATGCTGATTAGTGTGAAATATTAATTTGCACTAATCAGCTCCAGGCAAGGGAAGCATAATAAACTTGACACATACATTTCACGCTTTACAGTGTTGGAACTTGTCTTTAAACACTATCAGTGCCGTTAGTTATGTCACAGGGGCTGTGTACTCAAGGTGCACTTGGAAAAATTTCTTTAGCTGGTGCTTCAGCTGGATTAGTGCTGTGAAAATCCTGATCTCTAGGAACTGATGGTCTGCACCAGCTAAATGCTGTCAGAAACATTTGTCTCTGCAGTGAGCTGGAGCATCTGATTCTTGCCCTGGCTGGCTCATGACTAAGTCATTTCCATTCACATTACCTCTGCTCTCAGTGTACCACGGTGAGATTAGACTCCACAAACCAGTGGCTTCCTGCTTCCTTTCTATCTGAAACATGTGCATATAGCAACAAAATAAAACTGTGACACTAGGCCTAAAGAAATACACCAGCTATTAGACAAACACACGGGGGAATAGCAACGTCAGGTTTCATATATTATGTCTGAGGGCTGCTTCTTGCAGCCCATCTCACTCTTCTGCAGAATGGTGCTTGTAATTCCCGAATTCATGGGTTAGCATTACCCACAATCAGCATCTGATTTAGCAAGGACACCCTCCCCAGATGCTATTTTATGCCATAAACCCATCACGTGAGATGATAAACAGGGCCCTTTCTCTCTAATACATGACTAAATATGTAGTACCTTAGAAGCTGGGTCACAGTGAAAGTGAGAGTCTGACAGAAGGCTGGAGGGGAAAAGATTCTATTTATGTGTACTTAAGACAATCAAGTGCATAAGTGAGAAGGGATAATCTGTGCAGACAAATCTGTTGCTCACTGCTGCCTGGGTTGCTCCATCTTTCCTACTCTGTGTACTGCTCACAAGGGTCTGGCTGAGTTTGCAGCCCTGCCAAGTATAAGGGATAGACATGAATGAAAACACATACGGTGAAAGTCGCCATTTGGTTGAACAGCAAAATTGCAAAGACCAGTAATCCTACTGGATTTTCACTGACCTCTGCCCTCCTATATTTTTCTCTTCTTTTTAAATATAAATTACTCCAGGACACAGCTACGTGGATGCTGTACCCCGAGATGGATTTTTAGATTGCCCATCTGAAATGTGGGTCACCCAGCTGTTAATGGGGAAGAGAGAATTCCTCATGTTAAGTGGAAGCATGGGGAAATTTGAAATATTTGTGCTGTGTTTACATGTGATTAAAATGACCAATAAAACAACATAATTATCTCATGTGTTCTGCTCCCTAGGGCAGGCAGAGCTAAGCATACTGCTGAGCACAAAGCCCATTGCTCAGTACAAAGCTCATTGACCCCAGTGAAACCAGCAACCACCATTTACACATAACCAGATATACATTTGGTGTGATATGATCTTAACAACAGCCATTTGATTAAAGCCATTTATGTTTTCTAGAGGCAAATGTAATTTGCCTTTTCATAAGAAGGGGCATTTAGAACTTGAAATGGGTTGGTAGTATTAGTTCTAGCAGTAAATGACCATATACGTCAATGGACATATGAAAAGTGTTAATTATTCGTGGCTTCTATTTAGCTTTTGAACAATATATCTATGGTTGGAACAAATATCATTCATCCTCCCCCCTCCAACACCCCTGCAATCTGAAGATTTTTTTTCTTTATACATCAAAGAAAATGAAAAGAATCATTGGTCATCATATTGATATATATGGGTACAGAAACAGTTTGGAAAATTATTTTAATCTTTTAATAGTCTGTGAATAGGCTATAACACTGACTTTAAAATCTTTGGTGTAAGCATTTATCTGTGTATTTCTCTCCTCTGTATTGGACTATTACAGGTAATCAAAAAGTGAAGCACTTAGTAGATTTTTTTTTTACTAGGTGTGTTTAGCCTGAGTGAACACAACTCCATTCTTTCATTTTTCCCAACTATGTCAAGTTTCATAAATTAAGTGTGACAAAGTCAGATGGATGGATCATTTTTAAGAATACTAGATCTTGCTACTTTCATCTTTTCTCACACAAGTAAATCCCACTTAAGTCCCTGACAGCTGGGGGTGTAGGTAGAGGAAAAAGGAAAGAAGAAAGGATGACTCAGATCCTAGCCCTTAAAGCATTTTTACCTCTGCACTAGGGAGAATTCCATTTTTGGAGAAATGTAATATTTCAGTCCTGACCACTCATAATTCATTATATCTTCCTAATATCTTACATACCTCTGTCAGAGTTCAGCTTGTGTGATTATATCCAGAGAAACTTAATCTCTCTTTGTAGTTTCAACTTATCACTTCTATATATAGATACATTCTTCCTTTTTGATTCTGACTTTTTCTTTCATTAACGAAATACTTTCTCTCTTCACAACTATTCTAACACATTTTATCTTTCTCTTTCTCTTTTATTCTTAATAGGGTGCAGCAAGTGCTCATCTGAATAGAATTTCAATACTTCTCTAATATTTAATGTATACTTATTTACTAAGTTAACATTAGTTGAGTTAGAAAACATTCAGCTACTTTGAATTTTAAGCTTTTTCCTTTGTTCACTGTAGGAATAAAGAAACAAAATTTTTCTGTTTGGAGTTTTAAATCACTGTGTGTAACAGTATGTTCCTTGCCTTTATTAATGTATTTTCACACTTTATAGCCAAGAGAAAAGATAAATAATATATCATAACGATTTCACTGAAATATACAATTGAACCTTCATCCTTAAATTTATTACTATTCATAGGACTGTCTTCATTGTTTTAGATTCTGTACAAACACTTAGGAAGAGACAGCAATTACTCCAAAGCACTTGTAATCACACTTACGTGCAGTTAATTAATTAAATTAAATCAAGAAGAAATAATTGTAAAATAATTGAGATTAATCCACCAAGACTTTGCTTAATTTTAACTTCATGTGTTCAAAAAAGTAATGTAGTGGCACTGATGTAGATTGTGGTTAAAAATAGGACATCATTATACAAGAGAAGGCTCCTGGAAAACTCCACATTTGTACATTGCATACAGTAAAGGAAGAGCAAATAACGGGTTGCTCTGCAGGAATGGGTGTCTAAGGCCTCAATCATTTAAACATCTTGCCTAAAGAAGGCAAGAGACGTTCAAAGCAGAGAACAATGGAAAGAATCCCAAAACAGGAAATATCTGTTACAGACATTAGAAATGCAGTAGATGATCCAGGTGCAGTCACATACTGACCAGGAAGGAATATTAGGCTTTGTTGCAGAGAATAACAAATCCCCAAAGCATTCAGCTTGATATGCAGCTGCAGAGCACAAGACAAACAAAAATTATTCCAGCAATAAAAAAATACAATAGAAATCAAAGGATATAGTTCTGCTTCTAAAAATAACACTGCTCATTAAGACTTCACCTAGCAGGCAATATGCAGGCTACTGACTGTGGTTTAGAGACGGCGTGCATATAAACCACACCAGTGCCTGAAGGCATGCAGTCTTTGGCAGCAGGAATAGAAATTTTGGTGTTTATTAGCACAAAAATTAGAGAATAAAAGGCTGAGAATGCATTGAACCAATAAAATCATTTCTTAAATATCTCCTTTTTGTGGAAAGACAGTTATGGAGTACAGGACAGAGAGTAGGAACAGAACAGGTTCATGTAGCAAAGACAAGGGAGGTAGCTTTGTTTAACAGAGGCTTCTGAGACTACTGGAAAAAATGGCTTTACAGGCTGAAAAATGAACACACTAAGTCCTTTACATGAAAGCAGGATTTAGACCTTGGTCAGTGTTTTTTCCTAGTTTGTAGCAGTCCTTTTCCAACAAAGGAAATCAATGAATTGGCTTTTCACATATGGGAAAAGACCCATTTTGGGGGAGTGAGTATCCAAAGTAAGGATACAATGAGGTGGTGAGAAGGGGATGAAAAGAGACTCTCCATGACCTCTCCACTGTGAGGGATCCAGCAGCTGCAGGGCAGGGGGCAGCTCCATGGGACAGGAAGCAGCAGGGCTGCAAGCCCTGCACAGCCCAGCCTCCAAGGGAGAAGGTCTAAACTCACAGCCCTGCCTAGTTTCTTCCTCTTGAATGCCCAAACATTAGTAATGGGCTTGATGCCACAATACTGCCCACTGTGAGCTTCAAAAAGAAAAAAAAAAAAAAAAAAAAGAAAAAAAAAAAAAAAAAAAAAAAAAGGCTGAAAATTTTGCAGGACTTGCATAAACTTTTGTCAAAGATGCAGAAATAGAACGTAGGTCTTTCTTCTGATGCAGTGAGAGTAGTCTAAGTGTAGGCAAACCCTTTGCTCTAAAGGATTGTGGGATGGAACAAATTGTCATAAAGTAATCACAAGTCTGTTTCCAGCAGATAGGGAAAATAAAATACAGGAAATTTTACCAGAGTCAAAACATCACACAAAGAAAGAAGAAATGCTACTGATCTTAGAAGGAAAAGGGTAAAGGGAGGAGGGTCATGACTTTCCAGATGTACAAGAAAATTCATCTACAATCCAGCTTCTCTGCAAGGGAAATGAAAGCCCCTTCTGTTCTACTGGCCTGATCTTGTGAGATGAGTTGAGTCAATTAGACACAATGCAAGAGAAATGCCAGATTATTGTTGCCATATGAAAAGCTAAATTTCCCTCTGTGACTGGTCTCTGCAAGCCAAAATTCATCAAAGGACTGAGTGAATTTGAAGTTTGACACAGCTGGAATGAAAATCTCATCCAAGGCTTCAAAAAGAGTAGTCTAAATATAGGTTCTTAAATATATGTAACCTGTTTTTCAAAAATGTGAAGTTCTGTCAGCTCCTATATGAAAATCAGGCCAAATCTACTTCACAGCTTCAATAGGTATTGAGATTTTGGATAAATCCCCTAAAAGCAGCAGAAATAGTTCTAATACAGGGATTAGTGTTTGTGAACTTGTGAGTTACTGAAAAGCCTTAGCTCTGTCTTGGCCCATACTCTGTCAATCAGTATGCTGAGTCTGGACTTGTATTATTTGGAAAACAGGAAATGAAAAGGAAATTTCAGAAGGTGGATTTCCTTAAGGAAGGCAGATTCTGAAGGGTGTGGAGGCAGATTCTACAAGCACTGTTTGAGCTAATGCCAAATTTAAGAAAACAAAGATATTACTAACAGTTAAGAATAAAAATTTAAATATAATTGATACACACTCCATTAATTAAATGATAAAAGTTGAAATAAATCAAGCCTATTACAAACAAATTAGCATTAAGTAATTACTGCTTATAAACACAATGCCACTTCAAATAAGAAAAGGTAGCTCATGTTTCAGCTTTAGATTATCTACATACACAGAATTAATTTCTAAATGATACACCAGATTGTCTTTGCTGCATCATTAAAATCCACTGGCTTTGTTGTGCACAAACACTGCATCTCTAACTTTGACTAGAGGTTGCTATTTTTACACTCTGTGTTAGGTGTATTTTAGTTCTCTAAAATATAATTTGTTGTTTTTGTTTATAAAATACAGTGAATGATACATCTTTTAAAAGTAGCCAAATTTGATATTTCAGCCTAGTTCTGCAGTGAGTTTTCTAGGCATGGAATATGTTTGGGGATCCCATTTCTACCTTCCTTCCCTCTTCACTCAAGACATAACTAAGAAGAAGTTTATGTTACACAAAACTAGAGCAGCATTCTTTTAAATGTTTTTTCAGCTCTCTAATGATATTCACAGGGCTTTGCTTTAGAATTCACTAGAAACCCATCAGGGCATGCAGCCAGGACTGAATGTTTCTACATGCTTAGTAAATGCAGTTATTTGTAACCCAGAAGTATGTGTGTACTTATATTGTTTCTGCTAGGAAGAGAAAAACAGACACAATAGCATTTGATAGTGTCCTTCATTTTAGATCTGTAATTTCAGTGAAGTCAATGGATCCCCCCAGGTTCTTATAATAACATTTTTTTAAATGCTGGAATGATTTCAAACTCCTTAAAAAAACCCAATCTTAATATTTAAAGAGACCTCATAATTTCTATATTCAGAAAACAAATTACTATGGGAGAAAACTATCCAGGCAGAACATGTTCTTAAATACTTAAATGCAGGTCTATTTTTTATAATTGTTGACTGAGTGCTGGGAAGATGCATCTATTGCTAAAAATAGGCCTAAAGTAAAATATATAGGAATAAATTTGGCTTCCAATGACAGATGCATTTCCATAAACATGGCTCCATCGACAGAACACACCTAAAACTAGGAAACTTATTTATTATTCCTTCAGCTTCATTTGCATACTACTGTATCAGTTCTGTTTGCTTCACTTAGCCAAAACTACATGGCATTTTAGCCTGATTTGGAGGCCTTTAGTGGAAAAAGCTAAATTCAAATTTTAGCACCTGTGAATTTTCCTTTCAGACATATTTATGTCCCTTGCTCTCCTGATTTGCATGGAATTCAGCAATTAAAAATATACAGAATGATGGATTCACCACTGTGAAAATTACTTTCCCTAGCTGCTGAACATCCACTACTTAAATTCATGAAAACAAATGTGCAGAGCGATGAGCTGGGTTTTAAACATTCCAACGTTGGAGACTCCAAAACATTTCTGGAAAATTGGATCTAGAAGCCTTTGACAATCCCTGCTCCTTGCAGTAAAATTTTCTTCTTAATTTAACATGAAATTTCTCATATTTCAGTAGATGCCCATTTGCCTCTTCTCTTGCCACTGAGCACCATTGGGAAAATTCTGGCTCTTCTTTTTTCCGGCCCAGCAGGCACTGGTACCCATGGATAAGGTCCCCCTGGCCTTCTGTTCTCCAAGCTGGGCATCCCCAGCTCTCTTAGCTTTTCCTTAAGACTCTACATTTCCTTAAACATCTTTGTGAATCTGGACTCACTTCTCCATGTCCTTGTCTCTCTTGCACTGAGGAACTGGGCCAAGCACTCCAGATTTCTTAATTCCAGTGCTGAGCACAGGAGAAGGACCACCTCCTTCATCCTGCTGGCAGTCCTTTTCCTCATGCAGCCCCATAGGCTGTTGCTGCTCTGCTGCAAGCGAACACGTATGGATCATGTTCAGCTCTTGTCCACCAGGGGCTGGAGGGTGTTCCTCACAAAGCTGCTTTCCAGAGTGTTGGCTTGCAGCTGTGTAAGGCTTTTTACTCCCTATCCTGGTGTGTAAGGTTTTTCTTCTCCTGGGTCAGGCCTTTAGCATTTCCTTTTGCTGAACTTCATGAGGTTCCTGTTGTGCCATTTCTCCATCCATTCCAGGTCTGTCTGAATGGCAGCACAATTATCTGGTATATTACCACTTCTGGTTGGATAATTACAGCTGGGTAGTTCTGCTGAAGGTCTGCTCTATTCCAGCACTATCTCATAGCCCTGCACCTGCATACAGATCTCTCATTCACTCTGTTTGTTCTTTTTTGCCGCACATTTCTTTCCCAGAGCAAGAGTGAGCATTTCCCCTCATAATGCTCTGATTCTGACACTTTTTTATTTGTGTCTATATGGTTACAGTGGGCTGCCTTCTATCCTTTTCTTTTGATTTGGTGGTCTTCCACATCTGTCAGTCTACCATTTCCCCACTTGATTGTGTGTTATCATCTCCTTCCCCCCCCACCATTCCTAGTTTAAGGCTGTCCTCAGCGGGCTGTCCAGCCTGCTGACAACAAAAAATTTTGCTTCACTTGGTCTGGTCTATCCTACCTCTTCCTAGCAGTTCTCAGTCATCAAAAAGGACTGAGGCTTTGTAAAGCAAATTCCTGTCTCCAACACCAGATGTTCAACCAGTTGTTGGTTCTCAGGGTCCACAAATGACAGATGTACATGAATAATCTCACAGTAACTATGCTGTCTAATTGCAGTGCTGGCACAGGGCATAGCTGATCCCTGCTCTGAAGAAGACCAGGGTGCTGTGAGCCTCAGTAAAAAATTTTGGGCTGAATTCACTCTGGCTGTAATAGAAAGGCAGTCTTTGCAAGTAGAGACCTTCCTTGAAGGTTTTAATGATCCTACCATGGAAGAAAAAGGTGCTCCTGAGAATTGTACATATTTAGGATGGTACATATAGAAGGGTTTGGTGGCTCCATGAATATATGATGAATAAATATTTTTTTAAGTGAAACGTCTTGATTCCTAAAGACAAAACTTCATAAATAGGTCAAAACCCAACATAACTGTAAATGTGCTAATTTTTAAAGAAATCCTCATCTCAAACCCAACATTTAAATCTTGTTTAAACTTAGCTAATGATTGTGAATTTTTTTTTATTATTAATATTATTCCTAATCTGAATGTAATTGAAATAGCAAAACAGCTGTGGAACTTCAAAATGCTTTCAGTCATTATCTTTTTATCAAAGTTGCTGCAAGCAGGTTCTATTTCTCTTTGTGGCTAATCTTCATTGATTGGGGATGAACAAGCAGCAGTATATTCCCAAATGACTGTATCTGACTAGAAATTGCAATTACTTGATGCACAGTAATATGCATTTCAAATGTGTTTGGCATTCTTTCAATATTCATTGATTACCATTATCAGCTCAACAAATTAAAATGCATCCACAGGTATGAGAGAATATAGGAAAATACTGGTTGAAATCTTGGTCATAGAGAAACCATTGGCTTTGCCATTGACTTTTGGAAATACAATAAATGCTCAGGTGTTGGGTCTCTAGCAGTGGTCAATGATTGGAAACTTTCCTTTTCTTTAGATGTGAAAAGAAAAAAGGTCTACCTTAATTTATTATTTCAGTAGTGAGATCATATTGCTTCTGACTTTGCAGCCTTTCCAACAACCTTATGGTAAACATCTATAAATACTCCCCCTGCAGTATTCCTAAATACTCTTAGACATCACTCCTACCATAGGATTTAAAGTAAAATATCTATATCATACATCCAATTAGCAGCTGAAGCAGTCTTCCCTAAAGCAAAGAATGTAGCAAAGAACCTAAAGAATTAAAACTTCTGTTGGCTTTCTGCTTGCCAATTTTGGACAAGTGAACTCACCTTTCTAACACAGCTGCCTGAGAAAATGTTCCCATCCCATGGACACCTGGGCAATGAGAAAGAGATGCCCTTCACACAAAACAGTGAAATCAGAGCCTTTCAATATTGTGCTGCAACAAACGTATAAATTGATCAATTATTAAAAACTATACTCTGATGTGAAGAGCATTAAGTTGGAATAAAAGCAAGTTCAATCCTAATTTTAATCACTTAAGCAAACCTCCAGCAATGGAAGCTAAAATCAATTGAAAATTTTAAAAAACTTAGGCTTGGATTAATCTTCTCTAAATACAGAGGCCTCTGTTGAGACATCTAATAAAGTGAACTGCTCACTCCAGGATGCCTTTGCAGCCAACAGAGACTGAGTCTGTGGAACCTCAGGCTGACTCATCACAATTTAAAATCCCTGTAAATATCCACTCTGCTCTGCTCTTTTCAGAGGCAACTGAGGATGGCTTGCTTAATTAGGTGTGTTTATATCATAGATGCCTCAAGTTAGAGTTCCCTGGTTTATTAGTTAATAAAGTCTGAGCTTCTTGTCTGAATTGGTCAGTTTAGCAAACAATAGATCATCAGCTGCTCTGACAAAAGACCTGATCCTCCTTTGGTAAACAAACTGTAACACACTGGGATGCATCTCTTGCAACCAACAGACAAATTTCCTCTAGAGAAATCTACAAGGATAGACTATTTTTTTTTAATATAGAAAATTCTCTGTTGTCTCTGTGTAATAAGAATTAAAACCAGATATTAGGGTTCTTAATTCCCATTAGAATCAGTAGATTCAGTTAGCAAAAATAAAATTAAGAACAGAATAGCTTTGCATGTATAGTCTTAAATAAAAAGTAAAAGTATCTGTTTCAGTCACACCTGAATTTCAACCCAGAAAAATGTCAAATCATTCTTTGAACATAAGCCTGGAGTCCACAATGGTGGTTTTGGCTAGGTGCTGTATTATGCTGCTCTCCAGCTGAGTTTACATAAGAACATATTGATTTTCTCTTCTCCCTTCTCCTGTACCCCTCCCCCTCCAATACGAACAGCATGGAAGAATCAGCACTTAACAAAAAAAGAAAAAAAAAAGAGGCCATTGGAGTGGACCAGCTCCTGACTCATACACAGGGAAAATATTTTTGTTTTCTGACAGGACATTCTGGAAACATCTACTTTTCATTTCAGTCTTTTTTATGACAAAAACAAGTTCATTCTGAGTCTGTTAAATCATTTCCGTTTCAGGCCACTGACAAGTTACGTTTTTCTAGTGCCCCATGTTGTCAATCTTGTTCACCTCAGGAGAGAGTTAAGAGCAAACATCTACCTGGAGTCTCTTGTGGATACCAGTCAAACATAAAAAAAGAAATAAAAAAAAATAAATAAATAAAAAAATATGGTGGATTTGTGCAAGTATGGGAATGTTTTTTCCAGGAAATGTGAGTGTATGGCTGGATTCACATAACTGTGGGCCATTTTACTAACTCACATCATGGTTGCTATTACAATATATGTCTCACAGTGGCAGTATTTAAAGTTTATAGTCAGTCTCATTTTGCAAGGCCCTGTGAATGAGCTGTGCTTCACCAAAATGATGTCATCTGGAAATTAGAATCTAATTTAGTGGTTTAGACTATCATTTAGATTCCCTTTAATGAATGAAGTGCCATCAAATTGTCCATTACAAGAGATGAAAAAAATAAAACCAGTTATCTTCCACACAGGGGCTACCTCCCATCTGCTGACAGAAAAGGGGCAAAGATGGAGAAGCTAAATGAAATATGGTGGTTAGTTTCTTGTCCAAGTGCAGAGCTTTCCTAATGAAATGTCTGGCAGTTTCTCTGTGGACAAATCCACAATCAGATTCCTTATTGGGACACAATATAAGAACACTGGCCAGTGAACTTATCTTCCACTCACTCTAAAAGAAAATATAAAATGCAATATTTTCTTATTTCTTTCTAAACAAAAGTGAAAGTCTAAAAACTCTATGCCACGAACACACACACACACACTAGTGTCATGGTGAATCTTTGCTGCAAGGTGATAAAACAGCTTATAAAGTTCATGCAAAGGTAAGGTCAACTTCTATTGCTCTTGGCTGATTTTTTGATTACCTTGAGTTTGAGTCTGCATACTTCTTTGGTCTTTTTAGTTCTAATTTGCAACAAGTCTTAAGTTAGATTGCTTACAATTCATGAAGGTAGACATAAAAAAATCTTACAAGTGTATATTCTCTTAACATAAAGATGGTCATTTCTGAAGATATCAGATTTACAGCTATGTCTGGATAATCCTGACACTTCATAGTGTCATAGTGAACAAAGTAAGCCTTCATTTTATTTATCTCTGAGCTGATACTCAGGTCAAGCTGAGGATTATTCTTCCAGCTTTCCAAAACAATCCCTCTCGTAGCCAAATATGGAGATGTTTCCCAAGGATATTCCCACTGAATGCAACAGAACTATGCAGCAAGTGCTGAAAACTATGAGCAGAGGTGTAGGAAACTGACATGTAGACTGAGGGAAAGAAGGAAAAATCTACCCTGAATTTCCGAATGGGTTGATGAGCTCATGGCTGCCTTTCTTCTTTCCAGGTCCTGGCAGTACCCCACATGGAGCACAGCATAGACAGACGAGCAGGAGGCAGAAGAGAATAGGTCTTATCCAGAAATAAAAACACAAGGAGAGACTGAAATCTCCATAGGTGTAATAACACAAACAATTAAATATATATGCAGCACTGGTCTTTAGGTGAGTTCAGAAGAGACATTCCCTGAAGAGTGACAGCTGTCCAGGGTTACTGTGTGGGTACAGTTAAAGTCAAACACCTTACAACTTTCCTGGTTTCAAGAAAGGGGTAAATTGTAACTACCTGGAGCTTCCCTCTGCTTCCTTGCTGACTCTGTTTGGCTTGCCTTAGAGCTTGGCAGCTTATAATCTTATCATTCCACCTGTAGTTCCTGAGCTGTTGGTGCAGAGCATCCTGTATGACATTCCCTGGCAATATCCCCAGAATTCAGCTTTATTATTCATTCTGGCTTGCCACAAGGCTTCTGTTTCTGAAGCTTCCTGCTTCAGTGTCTACCAGACAAAGAAATAAATTGGAGACAGAAAGGAGGCAACATAAGAATGGTGGTTTTCTGCTAAGAAAAACTCACCATGATTCCTATGAAAACTTTGATGCCATAAAAGTTCCAACACTGATATTGCACTGATATCGTTTAACATCTTTTTTTCATAAGAAAAGAACCTACAGGGCAACAGGAGCCCCCATGTATATTGAAGATGCTGGTAATTAACTAAGCTTTACCATGTGGCTTATTATAATAGCACTTAGAGTATTTCTACATCCCACAACATTATGCCATGAAGAGATACCCCAGTGATCTATAAAACAGCCCTACTGAGAAACTAATTAGTCAAGGCAGAGCTCTGTGTTAATTCTACTCTGCTGCTCCTGGTATTACACTAGCTTGCTGAGAAAGAAAAATAAAAGGCAAACTGAGATGAAATAACTGGCCTAGGGATAGAGAGGGTGGGATCCATCTCACCTGACTTTAGAAATCAACAATGTAGACATTTAAACTCAAGCTAGCCCCTGGGGCTCGATGTGTAGTCACTGGAGACAAATATGCCCTTTTAGGGTGCCAATCATCTGCCCTATTTCAGACATCTAATTTAGGAGAGGATGAATTGCCCCCTGGATTCTATTGACTAGTTCTTTGCTGACTATCCATTGAGCCAGAAGCCAGATGCAGATGTCTTCAGCACAGGCATCTGCATTTAGTCAATATATATCCACCTGCAAAGTCTATGACAAAGTTGGGAATAGCATATTTCCTTTATTCCCAGGCCTGTACATTATTCTGTAGATCACACCACCACTTTGGTAAGTCTCCTAGTAGTGGAGACACTTGAAATTATGCCGTGTGATAATTAGAGATTGTTCAACTATCATAAATTAAAGTTTAATTAATGGGCTAGTCAAGTAACTGAACACTTGTCTGATATAAAAAAACCCTAACATATTAGGAAAAATAATTTTAGTAGAATTAAAATCCATTCTAGGGTTTCAGCTGCATTCTCACTGGTCAATATCACAGTGGATTAATATTTTAAAATTTTGATTCAGCTTAAAAAACAGAGCTGCAGTTATGCAGTTACAGTGTCAGGACAGGGCTTGTCAAAAAGGAGCTCTGGGGTAAGAACACAGAGCATTGTTCATATTGTCCAGTCATGAACAGTGTGATGAGAAACACATTCCTGTGTACAGTAGGAAATCCATTTCCTCTGCATGTGAATAAGTGCTAAAAACTCAGCAAGTGTGGGCGGTGTTCTGTGAATAAGAACTTTGGGATGAATGGAAACGTGTCTGTGGTGCCCCAGCTTCAGTTTGCTGCAGGTAACACGGTACTAAAGAAAGGATGAAGGAAGAATACTGTACAAAGTATAGTGTTTCATTACTAAATACACAGAGGAGAGGCTTGGCTGCAGATTCAGGCAATAACTTGGTTTCCTACCAGCTCACTGTGTCTGTGTCAGCTGAGTGTCTCCACTCCCAGCAGGGTCAGCTGAGCACAGGCAGAGCACTCAGCAGTGCTGGGCTCACCAGCCAGAGGTGCCTCCTGGGGGTGAACGAGCAGCTCCCCAGGCCCTGCTGCGAGCTCAAATGCCTAACTCAGATGTAGACTCACAGCATAAACTCCTGCCTTTAGCTGTCTCAGTACAAAGCTCAACTCAACACTTAACAGCATGCAAGGCACTTAAACCATCTCCCTACCTCTGCCACAGAGTTCATGTTGGATTAGAGTCAGCTGTTCACATTTTTATTCCCAGCTTTCTGGGTGTGATTTGCAGAAATTCAGAAGACTGAAGCACATGGATAGATGACTAGAATGCAGATTGTCTATTTAATACTATTGCCCCTGAGAAATTATAGGCTAGGTGTCTAAAGTTGGTCATCAAAAATTAGTGTAGGATTTTGACAGCTTTGTCTATAATTTATCTTTTCTTCAGTTCTCCATCTGTAAAATGATGGTAATAATATGCTTAATTGCTAGGGCTGCTGTGAATATAAATTCACGATGTTTGTGAAGAACTGACAAATTGCAGAAAGAGCACCATAAAAACCACATGAGGAACTTAATAACAATGTATTCAGCTGAGGCTTTAGATTGTGATTAATAGAGCCTGGAGCCATACATTGAAGAAAGGAGATAAAAAGAACTATTTCATAATTATCCATACAGAGAAGTGAAAATAATAGATGACTGTGCAATTAAAGACTGGGGCAAAACAGATATGCACAGGGAGCTATATGAAAGTGACAGATGAAATTTCTGATGTTTACAGAGCAATATCAGGAAAATGAAGACATTAAAAAATCTCTAACTGTAGGTGAAAGGCTGGACACTTCTTGCTGCCAACAAGGTTGTGCCCATGGAACAGCTTCAGGTACCAGCAGGTCCTTGTTAGGATCCAGATGTAAGAAATCACCTTTCTCTTTACTTTTCCTTTTTGTGTTCCTTTTTGTGCTATTTCAGAGTTACTTTATCCCAGGGTAGTCTCTGGTCTGGTTTAATGCAAGGCCCTACAAACTGCAGCGCTGGCAGAACTGGAGAGGAGATGTGGGGTGAGTAGAACATCCCTTGGGTGAGAAGGAGAATCCTGAAGGGAGGGGACAAAAGGGGAATGGTGAGCAGGAGCCACAAAAGCCAGCAGGGCTCTTACAAAAGGCCACTTAAAAGGCCCTGCCAGCAGATGACTCTCTAATCAAGGTCCATCTTTTTAAAAAGCCCCTGAGAAAGACAGGTGGTTCATGCAGAAAGCAGTCTGCATTTTAATCTTTTTTTTTCTTTCCCAAACATGGCATGAAAGTGCTATCCTCAGCGATAAAAGCTCCCCTGAGACTCCACCTAGCTTTCCAGCCCTTGAGTACTGACTTCCCCTGGTGTGAAGGAAGGTTGAAGTGCCAGCTGTTAGAAGAAATAATTATTACAGCACTTCCTGCAAGCACTTCAGATTCCAAAGAGAAGAAGCAAAAGATACCTGATTCCACACTCTTTTTTTTTTTTTAATTTGCTTTTGCATTTTTATTTTTTCCCTTACTCCCTTAACAACCTTCATCTGTAGTCAGTGAATAAGCTTTTACCCTGAGGATTCAACATGTTGCTAAGGGCAGTCATTACAGTGAGCACATTTCTCTAAGTCATATTCACAGTCATTTCAAAAGCAACATAGGCTAACCCTTTCCCCTTACAGACATGGAAATTCTCTCACACCTTCTAAACATTTAGAATGATGTGGGTGACTAGGAAATGTTAAGAAATGTGCATGCACTCAAGATTACAGAATACAAAGGCAATAGCTGGAATGTGCTTTGCCATTGTTCACCTCCCGCTTGCTGGTCACAGCTAATTGCATAGAAAGGAACCATCATTTACTGCTCTGGCTATGCACGATGCACTCCTACATATCAGCCACTTCCTTGTCCTTATGTCAGTGGTCTGGCACTGTGGCAGCTACATCTGCGTGGGCATCTACACGTGTTGTTACTCTGCCTCTCTGCAGTTGCAGGTCCACACAGACCGGTGCTGATCATGTCTGAAATAACAGCTGTGAGCACTGGTTTTACAACGGGCTGAAACCAACAGAATTAACAGATCTGCTTCAATTGCTCTCTATTATCCTTCCAAGACCTGATTAAATCCCGTTTGAATGATGCTGTGCTTTCTCCTGTTGTTACTTCATTTCATTTTGTAAAATGTTGGCACTCTGAGTAAAAATATAATTAAACTATGGCACGGAAGCTGATAGCTTTGATCCCACCTAGCTTAGTAAAAAAAGACAAAACAGTCACATCTAATCCACTATTTGTTCAGTTACAATTTGGTAGTTTTAAACTGTGCACATTTCAGGGACTGAATGAATATATGAGGAATGCCAAAAATTAATGTATGAGTAACATTTATTGCCATACAAAGGCTGTAATAGTGCACACGAAAAATCTCAAAACAATGAGGTTATGTCACCATAAAACATAATGCATGGCTAAATCATAATGCAAAAAAAATTTTGAAGAACTCTATTCTCATGTGCACAGCCTGTGGCCTGTGATTCAGTAGGGCATACCCATATGTATTTGTAGAAAGAGATTTCCCCTCTCCAGATTTCCCCCATCACACACTTCTGAATCTCTTTTCCCTCTTTAGTGCATCTCCCCCTGCTTCTGCTGCCCTCTGCCTTTGCCTCTGCTTCTCTGCATGTTGCCTGAGGATTACTGGAGAAAATTGATTTGCCTGAGGATTTATTTGCATAGGCATGAAGCTTATCAGATATGTAAGTTTTACCCATGGACATATTGTGCATAGACAGAGACACACACAGAGCCAGGTGTGGTAATGCCAATATTCAGCATTTTTTATTCTCAAAATGCTCTGCAAATGTTAACTAATTAGTCCTCAGAACACCTCTTTGAGTTATCCCAATTTCTTGGGCAGAGACAGGGAAACTGAGAGGTTAAGTGACTACAAGAGCTTCCACAAGGGTCAGCGAGGGAGGAAAAAACAAAACCCTTGTCAGTTTTCATGGAACTTCAATCAGGTACAAAGCAATTTGTCTAACAACACCAAAACATCAGGATTAGAGTGAAATTACCTATATCTGCAAATTCCTGGGACTAATTCCCATCTTTTGGTCTGCCCTGAATTGGTCAGGCAGCTGAGACAGATGATCATGATAGGTCACTTCCAGCTGAAAATATGCTGTTCTGTGCTATTCTATCCTCTGCTATTCTGTCTCTGCCTCAGTTTGTGCCCGGGTCAGACATGTGCAGCCCCCCAGCTCCAGCAGTGGAGCAGCAGCACTGGTGCCTGAGGGATTTTGCTGCTGGCAGCCCTGCTTACATTTGCACTGCACCGTTCCTGCAGCATTTCTTTGCATCTCTTTCCCAGCAGAACACAGCAGGACAAAAAATGATGGCAGGTGACAAGGTGGCTTTTTGCTTGTGACAGGGCACGGAGCCACATGACCTGCCTCCACGGACAGCTGTGGCGTGACATGCTTTCCACTGCAGGGAGAGGTCAGAGAGCTGCAGCCCCCCTGGCCTCCTTACAAACAGCCCCCACCCCCAGTGCTCTCTCAGTCTGACAGCTGAACAAAATGAAGGCTATTTCTGATTTATAGCTGCAACCTGCAATGAATTATACTTGGGTGGTTTATTAATATGAAGCACGTTAGCAAGACTACATTGTCTGTCTGCCACAGATGGGAAAACTAACTCTATCGATGATGATAATCCATTCATTGTTTTATGAATCCAGCATCCTCCAGAGAGCACCACAAAACCCCTTTCAGAGTCTCTGCATACTGCATTTTACATTTAGATTTTCTGGCTTAAAGAAAAGATGTGTAAAATCACAAGCAGGCACAGCATTCCCCACTGACTAGTGCATTTATGAAGTCTTTTGTGGTGTTATTACAGAAAGCATATGAAATACAATGTACATGAAACTAGGAATAGGGAAATAAATACATCTGTATTTTTTAAAGGAACAAGAGGCTGATATTTCTTCACTGTGAGAGTGGTGAAGCACTGGATCAGATTGCCCAGAGAAGCTGTGAATGCCCCATCTCTGGAAGTGTTCAAGACCAGGCTTGATCATTCTGGTCTAGTGGAAGGTGTCTTTAAAAAAGGTAGGGAAGTTGGAATTAAATGGTCTTTAACAGCCCTTTCAACCCAAACCATTCTACAATTCTGATACTCAGTTTTATATCTCACAGTTTAGATTGGAAATGTTGCATGCTGTTTTCTGAAAAACATGAACCTGAAAAACACATCGAAGTGTCTCCTCTCTCCTTGAGAGGTCTGGTGTAAAACAGGCCTTTTGAGGCTTTTGGTCAGAGTGAATTTTGGATTCACCCAGAGGCCCTGTATAACCAGTCACACAGCTCTGGAAAATCATAGGGGTTTGTGCCAAGCCTTTGGCAGTAGGAATAAATGCATATGGAGGTGTGTCTAGAGGGATTTTGAATTGTCTGGGGAGCTTACCAGAATGGTTGTAAAAGGTGGACCCAAATGGCAGGCCAACTGGATTGTGTCAAACCTGACCTGAGGTTGTCCTCACACCCTCCAGCTGTACAAATGTGAGAACCAAGTCCTCTCGGTCTCTCTGACAGACAGATAGTCCTCTTGAAAGCAAATGAGATGGGATGGACTGAAGTTTCCCACTCTACACTGATGGACTCATCTTTTCTACACTATTTCTAACGTATAAACCTCTGCAATATCCCAGTGTATCCCTGGATGTCACAAGAGCCTCAACAAACACACACCAGTGTGTGTGAATGTACCATTTCCTTCTTCCCATTGAGAATTTTTTACACTTGAACCCTACAAAACTACATAAGGCTGAGCTTTCAAAGCATGTATTTAACAAGATATTCACCACAACTGGCTGCTCCTCATGGGATTGAAAAGTGCCATGGTTTAATAAAATCTGTCCCAAAACAAACCAAACTTCACTGTGGAGCTTGTTCTTGGAGCATTGCACCTCACACCCTGCTATGGCATTGTCACACCAAGGTGTAATGGGACACAGCTGCTGCTGGACTGTGACTAAGCCCTTCGTTGCCCTTTGCTACCCTTGGCTGAAGCTTTGTGGGGCAGGAGGGACCTTAAAAGACACGTGGTCAAAGAGTAACAGTCCATGGGCACACAGCATCCACTTTTATTTAAGAGAGCCAGTCCAAATCCATCAAACTCCCATAAGGATGACTTCTGCACCAGCCACCACCACATGGTCACTGTCTAGTAGGTGCCCATCCTGAATCCTGTAAGTCCCTTTTTTCCCAAAGTTATAACCTTATTTGCTTATCTCAGATGTGATAGGAATTAATTTACTATGTATGAAGAAAAATGTCTTAATAATAGATAAGAATTCAAAGCATTAATTTTTATATAAAATATTAATCAAGCCCTCTTTTCATACTTTTATTCAGTCCAACCTGTTACTGAAGTCAGAGCATTATTTTATGTAAACATGTACTGCCAGGTCCAAGTCCTTTAAAAATTTTACTAATTCCAGCAGAAATTTTGCTAGAATGGAGACAACAGGGTTTAGCCTGTTGCAGGTGATTCAATCTTATGCAAAAGATGTTTATATTTCCTGAAGCAAAATACTCATCACCTATAATAGTTAATAGGAAAACAATCAGCTAATTTGCCAAGTTTTGCTGTGTGCTGGAAAAAAAAATGCATCTCTATTCAGAAATGACTAATATTGTCTCTTCCCAAGCATGAGAACAGTGCCTCTCTTGAATAGTGGCCCTAGGTTTTGAGATTTTTACAGTCGTTTTCATTGCTTTTTTTAAAAATGTATTTATCCTTTCAGCTCTTTCCTTCAAGGTAGTTTACAAATGAGTACAAATCTCAGTCACATGACCAAGATATTGCAGCTGAATAATTCAATATGCATTATCTGAGACATGGTGGCTGTCCTTGTGCTAACTCAGCCTACAGCAAATGCAAGACTATACTATTTATCTTGAATTTCCTTCACTGTAAGTGAAGCTAAGCTGAATTTGCTGCGGACTACAACTATGAGCACAGGCAACTGCTCTGGCTCACCTGATTCAGAGGAACTCCTACAACTTAATGAGATTGCCTGCCTGTCTGAGCCTTCCTGAAAGCATGCAGTGATTTGCATACACTCACACAGAAAATCCGTGGCAGGACAGGGAATCCCATGAAGAAATCAGTGCCTATCTTTCCCATTCTGGCCATGCCATACCATGTGGAAAGTAGCTGATGGTCCTGAGAGAACACCCACTCCAAACAAAATACATTTTTATTCAAAGGAAGAGAAATATATGAGTGGCTTTTGTTTGACAGCCTAACAGTGCGGCAAACAATGAGAAGAACAGCCTTACCTCTTCATACAATTCCCTTGAACAGTATTTTCCTTTTTTTATTTTATTTACTTACAGTTGACTGAACTAATATCTCTTATCGTAGCCTGCAAAGAAAAGCTGTAAAAAAATTAAACTGGAAAAGCTAAATTATTTATACAGTTTCATGTGCTGGATGTTTTGGTACAGTTGAGCCTTGCTTCTTCCTAATAGCACAAGACTATTAGGAATTGTAATACTCCTCAGGGGATGTAAGATTTATCAACCCTTGCAGAACGGGATGGAAGCCAAGGCAGGAGATTAAGGGATACTAGTTAAATTAATCAACCTTCTCTCCATATATTGGCCAGGAGAATGCAGTAAGTTGTTATTCATACATTTTACACAGTAGGAGCACAATTTGACCACAACCATATGTTGAATATAATATTAAACATTGGATCTTTCCAAAAACAACTCCATAAAAATGTCAATACTGCTTTTTTCAGACGAATGGGTCTATTCATTTTTAAAGGCATTTATACTCACACACAAAATGAAAAAGTGCTTTTCTAAACCAGTTCTGAAAACAACCCTCCATTTTAATCCTGGTTCAGGACCCTATTGTGCTTGTTTATGAGTCAAAGTCTAAAGCTAAGATTAATAGAGAAGACAGAAGAGTTGCAAATACTCCTTTTTTTTGACCTCTCTTTTAACTACAAAAGGGTCAGAAAGATATTTTCCTTCTCAAGCTGAAAACCTTGGAATGTTATCTTTTGCTTTATGCACAGTGCTGAAATTCATGTTTCTTGAAATGAATGCCCATTACTATTTCTGTCTGTACAAAACAAAAAGCTTCATTACATGAGCAATTTTTGGAGCGTATTACACCTATGGAATGGTATTTTTTTTTAAAACCCAGAAACCTGCTAAAGAACAACAATATCAGAAATTTTGTAGATCACAAAATCAGACTATCTTTCATCCTAAGCAGGTGGAACTACTGAAAGAGCATCTTTGAGCTATGTCTAACAGCCCCTCACACAAGCTCTGTGCTCTGTGCTGCAGTCAGAAGTGGGCAAGTCCCTAAATACCTGCTGGCAACCAAGTGGCTCTGGCTGGCCTGGGGCTTGTGCTGTAATGTCTGTAATGTCTGCTGGAGCACCTTTACAAGGTATTGCACTCCCCCTGGTTTCAGGTGAGTTTGTGCAGCCTTACCTGAGTCAGTTCCTGTGCTCTCCCCATTCCTAAACACGTGTGACAACCTGGGCTGAGGCCATCAGGTCCCCAAGGCTGAGCATGTAGTTGGCTCATTTAGGTATCATGGTTCAGTTCCCAGCTTTGGGGCAACTAGGGGTGTAAACACCAAAAAAAAGGCTTGTGGCAGAAAGTTGTGTGTGCATACTTAGGGCTGTGGATCATGGCAGAAAAACAGAATTTCAAAGATTCTTCATAGTAACTCTGACATCAGGATAAGCAACAAAGTAAAAAAAAAAAAATCAAAGCATTTGGTGGTTCATATATTTAATTCTTATAAGTTGAAATGAGGGAAAGTTAAATATTGTTTCAGAAATAAGTGTTTTTCTGTTCCCTTTAGCACTGGTTTACACTAAAGGGCTGTAAATTTTTGAGACAATTAGTGGGATAAATGTGTGAAGTAATGAATATAGGGAAATTAATTGTTAAGGTATGGAAGGATAAGGAAAAAAGAGAAAGTGTGTAGTCTCCACAGCTAGTATAGCACATGCTATCACACAAAATATCACACAATAAAGGGACTACTATATCATACAGAAATTGACATCTATCAACTGACTGGAAGCAGCTTTTCAATAATTATTCTGTTCTTTTCTTAACTGAAAGGGATCAAAAATGTGTCTATATATAACAAAAATATTTTAGAATCCTATTAACAACAGCTCTTCTTAAGGCAATATAAAATTTTCCTCTGAAAAATACAGACAGAAAAAAAAATCTTCCAGTAAGCAGATAACAGTGTTTGCAATGGCAAAATAAGTCAATTGAAAGTGTAATGACTTCTTATAATGTCAACAGAAGTGTTTGGTTCACACACTCATATAATGCATAAGCCATTCGCCTGACATTGTATCCAGTTGCTGTTACAATTTATATGAGTAAGGGCCTGTAAAAACTCTATTTTTTAGTCTATTATGATATCAGAAGTGTTTGTTGTGAGTGAAACCCTTTCTAATGCTCATTTATTATAAGTAAAAGATAGTAACACTAACATTAACAAAGAAACCTTATTGCTTTCCAGTTTTCTTCAGTATGTGCTCTGCATTCATCTGCACTGTCACAGACCATCTGATCTGAAAGGGGATTATATAATCCTCTCTTGGAGATACATCAGTTCTGCCTGAAATAAGGCATATGGTTCAACAGTCTACAGTTATTGCATTATAGCAACATCTAGGAAAACTAGTCATAAACATTCATTTCACCATGACTCAAAAAAATCACCCATTGAAATTTACTGGTTTGAAGATCACTGATGAATTTTCCATCATTTAACCCAGACCACAGAGTTCATGCATTACCTTGGTGTTGAATCCAGTGGACCATTTTCTCTGGCCAAGGCCAAATGCAGCTGTAACGTGGAGAAGAAGCCCCTGCTGATCTGACGTGTATCAACCTTACAGTACTAATGGAAGCACTACTACAGTATTAATTCTCCTCTTTTCTCTGCTTTACCCTGTCCTTTCCCCAGTAAAACCTGCGACTGATATTTTATATAAACTTTCAGGCAAGAAAATTCTTCTTTGGACAATCTTTTCATAGGAAGAGAAGGAACCATACCATTGGTGCATAGTTGCTTGGAGTTCAGACAAACTGTAGGCAGAGTGTAGCAGTGGTCTGAAGATGTAGCATTCCCATTTAGGAAATGTATGTAACCCTGTGATCCAGGTGAACTCATGCAACTGAGCAGCATGAAAATAAATTCCCAGTACAAACACAATACACACAGTTAAGACAGGAAATAGCTTGCAAGGAATCCACAGGCTACAGCATGTTTGTACAAACCAGTCAGCTAATGCCTAATTTTGCCAGCTGTGTTCACTCTAAGTATACATTTATTCCACATTAGTCCCAGATTTTAAAAAAATTAAGTTTTTAGACAAATAATTTTTCTGAAAATCATAAAGCAGCAATTTTTGATGAGTAAGTTGTTTTGCTGAGAATAGCTTACTCTGCTCTGTGTGTGCCTGTACACAACATGCCGGAAAGTGCATGACATTAAGAAATCTTTTCATGAGAAATAAATACATCAAATCCAAATAAAGCTGCAGTTTGAGACTTGGTTATGCACTGCAAAATCCTGGTCAAGAATGTAATTTTTTGTGTAGAAGCATCCAAGGGCCACCCCTGGCTTCTAAACTCTTTAAGCACAAAAAACAGGTATCACAGGTATACAGATGGAATTAATTTCAGCCATTTTTCCCCTCTCAGCCTCAAAGGCATCAAAAACTGGAACTGTTGAGGTCAGATTAATTGTTTTCACAAAAATTCAACACATTCCAAAAAATGTGTAGATGTGTTTTCTGGCTTCATTGTAAAGAGGTTCTATATCAAAGTGGTGAATTAGTTGTCCAAAGGTTAAAGACACCAGAAGAACAGTCAGTAATTTGAGAATACAAGTTTGAGTTTATAACCCAAGTGTCTGCAGCTATATCCTTGTCTTGAAAATGCCATCTTTTCTCTCCCCATCTTCCCATAATAAAGGCAGTGCTACTTAAACAGGTTTGAAACTGCTGAAAACTTACTGGTGTGATTCATCATAATCTCTTCTTTCTACATTGAAATTAGGGGAAATACAAAAAATTTAAATTGATTTTTAATCCTACTCTTTAAATGAACATTAAGTGTCAGAGAGAAAAACAACTCTGTGGAAGAAATATATAATATGTCTATCTTTTATCTTAGATTTCTTATGACTTCATTAATTTTCCAGGCTCATTTCTTACAGCTTATTAATCCAGTGCCACTGAATCTTCTTTCCTTGTGATTTTTATTATCTCTTTTATATTCACAGAACGAATATTACCTGTGAATCATCAAAATTCACATTATTTTTATTTGCCAGACTCACTCAATTTCTACAGTATGTCATGCCTGGATGCTGATTGATCCTGTGAAGGAACAGTGCTGTCTTCTGTGTGCATATGGTATCCCTGATTGCTTTTAATCACTGACCTATGGGCTGTTATCCAAAGATTAGCAACATGAAAAGGATTCTGCTGTGCTGGTAAAACTATCAGGAGAAATTAGGCATCTAATCTGCAGAGATGCTCCTGTAAATTTTGTTTGTCACCTTCTGGCTTCTAAGGTACTTGAATAGCTACTTAAATCTTACCTTTGATCTAGAGCTCTTCTCTCATATTATATTACAGCAGCACCTACTCAACCATGCTCGAGGCACCATGCACATTCAGTAAGAGATCTCTTCCCATCCTGAATAGCCTAAAAGACCTCTTCTATCTATATGGGAGAAAAAAAAAAAAAAAAAAAAGAAAAAAAAAAAGGAATGATAAAAAAGAATAGAAAAGAAGCACACAGGTGACAGAACTATAAAATGGCATCTGAGGGAAGAATCACCAAATACATGCTCTTTCCTGGAAAATAAATCAATTAAGGTGCCCCAAAGGAAAGTGATCTATAAAATCACGAGTTACATGGAGAGGATAAACAGAGAATGATCAGTCAGTGTTCGCTGTTGCAACACAATGACATCAAATCAAACTAGCAGTTGGCAGACTGAAAGCAGACAAAGAGGCTCATTCTCACACAAAGGGAAGGAAGGTAAGACACAGACAAAGCTGCAAGGTACTGGGGGGGTCCGAAGGCTTCCCCAGCTTCACGCTGACAGAAGAGCCATATGTTAGGGAGTGATTGAATACTAAGTGTTTCTGGCTTGAGCAAGCCCTGAACTTGAAATGACTGGAACTGAAGAGAGAATTCTTGGCAAGTTCTGCTACGTTTGTCCTGTCCTTAAACTCATCTGTAAGCTTTTTCTCATTGTTAGAGAAAGATTTGGGACTGACCCAGAAAAGGCTTTTTATGTTCTTATGTTACATTAAATAAGCAAATCAAGAACATTAAATTAAGCAAATTTGAATCAATCTGCGTCATAGGACAGCAAAATAACTGGAATCAAGACTTCTGCAATGGCTGTGCTCCATCACAGCTGCATCTGCTCTAGTAAATAAAAGTGACCAGAGAATGTTCTTTGGCCCTGAAAAGTTCAGCTGTATGGCCATTGTCCATACAGCTGAACTTTTTTACCTGCTGAAACCATAAATACCATATCCAGATTGGCCATTGGGACTATTCATTGGTCCACACCAGTTCTTGAGAATGATCGTAAAACTAGGAAAACCTGATCTTATTTTTCCATTTCCAGGACCTAGCTATGAAGAAAAACAGAGAAAAAACATCTTTTCTGCATCAGGTACCTTTGTAACCAATGGTCTCTGAAATTTTAAGTGTTTCTAGACACAGAATGTTTTTGTGTTGCAGAATAAATCAAGTGTCCTATATTGCAAATGCTTGACGTGGCTCCTATAATTGGTCCTGGACTGTCAGCAGCCTTGGAACTGTGCTCATGGTGATAATTGACCAGTGTCAGTAAGTCCTAGTGCCCAGTTTCATCTTCTGTAGCTGTGGTTACATTTTTTACACAGAAGCACTCAGAAGATATATTAATAATTTCAGTGTCACTTAAAATCCTTATATATAACAGAGATGACAAAATGATGTTCTAATGCCACTGTAGGGCTCCAGGTGCTAGAATTAATGTCTTTCTACAGAAACTTGTGTGTGAGTTCTCAGAGAGCTGGAAAACAGTGAGTGATAATAGTTCTCTAAAAGTTCCGTTCTTTGGCCAGACTAGATTATGCTAACTTCTGTTACTGAGTTGGAGGAGGGGAGATAATCCTAACTTTTTCTTTTCCTTCTTAAAAAAATAAATTTAAAAGAATCTGTGGGAGCAAAGAAATATGGTTGTTATCTCTCAGCTGTACACATGCAGTAGTATTATTTGATATTCCCGAAACCAGGAACATCCTGTTTAGAAAATGGAAAAAAAAACAACAGGAATTACTACACTCTCTCAATTTTTTCTGCTACCCAATCAAAGAAAAAGTACTTGAAAAGCGTGAACATTTTGTTTAAAAATAGTTCTGCTGAAATATGCCCAGAGATCAGAAAAAACTTCCATATTTGGAAGAACCTACAGTATGTTCTGCCAAAGTATTTGGCTTTTCTTTAGGTCAAGGCAACCCTGGGCTTTGGTGTTGTTCCCATAATGTGCTATAGACGGGTTGAAAGTGCTCTTCTGTCATTTCCAGTTTACAGTACAGTTTGTGCTGGCTGGTGTGGGACATGCCTTTGCAGCCAGTCCTACTTCGAAAACCTCAGTAACTGTACACTCATATTTTCCTGTGCTGTACTTGTATTTCCTGTGAGTACACATGTAGAGCAGGCAGAATTTCCTTGAAACCTACAGGATTTCTCTCCTTTTTTCTCACTGATTCCCCTCTATACATCCATTCAAAAATACTCTTTTTTATTTTTTCAAAATTTCTTTTTAGAAGACTTGGTAAGAATTAGTAAAAAAATTACATTGCATCTATTTAGGTTCTTTTCCTTTCCTTTCCTTTCCTTCTTTTTGTTTTTATTTTTTTTCTTATAAAAAGTTTTGATGACATTAGTTTCTTGATATCTGTTTTACTATTAAATATTTAATTTCAGAAGTATTTCTGCTACCAGTAGTCATGGTGAGTAAAAGCTCCATTGATTCATCTAATAGACTGGGATTTATCTTTTTAACCAATGACACCTCTTTGCACGTCTAAAGAATGAAGTACTATTGAAATGCTTCCAAATATTGTGATGCATCTCTATGAGAATTAACTCAAGCATGACCTTAAAGTCCCCTTAAATGCCCTACTCTTTGGGTAGATAATTACATATTGGTATAGTACATTTGTTTTTTCTATGTTTTGCCTTGTTTAACTTTACTGTTTCTCCTGACACTGCTTTTCATGCTCTAAAAAATAGTTGCCACCTAAGCTGGAGGGCTGGAGCCATTACACATCTTTAGTTTCATTGTGTTAGCTGAATATATAAATCTTCTACTGTTAGCATACAAATTCCTTCAGAAAGTGGGTTCAAGTACAGTGGTACCTCTGCTCTCCTGTGCTGTTCCAGCAAAATGGTCCCCTCTAAAAATCAGGTGATTAAATCAGGGAGTTTCCTGAGCACCTCTGGCAATAAGTATGTGCCATTGACTATCTCAGCATTTCCTGTTCCTCAGCTGCTCAGTTGCCCTCCCAAGCTGCCTCAAATGCAGGAGTGTTGCATCCTGGGATTGGGTTTTAGGGGTTCTTATTTGTGTTAGCTAGCCAAGTCCTGTGTACCCCCGCGCTTCCCCCGTGTCGTTCCCCCCCCCCCCCCCCATGGTGTCTGTCCCCATGCTGCCTGCTGTTGGGCAATTCCCCCTGCCACTCCTGTAACCACTCCCCCGTCCGGCCCCAAGAACCCCGTGTCCGCCACCCCATCCCCACAATCCCACTCAGCCCAAGGCTCAGTGTCCACCCCTGCGGTTCCCTGGTTGGTCGCTGTCCTACGTCATCACCGCGGCACCCACACGGATTGGGGGTCTGCCCTCCCTATCACATCACCTATATCATCCCGCTCCTTCCCAGGTCCTGGTGCCATTTCCCCCACGTGGAGTGGGAAGCGTGGGTCGTTACCCTCCCACTGCAGCTCTCAGCGACAATAAAGCCTTCCTGCCTTCCTCGTGGGTGATTTGGACATTCCTTCCCTCTTTGCCTCGGACCCTCGCGCGGGCAACAGAACCTGGCAGACCCCGGCCGGTGTGCCAGCAGCAGCGGCACGCGGGAGAGAAGCAGCGGACCCGGGCGTCCAGGGGGAGGTGGCGCCGAAGGGCGAAGGAGCTGCTCCGGACCTGGGAGAAAGAGTGCGACACCGCGCAGGAGGAAGTGTCTTCTTCTCTTGTCCTCAGAGGGCTGCTGGTTTGTACATTTTATTCAATGTACAAGGCTACCTAATGCAAAAGAACTGATGAGCAGAGCAGTGGACAGCAGTTAATGTCCAAAACCAGTTCCTCAGTGCTTCACTGTAGCTTGAACCAGAATATTGATAAGCAAATAATAGCAAACTCCTATTTCTAATGTAATTCTATTTTCAATTCTGCTCTTTGCCACTCTCAGGCCCACCATTCCTGAGGTGCTGTCCATGCTCTTGAGACCTGTTGGTCAAGGCAAGTCAAGTACATAAGAAGCTGAGGCTCAAGCCTGCACTGGAGCACTCTGATGAGCTCACAGTGTCTCATAAAATGAAGAATAGAGAGTTAAAGATTTGCTTTCAAGCTGGAAAAATGCATCCAGTAAATCCTACTGGCTGGGTTTATAGGGACTTTGTTTTGTGGGCAAAATAAAAGTTAGGAAATAAAATTTGCTTCAAGGATTAAGCCTCTAATCCTTGGCTCTCCTTTGACCAATAAAGTATTTGATGGATATTTTAAGTCTCCATCAAAGTCTGTGTCTCAGCACTGACTTAGCAAGTCCCCAGAGCAAACTAGAAAACCTCACATGCAGCTTGGAGCCATGTCACCAGGCAAATCACTAAGTTTCAGGAATATTCATATTTTGCATTAAAAGTTTACTAATCAATAAGTGTTGCAGAAGCATCACGGCCTTGATTAATAATGGAGTGTGTCTCCAGTGCCAATCCTTGTTTCAAGGGGTGCCCTGCAGAAATTCAGTGTAAATCATCATAAGACTTCCCAGTGAGCCTTCCTTCAATAACCTAGTGAGCTCACACTGAATCTCTGAATTCATTTTTTTGGGGAAGTCATATTCATTTATGATAAAACTGAGCCCTGTGCAGTTGTCAGTGCAAATGTTGAGCTTCTCTCTGTTGGGTTTTATATTCCTGTACCTAGAGAAAAGTCAACTGGGGTGAGGATTCAGTGCTTTTTTACTGAGAGGGAAAATTATAAGTACTTGGTATAATGACTTTGGGTTATCTCTGACTTGATGACTGATGACAATACAAATGTAAGAAAATAATGTAATGTCTTATCTGTCTAGAAAAATGAATTGCTTTTAAAATCTTAGGTAAACTTTGTGTTTTACAGAACAAAATGAGATTATGGGTGAAGTTAAAATGGGACTTGGTACTATGCAATTACATGAATTCACACCAGCATTATCTGTGGGGTTTTTCTGAATCCTTGATAATTTAATTGGGGTCTTAGTCTGTTAAACATTCCATTTGCACTGAATTTCAGTAGGCTTCAGATATTTTTACCTCTTTATGCCCCTTTGACAATCTCTCTTCACAGAAATGTGGTTTATACACAATCCTGGAGGTGAAATGAGATACAAGGACACAACGGCAAATGTTTGTACTCCTGTGCGTGACAACATTCAGGTGTAGGAGCAGCACTGACAATGCTGGCTCCAAAGCAGTGTCCACGGCTACACACATCTCCTTTCCACTCTGGACTAAATTGTCTCAATTCATCAGGCATCTGCCTTTAGCTCAGAGCTCTCACAAGAACATTTACCATGGCCTTGATGTGTGATAACTTGTTACTTTGAAGTGACTTGATTGAACATCTGACTCTACCTCACCAGTGCCTCCTCAGCTCTCAAACCTGAAAGAGTAAATTGGGAAATCAGGGAGTATTTTAGGATTTACTGTTACTAGACTTTCATAATTGAGCCTTCTGACTCCTCTTGCTGGAGTTGATGAGCAAGCACTGAGTAGCTGAATGCCCTCACACCCTCCAAGGCCTTTAAGTAATGACTTCTCCAGACACTCAAAAGACCAGAATGCACTCCAGGCTGATCAACCATCTTCCCTTCTGGATTAAAACCATCAGGAGTGCTTTCATCCCAATGAGAAAATTGTTGGTCTGTTGTCTGTATCAGTCCTTCTACCTTTACTCTTGATATAAAGCACATCACCAGCTGTGGGTTGGCAGTGCTTTTTGGTCCTTGGTAGTACAGGCAGCATTCTAATAAACACCACCACTGGCAGTTGCTGAGCCAAAAACCATAACACACTAATATAAACCGCTGTCAATTGCTATAGATTTTTTCTACTACTCATGGAATGCCACTTCCCATATTTTTTTTTCATCTTCGATGCAGTACATACCCTCAGTCTTTCACATCACTTTAAATTAATGTGTCCTTTCTCTTCCTTTGCTTTCTTTTTCCTCCCCTTCTAAGAACTGCAGGTTTTATTTTCCTTTCTGGCTTACATTAGAGCCAGCTTAGATTTGATCACTACCAATGCATCAGAGGAAACATACAGTACATACTGTGCTTTGAGCTGGGTGGAGAGGGAGCTATACATAACCCTCAGTTAGCAATAATATGACTAATGAATACGTTGTACTATGGGTTTCCTGCAAAAGAGCAGTTCACACAACCCAACCTTTATCACATTGTTTTTGTTAGCCATTGCTCTTTATTTACTGTCACTGAGGCTGGGAAAGACAGCTCATTTTGTCAGCATTGTGCATATGTATCTGAGCTGGAGCTGGCAGTACAACTTGTTCTTCCCCTGCATGTTTTATAACCTGTTTTTTTATTTTATAGTACTCTAGTAATTCATTCTCTCTAAAATTAAAGTGGAATGACTATTCTGTACATGGGCTACCTTGCACATTACATTCTACTTTTAAGAAAGCATAAAGGATTATATTTAAGCTTATACATCTCTCACTAGTACATTGAAGGTCCCAGAAATCCAGTAGTCTTTGCTGGCCTTTTTGGAGGTACAGTTTTAATTCCAAGATGTCAGCTAGCTAGAGGCCTTTGATAGATTCAATTTTCAAAATATAAAGCATACTGCTTGTTTCAGTATCACATCTTGCTGTTTATATATGGAACAGATTTACTGGACATTCAAAAAAACTCTTGCTTCCTGCTTCTTTTTCCCCATTCTGTGTGCTTCAAGAGGGTAAGAAAATGGCTGTGTCTCTGTTCAGCCTCTCCTCCCACACAATACTTTCCATTCTTTGTCACAAAAGTTACCTTTGTTGCTTAGGTGCTCATACTTCAGATGCTTGTATCTTAAGCATATAAATATCCACTATCAGAGATTCTAAGTCTTGTTGCAAAATGAAGGTCCTTCATATGGACTTAACTTAGTTTATCCTCTTATGATGTCTTTATGTAAAAACAAGATCCCCATGATGGCACTTCAGTATCACTTTTTTCAAAAGAGAACAAATATTTTTTGACTGGCATTTGTAAAAATTCCTGTAGTTGGGTTCTGAGTGCCTCTTGATGTGAGAGCTGGATTAAGAGCTGAAAAAGTTTTATAGGGCCACTTAGTCTTTAACACCTTCCGTTCCTCTGGGTTTGTGCTCCTTCCACATTTAATGTCTACACTGGTCACAAAGGCCATTGCAGCAGCAAAAAAGAGCTATTGAGTTTCAAGGCAAGTAAATTGCAACAGACTAAACAGAGACCTACAAGGGGACTCTCTAAGACATGCTCGTACACTAAAATAGGAAATATATATCTTAGAAAAACAGTTCAACTGCAGGAGAACAGCAATTAGAAAGTTATAATTTCAAATTAATGTCACTTGGCATCCCCACTTCATAGTGTTCATCTCTCCAAATATTTAATTTCTTCTCCTCATTGCTCTTTATTAGCCCCTTTAGCCATTTCCTGAGTTGGTTTTTTTAATGTTGTTTTTCTTTTGTGCAGAGTCAGGTATTTTCCAACAGCATAATTATTCATATTTCTGTAAAAGTAGCTGGTTTAGATGAAGGGAATAGGTGACTATGGTTCAAAATATTTCGGGCGATGTATACTCAGTCCAATATTGCTTCTACTGATTAACCCAATCTCTTGCAGAGTTTAAATATTTAAAAGAAGAATTCAGTGTTATTCTTGGAAAGCTTATTATTTACATAAAGCAGTAGAGTCTACCAAAAAATCAATTCTCAGGCTAATTCTAAGAGTCAGCAGCCTCTTAGATTTTGTTCTTCTCTGACTCATACAGATAAAAAGGCTTCATGTCGCATTTTGGCTCGTTGGTGAAATCCTTAGCCAGCTTGTCTGTTCCTGTGAAAATACAACAAGAAATTCCTGTGAAGTCCTGTGCCCAGCCAAGTGCTGTCCCCCGTGCTAGGGGAGGTGCCAGTCTGCTGTGCCCCTCAACACCAGTGGAGCACAAGACTCTGCACGAGCAGTCTGGAGAAGCTGTGGCAAAACACTGCACCTTGTGCCATCACAGCACAGAGCTGCTGTAGTTTGTGTCACCTCACCCCTCACCGTATTCTCCTCTGGGACAGGGGCAAAATGTATAAACATTATTATGTACCTAAGAGAAGGTATTTTAAAACACTAGTTATTCTCTCTCAGAATGAAAAGTCTCTTTAAGGTATTTTTGCTTAGAGACTACAATTGGAAACATAAGAACTGCCAGGTACTTTCACACATTATTTTAAATGGAAAACACAAAGCCCAGAGGAGAGATCATCCAATGCTACACACTCCCAAAATGTATTCACTTAGTGTTTTTATTTTTCTTCCTCCTTTTTTCCAAATATCCCAGTTTTGTAGAGAAGCAAAATAAATATTAGATATTGTACAGATGTGATCTCAGTATTTTGGATCTGCTTAAAACAGTGGGAGCCCCAGACTGCAATCCTTATGTAGAAATTACCCAAATAAAGCTCCCACTGAGGCCAAGTGTTTTACTGCCATTTATACAATCGTGTAAAATGAGCTACATGCTTTACAGAACAAATAAAGAAAAATCACATGATGTCTTTATCTCCTTCCCTAGTTTGTCTTACTCTCACAATTCATTGCATAGGAGAAACAGAGCATAGGAGCAGGAGAGAAAAGAAACACCATAAATGGTGATAGAAAACTCTATAAAAACAACAGCTGGATGGGGCAAAAGTTCCTTTGTTGAAGTCAGATAGCTATTTATTTTTAAACATTTGAGAAAATATTTTCCTTTTTGATTGACTAGCTGATAAATCCACAGGAGTTTTACCTAAGTGGACACTAAAAGAGGACTCATGAATAAACCCGTTATAAACTATTAGATCACTGCTGTGTGTTATGGCTTTATTTTTATCCAGACTTCTACTAAAATAGCCCAGCTTTCATCTGAGCTCCCTTGTCAGACAGTGCTGTGAGGAACATTTTGGCACTGCTTGCTCCCCCCTGCTGATTCCCCAGCCCAGGGGGCTCTGCAGGGATGTGGGGGAGCAGCAGTGCTGCCACTCTCCTTCCCACCCTCTGTGTGCCTCACACCTCTCTGCTCTGGATGCTTCTCCCCAGAAACCCTCAGCTCACTGAAAAACAATTTATCAGAGTTATCGTTGTTGTTATTATTATTATTTTTCAGCAAAGAAATTAGCTGTGATTTTTTTTTAATCTGACCATTCAGACTCAAAGAGCCTCTCCACAAAGAGTTGTTACAAACAAAAATTTTAAAAGGATCCTGCTTTACAGAGATTTCTGATCTTTTCCTTTCTCTTAGTGACACCGAGATAAAAACAGCACTTTAGTTGACAGGATTATGTTGCAGTGAAATGGAGCTTTGCGTGGGAGTAAAGTGAGATCCATTGTATGAAACTCCCATTACTAATCATATAATTGGGAAGTAAAAACTTTTCCAGATTAGCCTTGGCTTTCATAAGGAAGGACTGGGATCTCTTTTCAAGCATGTTAGCATTAGAGCAGAAGGGATTGAATGAATTGTGATCAGGACATATGGAAGGGTAGCACAGAACCCTGAGCTGGGCAGGTAGAGGGAAGGGAGGGAAGTAGAGGATTGGGCACATGCTGCAGGCTGTAGTAAAACTCTATAGTCATGTGTGTATTTAAGTACATTTATGTATTGCTGAAGACTAGGAAGACTTAGAATTTACATAAATAATTACCTGAAAGAATATGTTCTTCCATGAGTAGCCTATCTCAAGCACTTTACAAAGATAACGGAAGATAGTAAAAAAATTTCAGAAAACAAGAAAGAAAATATTTTGATAAATGAGTAGACAATGGATTATGAAACATGCATATTGATGTACCTGTCTCACAGACTTTCATTGGCTTGAAACAAGATTTTAAATGATTGTGAGAGCTCAAATGTTCTGCCTAACCTGGCTGCAGTATTTCTTTGATAATGACACATGGCAAGCAGATATATTACTATATTCTGCTTCAGTAACAGAAGCACTTTCCTCTCCATTCTGGTTCAGCAACTTTATGGCACTGTGGAAATGAAGAGATCAGTATTTAAATATGCTTTACCAAAAAGAAGCAAAACACCAAACCCAAAAATGCCTCTCTCCTCTACTTCAGGCCAGGAAGTCCCTTCTGAAATGGTGTTCACATGCTTACTAAAATTTTGTCAGCCTGTGATGGGGAGATAGGGAAAGCTACTCACTACGATTCTTTGATGAAACAAAAGAATAATAGAATCAGACTATTTTTGCATGCAAGCCGGGACAGACCAAAAATGGGGTTTGGGCTTCAATTAATTTTGTATAGATATCTCTAAGCCAAAAATATCATCCACGACAGTGACAATGAACTAATACAGTAACTAATACTACACTCTCTGTGGATCTGAAAGGAATAGAAATGCATTCAGTATGACCTGCTCAGCATAACTAATATCTTATTAACAGGTATTGGAGTTTGGTGCCGATTGAAACTGAAACAAAAGGGAAAAGGAAAAAAAAAAAAAAAAAAAAGAAGAAGTGGCAAACTTTCTGGTTAAGATTTGTTTGTTTCCATAAAACATTACCAGGCTGAAGACCCGATTCTAGCACAGTATCTTTACTCACTACTGCAGGGCTCTAAATAAAAACTCCTGGGCAGTGAGGTAAAAGATAGCACAGTGAAGGGGGAAAGGGCTCTACTGGGTATTAAAGGGGCTCAAATCTAATACTGGCAGCATGACTAGGGATAAACTAATGGACACACTGAGGTGTGGAATCACTCTGCTGGGCCCTCTAAAGCCCTACTTTATTCCATGCCATATCCTACTTGCCACTCTGAGATGCAGAGGAGGTGGATATAATCCAAATACCTTTGTTCTCATGTTCTATGCTCATATAAGAGATGGTATGATGGCAATGGTGCAGTAAGGGAATCAGAGAATACACTAGAATAACAGGCACTAGGGGTAAGTCAGCATCTCTTTTCTGGACACCAGACTGTTTTTCCTCTCAGAAGAGGCATAGCTGTAATAGGACATTTCTAAAGCAAACAATACTTGAAGGTGTATTATTTTGTACCTGTCAGTCTAAAAAAAGAAATTGAGTAAATAGTAGAGAAATAATAAAGTCTTTCTCAGGGAGACTTAATTTCACATCAGAGTTATATGTTCACAGTTTTCACACATAGATTAGACAATTGCAAATTATCTCCCTAGCATGTTCCATACAGTGAACAGAAGGCTTTCAATGCAAACATAATAAACAGCATCTCTGTAAACAGTACCTTTTGGCACCTTCATAAACCATCTTATCAGAATCAAAAGCCTGGATAATCCTGAGGACTAAGGCCTAGACTCTTAAAGGTATTTTAAGGATCTGTGTGTGTAGTGCCTTCTTATGTTTACCACTGATTCTTACAATCTCTGAGAAAACTGTACCTCTGACATTTTCTTATCTCTCTGACCACACTCCCTCTGCTGAGCAAGTCTTTAGCCATCACTTGTCTCTTCAGGTAGAGTCAGAAATTTTCCTATTCTCAGCCTGGACATCCAACACTGCCCACACACAGCAAATAAGATTTAAAGCAAACATCTGGTTTTAGTCCAAATCTTTAGTCCCATCAGTTTAGTTCTGGTCCCTTTTGACAAAAGCTTCCTTATATACAGCATTATTTACCAAGGACAAAACTCTTTCTGAGGAAATATATCTTCAGAGGAACACAACCAAGAATTGATTATCGAACTTTTCTCCCACACCTTTCCTAATTCTGACACAGTTGCACTCTCTATTGCTTTTAGTCCCACAGTTTGTCCTGAAGGACATAATATCCTCAAGGAGAGCTACACCAACTCAGTCCTAGTCAGCTTTCCTGTCTCTGAAAGTGGAGTATAACAGCTTCTCTCTTAGCACCAAACAAGAAGGGCAAGTAGGAAGTAATCTTTCCTCTGTCATGCATAGCCTGTCATATGTTGCATCAGACAACTTTTTTCAGTGACCAGTAAAGGGCTTATCTCAACAAATAGACCATTTTTACTCCAGATAAATATTTTTTACCACTTCTGTGCTCTTTTCTCTCTCATGCCTATTTTTTTAACATTAAAAAAAAAAAAAAAGACTCACAACCAACTGAAGATATCATCAGGATTTCTACAGATTCCCTTGAATCTCTTTCCCTCCTCTATATGTTAGAGAAATTTCTATTAATCAACAGTGTGGTTTTTTCTGATCACTTTTCCCACCCACAGCCTGATTCAAATTAGTTTAATGTTTTCAGACAGAACAGCTCTTAGCTCCCTCCATAGACTACAACAGTCTTGCAACTTTTCCTTGTTGATCACAGAAACAATTATCCACAGATGAAAATACAGAAGCTGCATGCCAACTGCATTACAGAGAAGCTTGTTATTCTGTTTTCTCTAATAGACAAATATTGTCTTCATTCTCCAGTGCTTTCATTTCAGCAGCAATTATAGACAGTACTTTGCCTCGGAAGAAGATAAAAAAAAAATAAATTGAGAGTTCAGAGTATTGATGTTGACATCCACTAGTCTGGAGTTGGAGCTGTACTGAAAGAAAAACAGAACAGAGATAAAAAGAGAGAAGACAAAACAAAACTTACCACCTTCAAATGAAGTGATGAAGCCAACTTAGGAGGACACATAAGGCAGACAGGTAACAGCATTCATCACATTTTCTATTTATAAATACAAGTGAATATAAAAGAATCATCACTAAAGGTATCTATGAGCAATTGTACTGCCTTGTGTGTAGTCCCAGGTATTAGACCCTTAAGAAATCCAAGCTTGAACATCTGATTGTGGAGACTTTGAAAGGCACTTCTAGGAAAACAATGTGCCCGGTCTACTTTAGAAGGCTTCACTGTCCAGAGCTAGGCTTGGTGTAAGCTGATTGCCTGCTCCTTCCAGGGAAACCTTATAAACACTGCTTGTGTCTACAGTGAAAAATATCTGGAAGAAGGAAACTGAAGCACTGTGATGTGTACACTGTGAGTTGGTGATATCTGCCAAACAAAGGATGCAAAACAGCATCAGAACAGGGTAAACATTGAGGATACAGAATGGAGCATGGCAGTATTCCCACAGGATCACTAAACACGTCCACAGGCTGCCCAAATCTCATCATAGGAAAGGCAAAGCAAAGTAGATGTTGGCCTATGCTGTCTGTTTCTCACCACCTTGAACTGAGGATATCCTTGCAGGAAACAACTCTTTCAGTGTATACAGACACACAAGGATATTTTGGTGTGGTTTGGAAGGCAGTGAGTTTTGTGACACTTGTTTTTTTTACAGATAAACTACAGAGGAAGCCTGAACATTTGTCATCACCCTAAAGAGTTGTGTTCAGAAGCCCCCACAAAGTTCTGTAGTGTGCACATTCAACTTGCACCTGTTAAGTCTATGATTGCTGCAGGATCCAAGCACAAAGCAATTAATAAAATCTTGAAGCCATTCATGGGTATTCACTATGGTCCAGATCTCACTTCCACTTCACATAAAACTTTTCTAATAGCATTTAAATTATGAGATCTTCAAAACCCCATACAAGAAATAGTCCATAAAGATATGAAAAGCTATGTTTCAGGTCTCTTGAGCAGTAGCTATAATTAAAACTATTGAATAGTGATTATAGACTTGAACTATGAAAATACTGAGAGAGAATCAGCCAAAATAAAAGTCTTGATTAAACTGGGACTTGATGGGGAAGAGCTCAGAGACTTCAGTCAGGCATAGCCTGTAATAAAAGTCTGAAAGTCACAGATAGAGATTACAACAGGAGAATTAATTTCTAACATTCAGTTATCACTGATTCTTTACTTATCCAAATTACCTTTGATTTCATTCACAGTATAAACTTAGCAATCATCACAGAGATTTGCCAACAAAAAATGAGCCAAAGTTTCGACCGGGTGACTTCCCATTTAGTAACAAGTTCTGAGCCCTGGAAATTGTACTAGAAATGTCAGATGAGAAACTTTTCAGTTTCTGATTGCATTGGTTGGAATTAGTGTAGAGATGGGCTGTGCTTTGGCTTTTCATTTTTTTGGGGTAGGGGCAGAAAATGCTGAGACACACAAAAATGTAATGAAATGCCAGTGGTTTCTTTGCTAGCCAACTGCATTCATAAGCCTCCAAAATTGCTACATATGCAAGCCACATATGGACAAATGATTAGCTAGTTTGCTTCTTAGTTAATGGTCTGAATTAATCGTTGACATGAAGGAGAATGACTTGAATGAAGGACTTTCTGTGCCAAAAATCTTTTATGTGGGGACATAGCTAAATATGGAACTAATGCAAGATAAGGAAAAAATAATAAATATTAAAAATAATACAAAAGAAAGAAGTCTAAATGCTTTCAAGCCAAAAATCTGGTTTGTGTTGACCCTGCTTTGAACTTCTGAAGGAATGAATTAATTCTGATGAGCCAAACTAGTTTTATCCTTCATATCTGAAAAATGAGTGTGATAAACCATGATACTGATACCTCTGCAACAATTGCCTTGTTACATAAGCAGGAGAAGTGAAGCATGATCAGCAAAAGCAGAAGCTGCTCTGCCATGGCTCATCTTGCAGCTCCTTCTGAACCAGAACCTGGAACCTTCTCCTGCTCAACAGGAACAGATCCTCCCACATATTCACATACTTAGCCACCAAATTCCTTACCATGCAAATTTCAATGGAAAAATTGAAAACAATTGAAAAGAATGAAGCTAGTGAAACAGGCCATGAGGGGCAGCTCTTGCTGTGGTCTCTTCTCCGTGCAGCTTCTTACTTAGGTGATTACTGCAGCCCATGTGGAGGAGGCAGTGGGGTCTCAAGGGATCAGATTCTTCCCTAGATGCATCTGTAACTTGCTGGGTAACTCTGGGTAAATCCCATTCCATATTCTCTGCCTTGATTTCCCAACAGTTAAAAAGAAAAACAAAAAAAAAAAAAAAAAAAAAAAAAAAAAAAAACCAAAAAAAGGGAAAGAAAAATAGTATTCATGGTTTTATTTGCAAAAGGTACTGGGAGCTTGAACTCTTTCTTTTAGCAGCAGTGAGAATTATTTTCCATATAAAGAAACAACTAAGGACAAGTTCAAGCTAGCTGAGAAGGCAGCATCTTGTTCTGCCGACCTAGAGAGTCAGTACAGGTGCAAAGTTTTCTGTTTAAGCCAACAGAAAAGTTAATATGGACATGGCAAAATAAAAGCCCAGAGACAGAGGCTGACTTTCTTCTCTACATGCTCACTTCAGTATGCTACTTGTAGGATCAGAGAACTTTAAGCTTATAACTTCCAGTCAAGCCAAAAGCTGCTGTGATGTGATCTAAATAAAATGTGAGAAAAAGCAGAATAGGGATTAACATGGAAAATTTAAAGTCTCTGAAAAACATCAAGAACATTTAAGTGCAGCTACCTCTGAAGGAGGGTAATGGCATGTATTTTAGGGCAGCATCTCAGTTTTTGGAGCTCAAACATGACACAAACTGTGGGGTAAACTGAGCTTTGTCTTCCTAATACGCAGATGGAACAATTGCAGCCTTGAGGCTGAGAGGAGACTTGATGGAGAGCTCAGATTGAAAAGACTTGATGGAGAGCTCAGATTGAAAAGATTGACTGCATGGAGTCTTTCCATGCAGTCTTTGTGGATTGCCAGTTCGGGACCCCAGAAAAAGCTCACCTAGAGAAAAGAAAATTTTCCTGACCACAGATGCCCCTGCTTTCAGAGGCAGAGCAATAGACCTGTCTGGGTACAGGCCTGTCAGCCTGGGAAGCAGGTTACAGCAGTCTTGCCATCAACTCTTTCTCCAAGCAAAGTCAAACTGACTGCAGCACAACAGCAAATCTTTGCAAATGTGATTGTAAAAGACATAATATTTTTCCTATTTCCTGCACAACATAAAAATGCAGTCTTGCCAGGTTGGGATCAAGCAGAATTACAGCCCAATGCATGTCAAGGTGAGAAAGAGGACAAAGTGAACATGATATGGTGACATGATAACAATAGTCATGGAAAACAATGATAATAATATCTCATGCAGGACAGCAGTTGTCAGGGAGCTTTAAAATGCCATACTTCCACAAATCCCTCACCTCTGATTTTGACCACAATGAAATAATATGCAGACTATGACAGGGATAATCTTGAACTTCACCAAACACCCAGTTATCAGCCCTCTACTGAAAAGCAGGTATGACAGTTGCCTGTAAGTATAAGCATGTTAAGACATATACCTTTTGAGATAAATTAATATGCTAACAACTAAAGTTGTTAGCAAAATAAAATTATTAACTGGATAAAGCCTGAAAGCTCTATTTCCTCACTTAGTTCTCTAGCTGGACCATCTCCTTTCTGGGCTCCTAAAATAATTCAAAAAGAAAAAAATAAATCAGCAAGATGGCTTATAGTTGACATACTGCTACAGACCATTTGATCTTTAAGATCAAATGTTATGGGCTTACAAGGTAGGATCAACGATTTCTGGATTCATGGTAAAATGGACACTATGACCACTGTAAACCATACATACTGCTCAATGAGAGGTGATAGAAATTCACAGTCAGGGCATAGAATTGCGGCTCTGTTTGATTTATTTGAGCAAATTACTTGACATTGTCATGTGTGTGTGTGTATTTCTACTGCATCCTTGCCCCTAAGCCAAGGAAATAATTACAAACTGTACACATAAAAGATAAGACAAAAGGGCCAAACAATGAGGAAGAAGTTGCATTTGTAAAATTTCATTGTATCAGTTTATTTACTACTCTCAGACCTCAGTTCTCTGCCTTGCTGATGCTGTTTGTTCACAAGAGCTGATGAGTCATCGAAAAGAAGGCTAATTGCCTGTCATAACAAACTACAAGGAAAAAAGGCTCAAAAATTTAATCAAATTACCTCAATATTCAGTCAAAAGATTGTATGTCAATTTGAAGGACTTCAGTAAGAATCTAAGGTCACTGAAAAGAGAAGAAACATTGAAGGACAAATCCTTTTAAATGCCAATATCAGCATGTTGCCCTGTACGGGTCACTTGACAACGCTTGCGACTCCACAACCTTCCCCCGCCACCAAGGCCTGGCTGACAGGCCTGTAGGTGCCCTCATCCTCCCTGCAGCCCTTCTTGCAGATGGGCATCACATTTGTCAAACATCAGTCAACAAAGACCTCCCTGGTTAATCAGAACTGCTGGTAAATGGTGGAATGTGGCTCAGTGAGCACTTCCACAGCACCTTTAGAACCCTCGTATGGACCCCATGCACGCCCATGGATGTGTGTGTGTGTGTCTTAGTGGAACAGCAGTTCACAGCAATTTCCCCTTGGATTATGGGCTTTATTTTCCTCCCCATCCCTGCTTCCAGCTCAGGGGCTGGCTACTCCAAAAATAACTGGTCTTTATTTTAGACTGGTGAAAAGAAGACACTAAGTACCTCAGCCTTTTCCTCATCCATTGTCACTGTGTTTTCCCCCCACATTCAGTAAATGATGGAGATTCTCCATAGACCTCCATTTGTTGCCAGTATATTTATAAAAACATTTTTATTGTCTTTTACAGCAGTAGAGAGATTAAGTTCTAGTTGGACTTTGGCCCTTCTAATTTTCTACCTTCAAAACCCCATAACATTTTTGTACTCTTTCTGAGGTGCCTGCCCCTTCCTCCAGGTGGGGATCAGTCTCTCTCCAAGTAAAAAGTGATAGGACAAATGGAAATGACCTCAAAGTTGTGCCAGGAGACATCTAGATTGGAAATTAGAAGAAAGAAATTTCCCAAGAGGGTTGTCAAGCACTGGCACAGGGAGCCCAGGGCAGTGGTCGGGTCACCAGTCCTGGAGTTGTTTAAAAGACGTTTAATGCACTGCTTTGGGACACAGTTTAATGGTGGACTTGGAAGTCCTGGGTCAGTGGTTGGACTTGAGGATATTAAAGTTCTTTTCCAGCTTAAATAGTTCTATGATTCGATGATTAAATCACTAGGAGCTGCTTGTTAAAGATCAGTGTAGTTTTAAGCTTCAGATTCTTTCATTTGATACCCAGCAGGAGTAAAATTTCTATGCATTTGTGAAGATACTGGTGTTTAAACAGATGTCAGAAGCTTTTTAGGTATAAATGGAAATTGAGTTACAGATTATGATCGTTTAGGGATTTGAGTGGTGTATAATATCCAAAACTGCATCTGAGAAACAATGTACTGTTGAAAATAATGATCTTCAAATTCCTGTACACAGCAACTTTTAAGTTTTCTTTAACTAGATTCTTTTACTGATGTTATTAACAATGTAGTAGACAAATACTATGAACAAAAAAATTCAAATATTTGACATTTTCTGTTTCATCTGCCTGTGTATTTTTTTCCCCATGACCTTCCAGAATTTTGTATTTCTTTGCATTCCTCTTAATTTAAACCTTCCAGAGTGTCTAATACAATTCCTATATAGACTCAGCCTGATAAAACATCATCCACAAACACACCAGATAAATCATCTAGCTACAAAATGGAAGTCATATAATCCACCAAAAGTTAAGTTACCTGTTGGTATCCACTCACTCTTCTAAAAAAATGTGGAAATAAGTTACCTTGATGAGTTGTTTTGGAGGGCAATGCCTTTGGGCCTTTCCCTGTCAGGGGCCTAGGAATTAATTTTTATATCACAATTCCTTCCTGGTAATAGAAGTCAGAAAAAATTGCACATTAGGGCAGAAAAGGGAGCACAGGGATTATACAGTGGACTGCCACAAGGACAAGGAATTCATCTGCAAAAACACTTATAAAGAATGTTGTGCCATGGCTGGAAACATGCTTTGAAACTTCAACACAGAACTACCTGTACTTTGGAAAGAAATATCTCGAGCAAGTAAAAATTACCACACATGCATTCTTTCCACCATGCACCTTTACCCATAAAGTTCACTTCAGAAAATTCTGAATATTGCAATAATTTATGCTATACATCACACATTTTCAATATCAGTGGCAGATGAATTCTGTATGTATTTGGCAGTAATGAGAAGTAAGGAACTGCTTTTGCATCTACACACTAATTAACACACCTCTCTGGAAGTCAGAAGACTCAGTCTGATTTGTGTTTGCACTATTTGCTATTTAGATCTTCAACCTCAATTTATCATTATATCCCAATTAAATATCTTTTCCATTCTTAGACCTAGTTAAATATAAATATAATCCTGCCAAATTAATACATAATCAAACTTTTTCTCAAATTACTCTAAAAAGCCTAAAATGCCATTAAGTATTTGAGCTTTTATTGAGCTTCTTGTTTGTCAAGCTCGCATGGAAACCAAGGCATTCCCTGGAACTGAAATAGAAGTTATCAATCCAGCTCTTCACCCCCATTTGTGACCATTATCAACAGGTCATCTTCAGAGAAGTAATTTTTTTTAATCATTCTGAATGGAAATTATCTGAAAAAATCACATCTAAAGAGAAAAGTATCCATTATTAGCCTTCATTACTAACTAGATATGGGTGGTATAATCTATCTTTCAGGATTCTGTGAAAAAGAATTATACCAGTAACAAACACTGCAGCTTTTCCTGTGAATAAAATTATTCCCCTCACAAAAGTACCTTTGGATTTATTTTTTGCTGCTTATCTATTTTTGCCTAGGATTTGATGCATGCCTCGATCCCGGGACTTCAGAAAGATTGCATGAGTGTCAGCTGCATGAGTGTCACAGTTGAATACAGCCTTTTGTTTGCTTTTACCACAGGCCATACCATTTCTCCAGAATGAGATCTGCTCCTTCACAGCTCTGACTGAGATTTCTGTCTTTTGAATTGTTTCCAAACACATGCTGTTAATCTGACATGACTCAGATAAACCTTCTAAGTAAACAGTCTTCCCTTTTAAAAGCAAGATTCTGCTTCCCGCACACAGCTATACATGAGTGGGCACACAAAAGGTACAATGATTCCAGTTTTCTCTGTTGGTGGTCAGAAGCAGATATCCACGCAATTCTGCAGTCCTAGAGGAAGTGTAGACTGTTCACTTCCCTGGAAGGTTCTCCTGGCCACCAGCTGAGCACAGATCATGGAACTCTTCAGTTTTGTGTCCAGTAGTCCTGGATTAATTTACCGGTTTAGCCTATGGAAACATTACATCATTCTTTTATCAGGAATTTCACAGCTTAATTACATCAGCAGGAAGAACAATCTTCCTTGTTTTGAACCTCATGCATGCTGGTTTCACTACATGCCACCCAGCTGTTTAAGGAAGGAGTAAAAAACTGGTCTCTGTCCTGTCCATGCTGTATCACAGTCCTTTATCACACCCACCTTAAATGCCTCTTTTGCAGACTGAAGAATCATAGCCTACGTAGTCACACCTCATTGGGAAGCCACTTCACACCTTCAATGGTCTGTAGAGCCCTTTCTGAAGTCCTCCCACAGATGTTTTGATATCCTGCATGTTTTGCTCCAGACATAGATGGATTCCCACAGTGGCATGTTTTGCCAGCATGCTGAAGTACCTGTGGTTAGACTAAGTGCATTGCTGGGATAGCTCTGAGCTAACAATCAGAATATGCACCTCAAAGTTGAATATAATATCCCTGTAGATAAAATCTGCCCTGGCATGTGGCTTAGCTCAAGCCATGTGCTTTAATGTCACAGGAATTCTGACCCAGCCCAGTATACCTGCACAGTTATCCAAACACACAAATATAGACAGAGGCAATGACATTTTGATAATGCTTCTTATCTGTCTGGATTTCACTCAGTTCCTGTTGGCCCAGTCCTCCAGCCTGTGCAAGTCCCTCTGGATGGCTGCTCTCTTCTCAGGCATGTTGATTCCATTTGGTGTCATCTGCCAACACAATTAGAGTTGCCACCTTCAGGTCAGAGACAGAGCTATGAAACATGACAAATCTCAGGATAAACCCCTTCAATACCCAACTTGTTTTGGACCAACAGCCATAGTATAGCTCGCTCAGCCACCTTTTTACCTACCTGGTATATATTATGGAGTAGCTACATCTTTCATACGTAGAATGGAAGAAGGCAGTGGGTGGCTGAAGAGAGAGTAAGATGTTGTACAAGAGGTATGAAAATGTGAATAGAATCCTATCATCCTGCTCTTTAAAGCATCAGTCCTTATCACTTATAGGACAAATTCAGTAGATTTTCAATTATCAGGAAGTTATGTTACTGTCTATTATAAACACAATAGCCCTAGCAATGTGAAGATCTACTTTCAGCTATTCAACAAATAAAACATATTTGAAAAAGGGTTGTGGCCCCAAATCTGCTTTTGGTAGCACACATTCAACTCTCTTGACATTATCGTACTCATAACAGAAATTTATTCCAATTAATGCATTTTTTTCCTTTAGACATTCTTTGTGTTTCCAATAGCACCGGTGCTCTTCAAGTTGGTCATTTTATGTCAACTAGTGACAAGCCAAGCAAAGAGCTCTCAGGTATTTCTCAGGCACTAAACAGGTCATCAGATGCCAGGAAACGCCTGTTCTATGAGTTATTAATACTGAAATAGCAGTGCCTGTTAATAATAGATGAATATCATCTTTTCAGAAGAGGATTGGTCTTTTTGACACTAATGTACTGGATTGAATGAGACTTTTCATTAATTTCATGTAATAACTTAAAGTCATAAAGAATAGAATCATTTATGTTTGCAAAGACCTCTGAAGGTCACCTCATCCAGACTTGGACTCAAGGAGAGGTAACTTAAAAATTAGCCTGGACTTCTCAAGGCCATGTCCAGTGAGGCACACAGCAAATGCTCCAGCCCAGGTCCGCTGTGGGGCTCCCTGCTGAACTCACTCCTACAGGAGCACTCTTCTCCCAAAGTGCCCTTCCAAGAGTTGCGTAGAGGAAATAAAACATTTTCCTTCAACCTGCTGGTTGTTCTTTTGCCAATACAGCCCATCATATTGTTAGGTTTCATGGCTGCAAGGACTCACTACTAATTCATGTCCAGGTGTTTATTTATGAGAGCTTCCAGGCCCTTTTGGCAGAGCTGCCAACTGGACAGTCATTTCCCAGCCTGGACTGCTACATGGAGTTCTTCCATTCCAGGTTCAGGGCTTTGCACTGCTCTTTGTGGGACTTGATGAAATTTCTAATTCTCCTGCTGGTTGATATCCCTTTTCTGTACTATCACCTCATCTCCCTGTTTTGATGCCAATTGAAAACTTTGTTTGGGTTATGCTTTGTCCCATTGTCATTGGTAAAAATGTTAAGCAGTGTTATGTGCTACAGGGAATATACCACAATTTTCTTGTCCAGACTCTGCCTCACCTCCACTCCTAACTGCCCTCACACAATCTGTCACAGACAAAAAAAAAAAAAAAGAAAAAAAATTGGCAGTAGAAACTAGAAAATCTCCCCATTTCACACATGAGCAGCACCTCATGAGCTATGCTATGGAAACAACATATATAAGTAAGATAGCTCAGCCAAACAAAGATAACCCAAAGCCAACATTAAATAGGTGGGAATATAGCTTTTCACAACTTGATTTTTAATTTCTTACTGTGTTTTTGTACGGTGTTCCTAACAGCAAAAGATGTAGGTGAAACTGTAAAGCCAGTAATAATAATAGAAGGAGAGGAGCTCAGCCAAAAAAGCAAGTTGTCCTTAAAAGGAGGTTAAATTCATAAATACAGACCATGTGTAAAGCGGTAAAACAAATTTAATACTTACTGAATAGTGTCACTGATATAAAAATAGAGCATGTTGCCTCATGCTTAATGGATCATATCAGATTCAGAAAAAAGGTTTTAGATATTTTTGTTAGTTCAAAATAGTCATGTGACACAGAACATTCACACTGCCCCATGTTGGTAAACAATCAGCAAAACCAAGCAGCTTTTGGAGAAAAACTGAAAAGTGCAATGTGCAATAAATGAGTTTTTAATATTGGGATGGTGATGAACTCAGTCCATTTGATCTTCTCTCAAACCATGAGATATGTTCTATGTGGCACAAAAGCAAGTGGTATTTTCCTAGAAAGAACACAGAATCATAGAAAAGTCTGGATTAGAAGGGACCTTAAAGATCCTCTAGTCCCAAACCCCTTCCATGTGCAGGAACACCTTCCACTATACCAGGTTATTCAGATCCCTATCCAGCCTGACCCTGAACACTTCCAGAAATGAGGTATCCACACCATCTGTGGGCAACTTGTGCCTATCACCCTCACAGTAAAGAATTTCTTCCATATATCTAACCTAACCCTGCTCTCTATATTTTGAAGACATTCCCCCCTTGCACAATCACTAAATGCCCTTGTAGTATCTTTAGGTACTAGAAAGTGCTATAAGGACTTCCTGAAGCCTTCTCTAGTCTGAACAACCCCAACTGTTTCAGCCTGTCTTCACAGGAGAGGTGTTCCAATCTGATCATTTTTGGGGCCTCCTCTGGACTTGCCCTAACATGTCCATGACCTTCTTATGTTGGGAGCACCAACTGAAAACTGTAAATAGTTCTGCAGATGGGAGCTCACCAGAGCAGGAAAGAAGGGAAGAAGTGCCTTCCTCAACCTGTTGGCCACAGAACAATGCCAAACTTGTCTTCACAATATCTAAACCCCTCTCACAGTATCTAACGCCCTCTCTTCCTTCTCCAAGAGAGTGTTTAGTGAAAACCTTACGACACCAGAAAATGCTTTCTTTGCAAACCCTTGTGTAGGGCAATATAGGAAGGATTATTTAGGTGATGGGCAGCATAATAATCCACTGATAGCCTTCAGAGGCTACAGTAATTTACACAGATACTGAGGTTGTCTAAGATGTGCCCACTGACTATTTCTACTCAGGATTTCTATAAGAAGTACTGGGTAGCTTGAACCTGGAAACCTTGCAGATTGTGAGTGATCATTCTCTATTTTCTAAGGAAAAGCAAGATCCAGCAGAAAATCATAGAATAACCTGAGCTGAATGGGACCCAAAAGGATCTCATCACAGCACAATCAACCCCAAGAATCACCATGTACCTGAGAGCATTGTCCAAATGCTTCTTGAACTCTGTCAGGCTGGTGCAGTGATCACTTCCCTGGGGAGCCTATTCCAGTGCCCAACCACCCTCTGGGTGAAATAAATAAATAAATAAATAAATAATCAGAATCATCAGAATGTTCAGAGTTGGAAGGGACCCACAAGGATGATCAAGTCCAAATGTGAATGCTGCCAGGTGTGAGAGGTATTGGAGACTCAGATTTCTCTAATACTAACATTGCCCTGTGGCTGCTAACACCAGTGCCAACAGGAGGCAAAGAAAACTTTTCCTTTGTCTTAAGCTTTGAAATGCAGAGGAGCATCTACTTGAGCAGTCACAACATCTTGTGCTGTATTTGATGCAAGGAAGAAGGACTTGATAAACTCAACAGTGTCCCAGATTTGCTGTTTTAATTCTCTTCATTCATTATCAGTTAAATCTCCTTCATTTCCCTTTTGAAATGGATTGTAAATCCTAGATAGGCATTCTCAAGGTTCAAAGCAGCTCTGCTTTTTCAGCTGAGATATTTTTTTCAAGAAATACTAATACAAGTTATAACCATTCATCCTGGTTTTGTGCCAGGTTACTTGGTGAATGCATAGAATTAGACGTTCCTTTAATCTAATTTGATGCTTTGCCAAGGTGGGCTATTTTTATTACTAACCTTCTGTCATGCCTGCTGTACAACAGTCCAGAAACCTCTCAAGTCTTTGGCAGAGCAGCAAGGGAGACTCTCTGGCAAAGGAATAAGAAGGACTCAAAACCAATGGAATTTAAATGATTATGGAGAACATTAAAAAAACTAAGTGACTAGATTGCTTAAAGATATCTCGATGACACTGTTGCATACAGCAGTGGGAGTTAGTGCTTGCTAACAAAGTATTTTTATTATTGTTAGGGTGGGCACCCAGAGGCAAATATGGTGATCAGTTCATACAAAACCAGGTATCTCCACTGAAACAACTGTGTTCACAGTTATATTACATCCTCTTTTTCTGATGTTTCAGTAGATATCAACAACTGACTGAACATAAAATAAATGTGCTTTCATTTAGATGAGAAACGTCCCAGTCGTCCCAAATCAGTAATTTTCTGGGCTTCAAGAAATCATGATCTTGTTTTCAAATACTTGTGCTCTATTTTCACAACATGAGGGTTGGTATTATTCTCTATTCCAATTCCAATTTGTTTTTCTATTTTATTTATGTCTAGCCCCTCCTACAGTAAATCTTCCCACCTAAAGACACATAAACAGCTCATAGCTTCAGTCTAAAATGCTGTGATTAATTTGTGACCCACTGTTTTGTTTGGAATTACATGAGGAATACCCCATTTTTTTTCCTTACCAAAAAATATTGACAATATTTTGGATAAAATACAATTCTTTTGAGGAAATTGAGGCAATCAATCTTTTGTAGTAAAACTTCATGAGGATGCCTGTTAGCAACTTTCTCCTCAAGCATAGCTGTGCAGAGGTAGATGACTTCCAGTTCAGAATTTGCTTTATAGCTTCAAATATTCTTCATGTTGGCTTCCTACCCTTTAAAACAGGCAGTTCTTTTTGGCCTTTGAAACTCTGAAGTCAATAGAATTATATACATGAGAAGATCAGGCTGAATGCAGTGTTTCTGAGGCACAGTAATATAATCTGACTTTACCTCTCAACAGTCAGGATTTATGTTTTATTTAAATAGAAAAATCAGCACAGAAAGATCTCCAAACTAAAGAACTGCCTTGGCCCTCAGGAATTCAAAGTCCAGGTATTTTTATTTCACATGAACTCTCTGTTAAGCTGTATAAAGTATTTCAAGAAGTATTAGTCAACTAATGCCAAGTTAGGTATCTCATTAATTTTTAAAGTATCTCCCCTGTTAACTTTTTATCAAAGTACCTGCTCTATCATATTAAGCATTATCTGTCTCAGGTTATATTTAAAATAAGGAAAATAAAATGGGAAATGGCTTACTAACAAAAACTGAAAGAGTCTCTCAAAGTTCACAGATTCAAAAAGTTAAGGTGAATTTATACAGGATCCCACTATTTTTTGTGCGGTCTTCCTAATATTTCTGTCAAAAATCCCAGTCTTTATAGGAAGTGGTTCCCTCACACACATTTCTCACTTTCATAGTCCCTGCAAGATTCAGTCAACCCTTGTAACACCACTTGGCAAATGCACTGACTGACACGACAGCAGATTAAGACCATTAATAAAATCCACTGCACAACCAACCTTCCAATGAGAATGTGCCCTGTGGTAATGGGGAAACTGTCAGTAGTAACTAAAAAGAAACAGCAAATCTACAAAAGGAAACTCATAACCATCTAACCTACGTAGCCTGCAGTAATGACCTAACTAAAATGATTTAACCAAATAATACAATATTTAACTTTCCGCAGTGAGAAGAGGAAAGAAGAAAGGCAGGCATACTAAAGAATTTAATTTTAGGAAGCTTGCTCAAGGGAACATGAATGTTATTGGTATTTATTTTTTATTCTTAGAAATACCTATGGGATTTGTAATTTGCCCTTTAACACTTTTACCATCAAGGCATTTTATTGGAGGGGGGAAGAAATAAATGTGGGATAGGAATATGGGCCTCCTTATTTTTCTATTTGTTTAGTAACAGCATGGTCTTCTCATGCTGTATACGCAGCCAGAACAGATATTTCACTTTCTATCAGGCAAATGGGAATGGAAAGATGGAACCTTTGTGACATTAGCTTTTGTCAGGGTCATTTAATGGACATCAGGCTAAGAAAACTTTTAAGGAGTGATTTATAAGAAGAAAGGAGGTCGAACTAGAGAGGAGGAAGCAGAAAGGTTTATTTGCCATACAGCCCTTATTATATTAGCACTGGAAAGCCTGGACTACAAAAGGTTGAGCAACGAAAATAAAATCAATAGAACCATTTGTATAAATTAAACTTACATTATGTGGCACAGCTACTGTACACAGCTGTACATTCTTCATGTAAACAATCTTCTTCCTTGGTTTAAATTAATGCCTGAGGAATAAGGGATACTCAGTCACTAGCAAAATGGAGATAGTCTTAGTGGCTATTATCATGGAAAACAGAGGATGTGGTAGTAGGAAAGAAAGAAGGAAAAGGAGCTGGGGAAAAAAAACATTCTTTTAGATCCCAATTTTCGGTCACAAGACAATGATATTTTCCCATTGACCTTAGCATTAATTCAGGCTGAAGGATGACTGAAGGATGAGGAGGGACAGGGTAGGGGTAAGTGGACCTCTTTCTCAGAATAATGTTGATTTCTGCACCTGGGGTTTTTGACCATCATTATTTTACCTGACTGGAGCAAAGTGAAAGGACACGGGTAAAACAAGAATTTATTCACTATGATACTCTATCTTCCTGTTCCTGTGACAAAAAACAGCTCTGTGGCATGCAGAAAGCTCCCCACACAGAAGGTGTTAACCTTTTGCAGTGACCCAAAATGGGGAAATTACTAAGAAAGGCAACAGATCTTCTCAGAAATTATAAATGTCACTCTTTATTACGCATAAAGAATCTCTTTCTTTACCTTATTTTGCCTTCCATGATCCATTTTAGCAGTGGGTGATACTGAATTTTTTGGAAAGCAAAGGATTCCAGGGAGAGAGATGTAACAGTAAGAAAAGCTGCAGATAAGCCTGTGAGTCACATTTTCTGTTGATCTAAATCACTGTCATTCCAGCTGTCTTCATCAGAGATACACTGATTTACACAGGCTGAGGACCTTGCCCTGTATTTCCAGGAATTAACAAACAGTGGATGATTCAAAAATTTGCATTATAGTTCTTATGTTATAACTCTATTTTCTTAGGAGAAGGAGGAGGATGCTTTTATGTACAGTATCTATGTTGATCCATGGTAATCATTAATCGTCTTTTGGTACATGATACCTCTCTTATTAATGGATGAACTTCCCAGCTGTAAATGACAAGATAAATTGATTGACCAGCTGGTAGTTTGGAGATACAGTATTTCTCCAAAGTATTCAAAGCTTGAAGTGGGGGAAGGGATTCATTTTGTTTTAACCAGGATTCAGTATTTCTTCATACAAACAGGACTAACAGAACAAATCTGATGAACACATCTAGGTTATGAAGGCAAAAAAGGAGCATTTTCCTTTAATTGTATATTCTGACTTGCAAAACACTTCCTCTCCTCCTCCCCCCAGCATACACATAGTTGATGTACCTTTGGTTTACTTTCGCATATTTTATGAAAAATGCATGATGAGCAGCAGCAGCAGGCAGCTGCCATCTGCCGGCAATTCCTCAGCCTGGGAGAGGGGGCTGTGCACTGACATTGATCCAGACATTTCAGAGATTACTACTGCAAATCAAAGTACATTTGGAAAAACAGAACAATAAATCAAAATTATCAGAATCTAATCTGTTAAGGGTCTTTAGGATACACCCCTATTGAAACTGAAATTCCCTGTCAGACTGACAGTAAGACAGTGATCCTGATCAAAGAACTTTGTTTTCGAGCAGACAAACAGAGAACCGAACCTGACACCATGTGCCCTGAGCAGGAATCCTTCTAAAAACTGTTTGTTTTATTTTATTTAGAAGCTGGGAGGAGAACTGTTGGGGGAAGGAGAGAGGCTGCATTTCTGAAATTCTTTCTTTGTGAATCAGCAGATAGTGGATTCTGAAGCTGGGAATGTTTCCTCTTGGACCGACTCCATCTCCTTTTTTGGTCTGCAAACGCTTGAGGTTAATGGTTGGGGTTGAAGAAGTTGAAGCACATGGTAGTGCTTTGAATATGAAAAGAGGAATTTGCACAATATGGGTGCATTAGTCATTTGCAGTTCACTAATTATCTGTTTTATGTTAATGCTAATGCTCCATGTAAGTAAAGTAAATTAACACGATAACATAAAAGAAGCAATTAATGGAATATATAACATTTGTAGCTTTAATAAAACCGATTTCATTCCACACACACAGAAAGTGGCTATTTAGGTCTCTGAAATAAATGAGGAGCTTGCTGAAACCTTGCTGCTCTAAGTAACACCAAGGACAGACTCACATGACATAATATTGTTGCCATGGTAACAGGGATGTGCACCAGTGGAATCATGCCCATATATCATTAATTTAGTGCTCTGCTAAACACAAAATAATACCTCTTCTAATTATATTGTGTCTTCGATTCTTAAGAATGTAACACCATTATTACCTAGAGTCAACAGTAGGACATTTGAGGCACAATGGCTATCAGAACATACAACTTAACCAGAACATATAGCTTGTTTTACACTTTCTTGGATTAAAAAAAAAAAAAAAAAAAAAAAAAAAAAAAAAAAAAGAAAGAAAATCCAAAGAATCCACATCCACAAGTCTCCCATATCCACAAGTCTCTCCTAATTCTCCTATATATGCCACAGAGGAAGCTAATTGGATGTGTGCCATTTGGCAACATCCTTCTTTACAGTCTTCCTGAGGCTCTGTGATATCAACCACTTCCCAAAGCCTGGAGGCTCAGCTTGATTTAGAACCGCATCTGGTGCTTTTGGGAAGCACGCTTGATATCAGCAATCACACTGCACACACACAACTTCCCGAATATCACATCCATACCCAGAATGCTCACAGCAGCAGCCAAAAAAGGAGGAGGAAAAAAAAAAAAACAGCATAAAGAGCTGTGACTAAATTTACTGATGAGAAAATGCTGATGTTGGTGAAGCCACAGGATGACTTGAAATGTTACTAATGTTATTAAGTCACCTTAGAGGAAATCACCCTGCAGACTAATGTAAGGAAAGGATGTTTTATGGCACAAAGTATTTCATTCAGGTGATGAATAGTTTCCAGAGGATCCATGAGTTTCAGGAGGTTGCAGGATCTCACACTCCTCTCAATCCTGTTACCTTACTTCTGTCACTCACTCTAATTCAGTCAGGTATTTCAGTGCATGTAGTGGCAACACACCATGTGGTCTCACTGAAAGCAAGAGCACAACTTATCTCCACAACTCGTCAGTGTGAAAATGCCTTCTGGATTTGGAGTCACAGAGCTTTATTTTCTATACCTTGATCTTCAAGCACATCATACTGCTTCCTCCTATGTGGGTTTACATGACCAGCTTGCTCATTTTGAATCTCAGCTTCCATCTGATTTGCAGAAGGCCAGACAACTCTGTTGAATGACAGGCTAATTTCACATTTCATTTCTCTCGACGGAAGGGAAATCTCCAAAAACCTGCATGTCCCCAGTAACCCTTCTCACATTCCAGCCTGGCTGACCCATTTTGCAGGACAGCACTCAGGTGCATCTCTCCTGTAGCCATCTTCTGATAGTCCTCCCCCAAAGACAAATATATATTTTGATTCTCTGCTTCACCAGGAGAGATGGAAGGATTTCCCCCATTTTCCTCACCACCACCCTTCCCCATTAATCTCAAACATCTATTAAAAAAAGAAAAAAAAAAAAAAGAAATACTGCACAGGGGGCTAGGGGGTGGTCTTTAATATTCTTTTATATTAATTCAGTTTGTAACCTCAGTTAAATGCTTGGTTCTCTTGAGGGGAGACATAATAATCATCAAGTTACTTGTATGTATTTGAGCTCTATTTTTAGCACATCTTAAACTCATGGAGGATTTTTTTTTTCCTGAAAAGACGATGCAATTTGTATGCAGTTTTCCAAGTGATTATTCTGGGGGACATTTTTCTTCAAACAATGATTACAGTCCTAACAAGCTTCAATACCTCCCATCTCTTCACGACGTGGATTCCGAGGACCACACTGTCACCTAGTGGAATGCTCCTGCAGCCAGCCCGGCACCCAATAAACCCCGGGGTTGCCCGGGAGCTCAAGTGCTGTGCTGTGCTGGTATATGCAAAAAAACCCTCCAATATAAATAAACAATTGTTTAAATAAATAAATAAAATCACAGACAAGCTGAAGAAAGTCAGTAGGCAAAGTCTGGGACTATCTGTTACTGTTGTTATCTCTAAGCAACCAAAAGCATCACTTGTATAGTTCTGTTTGGAAAAAATATGTTCTCTTACACAAGGACTTGTGTCATTCACAGCATTGTAAATAAGAGCTATATGCATGAATGGGTAGGAGTCTCTCTCTACATTGCTAAATGAAAATCCACTCCAGGCAAACGCTAAATAAAATTTAATGTCATGTACTTCTACTTTCAGTGCCTGCTTCCATTGTACACAGTATAGAAACAGCATGTGACAGAGCTAAGTAACATGCTTTGCTTTCATCCTATTTTAAATTTGATTACTCCAGCTTTTATATTGCTGATGCATGGCAGGCACCTGATATTTAATATGATATGATATTGAAAAGGAAATTACTCCTACGAGTAGTCTTAAGTAGCACTTACTTCTAGCTTCTGCTTCTTCCAGACAGGAGCCTTCTGACAGACCTTGGATTACAAGATGGATTTGTCTAAAATAACCTCTGATTTAATAAATCAACAACAAGAATAATCAGCAGCAAAATTAGGACATTAGAACACTGTACTCTGGACCAGACTGTCCAATACCTGGCTAGATCCAGTGCTGCCAATGAGTACATGAGGTTCCTTTGTCTAAGAATCTAGTTGAATATTTCTTGCTATTAATCTCTGCAATTTTTGGCAAGGGGAGAGCACAGGAACAGACTGTAGCTTTATTCTCATTACCCAAATGCAGAGGCTGTACAAGAATCCTCCCAGCTCTTAGTAAAAGGCAGATTTTCTTTCCTTGGTGCCCAAAGGGCTCAGAAGTTTCATTATTCAGTGTTCAGAATGTTCCCGAAAAACCCTAAAATGTCTACTAGTGTTCAGCCAGGCTGTAAGACTGTTTGTGTCCAAGCTCTCATAAAGTATTCTCTGAAGACCATTTTTGCCTTCTTTAGAGCCCTTTTATACCTTAAGGTTGGCAAAGAGAAGCACTATTATGACAGATTATCTGTCCTTTGTCAGTCTAGGCTGAGGTCCTTTGGATGTGACCTGAACAGAAGCGCACTGGTTCATTGTGTTTTCTGGAGTCTGGTAGGTACAATTCCTGTACAACAAAGAACTTCAGGCACTGAGGAAGGATAATGTATTGCAAACAAAACAAAGTATACTTTTATAGACTCTTTTTCATGTTTTAGAAATGATTTATAATGTAGTGATTAATAATGGTGTTTATTGCGACTGTTTAGGCAAATGTGACAGAACTCTTAGCAGCAGCTCAGCCATAGCGAGGAGAAGCAGAACATATTATTTTTCCAGAATAATGAAACTAGAAAAAATTAGGGGATACAAAGGGACAAGGGCTATAAATTTAACAGTCTTCCAATTATGCCATCTTGCAAAAATTTCAGCACACTCTGTGCCACAGCCAAACTTCTCTCATTCTTTCAGTATGCAACAAGACCCTAATGGGGGGTCATGAGGCAAAGATGCCTTTTATTCTGGCATTTGAAATTGCTTTCTGTGAAGTGCCTGGAAGAGAGATTCACCAAGTGAACCTCAGAGCAGACACGGGAGGACATCATCATCCAGTTGCAAATATTTCTGTCAACAGAAAGAAAAGCTCTATTTTTCAAATTGCATACCCTCTACAAATTACTCCCACAACTGTAATTAGGAACATGCCCCCAAGTACAAATAAAACATACTGTAAAAAGCAGAATTTCTCTCCAAGATTTGACAGGGACACTTTGTGAGAGACTTGCTAGGTTTCTTTGTACTTAAACTAATAAATTGGATCCACACTAACAGGGACTTGATGTAACAAATTAAGTCACTGAGACCTGAAGGTTTCCTATCATAACCAGCTGAATTACACTATCATATGTATCTTTCATATGAAAATTAACAGTCCACCTCACACAACATAGTGTAGGTAATTTTATTTCAGTCCACCTTTAGCCCACCTACACAAAAACCTTTTAATTGCCATTAAAAACTGAGTATCACCATCGCAGGATTGGTTGTGCATCTCTGCTCTTTTGTGAAACATGATGGTGCTGCATGAATTTCTCTTAATGGCTGTGGTTCTCAAATATTCTTTTTAGGTCAGTTCCAGCATCCTTCAAAATCAGTGGAAGTCCTTCCTTTGATTTCAGTGGGAGCTGGATGAGATCTGTAATTTATAAATTACTAAAGCAGTTGGAATTTGAGACAAGCCCTGGGATTGAAATCTTCAGACGTCTGAGATAACTTACAATTACTGTATCTGAGGAAGGGTAACATGGGATTTTATTGCATAGCATTTTCCCTAGGTACTTACAGTGAATTATTGAAATAAGACATATGGTTTTGAACAGCGTTACATTCAGCATTGCATATTCTGAACATTTCTGGGTTTCAAATAAAACAGTGTGACATTAAACAGACATGATGTCTTTTACCAAAGGGTCTCACAATGCTTTAGAAGCAGCAATTAAGCTGGCAAGGTATTTAAGTGGTGCTACAGATGGTCACTAAGGCACAAAGACATTTCCAAGGTCACTCAATAAATCAGTGACAGCAACAGAGCTAAACCCCAGGCATCCCTGTCTCCCCACTGCAGCCACATGTAGGGCCAGCCTGTGCCTCTGCTCTGTGGTTTCACTGTTGCCCACACTTTTTTTTTTTTAATTTCGTGGAGTTTTTTGTGAGCACTGGATGTTTGGTTTATGAATCGAGCAAGCTAATCTGCTGATGTAAATTGGCTGGATTTGACTGACTCCTGAGCAATGCATCATGTGCAATGCAGCATTTGCATTTAGCTTTGATACAGAATGATGTGAAATATGACAGTTTGATGCAGTTGGCAGCCGTCATGCTTGCGTCCTGCAGGTCTGATTTAAAAGACACTGCCACTGACTTTGTTGGAGCTATAACAGTTGAAACCAGCTGAGGATCTGATGAAGTAATCTCCTAAAACCTTTGAAAAATACAGAAGCAGCTAGAATTTCAAACAAGAATGACTGATATATCACAAATCATAGTTGGGCATTTTCCACATTCAACAAACTCTTTAACTATTTACCTGCAGTTAAAGATTTGGAATGCAAATACACACACAAAAAAAAAAATTAAAAATTGATGCCTTTAGTTTGGTGTAAATACATAAATAAACAGAAATTGAGACTTGTTGAACTCAAAGAAGCCAGGAGTAAATTAATATTTGATACTAAATGTTACATTTTGAATAGTAAAAAAAAAAAATTAAACAATCCTCACAATGCCCTCTAATGAGACAATTTTAATCTTCCATAATAAATTCTTAGTTTAGATGAGTAGAGAACATTTGCAAGGGGGAAACTGAGACTGAGAGTTGATGACCTTGCCTCTGGACACAAACCAGGTCAGTAGTGGAGTAGAGTTTAGATTTTACCATTTCTCAAATCCCTGTCCCGTATTCATTCCTCAAGAGCCCAGGCTCCTAATTTAGGAGGCATGTATTTAGCGACACACTGTCAAAACAAGTCATCATTTTTCAGGAAGAGATAATGTGACTGGAATTTACAAGCACCAGAACCTTTGCCATGTTTGATCATCAGCATAAAACTCTGTCTGCCTCCTACTGCCAGATTTCCTCAAACTTGGAACTTTTCCATAAGCACGATTGCACAGCCCAGTAAGTCACCATTTCCTAGGTCAGCTCTTCTGAGGTTGAACCCTCACCCACCTTCCACATACAAAGAAGAAAGGGAATGTCTTTGTGGGATTTTTTACAATTATTTCTCAGACATACAAGTTTACCTTTAAAATTAAACCATATAACATATTAAGATTGTTTTAAAAAGAGAAATACTGTGTAAAGGTTATGGCCTTTCACATTAGCTATAAAAATACCTTTTGTTTCTAACTCATGACCAGTATACAACATGTGGCCATATTCTGAAGGGCAAGAGAGTGTCTGGATGGTAACCAAATGTTATCTCATTCTCTGACTATTTTCAAATATTCATTAACATGAACCCAAGCTTGTAAAATGAAATAATTATTTTAGTACTTTTATCATCATTCACAACATAGCAATGGCATGCTAATGAGCAAGAAATAGTCTCATTGCAAAAATAACCCCATTGCTGTAAAATACCTGAGGAAAACTACAGGAAGTTGGAACTAACTCATTTCAATGGAACTGTACAAGACAGACTGGAGTAAATCAGAAGGCATATGATGGTTATATTATAAAAGCATTCCCTTATTGAAGATTTGTATTCTATTGAAGTCATAGATATGTTCTTAGCTCCTCAGTTAGAGAAAAAAGGGTGAGTTCTTCCACTCCAAAGCCCCTCGACCTCATTATGATAGGAAATATTTTCATGTTAGAAAAATAATAAATATCATTTAACTAATCTGCTTCTAAGTATATATGAACTTCTGGCATCTATAGCTGTAAGGAAGTAGATTGCAACTAAATTTAGGAGTACATGCAGGGTTAAAAATGAAGAGGTCATCCACTAGAACAGAATTAAGCTTATTCCCATTTTCCTTGAAATGCATTTGTAGGCATGGTAAATTTTCCCAGACATATCTTCTGAAACCAAACACTCCTTTTTAATTTTTCTCTTAATTGAGGTTGTTGATTCTAGATGCTGTGGGAAAAGAATTCTAGCAGCGATTTAAGCAAGCACCCAGGACCCATGTAAACATTTATCCTTCTACAAAGTGTGATGCTATTTTTTTGCAAACATTTCCATCTCTTTTATGTTCCTTGGTGCTACGCTATTCAGTCCCATATGATTTTTCCCATTTTCTCAAAGGCTACAGTCACTTTTTATTGCAGTCAGCAGTTTTGCTTAATTTGTAGGACAAACGCTCTTAGCATTTGGGGTATCATTCTTGAATTTAAATTTCACAAAATGTACACTGAAATAGGCTTATTTCATTGTCTCTGGTACAGAATTCTCCACAGTCTTAAAGGACATAATTTACTGGAGCACCAAAACTCCACACTTGGAATTCTATCTGGAGACTTGATCTTCAAGAATAGATTAAACAAGGAGTTAATTTGTTTGAATAATTAAGGGAAGTTCTCCACTTAAACACCAAAAAATGAACTGATAGGCTCAGCAAGGATTCTGCATATGCTTAGCATTCCACATATTAGTGTGGGAGAAATGAAATGTTTGAAGATTAATTTTGATATTTGTGAGATAAATGTCCTTCTGTAGGATGACCATCATGCTAAAAGTGAAGAAGGTTTTTGCTAGGTTCTCAAGCTGAATGTTTGAATTGTGTCTCTTTGGTGGACATCAACAGCTTCTGAAAATCAAGAAAAGTTGAGAAAAATCATGATCACAGAAAACAGATGAAAGGCCTTAAATAATAATTATTCTGTGTATAATGTCAGACCTGAACTCATTTGCTTGCAGGGTAGTCAAACAAAGGAGTAATAAATGACAACTAATCCATCCCTATAAAGTGAACTGTGACCAGTTGTGTGTTTGAAGAACCTCACTATGTACAACTTGATACTGGGAATTTTTCACTATGCCATGATAAATATGATGCATGTTTACCATCACTGCTTCCTTTCACTCCATCTTGACTTCATTCCACTGGAAGTAAATTTGCATCTGGCACATGGATTATAATGAATGGTCATTAAACCTTAATTATCATATGAATCTTAATTATCATCTGTTTATAATAAACGTTCTGGGACAAGGCAGTGCTTAAAGACCAGGATGTGCCAATATTTCAACTCTGAAGACTTGGCTATGATGAACAACTGGTGGTAAGAGATGCTTAGGAATTCACTGGAACAAAGCAAGTGAAACATTGTGGAACGAAAGTTTGCAGTAGTAAAGTAAAGAGGAAAGGAGAGAGAAGGAGAGACAAAATTTTGAAGAAGAGGCATACTTTGAAGTCATTCCTGAGCTCCTGAAGGTCTCTATCTATTGCTCAAAAGCTTAAAAGAAAATGCAGAGTAATAAGGCAAGAAAATTATTTGAAGCGTTTCATTGCTCTGAGCAAAAGTTATGAATGAATGGTTTGGGAATGGTGCTTCTTCCTAGTGGAGAATTAGAAGACAATGAGCACTTGCCAAAGCTGTCTGTCAAAAAGGCCAATAGTACAGGAGCAGACTCTGAGGAGTTATGCCCCATGCCCTCTACTTGTCAGTATCCAGACTGTTCATGTCCAAGGTAGATGCTTGCATCTACTCAGATGAATCCCATCCAAGGCACTTGCTGCACGTGAGCCAAGCATGTGAGGCCCAAGCACAGCAGTCAGTCAAGAGCCCAGAGACAAAGGGAACACTGCCAGGGCTCAAATAAGATAGACTGGGATTAAAATGTCATCTAAGACATTTTAACTATAGCCTGTCCATTTAAAATGTCATCTAAGTTTTAGTGCTCTTGAGAGAGTGAAATAATTCACCTGTTAATTAAAATGAACAGGACCTGACTAATCCCTCTGTACTTCTATGTAAGTCCAACCCCCCAATTCCTCTCACTTTCAAATGTTCACAATTTTATGAATCTATAAACTGTGTTCCTTGAATATATATTTTAAAATTTGAACCTAGATAGGCTGGATTTTTAAAATTTGCTCATATCTTTGAAAATGCATGATTCATAATCGGTGTATTTCAGAATATTTCTATGTCTTACCCCAACTCACTCTACATTTCAGTCTTTCTCCCTGAAAGATGCCCAATTAAATCCACGCTTCTGCAGCCCACAAGTCCCCATGATCTCAGCTGCACCACAAGACTCATGAGTCAGGTGTTATAAACTATAATCACCTCCCTGGAAGAGGGATGAGTGCAGGCTCAGCCCTTGAAAACTCTGGTTCATTACCCCTCCAGCTCCTTGGTGGTGAGGAACAAACACTGGGCATAGAGGTATCTCAGACTCTGTACCTGTCTGTAGCCTCAGCCAATGAGCTCTTTATATAACTCTGTATAAAACCTTACATTTTTGTAGTAAGAGTCTCTAAGGAATAAAAGGAAGCTCCTTGAATATCAGTATTATACAAAAAGACCATTTCTTCTCATAGGAACATCAGTCTCACTTGCAGCCCTTTCCCAGGGAATCGCCAGAAGCAGGTGATCACATAACACAAGAAACACAATGCCTGCCAGACAGAACCCAGAGCCATGACAGATAAGGATTGTAACAAACCTGTGGCATGAAGCTTATTAAATCTTTCAGAATTTATATTATCATTCACTATTGTTGATGGGGACATTCCTGAGAACTACATAAACATCCAGCTACCTTTTAATCTTACAAAGTCTTCAGCCTTAAAAGCATTCTTTCTAAGAAGTTTTAATATTTACCAGCTCTGTGCAACAATATATTTCTTTTTATCTGTTTTGAATTTACCACCTTTTAATTTCATAAAAGCCCCCATATTCTTATGTTATGAGACAGAGAGAACAGATGCTCCTGATCTATTTCTTCTATTCTTTTTATTATTTTGCATTTTTTTATCACATTCCCTTATTTGTCTTTTTTATCCAATGCTTTCAATTTCTGTTATGAGTTTCTCCACTGCTCTATTCATTGTATAAAATAAGATTAAAAATGAAATAATTTTAAAATACTTACATCAGATAAAATAGCTGAAGCATATAATAATAAAGTTATAAACATTTGTGTTCTTGAGGGTTTTTTTTAATGTCTCCAATGATACCAAGGATGGAAAATATTAGCAACAAAGTATTTTGTTTCAGACAATGACTTCAATAAGGAAAATGAATCTTGTTGTTATTATGCATAAAAATATAGATAAATATATAAACCTACTTATTCATATACAGATATTTAAATATATAAATGTATACATGTCCATTCAATATGTTTGATTTACCTCCAGGTATTATGAGTCCTATTGCCACAGGTCAATTAAATGGTTGAATGAGAATTGTGGATATAAAGATTTGACAGTTCATGATACACCTCAGCATGTTCCAGACACTGAAATTTATTTGCCAGACTGTTTTAATAGAACAGACATTAATATGACAGAATTCTAGTTAAAATACAAGATTCATGAAGTTATAGAGCAAGTAACACGGTGCCTATAAACCTGTTTTGTTAGCAGGAAAATTAAGGATGGGTCTTACACCAGCTGCAGAACCCAATCTTGCAATCATCACAAATAAGTAACTTTACTCAAATGCATTTATCTTGGCCATGTTAGCTTTCTCATCTTTAATCTAGGCCCCTGCTTCATTTGATTTATTGCAATCATTACCCTCTTAAATCACAGCCTGAGACACCTTTTCAAGCTCAAATAGATAAATATTCTGCTTTCCTACAAGTAATCCCATATATTTATTTATTTTCTGACTCTGCAGTTGTCCTTTTATGTTATAAATGACGGTGAATGCTCTGTTTTTGAACAGTAAAACCGTTATTCAGTCTAGAATTTCAGCTTCCGTGTGAAACATGGATTGTAATATGGTTTACAGCACAATCTGTGGCCACATTAGTGTCTTAAATCACCACCAGATTCCATCTGTCTCTATTTGATCAACACACACAGAAAATGAGAGCCAAGATTTAACAAGCATTTGCTGGAACTTTTTATGAACTTGTCCAGTTTATTTTACACTTCAAATAGATAGAAGCAAAACCAGGAGTGAGGAACATAATCTCATGTGATTTAATCTCCGTTCCCATCACCCTTCAGCAACATGCTCCGTGTCAGTCTGTGCTCCAGGTTCTTATTTGCTGAAGCAGAAATGAGCTCGGGAACCACCGTGAGTACACAGCCTGGCATTGATTCTACTTCTTCCACACAACCCTGGGAGAGCTCAGGAGGAGGAAAGCTCCCTTAAAGAAGATGAGTGAAGACCATATTTGCAGTTATTCACTATCCTGTCCAAACCAAAGGACAGATCAATGGCCTCCATTGTCTCTGCTCACTTATGAGTTGTTGGGCATCCCCACCTTCACCTGGGCATCAATATTTGTGGAATCTGCTGAAATCAGGGCATGATTTCCCAGAGAAGGAAAAATCTTTTCTCTCCTGCTCTGTTCACTTGCACCACAGTCAACACAGTTGGATTAGTCAGCAGTGTCTATCCAGCATCTGCAGTACAATATCTTTGACTGGGAAAAGACAAACATCATCTTTTCATGCAGTGCAGATAGCAGCAATTCCTTAAAAGTACAAACAAAGAACAGTGGAAAACTGATACCTTTCTGCACTGCAGAGGCACCTCCTTGACACAAATTTTCCTGGTTTCAGCTGGTTTAATGTAATGCATGCTGAGTTTCACTCCATTATTATAGAATATCTAAGAAGTGAGAATGCTGAAAGGAAAATAATAAGTCAATACTATATGAGTTCTAAAAATTTCCAAATTAGACCTGAAAATTTTTCTTTCTATTACAGAACAGAAAGCAAAATATTGGCAATTTTTAAGAGTCAAGCAGCTGCACAATTTTCATTCTCCACTGAAACAACTGGAGACAGTTTTTGCATTTTGGTTTATAAATTCACACCAGGATACTTTTATTTTTGAAAGTTCTTTAAAATGATATATACCCTAAGAATGAGTCCGTTTTATTTATTTTTTATATACCAAAAAATTCAAGCCCAGTTTTGGAGGTGTTATTCTGATGTATTCCTTACAGACAACAATGGCCATGCTATTGAAATTAAGTTCAATGTTTTAAATATACCTTTGTATCATATCAACTTTTATGGGTATGAATTCTTGAAATTACAGGTCTATAGTATATTTACCTCACCCACAGTTCTTACAAGAACAACTCTTTCTGCTGGTGTGAGGGAAGCAGGTTTGTGTGCAAGGAAACAGTGTATGTTTCTACAAAGATCAGTTTTGTCTCAAAGTCACGCTCTGTCAATGTACTTCAGGACAGGAAAAGTTGAAGACAGGCAGATGTGTCCCCTGCTTGCAGATTTGGGGATGGCAAATGCAAATTCAAGTCCTGTTTAGATCCACTGGCAAGGGGCTTGCCAGCAGCAGCAGCAAGCAGCAAGCCTTTCCTTGCATATATAAGATAAGGAAGAAATCTTGACTCTAAAGAGCCATTATTGGTGTAGCCATTGCAGATAATTTTTTCTTTCATATGAACAACCTGCAGTAAAATTCCCTCATAGCAAGGAGTTAACTTTAATTTGAGCCACCCACCCCTTTCTCCAGATGCTCAGCAGAAGGGATATCTGAAAGTCTGCTGGGAGCTCAGGGTCTGAGGCAAAGCCCAACAAAGCCAGGAGGCTGCTGCCCCAAACCAGAATGAATCATCCATCCTGCAGCATTTTCACACTTAAGGGTTTGCCCAGTTGGTATCAGCTGATCAGGTCAGGTAGCCAAATATTTATCACACCCCACTCCAGCCAGCCTGACCGCCTGGTTGCATAACGTGTCTGTGCTGCACAAAGGAAATGCTGAAGCCTGAGAAGTTATTCCAATTCAGGTTTGCGCTAACTCTGAACGAAAACTGCTGGCAACTGTTGTAATAAAACCTGACAAGCTGTCACTCTGCCTACAGCAAAGACAGAAAAGCTGTGGTTTTACACAAGGACCTGTCCAATTGAAAAAAAACAAACATTGAAACCACACATTTAAGAGGTTGCAATGAAAACTGACTTGATAATTAAAAGAAACTTTTCAATTGAACAAATGATATCACTTAGAGCTTTGTTGCCAGCTATTAAAATTCCTCAGAGGGACATTTTTAACCATGAATTTTAGTGTTTTCTGTAAGTGGCAGCTGGGTACACTGAAGACCAAGGCAGGAGGCCAGCACAGGGGATATGGGAGCTGGCTGCCTCTCGTGCCCTGCTCCCTCTTGACCAGGCACACAGCTGACCATTAGAAATGAGTGCCTCCAAGGCTGTCCCATCCTGGTCTCTCTGTCTGCTGACATTGCCAGAGGGTCGTTTTCAGATAGACACGAGAGTGCATCACAAATGCATAAACATGTCAAAACGAGACTGTTTAAAACTCTGTTTTATTACACTGGAGCTTGCAGCAGTGATCAGGAATGACTGATGAGTCTGGGTTTCGGGTTTGAGGATGGCCAAGTTTTCATTAAGTTACATCATTTTTGGCCTTGACCATTTGCTTTTATGTTTTTAAACTTTTTTGCTGGCACAGGCCTTTTTGATCCCCATCCAATTACCCATCTCAAAATAGGTTTACCTCATGCTTTTCAAGAGAGGTTTTATTAGCATTGTCTAGTGGTGAGAGGAAAGCTCAAAGAGCCCAGTTTAGCTTTTAGTCAGAAAATGCCATGCCACTGATGTATTAAAAAACACTGCTGTAAGTCAGAGGAAGAAAAAAGGGAGAAAAATAAGAAATAATAGTGATAAAAATATGAAATGAAAGAGTAGATTCTTCCATAATTAATAGAGCACAGAGCTCTTCACTATTAATATAAATTCAATTCAGCTACCTTTGTGTCCTGGACCTTCTTATTCTGTGTATGTAACTGTTTTTCATTATTAGCTGTTCCATCAAGCCTTTATATAAATGCTTTCTGTCATGAACCCATCTTACTCTGTCCTCTAGGAAACCTTTGCTCCTTCTAGGTGCAGAAGGGATAATGAAGTCATCCATTACAGGCTCTGGTCTACTCTGTCATACCCAGTTTATTCAGCAGAGAAGTGTCTCATGGATACAGGCACACTCTTGCAGTCCTTCCAGCAGGAGGTACGGTCCTGGCTGACAGTATTTGTCTTGATAAACTCCACAAGCCACATTCCTGTAGGTGCCTTTGCATGCTGCCTGCAGGCCTGCTGCCTGCCAGCTCAGGCAAAGGCACTCCAGGAATCAGCTCCCAGAACAGAATCCTCTGTATTCCCCCAGGCTGGATGGATGCTCCTGGCTCCCCAGGGAGCTTGGGGTTAAGGGTCCTATTCTGCCAATCTCTTTGCAAGGTGTTTTTTCAGAGTGCTATGCCCCAAAAACTTTCCCCTGTTCCTTGCCTGGAGCCCGTTTAAGCCAATAGCTGGACATTTTGTTTTGTAACAGAACTGTCTTTCCTCTGAAAGGTAGTTACTCTCCAGAGTCCTTAAAAATTACATATTCTATGTTACAAATCCAGACAGAAAGTCCAGCTATGCGGGGAAATTGGAAAAAAAGATTCCTGAAACCCTATAAATACTCTTCCTTCATTGGAAGATGGAGCTTAATGCTTAACATCAAGACAAAACTGAATGGACTTATTTTCACTTGGGAATGTCAATAATCTTTATTTAGAAAATTTTTATTCTGTGGATCATTTTAATAATGGCCAAAAATTCAGATTAAAAAAAAAAGGACTGAAATGAAGGGGCTTCCCCCAGAATATGGAAGATCCAATTTTCATTTTGTTCTAATTCTAAAATTCACAATTAAATCCCAAGAGATTCCTATCTGACATAAAAGTCCCCACAAAGTCCTAGTGAAACATGATGTATCACTGTTTTTAACTGGTTACAAGCATTCAAAATAGCTGACAAATTCAAAAAGCTTCATAACAGAAACAGTTTCTATCTCTGTAAGTTGAGAAGATGATTGAAGGGAGCAACAAAATGCATTTGGAATCTCAATTCACATTCAGAAAAACACTTAAGTACGTGCTTAGCTTTCAGCAGGGCCAAACTAAAGTTAAGTTAAACGTGGTTAATATGCTTTCCTGAAAAGAGATCATTTTCTGCATCATGTTGTTAATGAACAAATGGTGAGACTTTTTTTACACTACACATATAAATGAATCACAGTAATTTCCAACCAGCAAGTAATAAAACTATATTGTGAGGAATACCTTGCTAAGAAAATCTACTATGAAATGTTATGTAAAAATAACAGATTGTTCTGCATTTGATTTCTCCAAATGATCTCATTTAAATGTAAATTTTAACTAAGTTATGCTTCCCTTGGTGGTATTACTGTTTAAACTAATTGCTGTCTGTTAGAACTCAAAATTGTGTGTATGCAGCTGTGAATAATAAATTTCTCTCATCTCACTAAAGAGCTCAGGTTTGTCTCTCTTGATATCTCTTTGTCTTCATGGTATTATTAGAACTAGTTTTTACACCAAATAAAGTTCAAGAAAGGTAATATAGAAAATCTTAAAAATAGATTTTGTAAGAGATTAGGTAGGTCTCTTCCAAGAGAAACATCTGTAAGTTTGCACAATTTTACTTAGAAGTCACTCTAAGATCATTTACTCCTGCCAGCACAAAACAACCTCTTGCAAATCCGTGATGCCTTGCTTTTAGCTCCCATACACCTCATTTTTTTACTCTCATCAGAGCAGTTTGCTTTTTGCCAAAATTTACAATATGAGAAGAAGAATCAATTGGGTAGCTAATGGATAAATGGTATTACTATGACATATCTCCTTTTTTCCTAACAGATTCCCTCCAATTTGTAGCAGGGAATGCTGCACATTTGTGGTGTGGTTCGGATCCCCTGATCTGTGCCTTACAGTGGTGACCATGTGCAGAGACCAAGACCTGCCCCAGACAAATACACATCCAAAACCACTCCCTTTGGAGGCTTTGCAGAACTGTGCATGTTCCACCTGTCTCCAGTGCTTAGCTTGCTCTCCAAGAAAGCTACACAGCAGTTCAGTGGCTGCCATTTGTGCAGAAAAAAAAAAAAAAAAGAGCCACAATATATAAATGATTTGGTGTAGGGATGATGTAGGCAGAAAGTGGCAGGTGATATAATCTTTTCTGAATTTATAGTTCCTGAAGGGGGACCTTTGAGAATTTCCATTTTGTATTGTGATAATTTATTTGCAAAATTACTCAAAAAAAAAAATCCTAACAGGAATGCTCTAAGTGTAAAAACCAAATCTTGTCAGGTGCTTAGATGGTACAGCTACAAAAAACCCCAACCAAACAATACAAAATCTAAAAACCAACAAAAGACAAATTTAAAAAATCCACAAAAAATGCAGACAGATAAAACGTCAATGAGAGCACAGACAGAAAACAAAGTGTGAATTCCAGCTACTTCTGAGAAAGGGGAGACCTTAAAAAAAACCCTGTTACTTGAAAAACCAAGTGATCTGACTGGAATACAGTGTAGAATTTACACACATGATTTAAAAGCCAAACTACTGGTCCTCCTTTATGCATCTCTTGCCAACAAAGCTGAAATATTTTACTTTGCCTATTTCTTTTTTTTTTTCCTGCCAATGGTACAAAATAAATTAATTCATTCATCCTGCTGTCACTTTGCTTTAAATGAGGTTTCCAAATATTCATTAAAATTAAAATATGAGCTGAAGATGATAAGTTTTGACCAGAGGTAGGAGTTTTAATGATTTCAGAAACCATCAACTGGACAGAATCTTTCTACTTTGATAACCAATTAAAACCTAATCAAAGTGTAACCTCTCAGGGGCTGGTTATGAATTCATTGACACCTTGCACCTCATTCGTTGAACAGGAAACCACTTTGTAACTGGCACTTACTGGGTGACTTGTTGTCCATCTAAGTAGAACAAGTTTTAAGATTTAAAAGATTTCAAAACAGAATCTTTTTCCAAGACTTGAAGAGTGTGCAAGGTCCTTCTGCTGCTGTAGGTGATGGGGTGTGCTCCCAAGCTGGAATTGCTGGGATTCTTTCTACTTCCCACATGGGCTTAAGTTCACAGATTAAAACCCAACTTTAACTTTTCTTGGCACTTTCTCTAGGACTGTCAGCAATGACAGTGCCATTATTTTATCACTCTAGCTCATTTGCTGGTGGTAAGTATGTTTTAGGCTCCTGCCCACTGTACTAGAAAAACTAGAAAAAGCACAATGTGAAGAAATGGATCCTCCCACAAATGCTACAAACTTTATGGTTGCCAAACCTAACACCTATAGTTAATACACTCATGTAAAAATTGCACTCCAATAGTTACCAAGTCACCATAGAGCTACAATAAAGTGCTGCACCCCTTTTTATGTAAGTTCATGATCTCCCATATTTAGAGAAAAAAGGATAATGTTTTACAGCAGCATCCAGAAAAGGTTGATATCTCATGGTTGCTGCTGGAATGTAAACTGTGATTATTGCAGTCAATCAAGTTACATTTTATTTCTACAATGATTTTTTTTCCTCAGAATAAATAAGAACACTTCAATAACCATAAATTTTGCTCTGCTTTATACTCTCCTAAAACAAATGGAAATTACATGAAAGTGTATCCCAAAGATACAATGATAGTTTGGAAATTAATCAGGGAATACAAAATTATAGTTCTGACAACAGCCATTATATTTTCCACATTGCATAATGAAGTTGCTGCATAACTTGTTTTACTCCCTTTAAATCAGAGTTAAGACAGATTAGATTGAAGTTTTAGTAATGTTAACTTAAAAGATGCCCACTGAATCTTCACTAGCCTGGGACAAACCTAAAAAAGATTTTTATTTTATTTGTTCTTGTTCTTGGGAAGTGAAATTACATAATTCTGACAAAAAATATGTGCTTTCTCTTTGTCAAAGGAGACAGCACTTTTCACTTTGTAATACTGTCTTCATTGAATCAGATTTATCAGGAGAGTCAGCAATTGTTATATTACAAAATCAGAAAAACAGTGTAGAAAATCTCTTGAACAGCATAAAGCAGGATCTGTAGTGTGGAAACAGTAAACCTCAGCCCTCCTTTTGGAGAGTTGCTTGAACACTCTCCATAAATTCTACCTGAATATCTTTTTATTTGCTTTTGTGGACTGCCTTTGCAGCTATGGAACACTACTTAAATTGAACCAATATAGATATATCATTTTGTACTATTGAGGGCAATTTTCTTTAATTAGCATAATAAGAGGGAAATTACACATCTTAGCAAGGGCCACTTGTGCCATTTCCCTGTGTAGGCAGGTCTTTCCAGCTGATTATTTTCAATCAACCTGGAAAGCACCAGTGAACGAAGCTGCTGCAGTGGAGCAGCCTCACTTCCAACGTGATCCATTTCATACAGACATTTCAAACAGGGTTTCTGAGATCAGACCACATGAAAGGATTTCTCCTGACTGTTTCAGAAAGTTTGTGGTCTATTTGTTCATTTACAGTCATCATAGAAAGACTGACTCAATGACTGCATATTTTTAGTGGTTTGGATTTTTTTTTTCTCTTTTCAGTCTTGTGAGAGAAGATGAAAGAACAATCTAATTACTCTAGGATTAAACTTCTTTATATGAAGGACACTTCTCTGTGACTTTGAACATTAATACCGCTAGAAAACACAGAGACAATAATTGTCATTTACCATGCAGGTTCAGATGATGCAATGCACTGAATGAAAGGATGCAAAACTATAATTATATATGTATATATACACACACATATATGTCTTGTCAGAAAGTGAAAGGAATGTTGCAATAGCTGCTAATTAACTTTTACAGCATGAGTAAAGTTGGTAAAGTATTTTGAATTACGAGAAGGTGAAAAGCCTTGCTGCTTCTGAACTGTGAAAAAAGTGATATGAGCACTTTTGCCCCCAGAAAAATCACTCAAAGACCAGATAAACTTGTATTTGAAACTTGGCATGTGAAAAATGGCTAGTGATCCTGTTCTTTGATGCACTGTAAAAGACTTGGTTGTCAAGTAACACAGGGCAACTAGCAGCTACAGAGGCATAGCTCTGAACTTCTAAAAATATGTTGTCATATATGCACATTAAAAGTAAATCTAAGGATCTGTCACTGGAAATGTCTTTTAGCAATACTGCTTTTCATTTATTATGGAGGTTTTTTCATTTTCAGGAGATGGCTTCATCTTTGTTAAACATAAGAAAGAGAGCAATTTAAAGAAATAAAATTAATTTTAAAGAGATTCTAGAAACTGAAAAAATATAATTTTTGTTGATATTTTTTCACTAGACTATATAAAAAACCCTTTTTTTTTTTTAATTTCCATAGTTCCTTTATTTTTGAGTAGATGAATATGTTACTTTTCTCAAACAAATGCAGTAGAAAAATAAAGAAACTTTTGACACATACGTTTATATATTATCCATGTAGCCATGATTCACAAGCTTATAACAGTAGAAAACTAGGGCATGCACACCAGGACAAGGAGCTAAACTTTGACTTTGGCTAAAGGTTCTCATGTAAATAAGGCCTAAATAACCAGAGCTTGCTTGATAACTTTATCTAGACTGAGCAATGCCCAGCTTCACCAGGAATTTTATGAAGACAGTGGAGGAATGCTGACTGAGAAGAAAAATATGGAAATCTGCCTTGCAATATGAATTCAATCAAAACGTGTATGTACCACAGCCTGCATTCATTTTGAGGAATCTAAGTTAGATGAAAACTGAGTCTTATTCATGTCACAAAGTATTGCCCAGTACCTCTGGGCAAATGCAATGCAATGCAAATGCAATGCAAAATGCTGCATTTTATTTTTAAATGGCCTTTCTGTAAAAAAAAAAAAAAAAAAAAAAACCAAAAAAAAAAACCACACCCCAACCCAAAACACCAACGAAACAAAACAAGACAAAACAAAAATCACCAACAAAAATTCCATTTACACAGGATTTTTACAGTGGAAGTTTCATTCTACTCTACCCAAATTTTCAAATCTCCCAATTATTTTTTTATTTTTGGAGCCTTCTTCCCGCCTTCACATGAAGGACATCACCAATTGACAGTGGGATCATCCAATTTTCCACATTTCAAGTAAATCAATTTTCTTGGCACAAAGCATGCAGGATCATGAGAGCTTTGCCCAGTACCAAAGCAGTCCTGCCATAAAGCCATGTGTCACTCACACTGTTATTGCCCACAATCCTGAGGTATGCTGACATGCACTCCACAAGCCTTTGAGCCAAACCTTTCTGTTATTCATTACCTGGCTTTCCATTCTCTCCAGTACGTGTGCAAGATTGTAACATCTGAGGAAACATGCTATTTGCTTTTTATAATAATCAATATCAACATTCCCTCCAGGTTGCATCCTTCTCAAGTAAGAGCCTTCCAAGGAAAAAATAAGTATCACTTTCTGCTCCATTAATTAGCATTTATTTTGCAATGGCCAAAGGCAAGGGCACAGGGACTTGGAAAGGAGCTGCTTTTATAAACTTCAACAAATTTAGTGCCCATGCTTCTCTGGGCAAATCAAAACCAAGCTGCTTTTTGCCTAGAATTTTAAAATGTGAATTACTCACAAAAAGCTTCTCTGGCTTTGATTCTCCATTTGGATTACCTGCAATTGCTTGCAAGCACTTAGATGCAAATAAGCACCATTTCCTTTCAAGATCAAAGACTTATTGGATGTCAGATTTTATCTCTGACAATCACAGCTCTATATGCAGAAGCCTAATGCTGTATGTTCGTGCAGTCAGAGTTCTGCCTTTACTGTGTTAAACAGAAAGTAGGTCATTGCCACATAGTAAGTGAATGAGCATAACAGTAAGAAATCAATAATTCTCTCTTGAGGCTTCAACAAGAGAAGTAGGGAAAGAGATTGGATTAATTCTACTGCAACAGTGTGGTTGGTCATTATTCTTTATGTGGATCAATATGAATTGAGTCTGAGCTATTCTAAAACGTACTGTTACTTTCCAGAAGGCAGGGAGCTATTTTGGTGATGTGCTCAAACCATAATAGTTACATTTGTCAGATTATCCATTACACCTCACATCTCCATAGAAATTCTCAGTGCTCTGATGTGCTGATGGAATCATCTTGGGTACTTTTACTTGGAAGTGAGATAATATAGCTGGGGCTATTTTGGGCAATTTTTTAATGATCTTTATTATCTTAATGATTCTTTAAATAGTACTGAGGACAATTTGGTTGTAATTATCCCTAGCCATTTTGGCTATTTTAAAAATTCATTTACTGTCTAATCTGAGTGTATCATAATATAACAGGATTAGACCTTCAAATATCAGATGCCACCTTAATATTAGCAACAAAGTAGTTACTGCTCAGGTTTTTCTGCCTCTCTGAATTGTGCTTACTTTCTTTAGCACCAGAATTCTGACAGATACCTAAGATGTCTGAAATCCCAGCTGTCTCTTGGGAATATGCTTCATGGTGGTGTTGATGCCTGCTGATCTGATCCTGTAACAAATGAACAGCTTCTGGAACTGTTAAATTCCTTTTCCTAAGGACTAGGATTTTTGCTGGAGTGAACTGTTACTGAAAGAAGGAGAAAGATTTCAATGGATCTACAAGTATTTAAATCAGCTAACCACTTTTGCCACCACTTTCATGATTTCAGAAGGAGTTGCAGCCTTTCAACACCACATTGCAGGATGAAGCTCTGAGGAATAAAAGTTAAAAATCCCCTTACAACCTCTATCATAGAGACTATGTGCTCAGAATGTACATTCAAGGAAGTGTTTAGAGATGCATAATGTATGCCATGAAAATGTCCTTCCTCCTTTTGACATTGACACAGATTGCCTCAACCCGTGGCAGAATTCTTCCCTCTTATAGCTAACTTCTTTTCTGTTTATTATCTACCCTGTATCTAATGATAGTGGGTGCAATGTGCAGTCATTTGGACCAAAGCAGTGTTCTTATATTCATATTCAGTAAATGGGAATGAAACAAGGGTGTCCAGAAGCAAAGAAGGACTGCACAAAAGATATGGAGGGCACTGAAAAGTCAGCTTTTTGAAGGGAATGCGTAAGGAGATTATTGTAATCATCTTTATATGAAGATAAAGCACTTGACCTTTATCTTCACTGCAGCATTTAAAGGATGGGTGAAGTGTTTTGGTTTTTAATTCAAAAGAGAAGAAATCAAAGCTGAAAAAAGCACCTATTTACAGCATTAGCTATCCAAAAAAGTAAAACCTATTTTCTCATATAATGCTTAGTAGACAGGGCTGCTCAGTAGATATCACTCAAAATGAATGAAAAGAGTTATGAACAGTGGCTAAAAATCCTTTCTTCTCTCATTTGCACAGATTTCAGTCTCTTTTCTCCTGAGATGTCATAATTTCATTGTATCTCCAGTTACTATAGCGTTTTTCACAATGGACAAGAGCTGAAAGCTCATTGAAGAATAATAAATGACTAAGCAAATGGAAGAAAACCCTTTTTTTTTTTTTTCTTTTTCAAAATTACTACTAAATGAGACTTTTGTTCCTGAGAAAATAAATGCAATGGATTAAATTAAAGTGATGCTGGCATTGTGGCTGGAAAATGCAAGGGCATTCCACATTTATTACTTCCCACTGAGTCACAGAATTTAGAGAATGATCACTACCTCACAGAGTACTTAAGGTCCTTGATTCTGCTAACATGCACTTAAAACATGGGAGTAATTTCATGTGATTGCAATGGCAAAACAAGCATGCTTAAAGATAAGAAGCTGCATATGTCTTTGTGGGCTGGAAACCCAGCTGGACAAGGCAGCCATTATGAATACAAAAATTAACCCAAATTTCTGCATCCTAGACATGAAGAAATACATCTTAAGTTTACTTCTGCTGAAAGTTATAAGTTAATTTTGCCTTTTGGATATCATTACACAACAGGAATGCGTTATATAAAACAATATATTTAATTTTCAAACTGAACCCTTTAAAGGACAGGAATTCCAGGAATAGTGCTGCCTAAAGGTAACATCACACACTTTCTCAGCATATTTGCATTCAGACAACAGGGAGTGCAAACATGCAAAACTCCTAGGAATCAGGTCAGTGAGGTAAGTGGCTGAATGTGGATTTGGGATTAGAATTTTCAAACAAGTTAGATCTCTTCTCTGCAACATTGTCCTCAAATCTAAGTGACTTAAATTACTTAAATGCCTGAATCTTACTGCCCTTTCCTTTGATCTGCTAAAAGTCCTAGTCCAGCATTGAAATCCAGGTCCCATTAAAGTCCATAAAAACCCACTTATTTGATTTCAACGATGTTCCAGGATTTCACCTGGAATGTCTAACTTTGCCCACCCTAGCAGCTTGTTTCTTTACCCAGTAATGACTTAATTTAGCACTAGAACGAGCCAGAGTAATTACCTTGACTTCAATCCAACTTGAGGTGACCAATCTTTTAAGAAAAACTATCACACAGAGACAATAAACCATAAACAAAATAGCCCCAATAAAAATCACAAATTTCTGCAAGGACACGGGGATTTATTATGCTTTCTATGGGCAGAAGGCAGTATTGTTGATCTGTGCTGCCACCCTGTGTCATTCAGCACTCTGCCTGCTGATTTCAGTTGCGAACATATGGAGTATTCTCTGTGCAGCTCAAAATGCCTTATGATATTGGCCCCTTTTCCATTTCCTTTCTGGTGAACTTCGCCCACAGAAAACACCCCTCACTAGATTCCATCAGTGAGTGGGATGTATATTCCAGCTGGACACATTTGATACCAGCCTAGCTCCAAACACGTGAGTGCATCAACCCTTGAAAAGTAAAAGCGAAGTCAAACTGATATTTTTTTACCACTAGGGACAGACATCGAGTGCTAATTGTCAAATAAGTTATGCTCTGATTTAACTGGAGAACTGCAATTGAAAATTATGGACAATGTTTTCATTATGTTTTTTTCAAGGCATTCCTTAATCACAGCTCACAATGGGGAAATATTCCAACTGAATTTCCCTTGGCCAGTCTGGGGACAAAAACCATCCTTTCATTTTCATGTGAAGTCCTTTAGGCAAGAAGATTGTGATCTTTAATCATGGCCCTTAAACACAACTACAACTAATAAATGCACAGTTTACATATGTATGCATATTTAGTTGGAAATAATAACTTTTAATTCTGTGCAGATGTGCAACAGCTTGAGTGGCCATGGGAAACCGAGCTGGCTGTTTCCTCATGAACAATTAGTGTTTCCCTCTGTTCAAGGGTGCAAAGGGCAGAAACGTTCATTCCTTTCAACCGCAACCTTCCGGTTCTTTAAGAAAATACTGTATATAGAGAATGCTACAATCTTCTGGCTAAAGTTAGCTGCCAGCAAAACCACATGGTGTCCTCTCTCTTGGCAGACAGGAAGAGTTTTAATTAAAGAATGATTTGCACAGGGCAGTATTCACCGATCAGTGAGTGCTCAAACTTTGTCTTCTTACATCTGAAGCTGAGAGACCTCTACTCTTTTCTTGTTTCTGGTTCCCTTTGGAGCTGTAACAGCCAGGAAGTTTTACAGAGACTCTGCAGTGTCTTGGCTTCGACTCTTCAGGTTGTTTCTTCATAATTCAGTTATCTTCCTTCTAGATTACTCCTGCCCAGACTGACGAGTGGGACATTTCTCATACGTCCTCTCTCCTTTAGAGAAATACTCATTAGATACCAATCTTTGCATTTTATTTCACAAAACTAAGTTTAGAAACTTTAACTGGTATAAAAAACCCAGTATACAGAAAATATAAGACTGAAGATAGTTAACAAATTGTTAATTAATGAATACTGTCTTTGATCATGCACTGTTTTTTTCCACAATGTTATTTAGTGCTGATAACAGCTAGTACACCACAAACTGATATTCCTGGGAACTCTCAGGACACCCAACATTGGGATCTTATTTACCATGTGCTGTTTAAAGCCAAATGTGCACATAGGATGTTTCGTCTCTTCATGTCCTTTTCATGTTATATCATAGCTCCATTCTTCACAAGTATTCATTCATTCCAGGATGTGTGCAGCAAGCAGCAGAGGGATGGACAGGCCAGCCACAAAACTAAAAGCATTACAAATGTACCAGTGTCACACTGCACCTTGTCTTAAGGAGATGTTTTTACTATGGAGTGAGAATCACACTGTTTCTGTAACTCCGACCAGTATCCCTGCACGGGAATGTGCTCTGCCCTTCAGCCACACCAAACAACTTGAAGCTGGCAGAGGGATCTGGAACACGGTGCTGTCTTGTATCACACAAACATGGCCTTATCTTCACTATGCTGTGAAAAAGGAGATGTTGTTCTTGGTTTAGAAAAAAAACTATCTGTTTTTGCTCCTATTACAGAATACCTTCAGCTTGGTTTTTCAGTGATGGTAGCAGTTTTATGGCACTTTAAAACACACTTATTTTTTGCTCCATTTTCAAACCTAGATTTTGCTTTCAGTTTCAAGTTAAAATAATTGCAAAGTTCTGTCATGGCTGACAGTTTCCTAGAAAGATAAACAAAAAAACCCCAGCCTAGACCACATATTAAATTTTTTATATAATTTCAGTGGAAATCTTACCACATCTCTACAGAGATCCTTTAAGACAGCAAATCATAAATTGCACACGTAATAACTGCCTTCAATTTTCAGAGAAGGTTGTGAATAGCACTGGAGGTTTATCACTTTGCTGCAGTGTCAGATTTTAGCTTTAGAATCTAATCCCACCCACCTAATGAGCTCTAAGTGCTTGGCTTGTCTCACTGCCAACTGTGTCAAACAAAAGCTCCTCCTGGAGGCAGCCCAATCGATAATGCAATTGGAGCAGCAAAAGGAGGGAAGTTAAAACCAGCAGGGTGACTGACAAGAAAGTGGAGGTTAAGCCAAGGCTTTGCCATAAAAAAAGGTGATGGCATCAGCTTTAAATAAGACTGGGGTAGAAGTAATGCTGCAAAACAGGACTCAATCCAGGAGGTTTTAAGATATGAGGGGGAGCCCTCATTCTCCAGAGGCTTGGTGACCAACAACCAACCTAGCTCTCTTGGGCTCACAAATCCTTCACTACAGCTCACGTGTGGAAAGGCTCAGGTCATGGAAATTCCTGGGCTGCAGGGATGCTGGCAGGACAGGGCTGTGTGCAGGTCTGGGAGCTGTCCATGCTAGTTCTGGCTGTGACAGAGTTAATTTTCTTCCCAATAGCTAGTATGGGGCTGTGCTTTGCATTTGAGCTGGAAACTGTTGGTAACACATGGATGTTCTAACTACGGCTGAGCAGTGCTTATAGTCAAAGCCTTTTCTGCTCCTCACCCTGCCCCGACGAGGCTGGGGGGCAAGAGAAAGGGGACAGCTGGAGGGGACAGCTGACCCAAGAATGTCCCACACCATGTGACACCAAGCTCAGTGTACAAAGCTGTGGGAGGAAGGTGGTGGGGACATTCAGAGTGCTGGAGTTTGTCATGCCAAGTCACCATTACACCTGACAGAACTCTGCTTTCCTGGGTATGGCTGAACACCTGCCTGCACATGGGAAGCAGGGAATGAATTCCTCGTTTTCCTTTGCTTGCACATTAAACTGTCTTTCTCTTAACCTCTGAGTTTCCTCACTTTTACTCTCCCAATCCTCTCTTCTATCCCACTGCTGTCTGAGGCTAAACCACGAAACTCACTGCAAAAACTGAACACTAAAGCTATCAGTCTGAACTCTAAAGCTATCTGTGATTCAGGAGCTTCTGGAGCTACAAACTTGCAAATTGTGACTTTCTTGGAACAAATCAGAGCAGGTGTCACATTCCAATACCATTTCTTGAGCATTAAGTCTGCCATGATCCTCGATCTCACCCAAAACTGGTATCACCCCTTCCCATGGCAAAGCCTCAGTTTAGCTTTCCTCTACTTCCCTGTTCTCTGGCCAGCTTTAATTACCCTGTGTGTGGCACAAATACCCACCAGCTTTGTCTTGCATTCTATTAGTTTTCCTTCTACCTTCTCCACAGTCTCCAAAGGTGTGGAAGATAGGGTTGTTTTATAACTTTTCACTAATTCAACACCTACTATCATACCAACCTAAAATTCTCCACTCTCAGTATTGGTTTTTTTAAAAAATGAACCATTAATATGTGTGAAGAAAGCAAAATTGTCATCCAAGGAATTGATTGCATATAAAAAAACCTGTTTGGTTGTGGAGGACAAATAATTTTTTGACAGTTTCAAAGTCACCAAACTAAAAGAGTATTCCCAAGATAATTTAAGCAATGCTAAACGGATCATTTAGCAGAAAACTCTTAAATATGCATGGCATGTAACAGCACTTCGGAAGCAGTTTGTACTTTTATTTTTGAAAGATGTGTAAATTTGACCAGCGTTCCCTAAGGTGTAAATTTTAAGGCTCTGTTGAATTTTAATTGCTTACTAACAGCATTATGTAATTCTCCAATTAATCTTCTCTCAAAACAAGCTTACCCATGAGATATTATTTCAAAGCCTATTTGTGCAAAAATTGTTATTTTTGAAAATGAAAATGTATTTGAATTCCTAGCTTGACTTTATATCTTCTATTTTTGAACAATGTGTTAAGTAGAAAATGTAACTGTTTAGTTTTGCAAATACATGCAGCCCTTCTTGTAATTTAATTACATCAAACCTTCCTCTGGAAACTGTTGACACACCAGAAGAAGCTTTGGGGCCAACATTAGGAGAGCAGAATCTATAATCTATAATTGATATTCTATCATTGATCTTCTATAATCTAGAATCGATAATCTCAAACTGGATGTATTCTTAGCATGTTTGCTAATTTAATTAAATAGTTTGCATGTGTACAACTTACATGGGTGCTTGATACATTTCACAGCACACAGTTAAATTGTTTATTTTAGCCAAACACAGTTATCTGAAGGCAAAATGTGAGTTTGGTGAGCTCTATTTTTAATACATAAATTACTGAAAGAAGTGTATCTGTAAGCAGGCCTGGGGCATGTATATTCAATGATTTTTCCATGTATGGTGGTTTTTCTAATGGCTGATGTTGTATCTGACATTCAGGATGTACATTATTCCATTTATTGAAAGCTCTATTAGTTCTGTTTTGAATGGCAAACTGTATGTGCTTGAGTTAACCACAACAGAAGAGCTTATCATAATAATGGCACACAAATTGCAAGAGGGCAAAAGATTTGGCCCAGAGCAGCACTGGATGAGACATTGCCTCATCTGGATGCAATTGCACCCTAAGTTATGTTTAAGAGTTGAATAAGTCAAAGTTATTATCACGTTCACTTTTGTGCTCAGTTGTCACTCTAGAGACATAGTGTACTGACACTTACATGCTGTCTGGTCTTAATGTTTTTATTGGGTATTCATCTTATAGGGAAAATTTAAAAACAATATTTGATGCTCCAGAAACAGAGTGCCTTTTTCTGACTTGCTAAGTACAGGAATGTGAAGTATATAGAACAGGTGAAGTGAAAAATATTACACATATTTTATTGTCAGTAAGATTTGGAGGCTCCAAAGATTCCATATTTCTAGCTACACATTTTTAAATTAGAATCTTCCAATCTCTTTTTAGTTCCCTTTTGTCATAGCCTCACAACTTCATGCTGGAATTTTTCTGTTTGTGACTACATACCCCATTAGTCATAGTTCAGTTTCTCCTGATAAAATGAAAGGACAAACCCATAACTGAAACCTTGCTGTGCTGACCCTATTTGCAGAGTGGTCCTTGATTAGATCAGCATTTTTTCCACATCCTCTTCATTCTCCATTTGTTTGTGGAAGACATGGGACATGACATTGCAGAGGGATAGAAAGCTGTGTGACATGTACATCCTGCATACATACGGATGAAATCCACACTGAAATGCTCCTCATTTGTTTGTTTTAATAATACAGGAGGCTGTAGCTACAAGCTAACATCATGAGTTCTTTTAAAACTGATTTTGCTATGATTTTGGTCAAAATGAGCAAAAAGCAAGCTTTAAAGAATTTGCTGCTCTTGATAAAGATTCATTACTGAATTACTTTTCATGTTGCCAAGAAAACTAACACCAAAAAAACCCCCTAAGTTTTCAAAATGTATAAAATCACCAAAGAGGTGACTTAGAAGTCTGTGTTCAAACTAGATCCATTTGTGTAGGAAATCCATTTATGCAAAATAAATATTTCAGAAAATTGCCTTGTTTTGAAAGTCAAAATGAAGGATTAAGAACAACATATATTTGAATTTCAAATGTATACAAATAAATTTGCATTTCTGCAAAAAGTGTGCTAACTTTCCTGGAACTTAGAAGTTTCACCTATATATGTCAACACACAGGTGACACATTATATGATTCTGACAAAGAAATTAATATAATTCCTAAGTTCTACTGATCAATTAATGTAATCCTATTATATATTAAACAGATAAGAATAGCAACCTTAATTCATGATTCCCTTGAGAAATAGTGAGACTGAGAGACTTGATGATTGAAGTAGAGATTATAGTGATGCAGAAGTCACCACCAACCTTAGCAAGGTCAGGGTTTCTTTTTGTGAGTCAGTGGCAAAGTTAAGATTCCTCGAGTCATGACATACAATCTTCAGTTTTAATAACTACCAAAGCCATCAAAAATACTAACTCAATTTTCATACTATTGTTGCAGGCAGTCATCCAACACTAAGCTTCTGTAGTAGGTTGCCTTCAATTATTAAGCAGTAAAAGGTGGCAGGTCTTTATCAGGAACAGAGATGAAAGAGAATACTTTGCTTTAATACACGAGGGGAGAGACATGTTGCTGAACATAATGAACTGTATACTATGTGGAGTACATCATAATGGGCTCTTTATTTGGGCTACATGTGGAAGATGAAACAAATATGTTCATACATTTCAGAGATATCTTTTCAAAACTTCAAATCATCTCATTTCATTCACTTTGGATAATATTTTACATCTGACAGAGCATGAGATCATTCAGCAGATTAGGTCATGTTGCCTATTTGAAGACTTTATGGATTATTCAAAGGAGAGAGACTTACATGTCCTGAAAACTGTAAGTAGAAGTGAAATGTGCATGATAAAAACCCTGCCTCAGTTCTGCAACCTTACCTAGGTGTAGCTCCCTGGAGATTTACAGGAATGTCTGTACCTTGCCTGAAACTCAATGACTGCAGAAGCTGCAGCTGTCTGTCACAAGGATGCTTTTCTGGTGGTAGCAGTACTTGTGCACCTCTCCTTCCAGTCAGCTGCCCCTGTAACTACAGCTATGGAGAAAGCACCATAAAGAACAAAAGCCATGGGACAATATTGCACTGGTTTGTACTCCATGAAATGCTGTTTATTTCAGTATACAACTTACTGTGACATATGTAAGTTAGCAGAAATTGTTTGACCCGTGAGATGTGAGGATTAACTGAAAACAAGGGTTTTGAGCAAATTTTAAAAAAAATTATGTACAATCTTCAACATTTCTGAAGTGTTTTGACTCCAAATCTTCAGAACAATGACCTGGATTTTAAAGTTTAATTACAATGGTACAAAATGATGACACAAAAAAGACATTTAACAAGACTTGAAATTGTGTCTCGTGTCTACAATGTGTTTATAAGAGCTGGCCAACTGCAGCACCATGTAGACATTAACAGTAGAAGATACAGATGGTTTCTGCTTAGCATTTGTTTACAATAATAAAGTGTAAGTCAAGTTGCATTTTGTGCTGCATTTTAAACAGCTGTTTAAGAACCAGTGCACAATCTAAAACCAAGTACTACTTAGAATATAACATGCCTTGTTTTTTAGAAAGAGTCAGTGAACTGGAGAATGTTTTGATTAGTTTAACTGGATATTTTTTGTACATCTTGGTTTGCTAAGAAAATTAGACTTGCAGCTCATGCTTTTCCTGCCTGTCACTGAGCTCCCCTCTCCCCTACCAAGTAATTGCAATGGAACCTGATGAGAGCAGAAGTCCCAGGGATATTAGATTCCATGTTTTGTTTAAAGAGACAAGATGAGCAACAGAAAAGCTGAGTGCTCAGATGAGGGAAAAGCAGTAAGAGTCTATCCCTTATATGCTCAATTTGCTGAGCAATCAGCCCATGCACCACTCCAAATCAGCTACAGCATGTGATTGCCCAGGTGGTCTGCATGGTGCTCAGGTAACCAAAATGGCCAATGGCATCACGGTTTGTGTTGTGGTTTTACCCCAACCAACAACCAAGCCCCACACATCCGCTTGCTCACTGTCCCACCAGTGGGATGGGGGAGCAAATCAAAAGGGTAAAACTTGTGGGTTGAGATAAAGACCTAGGGAAAGCAAAAACAAAGGAAATAAAAACAAAGAATTAATTTGGCATTTCCCACGGTGGGCAGGTGTTCAGCCATTCCCAGGAGGGCAGGGCTCCATCACATGCAGTGGTGACAAACCCCATCACTCCAAACTTCACCACTTTCTCCTTCTTCTCCTACACTTTATATACTGAGCACGATGTCACACGGTCTGGAATGTCCCTTTGGTCACTTGGGGTCACCTGTCCTGGCTCTGTCTCCTCCCACCCTCCCAGGCACCCCCAGCCTCCTGTGGCTGTATGAAAAACAGAAAAGGCCTTGGCTCAGTGTGAGCCCTGCTCAACATCGCTAAATTAGCAAGCCTGTGTTCAGCAAAATCCAACCCCATACCTGCCCCTATGAAGACAATTCATTCTACCTCAGTCAAACCCAGCACAACTCGTGTGGCCAGCACGACTGAGGAAGTTATTGCTCCCCTGCACTGCACACGGGTGAGGCCACACCTCGAACCCTGTGCTCAGTTAGGGCCTCTCCTGACAATGAAGACACTGAGGTGCTGAATTGTGTCCAGAGCAGGGAACGGAGCTGGGGAAGGGTCTGCAGCACATGCTCCATGAGGAACAGCTGAGGGAGCTGGGGGTGTTCAGGCTGGAGAAAAGGAGGCTCAGAGTGAGACCTCATTGCTCCCTACAACTCCATGAAAGGAGGGTGCAGCCAGGTGGGGATCAGCCTCTTCCCCCAGTGACAAGAGATGAGAGGAAATCACCTTAAGCTGTATCAGGGGAAGTTTAGATTGGGTATTTGGAAAAATATCTTAATGGAAACGGTTGTCAGTCACTGGAACAGAGAAGTGGTTGAGTCACCAGTCCTGGAGGAATTTAAAAGATGTGTAGATGTGCTGCTTTGGGACATGGATGGTTTAGTGGTGGACTTGGCAGTGTGAGGGTAATGGTTGGACTTGATAATCTTAAAGGTATTTTCCAAACTAAATGATTCTATGATTTTACACTGCTAGCACAGGAAATGAAAAATCAGAGTAGGGATGAGAGGCTTTGACAACATTGCAATATGGGGATGGATAATGGGGAATGGCTTTACTTTAATGTAATGTACACAACTTATGTAAGCACCTGTCTCTTCACATAACAAACTTCTGTAGTCACAGTGAAAATATGGCATTTTTACTGTCACTGCTACTTCAGCATGTCTGAATTCACCCAGCTGAGTACACTATGTGTTCAAACATAATAAGGAAAGCTGAAGATCAGTAAGGAATTGCTCCTCTGGCTATTGGAGTACAGATTCTGGCAATACCATCCCCTGGTGGTGCAGATCATATGAGCATTAATTCACTCTCAGGCTTTTGAAGTGAATAACCTAGTGCTAAAATGAAACCTGGTAAAATTATAGAGATAAATTGCTCAAAAACCTTTTCTAAAAGGCAACTGGAACAGGACTTTACTGGCTTAGGCTGCCATCACTTTACACAACCATTAACTTAATGCCAGGGCTTTGCACTTCAGATTCCTTCAAGGCCCTTTTTCCACACACAGAGGCATGAAGCACAGTTTCACATTATAAAAACACTGCCCCAGTAAGCTGTATTACAGCTCTCTCACTATTTCAGTAATTTAAACTAAAATTCCCTCTCCTCGGTTATATTGTAGGGCCACATAGTGACTTGAGGAGACCAAGGGCCAAGTGTCTTAATTCATACAACCTTCTCTCTCTGGCATCTCTCACCTCTCAGTGAAGATGTTTTTTATCATGGGGACACACTCTAACTTTGATACTTAAGTGTAGGCACACAGTTTGTGTGACTGGGAGTGGGACTGTGGCTGAGCCTCATCCCCAGTGGGCACAGCTGTGAGAAGCAGGTGAGCAGCATTGACAGCAATGAGCCATGGAGTGCCCAGGTGTGCTGACCAACCACCAAAGGGAACAGAGGGCACACAGGGGCAATGCAGGAACATGAGGGTATAAAAGCTTGGGCTAAAGAACAGGAAGAGCAGATGCTTCTGAAGTGATATGATGTTATTCTGTATGGGCAGACACCTGAAGTAAGGTCTTACTCTGTGTGGGTTGAAGCTTTCTGAAATTGCATGCAAAAATTGCAAGAAATTGGAGTGTTAAATAGTTTTTATTTCCTTTGAGTCCTCCTCACAAAATGAAAGGTAAGAGATAATGTGAAAAAATTATTTCCAGAGTGTGGCAGTTGAAACATAAATAGATGCAGGGCATTTTTCCATCTGTTCTGGACAGTATCAGATAGATCTCACCTCTCCTCAATATATGTTTCACTTATAATGCAGGCAAGTATTTCACATTTTTTCCCTTACTACACCTCCACACGATCTAGAATGTGATTTTGCAGGCATAGGCAGTGAGCTCCCTTTGAAAATGAAATTTCTAGTATAAACTCCACAACTCCTTTATGCAGACATTGTTATTCCCACACACAAAGCATTTTCTTTGGCCTGTAGCTGTGCTATTTGTGTATCTGCACTGCTAAGGACTTAATAAAGGCTCTCTGTCAGTAGGGTGACAGGAGCAAGACTGATGAACCTTGTTAGAGTTATGTGAGAGACCACATCTGCACAGCATTAATCTCTACCCTGGCTTGTCTCACTGTGGTTCAACAAAGAAGTTGAGAAATTAAATATAATCCAACTAAGGTTAGCAAACAAAGAAAATTCATAAAATTTACATCAGTCTGCAGTATCGACAATATGTTTATCCTCTTGGTGTTGTGGGCTATAGTCTATGAACAGGTCTGTGACAACAGCAGTGAAATTTCTCATCAGTGAAGCTTTTGGCTTTTTTTCTATTGAGAAAAATGGACCTTGATGTAACTCATTATAATCTATGTTAGAACTACCTCCCTACAGCAAGCAACGTTACTAATATTAAGTGGAGCTGTTCCCAAAATTTTTCTAAAAGGATGAATGAAAATTCTGGTAAGAGTAGGTAAGCCACATAGCAGAATATTTCTGGGTACTATAAGGAACCAGCCAAGGAAGGTCCTTTCAAACAGAACAATACTCCTTCAGCTGCCATTGTTAACAAGTGACTCATATAGGGTTTGAATACAACACTAAACTGCAATTTGGAGGCAGCATTCAAGTTGTGCACAAAGTTCTGCTTAACACCTGAGAAACTGAGGTGTTGAACAACTTTCCACTTCTGCATTTGTGATGTTCTGTAGCAATGTTTTTCATGTATTCCTTCATAATATCCTGTTTTGTCCAAATAACATTGATATGTAACCTCACTTATAGGTATGCACAAAATTACAGGATCGTGAACTTTTTGTCAACCTTGACCCAAACCCTTATTTCCCCTCTACCTCCCTGAATTCCTCACTGTCACACTATCTGTTAGTAGAAGAAGCAATCAAAATGTTAGTATTTTGAAATTTTTAAAGAGGGTAGTAAAATTATTTGAAAGGTAAACTATTAAGTAAAGTTTTTGTTTTGATCTCAGCCAGATATGCTGGTCTGCTTACAATAACCCTAAATCATACATGCACTTCTGATATACTACCTTATCCAGGCTTTTAGCAAGGCACATGAGTTTCCTTTTTTCCTTCCTTCAAATCACTGGGAACAAACTTCTGGCACTGTAGCAATAGCACTATCCTGTTCTCTGACAGGACAGTACAAAGCAGGATCTGCATGTGCCAGCTGCAGTACTGCATGGGGTCACCAAGCCCAGTGTAAAGCCTATGTCCACCTTATGGGATCTTCTGAAATAAATTGTAAAAAAATCACTGTCCTGCGGCGTGGGTTTTCGCTCTCCCCGGCTGCACGCGGCTCTTGGGAGCCCGGCTGTGGCGTAGCTTCCACGTGCTGCCGGGGTTTGCTGCCGCGGGTTCCCGGACACGGCTCCGTGTCTCGGGCGCGTGGGCTGACCAGTCTCTGTTACCGTGCGCTAGGGATCCGGCAAAGAGGAAGGAATTTGTCCATTTACTCCGTGCTTGGCAGGAACGGTTTATTGGTCACGTGGCGCGGTTCGATGGAAAGACGCGACCGCTCCCGGCACTCGCATGGGAGCAAATGGCGCCTGACTGCCGGCGGGATAGGGCTTTATAGAGGGGCGGGGGCGAGAGGATCCACGGCCTGCCGGCCAATAGGGGCGGCTGCCGTGGCGGTGACGTCAGCAACAGCGACCAACCAGAGAACCCCGCAGGGGCGGGCACCGAGCCAGAGCGGGCTGAGCGGGACCGTGTGGCTCGGGGCGGCCAGCACGGGGTTTCCCGGGGCCGGACGGCAGGGTGCTTACAGGAGCGGCAGAGGGGTAAGGTCCGGCAGCGGGCAGCATGGGGGCAGAAACCGCGGGGGGGAACAACACGGGGGAAACGCGGGATTACAGCACTTGACTTATTTTAACATAAATTAAAAACCCTAATCTAAACCCAAACTCCGGGATGCAACACTGTCCTAAACACTGGGCTTTGTTTTCATTCTGATTTAGACTGCCAAATCTTTGTGGGGAATATTCCCCTTTCTTTAACATAATGTTAAAGAATAATGTTTATTTCTTCCAAATTTCTTCCAAATCCTAATTTTAAGGCTAAAGAGACATTTGTGAAATTAGAAAGGAAGAAGAAAAGCATCAGCAGTACAACCATCAGCTTCTGTCTCTGTCTCTTGTAAACTTGTCTGGAAAAAAATATAGACAGGGTAAATGAGAAGGTGTGCTGAGGCATAGGGCTCCTCTCCATGTGGCTTTGTAAAATACTCATTTCGGTGCCCCAATGAATGTTGTTTGACACTTGTGATATAAATCATTGGCTTGCTGAGGTTTTGTTATTGATACTTAAGGATAGACATGAACATTCCTAAAGGGAGCCTACAAGAAATCTAGAGAGGGGCTTTCTGTAAAGGCATGTAGGGATAGGACAAGGGGTAATGGCCATAAACTGAAACAGGGAAGTTTAGATTAGATTTTAGGAAAAAGTTCCTTGCTGTGAGGGTGGTGAGGCACTGATGTGGATTGCCCAGTGCAGCTGTGGAAGCCCCATCCCTGGAAGTGTTCAAGGCTAGGTTGGGTGGGGCTTTGGGCATTAGTGGAAGGGGTCCCTGCCCTTGGCAGGGGGTGTTGGAATTAGATGATCATTAAAGTCCCTTCCAACACAAACTGTTGCATGATTCTATGATAAATTCCAGAAACAAAATTGGTATGAAAACAAAGGGTACTAGTAGGGTTCTGTGATGCTCAAGTTACAGCTGAAGCTGGGATTGTGCTCTTATCCTCTCAAAGACTTATTATTAGCAGAACCTCTCTCAGGAAGGTGATGGGTGGTGATTGCAGGGAACTGGGGTAGAGAAGGGCTGGCATCTGGGATGATAAAGGTCATTCTCAACCCACCAGCTAACACCATTGTCATGAACCTCTTTCACTCATGAAGAGAGCCTTTACTTGTGGCCTTCAGGAAAGGGCTGGTAGGCAGAAAGTCTTTTTTTCAGATATTTTAATTTGGCAAACTTTGGGCCTCATTGTCTATGAATATAAGACACATTTGTCAAGAGGGAGGGACCAACCTCTGCTGTAGAGGATAAAGAATGGAACTTCTTAGTTAAATACAAAATAGCATTTCCATTCCTGAACAGATTATGTTGGGTTTTTTTCTTTTTTTTGAAAGAAACAGCTTGTGTAGGCATAAGACTTTTTAGACCAAATATCTTAGATAAACATGTGATTGAAAATAAAATATTTTGAAGGAAAATAATACTAAGCAAAAGTATCTCTCGACTCAAACACTGAGAATTAAATTATCATCTCATTCTCACCATTGGAAAAGCTCATTTGATGCAATTGCAGTTACATAGAATTTGTTGCTAAATAACTGAAAGCAAAATCTGGTCATGGTAATCAAAACAGTTTTATGCCATTTATCAAGACAAGTCAACAAAACTAATGTTAAATCTGTTATATTTTCACATGCCAGTGGTTTTTCTGAATTACTCTTTTCTTAAGATGCAGAAGTCATGTTACATATATGTGTGTGTGTGACTATACTTCACAAAGAATAAAATGTATTACTCGTATATTATCACCAGAGATCTAACACAGCAAGAAAATGAAAATAAAAAATCATGTAACATACCAGTTTCTGTTTTGTTTCACAGAAGGAAAGCTTTGATGTATAAAACATATCAAAGACAATAGCAGAAAAAAGAAAAAAATATTTTAAAGTCTTCTAAAAAAATCACATAAAAGACTTCCATCTTGTGATTAAGTTTAGGAATGATGTTTGATGTATTTTGAAACTCGCTTGCTCAGACTGGTGAAGTTTGTGAAAGGTTGCCTGTCAAACGCTATGTCAGTTATATGAAAACAGACAGCCAGAAAATCATCCTTCCAATATACACATCAACTAAAAGTAAATAAATGTCTGCAGCAGAATGCCAGCCTGATGTTCCATTAAGATGAATGTTATAAGCCATGAAGAAAACTAAACATTGATGACAAGAAATCTGTAAAGAGAGACAGTAGCTTATGGTCAGATTAGCAAACTGTTAGTAAAACGAAGGAACTGAACAGTCAACAGAAACAACAGTATACCCTTGAATACAAAAATTGCTACAAATTAACCTTGAGACCAATGATAAACCATAAGCATATGAAAACATTTAGAAGTATTTGAAAACTGAACCAGGCAGTGTAATCTCATGGTTCTATGCAAGGCTCAGAAATACTTTTTTAAATATGTTCATTCTTGTGAGAACATTGTTCATTATATGGTTACATCATTGTGTAGTTTTAATTTGAACAAATGTTGAAGTTCCTGTCATGACTAATTATTCACAGTGTTAGACATAACTTCTGGAAACATAAGCACACACTGAAAAGAAACATATACTGAAAGCAGGTCCTATGAAAAGGGGTGTGATTTGAACCTAATCTGAAACAAATGCAGAAAAATAGGACAAAGAGAGGAGGTGAATTGGTAGAAGATAATGAAGAAATCAGGTATCATAAAGATAGGTAGCAAACAAATTGCATTTGCTAGTATCCAGGATCTAAGCTTTACATGAGCTACTGGATCTTTTCACTAACTTTAAAAAAGAATGAGAAAGATAAGAATTAAGATACATGACAGATTATATGGGTTAATGCACAACATCCAGACTTTAACTATGGCAAGTTATTGGCTTTTTAATTTAATTTAAAAATTGATGAATAGGAAAATCACATGGAAAACACAAAGGAGGCAACCAGAGAAAATGAAGGGTCTTGGAGCAATCAGGAGCCATGTGGCCACTGGGGAGGTCGTGGATGTGCCCTAGGACAGCGTGCGGGGACAGCAGGGGCAGGAGGGCTAATGTGCATCCAGAATCACGAAAGGGTGATAACATCCCTACAGTGACTGACCGCAGCAGTAGCTGGAGGCAGGCAACTCCTGCCAGAGGGGAGGAAGAAGAGATCAGAGATGGTAGACAGAAAAATTCAAAAATTCCCAGCATACTTTAAATTTTTTTTTTTTTTTTTTTTTTTTGTTAGCATTATAGCCAAAGAATTGAGGACAAGGGCATGAGACATGCCGAGCACCTGCCCTTTACTACATACATAAGATCCCGTGTACTCTCATTTGGCACCAGGCAGACTTCTTACATCTTACATCTAAATCAGGTAACGAGGCTCGTATATCCCCGAACAGGGATTGGCAATTTGGTGGCCATACTTCACAGGTGCCGTCCTTCTGAGCAACCTCATGAACATGGCGTATAAAATACTATCTCAAAATCCCATTCATTTACAAAACAGAAGGAATAAAAGCCCAGGCACGTACAAGCACTCTCCCGGTGGGTACGACATCCTGTGCAGCCTCAGTGAGGTCCCATCACGACAGTGACATGGATGTTTCCAAGCTAATCGGGACCGTGCAGAGGCTTTGTGCGGCTGCAAGGGCTCTGCACGCCCAGGCACAGCCGCAGGCCATTAAAGCGACTTTAGTTCCCCACCCACCGCTGCTGAACTTGCCCGTTTTCCTCACCAAGTCTTTGCATTAACATATCGATACACCGGCAAGGCACGGGCGAACAGCGATGCAGCCCTCGGAACACACTGATCCCGGGTACTGTATTTTACTTCGTTGTTTTCTTTAATCTGGAAAAGCGAGCAATAAGCCCTGCTCAAAGGTCGCTCCTTTCACAACCAACGGAGCTTTCGATTTTCCTGAGAACTTCGTGAACAACACAAAGGCATTTCCAAGAGATTCCCCCCGCTATCCCAGGCCAGCCCCCGCCCAGCACAGCAAACGAAGCAACAACAAACACGGCCCCACCGCCAGCTGCCCGGGCCCCGCCGCTCGGGCTCGGGCTCGGGCTCGGGGCGGAGCTGCGGGGCCGCCGCCAATGCGGGCGGGGCGGCGGCGCCTGCGCCGGTGCCCGCTGCGCTCCGCTCCGCTCCGCCGTGCGGCCCGGCCCGCCTGGCCCTGCGCAGCCATGTGGAGCCGCTACCGGGGGCTGCTGGGCCGCGGCCGGTGAGCGAGCGAGCGAGCGGGGGGCGGGCGGGGACCCTCGTCCTGCGCGGCCTCGGCCCCTGGCGCTCGGCCGAGGGGCGCGGAGCTCCGAGCCCCTGCCCGGGCACAGGGCCCTGCTCGCCGGGAGCCCGCGCTGGAGAGCGAGGGCCGGTGTCGGTGGCGGCAGCGCCGGCCGGAGCGCGTTTGTTCAGAGGGAATTGTGTCGTTTCAGGGCCCTGAGCCGGAGGGCGTGGAGGTGGAAGAGCGTTGCCGCGAACGAGAGAGCGCTGCAGTACCGGGTGGGCGAGCAGATCCACGGCTTCACCGTGGAGCAGGTGAGCGTCGCCGCCGCTGGCGCTTGCTCTGTTTGTGTACATAAACTTCTCCGTGCATAGAAGGCACCTGGGTGAGGCCCGGCGTCTGCACATTAAATACTTGCTTTGGGTGGTCAGTCATAAAAATGATTTAGGAGTTCCTTGTAGTTACTTCTCTGCAGACAAATACTGTAGGTGCTATTAGTACACATTCTTATAGGGAGCTAATTCTAGAGTAAATAATTAAGAATATACATATTCTTATAGGAAGCTAATTCTAGAGTAAATAATGCATCCCACGAGCTTGCGTGTCTGCTGCAGATGTGACCATTCAGTGTGGCCTTCTTGAAGTCCTGACAGATAATGGAACTTCACTGCGTGCATGTGTTCTGATAAACACGTTCAAGTAATACGTTATTTCCTAAGATGTTTTTAATACCTGTGTTGGAAAGCTGACATGGAAATATGTTGAATTTCTTCTGGTTTTTCAAAGGAAAAAACAGGAGTGGGGAGTAAAGGTTATTTGAGAGAAGTGATTGCTAGTGACAGAACTAGTGGTAGAACAGAGTCCTTGCTTTTTCTATCTGCCCTAGCACTGACATTTGAATATATGCCTTTTCTTTTTGTATTTCATATTGCATTTTTATCTGTACCATAACAGTATGGTTCCTTGGTGGTAGTATACTTTCATTGGATTAAAAATTTCATTTAAATTTTATTTTCCATTTGTGTAATTATTTTTTCCCCTCAAACCACAGGAGCAAAAATTTATTTTATACTGCATAAGCCAGTATTATGTATAGCATCAACAAACTGTAATTCCTATATCATGCACAATTTATTTGATGTAGTTGAAGTCACACTGCAATACAGATGTGTTCTTCCAATGCAGGTGACAGCTGTTCCTGAGCTGTTCCTGACTGCAGTGAAGCTTAGTCATGATGGTACAGGAGCCAGGTATTTACATGTGGCTCGGGAGGACTCCAATAATCTGTTCAGGTAAGATACTAATATTGGTATTACACATTAAATCTCCACATCACCTTGTGTTTTTTCAGTAGTAATCTGGCATCGTGGCTGGATTATTCTGTGATTACAGGGAGGACAGTACTTCCTTTGTAGGGCTTCTTAGAATATTTTAGTTCGGAACAGATGTCATGAAGTCTGTTGTTCAGTCTGCTGCTCAAAACAGGATCAGTGTTTAATTCAGGTCCAGTTCCTGCCTTGAAAACTTTCAGAGACAGAGATTATGCAACCATAACCTTCCATGAAGTTTTTTATTTGAGCCTTTTGGATAAAAATAAATGTGTTTACTCCTGTGCTGAAAACTTCTGTACTAACTCCAGAAATAGAAGTGCAGAGGCTGTACTCCCTTTGAAAAAGATGGCTGAGCACTCAGGAGTCTGAAGAAGTCAAACTCTGTATCTGGTGTGTGCCATGTTAGCTGTTAGGCAGTGGTGATGCTCCCATAAATCACAGGTGCAGGCAGGAGTGGGTGCACTTCTCCTCATAGTGACTGCATCCCTCTCTCTCCCTGCTCCCTCTTGCAGTATCCAATTCCGAACCACTCCGATGGACAGCACCGGGGTTCCACATATTCTGGAGCACACGGTGCTCTGTGGTTCCCAAAAATATCCCTGCAGAGATCCCTTCTTTAAAATGTTGAACAGATCACTGTCCACTTTTATGAATGCATTCACAGGTAAGTACAAAGGAAATAATGTCACTTAAAATGCATGAGGTTTTATTGCAGTAGAGCTGTCTGTTGGCTCTCCTTAATTTGGCTTTGGAGAGCCATTATTATTGGGTGTGAATGTTGTGAGGTATTAAAAAGCTAACAAGGCAAGACACAAAATAAGTCTTGTTCACTTGTCAGTTACAAAATCCCAGTAGAGCTGGAGCTTTATAGTATACAAAAATACATTTAATTATTTATATGGATATATAGCTAAAGCAAAGTTTTCATAGTAAAATAGCTGCAATGTTAAATATGTGTATTCCTCAGCAAAAATACATCTCATTTAGTACATTTCTTCTCTTCCAGTTATTTATACGGATGAGAAATTAAAAATCAACAAGGGCAAAATGTGTCTTAGACTTTCTAAAATTCTGATTATTTTTACATTTATTTATATGCAGCTAGTGATTACACTCTCTATCCATTTTCAACACAAAATCCCAAGGACTTTCAGAACCTCCTGTCAGTGTACTTGGATGCAGCTTTCTTTCCATGTTTACGTCAGCTAGATTTCTGGTAAGACAGTTTGAGATGTATGCAAACCTTAAATTAAAAAAAAACAAGGCCACCTCCCCCCACCAAATCAACAAGGTCTTCAAACTCTCAATACTTGCTGTTATTAATTTGCAGGCAAGAAGGTTGGAGGTTAGAACATGAGAACCCAGCTGATCCTCAGACACCTCTAGTCTTCAAAGGAGTTGTTTTTAATGAAATGAAAGGGGCATTTGTAAGTTTTGTGGATGTTTGGTTTAAGTTCTTGCAGATGGTGAAGTAGTTTCAACTGTAGCTTATCAATGGTATTATTGCACCAGAGATTCCCATTCCTCCCTTTGAAAATTTAAGTCCTCAGTAAAGTCAACACTCTTGCATAGATTTTTTTTTTTTAAGTTGGCCTGTCAAAAGCTTGTTTACATGTAGAAAGGCACTTTAATGGATTTTAATGTAAAATACTCTCTTACGTTAGCATGGAACCATAGCTCATTTTTTTAAAGTACATGGGACTGCATGCTTATGTGAGGAGGTTGTGTAAGTTAGAGCTCTGAGGTCTTATTACTGAGCACCTTTTGTCTTTTAAATGTGTTTTGATGGCTTTCACTGAAATGTGGTGTTTTCCTATTAAGACAGATAATGAGAGGGTATTTGCACAGCACCTGCAGAACAAAATCCTTCCTGATCACACTTACAGTGTAATTTCTGGTGGAGATCCATTATGTATTCCTGACCTTACATGGGAGCAGCTTAAGCAGTTCCATGCCACACATTATCATCCAAGCAATTCCAGGTATGTGAGATTGGTGACTAACTTCCTAGGTTACTGGGTTAGTGCTTTGTATTTTTGTGAGAAGAAAACCAGAAGCACAGTGTTTTTAATCACATGGCCAGCAACAAAGATAACCTGTGCCCTACAGCAGTTAGAGCAGTGTGGTAGCAAGGAATTTTTTTCTAGAAAGAGCAGTGAAGAGTGAATTGAATGCAGGAAAGAAGGGTGGCTGATTTTCTCAGATGTCTTTCTTTGCCTGATCATGCATATGTGTTTTGGGGATCGATTGACCTGAACTCATATGAGCTGGGGGGGAAGGGAGCATGGGAATAAGTACTTAGCAGTAAGGTCAGGGGGTTAAGATACAAGTAGCATAGATTAATCTAAGGGTTCCTGTCCTCTTTGAAGTAACACAGATTGACTTAGAAGTTACAAATGAATGATTTCATTTTCTCCTGCATCACATATTACTGTAGCGAGTTCTAAATAATGGATAGTCGTTTGATTCAGGTACTGATTTGTTTGATATTAATAAGGTATTTAAGCTGAAAGTCAATTTGAAAGTTACATGCAGGGAAATCATTCTTTCTGCTGTACTAATTTTGCGGCTAATCTGTTATTCTGATTAATTCACTTCTGGAACATCAGCTTGTGTCATGGCAGAGAATTTACAATCTGTTGATTTTTCTTATCATCCCAAGTATTCTGCTGTACTGGTGTTGAGATTTTAGTCAGGGAATGAGATTTACTTGAGCTTGTGCTCATATTTGGTTCTAGTGGAAGTCTTTTAGATGTGGTAATGTGTTTGGTGGGACCCATGGAATCCAGCCATGTTTTATAGACAGACAAAACCTAGGACATGGATCATTGTATTTTATGCTTAAAGTGTGAGGACCATAAGAATTTTATCTTCTGAAACTTAGGAGCACTGGGTTTCTGGCTTCAATTACTAATGTTTTTTTCTCTGGAACATTGTATATTTCTGCAACTGTACAGATTTGAACATAATAAAACGGAACATAATGAAAATAATAAGGTGTTTTGTGGCCCACAAGCTGAGAAATGTGGATTTTTATCAAGAGATAGTGAGTTTTATATATGTTGTATAGGTTGAAGACCCACCAAACTATTTTCTACTTCAGATGTAACAGAATTACTGGAAAGCACATGAAATTCAGAGTATAATATAAGTAGCTACTGTAAATCTCTTATTAAATCAAATGCTTAATCCTAATATTTTATTTGAAATGCAGATTTTTCACTTACGGTAATTTTCCACTGGAGCAACATCTGAAGCAAATACATGAGGAAGCTTTGGTAAAATTTGAAAGAATTGAATCAAAAACTGACATCCCAAAACAGAAACTCTGGGATAAGCCTGTAAGTAAAACCAGCAAACACCCAAAAAGCCCCTAAGGTTGATATTTTAACATAATCTGCTGGAGTTAATAATTTGTTTAGAATTGTGTAAATGAGCTGAAGTATTTTTATTTTTGGTTACATGGGGGACAAACTACAGTTACTTTTGAGTGTCAGTAATGTAATGATTGCCTGCAGTAGTTTGTTTTTCTTATTTCCAATTTAAGTCCCTTGTCATTTGAAACACTGAAGCACTTATTAATTGAAAGCATTTAGGGCTAAGGAAAGAAATACTGGTTCTTAGTGTCAGGAAATATGCTTTCTAATGGTATCTAATCTTCCAAACATTGGTGTCAAAAATAATTTTCATTCTCTTCCTTCCCCCTCCTCCTTTTCCTCCTGGCTTGTCCAGAAGTGTAAACATTGCTTTCAAAATGCTCAGAATGTTATTTATGGCCAGACTTTCTTCAACCTCTCCTATATTGTCCACTTTTAAACATTGAGATGCCCCTCATTTTTCAAGATAATATGTGTTTGTGTATTTGCTCATGGATCTTGAATTTATTCATGGGCATCTGTGAAATTATTTTAAATAATTATAAAGATGATGCTATGAAGATGCAAGTTATTTTTTGTTTGTAACTTCTCCTGTGAGTTTGTTATGTATCATTTATTGTACTTTATAGAGAGAGCACCGGGTAACATGTGGCTTAGACTCCTTTGCTGCTGATCCTTCCAAGCAGACCACTGTCAGTGTCAGCTACTTGTTGACAGAGTAAGTACATCAAAATGAAATTCTGGATAAAAGGTTCATTTTAGATCTTTAAGCAAGGTGCAGGCATGTTTCTTGTCCCAAGTCCCTCTTGATAAATATCATCTCTAAAGAAAACAATGCCATGGGAAAATAGATCAGTCCTGCTTTAGTAAAGAAGAGTTTAATTGCTGAATTATTTGCTTTAGTGGATAGGCACAAGAAAAATCAAGTGTTACTTTACAGAACTGTTCAGTGGATGAGGCATTTGAAAACATTGTCTTCCTTTCCGTTCCCTGCCATGTGCAAGCTCTTCAATATGACCCTGCTACTAACTTTTCTGCCCTTGCAGTCCAATTTAAATTACTTTTCTGGTAGTTATAACAAGTGAAAGATGCAGAGCCCTCCTATTTCCCTAAGGTCTGATGTGGGCTTCACAGCTGACAATTACTTCTCCCTTGTTCCCTCTGCCTTTGTTTTCTAGTTCTTTTGAAATGGACTCAGTGATGCTGAGTGTCACATATGGTTTTTAAGAACTAATTGTTTTTCTTCAGTATTACAGACACTTTTGAAACGTTCACCCTAAGCCTGTTGTCTTCACTGTTAGTTGATGGGCCAAATTCTCCTTTTTACAAAGCCTTAATTGAGTCTGGTGTTGGTACAGATTTTTCTCCTGATGTTGGGTAAGTGTTGAAATTCACATTTAATCACTATAAGCAATGTTAGAAAAACTGAAAAATGCTTCTGAGGTGGAAGAACTCATCTCTTATACAGGCAATTTACACCAGAGTAATCTTACTTTAATATTAAAATATTATAAGAGTTTCTCCTGGTGAGCTGTAAAGCATTCTCAGATGTAACTTTTGTCTCATTGAAGTACTTGGATAGAAGCTAAGTTGGTTGTATTGTTTACAACTTACGAAGCATAAAAATGGATAGGTAGAATAAAATGTGGAATACCTTCAGTGCCTTAATTTACCTGGGTTTTTCATACTGGACATTTAAATATTACTCAGAAGTGTTTGTGAGCTCTTCTCTGTAACCACATTGCTTTTATTGCTTTAATTCTGTGGTTTAGTAGTAGGTAGGTTTGTCACAAATATGCCTTTGTGCAATCAGGTGCTGTTAACTTGCCATCACCTCAGTACAGAATTTGCCTTTTTTGTCAGCACAAAGAAGGAAGTGCTTTCCAGCATGATTCATCTGACTGATTTTTAGACTTGAGGATGACTAAAATCATGCCTTTTCTCCAGTGACTCTCTCAGGTGTTTGAGTGGGAAACCTTAATTTCCCACCCACCTGTAATTTTAATGTCTTACTCTGCCTGGCTTGACCTGTTTCTACATTAAGTAGTTGGCTTCATGCAAGTCCTGTGCCATGCATGCCAGTGCTGTATAGACATCTTCATATTCCAGATCATGGCAGTAGAAATCCTTCTTTAGACACTGAATTGGGATTATATGGTATTTTTTGTCAGCTGGTCCTTTTCCAGGTTGGCTGGATTGATATGGATTTGAACTGTTCAGTGAGCTGGCTTTAATTTGCCTTAGTGACTGTATTGATGAATCTACAAGAATAAGTTTGAGCCCAGAGATGAGTATTGCAGAATTCAGGGCCTGAGCCTGCCACTGAATTCCTTCTGTGGTTTTTAGACATGTAATAGTGGTTGTTTACTAGTGCATGAGCACCTATTGCCTTTTGTTTGTTGGCTTTGGACTGCTAGGTGTTCTGTATTTCTGCAAGTGCCATTTTGTTTCTATAAAGATGAGCTCTGTGGTTAATCCTGCCTGACAGTTTGGGCAGAATTGTCTTTATTGTTACAATTTTTTTTTTTTTTTAGTACAGTTGGTAACAATTGCAGTAAACAAGGAAAACTTCACCTTAACCACTTCACAAATACTGCTTTAGAAGTACTGTTCCACTCACCTGCTTAAGTAGAATGTATGGGTTTGGTGTTACACACAGCTAAAATTTTCACCTTAAAAAGACTTATTTACCTGAAAGAAATTACAGAAGAATGGGAAGATGAACAGAAAATACCAGCTTTACTTCTGTAGCTATTTTTCTTTCTCTAAAACCATATGCTGTGGGTTTTCCTGACAATGGCTATTACTATTGAAATAGAACAAAAAATGCTATTAAGTTCCATTTCTTGCCTCTTTGGTAATTATTTTATTTTCTAACTAGCTTTTAAATCTTGTGTGTTTGTATATGTGGAAACAATGGGTGTTTTTTTCCCTTCTCTTGCCTTTGTTGGCAGCTTTAATGCTTAAGTTCTAGTACTTACAACTGAGTTGGCTATGTTTTACTCTAGGTTTAATGGCTCAACAAGAGAAGCTTATTTCAGTGTGGGTCTACAAGGTATTGCTGAAAGAGACATTGATACTGTGAAACAGATAATTGACAGAACAGTCGATGAAGTTATTGCGTGAGTAATGCTAATTTTTTAAGAATAGTCTTAATATATGTAGGCATGTAATAATACAGACTTGTATATAGTAACATCCCTTAAAAATCCAGTTATATTACAATAAAGGCACTAAAGCAGAAATAATATTGTTCAATACTCTTACAACTTGTGTCTGCTACTTCCTTTATTGTAGTTTGTTCTCATCAGTGTAAACTCTTCAGGAGTTTAATGTTAGTTCAGTTTCTCTAAATGATACAACATGATTACATTATTTCATATCAATTTTTATTCAATGTGAAAGACATTGTTGTAATGCTTCCTTTATCGATCTAATAATTCATTTTCATAACTTCACTTGAAATGATCAGTGCTAATGGATATAATTTCCTTCTCTCATCACCCCTTCCCAAAGGAAAGGTTTTGAGGAAGATAGGATTGAAGCTCTACTTCACAAAATTGAAATACAGTTGAAGCATCAGTCTACGAGTTTTGGACTTGCACTGACATCTGTAAGTTTCTCTGTGTGTTTCTTTTAAGAATAGTTTAAAAAAAAATCTATCACCTATGTCTTTATAAAATACAGGGTCATTTTGTCAGCTCCTGATACATAAAACTTTCCACTTAGGGGCTCTTCCTTTCTCATATTGTGTGCGTCTTTCTTCTTTCTTCTTTCTTTTCAGTAGCTGTCAGACTGTCTGTGGACTTCCCACTGTATGAGTTAATCAGGCAGTGAGCCTGTTGTCTTTGCCTGAATAGCAGCTTTGGTTGTAGTAGCACTGGTTATTCTGTGAGGGGCATATCATACTGTCTCTATGTGTTTTGGCTAGATGCCTGTGTATTTACTAAAAGCCAAATAGAAGGACTGTATTTTTGTGTGGACTTGAGGATTGTACTGTTGTAAGTTAATTTCTAGACTCACAAGGGAAAATGTACAGTAATGCAATTCTTGGCCTCAAATTTTAATACTAAACTGTTACAGAAAATGCATTCCACAGCAGAATGTTGTCTTGAAGGAGTCTGCAAGTCATCTTATGTTTGGAATGAGTGAGGTGCAGTATTTGCAGTCACTGTGGAAATCAGGGTCTCCTGCAGCCACTCAGTCTTTAATTTCCTCTGTTCCTTTCTTCTCTGCAGCAGCTTCAGTTCCTCAGTGGCTCTTTTGCTTTCTGTCTCTCAAGTGTTGTATATTCTTTGCATGAGCAGAGTTTCATTCCTAGATATATGGAGTTAGGCAAAGAAGCAGGGCCTTGGATTAACAGGAGATTTGTAAATGGGTGAGCACAAATAAAAGCTGTTTCAAATCAGATTGCCATACAGCCATATAGGCAAATTGTGGATATTTAAGTGCCTGTCATGTTTCATGGTAAATCTGGCCAAATATACCTGACTTTAATAGTCAGGCATGTCTTCAGATGTTGTGAGTAATTCTATCTGATGAAATATTTATGCAGATAACTTTATCCCTCAACATTTTTAAGTCTTGAAATTGATTTAACTACTACGTCTTCATTGTAGAAAAGAAAGCTCTTGATTATTTCTTGCTTTCAAAAACCAGTCTTGCAGCATTTAGTGTTAATACTCCCATAGAGGAAAGTTATGTTTCAGTTTGTTTCAAGTAATGTTTTAGAAGTTGGCTTTGAAGAGGGCCTAGTTATAGGGACCTAGTTATAACAAAAGTGATCATCGAACCATAGAATGGTTTGGGTTGGAAGGGACCTTCCAGGTCCAACCTCCCTGCCATAAGCAGGGCCATTATTTGCTAAATCCAGTTACTCAGAGGACTTTTGACATGTCTTTAAACACTTCCAGGAAATGGAGCACCCATAGCTTCTGTCAGCAACCCGTTCCACTGTCATACCACCCTCATAGTAAAGAGTTTCTTCTTTATGTCCACTCTAAATCTGCCATTTTTCGGTTTAAAACCTTTGCTGCTTGTCCTGTATGTACAGGATGTGTAAAAAGTCTTTTTATAAGCCCCCTTCATATACTGAAAAGCGACAGTAAGGTCTCTCCAAAGCCCTTTCCTTCTCCAGCCTGAACAACCTTAAGTCTGTTAGCCTGTCTTTGTAGGAGAGCTGTTCCACCACTTTGATCATTTTTGTCGTTCTCTGACCTGCTGTGCAGGCCCCAGAGCTGTGTGTAGTACCTTAGGTGGGGTGTAGTGGGAGTGGAGTAGAGGGGCAGCATCACCTCCCTCGCCCTGCTGGCCCTGATTTTTTTGGTGTGTCCCAGGATACAGTTGGCTCTCTGGGCTGGGAGCACTCATTGTGGTCTCATTTCCAATTTCTCATCTACCAATATCCCCAAGCCCTTCTCTACAGGTCTGCTTTCAAACCTTAAATCACTAAACTTGTACTGATTATTGGTCATTGCCCCAGCCCCAGTGCAGGACCTTGCGCTTGGCCTTGTTTGAACTAAATGAGCTTCATATAGGTACACTCCTCAAGCCTGTCCAGATCCCTCTGGATGGCATCCCTTCCCTCCAGAGTGTCCACCACACCTCTCAGCTTGGTGTCATCTGCAAAACTGCTGTGAGTGCCCTCAGTGCCATTGGCTGTGTAATTAATAAAGGTGTTCAATAGTGTTGCACCCAGTGCAGACCCCTGGGGGACAGGCAGTGCTTGTTACTGATCTCCCTTTGGATGCTGGCCATTGGAATGCAACTGCTTGCCTGTCACCATCCGGCCAATTCCTTATCCATCCCATAGTCAATCCATCAAATCCATACGTCTCCAATCTAACAATGAAGGATGTTGTGTGGGACTGTCAGAGGTCCTGTGAAAGTCGAGATAGGTGACACCAGTTTTGTTATTAGGAAAAAGCTGTTCACAAGAGAGTGGTCAGACATTGGAACAAGCTCTCCCAGGTGGCTGGGATAGGGTTAAATCTCTTCCCGGTGGCTGCAAGGGGGCTGTGTTCTGGGTTTGTGCTGATAACACAGGCGTGTTTTTATTATTGCCCACTGTTGGCAAAGTGTCAAGGCCTTCTCTGCTTGTCCCCCCCACCCCACCAGCCAGGAGGCTGGTGATGGAGAGGGAGCTGGGAGGGGACACCAGGGGACAGCCAACCCCAAATGACCCAAGGGTTGTTCCACACTTTGCTCAGCAGTAAGAGCTGAGGGAAGAAGAAAGGAGGGAATGTTTGGAGTGATGGTGTTTGTCTTCCCAAGTCACCAGTGTATGTGATGGAGCCCTGCTGTCCTGGGCATGGTGAACATCTGCCTGCCTGTGGAAAGCAGGGAATGAATTCCTTGACTTGCTTTGCTTTACCTGTTACACTGCATTTATTTCAACACATGAGTTCCTTCACTTTCACCCTTCTGATCCTCCCCCCGCATCCTGCTATGAGGGGCAGAGTTGAGTGGCTGTGTGGAGTTGAGCTGCCAGGGATGAACTGTGACACCAAAGAAGTGGTCGTGGCTCCAAGCCTGTCACTAAACTTGTACTGATTACTGGTCACTGTCAGTGCTCAAAAGCTGTTTGGACAATGCTCTTACATAGATGGTTAATCTTTTAGGCTGCCTACTGAGAACCAGGACTGAACTGTTTTAATGACCTCACAGCAGCCTCAAATAAGGAGTGACTGCTTTTATTTCAAGAGAATTAGCTCAAGCATGTTCTAAAAGACTATTCTGCTTTGTATCATATTAGGGAATTTCCACAGAATAGATATTTATTATATAGATATTTAATATAGATATTTATTGCTGAAAAATGCTGAAGGCTTATGAACCTGCTTGTAATTAAAGAGGTAGGAAAAAAGAAAATGGATTTGACAGGATTTTATACTTTACTTTGTTTTTGGTTTTTCCCCATTCAGACAGAGTAGAAATAGAGAAACTTTTGGTATCTTGCGCTTGTGTTGTTTTGGAGAACTTTCAATAGCAACTTGAGCAAACTCAAATTAGAAAATAAAAGAAATATCCTGGGGATATTTCTGGTTATTTAGTATTTTCTTTCTCCAAAGTCTCTCATTTAATTAACATACTTTACATGTTTGAGCCACCTTCCTATAAATCATTTCATCCAGCTGATACAAAACTGTATCATGTATGTACTACTTTGTCTCTGCCACCTGTTTCTGTTTTCCTTCTTTCTTGAGCTGAAAAATTCATTTTAATGTGAGGGACTAAAGAATATTACAGTATATTTCCAGATATGCACAGCTATGCAAAAAAAAGAGTAATAATTAAAAAAATGGTGGTTTGGTATGGTGAAATTAGAGGCAAGAATGGAGAGAACAGGGGATAGGTGATGATGGAATAGAACCTTTATCTGAAAAATATTTTTCCCCCTACACCTACCATAGGACTACTCATTCTGTGTTTGCTATTCAAGCATAAGTGTTAAGGTGGTTTTGGAACACTGATGCTCTCAGTTAGAGAAATGCAAGTGGATTGTCCTGCTTACTTGATTATTCTTTCCCATTCAGTACATAGCTTCGTGCTGGAATCAAGATGGGGATCCAGTGGAGCTTCTGAAGATTGCAGATAAGGTCTCTCGGTTCAAGCAGTGTCTTAAAGAAAATCCCAGATTTCTTCAGGAAAAAGTTAAAACATACTTCAAGGTAGGCAAATTTACAGAAAATTATCTTGTATTAATTTTTAAATCACAGTTTTTTGTTTGAAGTTAAACTGAAGGCTAATTTTTATCACCATATTGCCTGTTTCTAGGTGTGGTTTGAGCAGCAACATATTCAAATGAAACATGATAATTTTAATGGTTTAAGTTTCCACATTTCAAAGTGGGAAAAAAAAATACCTGGCTGGTCAATTAGAACCATATTTAATAAAAGACTGATAAAACATTAATGTTTTACCAAACTGCGATTTGTATAGAAGGGCACATCTCTTTCCTGATAAGAAGTTCAGATGTGAACAGAGAATTCTGGACCTAGTTATGTGTTCCTTAGTATTGACATAGCAAGGTGCATCTAATTTTCCTTGGAAAGGATTTGGTTACAAGTGTCTTGGTGTTCCTCATGTTCATTGAGCTGCTGTCTGAATCTTGCTGTCAGTGCCAATTACTTTCTGCTCTTTCTCTTCTTTTCCTTTCCATATGTTCTTCTGGATTTTTTGCAGAAATAAAAAATATCCAGTAAAGGCATTATAATGCTGAATAGCTCTCAAGCCCTGAACTAATTACTTCCAGAGAAAAAAAAAATCCAATGATAGCAATGCAAAAGTGGTGTGGGTTTTTTGTGGGGTTTGTTTGGTTTGTTGGCTTTGTTCTGTTAATTTGCTTTTTCTGGTAGGTTTTTTGTTTGGGTGTGTTTTTTTTTTTCCTCCATAGTCAATTTGTTTGTTTTGAAAGGCAGATTAATTATAAGTAACTGTCACCTAGATTGGAGTAAATCTTGATTCTAGTGTACTCAAAAAAACCCCAAGAGACATCAGTTGAAATCAGTTTACTAGTGTCTGGAGGTAGTAGGCTGCTGTTGAAGTTTTGCTTTTATAGGGAAGAAATGCAGGTGCAGTATTTTTGTGAATGTCCTTTACTGTACAGTTCTGTTGAGGGGGCTGAGGCAAAGGCACATCTCAGCAGGAAATGATAAGATTAGTTGGATATTTTTACATCATTAGATTATGCAGTTGAACCTTGTGGTGGGAAATTATTAAAGCAGGCAGGCAGAGAGCAAGGAGGAGAATGCTATTCGTCCTGTCCATTTTATTATGGTTAGTTAATTTTGCATGTCTCTCTTTAACTCTGTAGTCAGGTTTCTGTAGTCTTTTCACACAGGCACGGGGGAGATAAACTCATAAAACAGGGTCTGATTACATTGTCCCAAATTATTGCTGTTTGTCAGTGCCAGATGTTGCTGTTTGACTCCTACACTGAAATGGGCGTTTTTTGAGGTCACTGTCTTTTGGCTAGCCTCTCTTTCCTATTATGGAAAATGGAAGCTACTTGAGTAATTTTGATATTAAAATTCCACAGCCTGGTGTAAACAAAGAAGAATTCAACAGCAGTTATGGCGCTTGCGTCATGCCTGGAGTTCTGTGGCAGCAAGGCTGATGTGTGAAGCATTTCTGAGCAGGATGAAGCATGCACATTCTACATCATTTAGGATCTCTGTGCACTCAAGCTTGGGCAGGTTGAAAGAGGTGTTTAATCAAACCCTCCAGCATTTAACAGAATTTCCCCATCTTAGAACACCCTCCAGATAAAACTTATGGCATGTAGCTCTGTAGTGTTTGTTATGTACAGTTGTTTAACCTGGATTTAATTAAACTAATGAGTACTGTGTGCTGTTGAGGGATTCTGACTCTAGAGTGAAACTTAGCAGAAGGCTGTTGGTGCTTGTTCCTGTGGTGGGTAGCCTTTTCCTCACAGCAGCTTGTTCTGTATGAAACCAAGGGCTCAGTCTGTGTAGTTGTGATACTTTTGATAACATGCAAGCCAAATGATGCACAGGCTGTTTATCTGTTGCTGATGGAGCAATAATCTGAGGCAAGGAGGTTGCCCTCAGAATTAATGCTTTGTTTTGGGATATATTTCTGCAGGATAATCCACACAAATTGACTCTGTCAATGAGTCCAGAGGAAGACTACCACAATAAACAAGCTAAAATGGAAGCAGAAAAGCTGGAAAAAAAGGTCAATGCACTTTCTGAAGAAGAAAAAACACAAATCTTCAAAAAAGGTTAACTTACTTTTTCACATTTTTATTTGTATAATCGTTTTTTAGCTGTTTTTCTGTAGAATATCTTAAATTCTCAGGCACTCTCCAGAATTTGCTCTGAAAGGGATGGGGTTTTTTTGTTGCAAATTTGTGTGTATGTGTTACAGGGCTTTGCAGTGCAGTGTTTACACTACAGTATATGGTTGGTATATTCCATTAGTTTTAACTCTCAAAAATAGAATGATCAATATTTTCATTATGGCAGAAAAAAGGAAATTGTTTTAAAATACCAATCTGTTTATTCTTTCCCATGTTAAATTGCACTGAGTGGAAGGTGAATTCACAGAATCCCAGGATGGGTCAGTTTGGAAGGGACCACAGTGGGTCATCTGGGCCAACCTCCCTGCTCAGGCAGGGACGTCCTAGAGCACGTGGCACAGGATTGTATCCAGGGGGTTCTGGAATATCCCCAGTGAGAGAGGCTCCACAGCCTCTGTGAGCAATCTGTTCCATGCTTGGACACTGCACAGTAAAGGAAGTTCTTCCTCATGTTCAGTTGGAACTTTCTTGTGCATCAGTTTCTGCCCATTGCCTCCTGTCCTTTTGCTCAGCAGCACTAAGCAGAGCCTGGCTCCATCCTCTTGGCACCCCCTCTTCAGATACTTACATACCATGTATGTACCTTGAAGCTGTTTATTTATGAGCAGGAGATCTGCTCCATGCTCCGGTAAAACTTAACATTTTGTAATTATATTTCTTATATTTTCTGGTTAAAAAGCCAGCTATAAAAGTAATGCTGGGTTTAACTTATTCTCGAGAATAACTTACACTTGAAAGCTGTGGGCAGTCATCTAATTTTGTTAAAGCAGTGTCTAGTCACAGAAATCCTCCAAAAATGTGGCGATAATCTTCTGAAGCTTTGGTGTGTGACAGGAGATAGGGAGCACGAAATCAGAGGAGGTTTTCTACTTACAGAGATAAATTGGAGAGTACTCAGAGGTGACCAGCTAGTGTCTGAAAGTCTGAAATGTGAAAGTAATCACAACAATTTAGCTGCATCAGTGTTCTGACAGAGCACTCGAGTAAGAACTGGAACGGATTGGGTTAGAAAGAAGCTTCTTATCTGCCAGGTATGGGTCGATGCTTGCAGAGCTGAGTGACAGCACAGACTGGCAGGTGTCACTTAAAGATTAAATTACATTTTACTGTAAACAGGTTGTGAAGACGGGATTGGAAAGAGAATCTAAGCGTGTTCTCTGGTGTTGTTACACAATAATTTGCAGAATTTGCTTTAGGAAAATATTTGCAAAGTTGCTGATAGAAGACTCCAAACTTGACTCTTGAGTTTTCTGACCTGCATCATCTCAGTAGGTTTTAGGTCTTGACAGCACTTTCACTACAAGCTGAAAATGACAATTTGGTATTCTCTTCTTACTAGGTTTGGAATTAATTGCTCTTCAAAGCAAACCTCAGGATACCTCTTGTCTCCCGGCTTTAAAAGTGTCTGACATCGAGCCCAAAATCCCCTTCACTGTGCTGGAGACGGCACTCACAGGTTGGTGTCACCACTGTCTCGTGTCCCAGAGAACAGCACTGTTGGGTTGTTCCCTGGCTGCTGGCCCAGCTGTGGCCCCTTGCCCAGCACATGGACTGGCTTTGTGGCCCATAGCTCTGCTCTTTTTCCTCTACTCCAGCCCAGCACCTCTAGGCAGACATGGCAGTGGATCTGCAGAGCTGTCACCTCTGAGGGGCAGCATGGACATGGAACAGCCTCCCAGCCTTCCCAGGGCTGGCAGGAGCTCCTGATGGCAGCTCCCTGCTGCAGGCATACTCCCAACTTGCCCTGCAGTCAGAGGAGTCTCTGGCTGGCACATTCAGTGCTCTTGAGCAATCTCCTCACTTTCCAAAGGCTTGCCCAGGTTGCAGAACTCCTGGCAGCTAGGGCAGCAAGCCTTCCTTACTGCAGTTCCCTCCTTACCTGTTTTTTACAGAATATGACATAGAGGGGCCACAGGAAAAAAATAAGTTTCTGTCCTTCCTCATAACTTCAGTGCAAGTTTTTCTCTGCTTTGCTAGTGGTTTCCTCAGGGACTGATAGAAGATGGTAGTTCTGAATTTTGTTACAGTTCTGTCAAAATTTTGCAGGTAAATACTGTTCTGTAGTGTATTTCTAACAGACGTTTTTCTTCAAAAATTACCAGCAAGTGTCAAGATGTTTAATTTTGATGCAAAAAATGACCTAGTTTTAATGGCCTGGCTTAGGAAGAGTGTACAGTACAAGAAGCTGCTTTCCTCAATTTTTGAACGGATGAAGGCAAAAATAAGGAAGAAAAGCTTTTTGACTTGTTCAGGAACAAGTTACTACTTCTTTTATTTGAATGTTATCTCTAAAATATGATCTCTGTTAGAAGAATGCTCTTTTCAAATTGTCCAGGTGTCCATTACCTTACCATGGACAGAAACAGAAAAAGCCCTTTGGTCCAGCATTCAGTATAATGTGCCAAATTTAAACAAGAAGTGGCTCTGAAACACCAAAAGAACATTATTGTTAATGAGATGTTCTTGTAAGAAATTATTTTGCTTTTGTGTGTTTGTAGTAGGAAGCTGCTGGTTATTCTTTGCTTTTGTTTTTTATCCCTAGCTGATGACATTCCTGTCCAGTACTGTGCTCAGCCAACCAATGGGGTGGTTTATTTCCGAGCCATTTCCAGCCTGAATGCACTTCCTGAGGAGCTCAAGCCATATGTGCCACTCTTCTGCAATGTCATTACCAAGTGAGATGTTTGCTTTCTTAGAAGCTGAAGCAACAGGCTGTAATACAGCTTGCCATAATACTAATACTGCCTTTAATAATTCCAGCATCTGTTCTTACTATGAAAGGGAAAGGCTGATAAGTTGGTTTCCTGCAGAAAAAAGTTTTCTTTATTCCCCAGTGTTGCTAAATTGTTTCCCCTTCTCCACCAGTCTCTGCATTGCCTTTTTGCCCAGTGCCAACACAAGCATTCCCTCAACAGATTGGAAAATTTCTATAAATGAGAAATAGCCTAGCAGAGATTGAAGTTTTTGCTTGAATAGACTTGTGGTGCAATTTTGCCATGTGGGGACAGAAAGAGTGACTCCATCACAAGGAAAAGAGGAGCACAAAGCAGAACAAGTGACCTGGGCTAGGAGGAATATGTTTTTATTGATAAGAACAACTTATGTTGTTAATGTAGTTCTTAAGGATGTTGATACCAAACCTGGACATAAAGCATGCTTTTGATTACAGCATTTTAAATTAGTGGGATGCTTTAATTGAAAAGTTTGGTGGGGAGCTTTTATAAGGCATCAAGTATTATGTTTGCTTGATAATGCCCCAAATTGTTTAGTTTCTAAATTAGTATTGTCCTAAACAGACTAATTTACTAATGCCACATGGATTTTGGTTTTGGCATACACTGAAAAGGGAAACAAATATCTCTTGTTTTTCACAGGATGGGATGTGGAGCTCTTGATTACAGGGAACAAGCCCAGAAAATAGAACTGAAAACAGGTGGTATGTCTGTCAGTCCACATATTATTCCAGATGATTCACACCTGGATGTCTATGAACAGGTAAATTAATCATAACCTTGCAGATGTTAAACTTGCAGTAACAGTTCTGTAGTTAAGGGTCAGTCAGGGCTTCCAGGTAGAGGGTCAAGCTAATGTGCATTAGCTTGTAATGTGCAAAGTCCTTGTAAGATATAAATTAGATAATTACAGTAAGTTAGTGTTTTATGCTAAGGGGAGTGCTTGATGTGGGTGTTGTGTCTAAGGCAGTACTTCACTAGCATCTGTCACCATATTTTTGTGTACTCCGAAGTATTTTGGAAGCAGAGGGTAGGGGGCAGAACGGTGTGGTGTTACACACACGGTTTGCTGTTGACGTGTTATGTCACTGTTGGCAGCATCATTTGATCTATGTGTTGGGCATAACAGTTCTGGCAATATGTCTTGAGATTTTTGCAAATTTGCTGAGGGTCTGCTCTGTATGGATCCTGGAGTTAAATTAAGGGAATTCCCATGGAGAATGGTGCCCCCCAGAACAGAACTTGCACTTTATGAGAAAAAATACGAAATTTTGTGTTGAACTGCTGCTTGCTGTTGAGAAGAAGAAATTGAGGAATTGCCAGGCTTGCTTTGTGAGAAGAGCAATCACATTTCATGTCTGCTCTCATTTCAGTAGCACAGCCTGCATTAGAGTGATTTTGTAATGTGTAGCATTAGGTTGGCACCATTGCATCACTTCCATGAAAAGCTACTGTGCATTTTTTGGCCATTGCTGTGGTTGTCTTGTGTGAAGGGTTTTTTTGTGTTTTGTTTATTTTTTTCCTTCAGGGTGTGCTCTTTTCATCTCTGTGCTTGGACAGAAATCTGCCAGACATGATGAATTTATGGAGTGAAATATTTAACAAGTACAGTACTTTGGGTTTTGTTTGTTTGTGGGTTTGCATGTGTTTTGGGGTTCTCTTTTTCACTCTTCCCCCGACCATTCTTCTCTTCTTAGAGGCCCTACTTTGGGATTTATTTTCATAATTTTATTTCTAATGTCTTTCTAAACTTATATATTGCATCAAAGGCATGACTATATAGTGGATTAAATGGACAACCAACAGTTTAAAAGCACTTTGTTGAATTTGGGATGATAAATGATTCAGTAAAATAAATTTCACTGGTGTCCTTTCGCATGAGACCTGCTTGTATTCTTTTTCAGCCCAAGATTTGAGGAGGAAGAACATTTCAGAGTGCTGGTTAAGAAGACTGCCCAGGAGCTGTCAAATGGCATTCCAGATTGTGGGCATTTATATGCCTCTATTAGAGCCAGCAAAAACCTTACATCTTCTGGAGAGCTGCAGGAAATGTTCAGTGGGATGGATCAGGTGAGAAGTTAATAATGCCCTTCCTTGGCTGTGGAGTTACAGGCTGTTTTTTTTAATTCTTCCTGTTGATTTAATCTGTGGTCTTTCTGCCTTCCCTTCCTGCACAGGTGAAGTTGATGAAGAGAATAGCAGAAATGTCTGATATTAAACCAATACTACGCAAACTACCACGCATTAAGAAGTATTTATTAAACAGTGACAACATCAGGTGAGCTAAAAAAAAAAAGGGGCATTTTGGTTAAAGAGAGGCCATGGCCTGTGAATATGCTTTTCTCAGTGCACCTCATGGTGTACTGAGGTTTTAAGAAATGAGACATCCGTGGGAAAACTACAGCAATGTTTAATTTAAATTCCCCTTGCTTACAGAGCAGTAGCTATAGTAGCTGATTTTGTTCAGTTTTTACATGGTTTGAGAAACTTACAGCAAATTTTATAGGTAACAGTTGTACCCAAAACTTGTAAGTGACCTGTGCAATTTTACAGAAATAGTCAAAAATCTGCCTTTTGTTTTTCCCTTCAAGGTGCCCATTAGACAAATACCGTTAGATTGTTTTGAAACAGTTGAATATAGTTTGGTTTGGATTTTTGTTTTGCCCCTAAAAGGAAAGCAGTGACATTCTGAAACTTGCTTTATGCATATATTGGAAAAAGTAAAGAGAGCACATTAAGGAGTTTAATGTCAGATGCATTAGTTTCAAAAATGGGTCTGTTTGAAGTGACATAAATTGCAATGTTTTGGTTTTTAAAGCATGAAATGATAAATGAAATAATGTAAATATCTGTAGAGTTCAAAACCATGTTAGGGTTGCCTGTAAAGAGAGGATACAGAAGGCATTCTTTTCCTTCAGAGACATTTTTGTTTGCAAAACTGAGCTAGTCCTGTCTTGTACACAGAAGTGGTTTGATAGCTACTGCTCAGCTTTTGGACTGAAAGTGTTCTAGGATGAGCAAAAGAGCAGCAATTGGACTGTAATTTTTTTTTTCCACATCAGATGCTAGATTGAGTATTTTGCCTTTCTCTCTGTTAATAATTACCTGAGATCACTGACCTAACATTCTGATGATTTAATAGAAAATGTTTAGAAATAGAAAGTTGTACAAATTATAAAAGACTCTCTGAAAACACAAAACCATACTTAAAAACTTGATATGTATTTTTGAACAGATGTTCTGTGAATGCAGCACCTCAGCAGATACCAGAAGCATCTAAAGAAGTAGAGAAATTTCTAAAGGGCATAGCCAGAAGTAAAAAAGAGAGAAAACCTGTTCGTCCACATGTGATTGAGGTGAGAAGTTGTCATTTGTGATTAGGGCATCAAATACATCAAATACCACTTGATCATGTCAATACCATTGTGCAATCAGGAAAAGTTTGAACTCAGATATTGTGGCCATGTAAAGATGTCTGAAGAAGTCTGCCAGACATCTCTTTGATCAGCTGCTCTGTGTTTTGCCATGGAGTATCTTCACAGCAGCACAGTGGCCAGTAGAAATGCAGGAGATCAGCTGTTAAGCCTTACCCTGGGGTTACTGCTTTGACTTGGGACATGGGAAAAGAGTTTCTTCCTTTTCTTGTTGCATAAAACTGTAATTCTTCTTTTAGCTCAGCGTTACTTGAAATGTTGGCCAAAAGCAAATAGGGCATGATGCGCACTGCCTCAGTTGCATATGAATTTGTTTTGTTATCAGGGTGTTCAGGACATTTGGCACAAAATATGCTTGATTCATGGAGTTGACAAAGGATCTTCTCTCTCACTTCACAGATCTGTCTTAATTTCTGATGAAACTGGAATAAGCTCCCAGTTCCTTACCCATGAGTGAAATGATAGTTTGTAACTTTATGGGTCCCATTTAATCTGGGTCTTGGTGTCTCCCAGTGACAGATTACTCTTGGAAGAAAAGTAATTTGGCATTTGTTTAGGAAATAGGAAGAGGCAACTGAGTACCTTGCTTATGTTTGTGAAGGCATGGTTTGATGATTGCCTTAGAGAGGTTTGAGTGGAAGGGGTTGCATTTGTAATAGTCTTGGTCTAATTTTTAAAATAATCTTTTAATATGAGGACTGGCTCTCTTGTAGAAATCTTCAGAAGTGAAACCTGTGGGAAGTGAAATGGTTACTGGTTTGCAGATCACAAGGAAATTAGTTAATGTAAGTACATTATTGGTGAGGGATATTGGTATTATAGGATTTTACTGATGGTAATGGTCCATCTTAAGCTGTTACAGAAGCACAGCACGGAAACATAATTCATGCCCTTTCAGTTCCACAGCTAACCATCAAACTTGGTCACTTCCAGTTAGTCCCTTCCTTTCCTTGGTCTCCTCCCTAAATGATTCTGAATGTGACTGACAACTGACAGAAGAGCATTAGTGAAAATTAGATGAAAATGCCGATCTGTATTTGGCTATAGGAATGAAGAGCATACCCTGAACTCTCCTTTTAGAAGAGAGGGGCAAGGAGAGCTCAGCCCAGTGCTGCAAATACAGTGCTCTGCTTGGCCCAGCCAGAGTTGTGTGAGGGTCTGGGAATGGGGTTTCTGAGTTTAAGAAAGGATAGGGAGTTCTGAAATAGTGGCACTGGAGGTGTGTAAAGATCTGCCTGTGCCTAAGTGAGCACACAAGCAGATGTATGTGTGAAAGACACAAAGGAGCCAGCTCTGCGGAGGCCCAGAGACATGAAGAGGACTGGAAGTTTGGAAGTGAGGTTGTAAGGAAGAATTGAGTCTGTTACAGGGGATGTTTGAGCAGGAATTTATACTGCAGCTGCTGTCATAAATAGTTTACTTTTTTTTGTAGGTACACAGTTCCTGACTCTGCTTTCAATGTCTAGAATGGATGAGTTGGGATATGATGTGGTGACATGTACATGTGTGACCCAAGTGCAGAGTTAAGAACATGTGTTTCAAGCACAGTAAATCCATGGCTAAATCCGAACTCCTTGGCAGTGATTCAAAATCTGCAGAACTGAGAAATGGCGGGGTGCAAGGATGGGTAGCTGATGTGTGTCCCTCTCGTTTAGTTTTCCAAAGCAATTCTTTGTACTGGATTGCTAATATGGGCACAAGGGAAATGTCACTGGTTGCAGGGTAGGATAAGTGGCAGCTTTAGGATTTGTCTGTCTGTATGTTTGGCAGAATTTCCTAGTTGTCAAAAAAGTGAGAGTTTTGAGATGGGTAAATTGTCTCTGCTGCTAACTGTGACAACAATGTGTTTTTTTCCTAGGATCCTACTTTCAAGCCATGCCAGATGAAGACCCATTTTGTACTTCCCTTCCCAGTGAACTATATTGGGGAATGCATTCGAACAGTTCCCTACACGGCTGCAGACTATGCCAGGTGGGAAGCAGAACATCAGGGAGCTTCTCTGTGCACTGCACAGCACAAAGCAAAATGGAAAGGGTTGGGCTGACTGCAGAAAAAGGAGTGTTGATAGAAAACGATTTGCAGTGCATTTGTCACAAAATCTTTACAAAGCAGCTGTTGCATGGCTGAGCCCAGAGCAGCCCTGTAAATGCTGAGATTAAGTAATGAGGGGCTGCTATCCCCTACCTTGGAATAAACAGCCCTGCCTACTTGGACGTGTCCTGAGTTGACAGTCCTATTGCATGTAACAAAGTTCAGTGCTCCTCTTACAGTAATGTGACATTATTCAGCTATTATTAAATAGTGAGTATTGCTGTGGTAACTGTCATAGATTATAAGCAGCAGTGCATTGCAAATGGGGATCTGGGGGAGCTTTAGAGGCAGTTCAGACTATTACTGTTCCCCAGTTCACATCTTCACTGCTTCTATTTCTCTCATTTCAGCCTTCGAATTCTCGCACGGTTGATGACAGCTAAATTCTTACATACAGAAATCAGAGAGAAAGGAGGGGCTTATGGTGGAGGTGCTAAACTTAGTCAAAATGGCATATTCACATTCTACTCCTACAGGTAACAGTGCATTTCTTTCCTCTTGATAGCTGAGGGGACCACTGACCACTCTGCTTGGCTGTGTCTTATTTTTGACTTCATTGTAGCAGTCTTTCAAGAAGTGAAATAAAAGGGATGAAATTAAGTGAGTGATTCAGTGCTGATGAAGTTAGATTGCCTAATAAAACCATCCTTGCTTTATCTTGTTTGTGTCCATGGGAAAGCTTAATTTATCTCTGCTGGTAGCAACCACTACTGCAGCTCTGCACTTTGGGGTTTACTGTCTCAATCTCAGATTTATGTATAACTGGTTTTCACTTGTTTATTTCTGGGTTAAGGAGGCCCTAGAAAAAGAAATTCAAGACTACTCTAAATTTGAGACCATGAAGTAGAATGGTGATGTTCCCTAAGGTTCTGAGTTTGAAAATATGCATCTTCCTTAAAGCAACTGGCTGAAATCATCAGAGATTCAGCAGAAAGCACTGCTAGAACTGCTTGCTCCTTCTTTTCTGTTCTTCTCTTTTGCCAGTCCACAACAGTTACCCTGTATTTAACTTTCCAAGGCACTTTCTGATGAAATTTGAACTGGAGTATTATAGTTGTAATCCCCACTAGCAGTGTTGTGTGGATGGAGTCCTGGCTTCAGTTGTTTTCCTAGCCCAAAGGCAGCCTGGCACAGTGCTTGGTCAGGGTTCCTGACTGAGGTTTGAGCAGTCTGGCCTTTCTGTGAAGTTTCAACATGGTAGGACTTGTCCTGGCAATAGTCCTTAACTTGCCAGTAGTAGTTAACCTGTGGCACCTGTTTTACAGAGAGTAAAAACAGGTGTGGCAAGAAAAGCAACTGAGAGAAGATAGGGCATATCATAAATATTCCTGGTGTGGGCAGTATGGCAGTGGTGCTTTCAGAGCCCACTGTGAACAGCACTGGCTTACCTGACCTGCTTTTATTACACCACTTCTCTCTACACCATTTTGGAACTACTCTGAGGCAGCTGAACTTCTGTACCTGTGTATCTAAAATTATGAATCTGCTTGGTTTGAAACACTATTTTCTTCTGAAAAAGAAATGTAAAACCAAACCCCAGAAACTCTTTCTGTACAAAAAAAGGAAGTTTATAATTTTTTTCCCATGTGTGATGCATAGTAAATTATGAATGAAGTGAGAATAAAGGAATTTAGGTTTTTCATTTTGTAAGACTGAAGTAATTAATTTTTATGTTTTCTTTTTCTTCTAAGAGACCCAAATTCATTAGCCACCTTGAAAACATTTGAAAAAGCAGTTGAATGGGCCAAATCTGGAGAATTCACACAGCAAGATATTGATGAAGCTAAACTAGCAGTGTTTGCTGCCGTGGATGCACCAATAGCTCCTTCAGACAAAGGTACATTCTTATCATCCTCCCAGGGCTGCCAGTGCTTATTTGCTTTTTAATTTCAGTTTAAAGGGAAGAAAATAGTTTGCTAAACTGTGTTAGGTGATAAAATTTGTGTTTGAAAGATGAGAGAAAACGGCAGTTTCAATAAATCTATTGGTTCCTGTTGTTCCTTTTAAGAAACACCTCATACACTCAGGTTCTACTGAAGTTTTGTGTTACTGCTCCTCTGCATCACATGGAGGTAGATTGAGGAAATTATTTTAGGTTTGGAGAGCATTAGATGCAGACAAATGAAAATAAATACTGGTCCTCTGATTGAAGAAGAGCTGAGGGATTACTTTCCTGACTCATGCAGACACACTGACTGTGAATGTCACTAGCCCTTTGTGCGTATGTTCTCTGAAGAACTTAAAGCACAGAAGTCTGTCTGCTGAGTGGAGGGTGCTTTTAGCTTCTTTGCAGATCTGCACATCCATGATGCATTCGTAGTACCTTCAGTTTACTGACATGTAGCTTTGCTATCCTCACTTCCCTCCCTTGTTCTCTTGCTAAATTCCAATCCAAAACTTGCCCAAGTAAAACACATGTCCTTCCCATACACAAAGGAATTACAAGGTTAAGATTAACATTATTTTAAAATGTGCTTGTATTAGCACTAACTTGTTTAAACAAGAGCATTTCAAATTAGGCTTTTACCTGTCAGAATCTGGTTTTGGTCTGGGCAGTTAAAAAGCAATTGGTGTGAGGTGCACACAGGTGCAGTGCCTTGTGTACATGCCTACAATGTGCAGTGCATATTGGGTGTTGGTGTCAGCCAGGGATGACGAACATTCTTTGGCATTTGAACACAGATCTTAACAGAGCACTGAATAGGAGAGGTCTGTTCCAGAGGCCTGGGAACTGGTGCAAGGAATGCCTGTCCCTTCATGCATTTGAGTCACTGGGCACTGCAGATGGATGTGAAAACCTTACCTGGCTGGGAAGTCAGCCCTGCTTTGGGCAGGAGGTTGGACTAGTTGACTTAAATCCTCCCAGCCACCTTTATTTCCCTATGGTTATTTGCTTAACAAAAAGCTTTTCTGTCATTATTTTGGAGTTCTCTGGTTGTTCAAGGAGCGATTAAAATGCTGTGGGCAAGTACTCCAACAAAACATTAAAGCGTTTGTTTGCAGATTTCTGTGTGTAGTACAAAAATGTGAGCAAACCTTCACATTGCAGATCCATCACAACTGATAGGAAATAAAATGGTTCCAAAAACAGAAGCTTCATGAAATACAATTTGTTTAAAAAGTTGTTAGATGATAACATCATCTCTTCAGAATGAATTATGTCTAAGTTTCCTGGATCACCATTATGTTCAGATTTTTGACAAACTGAACCATTTACCAAAATAGAATTATTCCTAAATAGGAAACTGTTACTGCCTCACCCTGGTTTCAACTTACTGTGCTTGATTCAGTTGGATATTCTCTCAGCATGATGGTTTGACGGAAGTCTATTCCTTTTCAGCACACATTCCTGTTGTAGTTTGCTCTCATTCCTGCACGTGGCTGTGAGTGATTCCAGTGCACCAGAGTAGTGTGTGGTTTTGTTTACTTTTCCCTAGGAATGGGCCATTTCTTATACGGGATTTCAGATGAAATGAAGCAGTCGCACAGAGAACAACTTTTTGCTGTCAACAGTGATAACTTGGTTGATGTATCAAACAAGTAAGCCTGTGCTCTGTTGTCATATTTAAGTTAATGGATGTCTTCCCTTGGTCTTTCATACCACTTTCACTATTTTCTTCTGTAACCTAGAAAAGGATAGGTTAATTATATCCTGTTTATTGCATGTTTAGCAGATCTAATTCCCTCCTACACTCTGAGTTTGTGGGAGATCAGGTTTGATTTACTTTTGAAGGGCCCAGAAACTGTCCAGCTAGACTGTACAAGTAGACTATATAAGCTGGTTCTACTCCACTTGTAGCATTTTGTGTCTGACTTCTGAATGCCACTGTAGATGTAAGAATTCCATTACAGCGAAGTACAGGGTTAAGGAGAGACTGTTGTGATGAGTGGGCACAAGTTATATGTTGCAAAGGACACTCTTCCTGAGATGGGAGTATTTTTAACACCAGAGCTATGGTTAACCAAATGTAGCAGTTTCTCACTTGCTTATGTTTTTTTTTTTAATTCCAGGTACCTTGCAGTTGGGAAGAGCACTCGTGGTCAAGCTGTACTTGGCCCAGAAAATGCAGATATCACCAAAGATCCCTCATGGGTCAAACGATGACTTTGGCTTTTCTGTCAGCGTTTAGCTGCAATCTCTGTGACTACAACATTAGGGGTTTTTAATAACTTTTAGCAGTGCTATGGTCCAACTGAAATATTCATTGCTGGTTTTTAACAGCGTTCACCAAACCAGTTAGAAGCTCCCCTTCTCAAAATAATGATGTGAGAATTTTTCTAACCATACAGTATTTGAGAGCAAGAATTACATGCTCTGCATGGCAAAGACAGACCTTAATCTTTTAATGAAGCCTCACTCTTCCAATCGCATATGAATGCTATATAAATGAAATATTTTTGTATATGTAAAACTCTAGTTTTAAATGGTGTTTTGTTTGAAATCATGTCTGCTGTTGGGTATATAAAGAGCTGTCTCTCAAACTGACAGATTCCATTCTGTGGTGTTGTAATTCCAGCTGCCTTTGCATAAGCCACCTCCAGCCTGACAAGTCCGTGACAGTACATTCCACCAAGCTGAGTGTGCAGTGAAGTGGGAAAATCCCTAATCAATCAGGGAAGTCTATTTTATATAAAATATTTTATATTTTATATAAAGTTCAGTTTAGTTTGACAGTTTGGGCAACATTCAGTCAGATTTTGGTACACCATGATTTAGTATTTACCCTGTTCTCAGGGTCCAGTTAACATAAACTAGCATGATGAAACATTTTTGGCTGTTTTTCAGCCTTGTTACCCTTTTTGATCAGTATTGGGGGTGTTAGCAGTCTTAAAGAGGCTCTCAGAAAAAGGAAACATGAAACAAGGGCCAGGTTACACCCTTATGAATCTCACGTTGCTAAAGCTGTTCCTCCCCACTCCCAACCCCAAGAACTAGTTTTATCCTTCCTGTACAAGGAGGATTCCAACTCCTAGCCTGATCCTGAAGCAGCAAAGGAGTGTGACTGAGTGTTGCCCTGGTGTAACTGACTACTTCCTGCAGAGCTGAGGAAGGAAAAGGGGAAGTTCTTTTTCCTTCCCTGGAGTCTATAGAGAATACTTCAAGTGCTATTCCCCCAGCTGTTTAAAAGCAGGTGAACACAACATGTGATGTTTGCAACAGTATTTTATTTCACTTCAGGAACATTAAGCACATCCTGTAACTCAACACAAGAACTAGCCATCTACATTTATTTTTGGGGTGTAAGTACTCTGAAACAAAGTGCAGTAGATGAGTAACTTACGTAGGAGTGCATAGAACGGTGTTGCACTTGCTTGTTAAAGGGCAGTATCAGTACTGGTGTTTTCCATTAGATGCAAGGGTTTGTTTCAAACATAACACACAAACAGGACAAAATCTGTGTGACAGCTGAACGTCTTGTTTCACATAAAGTGCTGGAACAATAATTTAAATGTTACAAAACAAGGCTTTAACGATTCTAAAGCATTGTTACTCACAATGTGCATCTATGACAACAATCTAAATGTGGCGTGTTTAGATGGCTCCGGTCTCAGCTTCCTTTGGGAGCATGGCCACGTGTTCCAGCTGGCCTGAGTCTGACACGTCATAGCTGGTCTTGTACTTGGCCAGGATCTTCATCAGTGGTCGCAGCTTCAGCCACCACTGCTCCTTGGGAATCCTGTGTCTGGAGGGGGAAACAGGGAGGTGAAATACATGGGGGTAAGGCAAACACCTTCCTTATAAATGGAATTGGGCATTGACTGTCATGGAGGGATGTAAAACACTGACACAAAATGAGAAGAATCAAGGACAGAATCCCAAAGAAATGAACAGGTCTCAATGGAAGATGTTTAGCATAATACCAAATTTGGCACAAAAATGCTGCCCCACTGAACTGAAACAGAAGTAAAGTAATTCTAGGCATTAAGGCAAAGGCTATCACATGGAAGTTACTTAACAGGACAGCAGAGTCCCAGACTTCACCATAAGTGTAAGGAGGATGAAGTAAAAGTACAAAGGCAAGAGAGAAGTGAACAATCCAAGTGGATCTGGCAGAACTGAGGCCTAAGGCAAAAGCAGTAAGGCATTGGGAAGTGTTTGTTTGAAGTGGTGCAAGGCAGGCTGTGGTGAGGTGTTTACCACCAGGCAGTGCATACGTACACAAAGTCTGTTTCACTCTTCAGCTCAGCCACGGGTTGGAAAACAAGGTTGCGTCTCCGTATTCCCAGCAAACAAACTGAGTCATCTGTATTGGCAAATACTTTTCCTAAAAAGAATGAAGTGATTCAGCATCTTTCTTACTAGTATAAGGGCAAATACCACTTTTCTGCAATTAAACTGAACTTACAGTAGCCTAATTTCAGCTACTAATTATTTAATAGATTGATATAACATCAAATTAGTGCTTTAATAGGGTTAGATCTTCACTTTTTTAGCTTAACTTGGATGATTAGCAATGAAATAAGAGTGCAATTAAACAACAAAATGATTGAATTTTAGCATCCAGTTTTAGATCAGATTTTAGGAAGTAGTGCTTTACAAAAATTCTTAAAGACTAAATATTACCTCCTTCTGTCTCCCATGAAGGCAGCATGAAACAAAAAAGAACAAATGTAACTATACAAACAATTCCTGCATGCATGAAAACCTTCTATCACACTGGCTATTTGATGAAACAGCTATCTGAATTATTGATCTCACTCAAGTAGATATGCTCATACATCAAGAAGCACAGCAAAACACGAAGATGGGAAGAAGAATGTTGACTAACAAATATTCATATGTTTGTGAAGTGGAAGAGTCTTACATATGGACAGACAATCAAAGACAGTAACAAGAGACTGCACCAAACGTTTCTGCACCTTTCCGGTAGGTTTCTTTCAGTTTTTTCGAGATCCACTGCATAGCTTTCGCTGAAATTTTTGTCCCGAAATTTCTATCAAATGGGGAAGGTGCTCCACCCTGTGCAAAAATTGAATTCTGGGTTAGCTTATCAAAGCAGGATTGGTGTCTTGTTTTATCAGTTATCTCTGCTAATGGCCTGCTCTACCTCTTATTTCCATTTCCCCCACTTAGAAAAACAAATCAAAAGCTCTACCCCATCAGTCAATCTAAGGTGTTTAAAATTTGTGTTCAGCACCAGTGGAATTCTCACAGAATCAATACTACTACTCACTTAAAAGAATCGAGGGAACTGTGCATTTTCCTCCACCTCAGCCTCAGTGATGGGTGTAGCCAAATCAGCAACTCCCTTTGCCCACCAACCAGCTGCACAGTGAGATAAGGAGTAGCTCACTTCTGTTTCTTCCACAAAAACACCCATCTGCACAGATTTTCTTAATGAAATCTCTGCTCTTGAAGAGGGTTCAAGAGGCAGATATATTATGGATGGGCAGGCAATTGTATTATGAAGAAGGTATTACAATTATAAGACAAAAAGTGGAATTATTTATTAATATAGACAGAAGAGGAATAAAAATGAGATTCGTAAGGAATCTAATGCATTTTTCCCAGATTTTTAAAAAGGGTTTGCAATAAAACCTGATGCTAAAACAACCTTCTGAGGTGCCTACAAACAAAAATCCACTTTTTTTTTTTTCCTTAATCTTGAGTCAGACTTGTTTCAAATGCTTGAACAGTGTATGTACTTTGTGCATAAAAAGTTAGTATTGTCTGTAGCTATAGAGTTATATTTACCTGCTGCATATGGCCCAATACATTTTTTCGACAGTCAAATACTCCTTTTCCTTCTTCAGAATACAGCTGATAAATGAAATCAGTTGTGTAGTTCTCATTGCAGTTCTCATTTCTGTAACAATTAAGGCCAGATAGTTAGCAAATTTACTCTAAAGCACTGGATGTCTTTGCAGCTACTGAATGACAAGTCTTCTCCCTTTTCTTTTCAGTAATCCTGGTGTGGACATTTTCACCTGATCACATACACTCACTTCCACGTAACAGGCTCATGATTTTTAGGGTTTTTATAGTAAAGGCCCTAGTGTGACACACTACCTCTAGTAAGAAAGAATCTGGAATAAAAGACAAACCCGATGAGAAAACAGACTGAAAACAGGATGAAGTATTAGATTACAGAGCAAATATATTTACACAGAAAGAAGTTTTGGACTTGAACTGCTTTTTGGAGCAACAGCTTTTCTAAAAATCTCAAGTTAAAGGAATAATCAAGGAATAAGACTTGGAGTGTCATTCCAAATAGCCAAGCAGCCTACCTGGCTGGGAATGCTCAGTACCACTGATGCCATCTACTACTACTTTTACCTACCTCAGCACTAGACCACGCTGGATACTGGTTTTCATTTTTTCAGTCAAGTGTTCCACATTAGCCTAGAAACAAAAGTATTTTTAAAGATTCATAGAGAACTCTGTATCTGAAACAACTTTAATGAGCCTACATTTCCTGAGAACTTCTGTCAAATATTCCACATAAAGCATTATGTGCAAATTCAAATTATCAAGATTTTTGGAGATACAGGATAACATACTGTGTATGGCTATTCATCTTGGGTTAAAACTAACATCTTTCTCTATATCAGAAATAATAGATTTTATTACATCAAAGGAGGTTTTTATATGCTATACTGGTACAGCATCCAGCTTGATATACATAAAAATACAGAAATTGCCACTGAAGTTTACAGCCTGACCTTACTTCCAGTCCTGCCAATAACTGCGTGGGGATAAGTTCTGATTTATTTCACATCTCTGTGCTTCTCAGATATTTTCTATCCTTTTAGCTTTTTGTTTGTCCATGACTGCAGCTAGTACTAACCATGTCAGAAGTGTAAAGTCCTCACAAAAGACAAGTTGCATATCAGCTTGTGTATGTTCTACACCATAATCCTTAAAGCTTGAGGGCTTTATTTTAGTAACACCTCCAGACATGCTCTGAATAGCTGTGGTAACAGAGTCAGTATCTAATAAACCTGACATACTGGTCAGTTCTTGTCCTGAACAGCCTTTAAACACCACAATGAAAAAATACTGTTCTCTTGTTTTTGGCTTTATTTTAAAAGTACCCAGGTCTGTTCATTTAATTTGAATTTCAATCAGAAGACTACAAATGAAACAATTAATCTAGTAGTGCTTAATGGCCAATACAATTATTTTTGTCATTTTACTGAACTTGGGTACCAACACTGATTGTGTCTACACTCCTTTATATAATGTTATGGCACAGGAATTGTCATGACAAGCACAGATTTTAGGCCCAACCTCAGCTGGTTTTTTCTTTCATGAGCCATCTACTTCAGGTATACACATTAAGATACAGACATACAACAGCTTTAGATCTACTTAAGAATGAGCAAAAGGTGCTGAATACCTGGAGCTCTCTGATATCAAACTGCTCTTCGAAGATGTAAGCAGCATCAGCTCCTGCTGCCAGGGCCCCCATGTTGGCCAGGTAGCCGCAGTAGCCGCCCATGGTCTCGATGATGAACACGCGGCGCTTGGTGCCGCTGGCCGACTGCTTGATGCGGTCACACGTCTGCTCAGAGACACCACAGCCTGAGTATACACTACAACCCCTCATCGTTTATGTTTTTGTATGTCATGCAACTTTGTGTCACCTACTGGTAACAAAAAAGTTAAAAATAAAGTATTTATAAAGAATAAAACTTTAAAGAATTCCAAAACTGCATAGCCCATGTAACTATAATAATTATCCAAGAAACGATTTCTTACAAATCATGTACTAAACACCAGGGTAGAAATAAAATGTTTTTTCTACTAGCAACTCTTAACATCTACTTGCTTCCTGCGAATACTGAAACAAGAATTCATTTTGGTTTGTAGTGGCATTAACCAGTTGTGTATCTGCGTTTTCTAGCACAGATACAAGTAGATATAATGAAGCTTTTCAAGGAACTGTGGGATGAATAAACTTCTCTTCTTTAACTCTATTCATTACTTAAGCTTACTTCTCCTTAATATTGATATTAAAATCCACTGCATTCCCATCTATACTGAACTTCTTAAGTCCTGAGCATGTACTGCCCAATTACTTTCCAGTGATGATTTCCACATAATTTTTTCAAGCACTGCTGGTGCGGTGCATGTTTTAAAATGCTTTTGGTTTTTTACTAACACATACATAGTTACTGTAAGAAGACTGAAATCTCCACTTGCACCTTACTCTGACCAGCATAAGGAATGTTCTCTACACAGAGATCTGTTACTTACATGAAACCAATTAACAACAATATTTATTACAGCTGCCTAAGAGAAGTGGAAAGTAACAAAGACAGAGGCAATCTCCAGTGTGGCAAGACCTAGGAATCTTAGGCAAACACTGTAACTCAGGAAAGTGCAGAAACCTAGGAACTAGTCTACTATCCACCTTTAAGTTTTAGTAATACTCAAGAATCTATTTGACAAGCTCACCTCCTGGAATGATTTTTTTCTACCATCTGAAGTTATTTTAAAGTTGTTGATTAATGTATTTTCCTTTCAGAAAGCAAGTCAGAGAAATAAAGAATTCCTATTTTCTTCTTTGTCTTAGAAACAAATAAATAAATAGGACATACCACACTTTGTGACAGGAAGAATTTTGTGAAACTGATGTAGTGCCCCAACACCAGTTCTGTTTAATAAAAATGGAAATGAAAGTACCTGGAAAGTTTGTCATCTTGCAACCTGAATTATGGTAAGATTAAAAAATCCCCATGACTTACTGATTTTTTGAATAAGTAACTGTAGGTGCTGTAATATTTGAGGTATTTCTAGTTCACAGGTTTTTAAAACCAGAACTTCATTCAGCTAACTGAAAATACTACTTCAGGCTGAAATTCAGATTGTGAACAATATGGCCCTTAAAGCCATACCTAACACATCACAGAGCAAATCATTACTTGATATGTGAGAAAACTTAACATAAAATAATATAAAAATCCTAGAACTTCTAACATGATACAGTTTAATGCATTTAAAGACTAAGACCAGTGTATGCATGTATTTAGGTCAGGCTAGCAAAAGATACATGTAATTTAATTTATACATATTTTATTAATGTATTTGCATATATGCATATTGTGTGCTTACACACAAAAGTGCAGCATTCACATGAATTTATTCAGAATATGCATATTCTGTTATCCCAAGCAGAAAAGTAGTTCCATAATAAACTACATCATGAAAGTCTATGTTGACCTCCTATCAGTTTTTCAAAATGACACCTAACGTGTCTTGGGTTTTACAGTGTTACCAAGCACTTTACTTTCTCCTTGCAGACATTGTTTCATGAAAATTTTTGCAGAATACTGTATTACTGGAGCAATTTAACTCATTTTTTAAAGAACTGCCTGAAATTGGATAGGTACTATGTGCTTAACTTATGTTTTAAAACAATTGTCTTTAGACAATAAAGATACATGTGAAGATTTCCACCATTTTGAGAGACTTCAAATACCTGTAAACCCCAAGATTTCTAAAAAGATTTTCCATTTGCTAGCAGGAGAATTAAATTTTCCGTCTTTTGAGAATCTCCAAGTACTAAGCAAGGAGGTAAATCAGTCATGGCCTATGGGACTAATCACTTGAAATCTACTTAGAAGGGTTTCTGTCCTTGACTGTACAAGAGATAGAGTACAAACTTTCTACTACTTTTGCTTTCTCAGAATGACTGTGACAGAAATACCCAAATATGAAATTGTCACAGATAGACTTAAATGAATTATTAATTCATACACTACACTACAGGCTGGAAAAGCCAAACCTCAAATGCCAGGTTTCAGACATCATAAACAAGCCATGAGGACTCTTTTTGGAATTCTATTGCTAGTTGAGCTTTCATATGAACTGACCCAGCTTAATGAGAACTCCTAATGTTCGAAACGCCAAATCAAGTGTTCTGTTACTAACTAAACATCCTAATGACAATAAAATTCAAATGATACAACCATATTTGTTTTACAGAAAGCACTACTGATATCTATACAAACTGTAATTAAATTAGTACCAAAAACAATTACGTAAGAGGAAGCAGCAGTATATGCAATCATTTGTTGCCCCATTGTGTTTCCAAAGTTACCACTTTTGAAGGTGCATGGTCACAATTAGCAGACTTAGCTACTTCTATAAATGTCAGGCCAAGAGGTGAAAAAGCTAAAGGAGTGGTGAGATACCCATGTCCTGCCTACGAATGTTGCTACATGACAAGCCCACACAACACCTTAGGACATCTCAGCCCAGGGATGCTGCACTGCAGCTCCCAAAGGCCAGGCCACCCTGTTTTCTGCCACAGCTCTTCCAGTTATCTACTGAGCTTTTTCACTCACTATGTAAGAACACTGTAAAAAGCAGGAAAACAAACCTGCTTTTCCCAACCCCCTGGATCTGTAGTCTTTATTTGACTTCCTTGGCGAATTACTTCATGATTTAGTTATATGGCTTGCTAATGATGGCTTTGATAAAACTCAGAGCAGGTAAGATTTACTCATTTGTTTGCATTACATCTCAGCTCAGTTCCCTTTGCTGTGTCTTAAACAAAGTAAATAGGACTGAAAGAGCTCATAAAACAGCTGTATCCAAGGGAAAAACTATGGTAGACTGAAACTGGAACACTGACTGTTCTGACCCTGCACTGTTTAGTTGAACATCAGTGACAGACTTAACTGCTTATCCTATCCAAGCATTTATATGCACTTAGTGTACATTAAGCCTAATGGAGTCTGTGGGATTATTCATGTGTTTAGTGTTAATCATGTACTTAAAATGCTCTACTGCACTGAGCTCAGTCAATAGTTCATCCAAAAAATGGGACATTTATTTATAAAACATGTGCTTTCTTCTTCTACCTAAGTAAGATGTAAGATAAAAATGAAATTGAAGAAAGCCAAATATTTGATTCTCAGTAAAAGCAAATAACCTAAGCACTAATGCAGGAGTCTTGAAGAACAAAAGAGAATACCCAAAAATTAAGCATTTCACATAATACTTTTTCTAAGGTTAATCTTTAATCAGTCTTGGAAAACTGAACTATTAACCATTAAAAAACACAAGTAACTGAGTTATTTAAGAAAACCAGACATTGCAAAGTCTTTAAGTATCCTCATCTTATGCATTTTATCATCTTAACTTTTAAAAGATACGCAGTCTTACCTCCACAATAGCATTCAAGGCAGTGTCAGTACCAAGGCTATAGTCTGTGCCTGGCACATTGTTGCTAATAGTAGCAGGTACCACACACATAGGAACTCTAAACTCCTCAAAGCTGGCACGCGCCTCGTAGAGCTGCAGACAACTTTCAAAGGCCTGAAGCAGTGGTACAAGTGTGAGTGAAACATTCCTTGTCTTTGGACTGCTCTGCTAATGACTCCTGGCATGTGATGGTAAATGTGGCTGTCCACTGGCCCAAGTAAATACAATTGGTGAGATTATTTGTGGGGGTGGGGGTGGAAATATCCTGTACATACCACAACAGTGCACTGGGGTTGCATTGGCACAATGCTCTTTGAAGAAATGCAGAGGATTAGTACAAGTTAGTACAGACTGAAGATGAAGTGTGCACAGCAGAGCGGTCTGAAGCAGCTAGGTAGGAAAGGATAGCAAAAAGCTAGACTGGAAATCATTCCACAAGAAAGAAATTAAAGAACAGAGTCTGATACATGCTAAGGAGCTTAGAAAGTTAACTAGTAAAACCCTTGCAACTTGAAGAAAATACTTAAAGAAAGACACTTTTTAAAAAAACTATGTTATCCTAGAAAGTCAAGATACGCATCTATTTCCACCAAGAGAAAGGAAAAAAAAGTTCACCCATGCCTTCAAAGTTTCTATCAACATCACATATCTGCCTCTGTGAACACAGACTGGATGTAGGCCTAGAAAAATCTAGGAACATATGCACATGGATGAGTTAATAAAGTTTGCAAGTATAGTTCAAGGATTCTTTGAATAGCAGTTTTAGGTCCTTGGAAAGACTCCAAATTCTACAAGTAAATATATTATCATTCAAAAGGACAAGGTGCTCCTAGTGGATGTCAAAATAAATGTTAAGATTTTGCAGCTGTTTTAAGTAAACATACATTACATTATTCCAATTATTTCTAATCTAAACTCATCAGCATCTCTCATGAAGTGTGGCAATTTTTCAAACTGCCTATGTAATGGCTCTCCACCAGAAAGCCTGATTACACAGTACATGACTTTTTCATCTCTTTCTCCCAGAAACTGATGTTCACAGAAGTCTCATTTTCTTGATTTTGCAAATTGGTTCAGAGAAGCCAACTATTGCAGATCAAAACTGGATACCTATTGAGGTATCTACAGGCATATTGTACAGTGACTGGTTTAAGGAAAAACTTAGAAGAAAATTATGGGTAAATCCCCTACCTGTGAGAGTTCTCCTTCTGAGCTTTTGTCCTAGACAGAGAAGATCCTGTTCAGTGAGAAGACAGGATATTTATGGCTGCAGGTGCATAAATGCAAACCGACTTCCTAAAAAATCTCTCATCTCACTGTTTTGTAAATGAAATGGTTCAGTGCTATACTTTCAGTTTGAGGTTGAAACACAGCCTAAAAGATGGCACTTTCAGACCCAAAGAGCTCCGAAGAAGTACAGCCAGGAGCAACAAATAGGAGGGGTTTATTTGGGATTTGGTTTTTTGAGTGGCTGAGACTTCACTTAGGAAATTTCAGTAATTTCCTGGCCCAACTCAGCTCAGTCAGACTGCTTTGAACTTTTATTTCTATTAGAAGAATAAAAACATACAAAGTAACAGTGGTTTGGCAAAACCACGCAGCTTCCTGGGGATCTGCAAAACATGAGTTTCTCTAAAACGTTTTACATTAAGACTTCTGGAAAAACAAGTCAAAGGGAGATGTAGAGCACTAACTAACATAACTGGTTAGTCTGCATTTATGTTATGTTAAGATGCAGTTATGATATGTTTGACTTGCATTAAATATTGCCATTTTATTTGATGCAAGTGATTTCAGCCAACATATCCAATGACTGTACCTTCACCAAGCAGGAGCATTAGATGATTATATGCAACATCTTTGCATCACTGTGGCAAAACATGAAAATGCTTTTAATATATGGTCACTTAATTATAAAGGGTAAATAAGTGATCAATGGTTTTAGTAACTGCTATGCTAGTATTTTTTTTTAATTACTACAGTAAGGCCATAAAGGGATACTGCACTATGTTAATAAAATGGTTTAATAATTTCCTACCCTTTTATTGGATTTGTGTTACTAAAAAGGTTGTTGCCATAACCAACATAACCAAGGATGCTTTATAAAAATTCATGCAGTCAAGCAAAGACTACTGTTTGCTGACTTTAAGATGATCTAAATACAAATGGCCACTGAAGGGAATGGAGTTTCTGCCCTTACTCCACATCAGCTGTTACTAGGACTGAAGGAGATGAAAAATTAACAGGTTAGCTAGTGGCCAAGGCTAATTTTCAGCTTCCCAGTTCAGAGTAATGTGGAGCCACACATGCTACTGGGATGGTACAGGCATCTGTTTTCCACAGGAATGTGTGGAGACTGCCTTAAGGCATCTGACTGTAGTGGTCTTTGTTCTTCGGGAGATGTTTCATTTTTTTTCCCCCCATAAAACCAAATCATCAGTCTGTACCCCCTTTTCCTCTGGTGAAAAGAAATGTAAGATTGACAAAGAAACACACAAAAAGTTTTAGCCTCTCTCTTTTTCAGGTTCCATTATTCTCATCTAGCTGATACCTTTTCCTTTCATTTCATGGTTGCCACATTCCTGAGGTCTGACATCCAAAATAACATCCTATTCACTTCATTGAATTAGCAACATACTTGAAAATATAGATATTTTTATTATGGTTGTTATTTTAGTGATGCTTCATTTAATAGAAAATCTGAAGTTCATGTTTTTATCCTGCAATCCTAAAAGGATAACTTGGTATACCTTTATATATCATCCTTAAGCCTATCCTCCTCAGGTAGAAACATCCAGCTTTCCCCTTTATATTTATGTTGTCATTAGCATTTTTCTAATATTCTGAAAAGTGAAGTAAAAAATACAGTTTATCATATATTTAAAACACTATTCAAAAGATAAATCAAATCTGAAGCCAAGATTTTAAAACAGAAGTGGAAAAAATGGACCATTTCAGAAGGGTCCCCATGAACTGTTATAGAACCTAAATTAATTATTGAGAAATGTTCATGCCTTTGTGAGGAGCACACTCTTTACTAATCTTTCATTCAGAAGTTATGTATCTGATAAGCCTATTTTGTAATTGTTTATCTGTTTAAATGCAGAATTTTAGCACATTCTATCAGCAAATGTTTCAGCATACTTTATACACTTGGTAAGTTAAAACAACTGAGGAGTGTCCAATGATGCCAAAGAGCAACAATCCCTCATTACCAGCACAACTGTACTTACCTTACTAGAGGTAGGCAAGATCATGCAAGTAAGAACCATACCACAGAAAAACTAAGTGTGACGACACTTGGGTGTTCAGAAAAGGTTCTGCTGCTCTGAGAGCATTGTAAACTATGATACATTTATTATTATCCTGTGTTAACAGGAATAAAAAACTACATATAAACTTGATAAAATGGATATTCATGTCCACCTCCTGCTTTTATTTTACCACAGTCAATTGTATGGCATGTATTGAGCTTATCTGGTCACATTTAACAGGGGGCACAGTTGCTACTTCACCTGATCTAAGCATGACACAAGAATGGCACTGGGAGTTTTTGTGAATCAAACAATGTTCAAACAATCAGAGCAAAAAACTGAAAAGATATCAAGCAGAAATGTTTTCCAAATGCAAAAGTCTAGTCCTTCCAAAATCACCACAAATTTAATCTTCCACTCAACTGAATATAAATCTTGCAAAGCCACTACTTTTCATATTTAATCCAGAGAAAAATCTAGGCAAAATTAAATGCAAAACAACCAGGAGAAAGCCACTAGCAAAAAAAAAAAAAAAAAAAGCTTTTGAAAAGTTTTCAACTACCACACTGAAAATACAAACATTTTATCTAATGAAGGCAGATGACACCTAGAAACCTAAATAGAAAAGCAAACCACAGCAACACAGACTGACTGACTACTATATATCCCCTTTGCATGAAATAACCTATAAAAAGAAGTCAGTTTGGTTAACAAAGTTTATGAAGATAAGAAAAGAAAGAAAGCAGATGTTATGCACAATCATTTTACTCACCTTAGTTCGTGATCAGTCATTTTGGACAGATATTTTTATTTACCAGAACTGGAAACAACATTAACACTTATAACCCAAGTTGTCAATAAAGAATTAATTCAGTGAATTTTAGTTAGCTTACAGTCTTACTCAAGTAAGACTGTACAATACTTCAGGAAACTGATATTTCCTAACTGATGAAGTTATTTATGTTGGAATGGTGGAAAAAAAAAAAAAAAAAAAGAAAAAATTATGGTAGTGCATTCAAAGTTGGTGACAACTGAAGAATCCTTGAAATTAAACGACTATCATGATTAAAATTTTCAAATACATTTAAGCAGTAAGAGAACTGTCATTTAATTTCCAAAAGCAACTTGAAACTCTTTTTGTCCAACTGACTAAGCTTTCTGTTCAACTGAGATTAGCGTTAGAGAACTGAGGAATGGCTGGGGCTGGAAGGGACCTCTGGAGATCATGTAGTCCAATCCCTTGCCAAGGCAGGAACACCTGAGCAAGTGACATAGAACAACCCAGGAGGGTTTGGATTATCTCCATAGGAGACTGCACAACCTCCCTGGGCTGCTTTCTCCAGTGCTCTATCACCCTCAAAGTAGAGAAGCTTTTTCCTCGTAAGAGATTAAACATTCAATTTTTACTTCATGTTGTATTATTGCATTTGATATTTTAAAAATTACTTAACATGTCTCAACTCTTTTTATTAAATCTGCTATTAGCACATGTAATGCCTATTATTAGAGAAATACAGATTTTACATATTCTCTTAAAGGAGTAAAGATGTTACATAACTAAGAATCTCCTTCTCAATAGAGCAACTTTCCTTCAGTGTTTGTTGCAGCTGGGTATACTACAACTCTATATATTATGAACAGGCATGTTTTTGCCCTCTACCATGCAAATGATCATCCAAGTCTCAGTTTTAGGCTTCTTTCTTTCTTGAACAACAATAGATGCCTGCCATCTTATCTTGCACTTAAAAAATTTAGAGGTCATTGCAGTTTCAGCAGAAACTAAATGGAAGCATTTGGGATCCTAGACTTTCTCTTTTCTAAAGTGGTGTCATGACTGTGGCTATATCAAGAAATTATAATTTCCCAGATCACATTTCTTAAGTTCTGGTCTACAAAAATATCCAATAGTAGCCAATTGAGTAAGTTTAAACAATTGCTTTGTTAGTAGATGCACACACCAGAGCAGACTTACATCAGTTATAGTGTTCAGAGCAGTATCTGCACCAATGCTGAAATCTGAACCCGGTACATTGTTGGATACAGTTGCAGGAACCATAACCATTGGAACACAGAATTCGTCATATTTCTCCCGGGCAGCTGACAATTCCAGAAGTCCAAGGTAAGCCTGTTGGGCACAGGCATCATGTGAAAAATTAGGATGAATAAAGGAAGGGCAGAGTTGGGAGTGACAAAATGAGAAGGGCCACAGGGGAAGCCATTTCTACCACAGCACACTTCAGCAAGTCAGAGCACTAGGGAACCACTAAAATCTAACACAGACAAAAGAGAAAGCATTAGAAACAGGCATGTATTTAAAAACAATAAATATTCTTGAAAATGAATAATTTAGGCACAGAAAGTTGGTTTTCAACAAAACAAACTAGTTCCCCAATCTTCAGGTACTGTTAACTCCTGATTTAAAAATTTTAATATTCCTGAATTAGGGTCATAGCTAACAGCTGGGACAAAAAAGGAAGATACACTCTTTATCAAAAAACAATGAGCACATTCTTCTCTGCAAGAAGCAGGCAAAGTACTTTCCTGAATCAAAATTTCAAAAAATTGTTTTTTTAGAACAAAGTAAACATGAAATACAGGAAACAAATACTTCTCTAGATCCATTACAGATTTTAACATGCACTATGTGAGAGGAGTGGCTTAAATAAGGAACCACAGTGCAATTTCTACTAAGAGTCAAGAACTTTGGCAAGGATGTTCTAAGTATGGATACAGTTGAGACTGAAACTTCAACAACAGAAGTTATTAATTTATTTTAATACAACAATCTATAACACTATCTCATCTCATTTATCCATTTAGCACATCTGTTTAGCAGTTCTAGTCACTGTCTTGAATGCCAGCTTTCCAGAGAACCACTGATTGACAATACTTATGATTCTAAACACTATCTATGTTGTGTATCAAATACAGATAGAACCAAATGCACCTTACATGAAGATTGGGTAAAAATCATACAAGACTATTAATTTTGTTAGGAATTCTAGTCTACTTAGACATAATTAGATATTTCAGTGTACCTCAAATCCACCAATAACCATAAGGGCGTTAATGTTGTTAGTGCGCATCTGGTCAGCAATCTTCTCCAAGTATTTTGCAGGAAGAGTACTAAAAATCATTAAACCAAAAGAAAAATAAAAACAATTTACAGACTCTGAAGCACTAAGAACTCATTACTAAGCTGAAATCATAAAGTCAGCAGGCAACACAATGGTTTTTGTTTTACATATTTATCCATACAAGTAGCTCTTCCAGACAAACAATAAGAACTCATGTCAAGTGTAAAGAAACTGCAGGTTTGAAATCCTTTAAAGTGTAAGGACCTCAGGAAATTTTTAAGTTGAGGTCACAACTCCCACTATTCAGAGCTGGTTCAGTACTATAAAGATACCCAAGCTGGAACAAAAGGATTTGAACAAAAAACAAACACAAAAAACCCCAATGTACAAAAATTGAGGACTTAAAAACACTCTGTGGCAGGAAACAAACATGGAATCATACAATGGTTATATAAAGCACTACAGTTCATCATATCAATTGACAAAAATATTGATGTTACCGTTTTGTACCAAGAATTGATCCTCCTTGACCAGTCCAGCCTCCAACATCTCCCCAGGAAATTTCCTTTATCTTTGAATAAAAGTAGAAAAGGAGATTTTGTTAAGTGATTATCCAATTACTTCTCTTGACCTGCAGCAAACACCACGTACTACTTCATGAAAAGCTGTTGTAACAAGTTATTGGGCACTGACATCACTAAAACTAAATGAGGTGAAGAAAGAAAACAGCATCAGGAGTTTAACTCCATTTCTCTTGAATTACTACAATCCCTTTCCATTACATTTGTTCTTTTTTCTTCCTGACCAAGATGAACCCTGTCTGTGTGTTTCATACCTCAATCCTATTCTCCCATCCTCTCCTACTGAATGAGAAGCAAAAAAATCTAAAGCTAGGTCTTTGATTTAGGTTTTGGGACATGTGGCTGCAGCCAGGCACAGAAATCAGTAATCTTGCATTCAGTTTCTCTTCAGTACACCAACCAATGCATAACATTTAAAAACAGGGGAATAGAAGAATCTAACTTACTTAACGGAAAAAAAAGCTTCCGCCCTTAATAAGCACCATTACAAAGCTTCTCACAGCAAAGTAATACATATGCAATAAGTCATTGTTCAGAATCAGAGATTATTCTGCTACTCTGTGAAAAAATACAATATGCTATACATTGACCAAAATTCAAAGGCAGGATTCATCTGAACTGATTTTGTAGCTTTGCAGCATGTGATTAGTAAAACACAGCATAAATGACTCTACAGACTTGAATAGTTGAGAAATACAGTTACAGTCTAGGTTTTATAGATTTTTATAAAATAAAAACACTTAGAGAATCAGTTCTCTCAGCAGTTATGACAGAACATACCTTCCAAGAACATGAACAAAGGTGGTGGTGTGGGATGGGGTACCTAGCACTTGGTAATGCACACACGTGACACTGACCTTCCCTCTAGCGAACCCTTCAAAACCATCAATGACAGCAAATATTTTGTGACCTTCAGTTATGCCAACTCTCACTGCAGCCCTCACGGCGGCATTCATTCCAGCTGCAGGGGCACCAACATTTAAAACTGCCACATTAAAATTACTCTGCAAGATAAAAATAATATTTAGTAAGGACTTTGACCTCTACACCATGGTTAATTTGTACATCATATGCTGTTGCTAAATACTGGAATGCAGGAAAGAAAATTTCAAAGCCCCTAAACATGTTGAAAATTTAAAGTTAACTGCAAGATGCAGACACATTTCCCCACTTTCAGAATATCAAAGAGACAAACAAACAAAAAAAAAAAAAAGAACGTTTGTTCTTAAATACGACTTTATCATAATTCCATTTGGTTTACAAGTTAAATTATTCATGTTTTTATATTCTAGCCCAGGTTCAAGAAACATAAAATAGCATCACAGAATAGTTTGGGTTGGAAGGACCATAAAGATCATCTCATTCCAACCCCCTGACATGGCCAGGGGACACCTTTCACTAGACCAGGCTGCTCAGAGCTCCACCCAACCTGGCCATGTTACCAGCTTCATGTTACTAAAGCAGGACTTTTTGGTTTTTTTTCCACGAACACACTAACAATAGCAAAAAAAAAAAAAGTAGGAACTGACTCTAGCACCACAGCATTTATGTGTGTATCATTAGTACAAGGCAGAGAGGAACAGTCAAGTTTTAAAATTAAGGTAATGGCCAGGTTTCTCAAGCAGCTGACAATACATTAGTGAACAGGAGCACTCAGCATCTTTCCCAACACCACACATTTTCAGATTATGGAAGTTTTTAAAACAGTTCCCAATGACAATTGTAACAACTTGGGTCCTGCAGAAGAGGTAGAAGTTATTTAGCTATATTCTAGAAGATGAGAACAAATAAAAAAACAAAACTGACAACTTAAGTAACTACCATGGAATCTCACCTGATTAAAAACCAAAACAAGCAAACAAAAAAACCCCAACCTAACAACAACCCCTTCAAAAAACCACAATAAAAGGGACATGAACCATAGTATATGCAGGGGTTTATTTGGGGTTCTTTTTTTCTGGTTCTGGTACAGTTGAAGGATTGTAGAAAAATGCAATGTAATTACAAACAGCAAAATATGTGTGCAGAAGCACTGCTGAAGCAGAGCATTCAGCTGGCTCTTCTGATCAGCTTAGCTCTTTCCTCAATTCCTGTGACATGCACATTTCATCTACTTTTTAATTCCTATTCAACCTCTTTTACTGAAGGCACACAGACTTTGTTCATATGGTCAAATCCAAGTAGTTAGTAATTACACGTGGTCTACATTTCCTTCTAATGCCATTTATCACAGAAGGTATGACAAAAGTATTTTAGAAAAAAATGCAAAAGCCCAGTGCTAACAGTCCTGCATTTGCACTGCTGTATTAAGAAAAAAAAAAAGAAACCCACCACCCAAACACCTGATCTGCTAAGAAAATGTTAATTATCCACCTAAAAAATCCTGAATTCCTTCGTCTTGTGAAGGTCAGTCTTAGGTCCTTAATGTATTATCAATGTAATTTTGCTCCTTAATAATGCTGAGAAGCTACCACAAGTAATCATTACTCAAATATTTATTTGGGAAAAAGATTTCTAGAAAGTGTAAAAGCAACATCATTATGCAAATAAGGTCACAAATGGTCACAAACTACAATTAAAAGAGGAATTACCAAGTGAGATGACATAGTCACCAACTATGATCAAAGAGAACTATTCAGTAAACTTTCTATAAAACCAAAAAAAATTCCTTTAAAGATTTGTTTGCACACAAAATTTAGTGTCTGCTTCCTAAATAAATCCAAATTTCCTCTCATACTAATCTTAGGAACTACAAAGAAATTAAATGTCCGTTACTATGTCATGCAGAGTGACTTATTATTTCACAAAAAGGTGATGGATCTGTCCTCAGTATTGCTTCCCATGAATTCCTGGATTTTCCTTTGCTCTTGAGTGGTTTTACCCTTCAGAAGGAAGGCTTAGAATTCTTTTAATATAGAACCCTCCTTTATAGAATGATTTTCAGAGTCTTAATCATAATCTTGAATATCACACCTCCTGCTCTCCAGGGTAAGAAACAGAGGGCAAAACAGTAACTGTTAGGATCAAACATTGTAACAATTGTGATCAGCTGTACATCCAAAACAGAAGTAAACTGTCTACAGCAATTTTCTAGTTACAATGGTATTTCTCTTTAAAAATTGTTACCTATTATTAGAATAAACTAGTGTGCATCTTTATAATATTTAATTTTAACCTATGCTATAATAGAGGTTTGAAGGGAGTTATTAATAGATCCCAAAAGCAGACATGCATTGCACATTCAACAAACCCCCTTACCTTTGGAAGCTCAGCATCTGGCTTTTTGTGAGACAGTAATTTGTATGTGTTAAGGTTGTTTTCAAAGCTCCTAAACAAATGAGCAAATAAGATAAGCAAATAAAATAGTAACATTTTAAACTCACAGTTATTTTAAAGGAACATTTGCATTTTTCAGAAACATTAAAAAACTGGTATGAAATACTAACACCATTGTTATTGCAAATACAAAACATGGCAAAAACTGGAAATCAGAGAACAATGAAAAATATTCAATTCTTTAAGATAAGAGTCATAAAACATGAAACAACTGTGCAGCTAAATAAATTAGTTTTCTAGACTTGGGAAAAAGTATTTTATTATCAGGCGACTTGAAACACAAATCACTCTCCTGACAGGACTGAAGAACACCTCTTCTAACATTACTGCTGGAAAAATACCAACTACTTATAAACAAGCTCACAGGACTGGCCTCAAATTCATGAATAAACAAATTTATCGTAGCTACCAGTCAGGTCATACAGCACAGAAGCTTTTTTGCTTTGTGACCAATTAGCCTAGGAACAGCTCCCAGTCTGACACAGCAGAGAATCAGAGTTTGCTTTGTTTTGCAAAGCAACTATGCTTTTCTTCAGCAAATGAACTGATACAAGCTATTGGACATACCTTCCACGAAGCCTCACAGCCTCAAGAAATCTTCCCTCATCCATGGCTTTCTGGACTTCTTGAGTCTTGAAAAAACAAGTTATTACTCAGTATGTTTAAAAAAGACAGGAGTTCAATTATGTAATATATTCCATATGTTAATATATTTCCACAGTGAAAAAAGAAATACTGACAATTCCTCAATTTATGAGCTACCTCCTCTCACAGCATAAATTAGGGTGGAGGAGAAGAAGAAAGTAGAAACAAATACCTAAAGTCTTAATGGGACAAAGAAATCAACATATCTATTATGCATTTTCTTCTTTCAGTTTAAACTGCAGTTTTAGTGAAGAAACCTGACTTGTGTGTGACATGTAAATGGATGCAAGCATCTGAAGAATTTGTTATAACAATAAAACCAGAAAATCTGAGATCAAATTTTAGAACAAATTAAGATATGTATTTCTTATTCCTTGATAGTTTGCAAATGAATAGTAACACATAGAGAACATACATGAACATCATTATTCATTCCCAAATATGGAAAAGTGCTGCACACATTCCATCAATGTCCTAATGAGAAAAGGCAATTATTGTACACAGTAGTCTGTTGTAGTAAATAAGTAACATAAATTGGCTTTTTGCCAGAGCCTCACCATCTGCACACATTCCATCAGAGGCAGACGGACAGCCTGGTTTCCAGACAGGGACACAACACAGGCAGGGGTAGCTGGAGTAGCTTCTAAAAGGGCAAGCACGGCTTCCACACCCATACGACTCGCCTGCAAGTAGAGATGTTTGAGTGCTCAAGCAAGCACTGAAATGCACAGGCTTCCAATCACAGAAATGGTCCTGATTTCTTTGTAACTCAAGCTGACACAAATCACTCCTTGGTAAGGTGAAAAAGTTGTGGGCTGTTTATACCTGTAAGTATGGATGACTAAGCTTCACATTTTGATGCTAAACATAGATTGCTTTACACAAAATGCTTCACTACTCTGAATTTGAGCTATTCAGACAGTCAGTGTGAGGTAACAATTTGATTTGTCAAGTTGATCAGGTAGAGAACCATCCCACCCCCAAATAAATTATAAAATGCAGTTTTCCTATGTGGTACCATGGGCAGTTATTTCGGGAATACTCACAAGAATTCTGTCAAAAGCTGAAGGGGTTCCACCTCTTTGCACATGACCCAGGATAGTTACTCGGGTGTCAAAACCAAGCCGCTGAACCACAAGCTGCATAGAATTTCAAAATACAGTGGGTTTATCATTACCATTATTTTATATTTATATAAAATATAAATATATATAACATTTATATATATGCTAGCATGATTGTACACTTAATACCACTTAGTGTTAAATGTTACTTCATAAAACTGCAATTCTGAATGAAGCCAAAGGTTTCTCTAAAACTGACACCTATGGAAAACAGAACTTCATAGTCACAGGACACATAAACCCCAGGTAAAGCCAAGTATCATAGCTCTCTTTTCCACCAATGACTATTTCCCAATTTATTTCTTAATGACTCCTTAAAAAAAAAATAAAAGCAGAAAAATTCAGCTTGAAAGTTTTCTTAATCTTAGACACCAATAAAATTTTTAGCACAGCAATCATTTGGACAAGACTTTGTCCAAAGCACACAGTATAGTTCACTGTGAGACAGACCAATATTAAAAATTTTACAAGACATACAAAGTAAAATAGGATTACAAATACATAAAATAGGATTATAAATTTGAGCTGATTTCAAACTGTCAATGAAGGCATCCATGAAGCAGATGCTTTTCAACTGCTGTGTTGTACTACAAGGAGAAAAGGTTCCAATTAAATGCCACTGAAAACATTGCCCCTTAATTTGACTATGGAATTTTAGATAACAAAGCACAAGCATAAAATACAATGGTGTGATAAGCTACCTAATAGGAACAGATTTACTCAACAAAAATGTTATTGTTAACAACAAGCCCCATCTTATGAACAGAAATCTTGTATCATAGGGATCTTGACACCTACATCCTTAACCTTCTCTGATGTTATAGGTTTGTTGTGACAATCAATAGCTCCTTCAGCTACAATAATAATATTCAGCCTTTTCTTTCGTGCTCGGTTCTGTAATAAAAATAAAAGCACATTCATATAGTTAAAAAAAAAACAAGAGTAATTTTCAATATCATTTTATCATCAATTGCTCTACATTAAGCTAATAGGATTTGAGGAAACATTTCTTGTATTTGATCACTCATACGTGATTTGCTCTCACACCTTTTATTTTCATACTCATCTTTTCACTGATGAAGTAAAATGTCTAACATCAAACTGCTGAGGAAATGTACACATATTGCTTATATAAATACAATTTTATGCCATTCCCAGGGTGGGTCATATGATTCCTCAGAACAATCACAGAGTGCAAGAAAAAAAAAAACGTTCAAGATCACAGAGAACTTTATGTGACAGCAAAACCAAAGACTTCCTTAAAGTCCTGATCACACTTTTTAATCACTGCTTTCAAATAAACATCCACAAAGACTTTAGGGAACCTCAAACACATTAACAAATTACCTCTGAAAGCTTAACACACATTGAATCTTCCCAGCCTTCTTCTGGTGGGTATTCAGGAATAAACACCCAATCTGCACCACAAGCTAAGGCACTAACCAGAGCTAGATACCTAAAAAATAGAACAAATGATTAGACTTTTACAGTCCAGATTTCTTTCATAATTGTACTGGTACAAGACACAAAATGCTGAAGACAATACATACCCACAGTGTCGCCCCATAACCTCCAGAACAAATGTCCTCTGATGGCTGTAAAAATAAGAAAACAAATTAACTGAACCTAGTATCATGAAACACCTTGTGTTTACTATGGTTACTGAACTCTGAATTCCTTAGCAAAACAGAAAAACATTAGGAGAACAAAATCATTGGCATATTAAATAATCTATTTAAAATTAAGTATCTTCCAATGCATTATTCATTTTCACTACTTTCTTGTAAAACATGTATGGGCAGCTATGAGAGAAGATAACCTTTACTGGAAATGTAAATGATGCAGACTTACAGTTAAGAACTGTAATGGTATAGCTGTATTTTAAAAAAATCATTTAATTGCTTAATTCTTACTGAAATAAAGCTTATATAAGACAGATGCTATTTTTGGACTACTCATGGTCTGTCTGGATCTTCTCTAACAGACTACATCTGAAAAAGACTAAAAACATTAAACCAACCAAGCCTGCCCCTAAGGCTGATGCAGTCTCTATGATTGCATACTTGAAGTGTTGCCATGACAGGAATGATGAAAAAGCAGTTACTAAGGAAAAAAAGAAACCAAGACATTTGGAATATGCAGTCAAAAAGAAATTTTATTTCCCCACCTACCTAAACACTACTTAAAATGAACTTAAACAAATGTGTGTATTTGTTATCAGTCTCTATAATATGCTCAATTTACCTCTGAGCAGTGGTCATGATGGCATCCACAACTTCAATTATTCTATGCAGAGCTGAGTCAGTACCTATGGTCATATCAGTGCCACAGAAGTCATTGTCTATGGATCCAACCATTCCCACAATGTTAAGGTAAGCATATTTCTTAACAGCCTCTGCATCAATCTTTCCTGGAAAGAAGTATTCAGAGAAAGAACTATAAGACTATTAAAAAAAAAAATAGATGTATTGCTTGGGTGCTCTACTTTTAAAAACTAAACATATCCAAACATTAAATTATGTTTAGATATTTTAGGTAACAGGTTAGTCAAAACTACAAACAAAAGCCAATCAAACATCCAAACAAAAGAATCCTGAACAGAACTCCTTACAGTAAGGAAGGAAATAAGAGCTTTTCAGTCCATCTCAAAGTGTCAAATAATTATCAAGTTTTGTAACCAACCTTAGAATTTATGGTTTCAAATTAAAACAGTATAATTCAAACTGTAGTCTCAGTGTATAACATGCAATAAAGAAGCAAAAGGATGCAAATTGGGCATATGGTAAACAGTTAGAATGGTATTATGGGCATATGTAAACAGTTAGAAACCAGCATCCACCTTTTGAAGACTTCTCTTTTGCAACACTGAAAGGCTCTGATTTCATTATTAATAAGCAAACAGAACAGAAAAGCTCCTATTCTATATCTTAGCGGTGTCTCCCAAGACAGCAATGAAAATGCTGCATCATCCAAGAGTTCTAAAGGATCTCAAGGATGAAAATACCTTAGCTGCTTAAGCACTTAAAACTACCTTAGTATCTGTGGATGGGATGGTAGTAAATATAATGCCAAATTTTTAATATGAGATTCAAGAACTATGTATCAGTGTGTTTAATGTCTACATTACAGAAAAACAGCAGAAACCATAATGAAAAATATAAAAATGTCCATGAAGATATATATAACATTGTGAAGAAGAATCAAAATGTTTTCTATGAATGTATACCATGCATTACAAACCTCTTCTAGAGTTCCAAATGTGACTTAATATCTGGTTGACATATTCTACTTAGATTTCTAAAAAACCATTGACAAAGTCATTTGCCAAAGGATTTTGAGGAAACTAAGCAGACACTGTATAAGACAGAAGGCTTTTCATAGAGTAAATAATGTGAAACAGAGGGTAAAAAATTAGAGGCAGAAGGCAGTGGTAAACACAAATTCTTGTATCTTAGGAAGGTAACCAATGGAGTTCTACAGGGATCTGCGCTGTTCAACACACTCAGCAATAACCTGGAAAAGGGAATGAGCAGCAAAGTGCCAAAGTTTACTGATCAAACTGAATTATTTGGGATCTAAACGTATGGAGTGTTTGAGAAGAAATGAAGACTAGCAAGACACAGTGAGCAGTAAAGTATCAGATGGAATTCATTGCAGATAAATGTAAACTAAGACACATGAAAAAAAATGTACCTTAACATCACAAACAAAACAACACTATTTCCAGCATAATATAATAATGCTGTTTTCATTAATAAATCAGCTTCAATGCTCAATAGCAGTAAAAAAAATCAAAATATTAGAAAATATTAAGAAAAGAATAGAGAACAAAACAAAGATCATTATACTACTGTGTAGATCCATGGTTTGCCCTCATCTTGAATACTGGGTGCAGTTGTGGTCCTCCCCACCTCAAAACAGGGTAGAACTGGAAAAGGTTCAGAGAAGGGCAACAAAGATGATCAAAGATATAGAACTTACATATAAGGAACAACTAAGCAAACTAGGGTTCTTCCATCTAGAAAAAGAGATGATGAAGGGAAAATAAGACAGCTGCAAAATCTCAAGTGGCATGCAGAGATGAAGCAGGATTGATCATTAATGGTTTATTCTAGCACAGAAACTATGGACATCAAATGATCTAGAAGCCAGCAGTATCAAAATAAACAGAGGAAGATTCTTCACAATCTTCATTATTGAGTGAAGCTGCAGAACTCCTTGCTACACAATGTTTTCAGCAAAACTCTGTATGCTTTCAAGTAGACTGTATACATTTATGGAAGAGAAATTCATTAAGGACTGCTAACATCATCTGGTTCAGGAAGCTCCAAAGACAGAAATGGATGGAACCTATCAGAGTTTTTATGTATTATGAGTAACATATAGCATCAACACACCATTATTTTATTCTTTACTCTTCCCTAAACATTCTCCTGGATGCTATCAAAGGCAACTACTGGGCTGGCTGTACTTCTATCAACAGCCACCTAATGTTCTGATATTAAACAAATAGTGACGTACAGGAAGGAAAGCATCATAATTTAGTAACATACAAATGTGTAGCTTGTTGTAGGAAAGGAATTACCACCTCAGATTGGATATGGGGGCATAGGGCTTTTCAAGAAAAAGATAAGAGATTCAAATGCTGAAAATGATTCATAATAGAGGACAAAAGCCACAAAGACTGTTGCCCATTTGGCCTTTTTTGAACCTTTATGACACATACAAGCGGATGTACAGAAACCAAAAGGTATTATTTTATGAAGAACCACATAATTTCCTAGAATGAACGCATCTGATTTTTAAACTTTAGATGCACCCTCTGGATACAGTCTGCACACCTACAGTTAGGGGAAGTCTAGGGGGCCTGAAGGCACACTCACCTTTCTGTGCCAGCTCTTCCAGCAGCCCGCTCCACTCCTCCCGGAAGAGGTTGGCGCCGGTCAAGCTGCCGTCGCCGCCGATCACGCAGAGGTTGGTGATGCCTCTCTGCACCAGGTTGAAGGCAGCCTGCAGGCGGCCCTCGCGCGTGCGGAAGGATTTGCAGCGCGCGCTGCCGATCACGGTGCCTCCCTAGAAGAGGGAAGAGCAGCACTTTTAGTTAATGATCCAGTATTTTACTGTACATTTCTAAGATGGATCAATGAGGAGTTTTGTAGTATAACCTCCGTCTTTTAATTTACGGTGAGGTAAGGTAATGACAAACAGATTATCAAACCTGTGGGAATTTATGTTCAAGAACAAATACATACACACACAAGGGAAAACCAAAAAAATCCACTCAAAAATGACTGATAAAGAGCTATTCTGGAAGGAAAATGTTAAATTACATCACATTCATTTTAGCAGTATTAAAATAAATAGGTTGTTACTTATATTTAATGGCAAGAGTAAAAGTGATATATTAACTAGTTAAGTAATTACATAAAAAATCAGTGTGGTATTTTTCCCCCTAATATCACAAGATACATAGACAATAAGAGAAAAAATGTATCCCTGAAATTCAAAATCAGCATCCATTGTCATTCCACAGAATTATGGAAGTAACTGCCTTTAATTCCTTATAAATCAGACTAATGCTACATTTTCTGTTTTATTGATTATCTGTTGCATTTATTAATATGAATTAAAAAGCTTCTTTTGGAAATGGTGGTGGTCATTTTTAAAAATAACTGAACTGCCCTATAACTGAAAACTGCTGGGTGCCTTGCTGGACACACATCATTTACATGTCTTCTGTGTTTAGGTTGTTCAGTCACTCAAGAAGTTTAACTTTTGCCTTATTTATTGTAACAGTAAAAAGTAGTATCAATTAAGACCGAAAAAACTACTTTTTTTTCCTGCAGGCAAATCTGGAGATGAGTGCATCACTTCTGCATAAATATTCCCTTCACTTTAACTTGTAGTAAATCTGTCACATCCATCTAAATTTGAACTTCAAATCTGCAGTGGTTGTACTAACACAATTTATCCTATCAATAGATGTTTCAGATCTCAGGCTAGTTTGTCATCTGTGTTGCGTAGCTACTAGTGCAAAGAAAAAAGAAAGTGGAACAGAATTCAGCTGTCTCCAGGAAAAAAGGTAAATGTGTACACACAGAGATGCTAAAAAAAAAAAAAAAACAAACAATCAGAACTAAAAAATGTCTCTAAAACTAGGTCTTTTCATACTTAGAAGAAAACAGCTGCAACAGGAAAAGAAACTGTACTTGAAACAAAGTGCTACTTGTTCTGAATGAACAGAAATACACAATAGGCTGCAAAACCTTTCTCATCAAAATAAATAAACACATTCTGTAAGATACATGCTGACATTTATTGTTGGTCTGTTGAATTACCAGCAATAAAGCTCAGAAAGATGTTTTTCTTTTACACTACACACGTACAGGAGCCTATATCCTGCTCCTGCCTATGCTCCTGTGTGGCTTGGCCAAGAGAACTCAATTTTCCTGTCATCGTAAGATGCATCTGGATGATGCTCTTAGTCATAATGTTTAGTTCTGGGCCTCAATGATCCTTATGGTTCCCTGTCAACTTGATATATTTCATGATTCTGCTTACATATTCTGCAAGATAGACATGGAGGAAAAAAAGAAGAAAAACAACCAAACACAAGGGACAAAATACCTCACAGTACCCCAGGGCATTGGTTTAAAAAAAAAAAATTGTCTCTGCTAACTATTTTATGTTCATTAGCTTTACAAAAAGCCTCCAAAGAAACCCACGCTTCATGTGGAGGTAGTTTTCAGAAAGCTTGGCAAGCAGTAAGGCCTCTTCGCCAAACACAGCACCTGCTCTGGAAGAGGTAACAACATTACCATGCTGAGCAAAAGCTGAGGAGATCCAAATGGCCACACTGCAGAATGTTGTAATAAAAATGTACTAAGTCATTGGCAGTATCTGAGCTCTGCAGAATTGCACTGTAATTACATCCGTTACTATAATTCTAAATCCACTTACACAAAAGCCAACAGGGTTTCGAAAGAAATTATTTGCCTTACAAAACACAGCTCTTTCAAGTTTTGGCCCTATAATGTCTTTTTTATTAAATATAGACTTGCCAGTATGGCTTTAGGAGGCTAATGACATGTGACATTGCAAATCTATAATAAAGGTTTTCAAGATTATTTCTGGGGTCCAAATTCAAGACTACACCACGATCTTTAGCAAGTGTCAGCCATCGACACTGTAGAAATCAGGCTTGGCTGGAAGTGGTATGACTGGTCACTCAGTCATCACACACAGTCCAAATATATAAATCCAGGGGTTGCCTGGATCTAGAATTTTGGCTCTTCTGTTTGAATAAAGAGGTTTTGTGTCCCACTCTCACCCCTTAGCACTTACCACTTGCAGGATACTCGAAACACTTTCCCATGAAACTTCTACAATATTATCACCTCCATCAACCATTCCCTGGTAACCCTGTAAAAGGGAAAGTATTTCATAAGTCTGATTTTAAAAACTATATCAAATTTCCACTACAGTAATACTCACTTTGTGCACTTTAATACAACTTTAATTAAAAACACTGAATAAAAACATACTCAATTTAAATAAAACAATATTCAAGAAGGTATCACTGCTTGTTTTATGGAGGGGGGGGGGAAGCAAAACAAACCCTCTTCCTAAAGGATCAGTTCCAAAAACAACATCAAGATAAGGTAATACTTTACAGAGATTACACAGCTATAAAACTAAAATGGTAATGTGCTGCTTCTTGAAGAATAAATATTCTTTTTTTTTTTCAAAAATCTACAAAGAACTTTGAAATGCATTATAAAATATGTTCCTTAAAAATATGACCTCAGCCTGGGGCCATGAACTTAGGAAATCTTTGTAACACATTGTACATTTCCCCCCACAGTGCTGGTAATAAGCAAAACAAGATAAAGAGCAATACCCATAATCTTTTCATGAAAGAACAAGAAATCAGATGACACAACCTTTTTTCTTTTTTTTTTTGAGGCAGTCACACAATAAGTAAAAGACATTTAATAGGAAAGAAATACAATTTTTAGTGATGTATTTAAGAAATTCCTAATACCTTAAGTGGTCTTCCAAAACCACTGCATGCTGTAATATGAAAAGAAGTACACTTATCTGAAAGAAGGAAAAATATCCAGCAAGCAGCTAAAGGGTTTTGCCTGGCTTTTTTTAATTACCTCTCTACAAAAATACTATCAAAATGGCAATTACAGATTCTTTTCCATTAGATGATATTGTGAACATTGATTAAGACAAAAAAAAAACAAACCAAAAATAGGGAAGGGGAGGGGGAGGGGAGGGGGGGAGGGAGAGGGAGAGAGAAGAGAAAAAGCAGTCAAGTCCTAAGTTTGGAAAACCATAACTGACAGACAACAGAATATATCTGGAATTACCACTCAACTTTTTGACATCTATTTAAATCCACAGGGAAAAAGCACAACATGTTAAAGAAAATAAACAGAAAACTACTAAAGAAAAATAACCATGACAATGGTTATGTCTCCATTTTTAGATTAGTTGTACATATTCCCCAAACCAAGGAACAATTAGTTAACATTTTTTCTCTGTGAAGTTTTTTCATTAAGTTAGGAACTAGAAAAAGAAGGGAGTTCAGAAAACAGCAAAACTGATATTATAAACTGAAAAAACTTAATTTTACACAATTCAGAGTATATGCAGAATTTACTCAATAAGCAGTAACTTGGAAACATACTAAGCCTAAAGTGGCTTAGTATTCATATAATATATATGATTTTTTATGTCAAACTTTGAGTCCTCACCAGCACGAGAAAATAAGAATGTAAAGACAACCTGGACACAGCAAAAGTACAAGTTACTCAATTAGGCTTTTTAGGATTCCCGTACAGATTCCAAGGGGAATGCATGAAAGTTTTTTCTCAGTGAGGCTTGACTGAATAATTTAGAGACAATATGATCAAAAAACATCCAGATGGAAAACTGCTTATGTGTCTAATTTCTGCCATCCAAAAGACCTTTTCAATATCTTGTACACTCTCCAGATAACGTTGACATGATCTAATGTATACACACAGAATGTCGTGGGTTGAATGGGACTTTAAAAGATCATCAACTTCCAGTTCCCCAGCCATCAGCAGGGACATCTCCCACTAGATCAGGCTGCTCAATGCCCCATCCAACCTGGCCTGGAACACTGCCAGGGTTGGGGCATCCACATCTTCTCTGGGAAACCTGCTCCAGTGATTCACCACTCTCACAGTGAAGAATTCCCTCCATATAGCTAATCTACATTTCCACTCTTTCAGTTTGACCCTATTACTCCTTGTCCCATCATTACAGTTCCTGGTGATCTTCCCAGTTCCCTTGAGGGCCCCTACATACAGGACATACTATTTGTATGTTAATGTACACACACAATGACTTGAAGAGCTAAGCCATTATTTACACAATTCGTTCAAAATTAGAGCAAAGTGGAAAAGGAATAATGCTTAATCTACATATCAATTTAAAAATTCTCCCTCAGATAAAGTGCAAAGATCCTCAGAAAGAAACATTACAGTAGATACAACTAAACTTGATGATGGCTAATAAATTACTAAGTTCATTCATCACCAGCTTTGCTTGTTTGCTTTTTTTTTAACATAGAATTCGATGTTCCTTATATCATTCACTAATGAAGTAAAAGGTTTTCCTCTAAGTATTTCTATTGACAACTACAATAACTCAAGAGATCCACTGGCAATAAATAGTGTGATGTTGCATCTTAATTCAGTTTGTAACACTGACTACAGTAAGCTGCACTGAGAGCTGACAAAAATATATACAGTTCATGTGTGCTCAAGTCATTCACCTTCCATTTTAACTTGAGAGGAAAAACAAAAGTGCATCCAAAGAAGTATTACATATAAGAAATATATACATAAATAAGACTGATAGAATTCCCAATTTTCAGATTAACAAATCTAAAACACAGAAAAAAGCAAAGAGAGAAAATAGTAGCTTAAGACATGAACCACCTCATAGCTAGGCTAAGGATGAGCTATGACCCATTCCTGCACCATGTTTCTTTGAAATAGAAGGACTTTATGCATTTTGGCCAGGAGTCCATATCTATGCAGACAACTGAGAACTGAGGATGTATTAACAATTCCTCCCACTACAAGGTAAGGGCGGGGAACCTTTGGAATCATGATCTGTTTGAACCGTTACATGAAGTTTTCCTAATTCAGTTGTCTGGCAAGTATGTGTATGCTACCTCTGAATAAGGTAGATAGAACTGTCACTTTGTTTTCCACACCATTAGAAGATGCAAGCTATAGAATTAAAACAACTTTCTAGAAAAGCTATTGGAGGAAAAATGAATTACTAATTACAACTGAAGCATTAATGATGATAATTTTCATTTATTGTTTTATTTATGTAAACACTGATGAGGACTGGACAATGTATGTTTGAAGGTTTACCACTGTCACTGTTCCAATTGTATGGTTACCGAAAATCACTGGCAGGTGTGACTATAGACCTTAATATGAGGGTGGGAATCTGTCAATTTACATGAAAAAAAAGTAAATTCTTACTTAGATCCTAAAAATATAGGAGCTTGGGTACTGAGATAGTAAAACTGTGGGGCAAGAATAGAAAAAATGAACAGTCAAAAATACTGCAAGCACAGTTTGTGGAGATCAGCACCATTTTATGTTTAATCCTTCATGCACCCAAAATCTAAATACTCAAAGAACAAGAAGAAATCTTTGTGAGTCCCATGTTCACAGGGTACATTCACACACACTGCAACTCCAGGAGAGCGTGGAAGAAGCAATCATGGCTTCCAGCCTGAACTCTGAAGACAAAAGCTTTTGAAAAAGAACAAGCCATCTTCTGATGTGTTACATGCGAGACATTTGGAGCTTTATCAGTGACATGAATTTACTTACTGAGAATTCTCAGCCATTGCTCAACAACATAAAATAATACTGCCACTGAGTGCACAAACCACCACAGAACACACATGAAGTTTGCCTCACAGAAATCCATGACTGCCGTACCATTGCACTCCCAATGCCGGCCTCTTGAGAAAAAGACTCTTAATCAAGATGAAGAATCTAAAAGCTCCATAGCTTAGTAGCAAGAGCACGCATCCACTGGGAACTATGTGCTTCAATCCTGGAAAAAGGGCAGGTTATTTGTATAAATATTTAAGACCTCAAGTTTCTAAAATTGAGCTGCCATAAATGAGAGGCATCACTTTTTCTTTCCATTCTCAATTAAAAAGGAAAAACAAGACAAAACAAAAATCAACCTGACTTCAATAGCTTCTGATTAGTGAAAAAAAAAATTAAACTAGCCCCCTAGAACAGCCTGATACTCTACACATAATTCCAGCTCCTAGATTTTTAAAGCAGGAGTGAAATTAATCCATGGGTATTCAAATTTTAATTCAGATTGGAGTAGATTTGAGGAATAATGAGATGACAGTCAAGAAGGATAACTACAGACTAAAATAACATATTAAAAAATACAAAACTGTGATTTGCAATTAATAGCAAAATTTTGAAATGAGCTAACTTCAGTGAATTAAGATATACAGGGTTTTTTTTAATTTTATAGTTATAAATTCACAGGTTTTATATAAACTAGAAAATTATATATAACAAATAATAGCTTTTATATAAATTAACTTCTAGTTTTCATTTTCACATGAGTTTACTCTTTTTCCTTTTGGAACTTGGGAGCCCAAATAGGCCATGAATTCCAGTATGTAACTGTTTCTTTCTTTGGGTTTTTATAAAACCAATTTTAAAAAGGCTAGAAAATTACTTAGATCTGATTCATTATCAATTTTAATTCATTTACCTTAGTAATCTCTCATAATAAGATGAAGAAAAATGGAGTTAGGAAAACAGAGTTACTTTTTTACTCAGAATATGGAACTAGTGCTGGCCACAACTGTAGAAAACAGGTGGTTTTTCAGTGAAAAAAAAGTTCTTATGACAGACATAGCTACAGGAAAAATAAAGCACACGATGAGTACAGCAAAGTAAGCTTGAAAAGGCTGAGACTATAACTCAATTTTTGGATCCAAATAAGAATACTTTTTTTCTTCTTTTGGATATGATCACTTCAGGTTTTTCCTTCATTATTTCAGAGCAGCTTCAATACAAATATCATTTTATCCTGACCTACGTGTTAAAATGCTCAAAATATAGGCTTAAGGTACACTATCCTCTTTGCTTAACACACTCAAGTCACATTCAATAAACTGCAACTCAGAAGGAACACCTTACTAAAAGCATTAAATAACTCAAACTATACCCAAAAATACATCTCCTCTTTATACATCACACAAAGGCTTGGAACAGGGAACATTAGTGACAAGTATCAGAAGAAGATTTTTACCTTCTATTACATTTGTCACTTTCATCTTTTTCCCATTTCAAAGGGGTAAAATTAAACAGCTGTTTCATTTCAATGCTTGCAACTCTGTTTCCCTGAAGTACTTGTAGGCATTGTGAAGGAAAACTGACATCATATTTCAATTATCACCAGCCAGAGAAGAACAAAGCTTAATCTTTGGCACTGTACAAAATACAGAACTGAATGGACTAATCTAGAAGCAAGATCTTTTTCAGAGCCCATACTTGCAATGAAATGTGGATTTCCTCACAGACTCAGCTGTTACATTGAAGACATAAGGACAATTTATATGGGAAACTGAAAATTCCCAACATTGTCTAATTTTTTTACAATCACTTTCCATTCAGAATTATCTGTGACTTCACAATGGCCAACTCTACCAAACACAGGAACATCCTAACTTAAATAGCACTATTTTGATAAGTCCAATTCAGAAAAAAACAAATATTCAAATTTGTCTTGAAATGTATCACTCTTTACCAAGTATGTTTAAAAGGTGAAAAAATATGGTAATTCTTGACTTAAGCTTAATTAAAAAATAAATTCAAATCCAAGTTCTGGCCTTAAAGTTGTTCAAAACATCCTCTGTACTTCCAGAGAAGTATCTGACCCATTTCAGTGAGCCTGCAAAACAGCTGAACACTGAAGGAATTCCAGAGATTGGCCATGTAATTAGCACACACTAAGTATTCAGAGCAACTTGCTCCAGCACAGTAGTAGGAAAGAATTTTGGAGCACAGTCCTCTGCTAATTTGCATTTCAATATATTTTGCATCTCATTAGTAAATGAGCTATAGGAATAAGCAGACAGGGAAAAAAATGGATAAACAGATACTTTTTAAAGATAAATTCTGTATTTGCCTTGCACAAAACTAAAATGAAAGCATTTTCTAAGCACTTCTATGAATTCTAGTACTCCATACTTTTATATTAAAGTTAGACTTTACTGGGGACCTATCAAGCTTTCTTTCATATAAAATTATTATGATTTGTAATAACCTCAAACTACTACTGAGCTGTACAGGAATTCCAGTGGGAACAGAATCAATGTATTTACTGTATTGTTTAATCTACAAAAATTGTATAAAAACTGAAAGCATCCTTTACAAAGAAGGCTAACTACAGCAGCCTTCCAGGAAGACAAATACAAGGAGCATCACCTCGGCATTGACATTAAACTTGTCCCATCTTTTTTTCTTATTGCATAATCGCTACAGAAATTTACAATTTTTCTGCACATACAGTTACAAATTTCAATCACAAAATTCTGATGTCAGGACAGACAATGAGGGTCAAGTTTTTGATGTGGCTTTTTTTTTTTTTTTTGTTTGTTGGTTGAGTTTCTTCAGTTGCAACTTATAAACCAGGCAAGATGGCATCAGTGCCACAGCACTCTTGATCAAAACCAAGCTGTGCAATCTGTGAAGTGAGGGTGAGGATACATCCATACTCTAGGAAAATGGAGTCAATGGATTAACAATTTAAACAGTTTAAACTATATTAACAAATACTTATAAAGTACAGTAAGAGGGGCCAAACATCCAACAAGTGTACAGATATGTAGCTCACTGCAGGGTGACAACTGCTTTCAAGTCTTTGGTGCACACAAACAATTCCATATATTTAAGAAATAACTTTTAAATTACATAGTTTAAGAATACACCTTGTGAGACATAAATTTCCATAAAAATAAAAAGTACTAAAATAAAACACAATGAAAAGGAATGACACCTACAATATTTTTTAATTTATACCATTTACTTGCCATGGTATTTCTACAAAAACTCAAGTTTAGTCAGAAGACAAAATAGAGAATGAATGAAACAAAAACTAACCTCATAAATAAAATAGACTTTGGCGTTTACATAGATTCCCATGCGTACTACTGCGCGCACAGCAGCATTCATACCTGGGAAGAAAAAGCAAAATCACATTGTTACAGTCATCCAGCACTTTCTGTACAGCAAAAGTATTGTGTCTAGAAAATAAAGGGAACATTAATTCATTCCTAAAGAAAGACAATGACCAGCATCCATTAAAACAGAAATTTGCTTAATGACAGTGCAAGCAACCCATGAGCATGAAGGGTTCAGAACTATTCTTTGTTACAATAATTATGTGAATGCCAGTGTGTGTTAATCAGAGATTAAATTGCTGCTGACTGCAAAATAGCATTGTAGAAGTTACAGCTACTGAACAATGAAGTAAATTAATTTTGCAATAATGGTTAGTTTCCAGTTTGAAAGGCAAAACATTCAGCAAGCTAAAATTTAGCTTCTTCGAATTTAGCTTCTTCTCATTCTTTGAATGAGAAATTATATTTGAACAGTTTTTCTGGAATTTCCAAAATAACACAGGTATATATACAGCATTTTTGTGGGGAGCAGAGCCAAAGTTGATCTGGACAGGTGGTCATTTAAAAAGACAGTAAATTAACATAAATAATACTACATTGACTCATTTGACAGAAAAGCGATTAAACACCACTTTGCTCCCAAAAAATGCAAGCTCTGATTGGAATTCCCCGCTCACAAGACATATGACAAAATATAATCCTGGAAAATCTTCCATTTAAGTCCCATGGTCAAACACTCAACCTCCTGAACAACAGTGGAAGTTCCACTGGTCCCTCTACACAGGTCAAATTAATTTCTCTCATAATTCATCCCTTCAGATACTGCATTATCTTACCCATTATTCAGGAACTTTCCAGAACTAATCAACTAATTGCTTACATACCACTAAAACAGATACAAGAGATCACACAAAGCATGAAGATAGAAATAGGCTACACTGATAGTCTTGGCACATCAGTAAAAAACGGATGCAAGAAGGGAACAAACCAAAGTACTAAGCACCAATTCTCCAAATCTGCTGCATTTAATACCAAAACAGCCAAATAGCAGGTAAGCTCTGCTGCTCAACATAGGTGTTAAGTGTTCACCTCTCTGCAGATATAAAAAGCTGGTAACTAGAATACAAAACAACACAGCAAGTCACAAAGATCTAATCCTACAGTATCTACCTTTACTGTAAAAAATATTGAGCTGTCAAAGTCAACCTGTCTGAAGAATCAGGCTGAGTTATACTCAAAGATTCATTATTTATGAACACACCAGAAAATCCCTGAAATTGCTCAACGTGAAACAAAAAAATTAAGTTTGCCAAAACCAAAAAGCTAATTTTGCTGTTTGTGTAGATGTCACACTTAAGACAGAAATCAAAAGTAACAGTGTTTTCACATAAATTCTGTTTTAGGAAATAGTAGCAAGAATTCTTTCAGCCAGAGTCGGCCTTGTGGCATAGCTGGAAAAAGCTTTCAAATGCCAAGACAGCTAAAAGCACAGCTTTAGACAAAGAACTGGATGATGCCAAAGAAAAACAGAATCTCATCTGACAGCCTGTAATGAAAATAAAGTTAGCATGATAAATCTCAGACCAAACAGAGCAAAGTTATCTCCTCGGTGAAACAGTTTTCATAACAAAATTAACACCCCTCACAGACAGAGACCTTTAATTTTAACAAACTGACAGCTCATCACAGCATTGCCATTTTCCACAAACAGGAACACTCAGCACAAGGTACTCCTTTCACCAAAGCCCACAGCTTGCTTCTATTAAAGCACATGTTGTGTGGGAGGTTTTTTTGTTGTTGCTGCTTGGTACAGAGGTTTTTTGGCAGTTCTGTTTTGGCATTTGGGTTTTTTTTTTTTTTTTTGGAGGGCGATTGCTCTTGTTTGGTTTGTTTGTGGAAAGTTTGTATATAAATCCTTAATACAGCCATATACTTTAGTGAATACCTTTCAGTTTCCATGTTTCTTGCATGAAAAATTCAATTTGCCTGCTCCATGAAAAGGCAAAAACCCAGGAAAAAAAAAATCTGTAATCCCACAGATTACAGACAGACAGCACCTTCCCAGTACTACCACTGCATCTTTATAAGTTTATGTAACCTACATTTTATTGTTATTTCATGTTGGATATTTTATTTCCTTATAGATAAAAAGGAAGTATAGTATATAGATAAAATAGTTCATTGTCTACTGGCAACCTCCTGGCTTACATTTCAGAAGGGCTAAGGACTAAAGGATATCACAATTTGATACCTACAAAATGCAGTTAACACATTGCAGCTTTAGACTTCTACAACTTGGCTGTCTAAATTGCAGTAATTCAAGAAAAAAACAAAAAAATTATGAAGCCTCTGTAGGACTGTCTAATAAAATTTCATTATTTGTGGAGTCTTACAAAAGTATTTGTGAATTACTGTAATAACCATGAAACGTCATTACTCATGCCTATTACTTTAACAGAGATTTAGCAGGTTAACTGTGGATTTGGTCCTGAATGATAAATGCAGTTTGATAAACATACACGATTATAATAGCAGCTTCAAAAGAAAGCCACAAGTAAAACCAGTATTTTTTTTTAATAATATAAGAATTATTTAAAATGTTTCTGAATTACTATTTGCTTTTGCATTAAAGCCTTGGAAAGATGGGAAATACTTATTTTGCTCTTCTGGACTCAGCAAAGATTAAGTGAAATGCAACTACTTTCAGGACTTTACATAACATCCAAATTAATTTAGAAGTTGATAATTTCTTTTCCTTGATCTTGTTTATTCAATTGTCCTTAAAAGGAACAGTTGGTTTTCAAAACAGGGTTACAAACAGTACTGCAGAAATCTTTAAAATATTTCAGAGGCTCTCTCTGCCTCCAAAAGAGTATCCCTCTCTTGTGCCTACATCCTGGTTCATGTACATATGCACCACTACAACAGAAGAGGTTCTACATGAGTTTGTGTTTAAGCCAAGTTTGCCTTGCTTTAGTCAGCTAGACATCCTTTAAATAAATAACTGTAACATAAACCATTCAAAAGCAAAATCGAAACTATGCGTCTTGGACAAGCATCAAGAAATACTTAAGTATCACCAATTTTAAAGATAAACATTGGCTTTAACACAGGCTTAATGACTTAGCACATACGTTTCAGTGCTACCCTGAATAAAGATTCAGATTAAAAGACTATATAGCAAAAAAATCACTAAGGAAAATGTCTAAACATTACCACACAGGAAGACTTTATTCAGGTATGTAAATGGTTATGTCACTAAGAGCCTATATTCATCAAAAAAGAAGCAGTCAAATATAAGAACGAACAAATCAATAAAAATACAACTTGAATTTGTTCCATTTACTTTTAATTACATTACAGGTTTTATTGCCTATAATCACAGTAGTTATTCTAGACACCTCAGGAAAATTGTGTAATATTTTCTTCAACATCAACTGTATTAGATCAGAACATTCTACTGCATGAATATATACAATTACAGAACATCTAGATGGCAAACATACCTCCTTCTTAAAAATTAAAATAAAAATCTTAGGAGACTAAGATCATTGAATTCACTAATTATAGAAGCAGCATCTCAAAAATACTAAATGCATTGAAATAGTTACACTCATCCATTAATAACTAATTTTAATTTTACATACAAATAGTACTTCTTTTATTTATAGACACATATATATGTATTTCATATACATGTCTTTTTGCATGCATTATTCTTAGCTGGAAAAAGTGCCTTTTGGAAGGCTAGAATTCAAAAATTCCTTGTGACTATGTTCAAATTATGCAAGTGTTAACAAATAAACCCTAATTTGGATGACATTAAGAGTGTGGGTTGTTTTAGTTTGTGATTTTTTAAAAAATATTTATTTATTTTACTGTATTAGTTGAGAAGCTTATAGTGGAAAAAGAAATTCTGTCACCTGGACAAAATCAATACATTTACACTACTATATTAAATATGTCCTATGATGTTCCTCAGCCTGCAATGCTTCAAGAGCAGAAATACGTAAATCTTTGCTTCCACAGTCATCGTCAGTAGTATTCCAAAACTCTGGAATCCAAAAGGCTTCTTTAGGGTTCTTTTTAAGCTGTTTTTAAACCCAGTATTTGCTGAAGGAGTTGAGCTTTTTCATTTGTTCAGTGCCAAGATTTCTTCTTCCAATCTATGTCACCAGGACAAGAGCCATATATCTACACTACCAACTATTCCTTGGAACTTTGGCTTGGCTTTGGTTTGGTTTTTGGGAAGCCTGGAATGCTTTGAACATAGGGACATGCAGCTCTTTACTTCAGCAGGATGGGCTATGATATTCCAGACCATTACATCCCTTACCTATGCTGTCCTCCTCAATACCGAATCTTTGAGTTTATCTGAAAAACAACATGGTCCTATCCAAAGACAATGACCTCGAGTCAGTTGGCTGGGCAGCAGCTCCACAGCCACAAACACATCCTTCCCCAGGAGCGCACAATCACCTTCTGTCAGTGGCTTCCCCACGGCGCTTCCTGCCGCCGAGCCGTACCTACCACGGTCCCGGAATAGGCTGTGTGAACATCAGTGACCTATGCTGGTCAGAACTGTCTGTGGCAGCCACTGGAACCACAGAAAATTCAACCAGCGTACTTCATGACCTGAAGCAGAATGGCCAGAGAATCCCACAAAGTGAGAAGTGTGACTTATTAAACCCATTTATTAAACCACCTTCCTGAGCTGCAACCAGTACAATTTAGAAATAATTCTGAAACTGAACCAACCCATAAATATTAAGAATTGATTGTCAGAACTTCTTTTGCCTCTCAAGGTACTTCTGATTACAGTGGAAAGTACATTTTTAGTTCACAATTTAACAGCTGGTTAGCTGAAGTGGTAGACTGTCAAGTTTAATACTTACACAAATTATAAGTGTACTAAAGATTTTTTTTTCCTGTGAAACAGATCATTGATAATTCTTTAACTCCACAAAGAAAAAAAGTCCAGTATGACACATATACATTCTATAGTCTTTAAAATTCTACAGGTAGAAAAACAAAAAAGAAAAATGAAACTTTCAAGGAAGTAGCACCAATGCAGGGAAGTAACTGAAAACATAACATGCCCTATAAATAGAAAGCCTTGTGTAATTTACATAACTCTACTTTTAAATTATTAGAAATACAAATAACAGCAAAGGGCTTAATTTAATCTTAAAATAATTTAATGTATATTTTATTCTATGCTCAGACTTACAGTCCAATCTAAATACTGGCACCTATTAAGATTTTGTGTTTAACAGGTGTTTTTTTTACTCAATTGCTTGTGAGTTTAGTTTGGATTACAGATACTTTGAAGACTTTTAGTGTCTGACAAATCTAAAACAAAACAAAACTGGAAGTTTATTCCTAATACTTGAACTTTTTTGCCTACTTCTGAGTCAGTAGCTTTGCCTCACCTACACTTTGCTTGAACAGATTCTTTTCAAATAGCAGGAACAGCAACATACTTCCTTCTTCGTGTACTTCAGGACTTTACTTCTCTCACACATTTACACTCTGTCCTCCAAAGGGCAAATGACCTTGCCAGGGCATGACTCATTCTGTCCCTTGTTTAACTCCTAACCTTCAAACTGACTTGAGGCTGCTTATTTTACACAACTCTGCTGCTACCAATATAGTAAGGGTTATGGTCACACACTGTGTTGTGTGATTCAGGTGAAATTGATCAAGTTCTAAAATGCTGGGAAGGTTATTTCCTTGTTCTTCAAAGTTAGGACAACAAGGTTGCCAATGAAACAGCTTGGAAAGCATCCCGATTACTTTTTTTGGTCTTTGTGACAACCTCACTCCTTAGACAGTAACTTTCACAGGCTGTTAGTTTGGAACCCTCCGTGCTTCTGTGGCAATCTGCCAGCTGTAAAGTCTAGATGTTACCCGTGCATTCTGCAAGTCCTTCAAATGCCTTAATTCACAGAGTGGCCGGTGAAGATTAGTACTTTATAAAAGGAGATGCATCTGCTGCTGCATTATATAATCTCCAGCCACGCGGAAGCAAGTTGCAGGGCTCAGCCTCTTGCTGAGCACGCTACTGCTGCTTCAGGCTGTGCCCTACCACACTTTTAAATTAAAATGGCGATTTGGCCATCAGACCATTAAGACAGAGATGCTCTGATTTTCAGTTCCTCCTAGAATAATTTAGCAGTGAAATTGATGTCACTGAGGGCAAACTGGATAAAACTTGAACAAGTGTAGCCCCACCGAGGGGTAAAAGAGAAGCCATTTAAACGCATCGATTTGGTTTTCTCTCCAGAACCGCAACATCTTCCTCCTCGCTGGCAACAAATCCCTTTCATCCCGATTAGAGTTTCGCATAATCCTAGGTAAACCCGGGGGCTCCCCGTTATTCCTGCGGGCAGGGGGAGGGAGGATGCTTCTCCCAGCCCAGATGACGCAAAGAGGCGGAATCTGCAGCGACTCGCAGCGGATCACGTACGCACCGGCGGAGGGAGGGAGGGAGCGCGGAGACACTGGTCCATGCAAGCTACCACCGCGTGGACGCGCCGGGAAACCCGGTAAGAGGAGAGGGGAGGCTGCCTCGGCCGCGGGCTCGTCCCGGCACGTCCCCGTGTAAAATCTGGGGAGACAATGGTCCCTAAACCCCCGAGCTCACGCAGAACGGAAGGAGAGGCTCCCACCCCCATTCTCTTCACAAACGCGAATGAGTGCCGCTTCTTCTTTAAGTGAAAGTACTCTCGAGACAGTCCCGGTGATAAAAAAAAGTAAAACAACTTAAAATTAAGAGAAGGTGCTAAAAGCAATTATCACTGAACAACTCTCCTCGTATAAGCAGAGCAAGAGTCCTCGAACAGCACGGAGCACTGCGTGTTTGAAATCTTAATTAACTGAAACTTAAACTATTACCATAGAATCACAGAATATGCCGAGTTGGAAAGGATCCATTACGATATTCTGGTAGGAAAGTGTAGAAAAAAATGGATTCTTGACTAGGAATATTGTGATCAAGCCTCTTTTCTTTCCCATCCCTCTTAATGTCTGCAGGTCTTTTGTTCCCCCTGTCCTGTAGTAGCTACGACTTCCTCTACCCTGAAGAGATTTAAGAAGGCGAGACACGTTTCTAACATACTCCTACGGGGGGAAAGTAAACCACGATCCGAGCGTTCTAAACCACGGGTAGGAACATAAACGTGCTGCTGGTGCCAAAACGAAGGAAAAGCAGATGAGGCGAGGGCTGGCAGAGCCCCAGCAGCGCAGCCAAGCCTCCCACCCGCCGTGCAGGGCGGCACGACCTCCTCCTCCCCCGCTCGCATCAGCCATCCCTCCTCACCCCACCACCTCTCGAGGGAACGAGACATCTTGGTAGTGCAAGTTACTGCAGCGTTCCTACCCTCTCCTTTGCCCAGCCTGGGGCAGAGGAAACGTGGAGAGGAAGGGAGAGGGGAAGAGGTGAGAGGATGTTTGAACCTCAAGCGCCCAGGCCGTGCAAAAATTATTTATCTTTTAAATGCGCTTAGTAGGAAAGCCGGGTCGAAGGCCAGCATGGAAAGAGGAACCCGAGCACTACTGCAATCCTGTGTGAACCGCTCCCAAAGCCCTCTCTCCACTCCCTCCATGTGCCGCACCGTGGCTTCCCGACACCAGCCCTGAAGCAGCCCACGCTGTTTCCCCAGCCTCCCGCATGGGCGCCCTGGCAGCCAGGGAGGCCCTTCCTTCCTGCCCAGGGGGCTCCTCGCCCTCTCCTGCTGCTGGCCCCACTCCCCACCGTGCCCGCAGCTCCCCCGCGTTCTCCTTCCCCCTCGGTTCCTTCTCCTCGTCGTCCCCGTGCTCCCGGAGTAAACGGCGTGAGCCGCTACCTTGGGCATCGCCGCCGCTGGTCAGCACCCCGATGGCCTTCCCGGCGCCCGAGAGGTTCTCGAAGAACTTGGGCTGGTGATCCATGGCGCTGCGGGAGCGGCACCGGCGGGCGAGGCGGAGCGCGGTCGCTGAGGGAGCCCCGGGCCGCCGGGGTCTGCTCCCGCTCCGCTGGACCGAGCGTTCGGCCTCTGCGGAAAATGAGCCCGAGCAGCCTGGTGTGGGTGTGTGGTTACCGACAGGTAAATCTCTGCAGAAAACCTGAGGGAACGGCCAAAACTGTGTGCAAAAGCCCGGGGAAAAAAAACCAGAGCGGCCAGAGCAGCACCTCTTAAGCTCTTCTCACCCCGCCGCCCCCAGCTCTGCCCCGCCGCCGCGCCCTCCCCGCGCGCCGCTGACAGCGCGGCGCGGCCCCGCCCCCTCAACCCTGCGGGAGCGGCGCTGACGGGCGGGCGGCGCGGCCAATGAGCGGCCGAGTTGGCGCCGCGAGCGCGGCGGGCGGGGCGGGGGCGCTCGCGGGGCGCGGGCAGGTGGGAGGGGGCGGCGGCGCGGCCCCGGCGGGGCGGGAGTCCCGGCGCCGCCTCCCCGCCTTCCTTCGCCTTCCCCCTCTCCTTCCCGGCGCCCGAGGTGGGGGCGATGCGGGAACATGGCTGGCGCCTTGGCACGGCGGCAGCGCGGGGGAGGGAGTTGTGTTGGCTAGAGCTGGCTCATCCTCCCCGCAGTAGCGGCTGAGGAACGCCGCGTGTCGCCGTGGCGCGTGCGGCTCTCCTGGGCAGCACCTTCGGCGGAGCCTCTCCGGCGGCTTCCCGTCCCCCTCACGGCTCTGCCGGAGGCTCGAGGGGGGAATCCGCTTCCAGCGTGTCGCTTCCTCGCAGCCCGATGCCTCCGGCGCGGCTCGGGCTCGCTGTCTCGTTCGGCTGCTGCTCGGAAGGCTCCGGCAGGGAGCGGAGAGCGCGGCTCCCGCTGGGAATGCAGGACAGACGGACACACGGCTCCTGCCGGCGTCTGGCAGGGTCCGTGTCACGGGGACGGGCAGGGGTACCCTGAGGCCCCGAGTTCTCTTTCTCTTTCCGCCCTTTCATCCTCTGGTGTGTTTTCCCGCTGGGGCTGCTCAGCACCGCAGTGGGCGTTCAGGCGCCGGTAGGAAAAGGAAATTGTTCGTGAGTATTAGCGGCTGAGAGACAGAGTTTGAGTCAAAGAGAGCAACAGAGGCAAAGCAGTTGGGAGGAATTGCTCTGGGTGGGAATTGCAATCTTTCTGCCTTCCTTTTCGTTCTCCTGTTATGAACTGGTGCTTTTGCGTGGGGAGTGGTTCGTACTAACTGCTACTACTTAAATGCGCTGTTAAACTCCTTGGATTGTAACACCACGCTGGCAGAATAATTCTGTTGATCATAGCAGCGTGCGTAGTCACAGAAACTTTAAAAGCGCCGGGTTTTGGTAATATAAGCAAATAAAGCTGTATTACCCTGCATACAGTTGTTTGTGGTACTTTGCTTAAGTAAAGGTATTTGCGAAATCGGGCCAACTTACTTGCACGAAATAATAAAGCAAGTCAGGGAGAGAGTCGGGAACAGCATCAAAATGCTGACTCGAGTTTTATATTTTAATTGCTGTGTTAATTACTGGCTTTATTCAACGTCTTCATCACATCACAGACAACTCACATCGTAAAAATACACGTGCTCATCCTGTCAGCTTTCACACAGACACATGTGGAAGTAGAGTCATTTGAGTAGTTCAGTCAAAATTACTCAGATAAGTGTTTGAAGCCTATCATGTGGGCAGCTTACATTTGCAAATCTACACTGAGACTATAATGAGTGTGATTTGACAACAGAAACAATACATTGACAAATAGATTGTATACTATGAACATTAATATCTCTGTAGGGAATTTACTATATTCTTTCCCGACTCTGAAGTCTTGAGTCACAGATTATAGTGAAGGTGAACTTCTGTTATAGAAATATGTAAACATCCACAAAGTCACGCTGTGTTCAAAAGGTTCTGGTTTGATTTGAAGTCACATTATTTTATTTGAGAATAGCTCTGCAAAAGCTGAATTAAGGTCTTTTGAGTGATTCAGGGCTTGATCCAAAACCTGTAAAATCAAGAATATCTTTTGCTGGTAGAAACTATTATGACTATTTTAGCACCATGGACCAAGGGCCATTGTCATCTCAGGAGCACTTTGACAAAGACAACAACTTCTTCTTGCTTGTGTTTGCTTGGTGCAGCCATTTCTAAAAAATGGATATTCACTGTAGCTAAAGCATTGACACTTTGTCTGGAAGTAGACTTGTCCCTCTTGCTTCCCAGTACGTCAGGAGGGGCTCCCAGCTAAGGAGCTCCTATTTTTTCCTTCAATTGCTCTATTATACACATAAACTTGTAAGTGATTAATTTTTTCCCGCTCATGTAACAAGGAATCTGCCAATGTTTTCATCATTTATTACAGCTACTCCTTGTTCTTCAGCAGAGCTGTCGGGGAAGAATTGTGTTTTGGCTGTGTTGGGCTTTTAGAGGTGGGAGGAGAGGAAAGGATTTGGAACTGTTTGTTCCTGAGGCTGTCTTGATATACTTAAATATCTTCCAGCAATACAATTGCTTATAATCTTAAAAGGAGTGAGTGAATGACTGCCTGGCTTTAGTGTTGAAGGTTGTTGGGGAAATCAGTGTTAGCCTTGTGGGATATTGTTAATGCAGCTAAGTACACATGTATAAATCATACTGACACTAAGAGAATAGGCACTTTTCATATATGCAAACTGATAAACTGCATATCTGAACAAAGTCTCAGCAGGTCATTTGCACACTACATGGGGTGCTATAATTGTCCTGTTACTGAATTACTAAATGGAACCAGTTTACCTAGGGAGAGGACAGGTGAGTTTGACTGTTCTCTGATACTGAGCATTGCAGGTGGTCTGGTGCATCCTTTTCACATTGCCTGTTTGTTCCCTGTGCCATATAGGTCAAGACTATCTGCCCATCTTTGAATCTTATCATGACCTAAAAAATCCTGATTGACCGTTTAACATACTTTGAGTTGCTACCCATCTCCTCTTACTGCACCAGCATCATTACAGGTGCTGCTTTAAACTATACAGCAGTTCATCTTCTGGGTGTAATACCACAGATGCACCCAGTACCACATTCAGCACAGCATTTAACACTGAAATCAGGTTCAACTGGGAAGAACAAGTTATGCCCAAAGAGAATGAGATTACAACATGGATACCAGAAATGAATGAATGGATTTCCAGCCAACTGAAACAGTTTTCTACAGCTAGACCTTTCTTGGGTGTCGATTCTGTGGCATGTATGATACCTGAGCCCACACTTCCAAGTTTGTCTGAGGTTTGTCTTTGCTTGGAGGAGTTGTTTCTTCTGCTCAGCTGTCTTTTTTCATGACACTTAGGAATAATAAAGACAAATCTGCATATTCAACCTTTTAGTACTATTAAAAACCAGGCAGAGAACAGAAAATGAGATGGAAGAATTTACAGAAATTCTAGCACTTTAAAATTATGCAGGCTAATCATGGAATGCACAGATAAGCATGAAAAAAAGGAACTGATAAATCATTTAGGTATCATTTCTGAGCAGATGGTTACAGTGATTTCTTTAAGAGAACTGACTGCTTTCTTTCATAATACTCCCCTACTTTCATACGACAATATTTCCTGGTCCTACATGTCAACTGTAGAGGTTTTTTATTGTTTTCTGTGAGGAATGACAAAACATCACCATATATTCATCATGAAGCAAAATCATGTATTGAATATGACCTACAACCTCTTCTTGAATGTCAGATGGCTGTTGCTTTGAATTTACTGTTACTGATTCTTCAGCTGAAAGATTAGGTACAAGTTTAAGGCATTGAGTAAATTCCCACTGAAATAAAAGTACAAGAGTTTTTAATGGTACTTTAATCTGGCCTTCTGTAAATTAAAAGCACAAATTTAATTCCTATGTTTACTTAATTATAACTGTTCTTAATTAAAATAAAAAAGACAATGATTGAACAGTATTTTGTAGAAGTAATTTCTTCCACTCTGTTTTTATCTTGGAATCTAAATGTAAAACATGATAAATCAGTAGCAAATTAATTCCTAGCCAAAACATTTTGAATGAGAATGTTGTTACATAGCTTTAAAACCAAAAGCTATTGTTCAGCTTATAGCAGTTTTGAAGCCTCCAGGATTTTATGGAAAATATTCTATAAGTAGTTATATGGAAAATATGTCAATGTGGTCTTTAGGCTTGATATTGCTTGTTCTCTGGTAAATTCATGTCTGATTTCTTAAATGACACATACACATTTTGAATTTGTGCCCAACAGGTTCATTATGTGTCACTGTTTTTCCTTCCTCTTGCTGCCGGCTCCTAAATTTACTGCTTAGTGCTACCATCAAACAACATACTATGTATGTCTAGGTTATCTAACCTTCAAACTTAGATTATTGAAAAAAAACCCAACCAAGTTCTAAACCCCTAAAACCTCATCTTTATGTGGTTTGATGTGGCCTGGAGTCCACTTCTTAATTGAAAAGTGCATTCTTTGTGTTTTATTGGGTAGGAAAATTCACAACTGAGCTAAATACCACCTAAAATTATTGCAGACCAAAGAGGATCTGTGTTACTGGGAAAGATACATGGTGTAAGAAATACTCTTTTCGGAAAAATTGAGCCATGCTAGTCATGCATGTATCATAATGGCTCAGAGGTTTAAAAAATCCTCAGAAACAGGAAAAAAAACCTGCCTAACACTTCAGTAAGAAGAAACATTGTGCTAATAAGTCAATTAATCTATCATACAATTGACTAAGCTATTTCTCCAGGTTTGGGGAAGAAGAATATGAAAGCCTTTCTCACCTAGAAAACTTCCACAGTGAGCCATCATTTGGCACCACAGGATAATTTGCAAACTTGCTGCACTATGAGCCACAAAAGGTATATGTCTCATTGGGAAATGGGTAGAGCCATGTATACATGTTCCTAGTCTGCATTAAAAGGATATAGACTACTCATGTGTTCTCAGAATGTGGTAGTTCTGCAGCTTTCTCTTAAGTAGTGTGAAAGGATTTGAGATACCAAGGAGAATTCTTACTATTTATGGGATAATTCTCAAATTATGTTTGTTTACTTTGATGCTCAGTGTAAAAATTTGAACAGTAACCTTAGAACATTGTCTAAAATGCAGAACTTTCTTTTAGACGAATGCCCTAATTGATTATAGGTGGTATTATTCTTTTTTACAGTACTTCTGAATTAGTGAATCCTTGGAACAGCTTCACCAGGAGTGTTGGAGTGTCCCCATCCAGAAAATGTCCTCCTGATTGGTGGGCTGATAGTGGAGGAAGGCTTCAATGTACTTGGGCAAGATTTATCTCATTGAGCATTGCTTCCTAGTCATGTGCTGAATTGTTAGGCTCTCTCTCTCTCTCTCTCTCTGTATATGTATATATGATATAAAAAGGTGTGCACTGTGGAATTTTACATGGAGGTCATTTCTGTTAAGGAGTGAATGATATTAAGGAGTTCTCTGAAGATTTGTTATACCATATTCCTTGGCAGAGTTTGGTTAGGATAATGTTTAGCCACTTGTTTCTGAAAAGACATGAATACATAACACATCAATTAAGTGCTTATGTGGATTGGGGCCAAATGGATAATTTGCCTTGAAGCTTTCTCTGTTCCTTCCCTTAGCAGGATTGATGGAAATAACTGTAAGGGGAAAAGTCTGAAAGCACTAGGTGAGATAAAGAATGTAGATGATTTATGCAGCTTAGGGCTGCTCAAGGAGACAGTAGTCTCCTCCCCTTTTTTATGACATTGGGGATCATTTTTATGTGTAAAAGAAAAACAACCAAAAAATCACAGGAATGTTTTTCTATTTAAAATTATGTACTCATAACTATATTTCAAAAGATGCTACCATTAGTAACGATCTGATCTCATTCATTTGATTGGTTAGTGTAATTTCATTCCTAAATGCAAACTCTGATGTTTTACAAGCATCACAAAGAACAGAATTTTACAGACTTAACATGGCAGTATGGTTGAAGTATTATAAATGTAGTTACATGGTTACTGATGTGATGAATTAAGATGCAGTCCTCCCGTTGGAGACCTAGCTGGAGCAATCACCCTACATCCTATGTATAAAAGACTCTCGTGGTAAAAAGTCCAAGGTCAGTCCGACCTTGAAAGACCATAAGGAAACTATAAGAAGAAAAACAAAACTGTAAATCATCCTCAACAATGCACAAGAACAAAGATAAGCCGGAAAAGCGAACATCTGGAGAGAGGCCTATGTGAGAGTTAGAACATACCGAAATATTACGGGACTAGATCAAAGGATCTATTGGCTAACTACCAATCAGTAGTTAGCTTACAAAATGTTAGTATTAGCTGGACCAATTACTATGATTCTTACACGTAGTCTGTACTAGTAAAAATCCTATATAATCTGTTCCTTGGTAGACAATAAATGGGCTTGCATTCGCACTCACATTGAGTGGTCATTGCTTTTCCCAGTCTCCTCCGGCATGCAGACCCCTGCATCTTGGTGACCCCGACGTGATACCGAAGTGGCAGCGTGCTATCAGAATTAGCACAAAGCAGAGTGGAGCCGCAATAACCCGCGGAGCGGAGTCCTGCAACGGATCCGCGATTCTGGAGAGGCTGCTAGCGTGCAGACGGAGGAGGAAGAAGAAACGCTGCGGCAATTGCGATCAGGTGTCCTAGAGAGACACAGTGGCCACACTTCGACCGGTGAGTCGGCAGTCCAGTGAGACTGGGGGTTTCGCAGCATGGGAAATACGGTTTCAGCCGTAGAAAGAGCTACGCTGGAAGCGTTGCTCAAGCTAGCCCAAAAGGCTGGGGAAGAAGTTAACAAAACATCAGTGGCGGAGTTGTTGCTTTGGGCACGGAGGAAAGGGCTGATTGGGGACACTGTTGAAGTTTTCAAGGAGGATACGTGGATAAGGATAGGGAAGGAACTATGTGAGGCAGTTCAATCGGGTAGCAAAGAAGCCAGATCGCTGGCATCTACCTATCAACAAATCCGCTTGCTAATAGAACGGATGGGGGCTGAGGCGGAGGTTGAAAAGGCGGTACAATCAATCTTTTCCGCCGACGACAGTAAGGGCCATGTACGGGAAGATAATCCAACTGTCGCACCAGTCGAGAAGGGGCCCTTTGATGACTTTCTTGTTCCTTATGAGCCTCCTCCGCCTTCCCCTCCTGTTTCGCTACCCTCTCCTATCGTCCCCACTGCTTCTTCTGCGCCTGTGGATGCTTCTAAAATTCCTCTCCCTGAAGATGATGATCCCTCTTTAGGACAGATCCCTCATATGCTGCAAAAACAAACAGAGGTCATGACTGATTTGTTAGAGGAAATGCGCCTCTTAGACAGAGATGGGAGAAGAAGTGATATTAAAGCGGCATATGAAAAGGCCCACCAAGCTATTGTGGACGGGCTAAAAAATCTTGATGATCAAATAAATATGATCCAAATGGACAAAGGCAAAGGGGCGGACAAAAGATACTGGGTAAAGAACATGATAAAACAGGGGGAATTTGATCTGGAAACGGCTAACCAATTCCTAAAATCAAAGGGGTTGGACCCGTTAACTGACCTGGAAAAATATGAACTAGAGGGTTATGTTAAAAGCCATAAAAAACTATATCCAGAATTACCCAAAGAAGAGGGGATATCTAACATAATACAGAAATGGTGGTCAAAAGGTGGTGAAGGCAGTACTAAGATGGACAAAGAAGGGCTGAAGAAGGAAGAGGATGTGATCCCAATGTACACTAGTTTTGATATGGCCAAAAGATGGCGTGGTATCATTACTAATTCTGAGTTAACGGGGGATTTTCAGCTTACTGCTGCTCCAGTTATGCGGAATGTAGATGGCAATTAGTGGGTTCCTCTAGATTGGAATATGGTGTCGCGACTGCAGAAGGCGGTAATGGACTATGGGATCAATAATCGCCTGGTGAAGCATCAGGTTGAGGCGATCATGAAATATCAGGAGGTGGTTCCGGCAGACATAAAAGGACTTTTTGAGTTGATTCTGGGTCCAACCAGTTATATGTTGTTTTTAAACAAGTGGCAAAAACGATGTGAAGCAAAAATACTAGATAATTTAGACTTGCATAATGATGATCCACTACGCTATGTTACAGTAGATCAAATGATGGGAACTGGACATTATACTGATGCACAGCGGCAAGCTGCTTTACCGCCGCGGGTATTAGGGCAGAGCAAGGCTGCAGCGCTGGAAGCCTTTGCTGGGCTCCCACAGGTGGGACAGCCCCAACGTCCTTATTTGCAAATTAAACAAAGGGAGGATGAATCGTTCTTGGCGTTCGTGGATAAGATCAAGGAAGGCTTGGATTCAGCACCTGATATTCCCCATCACATGAAGGACATAATGCTTAGGGAAATAGCCATTCAGAATGCCAATGCAACTTGTCAAAGATTAATAGCTAATCTCCCACCAGGAGCGTCTTTGGTGCGCATGATTGATCAATGCTCTCATGCGCCTATGGAGACAGAGAAAGAAAAAGCAAAAATTCATGCTACTGCCCTTGCCGCTGCCTTGAATCAAGGAAAGAAGCCAGCGACGGATACATGCTATAGCTGTGGGCAACCAGGTCACATTAAAAAGCATTGTCCTAAAAAGAATGTGCCTAACATACAATCTTCTCCTAAGCAGTCTCTTACAGGTACCTGTCATCAATGTGACAAGTTTGGACATCGAGCAACAGAGTGCTGATCCAGGTTCAAGAAAGATGGCACACCGCTGTCGGGGAACTCGATGAGCCGTGCAGGGAGCGCGGCGAAAACATTCTCCCCAACAACAGCGGCTGCCTCGACAAATTGGAGCCAGCAACAAGAGGAAGCGCCGGAGTTGATCTGGTAACAGCAGAATTGGTAACTATTAGAGATGACTCAGTAACTTTAATTCCAACAACGCTAAATGGACCCTTAGGAAATGGCTTGGCTACACTTTTATTAGGACGATCATCAGCCACCAAGAGCGGCATATTTGTCCAGCCAGGTGTTATCGACGCGGATTACAAGGGACAGATACAAATCATGGTTAGAATATATTCTCCACCATTATTTATCCCCAAAGGTAGTTGTATTGCCCAATTAATCCCCTTTACACCACAGGTGCCTGGAGCCCCCCTTGTAACTAATGAGGGGGAGGGTGGCTTTGGGAGTACAGGACCTCTATCAGCGTTCGCTGAAACATTATCACCAACACACAAGCCATTGAGAAAAGTCTGCTTGTTGTTAGAAGGAAAGGCGGAATTGGGGAAAATAGTTACTGACATGATGATGGATACAGGCTCTGATATTACAATAGTTCCAGCAGATGCCTGGCTCCCAGGTTGGCCATTAATAGCAGTACAAGACAAAATCTTGGGAATTGGGGGTAGCACAACCTCAGCAAAGAGCAAATCCCTGGTCTGCATCAAAGATAAGGATGGAAATCAAGCAAAAGTCTATCCTTATGTTTTGAAAACACCTTTATGGATCCTAGGCAGAGACGCCCTCAGCCAATGGAATCTGGTGCTTGCATCCTAAGATTTTTAGTAGCGGCCACTGAACGGAGAGATGCTCACCCTACTGTAAAGCTAACTTGGCTGTCTGAGACACCTGTATGGGTGGCTCAGTGGCTGCTACCAGGAGAAAAAATAGAGCATCTCAAAGAACTCATAAATGAGCAGTTAGAACTAGGACATTTAAAACCATCTCATAGCCCATGGAACACTCCAGTTTTTGTGATCCAGAAGAAATCGGGAAAATGGCGATTGTTACATGATTTGCGAGCAGTAAATGAACAAATGATGCCACTAGGAGCTCTTCAACCTGGATTACCATCCCCTGCTGGTTTGCCTTGAGATCATTATTTGTACATTATTGACATTAAGGATTGCTTTTTCAGTATTCCCCTGGACGCAGAGGATACTAAAAGGTTTGCATTCAGCGTTCCTGAAACTAACCTGCAAGCCCCTATGAAGAGGTACGAGTGGGTAGTACTTCCACAAGGCATGCGCAACAGTCCCACGATATGCCAGTGGTATGTAGATCAGGCCCTGTCAACTTGGAGAAAAGGTAATCCAGAGCTGATTACATATCACTATATGGATGATATCATGATGGTGAGCAAATCAGAACTTCCGATAGCAAAACAAGCAGAGTTGTTGTCAGAATTAAAAACCTGGGGTCTAAGTGTGGCCCCAGAAAAAATTCAAAAAACAGAACCATGGAAATATTTAGGCTTTGAGGTATCAAAGACCAGGTTTAAACCCCAGAAAGTCACAATACACAACAACATTCAAACAGTAAATGATGTTCAAAGGTTGCTGGGTGACATTCAAAGTGTTAGGGTATGGGCTGGTGTTACCAATACTGACCTACAACCTATTCGAGAACTCTTGGAAGGGTCAAAAGATATTGCTGAAAAAAGAGAATTAACTCACGAGGGTCGGATAGCTCTTGAAAAGATTAGCCAAAAACTAGATTCTGTTTGTACATACAGGTTTGATCATAACTCTCCTATTAATTTGTATGTTCTGAACAACACAGCTGAACCAGTAGTGTTGATTGGCCAAGAAGGCCCAAAAGGAGAATTCTATCCTATGGAATGGGTCTTTACAGAAAGCACCCCCTCAGTAACAGTTAAACGAAAAATTGAGGAAATTGGAGAACTGTTACTGAAAGCACACAATCGGGTACGATTGGTATTTGGCACTGAGCCAATAAAAATAGTATTGCCAATGTCAAATCTCAATTTGATTTTTGAATGGGCTGACAAATCAGTTGCATTTTCTTTGGCAACTGTGGGAAAAATCGTTGACAATCACTTTCCGAAGTGTCCTATCTTCGCTGTTAATCTTCCTTTGGCGAGCAAAGGAATTGTGAGTCCCATTCCATTAAAGGATTGGCCGACTGTATTCACTGATGCAAGTGGGAAAACCAACAAATATGGTTACACAGTACAATCAAATGGTGATTGGGTCACAGTTGTGAATGTCATGGAAAGAGTATCTGTTCAAGTTTTGGAATTAGAAGCAGTTGTGCTAGTTTTTCAAAATTATCCTGACAATCCATTTAATCTAGTTACAGATTCGCTATATGTATATTCCATTTTGATGAGGATTGAGGATGCATTGATTGGAAAAACTCATAATCAAAAAATAGCAAAAGCATTGCTAAAGTTAGTTAATCTAATTACATGCAGAAAGCATGCCTTTTTTCCCTCACATATCAGAAGTCATCAAAATTTACCTGGAATATTATCACAGGGCAATTCTACAATTGATTTGGCTGTCTCAGCAGCAGCCTCCTGCTTCTCAGAAGCCCGCACCTCGCATGAGTTTTTCCATCAATCAGCAAAAGCCATACAGAAGGAGTTTGGATTAACTTGTAATGAGGCAAGAAGTATTATAGCAGAATGTCCTGAATGTGCCAGGCTTCCCGTGTTGCAGCAACAAGGGGCAAATCCTAGAGGATTGAATGCTGGAGAATTATATCAGACTGATATAACAATTGTCCCTGAATTTGGACAGTTTAGACATGTACACGTAACTGTAGACACACATAGCAAATTGACCTGGGCAACACCCATGAGTAATTCTAAAAGTAGATCCTCATGTAGGCATTGGTTGCAAGTTTTTGCGATTATGGGTGTCCCCAAAGAAATTAAAACAAACAATGGGCCAAATTATCTCAGTCAGGTTACAGAGAAATTTTTACTACAGTGGAATGTAAAACACACCACTGGGGTAGCTTATAACAGCACAGGTCAGGCTATAGTAGAGCGCCGTCACCAAGATCTGAAATGAATGTTCACTATTTTAAGAAAAGAGGGGAAAGGTACCCTCACCCCACAGGAGGTGGTAACTAAGGCGCTCTATGTACTCAATTGGAAAAATGTAGTCAGTAGCCCAAACAATGCCACTAATCAAAGTCCAATTAATTTACATTTTCAAACAAAAAATTCGTTATTGCACCAAGAAGTACTGGTACAAACATGGGACCCCTCATCCCAGCAATGGGAAGGGCCCATACGCTTGTTAACCTGGGGAAGGGGGTATGCTTGTGTCTCTACAGGGAACAAACCCCGTTGGCTCCCAGCGAAGTGGGTGAAACCATGGATCACAAAGCAAGCTGGAGGAAAACAAGTGGTGGCACCAGCGAATTAGACATCGATTAGCACCCATGGTCACGGCACTACAGGAGCTGTTGAAGGAGCCACTGCCAAACCCACCATCTATTAATCACATCAAAGAGACACTCGACAGAAGAGCATCTGCATTGTCTCAGAGACTGCACCAACCTACATGCGGGTGTAGTATATGGATTGAAGGGTGATTTGTATGTGGGATTTGTAAAACTGTTTATTATAGCCAGAATAGTATCAATTACTACTTAGGGTGTGATTCTTGTAGAGAAACGCATTTTTGCTCTGCAGTAACTGCTTTATCTTGGTGGTTAGACAACCCATCTTTGACCCTTCGTGAAGCCAGCCAACTATTTGAATCGCAATTTGAAAAACAATTGGCCCTATATTATTTTGAATTGCAACAATTATATTATCACGCCTACCTGCTCTTACATACAAGAGAAACACAATCGTGGTACCTGAAGCCGAGTCCATTTTGTGCCCTACATACCCTCATAAAAGAATCATTATGCCCAAAACCATAAAAATAATCATTCATATCATTCTTATCGGAATAACTATACCAGTCACAAAAATGCAGAATCTCGGAGATCCAAAAAATTTTTGGATCGAATGGGCGAACAAGACTGGTAATGACAATTTTTGCTTACATTTGGATGCAGCAGCCAATCCATTTAAAACCTGTCTAATAGGAACCCCAGTAGAGGTGAACTCCCTGTGCATAAAAGACAGTCCAATTAATTGCTCCAACAAAAATAATAGCTACTGTTTGGCAGAATTTATCAATAACTCAACTCAAATACTTCCCTGGGACCCCCAAGAGATAGAATTATTAGGAAGTCGTAAGGCCAGTAGTTCTGGATGTATTCTCTTTGGGTATTGGAACCTCACAGTATTCCCCCAACGTATGTGGGTCACTCCATACACTAGTATGAATCAAACTGCCTATTGTGGCTACATTTATGGCCGGAGATCTGGAAATATTATCCTGAACATTACCAAACCTATTGCATTGTCTCCCCAAATATATTTAATTTGTGGGGATAGGGCATGGAAAGGTATTCCTAAATATGCAATGGGAGGACCCCATTATTTAGGAAAATTATCCTTGTTAGCACCATCTTCATATCATATTAGACATCTATACGAAAATAAAACCAGAACTACGAGAAACGTTGAAACCCTTACAGCTGAATGTGAGGATGAAGTGGATTTATGGGATACTACAGCTCGAGTTTTTGCGTCTTTATTACCACAAGTAGGTACCGCTCATGCCTTAAAAGAATTGCAAATGCTGGCATGTTGGTCAGTCAAACAAGCTAATGTTACCACTCAAGTTATTTCTCAATTGGCACAAGATATGAGCAGCCTGAGGAAGGCTGTGATACAAAATAGAGCTGCTATAGATTTTTTGCTGTTAGCTCAAGGCAAAGGATGTGAAGAAGTAGAGGGAATGTGTTGCTTCAATTTGTCTGATCATAGTGATTCTATCCACAAACAATTAGATTGGCTTTGAAAACATACCGATAAAATTGTAATGCATCACAACCCCTTTGACGATTGGCTAATGTCATGGGGCATTTCTGCATGGTTGAAAGAAGGCATCAAAGTGGGTATTATAATACTTTTAATTGTGTTGATTGTTATATGTATGGGACCATGTATTCTCCAGTGTTTTTCTCGGCAGATCAAGAGCATGGCTGATGCTGTTTTTGAGAAAAGAAGGGGAGATGTTGGAGGCCTAGCTGGAGCAATCACCCTACATCCTATGTATAAAAGACTCCCGTGGTAAAAAGTCCAAGGTCAGTCCGACCTTGAAAGACCATAAGGAAACTATAAGAAGAAAAACAAAACTGTAAATCATCCTCAACAATGCACAAGAACAAAGATAAGCTGGAAAAGCGAACATCTGGAGAGAGGCCTACGTGAGAGTTAGAACATACCGAAATATTACGGGAATAGATCAAAGTATAACCAATCAGTAGTTAGCTTACAAAATGTTAGTATTAGCTGGACCAATTACTATGATTCTTACATATAGTCTGTACTAGTAAAAATCCTATATAATCTGTACCTTGGTAGACAATAAACGGGCTTGCATTCGCACTCACATTGAGTGGTCGTTGCTTTTCCCAATCTCCTCTGGCATGCAGACCCCCGCACCTCCCAAATACTTGTTTGTGCAGCAGTTCCCCCAAATATTCAACAGTTCTCATGATACTGGGCAATTTTAGTTTATTTAAAATTAAACTGATAGTGATTTATAGTTTGCAATCTTTATGTTTTGTAATGCATGAGAGTTAAATAGATGACCTTGTTGTCCATTGCAGTGTAAATACTCAACTTCCTACTTGCCAAATGCTTTTGCTGAAGTTTAAGAATTTATATTGCTTTTATTTGTACTGTTAAGCAATGGATTTGATATATATTTCTCGTTGGTTTACTTTACCTTTGAGGATAGATTTCACTCTTTTCAATAGAGATCGTGCATGTTTTCTTTGCAGTTTTGTGCCTTGTCTGAAAATGGCAGCTCTAGCAATGCTTAAAATAGCTTAGGTGGTTGTGGAGACCTCAGGCAGCCATTAGTGATAGACTGCTCAGATGGACAGAATGATACATGACTGCAGATTTTATTGTACGTGCTGTGACCCTAGTCCTCCAAAGGCTCTTGTTCAGTGTGGTGTCTTTGGATTGAAAGAGGATGAAAAATTGCCTAAGCCTAATGGAGGCAATTATTTGGGGGGAAGTGAGGTGAACAGAGAGCATAACTGCTCTAAATGGAATGTGTTCCAGAATGTACAGGACATTTTTGTCTCTTTTAAAAACTCACTTGGGAGTACCACAGTGCCACAGAGTTGTGTTTGCAGGACTGAGGAGACTAGACTTGGTACCAGAGCTGAGAGTGGGGTCATCTTTACATGTGTGTTAGCAGCCAGTAGGTTCTGAGAGAGATTACAAGTACCTAGAGATCCCAATGAAGTAAGGTATTCCTTCCAAATAATTAGCATTTCAAGAACAGTCTTTGCCTTCCTTTCCTTCCTTTTATGAGTTTTCTTATCATCTATTTTCTTTTTCTCCTTGCTTTCACTACTTTCAACTTTCTTCCCAACTCTTTCCTCCTTTCTTCTTAAATTGAAGAGAATAATAGGAGGTTTTTTTCACTTCCATTGTTAGTTTTAGTATAGTGGTTAACTGCTACAATTTTCATACTCTTGCTTCTAAATATTTTTATGACATTGATTCAGTATCATAACAGAGAATGAAAAATATGTAATGTTTCCCTTACAGAATTAAATAAATAGACTGTAATAACTGGCAGAGCCATTTTCATTTGCAAGAAGCCAGTCTAGATGCCTTATGCAATGTGATCTGTTTTCTTTCTGTGAGGGGAATTAATAACATCTCATTTCTCCTTGTCTGTGAAATTTATTAAGTTAGCAAAGATGTATTTAACATTGAATTCCTTGAAAAATGCATTTGTATGCATCCCTCGTACAGAACAACACTAGAAAAAGTCTAATCTCAGATTCTGTAGCACAACCCCCACCCTCCCCCCTGAAAAAAAAGTCAAGCACAAAAAAAAATCTCCCCAGAAAGCCCGAACATATTGGTTATACCAGAACCTACAGTTTAGGAATAGTTTGACAGGCATAACTGAGAATTTAAGTAACATATTTAAACTATGGAACAGAGCTGAGTAAAAAGTCCAAACCAGATTGGTTTTGCTTTTATTTACAGAATTAATAATGTTGCAAACTTCTGTGTAGTGCAGAATTGAAGAATTTAAGAGTTTGAGCCAGTGCTCAAACATATTAAATATCCATATACAAACATATTAAATATCTGGTTTCTTGCTTTTTTGTTTTTCTTTTTTCTTTACTCACATAATAGTTCCTTGAATCCCCTTAGAATTTTAATGAAGAAAAATTGATTTGTTTGCTTGTTTTTGCAAGTGACCAAAGTCCTTTTAAAATACATTTGAGTAATACCATTGGGATCATTATGTGAAAATAGACGGCATATTATGAGTAAATTGAATGGTGATTGTTTGGATCAGGCATAGATGGAACATGTTTAATGTTTAATGTTTACAGCCAAGTTTCTTAGGCTGCTCATTTCCCTTCCAGGAAGGCAGTGTTTCTTTGACCTTGAGTGTCTCCATTTGCTGCTGAGGCCAAATGCCTCACACAGCATATTGTCTTTAGAATCTCGGTGTTGAAGGAAGGTTGGCACAGGTCTCCCATTGCATTCACGTGTAGTTCTCTTCAGCCTTTTTCATCCAGGAATCAGAAGGTCCATGTGACTTATCTCCTTCCCTGTGTCCCAGTGTAGGATGTACTTTGGAGTATGGTATAGCATCCTCCATGGAAGGGAAGAATGTCAGTTACAGGCTAAAAGCATCAGGTGAGGATTACAGATGTGGTTCCACTGCCAAGCAAGTTGCAGCTGCCCTGAAAATAATTTTGTTTTAAGAAAGAACCAGTGTAGTTTTAGAAACTTGTGAGGAAAATTCTTACTGTGCAGCTGTCTGGGTGAACAGCATGAGTCAGTGTAGGATTGTGATTAATGAGAAAAGAGGAAGAATTTAATAGCTGACAGATTCAGACCCAAGGGGTACCTCCTTGTCCAGGGAAAAGAATTGTTAGAAGCCTGAAGAGGCCAAAATTACTGAAATTACAGGCATTTTCTTTGCAGGTGTTAGGGCCACAATGTCCCAAAAGCCATGCACCCTGGCAAGAGGCCACAGTGCCTGCTGCTGTAGATGATGTCATTAAAGGAGGGGATTTTGATACAGAGTTAGGCCAGTACTGAAAATGAAAGTGAATATAACTTGTGGAGTAGGTCTGGCAGAACACAGCCAAGTCTGGAGCAGCAATCCCTTCCATGGCACCTTCAAGCAATGTCAGTCAGCGAGCACCTGGAGAAAGAGCAATAACCATCCTTAAGAGGAAAGGTGTAGTGTGGGTGTTGAAGGGAAAGGCTGCTGAGCACGGATCCAGCACATGGATCACACGAGGAGGGCAAAAGGGAGATTTGTACTCTGTTCCTTTATCATGGAGCTAATTCAGTTTTACAACCTTTTCAGCCTTGTAATGAGTTCACATCATCAGGTTTGCAGCACAGTTTCCCCTCTGCTCTGGGTTAGGCCTTCAAAGTTAAAGCTTATGAGATAACATGAGATAACAATTTGAAGTAGTTTCCAAATTTATATAATTTTACCACCTAGATAGTGTACTTAAAAATGAACATTATATATATAGTTTTATATATATATATATATAGTTAGATATATAGAAAGATATATAGTTATATCTTTCAGGACATGAGAGTTTAATAAGAAAATTTCTTTGACCAGAAATAAAGAATTCAGATGTAAGAGAGTACCATATGACAATAGTATTTTCATTATTTTATCTTTCATTATTTTAATGTTTAATATTCACTAGCAACTTTACCTATATTATCTATATTTCTTAAGAGGCAGAGTTATCCACAAAACAAAAAGATGGGCAGTGTTTAAATAGCAGGAGCAGAATGTTCATTCTCGTCAACGGGAGCAATAGTTTGCTCTAGCCAACAACATTAACAGTTCTGGGACAAAAGAGAGGAAAGTCACAGATCACAGAATGGCTAAGGCTGGAATGTTATCTGGTCCAACCTCTCTGCTCACGCAGAGTCATCCTAGAAAATATTGCACAGGATTTTGCATCTATATGGTTTTTGAAGTTACCCCTATGCAAGTTTAACAGTCGAGACATTGGAGCCATGTGTCCATTGAAGTTTCAAGGCCGAGCCTAGAAAGAATTGTGAATCTGCTGAGCTGGACAAAGGCTAGACATGTTCCTCTGTGCTAGACCTGCCCTTCTAGAGGGGAAGCTGGGGTTCCAGGTAAACTCTGTATTTCTGGTGAGACTGTCTTATGAATTCAGATTGTTCATGATAGAATTATTTTCAGGACTCCATGCTGCAAGAAAAGTCTTACTTGGAAAACATCTTGGTATCTCAGCTAGACTTTGCTAGGTTTTCCTGATGTTCAGCTGTGGTATATTCAGGGAAAATGCAAGTGAAGAAGGAAAAAGGATGGGTAGAGAATATAAAAACATAGAAAGAAAATAGTTTTAGCTATAAAGTATGACTTCTTTATTGCAGAACTGCTGTTCTGTTTGTCAGAAAGAGTGTTGTCTGTGAACAGTTTCCATTAGAAAAATATTTTGGTATTCCAAGCTAGTTAGAGAAAATGGGACTATTAACTTGTACTGGACTTGGATGGTTTCAAGAAGTGGAATTTAGTAATGTTGTAGTATCATAGTGGATGAAGTATTAAAAATAACTTGGAAAGAGCAACATGATTGTTATAAAATCCTTATCATTTTTTCTCTGAGTATTTAAAATTATCTAAAGCAAATTAGACTTAGGATGATGACAGCAATAAGGTTATCACGTGAAGAGTGTGTTGTTAACAAAGTCCAATAAGACAATATATAATTATCCCTTCATCAAAGCACCATAAGCTATTAGTGTTTTGATATGCAGTGCGGACTGACTCATAGGAGCTTAAGCTAAATGGAAGCTCTCTGTTATGATCAGGGACGAAGAAGAGTTCTCTGGAGTATAATTCTGAGCAGCTATTTTTTTCTTATTAGCTACAGATAGCTTGCCTAGCCTGTAACAGGCCGTGCTGTAGCAAGGATTTTCCTCTGGTATGTCTGAGTGAAGATCACATAAAAAGGCAATGTAGGGCTGCTTTCTTCTGATATTGTGGTTAGCTCAGATTAAACTGAAAGCCATGCATTCTCATTAAGGTCTAGAAGCTGGTTAATGGCACTCATTCCTTCTTGTTTTCAGCATGTTAAAAACTGAAAAACAACTGACACTGCTGTTGTCACCTAAACAGCTCAGTTGCTCCAGCTGAGTAAAATCACCAGTAAGCAGAATTTTCCCATTTGTGACTTTGCCTCGTGCTTCTCTTCTCTGTGCCTCTTGAGATGCAAATGGAGTGGATTAAACTTCAAATATCAAACAACTAGTGTATATTTGGGCTGTCATACACTAATAGCATAAATATGTCCATTTTCACTTGCTCTTGCTGTTCTTGCCATTCCTGTATGCCACCAGGTGCCTTTCTCCTGAGCGATAGCTGGGTCAAGGACAGCTACAAGCTCTTACCATATCAGGTACAATAAAGTATTCACGCTGAATCTGAGTGACAAACCAAACTGTGTTATGTGCTTCATTAAATTAATTAGTTCAGACTATAAGGAAGGTACCATTAGACTTTTAATGATGCTGGTTATCCAATACAGACTAGGAAAGAGTTTAAAATCAAATTACATCGCATGATATTGGGAAAAGCCTATGAAAATAATAATGCAGGTGTGAAAACCTTCAAAGTCATCATGGATCTACACATGTTCTGGAAAGAGTGACCACTCTCATCTCTTTCATAGGTTGGAATTAGAGACTCATTAATCTGGTCTCAGTAAAAATTATGTTTAATATAATACAGTATTGCTGGTCAATTTCCAGTATTGTACCTTAAAATATGTTTTTTACTTAAAAGATTGTGCTTGCTACATCTGAGGATATACAGACTTCTTGTAATTACCAAGGCTGCTACTGAGGAATAAGGTTTTACAAAGATGTTCTTAAGATGAAATTTTGAGTGTGAATACTCAGCTGGTAAAATAAACTATGCTTAAATTTTGATATTATAAATTCCTCTAGGCAGATAAAATCATATTTGCTGGACATAAGTAGTTGAAAAGAGTACTAGAAAAGAGTACTTTTAAATTCATGCATGCTGGTGACTTCAAATGGAAGAAAAAAAATTTTAGTCTATTCCAAAGATGTTGTTTCATGATGTGTACAGTCTTCTTGCTTTATTTATATTCTGAAATACTTTCATGTCGAAATACTTTATAAACATATGTTAAATAAGATAACATATATTTAATCCTGTATCTACAACTTTCCAAGAAAAAGTGTAGGCTGTTTAACATGATAATTCTTTCATATTTTTATTTCTCTTCCTTTTAAAAATCTTTTTCCTCCAGCCTTCCCTTTTCTCTCTCACTGCAAAATTAGTGTTTTAGAAGATGCTAAATAGCTTCTGTCTTTTTTTCCCCAAAGCATAAAAACCTTTAGCAATTCTAATGCTGTTTGTCAGGAAAAATAAAAATTTGAATAAACCACTCATGAATAGCGAATTATGCATTGGTATTTTTTGAGTGATGTTAGATTTTTGTTGTATAAGACCAAGATTGCTGTTATTCTGCTCTTCAGAGCCTACGTGAAGTACTGATCTCTAGCCTGTGTTTCAATCATGCTAAGGTCAACTGTTTTAAAGTTAGCTCAGGTATTTTTGGACTACCCTGTGCTGTAGAGAGTTTTCCTCAGAATGGTCCCTAATGGGGCCATTTATACCTCCTGGTCCAAACTTTCTGTCGCAGTCTGGCACATAGAGTGGATTGTGGCCATGACTTGTGATTGATGTCCTCAGACAGAAGATAACAGATGTCTTAGTTTCATATATTGCTCTAAGTTGCATGCAAATCTGTGAATACACAGAAGAATGTGTTCCTATGAAGAGAGCACAGGTTGGTTTATTCATTGAAGACCAAAGCAAGTTAGAAATAGCCAACTTTTCCATCAGAAACTGAAGTGTCTGTCCTTGGCTATTTGAAATGCACAGTGTCACTGCTAGATACCTAAAAATTTCCTAATACTAGTCAATCTTTCTCTATGGTAGAAGATTGAGATAGCTATTGTAAAAATGATGCATTCATCAAATGATTCATTATCTGAAACTTGAAAGCCCAGTGCATGTCTTCACTCCTTTATTTTTCCAAAGTTGTTTTTGTCTCCTTTCTTATAATACTTCATTAAATAATTTAAATGCTTTTTGTACTTTCCAATCTGATTAAAACAGGTTATGACTACTATTAAAATAAATATTCAGACATATGCATTAGAATAATAATTGTACCCAAACTCAGTTTACAAATGTCTACATGTTACAGAATAAATATGTGTACATTTTAAATTGAACTATAATCAAGGGAACGCATTGCAAAGTGACAGTAAGACTTTTTTATTACTACAATATGCTTTTTAAGTATTTAATGCTATCAGTATATATAATATGCTTACACTGACACTGTACCATTTATGACGGAAAGGCCAGATTCATGTCAAAATAACACTAATATGTATCAATATCTGCCCTAGAAGGTAATGAATGCAAAACACTCCCTCAGTTCATAGATGTGGAAAGTCTGTTCATTATTTTAATGTATTATTTGGCTAAGTGGAATTTATTCTTTGAAGAATTTTGATTCTTGTACTGATTTCTGTGTGACTTCAGGAGGTTATTTTTTTCAGTTGGAACAGTGTCTGCACACTGATCAAGTCTCAGCTGAGCAAACACTTTCCAATTCAGATGATGCATGAACAGGGCAGTATAATGAATATGTCATGAAAGTATATAACTGTGTTTGTTGTTAAATTTGGTGACAAAGTGATGGTCCAAAAGGGTTAATACTGAGTAACTAGTTACTTTTATATTTCTTTGTAAACATAAAACATAAAAGCTTGGGGTTTTGGGCTTTTTTCTGAAGCCATTTTTGAAAGGAGAGAGGAAGGGATCTTGTGACTTTGGGAAGGTCACACTGAAATGAGGTGCTAGGCTGCCTGTAAAGACTTGAATCAGATTTAAAACCGACTAACCAACCGATAAAACCAATGTCCAAAAGTGGAAAGAAAATGACAAATTGCAAATATTTACAAATATTTTCACTCTTTTCATCTTTGTATAATCTAAGTTAAGTGTGAATATTAGAATCTTTTGCAGTCTCCTGATTTGTTTTAACATCATTTTTGCCTGAAGAGACAGCTTGAAAAACAGTGCCTAGAAATCAGGAACCACAGGAATTAGGCATATCACACTGCTAAAAGATGTTATGAAACACTATTCATTCAGTGTACCCCTCCTTTCTGTTCTTCAAAACTGTCAGTTTCATAGATGTTATCTTCTTCTACAGCCTCTCAAATAATCAGTGAGCTGTTTGGAAAAATGTGCCAGTATGCAGTGCTGCCAGTGCCTATTAGATACCATGTGAGCATGTAAAGGTGTTTTGCTGTTGAGGAGCCTAGTCTTTACAACAGAATGTGGAGATTTTTTGTTTGTTTGTTTTGTTGTGTTTGTTTTTTAAAATATCTATACATATATAAAATTTGCATCTGGATGGTGAAACTGCAATCTCAGAATTCCTGAATGGCTGTGGAAGCCTGGCAGCACAGTGTTGTGGAAAGAGGCTGATCTTTTCACACATGAATGGTTAGGGAGCCTTGTGACTGCAGTGGTAAAAGTGCAAGAGTGCAAATGTGAGATGTGCATTGGAAAAGCATTAGGCTGTCAGAGACTTGTATTTCCATAGCTTGATGGATGTGAAATCAAATAGTGTAACTGATATGCTCACTTTTTAGCTTGAAAACAGTTTTGGAGGGCCTTATCTATGATACCAGTTTTATGAAAAATATCATCTTTGGTTTTGTAAAACAAATAAATACAAATATATTCACATAGAGTTTTTTTGCATTCTTTTTATTAAGGCTTAAGTTTTTATATTAGTTTAGAAAAATATCTTGACAAAAATAAATTAATCTGTTTATAGTCTTAAATGCAAGCAGTGTGTTTGCTTCTTCCTTTAATTTTTACATCTTGACTTGATGAAAGATCCCTGAAGTATGTGATGGAAACTGACTTTGCTAATGCTTTGCTCTTCTCTTGAAAGTGTAGTTTTCAATTCTTTGGAGTATCTCTCTGGAATGTGCATGGATCTCTTGCCAAATGCAGTGGTCATTTGACTAGGGAAAAAGAAGGTTATTAAGAAGAGTCTATTAACTGATTTGTAAAAAAATACATCCAATATTATGGCAAGCAAAATGTGAGTTGAGAAGAAGCATATAATTTTTTTAAATAAATTTTAAAATATTAATATTTATTTTAGGAAGCCTATCTAAATTATATTCTTTGGTATATATGATGACCATTTCTTTTCCACCAACAGACACATGACTAATCCTGACCAAAGTGATGCAAAGTTTTTCTAAATAGGCACAGACTGCCATGGGTTTTGGTGCTGAATTAAAATGAAATTATTTTAAAAGCTCATGCCAATACATTGGCCTTGACATGAGTGTGGACCAAAAGATTTTCTGGACCAAAAGATTTTCAGTGAGTGAAAATCTATAGTGCATGGAAGTGGAGCACAATTTCACAGGTATGTGTAGCTTTGATCAGCAGTGGGACTTCTTGCATAAGAAGCTGCTTTTTATCTTTAGACTTCCTCAAATTAAAACAGGCCAGAAAGAAACAGCCTACTTACCTTGGCCACAAATTCCTCCATTTTTTTGAAGCAGCCTTTCACTATAGATTCGTGGCTTATGTTACGTCTGGGCTTCAGCTGTAGGGAGAGGGAGAGGGAGAGGGAGAGGGAGAGGGAGAGGGAGAGGGAGAGGGGGAGGGGGAGGGGGAGGGGGAGGGGGAGAGGGGGAAGAGGAAGGGAAGAGGAAGGGAAGAGGAAGGGAAGGGAAGGGAAGGGAAGGGAAGGGAAGGGAAGGGAAGGGAAGGGAAGGGAAGGGAAGGGAAGGGAAGGGAAGGGAAGGGAAGGGAAGGGAAGGAAGGGAAGGGAAGGGAAGGGAAGGGAAGAGAAGAGAAGAGAAGAGAAGAGAAGAGAAGAGAAGAGAAGAGAAGAGAAGAGAAGAGAAGAGAAGAGAAGAGAAGAGAAGAGAAGAGAAGAGAAGAGAAGAGAAGAGAAGAGAAGAGAAGAGAAGAGAAGAGAAGAGAAGAGAAGAGAAGAGAAGAGAACTGTTATTTTGAACAATGACTAGTATATAAAAGTTCAAACAGTGCCCTCTGATGGACATGATTATCAACTGAGAGCACTGTAATTCTGCTGCCATGTGCAAGCCTGCTGAACGGGTTAATGCTAAAGGTAGTGCAGCACACACTGTCTGCAGAGAGATCAGGGAATGAATATATCAGTGAGCAGGGCAAGGCATGAGTCTGTGGATCTTTTTATTTTGTGGCAATACTGGTCTTGTCAGTATGTGCAGTCTGAAGGAAACAGATTTCAGAGTAACTGGTGGTCATTGACATTCAGTGTTACAGATGTACAGAGGTGATTATGTTTGATCAGTAACACAAAATAATTATTGATGTGTATGTATGTATATCTATGTATTAAGCAGTAGTTATTGTCCATAGCTGTACACAGTCCTGGGGCCTGACCTGGTCAGGAGCAGCAGAGTGGGTTTGGAGGTCAGTGCTCCTGCTCAGGCCACTGTCCAACCATGGAAAGCTCTCTGCCCTGTAGAGCTGAACAGTGGGTTCCCTCCCCTGCAGCACAGTTGGGTAGGGTGTACCTTTGTACGCCCAGTTTTGCTTTCCTGCAGGCAAATCTGATGCCTGACACAGGCATTAGTTGCAAGGGAAGCTACAGTAAATCTGAGGCTTTGTCCTCTGTAAATAGTTCTTAAGCTGACACCGAGTTAACTATTTGCACATATGTTTAAGTAGTTCACTCAGCTGAAATAGGCTGAATGCAGACCTAAATTTGTTTGCCTATAACTTACATGTAATTCTTTATGTTAGCTTGTCTTGACGGAAGTCATAGATACTTGAAGAAAAACACATTAAAATTATATTTAGTCAAAATAGTAAGTAATTCTGCTTAGAAGTAGTGCAGTCTTTGAGGAGAAAAAAGTTAAATACTGGTTTTTAGGTATCTTATCTTTAAATAAGCCCATAAATAAAATGTGTGAATTTAAAATTGGCCTGTATCATACGTATGGTCAGTAAAATAGTTGAAAGATGCCTGTCTTTACTTTCAGACATAAGATTTAGATATCATTATTTAAAAATGTAGTATTTAAAGTTTTCTATTGCATTTTCAACATATATATTGTCAGTTTTATTCACCATGAATACCTGACTAGAATATCATGCCATATAAATGAGTAAATTGTACTTACACATGTCTTGAGCTGAGCATGAGCCTCATACATTTCTCTTAGAAAAGTGTCCTTGTTTTGAAAAGGAGTGTCTGCTCTCTTGAAAAACTCAGCAATTTCATGCACTATATGAACAATGGCTGCATTATCATACTTAACCTGTGATGATAAAAAATAGTATAAAAAAATCAGTTTCTGAAGTCTGCAATTAAACATCACATACATAAACATCAGTTTATTTTTCAATTACCTGAGTTCAACTATCATAACTAGTTAAACAATTTTCACCACTTTCCTGTGCTTTTCTAAATTTTTCAGTACAAAAATTCTAGCTAGTAATATGCATTACAGAGATGGCATTTATTTGAAAATAGAGAATTGTATGTTAAACTTTCCAGTTACAATTCATGAGTTGCTTCAATTCAAGTTGCTTTCATAAGGAGGACCCCTATTTTGTAAAATTAATCTATCTTGCATTTTTGGGCTGTGTTTATATACTTTGATATTTACAATGCATAAGCAATAAATAGTCAATAAAAGGCCAAGAGGCAAAAACAGATCTTTTGAATTCAGGCCCAAGAAATCAGACTGTGCAGGGCTTTCCTCCCAAGCTCAGTCCCTATCTGATGAAGGGCAGCTCCCTCTGCCTCAGAGAAGATGAAATACAGGAGAGGCCAATATTGCCATCCTTTGTCCTTTTGTTCCCTGGGGGCATTTTAGAAGATCCATTGAAGAGATGAGCTGGAAACATGCAGAATGAATTGCTGGGGTGCAGTGCCTTATTTTGTGGCATTGCAGATATGGATGCATAGTGAGCTGTGCACATGAAGTGATGTATGTGCCAAGTAGTACATGGAATTACCTCTGCACTGCCTTTATGGGATCTGCTTCTGGCTGAAACTGAGGCCAGCATGCTGTTCTGGTGTTTTCCAGGCTACCAGACTGATTCCAACTAATTTTTCCCCTTTAAGCACCAGGACTAACAAGAAAAATATAACACTTTTCTTGTAAAAGTAGCATTGTGATTTAAATAGTAGAAGAAGGAAGAAAACAGTGATTTCCATAAATAGCTTCTCCAGGAAATAATTTAGACTGAAAAGTCAACAGTTAGAGTTATCATTTAAGCCTGTAGTATAATGTGGCACAATTCTAGTGTAGAAGTCTCATGACAAGATGCAGAGGCTGGGTGAGGTAGAGCTACAGTGAGATAATGTCAAGTACGTGTGTTTTTCTACTTACTGCTTTCAGCATCTGCTCAGGGAAACACAAATCTTCACTGCTCACTTCCTCACACTCCAAGGAAAAGCCTCTTTTGTTCTTAAAGAAAACATATTGAAGAAACTATAAACATGTGCTAAACCAGGTTTATCCTGTAAAAAATTCATAGAAGTCACTTCTCAGTTGGTTTCTTAACAATGAAGTGTAAAACTGACAACACTGACATTATATCTTATGAGTTTGAAGAAGATTCATTTGCTTCCTAAGCCTGTCTGAAATGGGAAGAATAGCTGCTTGTTTCAACTTATTTCAAATTTTCCACGGATGTCAATATGTACAGAGATGAGTAAAGGGCAGGCCACAAAAGAAGCCAAAGTGGGAAAGGAAACTTTCCATATAGCTGATTTCAAAAAGAACTTCAGTCTTTTGTACTAGAAACTTTGTGACTGTGGATGTCTTTTTCTTTCAGTGAGATTACATGGTAAAGTACATTATGGAGTTATAGTTTCAGCTGATGCCAATTAGAAGGACTCCCAGATGACTCTGCATTCTTCTTGAGAAGGCACACAATGTCATATATTCAACAAGATGAGTGCAAATTAAAATTAATGTTTTTTTTTTTTAGAGAGAAGGAACATCTGACTCATAACTTTTTAATTATGTGGGGGAAAAAATCATAATCAGGCAGTTACACATCTGAGAATTTCTTACACCTAAACTGAAGAAAGATGGGAAACAACATCTACAGCTTGTGGCAGTGTTTTACTCTTTGACTTACCAGTTGCTCAATCTTCTGTAAAATCTCACTCCACAGGACACTTTGGAAGCACTGGTGGCTGTTGCCTTGGGGGCTACCAAGGGTTGTAGCAATAAGGCAGGCAGTTAAGAGGAAGAAGCAGCTCCCAGGGCAATACATTGTCAAGTTCTGGAACTAGGAGAAGACAGGAGGCTTAATAAAATCAGGAAAGTTTTACAGTTTTAAGTAACACAAGCATAGGTGATTGTTAGCTCCTGCTTGTTCACTGTGCCCTGTATTTACAGATGTTCTGTGATAGACCTAGCAAGTTCAGATCTTATGGTGGGACATTTGAAAGGTAATTACATTTATCCAATGAATAAAGAGAAAAAAATTGTATGAGAAAACCCTTTTTAAAATAATATATATATATATATATATATATATATATATATATATATATATATAATTATATTTATATAATATGTTAAGGGTTGCATATGTGGGTTTTTTTTAAAAAATCCATTTATGTTTTTCTGAAATACTTATTTTCATAAATACATACTGTATCTGGAAAACTGGCATTATTTACTGTAGTAAATTTGACTAAATATAAACTATTTCCTACTAATTAATGAATTAAAAATTAGTTTTTCCTGTTTTCAGCCATTTGCTGTAATTCATATTAACCTTTAGCTTTGCTATCTCTATTTCATAACATGATTTAGAGTGGTTTCTTCTAAATATAAGGTTGTGTTTTAATTGGACTTTTTTCATAAACTCATTTTGCATTACAGTAGTAAAGTAAAAAGGAAGAAATGAAATGAGTAAATAAATGTCATCGAGAAAAAGCAGTAATAAAATCAAAGAAGCCTACCTTGTGGATAAGACTCAGCTCCTAGTTGTGAACTCCTGTAGGGCTCCTGGGGTACCATTCTGTCAGCTGAGTCCCTTTTAAATAGTCTTCCACTTCTATTAATTTCCAACCACCTACTCTCAGTAGATGATGCAGAGTGAAACTATCTTCTTTCAGTATTCCATCCTTTCAGGTGTCTTGATTTCCAGGCAACAGAGAGGCTGTATGTGGGTGGCATGTTTTGAAAGTTTTACTTAAACAGAAAAAAACGTAAAGTCTGTAGAACAAAATGTTAATTTTTATCTTACTTGATTTTACAAACTATTATTGCTAACAGTTTGTAAATATTCACATGCAGGTGTTAAAATACAAGATGCACTGTTATTGTATATGAATAGCATTGTCTTCTGTTTTTACAGTATGAATGTAGAATTTCATATAACTTACTTGATGTGATTTATACTTGTAGTAATTGAACATTTAAAAATCTTAACTGTACTCTTTCTGTGTGAACTTCTTATTTTATGGTTCCATAACTATTATATTTACTTCAGAATATAAATACAAACTCATACACACACACATATTGCATGTCACATGTATGTATATATATAGAGATGTTAATTCCAGAAGTTGCACCAAGTTCTATGAAGTAATCTGCTGAAATTTTTATTTTACTGAAGGTTTGAGGTACTGAAGAGAATTAACTTCCAAGAGAACTAATCCCTGCAAAATCAGAAAATGTAGTGGTAGTGGTAGTAATAAGAATAATAGTAAGAACAATAAAATTTCATTATATTTTCTCCCTGGGAGTTTTAAATCCCATTAAAACTCAAAGCAGGCCTAGCATCCAACTGTACTGTTCTTGTTATTTCATACCTATCTGAGCTCCTTCATCTTACTGCCTGAAGTTTCTCTGTTATAGTTTGGCCAAATGTTAAGCCCTTGAATGCACAGCAAGTGTGCTGACAGAAAGGGGACAGCACCAGGTTTTTAAAGCTCTTTCTGGATGGATTTGCTTGTAATTTTAGAAGTCCTTAGGTATCTAACATCCGGCTTCTGGACATTACATAAAGATTATATTTGTAACTTTCATCTGTAGCATTTTGTCAGTTTGCCCCTTTACAGAATATCTGCCCATCTTCAATAGTTTTACTTTAATAATTCTAGTGGATGTAAATTCTCTATGTGCCATTCATAAATCATCAGGAACTATAATGAACCTAAAAGCTGGAATTAAGGGCAACTTCTGCCACTTGTCTAATAACTATACATATGTGGTAAAACAGGCCTCATTTTATCTTGTCTTGGAGATGTCTCATGAACATTTTTTTAGCAGTAGACTCTGGATACAGGACTTGAATATTTACCATAAGATACCTGCAGCCACTAGGGAAGGGTAAAATTGAGCATTCTGCTGTCTTAGCATAGTGCCATGTCAGGATTGATAGAGAGCAGTGGTAACAGGGCAAAATGGGCATCAGTGCTGGAGCCCGAAACGTTTTCAGACTTGATTTCCATTTCAGTGTGATCACACCTTTCAGTGTGAGTCCCCTGACTACCTAACTGCAGATGTGGACCTAAATCTTAGGGATTCATTTATAGCCAAGATTATTGTGTAGTATCCTGTGACAAAATCATAACTGTTCTTTCTAGAATTTTATTGTACCTCCAATAAAATTGGGTTCAACTGCTTTGAAGAGTGTATTCAGGGAAGGAGTGTGGTGGGGCTGCAGCTAAAACACATCCGCTTTCAAAAGGTTTATCTTTATGTTGTGTGTGCTAGTAGAGGTCCTTTCTCAGATGACTGATGAAATAACCATATTTGGAGCCTCCAGTTCACCTCTGTGAGGGCCTGTAATAATCTCTTAATGTCAGGATTCAAATATGTTCTCTTGAAGAAAAAAGTCAGAAAAAATGAAGAGAGGAAACAATAAATTTTTTGTAGTGATGTCAATAACCTTATTTGAATCTACAAATCTTTCAGTAACAGATTTTTTTTTTAATGTATTTATCTTTAAAATTAGACTATCTTAACAGCATAAATGCTACTTGTGTGTTGTTAAAATGATAGACTTTTCTTGGCCTGAAAGATGACTGACAAATGTCTGTGTTTGAAAATTTGCCACTTAATCTTTTCGACCCAGCTTGGCTTTCAACATTAGGTTTCACATTTCAGGATAATATAATTTCCTTTTTTGCACTGGAACTCATTAATGGCTGGGGCTGGCACCTGAAATACTTTTAGCTTTTTTAGGTTTTGTTCCTGTATTATGATTTTCCTTTTATAAGGTTCTCAGCACTGATGTGGTAAAACTTTTGCTCTGCTGTGCTTCTCTTTAAAGCATCTGCAAACAAACAAAAGACTTTTAAAATAATTAAGTAATGAAAAATATTTCACAGTAAATTTATTGATCCCAACAACATTTGTTGTGTTTTGGCCTTTTTCTGCTGGTTTGACAGAGGAAACAATGGCTCATTTTCTAAAAATTAGGTAATAGAATAGTGTCAGTTTCACTACGGAACCATAGAAATTCTTTGTGCTAGGAAATCCCATTCTGTTTGGGATTAATGTGTGTGGGAGGTGTGTACCTCCTCTGCCCCACCTATTTTTTTTTTTTTTTAGCTTTTTGTAGAAAAGGCACACCTTGCTGTGTGAAATATGACTGCAGAAAGTGAAAGTGACATCTGAAAGAAAGCAATTTCCTGCTCTTCAGAAAAAGGAACCCAAGCTTGGAAATTAAGCATCTGACTTTACCACTTGGAATTTCAAAGGAAAGACCTGTAACTGAAATGATAGCACCATAGCTCTCAAGAAAAAATTTTCTTTCACTAGTTCAAGAAGATTGATAGTGAGGAAATTATTAACCTTTGTTAGGCCTCATAAAGATATAGGTTATAAATTGTCTTTAAGGCACCAAAATGGAACTTGGAAGATCTGGACCTTCAGACTTTGTATTTTGGTGAACTACGTGCAATCACTTTTTCTTTATTACTTTAATTCTTATCTCGAAAAGAGTGTCCATTTGGAAATTTAACAGAAAGCTTTCTGTCTGCAGAAAGCAACCTAAATATTATTAGAGAATAAAACAGAAAAGCCTAAGTGAGAGCTTGTGTTAGTAGCAGAGCCAGAACAGCAAAGTCTCTGGGGGCTCAACAATGTGAGCACGGACAGACTCTTTCCTATGATAATCATATCTTTCCTACCATAATAATATATTTCCTGTCATATCAACCTGTAATCGTTCCTACCATTCCTAATGGAGAAGGCTGCAGCATGATCTAAACCATGTTTATACAATATTCACTTCCATTTTTAGTCTTCACAAGGAAGTTGTCTTGCAAATTCATCATAACTTAGAATGACAAATCCTAAAACTAAAATACTTACTAGGAAAGGAGAGAATACTAGTACTTTGTCACTGCTATAGGTACCTGAGGTTCATGGATAAGAAATTCAGGTTGCTTAAAAAAAAAAAAACAAAACAACAAACTCTATTAAGTTGTGTCACTTTTTAACTTCAGTGAAAGTGATCAGTTATGACTATTGTTTATATTATATTATTGATCATTATGAAGTTATCAATTATGACTATTAGGACATGAGGCATACAAGGGTCGAAAGGGTCAATGTAAAAGACCAATGGTGATTTAATAACCTGACATTATGATTATGATGTATTAGGAATTTTTTATTTAACTGTTAGTATTGTCTTGTTTCAGCACACTACATCTTAGAAGAAAAGGCAAATGTGATTAAATTGTCATTGCATACCAATGTTTAATTTGCTTCAAAAGGAAGGTATTGTATGAATAATGAAGCTCTGAGTATGTGGCAAAACTGAGTGGCAGGAGTAGGTTGTAGAAAGTGACAGCCATGACAACCCATCACTCCAGAGATCTTGTGCCTTTGTATTTGTAAGAAACTGAAGGAACTTCTGTGCATTTCAAGAACTTGTGCAGAGACTGGTGCCTTCCTGATTTCACTAGGGCCAGGCCCTCCAGAGTACTTAGCACAGCTGTTTTGAGAGACACTCTACTATACAGGGACCATTTTAAACATACCAATATTTGATTGGCATTTTACAACCTCTTGGATTCTGGAACAATTTTCTAATTGGAATAGTGATAAATTATATTTTGCATTAACATATGATCTTTATAAATTGATGGAAATATAATGAAATCCAATGTGTCCCAGAGCTGGAAGCTGGATTTGGTGAATTTTGAAATTCCTGCTTTTTTTTTTTTTTTTTTTGACACTTTTGTGAGCTTGTGTAAACATTCTTCAGAAAGTTTTAACTCAGCCAGATTAAATTCTGATTTGAAAGCCAGAAAATTACAGTAAAAAGGAGCTGCCTCATTTTCAGAAGTTCTCACAACCACTTCACTGCCTAATTAGAATAATTGTACAAATGATCAGATTGTTTAAACATTGTGGGGAGGCCTGAACTCATTTGAAAATGATTAGTCTTTACTACTTTTGGTATCATTTCCTTCCATAGGATTTAATAATCCCTGCTTTCTATTCCTGAGGCTTATGCATCTGTTTTAAAATTCTCATTAATTTCTTTCTGTGTACAATTTTTCATGCAACAACTGAGCTCTGTGTCAGATATTCCTGAGCTCATGTTTGGAAGTACTTTGTGGTTTATATAATCTCTTTCACCAATATTGTAATATGAAGCATTATAGATGTCATTTTTTTTGGCATCCAGACCAAGGCACTAACAAAAGGCCTGGCTTCCTGTTAGTACTGATCATCCAGTCCTTGAAATTAATACTTTAAATAATTATGACATAAAAAATCATGAATTATTTTCAAAATCATTGCCATGCATCTTTAACTTTGCATTAACCTTTTAAAGATTATCTTTTGTTAAAACTTTCTCTAAATTTGCCCTTTTTCCGTGTGCATGAATATAGGCCTTGCTAGCATTTAATTTTTATTAATGAACTCAATTCTATCAGGAAACAATACAAAAATGTTTATGGGAAGTCTGTTAATTAGCTATATAATCCAGCTGTTCCTTAAAGTGTGACAGTTTATCATTCAAAATTTAAAATTAAAAACCTCAAAATTCACTGTTTAATTCCCATTAAATTCTATAGGATTTCTCACTTATTTAAAGGTCAATGCAATTTAAAAAAATGTACTTCTGTGTTAAAAGCATAAATTAAAAGCAGTCATTTATGCTTTTAACACAGAAGCATATTTATGAAAAGATGCACAAAAACCTGTAGTGACGTAATAGAGTATAAAAATGGTGGAAACTCATTAAATTCTTATCAGAAAAATGTATGCTTTTTGATTGGCAGATGAAATTCCTGGTTTGGGAAAGAATTAATGAAGTAGAAAGGCCAATAACAGAAACAAGAGTACAACAAAAAGGAAAGCTAATTATAACAAAACTCGACAAATTTTCAACTCTCTAGAATCTTCTTAAGCCTCATCATATTCTTTATCTTTACATATTTCCTAATGTGGACTCTGGGCTCCTGAGCTAGGCACAAAGGTTCTGGAAACTGTACTTGGAATAGTCAGCTGCTATAAAACACCAGATACAGTGAGAGACTGAGCTAAAAAGGGAGTTTGTTCGTTGTCCTTGCCATGGGGAGTGTCTGCTGCCACGTGTAGTGTTCCTTGCCATGGGTAGTGGACCCGATGATGCCCAGAGATTCCCTTCCAATCTCAGCCATTCTGTCAGTCTGTGATAGAATACAAGGGCAATATTTTTGGAAAAAAACCCAATTATTTTGCTTTACAGTGTAGATAAAACCAGTCAGAGACATAGGTGGCATCCTTCAGTTTAGGATAAATTATAACCTGGAGATTTAAGGAAGGCTGTACCAACTAGGAATGAACATAATAGCCATCCTACTGGTGTTAACATTTTAGTTAAATCTTGTGCCTGCCCAGACTTCCTGCTGAGGCAGTACAGGCAATGTGAGAGCTGCACAGCCTTCCAGTGCATTGTGTGTTTCATTTGTTGCACAAAGAGGAAGAGGCACTGCTGTTCTTCCCCAGATATGCCTTAAACTAAACTTCATTGACTTCTCTCTTAAGCTGATCCATTTTGTCTTCCCACTAAAGTAGAGTTGTGTCATTTTGTGTTAAACTACTAGACTGTCTCCCTTGAGAGTTTCAGACACAGGATCTGTGCTGTGCTTAAATGTGAGATAGATGGTCAGGCTCAGTAGTGTACAAGGGAGAAACGTTACATGGCTTGAATAAACTAATTCAAAGAGCTGTAGTTCTGATAAATTCAAGCATCTCTAAGGCTTCCAGAGCTGAAGTCTTGAACAAAAGTGTATGATGTAGAATTTCAATGTTAATTCAGTCCTTTTTGGAATTGTTCCAAAGTAATCCTTTTTATAGAGCAGACATTACTGCCTAATGTTATAGCTACTTCTTTTTCCCTTTCAGATATATATGTAATGTGCACTGTAATAGCTGGCCAGTATGCATTAACCTATATCTTGAATAAACTCTTTTATTCACCAGATTCCACCAACTACCTACAAGAAAATGTCATTTAAAAACTTCTGAATATTTAAAAAGTCTACGAAATTAGAAATATATGGGCACTTTCAGCCTTTCAACAGGTGGTTGTTTATTATTAATTATTGCATGGAAAAGCTTCAGGATTAAAAAAGAAAGGGGGCAAACAATGAAGAATAGATAATACAATCCAAAATGAAAATATTTTTTCCAGTGACAATTTTATGTCCTTGTTTATGAAGTACTACTCCAGAAATGAGGATTTTAAAATCTATAAAAATATAACAGATGACTATGGAAACATCTGAGGTGGTTTCTGCTACAGTTCAATTTTCCATTCCTATCTGTAGCTTTGATAAAGTAGCTGAGTGGGTGGTAAAAACAGATGCTGCTGTACAGTGTAATTGGAAGTCTCCAGAGACTAAGCACCTTCATTTTGGTTTTTGGGAAAACTTAGGATTACTCATTTCTTTAAAAATTCATAGCAAGTCATCCACATTTATGTGAAGCTTGGCAAATAAACCTGCAACCTGATGTAGGAGACCTAATGTCAAAACTCTCCTCTGTTTAATAAAGGGCAACCTTATAAACCAGGTGCTGCCAGCCTCATTTGTAATAAAATATTTTAGGCTTATGGCACTTGTGCAGGTATGCTTAGATTGAGGAGTGATGTACACAAGGCAGATACATTTCTATAATAAAACAGATTTTTCACACTGTGCTGAGAGGATCGCATAGTTTTGTAATTGTTGATAACAGGGTTTTGGACTACCTCCATCTACTGATAGCATAAAAAGACTGAATTAAATTAATGAGAAATTTTCATAAGCATTAATGTTTTTAATAATTTTTAGGTGGCAAAATTATAGAAGATAAATTTTAATTGCTACATATGGTAAGCACTCTTCAATTTGCTTTAGGAAAGCTTAACTTTAGTGCAAAATGAATGGGAAGAGGAGGTAATACATGTGGAGAGAATGAAACCAGTTTATTTTCAGTTCCCAGAAATGGACATTTAGAAGATTTGTACAAGCCACTCAATCTTTTAGATTTGTCAGTCATAAGAAGCTCTGTCCTGACTTGCAGTAACAATTACAGTCTTATATTATCTTTTTTTTTTTCTTTTAACAGGGTATTATAGGAAAATGCATCATCATGGCATAGGCATTTTATAAAGTCTGGTCTTAGAAAGCTATATCTGGATTTTCATACAACCAAGAAACTGGAAAGTATGAGATGTATATTTCCAAATAGTGCTTTCAATGAGTTTAAATTTCTAGCACTTTTTTTCCCATGTTTTTTTACAAGAATTATTTGAAATAATATTTAATTATTAGGTATTTTTAAAGCTTTGTGATTCATAGTTAGCAAAAGATACAATTTTCCCAAAATCCTAGAATATTTCACAGCATAAAGTTACAAATTTATCCATCTCATAATCCAAGATAAAATGTGATATGTTTATTTTCATTCTTGCTGTTATCAGAACTCAGGAAGATATTTTAAATGATGAACATATAATTGCAAGATATTCTAAACAAATGTGTATATATATGGATATTTATCTATACATAAAAATATTATTTTCAATGTTGATTTACTATACTATATAGAAAAAATAAGTAATTTGCCACAAGATCTGAAAACAGCAGTTGCTGAATTTTTTAAACCAAACTTTTATAGTTGACTGAGTTTCTTTTAACTGCAGAGGTAAATGAGACCTTAAAGATTGTTAAGTTGATTGTTGATAAAAGAAAATCAGTAAATGAACTTGAAAGTTTATCATTTTTAAACACTTATTTCTGACTACAAAAACTTATGTCTGTAACAAATACTTGGTTCTCTTTACCATGGGCTTTGAAAGCAATGCCAATAATGTGACATGGATACTTATATACAATCTTCCTATATGTTCGTAACTGAGAAATTTTATACAGAAAAAAGTCAAATTTCTTATGGTTTAGATTGTTCCAGTTGCCTAACAGACCTAATTTTTTATTGTGCAAAACCAGAATGTTCAATTCCTAGCTTTCACTTTTCTTGGACAAAGTAGCACTGAATTGTTTCACTTTACTCTGACCAGCAGCTGGAAAATACTCTCCACCCTTCCCATAAGTTGAACACCTCACTTTACAATAATTTGCAGAATCTTTTTAATTGCCAACTCAGTTTTTGTTTTGCTTTATTGTTCCATTTGATGAAATGGACAATTGTTTGTACAGTACATTCCTGCCAATTCCAGGTTGAGCTGGAATAAATGGAACATCTCTGATGATGATGTAACAGTGAGACTTGGGGAATTTCAGGAATTTCATGCTCCTTCACACTTCATGACTCTACATTTGGAAAAAGTCTGACATTTACTTTCCTTTCCTTCTAGTGTGCCCCTGCCCATTTCACAGAATCAACTAGGCTGGAAAAGACATCTCAGTTCTTCAAGTCCAACCTATGACCCAACACCACTATGTCAACCAGACCATGGCACTGATTGCCATGTCCAGTCTTTTCTTAAATACTTCCAGTGATGGTGACTCCACCACCTCCTTGGGCAGCTCATTCCAATGTCTAGTTACCTTTTCTATGAAGAAATGCCTCCTAATGTCTAAAATTCCTACTAATTTTCAATTTCCTTGCTATATGCTAAGTTCAGTAAGTAGCACTGGGCTTCGTATCCTGGGAAAAAGCTTTGTAAGCCTTAGGCCAACTGCCTAATTTTGTCTATGAGGGATTCAAGACCCCAGAGAATATATTTTGAACAGTGTCAAAGAGTGAATTTATAAAGTCATAACTTCTACTGATCATCTCAAACCTGATTTCAAGGCTGCCTTCCAAAATGCTATCTCTTATGTAGGACTGATGTGTTTGTCACTTGTGGATCTTGGGAGATCTGGCAAGTTGGAATTGATGGCTATTCTTAATACTCCTCATATAAAACTCAGCTGAAAATATTAGTCATTTGGGGTTTACTTCAGTGTAAGGCACAGAATTTTGCACAGCCATCTCACTGGCCTCTGTAGTTTGACAGAAAAACTCTTGGAATGTCTAGTACCATTGCTGCCTATACTTGCCACTGGATACTAAAAGTAGCAAAAAGTACATTTTTAAATCATGTCATGCCACGTTAAAATTATAATGTTGCCTGGAAAACTTGATATGTCTTTGTTAAGTGGAGTTATTTTGTTTTATTGTACAAATTTGATACAGTGAAGGTAAAAGGAACACCACAAACAACAACAAAAAATATAGGAAATAATTAAATACAAATGTACAAGAAAATAATATGGAAACAAATTATTAAGGTTACCAATAAGTTATGCTCCATCTGTTCCTAGTGATCTGTCAGTGAAATTTCCAGTAGGATTTTTTTTTTTTTTAATTCAACCATTTTACTTACCATTTAATTTTATCTGAATTGTATAGCAGGAAGACTCCTGAATTTTGAAACTGTTTCAAGTCTGGTAGACCTGATTGACTTGTTCTCCCGACTTCAGCATCGTCTATTGTAGGAGGATTACTTTTCAGATTCATTGTAAAGCAGGTGATGAGACAACTCAGGATTGCTGAGAAGAAAAAAATAAAAAGTGCTCCTATCCCAAGGGCCCTCAGTGAAGCAACTGTCTCTTAAACCTCACATTAACATGGCATTCATGTGGACCTTCCAAATGTCAGTAGAAGGCCACTGTGAAGGTTTAAATATTTACAGATCAAACTTTTTATGTCATCATTCATCTTTTAAGTAAATAAAAGAAGTCAATGAGTGAAGACAACTTCTAAATCACAAAATTGATTGAGAGCTTAAGTGACACCTTGTTCTGAAAACTGGAAGATAAGCTGTAACTTCATGGTGGTGTAAATGAGTAGTCTTTAACATGAATGAGTTGTTAATGACTGGGTATCTAAAATGAAATTAGTCTTTGTTAAACATACAGGTCTAAATTTCACTTATAGACTGTGTCATCATTAGAAAACGATGCAAGCAATAATAATGAATCTGTAGAACCCAAACAGATGATTCTCAGGAGTGGAGTTCTGATAAACTATCCAAGTTTTGCAGTGGTTATTTGTGATTAACTCTAGTCTCAGTAGAAGTATTCAGTTGTGATCCTGGAATGCATCTTCTGGCAGCAGATGAAAGCAGTGCCCTGTCTCACGAGCTGAGATTTGCCTTAGAAACACACTCCTGATCCAAAAGATCAATATGCCCTTACTCTGAGTTAGTCATCTGATGTTTTTTAACAATCAATGAAGGTAAATAGGCAACTCCGGAATGTGATTTATTGGCACTAAGACACTCTCTCAGAGTAATTGCCTAGAAATTTCTAGTAGTTTATCAATATAAAAGGAATCTACAATGAGTAGCTTAGGCTTAGATGTCTAACAACTAAACTTGTAGCTTTGGGCTAGGATCCAACCTCACTAATGTATAAATTATATCAATCTGCTTAAAGTATCTTATGTAGTTGCTAAAAAATAATCACCTGAACACTTGAAATAAATCTATTATTCTCAAATAGATCAGCATCATTTTATTTGGTCTATCTCAGCTAGCAAATCTTTGAGGTTTTTAGCCAAAGCCAGCTCCTAATGGATCTATTCAAAAGCTTAGGTGTTTAAAGAAATCATTGAGTGGTTTTGTAATATATTTGTAATTTATGATATATAAACTAGGGAGTGTAGCTTTGTGATTTTTACTAACCTATGTATTTGAATATCTAAAATGAAATTTGTATACAAGAAAATATATTTCCATAGAATTATTTCTACTTCATTTTCTTAATCCTCAGTCTTCTCATATAAGGTTCATTTTGTTTTTCTCAAGAATTTCTAGTTTAAATCAATGGGTGTTAAATAACCAACACACTAATTGTGTAGGGTATTTTTTTTTTTAATGAAATATTTCCTGGATAAAAAATAGTAAAGGTTGAATTTATTTCATGTAATACTAGCCATCTACAAGATAGCAGTTATATAATTACATATTTTCTATAATGGTAGGCCATGAAGAAAGAGGGACTTAGGATAAGTCACTTCATTCTAGAATGGATGGAATAAATTTGCATATTGAGGAATCTGTCTTCTTAATAAAATTGATGAGAAAAGACCTCTGCAGGTTTTCTGGTCCAACTCCCTGCACAGAGTGGGGCCAGACTTAGGGTAGGTTTCACAGAGGTGTGTCCAGCTGAGATTTTAATATGTCTTGTATAAAGAGATAGAGTCTCTGTGGACATTATTTTGATTACCCTCATTATGAATGTTTTTTCCATACTAGTCAGAGTTTCCTTTATTGCCATATGTGTCCATTGGCAGTTGTTTTATCTCTTGCACCTCCAGGAGGAATCTAGGTCTCTCTTCTCTGTACCCTCTCTTTAAGCAGCTGTAGACCTCCCTTTAGATTTTCACTTTTTCAGGTTTACAAGCCAGCTCTCTCAGCCTCTACTCATCTTGTGCTCCAGCCCCCTAATCCTCTGGGTGACCCTTGTGCTGAACTTGCTCTGGTATGACAATATCCTTTATTGTGCTGGACACAGAACTCCAGGTGAGTTCTCACAAGTGCCAAATGGAAGGGAGTAATTATTTCATTGGCCCTGCTTGCCAACACTTACTAATGCAGGCCAGGGGTTTTCTACTGGAAGAGTGCAGTTTTGACTCATTTTCATGCGCCCCAGGACCACAAGTGTCTTTTGCAAAGCTCCTTTTGTAGCTGCTAACACTCAGCATGGGCAGTTGAGTGTGGTTATTCCATCCCAAGTACAAGGACTTTCCATTTCCCTTTGTTGAGCTTGATATCAGTCCATACCCTTAGTCCTTTGGAATTCCTCTGAATGGAATTCTGTCACCTTACAGTGTACTGGCCCCTTCCCTCCACTTTGATATTCTCTACAAACCTGCTGTGAGTATATTCACTTCCATTGTTTGGGTCATTAAAATGACACTGGAAGCACTGACCCCAGCGAAGGCTGCTGCCCCACAGCCACCAGACTGGGGCTGAGGAAGCAGGTAATGTGCTGGATCAGTGACTGGTTGTGTGTGTCCTTTCCAAACTAAATTAGTCTACAATTCTATGATCCCATGACTCCTGAGGATCAATGTTGGGAATTCACTGCCCTCTGTGCTGTTGTTTGTAGCCTGTTCCCTGCCCAGTCAATTTTCCACTCATAGCCCATGAATTGAAACTGTATTTCACCAGTTTGATTAAAGGCTACATTGGAAGACCATGTCAAAAGCCTTCCTAAGATATTAAAATTAGTTGAATGAGTTACAATGAGAAAGAGATTTTAGTCAAAGGTCTGTAAATCTACAAGCCCTACAGTGTAACCAGAGAGAGCTACAAAATATATGATCAAACATTTTAACTTTGAATGCAATTTGCCAATCTGAAACTATCACATGGTCATTGTACTTTTTGCCATTTGAGTGCTCTAGAAAAATGGGAATACAACTTCAAAGGCTCAGCAAAACATTCCTGATGATTCATTTTCATACTTGTTTCATCTTGCAGCTCCCAGTATTTACTCTTGAGTGTTATGTCCTTTTCTGTAACAGCTGTTTTCCCTTCTCTGAATATGGTAAATGTGGAATATTCATTCCAGGTGAGTGCACAATAATTTCAGCCAGGAAATAATTTTCTTTTATATTTGGATCTAGTGAATTAGAGTTTGAATCTCACAATGCTGGAGTATTCCTATATTTAATTAAAAAGATTATAATGTCCCATATATTTCAATAAATGTCCTCAGATTAACTAGGACTACAAGACTGAATTTGCACAAATAAATTAATGCTTTAATATTTACAAGACCTATTTTATATTTCAAGTGAATACATTTTCCATGGAACTTGTGCTCTTGTTTCTCCTAGGCTGTGTTCAGACACCTCACAGTAATTATTTGTTATTATCTCTTAGTGCATGCCCTGACCATGTTGGGACAAGAAGTGGATCTGTTTGGATGAGGCAACACCATTTCCCTTCCTGATTCTGTACTCTTGTTCCTATTTGAAGAAAATGTATTCACAGGAGCCAGAAGGGTGTTACAGGCCAGCTGAGGACTCAGCCTGCCTCAAAGCTGCATTTTTTTGCCATGTTGGTGCAGGAACAATAAGCAAGCCCCATGTCAGGGGATGGTTTATTATGACAAAGAGAGTCTCCTGCTCTTACTTGACATTTTTAACCCTAAAAGTGCAAGATCTGAACATTTTATTTCTCTGTCTAGGAAGATATACCAACACCCTGTCCTACATAGCTGTAAATTTCATGTGTATCCAATAACCTACAAGAATGATCAAATATATTTTTTCCTAAAGCAGTATTTAAAACTTATTTTTCTCTTTTATAGGAGTTGATTTGGGTGTTTTTTGTTGATAATTGTTGTTTTTTTAATAAAGAAATAAATATTTATGAATGGGTATAATAAAGAATATATTCTGACTTATAAATTTGAGCAGATATGAAATAGTCTTTCTGAATATTGCAAAACTCAGATTATACATATGTGGGTAAAGAAGTAACTCACAGTAAACCTCAGCAGGTACACTGATAACAGTCCAGATGGGAACTGCCCAGCAAACAGCCAAAACAATTCCTGCAAGATGTTCCCTTTGGCATTTTTGTGAAATGCTCCAGGAAATAGGGTGTCATACTCTCCAAGCTATCCTCAGTGTAATATGTACTGGCCTGAAGACTTCTCCAAACTATTCTTTTGCTACAAAGAATCCAAATTAAATACTAACATTTTCTCTAGTTGCCCTAGACTGAAAAGGAAAAACAGAATAGGGGATATTTTCTTGCTCAGTATGAACCAGGCAAAATGTTCATTTTAAACAACAAACTATGACTTAAATGACTTTTTTTCAAGGACTTAAGCACCCTATACCCCACATGAACCATGGCATATTAACCCCATAAAAAGGCATTAAAGTCTGAAGTCCAGATCTCAAGTGAGGGCTTTTCGTTTGCATCCACCACATTTTCTGTTCATCTCTTCTTTCCACTTTTTCCCTCTTGCAAAAAAATTTGCAAGCTGAAATGAATAAAGCATTCAACATCCAACAGGAAATGAAACCTTGTAAGATATTTCATCATGTTTGTTGCAGCACAAAGAAAACCAGCAATTATTTCTAAAAGAGACATGTTACCCCTGAAATGACACAATAAAATGAGGAAAATTAAACTCAAGCTGATGTACAAAGGGAATACCTCAGCCTAATATGTTGAAAAGTGCAGCTGAAATCTGGTGTTCCTACTGCAGGGAAAGGTCACTGGGAATACACGACCTGCCCTAGATCAGGCAGGTTTTGTGGAGGAGCACTTCAGCAACTGTCACTCTCTGGAAGAGCTCAGATATACACAGAAAAGAACTCTCTGTGTTTCTTTGTTTTCCATTTTCCTGTGCTTTCAGGTGCTGTCAGTGCCAGCAGTGGACCCTCCCTGCAGGGAGGCAGTTGGTTCTGTGCTGCACTTGTGTCTCTCAGACACCACACAGCATCACCATTAACTGAAACGAGACACCTCCAACCTCAGGCCTCTGGAGTCCTTAGTTTGGTTAATTCCTTGAATTATTGTTTATAAATAATCCTATGTACTTGACTGCTTTTATTTATTCTTTCTATTATGTTTCTTTACCTCCCATTATGACACAATTCCCAGCAGAATGTCACTGCTTGATACCATTATGGGGTACTTGATAGCATTATGGACTATTATCTCTGTTTCTATTTTCAAGCCTGTGAGTATCACTACGCCAGGAGAGTCCTTCACAAATCTACTTAGAAAATAATTTTGGTGCAGATTGCCTTTACCCATTGTCATGGCCAGAACAGGATCTTCAGACATGGTATGTTAGAGAAATTCTCCCATTGATTTACAGGGTGCAGAAAGGACCTCCTTGCTTTCTGAATTCCTCCACAAACAGGACACTAAGTGCAGCTGAATTCAATCTTAGCCACATTCTTAATCAAAGGTTTAGATCTAAAGTATTATATGTGTGTAACTGAGCCTTTATACTGTTTAATCCTGCAAGATTAAGAATGGCAAACCAAATATATTTAGATCAATAAGATAAATTATTGATTTAAATTGATGGTGATAATGATTAGACTGGATGATCTTAATCAGCATTATTTACTACACAGTATAGGTAGCTAAAACTAACTATTATGTACTAAGTATTGAAGCAGTATTGAAGCAGTGATGTTAAATCTAAAAAAAAAAAATAATTATTAAATAGAGATTTATGTCACTCATACCCATGTAATCCATACCAATGACTGTGGGCAAATCTCTGTTACTCAGACTCAAGGACAAGCCTTGAGGGACATCCTCACTCAAAGGAGTAAATTCCACACATACTCCAAGAAATGGTATGTTAGAAGACCCTGCCATGAAAAAGTGTGACTGGGCCTTTATAGGATAAAGTGATTTATTTATCTGTCATACATTGCTGGGCCGGCTGTGTCAGCTCGGGGGCTTTAAATAAGTTATCAATGCTATCACAAGTTGGTTCCTTTATCAGGAACTTTGTCTGCCACATCTGCTCAGTGCCAACTTTTGTCAGGAAACCTAGTTCTTCTAAGAATGTCTAACTTTGGGATTAATGAGCTAGGCTGGGCTCAGCATTCTTCAATACCAACAGCAGTGTGACCCCCATTCTCCATCTATCACGTTTGCAAATAGGATATTTTTGACACTATTTTACATCCATGTAGGCAGAGCAGCCTGCTACACCCATGTAATCTTACTTTACTTTTTTTATATTTCTTTTATTCTCAAAATTGCATAATCTTTCACATTGCAATGCTGAAAATTCCACCTGGAATGAAGTTGTTAAGAAGTTTGAAAGGCGACTTTGCAACCTGCCTGGTTTTCTCTGTAGGTTTTTATGGCATTCTGAAGAACTAAATGCTGAATCTCGACGGTGTATCCTCAGTGCTCAACTAGCATGATTTCTTGAAAATGGTAGCTTAGGAGTATTACAACTTGTACAATTTTTCCTCTGCAGCAGTTTAGATGTACATGACTCTGGTTGATACATTTTCTTCAGAAATGTCTGTGACACCTTTTGTCTTGCCTGTCAGTGCACAATTTAGGAATTATTACAAGTGAAATATCAGGAGTGTTAATTTCTTTGCCACTTCCTTCAAAACTAATTTGAACTATGCAGTAGGAGCTTTTGTGTGCATTGTATCTCAGACTGGAATAACATAAAAACCCAGCAGAGGGACCCCTCATACTTTATAATGCACATGTCATGTTTTCAAGAGTAATTTGTTCCTGTATGAGTATTTTGTTCTCACATAAATTTTTGGCTTTTTTAATCTACATGAAAATTAAACTTTAACACACTAAATTTCAAAATACCATGTAACTTGTAAAAAAGGTGCTTAGGGTTTCTCCTTGTCCTAGGAAAAAAATTGTAAATAGTAGGAAACAAGGGTGTTGTACCAGGGACATTTAATTTATAGATTAAAAAAAAAATCTTAAATATAAATTCAACAGTCTATAAATAAAATTTAAAAATACTTCATTTTTTATCCACTGGTTAGACCCGTCTTATCTTGCATGTTTTCATGTTTGAAACCTAGAACTTACATTTTAACTGTCAATTTTAAAAGGATGCCCTAAGAATTTATGCTGGTCACACCTCTCCCAGCTGTGAGAGACTCAGTGTTTGGTTTTAGCACCGCAGATGAGTTAAGTTGTCTAGGTAACAATCTGCTGCCTTTACCGAGCTTATTTTAAGTATTTTCTTATACGATTCAAATCTTTTTTAATCAGATCACTATGGAGTCTTTGGAGACACCGAAGATATTACCATAAACCTGAAGTATATAACATTTTTCTCTTGATTTATGTGTAATTTTAGTAATATTCTACAAACTGCTTTGTATACTGTATTTTGACTACATTGGTGCTTATATTCAGTGCAGAAAAAGACTAATATGAGGCCTATGGGATGCACAGACATTTTGTGACTATTTTTTTGCAGTTTCACCAGTAGAATTAAATCCTAAATGTACTTGATCTGTCTCTAGAATTCTTCCATTCATGCTGTCAAACTCTCAATCCTTGGACTCTCTGGATGCTAGCCTTATATTTGGGAGGTGGCCCTGAGGTTCAGCAGCAGAGCGTGTGGCCCTGCACACACATTCATGCACTTGCACACACACAGAGCAGAGAGCAGGAGAGCCTGCTTGCACAGAAAATAGGTAGAAATGGAGCTTAATGGAGATGTCAAGTACAGGACAACTACCCTGGCCTGCCACCTGCTTACCTGTGACTTGCCCTCTATTAGTCTGTCCTCTTCAATATTCCATGCCTGCTCTTCCCCAGTCCATATTGATCCCTGCCACTACCTTTGCCCTTTTCCCCCTAAGTATCCCAAGTAAGGCCTTCACATTCCTACAATTCCCTCAAAATAGCCCATAATAAGTTTCATACAGTTCCACAAGCCTCTTCTAATATTGTGTAAGATATTTGGTCTTTCCTGTGAGACCGTGATCATGGTGTTTGCTCTCACATGCATTGCTAAATGCTGGCTGACCCTTTCACAGGCTGAACAGGTGGGTTCTGAATGGCACATTGGGCACTGGGAATTCTGACCCTGCTATTGTCTCAGTTATCTGCTGCTGGTCACAGTTTGTGTCCTCTTTTCAACTGATAACCTTTTCTGTTCCTTCACTGTGCCTCCTGCATTGAACAGTCCTTAACTAAATGCCTTTCTGGGTTGTAACCCAGATAACCTTGCCCTGTTAATGTCAACCATACATGCACTTCAGAAGAAACTTCCCAACTAAATTCTTCCTCTGTGTCATCATTACATGGATGCTCAAAGTCTCAAAGAAATCATAAAAATTCTACAGTCCATCAGGTCCTATAAAATGAAATGAAAAAATTATACATCCAGGAGTAGTTGGCTGATTTAAGCATTAGCATTAGCCACTGCTTTTCTCTGGGTGAGATGGTTTCTTTCTACCTCACTGTGGTTTTGCATGTTCTTCTGGATTCTGTGCCACAAAAGGAAAAAAACAAACTTCTAGCCTTAGTCCAAGGCACAACAACAAAGGAAAATGAATGAACTAGGAAATATTAATGCAGTAAGTATAGAATTATACTAGGAAATACAGCAGGATTGAAGAGGCCATCTGTTCCATCCCACTGCTCCAGATCAGGCCTGACTACATTTGAGCTATTCATTCATAGCAGCCTGGCTAACTGGCAATTAAAAAGTTCAAATTACAAAGCTTTGCTACAACCTTCACATCTAATCTGTTCCAATTTCAACTATTCTTTTTGTATGAAGGTTTCTCTTATGTTCTGAAGTGAATCTCCCTTAATTCAGTTTTAAATAAATTAGAATAACCCAGCAGTCTCTTGGTCTGGTGCTGAATTAATGCTGCTATTTAGATTATTGATGTGAAAGTACACACACTGATGCTGTGAAAGGAAGGCTTAGCTCTTGTAGTTTTTGACAAAAGACTTCTGTAGCAGAGTTGTGTTATGACAAAAAAAAAAAAAAAAAGAAAAAAAGGAGGATAGAAGAGAGTGGATTCTACTCTGTTGTTGCAACTGGATCTCAATTCTAAGTCTGGCATCCAAAGAAAGAGAGTTTATGTCATCATTGTACTTGTTTGTCTGTCTGCTAAATTCAAAATTTTATAATGCAAAAAAAGAAACACACCTTTTGAGTAAAGCCAAGAATTTATTGTTGATACAATTTCAATATCAACAGGATGATCAAAGGAATTGCTATGTCTAATTAATGAGGGAAAAAAAGGGAAAGGGCCCATTTTTTCCCACAAAGAATGCAGGGAGCAGGGTGTTGCATAAAAGCTCATTGCCCTCACATTCTGTTCCTGGGAGGAATGATGGTGATGATGGGGTTTCTTCCCCTTTGTCAGGCAAGTATCACGTTGATGGTTTCTTCTTCACTTTAAGCTGTTTTTATGTTTTCTGACACAGATTGATGCCTTGTTCATAGGTAATGTCTGCAACATCATACTGCACCCAAATTTTGTATGTAAACTGCTTTACAAATATTAGATGCTTTTTCTTTGTTTTTTTGGTAAAAAAAAAAAAATGTACAGCTCCATGTGTCCATTTGTTAACTAACTACTGACAAATTATCTGCATCCCCGACACCTCCAGTGCTATCCTGTGACCTTTCTAACCACCCCCATGCCTGTTGTCTCTATTGCATCCTGTGCTCTCAGCACTGTCATACCATCCCTGTGCTGCCCTACCACTGCCACCATGCTGAAAAGGGAAATATTTCCCTCTACACAGAGGAGTAATTTTTTCACTCTGTCTGTAGAAAAGCTATGGTTTCCCATTGAAAGATAAGTGAAGAGAAAACTAATTAGGCATAGCAACCCCTCCACATAGAATAATTGGCGTTACATCTAAGCAAGCTGGTAGAAAAATCCAGGCAGGCCAAGTTCAAACCAAACTTACCAAGCCTCAATCCAAGATCTTGGAAAGCCAGCTCAAGCCTGTAGCCTGCTAATGGCAGTGGCAATGATATATTTTTGGGGCTGCTGAACTATAGGGACCTTCCCTTACTACCTTTCGACTTTTAGCTTGAAGGTTAGAAACACGACAAGAGAGTATCAATGAGATTCACTGAGAAACAGGTCATATGGGAGGCACAAAATCTGTATCTTCCTTAGCCTTCCAGGTGACCACAGCCCCAGGAATTTGCCAGGCACACTTTGTGTGCACAGCTCTGAACCACCCTCTGGCTGCATAGCCAGCAGTGGGACACAAAAAGAAGCTGGTGCTTTGTGGTGGTGGCAGTAGTTAGGCTACTTGGACTTCTGAACAAAAAGGGGTCACAGAAAATCAAACACCAACAGAACACTGGGCAAGTATGTGTTGTGTGAGATTGAGACTCAGATAACCTCCTGCCTGAGGACACCACCAGCAGCTTTAGAAGTAAGTTTCTGCAGAGAATGTCTTTCACAGGTCTTTGTTGCTTGCCTCTACACCAGCTGCATCAGCCATCCCAAATACAATTTAAGGTACTGATTACAGCAGTATCTGATTGCTTCATCATCATCAACATGCCTTTTTCTTTGCACATAATTCCTGTGATAGAGAGAAATGCTATTGTTCTGATGGTAGGGATGAGTATCTTAATCATAGCTCCTCAAAGATACTGCAGGGTTGTAACTAGCAGCCAATTCTTAAGCAAATAGGTTTCCAGAGACTTATGACCTGTTCAAAGTCATGGAAACAGAGCACACTCTATATCCCACCTTACAACCTAAACCTCTTCATCCCACCTCCAGAGTTCTCTTTTTATGTTCTTTTTATTTTCAGAGCAGCTGTACTTCTTGGACTTTCTACTGCCCTTGACTTCATTGGCACTGCTAGGGGAAGGAAATTTCACAGCTTAATACGAAGGAAAATTAAAGTGTCTGTTGAATCCAGTTTTGTATTGCAGACTTCAGGAGACATGGTTTCATACATACTATTTTTTTTTTCCAAAAAATAGGAAAAAAGAAACCTCATGCAGTTAAGAAAGCAGTATGAATGACACTTGAAGCTGGATCCTCCATTGAGCCTTCCTCTGGAAGTAAAAAACTGCTAATGAGCTGTTCCATGAACTTAAGGAAACATGACCTTTTGCAGATTTTTGCACTTTCTTTTTCATAGTTTCTCCATGACACTTATCACTGTCTTTCAATGCCCTGTAGCACTGCCAGTTTCTGTCATATCTGTGGTTGCCCACATAGCTGCTGTGCAGCCCCTGCCTGGGCAGACATGCTGCACTTAGCTCTGGTTGTATGTGTGGATTGTTTGAAAACATCTTGAACTCATGACCCCATGTGTCTCGTACTTGGTAGTCTTGCCTTCCACAAAGATATTCAATTTTTCTCTCTTTCTTCTCAAGACACTGATTTTTTTGCAAAGCTTACAAGTTCCTCAGGTCTCTTAGGGCCTCTTCTCCCTTATTAGCTGAAATTAGCTTGAAGTGATTATCAGAGGGCTGCCACATGGACAGATGGACTGACACATGGTAAAGTCACATAAACCTTATTTTCTGAAGTGAGGAAGAAACAAGTGATGCTTAAGAACCCCAACCAAACAAAACCCCCTCCAAAAAAGAACATCCATAAGAAAAGAGCAGTAGTTTTCCTATAGCTCTTCCTCTAGCACGACTTGCACTGTGCTCTAGAGAGAAAGACAATGTTTATAAAGATTGTTGGAACTAGTCCTGCAAAAATTCTGTTCTGAATCCTCTTAAGCCTGCAGTAGTATTTCTAAAACTCAGTTGAATCATTAAGAAACAAAATATTTCCTAAAGTTGTAAATTCTCTTTTCCCCTTATTCTCTCTATCTCTCACAGCATGCATGATACCCTTGAGCTGATAAAACTCAGGTACTTGATCTGGACTTCAAATTCCTTGCCTCCTATATCCATTTTTACCATTTTTCAGTGCAATTTGTGTTTTATGAACCTCTGAAACTTTGCTATTTCAGCAAGTATGGGAAAATACTGACTTCATAAAACTCCCAGACTAGTACACAAAGAAACAGGAAAGGCCAATAAGACAGAAATATGTTACCTAAAGGCAAGTCTACATTTCAAAGATGTTTTCTCTCCCTTTCTCACATACTTTCATCACAAGCTTGGTATCTCTAGACTGAGTATGAAGGAGTGCTATGATCTAAAGAATCTCAGAATGCTGCCAGAAAACTCCTGAGAGGCTAAATAATCATTATTGGAAAAGAGATAATAGTATATACAACTACTGAGAGGAGTGTTGTATTCAAGTGTAAAAATGTATTTTGCCAAAACAATTTTTGCAACTGAAAATCATAATTTTACACATCTGAAATTTTCTGCTGAAGAAGAAATTACTCATTTCCTGACTAATTTTATTTTCTAAAGGGTAAATGTTAATATAGTAATTTGCTTTGACTTTGTTGATCTGATTCAGAATATTTTTCTTCATGTTGAACTGAAACAATGCATTTAATTATGAGTCATATGAGTCAGTTTTTAAAAAAGAATAATAAAATAAATGAATCAGTTACATTGCTCTGTCAACAAATGGCCTGTGAGATGCTGTCATCTCTGCCTCCAGACTGGCTCCAATGGCAGAGCTTTCTGGAGAATGAGAGCTGAAATGATGCACACAGATATCATTCTCAGCTGCACTATGCTCAATAAAGAATGCAAGTAAGCATGGGAAAAAGTTGGACAAGGAACTTTCAACTAAAATTCAGAAAAAAACAAAGTGCCATTATGGAGTAAGTATTTTTGGTGTGTAATGGACTCAAAATTCCCGGTTGATCCAATAACCAGGAAAAAAAAAAAGCTTAATAATGTTTCCTAATATAACATTTTCATCCTTTAATAAAAGTAAAAGGAAAAAAATCTTAAGGGTCTGATTTGCTATCTTCTGTATTGTTTATTTCTGGCTTGACATGGTAAAGAAAAGTCTTGTCTAAAGAAGCTTTTTTTTTTTTCCTTTCTTTTTTTCTTGAAATGCAGTAATACAGATTTGCCTGGGGAAATATGCAACCAGGAGAAATAAAAATCAGTCCACTTCTTTGGTTGACATGTCTGTTTAATAATCTGACTACTTAACTGTGTTATGTAAAGTTGTCTATGATAGTAATTGCATATATATCTGCACCCTAAATGATCTTGATGAGCATAGTATAAGATGAAATGCTACCTATTTGGCTGGCATCACTAAAATAAAATAGAATGGGAAAAAAACAAAGAAGAAGCAAAGAAGAAAAAGATTAAAAATAAAGAAAAGAGATGAATAGCAGTCAAATTTTCATATAATAACTGAGATATGAGAAGGGGGAAATGTTAAATTGCAATGTGGTGAGTGAAGAATTTAATCTGTGAAACTGATCCTGTGCTACCTTCACCTGGAGCCTCAGTCTGAGATATTAAGTAAAATGAGTGTGTAATCACCACTGAAAATTAACATAGCTCAGTTCATATCCCAGTACTTAACAGATTTCTTGTGATGTTGTGGACACTAGAGGGAAGCACATCACTGAGCTACAGCAGTTTATGGTGCTGAAGAGAAAATAGTACAGTCCTGTAATAATGGACTCTTTCATTTAATGGCAACATTAAAATTTTTCAGGGAGAAAACACAATTAGTGGACTAACAGAATGAATGTAGGTTACGAGGCTTATTCTTCCTGTAATGGATATAAATGTACTTTAAAACTTTAGCTACTGTTATGGATCATGGACAACTGAGCAATTTATACATTAAACTAATCACAGGTAGTCCTTATATGTCACGGTTCCATATTTTCTTCCTTTCTCCTGCAGCTGATGTTTCCTAATTTAACATGTTCATCCTTTAATACAAGTAAAAGGAAAAAATCTTTAGGGTCTGATTCGCTACCTTCTGTACTGTTTATTTCTGGCTTGACATGGTAAAGGAAAGTCTTGTCTAAAGAACCTTTTTTTTTACTTTGTGCCAGAGTTAATGACTATAACGTATTGGATCTCATGCACAATTCATGAGAGCTGATTTAGCATTAATGCAGGTGCCTAGAATGGCTGGAGCTGTTCACCTGCTCTCCCTGATAGAGGCAAAATGCTGCCACGATTTCTAACAAGGAGAAAGTGGAGGAATGAATCAGGAAGATAAAATGTATAATATATAATGTATATATAAATGTGGCTTAAAATGCATTGCAAATGATTTGCACATAACTGGTGAAATACCATTCTCTGGTGTCAGGGTAATCTTCTAGTCAATGCTAAGATACAAGGCTGGGTTGCCATCCTGTTGGCAGCCCCCTGAAGCAAATTAGGACTTGATCCTTCTGCCAGAATCACTGGCAGGCAATCATATGCACAATATGCTGCTCTAAATGCAATCAGAGAAATAGAGTGCATTTGACTTAACTAGGTAAATCTCTTCAGCTGATAATCACCTGCTGACTTATAACCACCTGATAACTTGTCACTTCTCTAATTTTCTTATAATATATATAAAGAAATTCTAGTAAAGTAAGAATTTACTTTTTTTCATCCCCATGCCTATTCATTGAAAATAGATTTTGGTCCGTTGGTTCCAGTAGCCTTCACAGTTGCTATCAAAATTGGTTTTCTCTTAAAATAATCTTATTATAGAGTCATTGCATTTATAGGATTGAAATTATTTTCTTCCAAAAATTGATATTGACATGCATTTACCATTCCTAAATGCTGCCAACCTGTATAAAGAATTCAGTCACTATGTCCTGTTTAGCTTTTAATTTCAGCTCTTTTGCCCTGATGAGGAAATACCTAGGCACTTGGAATTGATATGGCTTGTTTTGACTAGAATGATAACTTTTACTGTTAATATTAAGTAGAATTCCAATAATTAAAGAGGGCTCAGGGCAGATGTTACCAATGTACATAACTACCCCAAGAGAGAGGGTCTGGAGGATGGAGCCAGGCCCAGTGTCAGGACTAGAGGCACCAACAGAAACTCAGGAGGCTCCCTCTGAACATCAGGAAACTTTCTCACTGTGAGTGTGACAGTGCTGGCTCAGGCTGCCCAGGGAGGTTGTGGAGTCTCCATCCTTGGAATTATGCAAAAGCTATCTGGACATAGTCCTGACTATCCTGCTCTGGCTGACCTGGTGAGCAGCAGGATTGGATCTCATGAAAGATCCTGACCAACCTCACCTGTACTGTGGTCCCTAGATTCTGTCCAGTGTATGAGCTGTCATAAATTATCACCTAGGAGTCAAAAATAATCACAAATAATGTGTTACTTAAGAGTAATTCAGAATTTCAAAATTAATTGTTAGTTATTCCTTCTCAAATTTCACATAAAAGTGGTTTGTGTGATGTTAAAATTTTTAGGAATGTTATACACTATTTGGAATAAATTTTAAAAGTTATTATAGGTTAGTAGGGTTTTTTTCTCCAGACTCAAATTTTATGACTTAATTTTCCAGACTACCTCATTCCCAAATTTCTTGGCAGATAAAATTTAGAAGCTAATTCACCTCTAAATGAATACAAAGTTCTATGCCACTGGCTTCATAGAAACTTGCACTTGATCCTGTCAGTTATTTAAAATAAGCAAGTAGATCAAGTAGATAAAAGATTCGCATGCTGTGAATAAGCCACATTATAGAAACTATTTCAAAGTTACTTGGTAATTTTTTTTTTTTTTCTCGCTGGAGTCTTGCCAACTAAGACTTTGTATGGTGCAGTAGATGCTACAGTATTTTAGAGGTCTGCAAAGCCTTCCAGTGAGCACAGATTTATACAGAGAATTCAGCCAAGGTCTGTTCATTTGCTGACAGCTGGAGAGGGATCAGAGAAGGCAGAAAGAGATGGAAGTTTCTTACTAGAGAAGACACTGCTTCCTGGAATGTCTGAAGGATCCAGAGGATGGTAAAGCATTATTAGAGCAGTATCTGGAGATGTCTAATACGGACAGCAGCACATACACACCAGTGATCTATTGTGGCAGATCTGACTTAATCATCACAATCTACATGAGTCCCACACAGAGCAGGACATATTAATAAAACTACTACTGAGACTATGAGTTCCATTATCTCTGCATCATTTTCCCAATCTAAAAGAAAAAGTACAAAAGGATGAGATATCACCAGTTTTTGTTCTGAGCAGGTCCAGAAACCTTTATTTAAGATTATGGCTTCATTTCTTTTCCTATCAATTTAGCTTCTAATTCCATTGTACTGGTCTTCTATCTTTTAGTTTCCTTTTGTACAATAAGAACTTGGTCAACTATGCACAAACAGCTGTGTTACTCTTTGCTGTGGCCAGTTTGACAGCCTGGAGGTAAGTCCTGGGCAGCCTGGCCTGTTGTGAAAGGCTAAGAGAGAATTTCTACAGCCAAGAGAGTAAAGGACTATGAAATGTCAGGCTTTGGTTTATGCACCAAACATCATAGCAGACTATTTCTCCCCTGGTGGATAGTTACCTTTATACAGGAAACAGTGTCATATTTCCCCACTTATTGTTTGTCTTTTTCTGGGTATCTTCTGTATAAACCGAGCTTCAAGTCTGAGATTTCAAATTGAGATGGAAATTAACAACTATTGTCTATTTATGCTCTATAACATAATCAAAAAAAAAAAGGAATTAAGACAGCAGCGTTTCAATCCATAAAGACTGAAATTTCAAAGAAATTTCTAGGTAACAGATAACCTAGATAACAGAAATTCCAAAGCCTAGATAACAGAGTGACATTACTGGAGTTACATTAGGGATCACCCAGCTAAGGATCCTGCGACTGCACTGCAAAGCAGTGCTATACTCGTATTATGCTGAGGAAAATTCTATGGATAGTGCAATTCTATAGATAGTAACAGTCAGTTACTTTTACTATTCAAAAGTAACTGTCTGTTTTAGCATTGACTGAATAGATCTCTAGGTTTCAGTAAATTTATCTGATTAGATCTCTTGATTATAATAAGATCTAAGCTCACTTGTAAACATCTAAATTGAAATGTCTAAATCTGTGAGCTGTACCACTCAGAATGATTATATTGTAATAAAAAGACACTCAAGATAGCTTTAAACCATATGGCTTGGATAAGTCCAGTCTAATTTCACAGCAACACAGATTTGAGCTCAGAATAATATGCTGGCAAGAAGGGCAACTACAATATAGCCTATTTGGGAGATTTGCAGTAATTTGAGTAATAAAAAATTTAGCATTAACTTAAATGGAATATTATTTGGTAACCAGGCTGTTTGATGAGCTGTGCTCTGCAACCTTAATGCAAAAAAAATATTTGTTCTTTGTGCATTAGTGCTAGGGATATAGAATGAATTCACCTGGTAAAATCCTGGACACTTGGTGAAAGACTGATACACTATAATGACATTATAATAAACTTTATTTCATTTTTCATTGTGTAATATTGCTTAATTTGCTTGCATGGACATTGATCTTGGGTAAGGTCATGCAGTGCACATAGCTGATTACTGTGGCTGACTTCTGTTAAGTAATAATTTACAGTGCATTCAGATAGTCAAAGTTATATTTGCCTTAAATGTGCAGCATTAAGTTGCTGCCACAATTCTGTCACCTTCCTGAGTACTTTTCTGATTCACTTTTCCTTATCATCTTGTCTAGTAATAAGTATGAAGAGGCTCTAGGGAGACCTCATTGCAGCCTTTCTGTTATTAAAGGGGCTTATAAGGTATGGAGAGAGACATTTACCAAGATCTGTAATGACAAGAGGGAGTTGTTTAAAACTGACAGAGGGCAGGTTTAGATTAGATATTAGGAAGAAATTCTTTACTGTGAGGGTGGTGAGGCACTGCAGCAGGTGGCCCAGAGAAGTTGTGGATATCTCATCCCTGAAATTGTTCAGGTCCAGATTGGATGGGGTTTGAGCAATCTGGTCCAGTGAAAGGTGTCCCTGCCCATAATCTAAGATTCTACAAATATGTTTATATTTGACTTTTAAGTCATTAACAATATAAATTGTTTTACTGATGCAAAACTGCAGGCAGTTTGGAAAAATGACTAAATATTTATTTCCTCTTTTTTTTTTTTTTTTTTTTTTTTGTCCATGACACAATTCCTTTCTCTTTTATTCAGGTTGTTTTTTGTTTTGTTTTTTTTTTTTTTTTTTTTTTTTTTTTTTTTGTTGGTTTTTTTTGTGGTTTTTTTTGTTGGTTTTTTTTTGGGTTTTTTTTGTTTGTTTTTTGTTTTTGTGGTTTTTTTTGGTTTTTGTTTTTTTGGTTTTTTTCGGAAAGTCTTCTTATAAAGTGTCAGAGAAATTAAAGAGTAACCAATTTACAGACATGGTCATACAGTGATCCTCAGCCAATTCTTTTGTATTCTGTATTTGTAACAATTTCAGGTAACTCTTCTAAACTTAATAATTATATTTTCTTCACTTTTTTGCAAATGAATTAAAAACAAACACTTCTTAAGGTACAATGTTTGAAGCAACTTCTTTTTTCCTCTTTTTTTGGTTGGTTGTTTCTTTAAATAAATTTAGCAATCCAATTCACAATGGGCTTTTTAAAGTGCAGATTTAGGTAGGCATTATTATTCCTTTTGCTGTTATCCTCAGGTAACTTTCCCATGAAATTTATATTCACTGTCAACTCCCAAGTAAAGCTGGGGATATATAGTGAAGCATTCAATTTTTCTTTTATTACACTGTGAGGAATAATTCTGTGGATTTTTTTTGTTTTTAAAGCTCCTGGCCTATTAACATTAGCTGGTAAGGAAAATTTTCTAACCTCAGATGATGCCAAAATTTAAAAAATTCATAGTTAACTACCTGTATGGTATTATACAAAGAGGCATATTTGATACTGATTTTCTGTCCTGTTACATCCTGTATGACATTACTGTTTAAATACCTTACAAATATTTAAATATATATATAAATATTGCATTTGTAAATGCAAATATACATACAGAATACACTGAATGGGTGTCAAAGCACAAGTATAAAAAGATGAAAATCAAAATTCATTAGCAGTAAATATAGATGCCTGAAAGATAATGCCTAATAGATGTCATCAATAGAGTAATGGCATCTGAAACAACATTCTTGGTTTGTTGTTTTGTTTTATTTTGTTTTGTTTTTTAATAGTATTTAGGCTTCCAGAGCCATACAGCAGGTTAGCAGGAAAACCAAGAGCATATTCTAGGAATAGGAGTCACCTCATCTTCCTTAAACACATGTAACATCTATTTTTGAGCCTCCCTTTATATTCACTGTAGAGAAGCAGACCTTTTTCGGATTCAATCCATCGGATGTATTTAAAATATCTATTTTAGAGTTAGAGAAATTCTGTCTTAGACTTTGTAGTCCGTAGTGACTAGATTTTTACTGATTATTTCTGGAGACTGAGGTAACTCAGATAAAGAGCAGGCCTCTGCATTTAATCAGATGAATTCCACCCCAAATCTTTCAACTAAAGGAACTAAAGATTTTCTCTCTGAACCATGAAATCCTTCTGAATTGGAAGATATAACAAATCTAAGTAACTGTTGTGCATTCCAGAATAAGTTCAAATAAACCTTTTCCTCTTCACTTAGTTAAGCCAAATACACCTGCTTTGCCATTCTGGAGATACCTGACACAACTGACTGTATTCTACCACCTCATTATTCAAGACAAAGCACAACACATTTCAGAGTGGACCACCACATGGCTGTGTAATTTACAGTCTCGTGTTATCTGATTTGCATATAAACTACCCCAATAAACCAGTGTCTAGTGAAGTAGGTCCAAAAATATCAGACATATGCACAATTTCCGTTAGTGACTTATAAAAATCCCTTCAACCAGAAAAGAATTCCAAGGCTTCTAACTTGCAATTTGTATTCCTGTTATATTTAATAACTCTTTATATAATCCATCTAGGTCAGGTTAAATGAATGCCTTGTTGCTACTTAGATGATTATGGGTTGCAATTCATTTAACGTGCCCAACGATTCATGTTTAATTTATTGACTTTAATGTGGTATGTGAGTGACCTGTGCATGTGTAGTACTTTAAATGCATGCACACTGGCACACACAGCTCTCTGCAGTATTTTGCTTAAGTAATAAGCTAATCAATGTGTTATGAGTTTGAGATATTATGTGACTCTTTATGCCACTGTTTAATTTAATGCTACTTGCAGTAATGAGCCTGTCTGGGTTGACTGGCTACCTCTCAGAAACTCCATGGCTTTTTTGCCCACAAGAATGGCTCAAGATGGGTCCAGTTCTATGATTTGTTACCTGACCATCTGGCATTAGCCACTGACTTGTCTTTGCATCTCATTCTATTTTTGTGTTTGAAAGCTAATTGATGAGTGCCTTTTGTTTACAGCTGGAGCTATGAATCTTCCTTCAATACTTGACAAGTCAGATGGCATTTACAACGAATACCTTTTACAGAAATGATCTTTCTGTATGATAAGGGTATACCTCTATGATTTCCTGAGTATTTTGTAGTGGGTTTTTTAACATAAAGCAAAAGAGAGAATGTTTCAGGGAAATTTGAGCTTTCTTAAAGTCCAGAAGTTTTGGCAGACCTGTATTTTTATGCTACCTATTAGCCTGTTCCATGTTATGTTCCTGCTAAAGGCAGCTGCTTTCAGTTCTCATCAAGATACCAAATCCTTGCAAGATAGCAGAAATGAAATTATTGAGGGAAGGGGCTGTTGTCCTGATGAAATCCACAGCAGCAACATCTCTTGCCTTAAACACATTACTTTTATTTTTAAACTTCCGTACTCAAGCTGCTGGTTGATATTTGTGATATCAAATGAGGGGAAATTCATAGGGCAGTCTCATTACCAATTACCCAGTTCCAGATTTTTTCTTCCCTCTGTCTGAGGTATGAGAAAATTCTGCCTTTTGCATTTGCCCTGTCCTGTGATATTTTTTTTTTGTTACATGCACTTTCCCTGGTTTTAAGTCATCCTCATAGCACCCTAACTATCAAAAAGGACACCACTGTAATGGACTTTTTTTGACTTCTTTTGAGACGTCTCAGAAAAAAAGCGTCCAGAAAGTCCAGAAACGTCTTATTTACCAGATTTTGTATGTCCCATGTACTAAATATTTGGATTCTAAATGGTGAAATATGATTCCATTTTCTTGTGAAATAGATCCCAGGTAAACATCACTGTGCACTGTGGTGTCAACCAAGATGTGCTAGTCTTAATTTCCTGTTAATAACTAGACTCCAAATTCCAAAGAAGTAATGATAGTTCCATTCTCAGATTTGTACAACTTAATTACACTACATTATACCCTGTAGAGGGTCTAAAAAAGTTAAAATAGGTGCCAACTGACTGTCAGCACATCACAAACTTTGAAATATAGGCCAGAGATATCCCCAGCAGAGGCATCTAGCAGAGAGATCCAAGATCAGAGTTTCATTTTTAAAAAAGATGCAAATTTAATGCAAATACCTTTATTGGCCCCATAAACATTTAGAGCTTATCCTAGAGCTATCCTATCCTAGAGCTAAGCTATCAACTTTGTAAGAGAAAAAATTGCTGGTACAGCAAACTTCTGCACTGAGTGGTAGTTTATTTCCAGGATCCTTGGAACAATTGTCTAGCAGAGGTACAATGTCATAGTTCCACCACTGGAACTATGATTTATGTCAACTGATATGCCAACCCTTGGCATTTCTATTGATATTTATTTCTGTTGATATTTATTTCTATTGATATTTATTGCTTTAGAAGCATTTCAAAGGCTTTACACAATCATGTAAAATTAAACTGAAGCTTCATAAGCCCCTAGCCAACCACTTACACATAATCCAAGTTTGAAATGATTCCCTGGTCTTTAGCTGTAATGAATTTCAGAGAAAAAGTGGGTTGCCTTGTAGCAAAACTGTATGAAAAAAAAAAAAAAAAAAAAAAAAGAAAAAAAAGTGCTATGGCCCTAAACTAATAATGTATTTAAAAGATGAGAGGGTTGCAGACAAATTTAGGATAGACAGACAATATTAAGAGTCTTTTCCAATCTAAATGTTTCAGTGATTTTGTGATTGTCTTTTCTTCCTGCAAGACTGAGAAATATGATAGTTCTGTAGTGAATGTCACAATGTCTTGTACCCTACATCCAGATGGCTCCCTGACATCCAGGAAGGGCTACAGTCCAGCACTTTTCCAGTAACTAACGTACAGAATTGCTACCTGACCATCTGGATAACACCACTTGCTGTTTTGTAGATTTCCTGTAGTGTCTAGGACAAGTTCCTTAATTAATTGATATTCCATTTCACTTTTGTAAAGTGAAGACAATAGTTTTAATGGTATTGGGGAAATAAATACATTACAGATTTTGTATGCCTCAGCTCCTATGGTAATAGAAGCAATATAATTTCCATAGAGGATCGATTTCTGCTTTATTTTGCAAGATGATTTACAACAAATCCATGACTGAACCTGATATTTAGAGATATCTTTGAAGCATATAGTACCAGTTTTTCTGCCAGCTCTTGAAAGAATCCTGGGTTAGTTACATTCTGCCTGCATTGCAGTTAATGGAGAGTTTATTGTCTTAAATGCATCTTCTATGGCAAAAAGGCTTCCAGTCTGAGTTTCCTAGCAGCAGCCTGCTGATTTCAGAAATTATGTATTTCTATTGGTGGAAGACATGCTCCTCTAATTGCCTTTTTTGATATTGTCAAGATATATATTACGTGTAGTTGTTAAATTGCTCAGCAACTTTTGGTAATATATATCCTGTGAGATGTCACTTTCATTTCATGCTACACAGCTTTTCTTTCTTCCTTTAACTCTGTACAATAGCTCAGTTCCCTGCTTGCCTCTATGTGCTGAGGTTGTGTGATCAGAACAGTAGATGCAATCAAACTCACAATTAGACTGTGATTCACATTATGTAAAAGATTCATCATGCCAATTGATGTGAAATGACGTGCAGCCTCCAGGCAGTGATTGCACACAGCTTTAATCTCCCCACACGGTAAAACCTGCACCTATCGCGGTTCAGCAAAGCTTATTTGTAATCATTTTTGGACTAATGCCTTTCCATGATTTCATTATGAAGTGTATTACAATGAGGCCTTTTTCTGCTACTTCTTTTAAATGCCAGGGTGTGCTGATTACTCAGTTAGCATCCTGCTTGCAGTTGACCTTTTGGGTAGAAATGGTATGAGAATAGTGGGTTTTACCATTTATGGATTAGGTGTTTCACTGTAGACAAATGACAATTTTTTACTTTTTATCCTAACATTCCTCTTTTCCTTCTTTGCCCACTGGGTCAATCGCTTTGGTTTTTTCTAGGAGCTGAATCCAAAAGAAGGCATTTTTCTAATTTTTTAAATAAACAAGGATCTTAAATGTCTCTTCTAAACATTAGTTTTCAAGAAAAGTTACTCCTAACCATACTGTATATCTTTATATAGTTTATTGTAGGTATGGAAAGCTAGACTCATTGTATGGGTGTCTGAAAAGGATAGCAAGTGTCATGCCAGCTCTCTGACCTGAGCAGTGAGTGACCAGGGGTGTGTGTATGCCAAAAGCAAGGTGTGGAGGAAAGGTGCAACTCCTCATGATGGTCACTGATTGGAAACTTTAGGGACTGCATGGGCAGGGAGTTTCCAGCCTTGAATTCTAAGTAGAAGTGGATTTGTCTTTAATGCCTGTGGATGACAAGGAATACATAGACGCTAATATGCATGACTAAACTCCCTTTCAAAGAATGAGTGTGACTGAGTAGCACTCATTTTTCATTTGTGAATAACTTATCTAGATGAAAAATCGTTTGAGACATGCATATCAAAATAAAAACATCAGAAATATGTAAATTGTTATGTCTTTTCTCAATAATTGAAAACAGTCATTTTCAGAGCAGCAAAAAATTAGTCTTTGGCTATTTTGGAATTCACTCTGTGTCCTATTTCATTGAGCAGGAAATGCAGATGATTAAGGATCAGGCAGAAGCTGTAGTCATTGACTTCTGATAGAATACTTTGAAACTATTTGTGTTCAGAGTTCTTTCAATTAATTGTTTTTACTACAGGATTGTCACAGTACACTGTATTGTGCTGGGCAGCGACAGCAGGGGTGCAACCTTCCCCCTATGAGCTCTGCTATTCCCAGTTATCGCTTGGTCTGCCAGGAACAGATAATGATGACACGGGTCTTGGAGTAGAACTGGATGGATTTATTCCTGGACTCCAAGACAAGACTTAGTGGGGTCTGCAGAGGTTTTTATAGGCGGAGTGAAACAGGGCACCCAACCAATGAGGGCATGGCAGGGGAAGAGTCTAGGGCAGGACTAATATTCTATAAACCTATCAGGGAGAGCAGGGGAGGGGGATAATACAAAGTAACAAATGGGGTATTGAATACTACAAGATAGACAAGGAACACTCTGGAAAAAGGGGTAGGGAGAGGGAGGATTGACAGCTTGGGAGGGAGGAAGTTAGGGAAGGGCTTGGAGAGATTAGCAACTTGGGAGGGGAAGAGAATAGTGGGCAAACACAAACTTAAAGCAAAAACCACACCACAACACAGGATGAAAGAGAACTGGAGCCAAAACCCACTGAAAACAGGAGATCAGACAAAGCTTAAACTAAATATACTATATTCTGTAGCTGGAAATCCCATTTTGCTATTCACACACATACTGTAGCACAAAAGCTCTGGTCCCCAAGCAGAGTTATGACCCCATGAAAGGTATTCTGGAGTCTTCCAGAAGTTCAATAAGGACTTTGCTGTTGTTAATGTTTCTAACACTGCTGAAAATTGTGTTCAGCTGTGGTAAAATAATGCAGATGAATTTTTCATGAGAGAAAGTTGTAGATTTCTTTTTTCCAGATGCAAATCACGTGTTTGTATAGATCAAACATATTGCATCAAATTAAGATCTCTGTCTGATGAAGATATGGATTCCATTCCACATTCTTGTGATTTGATTCCAGTTTAGTAAAACTTCTCAAGTTTTGGCTCTCCAAAGATGTCCTTATATGTAGCCACTCTGAAATTCTCTGTTCACACGGTGTATGTTCTATAAGCTAAGTAGATCAGTAGAGAAAAGTCAAATTATCTCTTTCAATTTAAGGAAAATTGTTGACTCAGTTTTTAAAGCCCGTACCTGAAATGGTTGATCTCTTTATTTTTATATTTTGTTTTATTTTCACAGAATCCCAGAATGGCTTGGGTTGGAAGAGATCTTAAAGATCATCTACTTCCAACCCCTCTGCCATGGGCAGGAAGGGTACTGACTAGATTGGGTTGCCCAGGGCTCCATATAACCTGGTTTTGAACACTTCTAGGGGTGGAAGTGTTCTTAACAAAGACCATGGACTGGGTGTTGCCTGAATTTTAACCTCCACTGGTGAAAGTGGGGAGGAGAGAGGAGTTGTTGCACATGCAGAAAATCAGCTCCTCTGCCCTGGAGAGAGTTTTCTGATCCAATTCAGAAAAACGTGTCCTCAACTTAAATATTAGATATGAGTATTGATATCTATGAAACTGCTCTGGTCGCAAGCACTGACATGTATTTATTTGGATAAGCAGCACAAAGAAGACAAGATAAAAGGAATGATTTGGGAGAGCTTCACTAGTGTCTGGAGAGTGATCCTCAGAAACAATCCCCAGTATTTCCCTGCTGCAGAATCCCTGCTTTGACCCTGATGATGCTACACAGTGCCACATAAAATATCTCTATTATGTCTCCTGCTGTGAGCCAAAAGTAGCATAGCTTCAAAAGATCAGTGCTTTGCCCAGGCTTATATGTTTCCTTTTCCAATTCTGGTCTTCAGTAAGGGGGGGAATAGGATAACTGCTGACATAGACAAACTTAGGAGAGACCTCTCAATCTATGTAACATATGTGGATATTTCACTGGTAGCATTTAAATAGCCAAAACCTATCCCAAAAGCCATGTGCAAGGAAACATTCAGCTGCCCGTTCGATTTAGATAAATGTAATTTTGCCTCTCAAATAAGCTTTATGTTAATTATAATAGAAACATATGTCAGTGGTAACAGTGTTGAGGGCCATGTGCCAAAGCCTCCTCTGTTGCTCTTAATGGAACACTGGAACTCTGGATATGTTCAGGTGTTTCCAGCTAAGACTGCTGCTGTTGATTTTGCTCTTCTCACCAGGCAATAAGCATGTTCAATTATACCTATCACTAGTTAGAACCTTTATGCTCCTGTAATTTATTTCTTAAAACAAGCCTACAGGTGGAAATTGAATTTAGAGAGTAATTTCTCAGATGTGAACATATAACATCAATTATTACATTCCCATCTTTACCTACCCAAAATTTGCCTTTCTCCTCTCTATGATTCATAGTTTTGCACCATCACTTTGCAGGGGTCTGTCTCTAGATACATAACATTACCAAGAGATGAGCTTTTCTTAACATTCCTTCAGGGAGAATTTAGAGATTCACTTTTAGAAATTCAATCTTACTTTCAGGAATGCTGTGGGAAATGGGAAGATGGAAACTTCTACAGATACTGAAAGGTTTGATTTGCAGCCTCGGAAGAAGCTTGGATTGATGTAAAAATGAAGTACACAAACATTAAGCAGAAAAATCATAAACTTGTGTTTCTATAGTTGTAAGTAAGAATATGCCTTAAGTAACTGAGAAACTGTATTGATAAGATGATGAAGTGTTTATAATCTAGGGGTATAATTGTATAGAGTAAGCTAAGAGTTTAGAAGTTATAATAGAAGCATATCTGTGTACATGAGATAGTAGCCCATTGGATAAAAGTATACTCATTGCAGTAGCAGTAAAGGTGATAAGTTTGAAAAGCAAAATAAACTTTGTGACAACTGTCCATTGGATTGGAAAGTTCTATATTGTCTTGTAACAAAGAACTTGTGACTACTTTGAGCTATGGCCAACTGATTGCTCCTTTAAAATCTCACGGCCTTTGAGGCCCATGTTTATCTGAGCAATAAATAGTTTGTAACCCGACTGTGGTCCCATCCCTTCAATTAAGGCAGAGATAATTATAATTCCCTACGGGCTTGTGTAGCAGAATAATGTCTTCAGACATGTGGCCATAAGATACTTCACCAAGCTTTGCCTCTAACCCTAGCAGGTCTAATACTGGTGAAGTCACTGCAACACTTCAAAGGGCATCATCACCATGGTGTCATGGCATTCCCTGGGGAATCACTTGTAGTTGACTCCAAACAGCTCCTTAGAAACCAAGTGGTTCCTACATAGTGAGATTTGTTGAACATGGAGCATGCTCTCCAGCAGCAGGAGTTCCAGGATTTATGCCATGGCCCTGTGTGCAGCAGCAGGCCCCACTCTTCACAGTTTAGCTGACAAGATGTTTCTTTAAAGTGTTCTCATGTGCTTGGGTCAGGCTGTCATGAAATGAGCTGTGTGAGAAGCATCTGTGAGAAATCTCACCTGGGATCTTCACCCATGCAGCATCTGCCCTCGGATCAGGATCTCCATTTATGCTCAGTCTTGGTCCTTGCCTGCGTTATGCCTGTGCCTAATTGCTGATCCTGATCTTACTTCGCCTTGTCCTGGTTGTAGACCTTCCTCATCACTTAGGACTTGTCTGGAGATCACTGGTCTGGTTGATGATGTTCGTTATCATCAGACCTGCTGCTCCTCTTTGGGTCTTGTGTATATTTTATAATTTTGGATAATCTAGATATTTTACTTTCTCCCATGCAGAACTCTTCCTTGTTTTGCCTTGGCCCATTTAAATGACCTGGAGGTTTAAGCGAACACTATAAAACACATAAAAAATGAACACATCAGTGATTTACAAATTCCTTGTTCTCATACTAGGTCATTCCCCTGTTATCCCTTGTTAATAGTAGGCCTCTCCACCTTGAAAACTCTGAAATTTACCACAAAGGAATGAAAGAAATACCATGTAGCAGCTGCTGCCCACATTTCCCTTTTTTAGTTCTTTTTTTGAACAGGGCAAAATACTATTTTCATGTATTTAATTGGGTCAGAAGATGCTGATTCATCACAATGTGCTTGCGATTAACAGTCAATTTTGCTGATTCTCTTCACTACCAGCTTTTAAAAGACAGTTGTTTCTGTTTTTAAATAACATCATAAATGGAAAAAGAGACAAAAAAGCACTAAAATATGACAGCAGGTAAAGCACAAATTTAAAAAAAATAGCAGTAGAAGAAGAAAAAATGAAAGACATTAAGGAAAATGAATGAAAAAAACTGAAAAAATTCTAATTACAATTCTAATTGCTCGCTTGAGGCAACTTTAGTAGTGCTGCAAACCCATGACAGAGCCTTGTTAGTATAAAATAGCTTCATAGAAATGCATTTCCTAGCAGCTGCACCCAGCTGAGATGTAGTAATCCCTACATAAGTGCTATATATGAAAGTTCTATATTCTGCATCTTAAGGTTGAAATATTTTGATTTTTCTTTTTTTTTCTGCCAGTGTAAAAATATTTATCCCAAATTAGTCTACTCTTTCTAGCAGTGAGATGAAATTCTCTAAACAGAAAATAGCAGATTTTTTAAAAGATTATATTGATTCTATATGTGTAAAGAAAAAACAAACAAACAAATAAAAACTTATTACAAATATTTTCAAGAAAGAAAGAAACCTAAGCTTATATAGGAAAATACTATTTTTTTTTACATTTGCCTTCAGCTGCAATACGAGAAATTGTTCTACCATCTTATTATGGTTTTAATAACGTGAAATTAAGTGAGAGAATATTAACTTTGTTTTCTCAAAGCATTGCCCATACATCTTTTTATAAAATAAAGTAGGTCATACACATATTTCCCTCATGCTAGTGCAACTCCTGAGTGTGATGAGTGAGTGAAAGTTAGAGGGAGGTGTTTGAAGAGAAGGGTTCCCTTTGATTTGAGGGCAGGACAGGACAAATCTGTCTGTGCTTTACACTGTTCTGAGCAATGAAAAACACTGCAGCATTTGAAACCAGCATGTCACAGTCTGATTGCTGCAGTTGCAAGCTGGGTGTTCTGCAGACTGACAAGGCTTAGAAAACCCAAGCCAGCAAATGGAATCCAAGTATTTTTGTTAATGAGCAACACAGAGTCTCAAACATTGGTTGTGCATCTCTCTCACTTTCCTCATTTTCTTATTATCTTATACTGATCTATATTTCATTTGCTTCTCCTCTACTTCAAATTTAGCCTTCTTACAGCCTTTATATTTAATTTTATGAATTTCTGACACTGGTTTTAGATTGGATCATATCCTTTACCTGACCAAATTTTGAAACTAAATCCAGAGCAATGCTCATTTGATGTCCATATTCAGCCACTCACTTTAGGCTTACATTTGGATATAATTTTGTGTTTTTAACCCATGGCAATTTCTGTTATATGTACATAAGCTGCCTGTCTGAGCTGTGCATAAATAAGTAATCAAATGTGCAGAAAGCTCAGAGTACAGTGTAGGCACCTTCTCTGGATCCAGTCTGTGAAAGGAGTGAAAGGGATTTCCTTTCTTGAAAATAAATAATATTTTCCCTCAAAATACTATTGTATGTCTTGTTATGTGTATAGCTAGAGTTAACCCTTTAAGGGATAGAGATATTTTGAAGCTTGCTTTAAGGGCTGTAGTGAAAGACCTCTAAAGCTTTGTTTCTGTCTTTCAGCTCAACTATCTGTGCTCACAAACCTCCTGCAAATTGTGTCCCTGTAAGGGCTGGAGAAGGAGGATTCTGTGCCCTCAGGAGCTTCCCTCTCTGGCATTGTACATGGGGCCGTGGCCAAGGTGGGACTGAACAAAGGCATCTGACTTTGTAACAGCTGGAGCTGCTGCAGCTCAGACCCATTTTTTTTCCTTCTGACGACTCTGTAATTAGGGCAGTGTCCTCCAGGACAGCTTTGGAACAGTCACAGGCAGTGCTTCCTTAAACTGCTGCAACAAGAGTCACTAGAGTTCATCTTCCATAATATTAAATATTAATTATATACATATATACACAGAGATATTTACACAGAGTTAATTCATCCCTGGTGTAATGCTGCATGTTTAAAAAACCAAGAAGCAATGTTGATTTTCAGTTTCTGGTAAATCAACATCTTAGTCCGTAGACAGATATTTTATGTGTTTTAATAGAATCAAACATTTTTTTATTGTTACACTTTTTAAGAATTTCATTTATATATCCAAAGAACTGAGACTTTGATGTCATCCCAATTTTATATATATATACACCCACACTTATATATAAAACTTCTGTGAATAATTCAGGCAGATAGCTCAAAAAATGTGTCTACCCATGACTAAATATTGTGTATAACAATACTTGTTACTTTGTGTGTGCCTGACATGGGTATGAATGCTTTCAAGTGAAAAAAAAAATCTGAATTTTGATTATATAACTAGCATCTAGATAGAATATTACTATGACCTTTATTATTTCTTCAAAACAATTCTTTTGAGAACAATTGAGTTAATTTAATTATGTTAGTACAATATTTTCATGCTACTATCCATACTGCATAATTTTAAAAGGAATAGTATGTCTTCAATATAATGAAAAATAAGGAAATGCTTTAAAAATAAGAGAAGGGAAAGAGATTTTCTTCTTTTTCTGATTAAATAAGAATTGTACTAAATAATTAAAAAATTATAGTAGCAGATTTGTTATTTAATTGCTGTCTTCTACATAGCACAGACATTACTGTACTGCTTCTCACCACTTTTGTCTATTTGAAGAGATGAGATAGAACAATTTTTATATTTTTTTTTATTATTTCATCATGATATGATGGCACACAACACCAAAACCACTTTTTGATTGAATACTTGCTTTTCATTGATGAGTAATTTGTTTCCATTATTTTAATTTTAATATTTTATATAGGGATTTTTTATTCTTGGAGTATGTGAGAGGATGATAAAACTCCTGAAAAACTACTACTGGGTCTTGACAGTGCTATTCTGGTTCTGTTCCACCCTTCAAGTCCTCTGGTTCTGCCAGTCCTGGGTCTCCCTTTCTGAACTTTTCTGATTGCTTGGGGGATCTCCTGCAACAAATCAATATGCAGATAAGGTATTCATATACATTTAGCTATTATAGTGCCAATTCTTATTTCAGTTTTTAGTGCTGTGTTATGATGTGTCCACAAGTAAAGGCTTTATAGGATTTCTGAACTCTGAGGCTGCCCTGTACAGTGGTGTGTGATTATAGTTAATATTTTCCCTAAATAAGCTTCCCTAGAAAGCAGCTGGTTGGTACATGAAGATTTTTTTTTACAGCAGTGTCACACAAAGAGGAAGTTCCTTCTCCAGTATGTCCTCCCTGAAGTTCCTATTTAATGAACTGTTTATTGACCCTGAATAAGTAAAACTGTGAATGCCTCTTGTGGGTTTTCCTCACTTGGAAAGGTTGAGTCTGTGTGATGCTGTGTTTTGCTATGTGGTCATAACAATCCACATCTCTCCAACTGCTTAATTCCATGAACAGACATTTCCTTGGTAAATACCATTCTGGTGCCCAAAATTCCATTGTAAAACGGTGATTCCATAGTATCGATCCACAAAGGGACAAGTATTAGAAGGGCACAGGTGGGGAACTATCACTGTTCCCCACTGTTCACTATCCTGAAACAGGATTAAATAGATTTTCCAAACCCTCTTAATAAAACAGGCAATCAAAGAGTGAGTCTGAAGGCAAAATCTGGGTAGTTTGAGAAATAAGAATTGAACAAGGAAGGACAACAAAATACAGAGGATTAGAATTTAATCTCTCTAAAAGGATAGTCATAGTCCTCTGTCAGTCACAGGCCCAATAAAAGTAAAGGGTTTTTTGGCCTGGATAGCTGATTTTTTTGGAAGTTAAGAGAACCAGTTACCATGACTACTAGTGCTTTTAAATGTTTGTTTTCCTTCAAAACATTTATTTTTTCCAGAACAGTTCATTTAATGAACTACTAAATGCTCAAATATCAGATTGTAGAAAGCTTTGCTTTACTCACAAGACTGGTTGGTTCACAGGTCTCAGATTCTGATTCCACTTGTTCATGATAGAAAGACATGGTCAGGGCAGCTAAGCAAAAGATTCTAAACTGTGTGGTTGTTCAAATAGAGTAAGTTCATTTTCAAAATAGTAATTTTAGAAATTTTTCTTAGCCTGGCCCATCTCTCATTTCTCTTCATTTCCCTTGCTGACAGAGCTTTGTGACCTCGGAGTATGGAATAAAATAAATAATTTAAATAAATAATATTTATATAATTTTAATAAATAATTTAAATAAATAAATTAATTAAACCAATAAATTGAAGCTTATACTAGGTGTGAAGAGAACCACCTATCAAGCCTACCTCTTTGTTACTAAGGACAGGATAACATAATCTCAAATTAAGATAATTTAAAACTAGTATCCTAGTAATGCTGGACATCTCTTGAACAAAACAACTTTCATTGTGTTTTCTGTCTGGCTGCATACTCAATAAGGTTGCACTAGATAGTTTAACACAAAGTAAAAACTCCTGGGCAAATTTCTCTGACAAATTTGATCATAAGCCCACATCTTTCAAGTGGCAATTTAGCCCGAGGGTTATGCAATACAAGGTGTTGTAGTTTCCCTCTCTAGCAGAAAGTGACAGTGTTCTTAAAGTTGCAATGGTTTAGCAATTTACAGGTTTTATTATAGTTCCTGGTGATGTGCCACCTTAGTTAGTGCATTTTTGGGTATGCATCCACTATGTGCTATGTAAAGATAAACATTTTTCACCCAATGGCTGAATAATCAGGAAACAAAATGTGAATAGAGAAGATTTGCTTAGGCTTTCATTGCAATAAGGGAAAGCAGATAGTGGGATTGCAGCACTTTGACACTCTTCCCAAGAAGTCTTTTTTATCTAGTTCTTGGTTTTTACAAACTATTGTGATCTGATAAATTCCACAGAGAAGGGATTTTTTTCTCCTTTTTTCTCCCTCTCCACTAGACAGATACATCAACAAACAGTAGGAGGGCTGACTCATCTCCACTGATAATAGCATGCAGGATAATTTTGCCACGTGACTCACTTTCTTCTTTGACTCTAAAAGACATTTGTAAAAGAGTGGCATTAATTTAAATAGATTTCCCATAAATAGGATTTACTAAAAAAAAATAAAATCCTTACTTTTATCTCATCTTCAAAAAGTACAGGAAAGAAAAATCCTACTATGATGTTCTAGCATTTTATAATGTTATTGGAGAATAAAAATATTCTCTTAGTGAGTAAATGGAACTTATTTGGGGAAAAGTATTTGTAGGGAAGAGTTTTTACCTCTGTGAACATCACTGCTTTCTTAGTCTGTCACAGAAAAAATAATTCTTTTTGTTATCTCCTGCACTTTTATAGCTAGACCCCATCTAACCTTGACCAAGGTCATGGCATAGAATGCATTGATAAGACATACTTCATTTAGGATTAAATAATGGGACTGATAGAGCCTAGAGGGGCTTGTGATCCCAACGGAGAGTTTATCAGCACTCTTAGGGAAGAAATCTATAATCTATGCAGTAGATTATAAACCTGTGAAAGCCTGATTCTTATCTTCCACCACTGATTTTGAACGACACCTACATTCTGAGAACTTTTTGTGATCCAATTTTTGTGATCCCATTTCTGTACCTATTAATTCAATGAGATTTCACTGTTAGTCATAAGTAATAATTTCTTCCCTCTTCCCCTTTTAACTGACTGTGACAGTGCCTTAGGTTATTTTCCAAGACTTCTTTTTGTTTCCATGTGTGCTTTTGGTATCACAGAGATAATTGTGTGCTGCAGTTTAGCACAAATTTTCAAATGTTGATAAGAAAAAGAAGGGATCCATGTTGGAGGATACCTTTACTTCCAAATCCTAGACAACTATATTTTAAAAATATGTCTTCTTTAAAGACTTTTTCATTGCATGTTCTTGCTGTAGCAAATGGCATTCTGTATTTCATTATGTGACAGAGGTGACTTGTGTGGGCATCCAGTCTAAAAGTCGACTGAGAATTTTCTCAGATCTCAGGAGATAAAAAATTCACTTGTTAGTTGGATAACTAAAGCTGATCCTTTTCTTCAGATAGACAATTAATCATATTTTGTCTTCTGAGCTGTAAAAGTTGAAGTGTTATGTGACTGTTTCTCCAAGACAGTTTTAATTGGCATTTATGGTAGGAATTTGAGGGTGTCAATTATAGCAACATACCAATACCAAGAGCCAAGGGAATACACTATAATTGTATATATTAATTTTGATTTTTACACACTGCACACTAAATTAAGTTTTGAAGGGATATATTATAAAATGTGGCACTTATTTTAGAAGCATCACACCTGTTAATCAATTTCATAAAGCTCAGTTCTCTTCTGTAAGTGCCTGTGAACAGTTTGCTTTTAACAAGCAGTTTTAAAACTACTTGTGCCCTTATCAATTATTTAGATTGCAATTTCAATACATGGTAATGAAACTGTTCTCTAGCAATCTGTGAAATTAAGAGTGTCTTTTTCCTGGTGGATTTTTCAGGAGACTGATGTAAATCCTGTTGAGCTCATTAGGAATATTTCCTTTATTCTTATTCAGGGTAGAACTACAACTTGAAAGTATTATTAGAGAAGGAATTATCTGTATAAGTTGTTTGTCATAAACTGTAAAATTAATTTCAATGATTCTCATGATTTTATGATAAAAAATTCTAGCCTTGCCACAGATATCTTTTGAGACCGTGAAGAAATCATTCAAACTGCCTACTTTATTTCTCTGTCTGTAAAATGGAGAAAATGTTTCCTTTGTCCCAAATTTATAACATCTTGTTTATCAGTGCTTCACATTCTTCAAATCCATGATGTGTTTGTACAGGTCCTAGAGCAATGGAGGTTTTTTGGTAACTGTGGCTTTGACACACATTCGTAATTGAAATATATAAGAGAAGCAACAGGGCTGTTCCGTAGCCTAGATAGCATTCCACTAGAATAACTCCTTTTCTTACATGCCTATCATATAACTGAAAATGATGAGCCTTTCCAAGTACTTATCTCTTTCAGTAGGTTAGCTCTGCTAAGGTCTTTGCAAGTCCTTCCACAGACAATATATCTCCTTCATTTAATTTTCCAGACATGTATACTCTATGGTGATGAACCCATAACCAAGATTAAATGACTTGAGCTTGACTGAATAAAGTCACAGTTCTACCCTCTCTAGGAGTTCCAGAGCTCCCAGGATTTCTGTGTGCTCAATTTCCATTAATTCTAATATAGCAGTTCCTGTTAATGCAGTTTTGCTGACCACTTCCAAAAGAACTTGATCACTCATCTATTTCTTTATTTTCTGTCACGGTATTTTTCATGGAACTGTGCTTGCTACCATAAAGTAAATCTTTAGTGCCTTTTTCTGCTGACCTACAAATGGATTAGGTGAGCACATAGAATGTATATCATGATTGATCTATCCTCTCATAGATCTTGCAGTGTAATTTTTACAATATAAACATGGAGGTGAATGTATGCTGATGGGTATTTAATTCTCTGTTAGGGTGAATTTAGCAATGTGTTTTGTCTGTTCTCACAGGTTTCTCCTTTGCTAGAGCCTGATAATTGCCCTCTCCTCTACTCAGGCATAGGCTTCCCTTTCTTCCTTTGCACTATTCCTGCTTCTTGTCAGCTTCCTGGAGGAGCTGAGTCCAGCAGAAAACCAACACGTGGAAACTTAAAAAAATTTGGGATATCTTTTTACTGAGAAAGCAGGCAAATTATTGTACTAAAGAGTGGTGAGCTATTAGACCACCTCAATAATATAGTTAATATCTTTAGAAAACCCTGACCTAGATTTACTTCATTATTTTTCAGGCAAGAACAGGAGGGACATCTTGGCATACAGTATGGAGTTATGACTGCAACACTAAAGGTTCAAGACTTCAGTTTATTTGAAGTCTCACCCTAAAGGCTTACAAATGATGGTATAAAATTCATTCTTTCAATTAAACTGATTGCCACCCTATCAAGCTGGAATATGTAAATGTAAGTAAAATACATGTTTTTTTTATTTTCTCTCAGTATCTTGTGGGTGAAGAGATTTACATTTATCAATGTAATAACTTTAACAGTTATTCTTGGATCAGATATGAGCTCAAATAAAAGGAAATTATTTCCTTCACTCTAATAATATGTTTAGCAATGTGTTTAAAATTTCTGTTGCACATAAGAGTGTAGTGATATTTAGTAATCTGTTTGTGATGCTTCCCAAGAGAAAAAAAAATTAGGCAACAGCTTGAATGCTTTATAGAAATAGGGTCTATCCACCACAGTCAAATAAAAGTAATGCACTGACTGTTCATCTCAAAAAAAAATCTCTGCTCAACACTAAAATGGGGTTTTGGTCAGAGTTGAAAAATATTCACTTTTCTAATTTTGCTGTGTAAAACACCTTGGTGGTGACCTGCCAATCAGTAATGAAAGCTGAAGTGGTTTATAAGAGAAAGAAAGAAATGTGGGCAAGTTTTCTCTGATATTTTAAATCTTAAAAGGAGTACTAATTGTTAAAGCTAATTCTCTGATTATTTCAGTTTGCATTTTACTAAAAATCATTTGACATTCTGCAATTTTGACCAGTGTTTCTGAGGCTTGTTAGTGATTCATCTGAACAAACAAATGGGATGAATACTGATAGGTAATGTGCTTTTAACAGAATGTTTAAAATATCACATTTTTTTCTAAATCTTATGAAATAGAAATAAAGATAGGTGTATCATAAAATTAAAAGAGTAAAATTCTATCTTTGGGAAGGTTTCTCCCTGATTAACTAGTAGAACTCATATTGTGTTTTGTTTGTTTTATTGAGGAAGCCAAACCTAAATAAGAGGTTATTATATTGATTAAGATGTCTGTGTGTATAAAATTTCAAATCTTTTAAAGAGTAATTTTATTAATCTATTTTATTTATAAAAAGTTACAGAAGGTTGCCAAATATATCTTTTCTATCTTTACAGTTAGGCAAATAAATGTTATGGGGGAGTTGTAATGCTTCCTATTTCCATCAGAGGGTACTGTAAACATGCTTAAAACTTACATTTTTTGTCTTCATCTGCAAAGAAGTGGATGTTTCTTTCTGTGTGGAATTTCCAGATGATTTTCAATGCTTATAAATTCTGTGTACCCTTACATATATTTGCCTTGCTGAAAACATGAGTAGTTTATGTAGTCTCATTAAAAACATTTGAAAACAAGTTTAACTAATGTTCTATTTTCCTTGTAAACATTCCCTGGATATTCCCTTTTAAATAGAAGTCACGTTCTAAAACTTCTGTATACAAAATGTCAATGTAGAAGAAGGTAAAAACATTCCTTACGTAACAAGCATCTTGCACATCCATCTTGGCAGTCAAAATATACTTTCTTTCTTAGTAGGTACAGAGAGCAATCCTGTCAGCAGAGAGAGGGATTGAGAACCTGGAGTGGTGTGCTCGATGTGTCCTGCACAAACAGGTTTTACAGCAAAGCAGCAGAGCCTGGCAGCTCACAAGGCTGGCACTCTCTGGGACACGAGCCACTAGCCACTGGCTGCTGCCCCTGTTCCAGCACCACACTCATCCATGGAGCAGGGTCTCTGGTGGCTTCCCAGGGTTTTGGGGGTCAATCACCTGGGTTGCTCCTCCTTGTTCTTATTTTCACATGGTTTTTCCAATTCTTGTGACTCCTTGAGGCCAGGTACTTCTCCACGTGGACAGTGGCTGTTTGTACACCAAAGGCATTTATTAGTGTGCAACAAGGACATATTTAGTATTTCTTTCTTTGATGACAAACTTGGTTCTGTATGCGCTTTGTCATCCAGGCACAAAGGAGCAGTGGTGCCACAAATATACACAAGTAAAAAGTCAGGGGAAGCAAACAGCTCGTGGGCAGTGTGTGGGGAGAGGTGTGTTGGCAGGGTGTGTCCCAGCCCAGCCAGGAGAAGGGCAGGGTGTGGGGGCAGCCCCAGGCACTGGGCATCTCCTTTGGGACAGGGCCAGGCCAGCCTCAGTTGGGACATCATCCTGCAGGTGGGCTCAGCTTGGCAGGGTCAGTTTGCAGGCAGGGCAGGGCTGTGGGGAGATGGAGACCAGCAACAGGAACTGATCCCTGGGGGGCTGGAATGGGTTGTGGGCCATGACAGGATGGGGGAGGCCCTTGAGGAATTTGAGGTGGTCAATTTGAGATGATCAATGCAGTTACAAGCTCATCTCCAGCCTTCATGCTCTTCTCGTGCAGCGCTGTCCGCTCTGGCTGGGCTCTGTTGGCTGGTTGCAGACAGGCAAGTTCAGTAGTAAATAAAATACAATTTTAAAGTCCAAGATTAGAACAAATAGCTACATGAGTATTTACATGATAAGCATTCAGTTTGGTTTTTTAGAGCTGTCAATAAGAAAATGTTTACTTTTCATCAGAAGAACCTCGGTATAGTAGTCCATCGATGTCTTTGTAATTTGCGACAAAACAGGTACTATTTGTTGTTCCACAGGTCTTATTTGTTGTTCATGATGAACAAAAAATGAGCATAAACTCTGTGTTTATGTGGCCTGGCAAGTAGAACAGAAACAGCCTTCTGACCATGCTTGGCTGAAATAAATTCTCCACCCAGATGTGATTTTGCATCAAAAAAACCCCAGGATTAAAAAACATGATCTGCATATCAAACCTTCCAATTGCAACATAAATGTTCTGATAACATGGTGCTCTCCGAGTACAAGCATAGAATCATAAGTTCATAAAATATAATGAGTTAGAAGGGATCCCTCAGAATCATTGAGTCCAACTCCTGGTCCTGTGCAGGGCACCCCAAGAACCACACCACTGCAGTGGGACCATTTATAGGGCAAGATGTTATTTGGCTTATGGAAAGTGAAATTGGCACATAGAAATCAAATTGTATTTTCATGGTTCATGAAAAACAAAAAAATTCTGGGATAGATTATGGAAAATAATTTTTATCAGACAAGAAATATACCAGCAGAAAGTAGTGCTTGAGTCTTATTCTTGTTTAGAATCATATATTCAGTTCTTGTTTGTGTTAAGTTCATATACAGTACATGCAGTGTATGTACAACCATCCCAAAAAGTGGTTCTGATACCTGCTTTAAGCAAAGCTAAAGCATACATTACATCTCTACAGGTGATAAAGAGAAAGCTTATTTTAGAATTTTCCTGCATATACAGCCACCATGAATTTGGGAGAGGGGCTCTGAAGTAAGACTAGTCCTATATCCCCTGCATGCCTCCCATTTCCTGTATACCTGAGCACTGAAATAGAGGAGAACCTGACTCCACACACCAATTTTGCACCTCTTTCTCAGCAAAGTATCCCTTCCCCATTTTCTGAAATTCCACATGTATATTTCTTCTAGCCAGCTGTCTTCTTGCATTATTTGTTGTCAGTTGTTTGGGGGTTTTTAATTGTTGTTATTTTTAATTTTCCTTGGCTCTTCAAAATTTCATTTTGCCTAGGTTTCTTTGAAGTTATGGTGTGGTTTACTTGTTCATTATGAAGTTTCCTTCTGACTTGTAGGTCAAACCTCTCCAAAATGTCCAGAGCTCATTTTATTTCTAGTCAGACTTTAGGATTATTAAGAGAAATAGTCACATCTGGAGTGTACCTTTATTCACATAATGAGTATTTGCTATCATCTTTGGATAGAATGGATTGTCTGTTTTCCTCTAGGAAGTGGACCTTCATGACTGGCTTTTCCTTTGATATCCTAATACTCAGGTGGATGTGTCCCATCCAAAAAGCAACAAAAGTGTTTTCATCCAGTGCTACAAATCACACCAGAGTGATTTTGCAAAACCCATGACATTACAGAATGGGTGAAGTTGGCAAGGTCCTTAGGAGTTTGTCTAGTCCAGTGCCTCAACTCAAAGCAAGGTCAGCTGGAGAGGATTGCCCAGGACTTTGTCTGGATAGGTTTTGAGTATCTCCAAGGTTGAAGACTCCAGAACCTCCCTAAGAATCCAGCTTCAGAACTCTATCGCTCTTGGGATAAAAAAGTTTTTTTCTTGTGTCTAAATGTAATTTTATTCCTTTCAGGAAATACATTTGGAAGTAGAAATCTTAAGGAATAGATGAACAAAACCAAACTGGTTTACTACTGGAAAAATAGCACTATCCCTTTCTATTGCTACTCTATTCCTATATGCTTCTTTCATAATTTAGTGAAGAAACATTAGAACCAGTGTTTTAATTTATATGCAGTATCAATTTGCATTAAAACAAGAAATGAGTCATTCAGTAGTAGTTGGAATTGTATAGATTGCTTACTAAGATGAATTTTAAATTATCTGGTTTTTTATAATAGTTTATTTGTTAATTCCTTAGGTTCATTTTTTAAGGTCATACACATGCTGGACTAAGAAATGCTCTAAGTTCAAACTGATCTCTGTAGTACTTTAGCCCTTTTTATTATGTTTTCCCTCTCTGGACTTGACCATAATAATTCAAACAATGTGGGGAAGAAATTGCTGCTGATTTATTGACTACTTTCATATATTTCATGAATTATGAAACTATTAAATTACTAATTTAAATCTCAAAAGCTAACATCTTTCTATAGCAAAATATGTTAAATCCTAAAATAGTGACTATGGTTGTATCACAAAACCCTAAAAGGCAAGCAATATATCTAAAAAAATTTCACTTTCAATATGTCATCTACATGTGTATCAAACTATATATATATATACATATATATATGTATATATATAGATACACAAAATTACATGTGTGCATGTATACATGCAATTTTGTAAATGTAAATATATGCAATTTTATGCATTTTTAAAAAATGTAGGTAGAACCATTTCCTTTTCTGAAGCCATGTTTGGAAATTACTAAATGTATGTAAAGTCAGAATGGTTCATTTGATAAAAAAAAAAAACAACAAAGCAAGATCTGTTTGAATTTGCTTAGTTTAGATTTTTAAACTGTAGAGAGAAAGAAAAAATGTGGTATAAAATCTGTCAAAATCTCAATAGGTGAGCATTAGATGCATTGACACTGAATGTCTTTTAACCTTCAAATCTGACTCTACTGAACTTAGTAGAGTAAGGAATTCTCTGTGCTGTACATTCTGTATATGTAAATAACAAAACTGCCATTGTACTCAGTGGTACAGGATTAGTACTTTTTTTTTTTTTTTTACTGGGGCAGAGGCTTTTTCCTTACTATTATTGTATCATCATATAAATATAGCAGTGTTATTGAAAGCCTAAAGCTTCACGCCACTGCTTTGCTCATCTTCTTAAATTCAGTACCACATGGCAGATTTCTGTGGAGCCTTATCTCTCAAGCCAAAAAGAAAAGCATGATCACAATAGTCAGCTTGGCTTTTCTTCTCATCTCTGTATGCACTTCAGTGCAGGAGAAGTTCAGACACCACAGAGCTTCAAATAGTTTCTTTCAAAGGCATTAAGAAAGGGAAACAAATATTGAGCTTTTACAAAGACATTTTCAACCCGTGCATGTTTATTAGGCTTACTTTATTCTACCCAGAATATTCAAAGACATCTGATTAAACTGCCCCAAATAAAAAAGACAAAGCTTGCTTCAGTCTGTGCTGTACAGATAAATAATTTTGTGGGAGATTTCTATCATCTCTCAGACTCTGTATGGAGACTTGTTGAGACATTTCAAACAGAGTTTGCACATCTCCAAATACAGTTCTGTTCAGAATGCTAAAATGTTGTATCTGGCTAATTGGAGATAGAAGAGATTGTTTCTAATCACTGCATGGCATTCTTTGCCATTCTTATAGATATGCAGACATATTCCTTGCTTCACATGTATTTCCAGTGAAAGAACTAGGAAAAGGAGCAAGAATAAGAGTGGGCCAATATAACAGCAGAGATTGTGGTACAGCGCAGCACACAATGACCTCACAACTTTTTTTTGAATATCCCATTTTAATCTTCTCTAATGTTTCAGCTGTGTGATAACTAACTTTTATTTACAGGTAGCCAATATTTTTGGAAGGGATTATTGAAAGGCAGAAAGAAATATTGCATAACATTGTATTTGTTAAGGTAGAGACAGAAAAGGACTCAGGTCCTTAACTGTAAGTTTTCTTGAGATCAACACAACACTGTATCTCCTTTAGCTTCATGGGTTTTTTCTTTTTTCTTTGTTTTTCCAATAAATAAATCTCTTTCATACAAGAAAAGTTGATTCTTATTAAGTTAGGGAATTTAACTGTTCTTTTGTTGTCCCTGGGGCAGTATGAAAACCACTAGGCCAAATCACTTTTTGTTTTTTCATCGGCTTATTTTCTTTTAAACTGCTGACTAGTATGATATCCCAACCACAGTGCTGTTACTGTCAATCTCTGCTCCTCCTTTTCCTCTATTCATCAAGTTGATATTTATTCAAGCTGATCTAAGAGATAGATAATTTAGCTTTAGTTTTATGCCAGCCAGTATTGCCACCTTAGTCACACATCATCCTCTTCTGCTTGGAGATCAAGACTTGGAGGAAGTTGCAAGAGGAGACTGCAGCACTACATCTATGAGGATAAAAGAAAACTTACTGTAATCTCTTTTGAAATATAAAATTATTCTTTTGACAATATGTTTCTCATATTGAAATGACATATGTGATGGAACCTTTGCTAGTGAGTTTGGGGAACATCCACTTACCTTAATGACAGGGATACTTACTTTGTGTACTCACAAATACCAATTAGCACCCCACCTGAATTTGCAACTAAGAGTTTTGTCCAACAAAACTTACTAATAAATATATTGAAAGAAGTCAATTATTCAATTTCTTTCCATGAGTCCTCTTTTATGTATTTTCCCATTCTAAACATTGTCCTTTCTTCCTGGTGTTTGCACCAATGATTACTGACAAAAGTAATGGCTACTTACCTGTTTCATGTTCATTAATCACATTGTTTGGAAAGCTCTCCTTTGAGTGCCTCTGCAGGAATCACGCCTCTCACATAGAGCTTGTGACCAGAAGCACAGCCTGTACAAAATTAACTTCCTCATTTATGATATTTCCGTTTCATTCTTTTCGTTAATAGACCAAAACAGTTTCCAAAAACGTTACCACCCACTGCTGTCTGCGCTGGAGGAGAGGCAAAGTGACTTCCAGTGAAAAGGAAGATTATTTTGAAGATGATGTCTTCACTGAAAAATAATTACTTTAAAATGTAATGAGCGGATCCCAAATCCACAGCCTACTATAGCTCTTTCCCAGTGGGAATTTCCTCTGGCTGCCTCTCCTCCCCTCTGCCACCAGTCAGTACCTCAGGAGAAGCCCAGCACCACTTGTGGCTGGCTCCAGCTCATCCAGGCACTTGTTATCAGGCTGTGTTACTCCTTGTATACATGCAAATGCCTCTTTAGCTGGAGGTGCTCACATTTTTCTAACCCTTTCATTCTGTCTCTAAGAGACAGACAATAAAATTAATTAAAGTAGATTTTATTGCACATTTGAGTAAGTGATGGGCCTTTGCAGCTCTGGATCAGCAGTCTCTGATTTCATATTTGCATGAGGCTAATAAAGAAAACAAGACAATTGATATAATACCCTCTGCAGACAACATTTCTGTAACTGATGGCACAACCTTCTTGGCCACAGTGCTGCAATGCATTAACTTACCACTGCATGGAGACTTGCCTCTTTTGTGATGGTTTTGGGAGATTTAATGTGAAACTGCTTTGTACACATCTATATAAGTAATGGCCTATAAAAAAAGGGATGATTCCACTTGGAATTGTTTATTAATCAGAATTCTTCTCTGGGCTTTTTTTTTGGGGGGGGAAAAGGTGCAAGAACGTTCTCTCTGTTTTTCTGCATTCATTAATAATTGATTTATATTGTCTTTTGTTTTCAAAAGTGAAAACTCTAGCAGCTCCAGAGTGCAAAGTGAACATTCCCTGGGGTAGAAAGAGTGGAATGTGCCACTGATCTTTTCTTGTAGAAGCAATCTGGCTGATTTTAAAGTCTGGTTCTGAAATGTGCCTTAGAGCACCCTGAAATCATTTTGGAGGAATAGTATTTAAAAAATACAATTATTAATTAGCATCCTTAGGTAGTGTAACATTTTTACAGCATTTGGGGATCTTAACCACATTCAGTAAAGCTATACAATTTGCAATAACTAGTGTTTTGCAAAAAAGAATATGGTATTTGTGGAGGGAAGGATTCTTTAAATGAATAGTTAAAACTGTCTGGAAGGGAATTGTGTAATTTTAATTCTCTAAGAGAAATTAAAACTGTTTCATTAACAAGAGTGTGAATCTCTGTGAGAGTCTATTACTACAGTTTTTTTCTGATTATTAAATTATGAGAATACATGTGGCTTTATGGAAAGCAAAATACAGTGATACAATGTCCCAGCATTCAAGATATGAAGTTCAAAGCTGCTGAGTGTCAAAATTATTGAAATAATCAATAAAAATAGCCTGCTCATATTGGTAAAATTTTTCAATATTGTTGCTTATTTTCATGCACAAATTTTAGCTTTTCATTACAAGAAGTCAAAGATGAAACTGATTTCCTTCTTCCTTTTAGGCAACTGGCAATTGAAGAGCCTTTTCCCCCACTGCAGCTTTATTGCAGGAGGCTCATGCAGAAACAGAATGAGGGTACCTTCTCTCTGACTCCATACTCCCTACTCACATCTCTTTCCCCAGATTCCACATGATAAAGGTGCAGGCTTGCAGATGGGGAACAAAAGGTCCATCTTGAGGCACTCCTTTCCATTTGCTTCACTCTCAGGCTTTATACCTTCTCTAGCAGTCATGTTGATACAGACATAAAGGGATCCATGCAAGGAGGGAAATGCTTTTGTGTTTTAATGGGCCTATTTCCTGGTGAGATAAGTGAATTCCCAGGCAAGCTATTTAAATGTGAGAAATGTGCCTTGGACTGTGCCTAAATGTGGTCCTTTGCCCTTACTATTCTTGTAGATACACAGTCACTTATGAGGCAAAGTATGGATGGCATCACCAACAGCTTATAAGTCTCCTATGCCAAATAAAGCTCCAACTTATACAACCCAATTTGTAATTCAGGTTGTACAACTGTTCTTTTTGCTGAATATTTGAGCAGCGGTTTGTGACAAGCTTCTACATGAATGCCCAAAAAAAAACCTTGTGTGAGATGCTTATTTACCCTCATGAGAGACATGGTTGTCTTTCTCCAATCCAAGAGCCTTTTCCTGGCTGTGGTTTGAAACACTTGCAGTGCTGCAGAGAGAGAAATTGAGTTTCAGCATCCCTGAAAGCATCAGTGGCCAGTGAGAGGGGTCCAGCTGAACTGGGGACAGGCAGAGCATCACGCTTGTGTAAAGATGGATTAGGCTGCAAAATCTTCTTATTAAAGCAGTAGTCAAATAATTTTGGCATCCAGGGTTCTTTTTAGCTCCCAGCAAAGTCAGTTGGAGCTCTGCAGCAGACTCCAATGAGAAAAGGATAAGGCATTAAATAACATGCTGCACAGCTTTTGTGTGAGTTGAAAGGGATCCAGGCAGACCTTTGCCAGAGTGATTGTGGATGTGGTGCTTTTCCAGAAGAGTTTGGAAGGGCTCAAGCTTGGCCAAAGGAGTACAAATCAGTTCAAACCTAAAATTGTGTAAAATTTTCCAAAATCTAAATGACAGACAACAGCATGAAAAACATTGAAGCTATAATCCAAGTTAACATCTGAGCAGAGTACAAAAGAAAGATGCAGCTGGTTAAACGAACTTTTTTTCTAAAGAAACTTCAGTTGTAATTTTTTTCATATTGAATTTTAAAAATAGTCTCCACTTTACCCTCTAAGTGAACTGGAAAAGAACAAATGACAATAGCATAGCAATTTGGGGGCCAATTTTCCTTAAATACATGCTCTATTCGATATTGAACCCTTTTGATATTCAGAAGTTTCAGGACTCAGTTCTCTGAAAGAAGCTGCATAAATTGTGGAATTCTGACAATACCGTTTGGCCTAATAGCTACTTGATCATGATTCCTTGGTGGATCCCACTGTTCTGGCTGATTGGAAAGCTCTCATTGCATACAATAATGCTGAAATGCCAGTCAGACTGCCTTGCATAGGGTTTCATGTGCTTTGTCATTAAGCCCTATTGTCAGGGTCTTTGTCATCTGGCTATAAAATCATTCTTAACTGAGGGAACATGCACAAACCTGGAAGCACATCCACTTGGTTATTTTTGCATATTTTTCAAGGTGCTTGTTCTCTTTTTCTGCTTTTTCTTTATTCTTTAGTCTTTTTCCTTTTAGCAAGAGAAAAATGAAAACCATTCTCCCCAAAATCTAATACTTAAAGTTCGGATGAGTTGGACATTTTCAGGGAAGTTTTTTTTTTTTCTGACACTGCTTCTAGACTGACACTCACCAAAATGTGTTTTTATTTTTTCGTCCCAAAGAAATGTCTTAAGAACACTTAGAGGCTTCTGTCATGTTCAGGACCATAGTCTGGCAGACCTTTCAAGATTAGTTTCTAGCTGATATGCCTTTGGCATTTCTTTGATGTTGGTTGCAAACTACATTGACCCACTTGTTCTGCATTGACTGACTCTTCATAGTACCATATTGTAGCTGTTATTCCATTGAAATAATTTGTCATTGTTGGTGTAGTAGTCTAAGGGAAAGATGACTGTAGTAGATTCTTCTAGAAATAAGTTAAGCTTAACAGAGAAATTCAAGTTGGTTTTCCTATAGTTATTCTTGCATATTTAAAGTTTTTCTTTTCTTTTGTAAGTAGTAAGAATTTCATATACTATTTATGTCTGGCACATTATCTAATTCCATTTAGTATTGGGCCTTTTCTTTGCAGAGCAGAGGAAAACATTTTCTTATAAATTATTTTCTGTGTATGAGCAAATACAGGCAGAGCTCAATAAATAAATCTAGATGAACCACTCCTCCCTTTCTCCCATTATGTGTTTCATGTTGCTTTTTCTCTTTTCCTTTCTTTAGCTACCTGACCCATCTTTGTAATTGTGCTTCACTAGGTAATTTCAGATTATTAAAGAACAGTTTCTATCATTTCAAAGTGATTTTGTGATTGAATTATATATTAAAGTTCCATTTAAAAATAATATAAATATATTTTAATAAAAATATTGGAACCCAACAATTCAGCAGTTTGACTAAAACAATATTTATTCTGACTCTAGAAATAGACTTGTGATTTTTCATTATCTGTCATAGAAAGATGAATTAGTTAAATGAATGAACTCATTATCTTACAATGTATTGATCAAGTTAGTTTTAAATGTGCTGAAAATCTGCTAAAATAATAAATAATAAATAAAATAATAAATAAAACTTGTAATAAGCCTTGCAAATGAAAGGCTTTTTAATTTATCTCAACATTGCCAAGTACAGTGTTACACAGATAAGGGGCCAGAGAACCTCTCCTGTTACATTCAAAGTCTATTTGTGTGGACAACTCCAGGACGGGTTCTTTTTTCTAGAGACCAAGATACACCTCTGCCTTCGGCCAGTGTCCTGCTTTCAGCTGGCATAGAGTTAATCTTCTTTCCAGTGGATGGAGCAGTGTTGTGTTTTGGATTCAGCATGAGGATAATGTTGATAACACAGTCATGGTTTAGATGTTAAGAAGGGCTTACTCTAAATCAAGAACTTTTCAGTTTCCCATACTCTGCCAGTGAGGAGGTCCACAAAAATCCTGGAGGAAGTACAGCCAGAAAGCTGACCTGAAATGGCCAAAGGAATATTCCATACCTCAAAACACCAAGTTCAATATATGAACTGGGAGAAGTTGGCTGTGAGCCACCAAGCACTGCTCAGGACAGGCTGGGCATCAGTCAGCAGATGGGGAGAGATTGCGTTATGCAGTACTTGTTTTTTTTTAATTGGGGTTTATTTTTTTTAAATTGCAATTATTATTATAATCATCACTATTAGTATTATTATATCTTAGCATAATTAGTATTATTAAATTCCATTTGATTTCAATTGTTAGGCTGTTCTTATCTCAACCCATGAGGGTTTTTTTTCCCTTTGTCTGATCCTCCTCCCCATTCCACTGAGGAGCATGTGAGCCAGCAGCTCTGTACTACTTAACTGCTGGCTGGAATAAAAATTAAACCAGGCAGGCACATGGAAAGACTTAAATGCCAGGTACTTTTGGATGCTAAGACTCAAGACCTAGAGTGGGTGATGAGAGTGTGAACTCCTGGTCCCTGACACAACCTCTCCTTCCCCAAAGCTGGTGGATTGCCTTGTCTCTGTTCTGGTGTGAGTGCAGGAGCACAGAAAAAGTAAACAGAGTACCCTGCAGTGTCAGCTTGCAGTCACTTCACCTTCACTTGCACTTCTTACCTGCCACTCAGCTTTTCCCTTCCCTTGGCTCGGTGCAGCTCTGCACAGCAGCAGCAAACTCCGCCTGACTGCCTTTGGCACCCACCGGCTCTGCTGCTCCATCCAGCCGGGGAGCTGCTCCTGCAGCCAGCCCAGGATGTCTGCCTGGTCAGGTCAGCAGCCTCCAAACCTGGAAACCTGGCATGGCACAGACTGGAGACATTCCTGGGAGAAGGCAGAGCAATGTGTGCACTGCCTGCTGGCAATTTGCCTGGGTTCAGCCAAAGGTATTGATTGTTAGTTGCATTAATATTGGGAAGCAGGCTGTCTCCATTCTTTTTCAAAGGGCCAATACTCAGCTGTGGAATCATTTAGCTGACTTAACTAAGATTATTTGACAAGAAGGACAATTATATTAATATAAACAAGCAGTCTGTTTAATTGCCTTCTTCTTTCAAGCAGTCCTATTTGTTATGATCAAATGGAATGATCCTAAAACTTTTCCATTGCTTCCCACAGAGAAAAAAGATCAGATGAAGTAGAAAAAACATCTTAAATTAGCTCAGTATTAGCAAAACAGAAGCTTTCTCAGATTGTTTCAATTAGTGGTTTCTTTTTTTCCATCCAGGTACTCTCTATAGCCTTTTTTGTTTTTTTAAAGCTGTCTGTATCTCCTCCTTCACACTTTCCTCAGTTAGACATTTGTCTTTTCAAACTAGCTCCTCCTTTCAGGATTTTTATTTTCCCAGACTGTTTAGCTTATTTTTGAAAATAAAGAAATAAATAAATGAATAAGTAAAATAATCTTCTCCTGTCACAGAAATACGTAATAGAAGGGAGTCAAAGATATGTGTTATACTATCAGACCCATAAAATGGCACTTGATAAAGTGTCACATAAAAGACTTAACAGAAAGTAAGGATTTATGAATTACATGGAAAAAGAAGGGATATAAAAATGCAGTAGAGAAGAGAGACTGGGGAGATATGATTTGTCATTGTGACTGACAGTCTAAAAATAGTGCTCCTGATGCTGGTAGTGAGTAGTGATATCCTCTGAGACTCTCTTTTAAGCCTAGTTGTCTGCTATATTCAGTGCAATTTATTGATGGAAACGTGAGGTGGAGCAGCCTTATAATAGACCTTGGGAATATTCCAAAGTGGGAGAGGAGTATGCTGAATGATAAAATCTTGTTCCATGTGACACTGTTGAAACAACCAAGACACCAAGTCATTGACTTCAAGTTCATCTCCTTCAGTAGCTCATTCATGGGTTCTTACACCAGTCCTTTGTGGCAACAATATCTAGAGTTCAAGGTAGTTAATTACTGAAGTGCAGCTAATGAAACCTACTCCAAGAATTCCCAGGGGCCACTTGTAAATCAAGGTAAAAGCAATGACCAACAATGAGAGCCAAAACCCACTACAGATTAAAGAGAATTGAAAGTACATAAAACTTCTAGTGTTTGGGGAAAAAAAATCAATTAATTTATTCTTTTTTTTTTTTTTTTTTGTAAAGTCTTTCTCATTTACATCCTTAGGTCTTTATTTCTACAAAAATCAAATGTTTGTCTTCTTGGGAATGAAATAAACAATAATCTGCCTTTTGCTCTACTTCAGGCTTCTATGGATTCTGTATTGCAATATATCTATGTTATATAGTAACTAATTAATTAGATTTGAATTGGAGTCTTGTTTTCAATATTACCATATATTATAATATAAAAATGCCCTAAATTGTGAACACAAAAATTTGAAGAAATAAGGGCATTAAATTAGGAAAGGTAAATTTGCTTTTTGACTGAAGGTCAAGGAAGGCCTTCAGTCTATTCCAGACTAAAGGTCTAAAAACTTGTGATGAAACCAAAATTGTGTTTTAGAGTGGCAAAGGAAGAGGCCGTGGATGCATCTGTAATACACAGAAAATATGTTTTCATTTAAAAATCGTTGTGCTTTCCAGTAAAATTCATGTACAATTTCATATAAAAATCCCAAAGGAGTAAAAAGTGCTTTTTCTAACCATGGACCATGCATGTGTTAAAGTCAGTCTCAATCTGATGTCCATGGCCTTGGATATTGATATGGTTGAGACAAGTTCTCTGCAGTTTAGTTAGTGCCTCTCAACAAGTGCCTGGGTAATTTAAATTCCAGTCCACCATCATTGGAGAGTTAAACACTTCTGCAAAAGTTCCCAAATTCTCATGTAGTCTATAATTATTTAAAAATACTTCTTAATGAAACATGATTAATGGTTTAAGTATTCCCCAATTTAGTGTTCCCACTGAAGCACTCCAAACCAGGGGCTCACTGCCCCCCTTCCCCTGTGTCAGGCTGGAAAGGAGAACTGGGGGCACGAAAGGCACAGGTTGAGATAAGAACAATTTACTGGGAACAGCAGTGAGATAAGAAAGGAACAGCAGCAATATTGATAACAGAGTGTACAAGAGAGGCAAACAATCCACACCCACCATATGGGACATAACGTTACCCCTGACTGCTCCCTTCCCACTGCCTGCCTGGAAGGGACCCCTTAGCCCATCCCTGGCTATGGCATGAGGTGGTGTGGAATAACCTCTGGGTCCTGGATACTGCAAAAATTGACTCTGTCCTGGCCAGAACCAGAACACCTTGAAAAAAACCCTAAAGAATGTGGAAAAAAAAAAAAAAAAAACACAAACAAACAAACAAACAAACAAACAAACCCCAAAAAAAAACCAAACAAAAAAAAAACCACAAACAAACAAACAACCAAACAAACCCAAAAAACAAAACCACTTCTTGTCCAGATTTGTCTATTTAATTCCCTCTCACTTTAAGAAGAAGAATGTCCTGTAATGTGTCCTTTCTACTCTGAGGTAAAAGCAGTATCAGTTTCACATGAATAGTGGTACCGTATGATTTGGATATCTGTCCTTGAAATAGTTGTCAAACATTCCCAGGAGGACAAATGCTTTACTAAGATTTGAGGCTAAGTGGTTCATAGAGAGGTCCACAAGTCCCCATTCAGCTCTGTTCTTGTCCCTTACATCTATTTTCAGGAAAAAAATCTCTTGCATGAATACAAGGGGTTGTTGAATAATGTACGTCTCAGAAATTTTAATTTTCTGCACGCAGTTCTTTGATATTCTCCTCAAGTTTCCAGGGGAAATGTCCCCCACAGACAAGTCCAGATTCCTGCAGGCTTACAAGGATCTCCTAAGAGTCACTAGAAAAAATGCAGGAAGACTACACTTGCATGAAAGGAACCCACTTTTTGCTTCTCATTAATAAAGGAAGGAGATTTTTTTGGTTTTGTTTATTTTAAAAATTATTTTCTAATTATTTTTAATATTATTTTTCCAACTGTAATTTTCTATGGCTTTTAAGAGTAGCCCAAAGTTAACCATATTGAAATCTTGCTATTGCTTTTTAAAGGGCCTATGATTCAACTAGAAAGAAGAGATTAAACAAAAAAAAATTAGTAGTTTTTTATTCTTTGCCCCTACATAATATAGACACATTAATTGTTAACTGTTGCTTTTGCAGCACTACAAAAAAATTCAACTTCCCAGAACTTCCCCTGTACCATAGAATATTTATACTCAAAAAATCCAGACTGGCCATTTTAAATGTATGAGCAAATATGGAAGTTCTGCAATTCAGTAAGATCATCAGGCAGAAAAAAAAGTCCCAGGCAAAAAAAAAAGAGCTGTGATGTTGACAAAGAAATATTGTGAACATTTAATGGCAGTTCCAGTAGCTGCACAGTGTATTGTGGTTAAATAGTTTTGTCAGCTGCTTTTCTTGTAACCATTGGCCATGCCACAGTTCTGTATAAACCTCTGCAGGAGACAGAACCAGCTTTAATGAAATTTGAGTAGCTGACATATTAGGCAGTGCATTATACTGGAAGAAATGCTCCTTGATATTTTTCCAAAGGACTCTCTCTCAACTGTAATCACTTTCTCTGTACATGAGTGATGTCACTAAAGACTTTTAAGAAAATAATTATTTTGACAATGACTGTAAAACAAATAGTTTAAGACCATCTGAGGCTCTGTAGAAATTATTTCCTTTATCCTGTATTGATAAAGCAACAGCATGTGGCAGAAGTTGATTCCATCAGGCCTGCTAGTTGCAGGGCCAGTGAGCCAGATCTCATGCAATGGGAGAATATTGCTCATTTTGCTGCTCTAACAACTTTGAACTCTGTCATGGAAAAAGTGCTTTAGAAGACAACAAGTTACAAAGTAAATTTATTCATAGATTTTTTTTTTTTTTTTTTAGGAATCTTTTTAAACACAGATATTTTAGTTCATAAATATGAATTCAAATGGTTTAGATACCTAAATGTCAGATGCAGAAGTTATTTCAGACCAAAGGAAAATCATCACAATCTGTGCTTTAGTACCCAAGGTTTAGTGATCTCAACACCCAAAAATTCAGCCCTGGCAAGTTGACTCAGAACATCTGAGATACTTGCCCGTCCCTTCAGAGGCAGAGGAAAGGGATAAGAAGAATCAAAAACAAGCTGGAAAACCTAGATGGTGAGCAAAGGTTTCTTAAAGTTATCCATGGGAAATGTGCATCAAGCTTCAGCCCGCCTTTCAAGCAGAGATACTTCGTTCAAGACTGCATATTTGGTTCTTCTTTTCATTCCTATTACTCCTAATCCATGCTGGGAAGCCTGCCAAGTTTGAACTCAGGTAACCTGTTTTAAAAAAAGAAGGAAAAAGTTTGCTTGAGAAGTTTTTGCTGCCTGTCTTTGGCTTAATAACTTTTGTACTTGCCTGGGCTATTTTAGACCTCAACTCAATTTCCTTTTCATACTGAGATGGATCAGACTTCTGTTTACCACTTTATAAAAGAATATCCTCACTACCAGATCATAAAGTAGGTGTGGAGAAGGAAGGAAAAGGTGCAAAGGGAGCAATACACTCAAAACTCTCTTATTAAGATCGATCACCAAGGGCCAAAGGCAAACAGAAAAGCAAGGACAAGTCTGCAGTTCAGTGTTCATGCAGGAACACACAAGTGTTCAGAGCAGGAACTCTTGTTACACCAAGGAAAAGGAAAGTTTTAATCATTTGAAAAACATGTTATTTTATTTGGAATTTATTGTTGCTTTCCTTCAATAAAAATTTTTTAAAACTTGACTGTATGCTTATCTACATCTAACCTCTTTTATTTTTTAACCTGTTTTCCTTCCAAACTACTTAAGAACTATTGTACTTTATCTGAAATTGGAATTCATATTAATTTTTCTTTATCTTATATTCTTCTGTATCCTTGACTAGAGAACATGGGGACATTATTCACTTTTCTGCATGAGGAAGGTTGCTGTTCTTTCCCAACTCCATATTCTCAGATTTGTTTATGACCATCATAAAGTCTGCATTACAAGCAGAAGAAGTTCTTTATTTTGTTTGAGTTAGCACTTTTGTCTTAAATTGGATGGCTTTAGTGGAGTTGCACCAAGTTTCAGCATCTGAAAATCTGGTTCAGCATTTCAGTTAGGAATTGGGAAAATGGAGTGACAGCAGTTTTGCAGAGAGCTTGTCTCATCTTGTCAGGCCTTGCATTGCAGATGCAAGTGTTTCAGATGCTTAGTTTACATTAAAACCACTAAATTTTGGCTGTGTTTATATCTTATTCACTGTCACTTTCCAGTTTTAGACTATGTCTATGCTTCTATGAAAAAAGTAAATTTCACAGTTTCACGTGAGGTCATGAATAGAAACCATGTTTTCACATTTATGAAATTAGATATAGATAGTGGTTATATATATCAATAGTGAAATATCACCACCACTACCATCAACCAGCAATCTTGAATAGAGAATCATGTAATAATGCTTTGCAGTCATCTTTGCAGTGCTTCAGTGCAACTGAAGCCAATCAACATCTGTCTATGGAAAGCAGATCTCACTAAAAAGAAGCTTTTGGAAAGATCCAAGCCTGGTTGATAGGATACTGTCAGGCTTCCATATGGCTTTGGATATTGTGCTGTGCAAAGAAACCTGGACAGTACTAGATCAACATAGGCTATTTGTAAACCACATGGATTTATTAGTCACACAATAGAGAGATATAATGATGGCGTGTTTTGCAATTTGTAGTTTATTTTTTTTTACCTACTTCTTTTTGTCATTAAGCATATATTTTTTAAGCTCTGACATGTAAAAAACCATCAAGTTCTCATGAGAAGCAACTGTAACTGGCACAAAAAAAGGTTAAATGGCAAATAACAGAGATGCTTATTCACTTGTTAGAGAGCCTAAACAAATCATATTAATTTCATTATATGCAAATATAATGTTGTATTAAAGCAGTAAATGGAGTTCATAATCTCTGAATGGATTACTCCTTCCTGAAAATTTGTGACTCTAGAAAACAAGTTAGGGACTCTGGCATTTAGCCAATCTAATGTAAATTCCTGGTCTGATACAGTGGTAGAGGTGTGGTCCTTAGAAAAGGAACCCAGAACAGAAGTAGACAACTGTTTTAGTTCTTCTTATGTTGCACAGAAGAGCCTTGAGATTGGTCAGAAGAACAGAAAACATCCCTTGTGGCAAGTTCCTGAAGCTATCCTCTTTGTTCAATAAATGACAGAGAATTTTAAGGAAAACAAAAGCCCAGTTTATAAATACTTTGAACTAATGCAAGAAAGAAACTACAAACTGTGCAACAGATTAATTAGCTATTGGTGGCAGCAACTCACCGTGGATGGTGGCAGAGCCTCACTGAGGACTTTGAAATAAAATCTGAATATTTGTCTAAAGTGTTTCCTCTGATTCAAATGGAATCACAGAACTGAAAGGAGGAATTAAATAATAAAAGTCTAATGACCTCTGCCAAGCTTAGACTATAATCACCGTAGTCCATTTTGGCTATAAAATTTCTCTGATGTTGGTTTTCATAGTAATATCACAATTAATATTCATTTATCCGCAAAATGTGCTAGGCAGATTTATATTATATTTTACCTCTCTTTTATAGATAATGAACAAAGAAAAACATAATTGTCTGGGACATACAATCCAGTTTAGATCTGTCTAATGCCTTAAGTATACCAGAACCATAATTTTTTTGTGCAAAGGAGAGATGCCTGTAAAAGTGTGTGTCTTCCTACTGCCAATGTATAATAGAGCCTGTAGCTGTGAGAGTGTTACTATATTACATGGCTGTCTACCTCCTACATGAACACCGAGATTTCTAAGCAATTTTCAGTTAAATGGGTGACTGAGAATAAAAGATTTCAGAGGCAGCAGCAATTGTCTAGGTCCTCTTTGCAAACATGCATGTGGAGATGAGTTTTCACCATGTGTTTGTCATACTCAGACAAAAAAGTATGCATTAAAAATCCAAACCCATGTAATTTTCGTAGCCAAAAATACACAATTTCAGCCTAAGTGAGCCAGTGTAAAAGGCATAGCCTGTACTTATTGTATAACTCCTAAGGAAATTCACTAATTTTTTTTTTTTGACAAGACCACCTATAGGAAATGCATCAGTTCACTGATACTCATCCTCATTAACAGTTTCTACATTTTCTTTCCTAATAGATGAAAGAATGATTTAAAGCAGTTAGCACATGACAATAGATATTTTTCATAGGCTTCTCTCTGATTAGGATAGCATAAGTTTTCATTTTAGCATTCCCTCTAGGTTTATAAGATACATCAAAAACAACCATGCTTTAGGTTAGATTCTTTCTGTGGTTAAACATTTCTTTCTTCAGGGGATGAATCAAGGAGGGCAAAAGGTGATGATTCAACAGCTTTTTACACACACATTCCAGTTTCAGGGCAGCCTGAGGCTGTTTCAGCTCCTTTCAGAACTCAGAAATTTGTATCTGACAAGAGGTCCTTCAAACTGCAGTCAGATGCACCCAGAGACCTTAAAAGGTTTTCACTCATTCAACTAGACTATTGAAATCTGGGACTGGATCAAAGAACATGCAGTTTGCAAAAAGGCAGAAAATTCTGCACAGGGAAGAAGGACATTATGGAACCGAACTTATTCAAGTACTTAGCAAAGATACTCTGCTTTGAACTGCCATGGTCAATACCTTTAGGCTGACAGTTATCTGCTCCTAATTTAGCTTTTTTTTCTCTTTCTGGAGCCCAGTTCTTCCACGACTGCTGCAGTTGTTGTGCTTGATTTGGAAAGCCCAAAAAGTACTTCCACAACTTTAGTCCCACAACTTTAGCAGGTTACAGTCACGATTTCACTGCCTACTGTCCATTTCAGGCTTGCAGCCATTAGAGGGCAGACCATAACAAATTGTTAACGAATGTATTCAGTCTCACCAGCGTTATTTTCCCAATTAGAAATCTTAAGAGACTAATTTTCAGCTCTATTCTGAAGAGAGTAAGTCACAATAGCAGTGCAAAGGCTGGTGAGGCAATAATTTTAGGGTTTTTTTTTTTTTGCTAGTTTCTTCTAATTCTGATGGTACAGATTACATCTCCAGGATTTTTCCTTTTTTAGTTCTTCTCTAAGTCATGATGGAGCCATTTTTGTTAAAAAGTATAAAATTTTCACTTGTGCCACTGTTATAATAACTGAACTCTGTTGCATCAGGGACCGCTTTGGAAGGATGGACATTTTTGTTCAGTATATAATTGATTTTATTCACCACACTGGTTTGAGTCTGTGTTCTGGATTTGTGGGGAAAACAGTGCTGGTAACACAGGGGTGTTTAACAGGCCTTACACAGAGTCAAGTCCTTCTCTGCTTCCCACTCCACCACACTTCCAGGAGGCTGGGAGTGCACAAGGATTTGAGAGGGAACACAGCCAGGACAGCTGACCCCACCTGCCCAAAGGATATCCCACCCATTCTGCTTATCAGTAACAGCTGCAGGGAGAAGGAGGAAGAGCAGGATGTTTGTCACCGCTACGTGTGATGGAGCCCTGTTTTCCTGGCTAAACAGCTGCCTTCCCATGACAAGTGGTGAATGAATTCCTTGGTTTGCTTTGCTGGTGTGCACAGCTTTTGCTTTATCCGTTAAACTGTCTTCACCCACAAGTTTTCTCACTTTTATCCTTCTCTCCCCCATCCCACACCTCCAAGTAAATGTCTGGGCGGTGCTGGCCAGAGTTAAACTATGACAAAGGGTTAATGTGCATTCAGATAATCTGTCATTTCTCTCTCTTTTCATTAGGGAAACGGGCTGAGTGAGACACTGAAGGAGTTATGAACATGATTCATTAGTGACTCTAAGGAACAAAAATTAAAGAGGCAGGAGGAGGATAGATAATAATGAATTGCAAGTGAACAACAGCACGATTTTCTTACCTACTGGTCTAAATAACACACAGCACAAATGTGCACAATGGTCCCCTTATATACATTATTGCTCTACTAAAATCCAAAAGCCTTTTCTCCCACCTCGAAATTCTTTGGTCTGGAATTATGCTAGAACATTTGAAAGAACAGCATGAAACTATAATAAATACAGATGTGGATTATTACTATATATTTTCAATAACTGAATGATTCTAAATCTTAATCTTGACCCAGATGAAAATAAAATAAAACTAGTGAAATTTATTCTTATTTATATGTTAGGATCAGCTAAGGAGAGAAGTAAAAGAGGGAAAATTTAATTTTTGAAAATGCACTGATCTCTCAGAACCTGAGGTCTTTGGAGTTAAGCCCACAGAGGAGTGGACCTCCTCTCAGCTGAGGTAATCCTGCAATAATTATCCATAAGGCTGGTTTGAAGGTTGATATCAACAAAAAAAAAAAGGTAGACTTTTTGAAAAAGCTAGACTGCAGGGAATGAATACAGTAGAGAATGTACAGTACACAGAGTCACCCAGAGCCTCAAGTAAACCAGCCAAATGAAAAGTATTTGTGAATTATTTTTCTAGCTGGTCTGCCAAAGGTCAGGAGAATTAGAGTGGCACAGGAAGGGACTTAAAGAGATTAGCCTGTCACCCTTTTCCTGCCCACTGGAAACAGTAGCTGCAGACAAGAGTTATTAATCTTCAACTGGACTTCTGTAAGTCACTATGAAGAGAGTCATGTCTCCACCACTGCAGAAAGCCAAGTCTGTCTCTACCCTCACTGCAATTTTTGGGACTAGTAAAGTTAAGGTAACATGTAACAGCTGAGACAGAGGGTCTTGACTTGCTCAGTAAACACCTAGGCATCACCAGAACCCCTAGCAACTTTTAGTTAACTTGAAGTTAGGAATCATGTTAACTGGACTGAAATAACCTGAAGAAAGCCTGTATCACTATCAAGGCTTACCCTTTCCATTAAACACTAAAATTTGAAAATTTTATTCTGTCTGAAACCTTTGCCTCTCTAAAGGGTGCTGATAACAAAACTATTTATATTTATTTTCACATTATAGAAACGGATGTTCTACCACCTAACAATCCTTTCATTGTTGTTACTGTATTTTCTTAGCAAATTCTTCATTGACAAGAAATCTTACAATATTTAGCCTCCGACTATTTCCACAGAGCTTTCCTTCTCCCCATGCATGAACTTAAAAAATCATCTTCCTGAAGAGCATAGAAGAATTAGACAGGTGATACAAAGACATACAGAGTCTGGGGGTAATTTCTGCCCCGCTTTGCTCTGTAGATCCTGCTTGTGTTAGCCAGACTAAATCCAAAGCCCAAAGTCTTATTCATAAACAGAAGTTTGCAAATTGCATGGCTCTGGTCACTTCCTAAAGTATGGAAATCCTAAAGTATGCACCATTTGAGCAGCATTTTTTTTTTTTAATTTCCTGAAGGACTGTGATCTTCCCTTCCCTTCCCTTCCCTTCCCTTCCCTTCCCTTCCCTTCCCTTCCCTTCCCTTCCCTTCCCTTCCCTTCCCTTCCCTTCCCTTCCCTTCCCTTCCCTTCCCTTCCCTTCCCTTCCCTTCCCTTCCCTTCCCTTCCCTTCCCTTCCCTTCCCTTCCCTTCCCTTCCCTTCCCTCAATTAGGGGATTATCCTACTTTCATTTTACCCTTCAGCATTTTTAGAAACTTCCTTTCTTTTTAGTAATCAAAGTGCTAAGAGAGACCACAGAGGGTTACCTCACCCGTGCTGAATCTTATTTATTCCCTTTGAAATCCATTTCTTAATTCTCTTCTGCTGTAGGCAAGTCCTTTATTTCCAGCATAATTCTTTGCATGAGAACAGATCAGCTGTTTTCTCTAAAGTGAAAAACTTTGTGCAGTAGTGGGTGAAAGATCTCCTCCTTTGCCAAGCACCATCTCTATTACTGCAACAACTTTTGTTTCCAGTTAGCCCCACAGAGGAGACCAGCTGACAGTGGTTTTGCTGGGGGATGGAGAAATAGCTGTTTGCTTTTCAAAGTTGTTAACACTTAACTTTAAAACATGCACTTTTATCCTGTAGTATTTAATCTTCTGGCAAGAGACTTTTTTTCCTGAATATTATTATCTTGTTTTTCAGTAGTTCTAAGACTTTTTATTCCATCCTGAAATCTAGGAATAGGCTTAATTGTCCCTCAGAAAACACCTCGTGTGTAACAGTGTAAGGGTTACAATGCCTCTGCTCTCCCCCATTAGCTCAGGGCTATCACCAAAGACAAGAGTACTCCTTCTACAGAAACTTGCAGGCTACACAGAGAAACCATAACAAAGAACTTGAAATAAATGAAGGGCAAACCTGCATGGAAAGTGTGAGCATAACTTATCACCATGTTTGCCTCTGTTATCCTTATCCAGGGAGCAACACTGGCAAGAGCCTGACCTAAATCTCTGAGCCAGGATGCCAAAAGAGCCAAACAGTCAAGTCTTGTCTGGAACTTCTCTCCCTCGATGTGACGGGGGAGAAAGTTGGAAGAGTAAGAGTGAGAAAACTTGTGGGTAGAGATAAAGACAGTTCAGCAGATAAAGCAAAAGCCATGGATGGAAGCAAAGCAAAGTGAGGAATTCATTCAATATTTCCCAGGACAGGGGTTCAGCCATCCCCAGGCCAGCAGGGATGTCACACATAATGGGGACAGGTGAAGACAAACCCTATTCCTCTGAATGCTCCCCCTTTCTTCCTTCTTCCCTGGGCTGTTACTGCTGAGCACAGTGTCATATGGTGTGGGACATCCCTTGGGTCACTTGGGGTCAGCTGTCCAAGTGTGTCCCCTCCCAGCCTCTTGTGCCCCTCAGTGTCCTCGCTGGTGGGGTGGGCTGGGAGGCAGAAAAGGCCTTGACTCTGTGTCAGCCCTGCTCAGCAATAATCAAAACATCCCTGTGTTATCAGCACTCTTCACAAATCCAGAGTATAGCCCAAAACCAGCTACTGTGAAGAAAATTAACTCTATCCCAGCCAAAAACAGCACAGCAGAGTGAGCCAGAAGGTCTAGATTTTGTTGTGTGGCTGCTGCAATACCTCTGACAGGGAAATCTTTCCCTCTGAATGAGTTAAAAACCTTTTTGCAGTCAAAAATCATTCTTGCATGTACCTGCTCACTTTCTGAGCTTGTCTTCAAGTGTTAACACAGCACTGCTCTCCTGTTTGTTTGGTTTTTTTTTTGCCTGTTTATGCCAGTTTATGCCAGCCATTTAATGGAAATCTTCTAATTTTTCAAGGAATTCTTTGTTAAACACATTTGTGTACGACACTATTTTTTTTTTATCCCTGCAATAATCTTTTCTCCTTGCTTTAGTTCTTGTTATTGGTGTTTATGTAAAACAATCAAATTCTTAGCTTTCATTCTTCAGCTTGCAGGAATAAAAACAAGTGTCTAGGGGTGTATTCTGTTTCCTATTTTAATTTCCATTTTTATCTAGATTTCCTTTGACCAGAAATTATATTTTGAGTATGTTTTTACTTTTTTTTCTAATATAGGGAATATATTAAACTTTCTTTTAGTATCACTTTGGCTCAGGATCAATATTTCAACTACATTCATAACTTTGATATATAGCATTTGTCTGGCAGAGAGTATAAGAAGCAATATATTATTTTCCTCTAAAGAAGAATGGGAATCTGATCTGGAGATCACGCGCTAAGCGGTGGTGAGGATTTATTTCAATTCCCCTAAGAAACCTGTTAGTATATAATTTGTTGTGTAGGATTTATTACCCTCCCAAGAGATTTCACTCAATGTGTAGGAGCACCTCCCCGGTGTACCCAAGGCGTGGATGGGTTTTCTTATTAATATGGCACAGAGTTGCCCCACTACTCCCTCGGACATTTTCAGTCTTGGCTTTTACTTGTCTCCATTAACTTTTCCGAAGCAAGATCAATATGCTGTATCCCTCTGCTTTGATTACACTACCATATACAGATTTATCTTTATTAAAAATGCAGCCAAAGTCATCAGTAGTACCTCTCATGGTCACAAATCTTTAAACATGGATCCTTTAAAGGATTAAGTCCCAATAGCAAATTCTTAAGACACATTTTATTTTCAAAAACTTTCTTTTTCCTATATGCATAGCCACTATATAGTTCATTGTTAGCATTCTGTGTAGACATTAAAGTCTTCCTATCTGTATAGTATAATTACTTTAGTTTTATAAAGTAATTATTTAAAAGGCACTTTGAATTTTTAACCCAACATATATCTAATACTAAGCCTTAGGGTAACTTTACCTATGTATATACTCAAGACCATCCTAACCACATCCATTATCTATTGAAATCTACATAAAAACTCCCTGTGAATTTGGTGAATATCAAATCAAGGAGATTTTTTCCTTTTTTTAATGATGTACACGGTCCTATCATTGGCTTAAACACTTCATTAGACATCTTATTCCCTCTTCTGCAAAAAAAGCACATGAAACACCAAACTCTTCACTTTAAAGGAGAACCAGAGATTTAAGAAACATTATAGAAGATAAAGTTAGGAACAAAGTAGGTCATGAGTGTTGCAGGTATACAGCATCTGTAGTGGATGCGTAAATCACAGTTGAATGGTTTCAAGGAAAGGTGTCTTCCAACTCTACTTTTTAATTACTGTGATTATTATTGAAATTATTTAAAACCCAACACTTTATTATCAAGTTCAGCGTTTCAGTTCTGTTAAAATCAAAGAGCTACCTCAGAGTTACAGAATTTGAATATGTCCTATTTTATGTATTAGATATATATATATAAAATGAATTAAAACTTTGGGCATGGAATCATAGAAACACAGATTATAAGGAACTTCCAGATATCACCTAGTGACCTAGTGCAGCCTGCCCTTTCAAGTAGGACTGTGCCTACACCAGACTGGTCAGTCACAGGTTTGTCTTAGCAAGATGAGAGGGCTTCCAATATCCAGAGAGGATAGAAATTTCACAACTCCCTAGAAAGCCTGTTCCAGTGATACTGTACCCTGATAGTGACTCCTTTCTCCTCATTTTCAAACTAATCCTCTGAAATCATAGTTTGTGGCCATTGTCAGAATTGTTATAGGATTGAAATTAATATTTAAATATATATATATATATATATATTTGGAAATTATTAAAAACTCCTTAAAAGCCAGAGTGAAGACTATGCATGCAGAAAGCATGACCAAAGATGTCTAGGGATAAATTATGACCTTTGACAATGCTTCCTTCTCCAGTCACTTTTCTGTTGTCCACACACAATTTCTAATGATGTACTGGAAGTCACTCCTTGTTTGATTTATTTTTGAAAGCAAAATCTCACTCTTCCTGCTTCAGTGTGTTTCCTACAAGTATTTTTATGATGAGCAATGGCTTCATATGAGTGACGGAGTTGATTGAAACAGCAAACATAAGAATCTCAAGTGTCAGAATTATTATATGCATATTATTATATTAACCTATATGCAGCCACAGTTAGTCCATTCTTCAGCAAAGAGTGAGAACCAGATGAGTTTGTTTTCGACAAAATAATGCCAGAATGAACAAATCCCATGGCAGAGGATAATTTTGGAAAAAGAATTTGGTCATCACAAAAAATTCAAGCAGAGATGCAAACGAGGTCAAAAATTAGCCTAACATGGTTGGAGCAGATCTTGGTGTCTTGAGCAGAGCAGAAAGCTGATAGAGAAAGGTCTCTGAAAGAAACCACTCCTATGGCTTGCAAAGACTCTTCATACAAGGATACTGATATTGCTCAAATGTGTCAGAGCAAAAGGAAAGGCTGCTTAATTTTTCCACAAAAATATTTACCTCAGTGTAATTGCAATGGCAACTGTTAATGAAATAAAGCTATTCATCCCTGCCATCATAGCCCAGATTAAATGGCCCTAAAATCACTGAAACAGCATTTCTATGATTAGGTTGATGGGTATTTACAGTCCTTAATGAAACATTATATAGTCATTTGTGCAAAGCATGAGCATATTGTGTACAGAAATTGTCACATAGCCAAGTTAAAATTATCCAAGATACAGATAGGATCTCAACAGCATGCCATGCTATTAAAAAAAAAAAAAAAAAAAAAAAAAAAAAAAACAACCTAAAACAAAACAATTGAAAATCAAAACCCTGCAAAAAAGTAATAATTTTTAAATTTGGTAATTATTTTTCTTCTATATACTTGCATAAAATGTTTTAAAGCTTACTTAATAGCAACCTTACAGAATGTTGTTATTATGTTGCCTTTTAGGTAAGGTATTACACTGAAAACAAAGGAAAAACCACCCTGATTTTCTATATTCAGAGGTAGCAAAACTGACTAATCATGCCAGTTTATCCCTGGGACCTCTGATTTTCCTTTTTCCCAGAGAGTGCACTTTTCATTTTTTAGTTGCTGTAAGGTTATTACAAGTTTTATAATTCCTTTGAGACATGACAAAGGCCACTTTTTCTCTACCATGTGGATTGCTCCTCCGTTTTTTTGCTGAATGCATATTTTCTGTACAGTGACTGAACTGTGGCCTGTGGATGTCAAAACACCCAGATATGGGGAGGATGAAGAGTTGTCTGTTGCATTTTTATTTTGATTAAACAGAAGAATGTTGAAATTGTTTGTCTGCTTTCCCCATACCCTTTTTCTTCAGCTGCAGTGCAGTAACTCTGCTTTCTTTAGCTCTGTCCTGACCCTGCCATTGGTTGTTTGAATTCCAAATTAGGACTCAGATTCAGGTAAACATCCCTAAACACATGTCAAACTTTGAACTACATGTCTAAGCTGTTATAGTCAAAGGAGAGACTGCTGTCAGTAGAGCCTGAATAATGTGCCAGCTCATCCTGGAGTAAGTACCTGATTAATTTATTCAGGGGAATCCCTCCCCAGCTGTCTGCATCTCCCACTGGCCAAAGTCTGGTATATGTTTTTATGTGTCCAAACCAAAGAGCTTGGACACTGCCACTTGACTCTTGATTTCATCTCTTGAGCTCAGTCTATAGGGACTTGTATATTAAGTGCAGGAAAGTCTTTTTTCTGTGTTTGGTGACAGCTAAGACAAGATCATTCTGCCTACAGCTGATCAGAGAGGAGCCAGCTGGCAGCCAATATCTCTCCTTTTGATTTCTGTACAAATTGCTCAACATAGCCTGGCCACTACTATTTAGGCTTCCAAATCCTAACTCAGATCATAACATTCTGAGGTCTTTTTCTATGTGTGGGTGGTGGATGTTTTGTGACTGCCTTACCTTCCTGGAATAAAATATTCTCCCTGAAAGCTTTTTTATGTATTACAGATGATAAACATTTGTCTAAAAAGATTCTGGCCATGCCTCCATTTAGTTAGTTTTCCCAGATATTCTAAGAATTAGAGACATCATAGTGTGTTAAGTGAGAGTAGAAATTACCAGGAGAAACCTTCTGAAATCTTTTGGACAGTTTCAAGCAAACCCAACATGTGTGCAGCTGCATAATGAAATGCCATATTCTTTGATTCAAAAAAGTCTGTCAGCAAATTTTTAAATCCATATGAACTAATTGAAAATATATAACTGTAAAATTCTGAAATAAGTCCTTAGCTACTGTAAATATTTTTTTGATATTGAGTTCAGCAGTCTGCTGTTATGGCTGTTGAGGTCTAGCTGGGAGGTAAGACCAAAGCAGTGATCTGAGGTTACATCTTGTTTATTGTCAGAGCACTTTACAGCCCAAAGAACTTGCTTATGATTTGCAGAATTTGCAATAAGCTAATTCCCAGATTGACTACAGGTTAACAAAAGCAACACTGCTTCAAGCAGCATAGTCAGCACCTTGTCCCTGAAATTATTTTACAAATACCTAAAAACCCTCACAAAAAATAACCTAAATGTGATGAGCTGCCTATCTGAGATTTCACAAAAAATCCTAAATAAAAGCTTTGCCAGACCCTTAGGTTTGTTAGTATATCAGTGAAAATGAAACCCACTGCTCCTCTAGACTGAGTGCTTCAGTGCAGTACTTTTGGAAAGACGCGACCGCTCCCGGCACTCGCATGGGAGCAAATGGCGTCTGACTGCCGGCGGGATAGGGCTTTATAGAGGGGCGGGGCGAGAGGATCCACGGCCTGCCGGCCAATAGGGGCGGCTGCCGTGGCGGTGACGTCAGCAACAGCGACCAACCAGAGAACCCCGCAGGGGCGGGCACCGAGCCAGAGCGGGCTGAGCGGGACCGTGTGGCTCGGGGCGGCCAGCACGGGGTTTCCCGGGGCCGGACGGCAGGGTGCTTACAGGAGCGGCACAGGGGTAAGAGCCGGCAGCGGGCAACATGGGGCCAGAAACCGCGGGGGGAACAACGCGGGGGAAACGCGGGATTACAGCACTTGACTTATTTTAACATAAATTAAAAACCCTAATCTAAACCCAAACTCCGGGATGCAACATCTCCCCGCTTAATAAAATATAAAAAGAAAGCAGTGGTGTTGATTCAGTCTCTCAAGCGGTGGCCTCTTCTCCCAGCTTCTTCTGCTGCTGCAGCTGCGGTGACTGACTGCTACGCAGGTGGAGAGGGCCTGAAGATGGTGCTGGGGTTGGTTCTTTTCTGGGTGTTTAGGGATAGGGAAACTGGGAGGCAACTTTATTACAAACATGGGGATTTGGGACACACACAGACTGGGGCTTTGGGGAAAAACATTTTTTAAGGAGATTGTAGGGTCCTTTTTCTTTTGCGTCGCCTGCGGTTTGATGCAACCCCCGATTGGTGGGGTCATCTGCCACGCTCAAAGGCACCCTGATGTTCTGAACTACCACCTGCACAGTTACTTGATAACTCACAGCTCCCCTTAAGGTGCTGTGGCCTGCCTTACTTTTATCTTCACGCGAGGCAGGTGCGCGTTGTTTCTTCAGTTTTTTGGGGGAATGGGATCTCCCTCCCCCCCTCTCCCCCCTCCCACTGTCCCTGGGGGTGCCCTGCCCAGAAACGGACATTGAACCACAAAATGTCCTCTCTGATTGCAGTGGAAGCACTGGCGTCTTGCTGGAGGCTGCTTCAGACCAGCGTTCTTTGGAGGCACGGCATCCAAGGCAGCAGTGTTCATGGATGCCGCTTCCAGGACAAACTTGTCCTGAACCTCCAATCTCTCTACATGCCTCTCATCTGTCGGCTCGACCCATTCCACGGAACCTGGAAAATGCTCAGAAACCCACATCCCCCTGCTTCCCTCCCTCCCGGGTCTCCGGGAACCATGGGAATGTGGAGGCAGGGGCTCCGATTCCCCCCCCTCTCCTTTTCCCTCCCGCCCAGACGTCTGGGGCCCATGGGAACTTGGAGGTAGGGGTTCCCATCCACCCCTCTCTCCTCTTCCCTCCCGCCCGGCTCTCCGGGGCCCATGGGAAGATGGGGGTAGGGGTTCCCGCTCCTCCCTCCCCCCCCTTCCCTCCCGCCTGGATCTCCGGGACCCATGGGAAGATGGGGACAGGGTACGGGCAACAGGACGGGGGCTGCCTCCCTCAGGCAGCGGGGTGGAGATGGCAGAGCTCTCCCTGGTGGAGGAGGGTGGAGTCGATGACTCAGCAGGGACGACATGCAAAGGACTGGAGGGAACACCCACACGAGGGAAAACAATGGGTGAGGGAGTAACCTGACCTCCCGAGGGGGCGGCGCCCACGCCCACAGGGAGGCAGGTTGGGGTTGGGTCAAAGGCGGGGACACCAGGAACAAAGAACAGAAAGGGGTTGTGGGAAGAAGAGACCCTGCCATGTGGCCGCCCTCCATCTTGGGAAGACAAAGGGATCGACCACGTGGCCTTGGCCTCCTCAGAGGAACAAAGAAAGGGGTTTAAAGAAACAGAACTGCGCGGGGTACCGCCGAAACTGGGATTTTCAACTGGGAAAAAGGGATTGGAAAAGGGGTTTAGGGTCGTGGCCTCAGCGAATCGACCGATCTCGCTAAGGCGGGGACGCCGGGGTGGCTTGGGGGATCCAGGAGCATGGTCCACATTTGTGGAGCTGCCCTGCGTCTCAGATCGACGGGGTGCCCCCCCTCGCCCACCCAGGTTAGGGGAAGAAGGGGTAGGAGAAGGGGATGGGGAAACAGATTCAGAGGGAGTAACAGATTTTCCGGATGGTTCTTTCCTTTCCCCAACCGAGTTTCGCGCGGGGTCTGATTTTACTACATCTGTGATCAACAAATGGAATTTAGGGAAGCAGTCATCTATGGAGGGATCCCTACCGATCCCCTCTGCTAGCCTTTTTCCCACTTGCTCCCAAAATTCTGTTTTGCGCGCGTCCTCGGTAGACAGACGGGGGAAAGCAAAGAACAACCACCGGACAAATTTCTTAACTAAATTTTTTGGGTAGGGCCCTTCACCAAAAGGATTTCTTTAACTTGGGAATAAAATTCCTTTTGTTGGGCAGATAGCACGGTCCCCATGCTTCTTCCACCCAAACCACCTCACCCCTGGGGCAGTAAAAAGGAGAAAAAAAGCAAAAAAATGCAGGCGACTCCAGCGGCTGCCGTTCGTGCTGCACGCCACACGTCCCAACCTCGGGAACACGGCCAGCCCTCCCCGTATTAGCTGGACACGTTTCCACGACTAATACTTACCAGACTGAAGTCTCTGCAAAGCAAAGCTGCCACCAGGGTCCGGGAGTCCCGGGAAGTGTTCTTTCTTCTGCCCTCCTGGCTGCGAAAGTTTGCACTTCCTGTCCCACGCGGGACACACTGTCTGGTCCCCTGTGGGCGACGGAGACTTCACTGACGCACTTTGGAGAGCCCCTGCTCTCGGTTTCCGTCCGGCACGGAGCTGTGGTCCGGCGCGGACCGCTGCCCACTCTGGCTTGGCGGCGGCGCTCCCCCCTTGGCGGCGGCGCGGTGAACCTCCGTCCACACGATCAGCTCAGCGCTGGCCTCGGCCCCACGTTGGGCACCAATTGCGGCGTGGGTTTTTGCTCTCCCCGGCTGCACGCGGCTCTTGGGAGCCCGGCTGTGGCGTAGCTTCCACGTGCTGCCGGGGTTTGCTGCCGCGGGTTCCCGGACACGGCTCCGTGTCTCGGGCGCGTGGGCTGGCCAGTCTCTGTTACCGTGCGCTAGGGACCCGGCAAAGAGGAAGGAATTTGTCCATTTACTCCGTGCTTGGCAGGAACGGTTTATTGGTCACACATGGCGCGGTTCGATGGAAAGACACGACCGCTCCCGGCACTCGCATGGGAGCAAATGGCGTCTGCGTGCCGGCGGGATAGGGCTTTATAGAGGGGCGGGGCGAGAGGATCCACGGCCTGCCGGCCAATAGGGGCGGCTGCCGTGGCGGTGACGTCAGCAACAGCGACCAACCAGAGAACCCCGCAGGGGCGGGCACCGAGCCAGAGCGGGCTGAGCAGGACCGTGTGGCTCGGGGTAGCCAGCACGGGGTTTCCCGGGGCCGGACGGCAGGGTGCTTACAGGCGCGGCACAGGGGTAAGGTCCGGCAGCAGGCAACATGGGGGCAGAAACCGCGGGGGGAACAACACGGGGGAAACGCGGGATTACAGAACTTGGCTTATTTTAACATAAATTAAAAACTCTAATCTAAACCCAAACTCCGGGATGCAACAGTGAGATCATTCCCATTTTCTATTCATAGAAAAAAAAAATATTGGTGTTAAAATTTTTCAAAAAGGGCAACAACTCTAATTCTAGTTAAATCTCTGTCTATGTTGAAAATTAGGAAATTGTCAGTACAATAATATTTTTTGAGATAAGAATATGCAAAGGTGAAACACACCAGTGTTTCAAAAGAAGATAAGCACAGGAATAAAGGGGCTTCCTCTCATTAGGAAATGAAACTTTGACATCATTGCATGTCTTGTAGATTTAATAAAAGACAAACAGAATTTCTGGGAACTGAAGTGTTCATGCAAACCAGGACAACATACTTCCTGCTGATTTAGAAAAGCTGCAGGAGAGAGAAAGGTGAAAATCAAGGAAAAAGTTCACGAGGAGGCATCAAGACTACCCAGTAAAGCCAGAGTGGCATTTTTAAACCCAGTGTTGCAGAATGTGCATCATAAAGTAAGATAACAGAGAGAAGTACCTGGGGAAGCTGCTCCAAGCAGTTCTGTCCTGTTGGCCATTGTGCCAGAGAAGATCAGAGGTGTCTCACTGACAGAAGGTGTCAGTGGCCCTCAGCGTTTGTCCTGCCCATGGATAAAGTTCTGCACTAGTATTAGGCAATATGAAGCACATGCCCAGGTTAAATCCATGAGTGGCTTACTCATTTTCAGTTTTATACTCTCCCAACATACTTCTTGATGGCTGAAGATTTTTTTTTTTCTCTTGCCTGAAACAGCCTCAGCTTCCTTCATGAACCCATCCTGGTTCCAAAAACATATGTTCATCACTTTGCCCTTTGTCACTTTTCTCAGCATGGCTTCTATACAGCTTGATTGACACCATGGCCCTACTCCCATGATCCCAGTCTGCCTTTTCCTGCCATACTGTCTCAGCTGGGGGCATTTTTACTTGGACAGGTGTTCTGCACATACAGTGAAAAATAAAGGTGCTAGATAGGCCAAACATTGGCTCATCATGTTCTGATGGGATGAGCATATGGGTTTAAAGACTACTTTTGGTCCTACCAATAAAAAGCAAAGTAGGAGAATGGCCTTTCCATCCCTGGATCATACAGCAGAGCAGAGCAGAGCTCTTTGTAGTAAATTCCAGGAAACTTGTAACATGTGTAGTTAAATGTTTTTTTTATCACTGCACGCATCATGTGGACTTTGTTCTCTGATTAAATTCTTGTCATTCTCTATTCTTCTTTCCCCATTTCTTTGAAAATTATTTAGAAAAACAGTTCTTGAAAATTTAATATTTGAAATCTTTCATCCAAAATATAGGTGATGTCTCTTAATAAAGTCTGAACTAGTTCCCTTATTCTCTGGAGAATATAAAAAAACCTGGAGATGTTACAGTAGAAGCGAAGTCAGTGATTCTGATCAAGTAGCAAGAATACACTGTATTTTTCTCAATAGTTCTTATTAAAACTTGCTTTAAGATGGGTTTTTTTTTTTTGGGGGGGGGGGGAGGGGGATTAATGATGCAGGAGATCAGAATTCCAGGAAGGCCTTAATCTCTGTCAAACAGGGAATCAGATTCCAGGTGTAATTTACAGAGACTGAAGATCTTAACCCAAAGTATTCAGTGGTCTAGAGGGTTGCTGCCCAAGACCCGGATCCCCTGTGTCTCAGAGCATATTCTGCAATCCTGTGGAGTCATCAGATGTGTCAAGTGGCATTGGAGACCTTTGTTCCCTGATGATGGATGAAGGGGTGTCTGTAGGGCCTGGCTTGGTGACAGCACGTGGAAGAGCAATGATTCATTCTGCTCAGGTCACCAGGGGGATAATTTTAATAGGGCCACTCTTGCAATCAAAGCCCGGGCTCATTTAAAAACCTATGCTTTGAGACATCCATGTTACAGTAATGATATCTCTCCCAGAGCTTCATGGAAATGTCTTTTCCTGTCCTGCCTGGTAACTGTTTGCCACCCAGTGGCACACCTTTCACCCTGCTTTCTGTCAGGGACATCTTCTGGCCAGTGGTAAGGGCACAGCAGGGCCAGCATCAGCATGGACATCTTTCCCAGGCACTGGAGGGAGCTGAAGAAGGTTATCATCAATACAGAGGGGTGGGAACAAGTCTTCCTGGAATGATATTTTAAATCAAATTAAACCTTTATTGTGACATTTTCTGAGACATAAAAAAAAAAAATAATAAGAAAGTAAATGCACTTTAAAAATTTAGGCTGCTGCTATGATACATGCAAATGAACCAAATCCTCTCTACATCTGACATATTTGCATGTTGTGCATCAATAGGCTTTGAACTAGAGTTGAGGTAAACAGAATAGATTGACAAGCTTTTCATTACATTAAAATATTAGATCATAGATCTGTATTTAACTGGTAAGTTCAGAAATATGACACAATGACAAATATCACATGTCATTTAGAGCCTATTTATTGGGAGTTGTTGGATGTTCTCTCTCTCCCTTTAGCTTTTCATTCAGCAAAACCCCAAATTTTGAGGCAGGTAAAGACTTCAAATACTCTATGAATGTTAGCAACATAAACCTTAGTAAAAAAAAAAATCCTTACAGGTAATTACATAACATCACAGATGGCAGAATGGATCTGTAAAGAAGCTACTTGCTTGAAGGCACTTATCAGTTTCATAATACAGTGCACAAGTGTTCATTCTTTATTCAAACTGAAAGAACGCTGCCAATTTATTGTGTAACCATGTTCTGCCAGTGTCCTCTGTAATGACATGGTTTTGTTTTGTATTACAGACTCCTTCATTACTTGCCTTTTCCATTATCCACATGTTGTCTGCCAATGGCAGAGGCAGAGCCAACATGAGGGCTGAAGACCATATTTATCTCCCAGTTCACAGGTTTTTGTTTCTTGATGGTATTTTTTTCCTGAAATTTAATTTTTTAATTTAACATACAATATTATTTACCACAGAGTTAAGCAGTGAGGGTTTCTGACTGAGAAAAAATGGAATTGAGAAGAAAGAGTGTTAAATTCCTTTTTCTACCCTGGGAGAATAGAGCAATTTAAAGTGCTCTCATACCATCATAATGTTAATTTCCCCCCCAGTGATTTCTGGCATCTGGATCTGTTCCTCCATGCAAAGGAGTTTTACAGAGTAATTTGTCTCATTAGAATTTTTATTCCTGAAATGTGAAAGGAAAATATATATACATAGTATCTGGCTAAATATATTGATGTATAGAAATATAACAACAGATAGATGTAAATTTGTTTCATAGAGTCAAGTATATCTAAAAAGTATTAATTCCCAAATTTAACCAGAAAGTAAGAAATTTGATCTGCAGTTATCTTTAGGACCTCAATTTTGCCTTCTTGTGTATAACAGTTACGATTCAGTCCTGCAGGAAACTGGAAAAATGGTAACAGGATTTCTTGAAAAATGTGATGCTTTTTGGATTGGAGGATGAAGGACATCTTATAGATTGGATATTACTGCCTTTTTCACTTGCTCAAATAAAGTTCACTGGTGAAAGCACTTCTTAAATGAAGAGTGGAGCTGTTGAAGCTGCTTCAGGTAGAAATAAAATCAAAAAAAAACCCAACAAAAAAGCCAAACTTTTCTATATTTTTTTTTATTTTGTACAGCAATAGGAGACATTGCTAAAAAATACTAAATACTTTACTACACCAGAAAAATATGTAATCCTGCATGCTTTTCAACTGTATTGGACCCACATGATCTGTTGTGGTCTGCCAGTATGTGAAGTGCTGCAAGTACTGCCCAATGTGACTGCAGGATCTGCAACAGATGCCAGTGACAGAAACCAGATTTCTGTGTGCTTCAATATGAAACATTAATGGCTTGCTGAGAAGGACTGTCTTGTTTATGTTGGGTTTTTTATACATAGTCTATTACATTTTACAAGCTGCCCCTTGATATTAAACCCTCTGCACTTAAATTGTAGTTATTCTATGAATAACAGCATTCTGATACAACATTTAGAGAAAGTGTGTCTGTGTATGCACACTTTTTGAAAGACAACATCCTTTGTATCTCCTTGCACCCTTCAGGTATCATCTAAAAAAGAAAAGTTAAGGAAATGATGAAAAACAGGAAAGGAAAAAGGCAGTATCCCCTATCTACCTTTCAAACAGAGAATTTTTTTAATATTTCTGACACATTTAATTAGAGAAAAAAATAGTTCTAAATTATGTTACCTGTTTTTTTTTTTTGTAATTCTTGAAATTACCTTAGATCAAAAAGTGTATTAAAGATCCCTAGATGTGTTTGATATAATCAGAGCATAGTTATTTAAAGGTCTCAGTGGACTGCTAGCCTATCTAGATAGAATTATATTTTGCAATCCCTGAAGAACAAAGTCCGTCAAGTACTTAAAAAGCTAGAGTTGAAGGACTATACTTCAGCTAGGGCAAGCGTAAGCTAAAAATGGCTAAACGTAGGCATTTGGGAAATGTGTCAATCCTGACTGCTCAAAAATAGAAATAATTATGTAAATCTTGACTCCAAACCAGAAAATGAGTGAGTTAGAAAGGTTGTTGAGTATGGTCACATACTTCAGTAAATTAATTCAATCTCCTGTCAGAGATTAGAGATCCCTTATGAAGGTGCTAAAAAGATAAATTGCTGAGTAGCAATTTGGGTCAGACCAACTTAGCTCGTTCAGTGCTGGGAAAGTGTGGGGTAGAACACTCTGCTCTAAATGTCTAAGCACCCAGGCAGGCAATTACAGCCTCTGAAGAGCATCAGGAGCAGCGAGGCGTGGTTACTTCCCAGACCTGCTCACAGTGAATGCTCACCCTTAAAACAGCTTGGGCTGCACATGAAAAGAGACTTTGTAAATTGGAAAAGGGAGATGGAAGGACTATGATACAGGTGTCCATTTTTCTTCTGTAATAGCTTAGATTTATTTCATGGTTTATGGACAAAGGCTTACTTGAGGGACCTCTAGTTGTTCCCACCACAGAAAATTAGAACATTAATTCTGAGATCAGTAGGAAAGAAAAAAAAACACAATCTCTTTCTGCATTTTATGATTTGATAAATATGGCTTCTTAGGAGTAGATACTGTTTTCACCACTGGGATCCAACTCCCACTCGCTCAAAGAAAGGTGGAGTGGAGAAAACATTTGTGGCATTTTATAGACATGACTTATAAACAGCATTCCATGTCTCATATGTCTGAAATAAGGCCTTATGTTCTTCAGAAGGGAATTTTCAATGAAATCACTCCAGTTTCTGAGTAGCTAATGGAGTACTGTGTCCAGGTTTGCATTAAAAGACATTTTTGTCTCTAGTGATAGTGGCCAAACACTGGAAGAAGTTGCCCAGAGAAACTGTAAATCTCCTTCCATGGAAACACTCAAGATTTGATTGTGACAGGAAAACCTGGTAGGATTAAATCTTCTTTGAGGAGGTGGTCATATTACATGACATCAAGAGGTCCCTCCTAATCAGGATTATCTCTATGCCTCCATGGCATGCTAGAAATGCATTCTTTGTAGAGCTAAAATTGTCATGTGTATCCTGTGGATCACCTGTGTGATCTCACGTTCAGCTGGCCATGCTGGCTACCAGGAGGAGCTACAGAGATGAACCAGGAAGTGACTTTCTCTACAGCTGGCAGCTTCAACCCTCCAAAAAGTGGGCTTAAGTACTCATCACAGTTATACAAAACAGATTAAGGTACAACGCCCTCAAAAACCCCTATGAAATAAATGAGGATTTAGGATTTTGAATCTGAATGAGTAGGACAACAGCAACTTATATTTTATCTTCCTGGGATATCCCACCGATAATCTGGAAGGGCACAGGTCTGAACACTGATATATGATTGCCCACACTATGCACTTTTATCACAGAAGCAAGCTCCAGTGTTCAGGCCCTGGCAAACTCCCCATATTTAACAATGTTTGCCAAGCAGCTGCAAAGAGGTTCCTCTCCTATGGAACAGGATGTGTTTTGGAAGTGGAGCACTTAATCATGGGCTTGTCTTTCTATTACTTCCAGACAAATAGCATTAATTTTCACAGGTCTAATAAGTTGTCATTATCTAGCTGGTAAGGACATATCACTCAGAGCTGCCTCAGCAACAGGAGATGAAGTAGCAAACTCTGTCTCTATGCCATTAAATGGAGCTGCTAGCAAATGCCTGCTGTTCTGTGCAAGAATAACAAAACAAACTAACACCTTGTTGAAGCATTATAAAAATGTTTCATAGAACCGCCTGCTAAAATGTCAACCAGATTAAGTTTAACACATACTGATATAAAATTGTAATTTTTTAAAATTTCAAAGGTATAATTAAAGCATAAGGATTAAAGATGACTATGCAAGGTTCCATAATAAAACATAATAAAATATTGCAAGTATTCTGATAAATTAAGCTGTAAAAAATTTAATTTTTTTGTAAATAGTTCATTTCTGTAGTGCCAAAGTTATGTTTTCACACTGACAAGTAGGAAAATGATTTAAAATAAAAAATAAAAATCATAAGACTTTTTAAAAAATTATTTACAAGCAGAAGCAATTCATAATCATTGGTCTATTACTGTAAAAATTTAAAAAGTTTTTTAGAGTTTGGAGACAAAATACAACATCATCACATCACTCAAATGTATCCTTTCCCCAAACCTGGAAATTCTCTCACTTATTCTTCCCTTTTTCCTTTTTTTTTTTTTTTTTTTTTTCCAATAGCCTCTTTGCTCTTATTTTGCTTGCCTCTCACAGGTTACATCTATCAGGCTTTTTAAGTACCAGCCCTAGACAAACTAAATTGGCCCTCCTGTTGATATAGATTAAAGGTAGAGCAGTATGAATTGCTTTGCCTTAATCCTACTATATGCAGAACCAGCTCAGAGCAGAGCAGTGTATGGTTTCAGACTGATCAGAAAACATAACCTGAAAATGTTCCTGCATTGCTAAGCATCCTAGGACTCCTTATTGGAAACTATGAGAAAATAAGAGTTGTGTTCATTAAAAAATTATTTTGTAAAAAATCATTAGCACTATGAAGTATTCACTGACTTGTTAATATGTTAGTGCTACCCTGGAAAGCAAAGAAGCTGGAGTGTATTTGAAGAACCTGAAGCTCTGATTTTTTTTTTTTTTTCTTACAAAGAAAGGGAGTGCTCAGGAGCAATGAAAAAGCGTATTTTGGGATCAGGCAGGATGGAGGAGAGGCAAAATGGCTGCATAATATTGCTCATTCAAACTTTTGGGTTTTTCCATAATTTTTGTTCATCTTTCAGTTTATTGGTATTGTTTGCAGCCAGATATTTAGAGGTAGTGCTTTGTGAGGAGGTATTGAAAGAAGGTATGGACCACAGATTAGGCCAAGGAATTTGGAGAGCTGGAGGTGTATGGAAAGACAGCATAGATAAGAAACAAAGCATGTGATGGAAGTTGAAGGTAGGGTGAGTGAGTGGAGGAAATAGAAGTAACAGGAAAGAATCAGAGATGAAACAGGTAGGGGCTTGAAAAATAAAACAAAACAATAGGCACATGGAAAAGGGGAAATAATAGTGGTTTTGAAGAACATTTGGTCATGAAAAGCATTGAGACATCTGGGTGCTAAATTAGGGCATGTGGAGGGTTATTTATCCCATCATGAAAATCAGTAGGATGAGATGAGAGAATGCCTCTAGAGTTGCTCATTTTGCCTGGAGCACTTTTGACATTTCCCACTAACTGAATTTTTTCCTAATAGTATGGCCCCAGTCAAGTGAGATGAATGATTTCATAGGAGCTTTTTCTGCATAATGCACAATGGGAACATCCTTTGGGGAGGTTTAGGCAGTCTCTGTGCTTGGATGGTGAGAGGAGATGCATCCCTTTTATAGGATGTCTGCTATTTTTTTGCATATCGTTTGTCCCAGGTTTGAGCCAGATGTCCAGAGAGTAAAAAAGCCAGGGCTACAACAAAGACATTCCTGTCTGTGTTCTGTACAAGAATGATGTGCCATGTGATAGGGCTTGTCTGGGGGAAAGCCTTAGTGGCCCAAACTGCCTTCTCTCATTTTTCTGTCATTAGATCTAATTCCTAAGAATTCAGCTGTTTGTAAATATATTTATTCAAGCTGATTTCAATACTGCTATCTTTAGTGTAATGAAAGAACCTGAACAGAATGGATGCTGTGAATTGTATGCCATGGGGGAGCCCCTTAAGTTTCAGCAAAGAAGGGGTGAATGTCAATATCAAGTCTCACACAGAGTGTGTGCTTACATGTAGCTTGAGGCCTGACACCTGCTCAGGTGATTCAACAAGTTCACTTCCTAACAAAATTTTTTGTATTTTTATATTTTTCTGATTTTTATTTCTGTTCTTCTGCCCTTTTCCACTAAACACAAAAAGTTCCTAGAAAAGTTTTTGTTCTTTTGTTTGTTTGCTTTTTAATCAAGACAATGTCTACTAAAAGTCCAGAAGTAGCTGCATTAGAGAGTTCAGCAGTTTCAAAACCTAGCTCATAGTGGTACTGGAAGACCTGCCTTAAATGCTTTTACAACTCTCAATTCCATGTACTTAGGAATGTGTTTCATTAGTTAATTAGGTAAATAATAGCACATTAAGAAACATTAATTTTTATTTCATTGTAATGTCTTTGTTTTCTCTTTTTAACTAAAATTGGAGTAGTTTCTGTCTAGCCTTATACAGAAATCTCTTCATGTCACTTATCATTTTCCTTTTTCAGGTCTGGGCAATTTTAATGGTCATGGGCTATTTTCATGATAGGATGACTTCAGCTGAGCATGGAATTCCAAGTGAGAGTTCATAATTCTTTTCTCTACTGTGAAAATAATAGATTTCTTACTATTTTGTATCCTGTTCCCATTATCTTTATTTCTCCCCTCTAAGTTTTTAAGTCCATCTGTAATTCTAAGTTCAGCTGTAATTCAGCAATATAATGTCTTCAAATTATTTTATCCAGTGAGCATTGCTGTGCATTTCTCAACAGAGATTTTATCTGCAATTTTGTTACCCATTCACCTGCCTCTAAACAGCTCAGTCTTTTCCAGCTTTTAGTGAAATTAAATATTTTATGTTGGGTATCTATTTTCTGATCTTCCTCAGCCCTTTAATTAATAGCTAGCCAATAAATAATAACAAATAACAAGTTTTTAATGTCTCAGTTCCTTCTAGGCAGATTGGAATTTTTGCAACTCTCTTTAATCATTATTAGAATTAATAGAATAAAGTATGTAAAGCAAACATTTGTGGGTGGATATGTGTGTTTTTACATGGGTTTACATGTAGAAGAGTCTCTTCAAAATAACTTAAAACCCAGCTGGACATAAACCACCTGCCCAAGATGGTCCTGAGTAGAGCAGGAGGCCAGGCTAGGTGACCTCCAGAAGTTTCTGGTGACATGAACTATTTTACAGAGTAGAATCATAGCTTCATTTAGTTTGGAAAAGACTCTTAAGATCATCAAGTCCAAATGCAAACCACTCTGTGAATTTCACTGTTTGAGCAAATTACTTTCAAAAACAAATTTCACACTTATTTTGGTTAGATGAAAAAAGTTTGGTAAAAAGTGGAGTTTGAAATCAAAACATTGTAATTAACCACAAAGTTACTATTAGATTTTCAATTAATGTTATTTTATCACAGATTTTATCTTACCACTTTGGCTTGTCTTGAACTCATTGCAAAATCTCAAGACCTACATGAAATCTACATTATTTTCTACACAATTCTCCTTTTTCACTCCAAATTACAACTAAAGTAGCTCTTGATAGTTTGTGACTTTTCCTGAAATTATTTTCCTTCTTTGCCTGCAGCTTCTTTCCCAGGTCCTTTAAATCTGACAGAGACAACCAGCCTTAGTCCTACAGGGGAATTTTGCAAGTGTCCGCTGTTGGCTGAATTATTTAAAGAAATGGAAACAATGTTGAAAAGTTAAAAATAATTCTATATTCAGCTCACTTTCTAACATTTTATTTTAATATTTTACTCTCATATATATATTCATAAATCAGATTAACTTAAACTATTATTTTAAACATACTACAAGTTAATTCTTCTAAGATTTTCTCAGAAAAAACAATTTTGTGGGTCAACCCTGCAAAGCAATCCCACACAGCCATTCATTCTCCACCCTCCCAGTGGGATGGGGGACAATTTTCACCTTTGTGTAGAACAACTCTGGATGGGAAACTGGTCCCTGGGCTAATGTGAACAGATGTGTTTGAATCTGTGGTGTGCAGAACTAGGGTGAACCTGAGAAGGACTCTGTGCCTGGCTGGAATCACGTTGGAAAATTGTCCTGGTGTGAGGATGGTGGTGTATGGCCATGTCTTCCACCAAAAGCAGAGCAAGCTGAGGTGCCCTCCAGCAGCGAGGACCTGGAGGGAAGCAGAAGTGACAGACAACACCTGGTGACAGAAGGGACAGGGAATATTCATGTAATATTAACAAAAACATCTCAGTGCATATTTCATCCATAATTCATGTCCTTTTCTTGCTGCACTGAGAGATTCTGCTGCTGAGGTGGTGCTGGATGCTTCTGGATGCTGCTGATACTTGAACATAAAATGTGGTATGAATATGACATACCAGTATGGATTGATGCACTGTCTTGCCAGTAGGATGCCTTTTGTCCTATTATTTAGAATCAGCATTATTATCATTGATTATATTAATTTCACTTGAAGTGTGGAATCAAATGTTTTGTGAATAAAGGTGTCCCAATAATACCCCACAGCAAGGACTTGAATCTAGTGAAACAGATAGAAGGCTTCCTTCTACTGTCATCCAAGCAGGAAAGGAAAGTAATTTTTAATTATTTTATGTAGAAAGAAAAATGAAACAATGGAATCCAGTTCACAATTGCCCTATTGAAATCAATGTACCGGAGTCCAAAAGTCACTTATCTGGACTTAGTGGCTTCAAACTTCTTTCAAATCACTGATTTCTGAGAGCAGATGTAGTTAGGGAACCACTAACCAAAAAGATCACCTATTTCATAGTGATACAATGCCACAGAGGCAGTCACTGGGCTGATCTGAGGGCAATCTGTGACAGAGGACAGTGATTTGTGCTGAGGTCTTCAGCAATCCCAAGGAAAACAAGCTCCATCCCCAGCCCACAGTCAGGTCAGGAGAGCAGGCAGAAGTAGGCACTGGCAGTGGGAACTGGTTGTGAACCAGCTTTGGTTATTAATAAGATTACAGCTGTACTGCTTGTTTTGGTACAAGGGAAAAGATGGGCCTATGGTGATATTATCCAAACACTGGGAAAAAGACCCAAATATGTTTTGAGCATGCATCAAAAAAAGACCAAAAGGAGTAAATGTCTTTTCCTTCACTTGTACAACTTAACAGGGATTCACACGCAGAAGAACAGGTCCTTGACAGACCAAACCAGCCCCAAGATACTTTCCATGTTGTAACCTTTTATTTCCACCTCATCAGTAACTGATCTGCTGTGTGTCACACTGAATGCCATTGCCTGGACATAGAACACTGTAAGCAATTATTTGGTAATAAAACCCTCCCTACTTAATTTTATGAATAATGGCAAGACAGAGCTGTGACAAAAACTGCACAATTTACTACACTGTACTTACAGCTTCCCGTAAATTCTTGCTGTGGGTATCCTCTCTGGAACTTCACACAATCCCTTCTTCCTTCCCTGTGTTTTAGGGAGTTAACCTTGAGTTCCTTAAGAGAGAAATTAGAAGAAAAATTCCACCTCTAATTAAATAGTGAGAGAATTTTATAAATAGACATAGTTACAATTGTGTTCACTGAGACATTCCCCGAGCCTCTCCACTAACAGTAATTGTCTCACCTTAAACTGCTTATGCAGTTACCACTAATGTACATGTTCCAAAAGCTCCAGAGTGGGAGAGGGATTAGCCTAATTGGTGATAAGAGAAATTGTAGAAGACTCCATAGTTTGCATGTAAGTCTCAGAAGTATTAATGAACTGGTTGGTTAAAATTAGGTAGAATGTGGATCTTCATCCAGGCTAAACTACTTTTGGGAATTCAGTGGTTCATAATTGAAGCCAAAAGTCCCCCTTTTACAGATTATTACCATAATAATTGTCCTACATATAAATAAACAAAATGGAGTTCTTCAGCAGTGTTCTATACTGCACAAAGGGTGTGTTTCCTTTATATAATTTGTTAATATCAAGAATTTGGGTTTCTTTGAATTGATGATAGCGACAGCACATGAAAACGCAGCTAATAAATTCATTGGGTCCTACTTCCAGTCCTATTAATAAAATGTTTTGAAAATCATAAACTAGGACTTTGTGACCTCTTGATTTACACCCAGAAATGTGCTGTGCCTGGAGATGCTTCTTGCTCTGCTTTTACAGCTTTTTGCACCTTTGTACACCTGACACCACTACTCGGGGAACCCAGACTGGAGCAAGGTGGGGAGGAACGGATGGTGGATTCAATCAGTGGGATTCAACTCCAAATTCAGCAGAAACCAAATAAATAATTATGGACTGTAGAGTTTAGGAATAAAACCTTTGCAAACAACTCACAGGACAAGGGATAAAACTGAAAAAGGTTAGACTTAGAGTAGATGTAAGGAAGAAATTTTTTCCAATGACAGTGTTGAAGCTCTGGCACAGATTGCCCAGAGAGGTGGTAAATGCTCCATCCCTGAAAACACAGAGCCCTGAGAAACCTGGTTTAGTTGACTGCAGGAGGTGTTGGACTAGGTGATCTCTAAGGAGCTCTTCCAACCCAAACTATTCCATGATTCCATGAAATTCTCCTTTAGACAATATTTGAGATCACAGGAGTCCCCAGTAGCTCAGTTAATTCTACTTCACAAAGGTGACTTAATACTAAAAGTTATTGTTAGTTTAAGTAATTATACTTTTTATATCAGACATAAAATATTCTCAGAGCCTAACTAGGTATATTCATGAAATACCCAAGCCTCTATTTTTATTTCCCCACAGTAATACTCCCTAGCTTTCTCCTGGAAAGAAAACAAAAAAATCACAGATCTTGATGTTGCTCAACTTTCTGCATTTGAAGATGCATAATTAAACTAAATATTTCTGTATTTTACCAAAAGATCCTGACTTGGTAGAAACACTCAGAGCATATTTCACAGATTAGTCATCTGGAAAACATAACATAAAATTGTGGCTGTGATCTGCATTGTGGTGGGGAGTGGTATGAAAGTCCAGGACTTGACTTCTTTTTTGAGATGTTGGGGAAAGAGTTCAAATCATGGTCTCTCTTGGGGTATCATGTTATTACAAAATAAAAAGGCTCAGGAGACAATCATTGCTTCCAAGAAACAAGACCAAATAGCATAGAGTGACTATACTGCTAAAATGATAATTGTCCCTAGACAGTCTTACCAGTGCTGTGTGTCCCTTGGCTTTGCTCACCTTTTGTATTGGTCCTCAGCTGTCAATATTGGTTTTGCACGTTTTCAGTTCAAAGCATCTGAAATAACAAGAAGCTGTGTTGCAACATTCCAGAATGTTCCCATAACATGGTGCTTGAAGGGGTTGTACACCCTGGGATAGGGCAGGATGATGCTGCAGGTGTTTGAGGATGTCACACTGTTAAAATAGCACTGGGAAACTGTGTAAAACAGAGAAAGCCAAACTGGTTATGTCATTTAGACAGAATTTTGTGTGAAGACAGACCCTGGGAGAGCATGAAGATGCATTTTAGCTCTGGGAGTTCTAACTCAGGTGAACGATTCATTGTTTAGGAGGTAATTCCCAGGACAAGAAAAATTGCATAAATTCTTCAGAGGGAAATTTTGTGTCTGCTTGGTCCTTTGTTCTTGGTTGTTCTTTTCAAAAGTTACGATCTCTGTCCAGGCACTAATATAAGGAAGTCAACTGCCAAAGTTCAAGGGAATGATAGTGAATAACAAAACAGCAATTAGAAATTTCCTCTCTGGAAGGGGAAATAAAAAGAATTAAATGTTTTTCTAAGGTATAGTTATTGTTATTATTATTATTATTATTATTATTATTATTATTATTATTATTATGGATATTCTTAATTTTTAAAGTAATTTTACAAAACACTTCTATTAGTCAAGGTTCCTTGGTCACGACTGTTAGGGAGGTGGTCTGACAGCACTCATTGCCTCGAGGAAAGATTTCAGGGTCTGCTTCTCCAACTACCTTAGGTTCCCAGAATGTTCCTGACAGAGAACCAAGCAAATTCTGTAATTTTTAACTTCTTACTGTGTTGTACAGTTGCTGAATAAGGCTGGATATTCATAAAGGAAATTGCAGACCCCAGACAAACTCCCAGTGCAATCCCTTTCATTTAAACAGAATTGAAAAATACCACTAATGAGGTGCCAAATTAAGGCAGCAAGTGCTCATATACATTCCAGGCAGCTGATTATCTCTCATCAAGGTGCCTAAGTAATACAGTCCTCATAATGAACTAATGGATTTGCAGGTCCAGTTAACACAAAAGTTCAACCTCAGACAAGTTAAAGTTAATCAAGTACAAAAAGGATTAAATTAGTACATTTAAATTCAACTGACAGAGGCATTAGAGCTGTGCTGCGTTCCCTTATTTTCTGCTTTGGTGTTAAGTGTTGGGAAGAGAATGGCAGTTGAAGTATCCCACTCTTTGGGGACTTCATGCTTCAGTTCTTTACCACCCATGCATATGGAGCTGCTAATGACAGAGCAGCTACCCATCAGGGAATGCAATTCCACGTAGACATTTTCACCAAAATGGATTATTTCAGCCTCGTTGGTCACAGATTCTGTAGTTTTCCAGTGATTCATCTTACTATTAATAATGTCAGAGAATTTTAGGCCCTTGAATTAAATAATGATAAATAGGAGCCACTGAGCGAGCTCAGCAGAGGCAGTGCTGTTTATTTCAGTGTGAAGCTCTGTCAGGCCTGATAAATCGGATCCCTGAAATAGTTTATAAAGTACTGAATTGATGTGGCGGTTGGTGAGGGAGAGAATTAATGTTACGAAATAGGCCTGCAACCTAGATTTGATGAAAGCTGAGGAAAGCCTTTTATATAAATTCTGTGTCTGTGTAGGAAATGGTTGCAGTGAGAGGTGAAAGAGCTGCTCAGGGAAATAATGTGCTTCTGTAATCTCGGTGGGTACAGGTCAGGGAAGCAGGCACTCTGCGGATGCCGGCAGAGCCGGCGCTCTGCGGCGCTACACGAGAGCTGTGCCAAGAGGAGGGGTGGTCACAGGCTGCTCATTTATAATACCAAACACTGAGGACACATGCACAAAAGAAAAATGAAAGGCTTTTTAAAGATGCAGAAAAGGCTTTCGAGTTCCACATGGCTGTCTGTGCCAGGCTGCTGGGAAGGAAGGGATCCTTGGTGTTGCCCTCAGTAGTGCAGTTGCTATTGCTAATCTCTGGCTGAATTAATGGTTTCCTCTTCAGATCACTTCATAAAAATCCACTGGAAAATGCATGTTAAAATCATCTTCCACACAGTTCATAATTCTAGGTGGGTGCTTTCCAATTGTAGCAGATAGGATTGCTAGGAACGGTAGCCAGTAACAGAGCTGGCTGAACTGTGCGTGCTGGGACACACCCAGCTTTCAGGAAAAATATGTTACCCACAGAAATAGGAACTTTTCAAAGCTGCTTACTGATGGAATTGTGCACACAATTGCTGTTAAAGTTAGTGAGACCTGGTGAAACCAGATGTTGCAAGTGTTCAGTAATGTAGGTGCAATATTTCTGCACCAAGCTGAGGGGGAAAGATGACAACGTTTATCCAGCTGTTCCAGTTGTGGCAACACACCAGTGATGAACACCTTACTTACATGTTTTACTTATTGCTAGAGATTTATATTTTTATTTAAGTCTTTAAGTTCCTTTCTGAGATCCTGATGCATGGTCATAGAATCATAGAATATGCTGAATTGGAAGGGACCCATCAGGATCACTGGCCCTGTGCAGGACACCCCAAGAATCTCACCACGTGCCTGAGAGTATTGTCTAAAGGCTTCTTGAACTCTGTCGGGCTGGTGCTGGGGCCACTTCTCTAGGAAGCCTGTGCCAGTGCCCAACCACACTCTAGGTAAAGAAATTTTCCTGATATCCAACCTAACCCTGACTCAGCTTTGTGCCATTGCCTCAAATTCTGTCACTGGTCATGAGAGTGAAGATATTGGTACCTGCCCCTCCTCTTCCCCTCACAAGAAGCTGTAACTGCAGTGAGGTCTCCCCACAGTCCCCTCTTCTCCAGGCTGAACAAACCAAATTACCTCAGCCACTCTCCTCAAGCACAGATACTCCTCAAGGCCCTTCACCATCTTTGTGGCCTCCTTTGGACACTCTAATTTCTTAATGTCTTTTTCTATAATGACATGCCCAAAACTGCCCCCAGCACTTGAGGTGAGGCCTCCCCAGCCCAGAGCAGAGTGGGACAATCCCTCCCTTGCCCCATTGGCCATGCTGTGCCTGATGCCCTCAGGACAGGGCTGGTCCTCCTGGCTGCCAGGGCACTGCTGATTCCATTTTAACTGTCCACTGAGCACGACCCCCAGGTCTCTTTCTGCAGGGCTGCTCTCCAGCCTCTCATTCCCCAGTCTATACACACAGCCAGATTTGCCTCATCCCAGGTGCAGAGGAATTCTGTGGGTGGAGTTCAGTTCCTTATTCAGTCATTCTGCTGTGCTACATTTTGATTTTATATTTGCTCATGAGGACACCCTAAAGGGACAGAAGGAGGAAGGGCTTTTTTTGATGTCACTCCCTTTCCTGACACTGTGTCACAATACTAAGGGTCAAAGCAATGATTATTCATGTGGGTCATAGACTTCAAACCATGTGCTAGCCACAGGATGAGGCTCCTGGATAGGGGATGATAGTTTAACAATTCTGTATCTACTTCTTCCTACAAGATAGCAAAGGGAGAGAAATATGGTAGATGTTTATCACACCCAAAGGCATGTTCTAGGTCTCATTGTTAGTCCTTTCTTCTTTTCTTCCCATTAAATTGGTCATTTTTATTACAGGTATTCGCCATCCACATTTTACAGAGCTACAGCATGGCCAAGACCTGAAAACAAGAGCCATAGCTGCTCTTATTCAGCTCAGTCAGTACAAAAATCTGATCAATCTTACAGGGGAATCAGTGGGTTAAGATCTAAAGGGTAATCCTTTCATGCAGTTGAAATGTATAATATCATAACCATATAAATGGTTAGATAATATTCAGCATTTAGACTGAGTTTTGGGAAGAGCTTTGGTGTTCCCTTTTTCTCCCATCAGGTTTATCTCATCTCTACTAACAACCATAAAATTACTCTGTAAATTGCATAAGTGCATGCAGTATCAAAACAATGAGAACACCATCATGATAGAAAAATAAATATACCTTTCCCTTAAATGTATTCTTTATCAGTGATGTGCCTTGAAATGACTTGGTACCTGTTTTCTGTCTCCCTAGTCTTTTGTCCTTCTTTGATATCTGAAAAGCACAGATCTATTGCAAGTGCCTTATGCAAGGAGGAAAAATATAATGGGCTCAATTAAAAAGTATTCTGATTACCTTAATATGGACAATTTAATCTCTTAATCTTCAGTATCACAAGATTAGAGGAAGATTGTAAGCTATAAAGTAAAAGCAAGGGAAGACTTTCAGAAATTTCCCCTTAGTACTGATACAAAAATATTTATTTAGAAAGGACACATTAATACAATTTTTCTCTGACTTAATCTTTTTTGTTCCCTTCTAATTCTGTTTAAAATAAGAAAGTATTTTTGAATATTAAATAGCTTGAAGAAGTTTAAAGAAATGTCCTGAAAACAGTGAAAAGATTCCCAGACACTCAGCTCACCTTACTTTCTATATTGCAATACAGATACCAGCACCTGAGCTAATTGCTGTGGTCTGCCTTTACAGTCAACAGAGAGAAAAACACTTTTACTGCCTTTGTTAGCTGCTTTGTTAGATGAGAAGAATTTATTCTTTTAAATACATCTCTAATCCTTTCCTTGATCCCACCCCAATATATAACAGTGCATTCCAGCAACTGGAAAATTATGTTCACTCATGGATGGGAATGTCAGATGTACTCCTACCATAGTCCTTAGCTCCCTGTCCTATTTTAAATAAAAATTGGTTTACTCTATTCCCCCAAAATGTGTTTTAGTTAGTTATTTATAGAAAAGTCCAGTTCTGTTTGAGTAATTAACGTCTTGCGTTTTTCTTTCTTTGTATATTTGCTTTTAATCTGTTTTAGTCTTTGTGTTGCATAACAGTTCCATATTACCATCCTCCTATTTCCCTGCCTCCACCTGATTTAATTTCTAGTAAATCTTTAGAACATATCTTTCACAGCACAGTCTGGGTCCACCTAGGGTCTAGTCTTAGAAAGATGTGTTGTGAGATGCAGCTCCTTTAGAGAGAAGTGTCGGTGGGGGCAAAGCAAATTATAAAACCAGCTGGGAAGTGATTCAGGATAACAACAGCTGAAGCTCTTCTCAAGGAAAAGAGATACAGGTAGCAGAGAATCCTCTTTGAGAGGCTTGGATTGCTGGAGGAGAAATTAGGATGAAAAACTGTATAAAAACATTTCAGAGAGAAATATCATTTATGGAATCTGCTTGGAAAGTATCTGGAAGGGAAAGAGGATATGAATTTCTTGATTTTGAGGGTGACAAGTCTATTATACAGTTAATGGTATCCTAACAAAAGACTCTAAACCAGGCTTCAGATGTCACAGACAAGTCTTTCTGTAGGGGGAAAGTTTATGATACTCTCCCATTCAAGCATGTTTAATAGCTTTTGTAGTAATTACAATGAACATTAGCAATGACTGTGGGAAGCTCTGTGACTGCTTATGAAGTATCAACTTCAAAATTGCTTGCGATACATTAGGTTTGGTACATAAATTAAACTAAATGAAAGTTTAAAAAATTAAGGTATATTTTGTAATTTTTAAATGAAGATTACATGTAAACTTACAAAATCAAACTATCTGAAATTCATCCAATGTGAATTTTAAATACACTTTCTGTGCTCTATTTTTAATTTCTGCTGGATAGCTAAACCTGATAGTTGAGTTTCTGGACATTGAAAATCCATTACAGGTCTGTCCTTCAGGATGAGGACCTAAATTTCTATTTTAATCAAAGCAACATTTCTATGGGTAAAGTTGGTATTCTTGGGGCCCAGCCTTCAATTTGTATAGCTATGCATCATACCAACATTGAAGTCTAGCTCTATGATATAAAGCAGTATTAAGCAGAAAGTATATTCTTCAAAGTATTTTTCTCTTTCCCATCTTATCCTCACAAAATTTCTCATCTGAACCTGAGAGGGTTAAGACCCAGGAATTTTCAAGCTATAAAATATACTCTGGAAGAGTCAATGAGAGTTTCTGTGAATACGAGAAATCAATTTTCTGATTTCCCTAAAACTGTCTTTCACAGCCTTTCTTCACTGGAAATTTCAGATTTCTTAAGACTTCATATGACCTCCCTTCAGAGAGCAAAAATGTTTATCTCCTGCTAGAACTGAACTCACTGTACTTGATTATATCATATATATCAAACAGCTTAACCTGCTCCATGCCATAACCTAACATCAGGGCAGGAGTTCATTGGAAATTGTTCTCTCTTAATGCAAATGAAATGAAAGTCTAGAACCCTTTTTAACCTATTTAATCAAATATGTATTCATATTAGGTAATTTCTCCAGCCTGCTCTCTCAGTGTCCTCAAACAATTCTGATAGCACAGGAAAATCTCCAGTAGGTGCCTCTGACAGTGAGTATATGCCATTCTCTCTGCTCAAATCCCAAAAGAATTTAGTTTTTATAATGCTTGTTACAAACATTTGTGATAATCCTGCCAAGGAGTAGAACTAATATCTCTGAAACAAGTGTCAAGTCTTAATAGCTGAAGCATTGATGTAGAGGTGGGTGAAATAAAGGTAATCAGTGGAAAATAAAGAGGAGAATGATTTTAGCAGTGGCTGTGATAGTGTTTTCCTGTAGTATAGGTTACCTCTCATCATGATTCACAACCATACAGAGTCAGGCTAGGCCTGTTGGATAAGCCAGCACTCTCCCACAGATCCATCTGGGAAGCACTGGACAATAAGTACTTAGGAGATGCTTCTGCCCATTTATATATGGAGTCATTCAAGTTCTGTGGCTCATGACTGGAAAGGAAACATTAATTTCACTGTCGAGCTCAAATATCTCAGACTTCATGTCAGACTGTAAGGTTTTTTAGGCTTTCACAGTTTTTCCTTTGAAAACTGTTGCTTGTTCAGACCAATCAAATTTCAACTAGTCCTCTGAGCTGTGGCAAATGGGTGTGTAACACTGCAGTGTAACACTGACCTGTGAGAGGTACAGCTGGTCTCTAGACACCAGTTGGAAATAAACAAAGCGTTATTTGGGAAAACCACCTGCTGGAGCACTGTCTCTGCACCTCTTTCTTCAAACTCCAGCACTCAGCAGTTTCGAGCTCAAGCAGTGCTTCCTTCTCACTCAGGGTGGATGCTGCCACATTGATTTTACCTGTAAAAAATAAAATGAGGTCCTTCAATAGTTTGATATTGCTGGTAGAGGACTATAATCCCCTTCATCTCCTTCTTTTTGGATGTAAAGAGTTGAACCAGTTTCCCTGTAACAGGAGGTATCTTTGCCTGTGTTGTTGTAGATATGAAAGCAGGGTGAAAGATGAAGAAACACCACATTCAAAAATTATATTTCCTGGTCTCCAGGTCTTTGGCTTGTTATTGGTGAAAGGTTTGTTAGCTGGGTTAGGAATTGATATGTGGGTGGCTTTATCCACATAAATTGAAATAAATTTAGTTCCCTAGAGGGTTAGGTAGATTCAGGCTAGTTCTTACAAAGACAGACTTAAACAAAATCTTTTGAAAATTAAGACATAAATATTTGCTTTTGAATCAGTACATAAAAATGCTAACATTCCTGCTTCTCCTATCATTGATCTGTCCCCATGGACCACTTTAATTTTAATGCTCTTATTCAACCAAGTTTAATAATTTCCCATAATTGACTTCAAGGTAACAGTTTGTACAGAAAGATTATATCAAGCACAGCTTTTCAAATTTAGCTGTAGCTTCACATATACTGTGATTAAGAATGTCCTGATTTAGTCTATTGCCATGGAAACACAGGAAATACAAAGAAATTTGTGGAACTCCAAAATGTTCATATAATTTTTACAAAACAGCAATAGCACACGAAGCAACACGCATGAATAAAATTCATCACTGTTTTTTTAAAAATATATATTTTTTAATCTAACTTTTTGGATAGAATGGTTAAAAATTCCAATAAAGCCTGCAATTTATTTGTAGCAATAATCAAGTTACCTGGGGGAATAATCTGAAGTTAGAATGTACATTTTGCTATCGATATCTATAGCAGTAAATGTTATCATATTAACCTTTTCACTTTAGCACTGGAATCATAAATCTATTTAAGAGCTTTTAACAAAATAAATAGTTCTCTTTGAAAGCAGGTTTTCTAAAACAGGGAGACTCCTAACTGTTTTCTTCCTAGCTGTCCAGAGTTTATTCTCAGAACTTTCAAAGCATCACCCCTTTCCTATCACCATAGAACCACCAAAACTGTAATTTATTAACAGGTTAACCAAATCCCTTCACTAGTAAGCAAAAATCCTCCAAGTAGTTGTTTATGTCCATCAGTGGATGGCATTCAGGTCAATTTTCATCTTTCTTTCTTTCCCAGTGCTGTTTCAGCTCTCTCTAAAGAGAGCAAGAATACGTACATGTGATGGCAAGGATGTAGGTTATTCTGAATGGGGTAGGACAATTCCAACAAATTAATATCCTGATCTTCATGAGCTTCATGATTAGAGACTTGGAGACACATTTGCTTCTCTCTTGCTGGGGCATCTTGCTCTTATCACATAATCACAGAATCACAAAATAGTCTGATTTGGAAGAGACTAACCAGGATCATTGAGTCCAACTCCTGGCCCTGCACAGGACATTCCAGGAATCACACCAGGTGCCTGAGAGCATTGTCCAAATGCTTCTTGAACTCTGCCAGGTTGGTGCTGTGGCCACTTCCCAGGGGAGCCTGTTCCAGTGCCCAACCACCCTCTTCACCCTCCTTTCTCTAATATCCAAACTAAACCTTCCCTGACACAATTTCAGGCCACTTGCTCAGATCCTGTCACAGGTCACTGCAAAGAAGAGATCAATGCCAGGCACCTTCACTCCAGCTCAGAGCTACAGCTGGGAGGCAAGGTCCCAGTGTGCAAAGGGCAGCTTGGGGCAGTCAGAGAACAGCCAGAAAACGTGGCTGTTTCCTACACTGCAACTTCCTGGAAGGAAGGGTCATCTGTGCATGACCCTGACATACTGGGCATCTTCCATCTGCTTGACATGTGGATACCTTGCTGGTGCTTTAGGTAGCATCTTGTAGATTTTATTTTGAAAGAAATTGGAGTTAATTTACTTCTTAGTGAAGGGACATAGATAACTTGTTAATGGACAGCACTGGATTTTGGCCTTTAAACTACTTTCCAGGTTTTTTTCTCAGTAAAAACCTGTAGAAAAATGTAATGAGTTAAATTGTACAGAAACCTTATCAATTATAAAAAAAATCATTCACTTGTCTCTATATTAGTCTCCTTTTTTTTCTATAAATACTACCATTGAGAGCTAACATTTGTGAGTACTCTCTTGGGTTTTTTCAGACATAATGTTGAATTTTTTCTACAAATATTTCTGATCAAGCAATATTGGCACACTTGGCATTCAAAATTAAAGATGTTTGAATGATAATAGATATCACACTGAAGTTTTTTGCTCCCTGGTTATGTAAGGTGTATAATTTTAGAATCTGAACTGTATTGCTAAGTAGTTCTCCATCCCAAATGTGCTTCTCTAAATGTTCCCTAATAGTCTCATAATTTTTTAGCTTCAACAAAATTGTTTTACAGAATATTTAAAGGAAGCTAAACAAAAGGGATTCCAAACTATCTACCTGTAACCTCAGACATGGCTGTATAGTCTGAAAAACCTATTGCTAACCTGAAAGCATGTGTGGAGAAACAGAATTTTCAGTATAAATGGTGGCTTACAATCCTTATCTTTAGGCAGACACTGCTGATGTCCTTCGCCAGTATCTTTCATCAATATAATTAAAGCCATAATTTTACAACGTATGGAACTAATCTAAATTTATTTCATTTCCATCTAAAACTTACATTTACTTACATTTTAATGTTATATATGAAAAAAAAAACCAAACCCAAACCAAAGAAGTAGATTAAATTAAATAATTATTCAACAGGTAAGTTAAGCTGTGAAATTTTAGAAAGTCTTAAAGCAGCTGTCCAATCCCACTCTAGCCTATTTAGTACACCATGAGATAATCAAGCTGTAATTAGATGCTTGCTCTATTTTTTTTCAGAGCATGCGTGCTTGGCACATTCCACTGGATGTACTCTTCATACTCTTCACTACTTTGTTTTTTCCTCTTTGGTTGATGAGTAACCCTATCATAATGCCAGACTTTCTCTGTCATATGCTCCTTATCCACAGTTAGTATAGTATACATACTTTTCCCATAGAAAATTTTGAAATATCTGAGAGTTTCACAGGTACATATTAATTTATTTTCACAGCAGCACATTTAAAATAAGGGAGAAATTTTCTCCCTTAAAATAAGGGAGCAATATTAAAATTCTTGAGAAGTGAAGAATAAAAATATCCACATAAGAAGGTTAAAATTACATGCTCAGTTTTGACACAACCTATATGCTTTAAATGTTTTACCAGGTCCTACAAATTTCTTACTAATTAAACTATAAATGATAAACCATGACGTGAATCAGTTGCCAAAAATCTCAGGCCAGACACCTAGTGACCACTCATGAAAATATTCTGGTCATACTTTGTTTCACAAATTTGATTAACCCAGGAAAGCTAAGAGCTCTCCTTTCTTTCTCCATAATCCTCAGCTCAGCCCTTGCTTGCCTTCCAACTTGTGTACCATTAGCAGTACATGAGAGGTCTTCATGAGATGAGTCCGTGTAAGCTGGCTCCTTGAGCAAGTTCCTCTGTACTAAATGGGGCCAGAGCTGTGGAAATCACAGCCTTTGATCACACACCTATAACTGCAAAATCTATTCACAGTGCCTGCTATTCTGGCCTGGTAATCTACTTTTAAAAGATCAGTTCAAGGCAAATATGGACAATTTCCAGAAAGGGAGAATGTTTGAGTAAATGAATTAAATGTGGTGTCATTCTCAACATCACTGGAAATCGTTTGTATCAGTGGGGCAAAGTGAATTGCACCTGCTGGTGGCCAGACATGATCCATTGTGAGGGCAGTGTGAGTGTGAGGAGTGTTACCAATCCCACCTCTAATTAACAGAACTAAAGGGCATTATTTCAGTGGTGATGGGAATGATTGTGATTCCTCAAAGTGGAACAGAAGCAAATCAATCTGAGCCCATTAGACCCAATCCAATTAAAAAAGAGCTAATCTGTTTTATGAGAGAGAAACATGGCCTACAAAGAAGACATGGTGATAACTAAAAGAAAGGGAAGAATTATGATTAATTCAGTTTTTATTTTGCATAGTTGCTCTGATAATTTGTTCTGTTTATTTAATAGATCATATTTGCATACAATCAAAATTGATGAAGCTTATCAGTAACATTACTTGTATCAACAGTGTTAATCAAAGGAAAAAGTCCAGATAATAAACACTTATTTACCTCAGTCTTGTAGTTCAGATGTCTTTTACATTCCAACTATATGAATATAGTTAATCTGGTTAATCTAGATAATTGGGAATAGATGAGCTATTTAATTAATAAAACCCAAAGTAGATATTTATTAATTCTTGATTTTATATAATTTGATATAAATGTTGTTCTAAACCAGCTTTGCTTTGGAAACACTGGGATGATTTAGAGGTAAGTACATAGCTGCAAAGTGACTATGAACTACTACCAGCTGTAATTAATAACATATCCCATTATTATTGAATCTATTATGTGATCTCATGAAACATATGAGCTTGGAGTATCTGCAGCAGGAGAAAAGGATCATTAAATATTATGTCACCAAGTCTTCCAGTTCAGATATGTCTCAAGAGACATTGAATAGTTCTGCTAGAGAGTTTTGGAACCAAGAAATGTCAAAAAGATTATTCAAAGTAAAACAGTGAATTGCTTGAGTATGCAGATTTCCAGAAAGCAGGCTTTTTGCTCTTGGCGCTGACAGTTCTAGTACAGACTGGAAAGTGAATGTCATAAACTAATGTTCCTCAGCAGAAAACTTGAAAATGGACCAATATTCACTCTCTTTGAAGCCTATCTGGCATGAATGAACCAGCAGTAGCAATTCACTTTGTACCTCCACTTGATTAGATCCTCTGGACTACCACTGCAGTCAGGAGAGAGCAATGAACCCCCTAAAGCACAAGCCAGCTGATCCTTGAACAGACAAAATGAATCAATGCCTCTTCCTCCTTACTGTTTATAGAAGAAAAGTGTATGACGTACTGCAGACACCTGAAATGAGGTGAGATGAAACCCCTGCCCCACCAGATAGGGCAGGATCAGGACCCTTGATTTTCAGGTTATTTTGGTACACATTTTGACTGCATTTGCATATCTTTACTAACAATTCTCTCTATATTTCTCTTGTCTTTTGTATAGGGTAGGAGATAATAGTTCTTCATCTTTGGAATGAAAGGTAAGGATTAACTGTGTGCTATCCAAATATCATGATTCACTGGACAATGTCCTAGATGAATGGGTTGAAAGAGAAAGACAGATAGATGCATATATGAGATTAATTGTTGTTAAATTCTTTGAGTTCTTTTGATGTATAAGGTTATGTCTATTCAGTATAAAACTATTTCGGTATTTTACTTGAACCACTTAATTCATCCATAGTTTAGAGGATCTTAAGAATAGCCCAGGTTCCTGTCAGATAAATCTCGCCTGTTTTGCAGCTAAAAAAGGAACTGAACTAGATTTATGACTGTAAATACCTTTTTTCTTTTAAGGGATAAATTGATAGACACCTTCCCATGAGACTTCCTATAGATATGCTGACTACCTTAATAACTATTCCATATCAAGCCCACTCTGCTAAAGAGCTGCTAAATTAAAAGGCTGCTGTTTGAGGCAAAAGCTACAAACTGAATTTCAAACACCTAATAAGGTACTGAAAATTACCTCTAGCTTTCAAATATCACATACTGTAAAAATATAAATTAGACTGTAAAATTCAGCCTAGCCATAATTAACACTATGATGTGTTCAAATAATCAAACATTATCCTCAGAGGAGTCTACAGAAGGAGATTATTATGAGCTGTAGTTCACTAATCATTATATGACAACTATTTTTATGTCATTGATCTAGACTGCCTTGTCTATTTTGTCAGTGTCACTTGGCATCTTTTAAAAAAGGTGATATTTTCCCCCACACAGAGACAGTTCGTCCTACAGCTCCAATTGATGTCAACCTTTGCTCACAGTTATCATCTGCACACAGCCAGGCTTCATTTTAAATCAGAGAAGCAGGGATAAATAAAACTGGATAGCTTTCAATTCTAATCACATCCTGTTTTACCTCACATCAGCCAAAAAGTTTTCATGAAATGATGGGCGTTTTCTCTGTGCAAGTTAAAAAGTAAGTTTAAGATTTTCAAATTTTCTAAAAAATAGTCTCTTAGATCTCTTATCTGATTTGAAGAAAAGATTCCTCTTTTCTTGGAGGATGAAAGAGCCTGAAGGATTTTATTGTTTTTAATTATAGAAAAGGAATTATTTCAGGAAGAGAAAAAAATCAGATGTATTTTGTAAAAATGGAAAATGAGACAGTCACTATACTTTGTATTATTAGATAGTCAGCACAGATTCCCAAATTTCCCAAAGCATAGTAATTGAATTTCACAGCTCTGCTCCTGATCTTCACACTTGCAAAATTTTCTCCAATCCATAAAGCATGACACAGATGTAAACTCAAAGGAGCTGAAGGGTTCAACCTTCTTGTATATTCCTCTTTAGTACTCAGTATCTATGTAAAAAAAAAGTGAAGCTTCTCCAATTTAACCTTTTTTTAATGTGTTTCTCCATTGCATATCTCCAAGCACAGGAGTATGAAAGAGAATAAAAATTCTTACCCACCCTCAATGTGTGGTTTAGCCTAATCCTTGAAAATAAAAATAAAAAGCCATGAATAAGAACTGGGGCTAGCCAAGTGTGTAATATGCTGCACTAACAACACTCACTAGAGAGTAAATCACCTATGACTTAGCTTCCAGAACACACAGACTTTTAAGGAAAAAATTTACACCATGTGATATCCTTATGCAATATAATGCAGTGATAGTCAACTCTAACCTTACCTTGGAACTCAAACAAAACTGCTCCAGAATTATTTATAAGGATAAGCAGAGTTGCACTTGGCTTGTTAAAAGTATTTCTGTTGATTTTACTAGAGTCAAAGGAGAGCACACAAAAACATAATTGGAGAGGATGTTCTTAAAAACTGTAAGTTTAGCGGCACTTCTCTGAGAATTTCAAACAGATTGTGTCTGGTTAGGAAAAAAAAGTACTTTAAGGTTCAATTCTTTAAAAAATACATAGTATGTGTCTATACCAAGAGTATGTAGGACGTCTGGATTGGGTTCCTACCTCTGCCTTGAATCTCTGCTCAATGTTGGCAACATTGTTCAGTCTCTGTAATTCAGTTCCATGTCTATAAAGGAGATGTAATTAATATTTCTTTTTACTGTTTTTTAATTTCTGTTCTTTACTTCAGGAAATGGGCTGTCTTTTCCATATTGTATTGAAAGTGTAGGCACAGAAACCAAACAGTAGAAATATCATTAGTAAATAAAATCCAGGGTCTGATATTTTGATGACCTTGCTAATCATCAAATATTTCAGACAGAACAGTTGTACCTTCAAGATGGCCATAAAAGAAGTGAAGAATGGCAGTAAATAGCCTATCCCATGAATACTGAAGTACATTTAACGTAACTTCATTATGACAAGATGAGGGGGGAATAGCTAAGTGTTTTCATAATTGGGAATTAAAAATACTGGGGACTAAGACTGTGAAGCTCCCTTAGAGTATTTCAAAATAATGTGCCACATGACAGAAATGTAATTCTCTACAAAGATTTTTACTCCTGTTTCTGCATCTATCCTTCCTCTTAGTAGTATGTCTCATTATTTAAGGAGAAAATTAGTTTGAAGGGCAAGAGAAAAGCTACATTGGCCAAGCCCCTAAGGAAAAAGCAATGCCCTCCTCAACAATTAAAATCTTCCTGGCCTGTAGAAAGGGTGATATGCTTTTAGTGCCTTTAGCAACCTGCACACTGGTTAGGAGAAGGATTTTGGCACGGAAGGGCGGGAGCAGACAGACAGCTGGCTCTGGCAGCCGTTTCTCCTCTGCCTTCAGTCCACGCTGACGTGGTGTGAGTGTCTGGCAGGTGCTCCAGGCTCAGGGATGGCGCTGCCGCGGCTGCCGCAGCATCACGACGCTGCCGGAAGGAGCGGGAGCTTGGCCAGGGCCAACTGGGAAGGTTGAGCTGCACCTTCTGGGCAGGAAAAGAGAAGAATCTGTTAAGTAGCAGAGAGAAGTTATCAGAAGTGGCACTTTTTAAAGTGCTGTTTAAAAAACCCAAAAAGGCATTTGCTTCATTTTGAGGAACATTTTTATTGGGTTTTTTTTGAGCCCAAATCACTTCTGGAAACTGGTGGAAAGCATTCCATCATGAGGAATGGGAAAGAAAACAAAACACTGGGTGCTGTGTTTTTTCCTAATTTAAATTAAAATATCTGGTAGTGAGGATTTCTGTTCACTGAATATTTCACACTAAAATTTGGTGCAGTACTTGTACAGCAGCATCGTTAAACTCCAGAAGTTGAGTTTTGCAATCTGCCATCAGAGTTTCTTTCAGGAAGGAAAAAATTTCCCGTCCCTTAGTTATTTTCATGTTTTTTCTCAATATTTTCATTGATATTCAATGATAATTACTTTCCTTGTTTCAAGATCTCTTCAGTGATTGTTTCTTTATTTGGTTTGTCAAAAAAGTTATCCTTTTTTATGAACTATGACACATGAATATGAAGCAGTTTTCCCTTTTGTCTTCATTTCTATCTTTCTTTCTGGGTTATTTTAGAAATAAAGACGTTTTTGAATCTCTTACATTTTAACATTTGTTATAAAATGAGCCCACTTAGCACCTTGCATCCTTTAGAAGGCCTTTGCTCTTGAAAGGATCCATATACTTTTTTATTAGCTTAGATTTTTTGGACTTCCACATACGTATTGTAGATATCACATTTGAATTAAAGGTTTTATAGAATGATCACTCACTTTGCAGTTTATAAGATGACATATTACAGCTGGTGAATGGAGAAGCAGCATAATCCATTTTGAATTATTTTTCTCTCAGGATTCTCATTTTTTCCCCTCTTACAAGTAATTAGCTATATTTCCAGAAGTGCTGTTGGGTCAGTTTACGGTCATGGAGTTATTCAGTGCTTGCACTGTATCTGCCTTCCCTTATTTTCGTGCCAAGCGTTGCCTTGCCAGTTTAGCCATTCATTCAAGTCTACTTTAATTTTCCCTCAGCAAACAGCAAATTGATACCAGTTGACAGTGACATTTTCCACTGATACTCTCTAGCCACAATATTCCATTTGTATGGAAAATCTTATCTTTATGTGTGATCATTACCAGTTTTCTGTTTGATTATCCTCAGAATGGTTTCCACTGTAAAATGTTGTAACTGTTCACCTGCAGAAGCGGGTACCTCATGAATTTTCCATTTTTCTTAGTGTCTCAATCTTACTGTCATACTGTAAATCCAAAAAGATTTTCTGAAAAAAAAAGAACATTTTTGAGAGATTTGGACATTTTAAGTAATGGTCTTAGCACAAAGTTCTGAGCGTCCACTACTCTTTAATATTTTTACTACAATACATCCTCATGGTAAGGTAAAAAGAATTATACTATCTCTGGAACAGGAAATATGCATAGAAAATTTACCCTAAATCAGACTTAAGTTCTACTTTACCTAGATTTCCATTAAGAATAATGGGCTAGAGTGAGTTTACACCTTAGCTGGATTCCAGGCACCCACCAAAGCCCATCATTCCCCTCTACAGCTGGACAGGGGAGAGAAAATGTAATGAAGATTTCATGAGTTGAGATAAGGACCAGGAGAGATCACTCATGAAATACTGTCACAGGCAAAATTGGCTAGAATTAGGGATATTAATTAAATTTATTACTAACAAATCAGAGCAGGGTGATGAAATGTAAAATTACACTTTAAAAATACCTATTCCCCCCTTCCACTCATTTCCAGCTCTACCTCCTCCCCCAGTGTCTCAGGGAGATGAGGAATGGGGTCTATGGTCAGTTCACCATGTGTTATTTCTGCTGCTGCTGCTCAGGGAGAGGAGTCCTTCCCCTGCTCCAACATGGGTCCCCCACAGGGTCACAGGTCCTAGCAGAAAGTCTGCTCCAGCATGGGCTCCTCTCACCATGGGTCTGCAGGTCCTTTCCTTGCTGTGCAAGCACTGCCAGGAGCCTGCTCCAGCTTCACAGGCTCCTCTCAGGCATCCACCCACTCTGGCACTGCTCTCCTCCATGGGATGCAGGTGCATTTCTGCTTCTCCATGGACCTCCATGGGCTGCAGGGGCACAGCTGCCTCACCATGGCTGCACCATGGGCTGCAGGGGTGCAGCTCTGCATCTGGAGGAGCTCCAGCCCCTCAATCTCCACTGAGCTTGAGGTCTGCAGAGTCTTTCCTCTTCTATATTCTCACCCCACTCTTCTCTGGACACAATTACTTCTGCAACTTTTTCCTTCTTAAATCTGTTCTCTTAGAGGTGATTGGTCCAGCCTTGGTCAGCTGTCTTGGAGCTGGCTGGGATTGACTCTGCCAGAAGCTTCTCAAAGATGCACCCCTGTAGCCCCCATGCTATCTGAACGTGGCCATACAAACCCAAAACACAGGGCCATTAACATCTGGCAAGAAGTACCTGTATTTAGATACCTACATTTATGTGTCTACATGTTAGCTAGGGCAGCAAAGAGCCACAGTCCAACCCACCTGCAGAGTCTATCTTAGCCAGCATCATAAAAAATGGAATCAGCCACTGCTGATATGACCTCAGAGGAGACTGGAATGGGTGGAATGTCCTTCTTAAACCAGTTGTTACCATTGCCACTGCTCCTGAGAAAAGGCAATGCCTGAGCAGACTCCTGGGTTTTTATCTTAGTTTCATCATTTGCTTTGGCCGTATGAATTCCTGCATATATTGTAGTTATTGGGAAGCTAAGGTCAATCTTTCACTAATTCTGAGATGTCTTGAATTAGCAGGACTCTAATTGCATGGGCTCTAATAATTGCATATTATAATTACATATTATAATTGTGTTTTGCAGAAAATTCCAGGCTTATACCTGGAAATTTTTTTTGAGCCTGTGAAAAAGGCAGTACAAGCTGAAGTGCTGCATTTAGAGCAAGGTGACCTCTTTACCTGTCTCTAAATCATCTGTTTTTTTAACTAGCTGGTTCCCAGGAGCTGCTTCTCTTTTCTCTACCATATTGGAGACCAAATCTCCCTTGTGCCATCCCTCTCCAGTGAGAAAAGTTGTATTTGTTCTGAGTCTGGAGTGGATTAAAATAAAAACTTTCTGAAATTTTCATGTCACTGTTCAGGTTGTTCCAAACATTAAATGAATTATCAAACAGTTTCCATATATATTTTTATGAACCATGTATTAAGCCAAAACTGATGGGCTGGAAGAAAGGAGGAAAAAACCCTGAGAAAGAGAGGCAGAAAACTTGTCTGTACTTGGAGACCAAGTTAATAATTTACTTCGAAGCAAAACTTGATATGAGCTCTTTTGGATGCTTCCAATGCTTCTTAAAATCAGTATATTGTATTGTCTGCTGTAATTTTTATTGCATGGTTGCAGCTTACTCAAATTTCTAATATGTACTCTGCTAAACCTCTTCATCATGCCTATTCTAGTCCAGCTTCCAAGCAATACAGTAGAGTCTGAGAGCTCATAAGCTTCTCATATATCCCTTAAATCTGCAATATCCAAAAGCTAGTAATTTTCCTTGCTGTGCATATACTGAAAATCTTATTTTTCTTAGTGTTCAAACATAACTTCTATGCTACATGCAGGGGCTTTTTGTAAAAGGATGAAGAAAATTGGCTAGATTTTCTACTGGTTTAAACTCAGTGCAGCTCATTTGAAACTAGGATGATACTAATTTATCTCAGTTGAGGGTATGGCCTTATATAACATTATATTGTAAAAAATATCTCTGAGCAAAGTAGCATTGAAGTAATATCATTGAGCATGAAGAAATAGCAATGAAGAAATATCAGGGGACATTTATTTTAAAGCACAATTCAATGTATGCATCAATATTTAGTAAAAGGTACATGATTCTAGTACGTGTACTTTGTATGCTGTACTAATCTGTAATCCCTAGCCATTACAAACTTCAGTTAATTAGTGTCTTTAAAGCATTTTCAAGATCTTTGAGTGGCTGGTGCTGTGTAGGTACACCTAATTCTTTTGTCTTGTTTTTTTAAAATGCTTTTTTCCTTCGGGTGTTTAGAAATTTCCTTTGATCATTTGCCATGGAAGCCATGCAGCTCATGGCAAGGCTACATGAACAATGTAATGCTGAAGTGGGAGACTGGATTGGCAGCCACACAAAGAAGCACTTGGCGCTAAAGATGTAATGAATCAGGCGACATATTTTTGACAAATTTTGAAATAAACTTTTCAAAATTTTCTTTTTCTTGGCCAATGTTCATCCTTTTCCTACACTCAAGTTTTGAAGCAAATCACAGCTTTGTGGACAGACATTTGGAAACAGTATTCTTTTGCCTTTTCAACTCCTAATCTTTCTTCAGAGTAACTAAACCCACAGTGAATGCAGCTTCAAATTTCCAAAGAAAGCTAATAGTTATATTTTCATAGTTTAATTTATTTACTAATGTTATACTTCTTTTGCTATGGGGCATTTGAGGATGAGAGTTGCAAGGCAAAGTATGAGTAGATGAAAGATATAACATCCAGATTTACCTGTAAGAATTTTTCAAAGTGCTGGCAAGTAAGGTTAAAATGAAACCCAAGTGGAGTATAGAAAAGAAATTAAACCAGTGAACCAGTGAATATTTAACTATGTCACAGTTTTTCTGTGAAAATAATTTTTTAGTGAGCTTTTAGACATCAAGAATGTGAATGGAATTTATGAACACGCACACACACACACACACACACACACACACACACACATATATATATATATATATATATATATATATATATATATATATATAATGATAAGGAGATTTAATCTTTGAAATAAAAGACTTTGCAGACTGTTTTAGACAAATATCTATCCAGAAGAGCTTGGACAGAGCTGGTTTGGTGTTGGATCATGGGTGTGGATTAGTCATGAAGTCTATTCCAGGTCTGTTTTCTGTTATATTTCTTGGGCTAGTGAAGACTGGTAAAATCCCTCAAATTTCTGTACTGAATTAAGTAATGGTAGGACTAGGAGTAAATAATTGCCTCAAATGCTGCATCTCTAGTTCCTACATTCCTGCAATTTAAAGATTACTTTTGGATTATCAGAAATGTTAACTTTTTGGACTTTACTTTTCTTATAGAATTGTAATGGAATGAAAACCATGATTTCGAGTTCTGAATAAACTCCATAGTATCATTCAGTTGTTCTGTTTCTTGTTAGCAGACAGAATATTGCACCTAATGTAAAAATTCACTGATGTATCTGACTTCTTCTGGGGTCATAAACCATTGGTAAATGCTAAGCAATTTACTGAGCTATTGCATTACCTTTTCAGAATATGTGGTCTACAGCTAAAGAGGAAAGTGTCAGCATTCACGTTTGAGCAACTTCCAACCACAGATTAAATACCTCACCATTTTTTACTTTTTTTTTCTCCCACACAACTACCTCTTTGAAAGCATAAGTGTCATTTAATGTCTGTGTTTTACTAATAATGGGTTTTGTGAAAACCAAAAATTGTCAAGGTAAAGAGTATGACCTCCTCCTTTCTCTCTTTAGTCCTGTTTGCAGCACTGTACCTCATTTGTTACCTTACTGCACTTCACTGCAAAAGCTAATTACAGTTAAAATTAAACTCTACAGAGTGTGTCCTGCCACCTTTTAGCTGCTAGACACAAAGAGGCTGATTCCTGTGTATTCACCTCTTGTTTAGAAGATTCATGTTTATCTAATGTGAAGTCAATATTATTGTCCTGAAAAGAGTTAGAGTATTGCTAACAATCCATCAGGGAGTGCTTCTTTATAGCACTGACGCTATGCTCTAGTGGCTCAGAAACCATTTAACAGTGCTAAGATTCTGATCTACCTTGGTGCATTAACATTCAAATCATCATTTATCTCTTCTTAAATGCTTAACAATAAAATCGTTCATTGTGTTTAACAGTCAGGTATTTTGTAAGGGGAAGGAAGGAGAGAATGAAATACCAATGGAAGCAATGAAAAAATACAGAGAAACATGAACCAAGTTCTCTAGGTCTCCCTCTATGCATTACACACCTCTATAAAATGTATAACATAGGAATCAGGAGGTCTGGGTGGGTCTGTATGACTTAAAGTATATAAATTTATCTATGGATGAACTGGAAGCACTATGTTACCTTTATACTGGATGGAGAGAACATGACTTACTTTAGGATGACATGAAAGTTGCTTTAATTGATATTTTATCTCCATTGTCCCTAAGAGGAACATAGGCTGAGTAGCTGTGATTCCAGAATTGAAACTTTGAGGTACTAAGTTAGGGCAGGTGAATTGAAGTGTGGATGTCTATTGCTTGCTTTGGTTTTGTGAGCATGGAAAAAATCACTGACTTTTCCTCTGTAATGTTTTATCTGGTTTATTATTATAATATCTTTGTATTATTCTGTCAATGACATTGATATTATCCTCTCTAAACCATTTATGATATCTCATATGTACATAGTTACATATATATATATTTGCAAAAAAAAAAAAAAAAAAGAGGGAGGGAAACTAACATGTGTACTAGAAGAAAAATTTTATATTAATACTGATATGCTTGTATGTAGAAGAACTGCAGAAATATTTTCTGAGTTTTGTTGCACATAATAGAGCAAAGTGGGGCTGAAAGTTTAAGATCTGTTTCAAGGGATGAGTTTGTGCTGCAGTTTCACAGAATGCAGGAGGAATCTGTGCTGGGCCCAGGAGCTGCTTCATCCCACAGGACAGCATGGGGTCATTATGGCATGATAGGGTGGCCATGTCCTAACCACCCTTTCCATAACTTCTATTTCCTGCTGTGTTCACCACTCCTTTGAAAAAACATTTGAAACACAGAAATATTCCTCTAATTCTAACCAGCACAATTCTGCTTCTTTATACAAATTCAGTTTTTACACAACCACAGGTGTTGTCCATTTGTGAGGGCAGCCTGTATTAAAAACTTACTTGCAAGTAAAAAATGTAGATGTTTTAAAATTAACTCTGTGCAAATTTCTTATTACTTCTGTCTTTATGATACCGTTTTGTTACTATTTTTTGACGGGGCTGGAAGGGGTGGATATTGGTTGGTTGGTTGGTTGGTTTTTAAACAATTTTTTTTCCTTGCTGTCCCAGTTCCAGTACAAGAAACAGTGAGGAAATAAGGCTTCAGCTGTGATCTCATTCTTCCATTGAACCTGCTGGAACTGGTTGGTGTGAGATTGGAGTCAGGCTTCACTGCTTTGTTTTAGACTGTAATTTTTTGAGAGATTTTAACTTTACATGGTTTATTTTAGCTGCCTCCCATTTGTTTATTCATCTTTCAACCTACTGTTTAAAGGATTTTACTAGAGCAGGACAAGAAAAAATTACAATAGTCACACAACCCGCTAATGTTCTGCTGAAGTTCTAAAAGCAAGATTTTTTTGGTAGCAAAAGAAGAGTTATGAATAGAGAGATATTTTGTCTTTTTGCTGTTAGCAATGTATTCATTTTCTTTTAGTAGATAATACTGTTGCATTTATTCTCTGATTTTAACAATGTCACATTCACACAACAAGGTCATTTAACCTGTGTTTGGTAGGCAAACACATAAAGCTGCAAGATAGCATGTAATGCAAACTATTTTCAAATTGGGTCCGGGAATTAGAATGACAGAATGAGCGAACTCCAGATTTGAAGAGCAAACATTTAATGTGGCATGTTCAGCATTGGCCAACTTGATTAGATTAAATGCCATATTTTCATGCAAGGTGTAAATATTGAACTACAGCTCTACGCTGTAGATCAAAGCTGTTTGCTTGGCTGAGATGATTAAATAAGGGTTAATAAATATAACCTCTGTTAAATCTTCTATAACCAAATTTATCTCTCAGCTTCACCTACCGTAGAATTAATAACTAAAGCTGGTAATTGTGAGCCAGAACATTTAGGCACAATATCTCTTGAACAGAGTGTTTGATATTTGCTCAAGAGCAAGAGTTGTAATTGACTGACAGTCAGTAAATGAACTGGTTCTCATTTGCTCATCTGGGCAGAGAAAGGGGCAAGGGTGATCTGACCATCTTGTTCTTGGTGTGCCAAAATATGATATGACAATTACCAGTTGTGTGCATCTTCTGCTGCAAGGCATTGTGTAAAAATGTTCAGGGCTTTGACAGATACCCTGGTGTCTTTGACCAAGTAGAACTCACAGAGGAAGACTCCCACCTTTTCCAGAGCAGAAGACCCAATGAAAATTAGGGGGAGAGAAAGAGGAGAAAGGCAAAATAACTTTATGAGGATGTTCTTATTCTTTAGTTTTGACTATTTAATTGTCTCATTTAGCAGGCAATAGAAATCAATAGGCAGGGAGTGACAAAGCTGAAAAATTAATGTTCAGTGTCCCTGGCAACTTTTCTACTCTGTGGCCAGCTGTCTCACTGTGGTGAGTTGGACTCTCTTTGCCTACAATACACAAGGTGAGATTTCTGGAATTTCTGTTTGCCTATCAGCAGGCCTTAAAGAGATCTTTCTATCTCTATTTTAGAGTTTGAAATACTAATCATACTCTACCAGTCATGACAGAATTTATCATAAGACAAATAATGACATTAGAATGATGGATGGACTTTATCAAGGAAGATGATAAGCAAGTGCATGCTGGTGCTGGCTGAGATATGCAAAGATGGAGCATATACTGCATGGCAGCTCAGCCCCAGATTACAAGATAAAAGAAAGATTAATTATACAGTGTTACCCAGCCTCCCCAGAATTTTGCTAAGTTTTTTCAGAATTTGCATTTCATTGCTTTGACTGGTGTCTGGCACTAACAAATTTTCAGAAAAATCACATGCAAGCTATTTTTCATCCTTGAAAATGGGAAAAATAGAACAATCCAAGAATATTTGTTTTATCCACAAATCTTAAAAAGCCTTTTCTTAAAGGAAGTCCTAAACCAAAAATACCCACAGAATATCAGACTCTTTCTGCATGTGGTGGGTATTCTGGCTTTACTTGTGAATGGTATTAAAACCATTATAATGACTAATAATTATTATGGTATCAGATATAAATATAAAGTATTGTATGGAAAAAGAAGTGTAACTGTGAGAAAAGTGAGTTCTGTTATTACAGCAAGCTTATTATTACAACCTGCTGCTGCTTTTGACAATTTTGAAGACAGTGTTAGGGATAGGTTGCTTTGCTCTCTCAGATTGAGTTTAGGTTATAAATCCTACACTCCATGAGTAGAAAATAATTTACTGCGTTTTAGATAGGGAAAATATACTCTATGCCTTTCTTCTCCTTTCTTCATGAAACCCTATTTTGGAATACTGTCTGTGCACGTGCTGTGTGATTCAGCTATGACAAGCCTGGAATGGAGAAAGGGAGAGATGAGGCACAAAGACTTAATGGCTCTGCAGGAACTCAGCAGCTTGTTAAGGCAGTGATGTGTAGCACAGGCAAGAAAAGGCAGCCAGGCACGGCACAAAGCACGCGTCACAAAGCCAGGATTTTGATTGCAAAGATCTGGCATTCAAGATGTGACATTGTTCCCAGGAAGACAAGCAATTACAACGTGAAAGACATGCAGCAAAAGCTTGGCTTGCTTCAGCCAGGACAGCCTGTTTGGATTTTGACAAATGAACTGCAGAAGGAAAAGGACAGTGACACTGCAGGGATAGCTGGGACTGAGGTCCTGGAGCTGTGGGGCTGCAGGAGGGCAAGGAGGAGCAAGTTGAAAGAATTGAGAGAACTAAGTAAAGGAAATGCATTCAGAGCGGTGCGCAAGCCACCAAGCCACGTGGCAAATTTGCTTGAGTGACAGACTGCCACCTCTGTGGTGGCAAACAAGATTCAAGTTTAGTACTAACAGTACTTCTGATCCACCATAACTGAACCAACAATGTAACAAAAAGATCAGGAGTGGAAAAGATTTATTTAATATAAAAAGGGAGAGAATGGCCATAAAAATACCCAACATAACTGCAGTTCTTTAGGTTTTAAGAAGTTTTTCATAAGAATTTTTATCCTAAAAAGACAACTTGCAGAAAGGCACAGTGTTTCTTTATGCATAAGAAGGAAATATCAAAGAAATAGGAAGAGGTAATATATTTTCTTCTGATTCTTTTAAGAAAGGAGGATAATGATTATATTTACAAAAGAACTGTTTTCAGTGCACATAAATTCAAAGGACAGGATGGAAGTTTCAGCAGTAGGGTCTGTGTTATTTTAATGGAATGCAAATGACTATTTTTAACATATGCACCTAATAATTCAGAGGGCGTTGTCTTTGATGAGGCCTTCAGGGCAATTTCACAGGAAAGGTGGAATATTTTTGTCACATAAGAGAACTTCATCTGCACTTCATTCACTGAAAAATAAAAAGATGAAAAACTATCCTTCAGTCAAAGAAGGGAAGATAAAAGATTTAGATAATGGAACTAAAGCTTGTGTGTTGCCTGAGAGATGGGATTCTTCATGAAAAGGATTGTAGTTAATTCCTCCAAGCACACACAGTTCATATTTCTGGCAAGACAGCCAGACATACTGGGTGCATGAGTAAATGAAAATACAGCTGATGTGTTACAGACACACAAACAAGAGTACTTGTGATAAACAGACCATACAAATATCTAGAGTAACAATGTGATAATTTTAGCACATTTTTACTAAATTCTGAGAACAGTTCATAGAGGATTATCACAGAACATTATTAGAGAGGATTGGGAGTGCTGGTGGATTAGAGGCTTGACATGATCTGGCAATGTGCACTTGCAGTCCAGAAAGGCAAACATGCCCTGGGCTGCATCACAAGCAGTGTGGCCAGTAGATGAAGGAGGGGATTCTTCCCTCTACCTGCTCTGGTGAGACCCCACCTGGAAATACTGTGTCCAGCTCTGGGGTCCTCAGCACAGGAAGGACCTTGTACTGTTTGAGTGAATCCAGAGGAGACCATGAAGATGATCAGAGGGATGGAGCCCCTCTCCTATGACAGAAGGGTGAGATGGTTTGGATTTTTTAGCCTGGAGAAGAGAAGGCTGTGGGGTGACCTTATTGCAGCCTTCCAGTACCTGAAGGGAGTCTACATGAAGGCTGGGAAAGAAATTTTTGCAGGGGTATGTAGTGACAGAGAATGACCTTAAACTGAAAGAAGGTAAGGCTGGATTAAATATAAGGAAGAAATTCTTTACTGTGAGGGTGGTGAGACACTGGAAGTGTTCCAGGTTGGGCTGGGTGGGGTTTGAGCAACCTGGTCTAGTGGAAGTTGTCCCTGCCTATAGCAGGGGTATTGGAACCAGATGGTCTTTTAGATCCCTTCCAACCAAAACTATTCTGTGATTCTATGACTGATTCTGTGACTGGTTCTATGAATCAATGATATTTAACACTATTTGCCTAAGACTCCTTTTTCTTTTCTTGCAACAGGCTATGTTCTGTATTTACTGCCTATATTAAAAATCAATATTATGATATTGTGTTCATGCAGAAATTTAGCACAAGATAACAGGACCTGTGAAAATACAAGTTTCCTGAAGCCATGTTTCCAAGAGATCATGCAGATAAAATTAATCAGGATTAAATCTTTTGTGAATCCTAGCTTTTGACACTGCTGACACTGTTAGTAGAGCCAGCCTGTATAGGCTGACACAGGAGGACTCTTCTCTAGAGTCTCCAGTTTTAGGTTCTCCGAAGGATGCCACTGCCCTGCTTGCTTTGCATTTTTACCTGTGACCAGTAAGAAACTCCTTCCTCTTTAGGTATGCTTGCATCACTATAAAAGTAGGAAATTAAAACTCATTTAATCTAGCAAAGCAAAGGGTTGAGGTTTTAGAATTTTTAAGCCTATATCTCACAGCCTATAATGACCTCTTCATTAATGCAGGGTTGCTTCAGAGCTGGAACTATGGGGCCAATTCAGCTGCTGGTCCATCTTCTGGGAAGATGAGATATTCATGAACAGGTCTCTAGCTCATGGCTAGGGATACCAGAATTTTCTGCATCTTTCCATCTACTGCAAAACCTTTTGTCTTTAAATTTTTTATTTACAGGGACATACATTACTGTGTCTTTGATTAGAACTGCACATTTGTGAGACTGAAGATGAAAGATTTAGGAGGATTGTGTTTTGTTTTTTTTTTTAAGTAAAAAGTCTTTGATGTATGGATTCTTCTTTTGAAGTTTCAGTCTGTGCAGCAAACTGAACTACAGAGTAACCTCACTCCTCTGCCTTCCAAGAGTGTGTGATATGCTCCACTACATTTTCTCAAAGCTTAATTCTACCTTAGAATTATAATAAGTAGCAACTCTACAGCATCGGTCACTTGTTACTTATTCTCTGCAGAAGGTAGGGCTGGGATATGAGGAAGCAAATGACAAATTTGACATTTAGAATTATTTTTCCAAATCAGTTCATTGTTTGCCCTTTGCCAGCTTGGAGTATTCTGATTGTTGCAGGCCAGCTGGAGAGATAAGTAATCCTTCACTTCTAATTAAAAAAAAAGAAGACAGTGATAACAGGTATAACAGATAGTATCATATTTTATTATTAAATTAGAAGAACTGCACAATTTGAATCTATTCCATATTGTTACTCCCTTCATACTGTATATGACATTTAGTTTCAAAAGAAAGGAAAAAAAATGATAAAAGAATCAATGGTGCATATTTAATGGACTAAAAATTTGCTAAGTAGTGATTTTTGAGGTAATTAGGAAATTGTTAATTAGCAGTGGATTCCGAGAGACTTGTTTTTCACCTTGTTCAAATTTTATCAATGATTTAGGAGGAAGCATGAAAACACATTGCATAAACAAATCTATAACAAAAATGTAAGCAAATGAGAACAAAACTCATGCTGATATACCCATGGTACAGGGAGATGTGGTATTGGGAAGTGTAATTTAGGAAAGAATTGTAAATCATTCATTCTGCCTAATTGCTGGGGATTGGAGATGGTGCTCTCCTGAGGTAGCTTCCAGCTTTGTATGTCTTTGATTAAACAGAAATGCATGATTAAACAGAAAAAGCTCCTAGAACAACACCGTAGCTTCAAAGAACTAATATGCTCTTCAAATAACTTAATCGGAAAAAACCTTACTACGATATGTTGGAACCTAGGGCACATTCCCTATAGGTATAATAATGTTATTATTATAATAGTGTTTCAATATAAACAAAACAAGCAGTACATTGATAACTTTGAGAGGTTTTCAAGAAGCAGCATGAAAATGTAGCACAGTATTGGAATATGTGCTCTAAAAAATGAAGAGCAGTCAAAATGTGCATGTCTGAGGCTTATGCATTCATGGGCTTGGTGATAGTGCCATTTCACAGCACCCCCTTTTCCCTCCTCTTGATACCAAGCCCCACTGAGATATTAAAAAACATGTTTGTGCAACTATGCAAAGAACTAGAGCAGAAGGGCACTGGCCTAAGAAATGCATATTCCTTTTTCCAGGAAGAGAAGAATCTGGAATAAGCAGATGAGGAGTGGAGACTTCACATAACTGCTGTAGTTTCCAAAAGTACAGCCTAACCTCCAAGACAGTCAAAATTATATTTGATTTTCTGTTTGAGGAAGACTTATGCTTTTAAGAAAAAGAAACAATGTGGACCTGAGTTTAATGTGAGGGAAAAAGGGCAGCCTGGATCCACTTTGAGAGACAGGTCATATGTTGTCATGCTGCCATATAGAATCACAGAATCACACACTGTTCTGAGTTGGAAGGGGCCCACAAGGATCATCAAGTCCAACTCTTAGGTGAATGCCCTGTATAGGGATCACAACCTTGGTGCTATTGGCACCATGCTGTAACCAAGTGGGCTGATCTCAGGGTAATGTCAGGACACAATGTCATCCTGGTGACCTGCAGTGGGAAGAGCTGTTGACTCCCTCAAGGGCAGAGAAGCCCGGCAGAGAGACCTCAGGAAATGAGAGATGGACAATCACCAACCGTGGGCAAGTGCTGGGTTCTGCCCCTGGCCCGGAGCAGCCCTGGCTGTGTCTGTAAACCAGGGCATGGGAGGCTAGAAAGCAGCAACACAGAAAGGGACCTGGGGGTCCTGGCTGAAGGCAAGTTGAACACAAGCCAGCAGTGCCCTGGCAGCCAGGAGGATCAACCCTGTCCTGGGGGCATCAGGCACAGCACGGCCAGCTGGGCAAGGGAGGGATTGTCCCACTCTGCTCTGGGATGGGGCAGCCTCACCTCGAGTGCTGGGAGCAGTTTGGGCACCTCATTATAAAAAAAAGACATTAAACTATTAGTGAGTGTCCAAAAGAGGGCAAAGATGGTGAAGGGCCTTGAGGGAAGCCACAGGAGGAGCAGCTGAGGTCACTTGGTCTGTTCATCCTGAAAAAGAAGAGACTGAGGGGAGGAGATGTCATTGTGGTTTTCAACATCCTCAGAGTTGGAGTGCAGGGGCAGGTACTGATCTCTGTGTTCCTGTGGTCAGTAACAGGACTCAAGAAAATGGCATGAAGGAATCAGGGGAGGTTTAGGATGGATATCAGGAAAAGGCTCTTCAGCCAGGGGGTGGCTGAGCACTGGAACAGGCTGCCCAGGGAAGTTGTCACAGTGCCAAGTCTGTCTGGATTCAAAAAGGATTTGGACAATGCTCTCAGGCACAAGGTGAAATTCTTGGATTGTCCTGCACAGGGCCAGGAGTCGGACTCAATGATCCTGATGGGTCCCTTCCAACTTAGCATATTCTATGAATACACACCAGGAATATCTTAGATCAGAAGATACAGATTTGAAAAGCAAAGAAAGGGAATGGGGGAATGCTGCTGCTATTGGGAGCACAATTTTGTATATGGTCCAACACACTGGCTGTCACATATTAACACCACCCTCTACAGCTCCCTCATGGGGGGCAGCAGATCTCTCTGCAATAAAACTTCAGGAAATGAAATGAAACTGCATCAGATTGTACATTAGGAAGAGGTTTTCAACTGATGCAGTAGCTGGTCCCTGGAACAGGGTCCTCAGGGAAATGGTCACAGGCACAAGCCTGTCAGAGTTCAAGGAAAGCCTGGATGATTCTCTTAGTGATGCAGCTTAGTGTTGGACACTCCTGCAAGACCAGGGAGTTGCACTCTATGACTCTCATAGGTTCCTTTCCATGTGAGATTTTCTGTGATTCTGCAATTCATGCTGCTTTCAAAGACATAAATATTTGAATGAAGATGGGAGGTAGAAGGCTTGGGAGATACCCAGAATAGCAGAACAACTTTTTAAGGTAGAAGAAGTTGAAGGCAGCTACAAATACCTCTTTATGACTACTTTTTAAAGAGAATTTGCTACAGAATTCTGTTATCCATCTTTGTATCTAAACAATTTCCCCACCAAGTATTACATACAAGAAAACAGCAACTATGGAAGCTGGTTAATAAGCAGAATGTGAGATCCTTTAGGCACCTGGGCCTGCAGATGCTCTATGAAGGCTGGGTAGAGGACTCCCTAGAGAAGAGCTTTTCATTCTATCATCCTGCTCTTATGACACTATACAGAGGAAAAGCAATCTTGGCTTGTTACTGGAGATGTTGAGCTTTGCTGTCTTCTCAGCCAGCCCTAACTGCTGCTCAGCTGAGTTGCATTCTTCCCATTTCTTATGTTCAGGACAAGGATGAATTAATTAAATCTTAAAAATCCATACATTTTAGGACAGGGAAGGAAAAAATGGAAGAGGAAAGGAAACAACAGTCTCATTGCATACTCTGTAGCATAATTTTGTATAGTAATTCCCTCACTACCTCTCTCCCCACTTTAAAACACATGGTAAGGATTATCATCATGCATGAAAAAACATTTAAATGGTATATTTGGTACAGCATTCTAGCACAATGCTGTGCAGTACTACAGAATTTCTAAATTGCAGCATTATGAATTGCACTCTACAGTTTATCACAGATTGATTTAATTTGTTATTTTTCCAAGATTCTCTTCTATAAGAAATAAAATCTTAGAAGCATTACCTGTAATTGCTGTTTAAGATTTTTCAATTGACACCATACTCTGAGCTGAGTCAATTAACTGTGTGCAGTAAAACTTTAGTAGGTGTAGATTTAATTCCACTGGCTTCACTGGAGTTGAAACAGTGATAACTAGATGACCTGTCTCATAAATCAATAACATTTCAAACAATTATTTTTCTGAGTTCTATGGTGAAGCTTATCTACTTTTTTTTTTCAGAGAAGTTCTTCCAAGGCTGTAAATTTCTCATATATCTTATACATATGTTCCTGTGTGTCTGCAGATAAGGTGATGAAGTATTTGCCAAAAGGTAAGCCAGTGAAGGTTTTTAAGGTTGAATATGAGCAGTTGTGTATAATAAACATATCAATAAAAATATTTTAGTAATTGAAATTGTATGGATTTTCAGAAAAGTAAAGGTATATATTAAGGCAGTGATAGTGTAGTTTTTTTCTCAAGTTTTGGACAAGACTTATTCACCCTTATCTAATTTATTATTCACTCTAGTCCAGTGCAGCTGTTGGTGGCATCATAAGACACAGGATTATGAAAGTATTAATTAGGATGGCCTGGGAAAAAATGACAGTAGAATAAATCTGCTGTTTTTCAGGGGCCTTGCAGGGCCAGTACAGACTCCAGTCTTGTAGCCCAGTCAATACAGTGGTGCCATTGCTTATAGCAGGAATGCAAGCTGAGCCAAAGAAAAAAGGAGATATTGGAAGGTTTGTGCACACCTCACTTTAACTACATGAGTTTTAATGATAATTCTTATCATTATTAATGGATTAAGTTATTTAGTTAGCTAGATTAGACTAATAATAAATTATTGGCTTTGCATACCAAGTTTGTTTCTTTTGACTATAGTAATATTTTAAGTAAAAAAAAAAAAAAAATAGGCAACCTCACCTCTAATTTAGAGGCAAGAAATTGAGAGCACAATGCACTGAGTAGGTGGGGTTTGGGTTTTTAATTTCCTTTCCTGCAAATAGTTAAGTTTAACCTTCATTTGGTTTGCACTGGAAAATATGCAGAATTAATGCAATAGTTCCAGATTTGTTGAGGAAGAGAGAACAATTGCCAAGTCATAAAAATAACACACATTATATAGAATAAATATTTTGCACACACTGTAAAGACAGGAAACTCAGAATCTTAAATTACTTCTTCATTTATCTCAAGCTAACATTTGTGTAAATCTTTTATGACTCTAGCAACTGCAAACATTCACAAAACACTGCAGCTACACTGCTCAGTGACTCTATAATTATTGATGGTAAATCCCAAGAGATGCTGTTAAACATATGTTTAGCACTTTGTCCTCTGAACTATTCTGCAGCTTTCTTGTACCTGAAAGGCTGATCTCCAGTGCTGCTGAAATGGTGCCCTTCAGTGCTCTTTTCACTTAATGTTTTTTACCTTTTCACCTCCATTTTTCCTTTTGAAACCTTGAGCCAACAATTGTTTCTCTCTAAATAAAGGCATTTTTGTCTGTCTTTTCTTCTCTTGTGGGGATGCAGCTCACATGCTTTCTCAAATCTTGGCAATACTATTGTCAGTTTTCTTCAGTCTCCTGTACTTCCCTGAACCATGGAGCACAGGCAGTTCATCCCCTGGCCTTAGGGTTAGTGGACACCCTCCTTCAATCCACTTATGCTGAATTCCAAGACGTGGGCTCAAATATCTGTTTTCCTTTGTTAGCTTTGAGACCGTGTCTTGCCTTTTCTGCGAGACATACATATTAATGAAGCAGCGTGTATAGAAATAACTCCTCCCCCTTTGGCTTTTGAAGCTCCACAGTTGTGAAACCTGGCAGCACCTCTCTTCAAAGCTGAGCACATTTTTGCCTGTGGGATGTGACCTTTTTGACTTTTCCTGCTTTTGAGCTCAGGCCACTCTTTGGCTGACTCACTGAGAGTCACCTCAGGGCTGGCACCATCACGCTGTAGGCAGAGCTGTGATGCCCAGCCCAGGGAGCCCCATAGGCAGCAACACCCAAGAGCACTGAGCACAGCAACCCACCATGCTTCCCTTGAGAGTCTAACGCTGAATTAAGTACATAATTAACTAAATGAACATGTGAGTAATCATCTGGGTATGGAGCAGTCTCACTTTCAGCATGCAAATACAGACAATATATATACATGTGTTTTGACACATGCATTTAATGGCATTTGTGCCTACAGCCTTAATGATTTTGGTCCAGTGTTAGCTGTGCTATATCATAGACATAATTGAGAAATATCTCAGGAAATAGCAGGAGGCTTCCATTTCAGACTAAATTAGAATTATAAGGCTGCCATGATCTTTGTGGAGATTTGGCTGCCTTATTAAGTACCCACTTAAACTTACACCAGACTAATAATGTATTTGCTCAGCTTGAGAATCTCCACAATGAGAAAAAAATGTATTACAGAAATCTTTGTTTTAATGTACTCTAACAATTTTCAGAAACTGCTGGAATCTCACAGGTACAATCCTGAACAAATTGCTGTGTCTGCCACTGCTAGTAATGCAAAGGAAATGCTTTTAAATATAGATTTAATTTAGGGTCTCAGTTGGCCACTATGCAATTTTAATTCTTTGGGTTAAAAAGAAGGACTCAATTTCATACTGTGACTGAGAAGAGATGTGTGAGCAGCTTATTCTGTGTTCATTAGGACTCATCCATGGGAAGTAATAAAACTCTATCACTGGACTGATGGAGATGGGAAGGGCTGCCATAGCCTGATGTGTTGGACAATGAAAACAAATCTTCTTCCAGAGCTTCTAGGTCTGTGCTATATTTTTTGGAAGAAACTATATTTGTCTTTGCTGACAAGCCAAAATGCTTTTGGGTAAGACTTCAGTGAAAATGTGAAAATAGTTGTGCAAAAGCTCTGAAAATTCCAAGAATAATGATATAATTACTAGGCTTGGAGAAAAGTCTTTTCATCAGAATTTTCTCTAAGTCTGGTCATATAGGATAAATGTACCTAACTTCAGTACAAGTAATGTGAAATTGAAAATTAAAAAAAGAGAAAGTTTTTAAAAAAATTTTTAATTTATTTGATTTGTATTTATTTTGGATTTCTTAATTCACAATATTTTTAGATTTTTGAATCTTTTGTCCTGGCTTGAGACTGTAGGTTATTTCAGAATCCCACAATTTTTCTACATGATTTCTCTTGTACTCTTGCTCCTATGGCCTAAACATATCTCCTCTTTTATTAGATACTGTTATCTATTTAATATGAGTTTAGTTGATGCTCATCTGATTTCTGTTCCATTAAAAGTCTTTCTTCATTAGGAGGATGTCCTTTTAGAGAAGAACTTAATACACTCAGATATATAAACTGATTGAATGATTTCAAAAGCTTCTTCATAAGACACCTGGAGAAGAAAAAATAAGTGGGAAGCAAGGCAAGGAGAAAATTAAATTCAATAACAAAGAGTACAAAGTCAAGAATTTAGGGCACCAAAAGGCACCAAAGAGACCTCAAATTGATCATCACTGCTGGCACTCAGGAGGGATGAGCTATAACCTAAGAGTTTGAGGAAGAGTGGAGGATGATCATGAGGATGATCAGAATAGAGATGACACTGCAATACCTTTTTAAATTTAGCAAAATGAGAAATATACATGGGTTAGAGCTTGATATTAGTTGGTTCATCAAAGTGAGCACTATATAGCAAGAAGAGCTTCTTGAGTTAAAAGACATAAAAACAAATGTACCTGAACTGTCTATGAATAAATTTAATTTGGCCTCTGAAACTTTTTTCATCATCAAGGCACTAAAGTCATGGAGCAATATTTCTCTGAGATGGTCTGAATTTGAGTTCTGCATAAGGAATAACACTGTAATTATGTCACTTGAAAATGAAATTTGATCCAGGCTGTTTTTGTATTCTAGAGATTAAAGTACTTATTTGTTACTTGTTCTAGCTAATCTTTTAAAAAACTCATAATTTTTACAGCTATACTAATGATTTTTTACTTGAATGCCCTATGCAACTTGTTTTCTGCCGTGCTAAGCAAGCAGGCTCCACTGGTCCATGAAGGAAACAAATGAGAATAGAAATGTACAAGCGTGTTTTAAAATGCACTCCGTGTAAGGGAAGAATTCCTTCCTGTGTTTGCCATTAGTGACACAACCAGCTCAAGACGGAAGAACATCTGGAGGCTGTCTCCAGTAATCAGGAATTCTCTGGCAGCTGGTAAGAAAACTCTCACTGAGAAACAAATGAAAACCATGTCAGGCACATATTCTTGGCAATTAATATCACAGGATTAGATTGCAGGAACTGCTGATTTTGCTTCCGTTATTTTATGGCAGCAGTATCTGAAAGTGAATAAGGTACACCTCCATAGCGTTGTGGCAAGATAATTACAAGCTGATTACTCATTTGGTTTGGCCACATGAAGAGTTGTTAAATACTACCGAGAAGGCAACATTTCCTACTGACACTTCAGTGTTTTTATTTCTTAATATAGTGAACTTCTAAAAGTTCAGACTGTGTTTAACTACACAATTTTGCATTTTTCACCTGCAACTGGCTTTGAGAAGAATTACTACCTCCATACTAACAAATGTGTTAAAAAGCATTACAAACTTGGTAAAATTGTGTGTCACTCATACTTTGATGCTTTAAGACAGGAAATGCTATGAAACATGTAGTCTAAATGTTAATTTAGACTGTTAATTTGATGGTTATGCATTGAACATCACCACATCATAAAATAATTTAGATTCTAAGGGAGCTCAGGTGGTCTTCGCCTCCCCCAGCATTCAAAAGAGGTTGCTTAGGGTTTTATTCTTTTGCTCAGGGAAAACTGTCAGGACTGGAGAAAGCTCAGGATGTTCCACAGCCTAACCATCTTCATGTGGATGGGTTTTCTCTTTCATTTCCACATAGTGTCATTTGAAAAACTTTGGATTCCTTAGATGAATACCAGTACATAAAATCACAAAATGTTTAAGGTTGAAATGCTCTGAAAATATTTATGTGTGCTTCAATAAAGTAAAATATATTGACCTGAATCAAACAACACACTATATAAAAATATTTCTATGGTTTATGGAAGTGCTTTCTTTTTTGTCTGTTGATGAATTTCAATGCAATATTTTCTTCAAATTTGGACACCTTTGACAAATTGCACACATTTATGTAGCAGAATCAATTGGTTTTGATCCAACTTATTTGATTATTTAGGAATAATATCAGGAAGATACTTCATAACAAAAACTTCATGTCTCCAGACATGCTCACTTGGTTTGAAAATTTAAGTAGCTGGAAAATATAGTGTGTCACTAAGTTGGACTACTGGAGTGTCATTTTACCCAATTTGTTTTCTTTGGTTTCTTGGGAGTTTTTTTTTTTGTGGGGGGGGTTTGTTTTGGTTTGGTTTTTTGTGTTTGTTTTTTGTTTGTTTTTTTTGGTGGGGGTTTTGTCTGTTTGTTTCTTTGGGTTTTTCTGTTTAGTTGGTTTGGGTTGGGTTGGGGGTTTTTTGGGTTTTTTTTTGGTGGTTTTTTTTTTGGCATGATAAAACTTTCATTTTTAAACATTTCTTAAATTTTTAACCACTTATCTGTGATATGAGGTTGTCTTTTAAGCTGAAGTAGTACAGAAACAAAACACCACCTTCAAATGAAACCAAGAAAATAATCCTTCACCCTGAAATGAGCTTAATTTTAAGAAATATAACAATTTATTGATTGTTCCATTTTTGGGGAGATATAATCAATGGATGTCATTTTGCAGAAAGGGTACAAGATGTTTTTTGTATACAATGTATTTAGCTGCAATCCATTGAAAACCATCTCAGGAAGACAGTATTTCAAGCCTTGTGCAGCATATAATCATTATTTTAAAAAGGATTCATCATACTGCTTGGATGAAAAATTCACACCAAACAGACAGTATTTAATGAATAAATCAATAATGCTCATTTCAGGAAAAAATTAGGTATGGAATATAGCTAGGGAAGATAATAAAGCAAGATCAAATACTAAACCTCAGAACTGATGACCCATTAGGGATAATACAATTTACTTCAGTATCAAGCTGAAGTATATTAGGAAACTTACATGATAAAATTTGCTGTGTAAATGCAAATTCAATCTAATTTCTCATATGATTAAAGGTCAGAGAGAAAGGAATTCTACTATAGTGTTAGATAACAGTACATCAGTGAATTACACTGGATAAAAATAAGCATAAAATATTATTATTATTATTATTATTATTATTATTATTATTATTATTATTATTATTATTATTATGTGCTTATTAATAATAAACTGCTATACAAATATATCTTATTGGTCAGAGAGAAATATACAGGTCTTTTCTCACATACAGTTCTGTTCAAATATATGCTTGGTTGGATTTAGCTTAGAAATACACTTTGTTGCAAACACCAGTTTTTTTGTGTTTTTATCTGTTTTTTTTTTTTTTTCCCTCATCTATGTTGCAGTAAATAACCCTTAGAGAACTGTAATTTGGGAAAGTGGGAAATGAAAGTTTCATTTCACAAGGGATTCTTCCCAGACAGCCTAAACTGCTAAAACTCTGCCACCCCCATAAACACAAAAAAACCCAAAAGTAGAATAAGAGCAGTGAAACTTCCTGTATCCCTTAATTAAATCCTATTAAAATCACTGGGAAACAGGGGCAATTTGATATGGGAAAAAAAAACTGTTTTAGTCTTCCAGTCATAAAGAAGACTTGTCCTGACTAAAAGCTACCCAACACACAGCTTGACTGTGCAGGGCATGATAGACAGGACTGGCTGCTACACTTTAATATTCACACTTCCTGTGCCTTATGTGTGATTTCTTTAATAGCTCCAAGTGAAATCTAATTTTATTTTGTATGGTTGTGCACATATCTGCTGCTCCTTTGTGCTATCACTTGAGGGTCAGCTGAGAGACATAGAAAAATCTCTGTGCAGTGAAAAAAATCCCCCAATCTCTACATGAGTAGGGAAGAGTTTGAATCTCTTCTGAATCCCTGGAGATCCATTCAGCTTGAGAAATACAAGAATACGCTGATATGTCTCATAGGAAACATAATAAATGCTGCCAACAAAATTAATTTTAAAAAATGTTATGTAAATCACATTCTGTGTTTGGCAGCATTACCAGCTGCTGTTGAAGTACCAGGGCTGAACTGGTATATACCTGTAACCATATTCCCTGAGCATGGTAAATATTTATGAGGATCATTCTTAGACCATCTGCATTTTGCCCACCACTGCATTAATATGTAGATGTGCCAGCTAAAGTCATTGATCCACTTATGATTTTTCTATTTCCATTACTATTCTTAAGATGTCACCCACAAAGATAAGGCACATGCAGGAGTGCAATCCTTCTGTGTACGTGAGTGTTCAGGTGTTTGACCCTTCATGTTGGAAACCTCCAAATCTTTTTGTCATTGCCCTGTGGTCAGGGACAAGACAGACAACAGCTCTTGTTGAAGGCTGTCTTAGACTCTGGTTCCATTTTCAGAGGTGTGGGCTAACTTTAAAATGTCAAAGGGGAGAGGAACACTATCACACTAGGAAATTAAGTGTAAGAAATATGTTTTGTTTCATAAAAACCCCGTGGATTGGAAGGAAAGCCAGTTAGTCCTAAATTCCTATCTTATTGTTGGAAATCAAATGCTGGCTGAGGTTGTAAGTTTTCAAGGACTTAAGTCCAGTAGCACGACTTTCTTTTAGGGAAGGCAAAAACTAAGTTACTCAGAGGACTCTGAATATTTGTGGTGGAGCTGGCACCTCAACACGAGCTACAGTCAGGGAGGATAAAGAAAAGATGGGTGCCTCAAAGTTCATTTTCAATTACAACAGTAGCCCTTGAATGTTAGATGAGAATAATAGTTTGCTTTCTATTGTCTCTTCTTTCTGTCTATTATGAAATAAAAAACCTGTAAGAGAATCAAAGGAAATACTGCAAAATTCCAAGCGTAATTGAATGTGTTGGTTGAAATCAAAATATAGAAGATAAAACCATTTACTCTTCTGTACATATTATAGCTGTATGAAACATTTATAAACAAATGTAATAGCAAATATTTTTCTCTTGTATCTCAGATATACAATTTATTTATATTCTCCCATCATCAGTTGTTGCTCCAAGATAATCTGGTTATTGCAGTTTTGTGTAAAGTATTGCATTTTCTATTTTGACACGCCTCAAATGATCTTTCTGATATCATTTACACTGAAATATTTGTTTATTTGAAGAGCCTTGGAATACATTATGTTCTTTTTTAGCAGGATGTGATACTATGCAGATAATTTTTATACGAAAAAGTAATACAAGTATGGGGTTCGAGTGACAATGCAAAATTTACACAATAACTAGCAAGTTTGCTTTATAAATAACAGTACAGGGTTGTCCTGATAATTCTTCTAGGTATTAATTATTGTAATAATTGCTCACCTGCAGAAGTCATTAGGTGATGGACAACCTGTAGTTATGTTGTACAAGCATGACAGGGGAGCCTGAAAGGATTAATTACAGCATGCTATAGAAGCAATGGCATTTTGAATACTGCAGAAAAATGTGATCATGTTTATGGTAGGCTCTTTCCCTTTTTGCTTGTATCTTTCTAATATATAAGTTTATTCTCTGTAAAATACAAAGAAAAAACCCTTTTTTAGTAAAATAGACTTTTAAGCCTTTTAACCTATAAGCTCTCTTTACTCTAACTGATGTTATAATCATTGTCTATGTCTGTGCATCCCTTGCTAATACTTTCAAAGCTGCATCTCATGCCATTGTTTCAGATGTCAACTGTACCTCCATGCTTGAACTCAGCTCTGCCTTTTGTTGTAACTGCAGCAGATCCTTCCTTATGTTCCAGGGATTGAAGAGGTCCTGGGAAAGCTTTATCCAAATTCAGCCAAGCTATGAATGTGGGTGAAAAGCAGTATAAATTATGCATGCTAGAAATATGATGTCTGGAATATTTATGACACTCCTTTTTGGAGAATTTTACAGTGTTCAAACAGAAGAGGCACCAGTTAGAAACAAAAAGCTTTTTTTCTCATAAATTGCATAAATCTGTTCTGAACATTTTTAGTTCACAATGTTCATGTTCTTTTCATGATATTTTAAAAGATCTGACTGTTAGTATTATATTAATAATGTGAAACTAAGGGCTGGACTTTCCAATGTAACTTCTTATAACTCCTGTAAATATCAGTGACTCTCTTTGTGACACAGAAAAATGAAGGACAGGAGGTTTTCACCACCATTTAGTGAATCATTTGGAGAAGTCTGGAAGTATTTTTGTCAAGCCAGCTCTGAGTCCTTATTCATCATAGATAGTAAGAGGAGTCTCATTCATTACTCATGGTAAAGGGTAGAAGGTCAAACTACTCAAGAACATTTTCACTTTCATCTTTGTTCTTCTTGGTGCAACTTTTCTTCACTGATTAAAAATAGTATCAGTCCAATGAGAGGTGTGTTTAGGTTTTTTTAATGTCTAGATTGGTTTTCATCAGTTTTAACAACCTTTATTAAAAGACTGAAACTTCTTTAAACACAAGTGGTACATGAGAATTGTACCTGTCACTCACAGCTATCAATGATTTACATGTCTGCATCTGGATTAATATAAAAGCATACTTAAACTTTAGCTTTTCCTCAATTCATAGCAAAGCAAAAAATTTAAAAATTCAGTTCAGATAAATAATAAGTGATTTAGACTATTATTTGTATTTCCTAAGTGTGTTTCCACAGTCCATTACATCTACTCTTTTGTTTTTAAATTAACATCTTTCAGAGGCCTACTATGCCTAACTCAGAATTCATGGAAATTTTATTAAAGGACAAGACTCTGCATAGTCATTTAAGGGTAGCAAGTGATCATTTGAAATAAAGATAATTTATAGTTTAGCATAAGAATATGGTTACCATTTAATTATTTAAAAGCTGTTAAAATTGATCTGCTCATGAGAAAGGTTTTCATCTCTCTCAAATAATATTTTAGTAAAAAAAATCCATCATTAAAATTTTTGAAAGTTTCTATTTTCAGCACAAAATGCAAACTATTTTATTCATAAAGATGAAAGAAATGGAAAAAAGACCATCCTGAAATCTCTTCTCCGCATTTCCCTTATGCTGTCCTTAACCTGGAAACTGGAATATTATTTTAGGAAGTTCAGCATTTTTATTAATTTTCTGCCTTGCATTTAGCTCAATACCAGGCATAAACTGATGCACCATTTTAGACTTTCAGTGGTAGGAAAATATGCTAAGGCTCAAAATCTGCATTTTTGTTTGCACAGATAAAATCTTAATGACATAATCAGCATTCAGCTGATTCAGGAGCAGGAGATCTCATATACCTCTTCCGATCCTTTAAGTGAGACCCCAACCAATGAACTGGTCAGATCAGCAGTAAGAAGGAGTCAGAAATGTTAGCTTAGAGTTCCTCAAAGTCACATACACACAGAGACCACAATCTTTAATAAATAAAAGTCTTAATGAGGGTTTAGGAACTATATGTACAGCCTTTTGCTTTTTATATCTCCACTTGGCTTGATAAGTTGTTGTTACTCCATGGCAGCTCAATGCTTCAGATAAAGAAGTATTGACATTTTGCATTACAAGTATGGCAAAATAATAAAATAAAACCACCATACTAATTATTACTTAAACTGACACAACCATCTGATAAAGCACAAACTGTATTGTAATCCACCACATTTCTACAGCATGATTTCTCCAAACCAGGAAAGAAATAGTTGGAATGGAACAATGTGCTGTTTCTTCCATTCTTTGTTCTGGATAAAGTGATCCTTTACTTTTCCATTGTTCGTAAACCAGAATTTCTAATAAATATGAAGAGAGTTTCCCTCTTTCTATTCCATTCAGATTTTTAAGCTTCTATCACATAAGTAGAGCACAAAAATATTCAATATAGATTAATTTTCTGATAAAACCATATAGTTTTATCATCATTCTGAAACAATTTGTTATTCTTTGTGTAAAAACTTTGAGAACTAATGAGCTCATTTACTATTGTTCATATTCTATCAGAGTCCTATTGTTGTCAGGCATTAAATAATATGCTATTAAAATAATATTTTTTACAGATTCACATGCCCACTGTAGAAAAGCTTCTTTTAATGGATAATGTGTTCCTATCAATGCTAAAAGAAGTTAAATAATCTGATTTTCCTATTTTCTGATTGCTTTCAGAAATTAATTTTAACATGTGTCATAAGTAAATGGAATATTTATAGCTTCTTGCTGGGACTATGTCTCCCCAGGATGAATATGTGTGAGAATGTGGGAGGAGAAGATGGGAAGATTAATATAAAGACTTTCTAATAATCTAGAAATTAATGAGTTCACGCACGCCTCCATTCTGTACCTGAGGAAAGATGATTCAAAGCTACAAATGGGAGCATGTGGTTTAAAACAGGTTGAGTAATGTGAAAGGGCAGATGGGGGAGTTGTGTAACACAGCAAGGTCAGGGCCTTGGGATGGTGTGAAAAGGAGCTGTGGATGATGGTGAAGCAGAGGCTTAGGTCAGTGCTTGGGTTCTTCTTCAAGTAAAGGAACAACTGAATGAAAACAGGGATAAAAAATATGCTCATAAAATCCACTCTCACTTCTAAGTTCTGTCACTTCCCTAATTATTATTTCATGTAATTATTAAAAAAAAACCAAAAAAACAAAACAATCTGACAATTATCTGTCCTTTGATTTCTCCAGCTGGAAAATGGGGCAAATATCTGCTTCCCTTCTTAATTTGCCCAGGTTAGCAGAGTAAGTTTCTGCCAACAGTCCATTATGATGATCTAAAACATGAGGTGATATGAGATCTAATGCTGTAGGTCATTTTTTATCAATAATACAATGCACTTTCAAGAATGGCCCTTTATCCTTTGTCTTATTCTTTGTCTCTCGCACACTGTAAATTTAATGTCTTCTTGGTGGTATAGAAGTGTGAGATCCTTCAGAAATCTGAATTTCTGAATAACATTGACAGTCTTTATCTTGATTGTTGATGAGAAAAAATTAATTTTAAACACATTTTCTCTTTTCACAAATCCACACAGTCTATCTTGGTTATTAGATACAGAGTTATACAGATCAGATACAGAATAATACTTCATTATTCTATCATAGCTGGGTGGGGGGGGGGGTGTAGTGTGGTAGTATAATGTACTTCTAAGTACAGTTAGAATAGAAGGAGAAATTATTTATCAGTGTATGCACTATTGTAAATAAAAAAATATTATTGGGAAGGGAGAGGTCACCACATGGTGCCATTGTTGTGAGGCAAACATACAGATTTCCTTATTTGTAGATTTATTTAAATATCACAGGGATTTTTGCTTTAATGAAAACAGGATTCTTCAAGAAATTAAGGCTGGATTCATAGACAGAACTGTCTGATTCCTGCTTCTGATTATCTGTGTGTCAGCACTTGTATCAATACACAATTATCAGTTTAGAATTTAACCACATACTGATTTCTCTTCTCTTTAGGGACTCTTTGGATACATGATAATGTTACTGTTAAAAAAGGAAAAACTATTAATAAATGTATAAGACCCCATTACCCATATTTCTGGACATATTGAAGACTAGTAAGATCTTGGGAAACCTCAGCTTAGAGGAATATTCAGCCACAGCTTATGTGTGCAGGCTCTGGCAGGTGCAAATGCTGGGGACACAGGAAGAAGATAAGAAAGGATGGTGCCAGACCTGGACAAATTGTCAAGCAGTAAAAGACCTAATCCTGGCCATTACAGTGAAAGTACACACACATATGTAAGGGGACCTAATTTCGAAACTATGTTGCCTTTTTCACATCCACACACAAGGATGACCCAGTTGCATCTCCAAGAAATGCTCTGAGCCATATTTTACCCCTTCAGGGTACCAGAATTGGAGAAGGCCCTTTTCTGCCTTTGTCTGTCCATGGCCTGTTTGGAATGTCACAGTTCATGTGTCCCCCATGTCTCCTCTGCACTGCTCACCATGTCTAAGGGGGCTTCTTAAGCACTGAGTCCCTCCAGGTGCCCCACAGTAAGGCAGGCCACGGGGAGTCCAGTCACTGCTTTCCTTGGATATTCTATATATGTAAAAGCAGAACATCTTTAACTTCACAGTTTAACCCTGATTATAACTTAATGCTAAAGAAATAAAATATTTTATTGAGTGAGCATTAAGGCCAGACTTTGAACTGAAACAGGAGAAACAAAGAGTTTCAAGCACACAAGATTTGTGATTTGAATGAGCACCTGACTGTTTCTCTGTAGTTTCCCTTACAGATAAGATTCCAAATTCCTGGGTGCTGTAACCAAGGGTGTGAGTTTGCAACAGCTCTTCTCCATATGAGAGATGCACTCCACTCCAGACTGCCTTGATCTCTCCCTGGCTTCTTCCCCATAATGTGGCAATTTACAGGTGGGAAGATTTAGATGTGTCTGTCATGGCTCCCGTGTCCGCTTCCTGGGGATGGATTAGGGAGGTTAAACTGCAGGTGTATCCAGGCATCACAGCTGATTTCAAACCTTTTCCTGCACCTATCCCATAAACCAGTTTCTTCAGGGAGAGGTATCTTTCATCTCCAGGCTACCTGTCACACTGCAGTAGGTGATTGTCTCCCTGCAGCTTTGGCTGCAGAACACGGGTGCCTAAAAGCTGTTTCAAGTATGTACATCAGCCTAATTGAACAGAAAATGTTTTTTACATTCCTGTTTAAGCCAATATAATAGATTTTTTTTTATTTTGCAGAGAGACTTTTCATTCAAACATCAACATTTGTTCAACATTTGACTGTAATATATTTGTTTTAGTAGATAAACAACTGCGTTTGCTTTTACCCAGATAGCTGACCCTGTCCTTTTCAGAGATGAGTTAAGATTGTTGGAGCTCTGAGGCTTTTAAGGTTCACTAGGATAACAGCATCCATAAAATGACATTTTCAGACTAGATAAGCATAATTTTTATAAGCAGTTACTTAGAAAGGGATGTTTAAATACCAGCTTGTTAGAGGGCAACAGCAATTCTAAAATTCAGGGAATATAAAAACAATACAAGAGTAATTTATGATCAAATTAAATTAGAAAATAAAGTTTGTTTTTCTAAATTTCTATTAAAAAAAACCTTTTACTTTGCTTGCCATGGATAGTGACTTCTAAAAAACAACAAAGCCATAGGCACTTCAGTGAATTCACAATCACAGATTCCCTGCATTTCACAGATCCATAAGATGTTTGTATTTTTTTTCTTAGCAGTGATGCAAAGTTTAAAATTCCCAGTTCATCTTAGAATCTGCATCACTGTTCATCTTCTATAGTGAATTATTGATGGAAAAACTCTTGGGTACCTGTCAGTGAGTACAGATTCACTATTACTGACCAGGGGTGTTATCTCTGGTGTTCCATACTCTACTGCAATGGTATATAAACATCATGCCAACATTTGCAAGCAAATGGCTTTTCTCTAGTGAACTTTCCTTCTTCATCCTTGCTTCCTTTGCCTTCTCCTTCAATTCACACATTACTCTGTGCCCTCACTTCTTGTCCACTCTAACCAAGTGCTTCCCTGTACAGGTCATTCAGCCTGGCATTGTTCTTTCCTGATTCTTCCTCTTCCTCACAGGTATTTCCTACATTATTTAACCTTCATTGTTCCTTCTCTCTAGTCTTAGCCCTCAAACCTTCTGGCTTTTTAATTTGTCTTTTTAATACAGGACATAAATGAGGTAAAGTCAAGTGAGAGCAATTATCACCACTGTCTGTATATTACTGACTAATTACTAGATTATCAGAAGACTGTATCTAGTTCTTAATATGCACATGGAAAAGATAGGAATGAGAAGAGGGAAAACCAAACCACTATAAGGTTCCCTATCCCTACCCTATCATGGAGACAATTTATCTTCAGCTGTAAATGGTTCTTTATTACAACAGAGGTTCAACAGATGGAAATAGAAATCTGAAGCCACAGCATCCATTTTGGTAGTGAGGGTAGCTCGCTGCTCCGGAACCTCACTTTTTGTAATCTCTCACTAATACATCAAGTTGATATAAATTAGATTTCTCTCACACTGGTGATCACTCAAAGATGAAATAGTGAGAGGCAAACTCTGTCATAGGGATTTTGTAAGGAGACTTTATAATATGATGGAATGTCCTTTAATAACCAAGTAACTATACCTGAATTCCCCTTTTCATGTCATGTTCAGTGACTGGTAAGAGAAATAACAAAGCCCTCTGTTATTGTAATTAAAACATTAAATATGTCGTTTAAAAAATATTCATTTACAATCAAAGCAACAGAGGACAAATTTTCCATCAGTTACAAAATAATTTTGGAATGCTGCAATGGGGAAAAGCACTTTACCTTTGGGTAACAGACAGTGAGATCTGCACTAACTGATCCAATTTTTCCTGACCTTAAAATAAGGCAAATAAGTTATAAGTTATGCTTGTTTTTAGCCTTTATTGAGGCAATTAAAAAAATAATTGGAGAAAAACCTCAAACATATGAATCTAGAATTAAGATATTTACATCTTAAAAGTTAAGTGTAAACATAGTGTAAATAAAAAAACAGTGGATCAAGCCTGCCAGACCCCCATTAAAAGCCAGTTTTCTTTAACTGATAGGTCACTGAGAATGTAGACTCTAGATTAATGAATTTGAGTACGTCTGTATTAATCCACAGTGACAGAAAATGTGCTTAAGTACCTTCTATTAGCCCAATCAAAAAATTCCTCAAGCAAATGCTTCATTTTAAATATGGCTATAACTTTTATTGGCTTTATTGGGACTTAAGCATATAAGTGATACTTAGAATGTGTTTCATTAACTTGCAAATGTTTGTATCTTTTTTATATTTTTCTTTGCTAAAGTCAAAAAGTGTTGCTGCTAATCTTTTTCTGTTTGTTTTAATTTCAAATACTGATAAATGATTTTAGTCTAGCAAAACATCATGATACATGAAGACCTTAAAGACTTAGTATCCTCATTTTATGTAAAATTATTAGAAAATATAAAATTTATAGAAAGTTTTTTGTATTTTGTATTTAAAAGAGACTATAGAAATAAAAAAATACTCAAAAGTAGCTTGTTTTGCTAGAGATTTTGATAGAGATATTAACAAGATTAATTTACTTTTCAAAGTAGACAAATACAAATTTGCATATTACAGAAAATTGAAAGCTTGTTGTCATCATTAAGAGAGAGTTTGTTTTTTTAAATTTCCATGAAAAATTACTTGTAGTTTGATTGCCATGGACAGTGACTTCTAAAAAAAATCAAAGGCCATAGGCATCTCAGTGATATTTGATGATGACTGAATTTTACCACTCAAGATTTCAGTGGCAAAGAATTTGCCATCAAATCAATTTGATGATGATCACAGGGCTAAAGCTCTTCAGCTATGAAGATAGACTCAGAAAATTGTGATGTTTAAACCTGGAGAAGACTCCAGAATGGCCTTCCACTACTTAAAGGGGGACTAAAGGAAAGATGAAGAGGGACTTTTTAAAGTGACATGTGAGAAAATAAGGAGGAATGGCCTTAATCTGATAGAAGGTAGGTTTAGAATAGGTATCAGAAATAAATTATTTCCTGAGAGGGTGCTGAGACACTGGCACATGTTTCCCAGAGAAGCTGTGGTTGCCCCATCCCTGGATATGTTCAAGGCCGGGCTGGATGAGGCTCTGAGCAAGCTGGTTTGGTAAAAGGTGTCCCTGACTATGGCAGAAGGGCTGGAAGTAGGGATGTTTAAGGTCTCTCCTGACCCAAACCATTCTACAGTTTAATGATGTATTACTAATTTATCCTCTTCTTATAACTAAAGCTTAAGAGCATCCAGTCTGGGTGAGCAGTGTCACCTCCCTGTGCTATGTCACTCTTTAGTGACAAAGACAAGCTGCATGACTTGCTCCTGTGAGTTGATTGCTAATCAGTTCAGCTGTTTAACACTGAAATTTAATCAATACCTTTCAGACACAATCAGGATCTACAGTCATATATTTAACAAAAAAATATTTTTTCACTAGTACTTTGCTTAACTTTTTTAGTCTTTTGTTAAAAATATTAACCTTTTGCTGCTTTTATTCTTGCTGAACAAGGTCTTAATCGCAGTTTAGTCTTCAAGTCTGTAGGTTTACAAAGGCAAGTTAAAATGTTAGTTAAATGTGGTTTTTGTGTCCATTGAAGACAGAAGGTTTATTTCAAAGGAAGTGTGTTCCAACTCCTGCAGTATGGCAGATATTGTCCTTCAAGGAGTTCTTCTCCAAAGAGGTCAGATGAATTCCTAGAGCCTGGTGAAAACATTTATGAAACAACTTTTAAAAACTCAACTAAGAGGTTGAGAGATCTTGTCCTAATGTATCCTGCCTGCTGGGATGGGGATAAAAGTTATGCAGTGTGTTAATTTGTTATGTAGAAACGAAATGACACAGTGAAAATTGGAAGTCTTTTTACGTCAAGTGAAGTGTGGGCTTTGTTCAAAGATACATTACAGCTACCCACTGAGTACAGGGAGATATCTTCCTGCATGAAATTTCAGTGCAATATGTTGATTTCTGAGTATCTTGCCACAAACTACTAATTAATATAAAATGAAAAGACTCTCTCAATCTGCAATAGACTAAAAAAAGCCCACTAAAATTACTGCTGAATGGCATTTCAAAGATGATAATTTATTTTTGCCCTGAACAAGACACTTAAAACATTTTCAAGGACATCATGTCTTTAGCCTTTAAAATATCAACTAATTATCAAATCAATGATCATTTGGGGGAAAGTAATGAAGTATGGAAAATAACCACTTGAAATTATATAAGTCATTACTGCAAAGTATTTAAAACTGATAAGTCATTAGCAAAGAAATTTAATATGTAGGTATTAAATGCCTTAAAATTTTATAAAAAAAGACAAATTGTATTTTAATTGTCATAATTTCCTATAAAATAAGCAACTTACCCTTTAAGTTCTTTATACTTATCTAATGCTTGTTTGTTTTTCTAAGGAAATATTAATTCATTTATTCAAATTTTTTTCAGCTTTTTAAAAAAGTTCACACCACTTTATGTTAATGTCAAATATAGGGAGGTATTTGACATAGCAGTGAGCAGAATGACTCAAAGTTCAAGTGGAAATACTTAATTATATGCTTAACTCATGATTACTCATGAGTAATCAGTCCTTTGGAGTTCAATAACTGCATAAGTAATTCCAGGATTGGGAACTTGTTTATTGTATTTTAATACTCTTATTAGTTTTAAAAAACAATGGATTTACTGTAGCAATGGCTTGTTACACATTTCAAAACAACTTTCCTCTTAGTTCTTTTGCAAATAGCTTATCCATGTTTTCTCACAAATGCACCAATGAGGAGCTAGGCAATGAGGGGGAGAAGGCAGAGGCAAAACAGTTTCTTTGGCTTTACTTTTTTATGGTCTTTTGTCTTTTTTTTGACCTCCAAGGAATTTGTAACCAATAGAGTCTCTAGGTAATGTGATCAGTGCTAACACTTCAGGCATTTGCCTGAATCCAGTCTATTTGTTGTGCTTCTAGAAGTGTAAAAACTGAGCTAAGCACTTCCCAAAGACAGGTGGAGACTCCTTTGTGCTGTGTCATTTTATCAGTAGAAAAAAGAATAATTATGTGTATTTCAGAGTCTCCCAATTTATCTACTTCCTATGTTGTGGAGAAACCCTTCCCTTTTTATGTGAATTTAGGAAGCTAAAATTCTTCTCATGGGACATGACACTGACACAGGCAACTTTCAGGGCCTTATGAAAGAGATATTTCATCCAAGATCTCGTCCTGATTTGAGTAAAAAAGTTTTTCTCAAACCCAACTCACTTCTGTACACCAGCTGTACACCACTGGATAAATCCTCCATCTTTAGTATGTAATAGGCATATGATAGATAAATGATGCACCCTCTTATAAGAGAGTTTTAATTGCATACTATGCATAATACAAAATTTCACCAACTTTGATAGAAATTTTGAGAGTCCAAGCAATAAAGAAAAATCTGATTTAACTTTTTAGACAAGAGAAGCAAGTGGGGTACAGGCAATTTTTTTTGTCATATTAAAACAAAATGTCTTTTGTGTCTCAGAATGAAATGGGGAAAAGAGCTTTTCTCTAAACCTCCCTGCCTTTTTGTCCTGTACTGCTGGTTTTCTGCTTTTCATGTTGGTGTTTTAGCCCTGACTTGACTGACACATCCTATTTTCCTGTTATCCACTAAACTGCTAATATCTCCTCCAATCCCATTTCATATCTTGAGCTCTGGTTAAGACCCATGGGAGAGATAGATGCTTAAAATATCTAAATAAAAATATATATTCTGTTTATCTTGCACGTGGGGAGAAGACATTGTGTGATCTGTCCAGACAACCTAATCATAACACCATATTTGAATCTTCCCAAAGTATCATTGAAAAATTTCTCTGTGCATTTGTGAAGAACCAATGAAAGAAAGCAAAGGTGCAGAAAAACCAAAGAGCTGGACTGTGTCAAAATGAGACAGCCACTGTGAAGCTTGCACATTTTCATGTTGTCCCAGCAGGAAGAGATTGTGTCTCCTACCCAATGCACTCCCAGGTATTCCTGCAGTATATGGCTGTCTGTCCCCTCTCACCTCCTGCTGTCTTACTCCTCCTACCAAACACCTCCATTTCCCCTATGGTTCTGATGAGATAACAAGAAAAACCTCATTTGTTCCACCAGACATTGGCTAAGGATCTGGATGGGCAATGAACGGGGTTATAATCACCTGTTGAGAATTAAGGGGTTTGCTCCAGAAATGTGTGACACAAACATGATGGGAATCCAAATCTCTCACTGCCATCCCAGTGTTTTATAGTTCCTAACAGAAGCTGTAAGGAAAATTTTGTGATAGTGTGGTGGTTACATTTACAACATCCTTACTAACAGTGCTAGGACTTCCTGGTAGCTATCCTGAAATGAAAATACATCATGATTTCCCTGACAGATTGAAAACAAATCAAGCAGCATAAAATTTTCCCTTCCACAGTGTCAAAAGGTTTAATTACAAGAGGAAATGTCTAGTTTCACTCAGCGAATTGCTTGTTGCATGTACACTGATTCTGTAATTAAAAAAAAAAACAAAGAAAATCAATTTACATTGTATTTTATTTTATTATATAGTAAGGAATGCATTAAACTGTAGCTCCAAACTCAAATATCACAATAAAGCACCTACTATAAGAAAAGCAGTTCCTGGCTTTGCCTTATCTGAAGTTTGCTATTTGTATTTTAGTTATTTTGAGAACTTTTACTACTGGTGAGAAAAAAATGTTGGATAAACTGCTCATCTATACCTACTATTGCTCCTTAAGTCTGATCATTTTTGGTTCCCAAACAAAAGGGAACTTTACTTCCCTAGGCAACCTCAAATTACTTCCAACTTTAATTTCCCTGAGTAAAATCCTTTGGTAGTAGCCAAGTAAATGCATTCAGAGTGGATGGAAACTATCCATCAAAGTTATTATTCTATTCTATTCTATTCTATTCTATTCTATTCTATTCTATTCTATTCTATTCTATTCTATTCTATTTAGCACCTGGTGATTTCATCCAATGTGCTCTTTGGCTTTGTGGCTGGACAATTTCCTGAAAAGTAAATCTTTAGGCACCATGAAGATCATCTTGCCTGCTCAACTTTCTAACTGTACTACTAAAACCTGTAGGATTGTAAAATATTTTAACAGAGCTTTATCCCTCTCAGTCACTTCTGTAAGAGTCCTCATTTTGTCAAAACTCTCAGGTGCAGAATTTTTTTTTCTGATAAAAGAAATTTTTGCCTTCTACACTATAATGCTGTTTGCCAAACACCAAAATATAAGCAAATATTCATTTGGATTCATTGCCTAACCTTGAGGAGAGATCTGTGGCTCTCCTACACTGGTGTTGAAGGCAGTTCTCATGACACTACTACAGAACCAGTAACATGATGGGAGCCTGATATTCCTTCATGTCCAGCCCAGTCTTTTGCAAAAAAACTTGCTACCTGGTGTTGGAGATACTTGGTGGACAATCTCTACAGCAGTGCTTTCCTCACATCATTTTTCTCCCACCCTGATAAGCACTAATGATATGTCTCTGAGTTTCTTGCCCACTGCTCCAAAGATGAGGCACACTGCAAACTTTTCCTCTTGGACACCAAGGAGAGATCAGTTATGTAACACATAAATAAAAATGCATTTGAAAAGGAAAACTGAACTGTGCTATAAACTACTGCAGCTACAGTTACCTCTGCTTGCTTCTCTCACACTAGAACTAGATCCTAAAGTGTGTGTTAAACTTGGAAAAAAAAATTTCATTTCATGCTTTGCCTTTAAAACCAGCTCTTCAGTGGAGCTTAAGAGGTCAGTGGTGATTGAGTAGTTGGTTTAAAGACAATCCTCTGAGAGGGAAAACGAGTAGTGGCCCTCTGGGGATCCCAAGAGATTTTAGAGCAGGGGCTGCAGGGTTCAGTGCCACTTTCATTACTCTCTTCATGCTTAATCAATGAAGCACACACTGTGACCTACCTGGAGTTCTGAGCATGCCTGGTGCAACCCTTGAGGAAACAGGACTGTAATGCTCCAGGGCGTTCCTGTTCCCTGCACCCAAAGACTCATTTACTGAGTCAAAGAAAACCATCTGCTATTACCTAGCAAATTTCCTCCTAAAGAAACATGTGCTTCAGCAGATTTCTTTACTTCACTACTCTGGGAAGATTAGAGCAAGCACAACTGTTTAGAGGACAAACACTCCAATATTCTAGCAGAGTGTTTTTGAGTTATGAAAATTGTATGTTCTAATAAATGGTTTTGGGGGATAGGTTTTCACTTCTGTGGGCTGGGTTTTGATTGCACCTTTGGGTTTTCTCCCTTTCATTTTAATGTTAATAAAGATACAACTCAAAAAAAATAGTAGAGCAGTTATTTTAGGGAAAAGAACTTCAGTCAGACAGCAGTAATTCAGAAATAGGTTTCTAAAAGTCACTTCTATTGCAAAGATTTAACATAAGTCAAGGATAATTGTAACACAGCATTATTACTATTGTTTTTCCAATTAGGAAAAAAGTGATGAAGAATAAGAAAAACGTGATGAGTGATCTACTCAGATGCTTGAACAGCTAGATGCTGCTGATGTCTTTTATTATTTAGCAAAATGACAACTGGCTAGAAAATCAGAACTTGACTAGACTAGACTTTATCTGCTTTCTAATGTGTAGCAGAATTTTGTACCTTGTTATATCATTCTGTAGAATGGATCACTGACATTAAATTTAAGTCATATTGTAAATATAATTGGATAACTGTAAATTAAGTGAACTATGTAAATATCAAGTACTACTAATGGTGCAAAATATATTTGATCCACTTTGAAATTAAGACAGAAATTTTCTTATGGCAGCATGTTTTGACATCAGATCTCTAGTAAAAAGTATTAATTTTTTTTTTCAAGATGTTGAATTGCATTTTGCATTCTGCTCTGAAATTCATTGATTCTACCTGTGGTTTGTGTGGATGTGACAAGGACCAATGAGCACTTGCTGATTTCTAGATTCTGTATCCTGGCCCTGAGGAAATTTCATTTTGATTCATAAAAATAAATGAATCTGATATGAAAGTTACTGCTGGAGAATTATTATGTATCTTCACCATGCCTAATTTACCTTATTCCTTTTGTGTTATACTCGTACTCCCTAGTATAAATTAAAGTCAAACCAACTCCTATATCTTTAACTGAAGTATTGTGTACCTCTAGGAACAGATACCTCTGAGCTGGAAAATTGTGACAGACAATAAAACCTGGATTTTATCTAACACTGTGGTAGCCTTACCAGCCTTAATTAAGTGGTCAAATAATCTCATAAACTTACACATGCTCAGTATCCAGTGTCTTCACTTCTTTTTGCCCTTTACAGATAATTGATTCTGCATGAACAAATCAGTGTAACAAGATAAGCTCTGCCTTCTATGGACACAAAAGTCTGAGGCTGTATGTATGGCAACCTAGCCATAGGTTGCATATCAAAATCATAATTCCCTCAAAAAGGGGATACAGTCTTTAAAAATACAGCAATTCAAGTCATGGGCACTGAAAAACAGCTAATAAATAAGTTTTCATTGTGACAATGCAAAGCTTCACTTGGTGCTCTGTCATTAATTGTGCATAAAAGAAAGATCCCTTCATCAACAAGGTTCATCTTTGTTTTTATTGAAAAGGTATAATTAAAAGAAAAATTAAAGCGTTTCTAAGACTTAAATCCCACATGCTTTACATACTCATTAGAGAAATGAACATGACTGATATAAACTCCAGAATACATAGAAAATGTCATCTGCCAAAAAAACACAATAATACAAAAGTAAATGTTCTGGTTTGAAAGCAAAACCAGTGGGAGACTCCAAGTCAGAAATACAATTTATTGGGAAAAGGGAAAACAAAAGACAAAAATACACACAATGATACAAAAGGAAGACCACTGGCAAAGTCAGAATACAACCTGACACCCGCTTTGGCCAGCGTGCTGGTAGCAGTCCAAATTGGAGTGGCTGCAGTCCTCTTGGAGTGGCAGATGTGGTTGCTGTGTCTTCTTGGAAACCTGTGGAAAGGCTGCCTTTCTGTCTAGAAATTCCTGGATTTATCCAGGTGGGAATGCCTAGCTTCTCCCCCTGGGCGGAGCATCTCACAATGGGCTGATGTTATTTTGAGTCACAAGGTGTGTTCTTAATCACCTGTTAAACAGAACTGGCTCCTGGAGAGTGTTATCTCTGAGTCATGAGGGGAGACATTGATGGGCCCATTAACAGGAGATAAGGAAAACTGCCCAGATGCAACTGCTACTCGGATGGTAATAGGAAACATCTTGGTGCTCAGTCTTGGACAGTAAATTATATTTCCTCTGTCTTGCAGTGAAGAAGACTATGGATCTGTTATGTGAGACTGAGAAAAGATAAAAATAGTCTGGGGAAATTTTTCTCTTAACTGAGAATTTGTATACCCTTCCTGGATGTTCACTGTATTTTTTAACAAGCTGAATACGAAATAAATCCTACTGAGCACCACTTTTAGCAGCAAGCAAAGCAAACCAAAACAAGCCTGTATGAAAAGTGTAAATGCTAAGAGCTTCCTACAAAGAACCATACTCAAGCAGGAAAAGATTTTTCTCTGCAGACTGATATCTGAGCTTCTCCCTTCAAGCTGGGCACACTGACAAGCAACGAAAGGAATTTCAGTTGCCATTAGCCTATTGCAGTTGCAACTCGTTAATGAGGATGGAGTGTCATTCCCCTAGTGCTGTTGTGAGCTCAGTGTCTCAAACACAGTGCACCATGGTTTTTTTTTTCCATTTGGCATCATAGTATCCAGTAGAATATCAGCATCAGAGGAACTTCTGATTTGGTCTCCCAAGTATTATTAATGAACAAATGATAACTTTTTTTGCCCTTGTCTTATTAAGGATATTAAAGGGCAGAAATGTGAATTCTGATAATGTTAATCAACATTTAGTATACCAACTTGAAGTGCAATAGCATACTTACAGTTATTTTTTGTGTATTTATATCATACACTTCCTTAAATGACCATCAGCATTCCTGCAGTAATGTTACTTCTGAAAATGTTTCACTGGTGAATGCAGGCAAAGCATCCTTTGAGAAATACTTATTTTATTATGTAGAAACCAAGATAAGTGGTGAAAAATTAGTTGATGGGTACTCTATTCTGGGGATTATAGTAATGACTTAGAATATTTCAATGTGCAGTTAAATTAAAGAAGGATATTTCACGTGAAAGTGTGTTAGGCTCAAAAATTTGTTTATGGTCAAAGTGGAAGCACACCTATATCAAAATAACAGAATTTATTTATTATAACTTATATCTTAAAAATCTATTTAATATTGTTCTCAATCTAATTGCAACAGAAAAAGAAAGGATAACAATGTAGTTTATGTATTGTAAAACATACATTTTTTATGGTCTGTCCCTTTTCTGGTTGTGGTCATACTTCCCGTGCTCTTTTGACCTCCAAGGCCAGGGCACTTATCATCAGTGGAGGTTTTTACATCAGCATCTACTGCCAGGATGAGCCTCATGAGCCCTGTCAGGTTCCTTGAGGGTCTCTGTAACTGTAGGGCAGCCAGTTCCCCCCAAATGCACTCACAGGGAGATCTCCACTCAGTCCCCGGGTTTTCCTATCTACACAAATGCAGAAACATCTGTGTGACTGGCCCCCACAAGTTTGTAGGGGTTAAAGAAACTTCTGTGTCTCAGCCCTGATCCCTACCATATTCATACCGAGAAGTATACAGCCAGCTTGGGAATTTTAGTTTTAGAGCTTCATTTTATTTATTGCTTTTCCCAAGAAACCTCAGTATCATACTTCAAACCACAAGAAGTCAGTAGAATGTGCTAGGCTTTCCAAGCTTGTTAGAGCAGTTGTGCAAGGGGTAGATGTACTTAATGAAATTGTGATAGAATGGCTAAGTGAATCAATGGACTTTGAGCTGTAGCATTTATTTGTTATTTAAAAGAAAATCCTTATAAGTATTCCATCTTTACCTGTGAAATAGTGACCTCAGGAGTCTGTGTATTAATAGCTTCATATTTTAATCTGTGAAATTCCTTAGAACAGTCCTGTGTTACTCATATATTGTTGACTCTGACTTTATGTTAAAGCTACAAGATAAAAAAAAATGTTTTGCTATTAATCATTTGAGCTCTAGCTACAGAAACAGAAAGTTCATAGTTGGAAAAAATAATACTTATTTGTCCTTTTTCTGCTAGATCATACACATTTTGCTTAGGGCTGTGTTGTGTGGTTTTAAGCATGCTGAAATCAGCAAAAGTAAAAAATTCTAATAATACTACATGCATGATTATAGAAATTTGTTCCCTTCTAACCTGCAGACTTAGAAAATTAATGAACTGTATTAAAAATATGTGGCAGTGTTTCAATAACTTAATATAACTTGATAGTACAATAAGAAATTACTTTCTCAAGCAAACATTTTTCTCAGAGTCAGATATTAAATAAACATGATGCTTTCCCTATGTGTAAAGAAGCATTAAAGTAATTTTGTAAAGGATTTTAATGCTATATTTTACTGCAGCATAGTTTAGTAAAAATTGTAGTTTTCTATTTAGTTTATAATTAATGTAAAGAGTTAAAAATAGCATAATTCCACTGCTTTCAGCAGATTTGAGCCTGGGAAGAAAGGAATCCATGAATTTTGACTATCACTTTTTCTGCAAAAAGTTATTTAGGGAAAATATGTAATTTTTTTTCTTATAAACAGGTCAGTTGGGTTAAACTCTTTAAGTAGTTTTGCTAAGATATCAGAATATATTTTCTTGTGTCTTGCCTTTTAACTTACTTGACTAAAAATGTGATACCAAACCCATTCTCTATTTGTGGATCTTATTTCCATTCTTATACCTGCATCATGACATGGGCCATCCACAAGTTGTGATAATGGAACATCCATCTGATTTGAGTCCTAGTCCTCAGAAATCCTCTATTACCTGTCCTTTTATAAGTGGTGAATTTGACATCCCGCTCTAGAAAGGGTTTTTTTTCCTCTATAATCTCAGGTATCAAAGTATAACTACTATAGCCAACATTGAGATCAACAAGGAGCTGAAGGGAGTGACTGTCCTTCTCTAGACCTGACTGGATAAACTTTACACACTTTATTGATGTATTCGCATTTGATTTTCCATATTATCTTTGAAATTCTCCTACAGTACAATTAAGGAATAAAAAAGAAGGCAAAACAACCTATTATAAATGTCCTATGTGTATAATCAGACTAATAGAACAGTAATAGCTCTCAGCAGTAGAAAAGTGAATAAGGTGGTTAAATTAATGTTTTAGAAAACATAATCAATTGAAAACACAACAGCCTTGATGATATTGACATTAAACTACAGCTGATCTATGACTTCTTTGTGCTACATCATTATTCATTTTGACTGTATAAAGGCAGGTCTACATTTCCCTTTTTAGATTTAGTCAGTGTCCATGGGTATGAGTATGTGTGTGTATCCCCTCACCCCTACCATTGCACAATTCCCACAGAAGAACACAAACAATGTATTTCCTTTCAGAATAGATTGAACTAAACGGTGGCCACCTGAAACAGATCTGCTGTTCTCTAAAGCCACTAGTTTCATGTAGAGCTGTGGCTGGACTCCTTCATTTCCCAATTGACTGTCTTGCATCTGCTGTGATTTCCACCACAGTGGCCTGCAAACACCAATCATGTGGGTGCATTATGGGCAGAACCTTGCTGTAGTGCCCACCAAATGCAGGCTCGTGACCCTGTGGGCAGTGTCAGCTCACACACTAAGGTGAGTTATTTTGAGTTTTTTTCTAGTTTGTGAAAAGCGGAGTCCAGAGATGTAACCCATGAAAGGCTGGCTCCATGATTATCAAAACTTTACACTATTAAAAACAAAGGCATCAGGATTCATTGGTTATAAATGATGTATTTTTTTCATTAATTAGCACTCAATGCCCTATTTGCTAGTTATGACTCTCAAGACTCATGCTAATTTTAGTCCACATGCACATTTCTCCCCTCCCTTTGAGTCTGGGATGCATTTTCAGTAGGTGGTTGATGAGGTGGTGGTCATGATGTCCCACACTGGAATTACCTTCCCCCCAGTTACTGCTTAGCTCTGATTTCTCTCTCAGTGGCTGTTGTCTGGAGATCCCATTCATTTTGGACTGTTTTCCCTTTTCCATAAAACAAAATATTAGCCAAGGATACAATGTTCACAATTCCATTAGTAATCATTGCTGTGTGGCTACTGACTGACAACTAAAGAAAAAAAATTGCAAAGTTTGATTTGAATCTTAAGGGGCTTGATATCAGGAATACTTTGTTTTTTTCTCTTAACTTAATCTAAGGATCTTATCAAAGGATCCCTGCAGAAGAAATAATCTCTTGCAGAACATAAAAGATGAAAAATACATTTTACACCTAGAGTGTTTCAGTGGACAACAGCAGAGAAGAGTGAAAATCACAGTGTATTAGTCAAAATATTATCCAAGCCATTAGGAATACTGAAAAAATAATGTGGGATAGAATTGTAAGGGAAGTGGGTTTTTTTGCAATTTTATATACAGGAAAAATGTTCTCAACTATTAAAATATTACATGTCATGTATCTTCTAACTTGATACTTCAGGCTAAATATAACAGAGTACAAAGTTAAGAAGAAAATTTTGTATTCTAAAACTACAAATTGCCTCATAGGAGGCTAAAATTATTTCAGATTCCTTTTCTTGTGTGTTCTTCTTAGAGGCATGTTATACATAATATGAAACATGACCAGTGGTTTGATATACTTGTTAAGAATATCACATATCAATTTTGGGAAACTGCTGTTACCCTGGAGACCAAAAGCAGAATTTATCTGGCCAATTTCAACCTCAACATTTTTTGAACCAGGAGTTTTGAATATCCCCTACTGAAAAATATGGTAAGATGGGTATGAGAAATTAAAAAAAAAACAATAATTGTTTTAAAAATCTCAATTTAAAATCCAGGCTAATCAACCAGGGAATAATTTGTTTCATAGCTATGGTTGTCTGAGCTAATCATCACCTGGACTCACTTTACAGACAAAAGAGAAACAGAGCACTGTTTTGCTAGACCTGTTTTGACATTTTCCTTAGGGTGAGTTGTGTCCTAGATTTCATATGTTGGACTCTTTACATTTAATGCACAAGAATTAAGGTCTCTCTATAAGTGAGCAAAAGTTTCAAACTCTCATTACCCAGCCAATTCAATCAATGGGGTCTGTGGTGTGTAAGCCTGACTGAGGCAGACGATTACACCTGGTTTGTGACCAGCACTCTGGGTACTGTTCACTGAATTGCAAAGCCAGCACACACACAGACACCTACAGGTCAGCACCTAAAGTGGTCCTTGGTATGCTGAATGCCACTGAATTAATAGCAGCAAGCATGAGAGGAATCCACTGCAAGTAGTTCATGTGTAGAAGCTGCACTGCAGGTACTGAATCAAACAAGTTGCATCACTGGTGGGCAAATGTATTTTGTGCAACTCTCTACAGTATGGTTTGCCAAGAATGTCAACATTCCCATGCTGGAGATATGTCTAGTACTATCCCAGCTTCATAGGCTCTCTGTAGCTTTGGGTAATAACTCTTAATGTTCTAAACAATGTTTAATTTTCTGTCCTTCTGTCTTTTCAAAATGAACCAGTAAAAAAAAATTACCTTGAGATAGAAATTCATGTTATTTTGAGAAAAAGATGCAAGTGTACAAAGCACTTCAGTTCCTGCAATTCCAAGAAGATTTTTGTGAATTTATGTGTTATGTTTTGTCTGCAGGCCATTGACTTTTCATGCAATTCCTTCTGTATTTCATTTTTTTACAGTACATCTTAATGGAAGCTGAAGATGCTGTAAGAAGGCTTGAAAATAAAATCTTCTCATGTAAGCAAAGTTGTCCAGGTTTTTCAGGTAGTTTATGTACAAACTGTCTATAAATATTCAAAGGGTCAACTTTGTTGCCAAAATCTGTCACTGGGCAAATAAATTTCAAATTAAGGTAGAATCATCCCATTATCATCCTGAGATGATTTAAAGAAAAATGTATAAATGTAACCTTGAACAAATGCATTAAATTAGGCATAATTTATTAAGTTAACTTTTTTTTTTTGGGGGGGGGTTTTGAATAAAGTTAAATACCTGTACTGGATCTGTCTGAGACAGAGCTGACTTTCCTCATAGCAGCTCTGTGGTTCTGTGCTTTGGACTGGTGACCAAAACTGTGTTGATAACCCACAGATTTTTAGTTATTGCTGAGCAGTGCTTACACAGCCTCAAGGTCTGTCTTGCTGTTCGTGCTGCCATCCTGTGAGAAGGTTGGGGCTGCACCAGAAATTGGGAAGGGATGCTGCCAGGACAGCTGACCCCAGCTGACTAAAGTAATGTCCCCTACCACACAACTTTCAGGCTCAGGAATAAAAGCTGTTTTATCTGTGATAACAATAGCTGTCATTTTTCAAGTTTGTCTTTTCAACTAATTCCAAACTATTCAGCAGGATTTCACTTTGCATATGGATGCAATTTCATCAGTTTGCATCTGGTGCATATGGTCAATTTGAGCTACATTTGAGCTGAACAAAATTTATGGCTGTTAAGATTGCTTAAAAGAGTAATTTCCTGTGTGTTTTATAGTTTGCAAAAGAGTGCACACAGTTATAATATTTGATGCTCTGATAGTAAATTCATTATATCAAGTGCTTTGTAGTCATGTAGTAAAGGATAATTTCTCCAAGGAATTTATAAGCCAATACACAAGGATATTTATTTAAAAGACAGAAAAACTGAATATAGAGTTTCTAATGGAAACTGGCCATTAAATTGATTATTAAGGGTTTCCAACTTGGGTGTTCCCTCAAGATCATAGGACTAAATCTGGGTACTAAATTCCACTCTCCTGAAGGAGTGATCAGGATCATAATTGGGCTATCACAGTTCATTAGGGAGTCTGAAAGAGAGAAGAACATAATAATCTCTACACATATTCCTCTTGGTCAAGGATAGCACTGTTACCATGACAGCTCATGCCACTAACTTCACCTACAGGTCCAGGAGAAGAAAGAAGGTAACAAATTTTTCAGATTATCAATTTATTTCCTGTTCTTCTTCTCTATCACTGTCTTGGCAACATCTGTTACATTTACATTGGTTAATCCTCCAACATTGTTTTCATATAAAATGTAATGATTTTATACATGTATTTGGTTTTAACTAGAAGTCAATTGTCCTTCTATGCCTGAAAGATTTAGAAACATTTATTCTCTTACAAATCAAAATTCCTTCTTTTAGTTGCCTACACATATGTCCAGAACATGCCAAATACAAAGCTATATAAAGTGAAGTTATACAATATGCAATTATCCACTGTTACCCGCTGTTTATAAACTCAGATCAAACTCAAAAAAAACCCAAGAAAAAAACAAGAAAGCAACTTTTATTTTGTAAACTAATAAACATTGAATTCTTATAACAAAATAGCAAAATTTTCAGAAGTCTTCAGGTTCAATTAAAAAGGGAAAGAGATTGCGACTAAGAATACATTTAAATATTTGTGAAATTCTGTCTTTCATGGTACTTGTAAAAATCTGATCTTTCTTAAGATTTGAGGATCCTTCACCATCCCATCAAAGATAAAATTGTGCTGCTAAAAAGAAGGAAAAAAAAACCCATGTAATTTCCTAGCAGCTTGCAATCAAGGGGAATTGGGATCTGTAATATGAATACCCCAGACAATGCTTTACCAAAGATAATTGTTAATTATCATCACCTGTTTATAATTTCAGTTAACACTACAGATGTTGCCTTTTAGAGAGTGCTCATACTTCCTTCTGAAGTTAAAAATAAATAACATAAATTCTGATATTAGGGTAGGACTTTCTCTGCTTGGAAACAGGCAGTGAAACTGGTTTCTCTAGGTTTCCATGTATGGGGAGAAATCTATATCCCAAAAATAATAGAAATCTGACTTATTTTACTTCCTTACAGGGATAGACGATAACCATCCCATTCCTAGTTGATGCTCTTGGGTTCTGCTTGAATAAATGTTAACCACTTAGGATCTTCACTGTACTTCTGTGCTAGATTTTTAATGATGAGAATCTCCTCTGTATTAGATTTCAGTATTTTATAAAACACATGTATATAGTTTTTTTGAAGGCTAAAAATCTAGATTTACAAAATTTGCCTGTAAATGTGGGAATCCATATTAGCAAACCATGTTTCACTGGTGAACTGAAACATGAAATTTCTTTTGTTGTTTTGGTTTGAAATAAAAGCCCGCTGAAATGTAATTTGGTGTTTAAATCTGCCTGTTCTTTTTCGTCTTTTAGTCCTTCTATATATAAGAAGAAAATTTATTCTAGAGGTCTGAGGTCTGATCTTGCAACAATAATATTAAACAGCTTTTCCATTGCCATGCAATAACACTGGATAAAGTACATAGAAGGCAACTTGGTCATGAGTGAAAAAGAAGGGTTATGAGCCTTCAATCATAGACCAGACTGCTATTAGTTTAAGAGGATATTTATGGATAAGATTTTCAACAGGAAGACAGTCTTTTTCTTTATATATTTAAGCACAAGTCTGATTTTCTTTAAGAGATATATTGATGTAGAATTAAATGAAAAAAATAAATTCATGTGGCTCTTTTAAAATACAATACAGTTAGAGATTCAGCACAAATCTAAGGAAAGGTTTTAGGCTACCCTCAGATTCATCTAATGCTGCAAAGGCCTGAAAGGGGGAGTTCAGTAAATGTACATATTAAACTGAAACTGAAATGGATTAAACAAGAGAGTTCCAATGCAGGTTGAATGAAACACCGCAGGAACTGTGAGCTTCTGCAGTTATTTGTACAAATAGTTTTTGAAATCAATAGCTTTGCTCAGCCAGAGTTACAGTAAAAAGAAGAGTCTTCAAAATAAGGTCAGCAATGCAGGATGAAGTAAATAGAGTCTGTCAATGTGATTTTTTTTGTTTTAATTTAGTGAAATTCCTTCACTGTGGAGTCTGTTTTACCATAGTTTTGTGAAAGCTTTTGCAAACAGAACTGAGCACCAGAATCTTGGCATGTATATTACAGTGGATGAAAACCATCAGCAGGAGGAACCCATGGATTGATATATATATATGTATATATATTTATTTTGAAAATGTGAAATATAAATTAAAATAACAAGAAAAAACTGACTAGATGACAGCAATTCACCTGATATATAATTCATCTTGATGCCATGTTTAAAGTGTTTGAGGCTCTTTAACAATTTGTGAGAAAATAAATATTATTTATGTTACTGAATGGTATGGATAATATACATATATCCAGAGATCAAATGGAGGATAATAAAATATACTGATGGAGAATTCAACAGCATGTGTAGTGAGCTTACCTTTATCTTGTTCATCAGGTTTTATTTCAGCAGATGCTTTCTTTCATTATTCTTTCTGACTTTTCAGTTTATCTTGCCATAAACACCACATAACACTATAAAATATCTTCTTCATTTTCAGCTTGAATTTTTTGCTTCATTATTTTTTTGCAGTTGTTTGGGAAAAGAGAACAGGAGGGAATCTTCCATTTTTAATTATTTGCTTATTTAGCCAATTAACTTTTTAGTGATTAAGATGTTTTGGAGCATTTGAGGCTCACAGAGTGATTCAACCTCCTCTAGCAGCACGTATTTTGCCTTTATTTGAAAGAGCATGTTTGGGAGTTAGTGCATTGTGTTGAAACACCCACAGTATTTTTGTTCTACTATTACAGAATTGCACTAGAATAACAAGGCCCTTTCACAAAGGCCCTTTTATATCCTCTTTTGAAATTGCATACAGTATTATGTTACTAATGCAGTTACTGTGTGATGGTGGAAATAAACATTATACTGAATAAAAACATAGGATATTTCATATTCCTTTGCTGTGCAAACAAAATAGGCAAGTCTGATGCTGTTTGCTGAATGTTTGTACTGTGTGTATTACTTAGAGAAGGACAAAAAAAGCTAAGGAAAAACATCATAGACTGTAAAACATGATATTTGAAACAGAACACGACAAAGTGTGTAGACTTATACACATTTAGGAACAGCCTTATGAAATATGAGTTATAGAAATGGTCTAGTTGCTAATACAAAATTATGACTAATTTAATAATTTTTAGCATGGTAGCTAATAGACATCTACGTAATTCAATTGAAAATTTGATTAGGAAGAAAATAGGTACCTTGTATGTATCTTGTATGTATTTTATAAAGATCTCAGTTACACAAGTAAAATCTAGAATACTTTTACTCTATAGTGACATGAAACAGAATCTAAACTGTAGAGTGATATTGTTAATACTTGACATACAGTTATTTTATTTCTATAGCATTTTGTCAGCTCTTCTTTTCAGAACTGTATATATAATTGTCTTTGAAATCATAGAATCATAGACTGCTTTGGGGTAGAAGAGACATTAAAGTCCCAACCCCTTGTCATGGGCAGGGACATCTTCCACTGGACCAGGCTACTCAAGGCCCCATCCAGCCTGGCCTTGACCACCTGCAGGGATGGGGCATCCACAGCTTCTCTGGGCAATGTTTTAGTGCCTTACCACCACCACAGTAAATAATTTCTTTCTAATATCTAACCTAATCCTGCCCTCTTCCAGTTCAAAGCCATGACACCTTTACTTATATACTACATGCCCTTTTCAAAAGTCCCTCTCCAGCTTTCCTGAGGGCTCCCTTTAAGTTCTGGGAGGTGCTATAAGGTCTCCCCAGAGCCTTTTGTTCAGGGTGAAAAGCTCCAACTCTCCCAGCCTGTCTCCATAGGACAGTTTCTCCTGTCCTCTGGTCATCTTCATGGCCTCCTCTGGACTCACTTCAGCAGGTCCATCTCCATCTTATGTTGGGGACCCCAGAGCTGGATGCAGCTCCCCAGGTGTAGAACAGAATCCAGAGGTAGAATCACCTCACTCAGCCTTCTTCTCACATTACTTTTTGGCACAGCCCAGGACACAGCTGGTTTTCTGGCCCATGACTGCACACTGCTGCAACATTGCATGTTGAGCTTCTTGTAGACCAAGACTCTGAAGCCTGTTCCAGAGCTGCTCTGAGTCCATTCTCTTCTCAGCTTGTATTTGTGCTTGGGGTTGCCCTGACCCAGGTAGAGGACCTGGTACTTGGCCATGTTGAAGTTCATGAGGTTCATGTGTGCCTGCCTCTTCATCCTGCCCAGGCCCCTGTGGATGGCATCCCATCCCTCCAGTGTGTGGAAAAGCTGCTCCAGAAGCTTGGTGTCATGGGCAAACTTTCTGAGGGTGCCCTCAATCCCACTGTCCATGTCACTGACAAAGATGTTAAACAGTGCCAGTCCCAATACCGACCCCTGAGGAGCAGCACTTGCCACTGGTCCCCAGCAGTGACATCACTGATCTCCAGGAATCCAACGGACATCAGCAAACGGAAGGAACACCAATGTGGGGACGTGTTCTCAGATAATCTTCATTATGACCTATTGCGGCCAACTCACCCACACAATAAAATGTTTATCATTTCCTATGTTTTTATCAGAAGTGTACATAGTGATATGGAGAGTATTAGCTCATCACAGATCACAATGGGCTATTATAGTATTTTGTTATTCATACGTCCTTTCAAAAGCCTCTTTGTTTCAGCTGGTTTAGAGACAACATTAAAAGTATATATCCAAAGTTAAATCACATGTTAAAAAATTTTGCTAATCATTAAAACATTTCATGTGCAACCAATGTTTTTCCTCTTATTAACAACAAGAAAAATAGGTGGTTTTACAGAGAGATTTTAAAAACATTCTTTTAATTAACATATGCATTATTACATTTTCTATCCTACAGTATAAATTATAACTGATGTTAATCAATTAAGTAACAATTCTCCTTGACATTAAACCACAGTTTATTATGCAGAAAGGCTTCTGGATTTTTAAGTACTGGCATTTATTTATTATGCAAAGACTAATTCTTGGTTAAAGATACATTAACTTTTAGTAGTCTTTCTTTTTTATCTTATTTTGTACTATGGTGTAATGCTCTACAAGGCAAAAATTTATCCCTGTAACAAAGCCTAGCTGATCTTCAGATCAATTCTGATAGCAACCAGATCCTTACACACACTCATAATTTTGTTTGTCTGGATCCAAATGCAGAACTTTTATTCAAAACTTGTTTCACCACAGAAAAAGTATTCCTAAATGCTAAAAGTAAAATAAACTCATATAGTGATAAATTTGTAATACAAAGTAGCTTGAAGTTTCTGATTGCAAAAGTTCTTGAAAATTTAATTAATCCTATTGTCTTCTGCCCTATCAATACCAATAAGATTTTTCAATAAGGGGTTTCATCATAAAGATATATTACAAATTTCCTTCTACATGATTTCTGTTTGTTTTGTCAAGTGTATTTAGTTTAATTTATTATTTAACTATAATAGCAACAATAATAGAGTTATTTAGCTCAGCAACAGGGATCATGGAATCACATGGGTAAAGAAATCTGGATATGTGTTTGGAGTTATAAGTACATTGTCTATTTACCTGATGCTGCCCATGAATGAAAATAGCTTTTCAGTAGGTGTATATGGTGGATTGCTCACCAAAGCAAATAGATTTAATTGATTTAAATGTCCATGACTCATTCACAGCAAATTTGGTTTTAAAAGGGGTTAGCAAATGAGTTTTGAGGAAGGTGTAAGTTCCTTATATTTAAATCTCTTTTACATACAGTTTAAGAGATATTATTTTTTTTGTAGCATCATGCCATCACTTTTTTCATTTGATTGATCCTTCAGTGAAAGAAGATCTAGGGGTAAATACTAAACCTTATTTTTGCACAAGCCTCCAAATCTACTTAACTGTGTGGGATTTTTCCCATTCCCGTTCTGCAGATATACGGATAGTTCCTTACTACAGCCTCCCTTTTCTTTCTGACACTTACCTGAATATCTTTACCCTGCAACTTGTTTCTCAATATTGTTCATTTAAAACAACAGGTTATCCTATTTCCCGGCAAGGGACAGAAAATATTGACCTCACTTAAGCCAGATATTTCAAATCAGAAGCATCTTACACAGATGGGCTTTTGCAAAGTCGTAGAAGATTGGTAAGCAGGCATAAAAGGAAGTTGGCTTTTGTAAAATTTCTCATTAACTGAGGATTTTATAGAATAGATGAATTAACAGTGTTCAATCTAGGAATCTTTAATCAGCCTTTTCCAGGAGAAAAAGGACAGCTTGACAATTTTGGAAAAAATCGAAATTCGCTCTCTGTGAAAATTATTTTTTTTAATTTGGCTAGGCATATAATAGAAATTTACTCAAAATGAGGATAGGATAAGCTTCTAACTAGCAATTAGCTGTAACAGCTTTTATTTGAAAGCACATTAATTTTAAATACAGGGTGCATTACAGCAAAAAAAGTTCTTTTTTGTATTGGTTTTATTTTCTTTCTACATAGAAAGCTATGACCTTGGATCCTATTTAATAAATTTTTCACTTGGAACTTTCAAAGACACTGTCAATTTTGCATCATTTCTCTCACCAACTGCACTTTTGTTCACACAATTTACCACATATACATGGACAGTTACATTCTTTATTCTAAACAGGATAGTTTGTCCCTTTAAATTTTGATGTTTATTTTGACAAGAGCAAAGTGGGAAGCAATCCTCACTAAAAAAAAAAAAAAAAGAAGAAAAAATATCTTGCAGGAGCCAATTTAGAAGCATTGCTAGCCCCCACATTCACATTTACAAGAAATCTCGACTCACCGGTTTGGGGAGCACTCTCCTTTCCCAAACTGATAGTTAAAACACTGTTGTAAGGAGAATGATTTTTAGGTTCTACTGCTGAAGAGCACTTAAAATAATTCTACCTGCTATTGAGTTTTTAAATATGTATTTTCAAACTTAAAATTAGACTCTCTTTTAGCAAGTAATACATTTGACAGTGAATCATATTTCAGATTCATGAAAGAAAAAAAAAAACCAAGAAACAAGCATTCACTTTTTTTTCTTCAAGTATAGTTTTACTTGGTGCATTTGCAAACACTTTGGTCTCTACTCACAGGAGAGTAGAAGGCAGAATCATGGGAAGTGTAAGCCATTTTTCACATTCACTTCTTTTAGCTCTGTGGCACCAGGAATAAACCTCTCATTCCTGAGATGCAAGACAACAACCATATCCTGGATTTCACTTTCCCTCTTGAGAAATGATTTTTTTTCCCTATAGTCTAAGTCAGTGATAGGGGAGAAAAAGAGTGACTTATGATAGGATACACCTGTCCTTGCTTAAGTTTAGCCAATTGGTGGCTCATCTCATCCCAAAGCAAATGTATCAGAGAGATGCCTATCTGCCTCCTTTAAACTTTCATCAAATCTTAATGAGTGACTTGAATTAGATGTCATTTCACTGACAGGTAAATGTGAGACAAATCCTAACATCTAACTCTTAAAACACTGCAGTGCCTGTCCTTGTTGAGACCTCATGGTGAAATAGAGTTCCTTCTCATAATATTTAGGCTTGTGCAAAACAGTAAGTGATGCAGAAAAAGATTTGTACATACAAGCATAGTGACAGGAAAACCAATCTATCCGGTAGGAAAACACTCAGTTCGTCAAAGTGGAGCCTGTAACACGTAATGATAACCCAGAGATGCTGTTAGACTTGCAGAGCTTCATCCCATTGGCTACTCAGATACCTAAAGTGCAAATGGACAAGTCTCAAGAGAACAGTTTAAGAGTCAAAGAGTTATAAAGGTTAGAGAAGATATCCAACCTTTGACTATACCATCAACTCCAACCTTTGACCAAAGACCAACATGCCCACTAAACTACGTCATCAAGTGCCACATCTGCCTGTTTTTTGAACACTTCCAGGGATGATGACTCCACCACTTCCCTGGAAAGCCTGTTCCAGTGCTTAACCACTCTTTGAGTGAAGATTTTTTTTCCTAATATCCAACCTGAACCTCTCGTCAAAAGTTGAGGCTATTTCCCGTTGTTCTATTGTTATTCCAGTTTCCTGGGAGAGGAGGCACACATCTCTTGCAACCTCCTTTCAGGTAGCTATAGAGTGAAAATGTCACCCCTGAGCCTTCTCTTCTCCAGACTAAACAACCCCAGTGCCCTCAGCTGTTCCTTGTGTTCCAGACCCTTTATCAGCTCTGTTGCCCTTCTCTAGACATCCTCCAGCATCTCAATGTCCTTGTTGTAGTGAAGGACCCAAAACTGAGCACAAGATTTGAAGAGAGGTCTCATTAGTACTGAGTATAGGTGGACAATCACTGGTCTGCTTCTGTTGGTCCCACTGCTCCTGGTTGTCTGGTGTTTTACCTATGATTACTATTACTTTATCCTGAATGAATGCTCTAACACTATGATAGTGAGTGAAAAAAATACACCATCTCTGTCTCTGTCAGATCTTTTGTGCAAAATCCAGCCCTGTAGATTTGATTTTGCAGAGAGCACTGTGGGTCATTCCAGTGTCATAAATTCACTAAGGCAAACAGCGAGGTACAGACTCTTGGACTGAGGAGATTCCCAACAAAGCCTTTGGGTACCTACAAAGGCAGATTCTACCTCATTTAACCATGTGTATGAGTCACTATAACAGATGCACACTGAAACATGAGAGCCACTTAGCAATTTTTAAGAAGTCATGCTGCTGTTATATGTGCTATGTCTTCCTATTTGGCTCTATTTGATTAAAGTTAAGGTATGGAAATTAATTCTGGATTACACATGTTCTGACTCTGAGACCTTCAGCTGACTTCTAAAGGACAAGCATTTATAACATTACATTGATCATCATGGTGTGAGGTTTGCTTTTGGACTTTGGGTGAAGGTATTCTGACTAAAACAAGGACGTACATAATGTCGAAGAAAATGATTTCTTCACATTGAAGAGTAATGGAATTTTATGATTTGTAGAATTAGAACACACACCTATCGTCCTGGTTAATCTTATTTTGCGTCACCTTTGTAAATGGAGCTTAGGACATAGTAGGTAAAAACCCAATTTTTAATGATCTTTCAGAGAGCAGCCCAGTAGAGTTATACCCAAGAAAACAACTGATGAAAAAAAAAAAAGTGGGTTCTATGATTCAGTTTCATGAAGGAAATGGTGTCATAGACCATAATGATATAAATTGCAAGGTACTATCACCCTTGAAGGAATTGACATAATAAACCAGAATGCTGTAGGAAATACAGAGGAATTTAAGCAGGTTGAAAAGTATGGCCATTTAAATATGAATAAGGCATGCATTTCCAAATTAGGCTGGCTGGTTACCTGAGTATTTTTAAATAGTCTCATTTAAGCTTTTCTACCTACCTGCAAAATAATAGTAATAAAAACTTGGAAACCTTTTTTGCAAGTGATCAAGTAAACAGCTACCTTAAACATTCAATGAAGTCTAAAAAAAAAAAAATATATAGATATATATACACGTGTGTGAATATATGTGTACGTACACTTAGATCTCTCTCTCTATATCTATATATGTATAGATATACACACAGGTATATTTTACCCTTTTCTTGTAACTTGTCAATTATTGCCCACCTATTACACTCTCTTTTCTGAGTTAGCTCCAGCTAATCAGATGCTGATTGGGGATGCTAGAATACACTTGCTGATGATTATGTGTTATTTTAACAGGAGAATGACAATAATTTCCTGTAATGCCACTTGTTAAGGTAATTATGCTGTAATTGCCTTATCAAGGTGTCATAGAGAGAGGAGAAACTCTGAGATTTCACAGCTGCTGTCATGCTTTTATAAAGTCTATCTAGAAAATATATTATCAGTCATCAAGCTAAATTTCTATCAGTTGTTTTAAATCAGAAAAGTCTGCCTTGGGTGGGGCATGTGACCTCTGCATTTGATGTTTCTCAGTCTGATAATTAGGGAGGATGGATTATCTTTGTTTTAAGGCATAAACCTAACAACAGACTTGCATAGGTAAGAGTATGTAAATGCAGATTCATGAATCTGTCTGTAGTTTTCAAAGGTGAGAAGCTACTTACTGTGAAAGTAGACTTCAACTGTAATCTTGGTTTTAGAGTACAGTTACTTGGATATTGTTTCTGATGTAGAAAGAGAAATGAGAAGTGAAACAAAGAATATGATACCTCTAAAGTAAGAATAAGAGGTCTCATAAACATGTTTTTGAAATTATTTTTAAAGAATTAGATCGCTTTAATAAGAGCAATCACTTCAGACTTAACTGAACTTCACTTTCCAAGACATGTTTAACAGGACAAAGGGCTTGAGCTCTGTTCCTTTGGGTCAGAAATACAAAATATCCAGTGAGAATTTAAGCTATATCATGTGCCTGGCATCAGGGCAAAATTCAGGTGAAATGTACCATTTGCCACACCTGGTTTTGCAATGATGTCCAAAGTGATTTTTTATTTTTCACACTCTCTTTAGTCATGCAGCCATGAACTGGGAAATCTAAGTAATGCCTGTGGAACACACTCACTGTGCAACAGATCCTGCACTGCCAGCTGTACACTCCTACTCAGGACAGTAACTCAGAGAGTAGTCACTACTTCAGCTTGTGATGATTAACTGTCTCTTAAATGATTATTAGTAATGATAAGGCCAAAAGTGATAGAGAATTAGGCTCATACTACCTAAATCATTATTTAGACTTGCACTCAATATCAGTAAGAATTGAGGGTTGCGCACCTTACTAGATCTAGCTCAAGTGCATGCTTTAAGAAAGGCAAATGAATGTGCATATATTTTTGTGCATTTGCATCTGTTTCATACCTTCAAGCAGCTGATGCAATATACCATGGCAGTGATTATATAAGCAATCCACAGATAGGTACACTTGCTTGATTAATGTCAGATCTTGCACTGAAGCACTTCCCCAATCAGAAAATTGAAAACCTAAATTTGGAGGGGGAAGCATTTTTCAATTCTTTCTGACATGTCTTTCCTTCTCTCTGAACTATTCTGAGATGTGCTGCTAACTGTGCGATTTTCTGTGTGAAGGTTCCATGCAGAATATCAGCTTCAATTCCTTGGATTATACAGTGCAAAATCCGGTACAAGAAGCATCACTGACAGTTTTGAAACAAATTTGGCAATCCATTTGTCAGCTGGATGAGAAGAAAGTTACATTTCTAGCAGTGCTGCTGGGACATTTTAACTGATCCATCCATGGAAGCTCATGCTCCACTAAATTCACAATGGCATGCTCTCAAACTGATGACATTCCTCTGTCTGCTTGTAACAGGTTAACTTCTCAACAGTAAAAGTAATTACTACCAAAACCTCAGAGAATGTCTAAAAATAAGAAAGTGACCATGAAGTTATACCATTTGTGGCTCTACTAATAGGAAAGAATGAAAGCAGAAAAAGGAAAGAAGAGAATTCAGCATGTAGAGGGATTAGCAGACAGCATCTTTGGGGAAGGTGGTCTGAGGAACAAAAGGTGAATTTGCATTTTTAGTATATGTTACTAAAGGCAGAAAACTAATCTATATATTCTGAGGCCTTGTGAGGCATAAAAGAAAAAGGAAAGCTAATTGTTTTACCAAAATTTTTAAGTATACGAAAAAAAGGTGATATTTTGCAAAAGCTAGAACAAAAGGTTCACAATCAAAACAAATACAAGGAAAATAAAGAAACAAAAAAGAAAACCCAAACCAAACTCATCATGTAGGACTAAAATGAAAATGAATATGAAAAATGGATTGTAGATAACAAAAACAGAAGCAGCAAAATGAAAGTTTCCAAAAAATGTAAAAAGAGAAATGGAAGTTACATTATGTGATTGGGATGGAAAGCAAATTTGGCATTTCATAATTTCATAGATAAGGCAGCAATAGTAATAACATTTTTACCTTTTAATTTCTATAAACCAGCAAATAAATGGAATAAGGCCCTGAAACTTTGCATATTCCTAAGAAAGAAAATATGAGAGGCAAGAGCTGTTTAGTTTACTTTGATTTTACTCACTCTCAGTCCCAGAAGGCCTCAAAATACCTAAGCTATTCAACAACCACTGAGCTATTTGCTTGAGAACACATAAAGAATGAGGGATGTCCAAATGACCTTCAGAACGAGAAATAAAATAAAATAAAAGAGGGCTTGGGGTTTCAGAACTTTCTACCATATGACAAACCAATTTACCTTTTTAAACTTCCAAGAATACCAGAACAACATGGATTTGTAATTTTAGCTACAGTCAAACCTGAACCGAGTTCCTAGTTAAGTGAAAAATCAGATGCATATCAGACAATTATTTGATACTCTATCCTGTATTGTATCCTTAAAACCAAAATACAAATATAGTACATTCATGTGCAACTGATTCAAAAACCTAACCAAGTTAGGTTTTTGCAACATCAAACTAGAAGAATATTTCAAGGGTTGTCAGATAGATCTGGGAATAACCATGTTCTAGTGTTTATTTTCATTAATGACTTAGCTAATAGAATAAAATTGTGTTTAGTTACAGGCAGATTGTTCCCAGAGATGGACAATTAAAGGACTGTGCTAATTTTGACTCGGGCAAAGTTAATTTTCTTCACAGTGGCTGTTACAGGGATATGTTTTAGGTTTGTGCTGAACATGGGTTGATAACACAGAGAATTTTTTTTTTATTGCTGAGCAGGTCTCACACTGAGCCAAGGCCTTTTCTGCTTTTCATACAGTGGCCAGAAGACTGGGGGTGCCTGGGAGGGTGGGAGGAGACAGAGCCAGGACAGGTGACCCCAAGCGACCAAAGGGACACTCCAGACCGTGTGACATCGTGCTCAGTATATAAAGTGAGGGGAAGAAGGAGGAGAGGGGGGACATTTGGAGTGATGGGGTTTGTCTTGACCACTCACTGTTTTATGTGATGGGGCCCTGCTCTCCTGGAGATGGCTGAACACCTGCCTGCACACTGAATTAGTTCCTTGTTTTGTTGCAGCTCATTCTTTCCCTATTACAGTCTTTATCTCCACCCACAGATTTTGTTATTTTTACCCTTCTGATACTTTCCACAATCCTGCCGGTGGGGGAGTGAGTGAGAGGCTGTCTTGGTACTTAGTTGCTGACTGCATTTAAAACACAAGGACTCATGTTGCAACAAAGATAATTCTGTTTTAATATAAGGAATTTTTTTTTCACAATAAACATGTCCAAAAATGAACAGGTTGCTCAGCAAGGTTGTGGACTCTCTATCCTTGGATTTATTCACAACTTGACTTGACCCTGATAAACCTTATATAACTTTGAAAATGCTCCTCGTGGAGAAAGAGATGAGAGCAGAAGTACTTTCCAACATAAATTATTCTTTAATTCCACAATTACATCACAATTATTGTTGAAAATTGAGAGAGAGCATGAAAAATCAGGAAGAAAACACTATCTGGATAAACTGGCAAAACTATCCATAATCAGTAAAAAAAATAAACCAGAGAAACTTTCTCAGAGAAGGTGAGAGCAGAAAATTACTTGCAAGGAATCTGAAAGTTAGCTTCTGAAACTTGGACTTCTAAAAAAAAGCCACCCTATCAACCAAGGGCAAGGTTTTCACTTATTATAGAAATATCTGTCCTTTTAAAAAAGGAAGTCAGGTCCTGTTCTGGGCTCTTCTGTTTGCAAGACAAAAAAGGTAGATGTAGAAAAATTAACTAATGGTTTCATTCTAGCTGGGACTCCTTTGGCTTCATGTTGAGCAATCTGTCTGGTTTTATGAATGTTATTTTAAGAAGATTAAAGCCATATCAGCAGTAGTTCTCAAAATATGAGTGACAATGCTGAGGCTGTTAAACACACTTTATGAAAAAGGTTAAAAGAATTTTTGAAGTCTTTTAACAAAAAAGTGGGGATGATTTTTGTGTAGTTCCAGTACACAAAAAGCTCTTTACAGGGGATACTGATGTGCAATATATCTACTGTGTGATTGGACAATAAAGCTAGAATTAATGCACATAGCATGCACCTAAGACATTTTTAGGTAAAATTCTGTCAAATATGAATTCTAGTTATAAAAACACTAAAGCACTGGAACAGATTATTGAGGAGTGCAATGGAACATCAATAGCAGATTTCTAAAGAGAAGTTAGATAATCTTCTGCCAGTGATAGTCTGTGAACCTGCTTTAACAGGGAAAGCTAAATCAGATAATTTCTTGACATTTATCCTATATTTGCAATGCTGATGACAAATAGTTACCAATTGTTTTTGGTGTGATCACAAAAGCTGCAGAAGGAACTGCCATTCACATAACACTCTTTTCTGTTTATCACCATGAAAACTTCATCCATTTGCAGTCATCTGTGATTCAGTGACAAAACCAAGTTCTGTCTCTCTCTTCAAACAATACTCAAATGCAGCCAAGACTGGGAGACCCCAGACAAGGTTTCTCACTTCCTCCCACACTTATTTCACCAAAGTCTCACCCAAGGTTGCACTGAATCAGAGTTGGCTGTGCCCCCTAGGAGGGCCAGGAGAGGCTTTATCTCACTGCACCTCTCTTTTCAGTACTTGTTATATTTGTCATCAAGTGACTTTTCTCCGAGCCCTAAAAATGTCATGAAAGAGGGAGGAGAAGAGACCTTAGACAGTAATGCAAGAACAAGAATTCATAAACTGATAAGCAAAATTAATATGAAGGCTGGAAATTGGAACTCATGAAAAGATGGAAAATGGGAGACAGAGTGGAGTCACTTGTAGCAGAGAGAGGCAGAGCTGCTGGGAGCAGGACGTGGTCAGAGCCCAGCAGCTTTCTGTCAGGATGGATGGGTGCTGCCATGTCCAGCCAGACTGGCCTCGACAGCAGCTCTCCTCCCACCTCACATTCCTCACCAGTAATACAGATGTTTAAAGGATAGATCAAGGAGGAAGGACAAACTATGGAACTTGTGGGCAATTTGGATTTTTTCCTCTATTTAGACAATTTTAATTTGCTGAAGTCATTAGTTAGCAGTCACTGATTTAGTAAAGAGGCTCTCCTGGGTATGCTTGTGTGTCTAATTTACAGCATGTGTTTTAGTGAAAAATTTAAGGATGAAACGAGTTATTAATCCACACACACTCTGACATTTAGATCGATAGAAATGCATTTCCAAGGAAGCACATTCCTTTAATGCCCACTGATGGCTTTATGGACAGAGATACTGCATTGCTCCTATGTTTCTGTTAAATGACATAAGCCATCATTTTAAATCATGATGTTGATTTATTTTGCTTACTTGCTTTTTGAATATTTGATGTCCCTGGTATATGTCAAAAAAGAAACTTTATGAGATGTTTTTTTTATATTCACATTGCATTTACTTTGATGCTTTGAAGCTTCACAAATACATTTCAAGTGTCAAAGGTTTTAAGATATGGGATAGTGGTCCTGCTGGTCTTAAAAGAGACAGATAGATATTTTGCAGCCAGAGGATAGAAGACCACTGGAATACTCAGGCTGAAAGAATCAGAATATCCTGATGAAAATGTGCCTTGGAGATATGTACTGGTTTTTACCAGAACAAAACTAAAAATACACAGCATTTTAGTGAGGAAAACTAACAAATACTGACAAGGCTTGGCCTTGTCTGAAGGAAAAACATGTAGCAATTCATTTCTGCAGGAAACCCTTCTCTGTGCTTTAACAGTATTTGAACACTAATAAGATTGAACATCCCTTGCTCGCGTGGAGAACTGCTCAGTAAAAAAAAAAGTTTTGATTTTCCTTTCTTGAAAAAATGCAAGAATGGTTTTAAAACTGAAATATGGTTTAAAAAAACCTGATTTTTTCCTGAATGTTACATAGTTTTGAAAGGGGCAGAAGAAGAATGTCAAGAAGGAACATTTGTAATTTTGGGTTTGCTAGTAGAAGAAATACCATTTTTCACACAGTCAAATTTCTATTTAACTTGCCTAAGGATTGAGTGACCCACCATAATTTCTTTTCTTTCCAGACTATTAAAAAGTGCAATAGATACAAAATCATGATTGCAAGCTATGCACATCTGTTAAATTAACTAAACAAAACACAAACTTAGCAGGGTTGATAGTGTCTGTAACCACAGTGTGTTGCCTGAGGCTCAATGAGTCTGTGTGAACAAAACTGCAGTGTTAACCTCCCAGAGTTTTAATGTCTTTTGCTTCACCCTTGAACTGAATAAAGGCACTTAATCACTCACAGGAGGCTCTTTTGGTTCCCATTGCTATTATTCTTTATCTTTGTTCTAAATCCATATTTAAAAATAATTAAAAAAAAACATAAACCTTCCAGTTAATCTTAAAAGGTGGAAAATTATTTGGAAGATTGAAGTGGATACTGCTTGAAAACAACGTCTTTATTGTTTGTTATAAACAAGATTTGTAATCATAATTGCTTGTTTTTAATGTGGAATTTTGGAATTCTTCTTGAGACTTTTATAGATCTAGGAAATTCACAGGGCTGCCTGTGATATCTTATGGCTTGAATTCATATAGTCTCAAAGATTTTCTGCAGATATTTTATACATTATGAATCCTTTGATCAACTGGCAAAACAAGTTAAAAATATTTGTTTGAAGTCACAGTTACTCAAGACAGTTAATTAGAACAGGAATGAGCAGATGTGAATGGAAGTGGGTATTTGCTATCATCTTCTATCATGTAGTTGAGAGATGAGCTGAAGAAATTTAAAAATGTTTGTGGTAGTAGAAGTAACCTGAAATGCAGCTATGTTCGAAGCAGAATGCTAATGGAGTGGAAACACAGCTGGGATGATTCCCAGGTACTAAGACAAGCTGGAAGTGCTCATGCCCAGCCTGCTATTCCAACTGAGCATTCCACAGCACAGAATGTTCACTTGTTTAATTTGTGTGAATGAAAGTACTCCTTTGTTCTTTCACTAGTTTGTTTAAAATAACTTATTCTTCCTTTAAAGGTTTATGACAGTTTGTTATGCAAAAGATGCACTCCAGTATTTCAAGTGGTAAACCCAAACTATTGACTAGGAAAATTAGAAGAAGAAAGATTGAATGTGAAAAAAAAATTCAGTTTTCTGAATAATAGTGTAGCAAAATGAAAACTTGACCTTGCTTAGCTGTGTTTCATTGCTCTATCAAAATTCTTAAATTTGCTTTACATGAAGATATAGCATAATGAAAAGTGAGCTGAACAAATTACATGGCCAAAGAAAGATGAACTGTAAAAACTAGATCAGTTTAACAGGTCTCATTTTCATTATACTGTTGAGAAAAATAACAACCTTGTAAAGTTTTGCTTTTTTCATGTGCCTTTCATATTAAGTTCACAACAATGGAGATATCTTAAATATTTCACAATCCTGTCCTTGAATACTGATTTTACATAGGAAAATGGGAAAATCCACATCCTCTATGCTTCAGCTTCTGTGATGGAACAAGTTTATGATGGGCAACTCCAGAAATTAAATCCTGAAAAAAAAAAAAAATTCTTTGAATTATTATTACAACTCCTAATACCAATCCAGACCCCTGAGTGATAGATGCTGAAAAGGCTCCTTACCTTCAGAAATTTATAATATGGATTTTTATCAGATACCAAAGGAAGAAGTAAATCAAGGAGGAAATTGAAAAGCAAGCATCAGTGAAGCAAGTACATTACCTTACAAGGGATATGTGTCATATTTTACAATTTACTTAACTGCAACCATATTAAAAGAGTTCTTTTCACAAACTTTTTTTATTGAGGAAAGGATAACATGCATTACATGGTAAAAATTTCTTCATTAATTGTACTTGTCCATAGAGTACTAATCATATTGTTGTTGTTGTTTATTTGTTGATTCCCAATTATATTTTGATGCTATTGTTTCTATTATTGTTATTGTTAACATAAATATTACCTATTTTATACCTCCCTTTAAATTTAGTCATGTGTTGGCATCTAAGCAGTACCTAAAAAACTTAGTGTTCATTCTTGGCTTTTTGCTGGCTCAAGATGAGAAGCTGATCCATCTCAGTAATGGGATAGCAAATACCAACTTCTATTTCTCTCTCTGGCTTTCAGACATTCAGCCCTCTGTGAACTAAAACTCTGTGCTGCTTTTAAGCAAATTGCTCTTCCAAAAGAATCTGTGGCTTTCTGAAGTTAAGCAAAAGCTTAGAAAATATTTATTCTATTGAAGCAAAAATGTAAAGAAATCTGAAGTTCTTTCTAAATCATGTAGTCAATCTCACTTTTGAGGAAGAATAAACAACATTAAAAACTTTCTTAGCGTGTTGGCAGTTTATTCATAAAGAAAAAAAATAATAAATCTACTTCCACCCACAAAGTAAAACAAGCAAATATAATGCAGTTTCCAATGCTTGCTACTGGAGACCCGTGTCTCAGAATGTTTCATCTTGTTAATGTATATGAGTATTTTAATTGTTCAGAAGAAATGAAGGGGAACTAGTTACCAAAAGAGATGTCTCTTTCTTTGCTCCTCTAATTTTTCAGAAGCTTTATATATAATTACTGATTGTTGATGCAGTGATTACTGTGAAACAAAAGAAGCTTGATTGCTGTATTATTATACATTGAATGAGGGGAAAATAATTTGCCATGATTGAATTTACTAATAAATATTTAATAGATTACTCTGTCCTAACATATTTACACTATGTAGGGGGTGGTAAGTATTAAGCAGAGCAATTCCAAACTTTATGTAATTTTTTTTTATTTAATTGGATATCAGTCTCATATAATAAATTCTTTACTTGGAATAAACATGTCTCCTTGTACTCCAGCTCATACATAATGGTTTGTGGATTTTCAGTCTCCATGGTTATTTTATTTTAGCATCCTGTGAGCTGTGAGTTATTCTCTAAATTTATAGAAAGCCAAAGACAAAGTCTCCTGCTCCTACCAGTTCTCTGAAGGATAACGTGGACTTGCCTTCTCAGAATTCAGAGAATTCACAGAATTACTACATTGGAAGAGACCTCTTCATGCTCAAAGGTACTCTCTATATTCAGACCAGAGGCCAAGACCAGCACTGCTTTTCCATGAAGAAAATGGTGAAAATATTCTCTCTATTTGCAGCAATCTAGTTCAGTAAATTAGGAGGGAGAGATTCAGATTTGTTTTCTGTGGCAGTTTACATGGCTCCAAGCCCATGTTTCCCCAGGAGCAGTTTTAACCATCAGTCTGAGAAAGTACCTGTACATCTCTAATTGCCTTCAGGCCCCTAGGTTCAAAAGAGTGAAAGATCCACTGTGGTGTAAAAAGCAGAAAACCAGTTTGAGTCTGCAATCCAGTAGTGAAGGCTCTGCCTCAGGAGTGTGTTTGAGCTGCCTTGGGCTGCAAGGAAATTGAAGATCTGGTGAAAGCTTAATTATTTCTGCATCTTGACATCATGGTCAACAAAATTTCATGGGCATGAACTTCTGATGGACTGTCTGTCTTAGAAATAATATTATTTTTAAAATATTTTGCTTGTGATTCTGGAATTTCTAGCATACAGTAACTAAAGCACCCTCTTCCATTTACTGTGGGTTAACTTGAGAGCTGGTAATCTTTCCCACATGAGTATTCATTTCTGAATACATGTTGTCTCCAGTGTTACAGGGACACCCTGAAGCTGAAATAATAATTTCAAAGGTGAAAATGTCCCTGCATTTCCTTCTTTATCTGGAAAGTGAGAAAAGGGAGAAACAAGCTCCATTTTTCTTATTCTTCCTGTATGAAGAGCTAGTTATGTCTTCTGCTGCAGAGTTTCTTACCCAAAACTCTCTCAGTTTATGTGCAGTGACAGTCAGAAGAAGCTTATTGATTCCCATAATTTGAAATCTTAATGCCATCAAAATCAAATCCTTACATGTATACATGATTTTGAGTGGTAATACTTTAATGCAAATTGAGTAAACTGAAAGCTAAGAGGTAAAAGGAAACACTTGTGTTTCATTTTACTTGGAAATTTATAATATTTAAGGCTGATGTATTTTGCATTTTCTGCACTGGTAATATTTCCTAAATTAGTTTATTCTTTGTAAATAAATTTCTTGAAAGTAGAAAAAAAGTAGCTTATTTTGGAAAAAGATGCAACTATGCAGATCTGTTTTCCTTTTTTGTTCTGCTTAAGGTGATGTTCTGTAAAATTATTTTTACAAGATCTTATGCTAAACTAGGTAGAACATGGAATATCTTTTCTGCATTTCCTGACCTTTATGCCTCATAGAGATTGCAATCTGCTTGATATTTAAAATAATGTCTTGACACCAACTACACCATTATTTCCAATGAGGTAAGGCAGTAGCATCAGCACTGTTTATTTTATTTCTGTCCTTTCAGCTGCAGAGTTCAGCTGGTTACCAGTGACCTGTGCTGCTCTGTATTCATGTCAGCTGAAAAGCTACAACCCAAATCCTTCTTGTTAGCTTGTCTTTACCTTCTAGTGTTTAAAATTAGCACCTAAACACAATTCTGTAGGTTTTATGGGAAGCAGCTTCAGATAAATAAACATCTCGTGCTGTGCATTCTGGGCACAGGCTGGATGCAGCAATTATCTTGGGAAGTCATCTTTGTTGTTTACTCAAAACAGAGTTCTCCACACATTATTGTTAATCTACTGTAAGAGTCTAACAAAGTCTGTGTAAAGTAGTGGCATCCTGCTCATAAATATCTTATTAATTACATAATAAAAGATGCCTGCTTAACAATTTAATCAACCTGTTCTCACTGTTCTTGCATACTTGCTGCTTAGCAAGAGCACATGCTCCTAAACTAGCAAGTCAGACTTTTTTAGACAGTGGAACCTTGAAAGGAGATAAACTCTTAGAAATAAAGAGGGTAAATTTGTAATGGCAGCAATATAGATCAACATATATGATACTTGACATCCATGGGAAAGATCCATGGGAAGGGAGAGTTTTGAAAAGGCCATAAGTCATTTCCATGAATTTAAAATGCTCTCTTCTATGACCTACTGAAAATGGAAACTTTTATTCTACTCTTTTATAAATTAAGTTTTTTTATGTTAATCTCACACTGCAGAAACTCAAAAATAATATAGTATTATTAAAACCCAATATATCATATACCAAATGTTGCTAAGAATGTAGAAAGATAGTCTAACTGCACTAAATGCTAATTTATTTCAATATCATGTTTTAAAGACATGTATGTAGTCTGAACTTGACAAAGATCTTCAAAACTATCAAATAAATAAGGCAATTTGGGAAACCAATTATTTTGAAGCCTTTGCAGTTTCTCTAAGTTTTATATCACTTCAAACTAAGAGTCAAACTAACATAAAATTTTTCCCTAAATTAATTCTAAAATTCATTATAGAAGAGTTAATTATTTCCAAAGTTTTTAGATTTCAAGTTAATTTCTTTTTCTTTGTTTGTTTTTAATATTTAGGGTTCTACGTTGCCAACACCAATGCATTTCCTGTTGCACAGTGTTAAAATTACTAATGTGACTAGTTTTCTCAATTTTAGCATTGTGATTCAAGTTGATAAGTAACTTTTAATCTGTTAGTTTAGTAAATTGGACAATATGGAACATCTTCTATTTATGCAGAGATGGTAGGCAATGAAAGATTGCCCTACAACTCAGTAAGATTTCTTTGCTAAGCTTAGAGAATTAGCCATTTTGGTTTGCTCATCCTAATGTTTCCTGTGTGATCCACAGAAATAACATTTGCTATTTAGATGGGTTTAAAATGTTAAAAGAAAAATGCACTGAACTTCTCATTTATTTAAAGGTTTAAATGACACTACTCTTAGTAGCTGCAGCTCTGTTTACTGTACTGTTGGTCATCTTGGTTAAGGGCCTAAGTCAGTCAACCAAACCTTGGAACTCAGGACCATTTTAAAAGCTCCCACATGCCATCCAGCTGATGTTCTGTATTGTCTAAGAAATCACACTTTATTTTATAAATAACTATAATGAGAGCTGACATACATCACACGTGGGAATCTATATATAGATGGCTACACTTGTGTGGAATCACATCTTCAATATCTTTCAAATAAACAAGTGGAAAAAGCTGAAATCAATTTGTTTTCTATGTTGAAGGCAAGAAGAAGGCAAGAAGTATTGCTGGTACTTAAACTGCAGCAAGCCAAATTCAGATTTAGACAAGAAATATTTCTTGACAAAATGGATATTTAATGACTGGAATAGATTTCATGAGAATTTTAAGGAGTCCTCCTCCTTGGAAACTCTTAAGAACAGGTGAGACAAACATGTCAGGAATGAGAGACAAAAACTAATCTAATCTTTACAGAAGATTAGGATGAGATTATTCCTTCAAAAGACATGGGCTAGATGGCATAGATACTGATTCAAATAGAAATGTATGTCTGACAATAATGGCCTTAAAGCAATTTCTTCTACCTCCACATTTGAGATACATATTCTATACTAAATCTCTGTTCCTCTGTTTCATTAGTTAGAGTAACCTGCCATGCCACATGGCCCTCAAATGTACTTGTCTGAAAGTTGTCTACAGTATGCAGTCATCAGTAATCAATCAACTGTGCTATTGTTTTAGCTGTGCCTCAAAAACTTTGTTTAAACAAGTTTTCAAGAATGATAAAGCTTTAAAATGACTAGCAGTGTGCATTACTTCAAATTCAGTTGTCTTTTTTGGCAAATCTGTATGCAGAGGTTGTTTAAAAGCATATTTTAGAATTGACTTGTAAGGGTGACATGGGTAGCTTTTTATTATCTAACTGAAAATAATATCTAAAATAGTTGCATCATTCTCAATTCTGATGTGTTAAAAATACTCTTTCACTTAGAAACTGTCTAAAATAGTGAATGTGCTGATGGATACACATTTTGTCTTAAGTCTGTTTTCCCTGACCAAGAGCAAACAGCTGTAGGAATATAAAAAGGTAAAGGACTTTAGAAAGTGCAAAAAGGCCCCAGAAAGTAGACGTAAAGCTGAGAAAGGTTGGGAAATTTCAAAACCTTCTCATGGGAAGCTAGGAAGTTAAGAACCAAGTGAATACATTTATATTTATCATAAGGAACAAGAAAGAACAAAAACTTATTGATAGTTCAAGATGTGAAAAGTCCTAGATATATGCTTTGCAAAGATAGAAAAAGTTGCAATCTTAAATAATGAATTATTGTGTATTGTTTGAGGTTCATAGAAGTCCTTTTGTTAATGTTAAACCCACGTGGATCCTTTTCTTATTGGTTAGAGTATAATGACTTTACACTTTTTTCTTTTATGCTATTGGTTCAAAGAATATGTAGAAAAAGGCTTTGCATAAGCTGCCATCTTGTCTCTGAGCTGGATTTGCATGGATGTTGTTATTTCTCTGTGTCTCTTGCTTTTTGCTTGTGTGATACAGACAGATAATAAATCCTAAGTCTGCAACCAGTCAGGGTCCCATCCCATTTGTGAGACACGGACCAATCTGGCAGAACAGCTGGAAGCAGAGTTGGCTGGTGGGAGTGCAGGATAGGACAACATGCCAGGAGCTCAGGTAGAGAAGATCTACATAATCTCTCATAAATGCTGCCTTATCACCAGGCCAAATGCCAAAAAAGAGGGGGATGTAACCTGGTCTGTGGAACTTTGTCAGGTGTTTCTGAGGCAAATATGATACTTGAGTAATCCCTGAGCGATGCTCAAAAGTTTCTGAAAACAAACCCAAACACATTTAATTCCTATATTCTTGAAAATAAATATATGTATGTGGTCTTGTTATACCTGACCCTCTGCAAAAATACTGACTAGAACTGACGTAAATTTTCTGATGTGAAAGGATTTTTAAAATTTTCCAAGTCCAAGAGATTATTACACACTTTCATTAAGTCCAGTCATTAAATACATGTCATATCAAACTCTTCTGTAGTTTTCATAAAACAGATTTTTCCACATTGATCTTTTAAGATTAACACAGTGGAAACTATAGGATAATTTTAAATACATTTATGTATAGTACAGACTAGATAATACCAGTAATAATCCATCTCTGTACTACAAGAGAGAAAGGGCTCATGGTCTTCAACAGCATCACTATAAACTATTTACAGCAAGTATTGAAGCCGTTGGACAATGTCACTGCAAGTCATTTATGACTGGCTTTGAAAGTTCATGGAAACTGTGGAGGGTTCCCAAAGGCTAATAAAACAAATGTCCCGCCTGCATTCAAGAAGGCAAAAAGGAAGACAGGGAAACTATGGGCCTGTCAGCCTCCCATGATACTGGGGATGGTCATGGAATGAATCATTTTGGAAATAAATCCAAAATGTATTAAGGGGAAATAATGATTAGGAGTAGTCAGAATAGCTTCACAAAGGGGAAATCACACCTCACCATCATTTGGGCTTGAAAAAAAATCTATGATTTTATGACAAACATTTACATTTTCTTCAAGAAAAAGACTGGCTTGGTGGATAAAAGAATAGCAGTGGATATTGTCTTTCTTGACTTTAATAAGGCTTTCAACACTGCCTCCAATAATGTCTTTATTGACAAACTAATGAAGTGCAGAATTGGCAAATAAACAGTGGAGTGGATTGATAAATACCTGAACAGCTGGGTCTAGAGGGTTGCTCAGAGCCATGAAGTCCACCTGGATGCCAGGCACTAGGGCAATACTCCAAGGTCAATACTGGGAGCCAACATTGGCTTACATCTTCATTAATGCCTTGGATGATGAAGCTGAGTGCATCTTCAACAGGTTTGCAGGCCATACCAAAGGGGACAGAATGGATGATTCACCAGATAACTGTGTTGCCATTCAGAAGGACATTGCCAAGCTCTAGAAATGGGCTGACTCTAGACTCTCATTAAGTTCAGCAAAGGAAAATAAAAAAGTCCTTCTTCACCTTGGGAAGAATAACCCCATACAGCAGGATAGGCTGTGGGCTGACTGATTGGAAAGCAACTTTATGGAAAACAACTTTACAAAAAACAACTTGGGATTCCTGTTGGACAATAAAAACATAAGAGAAAGCTTCTTACTGTAAGTGTGGTCAAATCCTTGGATGGGTTACCCAGAGAGGTTGTCAAGTCTCAAGCCTTGGAGACATTCAAAACCAATAAGATATGTTCAAAAGCAAATTGCTTTAGGTGTCCTGCTCTGAGCAGAGGCTTGGGCTGAATGACTTCTAGAGATGCCCTCCAACCACAATTATTCTGTGAGTCTGTGAAATAGCACAGAGCAGTGATTGAGTGATACTTACATAAGTGTTGTAAAGTAACATACAGTAAAAAGAAACACGTAATAATGACCTTGACAGCTAATAATTTTGGTTTATACATCAACACTCATATAATGCAGGGGTTTGCTTTTGTCTACTTTAATCAAAGAATTTGACAATAAAATAGAACTTTTGGAGTACTTTCTTTACTTTAAAGTATATGACTGTAAAGCATGGTAGATATTGAACAGTGAAAATTCTTGTTAACAAAGACACAAAATACTTTAGTCTCTAACATTCCTTGGTACTGAACACAATGTTGATTCTCCTGTTCAGAGAAAGCTTTTTAAATATGGTGCCTGGTAGTGAACTTCTGACTTCTAAACTTCAGGATTCAGGATAAGGAGTCCAAGTTCACTTCAGCAATGCTATCCTTTTCAGAGAGTCTCTAGAGAACTGCCATGGTAACCCAGGAATAATGGTGTGAATACAACTTTAGATTAATTCCTCACAGATGTTTCTAGGGGCACTGATGCATGATGGGTACTGGTGATCTCATCAAATGCAGAATCCATCACTGCTTGCACACACGAGCTGTGTGAGAACCCCAGTATCATCTGGGATATCGCTAAAGTCAATCCTTCCTTTTTGGTGGGCTCATTCTGGGTCTGCATTATGGGGCTCCATAAAATTTATTGCATCCAGAAAAACCTCATTCAATTGTCTTATTCCATACAGGGAGAATGAGTATAAATGACTACACACAATGTACTGAATACTTCCACATGTAACATAAAGGCATGGGAATGTTTTTTTCTTTCTGTAATAAATGAAAGAATTATGCAGCCAGGAGACTTTACCCAAAGTTTAGAGAAGGGTACTGTAATGATAATCAGACAAGTCTGTTCTGTGACTTCCCTACATGGAGGGGAAAAAAGGTCCATTTATTTAATACTTTCAGCCTGGGATGGTCTGAGAAACTACACTTAGTCTGTTATAGATAATAGAACTAAACTGTAAAAAAAGTGGATTTTGAAAGAAAATCTGTTATATTTTGATGAACAAGAAGTTGGGAGAAATAACGCTGGGATTTAGAACTTCTGGTAATAAAACAGAACCACAGAATCATGGAGTGGTTTGGGTTGGAAGGGACCTTAAAGATCATCTTGTTCCAATCCCCATGCCATGGGCAGGGATGTGCTCAACTAGATCAGGTTGCTCAAAGCCCTGGCCTTGCACTACCAGCGATGTGGAACACAGCTTTCCTGGTGAACCTGTTCTAGTGTAAGGAAGACTCTACTAAACATATATATTTATTTTCCAGCCAAAAAAACACTGCTTGACTAATAGCTAATTTTATTCAACTTGACAAAGAAAGGTATAGTAATCTGGAACTACTGATTAACTAGGACCAGGGATTACATGTTCAGTATTAATCTTACATAGGGGGACTTTCTGTATTTTATCTGTGTCTCATTGCAGTCCATCTCTGTCCCTCTTTCTGGTTTAGGAAGGGTGCTCAACTGTTTGAGTCCTTACAAATAGACTGTCATTATTTTAACTTCTGTGGATCTTTCCTGTATGCCCAGTCATTCTTCTACTGTGCACTGATAAAACAGCTAACTTTTCCTTCCATAATTCCACAAAATGTATGTGCCTTATGTGTTGGAAAAAGCTACAGAAAGACCAAGACTCTGTAACAGTTGTCATGTTTGTGGTTTTTTTTTCACGTATAGGCCATTGTCTATGTCAAGGTTCATCAATCTGGATTGTTTTGATAGAACACTTTATTTTGGCATGTTTTGTAATTTGCAATGCAATTGGTCTTTAATCAATAGACCTACCTTCATACAAGTATTTCTGAAGGAATGCATTCAGAAAAATTTCAGAAGATTCAAAGTTAAGAAGGTGCCTAATCTTTTAACTATGGTCTCAGAACAGTCGTATCTAAAGCTGCAGTTATCTGTTCCACTATTATTGTATTATTAATTATATTAAAGTAATATATTTTATTATATTACCATTTGTAAATATTTGTGAATTGAGTGTTTTTTTTTTTAATCTGCAAGTGAGTACAAAAAACATAGGCTTACATAAAAAAAATCTTTACACAAAATATGTAAAGTTAAAACTCTTCCAAGTATTTGTTATTGTTTTAAGATAGCAGTAGTATACATAGCATATCCACTTGTAGTGTTATATTCTATCTGCCACATCTGCTTTACCAGGTATGCATTTCCGGGAAATCACTGTCACATGTAGAGGAAAATTCTATCTCTGGAAGACACAAAGTACTTTCAGTAAATGCTTTGCTTCTGCAAACACAGTATGCATCTCTTTGCTTATAATTATTTTTTCGCTTTTCTCAGCAGTCTCTTTCAGCTCTTATCCTTCAGTGTCCCGTGTCCAAAATAACTGAAAAGTAAGGCAAGATTTATGCTATTGTTAAGGAGTACTTTGAGTTCTTCCACAAGAGTTACTTTTAGTGCTCAGTTTCTTCAAGAAGAATAGTTTGCAATAGGCTACTCACATAGGCACAGTGCTGCAGGATGGCAGCCTTAGTCTGCTAATCTTTTCCTGATCCTTTATATCCTATTACTAGTATTTACAGAAAAAAATAAAAAGCCCATACAGACATGTAAGAAGTACTAGTCCTTTCTTTTTTTTTTTTTTAAAGCCACTTGCACTTTACACTTTAAAAAATTGTAAATAGCTTTATTTCCTGTTAATGGAGTAATTTATATAGTACCTACTATCTACATTGACAGCACTTTTTATCCACTAGCAAATGTGAGGCATTTACTGAATCAATTACTTGAGTTATGAAGAGGAGCACAAAGCCTCATTGCCACTCCATTCTTCTCAATAACAAAGGAGAAAACACATTAAAAACTAGCATTGATGGGTTGTTGTGAGATTCAGTCAATGAGCACTCCCAGAGTTGAAATTAAAAGGCAGTTAGGAGAAAATTGTTTTCTCTGGTCATCAGTCACAATGTGAAAGGCCTTTTTCACAATGATTAATTAAAAGCTGAAAAAAGACTGAGCTTTAATAAAGTGTCTGGATGGCTTTTTGGGAGCATCATGAGTTAATGGACAGTGGCTTGCCTTGACTAAGTGTTATTGCTCTAGTCCATAATTTCATCTTGAAAATGGGCAGGGGAGTGAATCTTCCTCTTAGTAATTGAGTATTGATTTGAAAATAAATGGCACTGAAACTCCCACTGAACTGTCAGGATATATTCTGGACAGCACTGACAAGCAATGGCTTTTGGTTGCTGTGAAAGTTATGGATCAGCTTGATACTTAAATACATAGAGCTCCACTGCAATCTATCTTGTGATTTATCAAGATTCAGATGGTCAATACATGACATTTCAGAGAAAATAACATTTATGTGCCTAAAGCAAAATAGGGAAACATTATCACCTTCCTTTTCAAATGCTTCCTTCAATTTGTGAAGCTATTTAAAAAACAACAGCAAAATGTTAGTTGATGCCTTAAATAAATACTGTCACTTGTAGAAATTAAGCTTGAAATTATTTTAGAAGTGCTTACAATTAAGGTGATTAATTTCACATATGCACATTATCTTAAAATAACTTAGAGGCATTCAAGTGGAGGCAGTATGGTCTGTGTAAGCTGGGAGGTTACAAAAGTCACCACCTTTAAGGTTTCAAGTACTGTATCTGCTGGCTGTATTTAAAGGTATATAACCTACACTGTCACAGTCTTAAACTTTTCACTAATGATACAAAATAGACATTAGACATAAACCTAAAATTCTGTAATGAAAGATTATGAGAGAGAAAATGAAATTCAGGCAAATTTTTTGACCTAGTAACAAATAAAGCAGAGTTTTAAGGGTGGTATTCTGCCAAACTGCCATAGAAATTACAAGGTGTTAAGCATTTTAGATACCAGAGTCAGAGGGGTCTTTACTTCCTTCTTAAGTAACTCTAGGCTTTGGATGGCAATATCTCTGCATTAGTTGTGAGATCATCACAGTATATTGAAGAGTTAAGCACCAAGTTCCTCAAAATAGAGTGAAAAGAGCTTCAGACACAGGTGTTAGATGTGGAATCATCTAAACACAGACAGAAGGAAATAAGCACAGCAATGTCTTCACAGTTTTTACCTGGGAGAACTCTGTCTTTTTTACCCTTGAAAAAAATAAATTATCGGACGTCATTACTTTTGCAGCAAAGCTTGATGGCACTCGAATTCATATGAAAGACTTGTACAAAAAACCTGTACAATTGATATACATTTCAGTTCTCATTTTTTAGGTCCTTGTCTTTCTGAGAGTTCAAATGCCAAAGTCCTTCGAGCCTCTTGATCTTCCCTTGATATTTTGAAAAAAAAAACTTCATGGGATGTTTGTGTGCTTGAGCACATCTGTGTTCAGAAATGATTGCAGGGTCAGGAAAGACAGAAAGACAAATAGCTCCACAGCACATTGTTTATGAATCTTACATAGGGAGATTAGAATGTCCAAATAAGAGAAATAAGTTTCCATTTTCAAACAAGGCTGAGCTCTGAGATTGCTGCATTTTTGCTGTGATGTTACAACAGTAGTTCTTGTAATGGGGAAAGGAAGTTGCTCTCCCTGTTCTGGTTGATCTTCAGAGGTGTTACAGGGTAGAGCGACTCTGTGGCACTTCCAGAAATTTTGTCAGCCTGCTCTGCTATTTCTAGGTCCTGCCAATTCAGTTAAAAGGGTGCCTAGAATGACATTGTTTTCACAAGGACTTGGCAGGTTTCCCTATTCAATTGTCAAACATCTTAAAGAGGCTTTGAAGTCAACTATTTCCATTCACCTGCACAAGAAAAACAACCCTGTATTCATAGCAAAGACTTCTTTCAAGTCCTTACTCATGACATACATTTGCAATTGAGGGTTTCCAGTATTGTCTGTTCCCAGTTCAGCCGAGAACCCAACAGGACACAGAAATCACAAGTCAGAAAACACTGCAAGGCTGGCTGCAATTCTTGAGCAAAGAGCAAACAGAGAAACAGGGATTGCATTCAGTGCTACCTTACAGATGGTACTGTCTTTTCAGAACTTCAGATTATTTTTGTTGCTTTTTGGGTTATTTTTGGTTGTTGTTTTGGTTTGGGGAGTTTTTGGGGTTTTTTTTGGGGGGGGGGTTGTTTTGTTTTGGTTTTGTTTGTTTGGGTTTTGTTTGTTTGTTTTGTTTTGGTTTGGTTTTTTTTGGTGCACCTAGTCTAGGAGTTCTAGAGTCTAGAACTCGAATGACTTTTTCACTCAGGGATATTAGAGCCCTGACCTCTCTTACATTTCTCCCTCGCCTTTCACTGAAGGAATTGAAACCAATAGCTCTGGCTTGTCGTTATTTGACACGAAATGAGTACACAGAAGCTTGGTAACTTCAAAAGAGAAAAAGAGCTAGTTTTATTCAAACATCTGGTATTTATAAAATTCCAAAGGTGACCATGGATTGGAGGATGGAACTACCACCTCTCCAACCACACTGGTCCAAAGATGAATCAATAATTTCTTTCTACCTACAGAGAAATATGTAAACTATTCTATTTATACATGAAATTGTGTGGGAACTCTGAATCTCAAATATGTAAACATTATCAGAAGGCTAAAGAAGTTTTATGAGAACTTTAAAGCTTGCAAAAGAACTATAAAAGAAAACTTAACACTTTTAAAAATCAGGGCAACACTGGCTTCCCAAAAATGTGTCACACTCTAAACTATTGTTTTGTTAGAAAGTAAGAAGAAAAGAAAATAAGAAAGTTCATATTAGAATCATCCCTTTGCTGTTCTACTACTGTGAAGAGAGAATTTAAAATTCACAGGACTGGAAATCTAGCATAAGAAAAGGATCATTATTCTTTCACAGAACTGAGAAGCACAATAGTTTGTAATGTTTATAATGCCTGTAGCTATCTCTTTGACAATGAATCACAAAATAATACTTTAAATGGGGATAAATTTAAAAAGAAAGTGCTGCAAGTGTTTTTTACTAATCATCTTATTAATGAACAGCTACCATATGTAATTTTGCAGTGCCTCAAAGTGACAGCTAACAGTTGTCAGTCTGTAAAAAAAAAACCCCAAACCCTAGAAACAGAATGTAGTTGTTCAGTTCGTTAATCATCAATATTATCAGTTGAGGAAATATCTCATATTATACAGAATGAAATGTCTTTATTTTTTCTTAATCCTTTCTCATACTTATAAATTTCATATTTAAGCAAATTGATTTCCCAAGTTCTTAGACAGAGTCTGACAGTTATAATTAAAAAGAAGAAATTGTATGGTGAGTGAAGCAGTGCTTTTGTAAATATCCCTTGCTTAAAACTATTTGTTTCAAGATATATATTTTCATGTAAAGACAAATTCCTTTTACTGTTGTTTTATGACTGTTTTTATGGAGCTAATTTTTATGAAAGATTGAATATTGGCAGTAATTTGTGACAGAAACACCCTGACTCTATGAAATATACATTTTGTCAGTCATAAAAACCTCTCAATAAAACTTCAGCTAAATTTTTTAGCAGCACAGTTCTTGGAGCCAGAGATGAATTAATGCATGCAATTTGTGAAGCAGAAAGAGTATTACTGCTTCATCAATACCAATCATGCTAGTAATAATTTTGAAATTTCCTTTAAGTTGAGTAATTTTTTTTTTTTTAGTCTTAGTAGAGAAATGTAAACCCAAGGGTCTGGTTGTTTCCAAGACGAAAGAAGGTCTAGGCAAAATACAAGGATATCCAAAATGTTCCCTCAAGAGATGGCTTCTTTCTCATGGCAGAAAAAGAGAAAATAGAGCAGCTTGCAGCCTGATACACCATGTTAGTATCTGGAGTCTTTGGAGCACCATGGGCAGAGAAAACCTTAACCAGGCCTTGCATGCTCCCCAGCCAGTGCCTGACAAGCTCTTCCTCTCTTCCAGATCTGCACAGCCACATGTGGAAGGGACAGAAAAATATTTTTTATGCCATTCACCTTTCACAATTAACTTTTCTCTCCTCACTTTAACATACTTTTGCCCACACATTCTGTAGGCAGCAGATTTTTTAAAAATTGCGGTGAATTCAGTCAAGCTGAAACTCATCCCACCTCTACTGTCTGGTCAGCTCCTGTGGCTTGGAGTGTCTGGGTTCAGAGGAAAAACTATTCAGGTGGGTTACTTAAAAGATTTATAATATCTACAAGTGTATCATACATATTATAAACATGCTTTTTTGATCCCTGATGATTTTTCACTAATGCAGGAGCCTCAAGGACTATTAATTTCAATTATCTCTTGTATTGCCACAGGAAACAGCGCTGTTTCTAATATTAGAAATTACATAGAAACTCACAGATTTTTTTTTAAAAGCAGGAAAAGGCTTGTAAATGATATCTTTTTTAGACCAAGCAACATAATTGGAAAGAAAACAGACAGTGTTCTGGATGCACAAGTCTCCTTCAAGTCTGAAATAGAGGCAACAAACTTCAAGCAAAATATTTCTGAGTTTTAGAGCTTAAGAAGGAATTTTGGCAATGTTTGCAATAATGGGTGAAGTACTGATAAGGCTGTGAAGTGAATGCTGATGTGTGAATGTATTCAGACAGGAAGTGAAACAGCAAAAAAAAAAAAAAAAAACAACCTGTGATGACCTGGAAATTATGGTACCTCAAGTAAGTACATTAAAGCATGACAGCAGCAGTTTAAATGAAGGCAAGACCAAATAAATCTGGTTTTAACTCTTCACAATTTCTCTCATTCCTCCATGCTTCTGCCCCCCTCCTTGCAGCACCATGGTCACCAAAGTGGAGTTATGTCAGTGAGCACTGATTTCTGACTAACCATGGGTCACTCTGTTGTGCTGAGCACTGGAGTTTCAGAAAGCCATGCAGGTACTTGTGCCCCACATCACTGTCTTGGATACCGTAATGGAGCTAAAACAGAAGGTCACTCAGCCAATTTATAGGACCCAGTTGTAGTTACTCAGAACAGAGAAAACCAGCAGATGACAGTGTCACTAAAACTGCCCTTTCTGAGGGAGATGAAACAAGCAACCTTTAAAACAATTGTGTGCTTCTATCTCCATGTCTTATTTTTTTTCATTCTAAGGATATTTTTCTGAGTGTGTTTCAAGCTTAACACACTGTTGTGGACATTAGACACAGAAATAAACATCTGCCTTAAAAAAAACCCCAAGAACAATAAATCAGTTCCTGGATGTGATGCATAGAGATTACTGCATTAAGGTGTCCCACCATGGAGAATTTTCCTGACTTTGGTATGCTTTTGCCTAGATTTGTAGGTGAATTTCATAAACTACTTTCTTACAATATCTAGACAAATAGCATCCTATGTGACTTTTCAAAGTTCCTTCTAACCTAACCTATTCTATGGCTCTTTAGGGACAACCCTCCCTGGGGCTCAGCAGTGAGGGGTACCCCAGGCTCAGCTCCCGACAGAAGCTGTGCTTCCCACATGATGAAATGGAGTGTGAGAAAAGGGAGGCACAACAAATCCCATGACAGGAAGAGAGGGTGGCTTAAAGGGGCTTGGAAAAAAGAGGGGGAGAGACTTTTTAAATGGGCATTGATGGAGAGTAAGTTTAGGTTAGATTAAAGGAAGAAATTCTGTAGTGAGGGTGGTGAGGCACAGAAACAAGTTTCCCAGAGAAGCTGGGGAATGTGTTCCCTTAACATCTGGAACTGTTCAGGTCCAGGTTGGATGGACTTTGGACAATCTGGGCTAATGGAAAGTGTCCCTGCCCATGGCAGGGGTGTTGGGACCAAATTAAGGTCCCTTTCCACCAAACCTATTCTGCAATTCTATGACTTCCTGTGCCAGTGGTGCACTGTGAGGCAGTGGCTTCTGCCCAAAGCTCTGCAATAGGAGGTGGTGGTACAGGAGCAGCTCTCACGTCCCATCAGGAGTGGTGGTGCATGGAGAGCTCATGGAAAGCTTTGTGGGAATGTGGAAGCAATGCTCAGGGGTCTATGAGTGGGTCGCAGGTAGTTAACACCCTCCTCTGACAAGCAAACCTGCCTGGCCCAGATCCACACTGTGATTTGTGTTGTCTCATTTGTTTAAATGACTTAAACAAACTGCCACCACTGAAATTGTCTGGCAACATTTTCCTGTATCTCTGTGCCTTTGATTTCTCTTCTTAATTCATCTGACTCACTTGATAATATGTTCACCTCCTCTATAATATAAATGAAGACACTGTCATTGCTCTATCAGGCTTTGATTATCTCCTGAAATTAAAAATCTGTATGTTATTTTTAAATGAAATTAAAATGCTTAATAACTTAAGAGCATTAGGATGGATACTGTCTAGTTGCCTTGAAATAGATCTAATCATGCAGAATGACATTAGTCTAGTCTTACAGTAGCACTGATTACTGTTTTGCTACCATGGTAACTTGTAGCAAATACTAGATTTGGTAGAAAAACATTTTTTTTTTCCAATAAAAAAAAACAATTGGAAGAATTTGTGGAAATTTTTCCACAGGTAATTTTAAAAGAGAATATTTAAGAACAAAAATAAAATTTTCCATATAATTTTATTTTTAATCATAATTTCAATTAAACCCTTACTTTACAAGTGACAATAAAATGAAAATTAAACAGGTGTAAAACTCTTCAGTGTGTTTTTATTTTGGCACTAATTATGTTTCTAATGTGTCTGCTTCCATGAAATACTCATTTCTTTGTTAATTTTTTTCTGAGAAGCAGGTGAAAAGCCAGTGAAAGTCTGCAGCAGAAAACTCACTTCTCTCTCCCCATAGTTAAGGACAAGTTTGCTGGGCAGGGAAACAAGGAAACAACAGGATCCTGCAATTGGAATAGGACAAACTTTGTCCAGACAAGGACAGCATTTCATACCCATACATTAGTATCTTTGCTACAGTAGAGGTTTTCTGAAATTCTTTTTAGGAGCCATTCTGTGTTTAAAACCACTGGGTTTATATGGAAGCATAAATATTGTATTTTCAAATTATCACAGATTAAACATGCATTCCCAATGATCATCTTGCCCAATAATTTTCTTCTGTAGATTCTCTCACTGAGATGTGAAGAAAAGAACCAAAATCAGAAAAATTCTGCACTGAATGATGTCTATGTTTTTTATCACACAGTCACAAACTTTCAGGCTTGACCTTACAAACACTTGAAGAAACAAACACGCACATGTAAAGAAACTGAATATTGGTTAACTTGTCCTGTAAAATCTCTCCTCTGTCAGAAGCACCTTAATTTCCATGTAGTGAAAACATCTCTAATTAACTATTCTGATTTCTAATATCTTTCCTTTTATTCCCTTTTGCTACCTTGAAGGATTCAAGGCAGGCACCTTTGGAGAGGTGAGCAGAGGTTCCATAGCCGCTCTGCATAGCACATTCCTGCAGACCTCTGGTCATGCTGTTTTGACCTCTGGCTTCCCGATAAAACAAATAAATTGCACTTTGAGGCTTCTAGAGAACCTGATTTTTTTGTTTGTTTATTTTTCTAATGGGAAATCTTGAGTTTTTTTCACACAATATTGCTTTCTAGCAATAAACCAGCTTTCCCCTCCCCTCCCCTCCCCTCCCCCATCTTGAACCGAGACTTAGGAAACAGATTAGAATCAGAACCAAAGAAAATTTTTTCTCATTACTCATGTTTAAAGATGCAAATGCTCTCCCTTTGGTGGTTTCTGTTATCTCATCTAGTACTTCTTTCCTTAGTACATCTCGTTCCAGGCATGTCATTATTAACTTTGGTTTGCTCCTGTAAATAGTATACCAATAAAAATAACATATACCAAGGACATGGCAGTTCACAAAGCACAACAGTCAATTCAGATAATGTGGATGAAGGAAGTAAGGATTTTAGAGCAGGGGTCATTTTATTGCCTCTGGCATGGCACAAATCTGAACAGAATGGCAGCCTGGGTCATGATGGGTTACAGGAGGTGCATTTACTCTGTACAAGTATTTGCAATGGGAATCGTAATTATTGTGACAATAATGTTTACATGATTTAATGTGTCTGTAAACTACTGCAACTTGTCTCTTTCCTGTGTAAAAATTTTCCAGACTTTATATCTTGGAAAGATAGTCCTAAAACGTCTTTATTCCTAAAAAGATTCAGCAGTTTTATCTGGTTAATTACTTATGTGTTTAGTGCTCAGAAATATTGCTGGCAGCCAAGTCCCCTAAATCATTTGTTGGGTGTAAAGGAAGCAGTTCAGTGATGCAATAGACAAGGATCTATCTGTGCACATATAACCTCCCTTAAAAGAGGTCATCAGGCCCCTTTTTCACCCATTAGCAACTTCTTATTCACAGAGAAAAAGACAAGGACTTCTGGCAATGAGCTATATTCATCTCTTATATCAAGCAGTGCTTTTGCTGAATGCTTAATGTTCAGATCCTGAATCGATCCCTCACAAGATGACCTGTGTGAGAAGCTGCTGAGTGCATGTTTGCACAGTTTTGCAAATAATGCTAGAAAAGCAAAAAAACCCCACCAGAGAAATAATTTTCTAGTATTTTTTTAATGAATTTGGACGGTTGACCATAGAATTGTGTCTAAAAATTCAATTCAAATTCAGGCATATATGTTACCCCTTCTGGAGGCAGAGACCTGGCTTGGTACAGTTGTTTTTCTATATTAATCCTGGTTCATGACCATTTCTAAGTGCATATTTCCTGCATGAGGCAATATATTCTGGAATTAGTAAGGATTTATGAGAAAGAAAAATAATGTGATAATTAATTATTCACTTGGTGTTTCTCAACAACAACAAAAAAATATAGATAACAATGAAAAGAATTTTTCCTTTAGTATACGTTAGCTAAAATAATCTTGGGTGAATACAGAACATACAAAAATATTCATTTTAATGTGATACTAAAATAATTGGCTTAGGCTTTTGTAAAAATAGAACAAAAGAACAATAGAACAATAATCATTCTTCAATGTTTGACATTGACTGGACCATAATACAGATTTCCTATAAAAATTACAAAGATAGTAACCTTTTAAGCAAACTTGATTCAAATCCTTACTGTTATTCTCTTTGTGTGCATGTTTAATTCCCATTTACTGAAATCAAGGTTAGTAGTGGGAAAGCAAAGTGTATTCTTGACTGCTGAAAGTCACTTAGCCAGTCACCTCATCTGGGCCACAGCTTTTTGATCCCCCATATTCCCTCCCTCAAAACTAAAGTGTTTGCTTACTATTAATTTTGGTTTGTCTTTATTTTTTTTTCACTTTGGTTTTGTTGAAAATACTTTATTTCAATTTATTATAATTTAGATCACACAATATTCTCTTTAAACTTAAGTTTGGAAGAGATAAAACACACAATTTTAAGTAGACCGTCTTTCTGCACTCTTTTACCATTTCAGCTTCATTTTCCATTTTAACTTTTTCTTATGTTTTATTAGAAGGCTAAATGTTTTCTAAAGGTCTTTAGAATTTTTCTCATGGACAACATCTCTCAGAACATGCTTGGTGGCACTTAGAGAAACCAGGGGCTCTTCCAGTGATACTGCCAGGATCTATGTAATACATCACAAAAAGGCTCCAAACAATGGGTAACAAAGCAAAGAGAATTCTCTCAAGGCAAGCAGTAGAACAGAAATCTGCATGCAAATCACAGAGCATGCCATGGCTCACAACACTACTTGAAAGGACAGATACTCTGTTGTTGTGATGCTATGGCCTCTGTTAATTTGCTTGATTTTACATTTCCTGCAGGCAGGAAATTTAAAGGACTTTTGTATACATGGAAGAATTCCTTCACTCTCTTATTGACACTTTCTAATCATCTCTTAGGTCTCTCTTCTTAGAGTCACACTTTCCCTGCTTGTTACCTTGGAGGCACATAAGAATGGCATAAGGAATCAGAGAAGATCAATTCCCTGAGCTGCAAGTTGTGTCTTTGTTTAACTTTGTTTTTTCTTGTGTTTATACTCTGGCATTCTACTCAAACAAAATCAACAGAACATTGTCAAGAATTTGAAAGCAGAAGTGGAAAAGAGATGAAAAACTTCTACTATTTCTTCCTCAAAATCAGGTATTTTCTAAAGGACAGGCCTTGGCTCATCTCAAGCTGTAGAAAATAATGCTGAAAGGAGTGAAATTTATTCATTGATATATTGTCAAGGAGACCCATCCCCTTGATTGATAAGATGCAAGCCAAGCAGGCAGTTTGCATGTTTGCAAACTCAAACATGGCTCTGTCTAAGTGTACTGTGCACCAAAACTAATTGACAAACTTTTCTGTTGGGATGCCTTGGCTCCGCCTGCAGTGGTCTGGACTCCAGACATCATGCTACACGAAGAGATGAAAACCATCAGCAGGAGAAAACCTGGAGTATTTTTCAGAGTTTAGAGACCACTTTTGTAATGACACAGTCTTGAATTAAATAAGGTCTGATATGCAAGAAACAATGTTTGTAGAAACATAATATTCTTCATTAGTATATTTACATAGTACCAAAACAGATTTATAGGATTACTGAAAGTCCATTACCTTTAAAGCTGATCTTGAACGTACAGCATTCGTTTAAAGAAAAGCAATGGAAAATACCAATGTGACCTTCACAACACACTAAACTTGCTAGAATGTGAAGGTGTGGTGTAATCTATCTTAAACTAAACATAGAGAGTACATTTTTTCTCTCTCTATGTCTCCTCTTCTTTCTTTTTTATTTTCCTTTAAAAACTGGATAGTGCAATGACGTACCACAAATACTAATAAAAGTTGTTTTGTAGCACTTGACATTTTGGAAATGCTTATAACACGTCTTAAAAGGATTTAAATATTTTGAGATAATAAAAACAAGTCTGCATTATCAGAGGTAAACTGGTAGAATCTCTAAGGGTATTTCCACCTTCTAATATTTCCAATAATAGATTCGTGTCTAAGAAGCAAAGGAATTTAGAGAGGTATTACACGTTTAATTTGCTGGTGTGGGCACGAAACTAATGAATTAAAGTACATAGGTTTGTATCTACTTTGAGCATAATCTTGGTTTTGGGCAAAGACTCTCCTCTGCAAAAGCATTTTCTTATCTTAGGATGGTAGAGAAATAGATTTAATTCCTCACATAAATAATGTTTCTTGACCATAAAAACTGAGAAACTGCATATCCATATTCACAAAGTCTTCAGTATAAACATGTGCTATAAGTTACAGAAGCTTGTTTTGAGACATAAAATTTGATGTCTTTCTCAAGCCATATGTGGTCCTGTACTAAGAGCATGACCTGATTAATGTAAGAACTTTCCCTTAAGTAATGACTGCTTACTATGAGTTGGCTGGAAAACATGTTTATGATTACCACTTCATTAGTCAGCTGAAGAAATTGCTTTGTTTATATTAAAAATGAGAATAATCATTACTATCAGGGCAAATAAACCCAACACAAGTTTTTGTGGGGTGGGTACAGAGGAGGGCACTCCAGCCTGAACCTCCTTCTGGCCTTGATGTCTTGGGAAAAACTTGAATGTATCATTTTCTTAACCCTGTTCTGTTCCAGTAGGTAGGAGTTTCACATCTTGTTTGTCATAATTTGTCTAAAGTGAAGAGCTGATAATTTATTTGAATTCTTATATGGACAAATCCAATGGTGTGATACTTTTAAAAACACTCTGGTCTGACCTTTCTTTCTGGTGACGACTTTCTCATAACTTACTAGGAGTGTACATAGGCATGACCATACACTTTTCAAAAAGTGATGTACAAACAATAAAAGTATTAAATATGTCTGGTTACATTATGATTGCAGGAGGACATATTTTGAGGGATTTTATGTATTTCAGATTGTCAAATCACCTATGATTTTTTTCTGTCCTTTATTGAAAACCTGGAAGGCTTTTAACCAGAAAATGAAAGCATAATAGGGCAACTCTCTCCAAAGTTATTGCAAAATAAGTCACTAGCTATGCTAAATTTCTTGAAGATCTCAGGTCTAACCCATATTTCCTCAAATGCCATACTTCAATCTGAAGAACGGGAAACCAGGCTTTGAATCACAATTGTCCAAATTCTGTGATTTTGTTTTCAAAAATGTTATGAGATACCTTTGGTCTTGGGTCAGCAGGGAGCTTTTAACTCCCCAACGTATTGCTTACCAGTAGAGTTGGGGATTTTAATGATTTATTTATTTACTCTTCTTTCTGCTTTACTTCTGGATGACCAGTTCTGTGCTGGTTATTCACTCATTCCATTTCAGTTGTTCAGACCTCTGAAATGTTTATCAGATTTCTTATTGATGTATGAACTTAATTTGTTAACATGAATTTTATAGCTTAGATGGGGAGCTGAAGATGTTACTGATAGGCAAAGGGGGAAAAATAGCTAAAATAATCACCAATGAATAGCCTCTTTACAAAAAAAGCTGAACGTGCAACATTGCATTTCATTATACTCTAATTTCATGTACAACTTAGAGACAACTTTGAAAAGAGAGTCTTACTTTCAGTTGCTACTATTAATGAAACTGCTTGTTTCTGAGCTGTGTAAACTCCAGTGACTGAGAAATTAATCAGAAATAACTGTACAGATGAAACAAAAATATATAGTTAGGAAGAAAATTCTCTGATTTCCATGCTGCCTCATGCTACAATTGTACTGGTTTCCTTGATGTTGAGCTGAGTCTTTGTTTTACTGAAATAGATATGTGGCATTTTGAATTTTTTGTATTGCTACTTAAAACATACTGCCTTCAAGCTAAAAAAACGTGATGATGGACTGTATTGAGAGACAAATATTCAAGATTAGAGATGGAAGTTAAAGATAGTGCCTGTCTGTTTTTGTGGGTAGGTCTTCTTTATTTATTATTGTATTCTTTTGTTTGTTTGTTTGTTTGTTTGTTTGAAAATGAAAAATAGAACACCAGAAAATCAGTATCACTATCTAAACCAATATCTATGTCTGTACCTAAGCATGTGATGTTAGGTGTTCATTTCATTCTTGAACTGAGTTGAATTAGTTTAAATTTCATTCTTGAAGAAGCATAGGTTAACAGAAGATGTCATAGAAAAGTCATCAGCTTCAACACAGTGAGGCTATTATCCCATGTCCTTTGCTCCTCAGCATATTACAAATAAAACCAGGTATTTTTTTTTCTGAACTGACAAGCTTGTTTTAGAACAGGTTATTCAAGAACAACTTAAAACTCTTAAAATCAATTTTTTTTTACATCCACTTAAAGAGTAATCATTTTTCAATAACTAATTTACAAGAATGTTCCTTAGAAGTGGATGCAGAAGGAGAAATAATTTCCATTTCCGTGATTTTCACAATTAGCTGCAGTACATATTTTCAGCTTCTACAGTGTATTTCAAGTTTCATCATTCAAGTAGAACAATCAGAAATAATAAGTGCAATCTCTGAGAAAAAGTTAAGAAAAACTGGAGAAGGACCTTTTCAAATTCTGTCAAAATATTTGGATTCTTGCTGATTCTAAATAGGCCTCTAACTAGGTAACTGTTGGCCATGCCAATTCAAATACTTTGTCAAATTATGACTTTAATATTCACCTATATTTGATATAATTTTCCACAGACAGCCATGTTCAAATCCAGCCTTATTCTTCCTCCAACTCTGCTGTGACTGTAGTTAATAAAGAATTTTCAAAATTATTACTGAAAAACTTCAGAAGTCACTCTTACAGTAGGCTTTTAATCAGTCTCCTTTTATAAGCCCAAAGAACGCTTTGAATAAGTTTTCATAACCAAAAAAATCATTTTTAATGTTATCATAGCTTCTTAAATGAAAGGAATTTAATTTTTTTAATGTTGTAAGTTGTTGGAAAAGTAAGCTTAAAATTCTATTCAGAGCCTCTTTTTGATGAAATTAAATAGAAATAATTTGTTTTCTGCACGTTAAAATTTATAGCAACTCCAAACAAGGCTAAGTGATGATGGAGGGAGAGAACAGGAAGGTTTCCTTTGCTTTTCATGTGAAAATACAACCCAGCGGAGTGGCTGCAGTGAGATCTGTGGTGCAGCACTGCCTGTGCTAACTGTACCCCATCTGCACTCGATCCCCATTTGCTGCATTAACAGGCACTATTCCCACACCACTCTTTCTCACAGCTGGGGTACCAGGCAGCTGAAATGTGAGCTGCAAAGTTGTGTCTTGCTTACAAATGTGTCTTCCCACCCCTTCTCCACAGGCAGCAGTTGTCTTACTTTGGAAAAGAAAGGATAACAGCAAAGTGTGTCAGGAGCTGGGACAGACAGCAGCTGGGGCAACAATTCAGTACAAGATGTGAGAATTTTCAAATATCAAGAACAACTTAGAAGTTCTGCTCAGAGAGTATAAAGAGCCCTAAATGAAATTGAAAACTATTTTTGAACAGCTGCTATGTTTTATATATTTGATCAGAGATTCTGCCCTGGTGTTATTAACAAAACAATTTAATTATGAATTTCAGATCTTTATGTATCAACACAGGAAATAGTTTATTTTAGACTTTATTTAGAAGTAAAACTGTGTTTTTATGTCTCATCTTTGAGTGGATTTGTGATTTTCCAAATAGCGTTGTAGATATGACCAATTCATAAATGAATTTTCTGATCCCATTAAAATCAGTAGAAGCTTTTCCATTAATTTCAGGAGTAAAAGCAGTTTTTTATCATCTCTATATCAGTTATCAACTGTACTTTTAATTTGCAGTAAAGGAGTGCTAGATTATTATTTACATGGTTCAGTACAATTGTCATTCCACTGACCTTTTATTAATTCTTGATTTCCATGGTAAAGGTTTATTCACTTTTAATTGTTTCTGTTTTCTCATTAATAGTGATCAAATTACACCTTATATTTCCATTTTGCAAGGCAACTCACAATCTCTCCACCTACAATGTACTTTCTCCATGAAATCTGATTAAAACAAACAATTGAATTTTGATAAATTCTTGCAGCATTTCAAAGGATCAGAGTAGTAGAGACAGACAGTAAAATTTGGAGGCAGTATAAGTACTAGATGACCTCAAAGCTTTGAATCACAAATAGATTTTCTGAATTTCAAATCACATTATAGCTGTGCCGTGAAAAAATATGTCAGTTTGCTTACCAACTGATCTGTCCTTTGTCCATGTTGTCACCTGAGATATCATCAGGTCCTGTGACTCTTCTTGGCATGTCAGAAGACAGAAATTATGCAAGTTATCAAAAATGCAGCACAGTCATTATGGCTTTTGTTTTATGCAGTTACAAAATTATTTATATAGATTATCCCAGAACTATAATTTCACTTTTTAACAATGCTGGTTTTGGCATACAAAATAGTAGTCCTATATTATGGTAAAATTCTTAAATATTCCATGATGACTTTGTGACAAGTTACTCAGAGATAACCACATAAAAGATGTAGACCTATAAAATATATGTGTGGCTGTAGTATGACCTTTCACCATGTTAAAATTCACTCTAATGAAGTGGTATTTTAAAAATGAAATGGAAATTTTCAGTACAATTATGAGAAAATTGATGTGGTACTAAAGATACACAGACATGAGGTAATATTGACTTCTAGATCATATTGCTAATTCAGAATATTTTGACATGAATCACTTTTAGATTAGTCAAAGTTCCTACTCTTTCAGGGCAATAAGTACCAGTAGAAATGCATAGTTTTCATATTTACTACAGAGTGTTCTGGATTCAAAACAAAAATAAGATATGATTAAATTAGATTATGTACCAAGCACAATCAAGATTAAGTACTAGTTTAGATTGAACTAAACAGGAGTGAAACAGCAAATGTGTCTCTTACCTGGGGTTACTGGTCTTGAGAACCTTCTATTTTCTGTTGAATCTTTCTTAATCTCATCCACTGCACTAAGCAGAACCACAGGCATTCTGCCATCACACTTTGCACCACAAGGCACTGGAAGAGAAAACACACATACCAGAAGTTCTAAGTGAAAAACACAGCAAAATTTTTATTATTTTCCCTTTTTTACTTCATTAGAAACTTTCTGTTCCTCAGCTATTAAAATATGCTATGAAATAGTTAATCTGAATGGTATACTGCATTGTTATCCAGACTTTCCTTCTTCTGCAGGATAGCAGGTCCTCCTGATGGAATTATTAATGAAAACTGACTTTGGGGAAAAAAAAATCCTTTTTTTGGAACAAACCTACAGATCTTGAGAAATGATTACAGCCTGGTCATTCTGTAAATCCCAGGCAATTTTTGCACTTGTATAATCCCTAGCTTTGAACACTTTTGTTGGGTTTCCTTTGCAAGATGGTGAGTGATAAAAAACAAACATGATGGACAGCTAACTATATTTTTTCATTAATCCTCACATAAGCTTCTATCAAATATCTTAATCTCAAACTATTGAAAAGATTGAGAGATTCTTTAAACAGCACTACAATTGTACCAATTCATGCTGAAAGGAGTGAAGTTCTGAACTTATTTTTTAGATCTACATTATTCACACATTTCTTCAGAACAAGAAACCAAGAACAGAAGGGAACTAAATCTATTCACAGCTGGAAGCTTTGACCAATAATATACCTGCATAAAAGTGAACACACACTACTAGGAAGAAAAAGATTTTTTCCTGCAGTTATGGGGAATTTCAATGAACTTAAAAATCATTGAGGTGTTTTTTGTAAAAGTGAACCTGAGTCTCATTTCTGATTTTTTGGCAGCATGATTTGATATGTCGTTTTCCACAGCATTTTTTTTGAATGAACCCTCGATAAAGGAAGAATCCAGCACATACAAGAAGAGGCCACAGGGACGATAAATATTGACAGAATTGATATAGCTTAATTAGGAAAATTTGGTGGCTTTAAGAATGTATATCAAGCTTGATATAAAGAATTTATATCAAGCTTGATGTAAAGTGAGGCATATCAAGCATAATGAATGGCAAGAAGAAGAAGTATCTGTCCCCTTCATCCTCTACGGTACTGCAGCTTCTTGATAATTGAACATCACATTCCCTCCTTACTGAGACAGAAGCCTTCATGGAGTTCACTGATCTCATTGCTACTCTTTAGAAAATATGAATTTTGAGGCACTACCTGTTATAAGGAGGTTTCAGCAAAGAAGACAGGAGTTAAAAACTGATGTCAGGCTAAAAATCTCTGTGAAAACTTTGTTAGTTGTTCAAGGTGAAATGGCATAACTGTTATTATAAGAAGAAAAATTCCATTCAGTATCCCCTGGCACTGCTGTGTTCTCTATATCTGCCTCGAGGTTCTGTGTATCATCAGAGGGAACTTAACACTCATGACTCCAGCACTAATCTGTGCGTCTGGATAACAGGGGAGAGATAGTGAAACCCATCTAAACAGACCACAAACCCCAGAATGTTTGCTGTCATCTTTTGTGCAAACTCATGTACGTGTGTATGTACATATATGTGTTATAGGTACACCCATAGGTGTACATGTGCACACATATATACAAATACACACAAACACAATGCACCAAATCAGACTATGAACCACAGAAAAGTTTGGTTTCTCACTCTGCAGAAAATGTAAAGTATCTCCCAGCATGAATCATGAAGTGTGAACAAAGACTTTCCGTGAAATAAATTAATGTACTAAAAATCCAAACTCGTAACTATACACCCATTTGTGTACCCATATGGAAGAGCTGTGCTTTAAAGAACTTGGTTGGTGCTATCACTTTTTACAGCCATTTGAGTGCTGTGAAATATCTGGTAATTGTGAGTGAAATACATTACAATCCGGATGTGGTGACATGCTCTTGCATATTGTGTGATCTGGAGGTGTACAAGTGAGGAAGTGGCAGCGTTTTTGGCAGGAGTGCTTTGTAGTAGAGTAGGTTCAGGAATCTGAGAGTCATATTCAAAGTGAAGTGTGGATTTCAGTCTGGTTTCTCACACCTCATATGCATTTTGAGCTCTCTGTTTGAAATAGATCTACTTATGTTTACAAAATTGAATAATCATTGATTAAAATGTTTGAACCTTGGCTTCCCATGGTTCTACAGAGCACCTTAGCTGTTGTCAATTATATTAGCTGTCCAGTTGTTCTTCTGATTGCAGTTAGAAACTCCCATCCTTAGCTGAGAAACTTCTCTTGATTATGTTTGCATTGAAACTTGATCTGTGGAAAGTTTAACTTTCAGCAAATTGACATTTCTGTAGAAACCCACCCCCACAAACGTCATAAAAGAATTCCTGACAATTTTCAACTACAAAGTAGAGTTCAGGAAGAGAGACACATTTACAGCCTGTCACAGAGGTTATGTAGGAAGTTCCTTTATTTAAAGATTATAGCATTTAATTTTTGATTATATGTGTAATTTAGAATTCAAAATGAAATACCACAGTGATAAATAGCAATCTGTACTGAAATGGCAATAGGAGTGAATGACAGGATGAGGTTAAATGGTAAGCTGACACTAATTTTCCACCACATCCTCTATGTGTTATAAAAAGAAAATTCATCACCAAGATAAAATCACAACACAAAAGATTAGGCAGGTAATACAAAAGGTGAACCAAAATTCAGTGACAAAGTTCAGATACCTTCCCACTTCAGCAGGGATTTGATGTAAAATCCAACAAACATATCTTTAATTGTTAGTATTTAAAAGATTTTAGTCACTGACAAACTCAATCATTCACTGAGGACAAAATTCTTCACTAACTTCACTTGTTATTTCTGCTAATCCAAATTGGGTTTCAAGGCTGTCACTGCATAAATTCTCAGTCCCAAGGGCTGGGAAAATACTCTAATTCTGTTTTCACTTAACCTTGCAAAAAAGTACATTTTGTGATACTGATCCAACATTTAGCAATCATTCTCCTTGTACTGAGAGTTCCTGCAGGCTGTCACATTGCAGGAAACGGTAGAAGAAGAACAAACCACCTCAGATAAAATTATTCAGGCTCGTTATTAATTGTCAGTAGTGTGACCTGGCTCACTTTGTGGCTCGCAACAGCTGCTCTCCCTATGGTTTATGCAGACTTGTAGGGGGATAAGTGTTTGTCTTTGCTTTTGCCTTTACCTTTACAGTCATTAGAAAAATTCTTCAGCTTGCTATGTTTCTTTCTTTCATAGAAGCATAAATAATGTACTGATACAGGTAAGGTGGTGTTTTGCTAGGGTTAGTGTTATGAGGAGGAGGCAATAATAATAGATGGTAAAAATAGCTGATGCTATAAGGTGATATCAAATTTATTACAAGGATGAACAAATATATGTCCAGACAGGAAGTTATACATTGAGCAGGATTTTAGAGAATATCACCTTCTCCCCACAAAACTTTTCAGCTGAGCTTTGCAATCAGATCTGGGAAAATATAATGATGTTTTTCCCATTTTTTTCCTTCAAGCAAATATCTTTCTACATAAAAGTCTGAAGTTTAATTAAGAATTTGCAGCACAAGTCTTTTATAATTCTACTCAATGTGGTAGATTATGGGGATTTTGTTTTTCTATATTCTACATTAGAACATGTTGTAGTACAATGCCAAGTTAATTGGAACCGAATTATTTAGCATGAAACTCCATAGGTTTGAATTCCAAGATGGCAAAAGGTTGATTTCTTTTATTTTAGCTTATTATTGCTGGCAATTATCACTAAAAGATAATTCATTTAAACATTTGGATGAGGTTACTATTCAAAATTTAAAAAAAAAAAATTGTCAGTGGAAAAAAATGTCTGCCATCTCTGGCCAGCCAAAATTTCAATCACCTCATATGACGACCACTCTTACAGTTCAGTCTTACATAGTTCAGTCTTACAGTTCAGTCAGTTCACTCCTAAAAGAATTTATTTTCTCATATACAATCATTGCTTAGGACACAGCATTGCTTGAAAAGGGTTACCCAGGTTATGTAGAGTCTTTGACATGTATAAATAAATCTAAAATTGTCAGGAGGGCTAAGCTAACTAGTACATGTGTGCAAATACTGAAAATGCTTTATTTGATACACTGAGGTTTCTAAAACACTGCACAAGTTGCCCACTGCCAGGGGATGGCCCCCATATTGTCTTTTTCCCTGATGGGTGAGTTGTAACTGTATTCCTTTGCTCTCTTTCCATCTTTTGAACAAAGGTGTCATCCAAAGTCACAGTCAGAGGACTGGCAGAAGATTTCAGCAGCTGGGAACTTACTTATAAATCAAGTTTTTCTCAGACTTAGGAAAAACTGAAATTTGAAGGGCGAAAATGTCTGCATTCCAAACTTTCCTAAAAAATAGGTAACTTCTCAGACATCTTTGGTAAAACAGACAAACTCCTTTAAAAGCCACAGAAAAAAATAGCTCATAATAATAATAATAATAATAGACAATAACATATTAAAATAATAAGCATTTTTAATTTAAAATTAGTGTTCTTGCAGTGATAAACTTTATGGTGGTCATCTTTAAAACTTAGTACATGCATGTATTTCTTTAAAAAATACAATTAAAGCCACCTCTTCTCATAGCTTTCAGATGCTATATTTAGTGTTATTTTCTGGTTAAAAAAAAACAAAAAAAAATTTACAAACAACACGAATTCATCTATCTTTCTTTACTTTACTCAGCAGTCCCCTTGCAAGTTACATTTCCACTGATTGGCCCTTCTTTTTATAATTTTTGATTTGAATTTGGGGACTGGGGAAGGTGTACTTGAATGTGGATAAACCTGAGTAAAGAACCTTCCTCACTGTACCTGTCTTTTAGTGTTAATTAAATTTTATTAGGTGGGTTTTTTTGTTCTTGTTGTTTTGGTTTTTTATTTCTGATAATATATATTCAATGTGATTGTATAAGCAAAGTTAGTTTTATAGATGTAAAAAAGACTCTTCTGGGGAGTAGTCCAATGATCACAGTCCTGAAAATCTGATACACTTGTGTCAAAGAATTTTAGTATATATATTACTTGAACTTCAGTTTTCTTACTGAAGGTCTATAGCTCCATGACTGTGAGGGTGACATTCTTGGAAAAACCTGTAATTTCCCTTGGCACCAGGCTTCATTTGTTCAAAATATTCCATTCGGTGATACCTTCCCCTCACCATCAGGATTCTGATGCCTTCTGACAGTGATGATGGTGGCAGAATAAATTCTGGGGTTCTCTCCTTGATTTATTGCTTCAATATCATATTTTTCCTTTAACATTCATAGATGTCCTTAGCAGAAAATCCTTGCATTCATCTCTGTGTATCCTTCTTTATAGTCTAACAAATATCTTAAGATGAAATAAGGATGAGATCCTAGCTTCTCCCTCTCCTATAATAATTTAGAGTTTCAGTTTAGCATCTTCACATATGTTTTGATCTCTCTGTATTTCTTACTTCTTAGTTGAAACAAAAAGACTGTATCTCAAATTCACCTTTTTTTAAAGGATTCATGCACCTTTTGCCAAGTAAAAGAGCTGCGATCTTAAATACTTTTGTATGTAAAATAGTTTTTTGTGTATCTTCATAAACCAGTTCTCTAAAGGTCATGAGTATTTCTGAAGACACTGCATACCATGAAAAAGGCATGGACAAGAACTTTGAGGTGAAAGAGGAGGAAGTAAAGGAAATACTGGGGGGTGGGAGATATCAAGGATGAAGTAAGGACATGCAAAGACTGACTTGGACAAATTGCAGTTCAGACTGGGACTGCAGAAACATCTAACCATCACTTCTTGTCTTTCTCTTTTCCCCAGCAGCCTACAGCTATAGGTCCTCCAGGCTTTCAAAACTGGCCCTGCTGATGAAAAACAGCAACTATCATCAATCATGCTGATTCAAAGTCAAGTACAGTGAAGTAGGAGCATTCCCAAAAATCTTATGGCTACTGCATCAAAAGCTACAATAAGCATGTGTATGGACATGTGCAATTCATCATTTAAAATAGCTGGGGTACCTCTGGTATAGGTAGCTAAATAAAACAAGCATCTTCTATATATAAACTGAACATACCCAAGTGGATGTGTTTATTTTTAAAGGAAAATTATGACTATTCCTGTTACTATCTTTGAAATCATTTTGCTAATACTTTATCAAGTTTGTGATTATAATTTTTTCAGGTTAAAAAAATATCCTAGAGGTCACTGAGAGTCTAGCAATTAAATGTTCAGCCTTGCTTCTATTCATACTGAAAGTGAAAACTTTATCATGATAGCACATCTCCAGCTGTACAACCTAATTTCCCGGAATGCCTAGAGAATTTCAATGACAGTTTCAAGAGAAATAATACCTGTGGAAGTAAGGTACTAAAAGAATACTTAGAGTTGTCAGTTATGTAACATTTTAATGTGTTTATCTGAGGTTTAAATGTTTGTAATGGGAGAATTTTGGCTGTATAGTCTACTTACTTATTTTTCACCGCACCTGATAGTTAAGAAGACTGATACACAACTATACCATATCAGTTGCCTGTTGATTTTGTGAAAGAGTAATCTAAATATAATAAAGGAATTTGAATGATAATCTTGAACATTTAACCATGAGAAGGTTAAAGTCTACAGAATACATGAGGTGGATGCTCTTGTGCAATCACAAAGCAGTTGTTTCCTTGGTTTTTGGTAGTATTCTCTAATACGAAGCTGAAACCAGTCCTTCACACCCATTAGAGAAAATTCAGGATCTGGACATGAAGCAAAGCTAACAAAGATGTGAAAAAGAGTAGTGCTGTTTAAAATAAATATTTTAGGTCATAGTTTCTAGCAGACAGTTGTGTGCTATCTTGTAGTCAGCTTCTTATAATTTTATTTGAGTGAAACACACTGCAGTGCAATAAGAAATTACATGAAATAGGAAAAAATACACTCAAGAAGGTAAAGATGAAAAATGAGAAAATTAACATAGTGTAACATTAATCTGTGTAGCAGCCAGACACAGATGTAAATAATCTACTCCGTATACGTGGTCAAATAAGGTATATTTGTTTCACATCCCTTTGCCATTTAAACATTAAGTGTTTTTACTGAAAATATTGCTAGGCAGAGATATTGTGCTTTTTTCTACGTGAAATATACCATTTTTGGATATGATTTTCTAGTATAAGAAAGAAAAAAGAAAACATGGGAAAAATAAATATAAATATAAAATAAATATAAAATATTTATAAATATATTTAAATATAAAATAAGCAGAAAGAGAAGGTTTGAATATCACTCACAAAGAATTATTTTATCACACTCTTGATGTGCAGTTCATATCATCCCAGGCTCCTAAGGAAGGAAAGGAATGGTTTTCCTTTCCCCTCTTCCTCTAAACTCTATTGTTGCAATCCTATTTCCATCAGATATCAAGCCTTTTATTTTTCGTTGTTGCTTTTGTGGTCAGCCATTTTGTCAAAGGAGCTGGAGGAGACAAAGTTCCTGTTTACAGTCCTAGAAATAAGTCTCTAGACCTCCTTTAAGTGTGAATTATGTGCATACTTGTAGGCTAGAAGGTGTCAGAGCTAGGAGTGGAAACAGTGATATAGAGAGTCATACATATTCACACACATTTTTAATATCTCCCTGCCTGCATGGTGCTCACTCTGCTGACACACGTTGCCCTGATGTCTTTGGGTCATTAAAATGACAAGCCTGAAAAAAACTGGGTTTTGTCTTTATCTGACACATACATTTTGCTAAGGTGGACAATTCTACAATTCTCGTTCCTTGCAGGCAGAGCCATAAGGCAAAGACATTAGAGCCAATGAGAACAAAACATGAACTAATGTGATGTGCTCTGGAGTAGCCTGTGGTCTTGAGCTGAGCGAAATATTTCTTTTGCACACTATGGATTCCTTCTGCTGTGATACAGAGCAGCCATGACTTGTTACCACAAAGAAATTACATTATTTTAAAACTATTTGTAAGTATAAAATATTTAAGACTTAAAATTAAATTTTTAAAATTTTAGAATTGAAAACTGCTGAAAAATATCTTCAAGGAAATTCCTGTTGGAGGGACTAGTAAAAAGACTTTTGCTCATCTCAAGGTTTGCCATCTTCACAGCCAAACACCTGGGCTCCTTGGACTCATGAACCCTTTTATGGCTTGACTTCCTACCCCTTTCTTTTTTCACTATTCTCCTAAAAACAATATAACAAGGAAATCTATGATATCTCTTTCTTACAAAGTAATGATTTAATAGGTAAATAAATGTTCAGGAAACTATACTGTGCTGTACTACCTACTGAAATAAAAGTTGGTATTTTCTTATACAAATCACTGCAGAAATACATTAATTTCAGTACTCCAAGCCTTTTGACAAAAGTGAGGTAAAATTAACCATCTGAATTACTATGTATCTAATTCCATATATCAAAACACTACAAGGACTGACATGGTTAAATCTTATGCCTCTGTGCAGCAGAATATTTTCACTCTGTGGCACTCCATGTAAATGACTTTTAATAAAAGCTTATATTTTTATGCTATTAATGTTTATACATATGCAATACACAGGTAAAACATTGAGTGTGGCAAGTTTTAAAATACTCATGGGGCTGAGATCACCACTTCCATGAAGGAGCTATATCATCATACTTCATATTTACTTAATGCCATATCTTACACTAACTTCATTAAGGAAAGGTGAAAAATAGAGAAGTGTTTCATATCTTCATTAGATATTACCTATTTAATAGAGAAATAAGAAATTTTGAATAAATACACATAATAAGTAAAATATTATTGATATGTCTCCTGCTCAGATTGAATGGAAAAGCTCTTCACTTCTCAAGTAGGAGCTTAGCCACCACTACCTGGTCAATCTCACCATCCTTCCACCCCCTGTTGCTGAGAGGGTGGTTTCTGCGTTTTACGTTGACAAACATTGGATGAATCCCATAATATACAGTGCCATCAGGAGGAATGGACTTCCCTTGGTAAGAAGACACCTTGCATAAAAGAAACCTCAAAGAAAATATTAATGTTAATATTCAGTTTCACAGAAAAATGAATTCAATGTAAGAGGTACAAAGGAGCACAAATATAGCATGGGAATGGCTCCTCACTGGCACCTTTGGCTTCATAAACATGAAATGTCTGAGTCAAACATCTGCCCACCTCCCAGTAGTCATAACCCTGCCAGTAATATTTATCATCAGTTTTGCCTCCAGGAAGGAATCTGATCAATAAAACATATTTTTAAACTGCCTGCTTAGCATAGTATGAACAAAGCCATTTAGCATTTACATATCAGCTTCTGCTTGTGCTGCTGCACGCACACTGACTAATTAATCAACTAAAACAAAAGAAAGCCTCTCACTGTCTCTGTCTAACTGGTGAATTAAAAGGAGAGGGGTTTTTAGCCATTCAGTTTAATAAACTGAAAATCTCTCCATTAATGTAGTTTGACTTGTACCCTTGCCTTTTATGTTTTATATAAGTTTGTGTGCTTGTAATAGTACTCTGTCCACACAGTATTCTGAGCACTAATTTAACAGCAATGTCACTTATGAAGCCATGATGCTTGTCTCAGAGCACTCAGGGATGTGTACAATTACATCTCAGTGACTAAATGTCACAGACACAATGAAAACAGTGAGGCAAAGAAATCATTCATAAGGATACCCTGATTGAAGCAGAACAGGTTTTCCTGTAATGGAAGAGCTTATAGCAATGAAATAATGTTTTAAAATTGAAAGAGCTCTTCCTACATGCAGGAAAAGATCTTCAATGTTGTGAAATAGAAGAGAGGAAAGAAAAGACATCTCTGAAAGGAGGAAGCCAGTGCCATTGCTTTGGAGAAACAGCAAGGTTGAAAGTCAACCTAAACTGTGACAGTGTCCCATAAATCTGCAGGTGACAGTGCCAGAATACAATTAACTGTCATTAACATGGACTTAAGCATGGGCAAGGCCTGTGCTGTAAAACTCCCTGGAAACCAGCTAGATCTTGTAGAAGTAATAATTTAAACAGAATATCCAGTTTCTCTTAATGTAAGGTGTGATCCCTCAGGTCTCTTTTTTCTGGAGTAAACCTTAGTGAGAGTCTTACTGAGTGTCTGTCACCAGCTCTTACCTGGATGCCAAGGACTGATCGTACAAGTGCTTCAAAAGAAGACAATAGTTGTTCATGTAGTGTGGTGTTAACCCATGCTCACTAGGAAGATGAATGGGCCAGTAAGTGATTAGAAAATTCTTTATTATGCATTGTTATTTTTCATGCTTAATAAACTTTTTTTGAATGACATATTTAATTTTTACCTCATATTTACTCCTTGTTAGATTTTGTGTTGAACAGAAGATAAAAGTTCATTCTCGATGAACTTAGCAAATTCTGTTTTCAATTGCTAATGGAAATTGTTAAATGCTTTAAAAGTGCACATCGATACATAGGTATGTTCCCTCTCTTGCCCTGGGAATAACTATTTTCTTGCTTCTCAGTACAGTGAGTATGGGTATCAACAGTCTTAAAATGTTCCCCAAAGTGAGAGCACAGAAAATTTGAGGCCAGTCTGACCAAGATAGTAGCTCATGATTCTCAGAGAAAATTAATAGTCCTACATCTCCAATTCTATAGTGTAGGCCAGCTGCCCCAGGGCAGACCAAGTGCTCCACGAAATCTCATCATATGTATTTTGAAGGAGCACTGCTAAAGGAAACAAAATTAGCATTTTAAGGGCTGAAACAGGAAAACAACTACTGGTGAATATATGTTTCAAGAAAGGAAAGTTCAAACTAAGTCAGGACAGTAAGATCAATGGATGGCTGGAAGGTATGCTTTAAATGGAGACCAGCAAAAATTAATAATTTTCAATATAAAATTGTCTTCCATCAATATGTCAATAAATGCTTCCAATTCAAAACTGAAATGGCAGGCTTCTGTGGATTACCTATCACTAACATACAATAGAAAGCAGGAAATAAGCAGAAAGTGTCTGTGAAAACTGAAATTGAAGCATTAAGTGACACAGTGTGTTTTGTCACTCAGTATTTTTGACATTGTTTTTGAGTGTACTGCCATTGTTCCTGCAAGAACCATGGACCAGCACACCACTGTGTAAATTGCCATTCAGTTTTACTGTAGAAAACATCTGAAAAGTTGAGTAGTTGCAGTGATTTTGTAGTGACTGCAGAAAGTGCTTCATTTCTGTGAAGTGCTTCATTTCTGTGGACTCTATATGAACTTACCAAGCTATTTCAAGCATTAATGGCAAAAGTTCATGCAAAGGATCAAGGAATCATAGAATTGTTTTGGTTGGAAAGAGGCACATGTGGATTTTACTAAAGTTCTAAGATTTTACCCAGCATTACCCTTTCATTACCAGTGAAAATACTTCAAATACTCCCAATTGTAATCACTATCCTTTAATTCTGTGTAGTGCAGTAAGTTCCCAAAACTACTCGCTTTGCCATAGTCTTAATACATGCAAAAGACCAATAGAAAATGGGGACAAAAATCCGACCATAAAATCAAGAAAATCAAGAAAATCTTTACAGTCCTCCATGATTACAAACAGTTTTTAAAACATCTTATGGGTGTCAATGCAGTTTAAGAGATTTACAAAGTAACATCTTTGTAAAGCCATTTGTTTTTAATTAATCTCCTGACAACGGAAGATGGGAGAGTAAAAAGGAATGGTGAGGGAGTTGCTAATTCTATTGTCCAGCAAATTAAATTAGTCATGAAAAGTCAGGTTACAGGAATGAAGATCCATTTATTGTATAATTAAATATCCCTTTTAATAAATCAAGCACATATAATACCAACAAAAGGAAGCAGGAATTGTTTAGTACAAAATATGCTGAATGAAATGGAGATTTCTTTGATGTTAAGAAATGAAGCAGATTTCTGAAATCGCATTATCTTAGTCTGAAAAAAAAAGGCCTCCTCCTCAGCACACTGAAATGTAAGAAGTTTCAAGAGAGGATAACAACAAAAACTAGAATAAAACTGAAGTAAAGTCTTTCTAAGGATATAACTGTGAAGGATTATAACATAAAGAGACAGTCAGAGACAACAGAGCTGCAGACTGTAATACATCTAAGAAGAATTGAGGATTCTAGTTTTCTCTTTGCTGGTGATTAAAGCTTATGAAAGTAATTCAAATAAAAATGCAAAAATAAAAAAAGTACAAGTATGATGCAGGAAGAGATATTGTTGATAAAGGAGTAAAAGATGGTTCAAGGTTTTTAAATATTTGGGGTTTTTTGATTGAAATTATATTTCTAGCCAATGTGAATTTTTCTACCTACACATGTACACTAATATATATGTATGTATGTAATTATAAAACGTAAATGCAGACTTTTGCAATAGCACATGTGGGAAATATACTTTTTGCCAGATAATCGTTGGCTTCTGGGGCAGCTGTATTTTTCTAATCCTGCAGTGGTGATGAAATTAGCTGTAGGATGTGCTGTGAGGTGTGTTTACTTTGCCAGACATTTGAGAAGAATAAGAGTTGTTATTCTCTTGTTTTTTATTTCATCTGGCTGTGGTCTTGTCTGTGATCTAAAAATGTCTTAATGAATAACCTTTCCCAGAGGCCAACAGAAAATCCTCCTCAGGATTGTCTCCTGTCAGAATCTTATCTCCTGTCTCCTACAGAAGATGTCTCCTGGAAATATATTCTACAAGGGACCTAAGAGTCTTTTCTTTTCTTTTCTTTTCTTTTTCTTTTCTTTTCTTTTCTTTTCTTTTCTTTTCTTTTCTTTTCTTTTCTTTTCTTTTCTTTTCTTTTCTTTTCTTTTCTTTTCTTTTCTTTTCTTTTCTTTTCTTTTCTTTTCTTTTCTTTTCTTTTCTTTTCTTTTCTTTTCTTTTTTCTTTTTTCTTCTTTCTTTCTCTCTTTCTCTCTTTCTCTTTCTCTCTCTCTTTCTCTCCTTCCCTCCCTCCCTCCCTTCCTCTCTTTCTTTCTTGTTTCTTTCTTTCTCTCTTTTTATGAAATAATCCGAGTTTAGTGGCTTCCTAAGCATGTTGCAAAAGACAAAATAATTAACCACTGTGAAAATTCATTTGTCATGGCAGCAGGTATTTATTCCTAAAGGAAACTAAAGTCAGAATAGAATATTGAAGGAGAGCAGTAATTTGCTGAACAAGTATTAAAATTAAGATGATTGGTCAATTATTTTCCAAAGAGCAGCTGTATAATAGTACCTTTCAGTCTTGAAATTTTGTGTCAGTGTGATACTTTTTTCAGACAGACCAAATTAACATTTCCAGGGCAAGGAAGGAATAACAAGAAACTTTCTGGTGTTAAAAAAATCTGAAGGTTTCAAAATTATTAAAATTTAAAATTTAAATTTTAAATCATTTTTAAAATTATTTTGAAAGGTTTTTAAAATATTAATTTGAATACTATTTAAATGTCTTAATAACAATTCTTTGTCCAAATACTATTTCATAAAAGCTTCCCAGAAAATATGGTTTTGATCTTGTCACGAGTTCAAAATGTGCTCTGTGTATTGTAGCCCATCTTCACTGCTTAAAGCTGAAGTAAGCCACCTTCTTTCAGACCTAAACATATTAAATTCAGAATATAATAGAAACAAAAAAATAATTCAGCCTAAATCAAAATTCTTTTAAAGTCTGTGAGCAATATGACTGCATCATCTGTTTGGAAAGATGATTCAATTTTTCGTCACTCATTGCATGAGGTTACATAATAATCAAATTTACTGTAAATATTCACTTTGTTACCTGAAGTATAATGAACTTCCTTTCATTCTTTATGAAGGTTGTTTTGCAGTTCCTAGATTTTTTAAAAGCATACTGCTTTGAGTCATCTTATAATTTAATATATTTTATAAAAAAATATTCAGAGCACATTCTTCTCATGGAATTTAACCAAACTGCCTGAAAGAAGCAAGTTTCCATCCATGCTCCTAATTGAATTTCTCCTTTCAGATATTAGAGAATCAGTTTAGCATTGTTAGGGTGCAGCATTTCCAGTACATATGAACTCACTTTTTTATTCCTGGCTTTCCAGAAATTACATGCTAGTATTTGGCACAGCATTAAATTTCATAAATCACAACACTGTCTTTGGAATATGTGTGGAAGGAGATCTTGCTTGATGGGAATAGACACACCCTTTAGGCACAAGATTCCTTGTAACTTTTTAAAGGAGATTATTTCTGATTGCCCTTCTCATTCCTGTGCCTAAGACATCCTTTTGGTGTTCTTAGTTCCTGGAAAAATGATCATGTATTTGAAATGTGCTTATTTACACTTTTAGGATTGCAGGATTGGAATCTAATTATACATATTGCAGTAAAGAGGAGAGAACTTATTCATGAGAGATGAGTGCAAAGAGTGAAAGAAACAGGAATCCAAGATATGCCATGGTATTTGCACTCTATGATTGCAGATTAAGACACTTATTTAAAAATTAATTTTTTTAAACCCCCCTGCACCATCCCCTAAAAAAAAAAAACAAAACCCCTCCCCCCCAAAAAAAACAAAACAAAACAAAAACAACAACAACAAAAAAAAAAAAAAAAAAAAAAAAAAAAAAAAACAAAAAAAAAAAACCTAACCAACTGTTTGTGTTTTGGAGCTTCTAGAATATAGTTCCTATGAGCACATTCCACTGTGTCTCTTGCTGTCTGTATGTGCATCTATTTATCTATCTAATCTCACAGAAGTCATCAAGGACTGTCACAGGAACATTCTTCTTTCTTTCAGGATTTTTCATAGAGCAGCACAGAGGAAAGAAAGAGAAAACAATTTCTTTTTCTGGTCCTTGTTTTTCTCGCATGGAATGTGTTTGGAGAATTGTTTACCTGGGGTGATTGCTTGATTGGATTCTGGTGAGGATTGTTTGAGCCTGATGGTCAATCCAATCCACCTGTGGCTGGACTCTGGCAAGAGGATCAGGAATTGTGAGTTAGATATGGTAGTTAGAACAAGTAGGTTTGTAGTTTTAGTATCTCCTTTATATAGTATATTAATGTATTATAGTATAGTTATAATAAAGAAATCATTCAGCCTTCTGAACTGGAGTCAGACATCATCATTTCTTCCCACGGGGTTCACCTGCATTTACAATAAAGGACACCACATGGAGATGAGTTTCCTAGACATTTGTATCATGAGAGGTCCAATTTTACACTGAAAACTTAATGAGAAGTGTTTTAAAATATTCTCCTTTTTTTTTTCTTTTATCAATTTTTTAAAACAATGACTGGCATTCATTTAATACATATCATTGATGATATTTCAATACTTCAGGGATATTACCCTGTTTATAACAGCTCTTCATGGGTTTTAATCCAGATATTTCATGAGTTTTAATCCAGATAGTAGGACTTTCATTGGAACTCACAATGTTTTCCAATTTCTAATTGAAAATAAAGAAAAAAATACTATTCTTAATTCTTAAAGTAAACCATTTGTGAAAGCAAAAAACTACAGGAACATCAGCTTCATGGGCCAAGCTTATCTGAAGTTTACGGGTTTTTCATGTTAACCTGTAGCACTTTACAGGTTGCCAAATTTGACAAAGTATTGAGCTTAAACATAACATCTAAGTTAATTAAAAATAGTATAGGAGAAAGGGATATTACATGGAGAAAAACAGAACAGAAAGGTGGTAATGAGATTTTCAGGTTTTGGCCATCATAGATTCATGGAGAGACAAGAGTCTTTAAGAGCTGTGACAGTAGCAGGAGTGTAATAACCATGGAATAAAATACAGTGGTGGTTATTTGGCCTTAATAGGATTCTACTTTTGTGAAACATGCTGGGAGATTTAGAATAGGCTACAAAGAGAGACAGAATGACACAAATTGGATTTAGCTACTAGTTTCATATGAATTTATGGGAACAATAAAGCAGGTGGAGTCACACTTGACAGTTTTAGGGGATTGAAACAAGAGAGTTCCAAGGCAAAAGCTATATAAAACATACAGTTGGAAGGACAAAGTTCACAAAACAACAACAGAAAAATGTACATTTCCAAAAGGGAATTGCAGCTTTTAATATTACATTTTTCATAAAGACATTTACAGATTTCTTTTCTCACACCACAGATCAGTAGTATTAACATTTTTGTAAATACATTGACCACTAAACTCTGTCAGTTTTTTGAGTGCTGCTTTATCACTCACTGTTGTTAATTGCTATTTTATAATACTGATCATATGCCACTGGCATGTGTTTACTCTTTTACTATAATAACCAGGTTAAAATTATTAGGTAATTTGTTATGCAGAGTAAATAAAGAGAAAAACACAAAGAAACCAGAAGCTATTTTTTTATCATACATTTCTTTATAAAACAGACTAATAAATTTCACTGCTATTTATCACATATGCAGCAGAATGCCTCATGGACCATGTGAAAGACTGGTAAGTAGGTGATAACTAAAAGTGTAGACAAGAAACAAAAATGTGATAGGAAGTCTAAGATTTTACCCAAGATAACATTTTTATAAACTTAAAAGTCAACATGACTTATGAAATCTCTGGAAAATATTATTATTAAATTTAGCATCTTTTGGAATAAATATTGAGTACTAAAAGCAAAGTAGAAGAAATTAGAAATTATGGTAAATTACAGCAGCTTTTGCTGTAGACTTACAGCTTCCTCCTTTTACTATGCTGCATTTTTTTGAAACCTCCAGCTATTACTGAGTGGAATGAACAGCAGCATAACAGTATCCATACAAAATGCAGAATCCACATTTTTATCAGCATTTCTGCGTGAAAGTCTTTCTGACCAGCTTATAGCAAAAATGATGTAGGAAAATTTATTTAAAAGAAGTAGAGAAGGGTAGAGGAGAAAACAGGTATAAAAAAGCTGTTAATTGAAACATTAGGACATGAGCTTAAATGGTAGTGTACTGATTAATGTGTATGGGATTACATTAGTACAGGGATCTTACACTTTATATAAATGTACAAAGAAAAGCAAATATTTCATGGGATATTCCAGTTCTAACTTTTAACTCAGTATTACTTATAAATCTCCCTCTTTAACTGGAGCTAGAGGAAATGAATATATGTGTGTCTGTGCATGTGAAAAGAGATATAAAAGATACATCTCTTGATATTAAGTAGGTAGCTATGGGCATTTTATAATTACGAAATCCATTCACACCAGACAGTCAAAGCATTTCTATAACTATATTTCTCCTGTCTTATATTCATATTGTTTGTGGGAATGATTTGATACATTTTCAAGTCCTGACAGTAATAGCAAATGTTCAATAAAAAGTTCATTATACACCTAAAATGATATTCTTTGAGTATTTTAAGTGGGTAAAATCTACTACTTCTAAATTGTCTCATTACAACTTTCACAAAACCTTTCCCTAACCCTGATGCATTTGAACAATTCTATTAATGATGAGAAGCATGAAATCTGGTAGCTTTGGACACCTTTTGACTTGACTGAAGATTGTTAAATAATTCATTTCTGGCTGTCCTCATTTGTTTTCTGCTTTTAAATTACACATGGGATTTAAAAGGTGTTTGTAGCTATTTCCTGCTTAATGACTAGTTACTCAGTAGGAAGATTTTTCCAGGCTCTTACAGCTTTACCACAGGTATACATCTCGGTGATTAGCTGAAGAATTACATGATTGAGCCATGATATTTGCATGAGTAGATGGGAACCCATGAGGCAAATGAAACAGCTCTATTAGCTAAAGCCATTTTAAAAATACATATCACAAGGAGCAATACACTGTGTGCAAGGATTCTAAGGTACTCAGGTGCTGTCATGTGGAAGGCAAAGATCAGGGGTGTTAAGCAATGCAGGATATGTTTGTAGATTAGATGACAAGTAGACCTTAAAACCTGCAGCTGTTGGCAATGCCTAAGACAAAGGAAACCCTGGAGGCTACACTGGGGCCATGCATGTTGTGTTTGACAGACTTGCTACTTATTACTTTTAATTTCATGAGCACAGGATTGTCTTTGCTTTTATTGTCTTTCCTGACAGTCAGGTGTGATACATTGGCTCTGTACAGGCAGATGTTCAGAAAAGTAGCACAGTCATTGCAATGCTGAGCACTGCAATGTTTCTGATGTAGCAGCTCAACTCCTTGAGTAGGGTAAAGAAAGCTTCCAGTGTTCTGATACATTATATAGGTAAACATGTATTAGATGCAGATTCATAAAAGGTAGAAAATATGCATCAAAGAGAAGCACACCTGAAGGTCTGCTTCATTGTAGTTGAAAAGCTGAACATAGCAGGAAACATTTTGATAAAGGATAGGCAATAAATTCAAAAAAACCCTCTTTTCCTCAACTCTAAATTTCCAGTATCTTTTTCTTGTTTTCCATCCTTGGAAAATGAAACAATGAATTAATTTTTGATAAAATCTTCTTTAATCTATGCTTTAGCTGCCTCAGGTTTAGCTTTTATATTTTTCAGATTCTGTTCTACTTTAGTGTGTAAGTCTAGGCTTCATACTAGGGGATAGTAAGCTCTCTTCACAGGGTAGGGAGACAAAACAATTTCTTCTCTAGCTGGGGACCAAGGACAACTGGTCCAGATCTCAGGCCCAAGAACATTAACAATAGTGGACTGAAGAGAGAAAAACAACAAGGATGGGACTTCATGAGCCAAAGCTGTAATTGGACAATTAACTCAAATATGCTATATGCCAATATGGACCAAGACTTATAAAATTGTGAGACCCCATGACCGGTTATCCATTTTTGTGGCCATTTTGGGTTGTGCTGCCCAAGCTATCCAGCAGGCCTCTGGGTAGCCCAGATAGCCCCAAGCTATGCTATTGAGGCGTCTTAATAAATACCTACTTTATTCTTTAGCTCTGTGTAATCTCTGTTCTAGGTCAGCCTTCACAAGGCATCACTTTGCGTCTGGAAATCTAAATTACATTCACTATATTGATAAAAACACTATTATATAATTATGAAGTAGGTGTACTTATAAAGGCAGTGATTCTTTGGGGCAGAAAATATTTGAAATCCTAAATAACAAGGAATTTTATAAGCTCATGACTACAGCTATGATTTTCATTGACAGTCAAGCAATACCGAATCTGCTTTTTAGCATATATTTAATTCTTCAATGTGAAAATTGACTTCCATGGCTGAAGATTGATTTTTTTTCCTCTACACTAAATTGGCATAATATGAATAATGCCATTATGAATATGTATGCTTAAACATATGCATCTGCATGTGTGTCCAAAATTATCACATTCCATGCACATTCCTTCCTGGTCAGTGATGTTGCTTTTCAGGTGGGTGGGTCCATATCTAAGTCTGAAGAAATCTTTTTCTCCTTTCTAAGTGAGTGTTTGTGAAGCAGGGCTCAAAACTTTGTCTCCTTAGGAGGAGCAGCTCTGGAAGCCAGAAGAACCCTGGACTCAACAAGAAACTCCAGTGTCAAATGGGTTGAAGAGCACATAAATTAAAGTATGAGTAAAACATGAGGTTTGTATTCAATCTCCTTTAAAGGGAACTTTGCACACTGAGGTTTAATGATCAAAGCTGACTGAAATAAGTGTGATAGACTGGAAATTTGCCCAATACAAGGGAAGAGGGCAATGGAGATATTTTTGAATCCTACTCCAGTCAGAAAATAGTCTAAGCAGATGAGTAAAGGTGTGTGGAATTTCTGAAAACAGAAGGATCCTTTTCCCACAGCTCTATTCATAATTCAAGAAGGGTGTTAATAAACTGAAGAGGGCGCAGAGAAAAGCTGTGACTAAAGGACTATATAATTTGCCTCTATTCTTAAAGAAGGATCACTGACTGTTTATCTTACCAAACAGAAGGTTAAAGGGTGTGCTTCCTATGCAGCAGAAGAAAATTGAGAATAGAGGAATCCTCAATCTACTTTGCACAGACAAAATGAGATCAAGAATGAAGTCTGTAAATGAACATGAGAATGCTAATGCAGTTTTTTAGTGAACATAGTTAACCACGTGAAAAACTTCTGGAGAATTTTGGTCAGCTCCATGCCAGCAGCAATAGAAACAGGGTATTTTTTTCAAGTACGGACTTTATACTTGTGGGAAGTTTGAGTGGGAAGTGTTCTGGGAAAATGTGTGACCCGATGTGCAAAATTTCAAACTGGAATCAATGTGGTCTCTTCCAGATTTTTAGTCGATGGCTGTATATTCTGTAGCACCTTGCTTGTCTTGTCATTCCTTTTAGTGAGTCAAGATCTTAATTCTAGATTATCTGTGTTAATTTTTTCTATATTGTGTGATGCTGTTGAGCCAGGGATGGGTGAAATGACTCGCACGATTTCAGAAGGCAAAATGAGTGTTTATTCAAAAGCACTTCTTTCTTTTATAGAGAACATTGTGAACATTAATTCCATTGGTCTTAAAGTAAAAACATTTCACCTGATTGGTACACTGGACTTAGGTCAGTGTGGTAGAACATGTCTATAAACAATGTGAATGGAAAGTAAGATAATAGATTGTTTATATTCCTCTTGGACTTTTTCCCAGGCTTAGCCTGGCAGAAATCCTTCTCTTTTTCTCTCTGACTGAACTGAGAATATCCACATATTGTGGCTTCTGTAGACTCAGGATTCTGAAATTTGTACATAGATTTGTTCCTGATAGATGAGCCACAGATAAAAGAAATAAAATACAGGGAGCTGAATTTGAGCTAAGGGTGGTTAATGATCTGTTGGGTGAGCCAACAGATCATTAAATAGACTAGAAGAGATTTTTTATTAGATGATATTTTAAAGTGCAAGCTCACAGGAAGTTATAGGTGCTAAGATTAACATGAAGTTTTACCAGAATCAACAGAATAGAGATACCCCATGAACTATTCTTGCCTGGAGTAAATTAATTATTGAGCAGTTGTGTTCAAATCTTTGGTGAACTAGCAAATTAATTTTTGAATTTTGCTGGAAAATAATATTTTCTATTCAGGAACAATTTGAGAATAATAAATTAATCTAGGGAGCTCCTTCTAGCTGTAATTTCTCACATTGTAAGCCATTTCTAGACTGCATTTCTATCAACATTTTTACCTAAGTTTAATGCTACAACATGTACCTTCAGCAAAATTGAAGCTGAAATGAGAAGTAAATCCTGTAGCCCTTCTATCTTCCTTTCCAGGACAAAGATATCCTCATGACTTCAGTGCTTAACTGAGGAACATGCAATTAGAAAATTTTGTCTTTTTTTATTTTTATCTTTTAAAAAAATTATCTTTGTACAATTCAGGAGTATATAATACATTTGTAAGTTCATTTTTAAAATTAAATTTCACTAAGATATGAAGTTTTGACTTTTGGATCCTCAGTCATCCATTTCCCATCTTATTCATACTAAGTAAATTTATCCATATAAACTTTCAGCTTCAATATAGAAATTGTGCTTTCTAAACCTTGTTTAAAGAATAAGCACCTAATGTTTGTGCGACTGTGCGTGTGCTCGCAGGTGCACATACATGTGTGTCTTTATGCACACAAACACACAGAAGGATGCAGGTAATTTGGCATTTGGGATCTGCTCTGCAATACATATGGTATGGTAGATGCACTGTATATTTATATTTGTGAAAACATGGTCTGGTCTAGGGTCTATAGTGTCAAAGTGGTTCTTGTTTTCTTCCCACCCTGCCAGGCTCATTTAAAAGCCCCTGAGGAAATTTTCCCTGATGAAAAATGACAGTCATGTTTTAATCTGCCACTAATAAGAAGGATTTTAAGTATCTTGAAAGGAGAAGGAGAAATAATCAGCAGGTCCTGTCCATATTCCAGATGCTGTTGAGCCTTACACATTCTGTCAGCCAGTCCTTTCCACTAGGCCATTGCTACTGGATAATAGCCAGGTGATAGTGTGCGATCACTGTCTGTGATGGTGGTTCCTTGTGTCTTGTGTCACTGGCCTTTACAATGTGTTCATATGTAGAGCTTAATTTGGGATCTTTACACACTTGTTTCTAATGGAATGTAGTGTAATTTACCTAGCATAATGCCTAAAACTGGGATCCTTCAAAGCTACTGGTAAAAATAATTACAGTATTAAGTACTTGAGAAAGTAAATATGGATTGGGTTTTTCTTTTATTAGATGCTATGGATGCTGGAAAGAAAGATGGATGTTCCTTGAAAGAGTTTATCCTCGTCATAAATTGTCAACCAGGAGATTGTAGATAGACTTGATCTTTTCTGTACTAGAACACAAATCTCCAGCCTGGAAGATGTAGTTGCCAGAAGATTTCACTTCAGCTGAGGAATTTGCAGCTCAGAAATCAGCACATTCTTATTTTTAATACTGAGACAGCAAGAATGAACATAATAAAAGAAATTGGTAATGTCACTGACACCCTAAACTGTTATAATTATCCTTTTATGGGTCTGCTAGTTTCCTAGTATCCTTTTTTCCCCCAAACCTAATTATAACTGATCAAAATTATAGCAACATGCAGAGTTTTATGTCCTTGTTCAGTTGTGCTTAATGTTTCATAGCCTCAGAGGGGGCTACAATTTCAAGTTACTGCCAGGCCATACCTGAGCCAATTGCTAAAGATGCGATTGGTTATCTTTGGTATGTTCAGCTCCTAACATCATTTGGAGATCCTTTTTCCATAACATGATCTGTAGATTAACTCACCATCTACCCTGTATTATTTTCCGTACAAATGCTTATAATACTCAATCTTGTTATGTAGGTTGATATGCAAATAAAGTTTCAAAAAATTCAAATGAATTCCAAAGCTCTGCAGCAAAAGTGAACAGAGTTGAAATCAAGTAATTTCTAATTCTTAGCTAACATTTGTCTAAATATCTTTCACTGTTTGAGCATCTCCAGTCAACAGCAGCCAATATCCTCATGTTGTCCGTAGCATGCACAGCTGCACTAATCAGATCTTTCCTTGCTCTGCAATCCCTCTTTTTGCTTAGCCTAGTTGGGTTCTTTGTCAATACAGCTCACTGCTATGGTTACAGACTGCCTGCTGTATGTTAGGCCTGAGTAGGCTGTAAAAGAAAATATTTTACTCCAGATAGGTAAATATTAGCCTTTTCTTATTGGAATATTATATATATTTATTTAAACTTTAGTCAAAAATATTTTTTGTAACAGCCACTGCACGGAGCATTTAACAATTGATGACTTTTAAACAAACAGCAAGACTCTGACAATGTGGATGGAATATCTGTTTCTCTTTGTTCTCTATCATGATCTGTGAAGAACTGTATACAGCCAGGCAAATATAGAAGAATATGATATTTTGATAATTTTCCTTCAGTTTTCTGCTATTGTTTCTTCATGTTTTGAAGGTGGGAATGTAGTTGATTGGGATGGGGGAGCTGATTGATATCCAAGTGTGCAGCATGGACATTGTGTTGCAGGAGTGGCAACAACAATGAAAGAAAACATCCAGACGTCACATTCCTTGCAAAATCAAAACTGTAGTGGTCCATGGTGCATCCTTGCCAAATATATTTATTGATTTAAACAACCCTGCTTATTGTTTCTATGTTCTTGCATTCCTACATGTAAAATTTTCAGCAAGGGAACTTAGTTCATGTTCAGATGTGGGGAAAAGAAGGTTAAAACAAAGAGTAGAATGGTAGTTAAAATAAAATACTTCAGTCCTGTCAACTGCCCCAAGTAATTAACTATTAAGGAAGCCAAAGAAACTGGTCCTCTTGTCCAGCCAAACAACCCATTTTTATAGGTACAAAATGAGAGCTATGAAGACAGTTAGTAAAACATTTTATCAGGTCAATACTGGCCAGAGGGATGAACAATAAAGTCTGAAAAAATATTCACATTCATCTTCAAGTACACTGCGCTAGTTCATTTACCAACTGTCCTGATTGATGTACAGCTCAGGTGACTTTGAAGTGATATTTCATTTTAGTCAATGTATTAATAGACACAGAACTATTTCTGCTTGCAAATTCTATAACTGCATTTTTACACTGGCAAACAGGAAATTTTTTTTAAGGTTTAACTCAAATTCTGGAATAAAGGGGAATTCTTAAAAATACTGGGATTCTTTTACTCAGGTTTTGTAGCCATGCTTTTGACATTGGTGAGTTCATGGGATTACATTGTTTTGTCATGTAACAGTGATAAGTCATTATGTCATATTTAAAAGAAGCTGTTATTTGGGGAGTTTAAGTTCAATTTTTAATCTTGTGTTTGGGTGGATGTGTATTTATATCTTTGGAAAAATAGCGCAACTTAAATTGAAAATAGAGAGTAAGGTAAACAGTAGTCAGAAATCTAGCTCAGGTAAATCATCATGGTATTCTTAAACATATCTAGAACCTTTCAACTGTTGTACAGTGATGTACACCTCTAGACCTATATGCTTCCCAAAACAGATGTCATTACGCTCTTCCAGCATTACTAAATGTCATGTATTTGCACATTATTGTCCATAGCTTCAGCATAAGATTAAAATAATCATCAATTTCTTTAATTCTGAAATTGTGTTTGAATTGTTTATATGCATTTGTCCATTCTTTTAACTTAATTTGATCAACCAAACCAAATAGTGTTCTGAAATCCACTAGGTTGCAAAACACTTGGTAATTTTATGGGCCTTAGCCAAAGAGTAAGTGAAAATTAAAGATTTATACCTACACAGGTTTTGCTCAGGTCAGTTAGGAATTCTAATCCTTCTGATATGAGGCTAAGCAAAGAACATGCAGTATGCTTTTCTTTTTACAAGTGTACCTTCAGGGGTCAACAAAAAGGAAGAGGAGTGTAAGGGCATTCCCAGAATATCAACTGCTATAAATCAGGACTATATAACTGGACTACTGTATTCAGTATATTACTTCAGGCCATACTTGTTTAGGTTGCATGACTTTTAAAGTAAAATCAGATTATGTAATCTTACAGAATTTAGCAGCTTGTATTAGATTAGTAGGAATTGCATGTTTCATTGAAATGTTACTTACAAATTAGACCACAGCTTTGAGATTCCTGGAAATTTCATAGGAAGGATATTTCCATCCTTAAAGAAATGTTATAATTTTATTTTAAATGCAAAATTCAGAAGACTTCATTTTTACACTCTCAGTATATCCCCCTTAACAGTATTGCATCACATCACCACACAGGCACACTTTCATCAACAGATGCAATGGCTTTTATGAAGCATTTCTAAATCAGCTACCAGCCTCTGCAGCAGAAGATCTTTTAAATTATTCTCAAAAGAGTGCTAGAAAAAAAAAACCCTACTGAACAACAAAACACAGAAGTTGGAGCCAACAGTTAAATAATGGGTTTTAAATAGTATTGGGAGAAAGCCAGTATAGCAACTGTTTCTGGACAGAATTCATAATCTATTTTATTCTGTGCTGAATGTCATAAACTACTTTTCTAATCATGCTCAAACGTGCTGCAAGCTCATTCAAGAACATAACATGCCTAAACAACACTGCTATGGCACCTTGCAACTGAAATCTAGAGAAATGCTGAATGGCATCTCTACAATTCATTCTCTCTAAAAGATACACAAAAGCCTGAACGCAAATTTTTATAGAAAGGATGCACAATGCACAGACTTTTTCCTATCCTCTCACAAGGGATGCCAGATATATCAAACAGTGAAGATAAAGGATTATAAACCTTTGAATCCTGTGGCAAACTGGCCTGTGGTGTGTTCTGTATGTCATAGTGTTTAGAAGCAGCAGGAAGCAGAGTGCTACAGCTCCTGTTGTAGATGCTACAATCTTTTCCCGTAAGTAGACTATATCTGTGCCATCTTTCAGGGGTGGGTAAACATCTATGACATCATTGGATAGGCTGAACAGAAAGTCTGGAGTCCCCAGTCCAAAGTAGGGCTAGGTTCAGGTTAGATTAAAAGGCTCAGGGATATGTCCAATGGAGTTATGAGTCTTCTAGGTTGAAGAGATCAACCTGTTTCAGTATTTCACCATCTGCATTATGTGACTTTTTTATTATAGCTTATTGGAATTTCTCTTGCCACAATTTTTGTTCATTATTTCTCTTTGTTTTGCTCCCTTTGTCCTCTTTTGTCCAAAAATACAGGCTCCATCTCTACAGTAAACTTGCTGGCAGCAAAAAAGCAGCAGTTAATTTCTTTCCATTGCTCTTCTCTACTAAAAGTTTATCTGTGTTTTCTTTGTATTACATAGGCACAAATGCATGTTCAGGGAACACCTCAGTAAATGCCACAGCCCCTCCTCTGTGCAGGCAGGGGAATATCCAGTGTGAGTCTAGCTGCTTCTATCTCCTCCTTCTGTCCTGATGGTAATGATCATCTTATCACATTATATATCCCATGAGACAGCCCTCTTTTTATTTACTAGAGTGAAATTAGATTTTGTACCCACAAAGGGCTCAGGCCACCTGTAAAACAGGAATGACAGGTTTAGCCTAGCTACATCCTGGATGTCTCAGAATGGACTCATAAACCTAATTATCAATCAAATTAATCTTGGTATTGCTTTTAGCCTAAGCTCAGTCAAAAAGTGAATAAAAAAGGTGAAGTTTAGGCTTTCCAGGTTTCTTATATAAAAAAAGATCATCTCCAGGTCAGCAGATGCTCTGGTATGTTTATAAAAAGCATAGGTGGCAATCCAACTAAGCTGTCTGTAGAGATGCAGGATGTGAACACAGGCATTCACTGCTCAGGAGATATATTTTCTCTTACAGTTTGTCTTCTGCACAAGATCCTGATGGAAAATAGGTGCTTTTACCTGCACTTAAGTGTCTAAAGCTAAGGAATCCATATCTAGGCTTATTTCTAAATAGAATTATTCCTTTTATGTTGAGCAGGCAAGAACAACCAGTTGCTAAGTGAAGTCTTCAGAGGTTAAAACTGCCTGGGCAATACCATTTTTGCAACTGGAGTTTGGATTTTTTAAAATATGTCAGTCTAAACACAAAAAAATTGTACATTATATTTTGCAAATGATTAACAGAAACAACTGCATATTACTATATGTAAGAAGTAGTCAGAATCTGCATTTGAAAGGAGACGTTTAAAAATGGTTTTATTGGAAGGAGGAGGAGAGGAGTGTGATGAAACTATGCACAATTATTTGTTGTAAAAATGCCATATATTTTCTCCTGTATTTATTCTGATGCCAATTCAGTCTGAATAAAATTAGCATTGCTGGCACTAACATATGGCAAGCTCTGAGAGTGTTTACATGATTGCCACACCAATTATTAATAATCTTTTAGGTAAAGAACAAAAGGCATGATTTTTTTTATCCAATTATATATTTCTCCTTTTCTGAATAGTTAAATGAATAGTTCTTTCAAAAGGATTTTTTCCAGCAATGAACAATAAGGCCATGTCTTCTCCAAGGTGTCACATTGATCCAGTTTGTTCTCTCTAATTGCATTGACTTAATGTTATTGAACTGAAAACTCTTACTACCACTGTAATGCAGTCTTAAGGTGGATCCCTTTGAAATTGATACATCTACATGTATTGGGTTGTTTTTTTTTCTTTTTTTCAGCTACCATTATATCTTTTCTTGTAATATATCGTGTACAGCCTACCACAAACAATTAACTAGCAGACCAGGGAGGCTTCAACTGGCAGTAAGAAAATCAGACTCTAGTAGACCTTTCCAAGTATCCATTAGCTTGGCAGCATTGCATGTACCATATAGAATATTGAAAATATAAAGAAGATTGTGCCCTGCATGAAGTGCTATAAGGCCACAGAAAGTATATTGAGCACATTCCCTCACATATAAAGAAACAGGTGCTCTGCCAGTCAGATCCTCTTCCCATGCCCTGAACATCAATCATGACACAGGTCATCATATGGAAGGTCATCACTCATGGAAGAATTCTAGGGAACTCTGTTCAAACACTCATCTCTACATTCCAAATAGCTATATTTGATCAGATTACCGTCTCTTTTCTGTATGCTTTCTGGAATCAGAAAGGAAATACTTTTGCCTTGCAGACAAGGGCACCAGTATTGTTGTGAGACCATCAATCATTTTTGAAGGTCCAGTTTGCTCCCTACTTCCTACATGTTGGAGCTTTTTACTGATGGCCAAGAGAAAGGAGATGTTTAATTTCACCCAAAGGGCTCTGAAGTGTCAGTGATGTGTACTTTGGAAGAGTGGAAGTGGTGTTGGGATGTGGAAGTGGTGTTGCCATATGTCAAGACACATCATTATGTGCTCCATGTATTGTCTGCTTCTGTGGAACATCTGTGAATTGTGGCCACCTTGACTGTGCCATGTGCTGTGCCCTATGCTGTGCCCTATGCTGTGACATTTCATATGATTACTTTGTGATCATTCCATGGACAAAGAGTATGCTGTACTGCTGCATGGGAAAGAGGCTTTGATGACAAGTGAAAGCACTTGCTGCAGTAAAGACATGGAGAGGACCGAGTTTCAGCACAAGATCAGATATTTTACTATTCTACCAGAGGATTTCAAGCAACCTGTAGGATTTCTCTTTTCCCTGTAGGTAATAATATACAAGTGACACAAAGTTCAATGCAGCATTAGTGTTGTTAGGTGTCAGATAAGCAAATGAGCATTAGCTAGTTAAGTAAACACACTAAACAGCCATATTTTGCTTCAACAAAGTATATTGAACAACATTGCCCTTTAGGGGATGTATAAAGTAGAACTAAGCTACTAAAAATGTAAATTTATTCCTTAGCATATTGCTGTTCAAACTGGGAATGTTCAGATGTCTCTGGGGCATTTCTGGATAATTTTATCATTTTATGGCCACAATACTTCAGGGCCAGATAATAATGTTAGTTCCTTAAAATGAAATCAGAGGAAAGCAATTTTTTCCTATTTGACAGTTCTGGAGGTGCCAAAGTCCTCTTCTGCTTGTCATCTTAATTCAACTTATCTCAGCCTGTTCAAATTAATATATGGTGTCAGAATACAGGGAAATATGAACCAAAATTAAGTAATTCATAGTGTCATTTCCAATATGTTATTATCATATGCATTCTATAAACCTAGCACCAGCTTAACAGATCTCTGCCCAGCAAGGTGAGAGAAATTTTGAACTTAATGAGAATGTTACAACTAACAGTAGAACAAAATCCAGAATCTGGTATTTCATGGTTGAAATTTATTCATTCCTTCATACATTCATTCATTGAAAATGTTCTCATTGACTTCCTTGGAAGCAGCTGTGCATGCTATAAGGAGGAAATGTAATAAGGATGAAGGAACATGTAACATAGTTTCAATTTGATATTCTCCATATAATGTATTTCTTTTTTGTTAAGTTAATGTCTGATTTCTAGACCATTATGTCTTGATAGCTGGTGTAACCTTAAAAATAAGACCATCAGGAAAGTCAGTTCCACTCATGTTCTGGATGTCAGGCTGGAATGACTTACAGAGAAGTAAATTAAGGTTATGATTCCAAAGAATTTTAAATATTATCTTTTAGATATATTAAGTTATTTAGATATTGTAAGATTATTTGGTAATATTAAGGTATCCAGAGAAAAGAATTGTGCTCCTGACAGAATAGATAAAATGTGCCAGTAGTACCTTTTGCCATTCCCCATATAGATTTAAAGAGAAGAGGACACACTAGCTTAATGCAACTAGATTATTTTAGCTTGACAGTTAAAGGTTTTATTTTCTTCATATTTCTGGAGCCTGCTTTCTACATTAATAATTAATTTAATATCAATTATGAGATAGAATAGTAAAGCCCCCTTATATGCTTGTAGGACGCTCTAAGTTTTAGCATTCAAAAGAGTACAAAAGAAACTTTTCATATTTTGAGTCTGTTTAGTCAGTGTTATTTGATACAAAAATGCATAAATAATTATCTGTATCAGCTGTGTCCCTGACATTGTCAGAGACATGTGAAATTATGTCCACTGTGTCTCATTCTCTATTTTGTACAAACTTCTTTGCCCCTAAACTGCAAAACTTTAATAAATTAAGTGGGATAGAGAATTAGTAGAAGATTAATTGTTGAAATCCAAGGATTTTGAACTTGCAAGAACTTGCAAGTGTTATAAAAGTAGGTATGAATTTAAGAAAAACTATGTATGTTAAAAATACTACCTACAGTTGGAGAAAAAAAAATCACAAAAACCCAAAGAGAGTAACAAAAACAATAATTACACATTGAGGAGTATTCAGGCAGATTAATGGATTTATAACTTCATGTGAGGTAAAAATGTCCAAGTTTAATAAAAGTTAGAAAAAGAAAAATGTGTTCTTTGGGTAAGAACAAATATATGTTTAGTAACAGATTTTACCAGTTACATGGACAGACATGCAAACAAAAATGTTTCTGGTGACACTTCCTCCCATATGAGTTTCTCCAGAAAGTCTATTGCATTTATTATCACCCTATAGTGAGAAATAAGGACAGGCTACTTACAACCCTCTGTTGCAAGTTTTCTTTCTTTGGTAAACTCTGTCAGTAGAACATAAAAGTTAGTAAAATCTGCCAGATGTTAATGATTCTAAGGGATTCTTTTGTATTATTTAGGTGATATTTACTGTTTAAATTGTAAAACAATTACAGAAAACCCAAGTCTTTATTGCATCACCAAAGTATTGCAATGTAGACACAATTTAGCCTTTAATCTAGTTCTCAGCTTAAATTTCACCATTCTTCTACTTTTTTAAATATGTATCTCATACCCATAATGACATTACCTGAATGTCTCTCGATAGCCCATTATGGTGCAGTCATCAAGTTGCCAGTGTAATACAGTTCTTTGTTCTGGAATCCACAATTCAAAGATTACATTAACAAATTGGAATGCAGCAAGGAGATTACCTACAAGACTCTGGAAAAGTCTAGAAAGTCTGCTATAAAATACAGAAATTCTGCATCTGTTTAATTTATCAAAGAGATTATGAGCTGTCTTGATCCTATGGTACAGGAAAAGTATTTTAGATAGTAGATTAATTTTTAATCTAGCAGAAAAGAAAGTATTAAAGGATCCAGAAGTTGAAAGCTGATATGACGCATTCAGTCTGAAAACAAGATGAAAGTACGTAACAAAGAAAAAATTTAAGTAAGTGAAAAGCTTACTTTGGGATGTTCTATATAAAACAACAGTTAAATTTTACATTTTTGATTTCTTTTCTCTTTAATGATATCCTGCAGTTAAAAAAAAATTTCAAGTTTTATAATCAGCAAGTGATTTTTTTCACTGATAGGAAGAAAATATATTTTCAAAGTTTGTATTTTTCCACCTGACACACATGTAGAAAATGTGTATTGAACAACCTGATTTGTTCACAGACGCTTGTGACTCAAAATTTTAAGTTCATCCTAATCAAGAAAATTTTGCTGTCTAAATACTTGGCTTAAATATTTTCCTAACTTGGAGTCTAGGGATTGTATTTCTGGTAACAAACCATAGTACACAGAAGTCCCAAAGGAACCTGCAAATTTGGCATAAATCTTTTTATGTCCCCATGGGGATCTCTGCACCTTATATCCAGACTATGACAGGCTGGTAGCTTTGGCAATATTCTTCTTACATCTGAGGTATGTTGACCTGAACCTCAAAAAAAAGAAAGGTGATAGAGAATCAGTTGCTCCTCACTGCACAGTTATGAAATGTGGGAAGCAACAATATTTTCTCCCAGCCTGTTCCTTCTTCACTGGAAGCTAAAAGATATTGCCACTGCAATTCCTTTTGTTGGGGAACATGGATCTTCAGATTTGTGCTAAGTGTCTCTGAGCTCAACTCTGGGACAGAATCCTTGGAGGATTTCATAAGAGAAATATCTAATTTCTGTGTGATTACTAATTTATTGCAATGATCACATTTTTCAGCGTTTTCAAGACATAATTTCAGTCACAGAGAATGCCCCTGAGCACTGATGAGTTTGGATGGTTATCATTAAGTTATACTTGAGCACTGGCATCAGGTTGATACTATTATATACAGCAGTGTACATCTCTCTTTAAGAATATATATTACTGCCTATATGGGCCTTATACTTTAGGATTTTATAAGAGCTTAGCACCCTGGTGCTTCCATGTAGAGCCTTGGATATGCTGCTGGGTATTGTCTGTTTCTGTGCTATGCTGCACACAGATAATCTGCTTGACCAGAAGTTGCACTGACTGACCCTCTTTGAGGATATGCTAGTCCTTCACTACTTTTATGCCCCCCACTTCCTTATTCAGCATCCTTTTAATCTCTCATTCTTAGATTTGCTGTGTGCTATTTGGTTTAGATATTCCATTTTTTCTTCTTGGCTTTTCCTGGCTTTACTTATAGTCCACACTGGTAGTATGAAATTGGCACCAAAGCACATTAACATCACAGTGTTGGTTTTCCTTCTTGTGTGACTCAGTCATTACTGATCTGTGAACTGCTTAAAACCTATCTGTCGGTGTACTGTTTAACATTATTGAAGTAAGACTACATTTAACTCCTGAACTGGAACCCCTGGAAGACTGCTTAAGACCTAATTTTTAATAAACTATTTTATCAAATAGTTTGATACATAGTTTTGTGTCTGGTATTGTACTGTAAAGTCAAAGATAGCAATATCTTTAAGGATTAAATTATTGCTTATGCCACAACTGTACAGCAGGACAGTCAGTAAACTGCTTTGAGCTATGTCTCATTAGATAAGAAAATTAATAGACAATAATAAAATCCTCCTCTTCACACTTTGTGTTTCCAGTACAGATAATTTAGATCTCAATCTAAGTTATGCAAGTAGCTCCTATGCAGAATGAAAAACAAGTGTGTAAAACACATTTTAGTGATTAACTGAAAACAATCAAATCTCTTTAATAAAACTACCCTTATTATGGTTTTATTAGATGAATTCTCTCATGAAATCTGAAAAAAACCTGTATCACTTTTAAAAGATTTTTTTTAAATAGCAAAAAAAGTATAGAAAATAATGAATTTCTGTAATCATGTACACATGCTATGACTAATGTCAATGTGATAGGTAACTACATTCATTTTAACTAGTTCAAAGATTAAATCAAAGCTGCCTTGTCCTTGTATAGTTTTTCCTAACAAAGTAGACATGATGGATTTTCTTTAATTCAATGTTCAATCATTACATTACTGCTTACCATTAAAGTCCGGATTATAAAATTTATTTCATGCTTTTAATAAAATAGAATTTACACTCTGAGTTTAGACAATTTTGTTTTTTTTAACATAAAGAACTCAGTTATACCGTGGATCATGAAAACTGTGCCATCATTATAATGTGTTTTTCCCTGTTTTTATGAAATCTTGAATCTATGTGCAGAGTTGCAATCTATTAAATGTCATGGATGGGTCATCTGACCAGTAGTTTGAGCAAGAAATTCATATCCCATGATTCTAAAGGCTGAAAGGTTAATACATAACAGATGCTGCTTTGGAGGAAACCATTCCAGGCAATGCTTTTCAATCAATGAGATGCTATTATGAGCAATAGAACCAATTTCTTTTAATCAATGAACCTTTATTACAACATTTACAGAGAAGCTCTGTGCAGCTCTTATAAACCATTCTGCAATCTTTGAAAAACAATTCCTTTTGTTTTTGAAGCCTTTTTATGGTTTCTCTAGTTTTGCTCATTTTAAGGTAGTACACTGGATTTACACTCTACCTTCGTGATGAAAAAACAGCTAAAGAAACTTGGTAGCAAACATGTATTTATCCCTGAGGTGCAGTTAGGGCTGTGTGTGAGTCCTGCTGGGCAGTGGGGTACATTGAGCACTGGGAGAGCCCCTCACAGGGAGCTCAGCCACATCTTTGGAATGGAAGGTTTTGTTCAGCATGAGGGCCATGGGCTGCCATCCTCAGTGCAGGCCTCAGCACGAGCTGTGCTTGCTGTGTGACACCACCATATTGAGCACCTTTGTTTCATATTGTATGTTGAATGAAATGGTAAGCATAATTGAGCAAGGATTATCCATATTGGCCTTGCAGTGGTCTGTGAGAGCTCCATCAACACAGCTAAGTTCACCCCAACAGGGCCTGTAGACCTGTATATGTCCACTTCTCATAAGCATTCCCTGACCTCACCCTTTTCACTAAAGATAAATTTTCATTAGTCCAGCCTTTGCCATGCCCTCTGGGACCTGAGATATGTGGAAGATGATCTGGTAAATCAGCTTTTTCTCTATCCTGTTAAACAATGGGCCTGCATTTTCCTCAATCTCCGTTCTTTCACCTATCTACAGGTAGAAGGCTTTTTTGGCATTGACATCCCTGGCCGTATTTAACTGCCCTTGGGCTTTAATTTTTCTAACTTCATCCATGAGTGCTCAGAGAAAGTTTCTGTTTTTCCCATATCCCCCATCCTTGCTTTCTCTCTTTGTACAATTTCTTGTCTCTGAGTTTGGCTATGAGCTCTGTTCATCCACAGTGGTCTTCTGGTATTTTTGCTTAATTTCATATTCATTGCCATCAACTACTCTTGAAAATGGAGGAAGTGATCTTTGCCTATTTTACAGCTTTCTTGTATAGGACTTTTCCAAACAGACCTGTGAGAGGCTGAAGCTTGAGAGCATGTTCTCAGTATGAGACCACATGATGTGACTTAATTCTTTCTCTTTCAAATTTGTTTAAAATTCATTAACTTCTCTGTATTTGAAATGTCATTGATGATTTTTTTTTGTGGCAAAACAGATCACTTAAAAACCTTCCAGAAGACCATGGATATGATTTTTCAACAATTTGAAGACCCACAGACATAGAGTCAACAGCATATGTATATATTTTACTCCATATTATAATTTACCCATGTTATAACCATATGTATAAATATATATGAGATGTGAAATATGAAAGACTGTTTTGGTAATAAATTTTGTGCATATAGTTTACTCTCAGTAATGCTTGTCTCTGAAAACATTGTGTCACTTTCTTGTAAGTATGTGGAATTAAGTATACACTCTTTTTTACTCCAATTGTCTTAAAAATAATAATGAAAAAATTGTCTTACTCCAAGAAATTGTCTTACTCCAATTGTCTTAAAAATAATAATGAAAAACATTAAGTGTTCTCCATAATTCTCCTCCATGCTTATTTCCATTCTATCTATTCTGAAGACAACAGGGAAAATTTCAAATTGGTAAGAAAGAAAAGCATAAGTGTCAAAACAATCATATAAAATGTGACCAAAAAAATGCTTTCAGGCTGTTGTTTGGTTGGTTTTCTTTTTGGCTCAGGGTATCCTATTTCTGGAGCAGTAATAATCTTACATATTATATAATCAAGGATATGTAGATATGATTTTTAACTGCACAGTCTATTTTCATATTGAGCTTTTTAAAACAATGCAGCAGTGTTCCTTTTATTGTGTGATTATCTTTCACTTATAATTAAGTGAAAATATCACAGAAGCAAAGAGATGCAGCAAGAGGAGTTGTCTCCATGGCATATGTCACGCACAGAGAAAAAGTACAGCTTTCATTCCAGGATGTCTGCAAAAACCACTGGACATCTTGCCAAATGCCATCTTTTGTAGAGGAAAAGAAAAACACTAACACTGTCAGCAAGGCAGCCCAGGTGGACATTTGAGAGAGAATAGAGCAATGGGAGAGCAGCAAGATGACACTCTTCCATAGCTCTCTAAGCTGGCAAGGAATTTCCCCCAAGGCTGTCAGCAAGGTTTTCTTGCCCCGTATTGGACAAAGCTTGCTGTACCAATCCTCACCTAACAGTTTTGACATCACATGGGACCAGAGGAGCTGCAAGGTCTCTGTACTTCTCTGAAGGATACACTCTGGGTCAAGAGCAGTCTTGGGACATTTCAAAGAGTTTGCTGTATTTCCTGGGGAAAAAAAGCCTATTAAAATGAAGAATCTACTATCTTTCAATTGAAAAAGTGAAATAATAGATTACTTTGTGCGCAGGGTTGTATCTCATGAGCATGTCTTGCAAAGCAATCATTACAGGCTGCACTGACTTCCACTGTGATCATGGGAAGTAGCAATTAAGTAGTCTTTCTGTACCCTTAATTAATGTACTTGTTTTAGAAGACTGCTTTAAGGGAGAAGATTGGAATGGTCATAGTCTTGAGCACTGGTACCAAATTCCACATACCTGCTGGCACTCAATGCTAATGCCTTATGAAGAAGGTGGAAACTGCATAAAATGTATTACATGAGCTGGAGATCTTTGCACACACTGGTGAGAGATATTGCACTGTAGACTTAATTCCATCACGAAGTCAGAGGGACCTGATTACACAGTTTGGAAAGAGGGTGCCAATAACTACTGACCAGTGCAGAACAATTCAGTGACAGGAGCATCAGCATAAATATGGATACACAGATGACTGTAACTATCATGTGAAGGGAATATTTTGAGGATAGCCAGGTCCCTGTGACTGAATTAAATGAATTCATGAAGAATCTAGGAAATAAATCCATATCCCACCAACTAGAAATAAACCTCAATAGACTTACCTACAGGCTTTTTCATTTTTTTTTCCAATAATTCCCAAAACACAAACTCAGAAAAACTCAGACTGCTGTCTTGCAATAGCTCTTCAACATCTTTCTGACTTAGGTGGAAGAAGTGACCCATTTCCTTGTTAGTTTTCTTGCCACTGATTCCAACATACAGTATATGGTACATATAAGAAAGAGATATTTACTCATGCTGGAAATGAATATTTCCAAATACTTGAAATCATCTTACAGTCCTATAATATTTTCTAAAAATCACTGCTATATAGTTCATGTGACAGACATAGTTTATCATTGTAAATAACATAATATAATACAGTAAAACATCTTCTGGAGTTTTATGTCAAAATTAGCATTGAGCTAAATCTTTGACTATGTGAATTTCTGACACATTTTAATGTAACACTGGCATTCTTTATTAGTAGGTACATGAAGTGGTATTTATTGTAATTCTTTTTTTAGTCCCTTTGACAATTCATAGTTTTTACTAAAAAAACCCACAACCTATTAAAATATTTCTTGTGAAGTGTTTTAATTTAATTTTATTGAAAGCCAATTTGAAGTAAACTTTTTTTGAAATTTATTTCTGCACAGAATACCAAAGAAGTTGCCAAACTGAGATTTTTCAAAATCTCAAAGATTTTTTTCCCTGGATCAGTTCATTATTAGGCTGGGGTTTTATGGTGTCCTTTTTTTTTTAACCTGGATTGTACTTTCATAATTTTTTTTCCATCAAATTTCTTGTGGGAATCTATAACTGCTGATTATAATCTTTAAAGAACTTTCTTTTCTATTAATATAATGAGTCAGATTATCAGCTTTACCTTTTAAACTCTCATATCCCCACATATCCTCCCTGTTATTCTCCTCTTTAATTAAAGGACTTTCCAAGGAAAAGTTTTGCTCCTTAAGGAGTTAAATTCAACACATTGCACATGTAGTTAACTTTTCATTGTTTCAGATATGTGTGAATAAAATAAAAATGCAGATATTGATAGCAATAATATATTTATATTGTGAACACTTCAATTATATATTCAATTAAATTAAGTTTTTTTTGTTTTCTGTTTGCACCTTGACCTGGGCACAGATAAATGAATCTATTGCTTAAATTTGTCCTATTTTATTTTCTTGTATAGACATTTTTCATATACAAAAGTGTTTTTCAACAGCCAGACTCAATATAGTTTTTTATAAAGAAGAATTGATTTATTTAGCATGAACAAAGTATCCTTGCCCTGGGCTTAAAGTAGCTGTACTATTTTAAATTATAAATTAAAGAACAATCTCAACATCTGCATGGGATACAGGAGTGTTATTTTTTATGCCAAGGAAAAGCTACGCTGTCATGTTCACTGTTGTTTCCAATATTTCATTCTTAAGATGGTGGGACCTAGAGGTGAATGCTCAATCCTCATGTGATAGCTTACAAAATTCCTAATTGCTTTTGCCGAAACATGACTTACTAGCTTTGAAGGATACTGCTGTTACAAAGGCCTGTAGCTGATGAGACAGTGAAAGGGAGAAATCCAGCCCTTCTCTCACTTCTGTGGGTAGCACTGAAGTCAGCAAACATTTTCATATGACAAAACAATTAGACTGCAGTTGGTCATGAATAAATGAAGTCACCACAGTGCAAACAGAGTTTGTGGCCAAATGCTTCATGAGGAATCACTCTCCCAGTATGTTTGATTTGGCTTCCAGATGTTTTCTTATTTACCCTTTACAAATCTGTGAGGTTTATGAAGGACCCTGGGCATTTGGCAAGTGCACATCTGTCAACTCATCATTCATGTTCAGACCACAGCAGCAGTTGCTCCTCTGTGCCCTTGGAAATGCAGTCATGGCAGAAGAGACTCTCAGCTGGACATGTATCCAAAGCCACACACTGCTTTGGACTTGCTCATTTTCAGCCAGCACCAGTAACCCCTCAGAAACTACATGATGTTTTATGGGCACCTACCTGCTTGCCCCCATCCCCAATCTGCAGAACTCAAGGCATCCAGTTTCATTTTCTTACATTTTATTGCAGATAATAGCCTCAAAAAAATAGAAAGAAATGTTCAGAATACCATAAGACAAACAAAAATTTAAATGTAAAATATACCTCTTTGTAGCTCTTCTATCACTTACACATCTGCTGAGATTGTCATATGCTTATTCGGGCATCCAGACATTGAAACAAAACTGAGACAAACCACAATACTACAGTCCAGTCTATTTCCCTTCTGCTAAAATAGTGGCATAGACAATGAATGGAACTGGCAGGTCAAGGCCTCCTATGGTTGTTATTATCTACCAGAGTAAGAATAAAGAGCAATTAGAAATACCAGAACATTTTCTAGCTTTCTAGTTTGCCACCCAGATCCATTACTTCTAGCTCTTGCCTACCTAAGAGCATCCCTACAATTTATAAAGGCAGGATAAGTGGAAAAATTTTCAGTTTCTAACTGGTCCTATTTTGAAAATTTATAAAAGAAAAAGGATTTAAGGACGTCACTTAGCTTTGTTTTCACACTTGTCCCATGGGGCTGGAGCAAGCAGTGCACGCCCTGAGCCTGCCTGGCTGAGAGAGTGAGTCTGTGGCAAGGGCCAGGCAGGGAGGTTTGGAGCCTGGTAGAGCAGTTCTCCCTTCCCCTCCTTGGGAAGACCTCAGGGTGAGTGTCCTGAGCAATTGATGGCCTGTGATCATCTCTCACATGTTATTCACCAGAACATGTTTTCCCCCAGTTTCTCACTCGGTGTCTGCTGCCTGATGGTGGGAGGCAAGCTGCCCAACTGGGTTTTGCCAAATGCCCTCGTCTGCATCTCTCTTGGATCTGAGCTGTGGGCCTGTCACTCACCCACCAAGCCATGATGGGGCTTAAAACCTCTGGTCAGAAGAGTGTAGCTAAATAAAATTTTACATACAGTAAAGGGAAGGAGTGAATTTGGACATGACAATGGAATTAAACCTCTTCCAGAAATCCATTGTCATTAGTGCCCAAAGGCTTCATTAAATCTCCATTTATCCTGGCATTTGTCATCTTTTCTGTCAAATGTAGCCTTCAAAGGATGCCTCCAAGTCATTGAGAGTGCTGTACTGCATGATTGCACAGTACTCAATTTACTGCAGACACTGTAAGAACAACAAAACTCTTCATAATACATTTGCCCATCCAGGAAGCATCAGTTTCATTTAGCCAGAATCTCCACTTTTTTTCAGTCCATTTCTATGTAAAATTCAAGGTGCTGTCTCTGATCTGTTAAGCTCGGTGTGATTTGTTTCTTGGTCTTAACCAAGGCAGTTAATGTCAAGATTGTCACATCACATTAACAGCCTTTCCAAGCTGCTGGACACCAGTTTGAGCCAGATTGAATCACTTAAAAAGGGAAATTCAGTTACAACACAGGCTAACAGCTGGGATTTCAAGTCTAGTCATGTACCTAGAAATGAAGCAGTGTTCCTGAGAATCTGGATGCTGGAATTAATATTTGTGGGCTTTTCCTAGAATACATCAGACAACCTCGAAGTAAACCTATTTCCCAGCACAGAGTCCCTATTAGAAATATACTCAGTGAAAGAATCTCTTTTCCAAACAGCTCATGCAGAATATAATATTATTTAATACCTTTACTGTCTTTAGAGGTATGGAATTTTTAGTAACTATAACATAAGAAATAAAAAATTGGATAGATTTTTGGTATTGCACTGCTGAGGGAACCATGTGAAACACAAAATAATACCTCTAATCTATGATTTTCCTAAATTTTTGTTGGCTTAAATTCACCCAGTGCTGACTTACTAAGACTGACCATCAGCTTCCAGCAGAGCAGTGCACAGAGCTACAGGTGCCCATTAACCAAGAAGCAGTGAGCTGCAGCATCATCTGAGCACCTCCAGAGGGAGAAGCAGCGGCTGGGGAAACACTTCTGCACATTAGCTGTATTCATACACAAAATAGAATAAAAGAAAGACACCATGAAGAAAAAAAAATTAAAACTGAAACCAACAGAAAAATATTAAGTTTAAAGTAGTTGTTAGATGCTGATAATAAAGAGCATCAGAAGTTTGTTTTCTTTTCTCACCTAGAACTTATTGTCACTCCAAAAACAGTCTTTGTGAAAAAACCCAACAAACTATATGGAGAATATACTGACCCTTTGAAGCCTTTTGAAATGATACTCTATTGAGGATATGTTACATGTAATAAAACAGAAGAAAGTGGCCTTTTCTGCAGCAGAAGAGTCAGAGTTTTACAAAAAAAAAAAAAAGAGAGGGAGGTAACTCAAACAATATGCACATCTTTGGTCAGAACCATAGTGAAATAGAAGAAAACTTTAATAGCCATATTTTTGAGACACATTTTTCTCAGGCCAGAATTTTTATTATGTATGTTATGTGTCTGCGATCTTGTCACTTTATTTAAGTCCTTACTGACACAGAGTAGTACCTGGATACTCAAATAGTCCTATCTATTTCAGGGCGACTTGCTTTTCCACCAGGATTCTAGTGACACAAACTAAGACTTCAGGAACAAACAGTGATACAGAAATAGTAGTAGGCATCTAATTAGATCTTACTAATTAGTTCCTATTAAGTTAAATTGAAAGTTAAAAATACACTCAATTAGACACCAGTAATGGAACTAGGACTCCTGAAATTATCCTTATCACAATAGTGTTGAAATTTGCTGCTGAACTGTGTATTAGTTGAGAGGATTACAATGTGAAATACTGCAAACTTTGGATCAGTGAATACAAAAAATATTTTGTTTCACTTCAGAAACTGTATATTTTGGCATATAGTTCCCATGGAGAGTTTCAGCCCAAGGTTCAGGCTGTCCCGTGTATGCTGTAGATTGAGATGTTCTTTGGCCATAAGTCATAACAGGGCTGTGCAACTCCATCAGTCCTGCTTGGGTGAGGACTGGCAGAGCTGGAAGGAAAATGAGCATGAAGTGATCTAGGATTTTTTTCAGGTTTCAAATGAATTGGGTACCTAGCATAAGTTTATTTGGTAATGTAACTTTTCTGCACTTACTGGCTTTCTAAATTGCTGGAACCCCATTACTGAGCAAGCAACCCAAACTCTTTAGCACTGGCTTTGACTGGTGCAGTCAGGGCCAAGAGACTTTGGCTGCTGATGTTAAAAGGCTCAAGATCATCATAGTATCATAGAATGATTTGGGTTGGAAGAGACCTCCAAAATCCACCCAGTTCCAATCCACTTGTCGTGGGAAGAAACGCCATCCATTAGATCAGTTTGCTCAGGCCCCCATTCTCACGTGGCCGTTATCAAAAGCAAAACATCTAATAGTATCTTGCAAAGAAAAATACTCAGCCACGGATATTACATCAGGCATTCTGGGAATAATATTACTAATGGCAAGTCAGTGAGGCTTGATTCTCTCTTCCAGTGCATCAGCTTTAAACAAGACCATTCTGCTACTGGTGTCAGTGGACTTGGGCTTGTGTAATGGATGAAGGGATCAGGCACAAGCAGAAGCTTCGTGTCACCTAAAGACTGCCTTGTTTATGCTGGGATTTTAGGTAGAAATTCTAAGATTCTTTTTTCATTTTCAGAGGTAAGCCTTTTGTGACATTATAAACTACAGAAAAGAACTGGATTTCTGGCTTTGTATAGTGTAGGTGGCTTAGTCAGAATGAGAATTTCTGTGAGTGTGGCAAGTATGCACTGAACTAAGAGTAGGTATAATGTCCCCTGAGATATGTTTAATATAGATAAAGTGGTGGGATGAGGCAACTGTGAGTTTAAGTTCATGTCTACATCCCAAAAAAATTCCCCAACACTTTGTACTATTGCAAGTTGTTATAGGGAGAGTTGTATATTTATGCAGTTTGTCTAAGACTTTATCCATTAGAAGTTGACTTATGCAAAAATAGAAATATTTTAATTGAAAAAGAAGGGAAATATAGGCTTGGAATGCAAAGCCTTTGTAATCTGTTTCTGCTAAGCTATATAGGAAGCTTACTGAAAAAATCCTCTCTCTGAGCAACATGTCTCAGGGTAAAATTTCAGCTTTTTTAAAAATTTTATTTTCGAATATTTATATTTGAATTAAAAAAAAAAGAAATGGGAGTGGAGGCCTATCTATTTATTGCAAATTTTAAAAATCCTTTCTGCAACAACTGTGTGAAGATTTAAACATTTTAAAAAGTATGCGCAGTTGAAAACAAGAAGTGTTGAGTTATTTTATATCATATTTGCTGGCTGTTTCTGTTGGAGATATTTTTCAACAAAACCAAGGCATGACAATAATAGGAAGAATAACATGTGTTAATGAAATGACTGCTGTGTATTACACACTTAGCTCTGTGAATTGCTGACCTGACCCAGCTCCCAACAGGATGAACATGAGAAAAAATTGTTCAAGGGACAAGGAGAGGCAGGGAGTAGAAGAGGCCAAAAATCACCTGGTTTGTGATGCCTGCAAGGGACATACTGCTGATATCCAATAGTTTAATAATAGCACAAGACTCAAGGGGCTGTTCCTCCCTGACTCAGCCTTAATTGGGAAGGCTAACTAAAATTGTTTTCTTGGCAAAAACCTTTCCTGAATATAGATAGCTAAAACACGCTAGGTTTATACAGCCCAGCCTATTATTCTGGGGGAGGGAGGTAAAAAAAATACATTCTTTTCAAACCAGGGAACTAGTTAAAGTGTCGTGATTTTCCATAAGCTCATAACATTTAATCAGATGCATATCAAATGCTTTCATCATGTAGTTTAAAGAGTTTCTTTAATTGTAACTTTTTTATTTTGCCCATTGATATTTAACTGCTTAATGCAAGTTTATAAAAATATAACATTCAAGCTGTCTTCACAGGAAAAAGTTGTTATTTAGAACTCTGAGCTTATATTGTATTATTTTAAATATTTAAATATTTTTAAAAGGAAGAAAAAATCAAAATTACTCCTGTGAGACAAGCAATTCTCATTTTGTTTTATAATTATTTTCTGGGGAAATGTAGGTCAGCATTTCTTTGACTTTTCTTGTCAGGGTTTCTTAAATTTAAAATGTTAAGTGTAGAGAAATGACAATGGATGAATGTTAAGCTATTACCCAAATAAAACCAACTAATTTTAAAAAGCATATCTAAACTCTCTGATCAAATAAATTATTTCAAAATGTCAGAAAAGTAATTAAAAATTTTCCCCTATTTTTTTTTTATTAAGTGAAAAAAAATTGTTTTGAAATCTTTTAACAAATGAGTGCAACTAGATTTTTCCTGTTTCAACATGGAGTTGTCCCAAATAGCATTTACAGACATTTATTGTGCATGCCTGCTTGATGCAGTGCTAATGGTGAATAAGTTTATAGGACAGCTGTTTGTTTTGATATAAGTGAAAAACTAAGCAAAAAAGTAAGAAAGCAGGGAAGAAATGACCATCAACTAATTAAAATCGGAATGCTCTGCAGGTTAGCACTGGAAACTTTGGCTAAAAGTTTGACCATAAAAGCCTGAGTGCTTTTGGAAAGGATATTTAACAGCCAAATATCCTAGTTGTCAGATGAAACTCTGTGGAGGGAACAACTGCTATAAGGAATGTAAAAGCAGGGATTAAGGACATTTAAGTACTGTACTTCGGTTGTTAGAGATTACATTTTTCTAATTTAAGATACAGTATATGTTTCATTCTGAGTCATGGAAGGAGGAAAGTAGGGATATATAGTTAATGCAAATTGCTAGGAATACAAAGTGGGGAGGAAAATCCATACTGCCTTTATCCTAATTTGCATCTGCACTTAAGAAGAAGAGTGGCTATAATTGCTTTAGAGGAATGCAAGTGAAATAAGCTAAATTAATACTAGTTATGAAGCAAGATTAAAGAAGTTCAGCTTTTTTTCCTCATTTAAGAAGAGGAGACTTCACAGTGACATAGCTGAATTTTCTAAAAATATGAGGAGTGAAGATTACCAGAAGCAGAGAACAAAACATTAAGACAAAAATGAACTGTCTCAGATAAATAGAGCTGCTCCTAGAGAATCTTTTACCAGACGAGAGCAGATTCAGAGATGCAAACTCAGGAGAAGAGAGACAGTCTTCTAAGCAAAAAGTTGGTGCAATTTAATATAAAGAAAACCAGAAACCTAAACTTAGGTTTGAGAAATGAGTCTGGACAAACTGATAAGAAGAGACGCTTTCAGCTAAAACTCAAACTTTTTCCAAAGCCTAAAAAAAAAGAAAAGGGTTGGTTTTTTTCCTCTTTACTCCTCTTTTTCCAGGCACACATATAATTGTTTCTGTTTAATAACATGTGATTTCAAAGTAGATTTGCTGCAGTCATCTCTGAGCAATAAGGTCAAGAAAATCTGTTGTTATTTACAGTAATATACAGATAATAGCTGGAAATAGATGCTCATGCATTTTGGAAGGATGGAGACATAATGGGGAGTAGTAGGAGTCAAAATCAATAATTTATATTTTGTGTATGATTTGAATTATGAAGCATTGATACCTCAAGAAATGCAATCAGTTTTCACATTCTGATAGCTTTTGTAAAAATGTATGGGTAACTGATATTACAGGTTTAAATACTTTAAAATTTGATTTATTCTTTAACATTAACAGTGGCTGCATAGCAAGAGCTAATAATGTGTTCTTGAACAACCTTTCTACACTGGCGCAGAGCTGCTTTCGTAGTAGAAGTCTGCTGTTGTTTTAAAGTCTGCTGTGAAATTCTGTGGTGATCCCACATCTCAGGAATACCTGTGATTCTCACATTTCAAAAAATGAAACACTAGATTGAAAATAATAAAGTGAAGAATGAAGAGGATGACCAAAGTTAGGGAATCCTGTATTTTTACAGCAGGGAATAATAATCTGTGTCTGGAAAGTCTCATTCTTAGTCTGGGAAGAGATGACTAGAAATATGATATGGCTAGAGGAAAGAAATTAGAGCCATGAAGAGTTTATTTAGGGAATTATTTATTCACTGTTTCCCCAACAGAGATGAAGGGGATGGAGATGGTTTGGAGAAATTTGTAAGGTAGCCATTAAAAGAAATATCAGCATCACTCAATTACACTGTGCAACATTTTGTCTTGATACCATACCTTAGATAGTTTCAAAAAATAATTATGCAAATTCTTGACAGAAAGTCTTGTAAACAAAAATGTTAGGAATTCTTTCAGACAGAAATTTTCTGAAAACTAAGGAAGCACACTGGAAGCAAAGCATTTCTCTGTATTTGACTACATTTTATATGCTAATGCCAAGCATCCAATCCAAGTAATCACAAAATGCAAGATACTTGACTAGGTGGACCTTTGCCTCATACATGACAACTCTTTCTCAAAATAGCTATAAAGATACAAATAGTATCCATGTAGCACTATGAAAGGCAAATATTTACCTTTTAGCTGAGTGGAGGGAAAAAATGTTCAGAAACAGCAAAACTACTAGCTGTTTGCACTGCTGACATTTTAATAAATATGGTTTTCAGTTATATTACAAAAGCAAATGGCATTTTAGGTTTCCATTTCATTAACTTGATAAATCAAATCTATTTCAAAATTCTGATTAATTTCCAACACTTTCTGACATGGTGACAAGTATACTCATGCTGGTTACATAACAATTTATATCACAGCTCCCTTTGGAACCTCTTTGAGTATCTCTTTTCTTACCATTTTTATGAGATTTTTGAGGTCTTCATTATTTGTCATTTCTGGATTGACTGTTTCATATTTCACTGAAGTTACTTTTTCCTGATAGCTTGCTTTGATCACTTTTGGTACCAGAGCTAAGAATCATATTGCTACCTACATATTTCGTATTACGGATAATCCTGCCACAAATCTTCTCTTGATCCTTGCAGTTATCTGCTGGTAGCTCAGTGGAAGTAATTTTCATTTCCAGAATTTCAAGGTTATATACAGCAACACAGCAGGTAGGATAGGCATGTTACCTTCTCTGCTTCAACACCCTTGTTTTGCTTGCTTGTAGTTGAGTCTGAATCTTTTTGTTGTTTTATTAATTACATTCAGTTGTTTTAGCAGAAGATTGAGATGTCAATTATTCGTACTGTATTTACAGAGTCAGATATGGCCGTGTCCTTTTTTTCTGTTTTGGCCCAACAAGGAAGATCATCACATAAACCAAACCTTTCCTGACAGATGTTTGTCTTACATAAATATTTATGTAATAGAAATTCTGGGCCCTTCCTGGATCCTGTCTGTGATGTTGAATGGCTCTAGTTGTGGGATGTTTGACTTTGTAATTTCCAGTGTAGATCTTCTTTGAAGTGATTTAAAATCTTTACCTCTTGCTTTTGTCTAAGAAGAACAAAGATAAAACCTTATTCCCATTTGTCCCCACTGCAAATTTTCACACTTCTGAAGACCTGTCATATTTCTTCTGTGTCCAGTTTTCTAACAGAAACCTAGTTCTTACTAGCTTTCAGAAAACATGTTTTCTAGTTCTTTGATCATTGTTTTTAGGCATTGTCTTCTAATAGGTTTCATCATTTACTCTGTCAGGAGTAGAATGAAGGAGGATAAAGGTTTAAGGTAGTAAAATACCTCAAATATTTTATTTTAAACTGCATTTCAAGTTTTAGGTAATATATAAAGATGCATGAGTCTTTTAGTTGAAGACTTCACATAGATTTTTCCCTCTTTTTCCTCCCTTAGAGACAATGATGGTTGAATATTTAGGTGTACAACAGCAATAGTGTAAATAATAGTTAACTATGTTAAAACACACATTTGATTGAAATGCAGATTTACAAAAAACAGTAAGAACTCAGCTGTGGTTTAAAAATGTCTCTATTGTCATTTTGTGTTTCCTCCTAGCCTTTATCCATCTCCCACTTAAAATTAAAGCAAACAAAAATCCAAGCAAACAAACAAACCAACAAACCCAGGAACTGGATTTGCTTATATATGGACAGCACTTGCATACATATACTATTAATCTATATAGTTATTCCATTTTACTCTAAGGTGAAACTGGTTGTTACAACTATGGTTGTACCATTTTTTTTTTAGCTTGCTGAAATTAAAGCTTCTACATTACATGTGCACAAATTATAAATTACAACAAAATTTTACAACAAGATTACAACAAAAATTGCAACAAAAAATTGTCAGAATATGTTTGTGTGAATATGTTATGACTATTGGACAGTCGTTTATAAGTGATCTGAGATATCAAAAAGGGAACAAGTAACATCAATGTTGGAAAGATTAAAGAAACATGATCCTGAAAACAGGTTGTCATATGCCAGGATCAAAAATAAGGTACATAGAATAAGCATGGATATTGTATGAGAGACGAGTATTGTGAATGAGAGACAAGTGCTGAAATCAAGGAAATATCATACAGTGAAAATGAATGAGTGGCATGTGGGGACTTTGATCAGGAGAAACAACTGATGAGGCAAAGCAAGAGGGATTCATCAATAGAGCAGAACACAGAACAATGAAGTTAAAAGAAAATCTTTGATACTGTCAAAAAGTATCCTAAATCACTCAGCATTCCTTGCAAAGTCATCAAGGCAGCAGATGGCAGGGCCCTAATGAGGCTAGAAAATATCAATACCTGCTTTGAAAGAATTCTAGAATTACACAAAACACTGAGAAATTCCAGTCTTGAGTAGGAGTGAAAAACCCTCTATATAGAACCATATCCATACATAACTACTGTCAAACTAGCCAATAAACAGTTATAAATTGTATATCCAATATTATTTTACATAATCTAATTATACAAGCAAAATATCTACTTGACTTGTCAGGATGACATGGTTCAGTCTCTGTGGAGAATGTACCAGTAAGTTTCATGATGCACAGTAAATTTTTGTGGAACTGCCTAAATGATTAAATTGCAGATTATAAGGATATGAAGATTTAAACAGAGTTGATGTGCTTCAGGATGCATATCCTGTGTGCATATATTGCATAATCAAGTGTAGGTAATTTAGGTACAGTTTTATCAGACATTCAGTCTTTTTCTAAAACTGATTTCACAACTGGAGCCCAAGACATTTAAATTCTCCTTTCCCTTCAATGTCTTGTGAGTCCTTCCCCTTTAAAGACATATATTTTCCTCTGTTGTAGAAATGCTTTCTCTATTTCATTGCTGTGAATTTTCTTTCTCCAGCTTTCCTCATCAGGTAAAAGTCAACTACAATTTCAATGACAAGAGGCAGAATACATAGAAGTGGCATTAACAGCAACTTGATTTTAATTTCATTATAAGACTAAGATTCCTTTTCCTCTCCATTCTCCTTTCTTCCTTTTCCTTATTTTTTCTATTCCTGTTCCCACACTGTCCATCATCACTGTTTTCCTCTTCCTTTCCTGCCTGTTATATGCTATTATTTTTTCACTTAAAATGTATTAGATATTTTATTTCTACTAATTTCTTATCTTTATTTGTAGAGGAGAAACAACTTTTTTTCTTTCAATAATTATATAATAAAGCATCTCAGAAAATAAAAAGGTGTTTCCATTAAGAAAGAAGCTGTAGAAGCTTTCTAATGGAGAAAGCAGAAGGCTGTGGACAGTGGTGCAAATAATCAGCTCATACCCTTCTAACAGAAAAGGGAGAGCTAAATGAGTGTGAAACTGCACAATAATCAATCTCCTATGGGAATAAGATTCTGCTGCATTTCATTAGAGATTGTTTCAAGGGCAAGATGGAAATGACAAGACTCAGCAACTGTACATAAGGCAAGAGCAGGCTCTGACTATACAACAAGACTTAAAAAGGGCATAATCCTACCCTCAGCTACCTACCACTCTTTTTCATCTACCCAGCAACAAATGCAAAAAAAAAAAAAACCCTACTGACATGCAGTACATGGAAATTGAAACAGCAGGACAGGCAGCAGTGAAATTTGAAATGTCAGTACAAGAGTACACTGAGTGCTGCTTTGGGACTGCCACCCTGCTACAGTGGCGCACAGTAAAAGTAGAGCTAAAGGCTGAGTGGCTCCTCATTGAAGTTACAGCTTCCTGGTGACAGGGGGCCAGCAGAGGGGTGCTGATTTTCTCTTTCTGGCATCAGGAAGAGGACACATAGATATGGAATGGAGCTGCATCAGGGGAAGCTCAGACTGGACACTAGGAGAAGACCCTTCACCCAGGAGGTGGCTGGTCACAGGCTCCCAGAAGGACTGGCTGTGGCACCAAACCGGTCAGTGTCCAGTGAGCATCTGGAGGATACTCTCAATGATCCTGTTTAGTGTTGGGCAGTACTGGGAGGAGCAGAGGCTTGGACTTGATGATCCTCACGGGTGGCTTCCAACTTTTGGTATTCCAATTCTACAAGTCTGAACAGCTATCCACAAAAGCAAATCTGTTTAACAAAAACACCCTGATATTTTCGTGCTGCTCTTCATGAATTACCTTTGCTTCTTAAGTACTTTGGGATGGTCTATATTTCAGATTTGCAGAAACTTCATAAGTAATTCTGTTGCCTGGAAACACATCAGAGGTGAATTTGAGATCCAGCTACAGCAGGGTAGCTGGATCTAAAAAGCTGGAGGACTGCCTAGGTTGGGTATGAAACAGCTGAGACCCCTGTCCAAATGCAAAATTCTTTCAGGTCCTGCAAGATATATTCTAATGAAAATATTTTAAGCCTTTCCAAAAAACAGTGTTGTGAAATTGGAATGAGCGATTATGTTTATTTGGTTTTTTATTTAATTTATCTTTCTTCACCTAAACCAGATAAATCCCTCTAAAAGGAAGATCTGCCACAAGCCAGACTTTAGTTTAAAGTTCCATGTTCAAAATTTCTGCTCTTTTGGGTTTTTACTTGGCTGTTCCCTCCACACCCTTTAGCATCAAATAAACATCCACACAATGTTTTGAGGGGCCAATGCCTGCTTTTCATGCTTGAGCATCTCTAGAAACTATCTCTAGAAACCATGGCATGGTTTGAAGGAATGGTTGAAAGGAATGAAGGACAAGTATGGCCTAAGAAAATCTGTGAGTATCTGGGATCAGTGGTTCAGGGAACTGTTCCTTGCAAAATGAAAACAAAAAAAACAACAAGCAAAGATTGAGGCATACAGCCATAGGAAGCTGTGAAACAAATTTCCAGGGCTAGAGATATGGGAAGTTTTCATTCCTGTGAGAGCAGATGTGTTCACAGTAAGCTAGTGTGCTCAGAGAGCTGGTATCAGATACCCAGAAGCAGAATTGTTAAGGTTGGAAAAGACCCTTAAGATCATTTGTTCAAACATAAACCTATCACTATCACTGCCATATCCACCACCAAACCATGACCCTGAATGCCACATCTACATGTCCTTTAAGGAGGTCCAGGGTCTGGGACTCAGCCACTTGGGCATTGGTAGGGGCAGCAGAGCCCCTGTGCACCCCAGCAGCCCCTGCACCCATCACCCTTAACCAAAGATCTTACATTTGCAGCCACAGCAATGATGTATGGGAAATGGACTTTAAGACCCCATTTGTCTAAGAAAAACCTAGTCTTAAAGTGCTGTGTGAAGAGCAAAGAAAGGGGTTTTGTGCCTCAGGAGCAGCATGCAGGCAGCTGCTGCTGATTGCAGAACCTGTGCTGCAGACCTGGGCTTGTGTATGGGATGCAGATGGAATCCCCTAGAAATGGGGTTTCTGTTTCATCTCAGTTACTTTCTGAAGGATTCTTTGCTGCACTTCAGAAGTCCTTTCCTTCCTTTTTCAATAGTTATCTATATTTATCTATATGTAAATATATGTGTGTGTATCAATCTATCTTAGGCTTTTTTAAGTTTTTGCACTTCCTAATAAAATATAAAAATATCTGCAAAAAATGTGGGATTTTCTTAAAATAGGAGAGCTTCCTGAATACTGAAAGGATGAAATAAAAGCATGAAATTTCCTTGCCAAATCTATGCCAATATTTCTTTTCTTTTTGATTTTTTTAACATTTCTTTTTTCTTTTTTGTTTCCTTCACAACCATGTCCTACTTCAGGACTGAAGATAATTCCCTTCTTAGCTCTGTTTCTGTAAAGATCAATAATGAGTTGATAAAGCAGACATCTGAAAGACATGCAGAATAATTATGAGCACTGCCATATATGATTTGGACTTTAATTGCCTGTTAGAAATTGCCTAGATGAGATAATATTAATAGTAATAGCAATATATCCTATTGGATAAAGTATTTTTGCCTTTGCTTTACTTACCATGCCCAGAATTTTTTTTTACAGTTTTGGTTGCTTAATAGATCAATAGATTCTGTTGCTATTAGCATATAAGATAAGATCATTGGAGCAGAAGACACCAGGAGGTACAACTGAGTTGCTTTCAGGAAAATATTGTTGCATTTCTTATTGTTGAGTCAAAAAAAAGAGTTCAGTTGTGGCTGTTTGTATCAGTTTAAAGGAGCTCACTGTCTGCTGCTGGAACAAGTGGTCAAATTAGGAGGATAATGTCCCCAGTCCAATCCATACTGCCATTTCAAATCAAAAATCAGTAATTCTTTCCAGCATGATTGTGGTTTTCTACAAATGCTAGAAATGTAAGTGAAGAAAGAGGAATTTGACTCTTTAGTCTTGAATGAAGATGTCAATATAAAAGACCTGTCAGAAAGCCATGTGAAGAGAGCAATGAGAACACTGTAATATCATGATACCAAACATGCAGAAAAGACACATAATTTTGCTGTCAGCAAAATTTTCTTGTGTGTTAAAAGACCTTGAGATCAAAGCAAAGGAAAGAAACAGTTTAGCTACTTCAGTAACTAGCACAGAACCTCTGTGAAAAGCCTCAAAAGAACAAATAAAGCAGAGTCTGTATTACCAGTTGTCTGACTGAGATGGGTTCATTGACTGTGATATGCTGAGAGAAATCAGAGATACCAAGGGCAGAAAAAACAACTGTACTGCAATTATCCCCATGCAGACTGGTCAGATGTCACACTGGAATGTGAATCGGAGATTAAATTTTTAGGTGTTTTCACAGAGTGTCCAGATAAGAGGCACAGAAGAGCACCTCAGCCTTGGATTTGCTTCACAGCAATCTGCAGGACTTGGCTCAAAGCCAAGATATTCTGATTCTGTTTCTAAAGATTTAACAGCAATATGCTTAAAAAAAGAAAATAAAATCAATTTCCTGCTCCTGTAAGGAATTAAAACCACATGGGCAAAGGACCAGCCCAGAAATACCACAATTGGCTCATCCCTAAAGAAGCCAAAGAAATAACCTCAGGTAAGTTAAACTTCACTAAGAGGAATTATGTGAAAATGCAGAAGATTAAAAGATACCTAAGATAATTGCATCCCTGTGTTCAGTTTTTAATGTTACTGAAGATTCCATACTGGCAGCACCGTGGCAGTATAAAATGGTGTTGGGAAAGACTTCAGGACGGGAAGAGGGAAGGAAGGTGTCATTCAAAAAGGTGAAGTAGCATCTAAATGAGGAAAACAGCAATGATCCAATGGAGCACATGATCCAAATGATCATAAACTCTGTAAATTTGCATGCAAAAATTTAATATAATGTAATAAAAATTACATGAATAGGTGGGCAACCTAATGGTATCAAAACCAGTACCTGATCCTTTTTCCTTCATTAGGAGTGAAGAACCTGCCCAGAAAGTAATTTTATTTTGTAATAGAAAATCAGTCATTTGTTTGAAGGTGCACAGGGATGATTAAAGACAGCCATGTGCTTGAAATAAGAGTTATACATTTGAATTGAAGCCGGGAAGAAAAAAAAAAAAAAAAAAAGAATACTTTAGTATAAATCAAGAGATTTTCTAAAAGTAAAGCTACTTTTAAGACCTGTGTTGATGTAAAAAAGTCTGAAAAAAGCAGCCCTTCAGAAGAATTGACATTTTAACCCATGACATGGAAAAAAGTGGACTTCACTACTGGTTTTGTTAGCATTTTGTAATTGTGGAGTTTAGTTTTGTTCTTTTTATACTGTTAGCATATCAAGTTTGTAACATTTGTAAAGTTTGTAAATCCTATTACATCTCTTGTCTTTGTGTATATTCTGCTCTACAAAGAAAGAACATAGGTGTTAATGAAATTTTCATTTTTGAAGCAGAATGGACAGACAAAAAAATCAAGAGTTGAACACACTAAGTTCTTCACTAATCAAAAATGAAAAACAAATTTGTCAAAGAAAACTATACTAATGACAAATTTGCCCTTTTTTGCTTAAGATGCAGAATTTCCTCCACAGTTCAGAAACACACTGCTCACCAAAGAAATCAGTTTTTTATTCTTTTGACCTTTCAGATCACTCACAGCCTTCTTGTAATTTATAGTACTTTACATAACTGTTATATTTTCCTAGGGGCTGTCATTTCCATCTTTTAAGAATTAAGGTTCAGTGGCTGCACAGACATGTGTAGGTGAAACATCTTCGCCTGCTGTTGTTTCTTGTTACCTCACCTGTAGGATTTCAGGCTCTGGGATCTGGCTGACCTCCTTGTCAGCTCAGCACTGTTTCCCACAGCTGGTATGGTTGTAGATATTCTGCTGCTGTACTCAGCACATGCCAAAGCCTCCAGGAGCAGAGGTCAGTGTACCTGGAGTCTGTGTAGCTGTGTTTTACCTCAACTACACCGTGTCTTTTCCCTTCACGAGGGAAGGTTGCTTTATCTCTATACAGCCTTGTATTGTGTTGATGTTTGGCATTTCAGGGCAGCACACCCTTTTTTCCCAGCAAATCAATGTAAACTGATGGGGTGGATGTCTTTGTCTATTAAAATTGGAATGGAGTTACCTGACTGCATGAGCAAATGAAAGCATACTGTTATTTCAAGGAATGAGTACTCATCCAAAAATCAAGATAAATGTATTTACTCCAAGAGAAGGTCAGTTTGCTTTAACCAGAAGGTTTCAAACATCTGTTTTAGGAGTCAAACTATTGGAGGAATGATGCTTAGACAGCTATATTATTCCCTTTGGAATAATTTGTTCATTCTCAGCCACGTTGTTTTGCATATACCCTGCTCTTATTGTGTTTGTACACATTGTACTGTTAAACACAAGGATAAATGAATTATCCTTCATAGGAGGCTACTCAAACTATTTTGCAGTGTGAGGTTTTAAAGTGACCCTGTAAATGCTGCAGGTAACATTTCCTTCTCTACACACTGGTCACAGAAAAACCACAGCAAGTCAAGTGGCTCTCTAGCAAATCTGAGACAAATAAACTTAGATAAATAGATATTTTTTCTAAACCTACACAAGTCACACACACACACACACATATAACTCAAAACGAACCCCCAAAAACAGAGGAGATGGTATTGTCTCTGCTTATACCCATGAATATGAGATATTTGGAACATAATAAGCAGAATCAGATGAAATAAAAGTAGAAATTGAGACTGTCTTTTGGGTAGATATCTTTCTCCCACATATTTCATTGTAAAAATAATAAAATTTTAAGAGATTGTGTAGTTGCAGTAAGAACTATTATGATTTCCACAGTAATCTCCATGCTTTATGCTCACTGTATACAAATACCTGAAATACAACACACCACCAGGGTCCAGCAACCTGGCTGGGTGCAGTAAATGGTAGCAAGCATTTGCTTTGTATTTGTAATATTGTCAACAGCAATAGTCATTGCTATGTGATACAACCAGTATTTATTGTGAATTCACTGGGGAATTTATATGAAATAAATTCCCCAGTGTAATGTAAGCCATTTGTTGGACAAATACAGAAAGATTTCATCTGTTGGAATGATTTTCACATGTACACTATTAGAATCTTTTTACTGGTGAAAAATCATTGCATTTTTCTTTTCTGAACAGAAGTAATTTGCCACAGTGATAAATTTTTTTTTTATTTATTTATTTTGTCTGTATGTCCTTGATAAGCACAGTTGAGGTTAGGAGAATTTTGCATGGTGAGTTGCAGTGTAAAAGTCAATTTTAGCATACAAAATTCTCTGTTTCCCTAAAATAGAAAAAAGCAAGTAAAGCAGTTGTAGTACATGAATTAAAATTTGAAGATTCCATCCTCCTCTTCCTTTTCCAGATGGAGAAGGGAAATAGTTTTTTCTTTTTCTTTTTTTTTCTTTAGGACAGAAATACTTTTGCTGAGAACTGTCTCTACACAAAAGCTTACAGAGCTGAATATGATGTCTTGTCTTATCACTTCTGAACAGACTCTGGAGTTTGAAAAGACTTCTGAAATTTGCTTAACTTGCCATTTCCTAATATAATGAGGAAATCAATGTGTCTTGCTTTTAGAAATGCTGGTGGCTTCAGAATAATTTGAGAGTCAGCAAGGATAAGCAGAAATGAAACTGCAAGTACTTGCTCATCACTGAAATATCTGTGATGATTTAGAGATAAAAATGTGCTAATTTACTATTGTCAGGGAGAATATGTCATTCAGACACGCTCACTAGTCTGAGCGTTCTTTGAACAAGCTAATTCAGGCTTTGGGGGCTTCTGAATGAAACCTGCAGGGATATCCATACCCACCACACTGGGCTGCAGGGGTAACAGCTCTGGGGAATGAAATGCAGCAATGGGAAACATGAGCTCCTCAGGGAGCAAAGCCCAGACCTTCACTCCCACAAACCTTCCTCCTCCTGGCAAGCCTAAGCCCAGATCTGGTAACTGGTCACTGGAGGAAATCTAAAATTGTTAGAGAATTATATATATATGAGAATATGCTTCCATGCTTAAAAAGCATCCACAAATGTATCAACAAATGTTGATGCTTAAAGAGCATCAACAAATACAGTACAAAGGGAATTCTTTGAATAAGGAAATGATTTGTGGAATACAATCCAAATGCACTTATCTTTAGCACTGTGTATGCACCTTAGCATTCCTTAGAATTGTTGCAGAGGGCTTTGGGGGATTGTAGTTTGTGTGTGAAGTAGAGAAGCTAAATTTCCGTTTGACATTCAGGTAATTTTCCAGTCAACTGCTACTGTAGAGGATTATTTGAATGAGACCACACTAATTTTAATGAAGTCCAAAGTTTAAATTAGATACAGCAGTACGTAGGTTTAATGCAGAAATTATTTAAAATGACATTTTACATAGAGCTATTCACATGATTGCATTTTGCTCTGGTTCCTCAACCAAAATTTTGTAAAAAAGCTTATTTCAGAATAACTGTTTTGATCAGCCTGAAATATTTTTACATTTTAAACATTTTATTTGAGTTTAGTTTCATTTTTCTTAATGTTAAAACAGAAACTTCCAACATTAAGAGAATAAAATTGAACAGTAGCATTTTTTCTGACTTTTTGTTCTTGCTTCAAGAAAAATACTTTCTAAATTTAATTTATCCCCCAATTAAATGACCAGAGATTAATTACATGTAATTTAAAGCATAAATATTCTGCCTGTTTATAAAAGCTGTATCTAACTTTTTCATTGTTTCTTTGAAACTCTCTCCTATTTTGGTTTTCTCCCTTGTTACATGTTGATGAACATTTTTCTATTATAGGATTTGACTACATCCCTAATTTTTTTTTTTTTTTTTTTTTTGGAGAAAGTCTATCCTGACTATCAGCAATGACTGTTAAAACAGGTCCACTTTTATCCATCTGAAATCTTTCTCCTTATCTTAATTCCGCCTGTACTGAAGAATCTTAACAAACCTTATGTTTTGTTTTATTGTTTTTTTTTTTTTTTAATATGAGGGCTGTTCTCAAACCTACTTACTCTGTACTTTCCCATGAAGACTCAAAGGATGCCCGTGTGTATTCTCAATGTCTTCTCACTCTCCACACCAGAGTGTTTTATATTATAAGCTGAAAACAATTAAAGGCTCTAGTGGCTGAGATGAAAACAGACATAAATCCTATTGGTTTGAGTTGAGAACAACTTGTACCCATGCTACTATAAAAACAAAAATCTGGAATAAAAATTAAGTGAATATTATAAAATATTTGTCAGTGTTAATCTAATAACAATGCTTCCAGCGTGGACAAAAATCAGGCAGCCTTTTGTAATGTTTTATAACTCAAACAAACATAAAGGCAAATAACATCCTTGCCACTAGAGAGAGCTCTCACACTAAAATAATAGAACATTGCTTTGGGCACTTTTTTTTTTTTTTTTTTTTTGAATTGAGGAAGAAATGTAAGAGGGAAAAAATTGTACCATCTGGACTCATGATGGGAAGATATGACCTGACAAAAAGAAGAGTCCAGAGGCTGGTTCCAGCTGGACATGGGGAGAGGGGAACATGTTGTCTTCATTCCTCACTGTGGCAGATTCTGCCTGGGTCCCATGAAAGGGAGCAAGAAATGTCTGAAAGCAAATAGGTTTATTTTTCCACTTTTGGCAGAGAAAATTTGAGTTGATGGGACATATGGTAGTTGCTCCTGTCTTTTCATGCTACACAGGCAAGGCCAAACAGAGTAAGAATTGTGTGTTTTGCCATTTTTAGAAGGGGCCAAAATCTTTCCCCAGAAGAAAAACATGAAGAACCATTAACATTATTCAAAGATGACCATGTTTCTAAAAGCATGGATGAAAAGACTGCAATAGCTTTTATATCTTAGCAGCCATGAATGAAAATCAGTGCTAAAGAATACCAGGAACAGAATTGGTATCTGCAGTAGAGCAGGTTGTAACTGAAAACTTCAGGGCAAGATGATGAAAGAGTTCAAATTAAGAGAAAGGATATTTTTGAGCATAGTTTTGAGTACTTTAGTAAACCTGTATTCAAGAATGACATAGACTTTTGAGGAAACTGACACAGGAAATTTTGGATGGTATTTCTTGTTATTTAGAGCAGTATTTAAATTTCAGTGAAATGTTCTGCATTTGATTAAGCTGCTAGAAGTAAACATTTCAATCTAAGGAAGAGAATATGTTTGGGGAAAGTATGGAAAACTTAGAGTCTCATGTGCCCCTCTTTCTCCTTCACTTCTCCATCTCCACATACAGAAGATGAACCAGAAATCTTTAAGGGCTTGAATTTCCTGATTTTGTGACTAAGGCTCTATTCTACGCTCTAGAAAATGGAAACACAATAAGTTCTATCATGTTATTCAGGTCTAATATTATTTATTACTTGGGAATTTATATTAATTTTGTCCCTTTTAAATTAAACATGTAATTTCAACAAGGTTATGAAAGATGATATACCTCGTATTCCCAAGGGATCAAAGAGGACTCATGATGCTCTTCTGTCAAATCCTGAGATTTCTTTACAAAAGCTGACATTCCAACAGAGACGAAGAATTTTTGTCATAAAAGATGTAGTTAGTAGCATGAAAGACAGGCAAAGGAGTGTTGTTATAATCATTTATCTAAGAAGTTTCTTAATATGGCATTTGTGTGAATTGAAACCCTTTTGAAATGACTTGTGAATTCAGTCATCTGTGCGACCAGAGACAACTTCGCAATTGTGTGCAAGGCTGGGTTCCTAATTACTCTGAGATCTAAGGCAATTAAAATTATACCATTTCCTCTCCATCAACTTTCCTGTCTGAGAAAAACTTGCTTTGTTTTTTACCACAAAATCGGAATACTCCTTAAGATACAGCAGTAGCCTAAAATAAGTTTAAACTGAGAACACAAGAACTTTTCCTATTCTCTCAGTGTCCCGTTTTCTCCCAGTTTCCAGGAAGGTATTTGTCTACTTGCCATTTTCTTCAACTCTCTTCTACCTCTCTTTTGCTTGGATTCTGTTTCTATATTCAGCATTATGTTACAAGAATATGAGTTTTGTGCAAATAAATATTTAATATTATAGGAAGAAAGCAGGAGGTAACTGAACAGGTAACATTAGATGCCTATAAATATTCCAGGGTGTTCCTAGTTGCCCTTACTTCTGAACAAATCACCCTCTCATCAGTTCAATTAAGCTATTAAGAGCTGAAATATTTATTTTCTACATCTAACAACAGAATTGTTGCTATTCTACTGAGAAATAATCTCTTACCTCAGGCTTCAGTAAAGTCGTTCAAGGACAGACGTTCCTTTTCACAATCAATTTAATTCAAGTCATTAACCAAGAAGCCCAAAGAAGTTTATAGACCTTAAAAATACAAATAACAGAGTGTGCTATGTCTTTAATTAGTAACACTCCAGATTTGAAATGATGACCTAGAGGTATATAACCCCATAGCCCATTACCAATCCCCTGAGCCACTCCAATCTGTCAGAGACCTTGTCCCTGCCTTACACTTTTAAGTAAGGTTAAGAAAACCTAGGACAAGGTGGGGATTTTCCTTTCCTTTTTCTCTTATAATTTTCAACTGCCTTTCAAAATGCTTATAAAAGCTCTATAGCTTGTGGTAAAATACAACATGTTTGAAAATCTGCTTATAATTAAGAAAATGTGGCTATCAATCCTGTTGTAAACTTTTTTTGGGAAATGTATTTTATTAATCTTATTAAATGTGAAAATTTTTATATTTTCATTTTCTTCTATGTTTTGTGTGTGAAACTAAGTATAAAAAAAATGCCACCTTTTTTTAGCATGAGATTTAGTCATTTATTGCTGTAGTGTTACCATAGTCAACATCATCTCTGATAGTCTTGCTAATAGTTGTTTCCAATTCATAAACATGGGGGATATAAAACTGCAAGTTCAAATTTCCTTTGGAGGAGATACATTCCATTGAAAAAAAAAACCCAGAAACATTACTGTTCTTCTGCCCTTAAAAACAGCATCAAATTTTATAAATTTTGAGCATTGCAGCACACTTAAAAGCTGAGTTCCTAGTGCACAGAAATCGTAGAAATTGACATTTACTTCTGTTTTGAAGATAACCATCCCAGGATTTTGTGAAATAAATAACTCAAATATATACTTAATACATTTTTTTTCAGCTTTAAAGCTTTGTACTGCAATACATTGCAGTTCATGCTTTATATATACTCTTCCTTCCTTTTTTCAGGGGGATCATATTCAAAAATTTCTAAATCATTGTGCACATGGCGAGAACTCACATTCAGTACTGCCAGGATAATTATTTATTAAATTTAACTTTTTTTTTCTCTCTAGGAAGAATGTTAATATCAGTGTCTTTCCTGAAGCCATCAGGTACATGAAGTTAACTGTGAACCTCTGTGAAAATTTTCAAACATCACCTCAACCATTCAAGGTTTGTAAGAGCAAAGGAGAGGCTCATAACTCCAGAGTGGATATGAAGGGCTTCAGAAAGGTAATTCACTGTCTTCTCATGCCCTTCAGAGGAAGAATTTCCTTCCTTGGGAGGATGCTTGGAGGTCAAATATTTGCGTTGTTCCTACCTCAGTCCAAAGAGCACATAAAAGGAGATAAGAGCAACACCAGTAGTGTGATAAAGTTAGCTCATGAACTGACATTGGTGCTTCAAACCTAGAAATTGCTTTTATTCCTTTTTTGTTAGTATACTAGCTCAGACCACTGTATTATTATTGCCATCAGTACTGCTGCTGAGTTCATTGAGATTTATGATTTTTCAATGTATTTACACATTAGTTAATGATATAGCTCTAAATAATAGAATGTAGAAGGAAGGACAAGAGGATGGGGCCAGCCCTTGCAGTGGTGCCAAGTGACAGGATAAGGAACGATGGGCACAAACAGAAAGGCAGGAAGTTCTATCTGAATACAAGGAAAAACCACTTTGATGAACGTCCTGGGTTGTAAGTTGTGGTTTGGGGGTGTGCATTCTATTTCCAATCTGTTAGAGGGCAGTTATCTTCTGTTAATTAGGCAGTTTATCTCTTCCACAACCAATCCTCCCTCTGGGAAATATCTGCAGTTAATGGGCCATTGATCCTCACTGCATGGCTGATAAAATTACATCACCCCATTGGGAGATGCTTCACCCAGAGGGAGGAGCCAAACATTCCTACTGGGATATAATCTGAGAATTTGAACACCGCACTCAGCCTTTTCCACTGGATCCCCAGAGGAAGACCAAGCCCATCTACACCACCACTAGATCTCCAGAAGAAAACTACACCCTTCTACAGGATCACTATTTAACCGAACTGCATCTGTCACTCCAAGAAAACTACAGCCATCATTTAATTAGACTGCTACCAACACCCTGACCAACAGGGTGTCAGGTCGTATTCTGACTTGGTCAGCGTTGTTTTGTATTACTGCATTTTTTATTTTATTTTTATTTTCTTCCCAATAAACAACTGATATTCCTGCTCCCAAATCTTTACCTAAGAGCCCCTTAATTTCAAAATTATAATAATTTTCCATTCCAGGAGAAACTCCTGCATTCCTTAGAAGACATCTGTCTTTTCAAATCAAGACAATGGAGCACTGGAGCAGTCAGCCCAGAGAGAATGTGGAGTATCCTCGAGGTATTCAAAACCCACCTGGACATGAAGAGTGCAACCTGCTCTAAATGAACCTGCCTTAGCAGAGGGGTTCGACAAGATGATCTCCAGAGGTCCTTCCTGACTCCAACCATTTTGTGATTCTCTAACAACAGATGTTTCAGGTTTCTCCAAGAATGATTTCTCTAGACACTATGGAGACAAATGCCCTCGGCCAGCTGAAGCAGCTGCCTGAAGATAGAAGGCAATTTCAGCCCTTTAAATAGTGAAATGGCTATATCAGAAGTTTCTGTTCTCTCTGTCCCACAGTCTGTTCTGTAACTGCTTTTGGATTTTAGATCTAGACCTCACTATTGTCTCATCTTTGACAGTTTGCCAGGTAGGGTGCTTTGCCATATATTTTTTACATTCTTTATGCTACAGTTTACTTATATTGTGTAGAGTGGATTATTTCCTTTTTTGCCATGAATCTCCATTGTCTGTATGGCATTGACAAAGCCAGACAAAGGATGCTCTTAACAGCAAAATAAGATTCAGGGTACCTCAACACAATGATCAAAAAGCCTGTCTGAGTTATACAAATCTGTTTAATTAGAGTTTTTTTCCACAAAGTCTTTATGCCAGAAAGACTCAGAAACCTCAGAACTGAATAATTTGCAAACATTTTAGAATCTGCTAAGATAAAAGGATTTCTCTGTTTCAGAATCTATTCTGATTGATACTTTCTGTCAAATGCATTTTGACATTATAATTGAATGGTTGCAAACCTAAAAGTAAAAGTGACATTATATTCCCTTTGAACATGAAATGAAAGGAAGTACACCTTCTTATCACTAAGTATCTTGTTTAATCAATGTTATTCTTACTCCAAAATTTTATGAACAAGATACAAAGCTGCTAAAGTAGATACTACAACCAGATACCTGCTCATGGCTGGGGAACAAATAGGGAGAAGGAATTGAGACCATCTCCCTGAAGAGACCTCTTGTGTTATATTGCCATATATGTATTCTGAAGACACTGAAGTTTCTCTGGAGACGTGCTGAAAAAATTTTCCAGTTCTCCTAAATTAACTAACTAGATTAATCCCTTTGGATAATATAAATCAAGTGATTAGAGGAAGAGATTGAGTGCACAGGAGCATTTTTTTACTATATATAACACTGTATCATCAAAACTCCAGAAGACAATTTCATCTAGACAATAAGATTCTCACAAATATTCTGAAGTTCTGACAGAACTAGACTGTCAGCTCATCCTCCAGCATTACCTCTCCATTTTACATGCCTTAGCAAAAGGGACAGTAATTGCAGATTCCACTGCTGTAGAGCATTATGATTAAAAGATGTTTGTGGACTAGAGGTACTTCACTGGACAAAAAAAGTTGACACAATGGAACACTTATGCTAGTCACATGTTCACCTACATCACCAGCAAATTTTCCACGTGCATCAGGAGAATTCCAAGATAACTGAGCAGCAAAATTAGCTGAAACATCAGAAAAATATTTGGGCATTAAAAAAATAGAAATACAACATTGATATTACCTTTATGTGTGACAGGAGAACTAATATATCTTGCTGTGGACTTCATTTTGCAGGATATTTCATAAAGACAAAACTAAAAAATAGCTCATTACTTTTTAGGCATAAATCAATGAGAAAGCAAATTACTAGAAGACAACAGGGAAACCCTGAGATAATATGCATTAGCCTGAAGAATCCTGACAGGAAATCATCCTTATTGATGGGTAACCTCTCCAATGGGTTCAGCTTTAAATTAAAATTTCTATAAAAAAAGAATTTGTTGTCCAGGTAGATTTTCAGGTACTCCATGGTCCAACATACAATGAAACTTCAAGTAAAAGACATGCTTAAAATATCAGTGCTGTGGAAATTTAAAAAGCATTTTAAGGCAGTGTTTGCTTGTTCTATATTTGCTTTACAATCCTGAAAAAAATACTATCTTAATTTTCACTGCTGATTATCCCCCTTTCTTCCAAATTAACTTCAAATCCTTTGCTCATATTGAATCAAGGTGGCTTCAAACAGAAGTCCATTTATTAAATATTTAATTAGGTCTTTCATTATGTATGCTTGTAAAGATCTTAATAGAGATGTTAAGTAATGGAATTTTACAAGTTCCTAAAATTTCATAAATCTCCATAAATTTTCTTTTTATGCGAAACCTGCTTTCATAGTGTCTGATTTTTTATTCATATGTAACAAAAATGTTAATATACTGTAATTAAGCTAATATGATTTATCTTTTCACTCATTATATAAGTTAATTTTGTTCTAAAGAAATCCTGTTTTCGAATTCTCTCCAGCAATGTAGAATTAAAGTAATTATAGTTTGGCACAGGAAATTAGTCATAAACGGCCATGATTTCTAAACTAAATGGAAGTTTTCACAGGCTGGATTAGCCATATACTTTAGAAAAAAGGAGAATATAAAGGAAATAATTTACAGTGCAAATTATTCTTAGTGCAAGAACTCACCTTTTGGATACAAATCCTTCAGATGATAAGTAGCATATTAACAGATCAAGAAGTTTGAATTTTTAAATCTCTTTTATATTTGTCCTTGCTGAATGAGATAATTAATATCTCTGGGTTTTTTGGTTGATGGGGTTTTGTTTGTTTGTTTGTTTTGTTTTTGTTTAGTTTTTGTGGGGTTTTTTTTTGTTTTGGTTTTTTGGGGTGTTTGTTTGTTTGTTTTTCTTTGTTTGTTTGTTTTTGTTTTTGTTTTGGCTTATTTTGATTTTTTTTTTTTAATTTAGAAACTGTGAAGATAATACCAGTGTAACTGTCATAGTTTCCTTCCCAAATCTCTGACTGATGGAAGAATACAGACAGCTGCACAGGTGTGGATGTGCCCATTGAAGCTCGTGGAAGTTCTTGCACATAAATTTCTTAAACCAATGACTGTATGACAGATTTTATTGTGCTGCTAATGCAATATTTGCAGCCTCCATGACTCATACCATCATTCACTGAGATCTTTGAAGCTTCTACATTGAAGTAAAGAGATCTTATCAGTGTACCACTGGGCCTAGTGTTGATAAAATGGGTACTGATGAGAATGAAATAACCACAGAAAAGGATGAGTGTGACAACAAAAAATATAAGGCTACCTCTATCAACCTGATATTAAGTGGAATGAAATGAACTCTCTTTTGCCTAGAAAAGGTTGGCAACAGAGTCCTAACTAGGGAAGTTAAAACACTGCTAGAAGTCAGAGGATGAACATGACACAGTAAACCCATAGCCAGGGAGAAGAGAACAAAAGGGATGGGACTTGTTATTGCTCATAATATATTACAAGGTAATGCACTCAAGAACTTAATCATTGTCATCTACATATGCAAAACCCTCTGAAATAAGCAAAATAAGTTATAGTTACACAGTACACCTCAGGAAAGCTGGTTAGGACAGCTCTAAAGGAAAACAGGACTGTTTATGAAATCTACTTTGACCAATACATTAAATAAAAGATTAAGGGAGAAAAAGGAACTAAGCTCCTTTTTTCTTGAGAATTCAAAAGCATATTTGAAACTAGAAATCAAAAGAATACTAAAAATATGAAATTTATGATGGTTTTTGTTGTTCAATGAAATTGAATGCTTCATGAAAGTTAATCCATTATTTTTTATATGAGAAGCTTAGCATGAGATGTCAGAGAGATGCAATTTCTATACATCTTCACACATGTATCTGTGCTTGAATAAAATACCCTAGTGCACAATACAGACATCATCTTCTGTAAGATCATCAGTCCATGACATCAATTATGCAATGAGGTTTCCCCTTGAACTTCGTTCCTCTATTATATTTTCATTACTACATTCAGTGTAGGAGTTAGGCTGGACAATTTTCTTGCTGCCATGATGGATGATTATGACATGTTATGAATAAGAGGTGATTAAATATAAACTATGTGTTGTCCATCAATGCAGTTATTATGGAGGCTTTGATATTAATATATTTTTAATTTCTCAGTTCACGGATGAAAGGATCAGCCTACATTAACAGTGCTACATAAAGGGATAATTTAGTAAGATACTTGGTGCCCTAATCCTGATTCAGACAAACTTCCCATTAAAATATGTGGAAATGGCAGTGTGACTAAACCCTTTAGTTTGGTCTTAGACTCAGGGACAATCTTGTCCTATTCAACACAAGAAGAAGTTTAATTCAAAATATTTATTCATATTAAATTTTAATCTTCTGTTTAAAGAATATGTTGAAAATATGGTGTACATATTTTATATGCTTCTTGTTAAAAGAAGCATAATTTATTTGATTCTCCACATTTTTGTCACATCCTTTAGCAATAAAGAGAAAAAGTGGGTGAAGAAAACACCCTAACCAAAAGCAAACAGAAACTTGACTTGCCTCTGTGTCTGCTTGCCAGCTTATGCAATTAAATCTATTGAAAAATCATTATTTATAAAAATTCTCAGAGACTGACTTAAAACATTTGTTGGTTGTTTTTTGTTTTTTTTTTTTTTTTTTTTTGTGTGTGAGATGATAAATTCTTTTCCACCTTTTTTTCTCTTGTGGTTTAGAAATATTAAGGACTCAGTTACACATTGCTGCTTTTTCCCATTACCATTCTACTTTTTTTCCCCTTTTTGAGTAACCACAGAGAATTGTGATGTGACAGTCACATTCTCTGGACAGAGAGACATAATTCTGTCTCTCAGGAGAAGCACAGAGAGAAGAAGAGAAAACAATCTTTATCTCTGCTCCTTTGTTTTCCCCATGTGGAATGTGGTGTGGAGATTGTTTACCTGCAGTGATTGCTGGGTTGGATTCTGGTGAAGGTTGTTTGGGTTCAGTGACCAATCGGATCCAGCTGTGGCTCGGACTCTTCACGGGTTTTGTTAATTAGTTAGATAGGTAAGTAAGAAGTATGTAGAAGAGGATAGTCTCTCTTTAAATAGTATATTAATGTAATATAGTATAGTTTTAATAAAGCAGATCATTCATCCTTCTGATCTGGAGCCAGACATCATCATTTCTTCCCTGCATCTGGGGTCACTTGATTTCCAATATTGTGTTGCACAGGATATGGGATAAAAAGTTTTTGAACTTTTTTTTTTTTTTGAAGAAAAAATTGTATTAATTTTGTTTTCAAAGTTGATATTTTTATGATATTTTATGGTCTCTGTTTTTGGTTTTGTATTGTGCATTAATACACTTTGACTACAGAAATTTCAGAAAGTGCTAAAATGCTGGGAAGAGGCAGGATTTATGGAAAATATATAGTAAAACAAATATGATGTGGTCAGAACATAGACTTTCTTTCCCTGGTAGACAATTCTGTTGAGAGCCAAGACTTTAAAAGAAAGAGGTTTTCTAGTTAGATGAGAAAAGGAAGAGAAAGGACACGTGAAGTATATCTTCAGCTTCAGTGAGCTATGGTAGAGGAAGGAATAGTACAAGGATGATAGAAAAAAAATCCTTTAAAGTAAATGAATGTATTGTAAGAGCTAATTTTATTCTGTGGACAAAATTTGGTGACAACGTTATTCACACAGGGTTTCAATCAGCCTATAGCACCTCAGTGAGCCTGAAGGAGCCTGCAGGGGGACAGCAGAGCAACCCTGGTGACCTTCCTTCTTATCAACTAACTCTGATCAGAGTCTTACAATTAATGCAAATAACAGATGCTGCTCCTTTATTTTCAATCTTGGATTTAAGGAGGATTTAAAAGTAGAAAAGTTTAACAGTAGATGGAGCAGAACCCAGTGATATAGGAATGGCTGGTTTATACATTGTCATGAAATTTTCTTCACATATTATTGAAGAAAATGCTAGAGAGACAAAGCACTCTGTCATTAGCCTAAAATGAACAGGTTTTTGTTTGCCTAGAAATGGGTTATGTTTTCCATGATGCTTCTTGTCAATTGCAAATTTATTCCTACTTTGTATAATTCCTGACTCTACTTTTTACTTAATATTATTAATTTCACATAAAAAAATAAAATTCAGAAATGGTGATTATAAAAGAAAAATAATTTGAATTATTTTATTTCTTTCAAAGAAACTATTTTCAAGTTATTTCTGTACTTGGAAGAAGACTAAAGGGAGAAAAGGGAACTTGGAAGAGCAGTCAATGGGCAGAGGTAAGAGATCTAGAACTCAGAGAAGCTGGTTATTGTCTTACCAATAATTTTGTTGAACTCAGAGTCAAATCACTAAAATAACAAAGCACATGAAGAAAAACCAATATGCAAGAATTTAAGCATATAACATACATTATCCATTTACAAAGTTGCTTTATCATCACAGTACACCAATCAACTCCTCAGTGCAGATCATTTCAGCCAATTTAAATAAAAAACATTAATGAAGTCACATGTGAGGGGCCAAACAGGGATGCTAAACGAATCTGGAAATCACAAATAGACTCTACTAAGTCTCAATCAATTTTTGGTTAATGGTATATTAAATAGGAGTAATTATTCAAGTTAGGGGTTTCTTTGTACAAATTACACATAATAAGCTTAATGTAGATGTGACATAGTTCCTTAATTCTAGCCATTAAGGAAAGTAGATTTAACTCCATTAAGTAACCTCACTTAAATATGACAATAGATAACCGTGGTCATTAAACTAATGACATCTGTCATCAACATTGATGTCACCACTACACCATGCATCTTTCCAGAATAAAGACTCAGTCAGTATTTCTGTTATAAAGTGATTCAGGGGGTTGTAGCCTGGATATTTTAAGTAATGGTGGGGGAAGAAAAATTTAGTCCACCCAAGAGAAAAGTTATTGAACAAGGTCTGCACCAGTAATGTCCATGGGCAAGTCTCTACAGTTTCTGTGCATGTGGCAGAGCTGGATGAATTTTGATAATATAGAACTGTGAAATTTAACACATATATGACTGCATCAGTCTGTGCTTTAGAAAAACTGTCAGCACAGAACTCCTCAAAAAGCCTTATAGAGATGAGACCTGCACTGTTTAAATGCTCTCTCTTTGTTCTATTCTGAGTTCCTAGTCATCTTCAATAAGAGGATTCCCAGTATGAAGTATTTGCTCCTCATACCTACAGACAAGCACAGATGAAGCACTTACACATTTCTAAACAGCAGCTAATAGCTTTTGGTGGAAATATGAGTGATGTCTAATAAGTTTGCAAACTGCAAGTAGCTCAGTTAGATATATCCTCAGGGTATATCCTGCTGTCTATACATTCAGATTTACAGAATAACCTGCTGTTCTGTAGCTGAAGTTATTAGCTCAGCACTGAAGAAGTGCTGAAGTTCTTAGTATAAGATTCATTCTCTACTATTTTTGCACACTCCCTGTATGTTCTTTTTACTGCTTCCTCAGTGATTATGTCTTATCTGGTAGGAAAAATATAAGTCATTGACTTTCCCTATTAGTCTGATAGAACTGGCTAGGGTACAGTGAAAATGATGCTAAAGAACCAAGAAGATTAATTATGTTTTAAAGCCAGAAACAATATAACTTAAAACTTATTTTTCTGCCGTACAGGATGGCATCTTCTGAATGAGGCTTGAGAGCAGAACATATCCTCTCTGTCTCCCTGGTGCCTCATAGAGACCCCTTTTCCAGCACCTATGTCTAACCCCTAAGCTTTTTCTGGCATTGCAGCAGCTTTTTTCAGCATTTGTGGAGGAGATGGAACGTGGCAACTCTGTGTGTGCAGGGCAGACCTGTTCTGGGGAAAGCAGCTTGATTGCTTGCTTGTTCTTGTGCAAGAATCAGACAATATAGTTCTTTTTTTTTTTTTTTTTCCTCTTGATATTTCAGCACCAGACTTAAGTTTTCTGATTTTTAGTTTTGTTCCTTTGAATTATTAAACAAAGGAAAAGCACACACACTGTTAGAAACACCTCTGGGACACACCAGCTATGGCCTTCCCTTTTTGCATTTCCTTTTGCCCTTGCTCAGGAATTCTAAAAAGGATTTTCTTCTCTCCCCATGACAGCTCACTCCAGAGACTGCAGCCTTTCTTCTACAGGCAGGGCCAGTGAGAACAGCCAGACTCAAAGTCATGAGCTAAATAAAGTATCAGTATTTTTCACCAAAGAAGGAAGAGGGGAAATTGATACAGCCTTTGGGGTGCAGTAACTGCTGAACAGAACCCTATGAAGAGACTGCTTTGCTTGAGATGAGCAAGCTGTTTTCTGGTGAGCAAGTAGGTAATAATTTATAATGCAATAAGAAAGTACTGAATGTTCTTTAACTGCATCTCCCTTGTAAATAGCAAGTGAGAAACTGCTGGAATAGAACTGATATTGTTAAAAACAAACAAACAAACCTAAAAAACATTACAAACTATTTAAAAATCAATTATATGGAATAAAAATGAAAATCACTAACAATTTATCTGTTAGAACAACGAAAGTGTTCTAAGAAAGAAAAAAAATCATTATTTCAATGTGGTCAAAGCCTTTTTTTTTTTTTTAGCTGCTAGGCAAAAGAGCTAAACATCATGCTAAATGGAAACTTAACAAAGTGTTTTCACTTTCAGTTTCTAATATATGATGTGGAGTAAGCAAAAGAAAGGAATGCTTTATTGATAAAAATCAATACAGGTATGAAAGTAAACATAAGCAAAACACATTCAAGTGGACAAATGAATATAATTGTTGCTCTAGGCTGCTGGAGAGGTTACTGTTGATTTATGCAGACAGGACCCTGTACTACACAAAGTACCACAAACAGCTTTTCAGATGATGATTTCTTCAAAGGTAAAATCAAATGTCAAAACTTCTGCTAATCTACCTCAGTCTGTGAAATCACATGTCATAAAATGAAGATCTAATTATAGTGTTTTCTATTGAAAGTTTGACAGCTAACATACAGTAGAGTTAAATACCAAAAAGAAAGTCTTTATTTTACAAGTACAGATGAAAATTTAATGGGAGTTTGCATCCTAATTCACTGCTACTCTGGATAATGGAGCAGATTACTTCAACACACCTCTGTGTCAGTCAAATATGCCTGCAAACTCAGTGTGGTGTGTGCAGCCCATTAGTACTGCAGCCATATCACAGGGCATAGCAAAAGGGTGCAGTACCGTGCCAAATGGCACTGTTGATTAAAGCTCTGCTAGATCCCAAAAACAACATCTTGGTGCTCTCTGAAACATGATTTCTTTGGTGTTTTGCATTTGTAATCAGTAATACTATTTTAGATATAATTGGACTCCTCAAGTATCCAGAGAATAGCTGGATAAAAAACCCTCTTCACATAATTTTCTAGGTGTCAAAATCATTATTGTGGAAGGTTTGAAAGAAGGGGATGAAAACTTGCTCTTCCACTTGGTATCTTTCCTCTCAGTGGCCTTCAAAGCTGTCAAAATACTGAAGATAATATGAGATTCAACTGTGGCAGTGAGGTCTTTCTGCCACCAACTCCTTGCATGTAGGGCAGTAAACACATATTACATAAAAAGATCCATAAACCCCTCAGGTTCATATCTGAAAAAAGCCCAGTAAATAAACAGCTCTCCTAGAGGCAAATAGGATGCTAGAATAACCTCAACTGGTTCATCTTTGGGGAAAAACACCAGGTGTATCTTAGCTAGTTAGATTTACATGGCATGTAGCCATTTTGAGCTGTCTTTATTCTGCAGCTTTCCCAAGAATCTATCACTATGCTCAAGAACCACATGCTTTAAACATTTTATACAATCAACTTTACATTGTGTTTCCACACAATGAGTTTTTTAACTTCTGATGATAAATCTTATGGACAAGGTGAGGGAAGGGTCAAAGTAACCAGTTTCAGTTAATTTACATGAGAATTTTTAATAGGGATACTGAATATGGGTTTTATACATTATAAACCTTATACAAAGATAAATCAATTGTTATATATAAAGATATATGAACCTGAAGGGGATTTTTTGCTGTTATTTGTTCTTGTTTAGGTCAGATGCCATTTACTCTTGGCTTTCCTAGAGAATATATCCATATAGGAATAAAAAGTAGGAGTCAAGACAGAAGAGGCTTTACAAGAACAGAACACATGAAATCTGAGAAATCAGGAATTATGTGAACAATAGGTGTAAAAGGGTACTGTTATTATAAGTAGGAAACTTCAGAAACATGTTTAAGGAGGTACATTGTAAATATTATTTTAAATGTTCTTGGATAAAAATATTGTATTCTATATTTTTAGAACTTTGTAGAAGAAAAGCAAATAAACAGGGTTTGAAACACATATTGTATAGCTGTGACTCATGGGAAGGTGGACAAATCACTGCAGGATAAAACAAATGCCAGAAATATAAGATAAAGTATTCGGATAGGTGACAAATCCATGTTTCATAGTTGGTAAGACAGAGCTGGAATGCTGGGTGAGCAGAAAAGGTAGTCTTTTAAAAAATGATGGATTTAGCAAATGACTGGATATGAAAAACAGAGCTAGAATTTGCAAATGATTGTTACCAGCTTGGATGACCAGAGGGGAAAAATTTCAGTTACAATGGGAGAATAAGATCTAGAGGTAAAGAGCACATATAAAGGAAAAATGCTTTTGGAAACAAATTGTTTGATGAATGGTATAAATATTTGATTTTTGAGTCACATTAAAAAAAATCCTTTCTTAAGAACAGAAAAAGTGCAATAGACTGACAGCTACAACTTACTACTTTTCCCTCTTGAGATTAAAATGAAAATCTATCAGATTAAAGATTTTTTTAATCTCTTCATAACAGAGACTGAAAGTTTTCTAATCATATTCTGCAATAAAACAAAATCTATTTTAACAGATGTTTCAGAGGAAAAGACATTATTAAGCAAATGTCAGGTCAAATAAAATTATGTGGAATGTCATATGAATGTGGGAAAATGTTACTTTTCTTATTTTTATTTCCACTTACATTCTCAGAAAATCAATTTTTTTTCTGTTGTCTCAGTCAACAGCAAACCCTTAGCTGGCCCAAGGATTCTGACCTCTGTGTTCAGTGCTGTGGCAGTAGCAGAGTTTATTGCTGTAAAGGACAGGGTAGCAGAGCTTCTGGTGGGGCAGAGTGGTTTTAGGACACCAAAAAGAGCTGGGATGTAGGGTTGGAAAGACAGAGAGGTTTCAGGATAAGTGATTCAAGGAGCCTGGATGTAAAAGGAACAAGAGGAAACAAAGTCTGTGAGAAGAAGGGACTTGGGCATTATGTTCAGGCTTATAGGATGTTTGGGTCTCTCTGAGTCCCAACAGATCTCAAACTATGCTCTTCTTTCCAATTTCTTATGCACTTCACCCGCTCTCTCTGGAATTCTCACTTCCCAGCTGCCCCATCAGAGCAAAGTCAGCTTTTTCCGAGCAAAAGCCACACAGCTGCCAGCTTTGCACATGGCTGTCAGGGTCTAGGACATCCCTCTGGCTGCCCTGGCTGTCTCGAGACCCGACCAGGGGTCTCAGAGACCCTGGCAAGAAGTCAAAATCATCTGTGGCTTCGATTTTAGCCCATGGAAAACTGCCAACTCTGTATGAGGAATTGCAAGTCACGGGGGTTTTAGTAGTGTGATATTTTAACTAACACAGGGTAGAAAAATAGAATTTTGGGGTTTTTAAGATAAGGGGTTCAGGGGACAAGATGGAAGGATTTGGGTGTGTCCTGACCTACTTCTTGTTCTTCTTGTCCTCCATGTCTTGCTGTGATAGTGACACTTTTCTATTGGTTTAAGGTAGGGGCACACTGTCCAACATAACTGTTAGGTATTGGTAATAAATTGTAAACATAGTATACGTAACTTTATATATAAAAAGTAAACACCGCCCGAGAGGGCACACAGAATGTTATGGCCTCCTTGCTAGCCAGAGTTCGCCAGGTCAGAGAGAAACAGTTATAGATAAGAAGAAATAAACAACCTTGAAAACACAATTGGAAGCATTCCAGACTCCTTCTTCAGCGGCATTCGGGCTAAGGGAAGAAAAGACTCTTTTTGGATCTCTCTTGGGGTCACCCTGACCTATAGGAATCCCAAGAGAGAAGAAATTGACACATGTCTAAGGCAGAGAAACCATGAGTGTGGCCAAAGTGACTTTTGAAAAGACTTAGTTCTTCAGAATGTATCCCTAGGGGGATCTCTTTTGCATTGAAAGACTTAGGATTAGGGTTTTAAATGAATCAATTAATGATTCATTTAAATTATTTTCAATCATTCATCCACTTCAGCAGGTTTTACCAATTATCAGGGAAATTAATGGTTCCTTACAGTTACAGGTGAGTGTTATTTCTGATTTTCTCCCTAACCACATGGGTTTCCTTGATAATGACTGATTGCAGCAGGGAAGAACATGAGAATCTCTGTGCAAAATGCAGTTACGATTATCTCCTGCCCTACTTTGCACTGAAGTAATTAAATATTAGCAAGACTGTGAAGCACTTCTAATGTAGTATAAAGACAAAATATTTTGTAATAACTTGCACTGAAGTTTGCTAACTATTCACTCATCTGAAAGGCATTTCAACTCACAGAATAAACAGTAATACTATCCCTGTGGCATTTCAAAATTATTTACTTACACTGCAATAATTTGAAAATTCTATATGGTGTGAAGTGACAACACATTCTGTCCTGTGCTTCTACACAGGACATGATATGATGGCAGACCCAGACTGGATCGACAGAAAAGTGCCACATCGCAGGTCATGTGTGGAAATGGTAATTGGGACAAGCAAACACTAAAAAGATAAATTCCAAATTCCAACTAATTTTAAAATACGTGTAAATCTGGTTATCTGAAACTACTAACAGTATTAAATTGACAATATGTGGTGTAAGTTAATAGTAAGAAGAATAACAGAAGGCTAAAACCAAATCTAATATTACCGTCTTTCTGGCTGATACAAGCAGATTTTTCTCACTATGTTCTTATAATTCTGTTTCTACTTCTCCCTAGAACACAAAAATCAGGAAAAGCATAAAAATATAATAAGCCTATTTCATCGTTCCTGCTGCTGTAGGGTCTATCCAGCCTGACAGTCTGTTTTTTTCTGCCAGTATTTATTCCCTTTTATTTAAGATTCTGAAATGACTTCCCAAATCAACATTGGATGAATTTTCTTCATTTTCTTCATTTTCAGCGTAGAGATAGAATCTGTTAGCAAGAGATTTGTGGGTGACCCACAAGTCACACCATTGATTAAAGTGGGAAAATCTAAGTATCGTCACTGTTCACATTATGTTTGAAAATGGTAAAACCCCACCAACCACAGACATTTAAATAACACATTTTTTGTTTCCAATTCCATTGAAGTCTGGGATTGCCTCTGAATATAGAGCTCCCAATAAAAGAAAAGACCTGCCAGAAGAAAACTGGCATTTTTTAACAGAAATATCATTTTTTTATTTTTAAACTGTACTTGTACAGATTGAAATAGCACCACTGCTATTTGTACCTAGATGTTCTTAGACCTACAATTTTGCTGGACCTGAACTCAGACTTGCCTTTACTTTATCTTAGATATTTTTTGTTTAGATACTTGGTTTATATATCTGTTTAGTTAAAAAATGCCTTTTCAAAGGATTACTCATCTAAGTTCTCACATTTTTGCATTTCATGGAGTTACTCAAGTCCAGCAAATGATAAAAAAACACCACCATTTGATGGGTCTTACTACAACAGTATTTATGAGACTCCCATTTATAAAAAAAAAGGGGACCAAATTAGTTCCCACCTGTAGTGGGAAAGATTTCATTAATATATAGGTGAGATGCCCAAGCATTTTTGGACAAAATCTGCCTTGGTGACGAGTCAAAACCAGTAGCGTGTCTTTGTGTTGTTACTTTGGCTATATGTATTTCACATATAAATATTTCCAAAATGTGGAGTCTTTCACAGTAAGAAGTTGCTTTCCTAGGATGAAAATTATGAGTAGGATCTCTTCTTAAAGAGTATTAACCATGACTGAGCAATCACTTTACATTCAGACTTAGTGAAATAGGTGCAAGGAGGGGTTTATGTAATTAAATTCCAGTACTGAGATTATGAAAAAATTGTCAAATTCCAAACTCTTTCATAGATTTATAATGTGACATTGGACATGTTACTTCACCTCTCTTCCTAAGCTACAATAGAGATTCTTCACTTTTTCATCATCCAAAACATAAATCCTTTGAATAAAGTGAGGAATCAGAATCAATTCCCCAGTCTTCCAGTTAAGCTAAATGTCCTGATGAAGCACAGCTGTAGAGGAAACAACACTACTAAATATCAGTTCTGTACATATCATAAAATGATTTGGGGCAATATTTCAGTAGTTTTACTCCCTTTGCGTCACATGATTCACTCTTTTTTTCAGTCTTGTTCTACAAGACCAGGAGAATGTGTCTATTTTATTTTTTAGGGATGAGGAATCAGTTATGAAGGCCTCCCCCAAAAAAAGATGAAGGTGGCACAATTAGATGAAAACACAGATCAAAAGACAGCAAATCCTCCATTCTCCTTGAATAATTCTGGCTGTAAAATGGCTTAAATATGAAAATTTATTTCTAGCTGAATTAACTGGGCTTTTTGAACTTATTGTTAACACCTAGAAACCTTAATTAATAGTTGGAAATGATGGCATATAATAGGTAGCATTTTCTTAAAGAAAAAGAATACACTTACAGTCTCTAAGACAAAACTTAATCTCCTTCCTGCCATATCTGCTGTGTCCCTTAGCTCCCTGAGAACCCTGACCGTGATGTGGGGAGCACAGTGTGTGTCCACCTTACAAGGAGATGATGAGAGTGCTGTTGTCACCCTTAAGTGACTACCAGCTGCTGCTATCAAATCAAAAATGGCTGGAAAAATTGAAAGGGACATAAGAAAGTAATCCCTTCAAATTGCCACAATATTTACTGGAAAGAGAGGCTTTCAGGGGAAATCAAGCATGTAATCCTGTAAGCCCTCTGCCCAGTCATAGCATGAGCACATAGAGGCACCTATCAAAATATGGTAATGATCACAGTTTCCTGCAGCCCAGGAAACAAATGAAAATAATGAAAACTTTTTAAAAATAGGGAGGAATTCACTATTCAAGTATTTTGCATAAGCTCAGAACAATTGTTGTTATTCATAATTAAAAGTACATAGCTCTATATATTTGGGTTTTATGTAAATTAGTTTAGAACTGAGATGGCAAAAAATTCCCACCCAACAAACACACATTTATAGAAATAGTCACAGCATTACCATGCTGCGTAATATAAAAAACATCCATTTTATGGCTGCACAATTTCCTCCTTATAATGCTGTGTGCCAGCAGTAACAAATATGAAAGCAGATCGATTTAAAGTTCAAGTTAAGTTGCATGAGTTTCCCATGGTGAAGCAATTATTCCCTCAGAGGCTCTCATTTTCTTTATCACACCATGAATTCCTCAGGAAACGAATGTGCAGTTTCTACCATGTGGATACTTGTATCCAACAAAAAACCTCAGAAACAGTATTTAAGGATAGACATTTTTCTCTCTGTGGAGGCTTCCTAAATTTGAAGTTTGACCTCTCTACAGTCAAAAGCATTTACTCTTGGCTAAATCATGTTCCTACTAATCTAATCTAAGCCATCCATTTCCCTTTAAACTCAGAACTTATTTATTTCTCAATAATATAAACTTTCCAGTAAAAGCCTGGGGTGAATATAGTAACTCTACATATATTGGGTGCACTGAAGTGGTATCACCAATATTTTATATATCTAAGAGCTGGAAATCAACATCATTCCTGAACTTTTGCATTATTCTCTGCCGTATCCCTCTGAAATGCATGGGAAACATTGACTTCAAACCTGTCAACACGCTGAAAATCCAGTTTCTCCCTTGCAGCACTCAGGTCTTTGGACCTTCAATCTCCAGCTGAAGCCTTCCTGAAGCCACAACTGGGAGTATAACCTCCACCTGTTTTTTCCTGTCTCTCATTTGGGGGCAGAGCTCTGCAGATCTGCTCTGCCATTCCACAGCAGGATTACTCTGCAGAGGAAAAATCCTTACTTAAACCCATCAATTCCAGTTGCCATTCTTGTGGGTATTACACATGGGGTTTGGTGAGAAGAAAAAAAAAAAAAAGGAAAAATGAGAGCTAAAGAAAAAAAAAAAAAAAAAACAGAAAAAAATATAAGACTGGATTGGAGAATTTTACAGTGCAAATCCACATTGCATAAAAATGATAATGGTTTATTTCCAGTTTAATAAAGATATCCTTGAGCATCTTCAGTGGACAAGAAGAATCACAATAAAACTTCTGGTTAAAAGAAACTAATAATTTTAATATTGTAATAATATTACAATAATAAAATTAATTCATTTAAGTTCACCAGTCCTTTGTTTTTCTGCTAAATATTATTTATTTCCTTTTCTGTCTCTTTTTTTATTTGGTTGATGAAAATTCCAGAAAACTCATCTGATCAATTAATAGAAAAATACATTAAGACCCAAATTCTGTTTTCATTCTCACATTCATTAGACATGATATGAATGCACGCTTTAGAGATTTGATTTGCATTAATCCCTTCTTTCTATAAATTTCTATATGTAGCTGGGCTCTTGTTTTTCCTTGTGGCAAAAGTAATAAATACCATTTCTGCATAGTGTTTCCTAATGGCTTAGACAAGACTTCTGAAGGCAATAAGTTGGTATGAAACACTAGACTCAAGGGCTCATGTGGAATTTGGGCATGTGACCATGAGTGCTGGATGCTGCAGGGTAACCTTTCTCCCAGTCATCTACACTAAGAGACAAGGGTGACTGAGGGGTGGGAGAAGGAATCTACTGTCAAATAAGGATCATTTTCTTAATCCACTTTTTACATTAAAATTATGTGCACGCACACACACACAAATATATGCACACACATATCCCCACTGATTAATTTTCCAATATTTGTATGCTATTTTCAGTCGTGGTTGCCTATAGAAAAGAAAACCAAATGAAGTTCTGAATAAAGATGCAGAGGGAGAATTATCACACCTGACAGAGTTGCAGCAAAAGAGTCAGGATCAGGGAAAAGACTGAGATTTTACTGTGACACGTGGCTCAGTGTGAGTGCAAAAACAGGAGGAAAGATCAGGGGACACTGTGGAGTCAAGAGGGAGACAAGCACAATGAGGCAGAACTGCAGAAGGCTGTGAAGGAGACAAGTTCAAACCCAACATAGCCAAAGACAGGGTCAGCCCAAGAAAGATATTGTCACCCTAAAGTCTAATTACATCTTCAGTATTATATGAATTACTTCAGCAGAAATATCACAGGTAGTATGCCCAGGTAGTATCACCACTTAAATAATTTCTAAAACCAGAAATTCTTATATGTCTGTGACTGAAATCAATGTTTGCTGCTGAATAATTTCTGCTTTATCTGTGCAACCATCACCTACTTCTCGGCTTTGGAATTAGGACTAATAAGCGTATACAATTTTCTACAGTAGGAGAAATTAACATTTTCTGTCTCTTCAGAAAGAAAATAAGTTATTTACACACTTTCCATGTAAAGAATTAAAAAAAAAAAATCAGGAAAACAAATATTTCAACTTGGTTGCATGGAAATTAAATTCAACATATTGCTGCTCCCTGGGGCAATTCCCTGCTGCACGTGAGCAGCATCCCCAGGAGTTTGCAGGTGAATGATGGGGCTCAGCTGCAGGCAGTAGGAAGGTTTGCCATATCTGATCTACAGGTCATAAGTAGTCTGAAACTATGTTTCTTTGAAATCTGAACTCCCAGACAAACTCTGCTCTGGTGAAAGCCATTTCCATCAAAATGAATCTATTTCCATGCAATACTTCAGTTGTGACAAAGCATCATTCTCCACATAGAAGTACACTGCAAAATTCCTGACAGGTTTTTTGCAGAGGACTGAGCTGTATAAAAGCAGATATCTGTTTTTGCGTCTGGTTTTTGTAAGGGAACTTACATTTTGACATTTTCCTGGTACTTACCAGAAAAAAACAATCTTCCAGGAATGTTATTTTTTCTTTTAAAAGAATATTCATCAGCCCTCTTACACCAAATGTATAATGGTGGACAGCTAGGTCTTAATATGCACTAAATCATAATTTTATTGTGAATGTAAATGATAAGAGACAAAAGGAGAAAAGAGCATGTGTGTCATCTTGAGGTACAGCTGAAACTACAGCTTATCAGCAATTTGATAACTGGTCAGCCAGCAGCAGTCACTAGTTCATGACTATTATCTACATGTTTTCCCATTTATTACATGCCAGCTGAGGCCAATTTTCAGCTGGGAACTATAGCAGCTGTCTCTGTGGAAAATAAAGGAATGTCACTTTAAATTTCTTTGCAGCATGACAGAAATGTCAGCTTCATGCTGGAAACATACACTGATACACATTTCTTCTGACCTGAACACATTGCATCAATTCATGCTCATGAAAATGTCATTTTTGACTTTTTTTTTTTTTTTTTGCTTTTTAACCAATTTCCAACCTAAAAAAAAAAATCCTTTTCTAGCTACATCACTCATCACAGTGTAAATTTAACACTGACCTTTCATACAGTATTCTGAAAGCTTTAAACATTTTATATTTTTGATAGTATTATTTACCATTTAATAAATTTTGATAGATAAGATAATAAAGAGAAGGAAGGAAGGAAGGAAGGAAGGAAGGAAGGAAGGAAGGAAGGAAGGAAGGAAGGAAGGAAGGAAGGAAGGAAGGAAGGAAGGAAGGAAGGAAGGAAGGAAGGAAGGAAGGAAGGAAGGAAGGAAGGAAGGAAGGAAGGAAGGAAGGAAGGAAGGAAGGAAGGAAGGAAGGAAGGAAGGAAGGAAGGAAGGAAGGAAGGAAGGAAGGAAGGAAGGAAGGAAGGAAGGAAGGAAGGAAGGAAGGAAGGAAGGAAGGAAGGAAGGAAGGAAGGAAGGAAGGAAGGAAGGAAGGAAGGAAGGAAGGAAGGAAGGAAGGAAGGAAGGAAGGAAGGAAGGAAGGAAGGAAGGAAGGAAGGAAGGAAGGAAGGAAGGAAGGAAAATTTGTTTTCTGTGCTCTTCACAAGCTTCATCAACAATTCTCTACTTTTGCAGTCTGTTTTCTCCTCAGTCTATATAATCACACATTGTATATAATCAAACATTATTCCTGTTTATCTTATTTTTGGCCATTCACATAATAAGGCAACAATAATAAAATATTTGTGATATCTGATCTTTTAATAAGTATTTTTTTAACAATTTTCTTATTCTTCCATCATCATCAGCCACTATTCTGAGAGAAGTTAAACTTGATAAAGAACTAAAAATCTAGTCTTATAATAAAACAGCCAGCTCTAAGCTGTTGGAAAGAAACACAAAAAGGTCACATTTCATCAGGCTTTAATTTTCCATTCTCATTTTCAAAGAGACTCATCTCTGTATTCTTCACAGAAGTACAAAGCCCTCCCTACCTCTGATAATCCTTTTATGCTTTCACATTAATATAACGGAGTACAGAGAATTAATTATTAAGTAATGCTTATACAGTGCTGTAAATATACACTATGTTACAAAACTTAAGATAAGCAGTGGCTCCATTCCTAATGAGCTTACTATAATTAAATTAATTGTTGAATCCACATATAAAATGTAGCTAGGAGTCAAACCACACGGGAGAAACCTTTAAGCCAGGTAGAGACACAGATGCAAATCTAACTTGTTCCTGGGTTATGAAAATTAAAAGCAATTGTAGACTGGTTAACTATTGACTCACATAATTCAATGAGCTTTTTGTCAAGTATCAATAAAACGTGGAAGTTGCATGTTATACATACATTTTTCAGGGGAGTTGAAAAACTGACCTGAGATGTCTGATGGTGCATAATCTCTGTAAAGTATGAGGTTATTCTTCTTTCAGATGAATGTGCTGGATATTAAAAGTACATAATGGTATGCTTAGCATTGTAGGTACATTTTTTCAAATCAAGATTCATTCTACCTTCAAACCTCAAATTAAAAAAATCCCTTTCCCTGCTCACATGACAACCTCACAGCTATGGTGTAGTTGTGTTTTTCTTTGTCTGAAAAATGGAATACTTCTAGGAATCAGTTTCTAAATTAACTGTGTGTCTTTCTGGGACTGTTTATACTTATAGGTAGAAGATATAGAAGGTCAAGAACAAAACAACCAGAATAAAGAAAAAAATAAAGACAAATCTGTAATGCTGAGTCTTGGTCGCAAACTGATATTTAAGAATAGGTACAGTAATGTGTATACCCATTAAATATTAATAATTAATTGTTTTCAACATTAAAAGGAGAAAAAATATGTCTATTATTCCCAAATCCAAATGAACCTGTTCTCAAATATAACCCGTCATACTGCCTTTAGGCTGGCAATCATTCCATGTCAATCTCACATATGGGAAGACTTTCATCATGGACAGATGAACAACTTCCCAGGAAGGAATCCGGTCTCTTCTCTACATCATACCCATGAGGTTGCTTGAGGTAAAAAGCTGTGATGGGAGCTATCTCTAATTTCATTATATGAGCTGATTTGTTTATAAATAATTTAACTTCCTTTGGTGCTCCACTCACTTCACTTGGGGTAACAGACTTTCTTCTTTAAATGTCTGCTTTTTGGGGTTTGGGGTTAAAGATGAAGGCACACAACCCTTTGCACAGTAGAAGGAAGGAAATGGGGCCATCTCTGTGATCAGTTTCTTTTCCTATCCCAAGTGTTTAGATCAGCTGGTGGGGTGGTTTAGCATGGCAAACCAAACAGCCACACCCCATAGCTGCTCTGCTGGCTGGCTCTATGGACAACCTCGGGGTTGGACAGATAAGGGCAGGCAAGGTGAGAATTTTTAATCACAAATGACAGCTGTCTTGATCTTGATATAAATCAGCACCATAGAGACAAAAGACTTTGTACACATACACTATCCACTTTACTAGGCATTATGCATCAGCCAAAGTGCCAGGGGAAAAAATCCTAATTGTTGATTTCAGCAGTAAAGCTTGGCAACGTATTGATTTTTGAAGGCTAACCTTGAAAATAAAGGAATATATTGTCCTATCTCAATATTGCTCATATAATTTCTGCAGGAACCATGCAGCATTTTTATTTCTAGTGGATTATCTCTAATGGGAGAACCTCTAGATTCCTAGTGTTAAATACAAATTCATACATTTCTTGTTTATTCGCAGCATATGTTCCTTGGCTATAATACATGACACACACTGTGTGTTGTTTCCATAAAACAGATGCTACAAGGAAGCCAAAAAGCATGAATTTATCTTTAAAGTTAAAAATACCCAGAATAGTAGAAAAATACTAACAGAAGAATGCTAGATGCAGAATTAAAATATCTATAATTTTCTCTAACAGTGCCAATGGAAAAGCATTTATGTAATGAACTGTGATATAAAGATGGACCCAACTTTAAGAAGTCTTTATTTTCAGTTAAGTGTGTTTTAAACCACTTCACTTTAGGATTTTGTATATTGACTGTGCACTAATATTTAATTCCCTATTTACAATTTACAATATAATAAGCTCTAAATCCAATTCACTAATTTAAAATAACTACCCTGACATATTTAGACTGTTAGATTTTTGCAGTTATTATGAGGAATTGTTTTCTGAGAGCAGATACTTTTGTGTCAAATACTTTCCTGTGTTAACATTAATGTTGTTATTACCTAAATTTCACTAGCATTGATGTGGATCTCCTTGAATGCTTGTTTGTAATTGTTTTGCCTTCAGCACAGAACTCGTTCTGCTAGTCCAATAGTTATAATTTATCTGGACTGCTGTGCCTTCTCACAGTGACAGACAAACTGGTGGGGTCAGTGACACTTTGACTACTGTTAACCAGCAGAAGTGTTATATAAACTGGATGTTTTTCCTTTTTTAGAGATGGGCCAGAATAAACCAATGGTCACATTGCATGATTTTTAACCTCTTTCAAGATGAGTAAGAGTGAAAAGTGCTTATGTTTTCATTTTTTCATGAACTGATTGATTAGCTGGAGGAGTTCTAAGATTCCTAAGAAATGGTCCGTCCAACTTCTCTTGATTCATCAAATCATGACAGGCTTTTTCAAATGAAAGCAGAGAGAGTTTATCTCTTTGGGTAAGAGATCTTTATGTGAACTTGACAGGGAGTATCATCACAGTTACTCTCTGAAAGCTTAAATGAATTATAGTATCTGACACTTCACAAAAGCTTTCTTGATATACTTAGAGATTTTTTTTTTCTGGATTCTAGTTATTCAGCCTGATTTGAAGAAATTTTCTGTGTGAAAAGGAGAGTGGAAAAAAGTTTTCTGTCTTCTTTTTTGAAAAAAAGAAAAAGTTGCTGTAAAATCTGTTGCGAGCTGTTTCAAGTGCTGTTACATCCAGAAGTCAGTTTTTCTATCAGAGATGTTTCTTCCTGTTCATACTTTAGCTGACAGATTTACTGCCTGTGTGTATTGAGCACATATTGGACACTTCTAACTAATGAAACTCAATTGTGGCTCTGTAGCTATGGAATGTGGGCACCATACCTCAGTCAGGAGTGGAAGGCTCCAAGCATGGGAGTCATGGGAAGGATGTAATGATTTTCTCTATCCTTAAATGAGTGGCATCACTGTCCAGCTTCCATGAGATAAAATACTAAGAGCTGCTTCAAAATTAAAGGATTTTTTCAAATACAAATGATTTCCTTCTGTATTGTTCGTTATTTTTATAAGGAGCACACCCTGGGAGCTTACACGTGGTACCAGGGGCTTGCTGAGCAGCTCACATCCCTTTGGTGCATCACAAGATTAAGCAGGAAGAGTTGACCACGCACCTATTCACATCCTGAGCACAGGAATCTCACAGGTTCCAAGAAGAGGAGTGAGATTGAGAAGGGATTTCTTATGCTCTGTGAATTTGTGAGAATGGATTTGGTCAAAAAAGAAATCCAATGCAATCTGAGTCAATAGTTGAGGAGTGTAGAGGTGAATATAGAATAATAGATTTCTTTTATTTTATTCACCATTCTATTAAGCATTCTACTAAATATTTTCAGTCCACTAAGACAAAAGAAATTAAAAAATAATTAGTAAGTAATATAAGAGATTTCTAGATCAAATGCCCTCAATATCTCAAATTCTGAAATTCTTTTTAGTGGAAAACAAAATGAACTCATGGGCAGCCCAAAATTCTGGAATTATCCTTTTAAATATCCAGTTAATGCATGTGTTAAAAAAATAATCTACTATGGGAAAAAAAAGTAAGCATGATTAAACTAGATGATGCTATTCATTTTTCATACTCATCAATAAATATATTTTTATAGTCTGCTTATTATATGCAACATATAAACTTTCCTGAAGATAAATGAAATTTGCACTTTACATATATGGGTGTAAGTAAAAATGATACATATGGGTGTAAGTAAAAATGATACATTTTCTATTATATGAGCCAGGACTTGAATCTTTAAACTTGTGAAGAAAAAAAAAATGAAATACAGCCCCTTTCCAATGTTGCTTACCATATCATATTCTTGCGCAATTTATCCGTACATAACATAACGATAAAATTGAACTTTGATTCTTGCAATCACATCATACTTGTTTATTTAAAGGTCAACCATTACTCTTAGAAGTAAACCCATTAAAATATTGTGATGTAAGGATGTAAATTACAATACGTCTAAATGTGAAGTTATTACTTAAACATCAAATGACACTGAATACGTGACTAAAAACTAAATAAGATTCATCAGTATTCAGCTGGAAAAATCAAGATCAGAGAGTGAGTATGATTTTTTTTTTTTTTGAGCAGTCTGATAGATCTGGGTCTGAAAATTTGAAAACTTCAGGAGATTGTGCTTTAAAAAAATCTGATATTTTCTGATATTCTGTTTCCTTTTCAAGATACACACAGTCATCTGAATGTGGACTGGCTTTAACCAGCCATCTCAAAATGATTTATGTAGGAAAATTAAATGAAACAAGGTCAAAGCACCTCAGTGTGAAAAATAACAGTCAGAAAAATATATCTGTACTGTATCAATTTTTAATGTTATCTGATTTTATCCTGATTGTTTAGTGGATATATTCCTCATCCTCCTCATTAAAACAACCTCACTGGAAAAAATGAAAAGGATTACATTCAAAGAGCATGGATATAATTCATGCCTAAAAGCAAATGCAGAAGATAATCAACTGTCTTAGGAAAAAGTCAAGAGGGCTCCTGTATGAGCTGCAGCAGTGGGTCTGGAAACTGACTTTGCAAGGGACCAAAAAGAAAGGCAAGCTCCAAGTGGAACAGATGCTGAGACAAGGTACTTAAATGAATGAGGGAATGCAATATCTGTCATCAAAGTGTGAGCTAGTAGCATGTGACCTATTTAGTCTAGTGAAACAATGGCTGAGAGGGGATAATATTGCTGTCTGTAAAACCTTCCAGAGAGGGGTTTAAGCTTTGGGAGGAACATCTTCAAGCAAAAGGATATATAGAATCATGGTTGTGAATACATTTAGACTGAAAATACAGGACCAGTCAGGGAGTCAGAGCTCAAAAAGGCATCTATTTAGCATTGGACATAAAACATAAGATGAAGGCCTTGCATTACTATAAAAATGTTAAACAAAGAAAACAATTACTTTGCTGTGGCAGGAAAAATCTGCCAAACTATCACGCTGAGATCTTTGGTTTTGTTTTTTTTTTTAATACTTCAATGCATTATTTTGGTATTGAAACGGGGAGTTGCAATCAGCTGGCTAACATGCTTACCCTCATTGACAAAAACATACAGCTCCTGGCTGAAATAAAGAAGGAAGAATCAGAATATTTAGTTACTTTTCAAATTCCCAGATTTGATAAAATTTACCAGGGTTACTTACATATGGAAATTTTCTCTAAGAACTTAGGTAGGTGGCTGAGTTTCCAAATCCAACCAATCTGATTGTATTTAAAAGTAGGGGTGTTAGTGAGAAATAAAACCTAGAAAACCAGGGCTATGGGTTTGATTGGCTTACTTTCAGCTCCTGGGAATAGGAAGTGTTACAGAAAATTACAAGCTGTTAACATCACCTAGACCAGTGACAGATCTAATATTTGTAGCTGGTGAGAAAATATTGTAGTAGATGTGTGTGTTTGTGTGATTGTGTGTGCTGAGTGTGTGTGTGCATGTAAGGCAGCAGAGATCTAAGGGGACAGTAGCAAAGGAAACACATCAGTGAAGCTTTCTGTCTAGGTAATATCCCTAAGGCAAGACTATTAATTTATTATACTTTAAAAAAAGGTCACTATCTTTTAAAGCTCTCTCTTTAAGTATTCAGGTTGCCATATATCCCTCTCTGTTGAGTTTGGGAGTAAGCCAGCAAAATGTCTGTGGACAGACACTGTGCAGGAGCAAGGAAAAGAGTGCCATCAAGCACTTGTTTGTTTTATTTGTCAGCTCAGAAAAACTGCCTCGTTTAATCTCCCTGGAACCAGGAGCATCCAGGTCAGCACTCAAGAAAAAAACAGGTACAGCAGGGTGTCCATCAGCTTAGGTGCTCAGTCCCATGTCTGAGGGGTACCTCAGAGCTAGTCAGGGAAATTCCCAGTGGGGCTACAGCACAAGTACAGCCTGTGTAGAGCTTAGCTAGCTTCCAAGTGCACCTTCTGCACTAAGCACAAAAGAGAAGTAAGGCTCAGAAAGTTTTCACCAAGTGTTATCCAGTTCTGGTGGGGATGGACACCATTTAGCCCCAAGGTAAGGATCAACCTTGATGGAGATCGTAACAGGAGATGATTAACTGCCAGCATGTATTTGTCAGGAAAAAGTCAGAGAGCCAATCTGATTTCCTTCTAAAATTAGCATAAAGAACAGGTAAATAAACAACTCATAGACATGCACATAATGCTAGTAAGATTTCAAACTCTCTTTGTTAAGACCACAAAGTTCAGACAAAACTTACCAGATGTGTGCACAACCATACTGCCAAGCTATTACTAGTGGCTGTGTCTAAATATCTGCTTTGGCATGTGGGCTGTATCACAAATATTCATCTACACTTCAGCTGATGTAAGTTAGAGTAGTTTAATTAATTGCTCAGATGACATAACGAGTTGTTTCATATGTCATATTAAAATTATCTAGAAAAATTCAAATGCTCTGAGATTATATATATTGCAATTTATCATGGAATCATAGAAGCATAAAACCATAGAATCATCGAATTATAGAGTCATAGAATCATAGATTGACTTGGGTTGGAAAAGGCCTTAGAGGTCATCTAGTTTCAAGTCCCCTGCTGTGAACAGGAATGCTTTTCACTAAACAATTTAAAATGGAAATGTGAATTTTCCATTATCTATAGATAAGAAAATTACTTTCATATGGGATGGAGAATGAATAAACAGCTTACAATGCCACCAAGAGAATTTGTGCCTTATATTGTGACCAGAAACTGAACTTAAGCCAATTGAGTCTGACTGTTACAGACATTCAAACTGTATTGACATTTTCAGCAGAGCACCTGAAGTTAAAGAAAATAAATAAACTCTTGTTGTACTCTGGGATCCTAAGCCAGAATACTATTCTTAGTTTTGATCATTATATTTTGCAAATTATGTGATCAGAGGAGAATAAATGAGATTGAAGCAAAAAAGATGCTCAGGTTGTCTAAAAGAAATGGAATGCTGCAAGAACAATTTGAGAAAACCAGGATCATTTAAGCTAAAGAAAATAAGATAAAGAATATAGGTAATATTATATAAAAGATTGATATAAAATACAGAGAAAGAATAAAATATCTTCATTTATACAGAGATGGAAAAACATTTTATTTGATGTAGTAAAGACTGAAGTTGAGGTTAAGAATTAAGAAAAATATCCTACAATTACTGAAATAGAACACTTTTAAAGTCTCCAGAATACTAAGATTCAAATAATAATTTAAACAGATATTTTTTAAGAGTGAGGAAAATATTTTTTTTCCCTTGGGACACTGATGTTGCTAAAGTGCTTTCCAGAACTGTTTACTTATGGTATAGAATAAGGATATTTTACAGTAAGGTTTGATATACATTTTCAAGTAGAGTCATGGTGTTAAAAATCTCAACCATTCTAAGATGGACTTTGGCATATCTATGAAAGACATAGTCTGGCTCTTGACTCATGCTCAAAACTATACCCTGCTTTCCAAGCAGCTAATCAAAATTGTTTCACAATTGGTTCTGATATTTACTTTCAGTCAGCTCCAGCTAATGCCGGTTGAAGACAATAAAAAAAAAAATCATACTTTGGTCAGGTTTTGTCCAGCTTCCTCACGTACCTTGCATCTCAAGCAGTTCATTTGAAGTGAGTGTTTAAGTATAGGACTACTCACTCAAGATGTGAATGGTATCATTTGGCCTGAGGATCACTTCAGGTAATAATTTATATGATGAATGAATATGAAACAAGTGAAAGAGGGTCTTGAGGCTACAGAATTTTAAAAGGATTTTGCATGTGTAATGACCATATCCCAGTGAGTTTCAAAGGAACTTCTTTGCTTTAAGTGCCTCTGAGAACCCAATGCCACACGAACTGTGAGAGTTCTGCTGTAAGACACAGGGTGTGTGCAGTTCATCCTCCTCTTTCTTTGGGATCTGCAGATATACAGAGACCAGCTTAATTCCATTTCCAAAATGCACCAAGTTAGTTCAAAGTAATTGCCTTAATACCAGTTTAGAAAGGACTCACATTTCCTAAAACCTTCTAAATTGTAGTGGTAAAATGCAAAGACCTCAAAGCTTCCCACAAAGGGATTTGGAGAATTCCAGAGAACTTTAACAAAATGTTCAGAATATCTTCTCATTTTTAAAATTATTTTTCAAGCGTATTTCCTAATCTGATTTTTTCCCCTAAACATGATAACTTATCAGTTATCACATTATTTGTCTTAATCCCAATAATCAATAGATTTAATTACAAGTTACTTGAAGTCATCTATTTTGACTTAATAAAAATTTCCAGCATTTTTGTGTTAATTTTAGATTTAAGCTGGGAACTACAGAATGCCATCCTCCTACATCATATGTACAAGCAATTTCTTTGTGTTGTGTTTAAACTCTCCATAGAGATTATGTAACACTTTTTTTTTTTTCAAGGAGCATCAAACATTATTCTAGATTAGGCCTTATTCACTTTGATGGGCCTTATTACTTTGATTTGATATCATAACATAACATGGACCTTATGTGTTTTATTTCAGACTGCATGTGATTAAATCTCTTTTGCTCAATGCCTTTAGCAACTGAAGTACAATTGATGTGCTACTGGACAACATCTTCCAGTCCTGCTTCATGCATGAAAAACCCATGTTGTGTGCTCAGATTACTCTATGATGTGAACAGATGTGAGGAGAATTAGAAATTCTACTCAAAAGTACATGCCTTATCTGAAATAAACATTTGTGGACAAAAAAAAACCTAAGAAAGAAAATTCCAAGGTGCCATTGGTTGTTAAATTAAAGAAAAATATATTTGGAAAACTGTCCAAGGAAAATTAAAAATTAGATTTATGTTTTCATTTGTTCATATATGAAACACATAATTCAGAGTGAAGGGGGCTGTGTTGCTGCATAAAACAATGAGGCCATTTTAAATTGAAAACATGAGTTAGTAATTGCTATAGACATTTATAAGCTAATGTGTGAATTCTGCACTGTATTATGGAAGAATGTAGCTAATATTGTGATCAGTGGCTCAAAGACCAAGGGAAGATGAATAATCAGTCGTGACTCCCAGGGGTCAGGAGGCACAGGGACGTTGCAGTGAGTTCAGTGAAGGGCCAGGAGAGTGATTAGGTGATTCAGAGATTGTGACATATGAAGAGATGCTGAGCAAACTGTGGCTTCTCAGCTCAAAAAGAAAGGACTCAGGGGGTTTGGTGGATCTTACCAATGCGTGTAAATACCTGCCTGGAGCAGGGTAAGAAAAATGGCACAGCCAGACTCTTATTGGTGCCCAGGAACAGTACAGGCAGGTAGTATGGGCACAAGTTAAAATATGGGAAAAAAAATTAATTTTTTTCCCATTCAGTGACTTACTGAGTGCTTCATTTCCTTTTTATGTAAGAGGAAAAATGTTTTCATGTATTTGCATCCTTGCAGAGTACAGTGTGCAGGAATTGTAACTTAAACTCAAAACATTTAAAAGTGTGTTTTCGAAGATAACTATTTACAATATAGCTCTCTAAGCTAACACTGCAATGAGTTCTGTCTCTGTGTAAAAGTTGACTCTGTGATGCTTTGAACTTGAAAGCAGGGAGCTTTCAGCTCTTTTCCCTAATTACCTGTTGCTTTTGAGTTTGCAGTGACTGTAATGTTTCTGGAAACATTCTGGAAACATACTTGCTGGAAGTAGTCTAGATTCTATTGTTTACTTGCATTCATGAGGTTTAATAGTGAGCACTGTAGTCTTCCAGCGGTCAGAGAAATAATTTTTGTAACTATGTTTTTTTTTTTATTTTTTATATATTTTTGTTAGCTTTCTTTTTTAACAGCCTGTACCTTGCAGCACTATATGAACACTTCTTTTATACTAGTACACATCTGAAGTGACTGAAAGATGTTTTTCTTTTTATTTACTATATCCACAAGCTATCATTCTAAACATAACCTCTTGCTCCATGCACTTTTCAGTAGTATTTCTCAAATGTTGTCTGAACAGCCTATCACAAAGGCCATCAGCAAAGACATCAACAAAAATTTAGAGCTTTTTAATGAGACACTAGGGTACACTGGAATGGACTCTAAAATGTTTAAATGATAACTATTGAATACTACACTTTTTTAAATACTTCAGTCTTCTAATAAGTCAAGGACAGAAAGAACACTTGTGCATATATTTACAATAGCTGATAGAAAAGATGCTCAGCCCTGACTGAAGTAAATTAATTAGAAACCACATCAATACACTTACAAATATCAGTCCATTAATGCCATTGTGAAAGAAAATGCTTTAAGGCATAGCACTGTAGAAGGAGCTTTTTTTTGTTTTACAAAGGTAGTGAAGAATTTGCTAAGATAGGGCAATAAGTTTCAAATAGAAACCTTTTATAAGCATTTTTTTTTAATTTAGAAAGTTTCATTTTCTGTCTTATGTAGACTGATTTAAATATTACCTATTTAGTTATGTTTCAGAAGAGTGGACTTGCTTATTGGTATATTCAAAACAATGTGATGCCAGGGAAAATTTACCTTTATTCCACAAAGGAAAGCCTTTCACATACACCCATATTATGCATATAGCCATTTAAAGAGGCACAAAGAGCAGAATTCTCTGCTGGATTTATTAAATAAGACCTCAATTCCGGGGAAAGAAAATGCTAACTTTTAAGCAGATTCTTTAATGTAGGCCTATTCCTAATACATGTTAATTTGGACAATGGGTGGTTCATAAAATAACACCTCAACTATTTTAACAAGACAATGTCTTATGTTTCATTTTCATGACTGCTACTAGTTTTTTGCTCCATGTAAAAATTTAACCTTTCAGAAAATATTACTGTACACAGACTCTACCACTAAGAAAAGTGTTAGGCTTGCTCCTGAAAAGGAAATCTCACCAAGATGTGTTCATTGCTGGTGTGAGCTGTAAAAGTGATAAAACCACGCTGTGGTTGTCTGCCTGGCTCCTCCTCTATTGGTTGCCTCCTGCTGGCTGTCCTGGAGGTGGGGGATTGCACAGGGCCCTGGGAAGGTCGTTGTGGTTTCCTCCTGCCCTTGTGCTGCCAGGCTGGCGAGGCTGGTGCCTGGTGCTGACAAGCACACTGGGAAGGAGCCAGGGAGCCTTCTCTCCACTCCACTGGTGCTCTTGGAGGTCTGGCAAAGAGGGTCTCACCTTGAAAAAACAAACGAAGCATTCAATTGTATTTAGTTATTTTAATAAAAGTCTTTTTGGTCTTGTAAAACTGCAGTTGCAATTAGGGATGGAGCTGATGCAAAATCCAGTACCTAGAACAGGGACCACGAAGAGATTCAATAGTAAACATAGATTCTGTGGTAGCAGCTATTCTCCATATGACCTATGTGAAAAAAAATTCTGATCTTTGAGAATAAGAACTGCTACTTTTGACACTCCAATAAAACACATATAATTAAAAAATTATCAAGCATCAGTTCTAGCTCTACCTAAAAGTTGTATCACTGAATTAAATAGTCTTATGATTGTTTTCTGATAACACAAACTTATGACTAGACTGTCACATAAATTAAAAAATAAACCATGTTTATGATGCACTGGATCATCTCTTTTTCAGATGTAAAACAATACCTTGTTTTATAACTTTCAAAAGTCTTATGAAAGTTTATGAGGAGTCAAAATACCAAAATTGGACAAATAAAAAATGAAGATCTCATTCCTCTGAGACAATGAATTTACATTGTAGCTTTAAATTAGAAAAGAACCTTATATTTTAGGTGGCGTGAAAGTAGTATAATTGGAATGAAAGTGATGAAAATTTTGTATGTCTTCTGCCTGTCTGGTACAACTTGGCTTAGTTTCATTTTAGGAATTAATATTTATAATTTCCTTGGAGATCTTTTGCTGAAAGATGCCATGCAGTAGCAATTAACTACCATTGCTGAAATTGTTCTCTTTATGTTTGTCGAATCACATTCTTCTTTGGTTTTCATTCTGAAATAGCCAGTTTAAATGAAGCATACTCAAATTCTTGTCATTAGAAATATCAGAAATATTAGAAAAAATAATTAGAAAAAAATATTAGGAAAAAAAATTAGAAATTTTGTCATCTAAGCCACCATTAAGAGCTCATTAGGGAGATTATTAGGTATTTACTAAACAAAAAAATCAGGCAGTTAGAGATAAGCTACAGTGTTTTCATCTGTCTCAGAGCAGTTGGAACATCAAGGCATTTGACCTCCAGTGGTCGTCTAGCAGATGAAGAAAGGTGATGCAGAGGCAAGGAGGATCCCTAATTAATCCAGTGGCTGCAGGAACTTTTCAAAGCCAGTGAGTTACTGCAGACACTATAAAAGGTATGTTAATTTACCTGTGGATCTCTCTAGTCAGGGTTATTTTCCTGCATTGGACCTCAGAGGGTGACATATTCTTGACTCATGCTATGGTGGCTTAGGTTTAATCACAGTCCAGCTTCTAGATGCTATGTTCCATGAGAATCCAGCAATTAAGCAATGAAACAGATTGGATTTGGGCCTTACCTGTCTCCTTGGCCCCAAGCTGTCTAAGCTCTAGTACACAAATTATATGAAATCCAAGCTAACAAATCGAGCAATCAGGTAGAATATGGTGACTTATTTATAAGCATCAGCAAAACTCCTGAGGGAAACTCTACCCATTAACAGCTATCAGATATAATGTTTTAAGAAAGAGAAGTATAAAATTGCTGAACAGAATAATTCAAATGTTACCATAATTTGCCCTCTGGTGGATATGTGTTGCAAATTATATGAAATTTTATGAATTTGCACAATTTTTCCTCACACTCTCATATCATTGAATGGATGGAATGGATGATGAGTACTTAATGAGCAGCTACTCAAGTTTTTCTTTTTCCCTGTTTGGCCCAAGGATTTATTTACTATGGGAAAGTTAAATCTGCTCAAAAGGCAGAATAATTAATTTTCTCATGATCTCTCACTCTCCAAAGAAGTATCTGAATGCTTTACAGACATAGGTTTTGGCACAATCTGGTCAGGTTTTTAATACCCTGCCTACTTAAAGATGGTCTTGAGAAGAAGAATTCTCTGGAAAAAATACACTGTATTACTTTAAATTTGACATGACCATGCACCTGGCTTGGGACAATTGCTGACACACCTGCAGGATGGATGGAGAAGTGATTGAGAGCAGCCCTGTGGAAAAGGGCTTGAGGGTGATGAAAAACTCAACAAGAGCCAGTACTGTGGGCACAGCAAGGCAACGGAATCTGGGCTGCATCAAAAAGATTCCAGTCAGAAGGGCAAGGGAGGGGATTCTGCCCCTCTGCTCTGCTCTTGTGAGACCCTACCTGGAATAGTGCATCCAGCTCTGGTGCCACCAAAACGGTAATGACATGGAACAGTTGGAGCAAGTCCAGAGGAAGCCACCAAGTTGATAAAGGGACTGGAGCATCTCCCTTATGAAATCAAACTGAGAAAGTTGTTCAACCTGGAGAAGATAATTGGAAAAGAAGGTTGTGTGGAGACCTCATAGCAACCTTCCAGTGTCTGAAGGGACTTGCAAGGAGGTTGGAGAAGGACTCTTTGTCAGGAACTGTAATGGTAAGACAAGGAGGAATAACTTCAAGTTGAAAAAGAGTAGATTTGGATTAGATCTTGGGAAGCAATTCTTTGCTGTGAGGGTGGTGGTGGAACAGTTTACCTAGAGAAGCCTCATCCCTGGAAGTGTTCAAGGCCAGGTTGGATGGGGCTTTGAGCAGTCTGGTCTAGTGAGAGCTGTTGTTTCCCAAGGCAAGGAAAAGAGAGTGCACAAATTTTCAGTTTTCATAGTGAAATCTCTAAAAATAAAAAAATCTTGAAAAGGTGAAACGCATGAAGGCATTCCCTTGACAAAAAGATTCTCAGTGAATGAAGCAAGTGTCAGGAAAATTTAAAAAAAAGGAAATGCAATCAGTCTTCCTATTGATTTATATTTATCTTTATCTAGTTCTTTATAAAATCTAAATTTAAATCCATATAGCATCTACTGCTACAATTTCCATCCACTGGAAATTAAAATCTGGTTGTTTATCTCATGCTGAATTACTCTATTTACAGATACTTCATTTATGATTAATCAGAAATTTCAATTGCATATGCTAGGTAAATTCATTAATAATGCACATGATGGAGCCCACTAATCCCAGCCCACAGCTTTTAATGACCTCAAATTCCCTCGCTGTGTATGTGCAGATATTTTGCTTCCAAAGAGCATGGTTTTTACCTCACTTCCTACTCAACATTGCAACTGGCTACTCAATTCCTAATTATTATTAGGAATCAGTTTACCCTGAGGGAAATATGCAACAAAACAAAAGCTACTGATTGAACGTGTCTCATTAAAGTCACATTAGTTTCAATATTTGAGAGAATAATTCAAGACCATAAATAACTCATTAAACTAGCCACATCATCTTCTTCCTCTCATGTGCATGTAAGAATATATCTATTCTTGTGCCTTAGCCACCATCAAAGCACAGTCATTAAATTAACTTTTTCATACTGATTTCTTGAGAACTAAAATCATAGACATAAATTAAAATAGGCCTAACCTAGAAGGAAAAACTTATTTGTGAAAAAAATTTTAAAGGATTAACAAAAATACCTTATTTAAGTTGCACAAGTTCTCTTCAATAAATACCAGGTTTGATCACAGAATGGTTGGGGAGAGAAGGCACCTCTGGGGATCATTTATTGAACACCTAAGGTAAAGGAATGACCATGTACTTCTAAATCCACCACTTGACTGAACATCTTGGTAGTTAGTACACAGAAACATAAAAATAGCAAAATCTTTAAATTCAGCAAAATCCACCACTTGACTGAACATCTTGGTAGTTAGTACACAGAAACATAAAAATAGCAAAATCTTTAAATTCAGCAATCTTCAACTTCTATGGAAGTCCAAAGTTAGAGAAGTTTTCCAAGACAGGCTGTAGGAAACATGCTTAAAAGCAAGATTCCAGATGCCAGTGTGAAGACTGTCTGTAGAAATAAGCAGAAAATGTTGAAAAGGATCATGCAGTTTGTGTGTATGTAGTTATTCTTTGGTATTCCGAATCACAGAATTGGTCAGGTTGGAAGGGTAGATGCAGGGCAGGTAAGATTTGTCAGATATGGCCCACATTTTTAGGTATTACAGTGGTTTTAAGCATAAAGCAGGTATTACAGTGGTTTTAAGCATAAAGCTATACAAAGTAGACTGCACACTGTAGTCTACAGTAGAATGTTCAGTAGACTGAACATTCATGGTTGCAGAGAAGAGGATGCTGCCTTTGCTAGTATCAGCCTGGCTGCCTGGGACAGCAGGAGATGAAGTGCTCAAAACACCCACGAGGATCCAGAATGTCAGTGCAGTGTCTGCTCAGCTATTCTCCACCCAGTTCAGGGTTATCTCTGCAAAAAAACCCTTCCTCTTTCAGGCACAGATCTAGTTACTTCTACATTGCTGGACACAGAAAGGAGGAAAATGACCAATTACTTCTGGAGCCCTTGGGAGGAGCAGAGGCTCACTAATATCCCTGTGCACCTCTGAGAGTGACAGTCCACTTTATAAGCTTCAACACTGAATAGCTGCTATGGGTATTTTTTTTTCTCTCTGTGTGAACATAAGCACTGGCTGGTTCCAAGCAAGGAACTGAAGAATTACATCTATTCGCTGTCACTATATATTTTGTATAGCTCCCAGGAAAGACTTTAATTTGCAACACACAGGCAATCATTTTTGTCAAGTGGCCTTATTATGATTATTACTTGTTGTATGTGGTTCTCGACACATTTATGGGAAGATCTGAGCCAGCTTAAATGACCTTGCAGTATACAGGATCACATCCAGAGAAGAAAGTCTTTTTCCTTTTTGAGGAGTGGCTTAGATATTTCTGAGCAATTAATTACAGGCATATACATTTGCAGTGAAGCTTCTGCTTTTATCAATCAAGTTTAGGCACTTCACTGAAATAAATTAGAAAAGTTTTTCAATGTTTTTATTATGGTTTTTGTATGTTTACTAAGGCTACATTTTAATTGTAAATTCTTAATTAATATTGCCTTTTATTTTATTAATAAAAACATCTTAATATTTTATTAATAGTCGGCAAACAAATAATGATTACTTTCAGGCTAATAACAGAAAAACAGTGCCAAAATAACATAAGAATGATAAATACAGGAAACTCAAGGCACTCTAAAGAGTACAATGCCTTTTGAATTCTTATTATATCCTACAGTCAGCTGTTTTCAAAAGGTCTTGACTGGAATCCTAAAAATGTTGCAGCAGTATAGCCTAAAATTGCAAATATGAATATGAAAATAATACAGGAACTGGAAGAAACTTTGTGCACATTAGTGTACTTAAAGGAAACTGTGCTTCCATTTATGATCTTAGCAAGCACAAAAATTCATTTGTATTTATCGCACTTCAGAAAGCACGTCCCCTTAGTGGCAGCAAGGCTCAATGGGAGAATTCATGGTTTAATAGCATAATATGCTAATAGCAACACCTATACATGGCTGAGTCTGTAATTGTGTCCCTCTGGATATGGGACCTCATCTGAACATGTTCAAATTGTCCTAGACTGCAAATGCCTGGAGCTATTCCAAGCTCATTCCATTTCATAGATGCTCTAAAAATAAACTCAAGAGTTTTGCACTTCATTCATTTAAAAGCACTTACAAGAGCTGTGCTCAGATTGGGGATTTAGTGAAGTCCAGTGTAGTTCCTTTCCAGGGAGCTTCTAGGTGCAATTCAGGAAGGAGGCAATTAACTACCTACAGAGTACATTCAGAGTGCAGTGAAACTTTCTTACAAACACACATAATCCACAGGACCTCAGTGCTTTGCACGGAGGGCATCACCACCCTGTGATGTCCATCTCACATGAAGAACACACCTAGGAATAGCTTACTGCTATTGCTATTTTAACATCTCAATTCTCTGCATTTGTAGCAATGTCTGAGGGTTACCAGCTAAGTAGTTATGCTCTGGTTGGCATATTAAGATTATATCTATTAAAAAATTGTTCCCCAAAGAGGTCTGAGACAAAAGAGAACATGTGAATACAGGAACGAGGGAGGAGCAGCTCTGGATACTGGATTGACTGCCGTGTCTCCTCAGGTGCAATGACAGCACACCTGTAACACAGCCATTAATTTTAAGAAGCTTAATTTTCATATCAGTTGTTTCTATGGCTTTTGAGTTGTTTGATACCTGTAAAAGCAACATACAGTGTAGTGGGCTTCAGTAGCTGAATGGTTAAAGTGCTTAAAATGTTATCTAAAATATTACTTAATAGAAATGTTGCAGTAGTTCCCAATTTTTTTTTTCTTAGCTTTCTACAAAAATAAATTAATTCATTGAAATCCACTTTGGAGAGACTCTCACTTTTTCTCATACTTGAGAAACAATTTATGAAGGAACAGGAAAGCACCAATCTTCTCAAACCAGAACAGCAGAGATAAACACTTGATGCACTCTGATACACAGAGATAATGCAGGCTCAAGAGGTACAATATTGGCCATCTAGGTCTCTGAAGTGTGGCATTTTCAGCTTGAAAAGTAACATCTTCAACTTCTTCCAAGAAACTAAAGAAAAAGAGTTTGAAAAGGGGAAAAAAATACGGAGGAAAAACCCTGCAATGGAAATTGCTTCTTCTGCCTTAATATATAAAAAGCTGGTTTCCTATCAGTTGCAGAGGAGCAAATCTCTGAAATTGCAAGACTCTTTAACTGACAGCAAAAAATAGTTTTATTTTTTATTGTAGCCACCTTGCAACAAGCACTGTCCTTTAGAAACAAACCTTTGAAATTGAATGTTCTCTTGCTGCTTTTTATCAGAGAAGAGCAGCCTGTCAGAGTTCTTTGCAGTTTCCCAGGGGTGTCTGCAGACATTAAAAGAGATGAGCAGGTCAAGGCACACTAAAACATGAGAAAATCCCAGAGAGATCACACCCAGAATTTACCTCTAATGTCCTCTTCAGGCAAATGTTCTTGCATATATTCAACTTCATGCACACCTGCCAATAAGTTTGCAGATTAATATATATATATTTATATTTCAGGGATGAATAGTAAATCATACAAGATAAGATAGCCTGGAAGTACAACCACATCAAGAATTTCTTAGTATTGCTGCTTGCAGGTAGAACACACAAGTAGAAAATGAAATACCACTTACAAGGGGAAGAAGTAGGACCATATAATTGTTAAAGCTATATTTGCAAGTGTTTAATATTTGGATTTTTAAGCCTTAATTTCCCTGGACATATTTAAATGGGCCTGTTTCTATGCAGTTCTTTATAAATTGTTTTGACTTCTAGCATTTTCAAAAGGGCTTAGGCAGTACAGGACTCTTAGATTGGAAACAGACTTAAACTTAGAAGAAAATGCATAGATGCCTAAAAGATTATAATTTTTGTCAGAACCATTACATTGAGGTCATTAGTGTAAGTGACATAGGAAAGAGTAACCACAAAAGCTATGTTCAGCCTAGCTCATTTCCCCAGTCACTCTACATAGTCCATGGGATAGAAAAGTTTTCTGAACCATGATTAGGGACAAGCAATATTCTGTATTAAGGGATGTAGTGACATCCCCCAGCCTCAGTTCTGGGGTGAGACCAGGCACCCCACTCCACCTCTGGATTTCCCTGAGAAGTATGCAACTCAAGATGTTGAAAGGTTACAAAGGCTCAAAAGGAGAAGGGAATCAGGAGGATTGGAGTAGGTGAGAAATACTTTAGATTGTGAATGGTGATAATTGTGGCAGATAATTGTGTTTATGTGTGAATGACTGAAACAGAATGTTTGAACTCCCAAGCACAATCCTACTGTCTGCTACCTGCAACAGGTACAGATTGGTTGTGAATTTTGGCAAGATCTGGAACTAAAAGAAGTGACAGACACTGAATCATGGTTAATACTGGACATGAGGCAGAACCTCCAATTTGGATACATTGCACATCTACAGAGTGTTCAAATTGAATAAAGCAAGCTGTAAAATGTAAAAACAAGCTAGAAAACTTCATGGCACATAGCTGACATGACTCTGCCCAGCTTTCCCAGCAATGGAAAGTGAAGGCTTGAGTGAATGTGGCTTTGGAAAATCTGTGTGTGTGAAATAATCAAAAGGGATAAAAGCCATAAGCTTGAAAGGTCTTAAGTAAATCCCAGTATTCAAATCCATGCAGGATTTTATTCAGTTCATCGCACCCATGACAAGGGTTCAACATGAGGAACTATGCAGTATCAACAAGCCTCTCAATCATATTCTGAAAAGAGTTTTCAGTCTTGATGGGTGATAAGGGGGCCCAGCAAAGTTCACCTTTGCTCATGTCAGTAATGTTCTGCACTCAGTGGAATAAGCAGGAGGGAAAGCCCATCATGCTGAGAAATGCAGTGACATATTCATAACAAATTCATAGCAAATAATATTTCATAACAAAATTTGCAACAGAGTCTTAAATAGTGTTAGATCTAGTTTTGATATTGGCACACATGAATACATACGTTGTCATTATTTTGGTTAGTGATGCTATTTTAGGTTTAATTGCATTCAGCTGCAGAAAAAAAACCAAACCCAAACCAGTGGATTCCCTTGGTGTGGAATAGACATCAAGTATAAGCAACAGGAAGAGTTTCAGTTTCATATTCTTGTTTTGGTAGGGTGATTTGGATTCTTTGGTTTTGGGTTTGGTTTGGGTTTTTTTGAGGTGGTCTGGCTATAATTTTTATTTGAAGTTTGCCAGGTTGAACTACTCCTAAACCAAAATGCTATTAAAGAAAGGATCAGATTTTGAGACGCAAAACTATCACCTTTTGAACAGTTCTGCTGCTCTCTTTAGCTAATCCTCTGAGAATTCTACCCTGTATATGGCTTCCATAATTGCAATGTTCAGTCATCTCAAAGGCATTATTTCTGTCTTACTGGCTGAAATTATGCCTCCTATTCGTATCTGATAATGGTTCTGATTTTGAATCATACAGTTCAGACACTTCACAGTAGTAGCAGCAAGGGCAGAACATTTTAATTATTTTGCCATGCCTTTGTTGCTGGCGTCATTTTATCTTTCATCCCTACATGCTGTTTTCCTACATGCACATCTCATAATCAGCACTCAGAACTAGAAATAAGGGAACAACCATAGAATGGAAGTCAGGTTAAAGTCCTGTGTTTTAACCTAAGTGTTTTCTTGTTACCAAACCCACTTCAATGAAGTCTTAAATTTTGCCAGTCATTCATTTGGGTCTATAGCCTCTAAATTACAATGGATTTATGCCTGATGCAGTCCATAAGAAGCAAAAGAGATGCTAATTCATCCAAGGTTGGCTACTATTCCTGTTTTACATCCCTGGTATGATTTTCTCTTTATTTTAGTGAAGTGTATATACTTTAAATTAATAATTTGGCTTTAGACTCCATAAAAAATGCACACAATAATTTCTGTGTCTTGTATGGCTAAAAAAGAGTTAAAACCACCTGATAAATTAAATTTGTGTGCATATGAGAAATGCTACAAACCTGCTAAGAGTGTATATATATTTATATATATCTTTCCAGGACAAAAACTTGTGTTTAAATGGTCCAGGGAAGGTAACTCCAGGTAGCTTGATCCATGGTCTTAGGAACCTAATCAAAAGCTTTTCCTAATTCTTAGATTGAATCTTTATTAAACTTAGATCAAACCATTATTGAACTTAGATCAATTTCTTCCCTAGAATCTTTAAAGAATGACTGACACCTGCTTTTTACACGCTAGATTGCTATCTCTTCTTCCAGCTTTTTCCCCTGTTTTTTGCTTTTAAATCATTATATTTTTATAGAAAGAAATCTATTCTATAACTTTTATGTATTTTTTTACTCTAGGATGCATCATTCATTTACATATTTTTTAAAGTTGCTAGAGTTAGACACTTATTATAACAGTTGTCTGACCCGTTTCTAAGGAATTTATGTTACCTCTTTCACAATCTACCCCAATATCAGATTTTTATTCATCTAGAATGAGGCTTTTCCTTTTTGGCAATAGCTTTCTAACATTAACTGCTATTTTGCTACCTACCTGCTTTAAGATCCAGATCCTTTCTTTTCTCTGTTTTATAGTATTTTCTCTTTTGTGTTTGTATGTTTTATTTCTCCTTCCTACTGGAAAAATTCTTGTATTTTCTTTGTTTATTTAATTTTCTTGATTTTGGACTCAATTTCCTGAGTGGCTGTGGTTTTTTTTTTCCTCTGACCGTTCCTCCTGATCTCCTTGCATGAAACACTGCCAAAATATTACAAGGGTGGAGAGAAATCTGCACAAAAGTCAACTGACAGTGTTTTTACACACTTTACCTACCTGGATGTAGCCATGTTATTCCTTGAGAGAATTCCCAGGAGGAGATGAACACATACAGGTACACACATGATGTTTATAATCTCAGACCATTTTTATGCATGAAGCTCAAAGGAATTTAGTTCCACTCATCACTCTGCTTTGCACTTATGTGCTTACACTGTGCAGAAAACAACTTTCTGTCATAACTAACAAATGCCACACTGCTGCATCTGATCTCCTTGTTCTGAACACTGTTAAATACATATTTTGGCTTGACTCTGGTGTAGCCATGAGCTTTCTCTGCTGAGTCACTTATTGTTTTATTGTCTTGTTAGTTTTCAGTTCAGTTTATGGTGGCAACAGCTTGTACAACCTCTGGTTCATGCTTATATGATCAGAGTGAGGGAAGCCAAATGCTCAGAGGTAAAACATCATGCAGAGGATCTTCCTGCTGTTCTTCAGTGCTGTGGGTTGGAGACTCAGTATAGGCATAGGTATAGATTGCCACTATCAAGTGCTGTCTAAAAGTCAAAAGTGTTAAGCTAGCAATTCTTGCATGTGTATAGTCTTTGTAATAACAAAAGTCAAAACTAATATGCGGCAATATGAGGTTGTATAGACAATATAATTGGTCTAAAGCTGATTTAAATTTAATCTTCAAGTCAAAAGCATGAAATCTATCTCTCCTAAAAGTTTAATTAACACATATCTGAAATATTTTATACTGACCAAAGTAGATAGAACCCATTAATTGATTTTGCTGGAAAAAATCCAACTCATATCACTTGGGAAATCTGCCCTCTCAAAAAGACTGAATATCTGAGAGGTATTAATGCCTACTAAAATTAATGGGAACTGCTGATGTTCTTGGAAACAAACCCTGTAAAGTTGTATTGTCTTAACTTACTGGGTTTTTTTTTTTATTATTTAATGTGTTCTCTATTCTTATCATAAGGTCCAGTAGAAGGGCAAAATCCTGCAACACAGCAAAATTTCATCTTCAAGTGACAACTACTTTAGTCACAACTATTTTTCCTCTCGTAGAGTTATTCTACAATGTACTGAACATTGTCAGTGAACTGGGAATGGATTGTGAAGTATTACCAGAGAAATATTTTCAACATTGCCTTTTATAGTATTTGATGCATGCTATGAAAGACACCTGATTTTACTAAAGTTGGAAAAAGAACTTGGATTCTTATTCCAGGAGAGAATGTTAACACCAGTAATGAGCTATTCTTCTAAAGTCTCTTGAAGTAGTGCATTTGCATATCTTCCAATGTCAATCATTATCTAGTGGTTGGGAAGAGAAAGCCTGAACTAAGATGAAAATCTCAGGATAATATTTATGTGCCTATATGTGGGACTAGTTGTGAGTGAACAGAGCATGGCCCTTCCAGGGAATGGATCATTCACTCATGCAGATTATTAGGGGAACACTTCAGGAGCAGCTGCCCAGACATCAGTGTCTTCCAGTGTCCTTGACAGGTGACCAAATAGCTGTTACATCTCTAGTGCACAGCAGTGTCAGCTCAGCCTAGCTCTTACCACAGGCACAGGCTGATACAGAATTAAAAAAAGGCTTTTCCCATTTAAGGCAAATTTCATTCTCCTCTGATCAGCAGCAAAGGGAGCAGTCAGTGTTCAACAGACCTTTGAGTTTTAGAGGTAAAGACCTTCCTCTGGCCTTATGCAGCTTATCTTGGATTCCATATATTAGTACTTAAAAGTCCATTAATCCTAACTGAACGTGCTTTGCCAGAAACTTTGAAATAAAAAGGCAGCATAACTGCTGAACAAAACAGAGGGCACAGACTTCTTACCTGATATTCCCCCTGACATTTCAGCATCCAGCCTCTCTCAAACCATGTAGCTGCAGCAGCAGAGATAGGGAGATATGGAGTGACTGAGTCACTTCTGACATTTATTTTGAGTCATGGAAATAATATTATGCATTTACAGTGCAGTAATTTTTCAAATTGAATTTATCCCTGTGGACTTCTCCAGCATTCTCCTTATCAGGTGATAAGACTGAGTTTTGTTCACATTTATTTTCCAGCCATGCTTCACAACCTCTTGAAAGTTTCCCATTCAGGAGGAAGAGTTTCGTTAGGGCACATGGACCAGTCAATCTATCCATGCCAGTGGATTGCAGGAAAGGCCAGTAAATGGTTGAAGTCACTGGTGCTCTGGCCCAGCACTCCACCACTGAAGAGAGCAAACATTGTTAATGCATTAAATTTCACTTAGTACTGGAATAAGTGCTTATATACTATGTGAGGAAATACCAACCCACTAATAAAAAAAAAAAAAAGGTTTACATTTCTTCAAATTGTCAGCTGGTTTTCACACTGAGTAATTTTCTTCTGTTAATCCAACAGACTCTACCATCACTAGGCAACTGATTTCTCCAGCTAGTGTTTTTCTGTAACTGCTCTGAATTAATTCTGCTCATCAATTTACAAATTCCAAATATGAAAGAAGATGCCCCAATTATATGAAGATTTGCACAAAAACTTGAGCTACACAAAATGCATTCTGTAGAATATATAACCTAATATAACACAATCACAATATATTGCAGCCACTGAAGTAACAAGAGTTTTGATTTCACATGCAAAGAAGCTGTGAAAGTCTTATTAAATAGAGACTTGCTGCAGTTTCTTAGTGTCTTCCTTATTGATTGACTTCCACAGCATCTCTCAAGTCTTAGAGCAAGAGTTGTGATATTGAATTTTTGTTAGAGTTCTTTCTCAATAATTTAATCTGTTTTTTCTTCCATTACCATTTTCTGTGTCAGGTTCTAATTTTTAGATTTTTAAATTTTTAAAATTTTTATTTACAGCAAACCTTCGATTATCTCCTATAGCAGCTGTGTGCTATGACAAAAGGCATAAAAACAGAAATCTATATAGCATTATGTTACCCACTCTAGCTTATGTAAAACTCATACTAAATGAGGCAAATTATCTACTTTTTGGACTAAAGTTTTACAAATGTTTTGCTGTCTTGATGTTAAAGTTAAATAAACTAATAAATTAAAAGACCACTACATTTCTGGCCAATACAGCAAATATCTAGAAAATATCTTGCACTTGAAAATTTTTTTAATGTCTTGATTGAACCAAAATTCTTATGATTTATAGATTAAAAATGAATTATTCTGAAATAAAAATGTAAATAAAAAATGTATTTGTGAGACAAGGTATAGATTTCCACTACTTTAATATATCAACTGAATGTCTCATGTCACAGTGGACAAATGAGTCCACCCAGCTCCTGTAAGAGCAGAAGGCACCCCATGACTACTTTGCCTCTGGTCTAGTTTTGCAGGTAAACTTCTGTTGTCCTTCCTATAAAGTGTATATGCAACGAGATTTGGGCTACATTTCCAATTTATAAGCTTATTCTTTGTCAAATTGTATAGGTCCTGTAAATAGACACTGTTACAGTACACCCTTTGACACAGCAGACTACAGACACTCTTTCAGCAGATGGAGTAGATTAGCTGACAGAGCAGCCAAGGGGGCACAGGGCCTCTAATATCCTCTGAGATCTCTTTTAATGAGCCTTTGACAGTTTCTTTATATGTGAAATGAGAGCTCTTACTGCTTTTCCTGCCCAGCTGTACTACCAGAGTGAATGTTGGATTACTCTTATGGTTTTTGTGCTAGTCTTTCTATGAAAGTTTTCTCATTTGAACATCCTTGACCATATGGGTCTAAACCTGATTTCATGTACTGAAACTGTGTCTGCGTTTCACATACATTAAAACAAAAATTATTGAGACAATAATGTTTTGTCTACAGGATAAATGATCTTCTGTATCATAGTGAAAACTGTTTTTCTTTCCAGTGTTAATCCAGGGAGCCCTCCTTGTTTGCCACAATGCTCTCCCCAGAGAGACCATTTTTTACCATCCCACCAGATGTGAGATGTCAGCAAGGAGCACAGTGCCCCTTTGCTCTGGCTGGTTCTTTCCTGCCCAGTGGCCAGCAGACTGCTGACACACACAGTGCACAGCAGCTCTCCTCTGCCTGGTTTTCCTTCAGGGTGAACTGGACTGGGTCAGTGCCATCTCTGCAGCAACCCGTTCTGGGGAGGTTTGCAGAATGGACATTTTCATGGAGACCACCACACATGTCTCATTTTAATGACCCTTGGGGGTCCACTATGAACTCTGGGTTTCATAGAAGAGTCTAACGATTTTTATAACTTTTACAAAACAGCTAGAAGAATATAGCATTAACCTAGCAGATCTAGGTGAGTCAGAAGGCACTTAAGGCCTAATCTGGGGGGAAAACAGCAGCTATGATGTTAAAAGATGGGTGCTCTTTCCTACTTGTATCTTTACCACAATATGGAAAAGGAAGGATTCCTTTTCTGTCTGGTGAAAGAATAAGGCAGATTTTGTAGCACAGGAATTAGGGAATTCATCTAAGAGAAATTAATTTTGAAATATGATTCTTGTCTCGAGGTTTAGGATTATTTAATATATAAATCAGAACTTCTTATAAAGATAATATCCAAAGATTTATATATATTAATAGAGTTAACTAAACAGCACACAAAAAAAAATATAACCTTTCAGAAGTCCCATTCTCTTTTTTTTTTTTTCATAACTATATAAATCTTATGCTGCAGAACAGTTCAGCTTTCAACGATGGTGTGCAGCTTGTTCTCGGCTGTAGCCATGCGACTAAAAAATTTTGGACATGTGGCTCTTTGTATTTTGAATTTCTCAAGCTTAAGGGAAAATGAACCTGGAGAGTGGGTTTGAATTTTCTATCCATAAAGTTAAATTTTCTGTGGTATTTCAGGGTACCTGAAGACCCTTTGAAAGGATAAATGAATATCACACAGTCTGTACTGGAGACCTGTAACTCGCTGAGTTAGCGCCTGAAGGTCAGGCAGGACACTGTGCTAGACAATAATCCAATCCCATCTGTGGGCCAACTACTTTTAAAATGAAAAAGTTCATCTTCCTTATTGAGTCCTCCACAGGGTCTGCTGCAAAGTGCTTCATCTTACACACATTCTTTGCACACCTACCAAGATGACTCTGTCTTGCTCTTGGACTGAATTTGTTGATATGCCTAATATCCAACAAGTCTTCTTATCTGCTTGTTTGTTATGGTTTCTTTGTGTTTGGTTTGTTTCCCTGCTTCTGCCACCTATATTCTCTCAAATATCTTAGTCAAATACTCAGAGGCACTCAAAATGTTAATCTAACACAAAGTTTTGATAATGCAATTTTTACCTGTGATTCAGGGATCATTGGAAAAAACAAACAAAACCCTCACTGTGCTAGAAGTGAAATTATATTGCCTCCTTTTAGACAAAACCATGAAAGTCCAAGTTCTATGGCTCTGATGGCTAATCTATAATAGAAACTGAACGCTCCAGGCTCCTAGTAAAGTTACAGTCACAGGGCTGCACCTTCTCTTTAAAGTTCTTTTACCACCTTGTACTTTTCCTAAGTCCTTTTGATTAGATTGGAGCACAAATGTCACAATTCTGATTTTTGCTACTGAACTATGTACTGAACTAAACCAGTTTCTTAATTTATGTTGTTAAACATTTTGTGAGGAAATCGCCTATTGTGTTTTGCTGTGGTTTTCATCGATGTAATGTAACTCAGCTTTCTCTAAGATTAAAATCAAAGATGAATAACTTTGGGCTCAGCTAGAGCAAGCCATTTGCTAATTCATCTGAGATCAATAATGCTTGAATGAATAATTTAGTAAAGCACTGTGCATCCTTTTCAGCTGCTTTATTTTTTTCCACAAATTACACTTATTTGCAAAAAATATACAGCATTTAGAGAGGTAAATGGAAAATAAAGACTTTCTTTCTCTTTATTTTCCTTTATTTTTTTTTCTTAGTAAGCAGAAAATTAATTTGTATTTTTTTAATTCTGAATACCTGACTGAAAAATCTTTCAGGAATTTAAAATCTCAATATGAGCTTTTATTAAAGCACTTTTTGGACTTTCTTTTTATTTTTTTTCTTGATGATTGCTTCTATGATGCTCGTTGCAGTCCTGTGCAAATAAGTGACTATGAACAGAAAATGTAGTGTTGAAAAACAAACAATGTTTTATATGTGCATGGTAAGTGGTACACCACTGTAACAGTTGTCAGACAGATTGATCTTCTGTAGCGAGTCCAAAATGCCTGAAAGAAACTGAACACATGCAAAACAGTTAGGCCAGTGACCTAAATTAAAAGGCACAGGTCATTCCAGGTATTTGGGTGTGATGCCTGGGTTCAGAATCATTTAAGACTGAAAAGATCAAATAATGGGATCAAATAGGAAAGTGTCTCCAGTGAAACCTTTTTCCCACAGGGTGATTAATGCACTTTTAAGGGAGGGTTCTAGGAAGGGAGATATGGATTAGGATGAGTTTTAACTCAGGAGTGAATTTAAATTATATTACCAAAATTATGTTTCTATGTTTTCTTCTAATGATTAGTCTGTGGGCCAAAAAGGTGGGGTGAGGGGGGACAAAAGGCCAAACGTACTATGAATTTTGGAAAGAGCTTCAGGTAACCAATGAATGAATGGATGGAGACATTAATTCACGCAGAGTTTTAGCTGTTTTTATTCTAAGACAGATATTTCAGAAGCTTTACTGTATAAATGATTTAAGAAAATTCCTGCTAATGTCACTTCTTCACTGCTTGCCTTGCAGTTATTTTGATGACTTCTTAAGGATATACTTTCAGATTCATGAGATAATGCAAGTCTCACAACTTTCATCCTCACTTTAAAGGGAGAAGATATACCTTCTAATGCTTATGGCTGCAGATAATAAGTAGAAAGCTGTTCTGTGCATTTCTTTGATGCACAGAACCTAAAAATCTCTTTTTTATTGCCACATTTTTAAAAGAAATCCTTTGGGAAATGCAGAAAAGTGATATACTAGGATTGCCATTTGGGATGCTATGGGACATTAAAAAAAAACCAACAAACCCACAAAGGAGATTTGTCTCTCTCTGGACCTGAATGCTGGACAGTGTTACCTTAGGACATCCTAGATAGCACTTGGCTACTAGCCCTAGGCAAATGAAGTGAGTCCATCAAACAGTGTAGTTAGGTTGACATATGCTCTGATCTGTTGGGTTAACTGCTTAAAGTGATGTATTGGTTTTTTGCCCTCCTTTAAAAAAAAGAGAAATCTGACTGAGGATTGCTTACTTCACTCTGGCAGTAGTATCTAGGACCATAATACCTGTGTCCCTTCTGGATCTAGACCATGGATATGTAAAGGAGAGAATCATCAATGGACAACAGACACCCTATATTGGTGTGAATAGATTTCACAGTAATTCACAGTATTTTGTAACTTATGACATATTAGAATCTGAAAACTTTGCCTTTTCACCCATGGTTAAAAAATAGGATGAACTAGGATCTAGTATCCAATGTTAATGTTATACTTTGCCTCTATTAAGTGGAAGGTTATTGATTTGAATAATTGCATTGCATGATGTGTCATTACCTTGTGTCAGTGAATTAATGCAAACAAAATACCTGGGAAGAGAAAATTAGTTTGTTAATACTGCTGATAGTCATAACAATGTATTGATTACATATTAACACAATAAGCTATATAGTTATATGCAGTATATTAATTCTACATTGATATCCATAAATATTTTTAATATTGTGTCTAATTGTCCAATTATACTTTCTGTTTGGAATCAGACTATAAATTTCACCAGTAAAGAAACGTGTATAGTCTCTTTCATTTACATGTCTGTGCATTTATTTTCTTTTGCAATACAGAAATTTCAAAGTCAAGCTGTCCCTGTAGCTGATCCTACTGGGTACATGCTGAGCAGAACTTGTATCTACAAGGGAAATTTTGCCTTGGGGTCTTCATGAACATAATGCAACTGAACTGTGTTGCTGGCAAATTATGTGTAAGCAATTTCATTTTAAACTGTGCATTACCCTTTGTATGTTAGCGATATCCTCTCTTCCTTTATTTATTCGTGTTAGACTTCCTCAGGTGAATATCTTAAAACACATTTCATTTCAAAACTGAGGTTTGTTGTGAAATAATGACAAAAAAATACCCACAACATGTCTGTGGTGGCGATTTGAAGCCAGTCACTATGCAGCATTTCTTCAGAGATCTACAGACATAATTGTACAGAAATCAGCACTGGACAGTGTAATTTGGAGGCATTTTCATGTCTCAGGTGATTCAAGTTTTTGGTGCCAAATTGTTTTCTGTGTGAAGAATTCCTCCCCCAGCTGCAGCACTGTCAACAGCCCTATTTGTCAGTCTGACTGAGGTATTTACAAATTATTTTAGATTTGCACATTAACATGATGCAGAATAACCTTTTACATCCAGTATCAAGAGATATATTCTGAACACAAACATCTAATAAATGCATCAAGGCACTTCTCATGCGTCCCTTGGCAATACAGGTGATGCCAGATAGAACAGCTCCATTGGGGTAGCTGTAATCTTTCCATCTCTGGTTTAAAAGCCTCTATTTCTACAGCCTGCAAAAGTCAGATACTAACCAATACATACTGATAGATTTATTTAGGCAGACATCATAAGTGTCTTGTTAAGTTAGAAAAAAAAAAAAAAAACAGAAATCACTGGGGAAATAACTCTTACAGCTAGTACTAAAAAAATAGACCAGAATGACTATTGTGGAAAGATTCTCACATTTGTGATAAGCAACCTAGCTTGGATTACAGAAATTGTCTTTCTGTGCAACATCAAGCTAAGAATATGGCTAATTTACTTTGCTTCTTGTCAAGATATACCAAATTTTTTGGTGTGCTTGATTACCACCATTTAGCCTTCTACCATGAAGCTAAGTAGGTCATCCCTGCACTGAACTGAAACTACTACAGTATTAGAACAACTCAGGCAAGGAAATTCTTCCTAGAATTGCTGCTTGGATTTTTGTTTGTTTGGTTTTTTTTCCTCCATTTCTAGTAGTTGTTTTAAAAAAATCTCATATTTTTCTTTGACATCTTTATACCTTAAGACTGACATATGGAATGGTTAAGTGACTATAGCAAATTTACTTATGGATTACTATATCCATGGTAAGAACAAATTTATCTCTATGTGGTTAAATACTATTTTACTTTTATGTTAATTATTTAATATGAAGCAGAGGGAGGACATCAGTAGCATTTCATCTGATTTAACTGTCTAGTAACAGACTCTCTGAGAGTTTTTTACATAAAGTATGCCATAATTTTACAGTGTCATGTGTATTCCATGAGAGTTTAGCAACACCTGGAAGCAAAGAATTAAGATGTTAAGATGTGTTCTGAATACAATTACAAGGCCTCAACCACTATATTTTGGGAGCAAAATTACTTGAAGGATTATCAAAGGAAAGCTACATTAACTTGCAGCTCAAACCTGAGAAGTTCACTGCAACTTGCAACCTAAAACAATGAATGTCAGTAAAACCAGTATGACAGAGAGACAAATGGGATAAATTTCAATTAAACTGATTTTAATTCTCCAAAGATCAAATATTTATGCTAAAATGCTCTATGCTTAATGAAGACAGCTAGGCAGCCCAGGAAGTAGAATATAGATGAAAGTGGTACCTGAGAGACCAAAATATGACATTTAAGGTAGGTAGAACAAATAATCTTGTCAAAATGCCTGTGGAAGTTTTCAGTATCTGTGGAAACTGGATGTGAACATAATTCAGATACCTAAACATTGGTGAGTAGTGCTATTCAAGGAATCCTTATCAGGATGATATTATGTCACTGGATTTGTGAATAATCTGGCAGTAGAAAATCTGACAGGAGACCTGAGAGTATCTCAGATGTTAGTGGTTGCAAATGATTAACAAAGTGAATCAGGACATGAACTTTAAAATAAATAGAAATTAGAAAAATAGTCCTTAAAGATTAAAATAATTTGAAATAATTAAAAATCTCAACCCCTCAGGTATCAGTTTTGGGGAGTGCACTGTTAGCATCTTGTCAGTGACATGGACAGTGGGATCCAGCACACTTTCACACTTTCAGCAATTTGCTGACAGCACCAAGCTGTGTGGTATGGACACCCCGGAGGGCAGGGATGCCATCCAGAGAGTCCTCGTGAGGCTGGAGAGGTGGGCCCATGGGAACCTCCTGAAGCTCAAGAAAGCAAACTGCAAGGTCCTTAGCCTGGGTTAGGGCAGTCCAAAACACAAACCCAGGCTCAGCAGCCCTGAGTAGAAGAATTTAGCATGTTGGCTCTCAAGGAGCTCAACATGACCCAGAAAAGTGGACTCACAGAAAGCCAAATGTGACCTGGGCAGTATTAAAAGAAACATGATCAGCAGGGCTTGATATTGAAACGAGGTGGTTTAAGGACCCTTTCAACCCAAAACAGTCTACAATTCATGAAAAAATACTCAATAATATAGTACCAGAGCTATGCCACAATTATGTCTGATAAACTAGAGTGAACATAAATCTGGGAGTAAGAATAACAAAGAGTTATAAGTTATGGATTAGATACTTTAGAGTAAATAATGGCCAGACAAGCCAAATGTCACTCTTGCAGATTTTTCTGTAGCATTTTTGTAAAGGCCTCACAGTGGTTTATGCCATCTCAGGACTCTCAGCTTCACCAGTGAGCTCTATTGAGGAGATCTGAGCAAATAATCATGCAAATGGAAATTTCTTAAGTGTTGTGAGAAATCCAGCACATGCAAAATGTGGTTTTGTCTTTCCCTCTTTTATAAATCTTCTCTCCTTCTTCTACCTTTTCTCCCACCTTTTTGTTTTTTATACTCTAACTACAGTCCAACATTTCCCCTCCATCTCTGTCCAGATCCAGAATAAATTTCCCCTCCATCTCTGTCCAGATCCAGAATAACCTATGGAAAAGGAATGATATAGAGAGGCTATATTATCTTTAATTAAGAAAATGAGCTAGGATTCTGCTCAGGTCTAGACGTAAAGTTTTGAGCAGCCCAAGCTCCCTGTAATTAAATTACAAAATTTCTTTGACTGCATGTGGTAATGAATCCTGTGATTGCTCAAAAATTATTTTGATTTCAGCAACTGTTATAAATTCAAATTTATCACAAGTGCAAGAACATCCTCAATAATATGACAAATATTTCAGGTGTTGGTATTAAACAGTAATGTTAGGAAATATTTGAGAGTAAAATGACATAGTTTTGGAGAAGCTTCTGACTTACTCATACAAAATTCTGCACTGACTGAGGAAATGGATTTTGAATGAAGATTTTGCAGAGAATTACATTGGGATGAAGAAGCAGCAAACCTATTTAGGACTCCAAATGCTATTCTTACTATTTCCTGGAGATGTAGGCCATTAAGGATTATGCAGAACATTATAGTTAATTCAATTATTGAATTAATAGGTTTTTGGAGATCTAAACTCTCCAAAATACAGGTCCTAAATTCCTTGAGGGGTTGGTGGAGCTGCATTGCTTAATCATTTAAAATATATTGCCTGTGACTGTCAAATATTCTTTTTATTTCAAACACTTTTCAAAAGGACATTTGATGGCCTTTCTCATCAGGAATAAACTCAGACAAGACTGAGTCAAAACTTGAGATTACACCAGCTACTAGTAGAATTCAGACATCTCTCAGTCTCACTAGGGAATTGACTGTTTCTTGCTAATTGCTTTGGTCTCCTTGATATGGTTCCTGCTGCGCTGCTTATAAGCCTGACTGATATCCTAGAAATGCCTTCTAAATGACTTCCTTATCAGTGGCAAATTCTTTTAGCTCCCTGGAGGAACAAGGAAGAGAGTTGTTTTATCCTCTCTCACTAAAACATGAAGATTACTACTGTTTTTCCAATAATTTATACACCAACTGACCAAAATGCAGCTATTATGACAGTCTTATTTCAATATTGTTTTCCATAATGAAAATTGTGTGTTGTGGATTCAACGCTGAGTCTTACCCAGACTTCTTTGAGAAATGTCAGGGGCACAAAATAAAGAAAAAAATGCTGCAAAAAATGGCTGCATGATATCGCTGATGCCTTCTTTCACTGTTCTTTTTTAAGGAAATGGGTTGGGAAAGAAGCTGAAAAGAAAGGAGAAACAGAAACATGTGGTGGGAGGATGAACCCTAAGAAAGAAATTGCAGCTCTTCCTCCATAACCATCCATTTGTCCCTTCAGAGTGTATCCCATCTTCTTCATTCTTCCCATTCTTAAAACCATTTAAAATATTATCCCAGTCTTTCATTTACATTTATTTGCTTCCTGAGTGCTTTTGACTCTCTTTGTCCTGGATTTAATCAAGAAAACCTGTGCAACCTACTAGATGATCATGGTGTTCCATTGTGGTTTTTTCCCACCTCTTTATGCTGCAGGAACATCCAAGTTTGAATTCTCTATGAATCATAATGGAGTTCCAGCTTTGGAAAAATAGATTAGTAGTGACACTGCAAAATATGGCTGTCTTGGTTTGGTAAATACTGGCTGTCTGAAAGGAAAACTTGAGGTCATATTGACAGATCAGAAAATGAAGTTTTTAATTGTATTCAAAGTAGACACTGTGTGATATATGATTCCTTTCATAGTCACCTGTGAGGAAAGATGATTGATATGTATCAGTGCTGCTTGGTGACTATAAGTCACTTTTGAGCAGAATGAGAAGTTTCAGTGACTTAGCATTGCAGCTAAACTCGAAGAGAGCACTGTGATACTCATTGGAAACTGTGACAAGAACTTAAGCCTGGAAAGGATTCACCAAAGCTTCAAGCTATGCCTCCTTCATATCTGTATGAAATAAAGTTCTTTTCACAAACTCCAGCACTATCCAGTTTGACATTTTTGGCTGCACAGAGGTATATTTTTTTCCACTTGCAGCATAAATGTTTCCATGACAAATGTGTTCTTTAGTGGGTTTATGCCAATATTTTCCCTTAGCTCAGGTTGTTCTCCCCCATCCATGTTCTTTACTTCCTTGAATGAATTGGCAAACAGACTTAGCTTCAATCTCCAGCCATTCCAGTTTAACCTGAAGGGAGAATCCCCTGTAGTTCTTATTGATAAGAAACCATTTTAAAAAGTGAGCAGTTCTGACTATCTTCAGCAGAGGTCAGTGGTGCAGTTTATTATGATTTTTGTTGTCCCAAAAGTGCATTGAGACCAAGCTTTTCAAAACTGGTTATCTAAGACCAGGTGGCCTAAGGCTCATAATCACTTGTCTTTGAGTTGTCAGAGATGAATAGCCACAAATTCATCACGCCAGGTTTACTGATACAATCAGTCTTCTTTAATAACAAGACTTGGAAAAGTTTAGTTACCAATAAACAGTGGACATTTCTTTCTTGTTCTGTTCCTAATGCATGTATCCAAGTTTCCAGACTCTCACTAGACAATATATGTACTATACACTTTCTCTGTGTTTATAAATCTGCAAGATTCTACTGTGTGGAGTGTTAATTTGTATTATGAGGTTTCTTTATTCCATCTCTTCTCAGTGAATGCAAGCTTGGATTTTTGCATAGGTTAGATTTAGTTTTGATCCTGATGGTGTGCTGAGGAATAGTGCCACTGGATCACTTCTTTTTTCATAAGAGCATGAGTGCTGGGCAGAATAGTTGCCAGATGCTTTATCCAGGTGTTTTGGAGAGACTGACATCTGTCCAATAAATAGAAAGTGATTTTAGGAAGACCAAAGCCTTCCAGCCTAAAGTACAAGCCCAAAGTTGACTGTTACAAGGTCTTCCTCCTCTGCTCTTGGCTCGTTGAATCATGTTTTCATTCTCAATTGCTGTGAAGACTTCAATGCTTTAGAATTAAATAGGCAACTACCTGCATAATACATCAAAAAAAAATCCAAAAATTAGAACTGCAGTTTACAGCCTGATCCTAAGATAATGCACAGAGAGATATAAGTATAGGAAACAGTCGAGATCATCTCTTTCCTCTGAGCAAGGGATCAGAAAATGCAGGTCAACTTTCTGTGCAACCTTGAGAGAAGATGGTGGGCTGGAGGCCCAGCTCCATGAAGAGATCCACCCAGCTATTCTGGGATGGATTGTGGTGGGGCACTTCCCACTCTGGTACACTGCCTCAGGACCCTTTTGGGCAATGAGAGCTTTTTATGCTTGCTAACATAGCCAGAACAGCCAAGCTCCATGAGTCTAACAGGGAATAATAATGTGTTTATATGGCACATGAGACAAAATCACAACTGCCAAAATAAATAGTTCAGAACCCAGGTTTCCTTCTGTGCTTGGGTTATTAATTTGCATTCATCTATCAATTCTACATTTCTGAGATAACTGCTGTATGATAACAGTGCAGTACTTTTTAATTATTGCACCAATCCAAATAAGAACTGAATTTGTCCCATAAACCTATTACACCAGAGTTCACCAAAGAAAATTCTTAATAACTGGACTGAAGACACTGAGTTGACTCAAGTGTACAAGTAGTATAAAAAAGCTGTGTATAACCTCTGCTAGAAAATATGCTGTTTTTACCTGGAAGTGTTCATCAGCAAGCCCTAACAAGGGATACAGATATTACTGTCTGTGTTTTACAGGAGGGAAAAAGTGTTTTGTCAAAGTCAAGAATAAAGCCTGTGGTATAAATTGGACAGTTTGTAGATCTGACTCATCAATCCACAGTCCTGCCATGTGCAATGTCCTGTAGGCTATGCCAGCTCTGCAAACTAGCTTTTAGAGTAGAAAATATTGACTGCAAGCACCATAGCCAGCAGTTTTTAAGAGAAAAATCTAAATAAAATATATTATAGTAATAAAACAAATTAGCAGCTGTTATCCTGAGGCAATGGCAATGAAGCTCTCACAAAACAGGCCTTTATTAGAAGTGGTAACAGTAATCATAAGTTCAAGTTTAACTAAGTGAGCCATTAAAAGTGTAATGCTGAAATGAACTGAACCAAATGACAAAGTAAAGCATGCCTGGGGCAATGAACAGGTTTTTAATTTGTTTAACTTCCATCTCTCTGCTGTCTGGCTCTAAAAAATGATGTGACAAAAGACTCCTCACTACATTTTAGTCTGAACACTAAATAAATTAGTAAAAGCAGCAGCAACAATAGTACATACATCCTATTTATCTCCCACAGTGCTAACATCACTGGTCCTCTCTGGCTTTGTGCTCTGGTTTTCCATTATTCAGGGAAAACCATGGTCCCTGCAACCATCAGGAGGGTGTATCCATGCAGTCATAGACACCTTCATACAGCAGAGACCTACCAAACCCCATATTCTGCCACAGTCTGTTATCTGAGAGGATGCTAAGCTCAAATTTACCAGAAAAATCACATCAGAAATTTCTTGTACCAACTCTTTTTCTCAATTTACATGTTCTAGGGGGGAAAACTGCTAATGTGAACCGCTGTGAGGGTGTCACCACCCTGCAAGAACATCCAGGCAGGCCTGGCATCTCCTGGACTTGGCACAGGCTTATGTCATTCAGAGCAGCTCTAGGATATGCTCAGAAACTGTGACTGCAAAATTAGAATAGAAAAGAACATCAAATTATATTACAGACACATTTTCCAAAGTTCTCTAGACCACAGCATCTAGTAGAAATTTTATTCTAGCTTTCTCTAAGATAAAATGGTAGTAACTTTGCAGTATAGTCATAACAGAACTCTTGTTTCATTCATATTTACATCCCTGATTTTAATTTGACTGAGTTTAGCTCCTACAATCCTGTTTTGCTTTTGTGAAAATATAATTTCTTGCTTCCCAAAATATTAATGAAAATAGTACCAGAGAAATAAAGGTAACTATGGTTTTCATATAGTATTTGTAAAACTACTTTAAATATTGTAAATAGCTATTTCCATCACCAGGCATGCTGGAGAAAGTTAACTAGAAAAAAAAAAAAAAAAGCCATAATGACTTTCAAGGATTTGCTGAAGGCAAAAAATTGCATTTTATAAATCAAATTCCTTAAAAATGCTGACTTAGTTTCAAAATCATTTTCTCTACTTATCTTCTGAGTTTCTCCTTGCTGTGCTAGAAATTGTACAGTGAGCTTTATATGAGCTGTGAAAATGGATTTGTGATTTTTAAGCTAGCAAATCTAAACCAAAATAGTAGTTGCCATTAAAAAAATAAAAAAGCAAAACAAAACAACAAAATCCTCTGCATCAACAGCTTCTGAGGTTAAAAACAACAAATTTGACTAGTCAAAATCTTATTATTACAAACATCATTACACAATGTAGACTCTCATATTTTTTACTTGATTTATAAGTCAGTGAAATAATTTCCTCTCACGAAGGACTGCATGCTAGTCTAAATGTAAATAACTTCCATAAAATCATTTGTGCCTGGAATACTAGGAGTAAGAAGTTAAAAAAAGGAAAACTGATTGGTTTATTATGATAACTTCATAGTATGAGTTGTTGCAGACCTTATAAGGGGGCAAGAGCAGCTGTAGAGTGGGTGAGATCCAACTCTGCTCATTGCAGGTACAGATCTCACAGGGAAAAATATGGAGCTGTTACCTCCTAGTCTCTGGGAACCTGATGTTGCATCCAAAGTGTTTCATGGATCAAATCCATTAAGACAAACTCTATTCTTAAGCCATGTGTGTTAAGTACTTTTTCCTATAGCAGTTTGGATATTGGCATACATGTTCAGCTTTTTTCTACAGGTATAATCACATTTTCACTGAATTTCCAGAAAAAAGAAATAGGAGTAAATAGAAGTTTATTTTCAGAGCAGCTGAAAATTATATTTAATTTCATTTAAAGGAGAAAGATCAAAATCTTATTAGTCTTTTCATCTGCTGGCTAGCTTATTTATATTCATATCTTGTCTAAATACTTAGAACTAACTTCAAAAAATTGTAGTCACGTATCTAAATGAGAACTTGTTACACAAATTCTTAAATTATATTTCCCTGTAATTTCTAATATGCAAAAATGTTTTGAAAAATATCATGCATTTTAAACATGTGGTGAATTGTACTATGCAAAGGAAATGTACTTTTAACTCTACCATTTTTCCACGTACACAAAGTGGTTGCTCAGATGTGCTACCATTACAAAGGTCATAACTGCAAGATACAAACCTTGCCTTTGTTTGCTGTGATTAATTTTAAAAACCCCAAGCAACCCATATTCAGAGACTGGCAATTTATGATGGTGCATATTGTGATCACCGAAGAAACAGAATTGAAGGAGATCCTGTATTCCAGCTAAAGGGTCAATTGCATGTGAGAGTAAATGCACTATTCCTGAAAGCAAAACTCAGAAGTCCTCACCACTCAGGAATTATTTTCCTGTGAGAAAATTTTCAATTTTGTTTACAACACTGATTTCTTTGAATACAGAGGAGACACCGTGCTTCACAGACTGGTGTGCCATCATTTAGGGCACAAAACCTTACTGTGGGGGACATGAGGGGACATTCATACCTCAGAGTTTGCTTTGTAGGGAGGTCTTTTCTGAGTCTCTGAATAAATTGGATTGTCAGAAGGCTCTGTGGTCTTCCTGTGAATGGGAAACAGGAAATATTCTTTAAGGGTACACCTGCATTGGTGAATAATGGTTCCTCAGCTCGTTATCAGGTCTAGCTCCCTACTGTGTACTCTGAGCACAAAATGCTGTTTGATTCTCAGCCCCCCTTTTTGTGAAGAACCTGTTAGTTTGGATACAGTTCACTACAGAAATTGCTCATATGAGGTAGTATGGAGGAGTCGACCTCATTTGACTGCATACACCCTTCTCCAGATGCTATCCCAAAATATGTATGCATACTCCTTCAGCTGCTTAGCACCCAAACGCCCATATACACACAAAATAATTATTCCTTAGGATTGCAGAGGCAGCATATGGAGCCCAAATTACATCCAGAGTCAAATATTGTGTGGTCTACCTACTTAAGGAAGGGAGTGTGTGTGGATGAAGAGGGAGTACAAGCTGTTCTGTCCAAGCTGAGATGGATGAATTTTGCTGTGTGGATGTAACATGGGTGATTCTGGAGGTTTTACTTTTGTCTTCTCAATTGGTCACATAGGAAATTAAAATGTCTACAAATTACAAATGGACCTTCAGCAATGTTTTTATATATCTAAAGGAATCCTCTTCTAAATTTCTTCAAAAGAAGTTGGAATCTGCACAATAATTTTGTTATTGGTGATGTTTTTTACCTACCTTTCAAAGCTGTTGGTTCATTTATGCCTCAAGGAATGCCTATGTTTCTTTTTCTACAAATATTATTTTATATATCCTATCTAAAGTAACTATGGATGTTCTCATTATCCTTATAAAGGTTTAATCCTTTTTTAATTCCTCCTAAGCTCTTGGTCTGAATGCTGTATTGTGACAATGGGTTCTAATAACATATTATTGAGCCTTTGACTATTTAAAATCCCTCTTAGCCTATGTTTTCAAAGTACATTTCACCTGCCATTTTTAACTGCAGAATTTACTTTAAAAGAAATACCCACTTATTTGAAAGTCATGTTCAGTTCACCTCTTGCCTGCTGTTCATTTAGATATGCATTTCCTCATTTAGTGAAAAACTTATTTTTTATTATTATAGGTTGTTAAAGGAAAGGCAGGTTTAGAGGTTAAAGTATCAGCTTTGGGTTTCCTTGTTGTGCAACTTCTGTCTATATAATCCTGAGCAAATCATTGAGTTTTCCCCCAGTGACTCATCTGTACAAAGGGAATAGTATCATTTTCTATCTTAAAATGCTTTTGGCAATGCCCAGTGTGGTAGCTGGGGTTTCCTCTAGGTGTATTAAAAAGATAGTGTCACTACATTTTATAAGTTATTGCTTTGGTTAGATACATTTTTTCTTTCTTATTTTAATCCTTACATTTTTATTTACAGATTTTTTTTTAATTTATATGACTCCCTTATGATGGATTTAGACATATGCTAATCACTATTACATAAAACTCAGCTACATTAATTAATGAAAAAGGCTCCTTTTGTTTCATTATTTCATTTATATATTAATTTCCTTGTGTTTCATACACTTATGGCTACATACCACATCACCGGGTGTGGTGCAGAAATATTGTTGTTTTAGGAAACATTTAGAATATCAATAAATTAATTTAAATTTCATCTAACTGGATCATTTGGACAGTATATATGTGGGTGCTTCACAATTAGTGTTTTATAAAATCCTGAGTCCTTCCGTTTCTTTACTTTGTTTAGTGATATGAACTAAATGTATTAATGTATTATTTGCTGAATTTTGTCTGGACATTCACTATATAACAACAATTTTGGCAGAAAAATATAGTTAACAGATGACCATTCCTGAAAGAGTTGAAATGGTTACACAGAGAAATCATTAATACCATTCAAATTCAAAAATAAAGAAATTATCCAGAAGAAATAAACATAACACTCTTCAATGACTTATCTTGAAGATTATCTTATTTGAACTTATTTGAACTACAAATCATATATTCTAACAAATACATGAATGACTTAAGGCATTAATTCCTTTTTTTTTTTTTTTTCTATAGGAAGTTTCATAGTGAGGAAAAAAAAGTCTTTGTTCCTCTAGGTAAAGTCAACCAGGGCATTCTTCTCATTTGGCCTTTTTTAGTTACATTGATTTAGTGAAATCATTATTTTAAGTAAAAATTCTTATTAAATACTGCATTTATATTGCAAGGATGGCTCCTATCTACACCTTTAAGCAGCTTCATTACACTGTTAGTTCTGCTTTGTCAGTATTTCTGTGTTAAACTGTTCATATGACTAATTAAAATGTGATTCTAAATTCTATTTGTTATTGCTTCTATTATCTTTGTTATAACACACCGACATAACATGTTTATGGGTTCTGTAAGCTAATCTAATTTAATATTGTGCTTGTAAGTGAAATGTCCTTAATAGCAACAGCTGCCCTTGGAATGCTGATTTGAATATATATGTACAAACATACACACACATAAATATATATATATATTAGTTAGACTGCTAGGTTTTACCTACTTCTAGCCTTGCTGTTACTCCAGAGAAGCAAATCTTTTTATGGTTGAGGATGTTCATTCGTATTCAATTAAAGGAAAGAGAACTGGGTGCATGATAATCACATCCACAATATATCCAATTCAAGGACAAAAGTAAAATAAGCATATAAAGAAAATGTAGTTTGATATTTCATATTACTCAGCTTGCATAAAAGCAGATACAGCCTTCCTTTTTCCAGGAGAATAGTAAATATATAAATATGCCATATTTCTTGGTTTCATGGCCTTTAGCATATGCGCTTTGCATCTCCATCATCCTTTATCCTTTCTACCAGGCAGCACCAAGTTCCCTTGTAATTTTTCCTCAGGTTATATTTCTCCACTCTTTGCAAGTATCATTGGAGCCATGGATTTGAAACTGATATACAAAATTTAAAATTATTTTGTCTTATATACTATCACCAAATCTAGATCTTTTGTGTATTCCTACTTTGACAATCAGAAGCACGGATAGCTTGCCCAAAGGTGTTTGCAGTTTTATACACCAGAGAGGAACTCTGGTCTAAAAAGTTGATTGTCATCAGGTTTTGGCAGTAAAATTTCTTCTTAATAACTCAGAGTAATAGACTTTGTGATTAAAGGTTGTTTAGGAGTTGGCAAAAAAGCAGTGCTCATTCAAAGCCTTGTAAGAATATTTTGGGTGCCTAGAAAATTATTTCTTTTTTTCACAATATGAACATATTAGAAAGACTTCTTGTTAGATTTAAAAAAGAAAACCCAAACAAAAAATAAATTAGTCACATTGAAAGCCATAGAAAACTGAGTTTCCACTGAGATTATGAAACATTTTGATACATATTAAAAAGAAAAATCTAGTCAGCAGTTATGTTTTTTCTCAAGAATTTTATTCTCCTCCATTACCACTGAAAATCCAGTCAGTATGTATAGCATCTATTTTCCAACTTCTGCTTTGCACTATTCCAAGTGTATTATTGCAATTTCTGAGTATCTTGCAGTCATGTTTTGAGCTATGTGTGCAACATCTGACCTTTCCACAGGTGAATTACAAACCCAGCTCTCTCCCACCAGAGGAGTAAGTGTGTTTTTTAAAACAACAACAACAATAGCCTTGTAAAGGCCTTCCTAGTTACCAATGTCAATTTTTCAAATTGTCTTGCTCTGAATGAGCAATTTGCCCCACAGAAAATACCTAGACACACATTGTCCATCATGTTATACCCTTTCCTATGTTTTCTGTTGTTAATACAAGTGGGCAGCTTCTTAAACTTGAAACAGCAGTTAGTGAAAGGTGAATTTCAAGCTCATTACAAGTGATGAGACCACCAAGAGAATGGCATTATACTGCATTATACTGGGCTACATTATACTAGACAGTATGGAAAAGCATGTAGAAATACAGGAAAAGTGTATTCTGCCCCAAGAAATTTCTATGAAACAAGCATGATAGATACAATTAAGGAAAATTACGTTATTTCAAAGATTGGGCCCGTGGCAGAAAGAAAGCAAAAGACATTGGACAGAGATTGCAAACTGCAAGACTGCAAGAAAAGCTTCTCAAAATACCAATACTGAGGAAGAGAAATTATTTAATTGCATGTTTTTATTCAGTATTCTGTTGCCTATTCTTGCTTTTATGAGTTTTTGATTTCACCCTTGACAAAATTATACAAACATGAATGGCTTAGTATACATATAGTGATTATAATGTATAGATGTAATAGCTGGAAAGAAAAGTTCAGTAATGTGATTAAAATATAATGAAAAATTTAAAATAACTGCAATAATTAAAACCAAAATAAAACCAAACACGTAACTGATCTGAGTATTTGAAAAGCAAGATTCATGAGTATTTCAGAAGATGCTTTCTCTCAAAAGATAAATTATTTTCATGGCATGTATTTTTTTACTCTTCATTTTCACAGTATAAGCAGGAATGGAAATACAAGATCTTCACAGATGTTGGCTGAAAAAATAGGTGCACAAATGGTTAATTTTGGCTGTCACTGATATGTGGCTAATTACTATAATGAAGAATATTTTTGGAAAAAAAAACCAAAAAGTTGAATGGCGATATTACCAATTAACACACAAATCTAAGAAGCAAAAATCCACAGTTAATAGAACACTACATAGTCATTGTAATTAAAGTGTGACATGAGAGTCCAGTGTCACAAAGAAGAGAAATCCTTTAATTAGCCAGGATTTGAAAAGCAAAGACAAAACTGGAAGGTTAAACAGGGAGAAACCACGTTGTAACATAATACTGTAAGAAAATGACAGGACTTAGACAACCTCCAATCACCCATATTTCAGTATTTGAGATTGAGAATTTTGTCCCAGATCACATCTCCCAAGTTTATCTGTAATGACAACACCAAAAATAACAATGGAAAACAACTCGCTGTCAGATCTTCACAGATAAAGCCTCAACAGTTATTACTGGGTTTGGCAGAGACAAGGTTCTTGATTCACATTTCTGGTATTTTATGTTAGGAAAAGGAGGCAAATCTGCACTAATGGTTTAGGCTTACAGTAAAAATAATCTTTTTATTACACCTGTTTCTTGGAGATCACATCATAGCTTAATTATACTTAATTTTTTTTTGCTCACTAATAAAATCTCATGTTTTCAAGGCAATGAAATTGCCTTGTTCCTTCAACAGACTTTTTAAATGATAGTATTAGAGAAGAAGCCAACTTATGGACTTACACACTTCCTCACTTTCTAATTTAGCTGATATGTTTCATTAAGTGGCATAGACTAACTCCTTAATTTATAGAAAACACCTTCAAATGAATATATAGTTCATAAAAATGTAAGTCAGGAAAAAATTTTGAAGGTATCTGAAAGTTTTTATCAAATACACCATACAAATAAATTGCATGAAAGAAGTAATGCAGAAATGTTGATTGACAGATGGTTACTGAATTTCTTAATCAGGACCAATTTCCTTTATTTACACATCTGTTTGAGCCAGATAATCATATGACATGATATTCTTAAAAATAGATTCTACCATAACAGTGTTAAAATTTAATTTCATGTATAAAATATTGCATCTGGTGTGTCCAAGACGAAAATATTTGTGAATGCAGCAGCCCAAGATTACTGCTTCTGTCCTGGAAATACAGACAACAGTTGCAATATACACTAAAAAGCAGAAGTCTACTCTCTTAACATCTGCCTTAGGAGGGGTAAATCTTACCATAGCTCAAGATTTTAGTACCAGGCTTTCAACTGAAACATTCAACTTCATGTATTAAAGAGGCAGAGGCATGGGATTTTTTTTTGTTTGTTTTCTTATGGGGACAAAAGGTATTTGATGGACTATGGATATGGTATGAGGAAACTACTCAGACAAGAAAAGGCTTGCAACTTCAGACCATACTGCTCTGTGAATATCATTAACTTGTCCTGTGTTTGTTGATCTGTGGTATTTTCATCTGAGAGTCTCTCTACTTTTAAGGTCCTTTTGTTACAAATGGTTACACAAATTTCTTTGCATTCCAATACATTTTTAATAGAGATTTTTTCCTGAGCTGAATAAGGCATTCTGTCTCATCCAAATAAAGTAGCTGTGTCTGAAAGGGAGAATGTTAGCTGTAATAGCATATCTAAGTGGCTTTGAAAAAAGAACTCATTCATTTGTAGCTCGGGCTCATTTTGCACTGAAATATTCATGCAACCTCTGAAAGTGTTGTCAGTAAAACATCTGGCTTGAGCACAGAAGTTTGCTATACAGAAGTGGCTGCTATTCCCATGTCCCATATGACTCTTTACATGCTCAGCTTGGCTTGATTTTACCCTTCTTCTGCTTCGTTTCTGTGGCAGAGATGTATTGGCAATGATTATGAGGATTTTCAAAGCAAAGTGCCTCTTGTAGTGCTATAGGCCAACTTGTTTAGCCTGCAGCATGTTTGTAACGCTCAGGTTGATTATCACTTCTAACAAAACAGTCCCTGGTGACTCTCAGCTGCATTTACATTTATTTCAGATGGTGTATGTACTGAAATAAGTACTAAGTAACCTTAAGGAAAAATTATGTTAATTGCTTGGCCACTGCAGTGCCTACCAGTTCACCACCTTCAGCTGGAGTTATGTACCTCCTTGGATTTAAAAAGAAAACACATCTAGCTCCCAGTTACCTGCATCTGGATTGCCAAAACTTTCTGCTCCAACGGAGACTAAATTTGGTGTGAATGCTTTTTTTTTTGGTTTGGGGGCATTTTTCATATGTGTGTGCAGATTTTTATCTGTGATTTTAAAATAAAAAAAACTAAATTGATTTTTTAAATCTGTTAATATATATATGTTTTATTTCAAGTTGATCAGATCAAAATCTCTCTCCCTCCTCCTTCTCCTTATGTTTTTCCTTAATCTTGTCTTGATTTTTCTTTTAACTATGATATGATATTTTGCAATGATAGCTGGAAAAAATATTTGGGATGTTATACAGTTTCTTGTAAAAATATACTTTTTTTGTATATTTCCTTTCATCTAACTTTTTGTTACTGTAAAATTATCGAAAGCTGAAATGTTTAACCTAGTATTTTGTCCCAAACAATATTATACCAAAAAAAATCTGACCTTATAGGCTTATTTTAAATCTAATTCGTTGCTTCTCATTTCTACCATTTTCACCTACTTAAGTGTTTACCCATGATATGTGATACCCCATGTCAAGGTGGAACGCTTAAATCTGATCAGAAAGAGTAGCTACTGTAAGCATATCCCAGCATATTGTTTGTATGTCTATTTTATCTATATGATTTGGATGCTGATCTTCAGTAAAGAAGGCAAACACTGCATTTTGATAGCATCAGTTATTAAGGCAGCATACAGATATTTTGAAACATCTTGTTGGAATGGATAATCTCTTCTTCTGTATCTATATCTCTGTTGTGGACAATCACCTATGTACAAAGGAGATGCCACATTCTGTCCAAACAAATTTCTCACAGGAAGACATATTCTTTCAGGTCTCTGAGATTCTCTGGTCACATATAACTTACAGGGTAATCCCCTGTTCTTACTGAAAGAATCTTGGCTCATTATTTTTGTGGATGTGCTCCCTTTTTTCAGATTTTGTGTGAGAGGTTGAATGGAACAACTTCCTGGATCTGCAACTCTCAGGGAATATCCTGAAGTCATGAAATACTTGTAAATGTGCCAACAATCTGAGTGCACTTATTGCTGCCATAAGAGATTCCCAAATCAGAATGGGCACATTAAATACTTACATTAAAAAAAATAGCTCCAAAGATGTAGCAATATTAGGAGAGTAAAAAAAGCACAATGTCATAGAGGAGAAGGAGGGAGGAACTGAAAACAGCTCAGCACAAGCAGTGTACCAAGGGATGAACTCCACCTCTAGCAGCAAAGCCACAGGACAATAACTTCTAAGACCTCTCAGCTTGCAAAACAGAAATGAAATAAATAGATCCATCAAAATGTGGCTGCTGAGGAAATGGGAAAACATAATGGTGAGTAGATATCAACTATGGGAAAACCTGATTAACAGGGTGCAAGGAACAGGGCTGTTCAATCTGCAACCAGCCTTTGGCGCTGTGTCTGCGGGTAACGCGCATCAGGGCTGTTAGAGCCAAGAGCAGGGGCATCTGGAGAGCTATTTCCAACACAAATTTACACTCTGTCTCCAACCCCACTCTATCTCCAATCCTAAGAGTGTCTTCAGTTAAGATGCGCCCTGGATCCAAAATTTAGCATGAGTACACACACACATGCAAAATTTCTCTGCAATGGCACGCACTGGTTAGTAACAGGCAGCACGCTCATGCTCTCAACTCTTCTCAGCAGTGCTCGGGCACTGACCTCCAGTGCAGCAGTGCTTTTGTACCCTTGTAATCCAATTAGATTTTCTCACCTCTACTTTCTCATCTGAATTTTCTTGCAACTTTTTTTAACACTTGTTGATTTTGTCTTTTTCCTTCTTGAAAAATTAAGATGTAGCATCTTAGGAACATATCTCCTCTTTGATCTTTCAGTTAAAAATTATAGCCAAGTTTTTGACATTTAGGTCAAGCATTTCTTTAAAGGCTTGTCAGGAAAAAGAGATAAATGCATGCTAGAAGTATATATGTTACATTTCAGTTCCTCATGACAAAAAAAAAGGAGGCGGGGGAATAACTTTACTACATCTTTTATGTCTTCTAATGCCCCAGGCTAATAAAATCAAATGCTTTCTTTAAAGTATAAAGCTATTCCTTAATTCATGCATTTGCAATATTTCCAACATCATTAAGAACAGATTTCTAAGTCTGCCCTAAGTCACTGAGCATTATCTTTATGTGACGAGGAATCTCACAGATTCCTATAATCTATACTATTCAACAACTAATCACACCAAAATGAAATTACTAGAGAATTCTCAGTCCTTAGGTACATATTTTCAGCTTTATGCTCAGATATATCAGGCCTGCTAATAGTAACAGTAAAATATATGTCCTTTGTATAAGAGAAAAACTTTTAAGTGAAGAATAAAGACATAGGTTTTAATGCTTGATCTTAGCAGGTAGAAAGAAGGAATAGTTCACTCAGGCTTATAGAAACACTGGAAAATTTGGCAATGGAAAGAGGGCAAAATATTTGGCAGAGGGCAAAACCAGAGGAGAATATAATTTCACTGTAGCATAAGAGGAATTCCACACTTTGAAAAAGCCAAATGGAAAGAAGACATTTGAATTCCTTGAGACTTCCCTGACTTTGGGTTAAAGAGTGCTCAGAACTGACAAAATATTCTTGGTATATATGTGTGCCAGTATTATCCATACCTGTTCTTGCTAACATGAATAGACTTTGATGACTGAATCTCCAACAAATTGTGTGCACCTGCTTGTCTTCTCTGTTAAGTACTCTGGGAGGACTCTGCCAATACTGGAGGTCTTTTTTGTGCCCAGCAAGCAGTCATGGCCAGTTGTGAGGCTGGACATCAGAGGAATTAATTTGTCAGACGTTAGGCCATCAAAAGCTTTTTAGATTCTGTGGCTGGATCACATCCCAGTTAGTCAACCAGAGGAATTGGTGATTCAAAGCCTTACTCAGCAGGATGCTTGAGTATAAAATGGGAAAGTTAAAATCATTAAAATTCACCCTCCCTGAAGCTTTGCTAACTGGCTCCTCAAAGAACAAGGGCTTGTGGTAGTGCTATCAACTTACTAGTGTAATTATAATTTCATTTTCTTCCTGTGCCTTATTTAAAATGCAGTTACACTGATTATTCACATGCTCGTAATGACTGCCTTCCTTAATCAGTGCTCCCAAAAATGTCACATCTCCCTGTGCTCAGACCTAAACAGAAGGGAGGTCCCTGCTGCCACAAGTCTTGCAGCATTTCACAAGTCTTCTTGGTGCCACCCTTGGCACCCTCTGCTGACAGTCTGTCTAAACAAGATGGAGCAGTAAGAGAGAAACTGAGAAACTTCTAGCTGCTTCCCAGCCCCTGTGAAATGATTACAGCTCTGCAGGCTCCCAGGTAGGTATGTTTATGCAAGAATATCACAAAACCCAAAGCTATGAGCCAAAGTTTGAGGTCTAAAGGTTGTCTGTGTCTTTTCTTACTTGTGCATTTTAGTGGACCTGAGAAGAATCTGACATTAGGCAGATGAATGTAACTGGATATAAGTGAAGTATAGGCCTGATTCTTCTCCTCCTAGCAATGCATTGAATATCATGCACTGCTCCTACACTACTTTTTTGCCCAGTGTGAAGAGTGAACCAGCAGTTGTGTTACACACTCATTTCTGATTGCTGGCATGTTGAGAGGAACTTGTTGACACCTGCATAAAAAATTGAATCATTTTATTGTGCATACTAGAGAGGAAAGAAACCATCCCTTCCAGTGCACCTGGTGAATTTGCTTTCCTTTTCTTTTCTTTCTCAATTTCCTGAAACAAAACAGTGACACTGAGCTGCAGTCCTGTACTTGGGAAGTGAGGGAGAAAGCTGGTGGCAATCTGTGCTGCTGACACAGTGTCACAGTGCAATGAGGCATGTTGTACCATCTCAGCAATGCATCAAGCCTGGGAAGTGCTCTAAAACATTTAACTGCATGGAAGAGGGGTTTATAGCCTTTTGTTAGGGTTTAGCATTGGGTTGCACAAGCAAAACAATCTGTGTGGCTTGCCACATTATCAGCAGGGGCTCTGATGCATCACCATGGTGCACAGAATCTCCTAGAAGAGTCAGTAGTTTGGGGCTTGGTCTATTGTGTCTCACACCAAGTGTTTTATTGTTTTACAGGAGAAGGGTGGACTTCTGGCACTACTCCAGTTTTCACATTGCCAGCTGTGTCTTCAGCTTGAGAGATTTCCTGTGTGCTCTATGTTTGATTCTATTCCTTGCAAATTTTTTACCACAGTTATATTTTGCCATTTTGAATCTGGAAGTATATGTAATGCAGCATATTTAATGTAAACTTTTCTTAAACTGGTATTGATCAAAGGTGCTTCAATATGTGCCAGAACTCTACATTCATTGCATTATTTATAATACTGGGGAAAACTGGAGGAGCTAAAGAAACTTTCCCAATAACAGGTTGGTGGGAAAATCATGGAGGGAGAGAATATGAGGATTTTTCATAATGTCCTATGGCACAGAGACTCTTCACCTTCACAGTCCTTTGAGACCTCATTGATAAGGACAGGAACAGTGTCCCTGATCCACATTAGGGGACAAATTAGTATCTCACAGGCAAGGCTGTAAGGGTCAATGGGAAGCCTGTTTTCAGGTATTAGCTATTAGTTTCATCGTTCTGTGCTTCAACTTGTCCTCTTGAAAAAAAAAAAAAAAAAAAAAAAAAAAAAAAGCCAGAGGATTCAACTTGTGAAAGTTGTAAAGTTTCATATCTCAATAGAGATTCATGAAGATCACCCTTATTTCCCTTTGCTATGAAAGGGAGACACTGCTGATTTTTTCTAAAGTTGTTTGTGCTCTAAAACTCAGTTGGTCCTGTAAGGCTTCATACACAGAAACTGCATAAGGCTTTATCCATTAAATATATAAAAATACTTTGAGAATATCAGGTGTCAGACACAAAAGAAGTATAAAGGATTAATTGTTACAAGGGTACCTGAAGGAGTAGTTTCAGTTGTTAAAGTTATTTAATAGCTTGAAAAATGAAAAGCATTATGTAAAGGATAGGAGCTATTGTCCTTATACTTCAACACTTCAGGCCAGTCAGAAAGATTATTTAAAAATTCATTTGATTAGCAGACTAACCAGGGAGGATGTCACAGTGCAAAGGATTCTGCCCTTACATGTGATTCCTTTGAGTCTCATATGCCCATGAGAAAGTGCCAACTGCTTATGCAGGCACAATTACATTTGTAAAAATTGATTTACACATTCACAGGCAGTAAGATCAGGTGTTTGATGTCTTTTTTCATCAGGGAGCAGCAAGACTAGACTGCTCCACAAAAGAAAATGAACTGGGATGGAGGTGACAGCAGGGCAGTGCCCTCACCAAACAGGGATGCTCTCACACGGTACCAGACAAGAGGAGCAGAGCACGTCCAGCAGCCCTGACCAGACCCAGAGAGCAGTGCTGACCCCTCCCTAGCCCACAGTGATAAGGGAGAAGGCTGAGTCAGTAATGCAAGGGTCAGACCAGCAAAGTGCAAGGCAATCTCCTTGTCTTGTGTGCTTTTGTCTGTGGTCTGCAGTGTCACACCTGAATTTACAATATAACTTGTGTTTCACATAGGTCAGATAATCACCGTCATTGTTAGTGCTGGTTTTAACAAACCCCCAGGGCTTCAGTCTTTTAGGAACCAGTATTTTTTGTAATAATAATTTCCAGTAATAATGATAGTAAATATTAAGAATGTAATTGTGTTAATACAGTTTTACAGAAGGCCTTACTGACAGCTGTGTATCCAACTCCATGGCTATCTGCAGTCCTGCAGGCACTACAGTACACCAGTGAGTAATGGTGCTACTGCCTGTCTGTCTTGTTCTGTAAATGCAGGAATTGAGAGACTTCTCATAGTGCAGTGGTCTACAGAAGGCTGAGATCTGAGGAATGTATTTGGTGCTTAAACACATAGACATGATGTTGAGAATCTGAACTGAGCTGTGACTGAATCCCAGAGCTGATAACCTTTCAAGGAAGATGTTTCTACCTTCAGGTTGCACAGGTCTTTAGAGATGTTTTTCATGCATGCTCATTAATAACTTGACATTTGACACATACCTTGTAACAAGAACTTTTAATTTTTTATACTATTTTCAAAGACCTTCTGTCATTATATAAAGTCTGTCTTAATGTTACTAATACATATAAGATGCATTTATGAATTTCCTTGCATGGATCAGGACATGGCATCCCTATTCCTTACACTCCTTTTTTCTGTCCAGATGAAAATTGTTGTAGAACTGAAGCCTCATCAGGAAGGATGTGAAACTCCCATATTCTCTTCTCACACACAGCCCCATCATGGAAAGGAGTGAGGTGATTTGGAAGGTCCTCAAGCACAAAGAGAAAAGACCTTTGTCCTAGAAAGTGTTGCACTGGCTGGCACTCACAGTGCTGTCACCTGGAAGTAAGTTTGAATTTGCTCTGCAAATTTGGGTTGAGTTAGTTTCAAGTTTTCACAGCCACAAACTCATTTCTCTCTTATACTGGATATGCTTGTACTCAAACTTAAGTGGCAATGTCAAGAGGCAAATCTTAGCATTGAAAACACAGCCTCAAATCCTTCTGCTTTGATCAGGAAGCTTTCTCCTCACTTTTAAAGTTATTTTTTGAAAGAAAGGAGCACTGCAATGTTTGCAGTTCTGTTGCTTTGTGTGCTCTGTATGTAATTGAGAAGGTTAACCTGTAATGGCAAGGGAGCAAATGCATCTGTTTTACCACTTGACCATCAACAGTTCTGCCTGATTTTGAAATTCAATCTACACGTTAATTTTGCACTTTAACACTTTCAGGTTATTGTCATGAATCCCACTGGTGCTAGAAGTACATATTTCAGAAATTTTAAATACTTCTTTATGACTGAATAACTGTTGAAACCTAACTCTCCAAATTAAGGGTTATCTGTGAGATCTTACTGGTCACAAGTGTGTTAATGAAGTAATTGATAACTTCTCAATTACTTGCTATCATCTTCCCTGAATTCCAATGGTAATTAAATGAAAGAGGATGTAATTATACCTGCAGCCATTTCCTTTAGTTCAAAGGGAGCCCTAAATTACTAGTCGAAGCTCTTGTTAAAGAAGCAAAGTCCTGTTCCTACATCTCACGTTCTGTCTGTGTAAGAAGCATTTTCTATCCAATTATGCTTTAATTGCAGTTGCTGTCTCCTAGTTCTGTAAGGAACTTATGTAACAATGAAAACTAAACTCCTCAGCAGCATGGCCCACTGTTAAATCTTGGCACAATATTAAAGTTCCGTCTGCCTTAGGTATTAAACTTTTGTTCAAATGTACAAATCAATGATGTTTGGTTTTGTGCTTTGAGTGAAGGACAGGCAAGTCAGAGTGGGAGAAAGAGTCCAGTTTGTGCTTAGGCTGCAAACATGCAGAACCAGCCCCATGGTTGTAGTCCAAACAAACAGGATTTTTTTTTTCTTTTAACTACTGTTTTCAGAAAAGTTACATTTCTCCAGCTTCCCATTTGCACCTTTTTCCTGTGAAACTCCCCCACTGGAAAACTTGGCTCCCGTTGTGTGTAACAGCACACACACCTCATCAGGAATGTGATGCAACCAAAGAAGTATGAATGAGGGCAGGAAACTAAAAAGCATGAGTAGCTAGCAGAGTAGTGATTTTTCTCCATTTGTAGCTATTAAATCTGCATCACTAGGCCTCTGCCCCCATCCTCAAGAGCTCATTTCTCTCTGTGCTGGAGATCCCACCCCTCACATTTACTTCAAAAAATCACAGAATTTTCTGAGTTGGAAGGGACCCACAAGGATCAGTGTTGAATTAATTGTACATGCAGCTGCTCTCCAATGGAAAGGTATAGGCACCTCTGGGGAGGAGAACTGGAAATGGTAATTTATTTTTTATTAGCTGGGCTTTCTGTATTCACTGTTGGTTGTGTGAACAAGTGAACACTGCTGGCTTTGGGGCCTGCTTTATCAGGCAATCCTAATTTAGTTCCAGAACTAGAACTGCAAATGTTTGATAATAACCCATGGCTGTGTCAAATAAGGATAATATTTCCATCTTAAAGATTGATAATTAGTTAATAAAAGTTGCTAGGAAAGGAAAAATTATAAATAGCTTCAGTGGGATGTCTGAGGTATATGTATGTAAATCTATATATTGACAAGACCTGTTCTTGATACAGGGAAAAAAAAAAATAGATCATCCTAAGTTTTGGGTTTGGATCCTGTGGAGAGAGGGGTCGTGGTTATTTTTCTGATTTGGTTTTCTTGCTTGTGATTTTTTTACTTAAAACATTGCAATTAAATAGAGGAAGTTATATGTGGTGCTTTTCTTGTTTTTATTTTTTTAAAACCAGGTGCAGAAGCTACAGCAATTAATATTAATCTGAATTTGATTATTTGGCTCTTCAGCTTTTCATTGGATTATGTTGACTTTCTAATTTGATTGCTACACAGATGTAAGCTGTGCTGATTGCATTAAAATATGCAAAGGAAATTAAAAGTATTACCAAGTGATGTTCTGAAAACAGTTCTTCCTTGCTAGCTGTGAAGACTTCCTTTTGGGAAGAGAAAAGCAAAGGAAATTAATGATTATATTATAATGCCAACCACTGAGTTACAAATAACTCATCTACATGGATAATAAGTATTGAGCCTGTAATTCTTTGTTTCTGGATTAATATGTGTTATATAACTAATAAAAACATAATAGACACTAGCTCTATAATATTCTAAAGTATGAGATTAAAAAGGAGAGATCCAGAAGGGAAGCTCAAGCACGGGGCTTGTGCTCCTGCAGTACTTCTGAAACCCTGCACTAGGCTTTGGCACAAACGCTCTGCTGTGCCACTGTCGAGGCTCAGCCAATACCTGGGTGATTCCCAGCAGAGTTCTGTGGCCATCATCTCTCTCACAGTTCTCTTTGAACAATATTAACTGTGGAGAACTGAGTAACAAGAAGGATCTTCCTGTTCTGTGGCCACCAAAAGGTGCACTTGCCTCTCCACTGACTGCAACAGTACCCAAGTGGGTTTCTAATATACATAAATTCCGTGTGTGATGGGACACAAAGCGGCCCATATGTTACTTCCACACGTTAATTTGGAAGCATTTTCTGTTCCTAAGAAAGCTCATAACTAAAAATTGAAATGTTTTCCAATTTTATACACAGAATGAATTTTCATTCAAACAAATTCAAATAAATTAAATTCAAACAAATTATTCATTAATATTTATTTTATTAACTTCAAGGTTATCTATTTCACCACTGCTTTTCCCACCAACCATTCAAGTGCCTCATAAGAGAGGCAGAAGTAGAAAATACAGTGGAAATTTAAAATTTTCCACTATGCTTTTTATTATTCTGAAAAATTGAGGGAAAAAAACCAACAGTAGTAATAATAAGGTTCACCTTACACAGACAACTCCTTTCTGTGACTGAATTTGGAAAGGAAGGTGAAGCCTGAGCTGGAAGTTTGAGTCTGCTAGTTTCTTATTTAAATACTTCAACTGATTTTAGAATGGCTGCTCATGTAACCTTGTATTCCTCAAATTAAATCCCAATCTCAATGAGAAAAAAAAGCACAAAATCCATGAAGGTATCCAAGATAAGTTTCTAGTTTGAAGACTTATGTTTCAGTGTAACCTCAAGCACAGCCCTTCCCCTGCAGCTGGAGGAGTTGCCTTGTCAGTCCCACTGCACACAGCTGTTCTCATCCCTTCTTTGGCAGAATAAAAAGGAATTGCAGCTTACAGACAAACTGGGGTGACTGTGATAGCACTTTACCCACAGTGAGAACAGCTAAAAATCTGACAGTAAAACTAACAGCTTTAATGTCCTTTTTTCTGCTCAAGCAATCCCTTTAGAGCATTTTTTAAATAACTCAATAAACAAATACATGCACAGACTTTCTAAGTGCTTCTACAAGTTCCTCTGATGTCTAATATTGTATTAAACCATGGTAGTAGAATTTCAGTTACTTATGCAAAAATCACATCTGCAATTGATAGAAATATTTATCAGTGTATTCACTAAAATGAAAAAGCACTGAAGCAAGTAATAACATTTAAAACAAGTAGGAAAGCACAAATGAAAATGAAGCATCTGAATAATTACACAATATACAGTGCAGAAAAAATGGTATCAAAATTCCACTTCTGTTCCAAATCAATAACACTGAAATGTGACAGGAACTTGATGATGGTGTGTAACTAAAAATTTAATCCAGTCAAAATATCTTTGCAACACACTCATAGACAATCAAATCTTTGCAATTGTTTCTTAATGAAAAGCAATTGGTTTCTGGAAATAATTAGCTTATTTTATAGCCACAATCAAAGAACATATGGAACTTGACAAGAGTCTTGTTCCCGAGTTGAACATTTCAATTTACAATGTAAAGAGAAATAAAGCATGTAGTATTTTATAATAAATTATTATCAGCTTTAATTTGTGAGTGGATGTGGTGATAAAGTCCTAAAGGTTGTTTGTTAAAAGTGCAGAGAAAATGGAATGAAATAATGTGAAATAAAGACCATGGAATGGCCAGTGCACAGCAGGATAATGGTAAAACAGGAAGAATGAGTACTGAAAACAATTCTAGAAGAAAGTTTTTCTGTTCCTAAAACATATTAAAAATTAATGTTGGTGTCCCATCAAAAATCCCTGAAAATCCCTGAGAGACAATAAAGAGATGTTGAAAGGCACTTCTGTGTTGAATGTTTTGTAGTTCCTGAAAAATATGGAGTGTTATCACCTCATACATTTTGTCCTAATGTATAAAGCTGTATTTCCTGCTGACATCAGTTGTGACAATTTCTGTAAAGTCATCATAAAACCCAAGAGGGAAACCTTTGATTTAGTTCACTACAATCTACAAATTCTGACTATATTGTCTTGTGGTTTTTTTTGTTTTTGTTTTTTGTTTTTGTTTGTTTGTTTGTTTGTTTGTTTGGGTTTTTGTTTGTTTGTTAAATTTTACTATTTTCGGGAAGATATGGAAAGAATAAAAGGGAAAACTTTTCTGAGGCAAAGAATCTTTATCTCAGAAAGCGGTGGCAAGACATTAAAACGAGAGCAAATTTAGGTTTGGTACAGAGATGCAGCATTTAATTTACATAAGCACACTGGAAATGAGCTTCTGTAGATAATTTAAGAAAAGAAGATTCACATAAGCTGAAGGATAAGTAGGTTTTAAAGATACCATTTTTCTGGTCATGGCTCAGATACAGGCACTGCAACTCGCTGCTAAACTCTCGAATGTTTAACTGGGATTCTCTTTTGTTGGCTTTTTTTTGGTTGGTTGGTTGTTTTTTGTTGTTTTTTTGTTTTGGTTTTGTTTTTTATTTTGGCTAAACCAGATTAAAAATCATGATTGGAAGCAAGACAATGAGTAAACATCATGAATGTATATTTTAGAAGTAACTCTGCCACAAACATTTTCCTGTGAGAAAATAATAGTGGCATGCTATTGCTGAGGGTTTCTGAATGTACAGAAGGTATACATAGGAAGCACAGAAGCAGGGATCCCTTACAGAAGAGGAAAGGTTTTTTTTAATTATTTCTGGCCTGCTTGTCTTCTTGATTTTATCTTTAATTCCTTTTCAGTGCCCTACCCTGCATTTATTATTACTTATGCTGCTTATGTTGCCCCTGTCAAGATGAAACCCACTCGAATGAAAAAAAAAAAAAAAATCCCCAAAAGAAATCCTTCAAAGTCCAATAGCTTAACTTCAAATCTCACTCCAACTCTCATGGTTTATTTTTTCCTTCTTCATGAAGAATTGTCAAAGCACTTGACTGGTAGCACCTGGGGTAGGATTTCAGAGTCACATCGTTGCTCAGAAGACTGAAGTAAAGAATTTTATTCAGGAAGACTCCATACCAAAGGCTATTTTACAGTGATAATGCAAGCAATATTGACAGACTAGTGTAACCTAACTGCTACTGCAACTGCACATCCTCCAAAGTGTGACAGTTATCCATAAGCATATATTTATTCTTTTACAGTATGAATTAACACAAATATCTGCAATTTATTTCTTTACAGATGACATTGAATTGCTTCATTATTACCCTGGGCTCAGAACATTAATTTGAAAATTTATTTCTGACCAGTTGTTGCAAGAGAAAACTCCTGGGCATCAAAACTCAATCACTTCTTCCTGAAGGCAACAGAATCAGAATGAATCTTAAAGGATCTTCCAGGTGACTCAGCTTGAGCCTCTCTGCTACTAAACTGCTGGTTTTGCTGTGGTGCAAGCAAAGCACAAAACGTTCAGGGAATTCCCTGAAAGCATTTTGTAAAGACCTTTTAAAATGTCTACTGGATGAACATTCATCCACTTCAAAAAAAACTGAATACAGCAACAGGGTGGCAATATGGTGATTAGTTATACCTCTCTATTTTACAGTAATGATTTATGAAGGGCATTTACTTAACAAGGTCCTTTTGAAGCTTTTGTACATGATTGCAAATGACATGTGTGACGTCCAGCAGTCCTTTCTTTTGCATAATGGTCACAGATTATACTTAGGAAGAGTAACATGGAGGTAAAGTGACAGCTCCAGTTTCTTAATGAGAAGTTTATTAAGAAACTAGGACTGATTATCAGTTGCAAATTAACCATAATGTGAGTAATCAGCAGAGACGTCACATTGGTGCAAGAAAAACGACAAACAGAGGAATGTTCATCCCTATGCTAATCAAAAAGTACCTACAGCTCATTACAGAAAGTAATTTCTAGGAACCTGGAGACGCAGGGTTTGAGAAATGTGCTTTTGGAAATTGTATTTAGCAATATCACTACATGTACCTTTAAACTGTATTTAACATGCCAAGAGAATGTGGCTTTTTTTCTAAAATAGAGATTCAAGATCTCTATGATAAAGCTAGAATTGCAATACATAAAAGCTTGATTTATTTTTGGACCACTAGACTAGATTATGGTTTTGAAACAGTGGGGGAGAAAATTGCATTGATTTAAAAACATTATTTTGCAAGTTTTATAAGGCAATTGTAAAATGGATGCTCAAGCCACAGTAATCAATCTCATCATTTGTTCTGAAAAGGATTATAATATTACTTTTAAGTATTAAATAGTATGACTAGTATTTACAAACTGCATACTGGGGCTCAAGCCTCAAACCTGCAAGGAAAAGTCTAGTCTAGGAAATAAAGAGCTTACAATTTTGTATCATCCAAAACACAGCAATAGATATGAATGTAGTAACAACATAGATATTGTTATCTAGATGGCAATGTGCCAGCAGCAGGAATTTTGGCACAGTCATCTTGTTTTGTTTTCATTGGTCCTCAAGTGCACTTTGTTCTTCCATAGGTAATTTCATTCCTTTGACTCCAGTTCCTCAGCTCATCTCCTTCTGTATAATATCCTGATTCTCTTTTTCTCTGTCACTGCCCACCGCATCTGAAAACACCAGTGGTATCCCTTGACCCCTTTTTTATCCTTTTGCCAGGTTCATTACTGAAAAAAAGGAGCTCAAACTTTCCTCTCCTAGAGAAACTTTTACTATTTAATACAGCTCTTTGCCAACACCTCTGCCAGATTTTACTTGTCACAACAGGATTCTGCTGAACAAAACTGCTTGACTAACAAGTTTTCCTGTGACACATATCCAGTAAATGTTTTGGTGTTTTGTTTGAGGTTTTTGGTTTTGTTTTTGCTTGGGGGGGAAGGCTGTGGGGTTTTTTTAAGTTTGCTTATTTTAGATAATTTTTATTTAGTCACTAATGTATTTAAGATAACAGAATCATATGGCACAAGTAATCTTTGGTAAAACTCTCGTCATTTTATCCCATTTTTTGTCTGAAGGTATGTCTTTATCAATTTTTCCCTCAGTGTTTGTTTCAAAGGCAAAATCAGTGACTGGATCCTGTGCTTTGTAATAGAAATGTTTCAGTTAGATTTTTTTCCATATATATGGAAAAAATATATTATATATATATACATACTGTGTTATTTGGAAAAATTTTTCACTTTTTATGTTTATGAGTTTGACAGGGAATAATTGACTGTGTCTTCAGTACCGTTATACAAGCTTCTTTGTGCCAACCATCCAAAATCAAATAGCAGATATCCTGTAGCATTTCTGTAAGCTTAATATCACTAAATAACCTCAATATTTTTTTCAAAGAGCTAAACTCTGAAGACATGTTTCTGCATTGGCCTATTTCAAATGTCATAATTATTTCAAGTCCTGCCTAGGATTTCCATTGTTATCTTTGTTAAAGGGAAATGAACTGTCCTTCTGAAATGACAGATGTTTGTTCCACAAAGAAATATCAAAATAATATTTTTTCCCAATTGAGGCCAGATGTTTCTGTAAGACACTTAAAAAATAAATTTTTAATCCATAAAACAATTTGTCCATGCATATTTCATCCCATTCTAGCTCCAAATCTGCTCATTTTAATCGGTGTTCATCTGTATGATGCTAAAGAGCATTCAACAGATCCAATATGTGACTTGTATGTGGGACAGATCATTAAAAAATAGATTTGAGAGTTTCCAGTGAGTGGAGATCTGATAGGCAGAAAAGCTATGCAGCTAGCTATGCAGCTAGCCCTAGGCACTGAAACCACTAGATACATGAAATATTTATTATTTCTAGTTCTATGATGTCTTAATAAAGAAACTGCATTTAAGTTGTTGCAAGGTTTTCATTTCACGATTCTCTTTTGCATCAGGAATCAATGTCCTCTCAGCTGCACTGGCAGTTCGGTGCCAGTGACTCACATTCACACATTTGGTGAATCAACAGGGATCATGATGAGCTGCCTTGATCCAGAGGTCTCAGGAAAGTGGGAAAACACAAGAGGGAAGCTAGGGCACATAACCCACAGGGAGCTTGCAGCCTGTGGACAAAGCTGTCCACAGTGGGGAATCCAAAAGGGCCAAAGGAGCAAGGAGACAGCAACACTGGGAATATTGCAGAAGGAATAACTCAGCCAAAGCACTGAGCAGTTTTAGTATGTGTTTCAATGAGAAAAATTTAGCAGTTTACAAATTGTAATACCAAATTTATGGTGATAAAATGGTCTAACATCATGTAGAGATTTTTGTATCAAAAGATAAGGAGGAATTGGAACATGGGGTTTCTTTTAAGGCCTTTGAAGGGATATTATTTTCATTGTCCATAAACAAGGCACTGCTACAAGATCCTGTATGCAGAAGGGAGAGAAACCTTAAATTCTTATTCTGTCTGATACCCATCCCATTAGAGACTGGTCCAAGCTCAAAAGAAATCCCTTGTGCTCTCCCTCATCTTATGAACATTTCTGAAAGTCAAAGTGCAAACTAAACTTAAAGAACAAAGTAAACACAACAGCACTAATCTTAGAAGCTAATGTTTCCTCCATGTCAGACAGGGATAAACACAATTCCAATTTAACTGGTGGCTCTATGGAGGAAAAAAAATTCATCTGACACAGATGTTGATGTCACACCAGGAAGAACCGTTAATGTTTTTAGCAAATTCCTTCTAAGCCTTCTAGTGATTTTGCAAACTGACATAATGTCGGTGGCCAGCCACAAGAAAACAGAATTGTCCTATTCAGTGATCTTAATGAGATGTCAAAGGGTTAATAAGAAAATTAATTTATCCTTTTAAGCACAAAAAGTAATTAAAGTCTAAGGGAAATCTGTATCATAATTGAAAATGAGTAACAAGCAAGTGGGATGTGGAGGAAAAATGAGTTTGGTAATTAAGACAGGAAGTTCAGTATAACAAGAAGGAATAATGTATTTGTCACCTATGGCACAATTATATCCTGCTGATATTAAATGGGAACGCTTAAGCTGAATCAGAACAATAGAGTTGGTGAATGAGGAGGTATTAGAGAGTGACACTGCATCCTCAGCTAAGGAAACTACTTCAGGGAGCAAGAGTATGTAGGCTCCAGATAGCATCAGGGCTTTCAAATTAATGGAACTGGAATGCATTAAAAGGGATTAAATAGTAATTGTATTAGAATTTATATTAAAGATCCTGAAGTTATTAGTTCTTTAAACTTTAAGAAAAGGTTCCTGAATTACTCACCAGGAACACCTCAGCTATTATTTTAATAGGATGGGCCAAAGTTGGGCCTGATATCTATCCCTCAAAGTCAGTAGAGACCCCAGTGGTGAATCTGGCTTATTACTCCCTATGTTCCTTATCTGAATTTTACTCTGAAAGTCTGAACACTGTAAAAACCTCATCTCTCTAGAGGTTATAGCCATTCAGAAGGTACTAAAACCTTTTGTATCCTTCACTTTCCATGGAAATTGATGCCAATGATGCTTAGGTTCAATAAAGGCATGAAAGAAATTAATAGGACTGAATTCTAAAGACAATTCTTGTGTTCAAACACCCAATATTATTTGCTTTGTTTCTTAGGAATGTATACTTAAGTCTTATACAACAAATCTAGAATTACATCTGCAAGCATTCTTTTACAGGCAAGATATTTTTAAAAGAATAAAAATGCAGAAGCATACATAAAAGCCAAGAGGATGTTGCCAGCTATCAGTTTTCTTGCAAATATGAGAGCTGTTGTCCTTTTAGAGATGAGAGCATGGTAGATGGCAATGAAGACCAACGCTGTGATGGAGCGTTTGCATATGCTCAAGTCCATTCTCCAAGGTTTTTATTTATGTGTATACAACCTAAAGATGCAATGACCACACTTTTCAGAGGCTTTGGAAAAGTTTTGCATTAGGACTTGTAATCCAGATTTAATTGTCTATAGAGACAGAGAACTTTATTTAGCCAGTTGATCACTTTAGAGCATCTTCCCCTCTATGAAATTACTACTGCTGCTTTTCAAATCTGTACATGCTCTGGATACACATCTTGTGTCCTACGCAGCTCTGCTCAAGGAACTCGTAGTTGAATTGCCTCCAAGTTTACTCATGACATGTATTTTGGCTGGGAAAATCAAACATCACCCTTCCTAAGAGCTGAGGGGTGATTTAGTCTTCTTGACTCTTCTCCGCCCTTATTCTGAGAGAGTGCCTCAGGAAAGAGATGCTCATTCTGCCTTTCAAACATAAACAAGAATAGCAAAATAACAAATGGACTGCAGCTTCTGTGTTTGGGAGCTCGCAGGGGCACCAAAATTAAACACCTCATGTTTCTAAGGAAAACTGACACTCAGAGAGCACCATCAGAGTCATCTTTCACAAGCAGGCACAGCAGGCCAGACTGTGCTGATGCTGAAGAACAAAGTGCAGGTACATGAGGAAGAAAGGCTTTGTGAGGATATTGTATTTGGCAGAGTTTTTGCTGAGGATAAAAGCTTGTTTTCTTCACAGCCTAATTCCATGAAAATTCTTTGTTGGGAATATGCAAAAAATTTCCTCTTCATTTCTCAATCAACTGCCTGACTGAAACCAAGCACCAGCATCCCTCAGTTTTGTCTCTTAAATTATCCACCTGGTACTGCATTCTGTTGATTGTAATGAGGATAATTTTGAACTAGCAAAGGTGAATTTGATACAACAGCGAACATATAGCATGGGTTACTGCCCCTTGTATTGTCACAGAGCAGCTCAAGCATTAGTGCTTGGCTTTATTATCCCCTTTCCTGCCTTACATCTAAAGCACCTTCTTGCCAAAGGCACTCCAGTCACACAGATCCCTGTGGTGTTTGAAACACCCTGTATTGTGCTGGAATGAATTACATGGATAAAAAAAAGAAAAAAGAAAAAAAAAAAAGAAACAAACAAAAAAAAAACAAACAAAAAAAAAAAAAGAAAAAAACAAACAAAAAAAACAAAACAAAACAAAAAAAAAAAAAAAAAAAAAAACAAAAAAAAACAAAAAAAAAAAAAAAACCAAAGAGGAACTGAGTTTGTCCCCAAGGGGAAAAAATAAAGGAAAGACAAAGCAAAAATGTTCTTGATCTCAGAAGGTAAAACTAAAAACCCTGCACATTATTGGGGAACTAAAGTCCTAAAGTCACCTAAATAATCATTTATTTGACTACAGGAAAGAAAAGGAAAAAATATATGTGATTAATGCCTCTAGCACTGTCAGTGTGAAATTCATGGTTTGCTGACTACCTAAATTGCCTGGCACACTGCTAACCCTGATCTCAGCTTAATCTAGGCAAGCACTTGTCATTAAAGGGGCAATTAATCTACTATTCTAATTTCAAATGAGGTAATGACAGAAGGAAAAATGAGATGTGTCATTTAAGTGCTTTCACATTAGAATGGTTTAGAAACCAAGCAAATGCCATGACTTCACAAGAACATCAACAGAAAAACTCATAGCAGGCAAATATTCATATTAAAATAAAGGGTCTGTCTTAAATGTTACACACTGCTAGACTAGGCTGCAAAATAACAGACAACTTACTAATTGCTTTAATCATTAAGATGGAGAAAATGGTGTTGAAACAGAAAGCATTGTCAGGTTTGGGCAGAAACCCTTTTCTTCATGGCAAAATGTCTCTGGATGCAAAGCTTGCAGTAACTAATTCCAGTCTTACTGGGAAGTCTTAATACTTCATTTACTACTGATTAAGATGGGCTGAAAATAAGCTAATACCAGAAAGAAAATTCTTTACAGTTTTATCCAATTTTATAGAATTTTTGCAACACTACCAGGAAGCAATAGTGTTCAAATATAGTCATGGCTTAGTAAAGATGAGGAAATCTGACTTCCATGTCTGGTCCTAAAGGCACTCAGCCAGACCAAAGAAAGGATTTATGATACATCAATAATTTTTATTGGTTAAAGCAAAAATCAGATAGCAAAAGGTTACTCCTTTCAAAAAGTGTATTTTTGTGCTAAAAGTGCCATGAAATTTTAGTGGGTGAAAATTTTTGATGCAATTTAATACTATTCCTAATAAAGGAAACAAAGAATGTATGTTTAATAAAAAAAAAAAAAAAAAAGAAAATTCTAGTCTTTCTGTAATGAGAAATTTACAAGTAATCTTTCATGACAACAGCAAATTACACATTTAAATTTAGGAAGATATCACTGTGATATTTTAGTGTGGCACAATGATCCAGCTTCTCCCTGAGACCACTGAGAGTAGCTACAGAAAAACTTCTGCTGAGAAACTGCCAGAGATAAACCTCAACCCTCTCTTCATCTCCTCAGGTGTGTGATTTTTTTTTTTTTTACCTGTTGCTCCCCAGTTTGTTCACAGAACTCTCAGCATAGCCATATGTGAACCATAGCTCTTCAACAAACTTAGACTGCAACTTGGTTATGTTTTCCTAATATGCAACTTAAATTTTAAAAATTAAATTTAGGAGGCGTACTTTCAATAAAACAATTCTGTTCTTTGCATTATCTTGAAATGCATATGGAAATGAGGAAAATTAATTTAAATCTTTAAATGCATCCATGCATTTTTAAGATTGTCTTGGGACAGGAGGTGGGGAGATGGCTGCTTTTATCTGGGCAGGATAAGATGTTATCCATGCAAGGTTGTAAGTCCAGAGATTTTATTCTACCTAGAAGAAATTCTGAACATCCTAGAACAACCTCATATCGAGCTCTAAAACCTGCTTCAACAAAACCACTAACTCTCTGTTTTAGACAGAAGACAGATTTTTTACCAAGAATCTTGTTGACACAGAGGTTATAACACCTGAGTCCTTAAAAAAAGACAATCCACTGCCACGGCCACTGCTCAGCTGTGCTCTGGGCTATGGCTGGAGTTTGCTGGTGGTGATGCAGACAGGATGTTTGTGTGTGAGAGAAAGGCAGGAAGCTGTGCATGGTGCTGTCATGCATTAACTGAGAGAACACAAAAACAATTGTCTACAGGCTGGAAAAACATATAGATATGGGAGAGAATTTGAAAAAGAGGACATAAGAGTCCTGTAGATTTGTCCTTAACCCAAATAAATTGGAATGGAAAATTCAATTGGACTTTTGCCCTTTACCCTCATTGCTCTTTTAAATTTTCTATCATAGGAAAAAAGGTTACTGCCCAAGATACCCTTAGGAATAATAATTATAAACACAAATATAGATTTAATTTCATATCTTAAAAGATGCCTAGCTAAAGCAAATCCTCCTTTTCAAGTAGATTAACACATTGATTTCTGCTTTAAAGGAAAGATAAACTAATCCTTCTGTAGGACATTATATTTGGCAAATCCTCACTTGATCTTTATTTTGTTTCCCGAACAAAATGAGTCATGTGTGTGTAAATTACTCTCAGTTTTGGTTCTTGTTTATCTAAAAGTAAGTCTCTGGAACTTGTTTTTGTTTAGTAAATGATCAATTTTAGTATCCAAGAAGTTCATGGCATATGAAAAGTGGAACTGTGAGGAGTGATGTACAAATGCAGATGAAGAAACACTCAGGGACAGAAAGGTCTCATCACACTGGCAACCTTGTTATTGCTACTCTGTCTGAATCATAGGATCTGCAAAATTATTTCTTGAACAGTGCTAGTAAGTAGTTAGGATATAAAACTATCATGAAATATTGATAATTCTGATTTTAATACAGAAACATAAGTAAAGTTGGAAAAAAAAAGAAATATTTTTAAAGGAGATGGAGCTATATCAGCAACATGCACAAATGCATGCATATTTGTGTGTATGTACATGCACATGCACACATATGTCTATATATGCACATAAATCCAAACCCATGTATGTAGATATATACACAGAGACACACTATGTGGAGAATATGTATTATATGTAAATATGCTTTTCCTAATGGAAATCCTTTCCTACCATTACAGAACAGAAATTGATATTGCTTTAGCTGGAGTTTTCCTTGTAAGAAAATAATATATTGCATGCATTTTCTTTTATGTTATTCCAGGCTTCCTTCACTGCCATCTCTCCTTTCTCTATCTGAGAGGAAAAAATAATGGCTGTGAGAAAACCACAAATAACAAATGTAAAACATGTATTTTCTTCTAGAAAATGGGCAAAAGTGACTGTAAATAAAAGAACAATGTATATACTTAGATATATAGCAGTACTTATTCTCACAATGTGATCTTCCCAAATTTATTATTTCTGCAAGAAAATATGACAGGAGGAAGCCAGCTAGAAATAGATAATGGACTATCTTCAAAGAAGATCCTTTTATTCCTCATAACAGTAGGTGATAAATGCTTCCAGTGTCAGTGCTTACTATTTCATTCCTTTTTTTTTTTTCCTTGCAGCATATCTCAAATTAGAGACTAATAGCCCCCAGGATAAGATACCTTGACACAGCTTCTTTCCATCTCCAGTGCCTGAAGCCATCAAACACCTATCGCCAATATGAAATGGGGAAGGATGTAGATATTTTGCTCTTTGACAAGGGTTGTAATTTTATTTTTAGATTATTAAAGAGAGGGTACTCTTATAATGATACTTTTTTCAGAAACATGTTTGTTTTGGACTCTTGCTTACAAGAATGTTTCCTTGCTTGCTCTGGAGCTGCTCTACTGAACCTCAGAAAATGGGAACAGGCAAAGATCCTGTGTAGGTCTTGCCTGAAGATTAGGATCCACAGGGTTGTAGCAACCTAAGATTTACTTTCAGAGATGCCAAGTGAACAACTCTCATCCTGAATTTTCATTTGAAATTAGTAATTAGCATGTCATTCTGGTGTTATTCTACCTTTGGGAGAATTTTTAACCATGAGGAAAACCTCTTTGCAGTGAACAGAAGGAAGGCATCTACTTGAAAGTCATGATTAAAGTTCACTCACTGTTCAAAGTCTGAGCTGTCTCTGATGATTCAGATAAATAGGGAAAATGTGCTGTTGAGAGTAAAACTGTGTTTCATTGCAGAACTCAATTGCTATGAATCTGCAGGCAAATATATCTGCAGGCAAATGTATTTGCATTTTTTCCTCTGTGCCCTGACTACTAGATGGGAGCAGGGTTTGCTTGCTTTGTAGCATTTTTGCACAGACAAAATTTGTGACTCTGATGTTCATGATGTCATATTCTGATGCTGCATTGTTTAGGGGCATGAATACACAGAGACAAAGTATGCGGCAGATTTGTTTTTCCCTAGTGATGCCTAAACATTTTTAGTTTCTTCATCTATTTTTTACCTTTGTAGATTTTTAATAAATAGTTGTATGTAATTTCTTTTACTTTTCCTGCCCTTTCTCACATTTTAGAATAATAACTCTTTCTAACACATTCTTGAAATTCTGTTCAGTCTTATTCTTAAGAGAATTTCTGACAAGGACATCTTGCTTGCCACCAGAACTGAAGAGACATAACAAAAAATAGGGCAAGGAAGTGCCTGGACCAGCTCCAAGCAACTGACCCAAGAGTGGGTTACTGGGCAACTGATGTCCTATTTGATGTACCTGCAAGATAAACTAATTTATTAGCCTTATTAAAAATTGTAGAAATCCTGTCTCATACATGTGCATCTAGCCATATTTGTGCACCTGAAAGCTTTCATTAAATAATTTCTTTTTATCTCATTACTCTTAATATTATTTAGAAAATTTTGTCTTTTGATTCCTGGCAACACTAGGATTAAATTTTAATAACAAATTCTATTAGAAAATTAAACAGTTGAATAATGTTATGTAAGTGAGGAGGAAACAAGCAAAGAATGAGTGAATTGTTATATTTTGTTTCTCCGGGAACTACTCAGTGGTTGATTGAAATTTTACTCAAAAGGAAGAGAATCAGGAAATACTGTAGTAAATCAGAAATCTGACATCCTTAGGCTTCAGGCTTATTAGAAATCAATGATTCATTAGAAATCTATTTCCAAAGCTCCATGAAGATACTGTTTAGGTTACAAGTAGGACAGTTTTGGATTGGTAGGTGGCACCTTATTCAAGAGCGTTTTAAAAAAAATAAATTGAATCTTTCTTAATCCCAAAAACATTTTTTCTATACCCAAAGCATTTTTTCTATAGCATCTCCTATAAATCTCAGGATCTTTCAATTGAATAATAGATTACTTTTGATAGAAAAGGATTGTTTTCCTGTAGTTGAGACTGTATATGCAAAGGGACCTGTGCTCAAATTCCTGGAAAATAAAGATCTGGACTGCAAAGAAGGGTCAACAAAAGCATTCACCTACCAATCACTGACAAGAACTTCACTTAATAATTAAATATTTTTTTAAAACTCCAAAACTTAGAAATGTCTGAGTGAAGTTGTGTTTCCCATATTGCAAGAGATCAGTGTTTTTCCTTCTCTGGATGGTTCATCACCATGGAAATTTGCAATTTTGCACTGCACAGTATTGATCACGGATGACTGCTGTCTTCTAGGCCAGGACCAGCATGCACCACGATATGGCATCTGCTACTATTGATCTCAGAATAAAATATGAGGTTTTATCATAACAGGCACTCTTGCTGTCTGAAGTTCTATAGGGAGGTATTCAGTCTGAATTTCTAGTTTAATTATACACTCTTAAGCAGATTATGATGCTATTTTGAATAGAAATAAAGAAATTATTCCCACAAACTCTATATTCTACTAGAAATTGGCTTTCTTGATATCTGCTTTCAAGTGATTTCCTCTCCAGGAAAATTTTAATGAATTTCTTTCTTATGACAAAATTTACCTCTCTTATTCTCTGAGCAGATTTTTTAAAATTCTCCCTGATCAGCTACAAGAAGTTTGTCAAAAGGTTCACAGCATGATTTGTGTTGGAAGGGACTTTAAAGATCATCTACTTCCATCCACTTCCACTAGACCAAGTTACTGAAAGCTCCATCCAGCCTGACCTTAAACACTTCCAGGGATGAGATATCCACAAATTCTCTGGTCAACCAGTTCCAGTACCTCACCATTTGCCATGTAACTTGATTATGGTGACAACCTGAATGAATCAGGCCTTTATGAAACATATTATTGGAAATAAACGTAAACCAACCACAACTCTTATAAAAGTAGTCATCCCTCTTTAACCATAAGACCATCAGCAAAGGCAAGCACACTTTATCCTTTGAGATTGGAGCCTTACTACAGATGTAATTCTCTGTAATTTTGATGCCATGTGGCAGCTAGACTAGTGAATTATAAGCTTCAAAGGGTCCAGTGTTGCAACCGTGCCTGAAGCTCTGTACACACAGGTTGAAGGGTAATTCTATCATTGCTTCATACATCACTATAAACAATGCTACACACATGTAAATCAGGCCTATTCTATTCTATAATTCACCTTTTAAAATATTTCCAGTCTTTTATGTTTTAATATAAAAAGCTCAAGTAAGTTCTACAGGTTCCAAAATTTTAAAAATATATATTTCATATGTTATGGTGATAATGGGGAGATTGTTTGTTTGCTTAGTGTTTTTCTATTACTAAGAATAAAAATTTCCAAAGATTATTTTTTGTCTCTTTTTCTCTTTGGTATCTTTACAAAGCCACTTGAGAACAAAACATTTAGTGGAACAGTAAGGAAATTTTGCTCCAGAGAAGTTGGAGCATTTTTTAAATCAGTGAATAGTAACAAAGACGTCTGTGACTGTCTTTTCTACTGGAGCATCAGCTTCTGTGTTTACATTTGCTCCCAGGAACTGCAGCTTGGTGATGTGTGCTGCTCAGAAACAGACACATTCTGTTGTTTTTATTGATAGCACTTGAATACTTTTTCACTTCCATATGGCCAAAACACATCACAGATTTCCAGATCCTGCTGTGTGCACTAGGTTGTAGACCTAGCTCTGATATTGTTTTCCTCATGTCTAAAGCAACTCAAGCACATTCTCCACATGAATCACACTGTCCGTGTTGCTTCACTGAGTTGGAGTGTGACACAGTATATATATCAAATGCAATTTAGATGGTGTGGTTTGATACATCATTGGCACTGCAGCTAAGAACAATAGAATTTCCATAACAGGACAGAAGCAATGGGCCATCCAGTCCAGCATCCTGCCTGAGGCAATAGTTGCATGCTTCAGAGGAAAGCATGAGGCCTTGGCATGCACACAGAATGTAACCATGGAAGGAAATTGCTTTTTGATTCTGTCTGTTGCTCAACTAACGCTACGAAGCATGAGCATTACTTGTCCTGTAATTGTTATCCCAGTCAGTGGAACTGTGCATGATAGTCTAATTTATAAATGTCTGATTTTTTTTTTTTTGAATGTGCCACACTAAGTTTTGAGGGTTATTGTGAACATGTATGCAGTGTTGCTGAAATGAAGATTAGCATTTTCTTTCCATTTATTTATTTTTTAAATGATAAAATATCTATCAGCAGGTGATGTTGTTGCAGAGACCTGTTTTAGTTCCATGCAACCCAACATATGGGCAATTAATTCTTTGAAGGATGGTTTACTGTCAGGTGTAATCAGTCCCTTTGGTTTAATGAAGCCAGAAGAGTTGACTCCCCTTCTTAATGATGGCTAATTTATAGATTTTTATTTCTTAGTTTCAGCTGCTATTATTGTTAAGTTCCCCTGAGTTAGCAAGTGTTACTAGCAAAAATGTGAAGTTATGGATGTCATGTGGCAGTTATTTTCTTATCTCAAAGTGGGTGAATTGAAAACTTGTCTTCAACAGACTAAGCAATATTTTGCTACACATAGTAATGAACAATAGAACTCTAAACAGAAAGGCTTATTCATCAACATGTGCTTTCTAACCCATTCCTGTTCTGGAGAAATTAAAAATCATAGAATACTATTATCATAGCTACAATAATCTTGAGGTTGTTCCTATTTTCATCTGTTGTTCTGTTCCTCTGTGAGAGGCTGACTCCTCATCTTGCTGTGTCCTTCTCCCTGTACAGTCAGCACAAAGAAACATCTTCTCCTTCCTTCCTAGTTCACTTAGTGATCAAAAGTCACCAGTGGATTGATTTGAAATCAGCACTTGAAGGAAAAATGGCATTCCCTTCTGCTGATACCACCATGTAACAACTTTGTGGACAGGTGTGGGACAATCTCCTGCAATCTCCTGAACAGCAGAGCATATGTGAGAGTACCATGTCCTGGGGCTCACTTTTATTTCAAGAAAAACACTTGCTTGAATAGCAATCTGTTGCAATGGGATTTAAATCCAGTTATTGGGCTACAACATAAAATAAAATATAAATCCAAAGTATTTGCAATCAATCCTCTTTGTATTTAAAAGAGTCATGGAAATGCCAAATTATTTTTCTGCATCCAGTTGAAAGATTGAAAAGAAAAAAATTGCTAACCAAATTTTATGCCAGATGTTATATAGACACAGATTAACAAAACAGAGAGATGTAAAAAAAAATAGTGTTAAAATAACAGCCTATCTGCCTTAATTCATTCAACTCACAACTATGAAAATAATTATTATCAAATTCCCTATGCATTTAGAATTTATCATTTTCTAGATGATCTAGCATCTAGTAGCAACAATGTTTAAATTAATAGAAGAATCAGAGTAATTAAGCTGTGTGAAAAACTAAGTTTACAAAACAGACACAAAATATTTTAATTTCATAATCTGCAATAATGGATGCCAGATTGAGTTTATTCATTTTTTTTTTTCTGTCAGTGTCTGGATCAAACAGAATGGCTAACAAATCTTCATGAGTCACAGGCTGTCATCAAATGTTGATTTCATGTCATATTTAACAGATAATTTATCAGAATAGAACTGGTGGGGGAGACAAATTATATTTAGATCTGGTTTGTCCAAGTGTAGGTTAGACATAACTTGGTATTTCTAAAGGGATCTTATTACACGGGAGATGGACAAAATTTGTAAGATCTTCAACTGAGCACCTTACAAGAAAAAGATGTTTTGTGCTATCTTAATGAACAGTAGGTCTTTTTAAAGTTTTGCTAAATTCTTTATATCTGTAATAACTTTCATTTCGTTTCTCCTTCCCCTCACTCCTCCCCACAAACTACACAAAGTAAAGTGTGTATCCTGCTTGATGCTTTAAACATACACATGCATCCCAAATAAATCAGTCTTGCAGCCATTTTTTAGGCACAGAAAAACTTCATAGGAATAGCAAGTTTAGGAGAAAAATTGACCCTTTTATTCCTTTTTAATGATCCCTTTCCTTTCCCTAGTAAATATTAATCACTTCAAATGCAGAGTTCCCTCCCATGTGCTGAATTTTCTAGAATCTTTACATTGTAGAGTGGATACATATGTTATGACATTAGAATATTAGGAAAATACCATCAAAGGAAGCCCCACATTTCATTTTGTGCTATCATCATAAGTGAGGAGTAGTTAAGAACACTGTAGTAATTTATTTTTTATTAAAGTTCTTCACAAGATCTGTGAATTTTTGATTACATATTTGCAGGAAAGGCAGAAGTTTATGTGGACATATATGACGCTTTCAAAGAAAAAAGTATAATTTTTTGATTAATTTTATTCTCATGAAGGGTTATCACTGATCTGAATTACAGTTTAGTTTAAACTTCAGTCTTCTGATATTTACAGAGATGCAGATAATAGACTGTTATTCCTCAGGGTATCACCCTGATTAAATTGTACATCTATTACTTTTTTTATTAGCTTACCCAGTGTCACATTGTATTATAACAAAAATCTTTGTTTATCTGAAGTTAGGTGCTCCCCTGGCTTGAGGTGATTTTGATATTCCCACACTTATGATGTAAAAATAATGTAACCATCAGAGGTTTATTAAAGTTTTGGGTTGACCTTATCCCCTTAAACCATATGGAATATCTGTTTTCACAGGCAAGATTTCAGAGCTGGCATTTTTTATGGCTGCTTTGTGGTATCAAATTTGACTTATGACTTAACACTGAAGGTTTAATGTGGTATTTATGGAAGGATCAAGCCTTCACATTACTGTTACAATGAGCGATTTTTCTTTTAATAGCTTTCAGACAGTGAAATGTGGCTGTTTTAGTGCAATGTTGACAAAGGGAGCTTCCAGTGAAGCTCATCTAATCTTTAGAGAAGCTCTGAAGTTGCCAGCATTCAAGTGCCATAGCTACTTGGACGTTCCACTTTCCTCTTAGCAGCCATGCTAAAGCTGATCCTCACCACTGACTTGCTCAACAGATATTTTATTGCCACAATTAATTTCAATATATGTAAGCAGTCATTGTCCACCTCCTTCATCTCCCTCCTTCCTCCTTCAACATTCAGAAGGTAAGAATTCTGACCACTGCTGGGATTGGGATTGTGTCTCACCAAATCACCTTCCTTGTCTTCTCTTCTCCTTCTATCTGGAAGAGTTTGAATTCACAACCAGTTTTCAAAAAGAAAAAAAAAAAAAATTATTGGTATGGCTTTTGCAACAATGGCATGAGATTCAGCTGTCAATGATCAAACTCTCTCCATGATATTCAGTGGAAATAATCTAGAATCGTAATAATCTTCAGTGATTTCTTTATTTCAGTGTCACTAGATTTGTCCATACAATATTTTAAAACATGGCAAGGAAAATTCTGGCTTCTATGGGTCAGAAAAAAGACCTATTTAAATTTATCTTATTAGATTTCACAATTATGCTTTGCTCCTGAATAACTGATTTATTTCATAAACAGACTCTACTGTACCACAAACCCTGCCCACCCTGGACTGGTAAATCTCTGAATTTATAGTCTCATAAAAGATCCTTTATTGGTTTAGGAAAAAAAGATTCAGGTATTAAAAAAAAAGAAAAATTATTTTGCCTGCTTTTAAATGTAAGGTTCTGCCACATTTGAAACAGAAGCATCTCGCTGGTCTTTTTTGGTTTTGTCCTTTATTGGATTCACCCACACTTCCATATGCAGTCACATAGCTGATCTCACTCTTCATTTTCTACATTATTGAAAATGGAAAGTTACTTTAATCTTCAAGTTTAAATCAAAATTATTTTTAGTATAAATTGTATGCACAAAATTATTTGATCCTTCATGACATCTTTTCATGGAGCATTAACATAACAAAGCAGAATAAAAGCAGCTGGAAGAGAATGGTTCAGAATTTCTTTGCCAGAGAATTTGAAATGAGGCAACTATAGATCCCAAAGACATGAGAGTGTCATTTACTTTTGCAGTTATTAAAATGACTTTGGATAAGAGAGAAGAGAGGAGCAGAGTATCAGTTTTTCCAAAGGTGGACAGCAAGCGGGTTCCATATTTTGTAATTCTGCAATGACATTTTATATTTGCTACCATTTTACTCTTGAATACTGTAACATATATAGTGATGATTTTTTTACTTCTAAGTGGTCTACAGAAGAAAAATATCTCATGTTTTTGTTCTAAGTGCAGAAAGTTTCTCAGGAGTCCTATTCAGTTGCATGGTTTAAAAATGCTAATACAACCTCCTCAGTTTAGCAGCCCTAGTGACAGAGCTATGATGAATAAGGAATCAACAAACAAATTTGATTTGGTTTCAGACCTTTACAACAATATTTAGAAGACCTTTAGGACAATGTTTCTGCCTCAAGTGTCAGAGTTTTTTTCATTTTTATTCATGGGGTATATATCGGGTAAGTTTTTTTAAAAGTTCATCCACAATCAAAATGTGATTTTCCTGTCATTATATATTGTATTGAACATGCTGTAAAATGCCTCTGTACTGAATGAGGTCTTAGTTTTATAATCAAGTGACCTTCAGGGGACCAATATACAAACAATGAATGTGTTGCAAGACAGGTGTTTAAGATAGCCAATGAATATTACATTTGAGAAATGGTTATCATAGCAGAATGATAAACTGTATATTTTTATTGGTTTATTATGCATATAGAGCTATGATTATACTTTGGTATATAGCAAGTCTTATAAATATGCTAAAATGAATATGCTATTTAAATGAATAAATACATTTTTTGCAATTGCAGGCTAACCTATTACTAGATACAGTTTATAAATACTCTGAGTATGTGAGCTTGGATTTAAGGGGAAAATATGCTTAGGAGTTCAATAGAACATTGTTCTTTCCTAATTTCAGATGCCTAGTCTTTGCTACCCATTTCATGTTTTACTGATCTATTTTCTATAATGAATGAACCTTAGGGTCATCTGAAGGTTAAACATCACATCTCTAGTATTATAATAAACAAATAAAATAGTTTGCAATTTATTCTTCTCTCTCCTGTATCTCTGCATTGAAGCTTAGCACACTGTGTTAAAGTGCAGGCTTTTCACATCATCAGAGGTAAGGTAAGTAAACTTCATTGAATGTTTCTGTTGAATTTCATATTTGTATATTCCAGAAATTCAGGACTATAACCTAGTCATTGCTGTACATCCAGGCAAGTTACTTTCAAAACATCATTTTCTAGTCAGTAAGTGGTATTAAAAGAACACAATTTCTTCACTTGAAATAGCCAAATATTCACAAGGGAAGGAGAAAAGGACTTTCCTATGCTCCAGCACAAGCAAGAACCTCTTTGTAGGCAGAATTTCCTATTCCTCTATAAAATACCTTGTGCGCATGCAGTTAGTTTAAACACCTCAGTATCTTATTGGAGAATATCTGAGGGGGACAGATGATGATAAGAAAGCAAGTAGGGATATTTCAAGGAGTTGACAGGGAAATACTATAGTTTTGATGAACCCTGGCATTTCTGACAGTATAGAATTCTTGTGCCTGATGTCAGTCCTTTGCTCTCTGCCATTCAAAAACACTCCTGGGTGCATAGTGCAGATAAGTTTACTTCTGTGCAGAGGGGAGAATATTAAATGAAGGTAAAGAAAACATGTTCCATGGAAGAGAGATTTCATGCTTTTCCCAATTAAGCTACTCAGTAAAACTGATGTGGAAATGGTCAAATTTAATTTTTTTTCCAGAATTGAGTTCCAAGCTGCATAAAATAGGAACTCTCGTAGCTTGGACTTACCGGAGCTTCATTATCCTAGGACTCTGGGTTCCACACAACATATCCTGCTGTGTTAATGCAAACTGAAATCAATGGCATTTTAATTTAATGTGACAGATTGCAACTTATGATAGCTAAGGAATGGACAAACTGCCATTTATGATGCTTCTGTGAGGGGATGGCAACCTCTGGTCTAAGTACAGAATGGACAGGTGAAAACAATTGCTGTCATTGCCCATCACAGGGAAATCCAAGAAGGACCATTAGTTTGAACATCTACAGTGAATGAAAAAAAATGTACTTGACCTAGACTACAGTGAACTTTCTTAGAATTTTGTTGAACCTAGCACATTTTATGAGAAAAAGAATGCACACATCCCATGATGCCTCCTGTACTATTTTTTTCCTTTCACAGGTCATTAACTTAAGGTTTCAACCATGTGAGATTTCATATCAAGACTCTTTGTAAAAAAATAAAAAAGTGATCACAAAGTATAATGTGTTACTTGCAGAGAGAGTTACTGCTCCTACAAAGCACAGTTCAAAGTTCAAATCATCTTTTCTGCAGCTTTCAGGACTCAAGCAGAAAAAAAAAACAGTGCCAGGTGGTTAAAATTTGCAATCAGTTGAGGCCCCTGCATGTTTGAAAAGAGAAAGACCCACCATGAGCATGATTTAAATAAACAGAGCTGCATATGTTTCCCTCTCCAAAAAAAAACTTGTCTGCCTGATCTATAATATATTTTTATCTTTCCTCTGCGTAATAGGAAACAGTGCTTCAGAGATTAACAAAATGAATCACTGCAGACAAGGAGTAAATATTTACTTGTACTTAACATTTACACAACACCTCATCCACAATGCAAAAAGATTTTGTTATGTTAGATAAGCATTACTGCTCTGATGCTGTGAAATAAAACAAAGTACTGATTTGTTCACAGTAATAATCATGAAAAATAATGGAGCTCAGGTCATCTGATTTCCCATCCAATCTATAAATACTGAAGGCTTCAGCTATTTCTATATGCTATTTATTGCATCCTGAAATTCACCAGAGCTTTGTGTCCCAGCTCAGCTTTCTGGCTTGAGTAGAAACACATAAGATGCCCTCCAATGAATGCTAACTGATCAAAAGCAAATACTTAGCTTCTGTAGTATTTTTTGGTTCTGACTAAGCTTGCAGCAGTAAGTCTAATATAGTTTTTGTGAAACATAGTACCATTTACCAAGTTCTGAAGGAAAAAAAAAATTAAATTTATGTGAATGCACTGATGCACAATGAAATCACATGTATAGCAACATATTAGGAAATGTATTTTACCAGAGATTCCTGTGTAAAGAGCAACTTGATTGTATCAACTTGAATTACATTCCAAAATAGGCAGGTTACTCTATTTTTGATGAAATGGGAACAATATATTTTATGCTGGTAAAATATTTTAGACTACACTCTGGTTTGCAAAAAGGCAGAGATGCATAAATGATGAGGTCAGAAAATATGCTTAAATCAGAGGGAATATCTGTAAGGGTCTCAGCCTGACTTTAAATGATCTAACTGAAAACATTTTAAAACTGAAACTGTCACATTTATATTTGCAAATACTGCTGAAAGGTGCAAGTCACTCCACAATGAGCAGCTTAAAAGGCATACTAATATCAATTTAATGCATAGCTATAAAAATGGTACATAGACAGGGCTAAAGTGATCAATATTTGATATGCTGACAAAAAATTTCAGAGAAGACTTTTAAAGGTGAAAATACCTCATTAAAGAGAATTGGGTCACTGATTTATCGTCTTGCTAACAGTGATAAATATCTAGGTTCCATTGTTCTTAAGTACTGAAAAACAAATGGTCTATTTTGTATTTTGTGCAATTTTTCCTTTGTTCTCTCTTCTGATGTAGGGTGATTACTTTTTTAATTTCAGCCTTTCTTGCATTAACTCCTGATATCCAAACCACATGAGGCAGTAACTATCCACAATAAATCAAAAATGTAGCAAAATAATATATTCAAAAGTGGCAAATCACCAGGATTATCATTTAACCAAACTCAAGGGTCAGATTCAGTTTTGATGCCACTGGATGTGTTGTCCCCAGATTTATGCTGCTACCATTCCCTTTTCTAAAGAATATACATTTTGTAGTGTGTCACAAATTAAATACACAGCAAACAAGTTATTTTAGTGCATATGAAATAACTAACATCTGGAATAAAGAAACCAAAATACCCAAAATTTAAAAAATGGAAAAAGGAAGCATGAAAATAAAAAAATGCATTACATAAGCTAATATAATGTATAAGTTGCATTTTAAGTGAAGCATAGATTTAAATTCCTAGGAAGACATAGGTCTCCTGGAAACCTGTAATGCCCTTCTGAGAAATAAGTGAACAAAAGCTGAAATATGGCACCCCTATGCCAAAACAGGAAGGTTTATTAAAAGCCAACCACCCCTTCCATTTGTCTTTCCAGCCTGCCTGCATTTTGACTTTTGATGCCAGCAAAAACCTCACAATTCCCACTGTTTTCCCCTTTTTTTTTGCTTCCTCGTCTTATTTCTTTATGGTATGTCACAGTGTTAATCTATAAGAAACTAAAAGTACAGTCACTTCTTATTTCACTGCTAAACCTAAATATAAAGTGTGTTAAAAAGGAACAAGGTGTGGGAAGAAAACGTTGCTTAGCCCTGTTCAGGGCTTAGAGGACTGACTCTTCCTATAGTGAAGGCAAAACACAGAAAAGATTAATGTTTACAATGTCTCCAAAATAACCCTGTGTTCTGAGATGTTGTTAAGAATGTGGCAGATCTCATGTCCTGTGAATATTTCTCATAACTGAGCTGGTGTTTTTGACAATATTTGTCCACGCTGGCATAAATGTGAAGCCTTATTACAACAGGCCTTGGGCTACTCAGGGCAAAGTCCACTGGAGTGTGCTCAGAATAATCAGCCCTAGCAGGTGCTCCCAAACAAGGACCTGTGTGCTGAGGAAAAAAGAGGGAGAGGAGAGGAGAGGAGAGGAGAGGAGAGGAGAGGAGAGGAGAGGAGAGGAGAGGAGAGGAGAGGAGAGGAGAGGAGAGGAGAGGAGAGGAGAGGAGAGGAGAGGAGAGGAGAGGAGAGGAGAGGAGAGGAGAGGAGAGAGGAGAGGAGAGGAGAGGAGAGGAGAGGAGAGGAGAGGAGAGGAGAGGAGAGGAGAGGAGAGGAGAGGAGAGGAGAGGAGAGGAGAGGAGAGGAGAGGAGAGGAGAGGAGAGGAGAGGAGAGGAGAGGAGAGGAGAGGAGAGGAGAGGAGAGGAGAGGAGATCTGTTTAGTTTACCATGCCAGTTTTGTCACAAAATCACTTTGGTTACTTTTCAAAATCATGCCTTGCATCCTGGACTTTCTACTACATGAATAAGTGTTTCTATCTGCTCTCAGCAAAGCCTCATAGGGATAAATTTTAAAGCCTGAAAAGCATTCTCATTACACCAGTGTGATCATCATATTAATCCTTTATTACATGTGGTATGTGACAGTAATGAGCATAAAAGGAGAAAAATTGAGTCCATGCAACCTGTTTCCTCTGCATGTACAGGGGACACCATGATTTGTGCACTGGCATGGACTAATTATTAGGCAGATTCTGAACTGATGGAGGCAAAGTCTCTGCTGTTGAATGTCCTACTCCACAATAAGGGCCTGCCAGGGCAGTAAATGTGAATTCTTACTCACCAAAATCATGGCATTTATATATACAGGGAGAAAAATCTGTGTTCACCCATGGTTTTCCTGGGGCCATATCAAGCATTTAGCTGAGTCCTGGGTCCCTGGCATTGAACAAATTAAAGAACCAAAATTACTCCAAGAGATCTTATTCATAATGCTTCAGTGAGGGAATCCTGTAATGGTGCTATACCTGGAGTAGAGGAGAAGACAAGTCATGTGCTATTATATGTTTAAGACTGCCTGACATCTCTCCTTGTTTCAAGCCTACAGTCACTGCTTCCAGTGGAAATACCAACAAATGGAAACAAGACCTGAAGAGAGTCTGCTGCAATGGGCTTGTTGTGTTTTTGTTGAGCTTAAAAGGTTGTAAAACAAGTCATAACCCCTTTGTCAAGGCCAGGATGGCATTTTCTGTATTTGTTCCTGATACCACAGTGCCAGAGATGAACCCTATTCATTGTCGACTTTTTAAACCACTTGTAAGGCATTAGGGCAACAATCAAGTCTGAGACAGGTGTCAAACACAATTTCTTACCAAACACTTGTTGATCCCAGATAAACACCAAAGAATAGTCTAAAGTTCTTCTTTCCTTTTAATGTCTGTGTGCCAACATCTAAAAAACATTCTGAGTAACCATTTAAGTAATCTTGTATACTAAGAATGGGATCATCTGCAATTTTACTGGAATTTCTCTATCCTACACATTATGGTCATTTTTTTCTAACTGTGTTTGACAGCAAAACATCAAAATCTGTTCCATTAGTTGAGATCCTGCCACAAAATTTTTAAATTTACATGTGGTGGTTGTGTGTGTGTTAAAACATGAAAATTTTAATGGCCCTTCCTTTGTTATTTTTTTAAATCTGTCTGTGCTTGGGGGGGCTTATGTGTATTGTCTTAGACATCCTACAGACTCTGTATACTTGTAAATGCAAACTTTGAAAGTAATGCCTGCCCATCACTCATCAGAACCATTAGCCCTATGTGACAAGCCCATAAATATACTTGTTTGAAGATAGATATACCCTTTTGGTTCCTAAAACATACCAATAAAACTGCCTCCAACACTGTAAGCTCATGTTCACAGAAAAAAAGTGCTGAAAAACATCGAAGCACAGTGGAATTAAAATCCCAGTGAGAACCTGTGAAGCTTCCATTGACATTTTTACCTGTTGTTGCTTTGACTTTGTTAATGATAATAAATAGTTTCCAATGTTTTTCCTGAGTTTTGCAATAGACTTCCAAATAAGGAAGAATAAATATGCCTAAAGACTCCTAAGAGAGCTCTTTAGGAAGGACAAGCCATTGATCCTGTTATGTTTTCATTATTTCGACATTGATCAGAAAAACAAGTGTTCTCACATTTAGATACAAACAAGTGAATAATTCCAAAAATGTATGTAATGTTCTAGACAGCAAGGCAGAATATATAAAGATGGTACTGGTGAAAATGTAAAAGCTTTTGAATTGAAGAGTCTAGATTGCTTTATTTTTTTTACTATTTTAATAAAATTATCTTACTAAAATAATTATGCACATTATTTAGTCATTCTTATTTCTTCAAGAGATACTCACTGCAAAATTCTTGAAGATTACTTGAAAGGATGGAAAGAAAAGTTTTGTGAAAGTGGAAAGGAGAATTATTAACTATTTTCATGACTTCCAGCTAAAATTAAAATTAATTTTATAGCAAGCATTTCAATCCTCAGATATATTTATATTTTTTAGCAGCAGTATGTGATACTTTAGAGATGCACCAAATGTCTTGTAGAAGATTGAGGTTTGATTTACAGAAGGGGTGTGGTGTTAAACTCCTCTTGATATCTGGATCTCGCTGTTCATTGAGATCATGCATGCATGGCATATTTGTTCTCAAGTGTGCTTATTACATCTTGAGTCCTGGTGAAAGCAAAAAGGACTGAATTCTTCCTCTCTATTGAGCAGACAAAGTAGAAGAAAGAAGAGTTTTGTCCCTGTCAATTTTCTAAATGAAGAGGCAAGTTGTACACCATAAATGTGCTGCTGTGTTACAGGAAATGATAAGTTCCAATTTTGGTGGGTGGCAATTATGACATCTAATACTAAATTCTAAAAGGGGGAAAATCAATGTTATTTTAATCAGTTGTATTTCCTTTCACATTGTCTTATTAAACCACCATTTTCTCAAATAATTTAATTTTCAATTTAGTAAAAACAATGATTTGTATCACTAACTCACAAAGTCATTGATATTAAGAAGAAAATTGTGAAATAGCTGTTATTAGTTAAGCACGGATTTGAAACCTGCTTGAAATTTCATAACGCTTTGGAGTGTTGTGAATAATACTTAATTTTTAACTAGTTGGAATAATGATTTTCTTTTTCATCTAAATTGGATCTGCAGTATTTTAAAATCTTAATGGGTGAAAATGATGCAGCTTACATTCACTGTTGTACTTATTGCAACACAAATTGTAACAGTTGTAAAAATGGATCTAAATTGCAAAATTTAAAATATCCTCTAACCAATCAGAGTAAGTTGATAGAGGGAAATTCAAAATTAGTTAACACGAAAGATAGAAGAATGCTATCCTCAGAACACTGAAGAAATCTTTGCTAGTTTTAAAATCTTTGAAAGGAAATATTCAAAGACAGGGAGGGGGAAGAAAATCCAGGTTGACTTCATAGCTGCATAAGCTCTGCCTTTCATATCCTCCATTTAAACTTTTTCCTGTCTTTAGAACAGGTCAAAGTCTGTTCTTTTTGATCTGACAGACACATGAGGACCTAAAGCAATGGTGACTATAACCTTCATTTATCATCACTATAGTTTGCATTTACTGTTATAAAGACATTTTAAAGATTAAGAAATATTTTTTCAATTTCCATACATTTTTGCCCCTTATCTTTCATTCAAAAATTCCTGTCAAACTTGCAGAAAGAAGTCCTAAAATCCACCATAGATAAATTGGCTGAAAAAATCAGAGATACAGATGGATTATTGATATAACCTGTCAAGTAGACACAACTGTATTTTCTGTTTCTAGAGGAAGAAAATTTATTTCATGTTCTTCTACTCAGAATGTTTTACTTCCTTTGTTCCAGGCTATGTAGACTTGCCCTAAGCAAACAGCCATGGGTGGAAGTACTAAAACATTTGTTGGTCGGGCATATTCCTTTTACTTTCTGAAACAGAGACACTTCATTTTGTCTTTGTCTCTGTTCCTTACAACAACAAAAAAGGCTGATCCTGGTCCCTCGTAATCACTAGCATTAATGAATGACCTTCTTTTCATCAGAAAATCTCCCTTCTTATAGAGCACACAGCTGTGAAAGCAAAACACTGATATTTAAAACATGTTAATGTAGGGTGGAGCGAAGTGTGGGTTTATCCTAAACCCCTAATGTTCAGTTTCAATCTGGTTTAGAGTATTGAATGTGATTAAAACTGATTATAAATGAGAAGCTCCTACTTCATTCAATCCACCTAATGTTATATTCTCTACTACACAGGATCTGCACTTTTCAACAATTCCTCATTTTAAATCACCTTGCACATGCTTGTTTGTGCAAAGAAGAAAAAAAAATGACAATGACAAGTCTCCATTTTGCAAAAGGACCTCATGTTCAGAGATGTCACATGCCCATTTTACATATAGCCCACATATAAATTTGTGTGACCTACTCTTCCCCTTCTATTTACCTTTGTCATAGGAGAAGATAAAAACCAAGGGTAAAAAGGATCAAAATGGCAGATATTTTTAGCAGTTTGTAAATGGTTTAGACTCAGGCTGCCCTTTCTGTGCTCAAGGCCATAGAAAAATGGTGGCACATCTGGTTGTGGCTTGCTTGTTCCAAGGGCAGCCCTATGTAGAGCACTCACTACACTTCAGTGGACTATCAGAAAAACAGAAGTCTAGCTTTACTTTCCCTGTCATGGAAATTTTCTTTCCAAGTCATGTTTATTTTCTTTCATGGAATAAAATGATAATGCACTGAATCCCTCAGCTGCAGATCATCAAAAACTTCTTAACTTCAATGAAGGAATTCTCAAGTCACTAAGGCCCTTCATTTTCTCTTTAGTAAACAGCAGGTACAACCAATTTTGGTCCTTATGAAATACAGAATGTCCTAAAATAAAGTAGCTCAAAAATCAGAATCTCAACCTCTTTTGCTAGAGATAACATCATGTTTCCTTTTTACTACCATGTCCACCTTCAATAGTAGATCCCCTGACTTTATCCTTCATGTCATGGCAGTCACAGACTTAGATTTCTTCTATCTCTTTTCAGCATTCCCAAAGCAAAGCTCAGGCTTTGGCTCATAATAAATTTTACTATAAGTAATAGAATTTGTATGCTGCAATTCAATGTTTGTTCAGTGTTCTTTTCAGGATTTTATCTCTTGACCAGAATCCAGATCCTTCGGAAGTTTCTGGTGCATCTTTGTTTCAGCTTCAAAGCTGGTAAATCTTTCACTAGTATCATCATACAATCTTTGAAGTTCAAAGGGTAAAGGATCAGCAAATAAGAAGAATTATATGGAGGTTCAGATGTGAAAACTAATGTCTGCATATGTTTACTAGTATTATCTTAATATATATAAAAATTTCGCATAAAAAATGTATGTGTTTAGGAACACAGCAGGTAAATCAAACATGAGTTGGCAGGTGCCTGGAGGACATAGTTAAAAATATCTCCAGTAATTGCTTTAGACCCCCCAAAAGGGTCCTATTCTTTGTATGTGTTGCCCCTTAGAGAGATTCACATGTTCATACTTGCTGCAAGCTACAGTCATCATCCATGGCTGAATATTTCGCAGGTATAATAAATATGTGTTCAATTTTCAGTCCCTGATAAGCAGGTGCATCTCAAACAGATATGTGGTACATCTGTTTGGAGGCAAATGAATCAATGAGACAGTGCCTCTTGGGCAGGTAACTATTCTAACCTGCTTGAAAAGGAGGTCACTGTCAAGGGTGCCTCGGAGGCATGGTCTGTTCAGCCAGCATGCACTGCAGCTTCCGAAGCTGATGGCATGGCAGGTTTGTTTTAAAATGAGCTACCAGGCATGTAACTGGACTCAGGACTGCAGGGTGGAAACTTGTTCAGGCAACCAGTCAAGTCAGACTCTCTTAAAGGTCACAGAGGCTCTATAATAACAAAGACCTCATTGCCAAACCGTATAATTCCTTTCCATTTTGCTCCCTATTTATTTTGTCTGCTTTAGCCTTTCTTCTCACTGCTTCACAATCTTTTCCCAACACTGAATCAAGGCCTGAGCTTAGATAACCTCAGATAGGTCCCCTGTGAGGAAGCCACAGTTTTTTATAGTCTAAACCTATTCTTTCTTCAGTGTCTGGTGCAGAACAGGTCCCAGCCCCAGTGCCACTGGGACAGGCTCCGAGCTGATTGCTCAGTGCTGGGGATCTCTGCCACTTCGGTCTATGGCAGAGAAAAAGAGCACACCAGAATTCAGGGCATTTCCCTCTCTCCTCCATGCATTTAATTGGTATGGCTGGGGACAGAGGGCTGGCACAGGGCTAAATAAATGGGTCCTGTGACTGAAGGGCTCCCCCACATCTGACTTGAAGCCTGTATTTTCTCAATGAATTGCCAGAAGCATAACAAAGGGATTAGCACAAGAGCAGTGTTACGATTTACTCATGACAGGGCAAAGCACAAGATATGACATGGTGCTCCTTGGTGGGTGGCAATGAGACATTTGACATTGTAGAATCAGTAAAAAAAATTGCATTAAATTTACTCTTCTGGTGAAAGAGTTACCATGTCTGCACCCAGTGAAATGCGAAGCAGTGACCTGTGCACCCACATTCAAAATTTAGAGTAAAACTGCATGCTTTGTTGCTGTATGATGTATGTGGCCTGGTGCCTTTTACTCACTCCTGGTTAAAAATCAGGAGTGACCATCTCTCTGCAGCTGATTTCTCATGGTTTATAGACCAGACCAGAAGACGACTTCATGGATTCCAACTGTATCCTGGATCCACCGAGAAAAAAATACAGTGTGTTATCATTATTTATATATATGTGTGGGTATATATTTAAAAATTTCAGTAATAAACCCTTAAAATTTCATGCGGCAAAAGTGTTTGACAAATGAAAGTTGGTAAATGTTCCTCATGACAAAAATGTTCTTAAAGGGGAAATCATCGAAGAAAAAGATCAGGTTCACATAGTAACAAAGAAAAGCAAATTATAGTGTTACTGAGTTTCTGTTAGAATTCAGAGAACCATAGATTGGCTTCTAAACTATTTTTCAGCTATAATTAAATGTCTTTGCATTTAAAGAGAAGGATAAAAGGAAATATTTCAAAATTATTTGTATCAAAGATTTAAAATGCCTCAACTTGAACTTTTGGGTTGAATGGCTCACTCATGGAAATTAAAGAAAAAATAGAATGGCAAAATTTGGATGGTGATCAAGGACAGAAAATCCACTGTGTTTGATTTTCCCAGATTTCTTCCCTGAGTTGCCACAGTGGAGGAAGTTACTTGAGGTGAGCAGCATATTTGTCTGCCCTTCATGTACTTCTGCATCTCCTGGTTTCAGGCCACCTTCAAGTTCTGCGTTCTGATCCTGGTGTGGTGCCAGCTCACCTACCAAAGCTGGTTGTCTTGGATAGTTTCTACACTACAGATTTATTTGGACAAACTGATGCCTCACAAGTAATACACTGTTTGTTGCAAGATGGTGGAACACAGAGTAGACTTCCCCCTGCAGAGGTGCAGGTACCAAAGCAAGCCCATCTGCTGTGCCATTGTTCCTGGCTGTTCACTGTTTTCTCTGATGCTTTCACTCCTTCTCCCTCCAAACAATGGCCTGAATACAAATTCATTTTTCACTTCCAGTGGTTTGTAAATGTTCAGAGACCAGCAACTCTAAATTTTTATAGCATACTGACTTGAAAATATTGAGATACCACCTCCTGACTGGAAATGATTTGGGTTACTTTCTTGTCATTTATGGTTTTATCATAATTGTTTATTGCATAACCTAGGCATTTGGTTTAAAAAGTTTAGTCTTTCCATAGAGAAGCAGCCCCCTCTGTATTTATTTTCATCTGTACCTGCCCCCAGAAGCTAGCAAACAGAAGGAATATATTATACAGTCAATAGGAAAGACTTCCAACCAGCTGACAATTTCCTAACACAAAAGGTCCTTCAAACAAGACTCTGATACAATTTAAATTCAGAGATCCTATGGTTTTATTCACACATACTGTGGTATATACCATGCCATGTGTCAGAAGCAATTTGGAACTTCAAGAGCAGGCAGTTACGTGTGCCAATTTTGACCTCAGTTGCAAAAACTTTGTATATAATTCTCCTACATGCTTGTATTCTGCATGACAGAATTAATGAATACAAGAATAATAGGCCTCCAAGGTGATTTACATGCATTGATTAAATGTCAGCATTGAAATGCAGTCGTTCTATTGCTACAGATGCTGTGAACAAAGACAGGAGATTGTAACCATTGGTTAAACAAGCTGCTTATCAATTTCTTTTAGCATATAATTACATTTTCTTGTTTTACCAAAAAGAAATTCAAATAATAAAACATTTTGAAAGTTGTGCAAAAAGTTATTTAGGTTTGAATTTGTGAGACATTATTAACTCTTTTACTGTATGTTAATATGTACAATACAGTAAAGCTGGGGAAAATACTCTTGCAACATAAGAGAGAATTCAAGATGTTCATGGGATAGTAGGTGATTGGAGGAAGTAAAATTAGAACCTTGCCTCAGTATAACTGAATAGAAAGACTGTAAAAGTGATTATGGCATGGAGAGAGATTGTTCAATTAAATCCCACTGAAAAAAGTTAATTTTCTGTGATTATTAATACACATTAAATATCCATCCTAACCATAACAGCAACACATTTAATATTAAAATCTCCCAGGAGACTTCACAACCCATGAGTGACAAAACTCTCCTCACAACAAATTAAAGAAATAAAACCAAAACAGTGACTCAAAATGTCAAAATTACCTCACTATGGTTCTGCCTTAAAGTTTCAGTCCAATGTGTGCACAGGGCATCATATATTGTATTGTCCACACGTGACAACTGCACATTAAATAGCTCTGCACTATAATGGTCAGACAAGCTTGCTTGATCAGTGGTAACAATTAAGTTATGAAACACCATGGTGTTTATCTCAATCATTCATGTAGATTCAAAGTGATGATTGATTCAAGTATATCTGAAAGGATGAAGCTTTGGAATATTCATAGATATACATATAAATACACTATTCATGTTTTTCCCTGTCGTAAAATCTAGCATTTACTGAGTCAGCAAGGTATTTTTTCCATCTATTCACCCCGACTAAATCAGACATTGAGGAGCTTTAATGGATTCTTCCTGTTGCTACAATTACCTTGTTTTGATCAAAATGAAAATGACAGTATGTCACATCACAAGTAGTAATAACACATAATACTGACTAGCTAAGACATATAAGGAACTGAACAAGACAAGTAGTGGGTATACCACAGATACCAAAGGTCTCTGAACCAGCAGAGAAACAGGTGTTAAAAATCTAAGTTTGCTTGTAGCAAGAAAAGGAGAGTATTTGCTCTGGGGAAAAAAATCTACTGGGATTTAAGACAGAGATAGCAGATGTGCACATTTTAAAAAGGGAAGGTACACACCATCATTAAAAACGTTAAGAATCTCTATGTTAAAGATTTTTCTCTCCAACCTAATACACAATTATTAAAGCTCTCCAAGAAGTTATTATGTGATTGAATATATGTACAACTGCAAATCATAACAGTATGACAGTACTTGTGTGTGGAGGATGAAATGTATTCTCATGTATCAGTATTACAGAAGTTATTCCTGAGTCACTTCAGAAATCATTCTGTCCCCTGTGCTCTTTCAGATCCTAACATTTCTGAATGATTTTTCTGTTGTTTTCGGTGGTGATGAATGACAATGAGAACAAGAGACTTTACCTCTCCTGTAATGTTTGGTCATTACCTCCTTCAGGATCCAGAAGGGCCATGATCCCCAGTTATGAGAGCATTACCAAACCAGCCATTTCTTTTTTTTTAGTGTCATCAAAACTACTGGGGGGGTGGGGGGTGAGGGGGTGATGGGAAAAAGACAGCTTATAAAGACATCAAATAGTTAATTTCCAGTTCTTTGGAAAAGAGGCTCCCTGAGGCTTGTACTGAAACTTGGTATTTATTGAACTTTAAGCTACAACCAACAGGCTGGTTAATAACAATTCATGCAGCTGTCAATCTTTTTGACCAATGTCATCAATATTTCATGCTGCCAAATAACAACAATTAAGAACCAGGGCTGGAAGAAGCACTTAGGGCAAAAGTGTTTCTTACACTATAATGAAATCGACCGTGTAGGACAGACATTCCCTATGGGCATTCAGAGAAAGGCTTTTCTGTATTTTTCTTTTCAAAACAGCAAGAATCAGTATTCTTTATTACACAGTCAAAGTAATCATGCACTGGACAAAAATCCTAATGTTAACTCATAAAATTCTAAGTAGCATATTTTTTGAATGCATATTATTTAAGAAAATGAGATTTTTTTTTTACCGAAAGTAATGCCTATATTTTTTATATACAGAACATTTTTTTGCAATAAATTGTACAAACTCTTTTTTAAAAACTTAATTTCAATGTTCATATTTCATATTAAATGAATCATACCAAAAGTTCTTCTTCCAGTCATAAACATAATTACAGAAAAATACCATCACTCCAAATATTCCCCCTTGCTCCTTCTCTCCCCAGCTGTTATTGCTGAGCATGACACCACATGGTGTGGTGTGGGATATCCCTTTGGTCAAGTGGGGTCAGCTGTCCTGGCTGTGTCCCCTCACAACATCTTGTGCACCCCCAGCATCCTTGCTGACATGGTGGAGGGAGAAGCAGAAAAGGCATTGAAGCTATGTCAGAACTATTCAGCCATAGCTAAAACATCAGTGTGTGATCAACACTGTTTTGTCACAAATCCAAAGCACAGCACCCTACAAGCTGCCACAAAGAAAATCAACTCTATCCCAGTCTGAACCAGAACAGCACAGGCATGGTTCCTTGTTACAGACGTGTGGGTCATGACTGCTGAAAAAGCTTCTCTCCCATCTTTCAAATTTGAGCTATAAAAAAAGGGGTTATCTGTGTTCCTGTTCGTAGACAGCACAACATTTCAAATATTGTGTTAAGCTTCCAGTTAATAAACACTTGCTAGCTGATTTTATCTCTGAGGAAAGTAAAACCAAACAATAAAAGGGTATCAAGATCCCTAAGGTGTTCCTTGATAATGAATCCCTGTGTTCATGCTGAAATGAGTTAAGATGCTCCAATGTGGATGAAGAAAAGTATGTTCCAAATTGATATCACTGTATGTTGTATCTTCTACTGGAAAAAAAATGGAGAAAGAACATGGACATGTGGTAGGCTAGCATCTAGTTTAGACTGCAAAGCCAAGCTTTTTTACTAATGCTAAGAACATTTTGATAAGTGTTCTATTTGTACTTCCTTTCTTTCTCCAGAAAATATCAACATTTCAGGATCATTCTTGGACTATTTTGCACCAAGAAAACACACATTGCATGGCACATTAAACTGAAATGTTGGTGCATTGGCTCAGCAAAATGCATGATTTGCTTTCTGGACTGGAAGACTAAAATATCAACTTACTAACTAGCACTGTGTAGAACATGTTTCATACTAAATATTTTCTTTTTGTTTGTGGGGCAGAAGAAGGTTTCTCTGTATGTGCAGAATTTCTTAGAAGATTAAAGGTAATTTAATCTTCTAAGATTAAAAACAGACTTGCAATTCAATAGAAATTACATCTTATTTCTCATTGTGGAGGAGCCAGAGCTAGAGGAAGGGAATGCCAACAAAAAAGTTTTCTGACATAGCAGAATAGAATGATCTCAGAACATTCAGAGAATATATTTAAAAAATATTTTCTTAGTATTCTTTATATTTGAAAAGATTTGAAAAAGCTTTAGACTTGAAACACTGTTATTAAGAAATGTGCAGGGTCTAAAAAATGTGTCTATTTGTAAACAGAAAATCTTCAAAAATAAAGCCACAAATTTATAATTATAAAATGGAGCTGAGCATTTTCAACTCCTGGGTTTTTGTTTCTAAAAGCAATCTGGAAAAGATTATTTTGTCGCTGCATGTAAAATAGTGGCTGGTTTATATTTGCTTAGATTGTTTTAAATTCATAAATTATGCCAAGAGCAAAGTCATCTGTAAAAGCAAAAATGACAATTTCTGGAAGACTGAAAAAAACAAGAACATTAAGAATTTCCCCCAGCCTGGGGAATAGAATCTAGGAAATAAATTAGATATGAATTAGATGAATTAAGATTTTTAATTCCTTTCCATTTTATCTCATTCATTCTCCCGTAGTTTTTTCTGATCAATATGCAATCCTGGTCTCCTTGAAAAGTTTAGAACACAGACACCAGTTATTCAGATTTTCAGTATAATTAAGATCTAAGTTGTCTACTACTTTAAGCATGTCAGGAATGTTGTCATTTAGCTCAGATGTATTTTTTTATTGCAATTTGTTTGTGGAAAAGCTAGGAATTATTTAACTGACAGATCTTAGTTCTCTACATTTCACATACAGATGGGGCCCCATTTCTGTAGCAATGAAAAAGCGATCAAGGTAATTCATATAATTAAAAATAAAGGCACAAACTGTTTTTGGAATGTGCAGTTTGCAAAACAATGGCTCCAGGTTACAGGACCATAGTGATAGAGGGAAGCTGTGCCATGTACTGCACAGTGCAATGTCTCCAATTAAAAAAAAACACTCAAGGGTACAAGGTCAGGTACAGAAGAGCTCTTTGGATCTTCTCAGTCACAAGGGTTAAGGTGAATCAGCTCTGAGCAATAAGCTCCACTCTGTCTCCTGCTAAGTTCAAATGTTAAGGAGGATTCTGGTCCTCTGAAATTGTTGGAAGTGTCCCATTCACACGAGCATGGCTGAGGTTTTATTTGTGCAGTACGAGTTGGTCTTGAGGTCTGTATGTTTTTCTCAGGAATGAGAAATTCTCTGCCTTCTCACAGTGTTTTAACTCATTCAGAGCAAGGCCATTACATGCAACAACCTGTGTGATTCAGTCTTCCCACAGAAATATTCATATTTTAAAGGAAGGGCTCTACAGCATGTAGGGGATGCATTCTCTCATGATCGAGAATTTACTTGCATGGACAAAGATATCGTTACCAACTTTCTTTATATGTAAGGCCTCAACTTGCTCTGAATAATGGTTGCTATTTTGAGAGAATTGTTGACTGATACAAATGTATTTAGTATGCTCATTTTTTTCAGGTCTATATCAAACTTCTAGGTAACAGCTTATGACCAAAGAATGTCTCAGTATGATAAAAGAATCCTTCAGCATTCAGGTTACCACTGTTTTCTTGTACCTTTTCACGTATGCTTTTCTATTTTCTCCCACACCTTCCTCATTCTTTTTCTCGGCTGCAGACTGGATCTGAACAGCCTATTAGAGCCAAAGAATAGACTCTGATAATTTGTAGAAGTATTTTTACAGTAGTTACTTTTCATTCAATTGATGTCAGTAATATCTTCCTCTGCCCGTGTACCTAAAAAAACCTAAAGCGAAACGCTTCTTTTCCTAGAAAGGACATGGTCATAATAAACCAATTCTTGCTAATTTATATTTTTGCAAAGGTGTCTCTTCTGGATGACCCTTTGGCTGCTGAATATTACAGTTAAGTTGGTACATGCTGTTAAAAATATTGCTCTATTTTGCCTTTAGCAGTCAAGCAGCAAAATATTTCTCAGCATGAAAACAAAATGATAAAGATAAGGCAGTTAATAATTGCAAGATATGCTACTGTATCTCCTGTTATTAAGATGAGTAACATGAGAGGATTTGGAATACATATCCCTAATTATTTTTGTCTGTCTAATGAGGAATAGAGAACCAATGGAAAAAAAGTCACAAACCACAAAGTCAGTTTTTATTTTATGGATTTTTTTTAATTCAGGGCTTTTTCTTTGCACAAAAGATCTATAATTCCAATTAATATTTAAAGTAATTTTATAAATTATTTAGAAAAATTAACATACGCCAGTGCAAATATTGGGAAAGTTAATATTATTATATCTGGATTTCTCTGAGGTACCCCCTAAAAAGGGTTTTTCCTAGACATAAAAGCTTCATGTACTGTACTTTCAATGTGATACCAGCACTGCTCTCTTCCCCTGCCACAGCTTCTGTTCCCATGATACCTTGAGATAAGTGTGTAGAAAGGACACAAAGCAGAGGAAAAATAAAGTCTTTCAGAAAAGAAAGTTTGATTTAAGAAGATAATTGCACCCACTTGTATAGTACAAGTAATCCAGCCCAGTGGTCAAGGTAGAATGAGGTGCTGCAGCAAAGATTTAAGGATAAAACTAAGGGCCTTTCTTTATTTCCCCATTTCATTGTCAAACAACCACACAATGAATTTTTATACACAAAAAATCTCATTTGCTTGATATGAAATAAAAGCTTTGTCTACTGAATGTGTATTGGAAGACTATTGCAGACACTTTCTTCTCTAACTTCTCCTTTTAGTTAGTTCAAAAGCAAAAAAGGATATAAACTGTCTCTAAATGTATATAACCACAAAGATAAAGAACTTTTCACATGTATTGCTTGAAGGAAATTCTCTGTCTTCTGTGCTGTATTTAGTCAAAACCTCATTCATATTTGATGAAAGAGCCTTTTTGACACTCTAAATCACCTATGTTAGAAAGAATCAAGAAAATGTGATGGCTGAAGTGGTTCTGTTGCAGTGTTCTTCAGATGGGATAAAACATTTTGTGAACAGCAGAGCTCCTGGAAACCTGGGACTGTCTTCTTCCCGAAGTTTGTCCTCCTGCAGTGCTGAAGCTGCTGCCTCATCTCAGGGCTTATGTGCTCTCAGTCTTCCTTGATGATGGCAGGAAATCCCAGACCTAGCAGAGATCCCTGCTTCAGCTGCAGAAAGAACACAACTAAGCAGGCTTCATCTGGCTTCTGGATTATAGCTTTTTAACAAAATCTTCCCTAATTCTTTAAACATTAGCAGAATAATCAAAATGCTTAATTTCTGGGCTAAGTGACATGTGCTCCTTCTGCCCAACACATATATTTGAAGGATATTTATGGTACTAATGCTATCCCAAATCCAGAAAATATTTTTAAGTAACAGTATTTTCAAGGAGACAGAAATTTTTTTGTGCCTTCATTTTATTTAGAAAAAAAAAAAAAACAAAATCAGTGAATTAAGACTTGCAAGAGAACTTGATACTCCATAGCATAAATAAATAATGGAATCATAGAACCATAGAATGGCTTGGATTGGAAGGAACCTTAGAGATCATCTAGTAATAATAAATAAATAAAATTTATCTGTGAATCTTTATTTTCTCCTTCTTTGAGCCAAAAGCACTTTGTCAAATTTTGCTTTAAAAATATGGTTGCTGTTACTGAATCACTGAAATTATATAAAATGGATGAAGTCCCATCAGTTTGCCTGATGAAAACCTTTACTGAGTCTTGATCTGACAGCTCAAATGATTCTGTGATACCTGTCATCTCCATTGTCATGAGTAACTTGGAAAGAGTTATGTATTGTTCTACTCTGTTTTCATGTTCTGAGGGCATCCAGATTTTAAACATCATAAAGCTTTAATCAACAGAAACATCAGAGACTTTTTTTTTTAACATAAAACCTTAAATTAGGAAAAAAAAATCCTTGCCCTTACAGAAAAATAGATCCATTCCTCTGAAAGTTTTACCAAACAGTAATAGGACATTGCAACTTCATGTGCCATAAATACATTTCAGCATGTATAACTCTCCTTGTTATTCATTATTTCCTAGCAGAGACATCAACAGCAGGGCCTATTGCTTAATTATGTTACCAAGTTTTAGTAGCTAATTTCTTTAGCTTACAACATAGATTGTATAGTAATATATTTCTTTTATTGTTAGTGAGAGAAAAACCTGCTGTAGTGGCCAAACCTTTTTAGCAAGCATCTTTTAATTTACTTTAAACTGGCTTAGCATCCAGGATTAAAGTATAATTCAATGTATAAGGGTCTTTGGTCCACAGGGAGTAGTAACTAGCTAGTCAGTAAATTCAGAGTATTGAAAAAGTACTGCTGGAAGGGACTTAAAAAGGCCATTTGTCTACCACCTTGCCATCAGGTAGGATTGATTATTGTCAAATTCAAAAACCACTAAATTAGGGAGATAAAAAACTAAAGAAAAATTTCTCTTATATGTAACCTCAGACTCCATTTTTTACAAAGTATGACCTTTGCCACATATATTTTAGGGTGTTTGTAATTTTCTCTCAGCCCTATTTCTCAAAAATTTCAACTGTTTCTAACAGGAAAAGGAATCAACCCCTTATGAAGTCTACATTGATCAGGAAGTGGGTAGACTTTTAGAATTGCTTGAGATTATTTCATACTCCAGTGTAAAGTAGAAACAGAAGAAAAGATTAAATTAGGATTTCTCCTAATTGAAGCTGGTATTAATTGATACCATTCTGTTTTCTCCCATCTGAAAGTCATCTCCACCCTGAAATAAGGACTTGAAAATGGACCTGTAAATACTACAGTGTGGTATGTCTCCTTTCATTTTCAAATAAGAACTGGGGTGCCACTGCCACAAAACTCAGTATCAGCTCTTCTGCCCTGGCCACAGGCTCACTGTGTCTTCAGTGTCTTCGCAGTGTCTTCACAAAGGCAGTCACCTGTTCTTTCTTCAAGATGCTTCTGTGACAGAATATCCTGAGTTGGAAGGGACCCACAAGGATCACCAAATCTGTATTGAATAGTTGTCTGCAGGTAAAAACCCACAAAATTATCAATTTAGTAGTTACTTACTTTTTCTGAGCTCTCTTTGCACTTTACAACCCAGACTAAATTATTACTTTAGTTTCCAGAACTATGTGGGTTTTCTTGTTTGTGTGGGTTTTTCACAGTTAGAGGAACTATTGCAACATCCTAAAATTGATCTGGAAGGGATATGGGAAAGTTAATTAATTCTCCCTGCCGAGGAAGGATCTGCTCTTCCTGTGTGATTTCTGACAGACATTCCTAGTTAATTTAGTAAGTACCCACGTTAGAAAGTCCACAGCCTCCTGAGCAAGACTCTCCCATGTATAGGTTTGAGAGTTTGTTCTCATGTTTAACCTAAATCCTCTTTTCTGCAGTTTAAGTCAGTTTAAATATAGTGAGCTGATAAGTTTTCCATTGGTGTGGAATTAGTGTGTTTTGTGTTGGGAAATCCCTCAGGCTTGTGGCATGAAAGAGTTAAGAAGAGTATAGACTCTTTCTGGCTGTCCAAATGAAAAAAAAATAAAGAAGTTTCTTGCTCATTAATGAAGAATTACACTTCTGTTAATGATGCTGATAATTTATATGTAGTTTTACTCTCCTTCCCTTAAAGCTGTGCAAAAATATGTGAGGGGTTTTTGTGGATGAGCAGGTTAATCAGTTTTCTGATGAACATTCTATAGCTGTCACGTATGGTCCTCACAAAGAACAAAAATGTAATAAACAGAATTGTGTTTTTAAAACTAAGTATTAGTAATAACAGTAGATGTATTTTTGCCGACATGTCCTTATCAGAATCTTTTTGTTGGGTGTGTGAAAACTTCCACTTTCTGCAGTAGGCCACTGCTCTTTGAATCTTCCTGGAATGTGCACTCAAGAAAGGGAGGGTGCTAAGAAAATAGTGGAAGAGCTGTTGGACAACCAGCCAGGTCATGCAAGTGGTGGATCAAGAAGTCCAACCCCAAATGGTCTGTTAGTAACAGACATCAAATTTGCATGTGTCTTGGACAGAGCACAGTCCTGTGCCATGAGGTTCCTCCTACTTTTCAGTGAGAGGAGGGAGCTAGGAAGATGGCTGCTGGATCCTTGGATCCAAATCACCCACTAAATATGTCTATTGGGATCTAACCCCATCCTTGGAGCATAAGTGAAGTGAGTGGAGTTTAAAAGTGAATCTAAGCAGCTTCCACTTTTTCTCTGGAAGAAGGAAACATCTTTATTACCATAAGGTGGCAACTTAAAGAAGGAAGAATTTAAAAAGTAATTGGTCTCAGACAGGAGGTTTTGGAGCCCAAAGTTTCAGATCCACTCAGTTAGCAAAACATCACATTTAGCAAAAGATTTTGCACAAAAATGCAATCTCAAGAGGAAGAAAGTGGAAAATGTGGGTGATGATCAGCAATGATCTCCTTCCCAAGAAGCCAAGGCCTGAAGGTTATGGCTTTCTGACCCATAGTTTGACCACAGTCCAGGGAACAGTTCTAATTGAGGAATATTCCCAGCAGCACCAAGGAGATTCTTTAAGTAACTGTAATAAAAGCTCATATTTGAATTTTCACTTGTTTACCAAGCTTAGGTAGTTCCACTTAGTGCCAAGCCACCAAGGAACCATCAAAAATTAACAAAATGTAGAACACAAGCCCTGTTTAGTACTACCTAAATGAGAAGCAGGGAATATCTTCTCCCCTCACACCAGGCTGTCCTTAATTCTTTTTTGTCTGTCCTTTTACTGCGGCAGAATTTGCTCTCCATTAGGAAAGGATCTGACGCAGTCTTGGATGTCTTCAGCAACACTGGCTCTAGTTCTTTACAAATGAGATTTCCTGGCCATTGATGACTCATAAAATAGGATGCCTGTGGGGTTAATGGAAAAATAATTCAATATCTTAAGAAACATATGCAATAGAAGCAATTAGTGTCAGTTTCTCAAATTTTCTTCTACCTAGCTCAGTGTTCCACTTAACACAAAGTATGTCTGTCTATTCAGTAGTAGTCTCTAAGTTATTTACCAGTGGAAAAAAAAAATAATATCATGCAGCACAGACTACAATAAACAGCCTTTTAAAGCCCTTTTAAAGGACAAACCAAGGTTAGATGATATAAGAAAAAATTTGGCTGTCAATTCCTTATCCTACATTTCCATGCTTTATTAATGGGGCTAAACTGTAGGCTCATCTAAATCATATCCCTAAGAGTGGCCACAGCATGACAGGTGAGGTGAGCACTACAGTTTATTGGCAGAGCCCAGAAAGAAAACACAAACACTGCTCCAGGCAACACCCAGGGGAGAGCATGAAGAACTCTTCTTAAGCCCTACAGTTTGTCAGCAAAAATGTCTGTATGGTAAAGGAATTTTTGCTGACAGCTTAGGATGGAATTTCTTTAATGTCCTATGTGGCAGAAGCTCTCTGGCCACAGAAAGCAACAGGCACAACTTTCCCAGGCATTGTCCTGGGGAAGGCTCTGAGAAGATCAAAGAATGATAAACAATTCTTAGCTTCACTTGCTGTACCCGTTGTTGTGAACATGTGGAAGGTGTTATGGAGATTTGTTTACCAGAGGGTGGTTTCTTAATTAGCCAATGGTGATGGTGTTTGGAGTGGAGGACCAGTTAGGTCCACCTGTATTGTTACTGTCTATCAAAGCAATGGGTGTCTTAATAAGGACAGAATAATAAAGAGATTGATCAGCCTTCTGTGAATCATGGAGTCAATGCTAATTATTACCTGGCCTGGAGCCTGTTGCTGTTATGACTACTGCCATACTGTTATGTCCAGTGATTATACATTTTTTTAGGTATTACCAGATCAGAATAGATGAGTGCTTCCCAGTCTAGTCCAGGACAATAAAGTTATCCCAAATTTCATCTATGGGCAGTACGAGGTGAAATGTCTGAGTTTGCAGACTGGGAGCATGATGTACTCTGCAGACCATTAATGGCATCTAGTTAACTTCTTAAATTACTCCATTTAGATCCACCAGGGGTGATCAAGCTGTACTGTCACTGCTGACCTTGCCAGACAAGACCAGAAATTGGTGTCCAGAATAAGCCGGGCAGCTTGCTGTCCGTCCTTCTCAACATGCTTCTTTACAGTAGGATTGTCTTGTTTCTCTTTATTTTAGGGCCTGAAGTACCTCCATGTGCTTTTAGAATTTTAGCATTCCAGTGCATTTCCATGAAAGGTTAACTATTTTCTTCCCAAATATTAGGTTTCTATTAATTCAATTAATGTAAGAATCAATTGCTTTGAAAACTAATTTCAGATCCAGAACAAAAGGAAACCCACAGTTTTGAAACACCCTGCACTACATTTTAATCATGAATGTGTTCCGAATTTTTTATTTCTATAATCTTTGGATGACTTGCTTTTATTTTAAATGTTTTTTCATTTTCATTCATATATTTTCAGTATCTGCCACATATTGCTGATGACTCTTAAAATAAGAAAATTTTACAACAATGTTCTGTCTAATTGTCTTGCTGTGGTATGATTTTTTTTCAAATCTGTATTTACCTTCTGTTATATTTGCATATACATATTTTGTGGTAAATGCTAATTGGGCTTGTCAGAGTTCTCTTTCAATTTAATTAGTACACAGGAAAGACTGGAAATCTCTTTTAATTAAAATAACATTTATTAAGATTGCCCAGAATATCATTGTTGTTGGAGTTTTATAGATAACCATGAGCATTTTACCTGTGAAATTACAGAACAAGTTGACTTATGAAAATTCCTGTAAAGTTACAACACTGGAGTAGGGATGCCTTTTGGCTCCTTGATTTATTCCATTTTTACCCATTCCACACAAAGCATTAAAACACACACTTTTCAGAATTTTCTTCTCTGATTGCTTCATGTGTCTATCTTTTATGTGTGTTTTTTGGAGACAAAATTCTGATTTGGGAAACATGGTCCCTGCTCCACTACACTCACAGAGAAAGAGAACCATTCCCCTTGCTGCTGACAGCAGAGAGGATGGTAGGAGGATGTAGCTGCTGGGCAGATTTCTACTTCTTTGGAGTAGATCTGTCAGTGGAGTTTGCTCCCATCCAAAAGGCTGGTGAAGAAGGCAGCTGCTGCAGGTATTTTCTGGCATGTGTATGAGTCATGAAGGGATAAGCTGGTTTCCAGCAATGACGTGTGAGGTAGGTTGTGAAACCTACAGACAGATCTTTGAGATGACCCTTTAATCAGTGACATGCTTTCTGCAGACTGCCTAAATGTCCCCTCTCATTTTAGGCAGGCCATTTCTATTCTGCCAAATTCCCTCACAGATGGCATTCAGATAGAAATTCACAGGAATGTACAAGAGGAAAGCCTTATTTGAGTTACCATGGAGAAGCAAAAAACCCTAATTTACCAGATAGTACTTACCTACTAGGAATTCAGATCCACAATAAAATATCCAAAACCACAACTGAACCATCAAAAGCTGAACTATCTGCAATGTTTCTGAAATCTGCAAAGGCAGTGAATATGACCAAAAAAACCAAAAAATAATCATTCTAATACTTCAAAACTTCTCAAAAGGAACGTTTTTTTCACAGATTGTTAAACTAATCCTTGACAAAAGGTCACATAATATCCATCGACGCCAAAGAGAATAAAATCCTTATATAGGTGCAAAGCAGGGCATTTATGAATGGACACAGTCATAGGTAAGGCAGATTAGAATTATATAAGTCTTAAATAAAAATAAGAACTCAGTATTTTTTTAAGAGTAAATATGTCTTTGGAGAGACTTTAACAGATTGAAATGTATAAAGTTACAGGTGTTTGCCTTCATTTTTAAAAAATTTATTTCCATATTTAAAGCTTTCATAGGAATTACTGGAGCACATTAAAATTGTTATCTAAATGATTTTTTTGTCACTGTGAGAATAAATAAAATATGGAAATAACGTTTCTATGTAAAACATGAAAAACAAGTTTTAAAAACAAGTTTTTACTTGTTTTACATAATGGGTAACTCTTAGTTTTTTTTTTTTAATGCAAAGAATTTTTCAGCAATGAAAGAACTCCTTTTAATAAAGAAAAAAAAAAGAAAAAGGAGAGATAACATCAGCTTAAACAGTTCATCTCTAAACATTTGACAAAATTAGGTCTGCTGTTTGGGCTGTTGAGTACTATCAAAGGCCACAGTCAAAACTCCTAGAGCAATGGGTTATAATGTTATTCACAGATGTCCTTCAGCCTGACACAGGAGGCAAATTCACAGCTCATCTTTCCTCTCTTACTCCATTTGCAATATACTAATCTCCTTTAATAATGCTTTTAGATAAGCTTATGGAAGCTGATATAATTTAATTCATTCTACCATATGAATTGTAATAAAAATAATACCTCTTTAGAAAGACCTGGATATTGTAGACTCTAGTATCTTATTAACATGTGTATATACCACAAAATATTACAAATCATGCTCTGAAATTTCTAGAAAACTAACCTGTCCTTTGTGTTAAATAGAGTCCTGTGTGGAACAACTGTTTTAGATGGGTTGCATAACTGCCCTTGTTTTTTCCTAAAGCTAATGAATTCCTGACTTGGATGGAAGTTAATTATAAAGTAATTGAATTTCGTTTCCTTCAAATAACACTTTGGAGTTTTACTGGAGCTTATTCCTCAGCATCAGTGCTAAGGGGTTTGCTGAACCTGGAATATTTCCAGGAGCAATCCATGGCCTACTCAGACCCTGTGGTATGGCTTCCCTTTCCTCACTGTTTGTAACTCAGTGGTGCAGTGGAGTACGTAAGTGCAAGACAAATGAAACAGTGCTACAAGAATGTTTGAGCTTTAACATCTGTTTTAACAGGCACCTTAAGTAATTTGTAAAAAGCACTTTCATTAAAAAGTTCACACTGCACAGTCTTTTCTCACAGTGTTATAATAATAGAGGGAAATTCCCTTCAAGAGAAATGTATCCAAAGGGACATTGATTTACAGCTCTTTCATTTGCTGCTCTGGTAGAGGAGGGCAGAGTGAATGTTTGTTACCGTGTGACAAAGCTGGAAAAAGGAATTAAACCTTACACTAAAGTTGGGTTAGCAAGCTCTAGGGCCTTATTTCATTTCAGCAAAATCACTCGGGTTTTCTGCACTGTGGCTCTATGGCTGTTAGGATAAGCCTTTAGGCTGTAAGTGGGGCTTGAGCTCACTGTACGGTTCAGTCCTCCTTGTGCATCCATAACGACTTTGTGGGCTGCACAAATCACTTACAAACCCTTCTGGTGTAGTGGCTGTCAAGATCAGATGGCCTTTTATGTAGCCAAGTGAAACAGACTTTGCAGCACTTGAAAAAAGCTGAGGAAAATATGTAAGGCAGCATGGAAACTCTGAACATAGACTATGCTGCAGGAGAACTCAGGAACTGATAAGATGAGTTTGCAGAGGGGTTCTTTCCCTTTTCCACCTCAATATAAACATTTCAGACAGTGTCTGGCTAAGCACTAGCCCTTTTCCCACAATCTGATGGTTATCAGTGATGCTGTCTCTCTGCTCATTAGGTTCAGAAATTATTCCTGTTTCTGTAGTCACAACTTCACTTTTCCCTGAGTAGAAAAATAATGCTAGTGATAAAATAAAATATTATTGGAAAATGTGTACCTGGATTGAGGGAGTTGGTCTGAAAAGGGGCAGGACTCTGTTCTACATGAGGAAGAGAGGAGCTCTGTAGAATTGGGAACAGAACTAATTTGCTAGGCTGATGTGGTGATGACTAGGGCAGCAGGAATGGGATCAGTCAGAACAGATAAACACTTGCTCTGTGTGGGAGGTAGTCAGCTGATTTTTCAACATCCTCAATGCAATATATTCAGGAAAAAAATAGTTGTCAACACATATTTATCATTGAATAGTCCTGGTGGGAAGGAACATCAAAATATCTAGTCCAATCTCCTGCTCAAAACAGAGCCATCTTTGACATCAAAGAAGAAAGGAAACAAAATGCCAACATTAAACAAAAGAAAAAGTCTAAATCTGAACTGTATTCAATTCTGTCATTAAAGTCATAAACTTTTTGGAATTTGATGCAAATACCAAATTCTTTCTCTTTAAATTATCTCTCCCTGTGTCATTTCCTCTAGCTTTCTTGGAAATCATCTGAAATGCACTGTGGTGACTCCTCTCATTGAGGGAAAAAAACTGTTGTATAGGTTTACTATTGTATAGCTCCACTAATAGCTACCCCAAAGGATTTTCACATGTACCACTCCTCACATTTCCAAGTTCAGTCTAGCAGTGGGAATCCTATTTCCAATTTGCTTCCTGTGCTGTAACTACTGTGGCTGTGTTATGCTGCAATGATATGAGGGAGAAATCTTCTGCACTACGCAGACCAAGGACCCATCTCAGAAATGTGACTAGGAATTGAATAACATGACATGGATGAAAGTATTACTGGGGGTGTGGAATTCCTTTTCCTGATACTGTTGAAGCTTTTGTTCCAAGAGCAGAGCTTTCTCTTTCAAAGGAGCCATGCAGAGCTAGACTTCACCAGAAAACAGAAATACTGGCCAGAGACTTAGTGCATCCCAGCATAGAAAAAATGCTGCTTGCACCAGTTTCCACCCCCATTGCCTAATTTCTGAGTGTGATGCTCCCTCATCTGCTTCCTCTCAGGCTGTTGTTTCTGTTGTTTTACAACCACAGAGGAAGTTTCATTTGTTTCCAGATCGTTTATCCTCTCAATGCTTCTGTCAGCACTTTCAGCAGCCTTCTTACTCCTGGCAGCTGTGGTCAGCCAGCTCCTAAGACAGAGATCAGCTCAGCTCTTGAAAGGAAGCTTTTGCATAAAAATTTTCACTTACAGCCCTTGAAGCCAAGAATTATGCAAGACCCTGAAAATACCTGCAGTCCAAAAAACATTAGTGGCCTCCCCCTTCTCCTAAATCATTCAGAAATTCAGTAAGTAGTGTGAGGGTAGTGCAGAAATATGTCAGCTAAGCAGGACCTTGTTTCAAATGACTAGAGAATGATCAACAGCATGTGGTTGGTGTGTTAGGTGATGATATGGCTTTCTGGATTATGACACTCAAAACTCTCAAAACCTGTAATCTTATTCTTGGCAACTGCCATTTACACATGGAAGAATAGAAAAGGTCAGGAAATTTCATTATTCTTTTGGAGCTTATGAAACAGACAAGGAAAAATCATATTCTGATGCGTGTCATTTGTGCAAAAGTGCTGATGTACATGTGTTCATAGAGTAGATTAAAAAACATAAAAAATCCTTCACTACACTTACAGATTACCTGTAAGTACCTCCAAATTATTTCAGTTAGTGACTTGACTTTTTTACTGCATCAGTTTTCATTTCATAGAAATGAATGTTTAATTTTTGATTATTTATTTTCATTTTCTTTGTATCAGACCTCTATTTGAGAGTGGAAAAAAAGGTTTAATGGCATACATCAAAATTCTTTTTATCTTTATTTTCCATTTTTTTTTTGCCCATTTCTGGGACAGACTCTAACCAGATGCTCTTGACTTGTTGAGCTGTTCTGCTAAAAGCTCTGCAATTATAGCTTACTGAAGGTAGGTCCAGCTACCTTTTGTTATTAAGCTGAGTCCCCTTAAAATTTCATCCTGACTCTAGTTACAATTGAAGGAAAATTACAGGTAAATATAATGAGCTCATCAAAACTTTGGAGTATTAACAAATCACAGCTTCTCTAGCCCCTTCTATGCTGGTTTGTGGTTTTGAAGGAGGCTGGAGTGAAGCTGTACCTTGGTACTTTTGTAGGAGTCCAGTGGCAGATGTGTTTCAGGTATCTGGCTGATCACTCTGATTCTGGTTTGTGGTCTGTGGATTTTTGTTTCTTGTTTATCGCTAACCATCAGCTTCTTATTCTATAGATTAAAGAACTGCCATCTTGTCACTCTCATCTTTAAAACTTTGGTGACTTTGAAGTTCTACTTTACAAGGAAGATTTCCCAGGAGAGAAAGAAAAGGATCACAGTCTCTCAGCATCAGCCAAAATAAGAAGTGATATCTGTAACTAGGGTAAAAGCATTCTCTGACAATTCAGGCTAATGAAGTTTTCTCTGTGAATTGCCACAGAGGCTTTTATGACAGAAAAGAGACCAGCAGTTCCATCACTGTAGTCCCTAAGTATAAAAATGTGCTTCTTTAACAGTCTAAATTTAGACCTTATCTAAGTGATAAAACCGAGTCAGTGATCACAAGATCTGAACATCTCTTCCTAACTTACTAACAACTAAGTGAAAATCACTTCCCAAAAGCCTTAAGATTTAGTGAATAAAAGATAAATCATGTAGCTCTCTTCCCTCAGCACACACTTTGGTATTGAGACGTAAGAACAGGCTACAAAGTGGAGTTTGAACATGACTTTGCACCATGTATTGCCAAACTTTGAGTAGTATCAATGCCCAAAAGCTATCACAAGCTAGGCTAGGAGAAGCACAATCTTTTCAGTAATATGACTTCAGATATTTGCTTTTGGGGATTTGATCTTAACGTCTCAATTTCATGAGGAAAAAACTTCTCATATATGTGAGAATCATGGATTCTTCATTTTCATTAATTTGTTCTTTAATTTATATAAAATTTTCACTGTAGGGGGATCAGGGGGAAGGAAGGCAAAATGAACATGACAGCACAACATGGGAAATAGGAAAGGACAACTCTGCCCTTCTTTGTTTCTAGTTCTGAGCTCAGTTAAATCAGTGTAAGTTGGCAGTTCCCTAGAAGTCTCTGCAGATAGGCCAGTTTTACAGTAGTCTGAGACAACTAGGTACTACTTTGCTTAAAGAAGCATATCAGCTGAAATAAGACTTCAGGACTTGTTACAGCTGTGGAAAACTGAATATCATTAGCTTCCCCTCATTTATTTTACCATTAGGCTTGAAGTTTGTGTTGAAGTGGCACACATGAAAATAAAACCAGACTGTTTCTCTTCTGTCCTGTATTTCTACATGACATTATTAGTGAAAAAATTAAGAGATAGATTACCATGGAAAAAGGTAGGATGTCATCTGCATTTTTCTAAAGAGAAAAATGTCTTTTTACCCATTTATTTCTGTGAATATATTTACTGTGAGGTGAAAGGTACATCTGGCTTATGAAGAAAGAGACTGGGAATGGCATTATGAGGCAATTTTTACATGGCTTTTAAATAGCAATTATCCTAACATTTCTAATGGAGCTCACCATCTTCCCATTTCTTTGGGCCATAGGCTAGATATCATCTTTAACCTGTATTTCCTCTCATGAAGGTTTCCTCACTAAGATTTCCACTTATTATCAGTATTCAGCTGATATATAGAGAATATTTAGAAAATAATGGTTTATATTTTTCGAGTCTGTGTTGTCCCAATTATTTTTGTGTGTACCTTACACTTTTCTTGACCTTACCTATGAACTGCTGCTGAGTGACTGGAATTGAGACCAGAACTTTGCTTATATCACCAAGTTTGAATGTTGTCCAGAAGGAGCACTGAGTACCTTGGAGACAGATATATTCAATCACCAGGGAGCAAATCCTCCTCTCTTAGCAATAAGAAAAGCAAACAGCATTTGTAGAGACTGTTGTAATGAACATATCAAGAGGAATTCAGAATGCCTGGTCTAACAAAAGTGGATTGGGTTCTCCTCTGTCTTACATCTTGCCCTGTTGTACGTATTTAGCAATAAGAGATGGTATTTTTCCTTCACTGAGTACCATGGTAGGGCAACATACACAGTAAAGTATTCTCCACCATATTCGTGGGAGGGTCTGACACAAAAGAGTGACAGATCCAGCCTGTGTGACATCACCTCAAAATCCTGGTGAAGCAGCAGCTGTGCCTAGTGTTCCTTGTGGGAAATTCAAGGAGGAAACAGCAATTATTGAGGGTGAAATTGATAATTTTATATGTCAGTAAATTGAATGTGATCAGTGAAACAAGTGTCCATTTTTTTCCAGAATTTTGTATAATTCCCATGCTAAATTTATTCTATATTCATACAGCAGTATATAATCCACATCTTTTAACAAAGTTTAAGGTCAGATATTTTTAATCTTTATCTACAGCTATTCCTCATTTTTAAAATTGCATTTGAGCAATGAGCCTGCAGCTTTTATGGAATACCATTTCTATTAAACAGATAAGGATATTAATTTTAATTATGCAAAAAATTCTGATTCTCTCTCCACAAAACACAAGTCTATGATTTGCCCCATAGAGCTCAAACAACCATCTCCCCATCTATACCAAATCTCAAAATGTCCTCAGACTAATATTGCTTTAGTAGAAGACCATTTCCTGCAATCAATCACAGCACCTTTCATGAACCTCCTTTGCTGTTTACCAAGCACTAAACAACAGTGGTCTAAAGCAGGCAAGTGGCTGCTTCTGAGGCCAGTAAAGATAATTCAAAGCAAGATAATAAACTAGCTTTGCATCCTCTGATTATGTACTTTATAATCACAAGAATAGCTGCATGTTAAGTGATATGGTTGGTGTAAAAATGCAGGGTTAATATAAAAAAATAAATGCAAAGGTTAAAGAAGAAAATCTTGGCTAACTGTGCTGCAAACATGTCATCAGTAACTATGAAGTTGTGTCCTTTTAATTCCTTTAAGAAGATGTTTCTAATGGACTTTGGTCACCTTCTGTCTCATTTTGTCTTTTATATTGCCACTGATAGAGCTTTTGCAAAGACTAAAAGGCTGACTGACATTTCTGAAAAGCATGTAATTAGCTGCACATTAGTGAGCTTTCAGATATCAGCTGGAGTGGCTCTGCTTTTTATAAGCATTCAAGAGAAGCTAGCCATTGTCATGAGTATCAACTTTCTTTGTTGTGGCTGTGGGCACTACAAAATTATATTTAACTGCAAGTCTGCCACATATTTGTCATGACAGGTACTGAGAGTTAATCTGCAAGCTTTAAATGCACACCAATGGAGAGAATGTTCAGGTCAGAAGAACTTAACATGGAAAGTTCTTACTTTTTTCTGTGTTTAAATTAGCTACAGAAGAGAATTCAGCTGTGATAACACCTCTCCCACAATGGAACATCTGAATGTCAGGGAATCTCTAGGAGTAGAGACCTCAAATGAGAGTGTTATTAGGAAAAGGTTCTCCACTGAGAGGGTGGTTGTTAATTGAAACAGGCCCCCCAAGGAAGTGGTCACAACACCAAGCCTGCCAGAGTTAAAGGAATGTCTGGACAATGCTCTTAGTCATTTTCAGGTAGTCCTACAGGAAGCAGTGAGTTGGACATGATGATCCCTACAGGTCCTTTCCAACCCACATTATTCTTTGAATCTATTATTCTATTATAATAAAAGGATATTTTTCCAAAGGTTGTTGCCAAAAGTTTTTCCAAAGGTTGTTTTGTTTCCAAAAGTTGTCTATTATCAATGGTAGTTGTATTTATAACCACTTTTTTTATTTTATTTTTTTATTTTTTTGACACAGCTGAATCATATGATTTCCATCTCACTTAAATGGACATAAAATCAGTAGAACTTTTCAGAGGAACTGCTTGAATTATTTATTTTTGCCAAGAATAGAGTCAAATCAGACCTAGGAATTTTTGGTAGTACTTTCAGGTAATAAAAGCAGATTGTCTCAAAAGAGATGTACAAAATGGTCTTGTGTAAGTTCTACTTTACATTTTCATGAAAAAAACAAATATTAGATTCTCTTTTTTCAATAAATTTGACATGAGTGATGAATTTCTGGAATAAAATGACCAATTCATTGGTCAGAATTAAAGTAATTTGATAGACTAGTGACATTTGGCAGTTCAACAGTACTTTGGGATGTGGCAACACAAAGTGAAATAATAGGTCATAAACCTTTGAAAGCTCAAAGGTGAGAAAAAAAATGTTTAACAATTGAGTTAATTATGTAATTTTTTATACATTACCTGTGGGGTGTTTTTACTAAGTGAGAATCTTCCAAATTTTCCATAAAAAATGAGCAGTGGACAGCACATTTAATGAGAGAGCCATGGGATACATTGAAGAGGAATCTATTTTCTTGGTAAAATGAATGGCATATATCACCACGAGCCTTAAACCCTACTACTACGACTACAAACACTTTCTAATTGTGCCCATAAAGAAGGATTGCACAATGGCTCACAATGACCAACAATATTTTGAATACAGACTTTGGAAAAACACTAATTTAACAGGTCCATAAATGGAACAAAAAGAAAAAAAAATTTCCCTTTGTCAGCTTCTTGTGTGTCACATCCCTAAATCATTCACAGAATGCACCTGGCAGTATGGTATAAGCCATCCACCTCCCCCCTAACACAACCCTCAGCTTTCCATAAACAATTTCTGACAGACATTTTTCTAACTTGTTTGAATATTTCCCCAGTGAGAGACCTTGCACAATTATGCACACAATGAATTCCAGCACCCATCTGTCCTTGCAGCTAGAAATTATTTCCCAATGTCTAACCTAAATCCAATATCTCATCTACTTCACTCAAGCACTTGAGATCTCTCATTTGCTATTTCTCACAATACTGCAATCCCAAAGCATTTTGGGTGGCCTGCAACATATGCAATAAATCTTGTCACTGGGACACTGAGTGAAGGATTACTGTTCTTTATGTGCTGAAATGAAAATGCAAAGCTTGACATTTATGTCTGTTTCTGCTGTTATCTGCTGTTTCTGCATGGCTCCTAGCACTGTTTCCCAGTCACAGTTATCAGTCTAAAATGTGGCTGTGACTACAATGAGGTTCCTTATGTCTCCATGCAGTCACACAACTTGGAAGACCAGAACTTCTGTTATTTCTGGCATAAAGAATTCTGCTCAGGAAAAGGCATAGCAGGTATGTCATACAGAAACCTCTGGTATTTCCTACACTGGTTTCTTCAATGTCTGTGTAATTTCTTCCCGTGTAATCTGTACTATTAAGTTTTGTTTGAGGCTTGCCTCTGAAGGTATGTGAACTTGCAAATGTCCCGTTATCTGTTACTAGCAGAAGCAAGCCACCTTTTATGGTGGTTCTTAAATACAATCTTAATGTACATAATAGTAATTGTATCTGGAAAATCATGTTCCTAAACAAGCTTTTTGTGCTTACTATAATTCTAATTTGCAGTGTTTATCTTATTTTGCATACTTCTCAACAAGAAACACTGTAGTTAGGCAATTTTTCCATTTGGAATTGTTAGAGAATGATTTTAATAAAAAGCTTTGTATTGCATATCCATAGGAATTCCAGTTGCCACTAAGCTGTTATTGTTATGTCTAGCAGCACCTACTCTGCAGACACCATGGAGTGATCAGGTATTTAGGAAATTCATAGATCCTGAGAAAATGCCTCTCTGAATCCATTGATCTGCAAAAGCCACTCAAATGACAGTTTAATGACAGAGTCAAAAATAACATTCAGATTAATTTTTGTTTGTTCATTGAAGTGTTGTCATTTCAATGAAATATTGCTATTCAAAAATATTTTAAACTTTCAAAACCTAAATTTTTGCTTTTTTGATATCCTTAAATATGAAATTGTGGCACAAAAAATAGGCTTGTTAGTATGTTCAAGCTCATCAATAAATTTTCTAGCAGAGTCCAGGCCTTTTGCAGTCCTAAGCATTGTCACAAGGAAGAAATTCTGTGCAGTGTAAATCAAAAGAAAACAGAAAATGTCTTGAGATACTCTTTGTGCTTCAAGAGCATTCCAGCTGACATACTCATGATATTGAAACACTCATGCCTCAAGAAGTGCCCTGACTCTCATCAAGTATCTCATTACCAGAATTAAGCAGACTTTGCCTTACAGTTGTTAGAGTAATTCCAGAAGTTAACTTCATTTACTAGTCTATTTTAGCAAATTTGTGTTTTACATACATGGAAAATAACTTTCAGCTGGTAAATCTATGCTCATAGCTGCTAAGTAGCCTATAAACAAACACACATTCTAAGATGAGACTCTAATAACTGAGTCTAATTTGTCTTTAGTCCCTGAAGTCCTGCAGTACATGTCAGATGCCCAGTGGGTGATTCACAGCTTGCTGACTAAAATGAAAAAGAACCCCTGGGTTACTGAAGCTAATAAATAACATGGCATATTTCTGCCATTAAAAGCTGCTGAAGTGCTGTGGGTAAGAAGGACAAAATCAACCTTTTTATTCTTTAGCACTAATGCACAGATTTAATGATTTAGCACTGACACCTCTCACACGAGAAGACACCTTTCATTCCTGAGGACCCTTATGTCTGACTGATGTGATTTTACCATGGATCTGTCACTGACCAGCCCTGGGCTGAGGGGAATCACTGTTTTGAAAATAAAAAAGACTTCAGTACAAGAATTGAAAATAGGGATTTTTTTTTTCCCAGGTGATTATATAGGGGCAGGGAGCAGAGTGGGGACAGAACTTGCTAAATAATACATAGAAATTGTGAGGTAAGGCCTCAATTTTTCCAAAAAATATGTTTGATGGAAATATTGGAAAAAAGAAAATGAATACCCCAGAGAACTTCAGGTATAGTGAAGTATGAGATTAAATCAGAAAGGGACCAACAGCAACATTAGACATCAACATTCTTCAGCCTTTAATCACAATTTCTTATCATAGAAAGTAAATCAGCACTTTGTAAAAGGCATACAAGATATTTGTTATTTAGCACATTCTGAAAGATAAGGAAGAACAATAATTTCTAGAATTCTTTCTAATGCTAATATGCAAAACTAAATTTGTTAGGCTGTCTGAAAATATGCATTTTTTTAATTTTTGCAAATATGTAAACAAACCTGATGACCCTTTATTCCTTTATTGTCTATAAGAAAATCACCCCAATTCTTTTAAGACTGTATCTTCTCATTAATGCTGTTTCTGAATGTTTCAGTGGGTTTTTTTGCTTTTTGCTTTTTTTTTTAAATGAAGATAGAGATGAGAATTGTTCTACTAGATATATCAAGCTATTTATAGGATTAGGTTGTAGATTGTAGTCTTGCAACTTGTTTCTTTCAACTGCTATAATTTTTTTATCATCTTAGAGAAACACTCCTTGTATTTATACATTTTACTAATCTTTTGTTGAGACAGAATGGTAGCTGTTACTGCATCTCACATCCAACAATCAGAATTGTTATGTGTTTTATTGTAATAAAAAATACTGTACATCACAAGAAATTTTCCTATTAAAGGGAATGAGAATTATACAATAGATGTGCTCCTTCTGAAAGAATCCAAGAGACAACTGTAACAGTCTACAAATTGTCTTTGCATGAGATAGAAGAGCAAAAGCCCAGATGTTTCCCACATGAGAGTTCAATTTCCCACCAGCACACCCCTAAGGGAAGCAGTTTCATCCTTAACATCTTAGACTATAGAATGTCATTAGGATCCCTTTAGGCTTTAAAATGATACAACAGTGAAATGAGAGCTCTTTCATGTTGAGACAACTTTGATGATGAAAGTCAATAGTAAAAAGCTCATTTCTTCCCATAGAGGGCAGGGTTATTCTCCAAGATCTCATCAGCAGCCCCTCCACTTGTCAGAGGGATGGAAGCTTTGTTATTGTTGTTGCTATAATCATGTTGTTTACAGACTGTTTATAGATGAGGCAGCTTAGTGGGTGTGTTTCCTACTTCAACTGGCAGTAGAAGGCACAAACTAAATATATCTAGTTGGATTGGAGTATGATTGAACCATGTGAACCCACTGGCTCACCTGAATTTGATAAAGTGAGAGCTGCAGCATGGAGAATACAGATGGGCCAGGAAGACAATGTGCAACTTTGAAATGCCAGCCAGTCCACGTGTTTCCCCCAGAGCATGGCTGGCACAGAGCATGGCTGCTTTGCCCCTCCATCACAGCCTGTTCTCCACAGTGCTTCCTACATCTCCCACTCTGTTCATCCACCCATGAGCTTCCTTGCCTCACTAGAGGCATTGCTAACTACATCCATCAACTTCACTCTTCAGAATACAGAAGCCTCTCTGCCATGATTCCTTACTGTTTTACAGTCCCAAACTTGTCTAAGCTAAGCAGTCCTGTCACACCACAGAATCAATCCTGCTTTCCAAGCACATTCTTGCCACACTTGACTGCTCCTCAGCTGCTTCTGCTCCTCTTTGCTTATTTCAAGAGCCAACAAAAGAGCTGATTCACAACTCCTGGGCTGATTAACACAGACACTACAAATATTCCAAGTTTAGGTACAGATTGACATGGACTCTCCCCACCTGAGGTCAGAGATAAGATGATCCTCTGGAGGTGTCTGCCACTGAAGCAACCTCTTGTCAATGGGAAAGGCAAGTTCAGGATCTTGCTTCCCAAAAATTTGCAAATGTCACCAACCAAGAGAAATAAGCCCGCTGCACTGCTAATTTCTACCATTACCCCTTACAAAACTTACAAGACTAGAACTTTTGTTATGTCAAATCAATATTTTTCTTGTGAACACAGAACAAATACTCTAAATCATTAGTGATTTTAAAAATAAGCTTAATTCCATTTATTATATCAGTTCTTGTATCTTGCATTACTGACAATATCACAAGACAATTCACTAGATCAGAATATTGGCTGAGAGAGGAAAGGATTTTTTATCTTACAGTGCTACTGACAAGGGACTTAGAACAGCAGCAAATATTTCAACAGGGTGTCCTGCTTCCCAGCAAAGCTTAAAAGAATACCATTTTACTAAGGGATACTTTCCTGTGATTCAGTGGAGTTATATTGAACTTTCAGGGCTTAATCCACCAGTGCAAATTCTGAGACAATTTCTCAGGTGTTGTGGACAAATAATGTTCAAGTAAATATGAAATAGTTCTTCTGTCATCACGGCTGGAAGTGTAACAGTAGCCACAAGAATAGGACAATTTTTCTCTTCTATGGGGTAAACATTAAAAAAAGCTATGGCAACTGTGGAGTTAGGTATTTCTAAAGGCTTGGTGGGTATAAGTATGAAATACTTTTCACTATGGTATCATGAAGAGAGATTACTAAAGGCACACATGGCTGGGAGTCTCCTAATTCCCATTAAGATGAAAGGGAATTACCTAATTTTTGTTTGAAAATACAGACCTTGGTGGAAGGTTACAGACCTATGGTATGTCACAGGTCTCAGCTCTACTGCTGACCATGGATAAAGAGAAGGTTGTAAAGAGGTCTGGGTGTGGAAGGTGGGAGAAACACCGAGGAGAAAGACATCTTTCATGTTCTGAAAGATGGTATGAGCAGAAAAGGAGGACTTTGCTCCACCAGGCAGAGGCCCATGCAAGTCATGCAGAAAGCAATCCCTTGACTCCTGTCCACAACCCTACTGCAGCCAGACAGACCTGAAAAGAAGCAGATGGACTTTTAATCTACACTAATTCCAACTTTTCAAAGGTCTCCTCTGTCTGACTGTAGCACTGAGTAATTTTTCTGCTGCTGCTTTTATGCAGGGTTGCCCAGATACTTGTCTCATTGAGGATCTACCTGATTAAAGTGTGGCTGCAATTTGGTGATTTGAAGGCTCTGATCTGTCATCTAGATACAGAAATCCTTAGCAAAGAAAAAGTGAATTGTCAAAAGCCTTCTTTATCCAAGTTAGACACAATTATCCCCAAGGAAGCTCATTACAGATTTTTCTCTTATAAACATCCTAAACATGTCCAGTGAGGTTCAGTGACTTCATGTCATTGTGCAAAGCAGAACATTTTTGGGCACGATGTGGTCCCATACTGTCTCTCTTGTGTATAATATACAAGCTGATGGCTGTTTTCAGCAGCAGGTAAAATCCATTCCCAGAGTGAGAACATCACTGGCTAACCAGCACGATCTGAGCCTGTTTTCTCAGGGCTGTCACAAGTTACACATTTGGTAGAATGCTCATGATGCCTTGGGAAGGCTGACCTAGAACAGAGACTAAATGGAGTTAAAGAATAAAGTAAGGATTTATTAAAAGGCCTCAATGGATACACCTTGGGGAGTACAAGAGTCCAGCCAGGGCTACACCCAAGATGAACCCAAAATGGTCACAAAATGGGTGACCGGTCACGGGGTCTCACACTTCTATAGGTTTTGGTCCATTTGCATATTGGAGTTAATTGTCCAATTACAGCTCTAGCTCATGAAGTCTCTTCCTTCTTGTTTTCTGTCTTCAGTCCACTATTGTTAATTTTCTTGGGCCTGATATTTGGATCTGTTGTCCTTGGTCCTCAGCTAGAGAAGGAATTGTTTTGTCTCCCTACCTGTGAAGAGAGCTCACCATCCCCTAATATGAAGCCAGACCCACACACTAAAGCAGAACAGAATCTGAAAAATATAAAAGTTAAAACCTGAGGCATTACTTAGAAAGAAGCCACAAAAAATACACCAAATTCTAGCCAGATAGGAGAGGCATTGGATTTGTGTCTTTCCACATGCAGAGTCCATAAACTTTTAACCTTTCTTCTTGGTCAGTTTTTGTTGTCTGCTTTGCTTTTTATAGATTAAAAACATATTTAGCAGTAAAAATGACCAGAACTGGAATCAAAAAAATCAATAGTATTTGAGGAATTTAAATCCTCCAGGAAATTATCATCACATAAATTAAATAAATACCATTTCCATGCAAATAAGACAAAACATGATAAATAAGGAATTTAAAATTTGTCGGGAAAGAGTTTTCCACAACATAAGAAATTTTCCTCTGTGCTGAGGGAGGAGGGTGGAGGTTGGGGAAGGGAGGTGCTTAGAAAAGGAAATCCAAGACAGTGTATGAAGGCTGGACATTTTTTCCAAATAAATGATTGCAGAGTCTATTTCTTTATTTTATGTTTAATGGAATTTTTTATCTCATATCTAGTAATTTTTTTCCTGACACAGAATTTGGCAGAATTATTAATTTATTGAGAAAATATTTGGTCTCCAGAAACTGAAATAAAAATAGACTTAATAAGTGCTTCATGTCAATTTACTTACAATTTGATGTGAAGAACTAAGATTTTTGTAATCTGGCTGGTTATCTAGATAGTATACTCTTGGGTTCTATTTTCTTTGGAATAATGGGAATATTAAATCAATCTCCTGGAATAGTTAAAATTCTCTGAATCTTTAAAGGAATTTTATTATTATTATTCAATGGATTATTTCAATTTTTTTATTACCTGTGCCTTTTTGAAAGGTTTTTAACTTTGTTCCAGCACTCCTTACTGAAGTGTGACAAGACAAATAAAATCATCCTTGGTAAATTTTAAGCTATTTTTCTTACTCCTATGTAATTCCAAAAATTACACTTGCTGCAAACCAGAGCTTCCAAGGCTACTAGATTTCTAATATTATTCAGCAGTACCTAATCACTGAAGAAAGATTTAAGGACATGGAAAAGATTTTGTTCAAGTTTCAATTTTTTTTTTTTAGGAACAAGGCAGTATAACTATTATTTGCATTAAGAAACAGTATCAGATTCAGTTTTTCTCTTGTTCATTTCCAGTACTGTAACTTTTGCTTCTTTATGACTATGATCTCTCCCTCCAAAGAAAATTAATTATGTGAGGTGTGAAGTTGTGCTAAAGGCTTAGGTTTGCTTCCACCTCATTTGAAAGAAGGCACATTTTGCAGTTTTCCTGTCACAATCCCCTTTATCCCAGGCTAGGTAGCTCCAGTTCTTCTGCTCAGGTAGAGCAATGATGAAAGAAAATTACTAATGCCACAGCAAGTCAAGGCAGCAGAATAACAGAGGTCAGTTACTTGCTGCTTTTTGTTTGCTTTCAAAAATGTGTTAACAGTCTCCCTTTTTTAATACTAGATTCAAGGAGACATTTACTACTATTACTGATGATGTCAAGTGGAAATCTGGATGCTGAAAGTCAGGCATCTAAATAAGTTGATTCCATCTGGTATAAGTACACATAAATATTTTCTAAGACTGTACTGAACAGTCTTAGCAAGCTGTACTGACAGCAAGACACTGGGAGAATGTACATTTTGTTGCCTTTTAGGAGAGATGACATAGCTCTTTTTTCTTTTTTTTTTTTTTTTTAGTTTCAATTAGCTGTACTATTGAGATTAATCTCAGAACATGCTAGGCAAGAAGATGACAAAGACCTTAAAAACTAAAAAAAGAACAAAACAAATTCATGACAATACATCATAATGTGACAAAACCTCCTATGCATATGGAACAGCATTTCACATTTATAGGCCTTTAGGAGATTTTGACACAGGTGCTCTGATTTCACAACCCAGGGTACAAAAAAAGAGGTGGCATGTGGGGGAAAAGAATAGTGTAATGAAGTAAAAGAACAATCTCATTCTTACAGCACTGATTGGTCTTAGTCAATCTTTGGAAAACTAAGTATAGAAAGGTTCAGAGAGGATTAAATCTGCAGTAGCTGAGGGTATCTAAAGTGGTTATGAAATGAACACAACATTTAATTAATTCAATAGATGAAGAAATGCTTAATAGCATAATTACTTGAATTTATTGCAGATATTTCATAATATGTGTGAAATGAACACTTTAACCCTGAAAATACTGAGATTCATTATTCACTTCTTGCTACTGAATAGATGGTTCACTTAATTATTAATAATCACTATATTCTATTATTATTATATTCTATTATCATTATTCTGTAACTTTTAAATATATATGCCACGATTTACCAAGTCTCTTCATTTCTAAAAAATAAAAAGAGATAAAAACTATTTACTTTCTCAAAATGCATGTAATGCCTGGGTGATGCTGTGTGGGAGAGTATTATTTCAATTCTAAATTATTCCTTTACCCTTATACAGGAATGGGAATGCTGATATGATCATCACATCTTTTGCTGTGAGGTAGCAAAATTTCATTACCATAGACAACTAAAAAATTAATATTTTCCTTGTTCAACAGCAAAAAAAAGTGGCATAACTGGGTTCCCATGAGCTGTGTTTTCCTGTAAATACAGAAACACATGCAGCTTTAAATCTCATGCTCCATCCGGTTTCTGGTTGCTTCTAAATACTGAACATAGTAAAAAAAAAATTGGCTCACAGGCTCTTTAAGGCATAATATACTACTTTTTCTTCCTCTTAAATGGGTCAGGAGAATGTCAGAGTTACTACTGCTACTTCATTTCTGTTCATATCCTTGTTTCAGTATTATCTGCAGATCCCTCGTTCAGATCAGGTTCTCTCATTGTGGTTGAGGTTGTCAAAATATCAAAAAATATTTTTCTTTTCCTGAAAATCTATCATAATCAATAAATTAATCATGCCATCAGAAGAAAGTTTGGTTTTGAACAGCATGTTGTGAACTTAATGAAAGTTTATTTTAGAGTTTGTCCTGGGGTTTTTGCACACTTAAAATACTACTAGTTTCTGATGCAGTCTCTTCCCCTCAAATTAGATACAAAGACTAAACTGAGCTTTGAAGATCTGGATCATTGGATGATTTGGCATATGTAAAGAGAAGCAGCATTCTGAAGGATCAAAGAACTAAAATAAATTAAAGGACACCTCATGTGATGTCAGATTTACTCTGACTATTTCATCTGTATTAATCAATAAACCTATTACCTGCTTCTGAAAAGCTTTGGGGGCAGATAAAAGAGATATTTACCTAGTTGCACTTTTAAAAGCACCCAAATACCCAGCCACTTTAAAAACTGATTCAAATACTTGGGTTACATTGAAGAAATGTGTACATTCCATGGACTGAGTGACAAGGCACGTTAGCATGTAGAAGTGCCTCAACTGAGTAGTAAACTACATGTATCCTCAAAAAGAAAAGTTTTTAGGTAATGCCAAATATGTTTTCATCTTCCTTTATTTAGACAACTTGTCCATCTGGTAATGGGTGTAGCTCTGCCTCCAGATCTAAATCCAGGAGCTTCTGGGTTTTTGGGAAATGGGAGTGTCTCCATGTACTTTATTGATTACAAACCTAAGTTGTTGGATAGCAACCTAATTTTTTTTTTTTGTTGTTGTTGATGATGTCAGTATCAGGTATAACTATTATTATAATTCATCAGCATGGATTTGTACATTGAAGAGTGTTTTGGCCTTGCCATTCCATCTTGTGGCTGATGTTCAGAAATCACCAAGCAGATGGACAATGGATTTTTACCTGGGCTGAAAAGCCCAGGCCACAGTGCAACAAAATAGAATATGTGGGTTTAAGCCATAAATAAGATAATAATGTATTTATTTCAGTATTATTTCTATGCATTAGAAACACACACACTTTCACACTTTAAAAATGTAATGCATTATAACTACAACTAATGAAGTTGCTGACAGAGATACATTTTAATGTGTCATGAATTGAGCTACCAGTATAATAGTGTGGATTTCCCACTGATAATTGTGAGCTTTAAATCAGGCCTTGCTAACTTCCTATCTGAGAAACTCGAATTTTTGAAAATTCAACCTACAAATGTGGTTTAACACAGAAATACATACACTGTGTGTATCAAATCTCTTAGGCACTTAAGTGAGAGAAAGTTCCTTTCTCCTTTCTTGCAGAGCAGTCATTATTCAGGTGAAAATGCTCAAAGGACAACTCAGTTTCATATGATGATTCCTGCTCACACAGGTCCAGGAAGAAAGAACAGCAAGAGAAATCCCTTACTCTTTGGTGGTGACAGATGCATGGACACCAAAAATGCAGCAGCTGTAATGAAAATTCCTCACAGAAAATTCCTCTGCAGCAGGGAAGTGGTGGTGCATCTCCTTCCTGTATGGCACAGAGCTCTAATGCAGCAGGAACCACATCCAATTAAACAGTATTGCTTCTTAGCCCTAAACAAGGAAGATAAGCACAAAATATTTGACCTTAAAATATTCAATATTTACTGGAGGAAAAAAAAGTCTCAGTCATCTACTCCACGTTTTTTGATAGCAATAGCTGATAAATACTCACCTCCTATAAATAGTATAATTGCCAAATAAGTCAAAGATGTTTAAAAAGATAAAACAAAACTTCTTGAATAAAGAAGTTGAATATTCAGTTTTTAAAACCAGTTCTCAATCCATTATTATCAAGATTAATCAACTAATATTTGGATATGAGGAAATACTGAAGAGTCATAATTGCACAATGTTAATCAAAGACAGGAAGAGTGATGAAAAATAAAAAAAAGGAAATAGAGTTTTGTCAGATTTTTTGCCAGCCATTTGTGCATACCAATTTTCATTTGCCTATGTAACCTGACTAAGCATGTAAAGAATGATTTCAAACTATGTCACCAATAATAATGTAAAAGAATTACAATTACTTAACATAAATCTCAAAAAATTGCTTTTGAATGACTTTTCAAAAAAAAAAAAATGGACAAACATGCTTTCTCAACTCAGGTTACAGTAAGTCTTTGATTTTCACCATCATTTTTCAGATCAATGAATATCTTTGTTTTTCCAAGAGGAAATCAGTTTTTGTATTTAGGAGTTGGCAAAGTTTTATTTTTTTAAAAAAAGCATGTTCACTTTTTTTCCTATACATTTTGAGATATTACTGTTATCCCACATGGATTCTGAGTTAAAAGATGAACTTTGGAGGCACCTACCAAAGCAGAGAATCTTAGAAAATATGCTAAATGTTGTCCTAGAAGCCTTGATCCAGAAAAGCTAGGGTCAATGACAGCAGACTGTCTTGCTGAATAAATAAGCCAAATGTGACAGCAATTATTCAACATTTCTTAAATAAATCCAAATATTGAAAAAGTACAAGTCTCAAATATATTAATCTTCTGGGAAAAAAAAATGAATGTGTGTCATAACAAAAGGAATTCCACTGCTTCCAACTGTTAATACATTTTTGTCATCTAATTCCAGTACCATTTTTCATCATTTTTAATAGATATTTCACCATGGCTTCTTTGCAGGAAGCATTCTCATGTCAGGTGCTTTTACAAGGTATTCTGTTTGACTGACATCTACTCTCCCATCTCAAATCAATTGAGAGTATGAGTAACTTAAAATACTGACAAGAAACAAAGATATTAGGATGTACTATCAACGTTTTTTCTTATAACTGGTTTCAGTAATTTTCCTCAGAAGAATGTAAATAATCTACCTGAACATAAAATTTCACCTGACTGACATTTTCAAGTTCAGAGGAAAATAAATGTTCCTCTATTTAACAGCAAAATATGAAGTCTAAGGTGTGTTTTCTAGTACATCATTTTCTGGGAAAATAACTAGAGCCACATTAGGCCAAACTTGAGATTCCCACCTCAAGTAATTGCGAATATACTTCGAGGTTGTAAATATGTTCTGTGAGAAGTAGGTTGACTGGGCAGTCTCTGAGCTTTGAATCTTATTAAATTACCTTGGTTATAGATAAATTCTGGTGTTTTACAAGACCTAGTCACCTAGATGATCAGATCAGAGACATAGTAAGGATAGTCCACAGCTTCCTGTCAGACTACTAGCCCACATTTTCCTCTGAAAGAAACCATCAGCACTGATGTGTGATTGAGTCCTATTCTGTCAGGGAGTTAAGGCAAGACCACAGCAAAAACTTCAGTATCTGAGAAGATTGGGCATACCTATTGCCTGTTCTTGCATGGAATTTTTTGCATGCTTAAAGGCAGGTGTTCCAATACTTTGTTGATCTGGCAACTGCAGATAATCATTTTCTGGAATTATCTTCCAAGTTTCGTCAATGACAAGCAGTAGAGAAATATTTTTTCTGTCACTGGTTTTGCTAGTGAAGGTTTCCTTTTTTCTTTGCCACAGCTCTCTGCTGAACATATTGTGAAAATAATGCCTACTTTCTAAATGTTCATATTTCATTCCGTTCATTACAGACATTCCAAAATAAAATTCTGGAACTGAAACACACTGTTTCGTGGTTTCCATTTCCAAGTTTCTGAGCTGTTCTGTAGCATATTCTTTTGTATGTTCAAAACTAGGCTATCAAAATATAATGGCAATTTAAGCCACAACCATTATTTATATTAGCAGTGAAGGAGGGAAATCGTAGTGGTAAATTAATCTTTGTGCAGCAAAGAACTCCTTAAAAAGGTTTCCAGCATGCATAGTAATGAACTATTGCTATCTCTCTGCAACAGACATCTTTAAATAACTATGTCCAAAGTTGTTTAAAATCCTTTTCCTAGAATTTCAGTTTCAGTAATGCAAGGAAGACTGATTCTTCACTTATAACGCTGATCAACACAAGCCTCCTTTTTTATCTTCTGCTTAATATAGGGAACTCATGAATCAGCTGTGACTTTTACATGCCTTCCCTCTGACCTTCCCACAGATAATCATAATAACACTGGGCTGCTGAGAATCAATCAGTTTTCATAAAGGCAGCAGCCTTCAGATTAATCTCATATTATTAATTCTGCAAGTTAAAAAGACAAGCAGAAAGACAAGATGGCTCTCAGTGCTATTTACTTCCCTAAAAAATATTTCCTGTGGATAATAAACAAACAAATTTCCAATCTGGTGAAGCTGTAAATTTGCAGCCTTCATGAAAATTAATTTAAATGGATGTGACTGTGAGGTTGGGATTGTAAAGATTAGGGAGACTCCTGTAGTTATAATTGCCTGTTCAGTTCATCTGCTGCTCTGTCACTCAAGAGTGGCACAGCTGCATTAACAACTCTAATCATAATCTAATTCTCAGATCAAATTCCCATCTTCAATATATCCTTTAATAAAGCTTCCATACCCCATCTTTTAGCCTTAATTATTGCTTCCTGTCTCCCCTGACAACCAAATTAAAAGGTACATGCAGCCGTTCTATAATAAAAAAATAGCACAGATACAACAACTGTACTGCAAATTCACACTAACCTTGTGAAGGTTGGATGGCTTGTGATAACTAGATTTTTTACTGATAGTGCAAGCACTAAAAGATAAGAAATACAATTTTATAATCATGTATTGATTTTTCTTTTTTTCCTGCTAATATGGAAAATTACCTGGGCCAGTTTTTAGATTAGCAAAGCTAGAAAAGACAATTTTATAGGAAAACTGTCTAGATCCCAACATGTAAACTGTTTTACTTCTTAGACTTGGAGCTCTTGACATGTCAGCTGTTGACAGTGGACACTGTACTAGTTAAAGCTCAATCCCTTTCACAAACTGAGATGCCAAGTCAGCAAGATACTTAATCACACAATCCTTTTGGCATATTATTAATGTCAAGACAATAAAACTGTTAGCATTTTTAAAAATAGTAAATATCAAAGTACTTTTTGATCTGGAACCTCTGAGTAATTCAGTAGCTCATCCATGCAGGATTCTGTTTTGTCTGTTGTACTCTGAAAATAAAGATTTCAATAAGAGTGTTAAAGTGTCATCAATGCAAATATAACAAGATGGCACATCCACATTTCTGAGCTAGAAATGTATTTCCATGAAACTTTAACAATGGAGTCATGCAATCATGGATAAATTGGAAAAAATATTAAAAGTTTAACATGGCTGGACATCTATGGGCAACAAAAGAGGAGACAATTGTCAGCATCAGTAATGGAGAAAAAGATTAATCAATTATCAAAATATTTCAGCTAAGGTAGGCAGGTTTTAAATAAAAGAGCACACTATGGTGTTGAGATGGTTTAAAAATGAAGTCCTGGATTTGAAGGGCAGAAAGCAAAGTCTTCAGGAAATGGTTTCATAGATAAGAGAGACCTGCAAGGATGCCAACGTTTAAACATGGTGGATTTTAATTATCTTGATACCGATATTGATTTGTATAAGAACTGTTTCAGGACTAAAGAGACAAATGTGTTTGAGAAAGTTGCAGAGGATTTCTTTTTCAAGCAATGTGCTGACCAGTTTTAGTGTCTTGGAGCTATCTTAGGTGTGAATGGATCTTGACTAAACCAGGACATTGAGGACAATTTAGTGTAGGCAATGAATCTGAAACAGGAAGTTCAGAAGAATGAAAAGGGTTTATCACTTAAATGGATACAGACTAAAGAACTCTGCCCCAGAAAGTCAGTCATTCTTGCTTAGGATATCTAAAATTGGGAAATTAAAAGTGTTGCATAATATTTTAGGTCAGTTCTGAAAATGAAGAGAGTTTTTCCTTCACCTAGATTTCTGTTGTCACATACCAAGCTTTAAAAATTATGTGAGACACTTCAATATTTAAAATTCCTTTTGTACTGGATCAAACGTTTCTGGTGGTCATGAAGACTTTCATCAGTTTTGCAACTGGTGAAACTTTTGACTTCTCACTGATCAACAAAAAAAAAAAATCTCTTTTTCCTTTGTCTGCATCTTTTGAGACTTGAAGGATGATGCTACTGAAATACACAGTCTACTTAAAGAAGGAAACACATAAACAGATTTAGATATATTATTTTTAAACATCAAACTGAAGTCAATAGCTCTAATTTCTTTTGTATTTGGTGGTTTTATGATCACCAAGGTCTTTCCAGATGTGAAGGTGTCATGATGTCTCAGGGTCAGTATTTGTCAAAGATCATTCACAAACCTTTGTAAAATCCTAAGCCCTCTCTTTCTGTAACATTTCTTTGCTGGCAGTAATTATCATAGAGTTTCTTCCATCCTTTTAATGTATTTATCTTTACAAGGCTTTGTGGATGCAGGACTGGGTTACTATTCCCACCTTGTGTTTTGAAAACAGAAACAAACAAAAAAGGAAATGCGATTCATCTCCACTTGTCAAGTAGAAGCATAGTTTTAGAGGAGTCTATAAATTCTCTTAATAGTCAATGAGGAGAGAACAGTTGCCTTCAGAGGGCAACTCCATTAATCACACAATAGCACTTGAGGTGAGTCACTGGGGAGAACTCTAGAGCCCCCAGTGTGGGAACACTTCAGTTTTCCAGTGTTGGATCCAGTGACAAAAGTGTTCCAGAGCCAAGCAACTGCAACCTGAGCAATCCACTGTGATCCCATTAGTAAGTGCTACACCAGTGTCATCCCAGGAGTAAAAGCTACACTGTCCCTTTTCACTGCTTAGAAACCTAAGTGGGATGGGGAAGGGGGAACAGGGGCTTTTCTGAACACTGAAGCATTACACCTTATAATTTTTCCTGTAAAAGCAAATCACAACCATTTTGTCTCTAAGGGATTCAGTTAGGACTCTGTATTTATATAAACAAAGAAGAATTAGCTGAAGACCAGTGTCAGAACAGCATGGGGACTTTTCCTGGGCTCAGTATCAGGTTTTCCCCCCGGCCAATCAGAGCTTGAATTCAAAGAAAATTCCCAATCCTAGAGATTGATATCCTTGTGACAAAATATTGGCTATTCTGACATGAAAGGCTAAACATCATTTTTATTTTTTCAGATAAATTCTTTGGTTCTGAGAAATACTTAGAGCTGAAACTTTCTTTGAAATCAGCTTTATATTTTGCTGAAACAGCATTTTCTAAAGAAAAATGGAAGTATCTGAATAACTCCTTAAAAGCTCTGCTCTATAAATTTGATATTAAAGCTACACTTATAACTACAGGAACTATTGGATGCTTCAAAAGTTTTGGGCAAAGCAGTATAGTCCAGTACCTAAAATGTAAAAGGCTTATCTGTGCCACCCACATTTCTTGTGTTAGCAAAATCAGAGTACAAATTCTGTGAGGAAAGTCTTTTATCATGGTTTCTGACACTCACTGTTCTGTTGTTTTTCTTTCTTGCTCTTTTTCCTTGGGATTTTTACTTGGGAATGGTACCAGAGCTGATTTATTCATAAATGTATAGGGATTTGGCTCTAGGAGAAGCAAAAGATGTGTGGTTTTTGGCTTGTCCCATCTCCAACTTCACCAACTATGGAAAGTTCCTTCCTACCATAGGAAAGCATGAAAGTATGTCTATACTATTTTTATACCTTTTACGACAGATGGACATCCTTCCTGGCTTCAGTTGCTTCCTGATCTTTCTCAGCCTCCAGTTAAAATTGCAAAAGACATTTCCCTGTTATTCATGGTAGGTGAAGTCACGCCAGGTAGCACAAGTTTTCAACAACTATACAAATATAGACAGTGAGGTAAGCACTATTATTTCAAATAGTGAAATTTCAAATGCAAATAATCAATGAATTTATATATTATCAATCACTCCCTAGCATTACTGATCTAAGAAAAGAGGGAAAGCATGTATTTATTTTGAGCAACCCTCACTACCTCTGTGTCTACCCATAAATGCATAGAAATAAAGAAAAAAAAGTGTTTTCTATTGTGTAGTCTTTAAGAAGACTTTGGGATTAATAACTAAAAGATATCTATAGAGAGCTTTGGCATTCCTGAACATATCCACATGAATACCTTTGTGGGCCTAGAACAGCTTAGTGATAGGAGCTATCAGAAAGCATATCTTGTATCCAGGCAAGGCAAGGGGCAATCAAACAGCCCTTCAGTCTACATTCAGCACAGTCTGCACTCTTCCCCAGATCCAGTGCCTCCTCTGAGTCTGGAAGACTTCATATTCTAGAAGCTGCATGTATATTGCTGAGCCTGTAGCTCCCTGCCTTTTTTTTGAACTCAAAATTTCCTTATTATCTGAGTACCCTATTAACATTATACTTCACAGAGGAACAAGTGTTAACAAAGATAAAGAAACTTGCTAAGAGGTTTAAGAAAAGAAGTTATACCACTTCTGCTTTGATTTTGCTATTTATTTTCTCTGCTTCCATTAAGCAATATCTTTTAATTTCTTTCTTATTGCCCTACCTTTTGCATTTTTATGTTACTTATAAAATGAAGCCAAGATCAGAGCCACCGATTATAGACTGGTTTGGTTTCTTTGTGCTGCCTTCTGGTTGCATATTTGCCCTGTTTCAGGTGGGTGTAAGGCAAGTGTTCCTACACAAACTTACATTTTAGCTGCTTTACAGTTCAGCTAATCTCCTGAGAGGCCGTAGATACCAACCCACTGTTCTTCAGATTGAAAAGATCTGTGTGAAGTTCAAAGTTATGTAAAGTATTACCCAATTATCAGTGAATGAATTTGGTTTTCAGAGAGAACCCCTCCTTTTCTAAGTTGTTTCTGTGTATCCAAGGTGCTTGATAAACTCCTGCTGGGAATTGTCATGCACCTGGCCAAGCTGGGACCTTGTAACAGGAGCTGGAGCCCAGGGAAGGCCGTGTCCAGTGACTGGTGACTGGTCACTGAGGGCCATGGCAAGCACCTCTCAGTACAACATCTGCAGCCTGCCTGAGGTGTGGAACCAGGGACTGACCCTGAGCCCACATATTTAAGTAAGGCAAGTGACTTCATCCACTCAATGGACGGATTCAAATGATGAATGTGACAATGCCTTTAGAAAATAGTCACGTTTAAAAAAAAAACAAAAACAACATTCATGGTGTGAGACCAAGGAGTCATGATCGGTAGGATTTAAAGCATCTCAGAAGCCAGTTTTAAATGACAGAAGTAACGGCAAGTAACCCCTCACTAAATTCCCAAGTTCTCATATTGTAATTCTTCTTTGCTTATTTATTTTTAAAATATTTCATGCTTCTTTCATTTTTTTTTTGTGATTTACAATGCCTTTTTTTTTGTGGCTTTTTTTTTGGGGGGGGGGGGGTTGTTTTGTTTTTAGATTCTTTATTATTCCTGTACTCCCTTCTTGATCTCTCCTATCTTTCATAGCCTTTCTGCAATGAGTTGTCTCCATTGGTGCATCCATAGCTAATTGCATATTGGTTTTTATTCAATTAGAGTTAATTCTTGCCTGTGAAGAAGGCTTTCTTCTTGCATACCCTGCATCCAAAGGAAATTAAGCTACTTTTCTTCAGGCGTTATTAGTATAGAGCATATGTTTTCCACTGTGACAGGCTTTATTTACAATTCCCTGATACATTAAATGTCCTGATGATTGATCAATAAAAGGATGTCGTCCTGCACTTGATTATTTCTGTTTTGATGACAATGACTACATTTTACTTCTCTGCACTTGAAAAAGCATTGTTTGCATTCATGTTCTTACAAGTATATTAAATAGCTGCCTGGTAGTTCCATAGGCCTATGCTAAAATATGATACTCTTTCTTTTTGAACTTAAAACCTTGTCCTCTTTATTCTGTCATTTTCAATAAACCACAGATAGTCTGCCTTGTTTGCCAGTGAATAAAAATGTGTGGTTCAATTACAGGAGCTGATGCTCTGAAGGTTAAATCACTCCACTGAATCTCTTGTACTCTGTGTAAGGAAAGACTTTGATTAACCGAGTCTTTCACATTTACAATGATGCTCTATGTTGAGTATAACATCTTAGAGTGAAAATGAGCATTTGGATTGCCCTATTTAATATTTGTAGCATTATAATGTTAAGGTTTCATAATTTTTTCAAACACATTCACGGCCACAATTATTGCTTAGGGAAATAATCTCATGGCTACAACCTTGATTCGCTGAGTTTACAAATGAATGTTATGCTTAAAACGGTTTTCATGCTGAGGTGTGAAAGGTGGCATTTTCTTATAACAGTATTTACTATTCTCACTACTAGTTTCTGAATGTGACTGAATATTATCCCTTTGCATAATTCTTCACAGAGCTCTTTTTCTCCCTATATTTTATATCAGAAAATTTGGCAAAGGAAGTTAATTCAGGAATTAATAGGTCTACAACTAGCAACCCTATTGTAGCAGCCTAATTCTATTTAAATTATTCAAAACAGGTTTTGACACCACTCTTGCTCCATAGTCCCTCAGTGTAAGACATTAAAAAAAGCTATAATTGTAGATGCATGTTTATGCCTTAATGGGGTCATGTTCCATGACTATGTCATGACATGTATAATTCTGAAGCATGGGTCATATGAGGAGAAGCATATGAAAGTAATTAGGTTTGTAATTTTGGAATTGTTAGGAATTCCTATATTCATTTTTCACGTTCCATATATTCAGACTTTTACTTTTTGCATGGATGACCTCAAGTAGAAATTCTCCAGAACTCTCTTTTAGTCATCCTTGGCTTTTTATCTAACCTCTTTTCATCTGTAACAGTTTCCTGTGTGATTATTAGTAATGGAAATAAACCTCTCTTGCAGTGACTTGAGCTTTGTCCTGGCACATAGGAGCTTAGTACTGCAATCTTTCTCAGTTTTTGCAAGCTGCTTTTGAAAACTGTGGTCTGCCTTGCATATTTATTCATTCTGCCTAAAGTTTCTTTTAAATGTCTATTTTTTTTTCTAATTAGGCTATTTCTTTCTTCTGTCTTCTCTTCATTTTCAAGATCAAAATCCCTATTGTATTTCTGTTTTTCTACTTTATTGTGTTTCATATAATAGGTATGAAATGAGGGGGTTTTTCCCTAATTGATATATTGTTTACATTTTCCTTGTTCAACTCTTTGTTAGATTTTTAACTGTCATTAACGTGGGTCATGGAGTGACCTCCTGAAAAAAAAAAAAAAAGAACAGTACAATCTGATAAAAATTCATGCTGATATTTAGGTACCCCTTAACTTCAGGAGAGAAAGACTTAATGGCAAAAACCCAAAAATGGTTAATTACACTTTTCTCTTGATTTCTTTGGAAGCAGATCTGTCTTAATTTCTAAGGGTAATGCAATGGGGGTGATGGGACTTAGTGTCTCTGACAGCTATTGAACTTTTAGAGCAAAAAGTGCCTTCAGGGCATCAGAGCTCAGAATTACTTTCTTGGAGAAATCCATAAGTCTTTCAAACACAAAAGCAGGTCTGCCATGCTCATAGAGACCAGGATGAATTTGCTTGTCCATGTAGCTTGGAGATGAGAACCACTCCCACAGCTGCTGTCCATCTTCCTACCCTTTTTTACCCATCACTCCTGGTTGGCCACAACAAAAGTATTTGCAGGATTTCACATCCTGAACTGGTGTAAAACATTTTCTAAACATCAAGGAAATTACCTTCTTGTAGACTTGGCTCCTTCTCTTTCTGTTTCAACAGGGCCTTAATTTTGCTGTTGAACAGCCTGAGACAGTGCAGGATGCAGACTTGGAATTTCATAATTACATTGTCTAGCATAAATCAGCTAAAGAAAACTCTGTTATTGCCTTACAGAAAATACAGCACAGGGCAGAGAAAGTGAGTCTGAACGATCACAGCAGATTTGCTAAACAACATGCAAAATTTAAGGAATTTGGCTTGTTTTTCCCCTTGGGGGAAAAAAAAGAAATTTTGGATCTATCAGGAGGATTGCTTGAACTGCTAGCATCACTTCTTTATGAATACTTATAAGGCATTCAAATAAAAACTGGGAGACACAATCTACTATTTTCAAAATTTTTCATAAATAGTGTAAATACTTCCGTGGCACATGAAATAAAATAACCTGATAAAAAGGTCATCAAAGTCTGTAACGCTCTTTTTTCCCTGACTTCTGTGTAGTTTCCAATCAAGTCCTTAGCTGCCAGGAAGGCAATATCTTTGAAGAGCAGCAGTAAATTATAAAGACACTTCTCACCTTATTCCAAGTATGCCATGTATTTACAGTTCTCATTTTAAGATCATGTTGCAATCTTTCCTGTATCACTATTGTAAGAACATAAAAAATGGACCAGAAATGGACTGACAGCTCCTTGGATTTTACATATATTTAGGATGATTTCAGAATGAACTCAGCTCTGAATTAGCACATGATCTGGAAGATATCTGAAGGCATAAAACTTCAGAATACTAAATTCTTAGGAAATTATAGAGTGGATTCCAGATTTTTACATCATTTAGTGCTTCATCTCATAATTAGACTGACTGCAGAGGTGTTATTTAAATCAATAAAACTGTCTATAGCAAGAGGAAGAACAGTACAACAGTGCCATTCAAAACAAGATCATGCTGATATTCAGATACCCATTACTTCACAAAAAAAAGACTTAATACCAAAAAAGCAAACTTGGGTCTCATTTGTCTAATAAATAAAGGGCACTCTAAAGGTTGCTAACCTCCCAGCACAATCTTTCTTCCCTTTATTTAACCATTCTAAATTCAGATTTTTCTTCAAAATAAAATTTCCTTAATTTTTGTCCCTCTTACACTTATTTTTTTCTTCCAAGGAAGAATGGAAGAGCTGTTATGGCCCAGGTTTCATGACAATCTACAAAATTCACATACAAATAAGACAAAAAATATATGAAATTCCACTCAACTTTCTAAGATACAAATAAAAAGAAGAAAAATTATTTGGGGTAAAGAAAAATGCTTCAGCAGTATCCTCTTATCCTTCTCTCAAAACAGACTCTTTGAGTGCACAGAGGACACAGCTGTATCGAAGTTTGAAGCACTACTTCTATTATTTCATTGGTCAGTGCAAGATTTAGGGTTTTCCTTCACGACATAAACCACGTTTGTTGCCATATGCAAAACTGAACTTACAGAAGTGGGTTTTTATTTGTTTGCTTTACAATTATTTCCAAAATCTACAACCACCATCCTTGTCTGTGGTTTGATGAGATCCAGAGCTTTTCTTGCCTCATAAGGAAGAATAGCTTGAAGGGGAATTAAAGGCCCATAGCATCAAACACTGCCAGGGAGCCAGCACCACTAGTTTTAAGAGGAAAATGTTCCTGACAAGCAATGAAAGTATTTAGCAGCTGATGTCTTGGAGGAAAATGGGGCTCCTGAGGGTTGGCTGAGTTGTCTGACCTGCTAGGCAAGCTTTTTCTGAGCAGAGCCATGTACCCTGGCTGCAGGACTGATGTCCTGACGTCTGTGGTTGTGTTCAGGGGAGGGTGATGAATTGGAAAGGAATCAGACCCCCCACACACCCTGCCCATCTACAAGCCAAGCCACTGTCTTTGAGATCACAGTCAAGAGTTGCATCAATTTAAGAAATGACAGAACAACTCTTTATTGGTTTTTCTCTCATATTATAATTTTTTTTTTGTTTTCTGTAAGTAGACTTTTTTTATTTCTTTATTTTTTATTTTGTGGACTGGAACATTTTTTCTTCTCCTTCTGGAGGAAACTAAACATAAGGCAATGCTGCTGACATTTATGGATATCCTGCAGCTCCTAGAATATTACCCACCATGTTTATAATGTCACTTGTGCAAACATACCACCCATATGGGTACATTTTCAGTAGTGTAAATCAATTTAGAAACTCACTGTGCATTTATGTAAAGCCCAGTTCTTATAGGAGGAGCTGTAAGCACTTGTCTCAGTTCCATCACAGCACAGTAGCTTTGTTCCCTGGGATGCTCATTTTCCTTAGGCCTTCCACATAATACTGAACAAGTGAAAATCCTGTCAGTATGTGGTTGCCTTGCCCTTTCCTGGAATTGTGAGATTTGTACTTCAGTAACAGTCAACAGGGTGTTATTGTTTCCAGGAAAAAAATTCAGATCTCTTTCACACTGAAAGATATGACCCACTGTTTTAATTAGCATTTTTTGCAGACTAGAATCTGAAATGATAGCAAATACTCAAGAAGTACATTTTCTCTATTTCATTGCAAATACAAATAAAAATCAGTTTTCATGCTATTTTAAAATTAATTAAGAAATTTGCTTCTATAGTGTTGCAGAAATTTGTAAACTAATGTGATCACTTTAACTTGCTCTCCAGTTGGAAGCAAAAAAAAATTACTTTTTTAAAATCTATAAACTTAAATGGAATGAAAAAGAATACTTGTATGTAGATCCTGTCAAGATATATCCAAACCACAAAAATATTAATAATTCAGGGAATTCTAAACAGCTTTCAAAATCCTCAGGGTTTTTTTTTTGTTTTGTTTTGGTTTGGTTTTTTTTGGGGGGGGGGGGTTTGCTTGTTTGTTTGTTTGGTTTTTTGTGGGTTTTTTTTTGTTTGTTTGTTTTTTTCCATTAACAAAGTTAGGTTTAACACAACCATGAGAGCAGGGATGGTATCAGTAGGACATACCATGTTATCATCTCTCTGCTCTCCTGAAGACATCAAATATAACCCATTTATTATATATTTATTTATTTATTTATTTATTTATTTATTATAACCCATATATTATATATTTATTATATATATCCCATAATAACACAAATTTGAGAAGTTTTCATCCTGTTTGCTGGTGATCTTCTGTTAAAATGCTCAGCTGAAATAGTCCAGTTGCGGCTCTTAGAAGCCACCTGAATCCTTATTCAGCTGAAGCTTCTCAGTTATTTCCTCAGATTCTGGGAGGGTCTGGGGAGAGGTGTCCCTTTGTCTCAGCAGAGCTGGTGAAGAGGCTATTCTGACTTTTTTGTGTTTGTGTTCAATTTAAGCTAAAATAGTAAACCTTGTCAGGATGCCTTTATTCAATGCTCCAATTCTGCCTATTGACAAATACATCTACAACTTCAGATAGGAAACTATTTCCCAAAAAAAAAAATAAAAATTAAGAAAAGTGTAATGGTTCAGATCTTGTGATGATAAATCCTTTAGTGGGTGAGGAAACTAATTGCACCACCCTGATCATGTTTTTTCTTGCAGGCAGGTATTTCCAATATCCATCAGCCTCTGTCTTCAATATTCATGTTCTGCTGTATAAAATATGGTCTTTGTCCTGGTGTGAGGTATGCTATTGTGACATGCTGCCAAATATTGACAATCCAAAGAAAGGGTTCTAGTTCTAGGAAACTATTCTTGCCTAGTAGATATTGTGTCCCACTGAGGTAGCACCAGTTAAATACACAAATTATTTATATATATTTTAATGGTTTTAGTATTTTGTCACCCTGGCATTTTCTGAGAAAAGATGGTTTTAGTCCTAAAAAGGAGGTTGCTGTTCTTATTACCTCTAAATATATGTATAAATGCAATTCTTTAGAGAAATAGGTACCTGTAATTGTTGATTTTGCCCATGCCCTTGTACTTTTTTGCATTTTGCATTACTATTTACAAGAAGCCCCCTTGAGATCATTCACATCTTTCACATTCATAGTAACTGATTCTAAAATTCTCTTTTCCTTACAGTGACTGATATTTCAGCACTAACTATGAAATCTAAAATGCTTTTCACCATTAGAGATAGCTTCAAAAATAAAGCCTTTAGTTTTATTCTTTTTGATTTTGTAAAATGTTACCTAGAATTGAGAAAAAAATGGCCACAATGTTTTATGAGATGAAAAACCTCCAAAAGTCAGAATCAAGGCATACGTACCTGCCTTTAACATGTATGAAAAGATAATTACAGCAATTACGTGCCCATAATTCCTAACAGACCTTGCAACAAGGATGGAAATTCTTAGCAGGTTCTTAGCAGTAAAATGATGCAGGAAAGTTTTTCCTTTGCTATTTGTTGACAATTGGATTTTGCCTTAACATATCACAAAAGTATTTCCGAGAAGGAATAAAAAGCTATGATTACAAGTGTTTGAATTTATTTGAATAATCAAGAATCATTTTAAAAGCTTGTTTTTCTACTTACCAATTGTAGGAGAGTTTGAGTCACTGAGATTTCTTTGTAAAATAGCTAATATTTTGAGATTTTAAAAATGCATTTTACTTCGAGAAGATCAGGTTGATTTTTTTTTTTTTCCAGTTAGCCATAATTATGACTGTTCAGTAAAATTACACATGCTCCCTATCTCACTGGCCTGGGGAATCCAAAATATATTTTAGAGGTATTTATTTGCAAACTTCTACTTTCTAGTTTCTGCAATGCCTGAACCAGGTCTTTGCTGTAAACTAACACAACTCTAGTGAAGCTGTGCGTGTCTTTCTGTCAACTGGTGACCCACACTGTGTTTATTTTAATCTATTTTAAGCCAGCTCTTGGAGCAAAACTATAAATATTGCAAAGTGAGCAAGCAGTACCACATTCTGCATAAACATACAGACACACATGAACTTCATGCATTAAACTTTTATGCCTCCAAAAATCAGTCTCTTATCAGGCTTTCTGGATGTTTCCACCACCAAATTATCACAGTGGCTGTGGCTGGCAGCCACTCTCCCACAAAGTGTCACCCTATGTCACTGCCCGTGCAGCAGAGCATGCTGAACTCTCCTCCAGTAAGCTGGACAGTAAGCTGGATGATGAACTGGAAATGCCATTTCAGATAAGCATCCAAAAGCTCCAGATGCAGGTTTAGCCTGGGAGCAGGTGATTATTCCAGTACAAGCCTGGAGCAGGCATAGGTGACTGTGGGTAAAGGTGAGTGTCAGGGAGCTTGGAGATGTGGTCCCTGAGGAAAAGAACCTCACCCCAACTGACCACAGCCCTGTTCCACAAGATGTGAGGAAAGCAGGCATGGGAGCACCCCTGGAGCATTGTTTAGAATTGTCTTGTCCTGTTGGTCCTCTTGTCCTTCTTCACCAGCACAGTCGTAGCTGAGCATCTTGATAGGCTGCTAATTTTATGCTAATTTTTACACCTAAGAAGTGGTCATATAGAGAAATGGACAACCCTGTACAAACCTGCATTGGTCAGACCTGATAAAAGGAGTCAGGGAGTTATTGTAGGTGTTGCTGCAACAAAAGTCAGGCTGGTTTTTAGGTTCCAGCTACAGGACATCCTTGCCAGTGGTCTTGGTAGCCACATAAGTAGAAGTTCTGCCACTGTTCTATGCAGAAAACCCGAGAGGACAGAGGCCTGGATATCTTTTTTACTTCTTGGATAACGAGTGGTTGATGAAGCATTAAAGCAGCAGAGTCTGAGACTTTCCACTGACAACAGACTATTTATAAATGAATGGCATAAGGGGCTCAAAGGAAGATAAAACTCACCCTCAGAAGCAGAAGGCATAGGGGCTGACTGTTCTGTTCTGCTTAGCCACTGAATTTTGCCTGATTTTGGGAAGAACACTTTATCAGAAACCATAGAAAAATTTTCAAAATCCAGGATCAGGGAGAAAAAAAATATTAAGAAAATATTATTTTAATTGCTAAAAATAGCAAATAAAGGAAGACAAGGAAAATTTAAAAATGCTTCTAAGAGAGGCTCTTGTTATGTGCAATGTATGTCTAGAAATTTTTGCAGATTTGACTTCCATCCATAATAATGATTAAACAGTAAACATCAAATAAGAGGCATCTTTAGCATGCTATTTTCATATTAAATTTCATAAAATCTAGGATTTTTAGATATAAGGCTTGGTCTTTCATAGAGTTTGATTCTAGATTTACATCATTTATGGAGAGTGCAAATTAAAATTCTTTTACATTTTTCCCTTTATTTTAAATTTGAGTAGTCTATCTTTTCTCTTTCTTCTCTATCTTATTCTTCTTCCTGTTTTGTATTTGAGGTTTTTGGAGGGATGGAGGGAAGGGGGGACAATGGGACTGTTTTTAGCCAAATCAGCTCTGTTTAGAATTTATCCATGTTCTTGGAAGAACAAGCTTGCTTCATTGACTGTGTAAATAAAAATACAAGAATACGCAGTTTTATAAAACACTAGAAATAATTTAAAATTGATTGTCCAATCTTTTAAATCAAAATTAAGGAAACCTTAGTTTAAACTACACAGATTCAATAACATCTGTAAATCCCCAGCAATTTGTAACATCTGTCCCCTACAATGCCTGAAGTTTACTTCACTGATTTACTGATAAAACCAGCCAAACCAGGCTGCTTTGTTCAATTCCTAATACATGTGATCTTGCTAAACCTGACCTGTATATTTAAGCTGCTCTTAATTTTGAGGACTTATTTGTGCTGCTATATGCATCATTTCTAAATACATCATTTGAATACTTTTACATAAAACAGAAGTTTCACCAGGCTATCTGATCTTAAAGGAAAATGCAGCTCCCTGAATGTAGTAACTAGTGCCATTTGACACAAGCTCAGGTTCTGAGACACTCATCAAGTTCTGCTGCATGTGCTATTGTACTTATCTTTAGGAGAATTGCAGCTGGATTTGCTCTTCTTTGAGGAGGTGGAGCAGCAGGAAAACCCTGAATGCTAATTCCCAACTGGCTTGCAGCAGACCCAGCACAGAGAGAATCAGCTAAGGGTTTAGTTGCCAAAGTCTTACAAGCCCTGCTTGAAATTGTCTGGACTGACCATTTTATATGACACAGCTTTGGAGAAGGCATCACTAATACAAAAATATTACAGGTTTTTAGTGTTTTCTAGGCCTTTATTTTAGCAAGCAGTTTAGAGAAGTGTAAGAAACCAACTTTTCAGCAACTCATTGTGAAGAATTTCTAAATCATTCACTACATCTCCTGACAAGGCTCTCCAAGCACTTTTACCCTGAAGCAAACACACAAAAATGCAGCCTAGATTTTCTGTTTGGAAAACAATTGGAAGACAGTAACAATCAATTGCACAGTCTTAACTTCAGGCTTTGCTAACAGGTCCCCTAATTAACAAGAGGCCTCACTCCTGACCTGCTGTCACATGAAAATTCAGAATACAGTAGAAAATCCCCAATAAACTGTTTCTATCAGCAGAATAAACAGAGAAGGGGAAGCAGAGCTAAGCTTGGGGTAGATGTGGGAAGAATCATTAATTCTATATTGAGAGTTAAAGATCATTTTATTTACTGCAAGGTGTGTAACATTTTTACATTCCTTCTGTTGACTGGTGTTTTAACCACAAAAAATGCCACTGCCTTCCCTCTACCATGCTGCAAGGCTCAGGAATGCTGTCATAGGAGAATCTCTTGTTTGCAGTTTCCCTTTCTGGCAGTTGTTAAAAGAAATGTATAGATCCCACATCTTTGGCCAAAATAGATTTTAATAGTAGGTCATGTATTTCTTTCCTATTACATGTGTTTTCATGCTGAAAGCCATTGTTTGTTGCTGAAAACAGGTTTTTTACTCCATAAATAGCTGAGTTCTGAATTATAATCTCACAACCTATTTTTTTTTTTCCAGAATCAGAGAAATTATTAAAATTATAATAATTTACAGGGAAATCATATATGGTCTACACTTAGCTCCAAAAGAATTTAAGGAAAAGGAAGTACTGGTAAGTTATTTTATTAGAGCACCTGGATGTCCTGAATACAATCAGGACCCATTAGAGTCAGCAGCACACCCACATATTGCAGGAGGTGATTTTCAAATAACAGCTTACATTATTCATGAAGAGGACAAGCAAAGTTAAAAAAAATCATGGCTCTCCACTAAGGTTATACTGAAATACATGTGCAACAGATTTTGATTTTACATATAGAGAAACCACACCAGAATTACATTACATTTGGCCTCAAGTAAATCTGATATTGCCTGTTGTCTTCCTTAAAAAGCCAACTGAAAAGACAAGAAAACTCGATAGCAATAAGAGGAAAATAAATGAAACTTCCATGGATTACAATGACAACATGTGTTCTCATTTCTCAGCTGTCCATCCTGCACTGTTCTTCACTTTAGAAAAAATTGCATTAAAAGTGAAACAACTGCTGGTTCCAGTAACAGTATCTTGATATATTGCAGTAAAAAAAATAGTTACTTTTCTACTTAGCATGGGGCAGCCATCAGAACATTATAGGTGATCTTCTTATTGGTCAAGTGTAATCTTAACATGATAGACTTTGTCTCTTGCAGAGGGAAAAAATATTCACTGCAACTCACTGATCTCTCAGCAGTTGCTTTTCACAGGATATAAGTATATCCTGTTCCCCAGAGCACATTTGTCTCCAGAGTTCTTTGAGTGTAGGTAAATATTTTTTCCTTCCTGACCCAAAATATCAGTTGTCACTGAATTAAGAAAAGACAGTGTCTCCCTCAAAATATTAAGTTTTTGAGCATTGAGTACAAAAAAATTCCAACATAAAATAGAATATTTACACCTTGAAACACTTCTATTATTTTTCCATATTAAGCAATCTTGGACTTTGATAGGAGAATCTCTGATGGTGGCAAGTAGGGAACCCAAATATTTTGTGCCTGTGTGAATATCTCAATTCTATCAAAGCATTTTTTAAAAGAAATACCTGGGTTAAGAGCCAGGTCATCTTTAGAAACAGTGAGCCCTATCACATTATTACACAGCATAAGGCACAGTAAAGGTGACAGGAATTAGTCAGTCTAGCAAAACCTAGGAAAACTTGACTAGCAGGCAAGTAAATTTGTACCTGTAAAGTGAATGACCAGGTAGTACACATGATTCCTATTACCTGGAATGTTCTTGGATTTCCAGGTAAAAATATTTAAACAACTATAAAATCAAGGGGATAAATAAACTGATTGTCAGATTTGGGATTGCAACCCTAAATTGTATTGCAAATTTAAAAATACAGTGACTATATAGTTACAGTGAGATCAGTGAGCAGAATAGTTGGGGTAAACTGATTTATTCAAAAGTGATTAGTCATGCTGATTACTGTAGAATGGGATTGTAGAATAATGGAAACTTTTTTGGTTGGAAAAGACTTCTAACATCCAAAATTTTAACCCAGCACTGCCAAGCCCACCACTAAACCATGCTCTTAAGAGCCACATCTACAAGTCTTTTAAATACCTCCAGGGATGGCAACTCAACCCCGTCCCTGGGCAGCCTGTTCCAGTGCATAACAACCCTTCTGGCAAAAGTATTTTTTCTAATATACAATTAAAACATCCCTGGCACAACTTGAGACCATTTCCTCAAGGCTTGTTACTTGTGAACAGGAAATATTTTAGACAGTTTTTTGTCCCAAGTTCTTGTTTTCAACTTTAGCTCTTATCCTGTGAATAGACACAGCCACCCTGAGCAAAAGGATGCTCTGGAACTCCCTGCAAAAGGCCCACACTCACTGTGGCATCTCAAAGGTGGAGAACACACCGTCTACAGAAATAACTACAAAATGTAATATTTTCTCTGTTGGGTATTTGTAAATCATTATTTTCTGAAGCTCATAACTCATCCAAATACAGAAATCTCATGAAAAAACTCACAGATATTTCCTCTGGTTCTTTGTATCCATCCACTCAGGCAAATCACTGAGCACTTCTATCACCTATTCTCTGAAGTTGCTGTACTATTTTTAGTAAATTAATACAATTTTTTTCAGACAAAACTTGAAGATATCTAGCACTGAAGTATTCTGAATAAAAGCATTAAAGTGTAATAATTACAAGCACCTAAAACAGGGCATAATAAGGACAATTTTGGGCCTTCTTATTTGACATCTTTAATATATAATAACTCTAGGCAGAATAAAAAAAATCTTAAGTGATTTTAAGAAGAAAATGAGTTAGTTAAGAAAAAAAAATTGAAGAACATTTTGAAATTTGAATTAAAATGTGCTTTTAATGACAGTTCCCATCCTTTATCAACTGATTCCTCTAGTCTTGGAAGTAGATGTTTTTACTCACTGCTAAATTAAAAAAAATAGTTAAGAAACCCCAAAACAAAACAAAATTACCTCAAGGCTATTATTCTTCCTCAATATAAAAAACAATGCAAAATTCCATAAATAAATGAAAATATTTGAATTCTGGACACAAAAGAACTCAGAAGAAACTGCCACGAAAGCTGCATTTTAATTTTTCCCTTCCTTGTCTAGGGAGAACCTTTCAAGGTCGTTTGCAATTAGAAAAACTTTGAACTCTTTTGTTGAGGGACAGAAAATAAAAGAAAATAATTACCTCAGCAGCACTTTGAAAAGACTGTGTAATACATCTGAGTTGAAGAAGAACTTATCTTGAACCATCACTCCAGATCCACATCTTTGGATCTAGTTACCATTTAAGAGACAAAGAATTAATCGACTTCCCATCACAGGATGAGAAAAGACTGGTTCTGCTCTTCAAATGCTTTTAATCTGATCCTGAGGAAGGTATTTAGGGGGAGCATCTAAATGTGATTTAGGTGTCTCAACACCTTTGAGGGCAAAAGGACCAGATATTGAAAGGTGCATGGATTACTAGTGAAGCAGATAGTTGCTTTCCATGAGTTAAGGATAAAAAGCTGTCCTGAAAAGCAGAAACCTCACAAGGTTCCTCTCAGCATTGTTTGATATCAACACATAATTATAAAATTTCATGCTAATAGCAAAAGGGAATAAAGCACCCAAATTGCACAAGGATTTGGAAAACAAATATATTGCTACTCTTTTTTAAATGTGTCTCTTACTGTGTTAAAAATAATGAATACATACCACAGGAGCAGATGGTTAAATCAAATTGAAAATTATACATAAAATTAGTCATATACTTAATTATCAGGGGCTTATATTGGCCCAGGCTATAGCAATGACTTGGGTCCCTGATAACAACCTGTCTCCAGCTCTGCTGTGTTTCATGGAGCAGCAGACAAAGCTCTGCTCCCCAGAAGCCTGCAAACATGCAGAGCCAGAGCCACATCCTTGGAGCCAACAGGAGCCTGGTGACAGCTCTGCTCAGCCTGTGCCAGCCTGGGCTGGGCGAGCCCTGCCCACCCAGCCCAGGGAAGGCAAAACTGAAGGGTGCCAGCTAAGGAGTGGGTTAAGAGGAGCCTTTTGCATTCAGAAGAAAGGTGCATATCACAGTCTAAAAACAATGGAGAGGTACAATATAATCCCTCGAGCTTTGCTTTTTCCCCTTCTTTCAGAGGTGTTTTTTATAGGGTTGGTGTATTTTTTAGGAGTGAAATATGGCAAGCCTGATTTGCATAGCGCTATTTATCACTACAGATCCTCTGCAGAAATTTAGAGAAACCCTGAGAAGCCCTAGGGCTGTCTGTTCTCAGCCACAGCAAGACCCTAAACGCTGTACAGAGTCCATAACATACAGAAATATCAAATGTATTTTTATCAAGTGTTCCAGTTTTTGTTACTGTCACCATGTGTGGTGAGTTAAATGTAGCTGCACACAAGGTGTCCACCAAAGCCACTTGTACCCTCCTCAGCTTGACAGGGAAGAGAGAATGTAGTGAAAGGCTCATGGATGGAGATAAGAGATCACTTACTAGTTACCATCATGAGTAAAACAGACTTGGGGAAAATTAAGTTATTACCAATCGAATCAAAATATAGTAAAGAGAAACAAACCCAAAACTTTAAAGACCTTCCCCCTATTCCTTCCTCTCTGGCTTAACTTCACTCCTGAATTCTGTCCCTCCTGCCTTCCAGCAGCACTGGGGGACAGGGCATGGGATCCCTCCCATGACAGAGAGTTCTCCATTAACTTCTCCAACATGAGTCCTTCCCACAGGCTACAGTTCTTCATAAACTGCTCCAGCGTGGGTCCCTTCCATGGAGGGCAGTCCTTCAGGAGCAGCCTGTTCCAGTGTGGGTCCCTTCCAGAGGGCCACCAGTTCTACCAGCCAACCTGCTCCATTGTGGGCTCCACAAAGCCACAGATCTTGCTGGGAGCCTGCTCCAGTGCAGCCTTCCCATGGGGTCACAGCCTTTGGCATTCCTCTGCTTCCACATGGAATCCTCCACTGGCTGCAGGTGGATCTCTCGACAAATATTTGTGAAAAACCACATGTATGTGTCATTTTGTGTGCTAAGAGATATCACCGTGCAATAGACCTAGCTTAAACTTTCTTATAATATTTTTTGGCAAAACATAAAATTCCACAGTTTCTAGTTTCTCTTTTCTGGTTTTCAATTGAAAAATAAATTAATATTTATATATTTTAACATAGGCATTAACAGGAGGCTCTGCAGAAAGACAGATTTTATAATATGTTAGGCTCAGAGCTAAGAAAGTGGTTAAAATCAGGACCATAGAAGAGGAATCAGGATGACATTCCCTTGTCTGCAGTGTGCACCTGAAGTTTTTTCTAGACTGCTTTGCTCTTTCTCTCTGGTATATGCATTCAGAAAAAGCATCCACCTATAATAATGAGTCTTTCATGTGGGGTCTGGTGACTCCTTCTAGACTAATACGAGAAAAACCCCAACATTTAAACAATCAGTTGCACTGTGATACTTATGTCATCAAATTAAATAAATTACTTTTCTTTTAGAGAGGTAATACAAATAAATAGTTTACAAAGTGAATGCTTTGAATCAACTCACAAGAGTTCAGGTATGCACCATTAAAATCCCTACTTTCAAGCTCTATATCCTTCCCAGGCTTCTAAAAGACCATTTATTGAATCAAATAGCTGTGGAAAAACACGTATCTTCTAAATAATGCAAAACTACCAAACACATGGTGAATAATTCTTTTCATAAGAAGCAAGATTGAATTTGCCTTTGATTATCTGTGCCACACAGTAATACTTTTTCCAATTAAGGTTAAAAAGTTAATGCTACAGAGTCAACAACTTGACAAAATAGCACATTAATCAGGAAGTATAAACTCATTGGAATTCCACATATTATGCTTAAGGAGCTATTTTTGGAATGCCAGACAAGTATTGAGATACAGAGACATGTTCTGGAGCACTGATCAGCCAGGCCTCTTAAACCATAACATGCGGATTTCACCAACAGCATATTGTTAACCAGGGTACTAAAATATTCAGTCTGTCACCTCTTACTTTGTTCAGGGGCAATTAGGAGCCTAAACAGTTCAAATGATTTTCAGAAAAATATTACATTCCATAAGGTATTTTCTTTAAAGTCAGCTGAATGTATCTATTGTAACAATAGTACCACAATCAGCTCTTAACTGTAGTGATGTGCTTCCTGTCCTGGCACCCAGTGCTGCAGGGACCTTGCTGCACTACCTGCTGGGACCATTGTCACCACTTAGTCCTGCTGGGATTGTTATTACCAGGTAAGCAAAGTTAATAAAGCTACTTGGACGCTGCTGTGACTGGATCTGGATTTGCTTGGGTGCTTAGCTTGGCCAAAAGTACAGGAGCTTAGAGCAGCTTCCCTTTCCTGAAAGGAGCAGGAAGCAAGTAGGCAAGTAAGAGGATGGGAGGAAGGGATGGCATCTGTTCTTGGGGGTTTTGTGTTTGGTTTAGTGATGAATTCCTAACAGAAACTGCCAGTGCTTTGTTACCCTGAAAATCAAACCACAGACAGCTTAAAGTACTTGTAAATGTTTATAATTGGAATGGTGCCATAGTTGTGGTTCTTATGTTCCACACTGAAGGCAAGTTACAGCTTTCTAGACAGCAAAACTGTAAAACAGATGAGCTATTGCAAAAGTGACCTGCCAAAAAGATTCACTTCATTTGAGATTCAATTGTTGAGCCCCATCAAAGTGATGGACATTTTCAAAGGACTATGATAACTTCAGGGTGTTATGTCTTCTCATTCCCACACATCAAACTCAAAATAAGGTGCTGGAGTAATGTTTGAATAACATGTTTTCTGGTCTATAGGGTTATGATCCCATAATGATGAGTGAGACATGAATGTATATACAGTGAGTTAATGTTGGCTGTAATGAAGAAAGGTATCAAAATTAAGAAAGAACAGTTCCATAAAAATGAAACAATTACTTGAAATTTTGTTAATGGACTAGGAATACAATCTGCTCTTGATTTTATGCTGATCACAGTGAAGCAAATTAAAGAAGTAATAGAGACAATAAAATAATGATAAAACTTGTTTTTCTGGTAAAATAATAACTTGGAACACTATCAAGAATATGATTTTCATTACTGTTCTAATATTTCTTACCTTACAAAAAGGATATGTGTTCTCTCACTGTATAACCAGATATAAGAAGATATAATGAAAAGAAAAATTATGGTCATTAATTTAACTTTGGAAAACTCTTCCCTTTATCCCAGAATGTAGTGACACAAGGACAACTCATAATTTGGCCTCTGGCAGAGAAATATTCAAAATTAATAAATAGAAGTATCTTGTAATACCTGCAGTAATAATAACCTTGCCAAGAATGCCTCGGATAATGACAAAGAGGAGATCACAACTGCATTTGTGACAGTGAGGCAGTATTTGAAGTCTATCTACACCCTATCACTCATATTTCAGATTTCAGTACATAGGTTCCTCTAAATATTGAACTAAATTCTGCTCACTGCTACCTAAGCAGTCCTTTTAAAATCACTGGGATTTTATGGGTTTTACTAAAATAATTTGATCAGTACACCAAAGATGATAACAACTCTTTTTGCATCATATTAATCAGACCCTGTCTGATACAAAGTTTGACTTAAAAAAAATCCCACAACATAGCATGTGATGGAAAGCCTCACAATTTTGAGAAAACTGTGAGAAATTGGGAGCAGCATACATGTCAGTATCATCGTGGACAATCTCTGTGTTCCAAAGAACAGTCATAAAAAATGGTATTATCATCCATGTCCCACTGCAAATGCTGCAGTGAGCACGTGAAGATGCATCCCTTCCCCACACACACCATGCTTCAGATTTAGCACATCTGGAGGACATGTTTTAGCAATGAAAGACAATCTTAGCACCACTGTAGTTTCTTGTGCACATTGCTAAAGTTGCAATGCTAATTTCTCTGTTGAATCTAACTCAACATGGAATCTACCTCAACATGGAATGGAAATAAAAAGCTCCATTTCGAAACAGCCACATGATACATGAAAAAGTATTACCAAAAAAAAAAAACAAAACAAAACAAAACAAAACAAAACAAAACAAAAAAAAAAAAACCAAAAAAAAAAAAAAAAAAAAAAAAAAAAAAAAAAAAAAACAAAAAAAAAAAAAAAAAAGAAAACCACACAAAAAAAAAAACAAACAAACAAACAAAAAAAAAAACAACAAGGTAAGTTTATGTGATCTTTAATATTAATATTAAGCCTTTAAAAGCCTCTCTATTTACCCAGGATGAGGAATAGAGGGCAAGAGATGATCTCAGGAAAGATGCTCCTTAAATATTATAATTTTATTCCTAACCTGTGTAAATGGCATGGTTTTATATGCTCCTTGAATTAATTCTGCGTGCAGTTATGGTTTTTCTCTCTCAGAATGTGGTAAAATGAGAAAAGGCAGAGAGAAGGAAGGCAAGGACAGTCAGATGAGATGACTTAGCTGTGAAGCAAACTGGGATTCTTCAATCTGGAGAATCTTTACAAGAGAAGTGTCATGGCTGGAGCAAATAAGGAGGAATAGTATTGCCTCTCAGAATTCAATACAAAGGATACGTCAAATGGAACTAGAATGTGGTAGGCTGAGACTAAACTAAAGAGAGTTTAGCTGAGATATGAAGTTGCTCATGGAAGATGAGTATTAAAAAGTGATGGAACAATCCACAATACCACAATACAAAACCACTGTGGGTTATTGAAAAGAAAGGCTGTACCATGAAGTTCCTGAGTCACAGTAGTTGTGTGCTAGAAAACCATCTGGAAAACAAAATGGGTTGTCATTCACTTCAGAACTTCCAAATCATCTAGCAAAATACTGGGTTAAATATCTTTGACTGAATGTTGTGCAGTAAAATCTGATAAGATATGTAAGCTTTTTTTTTTTAATATGTTGGTTAAATGGCTCAATATACTTGATGTAAACAATACACATACAATTAAATGAGAAATTTGGGTCAAAACCACTTACTGACTTATTAATATTTATAAGATCATTTCATGTTATAGTATCCTGTTATTTAGCTTGGGACTTCAAACTAACCCGTACATTTACTATTTAAAGTAATTGTTCATTAATTCATTAGTGAGAAGTGCTTTCTTCTTACTAATGTGTTTAATCCTTATTTGCTCTCATGACATCCCAACCCTCTTCTACAGAAAAAGAAAAAACCTTTACCTCACTGCCTCAAATGAATAACTGTTTCTGTTTTTCTTGTTGTAGAAAGCTTTGGTATGATTTTTTTTTATTTTTGAAATCTTCTTAATATTTTTAATTGCAAAGCAGGTTCTAATCTGTGCATTAATAACCAAACCAAGATTAGCTAATTCATTTCTAGTCCTGGATGAGTTTTGTGAAAGTTTGAGATGTCAAAACTAGTAAAATGAAACAAATATAGATTTATTCTGTACCCCTTTTATGTACTGACATTAACAATCATGCCTGTTCTCAGGCAGTCAGACATGATTGTTTCTTCTATGCAGCGTTAAAAAATGAGTTGATGCAGAATACACATAATCTGTGCAGAGTGAACTAGATCTTCCACACCATCGTGACTTCCAGGACTCAGCTGTGTCTGGGGTCCTCTTTGTGCTGAAGTGTCAGTGTAGACAGATCCACAAGTTGTCTGTGTTTTTCATACTATCCTTGTCTAGTGGAAAGTGTCCTTGTCCATGGCAGGCAGGTTAGAACAAGATGATCTTTAAGGTGCCTTCCAACCCAAACCATTCTCTGATTCTGTGTTAGAGCTAGAGCCAAAACACAAGCAGCCCTGGCTTCCAGATACCATTAGCTCACAGTTCTGAAGTGATTAAACTGTGTGTGCTGACACATTTCAGCTCAGTTGCTTCAATTTGAATGCTCTGATTTTTCATTAAAAAAAAAAAAAAAAAAGAAAAAAAGAAAAAAAAATCAAAACCAAAAACAACTAATCCTGGAGTATTCGTTTAGCCACAACTGACAGCTGTGAGAAGGACAAACTGTGCAGGAAAAAGGAAAAAAAATTAAAAACAAAACTTAAAACAATAGTTGAAGCAATTATGTTTTCCAATAACCCTCTCAACTACCGTCACACCTGCTTTCCATCTATCCTTATTAACAAGTCTAATATAAAGGATTAAAAACTAGACACTTGCAGAATCCAAACACTCATTACCAGCTGTTTTGTGCAGATGTCAAAAATTAGGACTTTCAGGTGGGTTGCCTGATCCACAAACAACCTGCAAAATCTTGGGTTAGGTTTAATCTCCTCATATAAAACACATTGAAAGGAAGACCTGCTTTTCAAAGGGAGGAAAGAGACACTAAAAAAAAAAAAAAAAAAAAAAAAAAAGAGGGCCTCAGCAGGAAAGTGCATGTCTCCAAGACAGATAAAAACTTTATGTTTCAAAGGTTTGCACTCCTACCCGTTCCAAGTAAAGCCATTATGTTGTGGTCCATGTTGTGCATTTTGAAAATTAGCAAACAGGTGTTAAATCTGGTATTTGACAGCTATAGCAATGACAAGCATTGTCTTCACAGCTGTGGTATCTGGCAGCCATTGTTACCATAAGAAGTGCTGGCAATTGAAAGAACAATTTGCATTATTTTGCAATTGCATAGAAATTACTATTGTGCAGTCACTGCAGCCATCAGTCAACTCTTTGGGCAGAGTATTCAATATCTTTTGTATCAGTGGAGACAGTAGTCCATTTATCTTGTAAACTGGCACTTTGCATCAACTTGTTACTTAGTGGATTAGGTAAATGTGTGAACATAATCTCTGCAGCTTGGTGAGTTATGAGCAGCTCAGGCTATTATAGTTAATAATAGAATGAGACTGGAACATCCACTGTGACCTTCCTGTCCAACCTTGGGAGAGCACAGACTCCTGATTACTGCTTTTTGGTGAAAGGTTCAAAGCTGAATTTTCACATGGAACTGAGTCTCCATATCTCCACCCTGAGACTTGATAGGTCCTGAAAATCAGATCCATAGTTGTGAAGTAAAGGAAACGGGTTGTAATGTCAATGTCAAGGCAAACTTTTCCTATTTAGAGAGTTATAGTTAATTCTGGGACAGATTAGAAACTGGCAGAGATTAGGAGCTCTTTTGAATACTTTCTGCTTTCTCATTAATTTTTTCATTTGTGGCTTCTTGTGCATTACAAAAGGACCCCAGTATCACCTCCCTGCTTTCAGAGCTCTCACAACATTTTTATGCATGTTTTTTGACCTAGACTTCTGTTCTAGGCATAAATAAAAATATTTTTCATCTAAAACTATTTTTTACTAATAGAACCAGAAGTTCTATTTCTGTTCCATTGTTCCTAGAAAGATAAATATTGTTTTTGAATATGACTTTGTAAAATCCACTGGGCTACATAAGATGTTTTTCAGCCTTTGTTTTTACTAAAGTGGAAGAATAAAGAGCACAATTCTAATGATTTGTTCATCAGAAAGTGTTCCAATAGAGCTATAATTAAAAACTAAGTATTTAAATAAAATTTGTAAATCAAACTGTTTGCTTAACTTCACATTTAAATATATCCTAATAAGCAATGTATTTCCACAGTGAATCTGCCATAAATCACTTTATGGAATTATTTATATTTTTGGAATACACAGCCCCAATACATAAATATTATGTTTAGATTGATTTATTTTAGTATTTATACACAGTCTGTTCTTCAAGCTTCTGGGCTTTTAATTAATCTGGATTTGGGGCATAAATTCTTTATGCTTTGATTAATACCAAGCAGGTTTTATTTAATTAAAGAGACAGACTGGTGAGAGACATTTTAATCAAAAATTTCATATGCATACAGTACATCTGTATTTTTTAATACAAGCTCAGGCACATTAAAACAAGATTTATTCTTTCTCAGCTGTTTTCCTTTTTGAATTATGGCATATTTCTGGTTCATGTGAGGAGTTACCTTCATGCACTCATTTGATCCCCTGCCTCCTCTCTCCTCAGAACAGCAGAGTGAGGAAATAAGATGGGGTGACAGGAACAAACGGGAAAAAAAAGGACAAAAATAAACTAATCACATGCTGAAAAGAAATTTGTTAGATATCCCTGAATTTTCTAAAAGCAAAAACTAATATTATAAAAACCACTTTTTCAGGAGTAAAGTAATTCCATAAAAATACATGAAATTTCTTATGAATGGAAAATTAGAAGATTTCTCAAAATAATATCATATGGTCATATCATCATTATCTTTTTAACCACAGCTAAGAGGTTAATTTTAAAATTGTATGCATTCGTTTTTCTGTGGTGAACAACTCTCCCAGAGTAATAAACATTTGGCTCAATTTTGTGTTGGGCAACCTTATGTGTATATATGGTCATTAATGTAATATTATCTTAACAACTTTTGGTTTTTCAGTATATTTATTTACTGCTCAACTTCTATCCATGTTTATCTTTTAACATCTGTAATATGACAAAACAGTCTTTTTAAAGACAGAAAGAATGGTCTTCACAGTTCATAGCATAGTTAGAGTCTTTTCATCGAGTTGGACTCCCAATTAAGACTACAGTATTTTGGGAAGGATAAGATCAGTTCAAATGAATATTAAGTAAGATCTGTCTTTTCTCCTGGAAGAATTTAAAAAATCTGGATTCAGCATTTGAAGACATGGTTTAATGGCAAACGTGGTTGTGGTGGTGCTAGGTTGATGTTGGACTTGACGACCTTAGAGGTGTCTTCCACCTTAACAATGCTATGATTCTGTAATTCTGTGTTTCTGTGATTCTGTGATTCTATCTTCAATGCTATTGGTTAGAACTTAATTTACAGAAAGAGAGCAGAAAGTGGCTGCAGAAATGTTTATGCCTTAATTACAGATGCAAACATTTAATTAGAGGTGACAAGGAAGTGATCCATAATGAAGCCTCCTTCAGAGGTTCCCCGAAAACTTGAGGAGAGGTGAGGGCAATGTGCAGTGCAGGACAGCACTGAGACATAATCATGGGGAAAATTGTCTCTCCCTGCTCTTAATTTCATCTTGCTTGCTTTCTGAATGTATGCTGCTATGTTCAACATCTCACATTTTAATAAAAACTAGGTTTAGCAGTTTGTCATCTTTCAAAGTGTACATTTTGAAGATGGGAAGAGCAAGTTTTTTCAAAGAACTGGCTATTATATCTTCTACTGAAAGATGCTGTTATAATTATTAGAAGTGTTGAACAGAGTTTCCCCCAGAGAAGTAGATTTATTTTATTTATTGAAATAGATTTATTCAAACTCAACCAAGAACAAAAGCTAAGACTTATTGATAGTTTGTTTGCACACCAATTTCTACCTCAGTTAATGCCCAACTTAATTTTTGAGCTTTTCAGAAACTTTTTCCCCCCTAAACTCACTGATTTGGGAGCAGAAAATATCATAGATGAGGATCCATTAAATCTAGACATGATATCTACACCTAAATTAATTCATTCTATATCCCCTTATAAATAAGAAAACAAAAGAAAAAATTGTGAAAGCATTGTCTTGGTACTCATCTGTAAAGACTATTAAAACAAGCTGTGTGTCCAATTTTCTAAGTCTAACGCAAAGATCCCATCCCATGACTGCAGGAGGAAGAACAGAAACCCCTGTTCAAAAAAGCAATTTGTGCTGTTGCCTTGCCAGGCAACATTTATAAATGACTTGGTCATAGGAGCAGGGAACTAAAGGTATATAAATGAGAGAAGGCAACAGGGTGCATTATAGGCAGCAGTTCACATTTTTACAATGTTGAACAGAACTGCATTTCTTCAAATAAACATCAGGACTTCAAAAATCAACACACATTAAGATGTATAGATTCTGAAATTCTGTACCTAATTGCACCAGTATTTACTTGTCTCCAAAATAAACATTCTGGAAACATCTATGTCAGTGTCAGTATATGAACTTTAAAAGCCTTGGAGTTAATTTTTTAAAAGTAGCAAAGGCCACAAGTCTTTTTTTTTTCTTAGTTTTATTTGTTTGTTCTGAAAAGGAGATACCTGCACACTAAATGATTAAAAGAAGTAAAATATGACCAGAGGTATCCAGTCTGCTTCCTGGGCATTCTTGGAGGTTGCCAGGACTTCTAAGAGCTCCACAGAAGCTGACTCAGGAAAGCAGCTCACAATATGTGATATTGCAAACAGAAAGAAAAGGAAGGTCACAAATAGAAAAAAATTAAATTGAAAACCTCTGACCTGGATTCCCAAGGTAACAAATAATACCACCTACAAACTAAAATCCCTCTTTTTAATAATAATCAACCATCATTAGTTAAATTAAAAAAAAAAACAGGATTAACATATTGTGCATTATAACATCATTCAAACACAGTTCACATGGGGTCTGTAGATAAAATAGATTAGGCCAGTGGTTAAAAAAAGGAGAATTAGCAATTTATTTCATTTTTCATTGAATTTGAGAGCAGATATAGGAAGCTTTGTCTGCCTTCACAAATCACGATCACCACACTTTCCCTAGTTTAATGTCCCTAAAATACATTTGTTCCAAGACATTTCTGTGTTCAAGTTGTGCAATTACTTGTTTTAGAGAAAACAGCCACAAAGCTGCTCTGAATCCCTATCTCTGACATGCTCTCAAACACTGATTTATTGTGTTTCCTCAGCTGCCTCAAGGGTTTGTTTTCACATTTTGCATCAGCTTATACATGAGCAGATTCTCCTAAATATTATGATGCTCTAGAATAGTCACCAGTGGTGAGATGAGCCACCAGAGCCTCTCAGAATTACAGAGCAGGCTCTGTGGCTGTCACTGCTGTTCTGTGCTGGCTGTCACTACTGCTGGGCCTGCTCATTGCTCTCCATGTGTAAGTCTTGGTTTATCTCTACAGCCACCTCCTGCAATATCTGTACCAATAATTTGGTTGTAGGAAAGGACTTCATGAACATGGCAACCTACAAGGCAAAGTTCAACACCAGACAAAATATGAATGATTTATACATTTATATGTTATCTAATACATAATTTTCCTCTCATTATCATTCAGAAGAGCTCTGGGCTAGATCTACATCCTCTGTTTTCAGTAGAGGCTAAAAGTAGAGTGGCTGAACATCTGTCAGCAAGAAAATTATCTTTGAAGATGTGAATGATGCACAAAGATTGTTGTGTGTTTATTGCATCTCAAGTTTGGGCTTAACCTAGAATTAGAAATATTTTATTGTCTTCCTAGGGATGTTTCTTATCAAATCTTATCAGAAATCATATGATGTGTTTTGTGACTTTTCAGAAAGATATGATTCTTGATTTTGAAAAAAATTCCAAAGCAAAATGGTTGGCAATGGAATCTGAATATATACTTTTCAACATAACTTCACTCAAGCTTTTTTAAGTAATGTATTTTGCATAAATATCTTTAGAAAAACGGTTTAAATAATTGAAGGAGAAACTATTCTTTGTAGTGAGGGTGGTGAAACACTGGTCCAGGCTGTCCAGAGAAGTTGTGACTGCCCCATCCCTGGAGTTGTTCAAGGCCAGGTTGGATGGGGCTTTGAGCAACCTGGCCTACAGATAGGTGTCACTGCCCATGGTAGGGGGATTGCAACAAACCCCTTTAAGGTCCCTTCTAATCCAAACCATTCTATGGTTGTGTGATTCTATTCTGATGGCTCATGATAAACTGAAAAGCACAACTAAAGAGTCGGTAAATAATTTGTGTATCCCAATTTTGCTGAGAATCTGCCAAAAGGAAAATTTTTTCCAAATGACATGTGACTGTGTTTCTCAATTTTCCTCATACTTTTCCATGTTGGAAAAAATCCTTTGTGAATGATTAAAAATTGATTTAATAAAAATTTCAGTGGAGATTGATTTGTTTTATAAGTACAACTCATATCATATACTGTGATTCATTTGAGGAGGATTAGTTGCCAAATATATAATAAACAACAAACAGTTGTGTTCTGGTACTTTGCTGAGTACTAGAAACTGCATTTATTTGGCTTTTGAAATAATGTGCTAAACATTCTGCAAAGTGCAAATATTACAAAGCTCAGGTGGAACTTTGCAGAAAGTTGTCCCTATTTCCACTGAACTTAATGGAATTCTCCATGAAGTTAGACCCAAATTTTGTATAAGCTTCATGTACTTAAAAGATTTTGAGAAGAATTTTTTATTATATTCACTGCAAAAAACACTCCTCTTCACTAAGACTATCATCATTAGAAAAGCAAGTGATGCTATTGAGGCACTTGATGTTCAGGTCAGGTTGAACAATGAAGATACTGCTACTTTTACTTTCAGATTCATACCAACACCATGATCCATAGTTTTCCCAGAGTAAAGTGTACAGCTCTCAGGCATTGCACTTTCTTCACAACTTATGTCTCTGTGATTTCAAAGACTTTGAAGATCATTATATACAAGCATGAGGAGTAAGAAAATGGAAGGTTTTTGTTTAGTTGAGAAAAAATTGAATTTTTTATCAATCAGTAGGCAGCAGGGTGTTATTCTGAGGTGAATGTTTATTGATGGCAACATATTTTGAACATTTTTTTATATAAAACAGCAAAGTAATGTAACTGTTCTGAGAAGAACAGCACCACACAACAATTCTGTCTTTATGTATATATTGTTTTTTCCATCCTTTTTAGCAGGTTAACACTGGAATTTATTGATTGTATTCACAGAGAAGAGGGTTGCAATGTTCCAAACAGCAGTCACACTTCCTGTCTAGAATGAAATTTTGAATTTCATTAATTATGTTATTACCACAAATTGTTGGAAGAAACATGTGTTCTTGGATGTTAATTAATAGCTCATTATTATTATTATACAAATTAACTTGGCAGCACTATGTGCCGTATATTTGTGGAATAATGAATTACATTAAAGGGAAGCCAAGATTGCAAACACTGAAGTGCATGCATCTATTATCTGCTTCTTATAAATGCATAAACCTATCCTAGGGCATTAAACAGAAATCCTAATGAGAGGCATACCAGAGTTAAAAGGTGGAAAAAAAGAAAAGTAGGGAAAAGGATAAAGAGCAATGCACGTATAGCTTGATGTTCTGAGAATGACACTGAGAAGCAATAGCTCCCACAAGTTTTGCTCTAAATGGGTTTTCATAAAGGATGGGAAAGCTGACAATGTAATGCACAGTGCTGTGAGTTTTGTGTCTGATCTCTGAAATTCACAGTAGCAAAAGTCTCATCTCAACAGCTCTGAGCCTTCCCTTCCCTTCCCTTCCCTTCCCTTCCCTTCCCTTCCCTTCCCTTCCCTTCCCTTCCCTTCCCTTCCCTTCCCTTCCCTTCCCTTCCCTTCCCTTCCCTTCCCTTCCCTTCCCTTCCCTTCCCTTCCCTTCCCTTCCCTTCCCTTCCCTTCCCTTCCCTTCCCTCTCTCCTTTATCTGTTAATATAAAGGAAACCAGGCTGAATTCATGTATATCAAAAGAAATAAGAGTTATTCACTTGAAGAAGAATAATCAATGTGTTCATTAAGTAAATACAATCTTCAACAGCTCCTGATTTTTCTTTCTAGTTGAACTAGAAGTCAAAGAGATCTAGTAACTTAGACTTCCCATTCACATCTTTCCACCAGTCATGCTTTTTTTTTTTTTTTTACTAATGTATCAAAATCTAGAACCCACAGTGTTAAGGCTCCCCAGTTAAAGTGTACAAAATTCCATACATTTGACCTCCAATTCAAACATACTTATATTCTTTTCTGTGAACTCATTCCCAACTGTATGCCTTGTCCCTGATTTCATTATTTACTTAAAACTAAATGAAATATTTGTTTGGGGGCTTTACTTAGATTTCTATTTTTATTCTACTTCATCTCTGTATTAATCTCACTGTATTTATAAACAGTTCTAATCTTTTATAATTCATCATTTTATAATTTGGCATTTCTCATGGAGTTTCTTAAAACTTTTATCTATCCAGGGTATTGTATTCTCTGAAGTTCTGTTCTTTATTGTACCTACTTTACAGATTCTCTACCTTCTCCTAGTAGCAAGACATTCTCTACTGCCATGTAGAGATTAATATCAAATTAATCTGGCCTGAAAGGTATTCCTTGTGAGTGTTTCCACCTTCTGTGCAAGGTCAACTCCAACTAGCTTCATTTAAAGTTTCTTCAAAATTTAATTCAAGAAAGCATTCTGACCCATTGGCTTCCCTAATGGTTTCCCTGACCTTCTCATATTCCACCTTTTGTAAACTTGTAGTTGCTAGTTTTGTTTTTCTCTTGTTTAGCTTTTTATTTTATTGTTGTGAAATCTCCATTATCTTCTGCTCCACTGTTGTTTTTTATTTAGGATTTCTCTTATCTCTCTAATACTTATGAAAACAAAATTTAAACCCTTTTTCATTTGATTGGTAGAGAAATCTAGAAGCTTTTATATCAGTATCAGTAATGATATTGCATATTCTATCTGTAAAATGTTCAAGTATTTCATAATAATACAATTTCTAGGACTGTTTATTTCTCTAAATATACCATTTTCACGAGCAAACCAAACACTCACTGTCTATTGTGAATTCCTAACATTGTCTCAGGAACTTGTATTCCTGTTAGGAACCAAATAATTTCTGTTTTATCTGCACTGCAATCTCTTACTTCTTAAAAAAAAATCATGTAAAATGTTACAAAAGTCTGTGCACACTCATATAGCTATAAAACTTTATTTTAAGTATTAAAAAGGTGATATTACTTTCAGTTTGGTCAGATGCCTGAGATAATTTTGGGTGCAACAATGCATCCAGGAATAAAATAGTTTTATTCAGAGTTTGCATTTTCTAGTGAGCAGTTCAGCCTATGCTTCAGAGCAGTCTGAAGTAAGGAAAAGAAATGCCACAGATTTCCCAAAGTATATTTTGCAGATTAATAATCTTAGAAAGTTTTCAAAAAAACAGCTGTATAGATAGACACATCAGTGACATCTTCCTTTGAAAACTAAAAATGTTAGATTTTTGTCTAGTTGTGTTACATTTTTTTCTTATTTATTGGGTAATAAACTGAATTGTCAGTGTATCAAATCATCAGGGCAATGAGAAAATGTCTTTTATTTTTTTCATTATTTCACCACCAAATAGTATTCTTCAAAATTTCTTTCTCTCACATTTAGATAGCAAAGGGAGTTATGATAAAATGTGCCTTAGAGAGATGAAAGGTACAAAAAGTCAACCTGAATACAGCCTAGGGAATGTGAAGGCTGTGAAATTATCTGATAACTCTAAAGTCTGGAACTAAAGCAATCCTGATATTATCAATAAAAGGGATTGATAACAGTTTCACCTGTCAAAAATGGAGACACTTTCTTTGATGTCACCTTAACATGAACCTTTCATTTAAGTTTCTATTCGCTTGAGATAAACCTACCTAGGCAATTTCTATCACTTTTTTTACTTTACATTTTTAATTTTCTGTTATTCTAGTTAAATTAACCTAAATAACTGAATCTTATTTTACGAATTTCAAAGAAGAATAATTTAACAGAAATATTGGTCTGTGGAGTAGAGATAACCTAGAAATGATAGCCTGAATTTTAAAATTAAAAGAAAATTAAAAGAAAAAATAACCCAAACCAAATGAAACCAAACAAAACAAAAACAAAAACAAAACCACAAAGAAAAAAAAAAAAAGCCCTGTGAACCGAAAAAGCACTGGAATCACTTATCAGCCGGACAAGGGGAGGAAAATAAGACAAAAAGCTCCTTGTGGGTCAAGATAAAGACTGGGAGATCACTTCTGAATTAGCATCATGGGCAAAAGAAGCCTGAGTTGGGGAAATTAATTAAATTTATTGTCAACTAAACAGAGTAGATTAATAAAAAATAAGAAAATACCTAATACTACCCTACATTATTCCACCTTTTGTGGTTTAACCCCAACCATCATCTCAACTCCACACAGCCATTTAACTTGCTAGTCCCACTTCCCTGAGTGGGATTGGGATAAGAATTGGAAGACTAAGAGGGAGAGAATTCTTGGGTTTAGAAATAGGTAATAAATAGGTATTAATTAATTATTTAATAGATAAAGCAAAAGTCATGCACGCAAACAAGGTAAAAAAGAAATTAATTCATTGTTTCTATGCTGCAGTGGCTGTCCCCAGGAAAACAGGACTCCATCCTGTGTAACACTGATGATGGAAGATAAATGGCACCACACTGAACATTCCTCCCTCTCCCAGGTTTATGCACTGAGTAGGACACACATGGTGTGGGATACCCCTTGGGTCTGCTGGGGTCAGCTGTCCCCACAGTGTCACCTCCAAGCCTCTTGTGCACCCCCAGCCTCCTCACCAGTGGGGCGGTGTGGGAGGCAGGAAATACCTTGATATACTTGAATACTAGAGCTGCTGGTCTATTGTCAAAATACAGCACCATAAGAGCTTCTGTGAAGAAAATAGTCTCAATCCCAAACAAAACCAGCCCATCTCTCTTCTCAGGCTCACCTCACTCCCAATTCTTCTCTCTCCTCCCCCAAGGGAAGTGCAGGGACATGGGGAATGGGGATTGCAGCCTGTTCAATGTGCATTGTTTCTGATGCTCCTTCTTCCTTACCCTGCTCCCCTGTTCATTGTGGGGTGCCACCTACAGGAGATGGCTCTTCAAGAACTCCTTCAATGTGGACCTTCCCACATTAAATATGCCACCAAAATATGTTAAAATGCATAAACAGTATATTTCCAAAACTGCTGGTGGTCATCAAAAGATGCAGCAAGTACTTTGAGGCAGTTTTGTTTGTCTACAACCTCTATCTGTCTGTAGCAGCAATCTAAACTGATGGATTATGATAAATTTAGTGCTCAAAAATTCAGTCCAGTGTAATATCTATTCCTTATTTTTTCATGTGCAATAGAAAAAATTCAGATAAATATTTCATACTTTAAAGCCACAAGCAAGGAATGTGTGCTGAAAAACCATGTTTGAAAACTCAGCTGATGTCAGGATTCCACCTTCAGAAACAAAAGATAGAGCCAGTGACCCAGTTGCTGAAGTTCCAGTCCTGCCTTTGATGTCTCCTAGCTTCCCCAAAATGGAGAGAGGCATAGATTCACACTCCATTAGTATTTTAGTTTGCATTTAAAAATCTGAGGAAACAGATAAAAACAGTATATATAGTAAACATCAGAAAACAGTATAGTAAACATCAAAATCCCTCATTGAGCACCTGCTTAAAACTTGTAAGGTAGCCACTATTAAGTAACTATAGCTTAAAAATTATTCCCTAGTGTTTGTCAACAGGAATTTTCTGATCATTTTCAGCTTGCAACAAAATTATACAATTTCTTTGTACAATTCTCTATGTCAGCAAATTTTGTACCAGAAGAAAATATTATTCATCTTATGAACAGTTTGTAGATCTCAATATAAAATATCCCCTGAACAGATCATCTCTAGTAGGGTTTAAATGAAAAATAAATTTTCTAAGGGACTTCCTGATTATGACAACTCTTTTTAGTAAGAAAACTGATTTGTCATGCAATTTCCATGTCTTGTAGTATTTTTTTATAGTGCCAGGTGTTTTCAGGAAGGAATGCTAGGAGGTTTTGCTTTCTGAGTCATTTAGGTATAGTCAGTGATTACGGTCTCCATATGAATAATGATTTATAATGTATTTAATTTTTACTAAGAAAAGGTGAACTACATCTGTGGGACAAGGAGCTCATTCATAATTTTGAAGGGTATAACCATTAGTATTTAGGCCTTTAGGCAGAATGCACTGCTAGAACACTTTGCAGGTAAGAGTTGAGTTTTGCTTCAGGAAAATGGCAGATTTTGTTCCTTCAGACACTGGTTAAATTAAGCCAGATTCAAATCATACAGGTAAAACCAAAACGTGTCTTAGGCTGATTCTTATTATTTATGAAATTCCATTCTCTTATTTTATAAGAGAACTTTCTACAGGGGGCTAATACCTTTGATGCTGTCACGCTAACATAAAAGTACTTTCATTTTCTGTATTCCTGTATCCGCTGGCATTTGTGAGTCTACAGACAAAAAATAAAACCTTCACCTTCAAACAGCATCTTACAGTCACTAAACTTCCTTTTTCCAAAAAGCCAAGGGTAAATTCTGCCATTATCTTTTGAGTTCTGTTCATGACTGGACATTTGAAAATCCTGGTATAATCTATATAACCTGTCTGGACTGAGCTGCATTAGTCAGCCCCATGGGGCTCTCTGCAAAATTACCTTTCAGGATGTTTTGAACATCTTAGTGCGTGTTGAAATTTCCTATAAGTGAAAACACAGGAGGCTACTGAAGACCCATCAACTCCATAACCCTGCAGGAGGTGCTGCAGAATTTCCGACTTTACCATGGAACTTTCAAATTCCCTTTCAGAAATGTTTTTCAGTGCTGATCTTTGAGAGTCCCTATGTGTGTATGTTTCAATATTTTTAGGAAAAAATTCCAGGTTTTGCTATCTGTGGAAAATATTTTGCTTTTCACTGAAGGTAGACTATAGCTTCATGTTCACGAATGTTGTTATAGCATTTTGTGGGAAGTTTATTTCAGTTTTCCTATTCTACTGAGTTCTGGGTTTCCAGCTGAAGATAGCTTACCTTCTCACTCCCTGAGTTATTACAACAGCCCTTCTCAGAACATTTGGTTTCTTTTAACCCCCTGCCCCTCACAACTTTAAGTTCTTTTTTAAATTTAAGAGAGAAACTGCTTGCATAATAAGAAATACTATTAAAAATAAAAACAACACAATCAAACAGACAACAACAAAACAAACCAAATAAAACAAAGACAAGATTATGATATTCTCTAAAACTTCAAAGAGAGACACAAATCCCTTCATTAACAACATGTATACATACAAAATGGGATATAATGTATAGAGAAGAATCCAGTTTATGAAGGTAATAGAGTGCAGCATATATGAAGTGTGTTTCTGGAAATTTAATTAAGTGAAAGGAAACCCCAGGTTGATGGGTAGGAGGTGGCATGTAAATCACTTTATGTGTGAAACTGCTAAGATAATTAAGACGTCTTATTTCAGGTCCAAAGCTGTAAAATGTTAAGTCCTCATGATTCACACTAAAGTTAAGAATCTGATTTTACTATCTGCTGAAATTTTTTAGTTGTTGCAATTTGTATAAATTCTGAATAGAATAAGATTGGTATAATTAGGGTGACACATCTTCATTTTAAGGCACTGTCTTTTGTTTCATGAGTAAAGGCATGCTGATCCTCTGAATCCACTGAGAAGAAATTAAGCATAGTTACCATTAATCAAAGCCTGTTTAAAGCCTATAGGCTTTAAACTCTACCTGAAGAAATCTAGTATTTTAATAAAAAATTCACAAAGCTGAAATTTATATATGAGATTTGCCTGTGCAAATACATTTTCTCAACCTGGGAAATGCTATGTGAGGAATAACACTTGCAGAAAAAAAGGCATTGATGAAAGAGTAAATATATCAGAGAATCATAGAAAGGACCCACAAGAATCACTGAATGCAACCTTGGCCCTGCATAAAAAAAAAAAAAACTACATCAAATGCCCAAAACCATTGTCCAAATGCTTCTTGAACCCTGTCAAGCATTGTGACCACAGCCCCAGGGAGTCTGTTCAGTGCCCAACCACCTTCTGGGTGAAGTCTTTTTTTTCTGATATCCAACCTAAACCTGCCCTGACACAACTTCAGGCCATTCCCTCAGATCCTGTCACTGTCACCACAGAGCAGAGATCAGTGCCTGCCCCTCCTCTTCCCCTCACAAGAAGCTGTAACTGCAGTGAGGTCTCCCCTCAGTCCCCTCTTCTCCAGGCTGAACAGAACCAGTGCCCTCAGCTGCTCCTCGCACAGCTTCTCCTCAAGGCCCTTCACCATCTTTGTTGCACTCCTTTGGATGTTCTTTCATAGTTTAATGTCTTTTTTACACTGTGGAGCCCAAAACTGCACACAATATTCAAGGTGAGACCACCCCAGAGCAGAACAGAGCAGGACAATCCCCTCCCTTGCCTGATGCCCCCAGGACAGGGCTGGCCCTCCTGGCTGCCAGAGCACTGTTGATTTGTGTTCAAATAGCCATCAACCAAGACCCACAGGTCCCTTTCCACAACATTTCTCTCCAGTGTCTCATATACATCATAACTATTTCTGCTACAAAGTATAGTATTTTCCAGTTTTAAGAAGTTTTAAGAAAAGCCCTCACATTTAAGCACCAATAGTTCCTTATATTTATCTTTAAATAAAATACCTTTATATTTCCAACCAAGAGAGATGTTCACTCTATGTCTAATGCAAATATGAAATGTTTTATATTTACCATATGCTATAGTGTTTCAACAGAAATGCAGTCCTTCTGTTTCACTCTCTCCTTTTGTCCATATATTTTCAAAAATATTTTCAGTTGCTATAGAACAAGTAAAGAGTGCAACCAATCATTGCACTGTACATGACTCAGCCATTATCTGAAATGACAGCAAAACTTAAGTAACTAACTTGTTAATTTTAAGAATCACTGGAAAAGTCAAAACAACATCTGCTTAGCCTGCCTTATCCTGACAGAATGTACTGATCCATTCTCATTGTCTATTTTCCCTAAAAATCTTTTATGAATATGAATCTTCATTGTATCAAACTCTGTCACCTTAGATTTCAAAAGATATTCTGTTGCCTTGACAGAATAGTTACACAGTCCAGAGATTTTTATGTGCCATTTCTTAACATATTTCTCTTATTATAATAGAATTCAACCAACCAGCTTAGACGCTATATACTGGACATAATTTTATGGAATAGGTTATTGGCACCACTTCTAGCTATAAGGGAATGTGTCTTTTCTCCACTTAATCACTTATTTCCTGAAAATTATCAAAATAAGTGCTCTCTTGGTGCAAGAATTTGTTTTCACCTGTGTAAAGTAGATATCAGAGACTGAAGCAGAGGAATGATTTAGCCACTCTCTGTTCATTGAAGTGATTGGATAAGGCTGAGTAAAACCCTTACATAACAGTTTACTATGTGCTTAAAGGCAAATAGGTGCAATTCATCCCAATAAAGTGGGAAGATACTTATTAGCATCACTGTGTTTTAGTTACATTTGCAACTGAAAGTGATAATTTCACAACTCTTATGTAACTGAGATTATTTGCTTTGACAAGTCTTAATAGCCCCACTGTATTCTTTCACTTATTATACTGATACTTTAGTTTTTTCTGATAAACATAGGACTTTTTGCTTAAATTCTGAAATAATAAATTGAATTACTGAAACAGAGAAATTTTACCACCTTTTGTAGCTATGGATTTACTGTATTACTAGGTGCATACGTAAGTATTATTGAAATAGGTACCAATAAAATAAATGGTTTGTTTTATAGCATCTTACCAAGCACAACTCTCTGTGTTTAATATAGCTTCACAAGCACGAGACAGCTCATACATTCTTAAGGCAAACAAGGGTCATTTGAACACATTCCTATTGTTAAATCCACACTAAAATGATCTGAGAGGGTAGAGAAGCATTTCCATGAAACAAGCAGTCACACACATTTTACCCACCTTGGCAGCATGTCCCTTAAAGGTGCTCAGTGGTAGAAATGCTAGTCCATTTGGTATCTTCATCATATATATCCACATGGAAAATACAAATCATATTCCCATTTACCACTTTTATTCAAAGATTTTTTCCAGAATTCATAGACTTCTCATTCAGGTCTGACCTTCACCAGGAATAGATATATGTTTTCCACAAGAGCATAGCTGGAAAGATTTTAGCAAGATTCTTTGATTTGGTTTCACCGAAAATGCCCTGAAATGCAATTGAACACTATGCTATGGGACATCTCTCATCTACACTCTCCATGACATTTTTCTAGCAATAGTGACATCATTCTTATGAAATCTCTAGCTGCTGACTGATATATGTTCATTTAGCCCAAAAAGCAAGTTAATAATTTCTGTTCTACAATTATACAATTTCTGTAACAATCCAGACAGTAACTACATTTACCAGTCTCACGTATTAGATGACTGAGAAAATAAAAGTTTGTTATTGCTACATTATCCTTCAAGGGAAATAATGATTTTCAGCTGCATTCAGTAACATAAACAAAAGTTAATACAAAATCTTCCCCTAGAGATCCAGGTATTGTAAACAACTTGCCAGCAAACATCCATCTTGGTTTTCACTCACCACCTCAGGGCACCTGGAGGTGGAAGAGGTTTATTGGATCTATTCCGTACCAGCCACCATCAAAGCACAATTATGTGCTTACGGAGAAATGAGGTACAGTTAGAGTCTCCATTACATAATGTTCCCTTGAATTTTAGAGAGAGCATTATCAACCTTAGTATCACTAGTTGGTTTTGTTTTTTTTGTTCTGTGGATTTTCCAGGTGGCAAGTGTAAAGAGTGTTGAAGAACTACTCTTCTCCCTTCTCCTGCTGCCCTTACTCCTTTATTTCCTTGTTTATCACAAGGGACGTAATGATTTCTAATACTTGAGGGAAGAAAAAAAGCAACACTGTTGAGGCAAACAGACTAAATTCTTTTGATGAAAGCTGTAGCAAAAAATGTCTAGCCTTGCTATCTCTCATCCAACATTCTCAACGTTCCTTATCAAGTGTTTTACCTACTCTGTGGGAAGACGTACTATATCAGAGCACAGTTGCTTCTATCAAAGCTACCAGAGCTCAAAATACATTATTTTTCCCATGAACACTTTCTGCCACCCATGAGATTTACCAATGTTCCCAGCACAGATTTATCTCAGCAGAGTTGCCTTGGTCTCTCATAAAGGGACAATAGTTCTCGCTGAGTTCTGACATTCTAATGGCTGCCAGTCAGGCCTTTTTCTCCATTTCACAGGAAATTTTCACACCTCTGAGTGTGCCATTTTTCAGCAGAATTTGACTTATAGTTCACAGATGGAGAGAGACCCCTGATAAAAACTCTCTTTAGAAGACAGTGCAAGAAAACACATTTCTGCATTGTGACAGGTTAATATTCTACACATTGATTTGTTCATAGCTCTCAGGGTGTGATGCCAAAGCCTTTAGTAAATTGGAGTCAACTTCTTTGAGAGTAATATAAAGGAATATATTGTCACCAGAGAAAAAGGGAAATGAAAATGTTGTTTTAAGCGGCTCCCACCTGCACAAAAAGTAATAATGTAACCATATTATTAGATCAACAACCCAGTTCTCAAAGGCTGGTTGTTCACAGCCATAGCAAAGAACAGGATATTGGGCCTATCTAATTTTTTTCAAAAGAATTAATCAGCAAACTATATTTTCATACTAATTAATAACTCTCTACACAAACTGATGTATTTAATAGAAAAACTCCCAGAAAATCAGTCTTTGTTTCTCAATTGTTACCCTTACAGCATCAATAGGATCAGCTGAAAACCTGAAGCCAGTCAAAATTAAAGGTTCATTCCACAAGATAAAAATATAACAATGAAAAGTAAATACAAAATTCAAAAAAGTTTCTTCAGTCCTGAATGGCAGTATAATACATATAATCAAATCATGTACAGAATACAGTTCTGGAAACTTTGTCAGCACTCTTATTTCATTGTTTGGACTATATACCATTACCATGCAAATTCTTCTTTTTCTTATTTTTTCTTCTTTTTTCTTTTTTTTTTTTTTCTTTTTTTTTCTTTTTTTCCTTCTCCTTTTTAGCTGACAGACAGCATTCTTCTTATACCCTTCCCATCTCCATTTCAAAACTCCTGTTTTCCTGACCCTCTCAGTCACTGCTACTCTTCACTGATGATTACAGCCAAGCAGCTCCAGAGCACTCTCATTCCCTCAGTGCCTGTGTTCTCACTGATTATCTGAGCAAGAAAATAAAATCTTCATCATATAGCAGCAATTCTTATTAATTCATGTCAGTCTCACAGGTCTGGCTGTCATCACTCCTCTCACACCTGCTTAAGTGCATGATAGAAGGTGCATCAGTAGAGCCCATTTCTTAAATTGTACAGATGTTTGCTTTACCATCAATATCTAAAGAAAAGGGCTGGGAAGGTCTTTCAAGTATGAAGCTGGGTTTTGGCAATTTTGAATCTGAGTTTTGGCTTCGAAGCAATCTCTCAAAAATCATTTTGACAACTACTAATCCCCATTTTTTTTTGGATTAAGCACAGTGATGAGGGTTTTGTGATAATAAGGTTTTCTACAAGAGGCAGACTTTGGGGTTTTTTTCCTTTGGTTGTGGTATTTTCATTTTTTGTTGTTTTGCTTTTAATGGGGAAATTTCCATTCTCACTAAGAAAAGCTGAGAAAAGCAATGGAAAATATCTTATTTGAATGACTCTGTGCATGTGCACACTCTTCACACAGTAGTGCATATACGGTAAGAGAAATAAGCTGGTTTTTTTGCTGTGGGTAAGTATAAAGTAATTTACCAGAATTCAATTTTTACATACATGAGATAAAACACATACTTTCTCAAAACAGGGCACCAAGTTATTATGAGGCTTAAGTTTTATAAATTTTTTATGAGATCCTGTTTTTCTGTAACCTGTCAAATAAAATTTCCTGACTCTCTGCTTGTCTGTGGGAGGTTGCTGCAAAGTAGCTGAGAACACCTTGGTCATTTCTGTAGTAGATAAACTCTTCAAGTTACTTTCCGTGGAAGACTGAAGTTTGAGGTTTGTTAGAGAGCACTGAATTTGGAAATTTTACTTCTATTGGAAATTCTACTCTATTGTACTGAGGGAGCTGGCAGAAGTGCTCGCTGAGCCACCTTCTATCGTGTATCAGCAGTCTTGGATAGCTGGGTGACTAGAAGCTGACAAATGTGATCCTCATCAGCAAGTTGGGCCAGAAGTAGTGTCTTGGTTCGAAAAGACAGGTGTCTGCTAGGGAAGGTAGGAGCCTCCCTTGAAACAGAAAATGTAAATTCCCTCCCTCCAAATTATTATAATTTTGAAATTAAAAGGCTCTCAGGTAAGATATGGGAATAGGAATAACAGCACTTTACTAGGAAAATTTAAAAAATACAAATGCAATAGTACAAAAAAACAATAAACCATGACAGAGTCAGAATACAACCTGACACCCTGTGTGGGTCAGGGTGTTGGTAGCAGTCCCATTAAATGGTGGCTTTAGCCCTCCTGCAGTGACAGGTGTGGTTCTGTTGGAGCAGTGATCCTGTAGAATGGTGGATTTTTCCTCTGAAGGTCAAGCGGTGCTGTAGATGGGCCTGGTCTGCCTCTGGGAATCCAGTGGAAAAGGCTGAGTGTGGTGTAACAAATCTCTGATTATATCCCGGTAGGAATGCTTGGCTCCTCCCTCTGGGTGGAGCTTCTCACAATGGGATGACGTAATTTTATCAGTGAGACTCAATAGCCCATTAACAGAAGATATCACCCCCGAGGGAGGATTCATTTGTGGATGAGATTAAAAAAACTGCCCAATCAACAGAAGATCACTGCCTCACCTCTAACAGATGGCAAATAGCATACACACTTAATCCAGGACAAGTAGATTTCTAGGGAAATGCAGGCCTGTCAGTCTGACCTCAGTTCAGGGAAGATCATGGAGCTGATCATCCTGAGTGCCATCACATTCCCCAAACAGGACAATAAGGGAATCAGGCCCAGCAAGCATGGGCTTAGGAAAGACAGGTCCTGCTTGAGACCAACCTCACCTGCTCCTATGTGTGATCCACTTTGTGGGTGAGGGAAAGGCTGTGGATGTGTCTACCTGGACCTAAGTAAAGCCTTTGATGCCGTTTCCCAAGGCATTCTCTGGCAGAAACTGGCTGCTGGCATTTTGGCTGGGTATATTTTTTCCTGGATAGAAAATGGCCTGGATGGTCAAGCCCAGAGTGTGGTGGTAAGAGGAGTTAAATTCACTTGGTGGCTGGTCAGAAGTGTGCTCCCAAGGGTCAGTATTGGGGCCAGTATTGGGGCCAGTCCTGTTTAATATATTAATTTATCTTTTGAAAAGACATGTAAATGTGCCACTCAAGGGCTTGGTTTAGTGGTGGACTGGGCAGTGCTTGGTTAGTGGTGGGACTAAATGACATCAAAGGTCTTTTCCAACTTAATTCTGTCATTCTATGATTATCTTTTATGCATTGCATAACAGGGTTCTTTGTTGCAGGTGGTCAACCCAGGAGTTAAACATTAGCCTGGACTATAAAAGTAGAAGATATTTCAGGAACAAATTCATTTCATTGCCTTACTCTGATGTTTCCATGACCACCTCTAATGGACATTTGTCTATCCTGTTCTGGAAAATGCTCTACTAAGGCCTATTAACATTTCTTCTTTTATGTCTCATTAGCCTAACAATTAGAAAGATCATCTTAAAGCTTGTCATCTTTACCAAAATTATGTTCAACTTTTCTTCTTTACAGGCATTGAGACCATAAAACATAAGTTTGAACTGTATGAATACAGATGCTTTCAAAGACAGTCCTGGCATCCCCTAAAAAGTACCACAAGTACCCAATCAAAGCAATTCACTGTATATAGCCTTGTAGTGTGTCCAGCTGTGAAATAACAATAAAAAAGTAAGTTTAAAGAAATGCTACCTTAATATAACTTGATTATTTGTCATTGTGTGCAAGTATGTTCTGTATTTTACATCTTCTTGGGAATCCTGAGGTCGTGTTGCCTGTTTTGGAAACAAAAATATCAATTTGATGATCAATTCAGTGTTGTTTGCTATGTCAAATAAAGATAAGGGGAAACAAAGTCTTCATTTTTATCTAAGGGAAACCAAACAGGGAAATATTACTTTTGTATCAGCCAGAATGCCTTGGGATTTGTTGATGACAATGACTATGTCAGGAGTCTCAGACCTGCTGAAAGTTATATCCCCTCCATCCTCCACCAGGCAAAACCCAGGAGCAGGGAGGGGGTCAGGCTTTCCTGTGAGCAGTGTAATGCTGAAGGCTGCTGGCTGGTAGCATTTCTGCAATCTCATACTCACAGATATTCACTAGCTGTAAGTATGTTTCTTTTAATCACTTGCTCATCAAGAACTTTCCCTAATCAAATCAAAAATCAGAAATAATGCTGTATCTGGCATATAGTTGAAGTGCACTGCTCTTAGTTTTCATTCTAATTACTAGATTGCTATCCAAAACTATTACATAACATTTAAAATAAAGTCACAAGAGGGCCTATCAACACAAATGTCCTAAATCAGTAAGTTTGGAAAGCTCAATTCTAATTTGACTCACTAAGTCATGAAAGCAAATGAAATGAAGGCATTTGATTTCTGTATTTAAGATCAACAGAGGGATTTTCATTAGTAAGAAAAAAAAAAGGTTTTATTATGATCAACTAATACCTTGGTCCATCATCACACTAAAAATGTCATAAAAGAGATTAGTTTTTTAAAAAATTTGTACTGACAAAATTGTAGACTTAATGCAGCAGCTTCTGCTTGGCTTGCAGTGTTTTCCAAGTCCCTACAACTCTTTTAGATTCACAGAGGTGGATATCTGAATTCAAAGTCTACCTAACTAAAATAGAGGAAAAAATAATAACGACAATGTTTGATTACACTTTGAATTTTTGGGAAAATTTGCAATCCATACCCATGATTAAATCTTATTTAATAATGAAATGTCTTTTAAAAAGACTAAGAATGTTTAACATTTAATCAGCTTCAGTGTATTGCTACAGTAGCATCAAACCTGTTGTGATAGATTCTGAAGTTTCCTTTCACTAAGCAGTGGTTGCAATTACTTATTCAGTCTAAGTATTTTAGTACCCTTTGGCTGTGAAAGTCTTTTTTGACTGAAGGACATTTGTCCCTTTTGTCAAATTTAAGGATATTCTAAAGTATTTCAAAGTTAACTTAGTGAACTAAGTACAATGCCTTTATTTAGCTAGGGTGTTTGAGAATTTCCATCATGTGAGAGGTTTTCCCCCTAAACCTAGCAGCTCTTTTCCATTCATACAACTATTTCATATCTCTTTATATATATAGGATTTTCCTGAAGCTCTTAAGATATATTAGTTTGATAACTTGAAAATTAGCTTCTTCTTTTAATAAAGTAACATGTAACTTGTTAAGAGAACAAAAAGGTTAGGGCTTTCACCCAGCATACTGCTACAGGACAAATGCTTTTCTAATAATCCAGCCATTAAAAATGTGCCAGATCTGGCATGCCACAGTTCTGGCATGACAAGGCCCAGTGAACACTCCTGTGACACATAGCATCCTTCAAAATTTACAACTCACTACTGCTGTGCTCAAAATCTTGCTATCCAAGAATCAGAAAGGTTGAGGTTGGAAGAGACTGCTGGAAATTGTCTAGTCTGAGCTCCAGCAGGGACACCTACAGTCAGTTGCTCAGAATCATGTTCAGACAGCTTGTGAATATCTCTGAGGATGGAGACTCCACAACTTCTCTGGGCACCCTCTGCCAGTGCTCGGTCACCCTCACAGTGAAAAAATGTCTCCTGTTGCTCAAAGGAGCAAACTTATTTCAGTTTGTGTCCTTTCCATCTGGACACCACCAAACAGAGCCTGGCTCCATCCTCTGCACTCTCCCTGCAGGTATTTACATTTACATAAGTCACCCCTGAGCTTTCTCTTCTCCAGACTAAACAGTCCCAGCTCTCGCAGCTTTTCCTTGCAGGAGACATGCTCCAGTGCATTGATCATCTCAGTGGCAGTCCCTTTGCTGGACTCTGCAGTACTCTGGAGTTCTCCAGTTCTCTTGTGTGTCTCTCTCTTGTATGGGGAAGCCCAGAACTGAGTACAGCGCTCCAGGTGTGGCCTCACCAGTGCTGAGAAAGGGGACAGGATCACCTCTCACCCTATGGCAATGCTCCTTCTAATGCAGGCCAGGACACCTTCTCTGTGGCAGGCCTGCTAGAAAGGCTGTTTCCCTGACATTTCAAGTTACAAAATTCAGAGACTATAATCTAAGCTATTATTGTTCCAGTGATTGCACTGATATATGATATGATATGATATGATATGATATATTATATGATATATGATATGATATGATATGATATATGATATGATATGATATGATATGATATGATATGATATGATATGATATGATAGTGTTAAGTATATAAATTTAACATTATCTAAGTTTCAGCCACAATCCCTCCATCTTCTCCTGCCCCTCAAATGTTTTTTATGTGAGTGGATTATGGTGAAAAGTAGTGAGCCTTAATCAAAGTTCTGGTTTTCAAAAATCCTTTAGAGTAAATTCAGTGGATGTTTGGGAAATTTGTTTCTAACATCTTCCCAAAAGTTCTGCAGGGTTGTTATGCAGCTTCCAGGAAACCCACAGTATCTTTTAATATTTTTTAAATTAATTTTCAAATCACTTACATATTTATAGGAAAATCCACTGATGAAAAAAATCAAGGCAAAGACTAAAAGGGAGTTTTTATATCTAGTCCATTAGACTGAAAGACAATAACAAAATATTTTGATGCATTGGATTTAGAATCACATAATTTGAAAAAGTAACTTCATCAAAAGTAAGACACAGAAGCATAATTGCTGCAGCATGGCTGGCCTTTGATGATCACAAAGTTAGACTCCATACCTCAGTACTGGAAATGCTAAAGCATTCACCTCTTACTTTTCAGGCACCAGCCTAGTGATGAAATCAGTTTCAATAAGAGTTACTTATTCAGCGAAGCATTAAGGAAAAGTCCAACCTGCTCAAGTCCAGCCATGTTCAACAAAACACAGCAGCATATGTTAAACTGTCAAGAGGACGTCAGCACATGCCAGAAAAATGCCTTGCTGACTATAGATGAGCTGTTGAGTTTGGATGACAGCTGTCCAGTACAAAAAACTTTTAAGACCACGTGTAACTGAGCTCCTGTGAGGTGATGAGCATTTCCATGTTTCAGTGGGACATCAAGGTACTCAGCAGAGTGGCAGATCATGTTCATGAAGCATATTTCTTTTGGAAAGAAAGGTAAGCTTGACAGCCTTGTCTGCCTGCTACAGCTTTCCCAGCCTGGATACTTTACAGCTCATGGGTGTGGGATAGTTTTCAGCACTGCAATAAGAAATGTACAAACCATAACTCAGGAGCAAAGTGCTGATTTGAGCTGATGTTTATTTATATTTTCGCAGTCCTTTTATGCTGAAAAATGGGGCTTTGTGCTGCTGGACTTTTCCACTTTAACTGTTCAATAAAAGCTGTTCTGTGTGTTTTGTAATTTTCACCCCCAAGAAATATGAATTCCTATAATTTCATCATTACACCATTGATACATAATACCTTCTGGTAACCCATGGTAACAGTACTCCTTGTTTTAAGTAGCAGGTGTTCAGGACATGGCAAATGGCTGTCTATTCAGTTTAGACCACCTAATGGAGCTTTTAGGGCTAGTCAACATTTTCATTTAAATTACACCAGGATATTGTACATGCACCTCACACAGTGAGCTTTGCTGGAAAGCTGCAGGGATTCAATAAACTCTACGTTACACAATCTGTTTCTGCAGACAATTTTAATACCAAGGGTCTAGGTTGCTTTTATGTTTGCCCTGTTTAGCTTGGGATTTTTACATATGTTAAACAAGTCAGACTGCAGGAGCCAAAGTCATTGCTCCTACAGCTCAGTCTTAGTCAATCAATTTATTCCAGGGATGAACTGGTTCACTGTGGTCAGTGAACCAGCAGTTTGGGTTTTTTTCTATAGAAAAGTATATATATCGATCTTGAAAGGATTTCTACTTATGAAAGGGGAGTCAGTGAGACTATTTAAGCAACCCACTTCACGTAAAAATTTCAGAAATTCATTATGCAGAACTAGGAGCTTGGCACTAATAGAATCACTAAGGTCAAATGAGTCACAAAAATTTCACTATAAGGAAATGTACATCTTATATTTTTTGATCAAAATGAGTTCCTACTGTCTTTGGTCATTTATTCTGTCGAAATTAATTTTTGAGTTTATATCACCATCAAAATGAGTGCATTTTCCTGAACACATTGTAAAGAATGTAAAGGTCTTCCTTCTGTTACTTTCTGCACCAGAGATGAGAGAATGAGGAGGAGGGAAGTGTTCAACCACAGAAGGAAGGCTGAAACTGGTTATCTTCAGCTAGAATGATCTTTTAGCTGCTCCTGTTTTTTTTTTTTTTGAAGAGCTTCAATCCTTGCAATTCTGTTCCTGGAAAAAAAAAAAATGCTATGCAACAAATTTGCACAGAACTCAAGTAGTCTGGGACAACTAGAGCTGTATAAGTAATTCATAAAAGTATTAGTTGCCTTTTTCAAATCTTACTTTAAAAAATGTAACTTTATAAGTCTTAAAAAATTATTTGGCAGCTTATGTTCATATGTTGGTATTAATTCCTTTCAAATGACTACAGCTGCAGGTTCAGCATAACTTGAGTGTGGGCTTACAGAGGCATTAGGGTGAGATATAAGGAACTGCTCCATCCCAAGATGCATTTCAGGCTCACTGCCAATGACAAACCTGAGGAAGTTTCATGATTTGTTAAACATACAGAAAAAAATTGGTAATCTTTTGTCTTTAAAGAACTTACATATTGAGTCAACACTGCTTCATTCTGATTTCAGATTGTTGGTTTCTTCTGTGCATGATTTTGTGGTGGGTTTTTTTTGTTATTACTTGATTGTTTATTTTTATATTAAAAAGGCAATACTCAGTTGTCTAATTATGGGGTGTTTAGATCAGATTTATCCAGTGGCTTACTTCATTAGATAAATTCTGAATCTAAGTAATTATTTGATATCTAGCTTTTGCTGTAATTATACAAAACCCTACTGAAATAAAATGTAAGGTTAAATTTGATAGAATTTATGTAGCATAAATCAATGACTTCTGTCTTTGCCACACTCCATTACATAATCTTATCTAGAGAGTAATGATATTAAACACTGCCACAACTTTGAGGAATAATACAAAAGCTCATTGATTTCCTGCTATTCTTAATAAGCTTTAGAGAATTCAAAGCATCATGATTTTTCCAAAAGAGCAGCCTAAGAATGGATTATGTCACCAAGTCACAGGTTAACAGGTAGAGATAGCACTAGACTTGTGCATTACACACAGTGTAACATCAAGCAGAAGAATACACATATGCCTTCTCCCTGGTTAAGGATGTTTCAGAGGCTGATGGAAAAGTAACTTTTTTGGTTTTTTTTTTTTGTGGAGCTGCAGAAAGAATGTGTGAAGGAACTCTCTTTGAACACTTCCAGAAAGAGTTTCTCAGTAAAGACTTGTTAGTGTCAGTGGTGCATTGTTTCATTACTTTTTTGGAAAATATGATAGTATCACGTGCTTTTTCTTTCCTCTATATTAGGACTTCTTTCTTGTCACTTTCCATGAAGAAGACATGCCAACCCCAAGATGTTTTATCATCTGCCTGGTTTTCTTTAGTAGTTCAGCATATGGAACTGCTTAGCTCTGTGATGCTCATATACACGAATATATGCATATTATAGTTGCTTTGAAAGGTCTCTTGGTTATTTATAAGCTACTCATATACACTGGAGAAAGAGAGACAGAAGGTGTTTGCAATGCTTCACACTTTTTTCACTGATTATTTAGATAATAGGTCTGGTACATTTTCATAATACTACAGACTAAGAAATTATTATACATATTTTTATACATTGCCTTGCCTGAATTAGCTGTGTTTTCTAGTATTCTCAATTTATGGCAGTGTTGAATTATTTTACTTGATTTAGTCTTGAAATTACAATTTAAGTCAGAGTGCATTGTGTGGTATGTGCTGTGGACAATGCATTTATATGTACACATAGCACATATGTGGTGCACAGCGCACCAGCAGTTGCTATAGCTCAGCTGATACATGCACACATCTGTCATGTGAGCCATTATGTCATATCCACATCCTGGACTGACTTTTCCCTAACCACCCACCAAACAGTGCAAGTCCTGTAACGAGTCTCCATTCATGGTGGTTTAGTCAGGAATTGATGCACAGCCAGAACTGGCATGTGGACAGAGGACAAAGGACATCTTTCACCATTCTGTTCAGTTCACCTGCACTGCTGAAGTACGCATCCTTGAATTTTGAGATGTAAGGAAGCATTTTTAAAAGCAGTTACCTTATTTTGATCACTATTTCTATTGAAAGGAAAGTTTTTCCAACTTCCAACTTAAATCCATTGAAACCAGTCTGTACAAGTATTATCAGCATTGTCAAAAAATAATTCTATCAATTATTCCTTGCAGGAGTTTAATTCCTTCATGTGGAATTTAATCCCTCTATGCAGCTGTAGACAGCACATCCTCTCCATATCATGAGGATAAACAAGGAATAGACCTTTATTTCCTTCCAAGAAATCGTGATTTCCTGGCTGATGTTATTTCCACCAGCCCACGTGCCCTGAGAGCCAGGACTGTGCCAGCTGCCCCTTGGGGAGCTCAGGGAAATCTTCATCCCATTTCTGCCTTGGACACCCTGCTCTGCCCACTGACCTCACCAGTGCTCCTTAGGCTTTTCCTTTCACCTGAAGGCACATTTCTGGAAGCAGCAGTTCAACCTGGTAAATACTCTATAAACTGCTGCCAAAGGTAAGACAAAGTAATATTTCACAGGATAATTCTAAAATGCATTAATTTGTGATGAAGTCTTCATATCACAACACAAATATGGGCAGCTGCCAAAAACTGAACAGTGCTTATAAAAAAAATCTTAGTCTGCTTCAGATGCACATTATGGTATTCCTATTTTGGTTTAGGGCTATTAAAATGTTATTAAAACTTCAGGACAACTTTGATCAAATTTGTGCTTGCTTCATTAACATTTGTTCCACTACTGAGGGAAAGAAAGGAGCTCTTTTGTATTACTATTTAAGTAGCCTTTTATTGAGTTGCCTTCCTCATAATGTGCTGATTTTGGGGGTAGATTTTAACTGCACTATCTATTATGACAAAGACAAGAACCATTTAGAGTCTCATCCTCCATCTATAAAAGAATTCTCCTTTCTTACACATTTATGATTTAACTGATGTGGTAGAGGAACTTTAATCCATAAAATAGGCAATATATTTGACTCACTACCAATGTTAACCTTCTTTTGAGAAAGAGAAGATAGGTTTGGCACTTATAAGAAACATCTAATTCTGTTAAAAAATATCTATATCCATTCTAATAGCTTTTCTTTTGCTGATCACAGCATGGTTGTTCTTGATTTTGTTTCATCTTCCTTACAACTGTTAACATGTATGAGAATCTCATGTCATGTATTTTCAAAATTCTTTTTCTACCTGAAATAAATGTGAATGCTTTTACATGGAAATAATGTGTTTTCAAGACCTCAATTTGTGCTTAAAAATCAATTCTAATTTAAGCTGTTTGTATTCTCATTTGGCTAAACCTATTTTACAACATCTTGATATGAAAAGTAAGCCTTCAGGCCATATAAAATAAATGAGAATTTAAGGCCATGTGTAAGTGCTTTGCTGAATCATGACTCAGTTACTAGACCATTACTGCGATATCATTATATTGTATTACAGGGTTTAACAAACCCATCATAGCTGTTTCCAGACATCAGGTCTTAAGTTCAAAACATTACAAGGTCATATCTTTAAAAAGTGATAAGAAATCACTTGTGTTTCAGTCATGTTTGATTATATGAATTAATAATTTAATAATTAGATTATTTAAACAAACCAAGAATAAGAAATAGGAACATTTTTCCTTTTAGCAAATGATCTCAGATAATTGCTAACACCTTCTGAAACTTTAAAAGAATGTGAAAGGCTGAATGGAGGCTGTTAGTGTTTCACAGGTCACAGAAAACTGAAATCTTCATTAAGCTCAATAATGGAGAGAGGACTCATGGGAAGATATTGAGTTCAGTGCTTCTGTTATGCCACAAAATAAGGAACTCATTTACTTTTATAACTTTACAAAGTTGTGCATGATGGACTTACTTAAGAATTCTTCCTCTTACTGGGAAAGATGCTTTCTGAAAATGGCAGAATGGGAGAAAGTTCTATTAATCTACTGCAAGGATTTTTAGAATTCTAGGCATTGTGAAAAAGGCAATGATGCGATAAATAAAATATTTGTCCTTTTCTTTTACTGTTTCATGAGGTTTCCCATAGAAAATAAAATGGAAAATTTAGATGAAAACAGAAATGAAAGCATTTCTATGAAATATTTTCACTTGCAATGAGTGGTAAGACATTTCTAGTTTATTATTTAAAGTATTTCATTTGTCTTTCATCTTTAAAAATGTAAGTCTGGAAATATTCAAACTGATATTTTCTAAAGTATATATTTTGAAATAGGTTTATTTTTGGCCCTTACTATTATGTTGTGCAATTTATGTTAGGATGAATACATGTAAGTACAAAACAATCATTTGGCAATTTTGCTCTCAAAATGTGAGCTTCTTCTATGTCTTCACTGTAATTATACAAGTCTAATTATTGCAAGGAATATCTCAAGCTTGTTACAGAAAGGTGTGAGAAAGGAAGCTACTTTTTTTGAAAAAAACAAGAAAAAACACAACCTACAAAAACAAACAATCAACCACAACAAAACCCCAACAAAAAACAAAAACAAAAAAAACACCATCACTGACACCCTGAGTGTCTTTCTGCCCTTCTCCAGCATGGGCTCCAGTGCCATCTGGGAAAGGAGCGTGAGAATAAGAGGACACAAGGTATTCTTCTTTTTGCCCGGAACCGCTGGATTTTCTCAAGCGCTCTTGTCTACTGTCCAGGTTGGCCATGCAGGTTGTGCATGACTTAAAGGGTTCCTTGTCATAACAAATTAAATGAGAAGGAGATAGGACTGTTGTCCGTGAAAATGGGAGCTGGAACATCATCCTGAAGTAAATTATATAACGTAATAGAGTCTCATTGGGCTCGTCCTAAAACATCCCCCAAAAAAGATTTGCTTTAGCTACCATCTTTGTGATCAAAGATACAGACATTTCAAAATAATGTACTCTGATAGAGATTCTCTTAGAACTAGAAAAGACGTTTGATCACCTTTGTTTTGTCTTGCTTTAAAACCTGTAAATTTCAGTTTAGGTTTCCATTTCTGCTGTAAGTACAGGGAAAGGAGCATATCTGTTTTTATACTACCACATAAATAAAAGCAGAAAATATGCATTCTTTGATTAAGGAATAACATTCTGTTTATATCAAAATCTCTGGGACTTTGGGAATTGGATTTCAATGGAGAAGAATCTAGTCCCTAATAAACCAAAATCAAGACACATCTTTGTCAGGAATGTTTTATTTAGTGTTTGCAGAAGTGTCGTTATACAGGTGGGAGAGTAGTGTGGTTTTTTTTCATTCCTTGCATCCATCTGCATTTCTTGTTCTTGTGGGAATACAGGAGTTAGAGCAGGAGCTCAAAGGCAAAACAACAAAATATCTGACTGCAAGTAAACATTGCACAGGGAAATATTTTTCTATGAGAATAGTGTTGAAACACTCAGCCCCAAAATATTTGCTGAAGGAAATGTAAAATAAGAAAAGTAATAGCTAAACAAGCAAAGACACTTTGAAAGTAGGGAATGAACCTATGGCATGGGGAAAGTTATAAGGCAAATGAGCAGATCTTCTGCTACTGAAAATCAATGTAAGCCCAAAGTTGGAAAGCTCATGCAGTAATTAAGGAAGTGCAATTCTTTTTCTGGCATATTACCTAAATTCTAGGGACATCACTACATTTTCAAAATGCACTGCTTGAAAAAATGATGCCAGACGGCCTGCACCATTTGATACCCTCCAGAAAATGAGAGACTGCAGCGGCAGCCTAAGGAGAATATGGTAGAGAGGGCAACCCTTTAAGGTATCAAGTAGTGATGAGCTGGGGAAAAAATTACTGGGGAGGGATAGTCTGAAAAAATCTTCCCATCATAGTAGCTTCATCTCTGTACAGCCCACAGTGCTTCACAGTCCCAGGGCTGGTTTCTGTTCCTGAATCATTCTTCAAGGCATTACTAGAGACCCGATTTTTTGTGAGACTCAGTGCAGAGGATTTCATTTGAACCATGCATGTTTATAGAGATCCTTTATTTCATGTTGACTTTAGTTCATAAACACAAAAGACCCAAACTCCCCTTTTTGACAGTCATGTCATTCTAAAGAGGGGAAAATCTATACTTTCTCTCTTGGCTAAAAAATACTATGGGTAATGTGTAAATTTTGAAAAATTAATTGAACTCCACTTCAAATTATACCTATCTGGAAGACCTCCGTTTCTAGACATATTTCCTGCTTTTTGGTGGCATGGAAGGAGAAAACAGAAAGCAATTCCTCAATGTCTAACATATAATTTGTAAACAAGCTAAACTGCTTGTATTTTGTGTTCCTGTTTCATAATTCTTCTGCATTTGTATTCAAAGACAACTCTTCAATGTCTTACCAGGGGTAAAATTTTGTCTTAAATTATTAATAAGGGAAAAACACATATTCCAAAGAAAGGTGTTGGTAATTTACATTACCTCTCCTAAACAGTATAATGAAACTATTTGTTAATAATATTAAAATGAGAACAATTCAACCCAATGATTACTGAAAATGGCCTCAAGCAGAGCTGAAATATTGATTCAGTGGGAAGTTAGGTGTTCTTCATTATTTCATCTTTCAATAGCAGCTAAAAACACTTACTGCTTTGGTAAATTAGCCAGGGTAGGATAAGCACAATCAAAAATCCTGAAAAAATAAACCAAAAAAAACTAACCTGCATTTTACTATTTTGTTATATTAAAAGTGTATTCTTCTGACTAAGAGAAAGAGAAGTCTGAATCAAAAGTGCTAACCTCTAAAGGTCTTTTTTCCAAAGGCAAGCTTGGATTTCTCAGTTGATCTACTTTACAGCAAGCCTGGCAGATGATCTGTTTGCACTGGCAGAAGAACCGGTGGTATTTTTGCTAAATTTGTTTGAGCTATGTCAGAACAACTGGCTCCTTGCTGGCATGCTATTGTCAACAGAAGAGTTCTGCAGAAAGGTGATCCTACTTTTATACTAACAGAATTTTGACATGAAAACTCTGCTTCACTGCACTACAAGTTATATGTACACCTTCTCACTTCAGCTGAGATCTGAATGAGAGTAAAAGCAATCAATAGCTCAGAAGAAAAATAGATTCATAATTTAATGTTCTTCTTACAACTTAGAATACATCTGAAAAAAAAATGTATCTTATCCCATGTGGTTGATTGCTATTTCTCTTGTTTTGTTTTGCTTTTTTAATGTCCAGCTTCAACTGAACCCTTCTAAATTCTTGGTTTGTGTAAATTTCTCAGCCCAAGGGTTGCCCAAGAAAAAATTACTGTGGAGTGAAATAGAGTTTATGTTTCATTAGCTTGCAGGTCTCATATTTCTATTTCAATGCATGTTGTTTTATTATTTATTTTATTATAAGAAAACATCGCACAATTCCCAACCCTGTATGACCTATGCTATTGATTATTTTGTATATCTTCATCCAAGTGCCTCTTACTACCCTTCTGTACAAAGCACACAAGGGGGATTAAAGATATTTTCCATATATCAGCTTCTCCAAAGCCCTCGCGGGAAATTATGGTTGGCCATTTCCAACTACAGTGATTTCTGCCACCCTTTTGTGAATAATGCTGTTCACAAATTTTGCAGAGGCAGAAACAAACAGCCATGATTCCAAGACTGCTTCCATCAGTTTTTTTTAACTAAAACTAAACGCTATAGTTTTTTTGTTTATTAAAAGTTATTAATGTTTTAATGCTTTCTTACGGCATATCCACTCAGTAATTTTCTTGAGAATCCAAGAGATACATGAACACAGACAGGCTATTTACGTGCTCTGTGTTAAATATTGAACATGTTCTTATTTACTTTGTCAGGTTGATGAAACTGTGGCTTTCATCTCTCTGCTAGACAGAAAGCCCTGGTACCCTAACTTGAAAAATATGTTCATCACGAGTGGACAAATAGTGGTTCTCCCTAAATCATTTAGAGTCAGATTCTTACAGAGCCCAGAACTGATGGAGTGAATGTTTGCAATCATCCTCAGATGTCTGTTCTTTTTTGGGAAATGTGTTCTTAAATGGGAAAAAAAAACCAAAAAAACAACCCAAACAAAACAAAGCAGTTGTTTCTTCATCACATTCTGGTGAGGAAATAAAACTGAAGGGCTCTCTGGCATGCTGTATCTAAAAAGCTGAAGAAACGGCCAGCAGCAGCAGATTGATTTCAAAATGTATCTTAAATACTAATTTGTGTCAGGATATTTTATCTCCTCCTTCTTCTGTTCTCCACAATCTTCTTTTCACAGCATGCTCACACAGCAGAAGATAATAATTAAACTACTGTGCATTGTCTGTCACTGACACACATTAGAAAATTATGAAAAAAAGACTGAAGAATAGTCAAAATTAACTTTTAGAAGCTCAGGTTTTTTTCATTAGTTTTACTGTGAATTTAGGTAATTTAAAAGGTGATGTTTTATTAAAGCTGAACAGAGTACTGTAAATTCTCTTCTACAAAGGATTCAGAAGTTTTAAAATTTGTTTTCCTCCCAACTTGCAACAGATTTCTTTTTTCCTGTTAAAAGAAAGTCTGATATTAAAATGCATATATATATATATATTTTTTTTTTTAATCAGTCCACTCTGATCATTTGAAAACAAATTCTTTGTGATGCATTGAAAGAGAGCCAGAAATCCTCAATGGACAAGTTTACCACTTCTGTCCTCTGAATTTCTCAGACTGCAGTATTTTTAACTCAAGTGGACCACTCCAACAGCTAGATGTTGGAAGTCCTAGGATTCCCATCTGAGCCCATAATAACAAATCATGGAAATCCAGAGGGGAAAAGAGAAAAGTCTATTTGAGAAGAGGTGAAATAGGCTAATTGGCTTGTTGAATATCTCTCTAAAAGGGTCTTGTCAACATTTCTTTTCTCTTTCCTACTGAGAGTTTGACCAGGAGACATCATCTGTGTGGGGAAGAGGAGCAGTGTCCTTCCTCCTTGGTGGCAGGTTGCAATACTCTTTTTGCTGATTGGAATGACTGCAGTGTCCCTAGGGTTCATCCCAGTTTTTACCATCCACGGACAGGACCTTTAAGGGATATAACATGTTCACAATGCATGTTTCTAATTGTGGGTGCAATTCAGCAGTCTATAATGAACATATTTCAACAAATTAAATTTCAGTGACAAATGAAATTTTTTGCTCCAGTCTCATCTGCAAATTTCTCCATCTTTTCATACATTGGAATCCACAATAATACTGATTGCTTAAAAGTATGTTTACATAGTTCTCATTGTATGCCACACAAGAATGCATTTAGCAAAGTCTTCACACCTGGAATAATTAAACCAACATTTGAGTATCTCCAAGTACATATTTAGAAAAGATCTGTAAGCAAGGAATCCACTTTTGGTTTCACAAACAGCAAACCAAGGCACAAAAAATAATATGCTCATACATATGTAAATGCTGCAGAAAAATATGGGATTAAATTTAAGTGTGGTCAGAGCTTTCAAAAACTCTGGGTTAGGTTATCAAATAGCTCTTGCAGTTTTGGCATAGTTTCCCATTTCCAAACAAAGAAGAGAAATGTCTCTACAGTCACTTAAGGACATCACACAGTATTCCGTTTAATAATTCTACAGTCCCTTGATATCAGGAGAAAAAGTTGTCATCTAGAACCTCAAAACAAAACAGGACTTTGAAAAGAAATGTTTGAACTATGGGAGTGACAGCACAGTGGATGGTCTTCTTGGCTTCCAGGATGACGGACATTTCCTTGTATTTGGCTCCTAGTACTGAACAAGACAGGGTGAAGATGAAGGGTGAGTATTTTAAGCTGTCCTGGGAAAACACTATGCTTGTACCATTTTTTTTTGAATGAAACAAAATATGCTGTGCTGTAGGAACCTACAATACGGAGTTTGAGTGTAGCACAGTGTATGGACACCCTTTTGAGATGTTATAATACCAGAATGTTAAAAATTTATCTGGGCCTTGATTTCAGTGTGTGAGCACAGAATTGTCTTTTGTTCCTTCTTTTCTCATTTGAAGTATTATAGATAATCACCAAAGAAAATGCCAAACTCTTAGCTCATTGTCTGAATTCATTGTTCCATAATTATATACGAAAACTAAACTCATGGTTAGAGACTGCAGTACTCTGTTATCAGTGCAACCAAACACAGAAGGGAGATTTATAGCATGCCTGGTGTTACAAATTACTTACACATGAAAGGAAGAAGAAATAGCTAATAGTGGGACTAGCTATTAAGTGTACAGCTATTCTTTCATAGCTAGGATCCCATACAGGGCTATCCACCACAGTTCAAAGCCTTCACCCACCAGTGTGTTATTTACTTTCACATTTGTCATGTGTTCATGCTCTTTCTCTCTCCTGAGAAAAGTATGAGCAGTGCATGTTTTGCTTCCACATTTTAATTGCCTTAGGGAAAGAATCTGACACAGACACAAAAACATTTGAATTCATCTTTCTCCAACTGTTCTTGGAAAAGAAACTATCATGTTTATACAATACAGGACAGACTTGGCAACTGTTACATGGATGGTGCCTTCCCACAGATCATACAGTGCCTCAGTCTATTAATGACCTAAACTCTGTTCAGCAGTGCCCTTGGAAAACTTCTGCTGCTGGCAAATGCTGAATCAGAAACACTCCCAAAACAAATCTGGTGTAAATTAACTTAATTATCTTAAGCTTCCAGGAGCCTGGGGATTTGAAACAAAGTATTTATAAAAGCTGAAAAACAAGAAGTGAGTAAAAAATTAGCATATCTTCCCATATGAACAATAAACAAATCTTAATCATTCAAGTCTCATGTACGTATAACTAACAAGGATGTTAATACATATTACAGGCTGAAACAGAGTTATTTACTTCTTACCAGAGTTAATAAAAGGTCCCATGGTCAAGTCCTGGTTCTTTGAAGTCAAGGGGAGTTGTATATAATTCAGTGGTCTGAATTTAGTGTTATCTTTCTGTCTGCACCATCTCATAGTCTTCCATTCAACACTCGTCATTTCCATTGACTTTAGCAAAATAATTTTTCCCTATCTCTTAATAAACCAGGTAGCAATATCTAATAACTCTCCCCATGTCGATGTTGTATGTTTCTTTTGTCTAAGTCTACCTGTGTGCTGTAACTCATTTGCCTCTTTCTATACAGTTGGAGGTGTCTGGAGATCGAAGAGGCTGAACCAAGTTGGACCTTCACTTTACACACAATGGGGACAGACTGTGTGACATTTTTCTAGCCAGCATCGATGCCATGAATGGGAATCATAACTGGCACAGAGCAGGAAAATAAGGAGTTGTATTTCCCTTACTTTTAGTATAACGAGAAGCAGCATAATGGAAAACAGGAGAATCATTTGTGTATCCATCTGGGATGTCCAGCCTAAAGAAGGGCCCCTCAGTTAAGCAAGTGCCTGTCACGTTATGTGATACAATAAAGCTGCTGTGTTTTTTCCTTGTGAAAACACTACATTTACAATATTTTCAAATGTCTCAATATCTGTCTTCCATTAAAACATTTAAGTCCCTGAAAATAAGTAAAAAACCTCCAAGCTTGCAAGATCAAGTTAAAATCTCTCATAACCCCTATGAAATTCTGGGTAAATAGATCCAAATCAAACCAATGCAAAAAAAAAGAAAATTAAATTTTTGAGATTGGGGAAGGAAATTATTAAGGTGAGGTATTTGGAATAAATGTTCCATTCTATTGCTTCACTCCATAACTAGAGTCAGATTAACCTACCAAGAAATAATAACCAGTGGTTTGGGGAATGTTTTCTTGGGCCTGTTGAGCTGTTTGGGGAGTTTTCTGTATTGTGGAGCAGACTAATGGGAGGGTCATCTTTCTATCTAAATGATGTTTCATGGAAGAAAGAGAGGGCTTGGGTATATTTGCATTTTCTGAATTGGCCTCTATCATGCACTTTAATTCTCACTGTATTATTTAACAGTCATGCCCTATCTTTGTGAGTGACAAAGACAATTAGTTGAACAACCATAACAATTCATTACCTTAATTAAGGTGACTATTTAATCTGTCAAAGTCCAAATTTTCTAACAGATATAATTAACATGGTATTTTGCATTCCTTGAATATTCCCAGTATCCCTCCAGCATGAGGTTTCTGACCCAGCCAAAGATGAAGGCTTTTCTGATATCAATGTTTGAATAGCCTCAAAAGTAACCTTAATAACCTATTCCATCCCTCACTGCCCATTCATTAGTCCTGCTTTTATCTCCTATCTTTTATGTCACCTCTTGGAACAATGAGGAAGAAATGATACTATACCCTGGAGAGTAGAGTATTGCTTCCTGCCCACTAGGATGTGTGCATTTCACAGGTATCTATCACATTATTTCTTCTCCTAAAAAGCAAATGACACAGTCATATCATTATTTATTTCTCATTTGTAAAATAACATAAAGTGTCCATGTGCAAGGTCCTGCAGCTGGGTTGTGATGAAGGGATTGAGAGCAGCCCTGCAGGAGAAGGACTTGGCTTTACCTTTAGATGAGAAATTGACCCTGAGCCAGTAACAGATGCTTACTGCCCAGAAAGCCAACCCTACCCTGGGCTGCATGCAAAGAAGTGGCCAGCATGTCCAGGGAGGCGATCTTGACCCTCTTCTCTGCTATTGTGACACCCCGCCTGGATCACTGCCTCCAGTTCTGGGGTCCTCAGCAGACGTAGATCTCTTGGAGTGGGTTCAGTGCAGGGCCACAAACACAGTCAGTGGGCTGGAACACCTCTTTATGAAGACAGGCTGAGAGATCTGGGAGTTTTCAGCCTGGAGAAGAGAAAGTTCTGGGGAGATCCTATTGCAGCCTTTCAACACTTAAAGGGGGCTTGTAGGGAAGATGAAGAGAAACTTTTTACAAAACCTGTTCCAATAGGGCAAAGCAGGTCTTAAACAAAGAAAAGTTTAACTAGATATAAGGAAGAAATTTTTTTACAATGAGAGTGGTGAAACACTGAAATGAGTTGCCCAGCAAGGTGGTAATTATCACATCCCTGAAACATTCAAAATCAGGTTGTACAGGGCTCTGACTAACTTGATCTAGGTGAAAATGTTCCTGCTTATTGCTGGGGCAGAGCTGAACTAGATGATCCTTAAAAGTCCCTTCCAATCCGAACTATTCTATGATAATAAGGTATCATTTTAGCATATTCCTTTGATCCATACACCCAGACCTGCACCTGTAATCAGGATTCAACTCCTGTCTTGACAATTGTGAATATTTACACAAACAAATATGCATGTATTATGTATTTTTGTGTTTGCGTAGTTTATAGCACAGCTGAGGCTGAAGGAGATTTACAAAAAAAAATTTAGGTCTGAAAAATCCAAAGTCAAAATATGTTTCTTTTAAACAAATATGTTATTTCAAGCAAACCCTTGATTTTGTCATTGAAGTACTTTTAGGGAAGTTATATTGAACTCACAGATTATGTCTGCACAGGCATCCTCTTTAACTAGGACCAGAACTCTTACAAAATCATTTTTACTTCCAAAGAGGCTAGCCAGCACCTACCTCACTTATTTGTCCAAACACCTGGCTATACCTTTATTTCAAAACACTCTGAGCTGATGCTCATCCAAAAATTGAAGGTTTTTACAATAAAGTTAAAGAGTTTATATTTGTATAATGCTGCCCATCTTGTAATCTCAAAATGCAGAAAAATATTAATTAAGCCTCAGAAGTTGTTGGAAGATAATGAAGCTATATATATTTCTTCAGTAATTAATCCTTCGTTTATTTCACTCCCAGATGTGCATGGGTCCACTTAAGTTAATATTTCAGACAATAATTTTCCTGCATTCCCATCTTGGATAAGCTCTTTTTAATCTATGAAAATGCATCAGTTAGTATGGAACTGCACAAGAGATACATTAACAGTAGAGGGAAAGTTTTCCTCCTTACACAAAGATGATTTCCCATCCACCACCTTCCCAGCCACCATTTCAGTCGCTCAGTATAAATCCTTTTACTTTTTCTATATTGGTTAGTAATTTGCCTGTCCTTCATCTTTGGTGTCTAATGAAAGAAAATATTTTATTCACAGCAATGAAGAAACTGAGAAAATAATAATCCTTATATGAGCTAGTCCAGCCCACATTTCACCCAGAAGGTTTTTGCCAGGAGTTCCCGATCCAAAGCATGTGCATGTGCAAATATGTGCATGTCAGTCTGCAATCTACTGAAAGTCCAATTCTCTCTTCTTTGAAAGTGTAATAGTAGTCATTTGGTAATATTCCTTAAATGATTTAGGAATGCTTAAAAATACTTCAATGATTGTACAAGGATGATTAAGTAAGAGCTGACAAGGAACACACAGCAAAAACAGGTCAAATGTCCAGTCCAAAGGGGAAGAAACAAGAACAAAATATTTGGAATTGTTCAACTCCACGACAAAGTCCCTGGTCTTCTCAAGAGCAGAGTTTGAAATATTTGGATCTATGTAATAGACATAAACCATCTCCTGGTTTCATAACTGGTTTTAGGGAATCTCATTTGACTTTATTTTTGTTTTGTAGACCTAAGCCAGATTTTCTCAATTTGAGTAAAAAATTTGACTTAACTGTCTTCACTGGCATTCCTCCAAAAGGGTATTGAAAGGACATCAGCAAAATATTTAGCAATATCAAAGAACTTCCAGGTCACCTCTACAATGTCAATTTATGCCAATTCACCCTGAAACACTGCATAATACAGCATTTCTTTCCTCTGCTCAGAGTCAGCTAGGAGATAAGAGATTGGCTGGGATAGTGAAGGTGATTCTTGAGCTGATTGATAGAGATCAGAGAGGCTTAGTTCAGGGACTACAGCCAGGTTTAAGTGACAGAAGTGCTCTCAAATTTATCCACTCAACAGAATCCTTTAAAGGACTGTAATTGTTTTGCTTTATAGACAGTAGAAAACTTATATCTAAGCTTGTGTAGGTCTTCCTATTGTCTCTGATTAATACATTGGGATTTTGAACATAAGAAAAAAAATTAATTCAGTTTTTACACAAGTAAGTCTAAGATGCTGAAGGACAATGGAATCAGATGCTACCATAAGAGAACAGCAAAAGGAACTAAACTTTGGAACCCAAGTATCTTATTTTAATAAGGACCAATAGTAGGGCAATGTTTAAAATTTAGAACATAGAGAAATAAAAGCAGGAGTATTTCACTGTCATTTAGCAGGGAACAGAACAAATTAAAACAGTTATTTATTAGTTTTCTTTTATGCAGAAGGGCTGAGTTTTAGGGATAGTTCAGATTGAAATGGATTGAAGAAGGAGGAAAGCCATAAAGTTGTTATGGGAAGAAATTACACACTACCAGTGCTAGGAGACAAAGGAAGGCTGAGGTACCTTTGCAGATACTCAACTTTAGAGACAACTGTTTTGCAAGTCTCACTTCATTTGTGCAGATAAAGAGATTGCTGAGTTGCTTTTTCCACTTTGTCTTGCTTTAGAATTTTATTCTTTTACTGTGATGGACATAAGGGTATAACTTATCTGCAAAGGCAAACACAAGGATGGCACATATTTTGGAATCAGCTAGTAAGCACCATCTGAGAAAAGGCAGGTTGGGGGCATGTATGTGTTAGTGCCACACCAGTGAAAATCCCATTGTGTTAAGAGAGGGATCTGCTTCAACCCAGGATCTCTCGGTGATGCATTTAGTGATACAGTCTGTGCCTGTGATGTGCTTTTCAGCTTTGTGAGCCCCTCAGTTGTGTGATGACAATTCATCCTTGAAATCTTGACTTGGATGAGTCATTCAGTTCTTTCTCTTCATTTAAATGTACAGAACAAGGCACATTCTTTCTTCATGTCCATTGCCCTCTGGGTTTGTTCTGCCTCATGCACACTGACAATCTTCTTTATGTCTTTATCTAAAGCCTCCGTCCAGCACATCAGAGCTCACTGCAGGGAAGAAAGAAGGCCTTGCATATGCATATATCCCACTGACTCACAGATTTTCTTCTTTTTATGGGTCATTATAGATTTTCCTCTCTCACACAGATCTGGTGTGTGGTCTCCTTTCCAGTAACCCATCCCCACCCACAAGTTACCACAGCTTTTCCAGATATGTCCTTGCCTGGTGGAACAGAGGTTTCCTAGGGACCTGCTGTCCCCTCCTGTTCCTGGGCACACAGTACAAGTAAGCTGTGCTGAGGCCTCTGAGCAGGTCCTTGGCCATCCTCGGAACAGGGCACTGGAGTGTGTGTCCTGTTGGCCTGCAGGCCAGCAGTAGGAACAGCTCCCCCCAAAACTCCATTCAGCAGCTGTGTGAGAAGAGCAGAGTATCCAAAGGCATTGAGTTCAGATTTGTGATATAGTTGGTCTAATGTCCAGGAAATAGACTATGGCTCTGTCCATTTTGAGTTAAAATTCAAACATGTGTTACAGGAACCCATAAACATAAATAAATAGAAATTCCAGGGTATTTTCCTATTCTAGTAAAAATAGGTAAATACATTAGGTCAGCAAACACCTGCCCTTACCAAACAGGAATATAAAAGATCACAGCTGATTATTGCTGAAATACCTTAGAATTTACAGTATTTTTTCTTTTAACTTTCACCTCACAGGGAACCTCACACACTCTTTAAGTGGTTCCCTTTTGTTCTAGGATAATTTCAGAAGTACACATGAGCTGGCATCATACTATTTTGTAATTGCTGCAATTCATTTTTCCAGTCTGCTTGGGCCTTACTGACAAGACAAGCTGTTTTATTTCTTTCCTCTTTGAGGATATCATAACATGAGGAGAAAAACACCAGGCATAATGAGACAGAATTATGTTATAAATCCTCAGAGGGAAATATATTTTCTCAAAATTCTTGGCACAGGACTTTGCAGAATGACCTAGTTGGTAAGCGGCAAGAAACAAAAAGTTAAGTAGCATAGTATAAACAAAATCCTGCCCTAAGGAACATTAAACTGAAAAAAAAAAAAAAAAAACACCAAAAAAACCCTGCAATTATCACTTAGGCATTATCCCCTTCATATTTCTCCTGTCTTTCATGCGGATATCTTTAAATTATGGAATGTCTGATTTCATTTTCCAGAGATTGGTGTAGGAGTCAACTCTCTTTTTTGGCTTACTTCAGATTTGTATACTCCTCACACATGACAGTCCTAATCTAGAACCAGCCTTCCCAAAATATATTTAATTTCCAAACCCCAGCATGGCAATAATAACTTCTCATGAAGTCTAAAAAAATTTACTTTTCAGTAAATAATATAAATACCTCCAGTCATGTAGTTGTATCCCAAATAAAAAAAGGTATTTTCATTATACCAACTGACACAAATTTATTGCTAAATTTTAATTTGGCTTCTGCAATAAGACCTAAAATGATATAAAATGTGCATAAAATGATCTTACATGAATATTCCGCAGGCTGCTTGAAATGCATTTTTTAAATGTCTCTTAAAATAAAAAGTGTATTTGGGTGAATTAATCAATAGCAATAGAATAGTGGGGGAAATGCAAACATTTCTCCTATTTCTGTTTTAAATACCTTTTCAAAATGAAAGATATCAGGACTTCCCTCACCACTATCTGTAAAGGTCAGTTAGAAAAAGGAATCAAATTTAAGCTGATGAAAAATTGAAGATAATAAAGGTTACCTCCTGCTAAGCACTCAGGAAAAGCTCAGAGATGTAGCTTGTCCAATATTCCTGTTGGAGGAATTCTACTCCTGATAAAAGCAGGGGCAAACCTAATGATTTGAGTAACACAAGGGCAAAAACATGAGTTATTAAAAAACCTCAAGTATTCATAGGGGAGATGGCCAACAAGAAAAAGACTTCCACATGTCAGACAGGTGGTGGGACTCTTAGGGCTGTCCTGTGCCAGGAGTTGGACTTTAAAAATCCTTATGGGTCCCTTGAAAGACAGGATAATCTGTGATTCTACTTGTTTGTATAGAACAAATAAGATTCTATTTGTTTATGTGGAACAAATTGATTGCCACATTCTTTCCCACAGCTTTACTGTTGGTCTTGGGTTAGATGGATCCTACCCTTAGATGGTGCAGGGATGTCTCCTGCTCAGTAGCCAACACAAGAGATGTTATTCAAATTTGTGGATTTTACTGTGCATGTGAATTATCTAAAAATACAAAGGACTTATGGCATATGTGCTCCACTTTGATCTGAGAAGTAGAATGACTGTGATTAATAGAGACACCAGTGAATGCATTTCTAGCAAAGTTAACACTTATTCTTTTGTCTTAAGTCTGAGGATGAAAAAATCAGTTTTGTCTTACAGAATTTATAATACAAAATAACTTCCAGAGAGGGAGGGTAATTTCTAATTCCATGAATTTCTGTAAGTTTCTAACTCAATTTTAGATAAACTTCATTCTCATGAAACTGATTACCTTTGAACTGCTGGAGGTCAAGAAGGTCCATGGCAGAATTAAGATTTGATAATGACTCAATGAGGTGACATTCAGTCAAAAATCATTTGTCCTTTTTCAAAAATTAATATTGTTCCTGAGGTCTGTAAAATCAAAAATAGAGAAAAAAAACCACAGACATAGAACCATGCCAGGGAAGCAAAGAAAAGCAGAGCATTTTCTCTAGAACCTGAGTCTAGAGCTTTTCAAAAGCTCAGGTTTGTGTCTCAGAGGTGTCAGGAAAAAAAAATGTCTCATCCTCAGAAGGCACCATTTAGAACTGACTGCAACACAGAAGCCTCTGTTTTGAGTGAAACTCAAACAGAAACCTCCTTGGAAATGCCAGTCAGGGGAAGTTGCTCTATAACCAATTTTTACTCTGTCTTTTCCATTTGCTGGCAGGTTTAGATATTCTTACATATTAGTTTATGGCCTAATAAATCCAATTTCTTAAGTGATAGCAACCTGTCTCTATCTTCTCTGGCGAAGTCACTATAAGAAAAAGACTGAAGCAAATCTTTATCACCTTTCACATTTATCACATTTCACGCTTTAATTATAAGCATTTTGGTCACCCTCCACCTGGAGTAATCTTTAAAGGCTTTTCTTGATTTGAGAATGGTTCAGCAGAGGACAGTTACCACCTACTGCCACTGTAAAAGTCCAGCACGCATCTGTCTTTTGAAAACTGGAGGATATCTGTAACTTACCTAGTGGTAAGGATAGAGAGGTACCAGAAAATACCATCAGAAGCATTTGTGGAGTCTTTGCCATATACGTCTTTAAAAACATGCAAATGCCTGGTATAAATGACCCTACTTTGGGCAAAGAATTGGCTCAATGCTATCTCTCCCAGGATGCTGTTCCTTCACATTTCTCCTTATCAGACATTCTGAAAGATCAGCACACATCTGTATACACATCCTCCTTCAGAATACTTTTCTCTGTGTGACTTATGTAGCAAAAGCCAGTCTAAAATGCTGAAATAAGAAAATAGTACATAAGCTGTTTATCATTTAGCTTACTCAAACCTCCAAGATACAAATAGGATAAAAGACCCATGGATAATTAACCTTCAGGAAAGCATAAAAAAGGCCAAGGGCAACATCAGTGAAAATACACAGGATTCTTAACTCCTCCAGGTCAATATCTATCTTTCTACAGCTCTCTCAAGCTTCATTAAGAGGATGAAAGACATGATGCAATATTTAGAGGAGACCTGATTCTGTAAAATATCCTATTGTCTCTCTAGCTTAGTCTTATCACCTCATACTCAATTATTAAAAATAAGAAATCCTGTGAGTGAACTCCTCCCTCCCATATGCATATTGTTTTCACAAAGCTTTCCCATAATCTCTGAACTCTTTTGGTGTTAGCCCCATGACAGATAACCAGCTTCCACAGAGATTTCTTCTCAGCTAAGATCATAGAGCTTAAGTTTGTCATATCCTACATAACTAAGCCTTCCAGCTAAAGTATATTTATAAAGCTTGAGACAAACTAGATTCTTTTTTGTATTGTCAACAAATTCATTAAACATGATCATCTATCTATTTCTTTCACAGGGTAAGGCTGGGGAGTCTCAGAATGTACTTTATCCTTTCGTATAATCATACTATCTTTCTAGCATTAGTGAGGGATTTTTTATTTTATATATAGCTTTAAAAAATGCTAAAACATCTTGATAAAGAGCAATAAGTAAATAAAGAAAATCCAGAAAGAGGCTACAAAATAGAGGGTAAAGTGAAAGGTCAAGTTCAGGAAGAACAGAAAAAGGGAAATTTTGTAAAGTCTCTGTCTTGGAAGCAAGAGATTTTAGTTCTATTTCTTGTCTCTACTGCTGGCCAGCTATGTGTGTTAGAAATCTCAGCTGGCTCTTCCCTTGCCTCAGTGTAGACCCCAGCATCACACTGCCCACGTTCTGAGTCAATAATGGCTGCTCCCTGCTAAGTGGAATACAAAATTCCATCCTATCAAGTCACTAGCATTCACTAGGACAGAACCCAGTTGCAAAATCCAAGGTTGGCTTGTCCTACAGCATCCCTCTATTAATTTTTCTGAGTCTATCTGAGCTTCTGGCAATTATCAGTTCATGCTGCCCTACACATAGGGTTACTTGGAAATTTGTTATCTGGGCTGTTTTTTTGATCTCAGTGTCTTGGAAAAGGTGCAGCTATGGACCTCCTTATATAGATATTTACAGCCTTATACAGATATTTATCCTTATCTAGATCTTTACAGATATTTATTATATAAATATTTACTTGTGTGGGAGCTAGATAGGAGAGCCCACATTGCAATGACCAGAGATCCAGCCAACAGCTCATTGTTCAGTTCATTGTAAAGCTGGCATCTACTTGGTGATCACAGATACACCAGCCAGGGAAAATACCTATCACTTCCACAACTTTGGAAGGAGTCTATCACCCAACATACCATCCTATCTTTGAACTGTTTTCCCAGTAGTCAGGCAGATCATAAAGCTCCAGAGCATCATATCTAAAATAAAACCTGTATGCTTTTTTTTTCCTTCTCAGTCTCCCCAGTCAGTTTAAAGTATAATAATCCATTTACAATGTATGGTTGGCATTTACTTATTGTGTGTTTGGAATAATTTCTTTATCAGGTTTGTGAAGAGGCAGAAAATCCAACCAGCCTTCATGAGTCTTGCACATGAGCAGGAATATGGCATTTTTCTCTTCTCTAATGTTATTTTCAGTGAAGCACTGACTAAATCTATTTATGTATGCCCACAAATGTCCATCAATCTCGTTACAATAAAACCCTGTTAAAACTCGCAATTTTGTTCTTTGTCTATAAACATTTTTTCCTCTTTCAAATATAATTTCAATATATCAAACACCATCTTTTTATAGCCTTTTTAAATAGCTAACCCAGGATTGTCTTGCTCTTTTCACACGGGTAATATAACAAATAGTTTTGCTTTAGCAAATCTGTATATTTTTTTTAAAGCAACCTTAGACAAATAATATTATATAAATTATTTTTCCTTATTGCTCTTGCAGAACCTTAATAACTGCTTCCCCTTTTAACACCTTTTGCAATCTGAAAAATAGACCTTCTAAAAATGACATATTTTCCCCAGGTGAAAATGTGCTTTTCCTTCCTCTGAAATCATAAATAACAATGTGAAAAAGACTAATTTTTTTTTCCACAACAAATTTGAAGGTCATCTTGTTTAAAAGTTGAAATAGATTGAAGCTGAGGACAGGGGAAAAAAAAAAAAGGTGACTATTTCACCATATGAAAAAAAATTACGGTCACAGCCTGTACATAAATTAGGGTAATCTGACCCACTGTGAGGTAATAACACAGGTCAAAATTTTTCCGCAATCACCTCGGGTATAAATCTGATTAATCTCACTCAAGCTAGAACATAACTTTTGGGAAGTTATACACTATGACCCACTGCATAATACTCCAAGTGCAAGATCTTTAGGGCAAAGACCTCCCATTGCTCAATCAGTGCTTAGTGCCACCAAATCTTGGATAATGTCAAACTTTCCTTGACATTAGGACACAGCCTGTTTCATACTCAGATTTAAGTAACCTTATATTTTCTGTCAGACTTTTTCAACTATGTCTTCTTATTCAGAATTCACTGGTGGTGTATATCCAGAATGGACCTGTCTCCAATATAAGGATACAAAACCACCTTGGCTTTGGTGAACTCTTGGGTAATTCACCACACTGGAAGGGAAAATATTATACCATTAACTGTCCAACCATAATGTTCTTCAGCCACCTTGAACAAGCCATTTTATCTTAATAAAACTGGACATTACCATGGCACATTTCAGCCTTCTTATGAAAAGTGTCATTAACTGGGATTTTCCCCAGATTCCATGATATTACATCTGTATAACTTTTATAATTACTTCAACATTCAACTAAGCTCCCTTTCATTTTCCTGCCTTCAATATGATTTGGGAAGAACGTATAGAAAAATAAATTTGAAAACTCTCTGGTATGATGGACAGTGATTAAAAATTAGGGCCTGCATTTATAAGCATGTCTGCAAGTGTAATAGACATTCATTAGACCTTTGTGACTGCAGTTTGAAAGTTTTTGAATAGACCAGAAAGGTTTATTTGAGCCAAAATGCTATTTCAAGTTGAGTAAAGATATTACTGACTCTTCTGAACCCAAGAAACAGCTATATTCTTAAAATGAGGTCAGAAATATAAAGCAATGATTATTTAATTGAAACTTATTCAGAATTATAGTATTTTTTCTACTTGAAAGCTTTTTTTTTGTAAGATTTACCTAGATCTAATTTTAAATTTTTTGTTCTAGATTTTTGACCCTCAGTTGTTTTCCAGGTTTTATTTGCTGAGAGACATTAAATATACGGTTTTTTGTTCCGCTTGTTTTCAGTTTGGTCAGTGAATTTAAATTTTGGAAATTTTCATAGTGCTAGCTAAACACCAGTTGCATTTAAGGTTTATGTGTTTCTCTTTGTGGCAAGGGCAATAGGGAGCTGGAAAGTATTCTGGTTTTGTCAACATGCTTTCTAAATGCAGCTCACGGGGAGCTAATTCACCTTGTGCATGAAACAGGTGGCTCACATCAATTTTTTGGGAACCTGTTGTGTAAGGATTGCATACAGTGATTTCAGTTGCAATTGTTCGTGTGCTACAACACAGAAGCAGAAGGCCATGGGAGCCATAAAATCTATGTCCTGCAGGATAGAATTATCAACACTGCAGGAACTTTTTCTAACTCAGAGGAATGCATTCTGCAGGAAAGAAGATACATATTTTAAGTCCAAATATATGTATGTGTAGGTTAGATTTATATAATTAGGCTCCATGTTTATAATTTTCATACTGAGCAAATACATGTTTAATTCTGCTGGTAACATTAAAACACAGGTTAGAATTTTCTTGCACTGAAATAATATAATCTTCATAAATTAAGTCTTAATGTCATACAATTAAAAGCAAAGCATAATAATCTAAAATTCTCTCCTATTCAATGAGTCTTTAAAGTGATTACAGGTTTCTTATCCAATATATTGACCATGCCCACTGCATGACACTAACATATTAGCCAAAGAACATTTATTATAGCTTTTTACAGACCCATGCAACTTTGATTTAAAGTCATGCATTCTAATATGTTTTGACAAGTAAATTGCTTGCCTTTTTTCCTTGATAGCCAACCATATAAATAATGCATGCATAGTAATAGCTAGAGCAATAATGTAAAAGTCAAGTAAGGAGACACATGCAGCATGTTAATGATAAAGGTGCTCTACCCATTTCAAACAGAAAGGAAAAATAAACAGCTGTAAAATATATGAAAGAGTGGAGTCCAATCCTTAAAAAAACAGTTTTTAAATGACCATGGTAAGTTCTAATGGATACTAGAAGACCATTTAAGTCCATCATAAACAAAAACATTTTGGGAACCTGAAATCCTTTCTCTTCTCAAGGGGGGGATTGATTCAGCATGCAGAAGCACTTCACCAAATATCTTCCCCACAGGAAAATTCATGGTTTGACTAGGCATGGAGGCTAACAGGAAGCTCTCTAGTTTCCATCTGAAGACCTAAACAGAAAGAGACATCAATAATTTGCCAAATCTTATTGGTTAGGTGAGAGATCAAATAGGTTAGGTGACCAACTCTGAGAATTGTATGAGAATAAAATTATTTTTAATGTACAAAACTTTTATTTTTGTGGTCTGTCATCCCTCTTTAAAAATAACCTCTTACATTTGTACTGGGGGAATGAAATATTGCAAGCCTTTCAGAAGAGCTTGGACATTTTCTGACAAACTCCTTTTTCCATACCTTAGGGGTTTGACCACAGAGTCATTGTGAATTATTTAGACTTTAATGATTGCTACAACCAAGTTAGACAAGCACTGCCAATTCAGCCCTTTTCTGTAGATGACAAATCAGTTGCAAGCCTGGCCTGATTTTTTTGTAGCTGTTACTCACGAGATGTTCACTGAGTAATACAGTCAAATTTTAAAGTATCTCCTTTGGCATGATCATGTTCATGGCTAGAAACAACCTTACATTGTTACTTCCTGAGAGCTATGGCACCTGCTGGAAAAGCATAGAAATAATTATATACTGTCATAAGCATTTAGAGGATTTTTTTCTTTCAATTTTTTTAACATAGTGAAATATAATTTGGTGAACATTTGTATGCTTTTCACAGAGAACTGATATATTTTAACAGGTCATTTTCCTAAAAAGTAGTCAAAACAGAGAAGACCCCAATTTAAGATACTGTAAATCTTCAGTGTTCAAGCAAGATCCTCTACCTGAGTTTTCAATTCTCAGAAAACACAAGCAGTAAAGGAATTCAGCCAATGGCTCTTAGTTTTACTGGGGGGGTTATGTAATTTGATCCATTTAGTTGAAGTTTGTTGCTATCAGATTTTATTTCAGCCATGGGAATACAATTCACATTGAAAAGGTAAGTTTTCTGCTCATTTTTAAAAAATATTTGATATTTTTTTCTTCCTCTCTGGAAAGTCTTGGACTAAATCATTTGTATAAAACCAATGTTCTATCATTCAAACTGTAAGATGTGTTTTTTATTATAGGAATTTTGGTGCCCATTCTTCCCATAATTGGTTCTTTTTAATAAAGGAATATAAAAGAATGTGGTTTAAAATGCAATTATTATTTAAATAACACAACAGATGCAGAGACATTGTCTTTTGTTTTATATTTTTAGTAGCTGCCAGGACTCATTTCTGATCAGTTTATCAGCATGTCATTTAAATGCTCATATTTTCTCAGACAAACTCTATGATTAGCCACTTAAATACCCTCATTTAATTCTTTTAAACAATTGCTATAAAGAGAAAGTCTTTGCTATTTCAGCAAGCGATTTGAACATGAATTATGCAATATGGGTGCTGCAGCTATAAGTAATAGGAAAGAACGGATAGGAATGCTTAAAATATATAATTTTATTGAAATCATGTTGAAGCACACATACAGCACATTATTCATAATAATGATATTTTAACAGAAAGAATGTTTGTGCATTGCAAATATAACCTATCCTTCTTCCTGTCCATTTCTCCCTCCAAAGGACAAGGAGCAGGGTGGAAGTAAGATGAAAAGGCTCTAACCTGGAGTAGTCTCACATGAACATAAAGTGTGGTACCAAAGTGAAAGAACAAAAGACTATGTGATTGCTTTAAGAATTAAATATCAGAGTTTGATAAATATCACAAATGTTCTTTCTGAAAATATTTGCTGCCTTCTGACAATCTCTTACAACAAGTGGCCTTGTGTGAGTGTATTTTCATGCTGTTCCTCTTTGGATTCTCCCGAAAAGTTAATTTTAACATAGTCTACTCTGCAGGTATTTTCAATTCATATTTATATTATTAGAGTATCCTGTAGGCTATGTCTACAGCAGCAACTTTCTCAACCTAAATTTTGACTCGCTAACTACAGAATAAACTAAATTGATTGGACAGACTCACTGTTTTTCTGCTGTGGCAACATCAAGGGGCCACTTACACTGTTATCATTACATTGTCTAATGAGGAAGAAACATTTTTGCTGAACATAATCAACAGTAGATCTCACCACACAGCCATCTCAGATTAACAAGGTTTCTGGTTAGGGTTATAGAGAAAACTATAAAAGTGAGCTCCTAACACACTGCTGTTTAGTAAGTAAGATTTCCTCTTCGTCTAGCATTAAGATTGTACATATGTTTTTATGAATGAGAATTTATTTTTGCAGTGAAGGAAAATTTGCATATTGTCTGTTTCTCAGATATGTGACTGAAGAAAGCGCAGAGTTTTGAAAGGGAAATTTTGTCTTTAGAGAAAAAACTTGTAACTTGAAAAGTGCATTTTCTTTTTTTTTTTTTGCAGAGGCTTCTTGACTGACACCAGAACTGAACGTACCTTCAAACTTTTTGCCTTTTCTAATTAAGTTCGAATTAAAAAGACAAAGGGAAGATCAAAGTTTTTAACAGTCTTAATAGTGAAGACATTTCAAATTTTGTGACGTGGACCTTAAGTGGCCAATAGCAAAATATTTGAGATAATATTTCTAAAAAGAGAAGAATTTGCAGTAAGATGAGAAACAGGTGCTGAATTCTCTTAGAACTGAGGGCTGTAGCTGGATCAGAAGTTACTGGGAATAACCCAGACCTTAGAAGTACTGGACTCTGAACCAATGGAAAAGTTCAGATTTTAGAAGTATCAAAATACCTGTCAGCCAAACCTGCGTACTGTTAAGGTCAATCAAACAACAACAACAACAACAATAATAAAAATCCATTTTCTTACCATTAGGCATATAATAGCTGAGATCAACTGAATTTAATTTAACTGATGTTTCTGATAACAATTATTTAACATTCTAAAGGTCTAAAGAACATATGTGAAACAAATTGGCCAGAAAATGAAAATTGCAGCATGGTCAAAAAAGGTTTTATTTTGATTACAACCCAGTGAATGCAAATACTCTTTGTAAAGTAGCAAAGCCCTTAGGAAATGTTTAAGAAGCCCCCTGTTACTTGGCAAATTATCAGGTAAAAGATAAAAAAAAGAAAAAGAAAACAAACTGAATAGGCATAAGAGGAACAAAATTTCCATATCAATTTGCTGAAGTAATGGGAGATCAAACTGAGCTTAGTGTACCAGGGAAGAGGAACATAGTCTATGTTTTGGGTAACATCTGTGGAGAAAGAAAAATAATGGAGAAAAGTATTTTTCGTTATGGAAAGCACAGAGCCCACTAAAGCACACGCATTGGTTGCTGCATTTTAGCACTGTGCAAAAACTGTGCTACTTGTGTTAGTCAGAGCCTGTTCAGAACCTAAAATTGTTACAGGCATGTGACAATGGATCCAAGCAAGTCCTGCCAGATTACTTTTTGCCAAAATTATTTTCTCAGTACAGTATCATTATGGGTTTTTTGAGGTTTTTTTGAGAATTACTGATTGCATAATGAAAGGGAAAAAAAAAAAAAAAACAAACCCAAAACAATTATTAACTTCATTGAATTTGACATTATAGTTGTCATTTCCACTAAGACTTTCAGTATAAGGTTAAGCAAAGGTTTAGGACTGTGGCTTAGACATACATGCCTCTGCAAAATCTCAGCCAAATAAAATTGACAGCTGATTCTGGGGTGTAAAGAAAGCAGAAATGACACACTTGATACATTTCTGAAGGGCATAGAATTTGTGGGGACAGTTTGGCCTTGTCTTAAAAGAAAGGCAGACAGAGAATTTGCAGTGTCCTTCTAGAGCAGGCAGAATATCCTTAAAACTACTACAAGGGGGAGCCCATTCTGACGGCAGCAGCACGGCTTCATTTAAGGTTGTCTGCCTTGGGGGAAATAAGGACATGAGTCAAGCCCACCAGGAACAGAGCCACTGCTACTGAGAAATCTAAGGGTTTCAGTGGTAGAGCTCATACAACTAAGTTACTCCTCTGGAATGAACTTTGTGGTGCAGCAGGATGAGAAAAGCCACCCAGGCATGTCATGGAGGTCACTCAAGAAAGCTGTTTGCCCAACGAGGAGAGCTGTGGGATCTTTCTTTAAAGCTGGCACAAAATGTTATGAAAGCTTTAACTAAGCTCCCTCCTTATGAGCTAGCAAAATATTAAAATGTAAACATCTACAAAAAGTCCTTACATTAACCCACATGCTAAAATACTCATTTCAAGTATTACTATGATTGCCTATTACAAAAACTCTCCCTGTCTTATCCTCAAGGATTTGAATAGGAACTGTTTTAGCAGAATTTTTTTGTTGTGAAAATCTGGCAGCAGGTGAACTCTTTTGATGTTCTGATAATTGTTAAGCTACAACACAGCTGAAGCCAACATGTTGTTTTGAGAATGGTAATGTGTAATTCTGTGCCATTGATTGTTTATAATTTCAATTGGTAAACTGATAGTGCTCAGCTGGGATAGCCCATTGAGCAGTTTCTAAAAGGTAGATCTTGCACTGAAACACTAAAAACCCAACAAGGGTACTAAGAACTATTTGCAATAATAATTATTATTAATAATAATGAATAATTATTATTATTACTTAATAGGTATATTTAATCTTCAGTAACTTTTAAAAGAATCCAAACACTAAACATCACAGGAAAAGAAGCACTGCTTCTAACTCCTCAAAACCCAGAGCAATGATTTAAAAAAACTTTAAAAAAACAAGCCAGGTGGCATTCTATGCACTTGTAAACTTTGATTGAAGATCAGAGTCTTTGTGTTTAATTTCTTATTATTTGTCTTTCAGAGGCAATATAATCTGTGCTGGCATCTGTTTCATTTGACAACTTAATGTAGTCTCCATAGACTTCAACAATGCTTTGTGGAGATTTGACAGTGTGGGTGTCATCCCCAATGACAGGCACAGCCATTGCTGAGTCTGCATTTTGACATTTAAGTGGGCTCAACTGAGAATAGATACCTAAGATATTTATTTTCATTCACATTCTGTTTTGACATTGTATCATTTTAGTAGGTCCAAATTCTTCCCTAAGTAGGTTATTCCCAGCTGGGGAGAAAAAGTTCTTTGAGTTGGATGTGAAATTAAATGTCTATTGGAGAAAATATAACTAGCACTTCAAAAATGAAGAAGCATGAGAAGATGAACATTTTCTGGTAAAATGAAGTTTCCCTTTAACATGGAGAATGTGCAACACGTCATAAAGGACATATGGGGTTTTATTTTGCTTTAGCATTTGTGCATACAAGGAAAGACAGCTGAAATAAATGACATTCTTAGAATTAAAAATAAATTGTGATGTTAGAAATGGAGTCCATCATGCCAAAGGCAACATTCATTATTATACAGATGATTAGCATATGCCATTATCTTTCCATGCATATCTTTAGGTGTAAATGCCCTTTATCTCTTTAAAAGTTCATATGCACACCTATCTCTCTGTATGCATACACTATAATACACCACAGGTTCATAAAGAACTTTGTTAAGAGTAATTATGAATTCAAATCCTTTTTTTCTCTGAAAAATGAAAGAAATCATAAATATTCAATGTAGGAAGAGCATACAGGAGCCTCATTGTATGAACATGTATGGGCTTAGATTAATATTAATTGTGACTCTTCCAAATAAAAGGTCCATCTGCTTCAGAGTCTAGATCTCAGAATGCACCTATCTGTGCTAATTTTCACCAGAAAGTTCTTTTTTTGTCTGCAGGCATAAATACCAGGTTTGGTCAGTTGCTGTACAGAAATAACACCATGAAAATGTTGTTTGCCAACATAAGGGAAGCATTCAATCTTCTATGGATGAGCAAAGCATTTTTAAGATACAAGTTATAATGAATAATATATTTCTATGTATAAATACAGGTGTATTTGTATGTGGGGAATACATTTAAAAATAAGTTTATATTTTATGTATACCTGTATATATTCTTTATGCCTGACTAAAAATCTTAAGTTACTATTACTTACTCCTTGGTGCTTTCCCAAACAATGAAACATCTGGGGTGGGAGGGGAAGAAACAGAGAAAGATAATGTAAAAATTACAGACTAATTATCTCAAGAAGAAAATCTACCGAAGTCCATTATATCAGCAATTTCTTTGGGGTTTACTTAGCAAAATTTTACAGTTCAAATCACTGAAAGGGGTAGTGAGAACTGATTCTACTAATTCTTCAATATTTCACATATTGGCATCAGTTTCTCTTGCCAGCAATTACTTCTCATCACAGGAATAGGATCACCACTGTAATTACATGATGTATGGTTCAGTGAAAGCTATTTGACCTCCCTGAAAATTCTATCAGCTCAAAGTCCATGCAGACCAGCAAGTAATCTTCCAAAAAATGTGCCCTATGTAAATCAACACCTGTTAGATCTGTGTCTGATATTAGTATTACAACAACATCATCTACTGGAAGTACTCAGAGAATATAATAAAGTATCTGTTGCTTCTGGAGATTCAGACCAGGGAAACTTCTAATTTTCTATGCTACTCTGTTGACAGAAAAGGGAAAGATGCCAGTAAGAATCCCAAGTCAACAGAGGAATTTTACTACATGCAGAAATGAATCATATTTCTAATAATAAGAAAGAGAGATCTTTTTTCAGCTTTTTGTCCCTGACACTTGTTACCTAGAACTGCAGCTAGAAGTGTTCTGTGCTTTAGAGAGTATCTTAAAGGGGAACTGAAGTAATGGCTGATCAATACTAAATATCAAGTACATTGGTTCTGATTACTTTATTCCTTTGTAACACTCAGCTATATGGGGAAAAACAAACACAAATAAACAAAATTCTAAATTTCCATGTGGTTTTCAAACATATCTTCTAGATGTTGAAGGGCCTTAATGTGAAATACTAACATACCACAAAAAAAAAGGGTTATATTTATCATGTCTGTTGATGTACTGACATATGATAAGCTCTTGATTTCAAGAGACGTGCTAGAAACTGCTAGAAAACTCATGGCCATGCATTTTGGGAAGCAAACAAAGAATCCTTAATATTTTTTTTTTTTTTTTTTTTTGTAGCTTGGATGGTCCCTTTTTGAGAGAAAAGCACAGATTGATGGCAGGGCAAGGACAGTGGCTCATTCCAGACAGTACCACCCACAGGTCTGCAAACCATTCTCTTTATAGAATTATTCCTTGGTTTCACAGGTGTGGAGCCTCTGCAGGCAATGCCTGCACCAGGCAGAACATGAAGTAGCAACGAGCTCCCAGACTACGTTGTTATCTGAGGAAAAGTCCTCAGGTAAGAGGTTTCTTATCCTGCCCATAGACCAGTGATTAATATGCAGTCTCACACTCCCAGTGCCTTGCATGACATCTGCAAAATTTTAAAAAATGAATCAAAAATTGTGGAAGAGGAAAAATACCAAACCACCTAAAACTACACTTTTCCTTCAGTAACTAATATACTTTAACATGGAGAAAGCATTAAAGTTTGCACTCCTGACAGTCAAAAGCTGTGTAGGCAAGAACAGGAGATTTGAAGCCTTTGTTGGGACCATGTAACAGTAGAACACCAGAGGTTTTTTAAAGGGGACAGGGAATGTGTTACATGTAGAAGAGATTCTTAATGAGCAAAGTAGGTGTTTTAGAAAAGCAGTATCTAAAAATGGCATTATTGTGTGTTTTTTTAAGGTATAACCATTTAACTCTAGCCTCTGGACATAAAGCCAGGAAGATATTTTCAAAATTTTAATAACATTGCAACCACTGGCCTCTATGGTTCTAACAGCCTCTTTGACAGACTGCAACAGAAAGGTGATATTCTACCTGGGATATATGACTCTAATAAATGTCAGACTGAACATAATGAAAATGAAATCCCAAACCACAGGAAACCAGCAAAAGCCATGTCATTAGGTCCAGCCTTTCACAATTCTCCTTATCCCTTTTATCTGCCACGTACCCACACACAGCACATGACAGCTGCTTACAGACATTTTAAACCATTGGCTGGACGTTAAAAAACCCCCAACTGAATATTTACAGTAAGATTTCGTCTGGTTTGACTGTTTTGATTCTGTGCATAGGAAAGTCAAATTACAGCATTTCACAAATTCTGGAGAAAAACAGACATTCCACAAATATCACAAATGTCTTCAAAACCAGTAAATATACAGCAAATTTCCCCAAGAAAACTCATTCTGTCATACTTTTTAATGAGTAAAACTAGTCAAAAACTATTTTACACATGCAATATTTTAAAATACTGGGATATATGTAATTTTAAAGAAAATTTCATTGCAATTCAACTATCATTTAAGAGAGACAAAGGGGAAAACCAAAGCCATTCTTCTGCTTTTTCCAGGCTTTGTTCATGAAATGTTTTAATTAGTACTATACTGGTCAAAAAACCCACACAGAATCTAAGCTCATGAAGAATACAGCCCCAGTGGCTCAAGCACCTCCAGAATTGTTACTAAAGTTTCAAGGAATATTTTGCTGTTTTCAGAGTCTGCATGAACATTAACACTTGCCCTGTTTGTGTATGTGGTGAAACATTTTCAATATCAATCCTTGCTATCTACTGAGGGAGCAAAAAAAAAGAGTTGTATAAAGGACCCCTCACCAATTTATCTTATTCTTCATCAAAACAATCATTTTGTCCATTTGTTAAAATTTGTGTATCTGTGAGATTTCCCTCTACTTTGCATTTTATTAGCCATCATTTTTTAATAGTTCTTAATTTGGTTTAACACCACCCTGAAAACAGATTGGACTTTCCAAAGGACATCATACAGACCATGGAAATAATATTTAAATAGTATGAATGCTAGTTATTTTGCAAACCCTGTAACTGTGTTTTCTTATTTAACCTTCTGGGATTAAGTTGCATGATGAAATTACTCTGACTTCTCAGGGCTATTCTGTATACCAGTAACACCTCATGCCTTTAAACTGATTCTTCTTTGGAAAGAAATGCTTCACGAACCCGTACCTCCTAATAACCTAAAACATGCAATCTGCAGCTTGAGTTAACTTGAACAGAATCAGTGGCTGAAAGGATCTTCTGTGGAGGAGGAAGGATTTTGTGCATATGAGCTTATCTAGGAAGAAGAATCTATAGAAAAGGTTTCTAGTTGTATCACACAAGCACATACTTTATTTTTTCTTATACTGTAGGACATGAGGTTTTTTCCTGCCTAACTTTTAGGTTGTATCTATAAACTCTGACCCCAGCTAGTTCTGCTCCCCCCATGCCACTTCTTGCTTTGGGAAGAAGTGGGTGATTACTGCTGCTGTTTCTTGTGGAACAGGATGCCCAATCCATTATTGTGCACCTCCTACCCTGGCCTTCCTTAGCACAGAAACATGTCTATCCCTCACAGCAGGGTCAGAACAGGTCTGGCCTACTGTCCCGCTCCACCTCCCCGGTGGAGCACAGGACTACCCCACAGGTGTTCCTCAACAGCACCACTTACCTGCTGGGCACCCCTTATGATGTACCAGGCATTTCTTTGGCTCTTGTTTTGGTACAGGGTACCTACATCTCTTTCTTGATCACAATCCATTCCCAAAAAAATAATCTCCCTGCTGTACATTTTCCCCATTGTTTTTGCTCCATCTGTACCCAAATAACTCTTTCTAGACCATCACCAAGCTAAACTGGGCCTTGTAGGAGGTCCATGACAGGTGTATCCCTGTGCCAGGAATGGCAACCAGGTATAGCTGGCAAAGCACAGCAAGCTGCCAAAGGCCCTGTGATGAGGGGAGTCTAAATATTTTCTACCTAACTCCACTGCTTACAAAACCCATCTCTCCTAGCTGGCACTTTCTGTAACTTTGACCAGCTTCTCACACTGTCATTTGTTTTAGTTGCTCTGTTCAGCTCTTTCCTGTGGTAGGTTGGGTTGATTTAGTCAGGGGTTTTATTAATGTTAGTTAGGTTGGTTCCTTGTACTCCCCTATTTTTCTCCTCACAGTGGTTTGCTCCAAGTTGTTTACTCCGAAATTCCTGCCACTCAGATCTGTCAATCTTCTAACCTTTCCTTGTTTTCTCCTTGTTTGGTCCTATCAGTCAGGGGTTGTCACTCCCTGTCGGGGTGTCAATCTTGTAACCACCCCCAGCTTCTTCATGAAAGTTCTGTATCAATCACCCCACCTTAGCCTTTCTATTCGTCCCAGGACTCTATACCCACCTCTGTTATGGTGCCGTTGGTTGTTATGATTGATGTCATTTCTCCATTGTTTTCCCCATTGGGTGAGCCACCCCTGTCTGCCCACCCCCTACTTAATCTGCTGTCATTCTTTGTTCTCTGGCATTTTGCATTGCATTGCTCAGAGAGCATTTTGTTCCTACCACGCATGGGGGATTAAAAGTTCTTAGGGCTTGCAAACAAGTGTCCTTCTCTCTTCCCTTCGCCTCCTCTCTGCGTTACTCTGTTTTCTGAGTGAAAAAATAATTAGCAATTGTTTCTGAAATGTTAAGTCTTCATGACCCAGTATTCTGTGCTGTCATTGACAGCTGAGAGAACATACTAATATAACACAGTGTCCTAGGAATGCTGTCTTAGTGAGCCTAAATGATTACTTTAAATATTTGAGAAGAAATGAAATGACAGCTAAGTATGCAACCATACTCCAAAACTAGAAAACAAAGTAAACAAGTGTGGGTGGGAGCCATTAGTCCTCATTAGGGCTAAACACTCTCTGCACACTTGTCAGTGCCATGTCAGGATTTGATTCCAGAGAGACGTTCTTCACTGACACGCTGCTCTAACCAAAAGCTGCATAACTATCAAAGATAATCAGAACCAGGAGTCATGTCACCTTTGCAGAGATGAGCTTTGTGCATACACACTGATTGATCAGTTCATCTGTGGGTTCATTGGCTCCTTCCTGTTTTGTAAATTATTTATGTTTCCTGACCAGTTCATCTGGAAAATAGAGGCAACACATATGTACTTTGCAAAGTTGTCTGATGATACTTAAAAACTGTGTTGAAAGTGAAAATGGCTATCAGTTTTCTAAGCCATGAAAAAAGTGTTTTCCTTTAATTCCACTTTGATCAGTAGTCAGGGTTGGTTTATTCTGTTTTTCATCTTGAAGAATTATGTCTGAAGATGTCATTCAACTGCATGCAAACATTTCAATGCCATCTTTCATTGTTTTGATTTTTTTTTTCAGAAATATGTTTGCCTGAAATCTGTCCTGTGATTGAGAGGTGATCTTCTTTCTTGTTGCCATTTATCACATTTTATCATTTTTGACCCCAATACCTGCACTGTCACTGTGTTAGGAAATATAAGCCCCATTTTACTGGGAAAATGAGATCTTTTATTACTTACAGACTTTATAGTGTGGCCATGGAGTATTATGGAAACTTCCAGTAGTTTTATGCCTTTTCTTAGGAATGCAAATTCTGTTGTTACTAATCAGAAAGTCATCTAAGCTAAATGGTACTTGAGATATTTTTGGTTTCCATAGCCTGATGTGATTGCCTTAAAGTAAGAAGAAATGTTTACTGTAATACCCTTCAAACCTCCATCTTATTTCTAAAGTTAATAAATCATCTGAAATTAGTAATGGAAATATTAACATATTTTTTTACATATATTTTAAGCAACTTCTTATTCCCTCAATGCATTTTGTGATAATTCCTTTTAATCAGATCTTGAAACCCTTGGCAAATCACAGCTGTTTCTGCAAGAAACCAACAAAGGTGTGAAATGTGTAAGAATAATGAAAGTTCTGACCTAGCTTACCCGAGAGATGAGAAAGGATGTTCTTCCTCTAATTAAATGCATCTTCAGTCCATATGATGTAAACCAATTAATATTCTTTTTCTCATTGACCAACTCCACTCTTTTTGCATGCTAAGGAGTCTCTGACATCCCCAATTAATTATTTTTTCTGTTTTCCCCCCAAAGCTCATTTTTATTTCAACTTGCTATTGACCTGCCGTTCTGAGCATCATGACCCTGACGTCTTTAGTCAAAATTAGTATTGGAAGAAAAAGAGGACATAACAGGAAAAACGGCTCATCGGGAAGACTAATTATTTAGTACAACTGCAAAACATCAAAACTTATTACACAAATGTAATACATTAATTAATTTCTTCAGCAAATTACAAACATGTGTGTGGTGTTAAGTCCTCCACTTCTGTTACAAGATATAAAGGTATAAAATGGTATACTTTAGGAACTGATTCCATTTGAATCTATGAGTACATAGCATTTCTGGGGATCTTGGATATGATCTGGGGATCTTGGGGATATATGATATCTATATCATATTTACTGTAAACCAGTTTAAACTGCTTACAGGAAAACTGCATCTAGATGCAGCATGTCTGAATACACACCCAGTTTCCCCCAAAAGGCTTCTTACATTAAAAACATATATTATTTAAGCTGAAAGTGAATTATATGACTTGCTACATGCTCAGTTATAAGGTAATTTGCACCTATATTCACATCTATATATAGAAGTTATATATGTCCATTTCTCCACTGTGTCTTAGAAGCATGTTGTAAAAAAGTTACCCTGACTACAGGGCTATCTAAATTATCAGCATCTTCACTCTTTTGCTTTCCCTTTTGTTTGTGCTTTTTTTTCTGCTGCATGGTCCCTTGCTGGTGGGTCACACTCTCTTTCCTCCTGGTTTATTTATCACCTGTGGCTGGAGTTGGCACCGGGGCTTCTTTCCTTTGAGAGTCGGCAACTGGAGGTACTCAGCAACAAACGAGCCTTCTCTGAACCAAAGCATTGTTTATTTAAGCACTGAAAACAAAGTACATGCTGGAAAAAAAGACATTTCAAAACAACCAACAGTGTAAACATATGTCTGTTTTACATAAGCTTGAGAAGATGTTACAGTCTGCTCAGCAGGCCTTTTTTTTTGGCCACCCTCAGGAGATCATTGAACATCACTCTGGTTTCCTGCTACTGAACAACCATTACTGAGCTCTGGAGACTTCACCGTTTTTGAAACTGCCACAGCCTTGTAGATCTCTGTGTTTCCATTTCTAGCTTGTACAAACATTTACTCTCAACAACCCTCAAGCATTTGGAAAAAAAAAATAGCTTAGACTGAGTTTTGAGTCTTTCTGCTTTGTTTTCATCTTTTATTTTACTTCCTTCCCCTTGTTACCGACTTAGGAAATTAAAGACACTAGTGACTTAGTCAAGGTTAGTGCTAAACATAGTCTAGGCTCAAATCAATCTCATTCCTAGACTTTTCAAAAATGAAAAATAAAAGCTGCACAAATACACACATGCCCACAGGCCTGCCCAAAAATTTTCTGTTGAGATACCCATGAGCTAAACAATTGTTAAAGCCCACATATAAGGCAGAGGTATCATATCTTAGGATATTTTAAGCAGCAAAAAGTGCTTCTGCTAAGATAATTGATTCTCATCTCTTGTCACACTGAGGAAAAATTTCCTAGACCTTGTTACTCCATTGGCCATAATCAGGAGGGAGCATCGCTAGCACAGAATTCCCATGTGAGCACCAATAAACACAGTTAAAATCCCACTCCAGATGACCTTAGGCCCTTCTTGCACTACAATTGTCTAGGCTCAGCTGTCAAATAAGCATCTGTAAAACTACTTGCATTCTTCATTACATTTGTTTTTCTTGAAAATATTTTTCATCCTCATATTTTATCACCTATAGTCTTGTTTCTTCCACACTGAAATTAAAGATGTTCATTAGATCTCCAGATAATTATTTTAAAAATGAAAAGACTTTTCTCCATGACATAATTACATGAGAAGTCAGATATCTAGACCATTATACATTAATATTTATTGCATTTCATACATTTTTGTTAGCTATTGTATAGAACTAACATAGCTGCACCAGCTTATCAGACAGAACTTAATTAAAAGTCTTACAGCTTTATCAACAAGCTTTTTCAACATGACCTTTTTCACAAAACTATGTTGAATTTCAGTAATTAAATCAACATTCTACTACTGCTTACTAAATCTTCTATGAATTTTCCTTTTTTTTTTTTTTTTTGTCATGACATTTAGGTAAAAAAAAAAAACAGTTCCAAACACTCAGCTCAACACCTCTAATTGCTTGTAATATTAGCACAAAATTCACATTCTTTCATTTATCCAAATTTTCTCAGTACTTCAGGAATTATTGTTAGTGAGACAAGACTAAGTTATCTTTTAGTGTTTTGTGGGTTTGATTTTATTTAGTGCAAATCACTGTGTTGGTTGAAAAAATCTTTATGTCCTTAGCAGTTGATTCATATATCCTTTGTTTACCAATAGAGCAGAAAGTAATGCATAATCTTCCTGCAATGTGTTCCACTTCCATGCAAACAGACAATAGAAGCAACATCAAAACTTCTTTTTATGCTATTAACGGTCTTCTATTTCCATTGGGAAGTGGATATTTCCTATTTCTATGACTTCTTTAACTCCTGAAGGTCTTCTCAATTCCTTCCTGTTGGCCTAAGATATACCCAACAACTAAGATTTTTTTTCTTTTGTGGATTTTTTTTTTTTTTGAGTTTTGGGGTTGTACTTTAATGCTTTCCCCTCCTAAAAGAATAGTTAGAACAATACTTCGAAGATCCATGATTTCAATTCCATTTCATGTGACTTTTACCATTGACTTGTGAGAGGATGTTATGCTTTCCAGTGACTGTGTTCCATCAGGTCACCTCTCTCAGGCTCTGGGGCAGCCTCACCTCAGGCCTGTGACTCCTTTGACTCCTTCTGGTTATTCAAGTTCATGGTGCAATGAATTGGTTCAGCAAATGAAGAAACTCATCATGAAATGTTCAGCATGGACAAGAGCGGCCATACTTGAAAATGACACTTGATTTACAACCTCTGCAAGTCATCACAGATCTTCAAACAATAAAATAAAATTAGGTCAAGCAGGTACCAAATTCTTAACATTATATCAATGTAATAAATATTCCAATTTTATATACCTAACTTGCAATGAATTATTTATTTCTAATACAATATTAAGAGAAACACAGATTTTTTTTAAATGTGGGGCTTTTTCCAAGTCAAAAGATTCAGCACCTAAAACTTCATCTTGTCCAGCATACTTCATTTGTCCCTTTTAACAATCTGAAATAGTGTATACTGCACATAATAGGAGGGCACTTTGCATTGCTGTCTCAAGTAAGGTGATGCATTGGTTAATTAAGACTTTGCAGTCGGGCAACAACAACAGCTGAGCTCATGAAATTCTCATATAAATACAATTTATGTGAATTCAGTGGCTCTTTGCAGTATAATTTTCAAGCCTATCTATGACTCATACCAGCTGCTGTTCTCAGGATGTAACAATATTTAAATGTAAGATCACAGAGAGTTAAACTTGGTAGCCCAGCTTTTATGGACATGTGATTTAGGTCCATATGACCTTGTGTTCCAACATAATCTGAGTGAATTGTTTTTCAGTGACCTTTGTCAGCTTGTTCTGGCTGAAACTGTGCCTCCTGGGAGTGATCAACCATGTCACTGAATGCCCCCCAGGCAGTCTGATAAAAAGGTATTTGATAAGTGCTGAAACCACTTCCCTTCCACGTCTCCAAGGCCAAGAATGGAGGAAGGGGGGAAAAAAAGGACCTTAATACAAAATTAGCAGCTATATATGATTCTCATCAAGAGGGGGAAAGAAAGACATTGATTGAGACACATCCCTGGTTCATTAGCATTGTTTGTCTTTGAGAAAGTTCTTGTCAGTCTAGCAGATGAAGAGATATTGCTGAATGTAGAGAAAATGAAGATAACTGTGGTAAAAATAGAAAAAAAATAATGAAGGGCATGCTGTTAAAACTAATTACATTAAGATTGATATCACTTAGCAAAGGAATGTTACCTCATCTCCCAAAAATGCATGACTGCTGATATACCATAAGCTGTCTGCATTTTACAGGCATTAATAAATGTTGTATAAATGTTTGATTCCAGCATTCCATATTTTGGTAATCAAAACAAATTAGCAATTTCTAGGTTGAAGAACTCATTCTAAACATGAGTGAGCCTCTAAAACAAGATCTCCATAAAATCTATTGTCAGTGAATTTGCACTTGTGCTTTTGAACTTTTACAGAACCAAGCCCTGGTAAAAAGGAGACATGAATATTCAGTCTTTAAATTTCTTGGTCTCTAGGGACTGTGGCTACATAACAAATACAAAATGAATAAACAAGACCAACGGCAGTGCCCATTAAAAACCTGTCCATAGTTTTAGACTGTTTTTTTTTTTTTTTTGCTTATTGCTTATTCCAATGTCAGTTTTCTAGGCTGTAATTCCAAGTGTGAAGTGATATAAGGCTATCTTCATAAAGATTTTTTTGTTCTTGGAAGCAGCCATGGTGATGTAATAATTTGCTAGATCAAAGCTGAGTGAAGGGCACTGTTCTGTCCTTGACAGGCAGTCCTAGAACTTCGTACAAAATAAGTTCACCAGGTTGTCCAGTTCTCTGAAACAGGATCCTGACCTGTGGCAGGCAATAATGACAGGGGTATGCAGCCTTTTGCCATGCTTAAAGAAGCATGCTCACTTTAGGTCTACACATAAAGATTTGAAAAACACTGAAGAAGGAGTTCTACTCCTGATTCTGCAGTCCCATTTACACCAAACTCTTCACTTTTAATCACGAAAGGAGCCACCCACCCTACTAAAGGCTGTAGTTGATACTACACAAATGACAGCAGGGACACTGGCCTTTGAAGGTCTCGACTGCCCTGCTATTCCCATAAATGGTCACTTTTTTCCATCCAAGTTTTCTTGTGGCCACATTATCAATTGTACAAATTGGATGTCTAAAATAATCTGTGTTAAAACAAACAAACACATCTCAAAAAACAAACAAACAAAAAAATAAAGGGGGGGGTGTAGCAATTTTTTTTTAATCCCTACTCATCATTGTGAATACAGGTTTTGATATGAATCATGATTCATTTAGAGGTTGTACAAAAGTCTTGCTAGAACGTCTTCTCTGTTGAATATCCATACCCACAGGTGTACCAAACAAAACTTGCTCCGAGCCTTACGCAATACATAACCACATAGAGCAATGTACATTTAAATATGTACATATAAATATGTGCATGTCCTTGTAGCTGTGTCCATATGTCCTGATGATTACTGTGCTGTTTCCCTACCTTATGAGAGCCCATAGGCTTTTCTCATTATTTGCTCTCCAGACCCTTGACAGCAGCAAAAGTTCATGGCCTATCCAAGATTTATGGCTGATATTTATCCAAATACATGCTAAATACACTTTTCTTCCCTGGCAGCATGAAAGAATGCCTAACTGCAATTATCTCTGAGGCATGATCAAGATAGAAAAAATAAATCAGAAATTTATAAATCATTTGTTGGTAAGTGAAGAGCTTAGGCAAACACTTCCACACAAGCAAAAAGTGAAATCTGCCAGTTAGTCTATGCATAAGAAATACCATAATTCTCCTGGCAATAAAGCATAACAAAGATAATCAATGCTTAAAACAAAAACACTCCACATAATACCTAAGGCTCAAAAAATGCAAGAAAATCTGAATGTATCATTCTCCAAGCACTTTGCCTACATTGCAAATTAGAAATGCATGCAATTCCTGCAGCCAGAAAGCAGTTTAATTATGAGAGCTGAACACAAAATCTCCCATTGGTACAGATTGGCTTTGAAGTGTTATCACATAAGGGAGGATTTTGAAAATACCCTTGACCAGTTTTGTTGGAAATATATCACATTTCTATTTGTGTCAGCCTTAACCATGTATCATGTCACTCCTTTTCATAACATTAGAGAACCTGATCACAGTTCCAGAGTATTAAACTAATCATGCATATTTTATGCAAACATTAACCTTTAGTGTTAATCCAACAGCATTAAACCAAATCTATAATGAACCATAAAGGTGGTTTATAACATACTGTGGTTGCCTTTTATGAGTATTTTCATTTCTCCCACCAAAGTATTTTAAGCCTTGGAAAGAAATAGTACCCAGATTTTTACAATGGAGCTTTACGTAAATAATACTTGGCCCCTTTTCTGAAATAACTGAGTTATTATTTTACCTGTAAGCAAAGTAGATGGACTTTCAAAATAATGGATTCCAAAAACTTTAGTACCTCATAAAAGTGAACATTGTTAAGCTCCTTTCTGTGAGCTTTTTACATGTGTAAATTTCCTGTTTAATTGAATGTTTAATCTGTCGTGTTGCAGTTCATTCTAATAAGAAAAACAGTTGTTCCTGTACAGAACCTTTCATGTTACACATCCCACAGCACTTCACAAGATATGCACATCTCATATCAATTATGAAAGAAATAAATTAGATGCATAAAACAGAAACATTAAACTGAAAGTACTATGAAATGTTGCAATAATATTATGGGGCTGATCAAGCCATGACAATTATGGTTATCTAAGCAGCAAAATAATAGTTTAATTTTCCATCAGTGTCCAGCATCTAAATGTCTACATCATTTGGCCTATAGACTTATTTTGGAAAACAGCTAATAAACAATATTCCCATAATAATTACTTTGAAACCTGCAAAATAAATGTAGACAATCAATGTAGACTCCTTCCATCAATGGAAGGAGTGCAATAATACTGATATTTCATACCTTTCTGCTTAAGCATTACCATGGCTTTCAGCACTGCAAGGCTGAAAGGAGCTCACAATCATTTGTAGAAATTTCTATACTCCAGAGAAGAACTGTTCCTTAATCAGTAGTGGGAAAAGGAGAAAGACAATCCTGTTTTTTTCTGGGTCAAACTGAAAATCTGCAACCCAAAAATGGCACATAAATCCTAGACTAGACAAGATTTCATTTATTCTGTGATTTTTCCATAAAAATTAATAGGAAGGAGAGAATGGTGAGGGACATATGACACATTAAGATAGAAAAAACTGACCTTTGCCCACCCCCAAGAAAACAAATGAAACCTTCCTCCCATTATCTTCTGGGTTGATTTTCGGGCAGTACTGTTAAAATTAGTAAACAAGTCTCCAAAATTTCAATTATTGGATGCAAATTCTAGAATTAGGGAATAGTTCCTATTATTTCTTCTGAAACACACAAAACCCCATAATTTGAAGAGCGGGAAACATATCACTTACCTCAAGTAACATAAGAAAACCTTCACACTTCCACACCTGTCCAGACTGGGAAAAGCCATCTCACTATAATAATTGTCAAATTGACATGGCAGTGAGCTGATATTCCTCTAAACAATGGAAAACTGGGACATGGGATGATTCTTTTATGTTCTCTACAATGACTCTTTTACCCTCAAGTGATTCACTAACAAGTTTTCAAATGTTTTCTTTCCTTACTTCATTCATATCTGTCAGTTTCCCTCAAAACCCCTTCTGGCAATTGATGGCCACATGCAATTTTGAGGTTAGAAGTCTAATGCTTTATTTTTGAAAAAAGATAGGTTAGGTAAAAAAGATTGTTGCTGTGGTGAAATGAAGTAGCATGTCAAACAGACTAAGCATTTCTTAACATTTTGCTTCCATAGCTAGACACCATGTAAATAAATAATCTGTTTCTAGGATAAGAACTCCCGTTCTAAAGAGAAATTACATTTCCAAGAAAAGGAAAAAAGAACAAAATAACAAGGCAGAAACTGGATACAGATCTTGATCCAAGGCTGTAGCAAATAGCAGAGAAGGCAAGATTATTTTTGATGGGAATTTCTTTCCTTTCACTGCCTGGTTTCTTACCTCATAAAGAAACTGAAAGTCATTTCCATGTTTAGCATATTGGGAAGTGAAATGGAAATCTTATAGATTTCTATAGAATCTACAGTATCTTATAGTGTACCTGGGTAAGATAATAGTCAGTATTGCTGTAGTAGAAGAGGAAAAAAATGTGACTAGGAGAGGTGAACTGATGGATCACAGCATATAGAAGAACCATTCTTGTACATTTATCCCTTATCACCTCTCTAAAATAATTTAGAAATACTTAAGCAATCTAGTATCTGTGACTACCAGATGACTGAAAAAAAAAAAAGGAAAAGGATTAGTGGAAGATATGGCATATTTTTGTTAAATGGTATCAAATGGTTAATTATATTTAGTTCTTAGATAAAGAATATTCATGAGAAAGGCATGTGTCATATGCATCTCCAGGTAGCATGAACTCCTGCTTACCTGGAGAATCTCAAGATTGGCAGCCAAACTCTTATACAGAGGTATTTTATATTTTCAAAATATTCATCTATAAGAGCTCTTCAGGACTGCTTAAAATTAGGAAAGTTGCAGTTTTCCTGCAGTTGCAGGAAAAAGGGTCTTTTTTTTTTAAAGCCTGTGGCTTATGCTTTGCACTTCTAAGTGTTTACCTTTGTCTGTGTTTGACACACTGCTTCAGCTGTTCTTTGACTTCAGGCTGCAGCCCTGTCCCAGTTCCTTTGGTCTTTCCTTCAGTCCACTTCAACCTGTTACCTAAATCCTCCTCTGCTTTTTTCATGTCATGTGATGTTTCAGTGTCGTCACCTGCTTGGAAATGTTCTAAGCAACTTTCCTGGACTCAGTGGTAAATTCTAAATTACAAAAATTTGACTTTCGGGTGAATTATTGGTTTTCAATAAAACTAGGTTCAGTATGAGATTTTCAAAGTAAATTATCTCTTTGAGTAACATAAGATTTATAGTAATATTGGATATTATTAAATATCCTGCAGACACTAATTTATCAATCTGGAATATCCATAATGTAGATCAGTTAAAGCACTCTGATTTAGGATCAAATTGGCTTGAGAGCCTACTTTTGTGGTCCTCAAAGGTGAGATGCAGTAGGCAATATGGAACAAGACTGATGACTGAGACCAAAAGTCCATGTCTGACCTATAGCTACTTAATTTCTCATATCTCAGAATAGAAGATCTCAAAGCAAAGTGAGCTTACAATGCAAATTTAGGGATGAAATTATTTAAAAGTTATTATTAACTTTGAAATACAGTAATGAGTTCAAAACCACTTAAATTGATAACCATTAATATTTTCTATTTATTAATTTATAAAGACACAAACAGTTTACCTGATGGTCTAGAAAGCTAGAAGTGCAATCAAGATTCAGGTGAATTGTTTTTTATTAAATTGATGATCCTGCAGATAAGCAAACTTAGGTAACTACATAAATTCATAACAGACTTTAGCTTGGCACATTCTGTCTTTGGACTGCTGTGTACACAGTGCTTGAGCCACTGATGGCAAAACAAATAATCATAGCAATAACATCCTCTCCACAGGAGGTGATGAAAGTCAGCCAGAGCTTTCCACAGAAGCAAAAAATGCACAAAATCAAGGTACAACCACAGATTCTTGAGGAAAAAACCCTGAATTTTATACGCTAAAAGATGATAACCTGCATCCCTTCAAGAGAAGAATTTTGTTCATTCTGTAAAATGAGCACTTTTATTGCTGATATTTGATAGCTGTATGCTTAGGGCATTGTAACAAATAGAGAACACTTAAAAACATGGAAGCTCATAAAAGGAAATAGACTGAACTTTGCAGAACTTGGCAATATGGTAATCAGAGGCAGGATAGAGAGGAAAATTTCTTTGGAGGTAAATGTCTGTGTTCCCTTTACACTCATTCAAGATTAAATGTGAGTCCTTTTATTCAAAAGTTTAAAATCAGTGGTTTATGATAATTGGAAAAAATTCCTATTTCTTTCAATTGGCTATGGACATTTTGACTATAAATATCTAAAGAGTGGTAAAAGTGTGACCACCCATAGCGTTCTTATATACATATATATATGAAAACCAAAGAATCTGAAATACAATTAATGCTGTAAGGCCGTGAGGTCAAGGCAAATATAGTCTCATTAATATTAATATATACATTGTTCTGTCACACTTAATAACCTATGTCTTGCTCTCATTATGAATTTTGTATGTGGGTGAAATGGCAATAAACCAAGTTATTTGAGATATCTGTATATTCATTGCAAACCCTGATCTCTATGAGCACAGCATGCTACTTTTCAACCTTCAGCATTTGAACATTTGAAAGGCAATTACACACAGGAAACTGGGGATTTCAATACCAGATCAGACTGCTAATCAGCTCTTCTTTGGAGACCTGAATCCTTTTCTAAGCTAGTTTTATTTCATTCAGAAATCAACTGTGAGAAGTCCAGACAGGTGTGTCATCACTTCTAAAATGATTTTTTTGTATTGTCACCTGCTGACTGAATCACTCAATTCTCCACTTTACTTTTGTGGGGTCTAGAAGTCTTGAACTTACATAATTGACAAAGTAGTATCAATTAAAATTTCACAATATCTTCTTGGGAATAATTGAAAATTAAATTAAATAATAGCTTGCTTTCTGTGTAAGTAAAACCACTTTTTTCCCACCTCTCTGACTCCAAGCAAGTAGTCCTGGGCTTGGAATACATGACTGGTGTTTGAATAGAGAACTAACAGTTGAGTCTGGCTCCCACAGTTTTCTATCTTAAGACAAAGCAAGTGAGTATTGGTAAGAGAAAAAAAGAATGAGGATGGAAAATTATTCAAATTATTGATCATGATCATAATATATCTATAAAGAATTGTTCTGCAGGATGATGAAGACTCAGTTTTTTAGGTGATAAAGGTAAACTCCTCCCTAGATTTAGGAGAAAGCAGCATTAAACAACACAAGAAGATGAAGAACATTGTTTCAAAGATTTATCAGAATTGTTGAAGGAGACTGGCACCACAGTCCATCCAAATGACCGAGAAATGATAGGTGAAGTAGAAGCAGGCCATGAAGGACCATTACTTGTGCTTTATGAGCCAGACAGCAGAGCCAGTGGAAGGAGGAAATGGGATAGGCTACAGGAGCAATGCTCATAGCAAAACTCTGTATTGGTATTACCAGGAATGTCCGAATTTGTTAATCCCAAAAGAAAAAGAATTTATAGCGAGATGGGAGAGGATAAAAGACTGCTAGGATTTACTGTGGTCCTTACATCACAAGCAATGGAGTAGGAATTGGCAAGTTTCAGGCAGAACATGGGAAATTAAACAATGCAGGAGGTGCTGAAAGTGAAATACATGGGAGTGGCCATCAGGTTGTCCACAGAGACCAACAACGTATGCGAGAGAGAAAACTCTGAAGGGAGCCCTAGCTATGGATAGTAAGGCCTAAACTTAACTGTACAAATGGGTCTCAAGGGCAGGAGATTCTCAGGATTTATCAGAGGACAGTTTAAACAGAGGGAAACAGGACTGAAAGAGAAGTGTAGGTCCATGGATTTTATCCTAGAGGTGGCCATTGAATACTAATGCTTTTACCATTCAATCTGTCCATAGCTCAAAAGAAAATTTTAGCTTTCATCCTTTTACTACTTTTTCTCTCTCTAAAGCTTCTAGTCTGGATTTTATTTCAGTATCTAAATAAATTAATGTTCTTCATGTGCGAGGAAGTCTATCATCCAGGAGGAACAATCTTAAAGTATGTTGAGTAACACTTGATCAGCTCAGCTTATGGTACAGGGTGCTTGCATATCCCACAGTAATTAGCTGAGGCAGCCTGAATGTTTAACAGGAATTGCTATTGAAATGCTCATGAAGGATATGGAGATCGGGAATTAACTGCAGAAATTATTCAGCAAATAATTTTGAATAATACTAAATGAAAGAAAAGAGTAAACTGTTTGCAGGCAATTCATCCAGTTCTGGCAGACTGGATCTGCATTAACCCTGTCCTCCCCTTTCAGGTTTTCATTATAGAGAGTGATGTCCCAGAGTTTTAAAGACAGAAATGTTTGATTGTGATTGTGTGATTCACACATATAGGAGAAACATGAACCAATGGGCAGTTCATGGCTCTTCCTTGTAGTGTAAGGGAACAAATTTCTTTGCATTTTCCCAGCTCAGGTAAAATTGGTTTGAGCTGTGATGTCATTGCCCTCCTGCCCCCACAGCTGAGTGGATGGACCTGCAGACAGAGGGGCAAATCTGAACTCCTGGAAGCAGAATGGTTTTAAAGAAAATACAGAAAGAAAGACTCAATTTCTACTCTTTCAGACTCAGACAGGCAATTGGGTTTCAAAACACTTTTTTTTTCCTAAAAAATAAATTGTTTGGATGACTTATTTAGTAAATGAAACTGCTGTTATATCCTAACTGTCTTGGAATTCACTGCCTTAAAATGTTCCTTGACACTTCCTTATTTTATTGAACCTAGGAAAGGAAGACTGCACAGGGCATAACCCTGAGCTTTTGAGATACCATAAAAAAATTGATGACTAGTTTTTATCAAAATAATAAATAAGTTCTGCTTTTTATAAAGAGATTTTAGACACATGTGTTGATGAAATATACAGCATTTATCCAGGGTAATTAAAATGGCTAAGCCTGAAAGGACAACTCCTTATTTTAATATCACATGTAGAAATATTATTTCTTTTCTTAGTGATGTGTATAACATACATAATTAAATTTGGGGTTGTTTTTTCTTTTCTTCCCTCTTTCTCTTTTTAAAATGCATTCAGGAATTGAATAAAGCAGAGGACCATCAATGGTATAAAGGCAGCTACCCAAAACTGCACTCCAAAAATACTCTGGACTTTATAGACCATATTTTGGTGTCCACGGTGTAAATGGAAGTCAAGACATCAGAAAAATCCTTGTCTTCCCTTATTTTCCAATCAAGAGAGAATTCATGCAGTTCATACTTGGGGGCTGAGGTAGCAAGGACATGTTAGAAATGCAAAAACACTGCGAAAAATGAAAATTTAGTTATAAAGTATTATTGTAGTGAAGAAAATAAAGGTAAGAGAGTTGGGGGAACTTTTGCCTTCAGAGCAGATATGATTCTAACAGAGATTATTCTGTCTGCCTGATCCAGAACAAAGTACTGTAATTGTATCCACCAAGGTAAAGAAGTAATATACCTGCATCCAAACAAAATTACACCAGGATTTATAAATTCTGCACCTGAGCTTCCTAACTGAAGTGCAGCATCTCCCAAAAGCAGATAGAATTTCTCTGAATCAGGTTGGGTTAAATTCAGAGATGCTGCACAGGAAGGCAGATGGAGGTTCTCTGCATCAACAGCCCAAGTTCACCTGCAACTGAGCTAACTTTTCCATGAATAATTGATGGTCAACTCTATCTGAATTTGAGGCTGGAATATGAAACAGTGACATGTTTCACAGTAAAGGACACAAATCAGACACTAAATTTACAAAGCCTACTATACAAGGCCTCTGGATTATGGTACATGTGTAGGTTAATGGACAAGCACAGAGAAAAATTACTTGCCTTCACTTTTCAAAGCAGTCAGAGGAGCCTTGCAAACAACAAGGTATGATGAGCAAAACAGACAGTGTTCTGACTGAAAAAAAAGATCATTCCAAACTGATTTTCAAAGCAGTTATTCTTCCTAGGTTACCCACATTCCAAAATACATTTCTCACTGCAGAGAATTTTGTTTAGTGGATCCCTTCTACCCCCTGGTGCAACTGCATAACCCAGGAGGTGTGTCAGTGGATTCACTGCTTCACCACAGGCTCTAATTGCCACTTGCTGCTGAAGAGCTGCTCAGGTCAGCCAAAAAAATTGTGTGCTAGTAGAACCTAATAAGCAGCAAAACTGCTAAGAAAACAAAAATGGGGGCATTTCCATCTGTTAGATTCCTACTATAACTCCAACCATACAGCCACAAAAGCACTTGCACCACACCAAAGGATGATGCAGTTCAGGGTCTAAGAATTGTTTGAGGTAATGAGAGAAGTCTGGGCTTTCTCAGGCTGGCATTGGCAGAGAAAAGTGTTACTTAGCCTTGTAGGAGATTCTTCCTTCTCAAATAACCAGTCTCCATTGGATCTGTAAATGAACTGATATTTTTTTTCCTGGCAAATAAATCTTGATAGCAGAGATTTCTCTCCATTAGCAGAACGATAAATTGAGTATTTATTTACATTATTAAGGATAAAGCACAACAGAGAACATAAGACCAGAATCAGACCCTTCTCATTTTTGTGGTGAATTGGCAGACACATTCTGAGGACATAATTAACACCTATTTTTTTACCATATGAGAACCAAAAAAAATAAGTATAAATTTTGTGGAATGTGTCTGTAAAAAGGAAGCATTGCTGTTAAGATCAAAATTTTCTCCAGGCTTTTCTTAGGGAAAAAAAAAAAAAGCACAATTAAAACAACAGAGAAATATTGTTTTACTCATGAATGCAAAACACAATTTCCATCAACATCCAAACTATCTCTCTTAATTACCTTTTCCTTTCCACATTCATACCAAAAATAATCTCCTGATGCGGTTGAAGTCTCTGGTTTCATGCATGTCTCCTTGCTTACAGCAGGCTCACAGACAGCAGCAATCTAAAACCAGCACTTTGCCACCTTTCTTGCAGTCACACCACAGCAGAGCTGGCAGAAGTCAGGGCTCCTGAGCAGGTTCGTGGTTTAATACACTGTTGTGTTGTTTCAGCTATTTCAAAAAGAGAGGATCAGTTATTTGCTCTTTCTTTCAGCCTGAGAGGACTAAAATGTTCTATCCACCACTTTTAAGGAGCTTTATTGTATCTCCAGGTCTAACAATATTGGATTTCCCATTGCAACTCTTCTGTAAATTAATAAATCACATGCTGCAAAGGTCATAGTAAGGAAGGGTTATATCCTGGTTTGCCAGTTCATTTTAGAGCTGCCCAAATCATATATGCATATTTTAAAGTTCTGGTAAGCTGTGTGCACAGATCAATTTATTTAAATGACTATTGTGAACATAAGTCATTTAGGGTCTCTACCTGCCAGTGAACCTCAGAGAGAGATGTGCACGATTTCAAAAGGTTTGGGTCTGATTTGTTCCTAAAGAAAGCTTTAATTTGTTCCAAAACAAACAGTAAAACTGTTCCAATATGTTTTTTGTACCTCATATACTATATTTTGTACCTGCAATATACTATAAAGGCTATAGATCTGATCCAACCACTGCTAATGTTATTGGCAAAACTCCCATTGATTCAAAAGACTCTGACAAAGTCATTCTGACAGTAAAAGTGATGGGTGAAGAGCAGGAGTATTAACATCATTTGCTTTGTATGTACTTCTCATCTCTTTTATTTACATAAAAAGTTAACATTTCCATTCTCATAAATAATTGAAATACCAACACAACAGCCATGGGTTTTGCAACAGCCTCCAGCCATGTCTCTGTATGTGAACTTGATCCTCTATGGAGAGATTATAATTTTCTAAGGAAATGTCTCCCCTGACTCACTTTACTGAAATGAATTGGTCTTGCTGTTTTAGCAGTGACCAAAAATGATAGTATCTGTCAGTCTTCATGAAAATCTCCGTGTTTTGGATCCCACTAACAGTAAACAATTTTCAGAGAAAAGTCACTGTGGGATTCACAGCAGGGTTTGACAGTCACTTCTCTTTCAAGAGATTTCCCACTATTGATGCTAACAGTATCAATGCCCACAGAACATAAACATTCCCCACTAAAGAAGCCTCAGACATCTGGGTTTATTTCATCAGAAGGGCCTTCAGAATGAGCTTCTCTGTTTATTTGTAAGTGCATGACTGCTTTAAAACAATATGTTGGCTCTGCTGATTACTCTCTTCATGTGCCACTTTCTTCTAAATTATGTGATAATCCAAAGGGATAAAAATGTATACTTCCTTTTTTATTGATTTCATCTTCAAATTACTTTAAAGTGTGAATTATAACATTAATATCTTCCAAATAACAAAGTAGCAGCAAGCCATTAATTACCTGGTACAACTCAATGTATCATTACAATGATCCATTTTAATGACACAATACAGTGCAATTATTATTATTTTGTTATTATTATGATTATATAAACCTACATTAAAACCCTGGATCCAAATACATTTCAGATCACTACATTCCTTTTACAGTGTTTACCCAGTTCTAAATTTCCTATCTTTCTTTGTCTATTAACAGACCAAATGTTTATTCTGGTGCATTTTTTTGCAGAGCAAGGTTACCTACAGTATTCAGACAGACTGGTGTGCCAAGTTCTGGGTTTTATACATCCACAAGCAATTTACAACATGAGCAGTTCTCATCAAACATACATGAGATTTTAGAGCTTAATTTTGTGACACAAATTCAAGAATTTCAAGCATGGTAAAGGACACCTGGTTACCTAGTTTGCATTCTGACAGAAAGCTTATAGACATCAAAGATATGTCAGGAACTTTAAATAGCTTGCTCTCAAAACATTGGATAATACCTGCCTCCCTTACTTAGACAGTTATAGTATTGATGAACACCAGATGAAGATGTTCAACAGATACAGCTAGAGAAGATCAGGACAGAATTAAGCTAATACCAGTTTGAAAAAAAAAAAAAAAATGGAGCCAGGAAAGCACAAGAAAATGTTGGGAGCAGAGATAAGAACCAAATGATAAAGCAAAGCCAAAGGTGATCATTATTTGTCATTTCCATTGAAAGAAGTGATGCACCAAAGTGTTTGCATGCCCAAAGTGAGGTTTAGAGAGAGAAAAAGAGCCTCCCAAATGCTGTCTCCACCCTGACTCTCCTGTGACATGCAGCAAACACAGCAGAAATGAAGCAGCTGCAACAGAAGAGGCTGCACAAGAGAAGGCAAGTTCCTGATCCCAGGTTTTTACATCCCAATGCAGTGAGTAGCCATTTATATCTTGTGGGATTGAGCCAGTCATTCATTCTTCCATGGATTTTGTAGAAAAGCAAAAGTCAAGCCACACATCTGTTAATCTTCTGAGGGAACAGTTTTGTTCAGCCAGTCATAATAAGCAACAGAGAGAAGCCTGAAGCAGGAGGTGAGCATTAGCAAATGTGTATCACATTTTTTTTAAAATTGTTTCCAAACCTTTGTCTAGGTCAGGTGAATTAGCTCTTAACAGCACCCTCAGTTTAATAAGGTAAGTTTCACTAACATTGTAAAATATACATAAAATATAACTCCAACACTTAATCATTGATAAAGAGACTGAAATTATTCCCTTATAAAGGGCTCACTCAGTAATTTATCATCAAATATCTAGCCTGTCCCCTTCCATTTGAATATACTGCCATGCTGGCAGAGAAGTAGGCAGTAGTTATTAGAATTTAACTGAATTTTCCAAAGGGAAACATTTATTTCACTCAAAGAATTTGTTACTACATTTACCATAAGAGGTTTCCATCTAGTCTGTATTTTGAACTAAGCAGATTTGCAACATCTCATCAATTTGAACCACATTTTTTCAGAGAACCCACTGAATTAAAGAATATGGCACTTTTAGCCTTTATAAGGGAAATAAAATACCCAGTAAAAGAAAGAATTCAAAAGGGACTTCACAGAGATATAGAGTGATTAGAGGGACAACTTAATTCAAATACATGGGGAAAACAGCTCTTTAGCCTACAGATTCATTTTAAGGAAGAAGACTTCATGGTTTACACATCATGTTAAATGCAGTTCACTGCACCAGAGAAAGCAGAATTTATACATGAAGTATCTACATAGATTAAACACTGCTGGTTTACTATTTGTATCCATCAAAACTTTAAAAAAACCCATGATAGTTCCTTAGGATGACAATTTTAGCCACAAACTTGTGCAGAACACTCTCAAAATAAAAGGGATCTAAGATTCTAGCTTAAAAGCAGCTGATGTACTGTGGCATAAAATTCAGGAGTAGGAAAGCAGGGAACAGAGAGAAACAACCCTGCAGACAGCAGGGTTAGTGCAGAAGGAGGGGGAGGAGGTACCCCAGGCATTGGAGCAGAGAGTTCCCCTGCAGCCCACGGTGCAGATGGTAGTAGGGCTCAGGTTGGAGAAGTTCAAGAAGGACTGTCTGCAGTGAGGGGAACCCCACACTGGAGCAGAGCAAAAGTGTGAGAAGTCCTTCCCCTAAGGCAGAAGGAATAGCAGAGACAATGTGTGATGGACTGACCACATCCCCCAGTCCCTGTCCCTGTGTGCCTCTGTGGGGGAAGAGGTAGAGAAAATCATGAGGTAGAGAAAATCATGAGTGAAATTGGGCCTGGGAAGAAGGGAGGAGTGAGGGGACGATTTGTGTTTATTTCTCATTATCCTACTTTGCTTTGATTGATATAAATGAAACTATTTTCCCCCAAGTTGCCTGGTTTACCTGTGATGGTAATTAGTGAGTGATTTTTCCCTGTCCTTATCCTGAGTTTTTCATTATTTTCTCTCCCCTGTCTGTCTGAGGAGGAGACTGATAAAGGGGCTTTGGTGGGCACCTGGCATCCAGCCAGGGTCAGCCCACCACAAAGTGATAAATGCCTGGTATTTATTTCAATCCTTCCAGGATCTTTCCACATTAGTGCTAAGACTGCACCAACAATAAAATGAAAAGGACTGGATCTACACTGCTGTAACGTCCCCTAACTTTAGAAAGTGAAGTCACCCAAGCCTCTCTTCAGTTTGCAGATTAACAGTACAGACAAGCTTGATAAATACAGTTAAACTATCTTACCAATGCCAATTATGTTTTTAATATCTGAGAAGATGAAATTAGCTTGACAGGTTATTTCAGAGCTGCTGTTTTCTGGGGCTGTTTAATTGGCTTCATACCAGCATGTTACTACAACCACAGACATGTTGCCTCCTCAGAACATGTACAAGAGAAAAAAAGGCAGTTCATCAGGTGGAGAAGTGGTCATGGGACACACTGCTCTGCTTGCTGAGAGTCACACCCACGGTGACACTGGGAGTAGTGCAAAGCAAACAGATTCCACTTCAGTCCCAGGAGAAAATAAAAGCTAAAGACAGTGGAAAGACCTCAGATGCTCTCACTGGATCTGGCCTATAGACTGCAAAATCTGTTCCTTATCTACCAGACAGAATACTGTTTTTATGCCTGATGGAGCTTCAGGCATTAATGCACAGCAATCATCAGTCATCACCATCAATCAGTCATTTAAATGGTATACAAGAATTTGGTTAATACTTTTGTACTTGAGTGATTTTATTCACAGACAAGTGCCCTTGCAATCAGATCTGAGGCATCTTTTGTACAGCAAGTATGACACTTCTTTTGAGACAGATGTTCCATATTTTGAACAGAAGAATTTCTCAGTCTGAGGGGGAAAGGGAGCCATTTAATGGTTACATGAAAATAAAATATAAAGTGGTGTTGTCATATTTTCACAAGGCTCAGTGGAACAGCTGGAACTCAGAAGAAAGCTAACCATTCATTAAGAATTTCAGTGAGAAATTGGAGGAAGTAGTTTGAGACATCTAGCCTTTCTTTACTTTTCTGAATACTCAGTATTCCTGGGTTTTGTACTAACTCTGCTTCTAGCAGTGCAGGAAATTATTTGTACTTATTGGAAGGTTTTCTCTTCCCTCTTGGTAGAAGCCAGGAGAGCATCAAGAACAGAAGGAAGATAACTTTCCTATTTTTTATGATTGATACTAATTTCCTGGGGAAAGGCAGAATTGCAAGGAAATCCCCTGTCTACTCAGTAGCCTCTACCTTAGAGGTGCTTGGTGCAGAGCTGGGCAGCTTGTTTGCCAGAATAAAAATATCTTCAATGAACAAATAGGAACCATTTAAACAGACAAACATCAGCATCCCAACTAGACATCTAGAAAATATCATGCTCCCTGCTTACTCGACCATGTCACATTTCACCTCTGAATCTGAGGTTACTGCTTGCTTTTCCAGCAAAGGCATCACAAGCACCCATTCTAGAGGACAAGTCCTGCAGGTGCCAGCTGAGGTGAAATCTCTGCCTGTAGGCTGGAGTGAAACAGAAGTAGCATAACAGCAGCTATCTATAAAAACAGAGAGAGGATTTTCTGACTTTCAGTTTATTTTCAGGACTGTTCTCCTACACAAAGATAAGAGTCTGGCTGTACGTTTGTACACTTCTGGCTGTGCCAAAGGACTAGAAGTGCTGATTTAGCCTTCTGCATAAGGAAAGTAGCTTTCAGTCTGGCCCAAGTGAGACCATGTCCAGAGACTCAGGCACTGTGACCTTCCTCCTCAAATCACTAGGGAATGCAGGAATATAATATATCTAATTACATACTATTCTACTTTACAGCAGAACTACTGTATGTTCATATACTTTTGTGACTTTCAACTGTTCCTCAAAGCAATTAAAGCTCCTATTAACCTTGTTTTTTTTGTTTTTTTTTTTTTTTCCTCAGATAGGAAGACTTGCAAAGATGAAGACACAGAATCCATGTTATGACTTGAAGTTTGTTTCTGGTAGGCTGTTTCTGGCCCAGGATATTAGCAGTGTTGTAGGAAATATGGAAGGGGAAGGAGTGGATCCATTACCTAGACCTCATATGTTCAGCAAGGAGCTGGAGTGTCCCTCTCACTCTGCAGTTAAAGCAAATTTCTACAGCAAGGTCTTTGCCTTGCACCACATGCATACACATCTTACCTCTTGTCTGAGGTGGAGAAGGGACCAAAGCCAACGTGTGCCACGTTTCCAAATCTCATCATTCTGACTGCAGTAAATGATTTCTGTGATTCATACTTATGAGACAAAAAGGGCAAAGTGCAGAAGGTGTCCATGGTAAACAGAGATAGCCTGAGAATTTGTCTAAAGTAACATGTAATTTGGAAAAGCTTGATTTACATCAGCAAGTGAAGCTAGATTTGGGCTATTGTCAGCCTTGTGCAGAAAGATGTGGGAGACATTTCTAGCTTTTGAAAGAATTCAAAAGATGTAACTGAAATGCATAAAAACACAATTATTGAACATAAAGATTTTTGTACTTAGCCTATTATTTTATTTTTATGCAGAAATACATTCTCTATGTATAGCATACATACCTATCCACCCATTTATCTTTATTCGCTATCATATTAGATATTTAATTTTATATAACTGTCATAGAACACCAAGTAATTCCTAGCCTGCATTTAATATTTTAGGAAAAAATAAAAATAGATACTGGAACAAGTAGCATCTTTTTACTGTCTTTATGTTACCTATCCATAAATAAAAATAGTAAGTTTTGCCCATAGCCATTATTGCATCTTCTCCATATAATTAACTAGAGATTTGATATAATTTTGAGACTAAAATTGACTTGCTCACTCTTATTTGTGGCTATTATTCATACCTTTATTATATTAATCTTCTAAGTTTTTGAGAACAGCAAGTAAATATCTGAATATCAGACAACAGAAATTGATTTCTGTTATTCTCTAAAAATGACAATAAAATCTACTATGATAAGTGGCATGTGTAGTCTTGATATTTTAAACTTCAGATGCTTGCATGATTTGAATCATCAAGAAGATAACTTCACAGTATTTTACATTAATTAGAAATACTGATCCAAGGAAAAAGGAGATGAAAACTAGTTATTTTCAAGAAAACCCTCCAGCAATACAAAATGGAGGGTAGAACAAGTTCCAAAGATTTCTGCAGAAATGAATTTATGAAAAAATATTTTATAAATTATACTTTCTCAAGTAATGTAATAGCTGAATATATACAATGATTTTTCTTTCCCCCTGGAAATTAGGAAGCAAAATAGAGTTGGAAAAGAACAGAACATTAGGACTTCGGAAAAAAATTACTTTCAAGAGACGATTCATGTCCTGCTCCTCCTGCAGCATCAGAGGAAGTGTGCCCACTACTTTTCTGTTATTATTATTTTTTTTCAGACACAAGAAGCATGCACCACACAAGCTATGGAAAACATTAGGAGAGATTTCAGGACCAAAATGTCATCTGGTTTTATGGGCACAGTTCTAGTGTTTTCAGAAAGAAAAAGAGCAAATTTAATCCAATAATGAAAAAACTACTTAATTTTAATCTCATTCACTGAGATTATAACACAAGTGAGTTAAAAATACTTGGTGCAATTTATTTTCACTTTGTCTGGCCTGATCCTGCTAGTTGAGCTATTAAAAGTAGTCAAGCTAAAAATCCAAACTTCTCTATGTGAGCACAGAACAGTGCATGGGCAGTCATTGTGGGGAAAGAGAACATGATTTCTCATGAAAGAAGGGTAGAGATCAATTCACAGCTTTCACAATGATGCTGTCTCCTGTGTGAATTGGCACAAGATGGGCCATGTGGAGTGACTTCTCAGGGCTTTCCAAATGTAGCTAGCACCTTATACAAACCAAAACTGAACTAATCTTTCTACTTTAAAGAAAGTCTCCAGCAAGACCAACCAAAAGCTCAAACTCAGAAGAAGCCACTGGAGAACCCATGTGCATGAGAACTCCTGGAATTTTGCTGCTCAGTTTGCTTACTTATCTTTTTTTTATCAGGTTTCTTTTGTAGTTACTACTTTAACTACAGGCCATTTGTTTGTCTCAGACTAGATAATTTGTTGTCTAAGATATTTCTTCCAAAATGAACACAATTCCAAGCTCCCTACATCTCTTTTCACAGTTCTCACACCCTCATACTGAGACACATGCATTTTTTTCCAATCATCTAACTTAAAATATTCTCCCACTGTCAAAGCCTACCTCTCATGCTCACATAAAATAGCTTTCATGGATTCTGTAGTTTTGCATTTACTTCTAAGCCTACCTTGTATTTTGACTGCAACAGGTAAAAAACTTTCAGCATGTAGGACTTCTAAAAAGCCAGTGTTTTAAAAAATAAGCTTGTAAGATCATCAGTGGTACTTAGTTAAAAATAACCTAAGAAATATCCTATGCAATTGTCTGTAGGACAGAAACCCTACAGATTCACTTAGATTTACATTTGACTCAAAGTTCTATAAAAGTACATGAGACACAAACTCAAGCTTGTGTATTCAGTTGTACCTGACTTAAATAAGCACATTTGAAATTTGAACATGTAGCTTGTTCTGTTTTTGCTTCAATAGCTAAGTGTCTGGAAAACTGGATTTGCTTTAATTTTGTAATAATATCATTCTGAATGTCAAATGAAATGATTTCACAATATTTAAAACTTCTTTCAGGAGTTGTTATGAGGCAGGTAAGATCTTTCAAACTAGAGGTGGAGATCTCATAACCAAGGGTCTACTCTGTTTCTAGCTAAGCCCACAGCACATTCTGCTGCTATCCTTATGGTTCATGTAACTATTGTTTCTACTTGGGCAGAAGCAGCACACAATGGCCTGCTTCACATGTTGCTGCTGAAGAACACGTATTTCTGATGTGTTAATATGGTATCCATGGCATGGATAAAGCATGGGGCAGGGCTGTTGTAACACAAAACTGTGTGCACAGGTGAAATAGGATACTTCCAGTCCCAGAACACCCATCATCCCAGCAGAAGACGAGGCACAGGAGGCCAGGACTAGCCAGCCTGCTTTACCAGCAGCATAACATGTATTTCAAAGTGCAAAAAGCCTGAGCCACAAACTGTTTGGGAGCAGAGGGAGCCAGGAGTGCCATGAAAAGGACAACTCTTACAGAGTCCTATCCCTCCACTGCAGGAAGCTCTGGGAAGGTGCACCTCTAGGTCCTAGTGCCAGCCTCAGCAAGTGGCTATTGCCTACAATACAGGCACTGCTGCCATTCATGTGGTATGACTGTTATATTTGGACACCTCTAGAGCCAAACATTAACCATCTTTGGCATGCAGACTGTAAAGGGCAGTGCAATTGCTGTTTCTGTCTAGAGAGAGATCAGTGTGTTCCATTATTCTGCACCCAACAGTGTCCAAAATATGGATGCTTAGAGAGGAATAAGAAAAGGACACAGGTACTTGGTCATGTTTCACCAGTATGTTCATCCACTTGGCACTGACCCGTGCTGCAGGGGTTCCCTGTGAGCACTCTGCAGGATAAGATCAACCTCAGCTCTTCACAGAGTTCTCTGCCTGAGAAGTACCTGCCCAAGGCTGTCTTTGCACACCGCGTTTCTCCTGACCTATTTATTTATTTTAGGATGAGATGAATTGAGCCCTCACTGGCCTATTTCTCTCCATCACTTGTGACGGGTGTTAAGATGATTAGCTCAGGTGTCATTTGATTAGATGTCACAATCCATTGTGCTTAAGAACCCCACGGTTACGAGGTTATGTCTTTCTCAATCCAGGCAAAACTATAGTTTCCACAATTTCCATAGCAAAAAATTTTACAGTTTAATGAAAGACTGTAATAAGGGACTTCCTCTAACTTGTTTATCAGTTTGCCTCAGGTAGAGAACAGGAAGAAAATGAGATGATATTAAATGATAATGACTTCAGCATACCAATAATCAGCTCATCAAGGGTTTTAGTCATCCTAGAAAAAAGTTTGAAGTTTCTTGTAATAAGCCAGTGACATATAAACTGAAGAGCCATAGGAAAGATGAAACTGAAAGATAAATGCTAATTGAATGCTAATCATTGATGTTATTTTTATTCTAAACATTACTATCATGCAACAATTTATTTTTAACCATTTCCATCTAGGCAGAGCATCTGCTTCAAGGATTTCATCCTTAAATGCAAAAAATAATTTTTAAAATCTTAACCTGTGGGTTTCTTTTTTCTCATCCCTCTCTTAATTATGGAAGGGAAAAAATATCTTAATACCTCTACAAACTCATAAAAAAATACTCAAAGTAAATAGTGAGCATAAAGAAAAGAGTGCCAGGGAAATAGGATAAATTGCTTCCACATCATCTTTATTAGGTAATGATACTGCATATTTGAATGGCTGCAAAAAATGGATTAAACATGGGAGGATTTCAATCATTGTAAATGACTGTGTACCATAGATTGTACCATAGTCAGGGAGCCATTTAATATTAAGCACGTGAAGAGCTGAAACTGAGATTTAGAAGAATTAACCTTCTCATGTTTATTTTTTTGTCTCTGGATGGAAGTAGATGTTTTTGCATGGTTCTATTTCTTTTCACATATCCTATTCCATATGATTCATTTAGTTGAATTCACAAATTGCCATATTAACCTGCATCATTTCACAGTTTCTTGAGACATGGGCTGTTACCATATGAGTTAATATTGACATAGACTCAAGCCTACGGCTCAGCTGATTCTACCAATAGAAATTTCATGTACAATTCAACAAATTTTGTTCTATTTAATACTGCAAATATGAATCAGTTTTTATTATAACATCATAGTCTTTACCCATTTGTCATAGTAGACTAATTATTTTACTTGGTAAACAAAATGTAGAGTGACAATGATAGCCTTCTGTTGTGACACTTCCAGTCCTGTCATCTACATTAAACATTACCCACAAAAAAGCCTTTTTTACTGTTTGCAGTAGCTTTCATACCCCATGCTTTAACATGTGTCTTCTTTACCCAGCTTACCAGCTCTCTGATCTATCCAAGTGAGCACCCACTTCACTGCAGCCCTGGAATCAGCTGGGATAAATAACAACTGTTTGGGGACAATGGGAATTGCCTGTATGGTTTGTTCTTTGGTTTGTTCTTTAACCTCTTCATATCTGACTGCAAGCTCCCAGGCTTGTTGCTAGTATATCTGCAAGGAAATGCCCACAAGCAAAACTTTCAAGGAGGTGGTCTAGACTCTGGATATAGGATTGCTGATCCCAGGGAATGTCTTCCCTAAATATATCAAGGGCCACCTTAAATCTCACTATGTTCCCAGAATTTCAATTAGGTTTTTCCAGGCGTCCCTGACTTTGTAATAACAAAGCTTCTTATTTTCAAGCTAATATTAAAATCAGCCAATTAACACCCATTTGTTCTTCTGCTACACTCTCTGTTGCTTTAAATCCTCACATCTCCTCCTGGGAGAATTCCAATTGTTTTTGCTTTTTGTTCTCTTTTGCTATGAAATTAATGCCTTCTGATCCAGAAGAAATATTCTTGATAAATACACTGAATTTATTTTCCATGAACAAAAAATAGAACTGGAAATCACTGAATGCGCTGGACAGCTGCTTCTGCAGTGGCGATGCGTGGATAAACAGAGCTGGGTGCCATTACTGACTGAAGTGCAGACTCAGGTTGCAACAACACAGATTTAACGGTGCAGTGTCTCAGTTCCTGGATTCAGCTGCTGACTAGACAGAGATGATCAGTGGCATCTACAGTGCCTGAGGGAGGTGGGGATGGGAGGTACCACTGCAGATTTCTGTGGCATGACATGAAATGCAACTCACATGGCACCAGGGAGCTACAAGGCTCTGGTCAGCACAAACAGAGTTGAGAGAGTTATTCAGTAAGCAGATAAGTTATTCAGTAAGCACATATTTCAGGATAAGCTAATTGCTTTCTAATCTGTATTGCCTGATCTCCATATAAGAGCTTACAGACAGATGCCTAATCTTAAGCAGAGAGCTTCTTCTAATGCTTCTAATTCAATCACACTCTGTGTGATTTGTGCCAACCTCTATGTACTACCAAAAGTCAAGCAGGCGAGAAATTTATAAGCTTAGCCCTATTTTCTTAATTACATATCTACTCTGAATTTTACTAATTGCAAATTAGTTTTCTGGTTATAAGCTTAATTACACTGTCTTTTCAGGAGAGGGTACTTTTCCCCTTTGAAGGGCTTAGAAAGGCCACAGTGATACAAGCAAGCATCCTAAGGGATGAAAGCAAGTTAGGAAGCTCCAGCTTTTCTATAATACATTGCCTCCAACCAAAAATGCTGTGTATTTGTTTCCAAGAAACTGTCATAGCATAGGTATATAAGGAATGGGAGAAGATCCAGTGGCTCTGGAAGCAAATGGGTTTAAATTGTTCTTGGAACCATGTGGAAAGCAGAGTAGAATTTTGATAGGTATGTGGAACAACACCTCTGGGAAATTTAGAGTGAGTCTTTTGATTACAAGAGCTGAGATGAGAGAGGTATTGGCATACTATGGGTAATTAGGTATATCATTTAAAAGATAAGCATTTTTCAACCTTTTCTTCTTATCCTTTGTCAGTAGTAATTTAAGTCAAAAGTAACACTGTCATCTGAGTTACATAAGGTAAAATCCAAACAAGGAAATAACACTTTTAATTTCTCACATAGTTTCGTGGGCATGGTTAAGTTTATAGAAGTTTTAGTTGGATAACATTGAGATTAGCAATTTATTTCCTTTGCATCTTTAATGAGTTTTAAGACTAAAAACTTAGTAGTTTCTAGCTGATTGCAACCAAGACCTGTCTTGAGGAGCTGGACTCTTCATACTCCCTGTACTCACCTACTACCTCACTCACTGTGAAATGCTCTCCAGTCAGCTGGAGCATCTCTGTTCACAGACAACCTACTTAAACCACTCATGAAATGTTCAGAACATAGTCAGGTTTTAGTTAATGCTCTCTAGTAGTGCTTAGACATTTATCTCACTTTCAAATCAGCAAGCTGCTCCAGATCTGATTACCAGCCTCCACATCTTTCTCTCAACAGCTATTCATACTACTTTTTCTAATGCATATAGTCATGGAAGTCTGTAATAAAACCTGAGATGCTGCATATTTATTTCTATTTTTCATGGTTTATTATCCTGACATTTCAAATTGCTCTGCTTAAACTTTAATAAGGATTGTATGATGGAGAAATCAAACTTTTACATAAGAAATTGCTTCAATTAAATGTCAAAAGAGACATAAAAATTAGTTTTAAAGCTGTCTATGCTTCTTTCTAAATACCCTGTGCAGAGGCAGACTCAGGAGGGAAAGTTCTTCTCAACAACTCCTTACATTTGAAAATTATGTTCTAACATGAATCTTCACTGCAGTATTTCAACATTTGTTATATGTTGAATTTTATTTGTAAGACCTACAAATTACTGTTGCTTTTTTTCCAGTGTCAAAGGTTATTTAAATATGCAGTAGAGTGCATGAAATCAAGTCTTGTAGGGTGCCTCCTGTAAATATAAATGCTTTATCTGTTCCTTTTTTTCCTTCCTCTTTTGCAACATTCTTTTTTCCCTACATTCCCTGTGATGTATCCACATGTAAACTGCCTGCCTCACTGTATAGCAATATTAAATATTTATTACCTGTGTAATATTTTTAACTTGGGTGTCTTTGTTTTGATCTGCATATCTGAACTATTCATGAAATTATTCCTGCTACAACTATATGTTTCCTTTTATCATATTTCTATTTCCTATCAAACTGCTTTGATCTTCTTTATTTTCATACATTTTTTTTCCTAAGTTTATATCCTCTGGCTAATGGCACCTTCCCTCACAACACAGCACTCCTCTGGCTGATTTCTTTCCCCTGAAGCTCATTCCCAGCATTTTTCTCCTTTTCAAACTCCTTTGTTCCTATTCACTGCTAATCCCCTGATTCCCCACTTAAACTCACCACCACATATTCTTCAGTCCCTTGCTGTTTTACCACATCCCCTTCAGGAGACTGATAATGCAATTTTAAGAGAAACTAAGAAACTTCAATACTGTTCTGATCCTTCTTGGATTAAGGCTTATGGATAGAGCCAGAAGCAAGATGGGAAGGGAAGCAATGGTGGGGAGGGGTGGGAGAGAAACAGCTGAGAAGAGACAGAAATGCAAACTTGATAGCACTTCACAGGCTGTTTATTTCCCAAAGACTGTCCTCTCAGCTGGGTGGCAGAGCAGTGTGAGCCACCAGATGTGCGATTTTACCGCTGGTGTCAGCAAGAGCTGCTCAAGCAGCTTTTGGCCAGCAAATGAAGTGGGACATCATTGCCTTTCTCTGCAACCAGGATGCACCCCAGTAATTTCGCAATGCAAGGAGCTAGGAAACAGAGCAGGAGAAGCAGACAAAGAGAGCTAGCTTTTGTGAGGACAAGTGTACTGAGGAAAAATCCACCAAAGCCAGTATGGTGGCAGAAAGGTGCTTGTAGGGCTTGCTTAAGGGAAGCCATGTACTTATTGAAGAGTAAAGGCAGGGCCAGGCTGCAATGAGTTGAGCTCTGCTGGCAGACACTCCTTAACTAAATCCAGTGCTGAATGGCCCCACTTCTGCAGGGCCCTAACTCCACTCACAGACACAAAGACAAAAAGCCAGGCAGTTCAGGAGCAGCATCCCAATTTTCTGCCTTTCTAAATTTGAATTTACCATGAGTATCACCTCATGTATTCCTTGCTTATGTTCTAAAACACAAATGGCATTGAATTGTAGATTTATATTTCTGAGTTTCTAGGTCACGAGCATGCACAAGTGGCATGGACATTTCCAATAATCCACAGCATAAAAAATAAGTTTTTTATTGTATAAAATGCTGTTCAGTGCTGATAGGAAGTTGTTCTCCCTGAAAATAAAGTGCATAGCAAGAAAGGAAGAATATATTTGTTTCTTTTATGCTGGTGAATAGCATAGATGAGAGTGTGGCCCAGAAAGAAGCTTACCCCCATGCAAGGTACTAAGATTTAAGGATTACATTTTTTTAGCAGAATTCAGACAGAGTGATTACCCACCTGTTCTTCCTTTCAAAAAATCGGCCTGCTGTGTTTTATGTGACACAATTAGCAAAAGATTACAGCCTGTTTCAATGAATCTAGATATATGCAATTTTCTCCAAAGTTTGATTAAAAACTGATTGGAGGGCAAATGGAACAGCTTTTACTGAGACAGATAACAATAAGACATATTGGGCTCTTATTATCTGCTATTAGCTTTGGCTTTCAGCTACGAGAAAAGTACATTTTAGGCACCATTCAGTGTCCTTTTATAATAATTTCTGAAACACGCCAGTTGGTAAGAAAGTTGACTTTTTGTTTTATCTTACTTAATATTTTCACAAAAAATATGGAACCTGTGGAAAGCTGTGCCAAAAGCTTTGTTTAAAAGTTCAGCTCAAGAGAAATCTCTGCATATTCCACCAAGGAGCACGTATTAGCAATACATGGATGTGGACTTAATGCCCCAGTTTAGAGCTTGAAATCTGGGTTCTCATTTTGACATAAGAGTGAGACACTTACAAAATCTTTGGTAAGTCTTATACAGTTTTAAATTCCTTCTCAGTTGAGTACCTGCTTACTTAGTAGTTCTTGGCCTTTTTTTCTTTCTGCATGGTTTTCCAGCGTCCATTTTGAGTGACATGTGAGTTTATCATTGTGCTGAGGGCACTGATGTCCCAGATGTTCACTGCTGATTAGATGCCCAATTTCCCCTATGGCAGTTTACCTGATGTTTTATGGCAACCAGCAAACTATTACCATTTCCAGGTGGCATTCAAGGCTGTCTTCCTTTATCAAATATAAGAACATGAGCCTGTTGGAGGAAGCTTGTTAGGAACAAGGAAACAGGCTCTTAAAGAAGAATGCCCCTGTCGGGCAGCCATGTCACACTTCTGCTGAACTTGGACCTTGAGGAAAAAACCTCTGTCTGCCTGCCTTTCACAAGAGCTTGTGCCCCCCAGCTCTGGACTGACCCAGCCTTACACCATGTAAAATGTACCAGCCTGTGGCACCAAACAACAGAAAAAAAAAATCTATCCCTGCTCTAGATCCTATCATACCATAAATCATAGGAAATGTGCTGTGTAATCTCTGATGTGATCTCTCCCTGGAGTGCTAAAAGCCTTTTGCTTCCCCACATTTTTCTTGGAGGTGAGTATATCCAAAGTATGATTCTAGACAATTGGCTCTCCATTTCACTCCTGTTTCATGAGAACATTTGTCTCATCCTGCTTTCAAAACTCAGCTTTCCATTTTCCCTTCCACTTACTGACTGTACAGTACTTTCTGTTTAGCTGAAAGCTTTTGTAGCTGACTGACTAAAGCTCTGTATTGGTGATAGGCCTGCAGGGTTAAGGACATTTCCCTCAGGGAAGAACTTAATAGTATCTCCTGCCACAAGAGAACTTGAAATAGTCTCTAGGAAATTAAAACAATTTATTTTGCAGCACTGAAAAATCTGTTGTCTGACGACAGTCAAGAGCCAAAAAGAGAACCACTTCCCTCTATCTAAAATCTCAGCCCTTCTCCTGGAAAACAAATCAGTCCTGTTATTCCCCTGACCCATTAAAGAGACTACCCTCAGTCTCTATCAGCTTCTTCTGAGCTTCTTCTTAGAACATCTTTTAGCCTTTGTTTGGTTTTTCACTACAGTTTTCAGTATTATAAATAGTATGCATATTCCCCACAGAAATCCAGAGAGTTTTAGCAAAGTTCTACAAGAATTAGACAGATGTAGGTGTGCCAACTTCCACAGAGTGTGTCAGCTTTCACCAGCTGAGTCCAGCATCTATTGATGGTAGCAAAGAACTTGCTTGGGAAGAAGAGTCTGCAGCTGATAGTGTGTTCTTCCAGACAGGATTAGGAATGGAAGATTAGTGATGCACAAGATTACGGGGAAAGCATTTTTTGTTTCACAGCACCTAATTTCACCACTCTGCCCCTATGGCTCTGTCCACACTCACCTGTATTTGAGATTTCAGTTTTATTTGCATTACCCTTGCTATTTTCCGACAGTTCAAGATCCCTAAGAAAATCACAGGAAAAAAAGTATGACTGGAGAAAACCACATTCCCGCACAGGTCAAACTCATTGCCTGACTCCCGGGTCAGAAATTGTATCTTCTATGTAGCTGGTTCACTACCACTTTTCCCACCATTTCCATGACTACTGATCCTTTTTAAAGCTGCCTGCTTTTTTTGTTGAAATAGCCAGCAGTGGTAGAGCCACTGGGCTTTGATTTCCTCTTGCAGGGAAGGCTCAGGTCTCAGTTGCCATCTTTGATGTTTCCTGTACTACTAATGACTTCTGTGGAGCTCCTCTCTGTGGGAGCTTTGACACAGAGAGGCATTTCACTACTGCTGTGAGACACATTCAGTAGAGTTCCTTGAGTATATATATACACACCTCACTGAAAGAGTAAGCCCAGATAGAGCAAGGCACTTAATTCTATACAGATTTCAGAAAACATTTTCTATTAACCTGCATTAAAAAATGTAATTGAAAAAGCTGCTGCTTTAAAGGCTGAAAGTAGCAGGAGCCATTTTATGTACCAGTTTTCCACCAAGAGAGCCAGTGAGTACTGCAGAACTACTCTCTCAGACTCATGCATAAATTAAAACAAGTGAAGACACCTATTATAGCACCCAATACAGATTCATATTCTCAATAATCAATTATGAAAGTTTTTTTTGAACATTTCCTTTTTATATAGATAATAGTTATTAAATTTTTGTAAATTCCTATTGTTGAGAAAAACTTACAAGAGTATTATGACACAACAGCTAATATCTCCAGGCTGGAGCACATATATTTTTAAATGCATTACAAAGCCAAAAGTTTCACTTCCTGGCAAAACCTTCACTATCACTGAAGTTTTTTTTTTTTTTTTTTTTTTTAATATCAGAATAGCACTAGAGGTGCTGAGTAGTCACAAAGTAGCAAGAACTAGGCATTCCTTTCATGAGCTTTTGGAGCTGGATTTAGGTGCCCAACTGTAGACACATGTGACAGCTTTAACCGTCACTTCAAACTGGTTATTTTAGACCTATCATCTCTCTTGGATACTGTAGACCATGTGGTTCTGCTGACACATTGTGTGAATGTTCTTGAAATAGATAGATACTTTCTTAAATCATTATTTTCCTTTCATTCCATATGGTCTAGGTGCCCTTGACATAATTTAAAAATACAGTGCAGCAGCACAATTTAAGATAAACCACTACCAATAAGCCAAGCAATTTAAAATCTCATATCCCCTTCACCTTCGAACAAATCCCCCCTAACTTACCATTCCTCTCACCCTTCCTGGAGGGAAAAAAATATAAAATAAAAAAAATGAACTCAGCAACGTAATTTAAAAAACCATTTGAAATTATACTGTCATTCAGTAGTTAAACAGCTACTGAGACACCAGATCTATAACATCCCTGTATCATTGCAAAGAAGTTGCAGAGACAACAATCTTCCAAATGCAGATGATGAATTAAAAATATAATTTTGGATAAATACACAGTTATGCCATTCTGGTGTGTTGTCTGTTCCTTCTGCCTCACACTTCCCCTCTCCAATTTCCTCTGCAATGGGCCCTATATAGTAATCCCTACATCCCAGAATCGTTCCCACTTTGTCATTTTTTAAAATCTTCAGCTTTACATGAATTGTGTCCTTATCAAAAGTCACTTGAGAGGTTCATAGTCTGTGCACAGGATGGGCTCAAATCAAGCCTTTCATGGGGAGTCACACACTGCAGCACCTGCATCCTCCCGACAGCAGCTCTACATCACTGTTTCAAATGACCAAACTGCAGCAGTCAATCTGTTAGCATTTTACACTTACTTTTCCTAGGTGCAAACAGCAAAGAATTGGGCCTTCCATCACTTCCAGTTTTTATAAGGCTTCAGCAAACTGAGCAACATTTTGCCCCTTGTTTCACCCCTGAAACTACATCCGTGCCACAGGTTCACAGCAGTGTAACTGAGCACAACACCTGGCAGAAAGCCCAGAATTTGACCCAGCAGGTTTATGGCGTATGGAGATGATATTAACACACATCATGAGCCAAATCTGAACTCTGGGCTGCTTAATAAAAACCCTACCACCTCCATCATTGTGTTTAACCTCTTATATTAACAAGAAAGCAGGCCAAAATGATCACTAAGAACAAGTAAGCCTAGAAAATCTACTATTTATCAACCACAAGCATTTGCATTTTGTAACCTTTTTTCACTATTAATAGCTTTTTGAGTAACAGGAACTGAACAGTGACAGATTCACAACATTTCACTAAACATCAAGAGTATTTATTAAATTTACCATGAGATTACAGATGCACTTGAAAAATATAATCAGAGAGTAAAATTTTCACTCTAATACAAGGAGTTTTGTTAAATATAGACATCTTAGTAAACAACTGGTTTTCAGTATCATGACTAACACATATTTTTTCTGCATAGCAATATGTATGAATTGATCTTTTTTTTTCCTCACCTGAAAGACTAAAATAAAATAAGCTAAAATTTTAAAGAGCATTCCATTAATATCAAAGGAAAAGATTTAACTTTCCTTAGGACTTCTTAGCTGTTTCTGTCATTAAGCCCAAGCATTTTCATAAAGAACGTCAAGATCTTTTGAGACACAGAATGATTTCAGGCAATGTAAAAGATGGAACATGTCATTCATTAAATGAGTGGTCAGCATGCAGTGGCAGAATGGTCACAATTCATTTTCTTGCCTGTATTCAGCTAGTTGTAATTACACATGTAATAATAAATGAAGTGAAACCAATATACCATACATAGAATTTATCCCTGAGTTTATCTATACTACCCTGTCAAGCCCCTACTGGTATTCCTTCAGCCAGGTTACAGTATATTACTAACAGCTGAGCACTACTGCTGGGCTGAATTAACATCAATTAGCATTTAAATTGCATGTTTAAATGAGTGCATTAATGGGTGCATGCAATTTATAATTCTCTCCCCTCCACCTCTAGTCTTATCTAGTGCTAGAGATTTGTCAGACAGCTGGTATCAATCTGCCTAATCTCAGACTTAGAATGACTGCTTGCCTGCATACATTCAGCTGGCACCCACTGATTAGAGGAAAATTCTCTTAGGTTGGCTTTAAATTTACAATGTGGTGTGACTTACATCTTATCATCTGCATCTGATTTTACAGCCAGCTTTCAGGGGCCAAATATTATCTGATTTACAGTCACTTTCCAGTGCATTCAGATGGGCTCCACTTCATGTTAGGCTGGAGCAAATCTGGCCCTGTGTTTCACTCTTTATCCATAAAGATATTGATAAATTGCCAACCGTGCCACAGCACCTCTGCCTTCCTTCATGAGATAAAGCTCTGAATATCAAACCATGGTTCTTCAAGACTGGTAAGAGTAAACAACAAGTGAAAATTGTCTACCACTGACTGCTAGTGCCATGAGTGAGTTCATTCTGTACACCAAAAGTTTTAGTAAGGAATATTCTGGAGGCTTAAATGATGCAGAATTTCTCTTCCCTGAAATGAATTGGTAATATTGTCATATTAAGAGAAATAACTTGTGTGATTTATGGCATCTATTATCATTATTATTGGTTTTATTTTTATTATATCAAGATATTTCTATTTTATGGAAAAAAAGAAACAGTAAAACCTCAGGTAATGTGAAAAATATAAGTTGAGATAAAAATCACTTCAAAATCTTTTTCTGTTTTGTCTGTCAGATCTGACTCCTAGGCTAAAATGACATTAGTCTCACCACAAAGACTATGAACTTGGGAGCCCACCTGGAGGCTTATCTTCAGCCCCATACACCCCCCACAGCTCAGGCAGCACACCAAACCTGCTGTCCAGAGATGCCCAGAGACAGACTAGAGGGTGTCTGTAGGATTTCTGCATGGCAGCCCTGGGAATCAAAGGCTACAATAAAGGTTAGACCAAAATAAGACTACCTCCATGTAATGCTATCAATATCAGACATAAGGGGCAATTACATAAAGATCTGGATCCAGCTCTGGACCGTATCAATACTGAAAATGTAGCACCAATACCATATCAGAATAAAATTTCAAAATCAACTTTTCATAACTACATTGATATATAAAGCATCAGAGACAGTAAAAGGCATTTCAGACAGACTTTATGGCAATCATCTTAACTACAGTTAGCTGAGAAACACCACTTACCACAAGAAATTTACAGTAGGTAGACTTGTAGGTATAGAACATCAGCAATTGTGTGATAATTTCATTTTGTTCTGATATCTGTCCTTAAAGATGCTATGCTATTCTTTAAATATTTCATGTCTAAGTACTGTCTTGAGATTTATTATTTATGCAATAGATGAAAGATCCTAAACTTTTGCTTGAATAACACACTATGGCAAAACGACTCATCAAGGTTAACCATCCTTCTTGCTTACTACCTTCAAAAATTACGTCCTCAAGAGGGATTGCACAACCAAGTAAGATAGTGTGGGCAAATTTAATTAACTAAATGTCAGAGTCCACAGTTGTTACAGATGACATAAAGAGAAAAAAGAGATAGGGCATAACCTTGAGGTACTTGTTATTGCTGCCAAATGCTTTAAAGAATTGTTCTCTTGGACATGAAGCCTTCAGTCTGTGGCACAATTAATATATATGTGGATCACATCGTGTCACTCAAAATAAAATTCCAATATGATGTTTCTCACCCTTACTGAAGAAAGTCCAGGGTGTAAGGGAATAAAATACAAAGGCCTCTGCCAGAGCAGATCTGACACCCACACACTTGTTAAACAGGAGGGATCTGGACCCAGTGCTGCTCTTTAATTGCAGCCACAGCAGGGAAGCCCAAGATTTCCCCAGCTCAGGCTTACACTGGCAAATGTCCAGTGACCTTGGGCTGGCCACATGTTTGTATCAAATGGTGCATCTGAAGATGTCCTCTGCTGTACATCCAAGCAGGGCTGCTGGGTGCTGGGTTGCTGGGAGCTGGCTGCCCCAGCCTGGAGGAGCCGGGCAGCAGGACCCCAGGCATTGTCTGGAAGATCTTTTTATATGTCACAGCAACACTAACTTTACAAAATAGCTGTATAGTCTAAATACTGAACAAATCTATCATTCACTCTTCCATCTATACTGGTTTGGGGATGAAAATTTACTGGAAAATATTTGTTCCTTTTTTTTAAATTCCAAAAGAGTGATTAAAATAAAAATCTGTCACCGACTGAGCTGTCATATCTTGTCACTGTTCTTATGGGCCAGTGAAAGTCTGAGATGTGAACAACAAGTTTAGCCCCTTGATTTGGGAGAGTTAAAGGAGACAACTGACTTTAGGCTTGCCTAATTTCAGCATGAGGGGTCCTTCCTGGTCCCTTCTGGGAGCCCCTGGTGGCCATCCACTGATGGGAATGTCATGACGTCCCATGGAAAGGGACAGAACAAGTCTGGAACTTGCTTTCCTTCATCTGTGCATACCCAAGGGGGTGCAAAGGTTTTACAGGACTGCCAGAGAAAAGAAGAAAACCTACTGTCCCCATGATGTCCTTAAATGACCCAACAACTGAAATGACCCAATGACTTAGCATTGTGTAGAAGAAACTTATATAAAATTCCCAACAAACTTGTTACCCATATTCATGTAAAACTGGCCTGTGAGTGGCAGAAGGAAACAGAGAGAAGATTACAGAGCTAATTCCGTTTCAGAAACAGAACAAGAAATGAATGACAAGTCACATAGAAAAAGAAACATTTAACAGAACTTCTAAAAAGATCTGCAATAAACTAACCATTTCACAATAAACCCAAGAATAAGATGGAGGAAGGGAAAATTAGATACAGTGGCTTATAAGAAGAATTCTGCCCCAGCAAAGTAATTGTAATGCTTATAAATGAGACAAATATATAAATTCTCAAGTTTGAGCTATCATAAATAAACAGGAAAACACCCTTCAGGCTATTAGTTTTTGGAACCACAACATAAAGCAATTTTGTTTTCTTTTAAGAGAATACTGGATATTTATAAAGTAACATGATGAGAGTTATTATAAAGGCTTAGCAGACAGTACTCTGTATTTGATATTTCACTAAGATACAGTGGGGTGGAGGGATTCATTATTATTATTTGTTGAGAAGTCCAAGAGCCATCTCTAAGCATTTATGGGGAATATAGGTGTTATTCGTAGCAGAATCAACCTTCAAAATTTTCCAGGCAGCCTCGCAATGAGAGAAATTTTCCCATACTGTAATCACTGCTGGGAAATTGCCCTTTCTAGACATCCTTTCTTAGGCTTTGTTCTGATAGGAATGAGCTAAAATAAAAGCATGAGAAATGAATGCGCACAAATAGAATTTGTTGTTTGATTCACATTCCCCAAAGAGTGTTAATGCCTTCAGAGATGTCAAATCATAAAGGCTATGCTGCACAGAAGCATTGTGTGAAAGAAGAGATGAACATTGTTAGAATTCAGAAATCATAAAATAACATGGTTGGCTGGTACAAGTGACACTTGTGATTTACACCAGCTTAGGGTCTCTCACTGCTGTTGCTTTGATACATATCTGGAAACACACTCCTGTTAAGTAGCCTTTTAAAGCCATTTTAATGTACACATACCTTGCTTAAAGTAGAGATTTCTCATATAGTTGACCAAAGGGTCATCAAAAAAATTTTTTCCTGAAAATTTGGGCTATATATTAATGAGGAGAATCAGTTACTGCAGAGCTAGTTCTCCAGTGGGCCCTGCCTCTGGTAGTTTCTTCTCCTTAGCAGTCTTACTACTTCCCTGATTTCTTCTATTCCCTTTTCACCTCACCTAGAAAGACAAAAAGGAAGAAGAAAGGGAGGACCTTTATCCCCATCTGCCTCCCCTGCATTTAAACTATCCTGCTGCATTGGAGGGAGTGTACTGGAAGCACTGGGCTCTACAAGGATGTGGATGTATGAGTAGTACTGCACAAAAATACAGTCATTTGCTTGTGAAATTTTTCCTTTGTCAAATATTCTTAGAGATAATGATAAAGGATCAGAAGGTTGTTCCTCTTCCTGCTCAGAAATCCTTTTGTTTGCTATCAGGCTAAGGTGCCAATCATCATACAATGGTGAGATGCCAGAGGTGGTGCTGCAGTGCTGTTGTGTAGGGAAATTCTTTTTGCCAGTTGCCAAAGTGGTTTTGACCAGGGCGTGATGCAGCCTGAGCACACAGGAGAGGGGCTGTTTGGGAGAAGGGTCATTAGATGGAGCAAAAATCACACCAACACCAGGCTAATATTTAATGTGGACAGTCAGTCTCAAGTATCCTGGAGCATCATGTAGCACTTTTTAAGCTACTGCATCTCCTAGGCCGGGATCCTATTCCCTGTGGTACCCATGTAACACTATGACCCCTTTTGTACAAACCAACATTTTACTACAGATGCTGTGTCCAAGCAGCCAAGTTTTGAGGGTTTTTTTTTTTGAGAATTCTTTTTCAATTAAAACAGCTCCAGTTGGGATCACAGCACAGCAAAATTATCCCACTCTCAACTTGTTGAGAATGAAAGTGAGGAGAGGGCGCACTGCCTTGTTGGACATCCCATTAGCCTGGGGTAATTGAAGAGAAGATTCCAGGTGAGCCTGTCTGTGGAACTCACTCAGCAAACCAAAGCACAGCCAAAGCCTGATGAAGATTCCCATTTAGGGATGCATCCTCTCTAGGATGAATAACAAGAAAATAACCATATCCTGACTGTCTGCCACAGAACCCTGCATCCAGCCATGCTGGGTTAGGGGGTAAGCCTGGTGAATAGCACTGCAAGTGGATTTTAAGACTACACACTGAATGTAGCAAAAAGTCTAATTGGAACAGAACCTCAAGTCTGAAAGTGCTGAGTACTGAGCACCTTAATTACCCACAAAGTCATCTAAAACAGAACAAACAATTAATCTGCAGTCACTGATAGGCAGTGGCAAGCACTTAAGCACTCTCACAGACACTGTTCCTCTTCTTTTTAAGGGAAAAATAACAAGTAGATCATTAAAACAAGACTTACATGTTGCATTTAGCAGGAAAAATCAGCCTTCTTTGAAGTTGGATATGGCAATCTTATTGTCTACAATGTTTCTCAGTCCAGAGACAAAAGCATTCACTACTGTGTCCTGAATCCTCAACGTTATCAAAAAAACCCTTCCTATTACTGCATATTGAAAAAGAGAAAATTCCTGAAAGATAAAACCTGAATAAAAGAGAAGGAGGGAGGGAGGGAGGGCAGGAAGGCAGGCAGGAAGGCAGGCAGGAAGGCAGGCAGGAAGGCAGGAAGGCAGGAAGGCAGGAAGGAAGGAAGGAAGGAAGGAAGGAAGGAAGGAATTTTCATAGCTCAGAGTGCATTCAGACAGAGTTTATTTCCATTGATATTTTTCTATGGATTCAAGTACCTGAAAAAAAAATGTTTCATTTCTTTTTTAATGCACCTCTGCTGTTGGAATTAACCCTTCAAGGAGCAAAGAGACTGATGGATATTCCTGCATGCACTCAATGCCAATTGTGTTACTTACACCTTTAGATCAGCTTCAAATCAAATCATAGTAGGCAAGCAATTGCTCACTCCTAAGTGCTTGTGTGGTTTTGTTGTTTAGATCTCGTGAGACTGCTAAAGCCATCACTTCAGGCTCACTGGTAAGAGCTATGGCAAGTTATTTTGTAACAATTTGAGTTCTTAGATATCTATTATTTACCACTTCAGTGATTTAAAACACAGTGGAAATTTCTATGGGTTTTGCTGCTGAACTGAGCTAAAAGGGGGAAGAGAGAATGATGTGAGCAAACAGTGCCACTATACCAGTTAAATGATGCTGCTGATTACTTTTGTGTTGGACAAGTCTACCACAACAGGTATTACTCATAGTAAGCTTTGCAATATTGGTAAGTGCTGCTTCAATTATTTTTTCCTCTTAATCCTTCTCCTATATATTAATCCTTTTTCTATATATTCCATCGGTTTTGTGTGATTGCTGTTTTGTAAGTCTTTCAAAGGACAAGTAATACATCTCAGAAGTAAAAACTCAAGCCCTTTCCTGAAAAAACAGTGGGATACATCTGTAACTATGCAAGTCAGAGATGGACTTGGATCATGCAGTCCTCTCAGCCTCTGCCCAGCACAAGATTTTCCTTCACTGTAGGCCAGTCCACTTTTAGAGATCTCAAAAGATGGAGATTCCCCCTTCTCTTCTGCCATAACCTCATCTTCTGCACTGAATGGATGTTGTCCCAAAAAGCTGCTGAGAGTCTTAACCTGACTTTTTATGGACTCTAACCACCTTTCCATTACAGCTGTGCATAACCTCAGGGTAGTCTGAGAGCAATCAGTGACTATTACATATAAATACCACTTTGTAGGAAGAGGTGCATGTGATGTTAAAGTACATAATTGGCACCCTGCAATGCCCTTGCCTTGCACCCAGGTGTATTCCTGGATATGCTGTAATAAGGCACTTCAGGAGGTATTCACACATCTCACTTCAGCTGGTCTGATGGCAAAAGGTAGCCCCCTGACTCAAGTGCTTCAGATTGCTACCCTTTCCATGAAGTGTGTGAGGTGTTTAGGTGGTTCATTTCAGTGTTTCAGCTAGATGCATACAGTTTGAAGTTGTGAATATCCTACTTTGTGACTTTACTATCTTAGATCTCTGCTGGCTTTGCTATATATCATACTACTTGGCAAATTTGGGCTTACAAGATGGCAATTACCAAGCTCACCTCCTTTCTTTTCAGACTTTCTCATCTAAATTGTCCTGTTACAGCAAAGTGCTGGGACTTATTTCTTGTGAACATTTAACAGAACAGTATTGCCCTTCCCTATTGCTTTATCTCTGTTCTCCATGTTCTGCTGTATTTCTCAGCCTATAGTAATTGTTTTTATTTCCACTCAGTCAGATGTTTGTTCAATTTGCATAATAAATTCTTCATTCTCAACCTGAAACCAACGGTGTTATGATCGATGAGATTTGAGCAAAATCAAAAAGACAAATATTCCTTAAACTGACAGAATATTAATTTTCTGTCTCATTAAGAATATCATATATGATAATATCCATTTTTTCTCCAGATCATGTAATTGTCATAAGAAGGCAATATTCTATGCTTAAACGCATTTATCACCTCTGTTACTTTCCCTTCACTGTTAAATAATTTTATTACAGTGGCTAACTAAAAACTTATTATTTGCTACAGATCTTTCAGAGCTGCTGACAGAGCTAATTGCTAAATTGCCACTGATTGTACTCTGGGTAACTTTATTATGAGGTTTGATGCCACCTCCAATTCTTTTGCCCAGAAGCTTTATAAGACTCTAACATTTATTAAATTTGATCAAACAAATTGACCATCCTGCTTCATGTGAGGGCAAGGTTTATTAATTTGACTGTATCTTTTACCTGGGAAATTTCAAACCAGCACATCAATTTTCAAAGGTCACTCTGCTCTATTTCATTTTACTCTCCTTACCCCAATCAGTTTGCTTTCCAGTAAGTCATTCCTGTTTTCAGTTCATTCTGGGGTGACAGAGCTCTTTACATCTCCAGAACTCACAAGAAGAATACACTGCAGTGTCATGTAGTGATCCAGAATCACTAATGATATTCAGCAGCATTTCCACGTACTGAGGATCTTGACAAAACAGAGCATTCCTGAAGGCCACCTGCATTCTTCACTGCAGGTACCATGCAATTAGAAATAATGTTTGTAATGCAGGCATAGAAACCCAACAGAGCAAAAAATGGGGTCCAAATAATTAATTATTTAACTCCAGATAAAAAAATAAATTGAGAATTTATATGGGCACATGGCCTAAAATTATATTGCTTTTTAAATGCTGGGTTAAGCACTTTTTTTTCTCTTCAGTAAAGTTACATTTTGTCTGGCTTCTTCCCCTACTTTCTGCTTCTTCCTAAGCTCTTCAAGTGATATTAAGTTTGTTATGTCAGCATGTTAGTCAATCCTATTGCAGCTTTTATCAAACTGGCAGACTCTGGCTCTGTGGTGTTTTTATGACATGGTTGCTCTGACAGATTGCTCCCACATGACACTGGAAAATACAGAGACTCAAAGGAGCAGCTGGGAGCACACACTTTTAGCCAGCTGCTTTGATGGATTAGAAACTCTCCCAGAGCCTATCACAGGGAGAAGTTATAATGCTGCCTTCAAACACATTCGCTTGCATCACACCTGTACTGAGAGGCTGTGCAAACTATTGCCATACTAATTGCAAAGATAATTAGGAAAAGCATAAACCCCAGGTTCCTCTCTGTTTCGGTGTCTCATGCAAGCACATATAGGAAGTTTTGTGATCAGGACTCCCACAGTCCATTACCCTGCCTTTTCATAACAGACATTGGATGTTTCAGAAGACATGCACAAGACGGTCCCAAAATAATGAGTCTTGAAAATTACTGGAGAAAGTTTATTGCAGCCCTCACTGTCTAAAGGCAGCTTTATGCCTTGAAGTGAAATTGCAATCAATGAAAACCTCTGTTAAAATTTACTGTCCTTCCTATTGTAGATCTTGGTCATTTTGTTCACTGTTGAAAAGACGTATTTAAGAGTTCAGCTAAAATCCAAAATGTCAGTAGTAGCATGCAGGAATTAGATCAATAGACTGCTCTTTGTGGGGAAAAAAAAATCCCAATTTTTTTCATCCAGCCACTTTGAGTTTGCCAGTTTCTAAGCTTATTGTGTGCTTTTCTAACCATGGATTACTCACTTGGGAAAAAAAAAAAAACAACCTAATGGCTTGCCTTCTCTAAACTTCTTGTTATTGGTAAATAATTTTTACATGAGGTTTCTTATTTTCTTCCTTCTGAAGAAAGGAAGTTCTTCAGAACTGAAATGAAGAAATGAAAGAAAGTTCAAAGTTCAAACAAAGAAACGTGTCTATATTGTTTGCCATTGCTTGTTTCCACATTCCTTGTTTGCTGACTAGGATTTTTGCAGCTTTTGGCAACAAATCGCACTCATACTGAAGGTCATAAATCCCCATATAGACACATATAACACATATTTAGACAATGTCCATACTCATATAGGAACCATTTGTGCTGCTTGTAAGTAAAGGATGTGGCAGAATGGGAAGGTGCAAGTAGGAGAGGGAATGAAACCAAGTGAGATTCTGTGGTGATTGGAGATAAAATGAGCAATAGAAATTTCTAAATTCTCTAGAGGCTGCAGGAAGCCCAGGTGGCTATTAACATCAATAGTGTTGTTGTTTTGTTTTGTTTTTTTTTTATCATCTTTAACATGAAAAAACAGATGATCATTTACATTACCTTCACTTCAGAAACCAAATCTTTTTTATTCACGAACTCAGGCAGTGTAATGCAGAGCATATTTTATTTTTGCAATGAAGAACCCATTTATTAACAAGTTGCCCCATTCATGATTAAAGATTAGTTAGCATACCTTACACCTTGCTGTATTTAATTGCAAGAATTTAAAAAATCAGTCTGAATAATTTGAAGATTTTAATCTCTTTTATATTATTATATGTATGCATAGCATCTATGATCAAATTTCTATCACATTAAAAAGGCAATTTAAAAGTTTGGCATGATCCTTGGGCCAAAATGTTCTGGACAAAATTTTCTGAAATCAGTTTGGTGATATTGAAGGAACTTTCCTCTTTAATATGGGAATTTCTGCTATTGAATGCAACGATATCAAACATTTATTTCAAAGTATTTGTCCAAATCACAGTATTAACTCTTTCAAAGATAGAATTCTGTGCGTGTTGGTGACCACTTTAAAGTATTTAGGCATCTCTAATTGTAACCTGAAAATGTGGTTCAGGATTTTTTGTTGTTGTTGTTTCCTTTTTTTTCCCCTCCCTCTTCAGTGTCTATCATGGCAAATGCTAGGAAAAGAGATAAAAAGCTGGTTTCCCATTATAGGACTTATGGCTTTGGGACTGCAAGGTGCACCAAGAGATAAGAATTCAGAATTTAAAAAGAGCATGATAAGGCTCTCTAAGACCATTTCACTCTCTGAAACTACCTGTTCTAGGAGACCTTTTCTGGGTGTGCATTTTATTTATCAGAGAGCTATGGTCACTGAAACAGTGGCAATTGGCTACTGCAACTAGACTGGAACCAGCAAATAATACATCTGCCAAGAGCTGTTCCCTGTGAGTCAAACTCTGGTGAACAAACTGTTATAAGTACTCCTCAAATATGTGGACTGTGAGAGGGAAGGAGAGAATCAGAGCATTTTAGATAGCAGTGCTTTTTCAGATTAAGGAATGCATTGTGAAAGTTCAGCTGTGCACCAAATTACTCGTATGCTAAGTGAAGGCTAGTGTTACTACAGTGCACCGCTTGTAAAATGTTCAAATATGGATCAGAGTATGAATGTAAAAACACGTACAATCCAGGCTGCTTCCCACACATACACCAGAGCAAATAATGATGTGATTTGAGAGACATAATGACAATATTGTGCCTATAATGCATTTGCCCAAAGGTACACTTGTGAATATGTTTTCTATTCATTTCTGTTCTCCATTGCACATTTCCCTCAACTTAATTATTCCATTGATTGTAATTAAGCTCCCTCTAAGTCTGTGAGTGTGGAGTGCATTTTCAAAATAAATATGAGCAAGCTGACTTGCTTCTGAAGCTTTTTAAAACTCTGTCAGCTCTATAAAATGCCTAACAGGCACTTTATGTCTGAGAACACAAATTCTTTTTAGAGACTTTCTATGACTTCATCTGTTTTAAGAAGAGAGAGGGGAAATCTTTGATTTACAAACAGTTGAAATCAAACCCATGGCAATTTTAAAATTCATTATTCTTATTATTGGTATAATATTAGCACCTATTAAAATGTGAGCACCCCTACAGAGATTAATATTGCTTCACAGTAGTGGCTGAACAAACATGCATTAAGGAACACTCACTGGCCAAAAACAATGCTTGTACATGGATACCCTGAATGGGCTGAAAAGAAGAGCTGAAAGTATGATAGTAACTAAACAGTAGCAGAACTAACTGTGTAACTAGATATATTTTTGGCATAAAACTGTAGTCTCAGTTTGCCACCTGTCTAACCATCTCAACATTGCAACCTATTTTCATAACCTGAAGAAATTCCTTGGATTCTCAAATGTTTATATAACATTGATCTGCCTCAACTGCACTGTAGTACCCAATATCTTTTTTTCCTCTCTCTGCCTCTCTCTACTTCCCCAAAGCCACAATCTGTCCCATAAGAGCAAGTGTTAGCTGCAGTAACTTTATAATATAAATGATAAATTATATGTATGCTTATTTGCTTCTGAGATTGTGGTGCTGTAAGAAGCTTGCACATAGTCTATTTTCATCCAGCTTAATTAATGACCACTAAGATTCCTTAATACCTCAGCATTACCATATCCAGTATAGTGCATCAATATTATGCAACTGTAATATGTTCTAAAATAGGATAATTTGAAATCCATAGGTATTTAAAGATTTCTGGTTACAATGGATGCCTGTTTTGAATTAAAAAAAAAAAATAACTAGAAACAGCTATCTAAATCTCATATACACAATAGGGTATAGATTTGGATACAGTATATCATCAAATGAAACATAACATATGCAAGACCATATTGTAGCAGGATTAAGTCACTTTCTTACATTAAGCCCTTTTGTATTTTCTTAATATATCCAAAATAGAATGGTTATCCAAAAACATATTATTACAAAAACATTATTTTATATTTGATAACTCTTAATAAATATTGGTTTAAACTAGTAATGATTTTTTTGCAACACTCACTAATATTTTGTAGAGTGTTGCAAAGGTGCAACATACCAGGTGGTACGGTTATGGTGTCACTCTGAGTTCCCAGTTTAAGTTTCCAAGTTTCATAGGTTCAGTGCTTAATTTCATAAAAACTGGTGTCTAAAATAGATCAGGTGAACTGCACCATGAGCATATTTCTTTATCAGCTCTCAAGAGAGCGTAGAGCAGCTGTCGAAACCCAGACTGTACAGATCTAAAATAAGGCAAGATAGCTCCCATCTTTTGCATCATTTGACTTGATCTTTTCTGGTCAATCAAAATGGTAACTATGAGGACTTAGCTCTGCACTGAAGCACATGAAGTGGTGCAGAAAGAGGGATTTACAATAAAATAATAAGAAATATGGCTCATCATTTCATATGTTTGCAAGAGTAGATGAAATAATCAGAACATGCATTTTGTTGCATCTCTGGTGAGACACATCAACTTGTAGCTGCCTGTGGTTCACTTCACTGACCTCCAGTTGTTTATTTATTTCTGTTTATTAAGTCTGAGTGGAGAAGAATATGGTGCAGTATTAGAGTCCTGCTCACTACTCACCTCATATACTGAAGCTTGTGAAAGAGGAAAAGTAATGGTTTGTTCCTCAAGGGGTGATATTTTCACTGACTTTTTAGCTTTAATATTCCCAGAAAAATGCTCAACTTCTCTTTCTGTTGCAGCCAACAAGAGTGAAGTATCACAGTTATCTGATACACCACCTTGCACAAGTGGGTCTTGTAGCAGAATATGTAAGAGGAGCAGGGGGTCTGTGGGTATTCTCAGCTCAGTCAGAGAGAAAGAGAAAAGTTTTCTAACCAGGCGACAGCCTGGGAAACAGTTGGGAAAGAATGTAAATAATTCTCTAATCTATCTTGTTATTCACATTGTTTATAGATATGTTCTGCTACTGTGCATTATTCACTGCACACCAATGGTGTGACATGTTTTTACTCTAAGACCAATGAAATTAGTCTTCTCAATATTCTCTATATATAGAGCGGGACATTTGAAATAAAGAGAGAGTTAATTTTCTTAGCCTTTTGATCTAAAGTTCTCTGTTCCTGTCCTGCTCAACAGCATCAGGGGTCATCGACCTGCAGTGACTTCGTGTCAAGAGGGAATCGTAAATAAACTGCCTGCCCTCAGTATTTAGCATTTCTGGGATGATGAGGGAAAGGTAACTAAATTTATGGTGGCAGATGTAGCATACCTGAATCACTGTTTTGGCATAAACATATTAAGTATTTTGCAGACCATATGGTAAGTAATGTAACAGTTTAGATGAGCTGATGTTGATGCCTTGCATTCACTGCACCATGGTGTCTTACAGACTTACTCATGTTGTTGCTGTGCTTGTATCAGTTGGTGGGTAGATGTAGGGAATAAGGGGAGATTCTCTGCCGTGATAACTCTAAGGTGTTTCATTTCTGTACTGCCTTTGGCTGGGATGGAAGTAGGTTTCTTCTCAGCAGCATGTACAGTGCTGTGTTTCAGGTTTGTGGCTAAAACAGTGCTGATAGCACATGGATGTTTGGGCTATTGCTGAACAGTGCTTGCACACTGCCAACATGTTCTCTTTTTTCCCCACTCTGTCTCCCAGCAAGAAGACTGGGAGGAGTCATCAGGATACAGAGCTGGGACAGCTGATGCAAACTGTGTAGAGAGGAATCCCATACCTTATGACATCAGAAATAAAAGACTGAATTAGAGAAGGAAGAAACGGGGAACTTGGCTTTCAGGGTGGCCATTACTCAGTCTGGCTTGACATCTGTCCTCTTGATGCAGGTGGTGAGAAATTTCTGTGTCAGCTGGTTTTTTGCTCTTTACTTGGCCTATTGAACTGGTTTATCTTTGTCTACAAGCTTTCTCCTGCTTTGTTCTTGCTCTTCTCTCCCCTGTCCCTTGCACCAGCTATGGGTATGACATGCTTTCTTTTATTTGGACAATTACTTCAGAAGCCTCAAGTGGCCAAGTTGGGTGACGGCTGTATGGTGCCATTGGAGCCAGGAGCAATCAGAAACCCTGCAAGGACACTCTCAACATTAGGCCAGGATACTGCTCCAAATGCCAGCAGTGGTGATGCTCCTTTTTGCTTTGGTTCTGAGTAGTTTCAGACACAACACAAAAGTGGATCATGTCCTCAATGCTTAGAAAGACTGGCTGGAGTCTAAAGTGAATATCAAAATGGTGGGCTTGCAAACCTGTGTATTTGTCCAAGTGTAATTATTTCACAGTGGTGCCCACACAATTGAAATGAGGAATGGGATTCAGCCACAAACAGAATCTCTGCAGATTTTTTACTGGAGCCCATCCTCTAACATTATGTTACAGTTTTCTGTGGGGTTTATCAGTTTGCCACTCTTTAATCCCTTCAATATGGAATACACTGATTTGGTACAGTACTAATTTTCATCATGTTTAATTAAACCAAATATTATACAACAGTAAATTCACTATGTCAATATGGTTACTTTAATCAGCTCTACATGTAATCTCATCAAAAGCAAACCAAATTTATTCAAAAATAGTTGGTTTCATTAAAACTATATTCCCTGGTGTTAAATGTATTAACTTCCTTCAATTCTTTATTGATTGCATCAATGTCAACTCCTTTATGATGTCTCAAATTATAATTTTATGCTGACCATTTTAACACTTCCCTAGAAATCCCATTTTCTATATTTTTCAATTGTTGATAAGTAATTTTGGTGGTTTTTTTTTTTTTTCTTGGAATATTCTGTCTTTTAATATTTGTCACAAATTGATGCCAAGACTTTAACAACTCCACTGATCTTTTCAAAAGAATTCAGGCACAGGTTATTTCATCCTGAGAATACCTCTAAATATGACAGTTTTGGCCTGATATTATTCTGACCACTAGCAATAAAAAATTAAATGTTGCATTAGCATCATTTGTCAGATATCAGTATGAGAGGGGTAAGTCTGTTAAATATAAGGCATATAAATATTTTATCGGGACATTTCTAAGTTTTTCCAGTAGGTATCTTACCTTGTTTCTCTAAGAAAAATGCTGTAGGGAAGTAACTGATGAATATTTGAGACTTTCTTCTACTGTGACACATAAGTTAACATCTTTTTCTTGGGCTCACACCTGTATAAGACATCTCATGCTCTCTTGATATATTTAAACATTCTTTCTCACCGTATTTGTGAAGAAGTCAGTGAGAAGGGTGTAAGGGTAGAAAACCATCAGAATATTTAAAGATAGAGGCCTTAAAATCAGCAGATGGCACCTTGTTTTTATGAGCCCTGGGCATGCTACTGCTTCTTCCTCAGCTTCTTCAATAGATCATATCCTTATCCATTTACATCCTGAGGCTTTCATGCTGAATGTTTCCTACGCTCATCCATGGTCTGCATTCTAACCTACTGATTTATTCTATTGTCTTCATAAATTCTCTATTTTCATTCTAATTCAAAGCAATTCAAATGTTTTTTTCACTTTTTTTGTCAGGCTTGATTTTTTTCACAAAAAATAGCTTTTGTGATTGCTGAATTATGCTCTGGGGCAAAGGTTCATCATCTATTGCTTCTGCATGCAATGCCCAATTAGTATTGACATGAGTACATCTCGTTATTTTTTTCTTTTCAGACTGTGCTTATTCTTTTCATTTTGTAGAACTGACCATTCAAAAGAATAAACTACCAGTATTGCTGGCCAGAAGTAGTATTTTGTTTAACAATAGCAAAATAAGTTCCTAAGAACCACCAGACTTCCAAGCAAGGGTAAAATCCTGCTCATAGATCTACTGTAGAATTACACTGAACTTGTTTCACCAGTTTTCTATTAGAAAGTTTTTTATTTCATTGATTAGGAAGATATATATTTTTTTTTTTCTAACAAATAAGAAAACTCAAACTAACAAAACCCTAAAATTATCAGTGACCTGGAATCAACATCGTCTCTCCTGGATCAAATTATGTCATGACCAAGCAAGTCCTCTCGACAGGTGTCACATGAAAGGTGATTATGCCCTCTAATATATGAATTTGCTCCCTAAAATTAACTTTAATCGATGTGTTCCTCTGTGATTTATCGGTCTTAATACTACTCCATACATTTTCTGCTTCCTATCCTTTTAAACTTTTAATTACTTTGAAGTTGAGAATACCTGTACACATTTCATTAATATCCACCCACTCAGATATAATTTTTAAAATGAGTACTAATTATTCTTGTTTATTAGTACTCCTAGCTAGTAATAATTTAGAGACCACAATGAGAAAGATCTTATCTCTCCATATCTAGATTATTTTTATCAACTTAATTTATAGACCCAAGAGCAAAAGATTGCATATTATTTCACAGTTCTTTGAAATTCACTGCAAGCTTTCATAAAATGAATTTTTATTTGATAGTAATTGTTTTAGATTAAAACATTCAATACTGTTGTATATTAAAAAAAAAAGAGAAGTGAAAGCGAACAAATTGATTCATGTTCTGCAACAACAACAAAAAAAAAAATCACAGTTCTACTAATATTGATAATTGGAACTACTATAATGCATTACAGTTATAGCAATCAAATTGCCAGTCTGGAATAGCTATTACATTTTTAACATTCATGAACAATGATGTAGATGATGGTTCCCTAGTTATTAACTCTGCAGAAAAACTAACCCCCCTTCAGAATTCAGCATATTTTTCAGCTGCAAATTAAGGGAGAAAGCAACATAGCAACAGTTTTTCCAATACAGAATTTAAATGTTTAAATAGTCTAGTAGGAAGAAGTGATCAAATCAAAATTTAAGTGAACACATTACTGTGACAAGTCTGCTCACTTCAGTACACATCTCCCAGGGGATCACTTTAGCATCTTTTTTTCAAATGGATTGCTACAATGAGAAATGTTTTTAAAATATTTTAAAAGTTTTGCATGGTAGGTCTTCACAAGACTGAGAGTCTGGACACTTCCAACTGCAATTATTCTTTTTGAATATAGGCCAGTGGATTATTTAAACACATAGTTTTAATAGTAGGTGTTAAAGTAGCTTATTTCCTCTTGAACCAGAGGAGCAAGTCTTAACATTGTATTATTTTTATAAGGATTTTGTTTCATCAGTTTCAGTCTTGCTGCCTGTTAGTTTTCCTTGTTTAATAGTAAAGGGAAGCATAAAAAATGCTGATCTAAATGCTAAAGTTAAAGTTAAAAAGGACCTGACATGAAAGTGAATATTTAGAGTAAGTATTTTTTCACTTGAACCTTTCCTCTTAAATCTCAGCTTAAAGGACAAGCTCAAGGGTCTGTCAGTATTGTGTATTTCATAGTAGAATAAAATTAAGAAGGAATTAAGAAGACCCCACATACCCGTATGGTCAGCGAAAAGATAAAAGAGATTTACTTGGAATTCTGAATATGTTTCAAAAGTCAATTATCTCCAATCATGTTGTATCTAAATTACTTTTAATAAGTATGGACTTCTAAAAATCAGGATATTATGGCCAGTACTTTACACTGAATCTCCAGAGGTTATTTGACATATATATGCCCAATTCACTGCATAGCCAGAAAAGTTCCTGTCTTTCCACACCCATCTACTTGCACATCTTCCCTTGAGTTGAGAAGACAAAGGAAACTCTCAGAGTGTGTAAAGACTCAGAACTTGTACAGTGACAATAACTGCTGTGGGATCACAAACTCTGGCATTTCCTCTATGTATCATCCTAAATAAGCTCTTCTGAAATTCTGAAGGAGCTAGCAGATGTTATGGCAGGATCCCTTGCTATCATCTTGGGAGGCTGGGGAGGTTCCTGCTGGCTGGAAGCCAGCCAGTGTTATTCCCATCTGCAGGAAGAGTGTTAGGAAAGACCCAGGGGCAGTCTGGTCTGATCTGGTCTATTCTATTCTAGCTTGGGATGAATTGCAATACTTCAGATCTAAACACTGCTTAAAGACAGAGCCAGGGGCAAAAGGGGGAGGTGGCTGGAGACAAAAAGAAAAAAAGAGCTTGGAAAAAAGGTATATGACTGGAATGCTATGAAGTCAAGATTTGATAACTAAATTGCCTTTCAATCTTTCATGCATATGCATCTCAGGACTAATGACATCAACTTCTACAAAATATTCTTATGATGTGTCAGAGGCAAAACGTTGCTTTGTCTTCTCAGAACTTTCTTCAGTACATTTGTAATCTGATAACCTTGATTTAAGGACTGATATGCACAACAGTTGTTGTGGCCAAGATGGCTAAGAACTGTTCACTTTCAGGAACAGAACCTGGTTTCTGTGAAGCTGAGCACCCAATGCAGGGTTATGATCAAGAACTACATCAATTTTCCCACTTATAGGTCCAACAATAGGCAGGACCAAAATGTAAAATAATATGATATTATGGTTAATGTCAATATTTAGAAAAGATTGAGAACTGAATTCTTCTGCCTTGTTGAACTTCTAGCAAAGTCGACATTGGTACTTTGTAGGGGAAAAAAAAAATCACAAATTGCAATTCAAGCATAAGAAAGTTTGATTTCAAAGAACTGAGATTCTTACTCCTTTTTCTTTAACTTCTCACTCTTTCTTAATATTCTTAATAATAAAGGTAAAAACCAGTCATGTCCATACACAAAGTTGTATTTATTTTCTTCCTATTTAAACTTAGACCTCCAAAAAATATCCATGCACCCTCCTATCACTTAGAGATTTTTATAGAAGTGTAAATCAGCTGACTACACATAGGTACTATTACCTATTTCTATACATAAATGAGATAAAAATCAGGGTCATAGCTGCCTACAATGGCATGCAATGCCCCATGTTTATGAATGGGAGACTGAAAAAATCAGAGCATATTTTAAAGTATGATTTTTAAATGGTAAAGAATATTTACACATACAAATATACATTCAGGAAACATACACTAGTAGTCATAGAATAGCAGTAATAAAAAACAATGTGGTTCTGAATTATCTCATATATAGATCATATATATAGGGTAGGTTTTAATCAGATTGAGAGACTTCTATTTTTTTGTAGCCTTGCAAAAGTAGCATCATGCTTTTCTTATATCAGATGTGAATGGAGTTTAATATGAAACATACCACTTTAAAGGAAATAAGTATCAATATCCACTAGCTATAATTTCAAATTACTGACTATAATGAGGTGATTACTATCCAGGTTTAGAAGCAGAACAGTTTACAACAAAGCTCTCGTTTCAGTACTTTATTCTCAAAAGGAGATGACAGAAAAACAAAGATAAAAGTCTAGTTTTCTGGAGAGTTTTTATGGTTTAACAGATTCACAGTAAATAAGTTGGTGTTTCATCACTAGTTCTTCTCCTGTCCTCCTGCTACTGAGAAATTCAATTTCCTGATTTTTTTCCAGGTAAAAATCTTCACTGTCATATCTCTATAGATTTAAACTTTTACATAATAGGACTTGTTCTTTACCTATCACTGACCTCTGCTCATCTGCTGTAGTAGCAGCAGTAACAGCAGTAGCAGTGGCTAATTTGGGTTTAGTGACTCAAATATAATGCCAGTGTTGCAATCTACTTCAGTGCAGTCAGGAACATTTGTCCAAACAAATGAATCTCCAGGTCTAAAGCATTTCTCATTATTCATGCACACTGCCATTAATTTGTTATGCAGCAGATTTCGAATGAGGGAATGAGCTGTGTTGCTGGTTTTTATATGATTTGTTTTTTATTACAGTAACAGTGACTGATAGAATTATTCCCTTATCTACAAAAACACGGGCAGATTTATGCAATATTAATATCTACAGCTAAGTTCAGGCAGGTAGCTCAACAGAGGAGTCCAAATATTCTTATGCAGCTCTAGCTATCCAGAGGTTTAGAACATCCCTTCACTCTCAACAGCAACTATGAAGGTAACAAAAAAAGTTTAAATTACATTTAAACTTTTACAGACAATAAGAACCAGCATTCCTGACCAATGTACACCAAGCAAGGTAATAAATTCCTGGGAATTCAAGCTAGTCCTTTGTTTTTGCTCCTGCTGCTTTGTATTATCCCCTCACTGTAAACCAGCCAGGCAACCTGCTTACTCAAGCTCATGCTACATCCTGACCCACTGCATTTTTTAGCAAGACCCATAACGTCTGGCAATAGGAATCACCTGCAACTGTGCTCTCCATAGAGTGCTGTCATCACAGTACTTTTCCAGTGATGTAAGGAAAATTCCATAAAGACCTCAACAGGCTTTTCTGAGTTCATCCACCTACTTCTGATTTCTCAGCTCTTCTTGGTGTTAAATTTGTCTTTCTTAACGTCTTCCTTCTACCATCCCATTCCTTCCTATTCCCTAGCACAAAATCAGTTTTCTAAATGCTTACATGATGCCTGCAATAGCTCTGCTTATCCTTGCTTACAGCTCCAGCCAGCACCATGAACATAATTTACCTTATATACATAAGGTAGCATTTACATAATTGTACCTTATATACTACAAAAACAAATGTTTTAAATAATTGTGAGTAAGATTGATTAGATCAGGGAAAAAAAAAAAAAAGCCAAATTTCTCATTATAGATTTGGGAGAAGAGGGAAAAACATCATTTTTTATATCAGTTTTGGATGTTATACTGAAAAATTATGTAAGAAGTAATAAAACATACTTATCTACTGTCAATCTGGATGCTCCCAATGTTCTCAAATACTTTTTCTATCTGTGGTTCTAAGACTTTCACAGTACATCAGAAACAAGTTTTCAGTATGAGATGTAACTGTGCAATATAGGGCAGGCTCTGTGCCTATTTTACCTTTACAAGGGGATTGTCATTTTTGGGGGAGTGTCAAATCATAACTAAATACATTTGTTTTTTAGTACTATCCTAAAAGCTAATAAATTATACTGTTCTTGTTATGTATAGTGGGGTTCTCCTAAGCATCTTTTGTGCTGTGTTCAAACTCATACACAAATTTATGAAAAACCCTCTTAAAATTTCTCAAGAACTTCAACAAACAAAGCCATGATAGTTTCTACTTTGTCTAACAGGGCCAGAAATATCTGTCCTCATTTTCGATATTCAATAGATACCCAGTAGCTGTCTAGCACAAACCTCATTCTGGAACTCTAGCTAAAGGAGAGAGATAAATAAATTCATCTTGGTTTATACTTTCTAATGAATTAAGTACAGGTGCCTATTATGACTGATAAATTTGGTGGAATGTTATGGGATGTGTCCTATCAACCAAAGGTTTCTGTTCCCCTTTTCTTTACACACGTATAAATAGTTATCTTTGTTAAATCAAATGGTGAATATTTCATGCAAAATTAGTATTTTCTTTCATAGATCACTTCTTGATAATATATTGTATTTATTTATTTTCTTATATAAATCTTCTAATCTCAAACAGTTGTTTGAGATCAGTACTTCGTTATTAAACATTAATACTTTCAGTAATTTCACACATTTTTGTTAAACAAGTGTGATTTCCAATCTTCCTTATATCTATTCCTATCTTATTTTTCCTTTATCATAAATAGCATAGCAATAACATTTTAAAAAAAGAAGTCAAAGCATTAACAGAAATTTAAAGAGAAATAGTTAGTATTTCACTTCACCAACTTTTTGGTAATTATAGTGTTTGTTCTGTAAGTTTAGGTGCTTTTTTCAGGCAACCTAAATGAGTATTATTTAGCATATCCTTCAAGTATTCTTCAGCTTTTCATCAAGGCTTTTTATCTATTCCTTTGCCAAGGAACAAGGAAATAAGCAGGCAGAATGTTTAAAACTTGAGAAAATGAAAATATCTCCTCAAAGATGCTTTATCTTATTAGACATATGTAGTACCACAAAGCAGATCTATTTTCTTAAGGAAAGTAATTTTTATCAGAAAAAAATTCACTGTTACAAGACAGAAGTTGTGTGCCACATAGTAAGGTTTTTTAAGATGGGAGAATTAATACTTTTTGCAAGTTCTAGTGTAGCTTTAACTATTGCTCAGTGCTGATTTTGACTTTAAATAATGTTTATTAAAAAAAAAAAGCAGAACATTTTCCTTTCAATACATTGCATGATAACTGCACCCACTGATGTAACTTCTGGCGTGAGTGAGAACATTGAGCCACTCTGCATTCATACACTGCCAAAATGCTCAGTAATACCCTGAATTTTGTCCATTTACTTAATAATTGACAACATCTGCACTGATAGGAACTTGCTGTGATTTATTCAACTGAATTAAACAGTATTCCCATTATCTTGGTATTTATCAAGCCATTCTGGTTTAAAATAAGATGGGGAAAGACATTATGCCACATATGTGAACAGGTTAAAAAAAAAAAAACCAAACAAGTAAAAAACCACTGTAAAATCAACTCTCATGCTGTCTGTAGACCAGAAAGGGATGAGAAGTGATCTGAAAAGCAAGATGTTTAAGATGTGTTTGTCTGAACACTATCTGACTGATCTTTTAAAATAAGTTCTGAAAGCATATGAGAGCCACTGCTCTTCACATATGTTACTAAATTTTATTATTTGGTCTTCCTAATATAGTGAGGTATCAGTAAACTGGAAACTGCACCTGTGGATGTTTCAGAGAATTGTGACTGTCATAATATCTTATGCAGAAAGGATAAAACAGAGCTACTTCTCTGTTGGCATTGACACAGATAGGAAAGCTATTTTCATAAATAAAGTGTGCCAACATCCGAAATGATAACAAAAATCTGTCAACTGACAGGAACAGGAAGTTTTGAAGAATAATCTACACATCTGCGAGCATCCTTTAAAATAAATGCTGGGTTCTATTAGCAAGAGAAAAAATATGCTCAAATAGAAGGATAAAGAGTGTGTGAAAACGTCAGTGAGAACTAGCTTCTCAGTTTTCTAATTGCAGTTGGAAATATTTATATTCTTTTTGGGGTAGGAAATATGAAGACTAATTACACCATAATATGGACAAGTCACTTTACAAAAACAGAAATATAGTTCTGAATTAAAGTCCTTGTGCTTCTCTTATAAGCATGAGAAAATCAAGGAGAGAAGAAGATATAAAATTTGACCAGTCTGATATGTAATAAAGACTTCTTCTTGATCATAATTAGTAGTAATTGTATTATTACTGTGATTTAATTAAAACTAAATGGAATTTTATTCATCAATCTTTTCATCATCATCATCATCGTCATCATCATATTTTAACCCTGCATGTCCATTGAACAGTCAAGAAACTGAAACTGGTTATCAAGAGCTTCTTATACTCTCCATGGAAAAGATTCATTCTGTTATTTTCAAAAATAGTCCAGGGAACTTTCAAATAAGCTGGAGGTGTTCATAGACCATTCTTTCAGGCTGGGATGATGCAGAGACAACTCCTGGAAGAGGTGCTGCAGAACTGAGAAAGGCCACTCCGCACTTACACAGATTTTCCATTCTTTCCCTGCACACAATCATTACTGGCACACACGGAGCCAAGCACTACTGGAGAAAGGATACTGACATTTTTTTGGACTTAAAAATGCTGTTCTTATCTTCTTCTGTGATAGTTATTCTTAAATAGAAAAATGTGAATTTTAACATCGCTTCCAAAGACCCCACTGTTAAGGGACAGAAAAATTTTCATATAAATACCCCTTGGTAGGTTCAAAAATTAATTTATAAACCATTCCAGTTCTACATATATGTCAACAAAAGTAATTCACCACTATATTAATGGACTTTTCATGTGAGAATTCAAATTCTTTATAACCGTTCCTTAATCAATCCTCATATCTAACCTAAACCTGATTCTTGTGGTTTATATGAAAATTTGACTATAACTAGAAAATTGCTTATGAAGCTTTATTTGTTTCAAAATAATGTTCAAAATAATTTGATGTTTATTTACATCAACATAGACTTAATATTAAGTCTATGCTCATCAACAACAGCTGTATTAAACCCAGTAAAAAAAAACTCTGCAAATGGTTTAGTACAAATGCAAGCAAATGGTTTAGTACAAGCTTACAATCCTCAATTTCATAACAAAATCCAAGGAGAAAATTGCAATGAAATTGTGAACCTTGAATATATGCTTTATCACAATATACAGTCTTTAGGGTCTCAGTTTTCTCCCTTAAAGGCACTGAAAATAGGACTTTGAAGAAGAATAACCTAAGTATGCACAGAGATGTGAATAAGAAGGATTGTCTCAAAGGCATTCTTAATGTGTGATGAAAGAGACACAAATCAAAAACAGAAGACAAAGGAGAATGTAATTTTAGACCAAGATTATAGTCAACTTTAATAAGCATAATTGATTTTTCAGGAGTGTGAGATTGGAGGAAGAAAACTCTAAAAAAAGGTTTTCATTACACAGAATTAAACAGAAGAGTGACTTCTCAGAGAAATTCAAGGTGACTATTCTAAATGCCTCCAGTGTCACAGAGCAAAAAGAGTGAATGAGACACCAGCGCTTGTGATACACTGAAAACCCCATAAATATGGGACATAAAATTTATCTCACCTTATTTAGATATCTCAAAATTATTTGCCAAGTCTAGATCACCTTATCACAGAAGAATGACTCTCTCTAGGTGGGCATCTTCAAAGACAGATTTATACCCTGAAGGGGCTCAAGAGGTTTTACAGCTTGTAGAGACTAGATTTAGCATTTTACTTCTAAAATAGTCCGGTTTAAGTGAGGAATTAAAGAGTGGTGCAGTGAGAGAAGACACAATAATCAGATAAGTAACCAAGCATTATTGGTTTCTTCTAGGCCAGCTGCTATTTGTCTTTCCTGCTGTGAAAACTGACATTTCAAAGACCACTCAGCTTTTTGAAGACTAGCATTCTCCCAGCCAGGCAGACCACTTAAGAGCCTGTTTCTCCCATTAACAGCATCTCCCAAATATTTCAGTCCTTTTTAAAATACTGTTTTATCTAAAGATCAGGTTTGCAGCTTAATGTTCCTTTATTCCAAATTTCAGTAAGGATCAGACAAAAAAAAAAAATCTTTAGTGGACTGTAAATTGAATCAATATGTTCAGCAGCTCAGTTCCAGAATCCCTGAAAGATACCAACCTTCAATCTTAATTCAGTTCTGTTATTAGCTATTATCTGCCTTTTAGTTATCAGCAGTCTATTGTGCCTTTAATTAACCATATGCTAAAATCATAAACATAAACAAACATAAATATAAACAAGCTGGAATTTTTTTAAAAATTCATTAAATTAAATCATTGCTGTATACCAGTTCACCTGTAAGGCATTTTGCAGTACACACATTTACATCATAAAGTGACACCACCCAGCTGCAGACTTTCATTGACCTTGTGGAGGATTGCAGACACCTGACTTATTAAGGTGTGTCCAGTTGTTTAGCAGTCCCATTTTAAGCATTCCAGCACTCCATTTGCACAGTCACAATTAGTTGCAGAGGGATACAGGGGTATGTCAGAGATTATTCATAACAAACATATCTAAGTGTGTTACAGGGTACACTAAAAAAAAATCAAGTGAACAGGACTTTCAGTGACTGGTGAAGATGAATCAATAAAAGACAATATAACTCAGAAAATGAAATACAAGATTTTTGCATCTACAGATCATCAGTACTGGTGCTGAGATCAACACACAGGAAGGAAAGGTGAAACATGAGCATCATAGAGAAGTGGTAGAGCAAAAGAAAATATTGCTGGAAGATCACAATGCTAGTAGAATTGAAGAGGTGTGTCAAAGGCAAATCAATGTACAAATTAGGAGAAAGCATAACCAAGGACGATACAGACTAAGGAGATTTAATCCTAATGTCATTCAATGTCAGTACATAACAGTATGTCTAAAGATTATTTTGAAGACTTTTGAAAACGAGTACTTTTATATTTGAACATTTCCAGAGCACTAAATTTGAAAGATATTTTGTTTACTATAGGTTTAAATAAGGACTTTGTTGTATTGTGTTTGTTTATACTAATGTTATTACCCCTGTTTGGTAGATGGTTTGTCCCTGTAACTCCCCTATACCCCTGTGGTTAAACCCCTCTCACTCCTCCCTAAGCCTGCCCCTTGACTCAGCAAAAGTGCTGAGTCATTCCTGTGTCCCCTCCCTGGTACCTTGTCATCACTCAGCATCCCGTCCCCACCATCGGGAAGCTTTCATCAGGGGCGTCAAGTGATTGGACTAGGACCAAGGACCCCTCCCCTAATCTGCCCTGATATGTTGTTGTCCCAATCCATCATCCCAAGAGCCACTCCCTAGTTCTTCCCCATTGGTTGTTAGCCCTTTCCACTCCCCCGTTTATAAGCAGTTGTCAGGTCCCTCTCGCGGCTCTTGTTGGTTGGTTCTGTTGAAGGTTGTTAGGGCTCTCGAGAGCTACTAATAAACTTTTCGACATTCACCCCCAAGAAGAGTCCGCCTCTTCTTTTCGGTGGATTTGCTGTTCGGTCGCTCCTCCGGAGGCACTCCTGGAAAACTGCAAGGAGCCAAAGGGAGTGTCCTCCGCCGTCGTCGTGCCATCTAGCCGGGTCACTCAGGCGGACGCTGAGTGGACACGACGGCAGACTTGACCTTTGAGCTTTGTGTCATACAGAAGCACTCAATAGAGCTCTTCTTTTAAGCATTTATATCACATGGAAGTGGTTTAAATTAAGAAACTTGTTCAGTTTGAGTACTTAAGCCAAAATAAGGCTCATTATAGATGACAGCTGAGCTAAGAGTTTCACAATATAGACAATTTACAAGGTCTCTGGAATATCCTTCTATAAATTAGAATTAATCAATAAAATCTATTGTGAAAATTAAAAAAAAAAACAACTTTTCAGCAAGAGCACAGAAAGATGATAGCGAGTCCAACAATTCCAAGCAAGAAAAATTAGCATGTTACAAAGCTCCTTGCTTTTCTAATTTTCTAAACTCTAAGTTCCTAATTTCTAATTTCAGATGTTGCAAATATAAAAGAAGGGAAAAGATCTCTTTGAACAATTTCCTATATTTTTATCAGCTCTCCTGCAGTTGAAACAGCTTTGGAGGGAGCAGCTGTGTCTGTCAGGGCTTATGTTAAGCAAGAAACAATCAAATAAATGTGGTTTTGTCTGCTTACATGGGTCTTATGAAGTGGAAATTATTTGAATGTGATAGAATAATAGGTTTTACCTTGATAAAACCTAACATATTAGAATCAAGGAATCAAAGATTATGCTGAGTTGGAAGGGACCCATCAGGATCATCAAGTCCAGCTCCTAGCCCTGTTCAGGACACCCCACAAGTCACACCATGCACCTGAGAGCATTGTCCAAATCAAGCGCTGTCAGGCCCAGGGCTGTGACCGCTTCCCTGGGCAGCCTGTTCCACTGCCCAGCAACCCTCTGGGGGATGAACCTTTTCCTGATATCCAACCTAAACCTCCCTGACTCAGTTTCGTGCCATTTCCTTGACTTCTGTCAGAGGTCATGAGAATGAAGAGATCAATACCTGTCCCTCCACATCCCCTCTTGGGGTGTTGAAGAGCACAATGAGGTGTCCCTTCAATCCCTTCTCCAGGCTTAAAACAAGTCTTAAAATATGTATCAGATTATGAATTAAGAGGGTTTTCATAAACTTATATTTCTTTCTGTGAGGTCTTAAGATAGCTAATTGCTGAAATCCACCAGAGATCAAAGGAGAAAATATGCCCATTTTTTGATAATGAGGTCAATAATTTTTTTGAAGAGGCAATTTTATATTACTTGTGCAGTGGAATCTAAATAAGTCAAAGGAATGTTATTATTGAAGCAAGCATACAGAAAAAAAACCATAAACCATTTAAAATAACATTGAAGTTGGCAAGATTTCTTTTAAAACTCTATACTTTTTCCTTCCTTTATAAATTAAAAAAGAACAAACTATAAAAAAAGCCAAAATCAAACTACACCTCTTTTATAAAAATAAACATCTTGTATTGACCCAAGATTAATTATTTCTGAATACCTTGCTTCATAACAGACTTCATATATAATTACATTTCTATGATGTAAGGGGAAATAAACTATTAAAGTAAAGAAATTGGGTGGGAACTTGGTTACAGCCAGTTCTCCTGCTTACCTTCTCTGCCTGGCCAAGCTCCCAGTCAGCTTCAAATTAAAAGTTTTCTCTCACTACACTACATCCCACTAGAAAACACTTAGAATATTCCAGCTCTGGTTAAAGAATTAATGCTTCCTGGAGGCAGTCTTCAAGGTTCCCCTTTAAAGTCCATGGGCCACCACTTCTAACTCTGCCAGAAGAGATGACTACTTAAGTTTTGCTTCAATTCTCTGAGAATAAAGCAATGGCAAGTCTGTTTCTTCTGAGGTAAATAGCAATATCAAAGTGTTTTGGCTAGTCATTTTCTTCATGGAGACAGGATCCAGTTCAGGTTCCAGCCCAAAAGAACTACCTCAGAAGTGGCTGCAAGAGGAAGTGGATGGTGTTCTCTCTTTCAATTGGATCACTGAGTGAATGTATAGACTGAGAAGCAGAAAATATATAAATGATCCTGTTGCTAGTCATCCTTTGTTCCTAAAGACAGTTGTGACATGGACATATTCAATGCTCCTTGAGATCTAATGTAGTGGATGGATGAGAGTTAGGGGCAGTTACTCTCTGGCATATTTACAAAGAATCTCTGTTTGATAAAGCTGTGTTCATTCCTTTTTGTAGATATTTTCATTAATAACTTGGATACCCCAGTTGCAGTAAATAGTGTAAGGTGCTGCTCCAACTGTTTAGTATGTGTTGGATTTGTTCAGGTCCATGTTCTTAACTGACCTGCAGTGCACCTGGCTGTTGCTTGCTTGCTTAGCCATGCTTATTATGCAAATGAGAAGCATGGCCAAGAGAAGTCTGAAAAATCAGAGCACAGCAAAATACAAAATACCATAGAAAAAACAACACAGAAAAAAAGTGGTGCTCCAAAACCTGGCAATTCCAAACCAAGAGGCTGAGTGCAGTTAGAAGCAAAATTACTAGAACCTGGGGGTCCTTGTGGATAGCAGGCTGAACATAAGACAGCAATGTAGCAATGCACCCTCTCCACAAAGAAGGCTAAACATATCCAGGGTTATTACACGAAATATTGCCAGCAGGTTGAGGGAGATGGTCCTTTCCCTCTGTTCTGGACTAGTGATGCCACACCTATTGTGTTCAGTTCTGGGAAAGAGGCATAGACATCCTGAAGAGAGTCCAACAAAGACCCACAAAAATGATCAAGGGAAGAGAGGAAGGAAGTAAGGAAAGAGGAAAGACCTTGACTGCTACCTAAATTCACTCTCCTTTTTTGATCATCATATTCCTTTTGCACCAATAATTTCCCTTCTGAGCAGGTCCAGCTATGTCCTGGACTAGACTAATTTGCTCCTTGCACACAATCTTAGATCTCAGAAGCCAGACATCTCTCTCTTCAATTCACAGCAAGACTTTAATTTTCTGCACGTGCCTAATAAATCCACATAGGATTGGATTTCTCACAGACAAGTTCAGGCAACACAGCTCAGCTTCTGTATAATTTCTGTACCTTACGTCATAAGGGGGAATTGCTGGTTTCCACTGTATGCTGAATTAATTTAATAATAAATTATACTGGCCAAACTGAAAAACATTTCTGAGATTAGGGGACTAAACTCAGGGTATCCCCAGCCAAGGGTATTGAATTAAACTCTTATGCACTCCTCCATGCCCTTAGACATGTACTCCAATAGTGGGCTGAAGAGCTGTATTCTGAGTAAATCATTGAAGCCAAGTCTCTGAATTTTGACTAGTCTTTAAGCAAGAAACTGATGAGCAAATTGTGAGCACCACCAGCATTTTTCAAATTCGTGCCTATGCTCTGTATTTCCCACTGTCTTCTGACTTGGTTGTTCTATCTCTCATGGGAGGTAAAATACCTATATATACAAAAAAGCAGGTTTTAGCCTGAGATATTAAAAATTATTAAAAATTTTGTTAAAACCACCCTTAGTACAGGAATATTTATTATTACAAAGTTACTTTTAATTATATGACCAACCAATCCTTTGCAAGCGTGTGTTAATTGTAATGAATTTTACTTTTTTTTTTTTTTCAATGTACATGCACTGCTAGAACAGGCCATAGAAATATTAAGATCAGTTTCCTTACATTTTGCTTAAATACAAAATCCATTAGAGCACCAACAAAAAGACTCAAAGACTGAATTCCTGCCACCATGCAGGATTCATGAAGCAATTGCATGGATGCAGAACCTAGCTGTGCTTCATTCATGACCCCACCTCATCCACACTCCCACTGTGGAACCAGATTCCTTCAAGTCCCCAAACCTGCTTGTGCAGGCCAGAAATCTTCAGATTTTCTGTTATCTGTGTTGAATATTTTCAAGCTCTGTATTAGTGAATACAGAAATTAAGACTACAATTTACTGTAGGTTTGATTATAGAGTTGCTTTCCTGATTGATGGAGAATGAATCCTTTCAGGTAAGGTACAAAACTCAATAAAATTAGGGAAAAAAATCTATCATAAGGAAGGCATACCAAAATCTTCATATTGAAAAATATATTTGGTCATAAAATAACAAATTTTTAATTTCCAAACACTAAAGATGAACATTTTTACTTTTGAAGATGTCAGGAAACATAAAGGAAAAAAAATTCTTTTAATTTTAATATTTGTTTTCAAAAATTGGACCATTTTTATTTCAATTTTTCTTGTTTAAGTCATAAATGACATGAAATATATTTAGTTGATTCCCCTCCTTTTTTGTTTATACGGTCTCCCATAGAAACTTTTCAACATTTTTCTCTTTTGCTAAAATCTAAATGGTAAAATAAGCACCAAAAAATTTCCAGAAATCTCAGATTCTAATGGAGCTACAGATAATGAGGAAAATGCATTTTTGTGACAGTGATAATTTTTTTTTAATTAGAAATATAAAAATGTATTGGAAATATAAAAATGTATTGGAAATATGAAAGGAAATTTAGAACAATTTTCTAAAAGAACATCCTTTCTTCACAGCTTGTTCAGTAAGTTGTTAATTATTCTTTGCAGCCTGAAAGCCACATATTTTCCAAGTGTTTAAGTGTGAAAGGGTACAGATAAATCAGCAGGTGCCTCTTTGCTTTTCCAATAATATAAATAGCTTTAGAAATCCACCTATGTATCCCAGAGACCTTCTCAATTTTTTGAACATTCAGACCGTATCAGTTTTGACGTATGTTTGAAGAATGGGCAAAGGTTAGGGCTTGTTCCTATTTCATCTGCGTTAGTTTGGCCATGATGATTCAGAAGGAACTCATTCGTTCCCATGGCAATACAGTGAGTTCTGTAAAACTCTGCTTGTCATTGCAAATAAAGCTTTTTTTTTTGGTGAAAACATACCAGTTGAAAGAAAATATCAGGTAACAGACAAACCTAAGGTCCTTGAAGATAAATAATTAATTTCAAAGGGATTTGCAAGTAATTCATAAGCTGAAAATAGGTCAGTAGAAATCTGAGAGGACTCCAGTATGAAAAAGTGCAGAGGAACTCCAGATAGGAATTCTTAATAAAATAAGAATTTTAAAAGTTCTCTTCTGGGAGAGATTCTGTCATGTGGCTGCCCTTGGGTATCATGAAGGGTTCTTAAAGCCAAACCCAAATAGCTACCAAAGAAACTGCAACTCATGTCTTTGCACCTCCATCTCCTCAAGGTGCAAGACCATTTCCCAAAGTTTATCTTGGTAGGGCTTTAGAGAAAGGAGGAGACACCCCTAAAAAGATGGCCTTAGGGAGCATTAATCTTCTCAAAGAAGGCAAGAATAAGCTTTTTGGTGGAAATATTAGGTAGGAGGGCATTTCTCTCCCTGTAGTTTTTCCTGACACCATCACAGGGCGTTTCCCAGGTCATTACACCAAGAATTAACACACTGCAGTTCCAATTCTTTTTTTAAAAAAGATTTTTTTAGGAAATCATGAGCCATTCCTTAAAGTATTCTGTTTTGGCTAAGTTGCTATGACCCTTCAAGATGTTAGAACAGTGATGAATCTGGTTCTCTGTTATCTCCTTATTCATGACCCCCCAGGAAGAAAAAACAACAAACAAATCAAAACAAAACAAGCAAACCAAAGAAACCCCCACAAAGCTAAATTTTAAATTGTCACAAATCATACCAAAACAAAAGAGTCAAGACTTAATTGTGAATATCAGCAAGTCTACTGGTTAACACTGATATATCACATTTCATGGGAGTAAAATGAATTTTCACTCTATAAAGTATGGAATTATTAGCACTGTCTTTCCTATTCTATAGCAAATAAAAATAATTGCATTAATTAAAATAAAACTTTTCCAAATAATTTTTCTTCCAATACAACAATAGCATGTTAGTAGAAAAGAAAAACATACAGGGTTGTGTTTAGGGGAGCTGTCTTTTGCCCCCTCACCCCCAAGCAAAAACTGGATTAAGTTTATTTCACTGAAAGTGATTTAAGATGGATATTACTCCATTACCTGCTTTGTATCTTAGAATAAGATAAGATACTTACTACACAAACAGAATATGCCTTCAACCTCTTCTTAGTAACTAATAGCATAATCAAAACTGTTACCATCTCTCATTAATTCTATCTGAATATTTATGTTTTAGTCACTAGTGCTTGATTTCTGTTTACTGTTTCAAGTATATGTAGAACCATAAAATCATAGAGTCATTGAACCATAGAATGGTTTGGGTTGGAAGGAACTTTAAAGGTCATCTTGTTTGAGTTCCCTTGCCATGTAAAGGGACACCTTTCACTAGACCAGGCTATTCCAAGCCCTATCCAACCTGACCTTGAAGACTGACAGGAATGGGCATCCACAGCTTCTCTTGGCAACCTTGGAGTCACCATTAGATAATCAGGATTTTAGTTTGCTAAAATGTAGCAAACGTAGACTAGCACATGACAGGAAGCCAGACTTCTAGATAACAATCTAGATAGCTCCTGCTCTCAGAGTCATAGGCAAGTTCTCTGCTGTTCAAATTGGGAGTTAATCTAGGTGACATCTTGAATCTTCAGTTATACTCTTGTTCATTCAGGATATGCGCATATGTGACTGGGACAAAATGATCATCAATAAAATGTATAAAATTCCTTCTACACCTATATAGTCTGTGGATTGATATGGTGGACAGTTTATTTATTGCAATCTTTAAAAATAATCCAGGGAAAATCTACTTTCTAGATTATTCTCCACATTTGTCCTCATGCTTTTGAAGCTCTGCATTAAGGATTTGGGGGTTTTTTACCTCTGCAAAGATGTTTTATCACTGTAGACAGACAAAAAGGATAACATACATCTCTGAGCATGCTGCATCTCAATTTCTGGATCATCTTTCCAGATCCAGTTCTCCCCTGTTCTCAGAGGTTGTAGCATCTTTTGGAAAGCAGTGGAGGAATTTTGTTTGTGTAGCTCTTCTGCCTCAGCTCATCTTGTAGTGAGTTAGATTCTGCTGTTGAATAAATTGAATCTCCTGCTTCTACAGACTGCAACTTTTTCTCTGTGCAGAGCCACAGATTTATTTTACTGTCCTTGTTTAGAAGACTGCAGCTTTGGGCAAAGAGAGGTACAGACACCTTGTGGCAGGTGTTTTTGAAGAACCTCAGGGAGCTCAGTCAACTGTACAAAAATCGAGTTCTTTCATTTTTTGAACCACTTCAACAAATTGCAGTGTCTTAATGCAGAACCCTGAGAATGAAGCTGCTGCTGGGGAACCCAACACAGACAATCCTCAGACAGGTCAAAGTAAGCTTTGCTTTACCAAAGTGTGGAGGCAACACAGCTCTGCCAGTACATCCACACAGTAATGATGAACTGAGGGTTATGTCACTCTCAAATGAAAAGGCTCTATGTGAACCCTTCAACTAAAACTACAGCCACAAGGAATTGAGCTCCTCAGCCGTGACAGAAACAGACAACTTTTATTTTCAGGTAAGGAACAAATGGCAACAAATTCTATATGCCATGCATGCAATTCCAGTTTTCATTTATTATTAAAAAATCTATTTTAACACTGTTTGCATCCTACTGTAGCCCTCATAAAGCAAGACTGGAGAGGTTATTCAGACAGACACTACACAAAGGTGTATAAAGCATACAGCATCTCCACTGTTCCTTAACTCCACCAGTGAGACCAACAGTCCTCATGACCAGGTGAATATTTGATTTTAACCATGACATCAAAAAGCAGCCCAGATTAACCATAAATGTCACAACAGTTTCTCAGAGGAAGAAGCCATCTCACATGCAGATTTATGAATCTATCAATGTTTCACACATAATGTCAGAAACAGGAATCTAATTAATGGCCACTCAATTTGAAGAGCTCTTTGGAAAAGGTCCCATGACATTTAAGAGAAATGACACTCTTGAACTGAGATTCTTGAATCTGTCGAACATCATCAACAGATTTTTTATTTTAAGGTTAACAATGACCACACTTCAAACCTTGACTTGACTCTTGGCAGCACAAGAAACAGAGTGCTCAGACACACCACTAACCTGAGTCCCTTGCAGCACCTTGCCATAGCACTGCTGTGTGGCACAGTGATAGTGAGAATGGGGAAACCAAGCTGGAAGGTGAAAAAAATCTTAACAGCTGCAGGTGGAATAAGCACATTTTATCACGCTGTTCCCAATTTTATCTTTAAAGATATTGCTCTTGTTGTGGTGTCCTCTGCCTTTTTAATAGTTTGTCCAGTATAGACCATACATGTATTTCTATGTTCTGACAAATAGGCTAAGTTAGCATTGCATCATCCAACTGTTAGGAGCCAGTTTTATACAGAAATAAAATAAGTCTTATCAAATAGCAGTATCTGCTTGGGGGAACATGATTTAGTTTTTCAAAGGGAGCTTGGAAAGCTGTCTGAGAAAAAGGATTTTAAATAGCTGTGCCAGTGTAACTACAATGTAAAACTGTTTCCCATTCAATTTTCATGTTTAGTAGAAAGGTGTCTTATGCTAGTATAGAATATCCATCTTCCTAGACAAAAATATCTGTACAACAAAAAGTGTTTTCCAAATAAATGTAATGATAACTCATTTGAAGGTGATCTGTTCTGGTTTTCAATCACTGGATTAGCTGAAGTTAAGATTGGATGAGACTTTTAGTTAAGGTTTATATTGTTTATTTAAATAAATGGTATGAAGAGAGGGTCAATACAACATACAAGGATTTGCAAAGTTGGCATTTAGTTTCACTTCAGTTTGAAACAACACCTTCTCACCTCTGCCACATTTTTAATGAAAAATTAAAACCAGCAGACTACTGTTCCAGACAACTCTACACCTACAGGTTCAGGGTAAGCAGCTGAACTCCAAACACAGAAATTTAGAAATGTCTATGCCCATGATTTCTGACTCAATATGACAGAGAAGCGATAGCCCAAAGACCTGACATTTTTTGTCAAGTGAGCTGCAGAAGACATGAGCCTGACAATTTGAAAGTTGCATCTTTGTCCATCTGGATGATTGGTAAAACTGAGTTATACAGTTTTGCAAAAAACCAAACATTACAAATGGAACCCACAACACCAGTAGAGTTCAGCAAGAACAATGCATAATGACACCCAGAGATTCAACAGTATTAAAATATCACCATGATCACCATGTAGTGTTTCATACACCATGAATTAAAGTCCTTCAGTAAAATCATTGTCAGTGAATTTTCCTTAATATCTTTGTCTCCAAGTCACTGATGTCCTTTAAAAAAAAAAAAAAAAAAAAAAAAAGAGAGAGAGAGAAGCAGTTTGGATCATTCATTGATTTCAAAGCAGATATGAACCAAAAGTGAAAACCTTCCACTTCCAAAGTCAGGTTGCTGGTAGGAAGGTAATGATTCATACTGCTTCTATTATAGCTAGAGAAAAATGAATCTATCTGGATATGAAACAGAAATAAAACATCAAGACATGTGGGTTCTACCAGTGAACTATTAAATTGAAGTTAAAAAGTTGGCAACACAGCACGTAAAAATCTGGAATTGTTAGATTGCTGCCTGATTCTGAAACCAAATCATTTTGGCTTACAGAGAAAAAGAAAGTGAGAAAGGAAGAAAGGAAAAACAGGAGAGGTTGAAGAGGGAGAGACATTTTAGCTGAACCACCTTCAAATCCATCTGCATTTATCCAGATGAAACCACAAAACCTTTTGAGGTCCTCTAATTGTTACCCTGCTGCTCAAGCTCCCCTGTGTCATCCAGCAGAGATTTTAACCTTAGTAAGTATACGATAATGAGTGCTTATATGGCACAAAGGAACTACAGTGCACACAAAAAATAATGATTCTGTCAGTTACGAAAAAAGTATTTAGTACCATAAAGTGATTTTTCCAGTGTTGCAGTCAACTGCCTTCAATGTGTGTTTCCTCCAAGGCTGAGTGAATCACCTTTTAAATATATATAAAGATCTCCTGTGAAATCACTTTGTCAGTAGCTCAGCTGCACAAGGTAGAGATAACCTATATCAAAAATTCCTGACAGGGACTGTGCTTCCTTACCAGGTCTTTGAAACCTTCCCACTCAGTGACCTCAGGCTCCAATGAGTCACTGTAAAAAAGTCAAGCTGCTCTATGTAGGTAATGAATGCACAGATTCATACTGCTGCTATTACAGCTATGAAAAAAAATGAACACTTCTGAAAATGAAAATCTGTGGAGTTTATATTTGGAAAAAGAAATGTAACAAAATCTCACTGATTTCACAGCGTGCATCTATACTGTCAGATGGGTTCAGCACCTCTTTCACTCTGTGACACCAATCTCCAGTCATCTGCACTGCATGTGTGTTACAAACCAAGTTCTCTTCTTAGCAAAAGGAGACAGGAGAGATTCTTGGTCAGGAAGTTGTATTGCCCAAGGAATATGGATGTGGTGAGCCTTGCCCATTGTATGAGGTTCTACCTTGGGTGGTGCGGCGTGGGTTTTTGCTCTCCCCGGCTGCACGCGGCTCTTGGGAGCCCGGCTGTGGCGTAGCTTCCACGTGCTGCCGGGGTTTGCTGCCGCGGGTTCCCGGACACGGCTCCGTGTCTCGGGCGCGTGGGCCGGCCAGTCTCTGTTACCGTGCGCTAGGGACCCGGCAAAGAGGAAGGAATTTGTCCATTTACTCCGTGCTTGGCAGGAACGGTTTATTGGTCACGTGGCGCGGTTCGATGGAAAGACGCGACCACTCCCGGCACTCGCATGGGAGCAAATGGCGCCTGACTGCCGGCGGGATAGGGCTTTATAGAGGGGCGGGGCGAGAGGATCCACGGCCTGCCGGCCAATAGGGGCGGCTGCCGTGGCGGTGACGTCATCAACAGCGACCAACCAGAGAACCCCGCAGGGGCGGGCACCGAGCCAGAGCGGGCTGAGCGGGACCGTGTGGCTCGGGGCGGCCAGCACGGGGTTTCCCGGGGCCGGACGGCAGGGTGGTTACAGGAGCGGCACAGGGGTAAGAGCCGGCAGCGGGCAACATGGGGGCAGAAACCGCGGGGGGAACAACACGGGGGAAACGTGGGATTACAGCACTTGTCTTATTTTAACATAAATTAAAAACCCTAATCTAAGCCCAAACTCCGGGATGCAACAGGGTGGGACAAATCTGTGCTTGCTTGTCTGGAGAAACAAAGCCACAGTGAGTGTATTCATGCGGGAATGCAGCATTAAGAAAAGTTCTTTCATTTTCACTGTAATCAGTCTGTGGCATCATTCCTTTATGACAGATACATGGAATTGCTCTTTCTACCAAGGCCTAGCACAGAGCTTTGCCAAGACACAGTGTGGCCAGCTAGAGGAAAGGGTAAAATGAGGTTTTCTTCTATTCCCTTCTTTTTTTTTTTTTTTTTTTTTTTTTTCATATAAAATCTTTACAGCTTAGATTGTAGACTAAATGTAGTCTTAGGTGCCAAACAGCACCTGGCATCCATTGCAATGCATATGCTCTTATATAAACTCAGCCTACTGTGCAATTCATTATATAGTCTTTCATTTCAAAAATCACTAGAACCAGTGTATTAGAAATGAGCTCTTTCACTCCAGTCTTTCTTATAGGGTTTCATAAGGAGAAAAGGTTGCAGATGCATTTTTTAAAATTCAGCCAGTGGCCAAATTGCAGGGCTGCATAACTGAGAGCTGACTGAGTTCTCTATTTTACTAAATTCATTTGAGCCCATACTCACCTTACCCAATAACACTTAACAAAAGGCCTTAAGTCAGGAGCACAATCTCCCTGAATTTTCCCTTTGGTTCATCTGAAAATACAAACACTCCAGGGAATGATTCATTCCCTATAATTCCCTATAACTGATCAGTGTGAGGATCAGCTGTCTGAATTCAGCAGCTGCACAGACAGGACATGGCCCACAAGGCAGCAGCGTGGCTCCCTGGAGGTATTTTTGGTATCTTACAAGTGTTTTAATTGTCTTGTTCTCCTATGAGTAAGGTTGAGGACACACATCCATGTTGCTCCCTCACACTTTTTGAGCAGCTGCCCACATCCAGACCTAGCTGTGCTGAAAGCCATTGCTATTCCCCCCTGCCTACATATGCAAATACACAGCTCGCTCAGAATTGTGCAAATTCACCCCAGAAGCATGTGAAACAAAACCTATGTTCCCTGTGTACCACTACTTTTGCCTAGTTAATACTCCATGTGGTCTCTCAAGGAGGGAACAAGAAATCATGAGAGAGGTATCTTTTTATAAACACTCCATGGAACTTCAGAAATGGTCCCATCTTCTAATAAACATCATTACTGTTTGTATACATCTAGATAAGTGTGTGCACACACGTATAAACTTGTATTATCAATCACACCTTGGAAATGCACAAATACAGGGATTTGCAGTTAATTATAGGTCCATGTGGTCTCTGTGGGTTGTTAGCAGGGTAGTTAGTAATATAGTTGCAAACTCAGAAGCTCAAATTCAAATCCAGCTTGTGGGCTGTGGATTGCATTCCAGTCTGTTGTCATTTACTGCTCGCAGCCTGAGGGCCATCCTCTATCTCCAGGGCAATTTTGAAGCACAACTCTCCAGTTTTGGGATGTGGCTTTCCCACCTTTTATTTTTCCAGGCATGTGTATAGGATTTATTTTCCTTTCACATCTGTTTAATATGAAAACAGCATACAACACACAAGGGCATATAGTTTATATATTACCATATTTTTTGACAGAACTTGTACTCAGTCAGACAAAATGGAGGGAGTGAACAAGCTTATTCTAAAGTCCTAAATACATATAGGTACACATGGCACACATCACTTATCTGGATAACTGGCCAAGTAGGATAAAGTCTGCTTTTGCCATTTGGCAGACTGTTAATTTTTACTTAAAATGGATTAAAATTGTAGGAATAACTTTGGTTTTTACCTAGTAAACTAGGCTGTGTGGTTATCTGTTTTGAGACATAAATATATGTCCCAATATAAAATAGTTGACAATATTTCTGACAAAATTCATTAAAAGCCATGGCAAGTGATACCACAAACAACGAAACTACTTCCTATTTTCCATGTTCCCCATAGCAATCGGTCCTCTGTGTGGTCTGGATGACATGGCCTTCAAAACCTGAAAATGGTAACAAATTAATTTCTAACTGAGGTTTTACTGGTATTCCAACCATTAAAATAGGCAAGAACACAAACAGGTCAATTTGAGGGAATGTATTCCTTTAAGATGCATAATTTCCTAGGATTTTTAGGGCCAGCCCATAATTCCTTCCTGCTGTTTTGCAAATTGACAGATCAGACCTGACTGCTTTTTAATAAAATGTTTTGGTTGTGTCCTCACTGTTCTGTAACCAGTTTCTAAGGTTCTGGACAATAAAGACAAGGGACAAAATATCTGAAACCATAATTTTCATGCAAACTGCTTCATGTTTGTAATTCCACTGACATTGCTATGCCAGATTATCACATCCGTCAAATAATATTGAATTGCATGAACATAGCAGTTTAATTTTCCAGGAATACAGTCCTGGGGAAGGGAGAGCAACAGGCAAAAGTTTGTTTGTTAGTGTATTTTCTCAAGTGCAAAGTAAGCAGGTCTGCTTGTCTTATTCCGAGACCAGACATTTCCATTCTTCTGGCCTTGTATTTTTGCTTAATTTAACCAATGTGTTTTGCCAAAAAAAGAGGTTTAACTTTGCCTTTAATGCTGTTATTCACGTGAGATCAGTATAAAACATTTCTGTGCTTTCCTTCATTTTGCAATCCTTATGCAATGTGTGTATTTTTCCTGTTAATCCCTTTGGAATGACTTTTACATATCCCTTTGGAATTACTTTTTCAAAAGTCCTGCATAATATTTAAATACAGTTCAGACTGAAAACATGGCCTTGAAACATCTTGTCCCAGCAATGCTGTGTTCATAGATCTATTCTCTGTGTAAAATGTTGTCTTCAACCATTCAATTCATCTTAGAAAGGTGAAAATTTTCTTTCTTGAGTAGGTAGATACTTCAGCTCTTGAACTGACTGCAGCATGCTTTAGCCAAATGACACAGAGCTTGAATTTTAAAAGAAAAAAAAATCTGTCTGTTTTAGCAGTAAAATTAGAGCTCTGTAATCTCTTTTAGATATTTTTGAAGCACAGAAATCAGCATTTTTCTGACCAGCATACAGCCTCATTAATCTTAGATGGCAGCAGATATATGAAACATAGAAAAATGGTCTGGTATCAACCATAACACAAAAAACATCTGTCATTTCAGAGTGAAGAGCATGCCCATTTTACATAATTTAGCTCTAGAGCTCTGTTCAAGAGCTGACCAATGTGGGTTTTTTTTTTCATTTCAATTCTACTTATACAATCTTCAGAAAAATATATCCATTCAAGATTCAAATTTAGAAGATGGATAGCTTCTGAAGTTCTATTGACAGTTGTCCTACAACCAGAGGGCATCTTGTAGTCTTCTTTAAAGATTTGGGATTTCCATCTGATTGAACCCTGCCTTTTTCTCACCTGCACTGGATTTTCTTTTCTTAATAGTGAAGAAGAAAGTAAATATATATTTTTCAATCTATTGTTTTCCACATTTTTTGTACCCAGATTCATTCCATGTGATTCCACTTCCAAAACTTCAAAGAAAGATCTGTGTAAAGTGTCTAGCCACCTAAAGCTCCATTCACAGTCAGAGGAAGTAAGAGAGAGCAGGAGAATTTCAAGATCTGACTTTACATGAGTCTACAGATTAGGAAAGCCTTTTACAGTGAGAAGACATCTGTACTCCATTTAGACTTTGATTATTTGTCTAAATTTAGACTAATTCAGTTCTAAAAACTGAACTCCATCCATTTACTTTCAGGTGCTTGGTATGACTTTGTTTCTTTCAATGTTTTGACTTACAAAGTTCTGTTAGAAGCTAAATCTATATATTTTCCGTATTAATTTAAATTTACAGTGCATTTACCTCACTTTGTGCCAGTGTTGATTTTTTTGGAAAGGGTTCTTCAGAACTGACAATTTTTACCATTATCTCCTTTGTTTAAGCTCCTGTTGTCACTTAAAAACTCTTACATACTGAGATAATTCACCAGAGTAATTTCTGGAGTCTTCCATCTCCTGTGAGCCATCACTGTACTCTTAATTGTGAACTATTCAGCATGTCTTCATGCCTGAGGTATCCATTCTTGCAGTGCTTCAGATCTTCCATCAACTCAAACATGTGCAAACACCATGGCTCAGGGGCTTTAGCAGACAATTTCTTTGGCCTGGAAAAGATTCTTTTGTCAATGGTGAGCTCTGAATCTTTTAGTAGCCTCTTTCTGAGTGCTTTGCCCTAGATGGTCTCATAATTTAGTCAGATGTTAAGCACCAAGTTAAATCCAAAACTGAAAGATATCTTCATATAGCTTGAAGTTGTACAAATTCCTCCACAATTCTTGCAAACCTCCTTTTTCTGTCTAGCAATTGTTCTGATGATTCATTTTTATGTGAAGTGTAAAGTACTCCTTGAATTTTTTACTTCACTTTCAGAGTTGGCCTCTCTGCTTGAGTTACTGAAAACCATTTAAAAATCAAGTAGTTCAAAACCACCTACTGTCAGAAACCAGGCTGCCTTCTGTCTTCCCTTCTAGTTGCTGTCCATTCCTTGTAGTTCCTTTTAAACTTCCTCCAGTTGTTCTCCAGGTTTTCCGAAGGGTTTAACTCTGCTGGGGTCTTGAACAGCTCCTTTCTTCTATTCAGACATAGCTCAGTTGATTTTATTCCTGTTCCACTGTTTGGCTCAGCAGCCACAGAGAACAGGGAGATGGCAGAGACCAGCTCCGCTTCACAAAGGCATCCTTAAGAGGCAGAAAAAAATAAGTTATCCTTCCTTCACAACTAGTCATTTTCTTCCTATTGTCACAGAGAAACACAGCTTAAAGGGGGAGTTTCCCAAGAAGTAAAGGGGTAGCAAGAGACGGGACATAGAGAAGATGGGATGAGAAGCTCTGTGGAGAACCCAAAATTGATGTGGCCTACTGAGGAATGTCAGACTTATTACAAAGAGAATCAGAATAAGCCTAAATAACAAGCACTGCCTTTGCCTTTGTATTCTTCCTCTCATGTCTTCCTAGCTGCTTGGGCAATTAATATCCTTTGAGGCAGAAAAAAGCAATGATATCTCGAGGGAAATGGCAACCTGAGCTGGAACTGTTGCTCTATTCAGGTTTGTTCTGCCACCTTAGAAGACCAGCATTAGAGGAAGTGGACACATCTCAAAGAGAGGAAATGGTATCATTTTTAGCAAAAGTATAAAAATAACTTGGTGATGCTATTCTCAGCTTCACCTTTTTATTCTTCTGAGAGTTTAGAAATAACTTTATTATCTATATAAAAGCAACTCCACTCAGCTGAAAAATTTTCTCTTCTTAACATTTGATTTTGTAGAATACTGGCATAAAATCAGAATATTCTGAAGTTTTTCAATAAGGGAAAAAAAAACCCCAAGAAGCAAAGAGAGATGGAATACAGCCAACAATCCAGCTAACTAGGTCACTTAGTAGGGATGGGAGCTTTCCTTGCATCTCTTTGTATGTTTCTCTCTGTATAAATAACTAAACATTCACTGCATTACAAAAGGGTGGATTTGCTATCTATGGCCTGATACAAAGTGCCATGGCTAGGCTACAAGACACTAATGGAAAAGCCTCTTTTCTTAATTATATAGATCAGAGATTTTATCTGTCCATAGGACCCAACTAAATCTTGTAGTTACTGGCATATTGTTGCCCTGTAATGAAGGCCACACTTTCTGTCTCTGCAAAAATCCTTCCCTGATTCCAAAAAAATTATATACATCAACTAGAAGACACTAGAATATTTTGAAGACATTTTTTTTCTCTAGAGGTTTTAATGGCAAGGCTATTAATTTAAAAAATTGCAACCAGATTTGGAAAAAGCTGGGATTTATGAGCAGGTAACTGATGAAAATGGACAAGTGTTTCATGAGAGGAACATTTTTGCAATGCATATATTTTCTTCAAATGTAAATATAATGAAAGCTAATCAGCTTCAACAAAATTATAAAACTAAAAATATTTTAATAAAATAGATTTTTTAAATTGAAATTTGTAAAAAAAAGTATTTGAAATATTTCACTGAGAAATATTTCTTGAAGTTTATTAATAAACTTTCCATCTCTTATTCTATTTACAACGTATACAGGACTTTTATTTGAAAGTTTGCTCGTTTTTCTCTTTGATGGCAATACAGTTACTTCACCACTACAGTATTCCAGTTGTCTGCTGACATGGTAGGACAGAAATAACATAGGTAGGCATTGGCAAAAATGGAGTTATGCAGGGATAATCAAGCTTCCATAAATGGAGAAAACTTGTTTGCATACAAAACATTTTTTAAAGGGCTATGTGAAATGAGATTCGATTTGCTTGCAAGGAAATGGCACATAAAATCAGTACAGAGGGTTCAGTGCTCGCTCCTCATCACAGTGCATGAGTTCCATGCAAACACCTGACCCATGTGCTTTGGATTCCAGTGCATCACAGTAGCCTGTGGTTGTTTTGATGGGAAAGAAGGAGTGATGAAACAAACTGGGCATTTCAGTCTCTGCTACCTCAGCTTAAAACACAAGATGCTGTGAGTGCTGCTCTGTTGTACGCTGATCAGTGTGATTGCACCTTTGAAGCTGGCTGTACATCACGTGGCAAATATATCTTTGATTAATCCCCTCCTGGTTAGTTTAAGTGATAGAAAGCCCCCTGAGGACTTAAACTTGCTCTCTTTCTTTTGAGAGATCAGAGACAAATAGTTTCTTCCTGTGTTATTCTTGTCTTGTGTAAAGAGGATTTGTACAAGGAAATCCCTGGTGTAAACAGTATTGAAAAATTGTTCTAAAGGATTAAAGCTACTCTAACGATCTGTCCCAGGGAGTGTGTCTTCCTGCAGCTGCTCTCATGTAGAGAGGTTTGGGCTTCAAGTAATGAGGCAGTGCACTATAGATAATGTTTTAACAAGATGTGAAAGACAGAAGCCTCACCCTATTCTATTTACTAGAACAAAAAATAATGACAATTCTTGCTGCTTAAAGTGAGGTAATTTTGCTCAATAAATTATACACTCAAGGGCACACTAACGTAGCATCAATTTTTCCCTTGAGAAAAAAAGTCTTGGGAAAAAAAGCAGGTGAGTACTAAGGAAATAGGATTAGGATGAAATCCTACAGCTCCTCTGAATTCTCAGACTTCCTCTGTATTGTTACTTTAAGATGAAAAGGACACTTTTTTCCCCAAAATCAGAGTGTTGTGTGATTTCATTTCTAATTCAATGAGGAGAAACGCTTGTATGACTGTCAAAAAAATCTTTACAGCTCACTAACCTTTCAACAATATTATCTATTAATTTCTCTTCTCTTTAGACACTGCCAAAAAGACCAAATTTTGTACCTGAAGTAGAACTTTACTCAGGAGTTAACTCGTCTTTCTCATACTAAATGGGAATTTCTTAGTTTTTTCTGTTAGACCAAAGTTTTTCTGTTTACCCTTAGAAAAGGTAGAATAATTCCAGTTCATGGGTAGAATTGTATAAACATCCTGCCAATTACTTATTTTTGGAAATACAGAAGCCGATGGAGCCACAGAGCTATAAGGTCATATTTGCTTAGAGCAAAATCTGTGTCAAAGATTTCATTCAGCCTATAGTTATTTTCTTACAGCAGGGAGACTACAGAGGAAAGGGAGATATAGACTGAATGCCAAAACAACACTATAAAAATTCCTTTTTGTTCCACAAAACAACTCAGAGAGGAGACATAAAAGGAGAAGAAAAACAATTGATGCTTCTCTGTATAAACTGTGACTCTGGAAAAACTACTGTTTGCACATGTGTATATGTACACTGAGATCAAATTAATATGGCCTGACAAACTCAATTATTTTTTTTCTTTTTAATCTTTCTAAACCTTGACTGAGCAATTTCAATGATTGGATCTTTATTGATCCATATTTGTTTATGTGTGAATGGGAAATTCTTCTCATTTTTCACCGAAAAAAAATCAGTATGTGAAATATTTAAGATGATAGGAACTAAAAGTGATACAATTTTTAAATTTACTACCATCTGTCACGTAAGTCAGTGGAAGAATAGATATCATCAGTTATCTTCTTAATGGACTACCTCTTTAGTCTGTTTTAGTCTCAAAGTTACACAAAGAAATCCAGATACTTGGGTGCACATCTGCCCCAGCTCCAAGGAGCATGGCCTGGGTCACAGATCACTTGTCCCTCTCCTGGCAGCATTCATTTCCCATCTCTCTGTACTGGATCTCTTGCCCTCACAGCTTCCCTCTCCCCCTGCATGGTGTCACCTCTCTGCTGCTCTCTGCCTCAGACCATGCTCAGGAGACATGAGCTCTCACATGGATATCCTATTTGAATGCAATGTAGCAAACTGATAAATTCTTAAAGACAGCACTGAAAGAATTAATTCCACCTTTTTACTCTTCCCATTTATCTTACTCCTGCCTAATGCCTTGCCAGACTTAGAGCCTGGATCTGCCTCAAAGCAGTCCCGATTGCAGCCTGCCCATGCATCTTTGGAGTCTCCAGCACTTGCACTCCTTATCCAGGATTTGCATCCTTGTCTCACCAGTGTCCTTCCCATTGAGCAGCTGTTGTTTCACAACTCCTCTCCCAGCCCATTCACACCTCCTGTTCTCCCTGCTGACCACATTGTCTCCATTTCCATACTTTACCCTCCTTTCACTGCTAGCTGGGACCAAGAGTAAGTGACTTGCTGCTGGGCACCAGGGGCTGCCAGGTTCCTGCCCAGACGTGAGCACCAAATTAGTCCAGCATAGTGAATCAGAGGTGCCTGCAGGATATTAATACAGATGAATGCAAAAAAGAAGTTCTTTAGTAGAGGCAGAGGTGAAACGAAGCAGACTAGACAGGATCTTTAGTTAATAAAAATCAGCATAATTCCATTATTTTATATTTGCAAACTCCCCATCCCTGTGTATGAAATGAGAACATTGCTAACACAGCCCCCATTTCATCAGGGCACTTAAGCATATATTAATCATCTATATTTGTTCAGCAAAGTATTAAGCAGATGTTTTACTTTAATTCTCACAGAGGTCAGCATATAAGAGCATATTTAAATGCTTACGATAATAGAATTAGGATGGAGCATCTGGGCCTAAGAATAAAACCACTCCGCTGCACAAAAAGGAAAAGAAATCTGAAGAGATAAAAATATCAGATTCATTCTTCTTTTACACAACACCAGCTCATCAGATACATATCTAACTTCAGTGTGCTTTTGTAAATTTGTTACCTTCCATAAATTTATTTTCTTAGATGCATTTCTTGGTCAGGTAAAATTGTCCAAATAAATATTTCAGTTACTTTTCCGATCTGTACTTCCCCCCTCCCTTTTTTTTTTTTTTTTTGCCATGCTTAATATATGATCATGAGAAAATGAAAAAGAGAGAAGGACTAAGGAAAGCAATCACAGATTTTCTAGTAACTGCTGAAATAACTCCCTGAAGATGACGTGATATGCTTCCTTTCCATTTTTAGTTGGCAATCCTCAAAAGCACATCAGATGAGTGACCTCTTTTGTCCTATCCTTGTCCTTAAACATTAATTAGTTTACGCTTTGTGACTGACTCCTGCTGACTAGTATCTCTGAAGTTAATCATGTCACTAGGGACATTTGTGTAAGCTTAGGTTCTGTGTAATAGCACTAATTATATAAGGAGATGTAAGGTTATTTGGCTACAGAAGTGTGTTTTTTCAGAAGGTTACAGAAAAACAAGAAACATTTGCGGATATCACTAGTAAGAGAAACCAGTCAAATATGAACTGGCTTTGTGTTGCTCACCAGTTCATTAACAACTTGATTTGTCTTTCTTCACTCTCATTTCCCTCTCCCACAGGAATGTCCTGTGGCAATGGAATTAGTCATTGTTGGGGGAAAAGAAGTAAGGCTTTAGTGCAAATTTCTTCAAAAAAGCTTAGTGCAAGGGAAAAGGTGAGATGGAGGACAGGTTGCTTGAGTTAATTTTTATAAGAATAGAGGTATGTATCTTTTTTCTTGTATTTATCCTTTGATAAAAAATGGATGTTTCACATCACTATGAGGCTGCTCAGTATCCTGCTCTTTGAAGTGAAATTATACTCTGAAAAGCTTCTGAAAATGTAGTTTTGTACGTGGATTTTGTTTTGGAATGGAGAATTCTGGCTTTTAAAATGTTTCCATTACCCTGAAAGGCAGAGTGAGGTCATCTTTTGTCAAAAAGCCTCAGTTTTGACCAGTAAAGGCATTGGGAATTCTTACAAAGTTAACACTGGTTGTTCTAGCAGTAAATCATGGTGTTTGTCCTTGTAGTCTGGCTCTGAAGGGATCTTGATTTAGGACAGTAGTACAAATTCAGATGAACTGAGAAGCAGTTTGAAAGTTTATCTATGATAATCATTACATTCTTTTCACTTTGTACATTCAGAAAGAAGCTGGAAAACAAAACCACTAGAAAGCAAAAAGTATTAACCATTGGTATGAAAGGAGAAATTGAATAAAATTTAACAGTGCTCAGTGGATTTAAACTAGAAATTCTGATGTTTTTATTTAAGTAAAGGGGGTAAAATTAACTAATGTACAAAATTATGTCTAAAATTAATGGATGATTCTATAATATTTCAGATAGGACAGGACAGGACAGAATGTCTGCATTTTATGTTATATAATATGCCACTGGAAGCATGAAAGTGCCAGAAAATATGTCCTGACTATAAAAAGATTGCCAAGGAGGATAAAGATACCTATTGAAATCAGAATAATTCTGACCCTCATAGAAAACCTCCTGCAGTAAATGTGGATAACAGAACAGCTGTTTCAATAACTAACACTCCCCACAAATGACAGCTTGAAGACTTATGCCAATGTCAATCATTCTTCCTGATGCTAGATCTTAAGTGCAAATGAGATAACCTCACTTATCCTGCCCTATCAAGAACAGGAACCAAAATGTCTTCATTTGCAAAGCGCTGGTGGCGCGATCCAAGCCCAGCAGAGACCCTTTTGCAGAATGGCAGCCAGTGACAGGCTGCGAGACTGAAATGTTCTTCAAAGTTTCAATCACCCAAGGTGAGAAGAGACAGCATTTCACCCATATGTTCCCATTGCACACATTTTAAAGGGGCACTTAAGCAATTTAAATCAGGGACAGTACTGATCACATAATTATACCTAAATGTCTTCTGAGTATATGCAATGAAAATGTAATTTCTGCCTAGGACACTGGTTAGCCTATTACTTCCTCCAGCTATTTGTCTGACTGAATTTCTGTGAAATTATTGTGTTTCAATATGCTGTTATTTATTTTAAGTAAAATACATAAAAAACTTCATTCCAATGTGGTCCAAAACTATCAACACAACTAGGAGTTGAACCAGGTCCAGCTCTGTCAGCCTTTCCTCATAAAAGAGATGCTCCAGACCCATAATCATCTTTGTAGCCCTCTACTGGACCTGCTCCAGGAGCTCCACATCTCTCCTGTACTGAGGAGTCCAGAATTGGACACAGCATTCCAGAGTGGTCCAGGGAAAAGGAAAGGGGTAGGATCACCTCCCTTGACCACTTCCCCATGCACCCCAGGATCCCATTGGCCTCCTTGGCCCCAGGGCACTGCTGGTTCATGGACAGTTCATTGTCCACCAGCACCCCCAGAGGTCCTTCTCCACAGAGCTGCTTTCCTGTAGGTCAGCCCCCAGCCTGTACTGGGATTATTCTTCCCCAAGACCCTGCATTTGCTTTGGTTGAGATTCAAACTGTTCTGTTCTTCTCTGCCCATCTCTTGACCTGTTGAGGTCTTTCAGAAGGGCTGCCCAGCACTCCAGGGGGCCACTTCCAGCTTTGTGTCATTAGTGAACCTGCTGAGGAGGCACCTGGCCCTGCATCCAACACATGGATGAAAAAGTTACACAACACTGGACCAAATATTAAATCTTCAGGGACACCTCTAGTGACAGGGCTCCAACTAGACCCTGTGCCTTGACTTCTCAATGCACCCCACTGTCCACTCACCCAGTCTACACTTCCTGAGCTTTTCTATAAGGATGTTCTGAGAGATAGTGTCAAAAGCATTGCAAAAATCAAGGTCGACAATATCCACTGCTTTCATCTCTTCCGTCCAGGTAATAGTTTCATCAGAGAAAGCATTGAGGTTTTTTTGTCACTCAGTTCTTCACTTGATCCTACAAATCCTAAAATCAGTAACCTTTCACCAAACTGTCTGTGAGAAGGAAAAGGTCATATCTGACATGGAGGAAATGGTGTTTTGAGGTGGGTGTTATCTTACTCAGCTTTAGCTATGTAAAGGCTAAGCTTCTCCATTATCTGTGGTGAGAACTGGCAATGGACAGCTATCCTGAAACAAATATTCCTGAAGGTTTCTGTCTCTCTTTATTGACTATTGGGAAAGCCTCTGAAGAGCCTTGGCCCAGACATCAGTGGTTTTATGTCTAAAGCTTGGATAAATTAATTCTCTCCATGGCCATCATAATAACTGTCACAATAATCTTTAGTTATTACAATAAGTCCTTCAGCACAGGAAATATCTTTGTGGATCAGTTTCCCTGCATTTGATTAATCGCCCTTTCCTCAGTGCTGTGCCCTGTCTAGAGCATTGAATAATCTCCAGCAATGTAAATCACTGTAAAACTTCTAATGCACTTCAGTGTTAGAAACCCTGATATTTCAAATTCCCTATGTTTTATATGAGATACCATATTCATCCCATCAAAAAGAAAGCTGCTTCTGGAAGGGCACTGTACTGATTCAAAGAGAAGTGTTCAGGGAAAAAAAAAAAGAGTGACACTAGGTACCTAATAGAGTTAAGCAGAAAATTATATTTAAAATATTCATGATACTAATAACAGTTAATAACAGGAATTTTCAATTTCCAAGCAAGCCCAATCTACAAATATCTTTTATAGAACATCATTCTTGGTAGCGTAATGACAAAGTGATTCTTACCTTAAGATAGGAGAATAACACACCCCAGGGGCATTAGGGTTGTTTTGTCTGTGTATCTTCTGGGTTTTAAATTGGAACAAAAAACTGCATTTACTCTTCTTATTGGAAAAAGGAAGGTAGGAGAGGTCTGCCTTTTCTTGAATAAAACCTTGCTCCTGATAAAAACAGGGGTGTGTTATAGACCAACAAACTTGAAAAATAGCAATGCTGGCTCATCAAAATATTTGTGAGCTGGGAGGTTGCAAACAGAGTTAGACATAAGCTAAAAGAATTTGCAAAATGGTGGCCACTTGATCTGTCCCTCACAAAAAGCATCAATCTCTGAGGGATTATACTTATTAAAAATCTGATGAGATTCATGCTTTTAAAATATGATATAGCTTAATCTAAACTACATACACTCTAAAGGAACTGTCCTATTTCTTACTGACTCCAGCAGAGTCAATCCATGTGCTATGATGGCAAAAATGTCTTTAAAAAGACAAACATCTTGAGGCAAAGGGTACTACTAAGTCTTCATCCCCATTTACAGGATTTATTAAAATAATATAAAAAGGCAATAATAGAAACCATCATTTTATCAAGGTGACCTTCAGAAAGGACATTTCAAAAGAAGAATCTGCAATTCATTACACATAATACACAATGCATACAGTCTGCAGCCACCTAACTCTGAACAGACTGCACTTAAAGCTTTCAGCATGTTAGTGGAAAGATTAGGTTTGTTAATTGAATAATTGAAGCTTTATATAGTGGTATTTATTCTAGATGAATTTATCATTTACTATTACAGAATGTTGTAACAGATTAATATCCACTTATCAGTCTCTGAACAACCCTGTATCCATTACAAGGAAACTCACTGAAAGATGGAATAATCACACTAATATAATAAATGTCCTGTTCACAGGGCAGTGTTTTTATTTAAAAGAACATGTGAAGCATCAGCAAGGACAGAAAGTCCTTGGAAGGGGTATCTGTCCAGCATTAGCCTAAAGGACATATCTGGAGATGTTCTAGGCTTCCACTGAAATCCAATTTTAGCATAAACTTAAGCAGTAGGGAAAAAACAGGTAATAAAGTTTGGTCCTTTGGATTGCTGAGCATCAGGAGTGAAGCCTTTCAGTTTCCACAGTCCATCGGAATAATGAGTGTGAATAGACAATTAAGTTAATAAAGATACAGGACATCAGTACATTCCCATCAAGGTGATGTATAAACTACTATCTAATGAATGCCTGATAGGTATATCTGAACTTAATTAACCCTTATCCTGTTCAAAATGAGAGTTTTAAGCACCTTACAGCTAGATTGCCTGTATTTGTAGCAAATTGTCAGTCATCAACACTTACCCTCCTTCTAACAAAGCTTAAAATGCAAACAATACAAGAAGAGTAGTGAAGCAGAATACCAGGAGGAAGTAGCTTAAATTTATTATATTAAAAAAAAAAAAGCCAAAACCTATTGCATAATTCTACTGGATTATTAATGGTTGTACAGAAGATCTCATCATTTTCAAAAGCAAATTTGCATACTGCATCACCCCAGAAACCAGAGTGGCATGCCATGGTTTGGTCCTCCAGACTGCCTCAGTGGCACACTGGTACAAGCACATGAACAGATTGGCATCATATATGGGAGATATAGGGACTGCACAGGGGTTCTTTTGTAGCTTGACTGCAAGGGATTAATTCAGTGCTTTGACTTACTTTGAATATATGAAGTCTAACAACATGATGCAAATACTGTGTAGGACTAATTTTTGAGATCTGTACCTGAGGTAGCTGTATCTTTTCCTAGTATACTGATTGGGCAAAAATAGGCACTGCTAGGTGGCAATTCATTTTATTCTAAAATTGATAGTAAAATATGTCACATCTGTAACATTTATAACATGTATAACACCCAAGAATTGTCTATGCTCCATTGACAAGAAAGGTAGCCTAAAGCTAGATCTAGAATATACATTTTGGCATTTTTGGTTTTATTGAAATCAGCAGGAACTTTGATGAGTGTTAAATATCCAAACAGTGTTGATGTTTTTTGTTCTACTGTCTTTGGTTACAGGTATAGTTTTTTTTTAGTCAACACTGAAAAGAAACAGCAATTCACAGGCAAGGAAGTGTGAATAAGCTTACAGCTATACTGATGAAGAATAGTGGCCATAAGAACTACAAGTCACAGTGCATGAAGATCACAGAAAGCATCAGCAGGATAATCTAGAGAGCATCAAAAATGTATTTAAGATCTAGCCCCCAGTGCATTTCTGGTGTATGCATGGGATTTAGTACTAAGATGACAATTTGGTTTGCATCAGAGCAGAGCCCTGGTAAAAACAAGAGTTATGTTTCTAAATAAAAGATATTTCTATGTCTCAGAAGACAAAGCTTAATCATACCTCTTTGAAATATTAGCAGCAAATGTTGGCACTACAAAGAATAGCACTGTCACTATCTATAGGTGTCCTAAGATAAAGACATCACATTTCAGTGGTACTGCCTACTGATGTGGCTTTTGGTTCTATATGCATTTATGAAGAGACAGGGGTTTAATGATCAGTATATGCTTTTTTAGTATAGGAACATGCTTTATGAGAAATTATATATGTGACAACCCCTCTGTTTTTACCTTTATATGGATTTGAGACAGGCACAATCTATTTATTACAAGATTAGTTTTATGAGCACCCCTTCTCAGTAAAAGCGGTGAGGCAGAGATCACACCTCCTGGCAAATTTTGTGCATACAAAGAGAAACATTTTGTAATTTATTTTAGATTGTATTTCTGTTCTGATGTGTAGTCCAGGACGTAGCACCTGGGAAAATAAAACTCTTTTTACATTAGGCATCACATTCTGATATCTACAGGATCATCATTTTCTCCACTGAAAACATACTAGTTTTCTTCATGATGCATCAAAATATTTCATCTGTGCAGGATGCATGAGTTGTTCAGAGTAACTTGAATAGATGAGGTACTAGACTTGGTCACACTGTGCTATTTTCACGTCTCATTTCTATTATTAACCAAAATTGCAGCAGCAGTTCAAAGTTCAGACATACCTAGGAAGGAAGATAAGAGAAAAAAAAATAATGAAAAAGAAATGCACTTTGAAAGTGCAAAAGACACAAAGCATTGATCAAGAAAATAGTGACTGAATGAGAGTAGCTATAGCTGAAAGCCCTCTGCCAGAGTAGCTAATGGCCATTTATGCAGGAAAATAAAATTTCTGTATGCACACAGAGATGTCAAACACAAATGTAAATCTGAAGAAATTCTTCAAACAGCACAATGTGACCACAAGCAAAACACTTCCATGTCTGGGCACTGTATTTTAAAAGTAAAATGACATACATAAGGACTGAGAAGAGGACAAGCACAACAGCAGAGAGACTCAAAAACTCCTTTGGCAGCTCAAAATGTTTAGAGAAATTGCTAGGTAGGCTTTTAAGAGAGACAAAACTGCACTGAGTCTAAGAAATAACTCTTCAAGAAATTAAAGTGTTTGAATGGAAATTGCAGTCATATCAGCAAAGAAAGGAAAACCTACAGTATTAAAGTAGACCAGAGCTTTATGGCTTTTTATTTTTAAGCAGGGAGAACTTCTTCCATACCTGCTTCCTACTCCAGCTCCTGCACACACAGAACACTTCTTAGCAAAGACAAATATCCAGAGACTTAAGGAACCCCAAAACCAAGTCTTTGTCCATATAATTCAAAGGTAGGTTAGACAACTGAAGTTAAGTTGTTATGATTTATATGACTGGCAGCTCCACTGAGAGCAGTAAACCATGACAGCCACATGTCCTGAGCACATGTCAAATACTTGACAGCCATGTGTCCTGAGCATGTGTCCATACACATGCACTAAACAAGACTGGAATTTGCACCTCTGGCTTACAGCAAGATACTTTAAATGTGCTACAGACATATGCCCACCGTGGGGCCAAGTGTAGTGACAAGCTGCCCAAATGCTCAGATTAGTGACAGGCAGGCAATGCCTGGACATAGCTCAAGTTCCACAGGGGCCATGTGAAGTGTTTGCTCATGCACTGAGACCAAACGACTCCTTACAGTGGTCTTCAATATCTGATTTGTGCTTTAAAAATGAGTTATTTGTGTTCTTTCTCTCACTTTAGTCCAACTCTCACTTTAGTCCGGATGCATTTACTCTTTTTAGAGTATCACATATCTGAACGAGGGTAAATGATAAATGGATAAATTTACCTGAACTAGTGTACATTAAATGGGTAAGTGATGCCTGTGAGATACTACCATGGAAAATAAGTATTTTCAAACTAGAAGTTCCTTTGGAAGTGGTGGTATAACAGAGGACAATTTCCATCTCAAGTTCAAGGAATGAAAAATTGAGTAATCCTGTGGATTAGCTGAAGGCCCAAAGAATCAAGATATACCAGGAGAGGGGTAAAACTGGAAAAACACTCCAAAAGTGCCAAAGAAAATAATATCTATGCAACCACGTTTACTATTTATTTCATAAAAGTAAAATCATTGCAGTGTTTCCCTAAAATAGATGAAGGCTCCAGCCTTCATCTTAAATCAAGTCTCAAAATCTCATCTCATTGTAAATTTGTATTGCATCAAGAAGCACATTCATGACTAGGCCAATCTCAAGTCTTTGAAATTTTTAGCTTCAAAATAAAATTTTTACATGTTATTCACAAAGTGTAAAACAATCCATGAAGGATCACGTGGAAAACTTATGCCCTCTGCCCCAGCTGCATTTTTTTAACACAGGAGGAGGATGGAAGGACATTAACCATCTCAGAATGTGTTCTACCTTCCCTACTATCTAGTTGCCTGAATTCATGCAGACATCTCCAAAGGACCATATATCCCACCTGGAGATAGTCTTGCAAGGCCTGGGGGCTGAATTGCTCTTCAGAGTTACTTCTCACCTCTCACCAAGATTAGTTTGGACTAGCCAGTGAACTATCAGATGAGTCCCTTGAAGGCAGGGAGGCCCTGAAGAGAGACATGAATAAATTGGAGGGATGGGCAATCACCAGCCATATGAAATTCAACCAGGGAAAGTGACGGGTTCTGCACCTGGGACTGGGCTATCCTGGATGTACGGACAGACCAGGGAAGGAGAGGCTGGAAAGCAGCACCATGCAAAGGGACCTGGGGGTCCTGGTTGATGGCAAGCTGAACACAAATTAGCCATGCCCTGGCAGTCAGGATGGCCAGCCCTGTCCTGGGGGCATCAGGGACAGCCGGGCAAGGGAAGGGATTGTCCCACTCTGCTCTGGGCTGGGGAGGCCTCCCCTCGAGTGCTGAGGGCAGGTTGGAGTGCCACAATATAAAAAATTAAACATTGAACTATGAAAGAGCATCCCAAGGAAGGAAACAAAGATGGTGAAGGGCCTTGAGGGCAACCTGTGTGAGGAGTGGGTGGGGTCACTTGGTCTGTTCAGCCTGGAGGAGACTGAGGGGAGACCTCACTGCAGTAACAACTCCTCATGAAGGGAAGAGGAGAAGCAGGCACTGATCTCTCCTCTGTGGTGACAGTGACAGGACCTGAGGGAATGGCCTGAAGTTGTGTCAGGGCAGGTTTAGGTTGGATATTAGAAAAAGGGTTTTTTTCCCCAGAGGGTGGTTGGGCACTGAACAATCTTCCCAGGGAAGTGGTCACAACACCAGCCTGGCAGAGTTCCAGAAACATTTGGACAATGCTCTCAGGCACATGGTGTGATTCTTGGGGCTGTCCTGTGCAGAGCCAGGAGTAAGACTTGATAATCCTTCTGGGTCCCTTCCAACTCAGCATATTCTCTGATTCTGTGACTAATTAAGTCAGGTCCCCATATCTACGGTACTTTCCACAAATGATGCAGAAAATAAAGGCAGCTAAAGATTCTAGCTCTAAATCATAACTTCTTAATGAAAGTGTAGGAAAAGATGCAAAACCTTCATTATTCCTGTTACTAAAAAGAAACTTTAAAAATTACATTAGGTTTAGCACTAAAGATAATATAGTTATAGCAGGTAAGTGAATACTTTGGTTACCAGTAAATACCAAGTAAATGCTAAACAGAGCTCCATGTGTGGGTCCTAGAGAAGTGTGAAAGAGGCAGGATTATCCTAAACCTTCATATTGTGCTGGAATCTGTACTGTCTACTCACTCTTACCTTGCAGATCAGAAACCCAAGCATATTAAGAGAACTATTTCAATTTATTCTTCCAATTTAGGGTTATTTAAGGTCTTAATGTAAGACATCCCTGAATAGTTTGGTAAATTGACTTAGGAATGAGGACATATTTTCAACAGGTTTACTCAGCATTTAGTTATGTAAATTGAGAGAAAAAAATATAAGTGGAAATAGTATGAAGAACATATTGTTTCTTTCAGATAAGAAATGTTTTATGAATTCCTATGAAGTGTAGGAAAATGCATATTGAAAAATTATGTCATCAATAATATAAAATGGAAGGAGAGAAATAGAACAAGTTAGGCCTGCAGCACTTTATTTATGTAAAATAGCTCTTCTATAACCTTGTCCTGATAAACAAAGAAAAAAAAATTAAAACTTTTTTTTTTATATACATCTTTATGGTTTTTGCTCTACTGTTGAAATAAGATATACAGTAATTAGTGAAATATACTGAGTGCGGCACCATGTCTTTAAAAGCAAGATATATGAAATATTTACTTTGATAGTAAGGGTATAAAAGGAAAAAAACCTACAACTTATTGCTCATTCCATTATAATGCTTCCTATTGGAAGAAGCACAGTGGGAGATACTTACCTCTACTTATCTCTAGCAATAATACTGTTTGCACAGGTGACACAATTTTTATGCTCAAAGGCACAGTTAGTGATACAATTGTCTTAGTGCTATGTTTGAACCTGCCTGTAAAAATTGTACTCAGTAAATGTGCAGGAAAAAAAGAAACAGATAGAAGAAAAGTATGATGTGTTCATCTTCTGCAGCAGAGTGCAAATGTTCTGTCATAGTTATTAGGGAATTCAGCCTTAACATTGTCCTGCCAGAGTACACAATATTCATCTGTGAGATGGGAGGGAACTGTCCCTGGGTGTCAAAGCTGTTGTCCTCAGACTGGGATCACTTGAAAGGAAGGACAAAACCTGATCCAATGTCATCAGCTCAGAAAGAATGAACAGAGCTCTGCCATCTTGTAAAAGCAGAGGATCAGATTCGAGGGAATCCCAGTTATCTGCCGTGGCTCTATGGCAAGCTACAATAAAAGTAAAATGAAGAAACAGGCAGAAATATTCAGAGGAGAAAAAAGCTTTCACAAGGTAAAAAAAAAAGTGCTGGCCTTCCTCGCATTTAAAGATTGTTTTAAGAGGACATTATGCTAAAGGACACATTGGAGTTATTCAGAATATAATAAAATTAATGGTAGAGGTAGGATCTGGCAGTAAAGACTGGACCTTTCTTGAAGTTAAGAGTCAATAAGATGTCAATTGTTCAGAACTCTGTAGTTATTTATATATTTCATTATGAACATCACTTTCTGTCTACAGGAGCATAGAGTGAGGCAGTCTGCACTCTGGATAGGCCTCCAGAGATCAGTGGAAATGGCTGGAAGCTGTAGATTTGTAAAATGTGGTTTTGCACCTTTCTTTTGCTTCCTGTATAAGAGGGGAGTGATCCCTGTGAGCTTAGGAAGCTGTTTTGTGCACTGCTGTTTCGTGCATTGCTGTGCTCAGGGTAGGGGTTATGACTAATGCTGCTATTGACCTCTCTGCATTGGAGCCCCTCATGGGGGGCAGAAGGCATTTTTAAGTTCAGTGGAGCAACCATTTTACAAATGTAACATCTTTATAAATAAATAAACCAACCAGATTTAAGGTAGTGTCTACAAAAAATAGATGAATGGAAAGGTGTCTTGGTATTAGCTGGACTTCTACAAGTTTAGATAAAGGAAGAAAACATTGCTTGGAACTGCGAGGATGCTGTTAAAATGGTCAGTCTGGCTGCAAACTCCAGATAAGTGCCCAAGGACAAAAGAACTCCATCACGGTTCCAATGCTAGTGTTTAATGTGAAATTATATATTTGGCTGGAAAAGAGCTCTTTGTCTGACACAGAGCATGGAGCTTTTGTTTATGATGTTTATTAGGGCTTACCAGGAAAGGTGGCTAATGTAGGGTGATAAGAGCATTACTAATTTTCTTTGACAAATGGCTCTCAGATATTTTCCATTGTACATTGGTACATTAGACTGCAATTTCTTTCATGAATTTCCTTCCCTTACAGCTATGCAATACTGATTCCTTGGCAATTCTAAGGCTCACACACAATGAAGTAGTATAAAGAGTGCTAAGAAAACAAGATTATAATAAATAAACATAAGGCTAAGTATTTTTGCAGTTGTGGTTCTTCAAACAAGCTGTAGCTATATGAAGCCTGGAGTAATTCAAAAATGCATACCTAATACTGATATGTTAAAAGAAATTATTGTCTTATCTTACCAGTATAATTTTCAGTTTCCCTTTATTATAAGGTCTACCAGTGTTAAAAATACTGCTTTCAGCTAAGTTAATGCTGAAGGACCTGCTTTTCTGCATAAGCAGTGAGACCAGTGTAGGCTTCTCTGCTTTTAGTCTTGCAGCAATTTCCTGACTAGAGTGAAAGACGGACAAATACTGAGATAAGATACTTTTGTTAGAGAAATTATCTCCTGTCATTCTCAGAAAAGACATTTGAAACTGATTAGTTGAAAATAGGTATAATAAAATCTTAATTTCATGAGCATTTCTAGCTGTGATAACTAGTTAGAAAATCTCTAAAATATTAAAAACTCTCTGGTTTCAATCAACTAAACCAAAGACTTGAACTGAGCACAGCCAAACTATGGAAGATGTATAGGCAAAATAGATGAAAATTGAAAGCCTTATGGATGTGAGGTAACAGTTATTTTTCACCTTTCACCAGAAAATATTATGCAATTGATATTTCTTTTTTTTTTTTTTTAACTTGGACAGAGAGTATCTGAACTTGATCTGAGGGGCTGTGGCATCTTTCACAGTGATCCCTTTCACCCAGACAGCCTCTTGACAATTTTTCTTTTTAAATCTTGAGGAGATCACATAACTGGATATGAAACTGTGTCTGTACCATGTTCTCCCTGAAGACCAACAGCTTTCCCATGTAAGTGCTATTTTCAGCTGCCAATTTCATTACTTTGGAAAGAGAGACTGAGAGTAAGGAGTAATATCATGTACCCCTTGAGCCTCCAGCTCTAATCCCCAGAGCACAGCTCTTCATTACTAGGTTTGGTTTAATGGTACAAGCCCTTTGAGGTGAAGGTCTTCATTGTTGTGTTCAGTGCTGCAGGATATTTTAAGAAAATCAAGTTCATTCAGCTCCATATGATCATAAATTATTTAAGCCATGTGTAATAGTAACTGCAGTAACTTAGTCCTGCAGCAAGAAACAATTCATGTGGATGGCATATTGAATTCTTGTGAGAGAGGTATTACTTGTGTTGTAAGGCTGGACAATGAAAATGCCCAACTTTGTTATTTGTTATGAAGGAAAAAGCCTTTTCCCCAGCTCCAGAGGGCAGAGGCACAGAAATGGTCTCAGGGTGTAGCAAACCTCTGTCTTTTCTCTTTGAAGGCAAAGACATCTCACCTTTCACTTACCAACCCTGCCAGTGTCCCCAGGCAAAAGTTTTCTGCTGTTGGCATGGCAGAAAAACTCTCTTAGGCTTGTGCTTCCTGGATGTAATAACAAGAACAGGTCCAAATCCTTTTTGTTCCACAAAAAAGCATAGTAAATGAAGTGAGATTCCAAGGACTCAGGATAGCGGAAGGGAGTCTGCATTGGAGAATGTACTGAGATGGAGCAATTTTTGGTAATTAAAGCCAGACAATCTGCCTTCAAGGAACAGAAATGGGAATCATCTGCTGTGGACTCTATTAATTCCTGCCTGAGATATTGTAATTTCTCAATGTCTGTGAGTCTGGGGATTTATTCCCAACAACTAAGGCCTTTTTTTCACAATTTGAGTTGATTCATCACTTAAGGATTCAATACCTTTTAGAAATCAACACAGGAGCACATATACTCTTGAGCACTTAACCCCTACTTAAAAATGTCATCCCAGAGTTGCTACCACTGTCATTGATGGCCTCAGCCTTGACCAGCCTTGTCCACCCTGGAGCTGGCTGGCATTGGCCCTGTTGGAGATTGGAGGAGCTTCTGGCAACTTCTCCAAGAAGACACTTTGCTAGCCCCCTCCTACTGACTCCTGGATACACAACCCAATACCCACTTTTTTAACCTATTTTTTGCTTTAGTACTAAATAGAGCATCAACAAATCAATCAGAACCTGACCTGCAGCCACAGGGGCATTAATAATAGAGATAGAGCTCTCATCATTCCAATCAGGCAACACCTGGAGTGATGTGTGCAGTTCTGGTCCCCAGACATCAAGGAAGGCATGGACAGACTCTCAAGGACTTGAAACTGAGGGTCACAATGATTAGCAGAGGTCTGAAGAATCTGTTCTACAAGGCAAGACTGAAGGAGACAGATTTTTTCTCCCTGCAGGAAAGAAGGCTTATGGGCCCCTCATCAAAGTGTTCCAGTACTTGAAGGGTGGCTACAAAGAGGATGGAGACTCTCTCTCCACAAGTACCCACATGGAGAAGACAAGCTACACCACGACGGGTTTCAACTCAAAATGAAAAGAATTTTTTTTCTTCTGTGAGAGCAATCATTCTCTGGAATCTGTCCGAGGATATGGCAGAGTCCCCATAACCAGAGGCTTTCAGTGAGCAATTGGAGAGGGTGCCAGATAATCTCACATAGTCTCTCTTTTCTACAAATAACCAGATGTTCTTTCAAGGTCCCTTCCTACCTGGCTGATTGTATGATATGGCAATGATATGGCTTTCATATGGCAATTATTCCATTATTTTACCATGCACAGTGAAAAAGTACTTATTTTTGTTTGCTTTAAGATTGCTACCTGCTCATTTCACTTGAACCTCCTTTAGATCTTTCCTGAAGCAATGAATAAATGTTTCCTGTTCACATAACTTATGAATAATTCATTACTTTATTGATCTCTGTCTTAATCATCTTTTTCCAATACAGAGAGCTCTAATCAACATTCCTTACCTTTGATCTCATCAGTTGCCTTTCCATCTACTTTTTCATCTACTCCATAGAGTTTCCTATATGTTTTTAGTGATAAGGGACACCAGCACTGTACTCAGATACTCAGATACAGAGTGGGCAAATCATTGAGCTGCATGTGACATAATAATGTTTTATGGTTGGTGTAGTGGTCATATTTGTTTGATGCCTCTTAACAATTCCTAACATTTGTTTTGCTCTTTTGACTGGCTGCTCAGTACGGAGCTGTTATTTTCATAAAACTGTCAACTACTTCCCTGATATTTTTTCCCACGTTGCAATCTGCAATATAGAAACTGAGTTTATTTATAATGCTGTTTTTTTTTTTTTCTCCACAAGTACTACTTTGCATTAATGAACACAGGATTTCATCTGCCATTTTGTTACATTTTATGCATTTACTCAGTAACATAAGAAGTCAAATTCCTTTCAACCAATCTGTTCTCATAAAACACACATTTTGATAACATATAAAAACCTGTTTCTGCCCCCTACACCCACTACATCCTCTGCTTAGGGGATAAGAGCAAGTTGAGAAGACTGTAGGAAAAAGATCTTGATACAAATATGTATATCTAGGTTTTTCCAAAGTTTCTCTTCATAGAAAATCTATTTGCAGCTTCCAAACTGGCATAAAGATAACCTGTCAGTCCCCCTTGTGACTGTAAAGATGACACTACTGAAAAGTACAGATTCCTTCCATTAGGACCATCCTATATAATATCTGAAAGGTATTTTTGGATAGAATTTTATATATAATCCAAGTATGAGAAACCACATATATATAATTTTAAGACTTTGGATCACCCAGTTTTAAAACATGCATTATGTCATTGCCTGCCAGGCCTCCAAAATCCTAGATTTAATAGGCAAATTGCATATCTGTGGTGAGGTTACTCTAATTGTTTATCACCATTAGGAATATCCCAGAGAAAGTGATAAATTTTGCATTTTGAGAAAAATTCCTCATTGAGAAAATTTTCATCTGTGTTGAAATACATAATTCACACTAAGAATTATGTTTTCTGGATTAATACACCATGGAAATGGATTAACCTAACCCATTCAAGATATTCTTAGAGTTTCCTAAGATGGTAGAATTCCTCTCACATAATTTTAGATAATTCCATTAAAGATGGAATTTAAAAATCACCATCAAATGTTATTGTCATGAAAGAGATTCACTTTTAAGACATTAATCATCTGGCCTACTTTAGCAGAGGGTGAATCACCCTTACCTTCCTTTAACTATACTGACCAGATCTTCAGAGACCATAAGGGCATTTAGGTGATCAGCTGGGTTGGAGCACATCCCAGAGTAAAATGAAGCCAATACTCTGCATCAGGAATTCTAGGCTGTAAAGTATACTGAAGTGCATTCAAACATACCATCTTTTCCAATCAAAATAAACAAGAGACTTAAGAAAGAAAGAAGGTAATGGCCACTGAAGGAAGAGGAAAAGTTGTCAAAGAATTAAGCACTCTAAGAATGCCACTCCATTTTGCATTCAGGCAGAAATCTGAAATGCTGGCAGTCCTGGGCTGGAGTTTAAGATGTATTCATTTCTTGATAATTCTAATGTGCTTGTCTTCCCTCTCAGAAGGAAAAACATTACTGAAAAAACGCCAAATGTGGTCTCACTGGAGAATTAGTAAAATTAGTTTATACAAAGATCAAATAATATTGAGGGAGTAACAAAGATAAAACCACTATTGGAATAAAATTTCATGTGGTAGGCTGGGTAAATTACAGGAGTAATTTACCCCTTTATTTCTGTTGCATAGATTCTGCAACTTTGATTTTGTGTTACAGTTTTGCCTCTGGATTTTATGTTTGACTGATTTTGGTTTTAGCCTGGCTTCTGGAAATATAAGGACTATTTGTGTTGACAGTTTGTCTGTTCTTTCTTCCCATATTTTTTACATAAATATAATTGAATGTAATGAAAATGTCAGTGACGTTCCTAAAATCTCTCTGAAATCAGAGCAAGAAAAGAGACCTTCAATGCTTGAAAGCTTGCAGTAAGATTGCAATTCTTATTAAATATGAGAAAATTGATACAGAAAAACAAGTACAAAAAAGTGTCATAAGACTTCTTCTTGTGTAGCCACTAATATGTATTTAATTATTTCATTACTTTGTTTAATATATTGCTTTTCTGTTTGGTGTAACTGATATGAAATGTCTATGGATTTTCTGTATCCAAAGTAAAATATTTTTTAAAAAAGATAATGCTTGATGTCATGAGCATTTTTAATCTTGTAAAAAAGCTCCTTGTTTCTGTTTGAAACATTTTACCAGCAGTCTGAGATAATAGAATGCTGAGAATGATGAGTTAACAACACATTTCCCAATTTCTTGGGAAACTAATTATGCACACATGTACACACAACATACATATCCTCTGCCCATTCTATAAGACCAATAAATATATTACTGTAAATGTTCAAAAGCTGAAAGTAATACACTACAAATCACAACTGGAGAAAAATTAGAGCAATGAGACTTTCACAAGTTCCTCCATAGTAAATTTGCTACATGGCTTGTTTTAGGGCTTTTCATTGCATATATTGTTTAATTGCTTCCAAAAATCAAAGTGACAGATTAAATTTGTCTGGATTTGCAAAAATCTCTTCTAACTCTTCAGATGGGCTTCAGTGTCTCTTGTCAGATTAAAAGTTCTTAAAGCTTGAAAATCGTGAAATAAAACTGATTGACTCTCTCACTGTGAAGACTTACCACCAGTCTTGGTCTGATAAAAATTCAGACAGGCAAGGACACTGAAATATCACCTCTTGTTAATTTTTAGTCATTGTAAAAAGGTTTAAATTTTTAATTTTCTCTTTTTGTAAGTATAACATGGCAAAGCTGATCCAAAAATATGGAAGAGGCCTCTTGAATTCTGATATATTTTTTGAGTATGGTGAAGATCTACTGAAACTAGCTCAACAAGAAGTATTTTCCCAAAATGAAGAATATCTGCTCACATCCTCAATGCTTTGGGAAACCTGCAGGACTACATCAGTGTTCAGTGTCATCAGTGCAACTCAAAGTATCTGAACCTGTCCAAATTGCATCTCCATTCTCTAAAGAATAGAAATTTGGATGGACTAAGATGTAGAAGCAGAATTGTAAAATTTTATGAGAATAACTTAATGCTAGCTTTCCACTGCAAGTGTTTTGTAGCGTATCTGCAGGCTTAGCAAGCTCTTAAGATCCCATCACATAGTCACTGTAAAATTGCATTTCACTGAAATCTTCAGTGAAAGGATTATAGAAATGGAAATTTCATGTGTTTGTGTTTCCTCTTCTGTCCAGCTGAGGACAGCAACCAGATCTATAATCTGTAGTTCAGTAGAAGTTGATGAAGTTGCTCTGTGAACTTCATGGAAGATGGAGAAACTTTTACCAGCCAAAGATCTGACCTTATGTCAGATGACATGGTGAAAGTAACAGGGAAATTGGAGGCAGCTGAGTCTGACACAAGCCCTGTTACCACAGAAGGTTTTTGTGTCATGTGGGCTCTCCATGAAGCCAACCCCATCAGGTGTTTTAGTATTTGACTTTGTGCCAGCCCAGGCTTACATCATGCTTGCTAAGCCTTAAGCTTGCTATTTTCTCTATTGTTTTTCAAGATTCCCACTGAAGTACCTGCAGGATTGATCTCTTTTTCTATTTGAAATGCAAAAATCAAGGTAAGAACAAAATCAAACAGGTCATGGCAGCTGATAGAAAGGCAAAATCACAGTCTGTATAAAAATGACTAGCAGGATATTTCTGGTGTTGTCACATTACCAAAAGTCTCATAAAGCTTTCAGACTTTCACAGTGAGCAGCACCATCTGATGCCAGATAGATTCCTGGGACTGCTCTTCCTTTTTCTGGTGTAATTCAGAGGCAAGTTAGGCATTGCTCAAAAGATGTCAATTTGCTCTATAATTAATTGCCTTTCTCCAGCCAGCTTCAATTCACAGCAGACAAGGGCCTCATTCTTAACGATGTTGCACATTTTATCCTCTCCAATTGTTTAGTAAATCCTTTATTCTGTCATAAGTTTTTCATTTCCCCCTGACATTTCACCCACTATACTATGGGCATCATCTGAGGATTTAAATCCCAAAGCTATGCTGTGGTTCTAAAGCTTCAAATTGACATAGAAAGATGTAGTTCAACTGTTCTTCTATAAATATGCAGCAATTATAAAGAAATAAGGGTCAAAATAAACTCCCAGAGAGCTCTGCATTAACCCGCACTCACTATATTTAACTAGAGACATGAAAGCTACTTAGTTTCAAAGAAGCATTTAAGTATTACAAATTCATGAATTTACAAATTCATGAATTATTGATGAAACATAAACCTCTCTGGAATCTGAGTAATTTTTATTTGAACATATTCCCCATATTTATGTACAGGCATCTTAACAGCATTTTTCAATTTCAGTTTTGGGTTTTGAATATACATCAGGAGGCTCTCATTTTTTAAGCATCTGGTGCATTTGCATTACAAGTACATTTTGCGCCAAGGGTTGTGAGCTTGTTGTCACCACAACCTAAAATTCAACTCACAACAGCATCCAGTTTCCCTCTGTCCTTCCCGCTCTGCTAAAGAAGGTGGCATTTGGGATACAGAGGATTCCCAGAGGAATCTCTGCTGGCATGGGATTCAGGCAGGTGACACCGGCATCAGTTGGGAAGGATTATGTGGCTTATTGTCAGTTTGCCTTTCCTCTGTTTTATTCCAGAAAACACTTCTGTTACAATTTCTGTCTACAGGATTGACTGAAGCAAATCAGGCAGCTCAGAAATAGCTGGTGTGACTGACAAAGTAGCAGGCCTTACTAGCAAATATCAGCAAACACTTAGAAATTTGCAAATGAAAAATTATTCACTTTTCAGCACCTACTTAATATATATAGTGATTCAACACTCTCAGAAAAGAAAGATACATCCTGTGACTGCAGTTCTTTGGTCAGCAGCATTTGGAAACATATATGACCCTGAGATTAGCTCGATTGGTTAGAGGATTGTGCTAATAACACCAAGATTGTAGATTCAATGCCTGTATGGGCCATTTAAGAGTTGGACTCAATGATCCTTCTAGGTCCCTTCCAACTCAGAATATTCTGTGAATCTGTGAAAACCTGCCCCTTGTTAAATTATGAAAAGATTTCTAGTTTTGGCCTCCTGCACGAAAATCTCAGGGTCAGATTTGGAATGCCGTATCTAGAGAGATTTGGGGTCAAGATTTCCTCTTCTGAAACAACTTCATGCAGCTGCAATTTCATACAGAGGCAAGGTGAAGTAACTCCTGCATCAGAGACACTGCATTTCCTAGCTCAGTGACACGACCACAAAACCTGGACAAAAACAGGTGGCCCATGAGGAAGTTCTAGATTCTAGAAACCAGTCATATTCAAGGTCAACACACACTGATTGGTGCTGGTACCCAATCACCCTTCCTTTTGGAGCTTTAGCCATTAAAATGCAAGACCCACACTGTCCGTAACAATTTGAACATATCAGTCATGTAGCCCAGATTTGTATGTTTGTTCTGTCAGGCCAAAGACAGACAGACTCTGTTTGATTGGTGATAATTATCATAAGTGAGTCTGCAAATCATTGTCAATACAGGGACATCACATGGAGAGGTATGAGTTGTATTTTCCATCACAGCCTGCAGTACACCCCCCAGGTTAATCATTGACTGAGTCCTGAAGAGTCTGCATCTCTTCTCTTCAGCTTGATATCATTCTGTGGAGATTGTTTTCCATTATTTCTTTTTCATAGAATGGTTTCTCCACTGATTTTCTTTCTGTTCAACTTCACTGCATTCTTTTATTCAGGACTGATGTTTCCATCTAGTATTTTTACTGCTGAGTTTCTGAACTACATTTCTTTCCCAAGAGAGAAAGAAGCTGGGACAGGAAGACCAGGACTACCAGTCCAGGCAATACTGGTTTGGTACCTTTCACACTTTATTATTTTATGAACCACATGGCACCTCAGACTCTGCTAACCAGATGGAACATGACTGCGTAAAGCTGCAAGGACACGCAAGGCTACAAATGAGTTGTGTATACCAAGGGAAGAAACTGCCTCTTCAATGCCAGGGCCAGTAGCACTGGGACATTTTTAATAAAAGGCGCAGTGCTAGGCTGTAAAATCCAGTCTTAACATTGTTTCCAGCACAAAGGTCTGCTTACAAGTCTTGCCTGTTGTTTCTGGTCCCTTTTCGCTCTCCGTAACAAAACTCTTCTGAAGTGGAGGATATGGAGAATGTCCTTTGTGTCCAGAGAAACATTGTAATGATACAACCTTACTGACTGTAGCAAAGGATTTCTTGTATTGTAACATAAAGACTCAAGGGAAAAAGATGGGTTTTGTGTCTGGTTTCGCGTTATAATTCTAACTTGAGGCTTAGTAGGAGTCTTAGTGAATACTTGCTGTAAAACATGAACAACCTCTGCATTAATTCTGAGACAACTCTCTCCCTTGTGTCTTTTCATCCTCACTGGTAAAATTTCCCAATTTTCTCTTGCATTATATGTTTCAGCTAGTATGTGATGTATTTCTGTTCCACTGGGGCAGCCTGAGCATTTGACAGCTTCCTAAACTGTGAAGGAAGACCAAGGTTTTTCACCATTCCTTTTGTAGTCTCTCAGTCCGCCCTGGCAAGACACTGAGAGCAAAAGTGATGCTGTTCTTTTCATGAGTCTTTTAATACATACAACAAAATTTGAGGAGACATACCCAAAATAAAAAGGTAGTGCTTTTGGAACATAGCAGCAAAGTTTTCTTGACAGGACAGAATGAAAACAGGAGATGTGAAAAGGGGCGTTGTAAGGAGGCGAGCAGAACATTGATTTGGTGTCTCATTTGTGTCCCAAGAACTAGAACAGCAGTTTACCATTTCCATCCCATGACTACCTGACCACCTGCAGACCTCAGCAATCTCAGGACTGGCTCAGACTGTTTGCAGAGCTGTAATTCTGTAATTCTGATCAGCCATTCTGTAAAGCTGACTGCGAGCTGCAGAGCATACGTAGGGCAATGATGGCAGGCACAGGTGCTGGCAGAATGTATTACCTGAAAGGTGAGTCCTTCAACTGTCCCTGTTTCATTCCGTGTTTCTCAATTATTTACTCTGCTTTTAACATTATAAGAACTAAACCTTACAGGAAAGTGACCTGTTTTCAAGTATTAATTAAGAAGAAGAAGAAGAATGAATGGAAGAAGAAAACCAGGTGCATAACAAGGGTTACTTCTTGAAAACATGACGGCTGCTGGTCCATTAATTCTTTGGTCTAATGCTGTGTAATTTATCCTTTTGTCTCGCCTCCCTTTGCAAGATGATTCCCATGCTGTGTTTACAGAGGAAAACAAGACTGCACTGCATCACTCAGTCCAAATGGAAAAATTTCCAAGCATTCAACTTTAAAATCCTTCTTATTAAATGAAATTTGCACTAAGTACTATTTATTCCATAATGTTTGCTAAATTTCTGTTTTTATCATATGAAGAGGAATTCTGTAGTTCTGTTTATGATATCAAATGCTCTGATTTTTCATAATTAAGAGCTTTGTTTGTCAAATTGTTGATGTTTGCACATCACATTAATGGAGAGAGCAGTGCTGTGTACACATGGAAAATGTTCACAGGGAATGCAACTGCAGGCTGTTGGTGTTTGTACAAGCTGTAGCTCTCAGCAAAACCTGGTGTTGTGTGTTGGGACATCATTGTATAACACACACTCATCCCAAAATTTCTTCTCTACTTGCATTGAGGAAATCTTTCATTTAAACAACGACCTCATAACTATAAATCCATTTCCTGCTTGACTTAACACTGTGGCCTTGTTAATCTGGTGTCTAGGATTATCCAATTTGCATGTGAAGCAGGAGTATTTTCATTCTGGTGCCTGGATGAAAAGTTTTGCCCATGAAGTGAAAGTGACCTTTCCACTAAAAAAAAACCAAAACAGATCTGTTTAGTCTGTTGCCACTCTGTGATCAGGAGAAAGGCTTACATACTTTGCATGATTCTTAGTTCTTTACAAGGAAACGATTGGTTGATGCCTTTCTGCTCTATGCTGTTAGAAAGAGAAGTTGCTTAGCCTGATGTTTTTATTTTAGCTTCTGCACGTAGAACTCCTGAATTAACACTATTTCCTTACTGGTTTCTAATATAGAGAGAGTTGTATATGTGTATAAAGATGAGTTGGTTACAGTCAGTGAACAGCACAGGATGTTCCTATTGGTTTTCTTGAAATATGGCAAAAGTCTGCCTAAAACCTTCAAGTGTCTAATTAAAGAAAATTACTGTGCCTTCCTGCTACTATGGAAGAGATGTGGTGAAAACTACAGTTGGTAGCAGTCTCCCACGCATGTATGACTGCCTTCAGAACTGTCCATAACAAAATTCTTACTTTCTGTGAAAGTTTTGAAGAATGTCTAATCTCTTCTAGATTCTGTTCTGGCAACCATCCTTTCACAAAATAAAACAGCTTTGATCATTTTGTCCAACATCTCTTTGTTATTCTTGTCAATGCTTATTTTGAAGACAGCATTCTAAAACAGAAGTCAAAGCTGATCAATCTAATCCATCCCATATTTTTCATGCTAACAAAAAACAATCCTTTTTTATTTTTGCATATTTCTTTCATGTAGTTTTGAAACATATTGGTGCGCAGATCTCTCATTATTCATGGAAGACACATCTGTGGTCCAATACCTCAAAAATTGGAGGGCTAGGCAATCACCAGCCATATGAAGTTCAATAAGGGAAAATGCCACATTCTGCACCTAGGATGGGGCAACCCTGGATGAACAGACAGATGGGGGAATGAGAGGCTGGAAAGCAGCACCATGGAAATGGACCTGGGGGTCCTGGTTGATGGCAAGCTGAACACAAATTAGCCGTGCCCTGGCAGTCAGGAGGGCCAACCCTGTCCTGGGGGCATCAGGGACAGCCGGGCAAGGGAAGGGATTGTCCCACTCTGCTCTGCACTGGGGCAGCCGACCTCAAGTGCTGGGGGCAGTTTTGGGTGCCACAATCTAAGACATTAAACTGTGAGAGAGTGTCCCAAGGAAAGCAACAAAGATGGTGAAGGGCCTTGAGAGGAAGGTACATGAGGAGCGGGAAGTGGTCCCAGCACCAGCCTGACTTCAAAAGTGTTTGGACAATGCTCTCAGGCACATGGGGTGACTCTTGGGGATGGTGCTGAGCAGGGCCAGAAGTTGAACTCAATGATCCTTGTGGGTTGCTTCCAACTCAGCTCACTCTATGATATTGTGATTTTTGAATAGCCAAAATTTACTAAATTTCTGTTTTTATAGCTATGACTCAGTGAACAAGTTTTGAAGTTCCTCATCCTTCATTGGAGAATTAAAATTCTGATCCTGTACTTTATCTGATGAAAACTTCACATGGTATGAATTTAATTTCCTTTGGTTAAAGTAATAATCATTAGGTTATAGATAGAATTAGTAAATCCTACTAAGATGTTTATGTTGGAAACTTGTCTTTACTCCTTTGTTGTTGTGTTTAATTCCTTATACTATTAAATGTTTATGTTTCAGAGGGCTGATACATAACACTACTCTGTTTTAGATTTGATGACTGAAAGATGTTCATCAGGGAAACACTACTTGTCCATGAGATGATACACAAAGTTTTTGCAGAAGAGAAAATCAAATCTGCTTTTACAGACTTTGGGTTAGCATTAGAAATAGTGCAGTGTTTTAATCTGGCATAAAAATTCACTTTTCACTTCTGCAATAGAGATTTTCTCTTAAAAATTACTGATTACCTGAAATCATGAGTATTAGTTTTTTACTGATTTTGACAGCAATGGCTGTTGTTGCCCAAACACTTGTCCATTGAATAATACTGGTTCAACAAAATTTTTGTTTCTAACCTGTTGTTCAGACCAGAGTATCAGTTCAAATAGTTGATCTTAATGTATAGTGCCTTTATATTAGAGATGTTTCCTGGGTTGCAGTTCCCACTCTCCAGTGAGAAATCATTGTGTCCCTGATTAATGATTATACAAATATATTTCTTATGCTAAACTACTATTGAAGTTTTGTTTCTTGGAGATAACATTCTGAATGGATGTGTGAATAGTGGTGCCACAGACATGGTATCACAGATATGTTGAGTTTGCAGTAAAGACTTTCTGCTACAATTACTCTAAAAGTTTTGTCATAGCCCTATTTTGTAGTAAAATGCCTTTTCACAGCTACATTTCAAAAGAAAAACCATTTCATTCTTCTTTTCTTGTTTTGCATTCCATCCTACGTGTTATCTGAGTTAGTAGGATAAATTTTATAATAAAAATTTGAATCAATTTTATAATTATGATTTAAATGTTAAATTGTTGTATTTTGCAAAATTATTGTATTGTGAAATGTGTATGGCTATATTAAAATGTCAGCATAGATGTCCTGGAAAATACTCTGACTTTTTCTTCTTCAATGGACTCCCTATCTCCTTGTTTTCTGTTTCCATAATCTACTGTTAGAACAATACTTTAAAGAGATGGTTTTATCTCTGATAATCACTAAAGCATCACTCTTCAGGAAATTATTGTTTAATAAGCTTGTCAGAAGGACATGTGTGAGGAAGTTTAATTTGTCAATATACAATGTATTGATATTCAGTGGTGCAGAAATCATAGATCAGAGTTTTACCTTCACATACCAAAATTTAAGGTTGATGGTTCTGAAAAAAATATGATGCAGTTCTGTTCTGCTCTACATGGGAAAGACAATTTTTGTAAGAAATCTGTCATTTATTTTTTTTTATTATTATTCAACACTCTTCCCTTTTTTCATTAGTTGGTACCCAAGTGAGTACTTGACTGAAACCTGAGCTATTTGAGCCACTTCTGAAGTGGCTGGCACAGTTGTGCTACTTTATGCATCATGAGTGATCTGCAACACTAACGGAGAATGGGTTGTCACAAGGGAGGAATTTGCTCAGTGATTGCCAGTTCTCTGGGTGTATTACACTAAATGTTGGCTTTTGCATTCCTGCGTAAAGTGAACCCTAATTAATCCAGCCGTGAAAGTCCTGCTTCATCTTCTGAACCTAGCTCATTATGAAAAATGTAAACAGCTCTCTCAAAGCACTCTGTGTGCATATTAATTTCTGCTCTAATGATGCTTATTGTCCGATTGACTTAGCTTTGTCTTATTTTTTACTGTAAATGCATTATTTCTAGTTTTTGTTCCATCTTCATCTTTAGCATTCAGACTGGTGTTTCCCAGTAACCTGCCCTAAAGTAAACCTTCAACATTAGTACTTCAACTCTGGTATGCTCCAAAATGACTGCTCTAATACTGGCCTGGAGTGATCCTCCCATGGGCATGCAGTACAGCAAGATTGTGGCAGCAGCTGCCAGGGGTGGGAATCAACAGCCTCAGGGAAGACTCAAAGAGAAATTTACTTCTTCATTGTTATATATCCTTAGATTAAGTAATTTATCTTATAGAAATCATGCCTAGGAAGCAACTTTAATGGAATCAATACCAAATTGTCCTTGGTGCCTCCAAACTCCTTGAGGATGTAGAAGCCATGTCACCAGGACAATTGAAGCCCCTTAGAAAAGGTGGGGGCTTTTCCCCCTTTTGCCTGTAAAGGGCTGAGAACACAAGGTATTTATCAGTGCAAATCAGGATACCCAATCCTTTGATACACATTTGGTGGATCTCCTTTCTACCCCATGAAGTACATCCATTCTACTGCACAGTCATGTAAAAAACAATTCATGAATGGAAGGCATGGAACAGGCACATCATCTCTTTCCACAGGAACAGGTCCAATGTTTTGACTCATTAATTCTGTGATTATTCAGGAAAAAAAAATAAGAGAAAGATCAAGGATGCTGGAGAAAAGAAAATTAAGGTGGGAGAAGGGAGGAGGAAGGTCCCCAGTTCTTGCATGACCACTTGCTATGGCTTTCATTTTGAGTCCATTCACTTGCCTTTTCTTCTGTCAAGGATGGAAGCCACTTTCATTCATCTTCCTTCTCTCTTATCTATCTCTTCTAGAGCTTGTTTGTCCCAAAAATATAAAGGATCTTGATTCAGAGTGTTGCCAACTATATGCTGCATTATGGATCATTTTGATCTTCATTTAGCCGTACCTCATTAGAGAAGCATGTTTTTGTTTAAGTAGTGATGAGGTTATTCATAAGTAATTTAGTGCCACTTAGAGAAAAATCAATTGTAGGAACATTAAATTTTCATTAAACATTTTAAATACAACCTGACAGTCAGCTGGTTTCCAATCTTATGTGTTTCACTGCAATATTACTGTAAGTAACAGACAGAATGCAGGATTAGGTGGTAAAGAATACTTTGCATGTTTCAAGATAAAGGATAAAAGTGAGGTATTTCTCCACTAGCATTCACTCTGTAGGGATCCTCACTTACAGGACCATCTGCACTTCTGGAGATGCTGTGAGCTTGAAGTGAGTTGTGTGTGCAAGATGAGCAGATTGGAGCTGTCTGGGCAAAGAAAAATCAGACACACTGGGTTTTGTGGGAATATGACACATTTTGTAGTTCCCGTAGGCCAAGGAACATCACACACTGCAACTTCTTGCACTTCATTTTCTCTAATCCTCACCTTTTTCTGATGATTTTGACATGACTTCCATGTCTTCTTGTCCCATAACATTGATCTCGTCCCCCTCAACACAGAAATTTCTATCTGTTCTATTCCAAACCTCTTTCTCATTTCATACCAGTGTTTTACCTCCCCTCTCCCATTTGCTACTGCTCTAACTCTCTGCTAACATAGCCAGTCATAATCCACAGTCCATACTTCCCCCATAGCTGTTACACAGCTCACAGTCCTGTGAGAGAGCCATCCTTAGCCCACATTTACCTGCACCCTGATCCTACTCCTGCAATCTGACTGTGCCCTGTTTTGCTCTCTTCCCAGCCTCTTCCTTCCTCCCATGCAAGTGCCCATTCTTCCCCCTTCTTTTTTCCACTCCTTGCATTTCTGCCTGAATTACAGACTTCTCCTCCCCACTTCCCTCCCCAGTCCTTTTCTTTGCTGTTCTTGGTCTCCAACTTAACCAAGCCTTTTATTTTTTTGCCAAAGAGCAAGCTGCAGGTAATCCCTCCTGCTAGGAAGTTATGATGAAGCTGCTACTGGTTGTACATCCCTTGGCTGTAGCAGGGGGTAGTAAAACTTCTCCCCTGACTACAGCATAGAGAGCTGTGCCAAAGTCACACCAAGAGAGTCATTCAAACAGAGCTTTATGGATGGAGCACCACCATCATTCAGCTTGTGCTGACTGATATTTATGACATTCTGAGAATGTCACAGCTGGCCTTTCCGAGTTTAGCATGTAACAACAGCATGGCATGATTCTATTAATTTGAGTGCAAGGTTTACCTCAGCTCTTTCTGGTGATGCTTCATTTCTGTTTATCTATCACAACTAACTGACTGCTGCTCAGAATGGGATGTACATATGTGACACATCTTTATCTGGTTCCTCTGATAAGTCAGTATATAGCAGTCAGTTGGGCACTGGTATAAGAACCTGAATTTTACTTTACAGTTGCTGCCTGTCTCTTTTGTTCTGATAGATCTGTCTAAGCATAGAAAATTATACAGTAGAAGTACAGAAAATCTGATTAGATATATGACTGCTTTTTCTGGTGTCACAGATAACTACAGCAATGCAGCTATACCTTATGATAGCATTTTTACCCGTTCCAGCCTTTGGAAGGCATCAGCTACTGCTCTTCAGAACAATTCTATACTGAAGTTTGCTCTTGAATTCTATTGGAGAGAAAGCAAATGCATACATTTTGCTGTTAGTACCTTGAGAGACCCATCTGCCTGCTTAGCGTCTGGAAAAAATATTTGATCTTGATCTTGAGAAAATCCTAATGTTATACAAAAGACCTCCACTAGCATATACAGAGATGGGCTGTGGTAAACACATCTCTTTGCTTCAGAATTGTGTATATTTAACACCACTGTCACTTTAAAATAAAGATGGCAAAATGACAAAACAAGTTGGATTCACAGACAAATCACCTTCAATTAACTTTGGAATATAAAAAGCTGTGGTTCAAATACAATAATAGTGCAATAAAAGATGTTGATCATTGCATTTTCCAAGCTTTCACCTATAAAAATATGAAAGTAATTTTCAAAAGAATGGTCTCTTGCACTGACACGTAAAACTTTTATGGAACAAAAAGTTGGCATATTATCAAGATAAGTGGTCTGAAGAATTCAAACTAGATTATTGTTGTTATGATGGTGTTTACATCTACCTACCAGGCTGTTTCTCTTTGAGAAATTTTGAGTCCTGGTGAATGATATATATATTGTTCTATGCATTTCTAAGATGTTCCTAAGAATTAACTGTTTCCACTGAGTAACAAACCTTTGAGTTTCAGAGGATCACTACAAGTTAACAAACAGCTGGAACCTGAGTGTTGAGTATTGTACTTAAAACCCTTTTCCCAACTACTTCCCAGGGATGAGGGAGGCAGGGGACTCATGTCCCTCCCCTACTGAGCACACTCTCAGCTGAACAAATGAGTAACACTATTAATGCACTATTGCTAAGGATGATTGCTTTTACACATTAAAAATAACTATTTTATGCGGTCACAAGTTTGAACAGATTTTTCAATTCAATAATATGCTACTTTGGCTCCTTCCAGCCTGTTTTAATGCTCACCACCCTGGGGAGTTTCTAAATAATTATATGATTGGCAATTTAGGAAAGCAACAGAATTTCTGGCATTCTAGAGGCAAGGAAGATGTCACAGCTAGTGTAATCACTATTACTTCAAAAAATGTTGCCAACTTTTGATGGATGGCATTTCAGAGCATTGGATCATGTCACTTTAATTTGTTTTTAAGGATAAATAAAAGTGGGCTTGGTTCTTGTCCCCTTTTTGCTGTTGTTTAAAAAGTAAGCTTCTGGTCACATGCCCTAGCTTTCAGCTTATTTCTCTTTGCCTAGGTTAAGTGATGCATAGATAAAAGCTGATTTCTTGCTTGTATTCAGAAAAATGACTTAGTTCATACAGTCCCCAGCAGAGAAGAACATCTCACAACAGAGAACAGTAGTGCTCTTCTGTGCCCTCCAATCAGCAGAGCCTTTGTGAGGGTATCCCTTTGTCTGCCACAATCTAGACACGTAGATAGTTTACAATAAACTGCAGCTGCTGGTTTCTGTGTGATGAGGGGAACAGAAAGGTGCATTGCATCCATCTTCTGTTAAGAGCATAGAACTGCTATTAGTCAACTCTTCTGAATATTTTCTTTTTCAATGTGCTCGACAAGTTTTTTCAAGATTCTTAATAAGGAAAATATTTTCTTGAATTTCTATGGGCAGTGAGTAAAAACTGAGTGAAGCTTATGAGATCTGTCTTACTGTGGATAATTTAGTATTCCACTTACAAGGATATATGTAAACTTTGCATGTTTTGTAATGCCAGAGAGGCTGTTTTGATAATAAAAATGTTGGAGATTTCTTTTCCTAAGATTAGACAGGCATGAAGAGGGGCATTTTAGGCTGCTGTACCACGTGTTAGGACTGACAAAGCCAAACAGAATAGCTGAATACAGAACATGATTTTAGAATATACAGAATATGCTGGAGCAAATATCTTTCTGCATTGGTATGACACCAAGTAAAAGTATAGTAACATTTCTTCAGATTTATTTATAATTTGAGTATATCCCAACCCATTAAATCCTACGTGGTACCTAGATATTTTGAAGCAAGCCTTTTGGCAATAGCTCTTACTTAAGTACAGTTGAAATGGGATTTTATTTGCTGCTTGCTAAATTCTGAACCATTTTAAGCTTTAGAGTGAGAGATATGTTCAGGAGAATATCTGTGGTGTATCTGTGGTATATCTCTGTTACCTTTAGTTTATATTTACCACATAATGCTTAGGACAAACTCACAAATCCTTGCATGGTTGTGGGAGCTTGATGCTAATCCTTCATGTTAAAGACCACTCTCAAAGAAAGCAAATTATTACCACCAGGCTCATATTTGTATAGAGTGAGGGTGAGGATGTTTACCAGCTTGTGTGAAGCCTGTTGCAAGATTTTGCTCCAAACTAACAGTGCAGGCACAAGGAATCCCCATACGAACAATATCAGTAAGTAACTCAGGATACCAGAGGATTTGACTTTAGTCTATTACTTTGTATTTGGATTTATAATTCATCCTTACCATTCATTTCAGTCAGATTCATTGCAAAGACTTAGCTTTAATTTTTTTATATTAAATTGCTATGAATTCCTATAGAAAAATTAGACTAAGCTTTAGAGAGGTGATCTGCATTTAAGAGTTCAAAACTTCTTGCAATGGCCGTTTAAAAATTTTATACCCTAAATTAAAAAATGCATTGTAGAAGTTAAATTTAAGACTTGCTCTGATATAGTAAACTGCAAGAATGTTTTGTTCTTATTATGTGTATTCTTATGTGTAGTTATGAATATATCTGTCAAGTCAGATCTCACACTAGCAACACTTTGTATTTTATAGTACAGATTTATGAGATTTTTTTCATGTCATATTTTGTGATGCCCTAAAGGGTTTGGAATTTAAGTTCCAGTGCTCCAGGAGTGCTTTTGCCACCTTCAGAGATTTCCAAATTGGAATAGTGCCCATTAGAAAGATAGAGGGTGGGATAAAGAGTGGTTCTGGGGTCTTCCAATTCTACTTACTTTCCTTCCATTATGTTGTTCTGCTTAGGTTTTGATTTCATTTTGCATTTGATATGTGAAAATGAGGTAGACTTCTTAGGATGAGAACTCAACAGTGTATTTCTGTGATTGTTTTTATTCTAACCATGGAAGATGGAGGGCTGGAATATGCACTCTGTAGACTTTCAAATCCCTCTCTTTCACTACCAAGAAAACTGCCTTTGCTGTTTATTCTGACCTGTCCTATTGAAGCAGAGATGCTGTGGAAAACTCAGGAACGACCCTTTAGAGGAAAGGAAGTTTACATCCCAGCAGATAAGGTAGTTCTGATGGAGTTATGGGCTTGATTTTTTTGTGTCCAGCACTATTTTCTCTTTGATAAAATCCTCTGTCCATTATATAGATGGTGTAACTCAGTCTTTGGAGTCCTGTATACCTCCTCTCTTTTGGTGAAGACCCTTATCTAGTAGGTCTATACTTCTGTCTTCCAGCTGGCTTTTCTACAGCAGTTATGATGAGGTCTGACTCTGCTAGTGTGTGACAGACTGAGCCTGAAAGTATGGATATCCCCTTCACACTTCCTATCTGCATCCTAATGAGGAACAGAGACATCCAGAGCCCATCACTGGAGTGTTAGCTTGTAGGTTCCAAACAGAAAACGTAGATGTTGAGGGAACTTCGAGATCAAGAAGCCAGATGCAGTAAATACCACCTGATCAGTCTATATCACACTGCTCCTGAATATTTGGGTGTTTTGGAGATGGTATTTATTTTTCCCTCGATGCCAATTGATGTTTTGAAGCTCAGACCAAACAGAAACTGGATAGCCAGAAGAAAAAAGTTTTGAGGAGTGAAACACTGTCAAAACAATATTTTTCTCAATTGCATTAGATTATAAAGTGTAATTACTGGAAATGTCTCAGCTTACCTTATTTGCCCCTTGATTTCCTTTTATTCAGAAGCACTGCTCTGACATTACAGTCTGGCTTTAATGCACAAAAATCCTTCTAATAAATTTCAGTCTTGTTTCAGATATTGCTACTGTGCTGGAACTGCTCTTGAGAGAGTTTATAATGGGGATCTGTTGCTTCAAGCTAACTGAGAAGCTCCTTCTTTCATTGCCTTGATTTATCAGCAGCCTTTGATGCTGTTGATGATGGGGCCCTATTACATTGCCTTCAGCACCTCCTGGGTTTCCCAGGCTCCACGCTGCCCTGTTTCACATCTTATTTAATGGAGCCCTGTCTCTACAGTTATATACTGCAGTTCTCTTGTCATACTGATGCCTGAAACTGGGTTGTGCAATTGGATTTTGATGGTGCAATTTGCTATGACAGCACGGCAGTGTAGTAAAATTCTCACTTTTGTTTGTTAATTTTTTATATATAACACACACCAGGTGTGCAAGAGCGATAATCATTTGAGAAATTATGCAGCTGCTTGTTTATGGATCTGTATGATAATGTGATCTGTAACAGTACTTGACACTTCCATGTAACTGACTTAGGTTCTAAGACCATATGGTGTTAAACTTGCAGGTCTTGTGTTCAGAAAAAGCTATTTTAAAACAATTTTAAAAGGTTTATTATATTACTACATGGATTTTTTTTTCCTTTTCATTACCATGCCTTGAAAGAAAGGTGTTCTTCCTGTTAACAAGCAGTGTCTGTTACATACAGAAATTCCTATTTGCATCATTCATTGATTTTAATGTGGAGCCAGTAACTTGGAAATGGAGCTGGGACATCAGAAAGGTAAATGTGGAAAAAGTCACAAGGTGAAAGTTTGCTCTCTATCTCTGCTTCTTACATTCATAGGCCAGAGACATCTTTCTTTCTATTCTGGATTTTCTGCCATTCATCCATTTCATGCTGTCTTGTGCAACATAGCAGATATAACTCCTCGCTGCTGCAGGGCTTTTTCCAAAACTACCAAAAAATACATGTAGAATCCTCCTCATGCTTGATATGGAAGTTTCTCCAGTGCGTGAAGAACAGCCTTCATTTGTAATGCCAGCTTCAGACCTTCTTTACATATTTTTTTCCCATATAAAGTCTAATCTCTAACCTAATGGGGTATTATGCCCAGGAAGCAAGATGCCTACTTGTAATGACATGATAAAATTTCCTGCTGAATGGTTTTCTGATGGATTCCTACAATTTTTCTTTGCTAGTTTAAAAGCCAGTGCTTGTGGCTGTGGAAGGCTGCTTTCAGTGGACCAATAGATATGCCTGCACTGCTAAATAAAAGTGCCAGATAATAAGCCTGAGCTCTGCATCCCAGACCACTTATTGCCTCAGTGTTAGCATTTCTGAGCTGGAGCTTGCCTGTCCACTCCTAAGCAGTTGAGAGGACTGCATGAACACAGGACACTGGGCTCTGAAGGGATGGACACAGGGGCAGGTGCTGCAGACCCAGCCACCCAGTGCCAGCCAGCCTCAGGGCCAGGACATGGCTATCATTCATGCTTTGTTAATTTTAGACACAGCTAATGAAGCTGCATCTTACTAGAAAAAAGCCTGAGGGGACAGATGGTAGCTGCTACCAGAGACAGCCAAAGGCAGTTTAGGGTTAATAACTGGAAACTTGCTGAGTCAGACCCATTAATAGGTCTCTGCTAGAAAAAAAGAAATTGAGCAGATTAGGGTGTATTTCTGCAGCACTAGCAATTGCATTTGGTTTTCTCTGAGCTGGAGAAGGTGTAAACAAATGACACCTACCAGCCTTCTCTGTAATGACCTTTGCATCCCTGTGGGCAGAGCTTCCACCCTGGTTCCTCACCTTCAGCTGGGCTAACTAAGCAACTGCTTAGCTTATTGCAAATTAGCCCAGATTTCTGGTTCTTTGGGAACCTTCTTATATCAACCTGACCTTCAGCACGCTAGGACATTATCAACATCAGGTTTTTTCTATATTAAAGATGTGCTTACAGGATAAAATTCTGTGAGATTTGTTAAGGTATGTAGCTCCAATGTTTTGGTTCAGCTTCATTTCTGCTGCATTATACTTTGCACTTTCCATTAGGTGAAGTGTAATTTAAAAATGTGGGAAGAAGCCCCTTTTTGAAAGCACTTGCTATCATCTTTGTATGGCCTTCACTTCCAAATGTGGTAAAGTAAAGCAATGTGGAACCCATTCATTAAATGACACATTAAGCAGCCAATGCCTTTTTTCTATATTGCCAGCAATAAAATATATTCAAAGCACTTCATATTTCATTAAAATTATCAGTGAAATGATTTTCATCTAATGTTATTTCTGCTTTTAATAAAAAGGCCCTGCAAAATGAATAACTGAACATTTTTCCTTCCTTTCTTTCTCTTTTTACAATTATGATATTGAAAATATCCCACAAGTGAGGGAATGACCCATAAATTGAGTTATGAAGGTCATATTCTATGAAGAGCAGATATTTTCCATATATCTTTAAAGGCATAATCATTGTGTGTAAGCTGGTTTAGTTCACAGTGAGTCTTTAACTGTGCTCTGAACATGATATGACTGTTTACAGTAGACCATGCTGACTTTGAAGTGTGTTTCAAATACCTGTATGTACTCCATTGTTGCTCTTTTTGCATGCACTGTGGCCATTTAACATTGTAACAATAGGTTTTGCTAAAATTGTCAAGTTTAAAGCAGTCTTGAAAGCTTTTTCTGAAAGTCAGGGCTGTGACAATTAGATTATTTCACTGTGATGCTGTTCATTGTTTACTGATTAAAGACTCTGAAATCAGAGAAATTATTAAATCTGAAATGGTCATATAGGAAAAAAAAGACTTTGCAGACAGAATAATTATATTTCTTTTGATCTTAGGTTTATTGTGAATATAGATAAATGTAAGCTTTGCTGCAGGTATCTCAGATGGGTGTCAGATGCCCTGGAAAGCTTGAAAGTGGGAGTATAGCTCACCCAGGAATTACAAAGAATATCAAATCTATGGGGTTAGTGGAAATAATCTGTATTTCTAGAAACAAAGATAATTCATAGAAATGTGTTTAAAATAATCATATAACAAATAAAAACAATTAAGCAGTTAACATTTAAGCAGTTAAGTGATGTTTTAATGTTACAAAAGAAGTACTTTGGAAGATTTCAATAAGGCAGTTAGTTCTCATTCTCTCTAATTTTGAATGTTAATGTAATAAGAACAGGTCATATCATAGAAAGGAAGTTATGAGAAACTGTTTGCCCTGAAGCAGATCAACAAGGATTAATATAAAGCACTCAGGTTAATCACACAATAATGTGCTATTTTTTAACAGCTTTAATATGATCTGTAATTATAAGTATCCCATCTGCAGAATTAGGAAAGAATACTCAAATAAAGACAGAAAAGAAATTAAAGTTGGGTCAAGGAATTAAAAAAGAAGAAGCAAAGAACAGGCAATTATTTCTTTGCACTACAATTTGGCAAGTCACAGATATATTCCATTCCAGACTCCTGTGAGGAAAAGCAGACAGTGAAGTACAAAGCTGAAGTAGTACAGAGGAATTCATGCACTGGAGAAAATCGTACAATGAGACAAATTATTTGTTGGCTTCTTCTTTTAATGACCAGAAACTAAATCTTCTGTGTTGAATGGTATACCTGAGCTAAAAGATGATCTTCTCCATGTGTTAGGATTTAGAGCAGCAGCACTCCAGGGTCAGTGAGGCTGATGAGCCCCAAACTTAAGCTGCCTGGTTTGTTCTGTTTGAATGCTGTTTATCAGATTTTTTGCAGGCCACCTTAATTCCTTTCTCTTAGATCAGCCTGCTTAGCTTCTGCACCTCACATGCTGCAGGTGTCCCCTTAGAGATACCAGGGCTCCAGCCTCATCAATGCCCTGCGGAGACCTTTATCAGCTGCAGGCAGAGAGATTTCTGATTGGATTAAAGATTGATTGTACACTAATCACAACATCTAGACAGGCAAACAGGCAGCTTGTGGTCAATGGAATCTTGTAATCAGTGCTGGGATAATAACATGCATGCAGCTGGGATTGTTGAACAGCAGGTTTCAACACACAACTTTCATACTCAGGAAAAAGGACCATTTACACCTTAGACATCTTAGAGAAGAAATGGGTAGTCAATTTGCCTGTGGGAACATTAGTTAAAAGTATTTCCCAAACCATTAAACCTGCTATTCTAATACTGTGAGTACCTTCATTTCCAAAAGCTATCTGTAAAGATCTTCACAAAAGGTCCACAAAAATAGCAACAGCCCACTGGCAGCACATTTGTAACAGCCTCAGAGGTGTTCAAAATTTGCCAGTCTCCAACTCTATCAGCCAAACACTACAATGAAGTTTTACTTACCTTGGATCAACTTGATCTTCACTTTTGAGAACAGCAAATCTCCTTGAGGTGAATTTGCCCCTGATGCCTCAGCTCATTGTGGAATGCAGCCCTTGTGTAAGTGGACAGGTGAGATAAACAGAACCGCAGAGCAAATTGTCTCTGGGGTTGATTTAAGCAGACATATGTTCATATGCCTCTGAAAAAGAAATCAGCACACACACAAACACATCCCTCCAGAAAATAGATGGTTCTGCAGCTGAGAAAGTGTGCTGGCAGCTCGCTGTTTGAGCGTGGGGAGCAGTGATGGATGAGTAGCCACTGGAATTGTCATTTTATGCCATTAAAATCAGAGGTCTAAACATGTTTTGACACTACTGACTGCTACCTCTCACACAGATGTTCTGTTTTGGAGGAAAAAGGCTTCCTTGCTTTTTGAAAGGGGCAAGGGTGAGAAGGAATTTTGTCACCTAGTTTTGTTCCTGACTGGATTTTTCACAGAACAAGTATTCAATAAATATGAAAATTAGGAGCCACTTTTGGAAAAGTCTGGTCTGCTCACACATATTTTACAAATGCACTGGTCAACAAAACAAAGCAAAACAAAACAAAACAAAACAAAAAAAACAAACCAAAACGCTTTCCTTTCTTTCCCCCTTCTCCAAAAATTAGGAAAATTACATCTTTAGGGATTCTGTCAGCATTAACCAACGCATAGGCTCAAACATATGACGTGTTTTAGAATTTTGCCAGCAAAGAGCAATAGGAACATGGGCAAGTAGATGGCATTTCTAGAGATCACTTTTTTCTTTCAACTGCTGTGTGTTAAACAGAGCCATGCTTCAAATTATGTGCATTTGAAAACACCAGCTACAACTATAAAGATTTGCCTCTGCTTCAAAACCAAACAGAACTGTATGTTGAAAAACTTATAACAATCCATAACATGGCTTTTTCTTACCTGCATAGGAGCATCATCTGATTTTTCAAGAAATTGCACAAGAATAAGTTTGGATGGGAGGCTGTGCAGCCACAGCAAGAATCACTATAGTACAGTGGAATAGCAAACATGTGAGAACATTCACACTTTCAGTGAGGAGTGGTAAAATACATTTCAGCATTTTCTTTAATGTGTAAACATGTGCAGATAGTGATTATCTTATGCTCTCAGTTTGCAAGTTATAATTACAATACCTGAAGAAAGGTAACAGTGAATAGAATCCTAATCACAGAGGGTGGCTGCTACCTAGCAGAAATTCAAGTAATATATATTTCATTTTTAAAATTGAGCAATTCCTTAAAAATTTACAGTATGAATACAATTCAGAGCTAAGGGATACTCTATTTTCAGTTTTTCATTATGGAATGGAAAGCTTTTAAAAATTTGTCAAAAAACTTTAACATTTATGTTAAACTAAAGAACCATTGATTTTTCTTTTATTTTACACCTGTTTCTTCTAGCCAACAAATTATGAAGTTTTTTCTAAATTTAAAGAAAACAAAATAAAGCAAAACAAAGCAAGAAACAAACATCCATCCTTGTCGGCTTCACTAATTATTTTGAGTAAAAATTGTGGAATTCAGGCTTGACAGTAGGTTTTGTCACCATCAGATTTTCTTTACTACAGGAAGACTGCATGCAGTGCCACCATAAATGTTGTATCATTTAAAGACTCAGGATTTTACTTTCTCTAGGTAATGATGGGTGAATTAGCCAAGTTTTGCAAATCTTAAACTTAACAGTTCTAGCAATTAGTGTCCACATGTAAATACTGTCTATGAAATTTTCCATTTTCTTTTCACTTAGAGCATTAATAAACAACTACAAACTAGCATCCTCTTTGCTGTGCAGAATAACTTCTGAAGTAGAACATTTTGCATTTTATTTTGCAATTTTAAATGTTACTGAGCCGGTGGAGCCCTCTTTCCACTTGATGGAAAAGTGGCAACCCTTGTTAAAGCATAGTTGCTACACTACCTGCTCCTGAGAGTGGACTGTGGCTTCGTGTTATCAAATGCAACTTAATGAACTTGATGGTTGAATGACATAGTTGTTCTAATTGTAACCAACAGTACTTCAATATTTATACCGTGACTGTGAGAAACCTGTAGTTTTTATAATGTCTGTCCATTGTGAGTGTAAGTTTTAGATCAGTACATCTTTCTTTCCTTCCACTTTCTGTGCTCACTGAAGGAGGGTTGCATTAGATAACTTTTAAGGATAACTTCCAACCCTGAACTTTCTGTGATTCTATGATTCCTTCCAAAATGGGAGGGAAGACTGTCCCTCTGAAATGCAAAATTTCTTTCCTCCAGTTCCCTGTAAGGAGCTCTGCAAGGGAGAATACAACTTCCATATGGACTAAAGGCAGAGACAAGTGGCATCTCCTCCTCTCACGTGGTGTCCCAGGTAAAAGTCAGGATGAGGTCTTCCTTCCTCAGGATCACGGAGACAAAGGCAGAGAGCATAGAGAGGAGATGACAGAGCACCAGGAGACTTCCTGAAGAGGATGGCAGAAAAAAGACTGGTGTTAATCACATCCTCTACTTCATGAATGATGATATAACAGAACTGAAAATCCAGGAGTTGTCAATGACATTAGAAGTCTGCTGAAATATTTAATGTCATATGTGGATACTGTATAGAAGGGAATATATCTAATAAGAACATCTGGAACTGCAAAAGCTTTTAATTTCACTTATTATTTTAGTTTTGCTTTTGGGAAAAAAAAATCCTTGTCAGTTGTTTCACATCTGGAAGTAATCTCCACAGTGGAGAGAAGTATTGGTTTTGAAAATTAAAATCATTGATTTTTCCTTTCGGCATTTTGAAAAGCCTGCATAAGTTTGTTCATATTCTTATTATCTTATCCATTCCTGTCTCCCTTGAATTAAGGGAGACAGGAATGGATATGAATGGGCAGGAATGAATCTCTATTCTTATATTATAATGTTCTATTCCCTTAAATCCCAAATCCAAGCTTGAAATTAAGTTAAAATTTTTTATCCTCCTCGTGATTCAAATACTGTCAGTATAACTATTGCAGACTTTAGTAAAATCAGTGAAAATCAAACTGGTTGTTCAGTTTGCATTCTACCCAAAAGCCATAAATATCCATGACCTTCCAAACATCTCTAAATAAGGACAGTTTCACTCTAAACTATGTAATAGCACACATACATCCTATGTTTGCCCAGGTTGCTTGTACCAATATTAAGTTCTGATCAATCCCATTGGGTAATTTCAAAAAAATCTAATGAAATTCTTTATAGAACATTTACATTAAAATCTCGTCTCCTGAACAGAAATATCTCTGACTGAAATCTATATGAAATTCCTTTACACAGGGAAGGTACTGATTTAAAACAAGACCTGTCTATTTACCCTCATTTAGCTACAGATTGCCATAAAGTAATTCATATTTAGCACTCAAGTTAAGGGGGAAAGGGAAAGTTGGAAGTCAGCATAAGATATGAATATATGTGATAAAAATTCTGTGGCAATGATCACTGCCTTCTAATAGAGTCATTGAAGGTAAAGGTTGTCAAAAAGAGAAAGGTTTCACATCATTTAATGTTCTGCTGATTAGATGATAAAATAATAATTTCACTCGATGTTGTGAAATTGGTATGAAGTTGGAGAAAGAAGGGAAGATGTTCTTCAAAAGAATAAAATACCCATTTCAATGCTAAAGATGAAAGAGTAAAGGCTTTCAACTCAGTGGCTGTTGAAAGTAAAGTCACCTCTAGGCATAAACCCAGCAAGGAATAAAATTGTAGCCAATAGGAGGTGTGCTAACAAGTCCTGAGAAATCAGGAGAAATTCCTGAAGTGATACTGAGAGCTGGACAGCATGAGCCAGTGAGCCAAGAGCTCCACCAAATATAAGTGGAAAAAATCTGACTAAGGAAAGGTAATATTTATGAAGGGGAAAAAAGGGAAGTTTCAATGGTGAAATGAGGTTTGGACCTGGGGTGAAAAGTCATAATATCTGCAGTTTTGGATTTGAAGTGGGCTAACTGAATGAAACCCTCAATGCAATTCTGTTAAAAAAGTAGATCATACTCTACCCTCAGATTAATATCTCTATGTAGCACAATACACTTAGTAAATACAGTGGTGAATAATTTATAGTTTCATTTGTTTCCTTTATATCTGAATGCAGTTTCCCTCAACAAATCACCAATGGTCATGGCTTTTTTAATAAAGAAATTGCTAGCTTGTACACCTTGTGAGGAGTTTAGAAATGGTTTTGTTCCTTGGGAAAAAAAAAAAAAAAAGGTAAGTCCAGTGTCAGGATGTTATACATCTTATTTCAGACAGTTAATGTTGCTTGATTATTCCCCACAGACCTGAGAGCAGAGTAGAGTTTGGTCCAAGGGAGGCTGAGTGCAACTGGGAAAATATCTTTTATTATTCTTAAGGAGAATTTTCACTGGAAACAGAGTGTTTGGGGTAGGCAGCATAGGAAAAAAAAAAATAGCAGGATGCTGTTTAAAACAAAATCAAAATATGTTGTAAAGTAAAGAGTAATGCCATTGGGATTTTTTGCTCTCTAGAGCTGCTGGGAGTGTTGCAGACAAGAGGATCTAGTATATGGATTTGTTTCTTAGTGTATTTGTTTGTTGTCTTGTTTTTAAGCTGAAAAATCTATTTATATCCCTTAGGTCTTCAAGGAAAACCCTTCTTCCAAAATGTTTAGAGAATGTCACAAATGGAGCTCTCTAGCATAGTATAAGGATTGTAGAAGCCAAATTAATTTATTTACAATCTCTAAATCTAAATGACATTAACTTTCTGTGCTTTCATTTTTCTCCTGTTTTTATTGGATGTTGCTGTGTCACCTGTAGTAATCCCAGCTGTTTTGTAATAAGGCATATGAGGTACTAGCTCACCAGTGGGGGGGATCTCACTGATGTTGAGCTGCTACATTATGAAAGACTTCTCTCAGCTAGAATACCAAACTGAAGAGCTTCTTCTTGGATAAAGTCCATTCCCAGACTAGATAAACAACTTTGAGGAATAAGTAGTTTATTTTATAGTTTAGTAATAAAATGGAGGCAAGATTATTTTGTTTACTTAAGAAAAAAAAACCACTAAGTGTTCCATGTTATAATTTTCAGTTTTATCTGGAAATAAGAATAGATAATGATGGATTTTTTAAAGATTAAGGTAGTTTCCTAGTGCAGTCTGCTGTGATTGTAAGTTTAGAACCCACAATGGCCATCAATAAATATGTGGAACAATTAAATGCAATAGAAAAATTTAATTATAGAGACCCAGAACGTGAAGTATGTAGTGCTTACTGAGTTTGGACCATGATGCTTACACAGCACACATAGCTGACTAATTAATTTAGGGTTTTCCTCTTTGCTTTTTTTTTTTAAACAGTTATGACACTTAATTATGCACCATTTCCTCTCTTCACTGCTGTCATAAATGTTGTTACTTGTCTTACAGGATCGCATGGTTGTGCCTTACTAAGCAATCTCTGACATTAATGGAGGGAATCTAAATAAATATATAGGTTGCACAGAAATAGATGTGCATATAATCATGCAGCAAATGACAGTCTTCCTTATCAACAGCATGAAAGAGCCAGCTTCTACTAATTTGGAATCCCATTTTGCAGGTACTTCTATTTGCCTGTATGTTTTGGTTCAAAGAAAAAAACCGAGGCCAGAAAGGTTTCTTATATATAAAAATATATATTAAAGGACTGGGATCCTTTAATCTATATTATATAGAGTATATTTTAAAGGACTAGAATCTTCCAGAACTATTGTACTTGTTCCTGTGGAAAATGATGCCTCAGTTCCTGTAATGTAGGAACAAGCCCTTCAGATACCTTCTGCAAAGGTATCTGCTTGTGCATAAATGCAGATAATGTTATTTATGTCTGTAGCTGGATGTGACTCAGATGATGATCCTATCAGAAGCAACAAGCTTCTGCCTGTTCAGTCCCTGTTAGGTTCGAGTGACTGCTCAGTTCCCATCAGTCCTTGACAAAGCCTGCTCCCTTCCTGTGCCTTTCAAGTGCCCAGCAGCAGGCACAAGATGAACCTGACTCCACTTCTTCTGCACACAGGGCACAAAAGGGAGCTCACACATCAAGCCACAAGGCTCCAACTGATTAGCTGTGTGAATTCCCATGTCTTCTACATGAATTCACCTTTCTGTATCCCTTAAGACAGGAGCAATAGCCCAGCAGTAAATATTGTTCCATATATGACCTTAACCTAAATAAATGCTAGGGGAAGTAAGGGGCCTTCAGTGGACTGTGATTCAGGATTGTGCTTTGTTGTAAATGAGCCATTTTGAGTTCCAGAACTGGTTTTGTTAAAAAAATCTCAAAATATTAAGCCTCTCACTTAGCTCCTTCCCCCTGAGACAGATCTCTAATGCTGAAGTATTAACTGGTAGAAAAGATGCATTTACTACTCTTCTCTCAGCCTGCTCCTTCAATAAAAGTTTTGCCCATTGAAATGTAACTGGAAACACTTCAAATGTTATATCATATAATGGGATCTAGATCTGATGTCAGATGATTCACAGTTCTTTATCTTCATTGAATCATTGCTTAATACTTCCATTCTTTCAATGTCAGGAAATATATATTTTTGGAAATAGAACTATATGATGTGGTAATCCCATCTCCAAACAATAGGATGACTGTGGAAGACTTAAAACCACTCATCAAGAAGTCTTTAGGGTTGTACAACCATGAAAAAGGCAGAAAACTCATGGGGAGCCATGAGTGGAATTAACAAAGTGATTCCTTAGATCATTGCATTCTTTGCCTACTGTATTAATTGATCTTTTTTTTTCAACTGAGTGAATTTCCTCTCTAGAATAATATTGCATGGGCCCTAAATAACAATTATTTCTTCCTAAAATCTGGACATCTGTACATCAGGAAAAGACAAACCTGTAATCATGCAGGCTGCCAAAATCAGTTAAATGCACTCAATTTGATTTTGGACATCTCAGACTCAATGAACTGATCCCTAATAGCAATGGATTTTATAAACAACCCAGTACATAGGGTTTATAATGTTGCCTTAAAAAACAAGACAATTTGCATGAATCCTTTTCCTTACAAAAGTTTGGATGTGTTTCCTTAAAATCAGAACCTGGCCTTTATCTTTCCTGCCCTACCATAAATTATCTCTACTCAAAATTGGTTGAGAAAGACACATACAGAAATAAGTCTGTAAGCAGCAGAACAAATTGGATTGGATTGGTTGTACTAATGAAAAGGCATTTCAAAAAAAAGCATTCAATATTATCATTTTCAACTGAATGCATGAATAGGCATTTAACAAGATAATCAGATTTTATTAAAGAATAAAAGTAGTGTTATAACACAGGCATCTAACCTTTTTTTTATGTGATAATTATAAATGAAGATTCTATAACAACCACCAATAAAGACATGAAAAATTGAAGTGTGACGGTGGAACTTCAATATAGGAGCCCACCGTGTGACACAGGTAGTCCCTATTGGTTTTAATGCACTGTGCAAACATCAAACATAGCAAAAATTTGATTTCCTCTGTGTCTGTGACTCATGGTCAAAAATATACTCTGCTGTGCAATAAAGAGCTCATATTGCTGCCCTTTTGCTTGCTACCACAGTAGTAAGGTCTTTGAGCAGTAGTGGCCACCTTTTTCTATAAAATATGTAGGTATAGAATATCTTTGAAATCTCTGCCCATTAAGTTCGGCTGAAATTGGACAAAGAATCCCAGAAGTTTTAAAGGTGACAGTTAAAGGAGTAAATACATACATAATTCTCAGGAAACTGAAGGTGGAAGAAATGACTGCCCAAAATAGACTGGGTCATACAAGAACGAGATGAAGTTTGTGCCAGTGTCAATTACTACATAAATTTAGTGATATGATTCACACTGACATATTTTATATTTGTACTGGTGATTTTCACTGACATTTAACTCAAATATGTAGCTCCATTGAGGCAAAGAAAACTTGCACATGTAGAATAGTAAAATCCAGATTATTTTTTTAATGCTGAGTGATAAGTCTGAACTACTTATTTTACTGTTAAGGATTTGGCACAATCAAATTCTATGTGATAAATCTATCTCCCAGACAAAATCCATCACTGGCACAAATTCCTCTTTACTTTGAACTCATAGTTTTATTTATGGCTATAATTTGATCAATGTTTTGAATAGGAGGCTTTATACTCTATCTGTTATGCCAAAGAAAAAATAGAACATGATTTTCACTGTGTGATGCATATGAGGAGCTAATACCAAATGCTGCCATCTATTACTCAAACACAGCTCTGCTCACTGAAATGTATATGTGTAAATTTAGTGTGTAGTTCCATTTCACATCTGAGGTATACTGCTGCCAAAAGGGGCTGCTGATCCACTCTCTGCTACTCACACATTCTTCTTGTCCTTGCATTGGATGCAGAAATTAGAAAACAACAGGATGGAACTGAAATATATGTGTCACAGGTTACTTTTATGTCATGTAAGCCAGTTAGCCTCTCCTACAACATACTAAATGTTGCTTTCTGGCAAAACTCCTCAATGCTTCACTGAAAGTAACATGTAACTGGAAGCTGGGAAATAAGAATAAATTCTTTCTGGTCTTATTTTCAGAAGATAAAGGAAATGGAAGTATTGTCTTAAACTGCCAAAATATAAAACAATTGCAGTTCCTTTGTCTGAGCTCTGACATATTTTCAGCTTGCCCCATCAAACCTTTTTGACTTAGCAGAGTGTATCTACTTTGGTATGGCTCTGTCCATATGGAAATAAAACCCTACCATGGCAGGTCTGGAGATATGTCTGGGTCTATACATAAGCAAAGCAAATAATTGCATAATGCAGCACACAATTTGGAGAAAAGGGATAAGTTGTGGCTTCAAAGACAGAATTTCCCAGACATCTGTTTAACGGAATTTCATCCCCACAAATTTTAATGAAGTCAGTAACAGAAAATGAGGACTATCATGTGCTGTTAAGCTTTAAATAAATGTAGAAGTATCTACATGGTGATACATCAAAGCACATTAAATCCACCACGTGGCTGAGTTTTTTTGTGTTTGTTTGTTTGCTTGCTTGGGGTTTTTTTCTCCTGGAATTCAAAGGCAGATTGTGTACTATTCACTTTTGTAACCGAGATGGAAGAATAGGAAATGTAATATTGACTCAGGATCTAACCAAGACTCAGTCTGGTGGGAGCAGCCATGAGAAGGTGTTGCTGTGTGCCTGCCCAGTTCTAATATTCTTCTTCTAAATATCTTTATTGAAGAATATATAAAAAGAGTTGGAGGAAATCCATACTGAATAAGGAAGAGCCCTTGAAAAGGAAGTGGGGGTCAGAACTAAGAATTGATACAAAATTGCACAACAACAAATGAAGAAAAGGACAGAAGGGATGTTCAAAAGAAGGAATCAACAGAGTATCCCTGGCTAGGCAGCACTCCCTGAGAGCATCTGAGGATCCTGTGGGTGCCACCCAACAGAGCTATGCAAAGAGCTATGATATCATTAAGGACCAGAATTAGACTGAAACCTCCCTATTAAGTTCCCTCTGCATGGCTGCAGATGGAAGGAGATAAAAGAGAAAAGTCCTTTGCTTTTCTGGGAGGATCTGTAAGCAGAAAGCTGCAGCAATAAGTTCGTCCAGAATATCAGAAAATCCAGAGAACATGGAAAAGGGCTGAAGTCTGGTGCAGGGAACCTAAGTAAGTAAACTTTCCTCTTGCTGCAAGATAGAGCAGAAAACTGCAATTAATTTAAACTGGCCCACAGGAACATTTTCCAATGGAAGACTTTAGAATTAAAACAGAATGAAGTCTATCCAAGGAGGACTTTTTTGAGCATTTTTGGTGATAAGATACCTTGTGTTCTGGTGTTTAGATGGAGCAGAAAGTTGTGGAAATTGAGAGTGTGAATGATGCATTCAAAATTGAGAGTGTGAATGATGCATCATTCAAAAGTCTGGAGTCATCTGGCTGGACAGTGTTTCTGTCTCTGCTAATTGCTTGTGTGACCTTATGGGATCATATTAGAGTGATCTCTCTTGTATTGTGAACTAGGAGCAAATGAAGGCTTCTCTTCCACACAAGAGAGTCATTTGCCAGTTATGGTCAGAAACAGGACATAGAGGTGTATTTTGCCAGTGGCACACTAGAAAAGTTCCCCTTCTAAACAAGAGAAGAACTCAGAATGTATCTGACTAGCTGCCTCCTGGGCTACTCGTATCACAGCACAAATCATGGGAACAATCCAGCATACATTAGGGCTCCTAAACACAACTTAAGACAGTCTTGCTGTTCCTACAGATGTTGCTATCTACTGCTGCTACATCTCCTACTAAAAGCAAGTCTTGGGTTAAAATGATTGTTCCTAGCATGTTTTCATTTTCTGACATTGGAGGAGTAGAGGAAAGGAGGAGTATGTGATGATGCTTATTTCTTTTTAAGACAAATCCATTGCAGACATTTGAGTGGCTGAAGACACAAATCTCTGGAAGGAAATAAAGGAAAATAAAGGAAAAAAAGGAAATAAGTCAGGAGAATGTCAAGTGTACAGAGGCACAGCCGCATGTGTAGGCTGCCATTAGTTTGAGATTTATCAGAAGTCAAATCATTGTTCCCATGATTTGGCACAAATCATGGGAACAATCCAGCATACATTAGGGCTCCTAAACACAACTTAAGACAGTCTTGCTGTTCCTACAGATGTTGCTATCTACTGCTGCTACATCTCCTACTAAAAGCAAGTCTTGGGTTAAAATGATTGTTCCTAGCATGTTTTCATTTTCTGACATTGGAGGAGTAGAGGAAAGGAGGAGTATGTGATGATGCTTATTTCTTTTTAAGACAAATCCATTGCAGACATTTGAGTGGCTGAAGACACAAATCTCTGGAAGGAAATAAAGGAAAATAAAGGAAAAAAAGGAAATAAGTCAGGAGAATGTCAAGTGTACAGAGGCACAGCCGCATGTGTAGGCTGCCATTAGTTTGAGATTTATCAGAAGTCAAAGCAACCTGATTACAAACATGGTAGTGTTTAAGTAATCAATAAAGCACAAGTACACCTGTCAGTGAAAGTACAGATTTTTCACTCTTTGAAACATTATCTGAATGTAACAAATATTTTTTTAACTTCTGATGAAACTCTTTTCACAAAGCCTCATGATAAAAAACTATAATCATCTTATTGTTATAAAATTCCTCAATAGCTTACTTAATAATAATTTCCATAGACATTTCAACAATGGCTTATGTCCCTGTTGAACCCTGGAGTAGATGACCTTGGAGTACAAATTGTCAATAATAATGTCACATACAATTTTTTTCCTCACCGTTCTAAATTACAGCAATGATTTGAGAATGAGAACCATCCTGCTGAAGTGCACTGATGTCGCAGTACTGAGGATCTGTGCATTGAGGAATGCACTCGGTGCAGGTACCCATTGTGCAGCTGCTGTGGAGCTGCAGGCTCAGCTCTGGGCAAGAGGCAAGAGGCTCAGCTCTTGGGCTCAGAGGCTCCTGAGCTCCTTGGGCTCAGGAGGTTCATCTCTGAGCCCAAGGCAAGAAGCTGTGAACTGCTGTCCCTTCCACAACAAAGGCACAACAAAGGGACCTGTGGCCAGCCAGGTGAGGGACACCCAGAGATGGGGCAGGAGCTGAGAAGCCCAGATTTTCACATATTTAGACTGTAAGGGTATAAAACCCCAGGGGTTCCTTTGTTCAGGTTCCTCTTTGGAAGCACCAGCTCGAGCTGTTACTCAGTTGATGCACCATTTGAAGGATCCAGACATCTAAAACTCTGCTATGGGAAACCTGGAGTTGAGCCAGTAAAAAAACTTTGTCAAACTGCAAGAGAGTGTGGGTATGGCTGCAAAGGAACCTCAGTCTTAGCTCGAGGAGGTGAGAGTATGACTGTCAGAGCTGCTCCCAGATGGTCAGACAGGACACTTTCCTTAACATTTACTCTTGGCCATGCATGTAAAATAAATATGCTGTTCAATATTTTGATCCCAGTTTTAAAGCAACTCTTTGGTGGCACCTTCTGCAGCTTTTTTTAATTTCCTTTTTAAGATTTCTTCTAAGACTTCTAAAGGAAGATTACTTAGAAAATGAATTTCCTTTTAAAAAAAGCAACACCTTTTGTTAGACACGGAGTGAATTTAGACCCTGTGTGCATCCACATTGCTAAGCATGTGTTGTGAAAAGAGCCCTCAGCAGTGTACCAGTTTTCTGGGTCTTGTAATCTGTGTGATACACCATCACACTCTGGGAAAAACAGTTGTATAATTTTGCTCAGAAAAAGTCTTTGGGGATATTTCATATAAAGAGATTTTATTCACTGACTATGATATGAGTCAAAATCTCTTAGACTTGTTACCATAGCTATTCTTGACTGCTACTGCTGGTATTTTCTATACATATAAAATGTACTTTCGTTCAGAATTCGGGGATGAATTCTTGTAAAAAGCTTCAATAAATGATAGAAATACATTTCCTGCCTTTACATATAATTATGCAAAATAAGGATCTTCAATTTTAAACTTACTCTTCATTCTAGCACAGAAAATATGCTCTAAGAAAGGGTAGATTATATCATCAGTTGGAGTACTGCTGTATAACTAAGGATAAAAATTGGGGTTTGAAAAGATGTCTATCATTTATTGAAAAAGCAGGGATGTACAGGGACTCAGTCTATTAAAAAATTCTGTAGATAGTGTTATTCTATGATTGTAGCAAGCTCAAGTTTTTACTGCCACTCCCACATCTCTAAACCAGCAACAAGCAGAAATATGGAGAGATTCCTCTGACTGGCTGGCAAAAGGAAGCAGAACTGCCCTGCAGCTTTGTGAACAGTTTGCAGGGGAAGCTGCTCCATCAGGTGTTACTTATTGAGGCCTTAAGATGAACAGATATCTGGATAAAATACTTGCAATATGAACAAAAGAGAAAACTTAAACTTTAAAAAAAGAGTTTGAGTTTAATTTAGACAAGAATGAAAGCGTGTTAGAAGAGCATATATGGTGAAACAAATGTAAGGATCCATTAAGCCAGTTGATGTTGTCCTTAAGGTTGCCACTACTGAGACTCAGCCTGAAAGATTACAGTGCTTATCATCCAACAAAATTGGAAAGAAGCTTCCCTAGATACTTACTATAATCAAATACGAGCATCAAGATATGTTTTAGACTGAGTGCTTATGTCTTTCTCCCGGTCTCTGATGGGACTGGTGCTGTTTAACATCTTTGTCAGCAACATGGACAGTGGCATTAAGTTCAACCTCAGCAAGTTTGACAAGGACACCAAGCTGAGAGGCTCAGTCAGCACTCTGGATGGAAGGAATGTCATCCAGAGGGATCTGGACAGGCTGCAGAGGTGGGCACATGTGAACCTCTTGAAGTTCAACACGGCCAAGTGCAAGGTCCTGTACCTGTGTTGGGGTGATCCTGAGAGAAAACACAGGCTGGGCAGAGGATGGATTGAGAGCAGCCTTCCCCCAGAGGAGAAGGACTTGTGGGAATTGATGAACAGGAAGCTCAACAGGTCTCAGCCTTGTGCGCTTGCAGCTAGAAAGCCAAATGTGTCCTGGACTACATCCAAAGCGCTATGGGCAGCAGGATGAGCAAGGGGATTCTCCCTCTACTCCACTCTGGTGAGATCCCACCTGCAGTTCTGTGTACAGACCTGCAGAACCCCAGCATAAGAAGAATGTTGAACAGGAGTGCATCCAGAGAGAGCCAGAAAGATAGCAGAGGGCTGCAACACCTCTCCTATGAAGACAGGCTGGGACAGTTGGGGCTGTTCAGCCTGGAGAAGAGAAGGCTCTGGGGAGAACTTCTAGAGCCTTCAGGTACCTAAATGAAGCTACAAGAAAGCTGGAGAAGAATTTCTGACAAGGGCAAGTAGTAATATGTGAAGGCCAGATGTTTTTTAAACTGAAAGGCTAGGTTTAAATAAGATTTTAGAAAGAAATCTTTTACTGTGAGGGAGTTGAGGCACTGGCACAGATTGCCCATAGAAGCTGTAGCTGCCCTACTCCTGGCAGTGTTCAAGGCCTGAGGTGGGGCTCTGAGCAACCTGGTCTAGTGGAAGGCACCTTTGCCCATGGCAGGGGAGTTGGAAAGAGATGATCTTTAGGGTCTCTTCCAACCCAAATCATTTTATGATTCTACAGTTCTAAGATTTGGGTTTCATTTAATTCTACTGAAACATTTCTTATGGTTTAAATCATAACAGCTTTCTCACTCTCTAAATAAAAATGTGAAGAGGGAAAAAATAAAGAAATCCTTGATAAAAACTGTGGTGGTACAATTGCTAGGAGGAGACCAGTGGCAAGTGTTTCATGAAACTTCAGGAAAAGATGATATTGTATGGTAAAGTGTTGCATCCCGGAGTTTGGGTTTAGATTAGGGTTTTTAATTTATGTTAAAATAAGTCAAGTGCTGTAATCCCGCGTTTCCCCCGTGTTGTTCCCCCCGCGGTTTCTGCCCCCATGTTGCCTGCTGCCGGACCTTACCCCTGTGCCGCTCCTGTAACCACCCTGCCGTCCGGCCCCGGGAAACCCCGTGCTGGCCGCCCCGAGCCACACGGTCCCGCTCAGCCCGCTCTGGCTCGGTGCCCGCCCCTGCGGGGTTCTCTGGTTGGTCGCTGTTGCTGACGTCACCACCACGGCAGCCGCCCCTATTGGCCGGCAGGCCGTGGATCCTCTCGCCCCGCCCCTCTATAAAGCCCTATCCCGCCGGCAGTCAGGCGCCATTTGCTCCCATGCGAGTGCCGGGAGCGGTCGCGCCTTTCCATCGAACCGCGCCACGTGACCAATAAACCGTTCCTGCCAAGCACGGAGTAAATGGACAAATTCCTTCCTCTTTGCCGGGTCCCTAGCGCACGGTAACAGAGACTGGCCAGCCCACGCGCCCGAGACATGGAGCCGTGTCCGGGAACCCGCGGCAGCAAACCCCGGCAGCACGTGGAAGCTACGCCACAGCCGGGCTCCCAAGAGCCGCGTGCAGCCGGGGAGAGCAAAAACCCACGCCGCAGTAAAGGAGAAATTTTATCTTTGGTGGAGCTTCTCCTTTGACTGTTATGTACATTTGACAAAAATCTGTCTATGATGTGGCACTCTGTCTGCTGAGACATTTGTAATTCAGTCAAGTGTGCTGCTTTCTGAACTGTTTGAGCATCAAAGTGAGCTCTCTACCATTAAACTCATTCCTTGCTCACCTTCCACCTTTCCTTTTATTCCTGACCTGTCCAATAATTTTTTAGCCCTCTGGACAGTTTCAGACAACTTGGAGATTGTAGCTGGAGAAAATTAAGTTCCTACAAGTACTGTGAAAAGCAATGGCAATATGAAACTTCTATGAAACTGCTGCCACACACTTCTGAAAATGTCCTGCTTTCTAGGAAACTTTATCTGATTTTGTACTAGACAAAATAGACATAATAGGCAAAACCCCCAAACTGTTTAAAACTCAGATTTGTAAATTGCTGAAGAAAGTATCTGTACACATCACTGTGCTGCTGTGCTGTCTGCTTCTCTTAATGTTCTCACGTTGGAGACTGTAATCTCACTGGATGAAGCCATGGTGCTAACATAAACAGAACTGGGACCCCAATTTGCTTTGATACAGAACGAAAAGCTCCATTACACAAAGGCAAGAAAGCAGCTCAGAAACAAGAGTGCTCACACCCAGTTTAAATAACTCTAAAAAAATTATGATGAGTATCCAGCAGCCTGCTCAGTAATGTGACCATTTATTTCCAACTTCATAAACTAAAAGAAAGCCTGTTAATATCAGCAGCTAATTACAGTGCCTCCTACTCTCTCCAGACACATAAAAGAGGCTGTGAAGTGCAGGAGGGAAAGACTGCAGCAGTGGCAGATTGAAGCTCTTCTTGTTAAATTAAATCTGGCTGAAGATGGAATATGTTAGAGTGGACGGCAGTGATAATGGGTACTGTTTCTTCAGTGTGTCTGTGTATAAATTAACTGCCTTTCAGTGCTATCTGGACAATAAAGCTTCAGCAGTTTTCCTCCTAGTTCCACATATGCTGCAATAATTACAAGCATAACTTTATTTACTTCTGGCAGTAAAAGTATGAATAAATGATGTCTCATTGCTGTGGTCATGTTCTTTTTGGCCTCTTCTCTCGTTCTGTTCTATCACAAATCATGTCCTTTACTCTGGTAATGCTAAGAAACACAAAGCTGGCAGATGTCTTGCTGTGTGACATATTTCCCTTGCACTTAGGTCTTTAAACATTCAGTCTACCTATTTTCTGAAAGGAATGTGAAGCTGTGACAGAAAAAAAGAGTGCCTGTAGTGGCCATGCAATGCACTGGTGCTGTGTCATGGCCCATGTTATTTCCAGATGATTTAAAACATTGCTGACTACTAGCTTTTTCTTACTTTATTTGGCTTCCCTTTCAAATCATAGTATCTTGCCATCAGTGCTGAAACTAATTTGGCTGTGACCCTTATGTTTGGTGGCTAAATTGATTTTTCTCTTCCTGATTCTTGTTTTCCCTTCTATTACAAAGCACCACCAGGATTCCCATATGCGTAATGCATCAGAGTTTTTGGAAAACTGGGTAAAAAAATCCGGTTTTCTCATGACTTGCAAAAAAGTAGTTGAAAAATAACAATAACAAGAAAAAAAAAAAACAACAAAAAAAAACCAGCCTGTGAGTAAAATTTAAATACATTATGCCTTGCTAATTCTGCACAGGGAAATTCAGAGAGCTAGTTGCATTCGTGTTTTATTCCTGTAATGCCTCTAATTATGTTTTCAGTTTATTTATAAGATTCACATTATTTAGGAAGCATGTTAGGCCAGCATTTGCAAATAAATGAATTTTGACCTGAAAAGACAAAATATAGGGGGAAAAAAGATACTATAATGCCAGTAAATTTGTAAAGCCATCTTTATCTGGAATACTCAGGTGCTATAAAAATTAGATAAAGGTATTTCAATCAAGGCTAGGGTTGAGGCTCTGGGTTCTGCAAGTGTGTGTGTGTATATGTGTGTATGTGTGTTGCATTTGCTGCTTTTAATTCATAAGCTCAGGGCTTTATAGAAAAGCACTGATATATTTTGACAGCAGCAAAGGCTTGATTTTCAGACAACCTTCATATTCACAGCTTGAAGTAAATTTGTTTTTCTCAAAAAATTAGCCTAAGTTTCCTAAACATGAGGGCTTACTCCTAATTTTAGACCTCGAAGCTGTAGTTAATTGGAGTTTAGTGTTGCCTTGACATTAAGTTTCACTTTACAGGGCTGCTGGTTCCTCTCCTCCTGGTAAACAAACTCCTGAACATCTCCCCACCTCTGATGTTAAATCACTCTTTGACACAGGTAGGTGCATTCAGGAACGTTGCAAAAGCAAGACAGATTTTGGATTTGTTTCAAGCTGGGGTTCATCAAAAGAAATCTCTTCTTTAAGTAAAAGCCAAAGTTTTCCTTTTTCTCTGCTTTGGAAGACTTGGTGAGGGGTCATTTCATGTGACACAAGCGAAGCAGGATCCCCAGAGCCTTGTGGGGTGCCTCGCTGTTCCTGATTGCCTGGGGCCATGTCCTGTGCTGCCCCAATGGGGTGGGAGCTCTCTCCCGCGCCCCAGAGTACTGTTAATCCATCAAGGAGTAAATATGATAGTTTTGAGCTTGAACTCCCATCTGGAGGTTCCCTTAGTGACACTGTGCATCTTGCATGTGAGCAGCAGCTTTTCCTTTGTTTCCCAGGTGCTTTGTGGCAGCTGGCTGGAGGCCCATGACTTGTACCTGGGTATGGCTGATGCCTCAGGTTTTAGCTTTTATATTTTTCAGAGTCTGTTCTGCTTTAGTTTGTAGTTCTGAGCTTTATATTAAGGGATAGTAAGCTCTCTTCACAGAGTAGGTAGACAAAACAATCCCTTGTCTAGCTGGGGACCAAGGACAACTGATCCGAATCTCAGGCCCAAGACCATAAACAACGTGGACTGAAGAGAGAAAAACAAGGAGGATGGGACTTCATGGGCTAAAGCTGTAATTGGACAATTAACGTCAATGTGCTAATGGACCAGAACTTATAAAAGTGAGAGACCCCATGACCAGTTGTCCATTTTGTGACCATTTTGGGTTCATCTTGGGTGTATCCCTGGCTGGCCACTTGTACTGCCCAAGGTGTATCCATTGAGGCCGTTTAATAAATCCCTGCTTTATTCTTTAACTCCATCTAGTCTCTGTTCTAGGTCAGCCTTCACAAGGCATCATGGCCAAGGAGAAGGTTGTGGTGCTGGTCAGAGGGACACAGAACTGCCAGAGCACCCATGCAAAGCACCAGAAAGAAGGAAAAGCCTGTAATTTCCTGACAGTGTAAAGAGGGTCTGCCTCTTGTGTCCTGACAGAGAATAGCATCATATCTATAACAGCAACAGATATTTGGAACTAAACCTCTTTGTATCTCAATTTCTTCCAAGTCAAAATAAGTTTACTGCCAGCCTTACAGCACATTCTGTAATTCTTTGATGAAAGATATTTCACCAGTGTAAATGATTATTTTATTACTTTTGGCAGACAAAATGTTTAGCAAGTCATTTGAAATGTATGCTTCTTCAAAATCCGCTAAATGCAGTGGGAATCTTTACGCAGAATCTTAATTTATCCCCTTATACTTCAGTTGGTTTTTTAATCTTTCTTTTGAACCACTGAGCAATTTTCAATCTGAAAAGTGAATCTGAGGAATGATATGCAATTGTCACACACATCAGTCTTTTAAAAAAACGGGTTTATAACTTTGATGTAGTCTAGATGAACATATTTCAGAAACTTCTGAAGCTACTGACTAACTCATGGAAGTATTGCTTAATATTTTAATAATTGGCTCTTCTAGGTTTTGAGATATGAACATCTGCAAATGAGAACTTTACACAGGAAATCAAGTCAGCTTCTACATTCCCCTGCAAAGCAAGAGAGCAGATGCTGCTCACCAACCCCTGCTCTCCAGTTTGGAATATCTCAGCTAAGCACTGCAGTCCTTTGCCATTGATCAGTAAAGGTGAACCATGGGGAATAACAGGGAGATACTAAATGCTGTATGAACAGGGGTCTTGATACTAAATCTCTCCTTAACATCATGAATATACTCATGTGTTTATAATATAGATTTATTTGAATGCAAATGCATTTTATATTGCAAAGATCTTTTGGCAGCTAGGGATTACTTTTTATCCTTTCCTGTATCATAAGGCTAATGAAACAGTCAATTAAATTAATCCTCTGCAAATTTAAAGTGGCTGAGAAATGAACAGTATAAGCTGTAGAATTTGCAGCCATAAGATATTGACAGGGAAACAGGTTAGTGCTGTTTGATAAAGAATTAGATACTTAGTCCAAACAGCAGATGGTCTGTGCAGAGATCCTCTGCAATCAGGGTAGTCTTGCAATGGTTGCAATTCTTTACAGACCTTTATTTATCTCTTGTTTATCTTCCTATTGACTCTTATTCTACAGAAATCACTTTTTCCTGAAATTAAAAAGGATTATTTCTAGCCTGGAGAAAACTAAAAGTAAGGCTTTCTGTCTTCTCTACATCCACACCTTTCCATTCCCAAATTTTGTGATTCTAAAATTATCCTTACCTTTAATATGTAGTTCCTTTTGGGAAAAAAATATTGCATTGGAACAAGGATAAGCATGTGGAATTTCCAGTACAGTTTTCATTAATCCTTTTAACAGAATAACCTTCATCACTGGATTCTGAAATAGGAAATAAAATGGTACCTCCTTTACTAATTAGTTGGTGGAATTAATTAACTGCTCACTAATAACTAAATAGCCAACCCTGCAAACACTTGAGCATCTGCATATCTTTAGGCATAAGAGTAATGATAAGAGAATTGATGGGAGAACTGTATGTTGAAAATTAGACCAGGTTGTGTTAGCAAAATAGAGCTTCTAATATTTCTCTATATAAAGCCTGCATTGCTGTCTAGCTTCTACAGCAGTGGATTTCATATTTACCTGCAACAATATTTGCCTATCTGAAGAAAATAATGTCTTAAGGAAGCACTATTTTAAAGTAAAAATGTACATGAAATAAGATAGAAAAGAACAAGAATCTTCTATACTGGGGCAGAGGGGAAAGATGTCTTTCAGTAATTTATAATTAGTGAAATAAATGAACCATGTATTGGTTAACAAATTTCTTCTTATTATGGTAATACCCAGATTTTAAAAACACAGTGTTCTGGGAGTAATCCCAGAATCCAACACAGAATAACAACAGTATGATTTGTTGTTCATTCATATTAATACATTACACTCAGTTTTTAAACTCCATGCCTTTTCTCATGCTCTTCCCTCAGTTTCAGATGTTATAATTGCCAATAGCTGTCTGTAATTGTCATTGCTCTGTCACAGGACACTCATTGTCACCACAGTAGATCCAAAAATCAAGGCACTCTGCAGCTTGTTGATGTGATGACCACTACAAGCAAGATGGTTAACATCACCCACCAAGAATATTTTTCTTCAAAATTTAAAAAATATTTCTGGTACTGTTCTATGAACGCCATGGTGAATATTTCAGACTTTTTACAAAGAACCAACAGCAATCAGTGACCTGCACCTACCTTGCTCATTTGTTTTTGGGGGGTTATTTGTTGGGTTTTCTTTTTTGTGCAAGTAGAGAAAATACAAAGGTGGCCATTTTACTCTGAAATCTCTGATGGGAAAGATCTGTGTGGCTTTTATTCAAGGAATAAAAAAAAAAAATAATGTAAACTGCAGACACTGTCTTTTTCTTACTCCTGGAATGATTTATAAGGGAGCAATCAGTGTTCTCCAGGCTGTGGAGTAAACAGGAAGGAGGGATTTAATGAGCACTTTGTAAGTTACACATCTCTGTAGACGGAGAAAGGATTGCTGCAGTTTTGCAGTGTTTTGGTTGCTCTGCTCATTTTGTTTTCATTTCTGTTTCTTATATGTCATAGACCAAGTTTCCACAGATAACCTCAAATTGGCCACAGATTTTTCCAAATTATTCCACAGATAACCTCAAAAAATATAATATTTAAGATATCATAGAATCATAGAATGGTTTGGGTTGGAACAGATCTTAAAAATCATCGAGGCCCAACACACTTCCCATGGACAGGAACACCTTCCACTAGACCATGTTGCTCAGGGCCCCATCCAACCCAGCCTTGAAAACTGCCAGGAATGGGGTATCCACAGCTTCTCTGGGCAACTTTTTCCAGGTACTTTGATACCCTCTCAGCTATAGACCACCTCCTCCTACTTTAGACAACAAAGCCATGGCCACTGTGTGCCATACATAGCAGCCAAGATGTTCCTGAGATGAGCTCCATATTTTTCATGCAGTGTGTTTTATTTTAAAAAGCTTCAACTGTTCAAGTTTCCTTATTTGATCAGTTAAGATATATCTTTTGCACTAACACAAAATGTATAAGACATGTCAGTACTGAAGTTTGCATTGTGCTTAATGAGAAGAGATAGATTTGTGTAAGGTGTCAGTTGAATAAAGCACATTTGGCAATTGATACTGATGAAGTATTGTTGCTGTGAACCAGTTATTCAATGTTTCATGACAAATTTACTGAAGACACTTAACATGCCTAATTTTTCTCAGAAAATGTGGCCTTGGTGCTGAGCAGTTATAGACAGCTGCAATGGCATAACATGTTTCTTATACAATTTAATGGACTACAAAAGTATTTCAGATCCTAAAAAACTGCCCCAACAGTGTCCTTCAGATTTTTATTCATAAAATATTATTTCTTTACATACATATGGTTACCAGTGGTCTACCTTGCTTTTTTCATGCTTAGCCTTAAGCTTGGAAAAAATTGTTCCCTTTAACAGAAGCAAATGTGTAATAGGTTAATATGGAGAAGTATAAACTGTCCCCTGTCATTAGGATTGTGTTAGTTCTTTATTATTTTTTTTAATCTATCAAAAGGGATCGTAAACCAAAGTATGAAAAACATAACACGCAACATTGAAACAGGCTAAAAACTGAATTTTGCAACTTTGTATTTAATATTCTTTTAATGCCCAAACAATGCCATGTCTTAGGAACAAGATAAAAGCACTAACAGTGTATCAAATTCTTGTGAAATGATTCCCCTACTTTGCATGGTATAACATCACCTATTGAGAAATGTATTTGTTTAAGATGCTGCTACATCTGATTATGAGATTATGTTTAAGAAGATAATATATACTTTACCAAGCATTACTTTACCACTTATTTAGTGCTGAAGTATAATCCTGTTCTATGTAAATGGCTAGAATACAAAATAGATCTGCCTTGACTTAACGAAAGATATTTTCTCCCCTCAGTTTATATGCTTCTACAGATGTGGGCTTTTCTGGGTTGGAAATGCTTTTTAGAGTTCTTCTTCACACCCTGGAGGGGCAAAAAGCAGATTAGGATTTTGGGGGTTTGTTGTCTGTTTGGAAAAGAAGTTTTCATGAATACCAAAATGAGAAGTGTAGCATGAAGAATAACTTAAATGGCTTTTCAGCATTGTATAAACAAACCATGAAAACCTGAAATAAATGAAAAATATTGAACTATGGAATTGGTACTCTGAGTGAAATTAGGTGCAGTATGAATTTCATATCCAGGACAGATCTTCTACATGGGATTACAAAGGTCACCTATTAAAAAGTCCAAATTTACCAACAGCTACACCGTGCTCTATGTGTGTTTATGTGTATATTTCACATGTTCAATAATTGTTACTGCAGAAAGTTATCCATTTTTTTTATGAAAAATCATTTGTATTTTGCACTGTGTTCACAGACTAGCCAAATCACTCAGTCTGGGGAGGAGGTTGACTATCTATTAAAGAACTGAAAACTCAGACTTCTAGGCTTAAAATATGCACCTTAATTAGGGAGCTGCTGGAGACAGCAGCACGGGATGGGAAGGCACATTGTGTTGATTCAGCAATATTTTTTTTCTTGCTTCCATCCCTATGTGAGTTCACACAGACTGACACTCCTTCAGCCCTGATTTTCCATTCTCCTTTCAGCAGGTTGTGCCCCTCAAAGAAATGATACTCTCATGGCTCTAGCATCCTAAAGCCATGTAGCTATTCCCTGACAGGGACTTTACTGATGTCAAAAGATAGTTACATCTAGAAGGTATGAAAAAACAAAGAGTACTTCAGAATATATGCTCTATATATAGACCCTGCCTCATTCCTGTGGGCCAGCTCTTTCTGCCAGCCAAGCTTTCCAAAATCTATAGCTTCTCTTGGGGCATACGTCTGCAGAGCTGACAGCTGGGAAACCCAAAGTACTTTTCCAGGTTGAAGTGGTGGTGTGATGCTTTCCACCTGGGACTGAAGGAACATTACAAATGAATCCATGTGAAAAATCATCCAGGCAGATCCTTTCCTCCTCCTTGGCAGAAGACTGTTCTGGAAGTTCTGTGCTGCTCAGTCTGCCCTGAGCATTCTGCTGTCACTTGTGCAAATTCAGTACTTGAACTAAATTGGGGTTAGGTATGATCTGACATAAGCTTTGACAGTCACATGCTAACTGTGTTACACATCCAAGTCCTGTAGTTGTGAACTTCAGTCATATGGCCTCCATTCCTCCAATTTCCACATGCTCAATCTGCAATTTTATCCATCTTCACCATTTTTTCCATTATCCTTTCCGGTAAGTTACAGCTGACAAGGACAATTGCAATGTGAGTACTAGGTGCTAACAGAATCAGTTTATCCCTGTTTTGGGATTACACCAACAGTAATGAAACAAGGTCCTGGTCTGCTTTTTTTCCCATTCAGGATCAACTCAAGAACCTGGGGGATGGTTGAACTCAGAACTCATTGACTCTTCCCATTTTAGTAAGCGTCAAAGCCTTACATACCATCATAAAATATCTTTGCATGAGGGACTTTCTCAAATAAGATAATCCATAGCAATATTTTGAATCTTTTCTTCAGAATGAAAATATTAGAGAAAATATTTTCAGAGAAATTATTAGAAATATATATATATGTATATATATATATATATATATATGACACATACTTTTCTACTCTCTACTCAGCCAGTGCTCTGTATCAGGCAGTAATTTATGTAAGGTAGTGCTGAGGCAAGTACCCCTTGCAGGGGAGAAAGATTTTGTTTCTTTAATATTATGAATGTCAGCAGCTTCAGTTTTTCCCTGTGCATGACAATTTTATGCTTCTGAGTCATACACATAGAAACAGATAATTATTTAGGTTGAAAAAGACATCTAACATTGAGTACAACCACTAACTGTCAAGTCCACCACTAAAACAGGTCCCCAGGTGCCACATCTACACATTTTCTTAACCCTTGTAGGGATGTTGACTCCACCACTTGCCTGCATCATGCTCCAATATCTGACCACCCTTTCAGTGAATAAATTTTTCTTGATGTCCAATCTAAACCTCCCCTGGTGCAACTCTTGTCCTGTGGCTTGTTCCTTGGGAGAAAAAGCCAAGCCCCTCCTGGCTCCAACCTCCTTCCAGAGAGCTGTAGAGAGTGATAAAGTCCCACCTGAGCCTCCTTTTCTCCAGGCTAAACACCTCCAGCTCCCTCAGCTGCTCCTCATAAGACGTGCACACTAGTTCTTTCACCAGCTCATTCTTTTAATAAGCCACTGTTTAAAGGACTAAGAGGCAGCTCTGGTTTCTGCTGCTTCTATAACTGTATTGGAATTTAGACTTGCTAATAATATCTTTGTTTTATTCATTTAAATTCTTTTCCAAAGAACTGTGAACTTTTCTCTTCCTGACTTTTCCTGATAAGCCTAAATGGTAAAAAAATACAATGAGACTATTGGTGCAATTTGCTGAGCAGATAATATTGTACAATGTTAAGGTCAGGAATGATGCTTGCAACAGGGAAGACGGTTAAATTTAAACAGAATATTGCCCAAATGTTATTGGCCACTTACAGAGTTTAAAATTATAAAATATATAGCAAAAATATATATAGCAAAAATATATAGCAAAAAATATATAGCAAAAATATATAGCAAAAATCCTCTTTCTTACTAAATTAATTTGACTATTAATGGAACAGTGGAGAAATATAATCACAGATATATCTACCTGGTAGATCTAAAACTGGCAATATTGTATGTGGGAGGAAAATACGCACAAAATATTGGTTTTCCTTGTTATGGCACCAAGTAAGCCCCAAAGAATTTTGAGAAGAAATCTGGGAATTATTTTATATTGAGAAGACAGCAACTGTGTGGACATAGGCTGGATTTTATGTATTATCACTTTCATTTCCTTGTATATGCAGCACACAAAGAGAAGAAGGTTGTATATAATTTGGCACTTTCTTTGGTCGCATGAAAGAGAACTACTTTGTCAAAGATCACTTTGTCTAAAATTATCTTAACTTTACGTACAGATGCTGTGCCACTGCTTGACAGGTTTTAGAGAGCTACTGAAGAAGCATCACTGTTTCTTCCCCCAAGATAGTTTAGAAAATAGCCACACATAATTGCAACCTCTCTAATTTGTTTTTGACCCAAGATGACAAAAAAAACTTGAATAAATCCTGTTTAAATTAAGATAATTAGGTGAATAATGCCCACCCTGGTCCGCAACTTTTTGTGAGACAAAATAGACTAAAAATGGTTGACACTAAAGGCCTACTCCTCTAGAATATGCATCTCTATCCCACTAGGTCATATTCCTTAAAAGAGCACATGGATGCATTTGAATTCCCCAAATTTTCAGATATATATTTTTTATTGCAGATAAGTGAGACTAAGAGTTAGTATTTTCTTTCCCAATAGTCAATTTTCCTTTCCTGTTCCTCACCACAAGCCCTAAGGGCTAGTGCAGATTGATTAATGAGCTCTACATTCTCATAGTTGCAGTTTTTATCATATTAAAGCTGTAGGGGTTTTTCCCCCACTCTGCAATAGAAGCAGGTCAAGAATTATGTATGACTGCTTATAGGCTTTGCAGACAATTTTTTTCTGTTACCAGAATGCCCTCCATCAGGTACCCATTTTGTTTTAACTAGTTGTTCTTCATATCAGAGCTACATGTAGAAAGAATTGTTATACTCTACACAATGTGGGTGGTATAAATGCAATATAAAAATGCAGATAATACACTTGGGGGACAGAGGAAATGTTTAATTTATCTAAGCTTTGCTTTATCATGACTCTTATTGCCAGATCTGTTATCAAGGTCATTTATTCTGCAAAGCCCTTTCTCTATATTTTTGTAGTAACCCATTAAAGCTTTCTTCTAAGAGGAGATCTTTCCATTGTATAACACATTATTTTTTCATAAATAGTCTTGACTAGTTTGGAAGTAGAGTTTTCTCTGGCATCAATAGCTTGCGTTACAATTCTGTGTTTCAAGTTGTCAAGCTACTGAAGTTGAAGGAAAAATAAAACTGAACTCTCTTAAGCTATTCTCTTTGCCTTACCATAACTAGATTTGCACACACCTGTGTATTTCTAGCTGGGCTGTAACCACTTGCAGCATATTCTTTTTGTTTAGGCACAGTGCTAGGAAAAAGTAAAAAGAGAATGAGCTTTCAACAGCCTCAGAACTGTTTTCCTCTATACTTGCAGCAATGTGGTAGAATTCTGTTTTCAAATGTTTTATAGATCCAGAGTATTTTTAAATTTAATTAATGTTTAAGTTTAATGAAATAATGCACAAAATCATTATTTTGTGACATTAATGAAGTCTATTTTCTAGCACAGTTTGAATAGGCCGTACTAAAATAGCACTAAAATACATTAACATTAGGTCATCTGCTTTGCATTTATAACAATAAGCTCACATTTTCAGAAAGGATAATCTTAAACAACGTTTTTTTCAGTGCAAACTGTACATCTTTATCTTAAAATTCCAAATGTTTCAACAATAGATGATGATTAAGGGTTAGACAATTATTCTTCATCTTTCAATGATTTATGGCACAGAGAAAGACCTTTTCTTGAGAGTTCAAGGTGCTAAAGATGAGGAGTACGTTTAAGTTGGCAGCTCCCTGCCTTCCTCCTTTTTTACTAGGCACAGAATTTACTTCATTGTTGCCATTATACTAGAAAATGAGCTTATTGACTTGATTGCATGTTTGTTCCTTGGTGTGGACATACATATGGTTGAGTTCTCCAGCATTTATATAAGGATAGGCAGAAGATGAAAATAAAGGACACACATTCCTCAAGTAGCTAAAACAGGAAGATTAAATGCAATGACAGGACTCATCTTCCCATAATGGGCTTTAGTTTTTATTTGCCTTAATCTGCACAATGTGCTATGTGATTTCCAGGCATTGAAATAAGCACTTTGCTTGTCCCAAGGAGCTCAGTATTTAATCAGGGGAAAATAAACAGCCAGTAGGAAGAAGAAAAGCAGTAAATATTTGAGAATGTTGACAAAACCCTCTGCTGTTTTTTTCATGTGAATGTAATTTGAAGTTCATTGTTCTTTAAATTTTGCAATAGTCTTTGGAGTCACTGGCTTCAGGATTTTAGTAAAGTTATATTCAGTATGAATGAAATAAGTGGGGGAATTGAGTGTAGTTTTGTCTGTTTCTCTTGATATTGAGGTCAGTGGACATTCATCACTTACTTTAAAAGGACTAATATATCACCTCAAAATTCTAAGTTAATAAAAACCAGGAAACCAAAAAGCAAAAAATATTATAAAATTAAATAATCTACCCACTCTCTGAAATAACTACCACCAAGCTGAGAGTATTTTAGAAATTACTGTTAATATCCCGTGTATTTCCTCCACCTACTTTGGTTCCTGTTGTTTCTTTTCACATGCCATTTCTAACTCAATAATCTCCCACAGTGGTTGTCATACAGAGGAAGGTAGTTAATAATAACTAAAATCATGCCTGCAGCTCTTAGGTTCCCTGTTAATAAGTTGGTATATGAGCTGGCTACAACACCTTAGGCCAAAACTGTCATACCTTCATCAATTTGAATTACACAAGACATCTCTCTAGCACTGGTGTGTGGACTGGCTGTTGAAGCAGCACAGGACAGTTCCATCCTGATTTTCTCTGACCTGGTGTTGTACTGCCTGTCACCCTGGTGTGTGGGAAGGCTGGGGGAGAAAACACACACATGCACTGGCCTTTGAAATTCTCATGTTTAACAAAGTTGTCTAAAAAATGAGAATAGTTTACATATTGCTGAGTTTGCAATGGTGAGTAGCAAATCAAAAGGCAATGAAGGAGATATTACTGTGCATAATCTGTGGGGTTAACCCAGTGAAGTGGTGTAGGTGCAATCCTTCCCATTCTTCCTCTTTTCATCCCATCCTTAAGGAAGCTGTTAATGTCTTTTGTGTGTTTCTGTTTGTTCTTTTGCTTTCTTGTCATAAATGCAATGTTTTACTTCCTCAGTAATTCCCTAAAACTACAGCACCTACACTGATCAAGGATTGACCACTTGTGTTAACACCCTGCATACCTCTGTTATCTTGGTTTTGCGTGCTCAAGCCCTCTGTTCTCGTTCTAGGCTCTCCTCCTGGGGACTTTTACAACACCTATTTCCCCCAAGGATTGGTCACTATCGCAGGATGTTGTGTACATAAAGAACATCACCTTGCACCAACTCCCAGGCCTCATGGGTTTTTTCCCTTCATGATTTATTTGTGTGTCCCAGCATCTTAAAGAGCTGTACCTGTCACTGGGCTTTCTGGGAAGAGCTGGGATTGAAGAATTGTTCCTGCTTTTATTTAGATTTTGGGAGTCATTAAAACAGCCTGAGGTGGACAAGAGGGCATTCAGATGTTGTGCTGTTACAGGCACAAATTGTTGTGGCCTTCACAACCCAGCCAGTGCGCTGGCAGAGCTGGAATGGCTGGTAGAAGTTAACTGATGTCCATTTCTACAGTATTCCTCACAGAAGAAAAATAACTATTCTGTGTTGTTTGGGAAACTGAAGATTTAGAAAGATTTTCCAAAAAATTTCCCAGCCTATATGAACTTTGTCAGGCAGATCTCCTAGGTGAGTCACTGAAATAGATTGTTATAGATACATACGCCCAGGTGATTTGTAATCAGTATGTGCCTTTTATGCATATCTGGCATCAAGGATAGAAGTATAAAAAGAATATAATTCTTAAATTGTATTAAATGGACTAAGAATTATCATTATTATTATTACCAAAAAGATTTTGTACTTCTATTTTTAAACCCCATGTAATTCTATGATGCTTCTCCATTTAATTAATGTGCCAGTACAATAAAATAACACACAAAATCATTATTTTGTGACATTAATGAAGTCTACTTTTTAAGCACAATTTGAATAGGCAATTGAACAACAGTGCACTAAAACACATTAAAACCAGGTCATCTGCTTTGCATTTCTAACAATAAGCCCATACTTCCATGAAGGGTAATCTTAAACCACATTTTTTTTCAGAGCAGCCAGTACATCTTTATCTTAAAATTCCAAATGTTTCAACAATAGAAGATTGTTAAGAACTAGACAATTATTTTTCAGCACCCATTGATTAATGACTTAGTCTATGACACACAGAGAAAGTGTAGAACAAAGGAGTGCATTATAATAATGCACAGGCATTAAACCATCTTCATTAATAGGGCCTTTTTGGATTCTGCTCAGCATGAAACAAAGTATGCCATAAAGAAAGTGAAGTATTAGCTTTAAATATCTCTTTAAACATGCCTGATAAAAATAAAGCCTACATTTGTACCCTTAATCTTAAAAATATTTTGTTTTCTGGGATTCACACATTCTCCAAACTAGGTGAACTGCAGAAACTAGGTTTCTGAGCTATCAATTGAGTTCAGTTCTTATAGGCCACATTCTTCATATTTCATACGTTACATTAGGGCATTGCAAAAAATTTTGACTGTGTCATCCTTCCTCTGCAAAACAGAGTTTTAAGGTACTGCTCAGCACTACCAGCAGGAGCAAAATCTGAATATTTTAAATCAGTTAACCTGTTAAGATTTAGTAATGCAAAACTGTTACATGGTCCTGATAGGAAATAAGAATGCACATAGTGAAGCTACAGCTTTAACTACAAAAAACTCACTTTTATTAATGCTCTGTTTCAACTAGAACTCTGTAAGTGCTTTCAGGTTTTAATCCATGAGATGTTCTGGCTTCTCCTTTTATAACTATCTGTTTAACTCTGACACCATCCCTACTCCCACTGATCTTGTCAAGGCTGCTCCTTGGAAAGCACATGCCCATGTTGGAGAGACTGTGCACTGTGCTCTCCACTTTTTCACAGCTATTGGTACTTAGGGCTTGTTTGTTTGTTTGTTGGTTGGTTGGTTTTCAAGCTTTTAGGTTAATTTTAAATAAAATAATATTATATTTCCCCAGTGCTATTGTGAGTCTGTGTTAGTAATCTGTATCACACACAACTCAAAGAATGAGGCGAAAATATGAACTAGGCATAGACCATGTTCATAGCACTTGGAAAGGACAGAAGAAGATGGATTATGAAGAGGTTGTTGGAGCTAAGTGAATAACTCACAGTGAATAATTAATTTGACAAACTTAGCCTCTTTGTGCGTACAGACCAGATAACAGTCTCTTTCATTCACTTATTATTCAGATTTATTCAGTAAGAATCTTTTGAATAGGGCACAGTAGCTAAGGCATCTCATCATGGACTCAAAAGCATGAATTAAAATCTCTCCCTGGATTCATATTTCATTGAACTACTCTGAAAAGTGGGTCCTCCCCATCAGGGACAAGCAGGTAGCCAGAAGAATTGTTGTGGTGTGGGCCAAAAGCCCATCCATTCCAGACCATGGAATGCCCCACTTGTCTCCAAGCAGTCCATGTGAGGGTAGTGGGAAAAAACCCTAACAAGAGAATTGCTGCTCAGGATGAGGCTGGCTTGAATGGAGGATCACAGTTCACCCTGGATGTTTTAGAGTGGAAGAACATGGTGGAAGCTGATGGAAGAACATGGGTTTTTTTCCAAGTTTTTTTTAAGTTTTTAATGTATCAACAGGCCTGAAGGATGAAGTCCAGTTCACATGTGCTACCTCAGACATTTTTTGCTGCACATATTTTCTGCACACACCTACAGCATGCAGGACTCGTTAATTGGGATGCTGCTTTGGAGGAAAATGTACTCTTGAGTTGAGACTCCTTACATTTAATGGAAAGTGAGAAATACTGGGAATCACCAGCTAAACCCATATATTTTTGGTGGCTGACAATGAAAAATGTAATTGATACTGACTAGAAGTTTTTCAGTTGTATTCATGGGACCAAAATAAAGGTTTTCTGCCCCAAAGACCTTATAAACAGAGAGAACTACATGGAAAAAAGTGAAATATATGAAACCATTATGTAGCAGGAATTGTGCCAGGCTAGCTTTAATTAATTAGGCTTTTATTTTTATCCACTTGCATAAGAAGCCTCTACACACAATTTTTTTTTTTATTCTGTTTGGTGTAATTCATATATTGCATGTTATATCTAACAATGGTAATTACTGTAGATTTTGTTTTCTACTCAGATGTAACAATGCTTTGATGAACTGCTTTCCACTTTAATTGCATTAATTTAAACACATGTATCTGATAAAATATTTACTGACAACTTATCTGGCAAGGATACACACGGTTCAATAAGCACAAATCACACTGTACTTTGTACATATTTTATAACATTAATTTGTTGGTCAATGTATAACAGCTTAACACTAGAACCATTTCATCACACATTCTATTAGTTCATCAACAAACATTCATATTTTCTAAATGGTAAGCTGTAAAAAGAAAGAATAATCCTCACCATCTCTATTAGCATGTGACTGATAAAAATAAAATTAACGTTAATTAAAATGTATTGATATCACAAAGCAATCATGATTTTGAACTTGCACATGAAAAAGAAACTAGTTTTCTGCAAAAATTTAGAAAGCACTTTCTTCATGCTATCAGAGATACCCCAAATAAATTAATTCAGGAGAAGCCCAGAGTCATCAATTGTTTTGATGAAAAAGAAAGATAAAAGCAATAATTAAGGTTTTTTTTCAGGCTTCTAGGCTTTAATTTGTGTAATTTTATGTCATTTCAATGACAAACTCAATGATTTTGAGGATTTTAAGTAGCAACATTAGATAGTCCCATTTAGGTCATCACTAGACAGCTCCTGTCTGCTCTGGACACTGACCATCCTTTAAGCCTTGTCTCCTCCAAGTGCATACTAGAATTAAATCCAAACTGAAGCTTTAGAATCAAGGATTTGAAGAACATTTCACTGGATTCTGGATCAAGGCTGGTGTTTCTGCTCTTCTGCCTGATAACCTGAGCCTTATGGCAAGCAGGAGCTTGTCCACACTGCAGCACAACATTGGGATATTGCAACAACCACAGGGCCAGATTTGGTGTTAAGAGTGAATCCCACCCAAGGCTCGCTCACAAGTAACTTGGGACTTTGGTTTCTGTCACAGCCACAATTGCATTGCTCTCAGCACACAAACTATTTCTGTTAGTTCGAGTTTCTTCCTTAGACATCTCACTGCAACTTTTTTCTTCAGTGACAATTAAAGGGAGCTTAGAGGAAATATTTTCCTTCACTTAACAGGAGATTATTTTAAGAACTGACCAAAGCAATGTATCTTTGACAAACTATGGGTGCCATAATTTACACAGAAAGAGACCACCTGCAAGACATATGATATGCAAGCATAGAGATGGCTTACCCAAATCCTCCTCAACTTTGGCATATTGGTTTGTTTACTTCAGAAGACAAATTTACCTTTGATAAATATTTTCTCTTCTTGAACAGTTTTTCCACAATGTTTTTGTACTCTACACATATTTTTGTGATTTTTTTAATGGAAAAAAAAATTATTAAAGTGTTTTCATATATATTCATTGGGCAGGAGAAGTGTAGCTACAAATGCCTTTTAGTGGCTGATTTGAAGACTCAAATCCACTCTCAGCAGGTTGAATGACTCCTACACATATGCAATACATGGTCCAGGGAATATTTTACTTTAACTTATGCAACATAGAGGAAATCAGAATGAGGCAAAATCTACATGCTCAGCTTTTGCCTTGCCTTCTTTCCACACTGTCACCTGCTGGAAAAAAATGTTTTTATACTGAACTGTAACATTTGTCATCCCTTTGCAACATTCCGGTTTGTACAAGAAGAGGGATCAAATAATGAGAGGTACACCAAGTCCTGATGCAGTCATTTGGAGGTCTTGGAATTTCATTAAAAGTCATCCTGTTCTAAGATTGGGGTTTGGGTTACATGTTATTTTCCCTTTCATAAATTTACATTAATTTTTCCTCTTTTAAAATCCTTAAATCCTTTATTTTACTTCATATGGTCTGTTGCTGAACACTGCTGGCCCCTTTCTAATCCAGTAGATTCTTCCCTTCCTTGGAGTATTTGCAGGGGACTGCCTGCCACAGCACCTGTTTTACAAAGAAAGAAAATATCCACTGCTGATTTGTTCCTCTCAATAGCCAGCCCAGATATCTATGTGATTTCTTCCTTAATGTAGAGATTAGTCCATTCATACTGGGTGCTCTTTTTCAGCAGGTAATGGCAGTCCTAGTAAAAATGGGTCATGATTTGTAGTGGATTCTGTGGCAACACAACTAGATCCTGACTCTCAATTTGCCTTGTGATTTCTGTTCATTACAGATGAATAAATGTCCACAGCATGAAAACAACAATGAAATGGTCTGACTAAAATTCTGACATTTAGCCAAATTCTTGATATTCCTTAATGCACTCACTGATGTCTATTCTTATCCTGAATAGCACTTGACTTTACAATCTGGTAGCAGTTGTTGAGGCCATTCCCATTCTAGCCTACAGCTCCATTCCGTGTCTTCCCTCCTAAAAACCATCAATTTTTTCAGGCATTCCCTACATCTCTCTCTTCAATTAGATAGCTTTTCTTTTGCCCTTGGTCCACACTTTTCCAAATGTGCAGCGCACAGAATCACACACACTACCTGAGGACTTAGCAGTGCTGAGTAGGGCAGAAGGACTGCTTTCTGAGCCCAGTAGATGGTACTCCTGTTTAGATAGTTCAATACAGTATTTGCTAGTTTTGCAGCAGAGTGATGTTGCTGACAAACACAGGCTGATTGAGCCAAAATACTGCAAACACAACCCCAGAAAAGGATCCTACAGTAGGCAACAGAGATGACCTAGACAAGCTCATTGATATTCGTCATATTTTTCCCCTGTATGATGAACACATATTCATTCATATATATGAACTGTAACTATATTCAGTATTAGATCTAATCTTGTTCATATTAAAGTTTTGCATTTTGCATTAAACCCTTATTGGCTTCAACATCAATGGGAATGGGTTTGTCATTTCTGTTGATTATATAGAGGCACTCAGTTACACTTTTCTTTTTATGGTCTATTTGCAATGAACCATAGATGCATTCATAAAAGATAAGAAGACATCAGACTCAGTACTTTCAATGCCAAAAATATAAGTTGATGCTCTTTCAACTAAGCAGAATGCTGTCAATAGAAATTAGCAGTGTAAAAAAAATGCTGTGCACCACAGGGAGATGCAATCAAAGCTTTCACAGAAAGACCAAGTGTTCTTGGAACACTTTGTATTTTACATACCCTTAAAACTTAAGCAAGTTAACTCAAAGTTCCTTTTATGAATTTGTAAATATTATCTCACTGCTGTATACATGCTCCAAAGCATTTCCCTTTCTACTAGGATGTTTAGCTCTTCTTTCCAGCAGGCTAGATTAAGCTTCAATGCAATCTGAATCTTTGTGATTAAAAGGCTGATTTATCATTTTCTAAAAAGAATAATCATGCTGTCATAGGGGGACAGTGGGTTGATTTGGAATACCTGTCAACCACAAAGCAAATCCTTGCAAACACTTAAAATAATTGGAAAAATTGCAAACCTATTTTTACAAATTTCTTAGCATTTTGTCTTTACACTAATACAACAATGATTTTTGGCCTTAGTAGCTTTCCCCAGCACAGGCAAACAAGCTTTGAATTATTGTTCTGCTGCAATGTAACAATTCCATTGCTCTGACCCTTGGTGTCTTGCAAAATACAATAGAACAATAATTGTCAATCCTTCCTATACAATGTGCTAGATTTGACAGAGGTCAGCATTAGCTACAAGACCTTTGGCTGATGCTCAAAGAGGTAATATCTCTTCTCTAGTTCAGTTGATAAAATGTTAAATAGAATCAATTTTTGCCATGCTTTTGTGGAGACAGAGATAAAAACAGTTTTTACACTGTAACATTTTTTAATAGACAGAAAATAGATGACAGTATAGCTCAAAGTGCTTTGGTAAATATACTATTTAAATGTCAAAAGTTTTTATTCTTCTAAAGAGAAATGCCATAATTCTTCCTTCCAATTTGCAGTGTGATGAATCTAAGAAGGCTTTGCTGTGTGCAGAAAATAGAGGATTTTGTTGCAGATCTTACATGAGTAATACATGAAGGAAAAGACTGATTCATAGACATTTTATGTCAGCATGTGATTTGTACAAAGCAAGGATATAATCTGACATGGAAATAAAATGTGTGGTAGATTCTCTTCTTTGGCACCATGGAGAAGCTGGTGGCAAGGTCAGCAGCTCCTCAAGTTGTAAGCAGTTGTTAGTTAAAATTTTGCTTCGGTCCTAGAGCCCGAGTCTTTTGTCTGTCATCTCTGAGCGTTTTGATCAAAAAAGCTTAAGAGAAAGAGACATTTATGGCACATGGCAGTACTCCATATCTGAGGGGGAAATCAGACTTCCAGACCAGAAAGAAGAACTGGCATATGAAAAGAAAGGAAATATTTCCCATAATTCAATTTAATAACATTATTCCTTTTGGTATATTTCTAGACTGTGCACATAAAACTGTCTAATGTTGAAATAAACAGCAACAAAAAAAATCTCCTTGTGATTACTTTAAGTGTACTCCCTAGTCTTTATGCATACAAAACATGGAGCACACAAATCTTTTCTTCCCACTTCTGTTGCTTGATGCTGAATACACTATTTTGAATATGCTGTCAGCTCAGGTTCATAAAGATTGGGGCAAAAAAAGCACCATTTTTCGATCAAGAAGCCATCTGTTAGAAAACAGCTATTTCATAAGACCATAATTTGACACTTCAGCATCTACTGTGATCCCCATGAAAAATATAAAACCAGAATGTGCTTGAATTACAGGAATCCCAGCCTTTGCAAGATTTTCCTGCAGTGCATTTGAGAATTTTCTCTGTGCTGGGATGCTGCTGGTCCCAAGAGTTCACTGTTACACAGTAAAGGCATGCACTTCTTCAGGGCAGCAAATGTGAGAACAAGGGAAACAAGGTGGAAAACAACCACTTGGAAGACCTTTCATCTTTTGAGAAGCATTTGTATTATGCTTATTCACACAGAAACTATGCTGCCATACTGGTGACATTGCACATACTAGTGGAGTCAAGCACTACCTGTGCTGAGCCTGTGTGGCAGGATTTAGGCATCTCTTCAGATCTGTTTGCTTTCCCCATCTCACCCCATGCCTGTCCCTGCCTGTCCTCATCCCCATTCTGATCCCTCTCTTTGCCCCTACTTCCTTCATCTTTGTTTTCTGTAAACCCAACAGTGATTGAGGCTCTGTCTGCTGATACAGAAGTAGTTCTACAGCAAGATAACAAAGGAGATAATAATCTAACTGCAACATGTGATGGCTAACTGCAACATGTGATGGCGACAAAAGGGCGTTGCAATACTTACTGAAAAATGCTTGCTGAAGTTCAGATGTCTGTGTCCTTCATTTCCTCCCTTGCCCAAAGTTGAACTCACCTAACTCTACCTTGCAACAAACCTCCCATGCTGTCAGTGATGTGCTTGGTTTTAAAGCTGGGACAGTTAAAACACTTTAATTATGAGGTTGTCCACTCTTAGACTTGGTCAGGTGGTCCCTGGATGTGAATTTTAAAAATTATTGTGAAACATGTTAGCAATTTTGAATAGTAATTATGTTGTCCAGAAATTAAATGCTGACCTACAACTCATGAGATAGAAGGGCAGCAGAAGACTGGCCTCCACAATTCCTAAGGAATTTGTGTTTCGGAGATTCCTGATTCAAACAGGAACAATCACCAGTACATTTTTCACAAGTGAGTTGAGGTGCAAACAGAGTCATCCCTAAGCAATTTTATTTCACTTGATACACAAAAGGAGAAGCAAGGTATACTTCAGCAGAAGCACATAAGAGGCGGCCAGGATTGGTAAGTAAGGGAGAAACCAGTGAGAAAGGCAAGTAAGGGGAAAACTAGCCGAAAATCTGAATGTCCCTGGAGAAAAAAAGCCTACCTCTTGACCGTTGGTTAAATATGTTGTGTGGAAAGATGTAACAATGAGCATGAACATTTATTTTCTGACAGTGCAGGAGAGAGGCTTATGGAGCAAAGCGATCTGTAATCAGTCCTTTTTTACTCCTTCCTACATTTCCAAAAGATTAGCCCAATGCTAAACCAGCTATCTATCCTGCCTCTAAAAGAGGCACCTGGCAATTACAGCTCTGCAAAGGTACAGGGTTGCCTTTGTGGCTGTGTGAAAGACGCAAAATACCCACTTTCATCTTTGCATCTAAGTGCATTTGTACTACACACGTACACGGGATTTTTCTACAAAGACAGGAAGGCAAGGTCTGTTTTTTCATCATACATTTAAAAGTGAACTCTCACTGCAGGCATGGGGCAAACAACTTGCTCTTGGCTTCACACATTTACTTCTCAAGAACCCAAGTGCACTGAGCAAATATGCACATTTTATTACTAATACTACTAGAGAGTGTACACTGATGGTTGTACACACATTTGTCCATTTACCAGCACTACTGCTGGAAGGTAGGGAGAAGAAACATGGAAGCAAAAAAAAGTCTATTACCAGGAAAGGTAAAAATTTAGTGACACAATTTAGTAAACTGTATGAAGCATGGCATTCGATGCTCAGGAAAACCCCAAATATTCAGGTCCTTATCTAAAGTATGTCCAAACTATCTGCACTTCTTGAGTCTGCAAAGCTGAACTGGAAATTGGACAAGACAGGCTTTTCTGGTATTGCCTGTTTCTGGCTTGAGCAGATAGCAGATGATAGCATCTCTCTTTACACACTTCTGCAGAGCAGCAGCAGTGCAGGGCTAACCAGGAAGCACAGTGATATGAAGGAGAGATAAGAAAGCCCAGGATTAACTATGGCAGGCCCTTGATTTTGTTCCCAGTGGAGGTCACGTCCCATGTGCCCCTTTGTGTGAAGAGTGCTGCCAGTCTGAGCTCCCAAAATGTCTCCTTCCCACCCAGTGGTGAGGCGTCCTAGGCTGCTGTGTGTCTTTCTCAGTGCTGCCTCTGCAGAAGATGGGCAATCCATTTGTGTCCTCAAAGGTTTCTCCTACATAACTAAGGGAAACAATAGAAAAATAAAAGCAGGGTATTCCACAGACACTAAATCCACCATCACTTGCAAGCTTAACCCCTGCTGCACCTTCCTGTGTCAGGAAGTGTGGTCACCTGTCAAAACTGACATTTTTGCAGCATTTTGCTCACTATTTGAGGATATAAACCCCACTGTGGACTCCATAGAATTTGGAAAATACACCCACCCTGATTCACTTGGAAGCTGTCTGGCCTAAATAAACCAGAAGAAAAAAAGACAGGGTTTGTTCACTCTATCAGGGAAAAAAAAAATCAAGAGCTTAAATTTTTTTGCCTTGAATTATTTTCATTTGTAGGTAGGTTCATTTACAAGAACCAAGCTGACTCTATATAACAATGAAACCAAGCAGCTATACTGAGTGATTAAAAACAAGGTTACAGAAAAAATACTAAATACCGATCTACATTTGCAGTGTATTAATAAATACCAAGTGTTGTGTTTAGTATAGCTTTAATTTCAACCATAAAAATGTACATTTCAGGGCTAAGGTGAAGAAAAAACATAAATAAAATTGCCAGGTATTATGAAGAGGGGGGAAGGGATGTATGGAGTGTTCATAAATAGCTGAAAGTATTGATCAGTGATGGTGAAATACCAGTGAACTGTGCAGAGCACTTTGAGTTACCTCCTTGTCTTTGATTAGGTTCAAATGTTAAACTTAATCTGTAAACCTTTAAATGGGATTCTGAGCCAAGAGTCTCAAAGACCTGAGGTTTCAGAAAACAACTGCTGATTTGATCCAAATGTCAGAACAAAATGCAGAGAAGGACTTCATATTGGACTTGGAAATGAAATTAAAAATCAATGAACACTTTTTAGACATTCTTCTCCCCTTGAATATTAATAAGCAGGTAAGAGGAACAGTAGCATGTGGAGAACTGTCTGTATTAAGACTCTATGTGTTTAAAAGCTTTCTTCCAAATTCAAAAAAAATGTCATATAAGTATTTTTAACATAAAAATAAGAAAATTAGAGGATTTTCAACTTTCTATGTACTATTTTTTGTTTCCTGAACGAGAAGGCTTTTTGCTTCTGTGTTTCTTTGAGGCAAAAGCATGGGTTTTCTTAAAAGAAAGCAGAGAAGTTTCACCGCATTTCTTACAGGACACTCTCCACTCTTCCGCGTGGCTCCAAGGACAGCCTTGTTTTAACGACAGCCTTCCTCATTCTCAAGTAAATTGAATTTTCACTGTTTTCTTGGTCCACTTGGGAGGTGGGCACTGACACTCCGGATCAGCTGCTGGCGGCGAGGGCTGCATTGTAATGCGGAACAAATGAGGGCTGGATACGTGCCCTCCTCGCATTCAGCCGCCACTGCTGCCACTTACAATTACAAAGGACAAGAGCAGGAGACACTCCAGCAGCGGGGAAGCATGACCTGCGAGCCGCAGCTCATTTTGCACTGCACTTATTCAATACAGCGCTGCCCTATAATTTCCTATAGCGTTGTTATCTGCTCGCCGCTTACACACTCACACCTTCATTATGTCCGCGGCTGCCGGCGCCGGCTGCTTGTCACATCTATTGATTGCACTCGGGCTGCAATTTGCATGGATCACTCGCGACTGCCCTCAGCCAGACCGACACCGCGCCTGGGACCGACACCGCAGGGACCGATATCCCGGCCACGGACCGATATCCCTGCCAGGGACCGAGACCTCAAATAGGGACCGGTACCTCAAACAGGGGTGATCCCACCCGTAGGGATCGGTGTTCCTTGCAGAGCCCGCTGCTCCTGTCGAGGCTGGTACCCCTGCTGAAGTGTGACACTCTTGCGGTGACTGACATTCCTGCTGGCACCGATGCTCCTGAGAGGCACTGATGCCCCTTACAGGCATTGATGCTTCTTAGAGGCATTGGTACCACTGCCAGGGGGTCTGCCAGGACTCTGCCAGGGGACGATGTCCCTTTCGAGGGGGCAGTAGCCAGCAGGGTCTTGCTGAGGGCTCTGGGCAGCTGCAGCCAGCAGCTGGCAGCCCCAGGCAAGGATCTCGACACCCCCATGGGAAACCCGATGCATGAGCATCTGAGAGAGACTGTCCTGACTCTGCAACAAGCACAATGCTTGGGTTCGAGTCACTGTGATTGCCTCATGGACAGCCACAAGGAACTGGACACCCAAATCCCTCTGCCAACCGTTTGGCATTGATTTCCACAATTATTGGGCAGGTGTTTGAGCACAGAGGCTTGAGGAAAGACTGAGATAGAGGAAACAAAAAGGAAAATTGCATTAGATGAATTTCAGTGTTGTCTGTACTGCACTAGGTTTTCTATTTCCCTGCCATAATGAATGCGACTATCAGAGGGTGCAAGTATGTCTGTGAGTCTGAGGGTGCCTCCTGCAAATGCAAGCTGGTATGTCAGCACTCACAGCTGGCACATGCAAGGAAGAGAACATCCCGCCGCTGGGGAGTTGTGAACTTGACCTGAAATTGGGATGCTGTGCTCTGACCAGGTCTGTAGATGTGCGAACCCGACTGAGATGTCAGCCTTTTGCTGGGGCTAATGAGATACAATACTTAATCCCATTTGTGTTTAAGTCAGTAGGACAGGTCTGATGTCTTCAGCTGGAGGCAGGACTGGATCTGATATCAGAAGTAGCTGAAGATCTCTGTCTAAAAACTGTTTAAGTAGTTGCACAAGCAGAAGACAACAAGGTGATCAGATGGGGCTAAGAAAAGCACTAATTGTGTTTCAGGAAGAATATAAATAGACTCTTAAAAGGTTTGGTGAATCATTTGCCCTTTCTCTTCTGCACCTTTGTGTTTCACGGAGAGGTTTTGTGAGATTTTGGCTGCAGAAGGAAGGAGTCCAAGCTACCTGAATGATGGTAGCTCAGCGGGATAACAAAATCCTCACATTACTGCAGAGCAGGCAACTACGCAAACCTTTTCAAATCCTCTCCACAAGTAAAGTGCAGATAAAAGCAGGCAGCAAAATGTTTCTGAAATTATCTGTGATGGAGTAAAATCATGCATCATTTCATGAGGGATGCTGAATCAATGCTTATTACTTACAAGTAAGGTGTTTAAATCTTTCAATGGGTATGTGAAGAAAAGAAAGGGAAGGGAGTGGCTGAGATGAGCACAGTAAATTGTACCACGAATTTAAAATAAATCCATCCAAATTATTCTTATTTTAAATTGTAACATATATATTCCTGATCATTCTCTATCCTTTCCTTTCAGTTTATGACATTGTTTAATGTATGATCCATTTGCTTCATTTTGTCTTCTTCTTTTCTCATGCTGTCACACACAGCATTTTAAAGAAACTACACCAGTGCATATGAAAGTCAAAGCTTGCAGGAAAACAATCTAATCTCACTAAAATATTTGTAAATGAGAATTTTGGCTATGTTTTCTGGGTGAGAAAAATCAAGTATCCATTCCTAAAGAACAAGAATTAGCAGAGCTATTTTTGAGAATTAGTTCTGAAAAAAGGCAATCATACCTCAGCCTGGTGTTAATGATTTCCAAGTTCCATCACTAATAAATAACAACTCTCAGTTCAGAAATTTTCAGTATCTATGGTAATGCAAAGCATTATATTTTTATTTATTATTGCATCAAGATAGATGATCCTAAATTACAGCTTCCTACACACAGCTGAGTCTGGAGTTGTTGTTATGGTTGGATTTTTTGGTGAAGTACTGTACTTCTATTCCCAGTCGGAAGGTCATGAGAATCATAATACACCCAGACATTTACCTTTCACCATTCCTGCAGTGAAGAACACAGTGTCACTTTAAAAATTTACAGCTGAGGTCAAGGCCACAGGAATCAAACAAGCCCACACAGGCAGGGGTTGGTGAGGAGAGGTCATCCATGTGTCAACACGACCACAAAGTGCAGGTGGCACAGGCAGGGCAAGCTGCTCACCTCTGCTTTGAGACCCCACACAGACAATGCTGCACATGGTGGCCTGAATTTTGATAGTCACTAATATTTGTATTTTTAAAAGGAATCTGAAAATAGCTAACTTGTGACATGATTGGAAAATGTGCTGTAGTGTGTGTGGGCTTCTCTGACAACAGCAGAGTTCAGTCTGATACAAATGAGGGCACCATTTCCATCTTTCTGCATGGGCAGAGTCACTTCCACAGATGAAGAGAGAAAAAGGAAGAATCCTGCTAACACTTCCTGAAGACTGGATGGGCCATGTTTTCTATCCAAATTGTCCTCTGAGCTCAAGGAAACTACACTCCCAGCCTTCCACCTCAGTATGATTAAGGAGGCATCCTGTATAACAAACACCACTCTAAATTATGACTTTTCAATATTTTTAGTTATTTCCCAGAACTTTTTATGTGACTTGTTTAAATCCAAGAACAATGGTGAAGATAAAAGAGCAAGAAAGCTTTCTTGTGCTATTTCAGTATTTGCTGAACTAATAATTCAGTGTCATATATGATGATGTAGTAAGTCAGCAAACGTGAAATATCTCTAGGGAGCTCTTTGTTCTGCTATTTTTTTCCTATCCAGTGCTTCTGGTTGTCAACAGAAAAACATAAAATAAATTTTCAGATTCTAAATAAGGCATCTTACATATGTTTCTAATACTTCTTTCTGGGAAAAAAAAAAAAAAGAAACAGTAAAGCACTGATGTATAATTTTCTTTAACCATTTCCCCTTTGATAAGATATAATGGGAATTGAGCATTTGAAAAGGATGTTTATTAAACTGATTCTATAAATGGAAATGTATATTTTAAGCCTTAGGATTCAGGAGAATACTTTGTATTTTTTATTGGTGTCATTTCAGTCTTACTCTCCTTTGTCCTCGATAAAAAAATCGAGGGAGAAAAAAGTCACAGCCATAAAATTTCACCTACTTTTTAAGGGAAGGTCTACTTTTCCCAGTTTTGGCTAGTTTTAGGATTCAGAGAAACAGCGAAAAACCCCACGTTGCCATAGCTTCACTCAGTGAAGCTATCCAATTAGCTTGTGTTTAAAAAAGAAAGCAGTTTCCAAAATAAAGTTGATGCTACCGTCTGAAGGCCTGTCTATCTCCAGTTGTGTGCCAAGGAGTGCAGCGTGACAAGACTCTTCACTTAGGTCTTCAACTGAGTCAAATATAAAGACTAAGTGGGAACAATCCAGGCTTAGGTCTCCAATCTTATGGTTAAATGACAGATTTAAAACTGTATTCCCACTGCATCTTTCCCTTGGCAGAGTTCACATCTGCAAATTTTATTTCAAAATTGTCCAGCAGTAAAGAGAAGTTCATTATTTTAAAATAGCTCTTGTCAGTTTGGCTAAGGTTTTATTTGATACAGCACTTGTGTTTTAAGGCTTCAGTGGCTGCCTGTCATTGTCATCCTGTAAAACTGATCTTCACTGGTATGATACACAGAAATTAATGCCTGAATGTAGATTCAGTGAGCAAAACTAAGGGAAGAAGGATTTGGACAGGGGGCAGAGACCAATCTGAAGGGCTCCACAGCTCCTACTAATTAACATGGTAAGTGCACAGTCACCAAGTCACTCTGGAGGAAATTAAGTACAATGACTTTATCTATTTCTTATCTAAAGAAAGGGTTCAGGATTCACCACTGAGATGGACATATTGGGCTTTAACAGTTTTACCCAAGATCTTAAAATAACGTCTTTGACTTGCATCTGTATGTTAGGCTTGAAACTTTTGGTCATATGAATCATCCAAAGATATCAGGTGGTTCTTTGGGACTTCGAGGGTAAGGGAGACACATAGGCTAATTACTGTTCTCTCTATTTCTTGATACCCCTGCTTCTCCTGAGGCATGCTTTGAATCTATCATCTGTCTTTGCTGCTGCTCAAGTTTTCCTGAGCTGTGGACATCATTCCCCTCCAGGAACTCAGTTGTTGTAGATGACCTACATGCAAGCACCTTTAGGTATCTCTCTTTTCTGCAGATAGAGGCTTCAGCACTGCTACTTTCCTGATGCCTATCTGAGGACAAGGAAGGAAAAACAGTTGTAGCGCAGGAGAAAAAAATTACGGGGAAATTTATGTGGGAGGTAGAGGATAAAACTGTAATAGTATTGATTGCATTGCATTCTATCTTTTCCTCTCTCATGATAATTGAAGGAATTTATTTTTTAATTCAGTAACTGCTATTGTTTTTTTCAGTGGTGCTGGTGGGTATTTATTTAGCTCTGTGATAGCAATCATAGCTCCATGATGCTTCCTTATCCACATTATAATATCATCTAGACATCCCAAGCAAGAGTTGAGGGTCCATATTTGAGCTGCATCCAGACACAAGACAAAGACGATATTTACCTCAATAGTTCACTGACAACTAATGAAACAAAACTTCTGGGAAGCAATATGGCTTGCTGTCATCTTGACCAACATAAGTACTTTGGTCAGGCCTTTCAGTATGAGTTAAGACTTGACATCAGACCAACAGCATCTAGACCCTGTACTTGCTCCATAGGATAGTCTGGTAGAGTAGGAAAGTCTACACAAGCAGTCATGAAGGGATGCCCATCTGCATTTACCAGTTACACATTAGAATTTAGAACCATCTTACAGATGGTTCTAAATGAAAAAGGACCAAGCAGCTGCTGGGTGTGACCACCAGGAGAAACCAGAGTCAGAACTTAGAGCTAGATTTAAATCACTCTACATCAATTAGCCATCATATAGGAAATAAAATGCAAAAAAAAAAAATTTTTTTTAAATATGAGGCAGCCTTCATGTTATTTGCTTTTCTCTACCTGCAGTATGTATTCTCTGTGACTCCTGAATGGCCACACTGCACACAGCAAACAACCTTCCCCAGGAAAACCATTGCATCAGATGGTTTATGAGAGGGATATACAAGAACAAACAATAATTTTTATGAACTTCTCTATAGAATTTATAAGTTAGTTTTTTCCAAAAAAATATTTTCTTCACTTTCTCAATGACCTTACTCTGATGTCTGTCTAGGGTGCTCAGCAGAGGCTGTAGGGCCTTACAAATCTCAGAAATTTGTAGCTGACTGTTGCTACTGCTGGCCAGCTGTTGGAAAACATATGCCTCTACAGCAGCCTTCTTGTATTTCCCTACACTTTTCTGCATTTACATTCTGAACTGTTGTGTTCAGCTTTGCAGTGATTATATATCACATAAATCTCAATGCCTTTTGAAAAGTATGTTTAAAAATAAGTTGACAGAAAATTGCAGTGAAACTCTTTTTTTTTAAGTGATTGGATATCACAGAAACTTGATGAATCTGGTAGGGGATTAACCTGTTAGCCAGAGGTAAATGCAATTCAATAGACTTTTCCTTTACTGGCTATTATTACACCTTATCCTCAGCCACTGTCCCTAACAAGGTCAGTGATTGCTGCTGGAGGTCTTCAGGAAAAGGCTGTAACACTAAACATACGTCAGCCTGCAAATGTAAACTTTAGTCAAATTATACTTCCATAATAACTTCTTTAAACTGTAGCACACTACATTACAGAAATAATAGCAATAACTATGCTGTAGCATTTTTCAGTACTGCCTTAATTCTCTACAAGGCAGCTACCACAAGATTACTCTATAAAACATTTTTAGAGTCCCAGAGAAGTTGGTTAAGGTTTCTCATGACATAGGCTTGCAGCATTCATTTTAGAAGATGGTAGCCTTTCATCAAAAATTCTGCAAGTCTTTGTAATCCACATGGCTGTTATGGGGAGAATTTATTCATCATTTAATTTTTGGAAGTTTTCCAAACTGAAAAGATTAGGGTGAAACGTATATTGTGTGCAAGCAGCCCATGGTCATTTCAGCTTTCCTTAATCCCCTGACATAAGTATTTGCATCTGTATTTTACTGATGAAAAAGCTGTCAGCACAGAGAAATGAACTGTTTTGGGCAATTCTCTTCTCAGGTGCACAATTTCCCAGCCTGAGGCAACTGCATGATGAGGGTGATGCTGTGATTCAACCTCTTGGGAATTCCTTGCAGCCAAGGCATTGAGTGGGCTGGGGACCCACCAGTGACACTGCATCCCTGCCCCACCAAGGGCTGATGAGGTGTCCCTGTCCTCTGTCCCAGGGTGTTCTGCACAGCCACACTGCAGCATAGGGGGCTTTCCCCCAGCAGCTTCTTTGTCTTAAAGGTTTTATTCAAAGGATGTAGAAGAGAAAAATGTATTTTCAGTATTTCAATATCAGAGAATTACTATTTCAAAAGAATAACAGTAATAAGGATTCCAATAAATTAATAATAATAAATTACTGGTAATAAAAAATTAATAATAATCTGTTATAACTTGATGCATTTCCAAGTGGTTGAAGAAAGTGGATTGGGATACTGGGCACAGAAAGAAAACTGTACAATGGGGGCCTTACAGAAGGCCTGTGAACAAGTTAATCTTATATGAACAAACTGTCTATGACCAGTCTGGGCTGGGATTAAAACATCTGATGACAGAATGAGGTTTCAGACATCTCTGCTTTTGGGACATTTTCATTCCACATTTTGGTTCAGTTTATTACAAACACAGGAAACAGTATTAAAATCAAAACTGTTTCTGGTGATGAGCTGTATCTCTACTCCCCTGAAAAGCCAGAGCTGCTGAATTATGTTCTAGTATGCCCATACAAACATCTTTCAGAAAGTTTTATCTCCAGTGACTGCTCTGGTTTGTGTGGCATATACAGGCTTACTAATTAAGATTTGCACTCTTTGGCATCTAGGTATTTTCCCCTTTAAAGAGACTATTGTCTAAGCAGCTTTGAAATGCTTACCTCATGCTCATCAGGGAGTTGGCACATTGCACTAAAGCCCCATAAGACTAGATATGGGGTCTTGGAGAAATGAGGGGGATAGGGGAAGCTTCTCCTGCGGGAGATCAAACTTGGCTGTGGGGCTTTCCCATAGCAGAGAACACAGAATCCCAGATCCCTTCAGTTCTGTTGCAGTTTAGTGAGGGTGCAAATCCTTTTAGCATTGCCTTAATCTACAGCTATGCAATACCACAGTGTTACCCAGCCTGGGATATTTCATGTGCAAGAATATGCAAAGCAGACAGGAGGACCTGTCTGCAGTGAGGTATTTTTCTGACAAACTTGATACACTGAATATGGATCCCTACCCTCATTGCTTCATCACCACGCTGTGATGTTTGGCCCCAAAGCTAAAGTGGTTTTTTGCTGCAAATAACCACACTGACAGCTCCTTGTAAGTAGGGCAAGAGTGGATTAGTGCAGGCATTTTGCAGCAGAAGGCTCTGGAGTCTCACCTGCACAGCCACACGATTGCATTCATGTCCTGCTTTAACGCCCTTGAGCATCTTTTATCTTCCAAATTCTAAAGGCTTTTTTTTTTTTTTTTCTCTACCTACACAGGCAGGAGGAAGCAAAATCAAAGAAAAATGGGATGGAGAGGAGGGGACAAAAATAGATGGTGGCTACTGCATCCCTGTCCCCTCTCAGGAGCCTACAGGGCATGTCTGCTCCCAAGCAGCAAATTGCAAACATTTCTACCATGGCCTGCTGCTTGCAGTATACATAGTTCCTTAGGAAAGGGACAGTGCAGCTGCAAACTGCAGAATAAGGCAACCAGATGGCCTCTTCTTCAAGGGTTTGTTCATATTCTGCAGAGTCTGGAACTTGCCTCTCCCACTTGCCGTGCTGCTCAGCAGGAGCCTTTTGCTCTGAGAGGTGCACCCCCTGCAAATACTGCAAACACTTGTGTGGGGCATTCCCTGAGACACTCAACATCATTTTACATATTTGCATTTCTGTATGTTCAATATAGTATTTAAATTGTTTCACCTGCATTTTTTGTATTATCATGTCACTGAAAATTAAGCTACTCTAAATTTTAAAAAACAGAGGGATAACAAAAGAAGTTGATCTCATATTTATTCTACTTCATCTAAATATGTTTGTACAGAAACAGTACTGCCCACTCATAATACACATGGACCTAGGATTCAGATTTGTAGAACTTTCTCAAAGATTTTTTCCCTGAAGTCCTTAGCTGAAATAAGTCCTTTTTCATCTGAAGTCCTTAGCTGAAATAAGGGTGGACTGCTTTTTCCCTTCATCCATTTATTTTTTTTTCCTTTTCTGTTGATTACTAACTCTACACTATATTGCTTAGGCATGGAAATTTAAATGGTAATGCATAATTAAGGTGTGCAACCTGCCATCCAGTTTCACACACTCTTTCCCTGTCATACTCTCATAGTCACCATCAGCCTCCCAGTTAATAAACTATTTGGACTGCCCTTCAACTCTCCTCTTTTGAGAGAACCTGAGTGAAGTGAATTGTCACAAATCCTGCAAAGCTTGGACTTCTTGCTTGGGTACCTCAAGCACTGAGAGAGACCTGTCTATCTCACAAAAGCAGGACAGAGGTTTTTGATGTACTGGCTGGAATCAGTGGGCTCATGAGAGGAGTCACAGCTCCCAGACAGCTCAGGGAAGAGGCATTTACATCAGGACATGCACCTTAAACCCTCCTACCTGGCTGACCCATCTAGGCCTGGATAGGTGACTGTGCATTGGTATGATGTGCATTTCTTCACAGGCTGTAAGTCAAGCTGTGTGAAGAAATGCCTTTAAAACAGTCTGAATTACTTCAGTTTGAAGATAAAGAACAATCCAAATTAGTTCAGTTTGAAGGTAATAATCGTAACCTCCACAGGTTGTTGGCCCATGGAGATGAAAAAATCCTAAGATGCTTTACTCAACAAAAAGGAGTAAACCATTAACAATTGTTACCAGGGCACTGAGGAACAGCCATAACTTCTGTGGGATGATAAAACTGTCAAGTGCATTTGGCTAATGGTAGACATAAGCCATAACTGAGAGAGATGGTGTTATTTTATGGTTTAGCTTTTTCCCACCTCATTGATACTGATTTTGTATTTCCTAGTTTGAGTTTATGTCACTTTACCAAAGTGCTTGAAAACATGTACATGTTTTTCTGAGCAGAGAGACAGACCCAGTGGAGTGGGACTGGTAATCTTGCATTCAAGTCAAAAAAGGCTGTTGAAACAGGGCACTTCACTGGGTGGAGAAGCCAACTCCTTCCACTGCAGGGAACAAGAGGAATAAGCACAGCACATTTAAGGAATCTTACTGACCTTATAGCTGGACAGTATAAAAAAATTACTGCCTTTCACACCTTCTTGAGGCCAAGGGGAAACCTTTCACCAGCATGACTTCAGCTGTCTTCATGCCTTCTCCAGTCCTGAAACCAGCCTAGGAGGGAGCTATACCACCAGTATAGATCTGTCATTGCTAATGTTGCCTTGCTGATACTTTCTTAGAACTGTGCCTAGAAATGAAAAGCAGTTCATGAATCTGTTAGCACTGAATAATAGTTTCTGAGAATTGGTGGCTTTTCATGTTGGCTTGGTAGCATGACTTCTCTAGGGATTGGCAATGCCAGTCTGTCTTCTTAACATGTTAGATGCCAGTAATTTTGAGAGTATGTTAACAAAATATTATCAGAAATAAAGCCTTCAGAAAATTGAATGAGCTGAGCTTGAAGCCACTCCTAAAAATGAATTAATGCCCCAGGATGCTCATTTTCCTTTTAATTGGATCTGGCTTCCTTTTTCGATCCATAATGGAGAGAACACAGATTGGTACTGAAATACAGAAGACACTTTTCTAAAGCTGGCTTCTAAACTAAGTGACTTAAATACCAGACTGATCAGAACTTCGATGTACAGTTGAACATGAAGCTGTGCTTTGCTGCAGCAGTTACTACTTCACATACAACAACAAGTTCTTGCCACATTAACAGATAAGAGTCAGCTGTGGTCAGAACAACAGAAATCAGAAGGAAAAGGGGAGAAAGGTTAAAGGCTGAAGCTGAAAATAAAAAATACTGGTTGCCTCTCTGTTTTCCTGCAGACAAGTTTTTATCCCTGAAATAGACAGAAGCACTTTAAAGAGATGTTTACTTAAGCTAGGTAGCAGTTTGGGTGATGAGTATATTGCAAAAAAACTCTGCCAGTAACCTGTAAAAACTAGGCAAGTAAAAACCTACTTTCATGCAGAGCTTCCTGAACTATATCTGACATTCAAGAAATGCAGGTCTGGATTCTCAGGCTCTCTTACTTCAGCTGTTGAGATGGGAGGGCAGTTTCCCCCTGAGCCACACAGCTGAAAGTGAGGGTACATAGGGCCTTCTTACCATATGCAACCTGCTTCATGGAGCACAGAGGGTCCAAGGGGTGACATCACCTTGGCACACCTGAGTCCATATCCTCATTTAAATGAGCACCTTTAGAGACTTTTATGGAAGTGGTTTTGTTTTTTTATTTGAAAATCTGTAACGTGTAGCTCTGCCTTATCCAAAAATTACAGAGGCCTATATACCAGCCAAACACAGAGGGTTTCTAATAGCTGGGAGGGTTGCAGTGGAAGTGGTTAGCAGCAGGAGCCAGGTAACCTACATTCCAACAAGAGGAAGTTTCAGATTTAAAGGAGTTCTGATAAACAAGGGTTTGCTGTGCTCCTTCAGCCAACTGCAAATGCAGTAGACACTAATGATGGCATTCATTATTTAACATAATTTTTCTTAATATTCTTCCATTTTCCAGTCACTACCTAGGTTTCCAGATACGTGTTTTTAAATGAGATAATACGTAAGGACAATAGAGCATAGAAGCAGCAGGTCTCTCGTAACTTAAAGCAGTATTGTATCTGTTGTGTACTCTGGCTTTTTGTAATGAACATGTAATGCTTTGTAGTCAAGCTTTTCAGAGGACTGCTGTTGTCATCTTTCCTCTCTGTAAAAGCCCCTCCGCTCCCGACACTTTAATTGCACAGTTGCCTAAATGAGGCACTGCAGTGTTAATGTGTGAGTCTGAGCGACAACACACTCCTCTTTTCACAGAGCTTTTGCCCTTGATCGTGAATGTAACAGAGCACGTACCTTAAAAATAACTGGAGATTCAAGGGGAATCGCTACACTTATCCTCTCCTCTTGCATAAGGTTTGTTGACACAGGGATCCTTCAACAGTAACTCATATTCTTTCACTGGGAATAATAAGCATCGCAATTAATGAACTAGTAAATAACTGCGTGGTTGGGGAGGACAGCAGAGGCATTTCTGTATATGTGGAAGCGGAGTGTTCAGTGTCCACATGGTCTAAAGCAGACAGAAAAAAAAAAAAAAAAAAGGCTTGAAATCCTCCCTGCAGCCTTCCTTCTTGCGAGCTGCCCCTCTGGCTTCTCCAAGACGAGGAGGCAGGATGTTTTTATTCCCTACGGGGCCATTCTCCCTGGCTTTCTCCCGGGAGCCGGGCACAGCCGGCAGCCCCGGGGGAGCGGAGTTTGGGGGCGAGGGCTGGCGGAGCTGATGTCAGCGCCGGGCGGCGGGAGCGATTGGGCTGCGAGAGACTTTGCAGCAGCAAATCCGCCCCCCTCGCCCCCCTCCCCCCCCACCCCCGCACCATCGTCTTCAAAGCGGCCGGTGCCCGGCAACTCGCAGAGGTGCAAAAAGTGGGCGCGGGGCCGGCAGAGCCGCGGCGGCGCCCCCGGGCATCGCCCCGGCCGGGCCCGGCACGTCGGGGCGGAGGCGCGACCCCTGCGCGGCGGCAGCGCCGAGCGGAGCCCGGGCACAGCCCCGGCACAGCCCCGCCGGCCCGACCCACCGCCCTATAAAAGCCGCCTCCAGAACGAGGAGAAACTCCGCGGGAAGAGAACACATTGGCGCGGTGCTGCTGGCTGAGGTACCGGCATGACATCCGTCCTGGGCAGCGGCAGGGCGTCGGGAGGGCCGAGCGGGCAGCTGAGATGCAAGTCAAAGAGAAGGAGGAGGAGGAGATCAAAGAGGAAAGGTAAGAGAGGTGCAATTTTCTTGTTGTTTTCTTTCCCCCCCCCCACCTCTGTCCGCCTGCTATCTGCACAGCATCGGCTGCTCGCAGATCTATTGTCAGCGCCCGGCGCTCGCCGGCACCAGCCCAGCGCTGCCCCGACGGCCGGGGCGGGCCGGGTGGTGCCTTCCTCGGGGCCAACCGGGACGGGAGCGGCCGCCGCTGGCCCCGCGGCCGGGCACGGCTCGCTGCCGTCCCTGCGTTGTGCCGGCCGGAGGCTGAACCCACGGAGGTCCGGAGCAGCGCGGTGCAGCGGGGCCGTCCCGGGGCTCCGGCAGCCCCGGCCTGCCCCGCCCGAGCGCGGCGCCCTCCGCCTCCCGCCGCGGCCCGGAGCCCGCCCGAGCCCGCGGGCAGCAGGTGCCGCTGCCCGGGCGGAGCGCGGCGCGGAGCCCCCCGGGGCTGTCGCGCCCTCCAAACTACCGCTTCCCTCCTTTTCTAAACGAGGTCCGCCAAGTTTTTCTGTCTCGGTGCTGTTCCCCGTCCGTAAGCGAGCCCTGGTTAGGAAGGCGCTAATTGCCGTAAGCAGGAAAAGTGAAGCTACAGGATGTCATTGCGAACAGGGAATATGCCCTAGATAACAGCTCTTCGCCAGGCTGTCTTGCTTTCCCCTGTAGAGGGGATGATACGCTACCGCCTGTTTTGATGTTTTGCCTGAAAAAGACAAAGTTAACCGGCTGTGAGCGCTTTAAAGTAAAATAAACTGATACGAGGAGCAAAGTGCCAGGGATGCCCAGCTGCAAGGCATTCAGCTGCAGATATGAGAAGTCCGAGTGTTTATCCAAGCAGTAAATATAATCTAACATGTAATTATGATCTCTATGTGGTACTCACACAAGTTTTACTCAGCTAGCACTCAAGATGATGCTCTGGATACGCTGTTTCTCCTTAAGATTCGAGTAAAACCTAATTTATAGGTGCCATTAGCTAAGTGTCTCTTAATGATTGATTATGTTAAAGTCAGTAAGTGCGATATTTGATAACTTTTTAGAAGGGTGTCAAAGGAGCTTTTGTATAGTAGCTGGTAAGAACGGGCCAAATGTTAAATGCAAGGCTGTGTCATTTAATTGTCATTTGTCATTATTTTTACTTTCATCTGTTAACTCTTTCTATTCAAAATCATAATAACAAATAGTGACCTGCACACAAGTAGAAACAACAGACGTGCAGATATATCAGGACTTTGAGTAGACATGCAACCTTAACTTGTTACTCTGGGTTTTTATCAGGTTATAACACATGGTGAGAAAGGCTGCCTTTTACGTGGCATTACAGAATAAATTTTAAAACTCTCAGAAAGGAGCGCCTGCGTACTCAGTACTCTTTAAATTTCCCTGTAATCAAGTTGTGCTCTGCAGACTTCTTTATGCTAATTTGTTCTAGAAAAACTGTTTTTCCACAGAATTGCAAACTTAGCCTAGCTTTAGTGACCTATACTTGGCCAGGAGAAAAGAATAAACCATTAATCTATGCAGTGGAGAAAAGGTACTTGGTTTAATTTTGGTTTTAAGAGCAGACAAAAGTTAGGGTCTTTCAATAAGACTTTTCTGATGCATCCTTTTTTTGCTTTGTTTTGCCAAAACAAGGTGGAAGTTGAATGTCTTAAAATAAACAAACATGAAAACTTGCTCAGCAGTAACTTGGTAGCTGACAGCTATTTGCAGACTGCATAGCTGGAGGTGAATCACATTCTAGAAAGTGCTTAACTGGCCAACATCAATAGGATGTGCACTTGAAGTGTTAATTTTTGTGTTTCTAAATGTGCTATTTGTAACCACTTTTCAAATAATATAGTTGCTTAGATTACAGATTACAGATTTGTGTCCATATGATTTTGTTTTTCCTTTATTTGTAGTCACTGTATACATTCAAAAAAATACACATTCCTATAAAATCATGCTGGCCAAAAAATTCCTGTAATTGAAGGCATGCCCTGTCTAAAATCCTGTCTGGATTTTATAATTATGGTATTTTGTTTAGTGACCATCTTTTTTTTTTTATTTTTTTTTATAGTATCTCATAAGGAGCTGTTGCTTAACAAACAGACTGTTAGGCAACTAGTCAAGAAAATGTTTATTAGGCTACTAAATTACTATTTTTTAAAATTAGAATTATTGTGGGCTCCACTGTTTTGCAGGTTTGATCTGTTTAAGAGATTGTGAGAAAGTCTTTGCAGAGAGTTAGACCAAAGACTCTTGCTTTTAACTATTCACCAGTACGTATCTTGTTGTTTATAGCAGGAATGCTTTTAGTAGCTACTTTAAAGTGTGTAACTACACACATATGTTTACACATCCATACACACAAATACCTATGAACACAAGTAGGCAAAAAAAAAATCACTATAGTCTTAAATTTAAATTGAGTATTAGACAAAGTAAGGAAATTAATTTATATATCACATCCCTAGTCCTTAAGGAAATTGACTCAACAAATTATTTATACAACTTACTATATTTTATTACACATTACATATGAAATGTGCTTAAAACCAGGTTGCGACATTGCCTAATAGAATATCTAGGAATGTACAGCAGCAGAAACAATTATTATTCTCTACTTAACAGTGTTGCTTATCTCTTCTGTTTTACTTTCCATGTTTTCAGTCATCTTTTTGCTCTGGTTAGTGTGAATTACAAATTTATGTGTATGGGTATAGGGCTTCATTTCTTTTATACCTGGATGCTCTGTTTTAGGAGTTCCTGGGGGCAGAAAGCAAGTTCAAGCAAGGAAAGCAAACAGCATTTTCTGAATAGCTGAATTTCCTTGTGCATTTGGCCTAAAAAAAAAAAAAAAGATAAAAAACACACGCAATAAGAGTCGGAGAAAGAATATCCATATATGCAAGTCAAGCACTGAGAAGTGTAGATGTGTAGGACACTGAAGATTATTCCTGTGTACAATATAATCGTCCAGTAATTAATTTGCATGCATATTATTTTTGTGCTTATGAAATCCAGCAACCCTTCCAGTAAGAAGATTCCCTTAACAATAAATGTCTATGCAATGAATATCATATTGCAAACCTAGATTGAGTGATTTTATTCAGTTTTACAGTCTGTGCAAAATGTGTGTTAAAAAGTTAAAATGTGGATACTTAGACCTATTTGTTAAATTAGTATAGGTAGAAATATTTTCATTGTCATTTAAAACAGTATGATAACTCCCAGTGGGAAGTAAATATCTTAATTTTCCAGAGATCTAATGAAAAATAAATATGGATGCTTGACAGATTATCTGCATACTAATTTCATGTGGCAGCAGTAATAGGTATTTTGTATTTCTCTCTGTTTATATTTCTCTCTGATTGGTTTTGAGTTGTTGGGTTTTTTTTTTTTTTTTTTAATGGTGTGTATAAAATGACCAGGAGAGAAAATTGTGCCTATTTATTTAGAGAAATCCATTTAAAAATTTTAGGGGTTTATAGGCGGTTACTGTGTTTGCAGGTTCTTGTGTTTTCTCAGGCCTCTGGAATATGGCAGAGTACTGGCAGAACTCAGCACAGCTTGTGCCCATTTCATAGCCTGTGGTATAGATTTTCAGAAGAAGGCTTGTTTTCCCTGATAAGTCATTACAAGTAGATCAAACAAAAGCAGAGTTGCCATTTACTGATAATACTAAAAAGGCCACACTTCAGCAGCCTCCAGCAACTTCCTAGTAATCAACACACAGAAAGTAAGTATGAAATAGGGGATTGGATAGATAATTCTTCTGAGTTATTTTCCAGTGTAAGACAACAATTAAGACACCTTATTTGCAATGCTATTTATAGGGCTACTGCATGAAGTTAACTACTGGAAGCAGGAGGGCATCAGGTGGTAGAATGCCATGGCCAGAATCGCTGCTGATACAATGGGGCATGAAATAAAAGTTGACAGAATAAACTAAATAAGGGCAGCAAGTGGGTGCGAGGGGCAAAATGATTGTGAAATGAAATTCCATGAAAAATTAATGAAATAGAAAGATTGTGCTGAAGATGAAGGGAGGAAACCAGCTTGGTTCTTCATCATCCTGCAATGCCAAAGTAATAAATGAGCATGTTTCATCTTGCGAGGTTCAGGGACACAACTCCTTCGCCACAAAAGGATTGTGTTGTGCTTCACGACGTGTTCCGCTTATCTCGTGCCCTGACAGCTCGAGAGGAAGGGAATGGATTTGGTGATAAAATTAAATTGATTAAACCTTTATCCATCATCTAATTTGGTAGCTTTCTTTTTTCTTTTCTTTTTTACTATTACCTCCAATTTCTAGTGATCCGTGTAATGACAGCAATTTGAGATAGCATCAAGGACATTAGCTACAATGACTGAACTTAAATTTAGAATAAAAATATGGGATTCATGAGTCCATATCTAAATAGCAGACGATTAGGTTATAGCAGAGTTGTAACTTCCTAGCAACAGCGTGTAATTGTGAGGACAATAGAATGGTGTATTTTACTTTCAAAGAGAACAGCATGTAATTGTGAGGACAATAGAATGGTGTATTTTACTTTCAAAGAGAACAAAATACTTCAACTTTATCTCAGAGTATTAATTATGTAAGTAGAATAAGCACTGGTATGAATATTGACCACGTCTTACATGAGCAATAACGTATATTGTAATTTTTGCCTTTCTGAACACAGATATTGTCAGATGTTTTGCTTTCCTCAGTGGCAGCACACAGGCATATAAAGCTAGTGGCAAGGAATCCTACTGTTGGAAATCACTTTATATTGCTTAAAATTTTGTAGGTTCTCCTTGGTGACTTGCGTAGGAAAATTCTCCCATAAGGTGAGAGCTTTGCTTACAAGTTCCAGTTTAAGTGGTATTAATGGAGTTTTGAAAAATACTTAAAGGCAGCCCTTTCTGAAGTGATACCCTAAAATGGAAAATGCTGCACTAAAAATTAAAGGTTAGGTGAAATTGCCTTGTGAAATACCAAGTTACTAAAGGTCTGTGCAAACTGTATTCTTAGATTCCTTTAATGTCTTATAGGTTAGCAAGTCTCAAAAAAGTGAACCTGAGGATATCTGTCTGATCTCTGTTAATTGTACTACTTTTGAATTACTGCTGGCCAATATTGTATAGGTTTTGCAAGTAATAATGAATGTGAATTGATCCCTGTGTTTACAGCTAACTATCTCTACAACCTTTCAGGCAGTTTACCGTTTTTTCCATGTAAGTGATTAGTTATCCAGACAGAAAAAGGCTGATATGCATCAGTAGATTGATCATTCTCAAGGCATCTGTGATGAACTTGACGTCTACTGTGTAAACCAGCTTGTTTTGCCTCCAAATTATGCAAGTTCCAGTAGTAAAACGAAGCACTTACATTTCTACTCTGGCTGACCTTTGTTCCCTGCTGTATGAATTTGAAATGAAGCAGCCAACCCGGAGGAGTTTTAACAGCATATTGTGATATATAACATATTAAAAAGACTGCTTTGTTAACTGGCGGAAGCAGCTTGTCAACCCATACTAATAGGCAACTCTCCCTGAGTCATAAAATAGCCAAATTTAATACCTTAACAGAGAGCATTAAATGGATGGAGTTATTGTCGTTCAATCAGTCTCAAATTTCTTGCTTCTTACAGCACATTTGAAATATGGGGATGTATTTTTGGACCCTGAATTAACAATACACACTCCAGACTAAGGGGTGGACATTGCCATGGCTGGTTTAATGAAAATCTCCGCTAAGCAAAGCATGATAACAAGGGAAGCACGGATCAGGGCACAGTGCGTAAAGAGCAGGACGGCTAATACTGAAGATATTACTGTGACATTAATGAATGAAAGGTGTATTTTCACTGAGTATATTCTCTTTCGTTCTGGCTGTTTTAGCTCCCAAATGTGTACTAGAAATAGTGAGGATTCAGAGACATATGGTAAAAGGCAATAGAGATGTGTAAAATTTCGATAGAAGAAAATTGATAAGATTTATATTGTTTACTTTGGAGATAAACACAAAAGATACAGTAAAATCATATTAAAGAAGAAAGATTATAAAGAAGGTAAAGCAGGCTACTCTAATTTATTCGTGATTTTTTTTATTTACTGAGACAGAGGCCTTTAAGGAAGGAAAATTCAGCATGTTTAATAGGAATGGAAGGACTTTTTCTGTTGAGACTGCACATAGCTGGCCTGGGAAATTTGTTCATTCAAGATACGGAAAAACAAAACTTATTTGTAGGGAGTTTGAGGTATTTGATTAGCTCAGCTGAGACTCACGCTACTAAGTTCGATGCTCAATTCAGTGACTGTAGGCTTTGGCTTTAGGTAGGATACATTAAGAAGGATTTCATTTTTTTAATATGAGATATGAATCCTCTTTTTCAGGAAATTATCTGACTCCTGACTTGCTTGGATTAGGTGGAAAGGTGATTTGTAGGCAGTCTAATCGCTCCTGCTCACTGTGAGGCTTTTTGCACTCTGCCGTTTCCCCAGCGGAGGCCGTGGCGTGGCAGCGGTTCAGGAGGCGCCTTTCTGCTCGGCTTCGCGGCGGTGGCGATGCGCGTCCCTCTGCCCTGTGCTCCCAAAACCAGCAGCACAGCTGGGAGGAAGGCAGGCACATTTCCCTGGAATTTTTCTGACAGCTTTTTAAGTCGCCTTCCTCTCTGTTCCCACTCAACGCCCTTTGTGCTATATGTAAAAACAGACCAAAATTGAGACTGGTTCCTAGTCTCTTACTTTGATTCTGTACTGAGATTAGCATGATTACAATAAAAATTAATTCACCCCACCCATTTCTTATTCTCTTGAAAAAGAGAAACAAAAGGATGGAATAAAACGGGGTGAAAACAAGTTTAACAAACACAACATGATTTGTTAAGCAGAAAAACTCCAAAGGTATGGGCATGACTGCCAGTGCATCATCATCAGATGAATATTGTGTCATAGGGGATTATCTCTGCAAGCTAATCTGTGTTTTTGAAAGTGTTTCTGCTGGGTTTGGATTTGGTCTCAATGCTAAACCAACTACTGTGTCTGATTTTGTATCTGTGCCACTTGTGAGTGCTGTTTCTGAAACCTGCACTATGTACTCGTGGCATTTTTTGTGTGAGTCTGGAATGAGGAACAAGCAATGAGTAGATCTCAGCAAAATACTTCGTGCTAAAGTGTGACTTTTGTTCCCCCCATTTTTTGTTCCTTGCAAGAGAAATGGTGCTCAGAATTATTAACAAAATCACCTTTCTCCAAATGCTAATGAAACATCAGCGTGAAGAGTCAAAGCTGCTGGGAAGTGTGGGAAGAAAGAAGTAGAATTTGACAGATATTTTATCTCCATCTTCTTAGGGATTTACACACAACTGATTTTATGCAATTGCTTACTTCTTGCCACTTCTCAGAGACTGTGGAGTGGCTATTTATTCCTTAAATAGTGGGATTTAACAAATGTAAAATGACAGCTTTCAAGCCAACTGTAATAATGTGTTACCTTTGTATAAGGCCTAATTCTGCTGCCCCTACTAAGAGTAAAATAGAAATTGAAACTTTTCAGTATCAGTCAGGGTTGCAGAACTGTGTTTCTACATACATTTGTGTCTGTGCCTTAATATATAGGTACGTGTATACACATTTGTGTGAAATATAGTTTGTCTAGCTGTATGAAGTGAATGACTGTAATAAACTCCAGGTTATATGAGACAAAGGGTCTTAAAGCCTTTAGAGTTCAAATTATATGAAGAATTTTTATATTCCATTAAAGTATTTTGTTTAGTGATGTAAAAATAAAATACTCTTTTATCATTTGTGTTTATTCACATTCATCCATCCAGACTTTGAGTTTATAATTTTAAAAATGTATGTATAAAAATTCTCACAGTATTTGTGTGTCATCTTTCTCTATGCAATAACAGTCATCTTATAGACAAATTGCAAAGGCACAACTGCACAAGGATTATGATTTTTTTTGTTTGTTTTTAGAGTGACAAATAAAGAAATGAAAGACACTTCTTATAAGCCAGACTTTTTAGACTATTTCTACGTTTCATTTGTGTATGTTTTTTGACTAGCTAAGTAATTCAGCATGATGAAGTCAGGTGTGTATGCAGGAACCCATAATACTCATCTCAGGAAACCCCAAACCTGTACCAAAAAGCTGGGTTTGTTCTTAAGTTTGTGTGCTGATCTTTCTCCAGCTGAATCCTACAGGAGGACTAACAGAGCAGAAGCCAACTTTGAGCTCGTGCTCTATATTGCATCCATGCCAGCAGCCCTGCTGCAAACCACCAGACAAAATGCCCAGGACTTCCTGAACAAAACTTACCCAAAATTAACTTTCATTAGCTGATTTCCAGGTTGTAATCTCCCTTCTTCTTGTCAATCCTCAATTGCTATTTACATATCCATATAAATGGTGATTTTGGGAAGCAGGCTGCAGTTGTCGGCAGTGCCTCATTGTTGAGCAGCGCAGTAATTAAAGTGGAGCTCAGCTCTTGCTGCTTTTGGATTTAGGAATTTAAAAGAAACAGTACAACAAGGGAATGTTCTTTAATACCACTGACAGCAGGTTTCTTCCACTTGCAACTGCTTCAAAGATTATTGATTGACCTGTGTTTATCATTTATTTATGCTAAAGCATCTGATGCATGTCTGTTGTAAAATCTGTTGTTTCTAAAATCAAGATACTTGTTTGCAATTCATGTTTATAATGATCAGTTTTTACAGTTGTGTAACAGAGAATTGCTTTAACTGGTGCTGTGCCGACAAAGAGGACTTTTTGTGCCTTTAACTGGAATCCATAAGCACAAGACATTTGATGCTATGGTTTTTTGTTTTTTTTTTTTTTTAATGTTTCACTATGCAAATCCTTTAAATTTCTTACACAAGAAGAGGGAATATTCTAGAGTATTCAAGGATAAATGTGAAGTGTTTCAGTTCTGCCAGAACAAGTCAAAAGCTAGTCTTTCTAGGTTAACTTGTACCCTTTTATATTCTTTCAAAAGAAGACTTTATCTCTGCATTCATTTTGTTAAAAAAAAAAAAGAATTTTGAAATCTTTTCATGTTACAGCACAAAGTGTAAACTGCAAGGTAAAAATGGGCAGTAAGTTACTAACAGGACCAGTTACCAGGAGATGGTTATCAGGTGTCAAAAAAAACCTGGGAATTTTAAAATACATACAGTTGTTGAGTAGTCAGAAATGAAATAGTCCGTTGCAGTCAGAAGTCTGGTTTGTAACAGAAGTAGTTTAACAGCACACTGCTTTATAGATTGGTTAATCCAGGCACATTTTTAAGCCACTGCTACATTCTGCTTAAGTGTGGTAAGAAGCCATAGACAAATATGTTTTGTCAGATTTTCCTGAAGGCTAGCCCTGAATTCCTTATTAAATTTGTGCTTTTATGATGTAAGGCACCTTGGACTATTTTGTCCTGACAATGGTAAGATCATCCTTCTCTTCAGCTAGTTCCAACTCATCCCAGACAGCAAGGATTCATATTGCCCAGAGTTAATAAAAATGCATCACTGTAATCATGCTAGGTACATTTTCAAACTACTTATGGAAAGTTATTAACTCTCACAGGCAGACAGGCCATATTCGCCCAGTTTACAGGTTAATCTGTGGCAGAATTAATTAGCAAAAGGGAGGAATGCAGGAGTCTGTGGCTCCACTTTCAAGTGTCCAAGGAACCTGGCTCCGGTTTGTAGCAGTCCTGGCCGTGGCTGTGTCACAGCTGTAGCTGGATCTGTCACTGCTGGGATGTGTCTCTGCCCGGCGGTGCCCGGGAGCTGCCTGTCCCAAGGTGAGCCGTGTGCCAGGCTGCCTGCCGGCAGGGCACCGGGAATGCCAGGCAGGAGCCGGCAATCCCTGCCTGCAGGGCAGCCTGGGCAGGGCATGGCAAAGCTGTTCCGCCTGCTGCTGATGGGAAGAAGAGGGCTTCGTGTTTACCCATCTTTTTTGTACTTAACAAAGGCGTGGGAGCTGGTTCTTCTGTGGTGTTAAATCACATTTGCTCTTCAGCTTCTGTTTCTCCCGGAATGGTTTGTTATAGGTGCTGAGGGTGAGGTTTCTAGGTAGCAAAGTTTATGTTTAAAAGGCAACTCTTTCTTCAGTATTATGCAGCACATTGTGGACAAGTCTGCAGAATAACAACAATAACTCCAGTTTTGTAATATATATTACTTCCTTCAGATGCTCCAAGAATTTGGTTGTGGAATTCATTGAAACTATTACAGATTACTTTTTTTTTTTCAATGAGATTTATCCTTTTAGATGAATCACTTAATTTCACAAGGATTAAATACTAATTTCTAAATTTCATCACTTTAATTTCCATTAAAATCATAGTAACAGTCCCTACATTTGTATCTTGACTGTAGTTCATCAGTTTCATTTATGCACAAGCTCTTCAGAAGACCAAAAGACTATTCCACTTTAGCTAAAACCACTCTAAATTCACTCTAGTCTTTAACAATAATTATTTGACTACCGTGTGGCAGATATATCTTAAGATATATAAAAAAGAACCAAGCATTCATTTCTGAGTCCAGAAAAGTAATTTATAAAGTTTAAAATCTATTCCTCATGCATAATTATCTTAATTTTGCCTCAAAACAATTGTCTCTGAAATTAACTGAAACCAAGCAGCAACAAATTACACTGATTTGGGTCTTGCAGAGTGCTGTTTTAACAGGAGAGTGAATTAAGCACTACAGAAGCCATCTCAATAAAGATAATCACAAATGTTCCAAAAAATCACTCCTAAAATAAAAGTGTATATAATCTTGAAGATCCACATATTTGCACTTCTTCAATTTGTTTCTTATTTCCCAAAACACCCATCTCTTTCCTCCCCTTATTTTTACTATCTTACTTCCCTTGTTTGTATCCTCACCTACTGAAGCAGCTGCTATTCATACAAATTATGAAAAGGAAAGTATATATGAGATTGGTGCCTGGAGAGGACCAATATATCATCAGAGGTCTTTGGGTAGCATATGGCCTTGGTTCAGCAAAATCACTTCTTCAGTCATTCCATTGCTGCTCAGAAAAGCAGTAAATAATAAGTAAGAAGATCTGCATACAAATGTGCTGATGCTTAGGTTTCTTCCTGGAATCAGAAACTGGATAAGAAGTTACTATTATTTTCCTAAAGATTTTTTACATACAAAAAAAAATTTATAATGCACCTTCTTATAGCATATATTTCTTAGGGCTTGTTCTGTTTTAGCATATCTAAACTGATCTTGCTACCAGTTCCTGAGCTGAGTAGATGTTTCTCTGATGCTGGCACGTAAAGTTGCTTCCTGAGCTCTTTAGGCAGAAAAGGGAGACAACAAAAAGTCAAGATAAGAGGCTGAGACTATTCTTTTAATGGCCATTATAGCAAAAGCAATGTGTGCGTCATAGGTGGGCAGTTGATTGGGAAGAGTGGCTTGTTAATCTTGGTTAATTTTACAAATCTTGTTAATCTTGGTTTCCAGTATCTTTGCTGTTGCTGGTTTGCCCCATACCATCCTGTTGCAACTGCCTGGTGTCAGGCACACGCCTGCCTGCAGGTGCAGCCACACACAGCCCTTGTGCAGGCAGACAGCTGAATTTCCATCAGTCATTTCCCCAACAGGTGTCAGTGAGTTTGCACGTTGTAGAAGAGATGGTGACTCACAGAAATCCACATGGCAAAAAGAGACTTTTTGGTCATGATCAGCTCGGGCTTTGCAGGGAGGTGCAGTACAGGTGGGCAGGCATGCTAAAGGAGGCACCAGGGCATGGGATGCTCTCAGCACACCTTGGGACAAAAGCATGGCTTAAGGGTAGCACAAAAACATCTCCCTGACCAAATGTAGGAAACTGTTTCCATCAGCCCTTTCTGGCAGACAGCTTGTCTTTGCTGAATGTTGACAACATATTATATAAATATCTCTGCAACAGCTTGTTTCAGAAACTTTCCCCAGTAATATAGATTAAGATAGAATTTGTTTTGACTGCTGTAATGCATATTCATTAGATAAAAGCCCAGACAATTACTATGATAGTTTCACTAACAGGTGGAGCATGTTTTAGGATTTGTTGGGCATGGGATTTGCTGGAATAATCTCAGACAAATTTGGGGGATTATTTTTGTGATGAAAATAATTTTGTATGGGAAGTGAGAACGTAAGCAGATTTGAAGGTGATTTCATTATGTTTTTACATTAGTTTTCTCTTAAAATTTTAAATCTAAAATAAGTTAATACTTTGAACAAATGCAGGTCTCTCAGGGCAAGCAATGAACCACACAAATAAGTGGTACCTTCCTAATACAGCTTAAAATTGTATAAATGGTAAACAAAGGTATTTCTAACAGGATATCACTTTCTTGCATTCATTTTCCAAAACTAGAAAAGAACTAAAAATTATTCTTTTTCTGACTTCACTTGTATCATATCCACTTTCATCCATTAAAGTAATCTGTTAATTTCAGTGGAGTAGATAATATTACAGCAAATACGCATTCATCAATGTTGTTGAGAAGTTGCAAACTAAAGCACAATTCCCCTTTTTGTTTCCACTAGAAAAAAGAGAAAGATTGAGAGCAGAATCAACAGAAGAATATAGGAGCCTAATCCTACCCTATTACGTGGAAATCTGTGCTTTTGAGGAGCACCAGGCCCTACAGCTTATGGGACCTGCATCTCATAGGACATTCTCATATGGGTGGTGACACTGTCTTCAGCACAGATTGATCTTGGTGATAATTTTTATAGGGATTGGTGTCATGCTAACTCGCACTATCAGGAGTGGATCACTGCCAAGTTAGTTTCATAAAGTAACAAAGAAGTTAAAACTGCACACGGAAAGCACCTTAGTTCATCCCTACAGGACAGCATCCAAATTTAATGTTAAAGGAGGTTTAAAAATACACTTGCCTAGCACAGAAGTTTTCATTCTAGATTCCGCATCTGTTGAATGCCTTGTAAGTATCAGTAGCACTTCAGTATCTGACTTAGGCAGAAATCATCATGTAAAAATGCTAGTAATTTCTCTATGCTGTTACATTACGAATAAAACTTGAAAGCTATGAATGCATATGTTTATATTCAATTTCTATTTATGTACTTAAGCACAGACTCTCTTGTACTATGCATATTAAAGTGCCAATATGTGCTCCAGCAATGCCTGTATTAATGTATATTCATATTTATATAAAAGGCTTGACTCAATGGAAGTTTTGTCCTAGGCTTCATAAGGAGCTTGGATCCAACCCTGTATTTTTTTTTAAATAAACATTGGAACAAATTTCCAGAAATTAATTTCGTTTATAACATTGTCTTTTTGTTGTTGTAGTTGGATTTTAATTCTTAAGCAAAATTTTTTATGAGCTGCATCATTTTCAGCTGCTTATGTAGAGATGTTTCTCTGTTGACAGAGCTGCTTCTATACTCCCTTCTCCATCCTCCTTTTTCTATCTTGTTTTCAGTGTGTTTTAATCATGCTCTGTAATCCCCTATACCATTATAACTGATTAATTAGCAAACCTTCACTTTCAGGCTCTGAATTTTTCTCTTAGGCTCAGACCATTTATAATCTCAGCTGAAAAGACAAGACTGAACATCTGCCTTGTATTTAATCTCTTTGCATCTTGTACCCATCATGATTATTGTTTGTTCTTTATTACAACTGGGGGGGTTTAAGGGGGAAATGTTATATTCTGCATTATCTGGGCTCTTAGCCTGAAAATAAATCCATGCAGATGGACCTTGGGGAAATACAGAAATCAAGGAGTCCACAACTTGTGTTTTTTTGTAGAATTTTGGACCAGATGTCCATTTTTTTCAAAAATCAGCTTAAAGAAACTTTGAGTGGAAAAATACAATGATAGATGAATTGTTTCTTTTGCAGAGCTCTCATTAGTTTATATTTTCAAAATTTTCTTTGCAATGATGTGGGATAGAAATAGACACATTGTAGTAAGCAAACAAATCCAATATGTTCATTCAGTTGTCAGATGCCAAGATCTGTGCTTTTCAGACAATCCCATTAAGGGACCTGCAGCTGTACCAGCTGCTGGTGACAGTGAAAGGACCATCAGAAGCTCAGGTTTGAGCTTCCCTCAGCTCCTTGTCAAGATTTCTTTGTGAAGCCTGTTTGTTCATAGCTTCTGCAGGGAGCAATTTTCCCTGCTGCACTTGCTTGCATGGGTTTTTTTATATAGTTTAGGTTAAGATTTTGAGGGATCAAGTACCTGTTTGTCATTACTTATTTCCAGCTGGAAACCTTGGGATGGCAAGCTTTCTCTTCCCCCTCACTGACTCACAGCATGAAGAGATAGTGGAAATTTTCCCAACACATTGTACATTTGTCAGCACAGGTAGAAGAGTGGTGAATAAAATAATTTCTTTGCTCATCCCTCCTACTGTCCTAGTCACAATCTCAAACACCAGGTAGCATCACACAGAGGGTTTTTTTCTTTTCTTCAAAAGGAACTATCTGTCTCCAAGTGTCAGATAATTTATGTAGAATTGAGTTTGCTTCTCCTTTCTGCTGCAGCTGATGCCCCCGTGTCATGCCCACCCAAAAAAAATGTGTTTTCTTTGGCCTGGACTGGGCCATGGGATTTATTTAGCCTCTCCCATACATAATTTCTTATATGAATTAGATGGTGCCACCCAGCTGCTGATGTCTCTTGCAAATACATTTTTCTATTATTCATGCTATCTAAGCCTTCCAAAATCTGCAGCAGCTCCAAACAGTTTGCAATAGCGTTGGTGCAGGTTTTGGAATGATGCTGTAATATAATACAGTTAAAAATATTTTCATTCTGGAATTATAGGAGAAAAGAAAACAGCTCATGTCCATTACTTTTTGAACTGACTTTTTTATTTCTTTCATAACTCTCTGTGGTCTTTGTAGGTATTTGATTAAAAAGTAATTTCAAACATGAGTAAGAAATAACATGTGCAGAAAGCTGCATTTCAGCTAGAATTAGCAATGTGAAGCTGTGGGCTGTGGCTCCAGTCTGCCAGTTTCCCATGGAGCACAGAGCAAGTGTGGCTGAGACCACAGAGCCCTGTTGCATTTTGAAATAGCCTCTAGCACTCATTTCTTTCCCCATGAAGAACTACTTTTAAATATTCCAGGAGACCTTTCAGGAGAAATGACATGTTCCTGTTGACTTCTTTTTTTAGAGATCTCTCTTGCAGATGTTTTTTCACTTATAACTTTTCATTGCCCAGATGCATTGCTCTCTTCTTACATGGGTGGAATCTGGCTGTTGCCCTTAGCTGGTGTCTTTGGACAGTAACGTATCAGCAAGGAGCAGGTGAGGCTGAATTTTGGGTCAATTGTTTCTTCAGAAGATGGCTCAGGCGTTGATAGGACTTAGGGGAGCTGCAAGACCCCACCTACAACAACCTGTCCTCTGTCAGGAGAGCTGATGTGATACTTGCACCTGAGACCCACACCTGTGTCACCTTCTGCACATGCTTTCCATGGCCAGAAAACTCTGTTTTATGAAGAAGTCAATGAAATGTGTGTGTGTCTGTCCGGGTGCAAGTCAGGGCCTTCAGTCTGATGTGTGCTAGAGAGCTGTTAAAGGTTTGGGATCAGGATGGTCTGAGCAGCAGCCAGTTCTGCTGGATGTGCTCACATGGACCTATGGGAGCTGCAGTTACAGGAAGTCGCACAGCCATGGTTCTTCTGCGTCTCCTGGTGGAATGGTAGGAGTGTAGTGGGCTGCTGGTCCCCCCAGCCCTATCAGCAGGGAAGACCTGTGTCTTACCTAATGATTTTTCTGGGCTTTGGGGGCAGGCTCCCACACTTGCAAACTGGATTTCCTCTAAATGAAGCTCTGTTCTGAAACTGGCAATGCTGAAAGTTAAAATTAACATCTCCTTTATTACTAGGACATATTTTTAGGCCCTAATTCATGTCTCGTGTGAATGCAGTCCTCCCACTCCCACGTTGGGAGTACTGAACTGGAGTCTGCGGGCTGTGCATTACATTTTCCAGAAATAGGTGCAACCCAAGATTTTGAATATTTACATTCTCTGCCTTTAAAAAAAATGCACTTATTTGGTTTAGGTGCATATATGAGTTTAAAATAGTGAAAAACTAAAGTAGAATCTGCTAATCTTTGTTTTTTTGTCACTCTGTCCTATTTTTATTTTGGTTGCATGAAGGAGAACTTACCTTAGTTTGCATCTAGATGCTGCAAAATGCAAAATATCCCCACAGAATATAAGCTCAATTCCTACAAAGATATTTTGGATGTCTCCTATTTTCTGCCCTGTCCTTTGGAGCTCTGGAGCCTCTAAGCCCAGCCGCTGGTGTGAGCCCTGGTCCAGCAGCACGCTGACATTGCCTTTCTGTCAGAGCATCTGCAGCTGGTGTTCACAGAGGTCATCTCTGCTAAAAATGTTCTCGTGGGAGCCCTGATGTGCAGCAAGGGCAGGGCCTGGCCTTCAGAGGAGGTTCCAGCTGGTGCCATCAGGCGGCAGTGAAGGGATTTTGGAGAAATTTGACCTGCCACAGCCGGGGTGGCAGAGATGGCTGAGCAAGCTGGCAAGCATTGGAAAGGAGCTGCAGCTGCCTGTGATGCTGGAGCCCCTGCCCTGCGATGTCCCCCTGCCCTGCAAGGCCAGAGCTCCTGTCCTGCTGCATGACTCCCCACCAGTGTGGGAACCCAGGACACAGGGTGAAAAAGTAGAATTTTGGGGGTTTTTAGAATGGGGTTCAGGAGGCAAGATGGAGGAATTTGGGTGTGTCTTTTCCTTCTTCTCCTTCTTCTTGTCCTCCATCTTTCACTATGATGGTGACACTTTTTATTGGTTTAGAGTAGAGACACACTGTCTAACATGGTGATAGGTATTGGGAATTAATTGTAAATAAAGTACACGTAGTTCATAGTATATAAAATGTAAACACCACCCTAGAGGGCAGGCAGAATGCCATGATCCGACTTGCTAGACAGATCTTAGCAGGTCAGAGAAAGAATGCTATAGAGAAGAGAAAATAAACAACCCCAAGAAGCAAAACCGACGCATCTGGACTTCTTTGGCTGCGGGCTGGGAGGAAAAGACTTTTTACTATCTTGGGTCATCTTGACCACAGAACCCCAAGATGCCAGCATCCTTGGGGACACAGGCAAGGATAGCTGGGTCAACACCAGTGGCTGTGGACAAGGAGTTCAGAGGAGCCCTGCTCATTGAAAACCCTGCCACTGCCACTTAGAAAACTGTCCAGCAGGATGATGAACTCCAGTGAGGAATGGAAGTTATTTACTGTGGAAACACAGCCCCTGTTCCCATTAGGGCTCATTCAAGGGCAGGGGACAGTCTTCCCCTGCCTGCTGGTGCCCTGCTCTGCCCTCTCCAGTGTGGTGTGTTTTGTGTCTGCTTCCAGGTGTTGATGACCTGTCCTGAGTGTTCCTGGGGTTCATGCTGTGCTGGCAGACAGAGGGTGACCTGGCAGCCTGTACCAGGAGCTGCCCTTAGGTGTGCATGCCTCCCAAAGGGGTGTCTGAGCCCAGGTATTGCAGGGATGAACCCTCAAGGCCACATCAGAGCAGCCACAGGCTCTTGATGGAGAGTGCTCTGATCTTGGACATTGTCTGTGACCATGTGTTCTTACCAGGGAGATCCATTCCGAGGAACAGAGAAACAGGATTTTAGCAACCCCTCCCGAGGGCTGTCCCAGCAGCTCTGCACTGGGAAGGCAACCAAGTCTAAATGACTCTGATCACTGCCACTCCAAAAATTATCAAAAGTGTAAAATATTTTTATGGCCACCAAATATTTGTATTTGTATTGCCACAAAACAGGGATGGAATTATACATCACATTAAACCTAAAGTCAGTATTTTCTTTAAAGAAATAATTAAGCCTCTTATACTGTCAGCATATTCTGCAGACTAATGTAATCAATCCAATAACCACTGTCTTGAAAAAGAAAAGAAAAAAAATACAGAGTTTGGAAAATACCTGTTTTATACTATTACATAAATAAGGCAAAAATAAATGAGACATTTAGAAAATGCAAATCAAATCTCATCGTTGTTTTTATCTATTATTATGGGAGCTTGCAATAGGTAGGATTAGAAAATGATCACTGAGAAATATTGTTGGGGTACTGAATATTTCAAGTCACTGAGGACTCCGTTTAAAATAAAACCATCAGCTATATCAATATATGAATGGAAAGGAATCAGATATTTCTGCTTCTGCAAAAAATTAATAATGTAAGTCATTAGCATTAGTGCAACTTGCTTCTCTTTCTAATTTACAGGCACATATCTAGATTAACTGCAAAATATTCCTGGGTTTAGGACACACTGTCCTCCATTGAATGCTTAGCCTGGAAAGGTTATTAACATTGAATGGGGACTGTTCTCTCAGGAGAGCTGCAGATAAAATGACCAGGGAAAGAAATAGCACAACTTCTCAAATTAGCATAATTAGTAATTATCTCTTAATAGCCCCACTTGGCTTTGGAGACTTGGCACTTGAAATTCCGCTTAAAGTTCAGTGAGGAAAAACAAATTTCACGCTGAAATGTCTCAATAACACAGCTGAGTTGCTGAGGTAATCGTCTGGTTTAGGTAAAGGAAAGGAGATGAACATATGGATAGGAAAGATCTTTGCTGTAAGCACTGTGTTTGTGTTTGCATATGTAAAGCACTCCAGGCTTAATGGTACAATTGCCACTTTCTCTGGGGGGTGAGGGGAGGGCAGGAGGATGAGTGGGACTTTTCTCTCTTCTTTAGTGGAGAGAAATAGATGAAGATAATAAACTAAAATGAGCAAAACCCATTCATTTTACAGTAGAATAGTGTAATTTCTTTTGCAATTCTAGCTGAAATAAAAAACCCAGAGACAGACAAGCCAAGCAGTGGATAGAAAAGCAGCCTTTATCATAGCCAGTGGCAGAACTAAAACCTTTCAAATGGGGACAGTTTTCCAACATTAAACTCGAGGTAAAATTGGATGAATAAGCACAGGCAGCCTGGTAACCCTAATTTTTTTTTTTTTCTTTCTGTGGCAGTGAAACAGATGGCTCTCTTAAGATGCTTTTGGCTGAGAAAGAACAAAAGCAGAAGAGAAGTATTTACCATTTTACACACCTAAAGCCCAGTCCTCTTTATCCTCAGGCAGAAAGCAATTTATCCATCCATCCTGATGGAAACAAGCCTTTGTTATTAAGTAGGCACATTTTGATTTACATGTTGCACAGCTGGTTGGAAGCTTTCCACTAGGAAACACATACACAATTGATAAGCCCTCCTCAACTAGTTTGAAATAGAAAAATAAGTTGTTTTACTCTGCCCTCTTTGGCAAAATGTTGGGTGCCAATGCTTCAGCAGTGGATTTATTGCAGTAATGGTTTGGGGAGCTTTGTTTTTAGTGTAGGTTTTGTGTTTTGGTCTGTTTTTTCAAGGGGGGGATCGGGGTATTTTTGGGGGTTTTTGTTTTTTTTTAATGTTGGTTTGTTTTTTGGGGGGGTGTGGTGGGTGTATATACATACATATGTATATATATTTTTATATGTGTGTGTGTGTGTACATATATATGTGTGTGTGTATATATATATGTGTATGGGCATATAAAAAGCATGTATATTTTGAAGTGCCAGATTGCCATATCCCGAAGGTGCAGGGTGTCAAGGTTTGCAGTGGTTCATGCCACACATGCCCCCTCCTGTGGTAGAGTCAGGTGCCCTCTAGAAGAGGCACTTTGTGTTCTGCCTGCTGAGTGAAGGACCCCTTGGCTGCAGGGAAATTACTCTTTTGGTACTGTGTCAACACATAAAATAGGAAAGATGAAGACAAACTAGTCAGAGGAGGTTGACAGCTGTTACAAAACTGATAGGCTGACACAGTCATGGTCAGAGGAGGAAAAGGTTTGGCTTAGAAACTCTAATTAAGGTTGGCCAGGGTCCATTAGCTCATCTTCACTAGTAGCTTTGCAACCTCACACCCTATGTATCACCCTTTTTATACAGGCTCTAGGTGAAAAATGTGATTAAGCAAGCTGCTATACTATGTTTCCAAGGCCCAGTCTCTGAAAGCAATTCAAATGCCTCTATCAACCAACAAAATCCATTTCAAAATTCAGAAAGAGCATGAAAGCAAAGAGGGAGAAGGGAGAAAAGAAATGGAAGCAGATCAAAAGAGATGAAATGACATTTGAAAAGTATGGAAATGAGGAGAATATTGAGACTGAATTAATTGCAGAAACATCCTAAAAGATGCAGAAATCCAGCAGGTCTGATGTAAATATTTGCAGGCTGACAGAAAGCAGGGAGATGGGCCAGTATCATGATGAAACGAACACATTTCTCCCTGTTCCCCCCAACCAGTCCTACTCCCAAAGGAGCACTTGACAAATAAATTAAGCTCAAGCACCAACAGTGGAGAGAATGCAGAAGAATATTCTGATGGACACCTGAGATATCTCCTGATAGAGTGTACGTGGGCAGCTGCTGAGAAGAAAATGCTACAAAAGAAAAATACCCACTCCCTGACAAGCCTCTTTGTGGAGTGATTGATATATTTCTGCTTTCCTCCTTCCCTATAATATTGGGAATGTGAGCTGCTGCTTTGAGGCCAGAACTATTAAAAAATAATAATCTGTGAACACTAGCTTGACTTTTTTTTCCCCCAAAGCATGTAGCTGTAGGTAGTGAGTGTTGATTTTTCTTGATACCTCAGACTGGATTTTTTAGGGCAGATTTTTCAGAACAGGTCTTTTGTATTTTGCTCTTAAATTTCATCTTACAAACTACAGTAGAACCAGTTGGGTAGTTGCACATATGTCTTGTTTGCTTGCAAAGCTGATTAGAAAGATGACTTTGTTAAATTCAGGAACCCCAAGCTTGATTTCTGGCTCTGCTGCTGTTGTTCGTGTGACTGTGGCAATCTGCTTGCTTCCCCTCTGCACTGGGTCTGCCAGGACAGACAGAGTAACTGCCATCACTGTTATTTTTAATCTCTTAGTGCTGTGAGCCCTTTAGGGACCATTAAATCATGCCTGGGATGATGTGATACTGATCTTATTTGGGATCTCCTGGTTGCTGTTGTGAAAGAAATTGCAATATTCCTATGGCATTAAGTGTTACTTTAGGCATTGCGGAAGCTGAGCGCGCAGCCTGCAGGTGAACGTCCAAAGGCTACTTCTGTGACATCAGGTCTTGTCAGACAGCAATTAATTATTTGGCCTAACTCTGTGGTTCTTGGTAAACCTTAGTGAGGTGGTCAAAGAGCATTTCTATTCTGCTAAAACCAATGCTAGAGAGGAATGCTCAGCAGTTCAGTCAGGATTGGACGTTTACAATTGGACAGCGTGAAGAAGAAAAACAAAAATTACCTGAGCAGAAAAATGACTGAGGGTATTTCATTCTTGTAAAAAATGCCATTGGGTTATACTGATTTCATAGGTAGCATTTAATTGTGTCAAGCTGGTGATCTGCTGCCTTCTTCCATTTTTTTCTTTCCCTTTCCAATTTTTGGAACCACGTATTTTGGCTATTTCTTGAATTGCTGGTAATTCAGAACAGAGAATGAATAAGAACATATTGTGTATTATATTTGTATTGCTTTCAAGCAGAGTTGAGCATAACCTGCATATATAGATCATGGCAAGAAATATCAGTAATTTTCAATGGAACAGTAAAATGGACAATCTATCAGGCCTATTCTCCTTCCTTTAATAAAAGTAGGTCAATGTAGGTTTTATGCTATTCACATTAGTGTCATTCATTTTAGCTTTACTAATAAAAGTGAATGGCTGGTTGAGCATTACTGGAAGAGGATATCAGAAGAGAAATTAGAAAAAGAAAAATGGGTAAAGAAGCATTACAGAAAGTAAAGCCCTATGTCATGGGGATGTTCCTATAAAATTTGTTAAATAATGTCAACTCACACCCTGGTTTTGAAACTCACATTTCTAAATTATTAAAGTTCAAATGAACTGGAACATGAGAAAAAATATATCTTGTGTACTTGTTTAGCTTCAGATCAACTATTAAACACTCAGGAGATGCTAACAGGGGGCTTAATGCAATCCTGTCATGATTCCCATTTAACTCTTAAAGTGTTTATTAGATAGCTGAGTATGCCATGATTTGCTCTGGTCTCCGCAGTTCTACTTTAGCTGTGACTTGCTGGTTTGGTTCCTATTAATTTCCATGGCCAGGTGCCTGCCTGAGGGGATCATTAGTGGCATGAGGAATGCTGGGTGGTGATTATAAGATAAAGACAGGGAGAATGTTATTTTATCTGCTGCTACCAGCATAAGGCTGTTTATTGAAGCAGATCAAAGTATGTAAACATGCATACTCATGTGCACACACATAAATCCCATTGCATTTCTTTAATTTGCCTTTTAAAGTTCTTTAATAATATTGCAATATTTAATGTAGTTAAGAAACAATCATTTTAGTATTTCCCATACAGGGCCTTGGAAAGCAGTGAGTGAGAAGAGAAGGAATCACGATTCTTTTTATTTGCTTTTCAGCTTTTATTTAAGGCATAGACTATGCTTTCATATCTTTCCTGAAAGAGTAAAAAGCTTTGAAAACCCTTCAGAAAGGGTGAAAAACTTGTTCAGCTTCACACAAAAAAACACACAGATTTCCTTCATATCCTGCATCTTAAGTCACTAATTTTTTCATAGCCATTTCCTAATAATACTTGAGAGAGACCATTTTTATATGTACCTAAAACTAGTTCATGTTAAAATTCTGCATTGTATCATTACAGCATTTGAGGAACCATTATTTTTTATTGCATTTGTTTTAGACTCTTTCCAGGGTCTTGTCCCAGTCTCAGATCACAAGTTCTATTTGGGTTATAGTCTGGAATTGCTGCAGGATGTGGGAAGCCTTTTGGTGTCTGCCTCGTCCCTTCAATGCCCTCCTTTCATAAACCACCCTAGGCTTCAAAATAAAAAGAAAAGTACATCAGCAGTAACAAAATCAACTAACATAACGGGTTAGCATAAGAAGATTTAAGGTATTTTAAATACTTGACCTCTAAAAAATGTTTCAAGACATGCCTTAGATTCAGTTTGGATCCATGACATGACATACCTTAGGCTTTGCTATTTTTTTACTAAACTAAGAGGAAAAAACTTTCCATTCTTTTACATTTAACAAATTCCCCATTGCATGCTGAGCTAAGGATATCTCTTCTCTGTCCCCAAGCAAAATACTGTAGCAACTGGAAGCCTTATAATTAACAGAAAGCGAGAGAAATGAGTTATTTCAGGAGGTCATACTCTAGTAAGTAGAAAACGATGAGGTCCTCTGTGCATCTCACACAGTGCTAAATGCAGTTCAGGTGCTCTAGGCTGTGAGTGGTCAGGAAACCAATGAGAACACTACTCTTAGTCTGTCATTTGCTATGAAACACAGAAAGCCACTGGCAGATGTCAAAAAGAACGAGGGGCATAATTCCCTACAGGGCAGCTTTGTTGTAGAATAAGACCAGTCCCTAGGTTGAAGTCATCAGTGGCTGACCTAAGACAGGGTTCAAGGCAGCACATGTACTTTATGTAAGGTACTGTGGAAAGCAGAAATGATGTTTTACTTGTTGGGAGATGGCAAAATTTTGGAGGAACTAGAAGATGACTAGGTTCTTTTGTAAAATGGGAAAAGACAGTCTCTGGAGGAGTACAAATGGTATTAGACCTTATTAGTGGTACTGTAGAAGGCATTTGAATTTATTTGAAAATCAGTGAAATCAATAATTTTAATTTTACCCCTCAGTATGACATTCTGTTCTTAAAATTCTTTGAATTCAGTTTTGATGAGAAATCCCAAGCTTTTACCCTCACTTTTGAAGGAATTGTTCTATTTTACACTCACATAAATTGTATCTTCAATTTGAGGTTGTTTGTAAAAAGAAACAGAGAATTCAGTAGAGTTATTTTAATCTAGTCTCTCAGTTTAGTGAGTGAGCCATTCCTAAAATAACAATATTTATGCATGATTTCAAGGAGGTGCTCAACCACAGCCTAGTCTGCATCAAAAGAAGCATGGCAAGCAGGTCAAGGAAGGTGATTCTGCCCTTCTCTGCTTTCATGAGATCCCACCAGTAGTACTATGTTCAGCTCTGGAACTCCAGCAAAAGTAAGATGTGGATGTGCTCAAGCAAATCCAGAAGAGGATCATGAACATGATCAGGGAGCTAGAGCACCTCCTGTGTAAGGACAGGCTGAGAGAGTTGGGATTTTTCAGCCTGGAGAAGAGAAGGCTCCGAAGAGACCTTAGAGCACCTTACAGTACTTTAGAGGGAGCCTACAGAAAAGACAGATCGGGATTCTTTATCAGGGAGCATAGTGATAGGATGAGGGATAACAATTTTAAACTGAGAGTGGATTCAGTTTAAATATTAGGGAGAAGTTCTTCACTGTGAGAGTGGTGAGGCAGTGGAACAGGTTGCCCAGAGAAGCTCCCTGGAGTGTTCCTGGCCAGGTTGGATGGGGCTTTGAGCAAACTGGGATAATGGAAGGTGTCCCCACCCATGGCAGGGGGATTGGAATGAGATGATCATTCATATCCCTTGCAACCCAAACCATCCTGTGATTCTGTGATTCATTCTTTGATTCTGCCATTCAGTGTATCTCTCACATATCTTGAAGGATGCACAAAGTTGTACACCAGCATTGCAACTTGCTCCAGGTTGGCAGCTCACTGATGAATTTTAGCCCAAAGGCCACATGTAGCTTCGGTTTTTGCAGCACTGTCTGAACCATCTAAGGCATGATGCACTTGTGCCTACACAGCCTAACTCTCAAATTGCACATACCTAGGGTTAGTCAACAGTATTTTAAATGTGTATTTATCCTGATCCCTTTAAAAAATATGATTAGGAAATCTATTTCATCAATAGTCAGTCCTTTGCTTGCCCCTGCCTTTCCCCCAGACATCTGTAGACATTCAAAGGATCTGGTGTCATAACAGAGATGAATTGTCCTTGCATACTTAACTTCTAAGCATAGCATTTCTCTTTAACTCCCAGATGGGAGTTAATGACCCCAGATGGATTTGTGTGAGACTTTATGTGTTTTGAACATCCAGATTTGTTGTATGCTCTTTAAAAAACGGGACAATAAAGCCCCAGTTTTGGAAAAAATAATTTTAAAAAAGCTTGGGAGACAGGATCAAAACCCAAAAGATGTCAGCCTAGATAATTATATTGAGGTTTTATAACCAACAGGTTGATGCAGTCACAGTGAAATGAATCAGAACAAATAGTAGTTCAGCTTGCTGTGGCATGAGCTGCCAGTTTTCCTTCTGTCTCCCAGAGAGGAAAGAGCTGTGATCTGCTTTAAATTCTGACATCTAGTAAAGTGTAGTGATGTATGATTCGGCACACAAGCTCGTACATTGCACAACAAAGTATGCCATTTATGAGGCTCTCTAAATATAGGGAAGCAGTTTATTTAAGTAATGCAGTAAATAACAGAGTAGATATTTTAGTTCAAGGGAATGTATAAGCCTTGAGGCTGAATTTGAGCAAGGACATTTTTATGTGGATACAGATCTTGGATTATTGAGACTATATGCCTACCTGTCTATAGTTCCTGTATTACCCAGTGATCATTACTGCCTGGCACCTTGCAAGAAATGTTCATAATTGGCTAGAGATGATGCAAGAAAAAAATAAAACTCATTTAATTTGGCGTCAAAATTCTGAGCTTTCAATATGAGAAGTTTCTTATGCAGATGTCACTGTGGTTTTGTATTGTTCAAATTGGTGGAAGTTAGGAATTTCAGGATCACTAACACTTTTCCCTGTGAAATCTCTAATAATATATATTTTTTTTTTTTGCTCATTACTTGGCCACTGGTTTTAGGACTAGGATTTAGATTCTTCAGTCCAGAGTAATACTTGCTGTGTTAGGTCAGATCTGGGAGCCAGAGCTTAAACAGTGTACAGGGTGGGCAGAAAATCTTCCCTTCCTGGATGTTTAAAGGAAGAAGGTTACGAGAATGCCAGAACTAGAAGTTACACTGAGCAGCTGTGTTCAGTGGCCACTGGTGGGCACGAATCAGTTCAATCCTTTGGAACATGTATTATTTAATATATACAGTCTTCCTTAAGCCAATGTGTTCACTGAAAGGTAGGTACTTGCAATTCTATTTTTCCTATAAGTTACCTTTGATAAAGTTATAATGATGATTAACATCTATAATTAACTGTTCAATTCTTTATTTACCAGCAAAGCACACCCCAAATTCTGCATGTGTGGCACAAACAAAAAAACGTAATAGAGATCACATTCTGAACTCCTCTCCTTTCGCCTGCAAGCTGAAGCCAGCACGTGGGGGCTGTTCAGGTTTGGTCTGGGATATTCACTCTCCTTGACCTTCTATCTTGGCCCTGATGGGGGGATATCCCTGTCCCCCCATGTGGGGCCCCAGATGCCAGCACAGAGACCCAGGTGAAGGATGAGGGGCATCAGCATCCTTTGGGAACTGCAGGATGCCCCACACTGGAGCAGCTCTGTCCTTCTGCCACAGTGACAGCCCCAGTCTTGGATGGGTTTCATGGGCAGGGAAAACACCTGCTTCTCTTCCATTGTTCTTGGGGCCACGAGGATTTAGGTGAGGAATTAATGGGATCAGAGAGGAAACATAACCCCAGTGGGGTCAGTGGATTGTACTGATTTATGTCAGTGCTGCAGTTACCCAAAATTCCATAATTTTAAAAACTAAGCTTTAACTCTCTAGTTTTACCATTAAGAGATTTCAGCTTTGTTTTTTTTTTTTTTACTTTACTATTTTACCACATTTTGCTATTATTTACTATTTTGCTACCATGTAGTAGGTTTGCATATATTCATAGGCACAATCCTATTTACTCTGGAAGTTACTGCTCTCATGACTCCTGTTATTTAATAACACAACATAGTGAGTGAGCAAAAATAATACATCTGTTTCTCTTTTTTATAACAGCTCCGGAGTTTTACAATCCATCCAGCTGACAAGGCCCAAAGTCATTTTCCCATAGAGCACGAGTAGCTCAGAGTCTGCAGCTCACAGTGTCAGGGGACCCGGTCTCCTATACATGACCCTGTATCCAATTATTCTTGTAACCTGGCTGCTTAGCATTTCCATTGCTGATTACAAGTTCTCCTTACCTTGAAATTATTTTTTAAAATCTGTTGGACTGGAATAAATGTTTTGTTATTGCCAAAAATGTTAGATGCAGAGAGTTGACTATCACCAGCTGCATACGTGCAACCATAGTTGCCATTATATGCTTTATTCTTACTTCACTACATTCATAAACTTGTTAAAATAAATGGTACACTGTGAATCTAAAATATGTACATTTCTAACAAGCTGTGTTGGACTGAGGTGAATGCAAACACTTCTAATGGCCACAGGCAATAAAAACACAGATTGTTTCCTGAGCATCTAGCTGGCCTTTGTGTAGGTAGTGCTGCATGAAGCCCTGGAAAAGCAACATCAAACTAAACAAAAGCAAGTGATAGCACCTCTCAATGCCTTGCTGAGTTTGCTCAGCAGTTCCTGCACTGCCAGGGGCAGCGTGGTTGGCCCAGGTGATGGAGGAAATGAGAGAGGTTTAACACAGTGTTGTATCCCCACCTTTTCCCGCTCTTTCCAAAGAAGGTGTAGGAAAAGCACAAGGTTGGAGAAAGGAAACGCGGCCTTTGAGCTTTCCTTTACCTTGCCAAAACCATCATTAATAGCTGAGAGAAGTTCCAGCTTGTTGCAGTGAAGCAATGGAGGCACTTTGTGCATTAGCTGCAGACTCCCTCATAACCCAAACAGCATTAACTTGCTTTCAGTTTCATACAAATGAGCTGCTCATCAGCTCTGTTATTACACAAACGTGTAGCAGCTGCACTGCAGAAACAGATTGCTGAGAAAGTGCCTCAATTCAACTCTCTTATGCAACCTTCCTATCATTTTGCTCAATTGATTAACTCCAATTTTGCTATTAATTTAATTTCACTGTTGTCAAAGTCCTCATGTATTTTTTCACATGTTTGCATCTTCTGGTCCTGGCTGTGTCTAATGCAGCCTTAAATCAATTATTTAAAGAACTCTGTTAAGCCTCAATAATTTATAATATCATCAGAGGCAGCAAGTATCCAGTAAAAACTATTTTGATAGGTATAAAACTTGCAAAGTGTAATGACATGACAACATGCCATTGTTTTTTCACTGATTCAGAATTTTATTTTCTACCACTTCTTGCTATATTCAATAAAAATTTAAGCTAGCTTGTGAAAAGCTCAGAAAGCAGTAAATAAATAAATAAATAGAAATTAAGGCTTGAAGAATTTAGAGCTGGCATCTATGACTACAACAATTGTCAGTTATTGTGAAGTTTTTCTCTTAGGTCTGATGCATTCTGGATGCATGCACTCAGCAGATGAAAAAACTTGCCTTTTTCATTTGGGAATGAAATGTGAGTCAGTTCTCTGCACACTTAATTCAAATTAATTCAGTCTTACAAAACCTGTCATACTGGTCATCACTAACTAGTATATGGCTGAGAGAACTCTATTTCTTCTTTCCTACTTACTCTTCTGTTCGTATTGCCCATCAACCACACAAACACTTTTACATAAGATTACGCCTTCTGGAATGATTCTTCTCCAGATTTACCAGGCTGTGTGTTACACCTCCATCAGCCATCAAACCTCTTGGTACATGGCTGTTCCCTAAAGGGCAGACTGTTTTTCTATCTTTTTTTTTTTTTTTTTTTTTTTTTTTTTTTTTTTTTTTTTTTTTTTTTTATTCTACCAACAAATCTGAGTCTAAGAGCAACTTGACCTCCAGCATCTATAGGGGAGCATTAAGATCCTCATCTGAGATACTGAGAAAGAGTCAGAGGCAGAGCCCTCTGCATGGAATGGAAGGATTGAGTTGCCTGTGGTGGGGGACCCTGGGAATGGGGGAGCTGGGCAGCCAGAAACTGATTTGCCAAAATAAATATGCCATTGTGCTCCTTGTATAGTTCGCCAGAGCTTTGTCGGACTGAAGGAAATGCTGAGACTCTTCTGGAAGTCACCACAGGCCAACAATGGTGTAATAGCCCATGTCATGGAATTATAGAATCCGGTTGGAAAACACTCTTAAACATCGCTGAGTTCAACTGTTAACCCAACACTGCCAACCTAACGTGTCAAGTGATTGTGCCCACACCCTTTTGACATCTCCATTTCTATTAGGCATGTAGTAAATGGCTAAAGAAAAGAACCTACAGCTTAATGTTCAGTTTCTTCTGCATCAGAGTAAATGTATCTGTCTCACTTCTGCTTCTTCTGTCACAGCAGGAGACCTGTACTTAATAGCAACAGTCCCTCTGATTTTATCTCATCCAGAGGTCCTTTATTAAGTAATATGGAGGATGTTTTTATATTGAATTTGTCCTATTGAACATAATTAATGGACAGATAAGTTTGAAAGTGAGAAATTTTTCCACTCTAGTTTTCTGATGGAGTATGCAGCAAAATTGCCCTGCATTTAGAAGTTAATATTGTTCTTATGTCCTTCTTACCTTCTGTGGGGAAGAAATTTTCCAGCTATGAGTTTCCTAGTTCTCTAACAAGTCCATAAGCATGACAGCCATGGTCCGACTGTACAAGACCTTGAATACAGGGCTAGCTTTTCTGTTTTGTGTTATTTAATGCCTGTCATAACAGATTTCTTGCATTATAATACAATATAAATGATAATAATAAAGTATGAATATTATTTCCTAAGTAAATCAGCAAGCAGTCAGTTCTAATACTATACTGCTATTTGTTTAACTTGTTCTGTGTAGATAAAATCACAGGTGCTCTTTTTTTCATATGAAAGGTGTCTTATCTATAAAACAAATAAGATGGGCACCAGCTGCCCAAATTGCTCTCTAATGCTGTTCAAATAGTAAGCTTCGTGTTTCCAGGAGAAAATCCTTCCTTTTTAAGTTTATAAATGGCAGCATAAGTTCATTTAGGTGCACAATAAATGTTCTGCTTAGGAAAAAAAAAGTTCTAATTACTGAATGGGATAAAGAGAGTATTTTTCATCAAACACCACTAACACGGGTCCTGCTATTAGGAAAGTGCTCATTTCATCAAGTGATGAAGGTGTAGATAAAACAGGAGACTCTAAAGGGCCCAGGAATGTATCTGAGCATTACTCACATTTTGTGTAAGGCATAAGCCCCTAATGACCTCTCTTCTTATCCTGTGACCCATATAAGAGTTCTGGAAAGCCCTTCTAACTTCGTGGAGAACACAGTGGTCCAGGCAAGTGCAAAAGGAGAAGTTTTGCAATAGGACTTTTAAAATGTTGGGATTTTCTCAAGGCATACAGGGATATCTTGGGAAGTTCACTCTCAGGTACTGTAATGTGATACTTTAGCCTTTGGGCCATACAGACAGATAGCAAATTTTAGTTTTTCTCAATCAAAAAACTGTGTATTTTCCTTTCAAGACTACTAAATCTTTCTCTTTCTTGCCCCTTTCTTGCTCTTTCTTGCCCCCTCCCCAAGCTAAGTAATAGGAGCAGATGAAATGCTGACAGAATGTCCAATGCAGAGGGCAATTTCCACTGATGGATGGTATGTCTATAACAGGTGGATCATCATTCTCACTTCTGTCTTTGAAATACATTAGTAACTATTAGTCAGTGTTATCACTGGACTTCCCCTTGCAGCAGCTGCTCTGCTCTGACTGCTCCACTTTGTCACTGTCTTTGCCCTTTTGCTTGCCCAGCATTTGACTTTATGGACATTGACCTGCCTTGGCCTCCTTCTTATTGGTATAAATTATGCTATTCTAATCCTCTGGCTTCTTTTCTCACTTCTACCACTTTTGTTCTTGTTTAATTTAACATATTTCAATTTATCCAGGCACTTTTGAGTGCATCCAGACTGTGAGGGAGCTGAAACCTAAATTCTGAATCTTCTGGCTCTTCATATTACATGCTGAGTATCTCTTTTATCACCCTTGATGTGGTTGTCTGTTTCTTCCTAGAGGGCTCTTTGCTTTTTTACAGTGTGAAATGGTAATCAATAAGGAAGGAAAAGAAAAGGAGCTAAACAGATGTGGTAAAAAAGTGATCATCCAAATATCTGAAACGAAAGCATTTAAAATCATCAGCTGTCTTCACTGGTTTCACTAGGCTTATATAAAAGGCATGCAATATATGTATGATAGGCTCTCATAAAGTGGGAATGACTGGGATCAGGTATTTAGTAATGTCAGGTTCATTAAAGTGTAGTACTTAAAACTTCAAGGGTACATGAAAACCTTTTTTCCCACCTCAACCAATAATTAAGATATAATAAGCATGCAAAAATTTAAGGGTAAAATGAAATTGCATTTCCAAGAAATATTGGTGACGGCAAAAAAATCATTCTTGGAAAGCTCAGGGCATAAAATTCAACAGGAATCAGGATTCTCTTCTCTCCTCCTCGTCCTTGAGGCTTTTGTGTTGCAGGACCTGTGGAATAGAAGCAATAGAAGTTGTACCAAAAGGATGCAACATGCTTGAAGCTCCTTCTCTCTTTGGGTTTGTCTGTTGCCTGCACTCTTAAGTAAACAGGCAGACCACAAAGAATTAATCTTGGAGAGGTCACAAGTTCCCAAGCATTTGCCAATCAGCCTTTCAGTGTGGAGCACAGATTAAGCAACCACAATGGAGAGGGAGCCTGCTGAAATTGATCATTCAGCTTGGGAGAAATCATAATTAGCTTTCCTGTAAAGCAGCTCCACGGGAATGCAGCTTCTGAGCCTCCCTGAGACTCCAACAGATCTCTTGGAATCTGGTTTACTTATTCCTTTTGAGATTCAGCTCTTGTCTACTGCATTATGAGCATGAGATCTGCGAGTTCAGGGTGCTGAGGGGCAGGGTTTGAAGGGTCACATTCTTGTGTAGTTACCACACAAAGGCTCGGTCCAGTTTCCTTTTCCCGGGGGTAGCCCCATACTGTGCAGAGACCAGTGAGGCAGGAAACCACCAAGAGAGCCAACAGAGTCCACTTTAACTTCTTACCTTCCCAAATCTTTCCTAGTTGTTCTACACTGCTGCACTGTTCCTGAGCATATATTTGTAATGTACTGGCTGCAATAAGAAAATATACTGAGTCTCATTCCTGCACGAGTTACTCCCTTTGGTCCTGCTGGAATAAAAAATTATTTCCTGCAAAGTCGCTTACACTTGCTGCTAACTTTATTGTAATAAACACTGACCTTTAAACCACTAAGCCTATAGAAGGCTAAATTATAGAGTTTACCTCCCTAGATGCTCCTTAGCTGTCATAATGAAGGAAGTTTACAGTGGGAAAGTGAATGAAGCAAGCATGTTTCTAACCATATGGTAATTATCTGCTATCCGTGCCAAAGACATAAAGTGTTGTTTACTTGATGTGAAAAGAGCATCTGAGAAAGGATTCCCTGGAGAGGGAGTGAGGGAGATTTGGCACAGTGGCTGCTCTTCAGATGGCTTGTAATAGACCCTATAAATTTGGAATATGCTATTGTTAATCAGTGGGGATTGGAGTTGCTTGGCACATAATTTTTTAGTTTTAAGGGGCAGGTAAGTGTCTTGCCGAGCAGATTTTTTTTTTTTAACTGTAATGGAATTACACAAATGTATAATCGTTCGTTGAGCTTTAAAAGTAAGAATAAAGAAAAAATGTGTAAAATTACATCCTAGCTCTTTGCTGTCAGTAGCAATAAGAAGAAAAAGTTACTCTGGCAGTAGAGACCAATAAGATATAGGCTGTATTCACTCTCCTAAAAAGTATAATTTAGTTTGAGTACTCTTTTCCTGCTTCCAGTACCGAAGTATTATATTATTTGCTTATTAAAAGAAAAGGAAGGGGGGTGGGGGGTGAGGGGCAGGGAGGAGAAGGGAGAATCTGTCCTAACTGCAACCACACATGATTGCAAATAATTTAATTTTCAGCACATTAAGTTACCCAGAATAACTGCCAAAGCTCATTTGCACAAATGTACTTAAACTGCTTTAGCATTTTAATACTAGAAAAATTAGTTGTGAAAATCCAGCCAAATCATTTGCACCATAGAGGCAGAGTCTAATGCACACTTAGAATCCCTTAAATCTGCCCTGAAGTGCACAAACTCAGCCTCAGACATGTGAAAAACTTTTTTTCTTTTTGAAAGAAACTTTTCTTTTTTCTTTTTGTGCTAAGTGCCAGATAAGGAACTTTTATTTCATTATTTTATTTTTGATTGATGGTATTCAGCTTTAGTCATAAAACCAAACGATTTTTTCTGTGCTGTGTGGCAAAAATATTCACTATATGGTTAATGGTTATTTTTTATGAAATTTTCTTTGTATTCCAGTTATTTCAGAAGATTTCCAGGCTAAGCATGCCAAATTTAAGCAGTGAGACCTTCAGGTAGAGATTTCAGAGAGGTAAAATGAGAAGCTGAGTTGTATTGATAGAATAAGCTCAGAAATAAAGATACAGGAAATATAAAGAAACATGATATAGAATATCCAGAATACATAGAATAGAAAATATAGAATATCCAGAAAATGATATGAAGAAAATGGAGATAAGATCTTCAGAGTATGATCCTTGTAGAAGAAATTAATGAGCTGGACAAGAAGGGTTTAAGAGCAGAAATCTGGGGAGGCTACAGGAAGGCAGGATCATGTAACCTGCAGGTCCAAAGATAAAACACAGCCAAAATGAAAAACCTTTTCCACTCCATGCTGTGCCTCAGCAGCTCTTGAAAATGTAGGATGTTTGCCTTAAAGTCCTTACTTGTATGAGAAGTCCTTTGATATCTGTCAGACTTCCAGTTGTGTTAGTCACTTGAGTAGGTATTTCAAGGAGCAAGTCCTTAAGGTATAAATTTTTCATGGCAATTTTTCAAACCAGGCTCTAAAGCCCAGTGCACATTTATGGTACCATTTAAATGAAAAACAATAATATATGATACAGCCTCAATATTATACTTAATGAGCTATATTTTCTTTTAAAATAAGGTTACAGACTATAACCAGAACATTATGCTGCCATAAATTTCATGAGACTTTTTCCTAAACACCTCAGTCTATAAAAGTCAATGACTCACAGAGTAGACATAATCTAAGGGAAACTTTGACCTTTTGCATAATAAGAAGCCTTCCAGCCTGTCGTGTCAATGCTCCGATTCCTCTGAGTGTACTCTGGAAGCATCAGTAAAATAATGGTTACGGCAATTTCCATCTGGAACTTGCATTTTAATAATTCTGTAATTATGTTTAAGCAGTAATCTCCTTTGTGCAATTCCTTTTTTTTTTTTTTTTTTTGCATTGTTACTCAATGGCCCACATGATTATTCAGCTCTTAACCCACAGCAGCTCACCTCATAGGATCTGAGCAAGCAGGTTACAAGCCATATGATGGAGATGCTGTTGTTTCTTATGGTGGTCAGAACAAGCAGGATGTCTTTACCTAGATGTGAAAAGTGCCTATTTCACTGATACACCTGGTTGTAGGTTACTTAAAGCTCACAGTATTCAAAACCTCCTGGTTCTGCCTGCACATCAAAACCCTTCAGTTTGACACAGCTTCCATTCACAGAATTTTTGATCAGGTACACAGAGACTGAGGTCAGATAACATTTCTTTTTACTTGGAAAGAGAGATGAGATGTGCTTGTGCCTATGTCTCTCATCACTTTGCTCATGTCCAAGTTTTACTTGATACTTCTAAGAATACAATGCCTGTCCTTACTTCTCAGGTTTTTAATTTTTTAAATTTTTAATTCTTCTGCATTTTCTATACTGTAGAGTTTGTTCTGCTCTCAGATGCAAATAATGTACATGGATTTCACAGAAATAACTTTGGGGGATTTGATGTCTGTGGATATGTTTATGTGATGGAGAAAGCAACCCTTGATTTCACTGGGAGTAATGGTGGCAGAGGATCTGTGCTGATTTGCCAAATAATTTTACCCTTTACGTTTCCTAAGCTCAACAGTCATAAGCCAAGACTCCTTTGATATACAGTAAAAAATCAACTTTCAGTTAATAACATGGCATTCCACGAGAGCTGAAAATGAATTTTTGTGACTATTTTTGTTGAAGTCCTTTCTTGAACGTGCTTTGTGAGACCAGACTGAATGATCCCCTAAAAGGTCAGGCAAGCAGCTTCCTTCATGATGGAGAGCATCCTGCTTTGATAAACATTTTTCTTATCAGGGATCTGCAAAGGATCTGACCAAAAGGCCATTAAATAAATAATTTATGAAAAAATGTGGGTTGAGCCCTCCAAAATACTTGGCAATCTATGATAATTCTATGAGTTAGGTGGGGGAAAAAAGGTAAAGGATGAGCAAAGAAAGAGAAAGAAAGGAATTTAAAAATAGCGAAGTGGATTATTTTGAATCATTACTTCCCTGAAAAAAATCAGTATCTTGTTTTTGCTACTTTTCCTTGTTTTTCAAAAGAACTTAGATTTGTACTAAACTTTTCTTCCTATACTGGGTTACATACTTTACTGTATTCATGGTTGTGTCCTTTCTTCAGCAAACAATATTTTTTAAACAGCAATAATGTTCTTCTTTTCTGTAGAAAGGACACACAAAAAACCCATTGTGAATATTTTATTCTTCTGCCTTATCTACTAAACCCATCATGGAACTGAGCACAGTTCTACACAGGATCTTGTGGGTTCCAGCACATCATCTCTTTTGTGTTTGAGTGGAAGAGAAGACATGAACTAGAAAACTCCATGAGGAGGGAATGGAGACCTCAGGTAACCTTTCTAATAGTTATGTACTCAAATACCTGCATTTAGTTCGCTGTAGATAAGCTGTGAGCTCCAACCAGCAAGTACCTGATGAGGTACATCAGCCTTCATGCTCTTGGCAGCTCTTGAAGTGACTTGAGATGGGGTTCAGTACTGTCTTGTCTCGTGACTTGTGGTGGTTTGAGGTTGATAGAATAAAGTGGACAACTAAGAGCAAGGTTTATTACCTGTCCTAATTCTAAGATGCTGACCCTGAAGCCCTGGGAAAGCCTTGTCAGGTGTATTGTGGGACAGCAGGAGACTCATCAGGCTGTGTAACACTGGAGGTGTGACCTGCAACAGGACATACAGACTGCTCTCCTTTTGCCTGTGCAGGCAAGAAGTGCCTCACCTGTGCTTTGAACTTCATTTGTCTACATTCTGCTTGTTACTCTCCTGTGTTCTCTATTCATATTTTCTGATTTATTTGGTATTTTATGTTTACTGACTCTCACTGTTTCACTGGGAGCCTTTTTCTTAGCTTTTGATTTCTATTGAGTCTATTACTTGATTCTTATCCTCAGTCCAAAGTTCAAGATAGTATTTTACTCCTTGGATACATACAGTCAAACGCAAATTCCTGATTTCATGCATATTTCTAGTCCCTTTAAATTCACTGCCACTTTCACTTTAATTTCAATGAAACTGATGTGCAAAGTACCTGCTTGAAGTTAAGCATGCAATTGATTGCAAAAAGAGGAAATTTAGCAGTATGACTATTCAGTTATGTAAGAATTACTGTAATGTCTGCTCTTTTTATTTTATAATGTTCTCAAAGAAATCACTTCTTTCTCTTATCATTAGCAAACTAACAACAGAAAGATTTTATCTTTCCCCATATGCTCACCACTACTGCTTTTTCCTTTATTCATGAAAATTATTTTGAACTCTAAATGATGATGTACACAGGTTATTAACATTTATCTTTTAAAGTTCTAACCTTTAGGTTTTGTACAGAACAACAAATAGGAAGGTGAAGAATGAATACAAAATGTTTAATTCTGCTTTCCGTGCAGAGGATTCAGGAAACTTGGCAAAAAAATAATTGCAGGGGGTTTTATTTTATGCTTCAAGTGAATAAGCCTGACTTTGTGATGTTTGTACTCTTCCTGTATAAAGACCAAGTGACTGAAAATACTGGATGGATTGATGGGGATTTATTTTGCAGTAGTACAAGTCTAGTGTGTTTTTTGAATGTGAATGTGATCTCATTGGCAGGATTTGCACACAGATGTGTGGCATTAACACAGTGGATAATTGGATATTGCAAATGAATTATCTAAATGTGGTGACTAACAGAATAATGTCCCTATCTGATGTATTCAACTCTCCTTTAACATGAAGATGAAAAAAAAAAAGTTATCAGAATAAATGTGCCTCTTTGCATTTGATTTTTTAATCAATAACAAACTAAATTTTCATGATGTAACTAACTATATTTATGTGTACACATAAATGTGGAATATATTCTCACAGGAATATGCACATGTGTATAGAGGGACATATGTTTATAATATCTACATATTGTTCTAGTAGATATATGATGTATATATATATGAAAATAAAAGATTCTACCAGAGGGTCTCAGCACATTAAGAAAAAAGTTGATTGTATGTCACAGTGACAGAGAAACTCTTGTTACGTCTTTAAGACTTATGAGGACAATGTTTAGATAAATAAATTAAAAAGCCAAAAAAGAGATGCAGCTATTAGGGACATTATACTTTATCAGAAATACAGATCAGTCATGAAAAATGCACTGATCTTACCAGTTAAAACGCTAAACATAATATTTTTCTTCCACTTTTTTAATATTTAATAACCTTATTTATGTTCAGTCATATTATATAGTGGTCTGCCTTCATCAATACTGTCCCTTATTTCATACAAAACTACATTTTTAATTTTTACTGTAACATAATGATGTCTACTGCATTTGGTATTTTTCCAAGCTTTATTTTCTTCCCAGTTGAAATTAAATTAAAATATCACAGTGATTTATCCTTTTAGGTCCTACTGAAAACAAAATCACTTTCTTCTCTGAATCTTTATTGGTAAAATATTATTCATTTTATTTCCTAAATGAGCAAAAGTTTCTGAAAGCATGATTACCATCTGCAAAAATGGTTAAAACATAGTATAGCATTATTCATGTAGTGTGACCTGCATCCTATTTCTTATTTGTCTAATGTGCCTGCAATGATTATTTCTTGTTATTATTCTGAGGGATGTTTTAGGTGTCAGATATCCTACAATACTTGTAATACTTTCTTTGAAATTTAGTTCTGGAACCAACTTGCTGTTTATCTCTGTAGGTAAAAAAAAATGCTGGGACTACATTATCCAAATGTAGAATTACTTTTCTTGTCACTATTACTGTCAACTGAAGTAATTTGTTTCCTAAAGGATATAACTGTGCTGCTGCTACCTTAAAATAGAGACATTCTGGGTAAAACTTAAGACACATTTCTGTGTAATATATTTTTCAGAAATAGCTACACAACACATTCAGTGATTTCATTTCAAGCATCAGAGTTTAGTTTATTTAAACCAGGAAATAAATTGTATATTATCTTGATCTTCTGTTGTTTGTGCTGTTAATGTAATTTTGGGAGCACCTATTTAGTGTGGAACTTTAGATCATAACAGTGTCATCTGTGATAGCAAATTAAATTCTCCTTCACTTTTTAATGGATTAAAATAGTGTTTTACAAAAGTGCTTTTCAAGTTTGCTTGCTAGGCTATGCTTTAAATATAAATTCAGGAAAATAGATAACTTGCATTTCTATCATCTTGAAAATCATGCACAATACTGGGCATAAAGGTTGCAACATTTTTAACTATTTGAATTCATAAGATGTTCAAAGCAGACTAAATCCATCAAAGGACTCGCTTCGGGCTGACTTATGTACACCAGATGGATGTACATGCTGTTACATTAATTTTAATGGGTTTGCCTTAAAAGGTGTGTGTTTAGGTGTGCCAAAGACCTCACATTTGTATGCAGTGGGGAAAGAATAATATTTTACTTCTGGGGTCTCGTGGTTTAACCCCAGACTGCAGCCAAGCCCCACACAGCTGCTCATTTACTCCCCCACCAGTGGGACTGGGGAGAGACTCAGGAGGGTAAAAGCTGGAAAACTCTTGGGTTGAGATAAGGACAGTTTTATAGGGGAAGCAAAAGCTGCACACACAAGCAAAGCAAAGCAAGGAATTCATTCTGTGGTTCCCACGTGCAGGCAGGTGCTCAGTCATTCCAGGAGGGCAGGGCTCCATCACATGCAGTGGTGACTTGTGCAGACAAACCCCATCACTCCAAACTTCACAACTTTCTCCTTCTTCTCCTACACTTTATATACTGAGCACGATGTCACACGGTCTGGAGTGTCCCTTTGGTCACTTGGGGTCACCTGTCTTGGCTCTGTCTCCTCCCACCCTCCCAGGCACCCCCAGCCTCCTGTGGCTGTATGAAAAGCAGAAAAGGCCTTGGCCCAGTGTGGGTCCTGCTCAGCAATAACAAAAACATCTCTGTGTTACCAGCCCATGTTCAGCACAAATCCAAAACACAGCTCCACATCAGTTCCTGTAAGAAGATTAACTCTACCCCAGCCAAAACTCTTCTTAGCCCCCAGAAGGGGAGGGAAGTGGGGGGGGGGAAGGGGGCAGGGTAAGAGGAGGAGGCAGAAAGATTAATGAAAAGCTGCCAGGCACAAGAAGGGGGTTTTTAAGGCATATGGAGCTGTAAAAAATCGTGTGTTATTATGGGAACCATCTTTTGTAAGAAGCAGAATCTTCCAAAACAACTTTCCTTAGAGATTTCGAACACTAAGTTAATAACTGGCTTAAGACAATGACTGGATCCCTGCAAGTCAATGAAGGAATTTTCTGATAGTACATGTATATGGTGCATAGTTTAAAATTATTTAAGACATGACATAAAAAAATGGTTTTGCTTATTCCAGATTGGATAATGTTATTATTATGTACGTTTACTGCTTACACAGTTAGCAATTACTAATGCTGATTCCAAAAATAACCAAATTTTGTACTTCTCTTTGACATGAAAGTCAAATTACTTTCTTTACAAAACTAAAATAAAAACTATAGCTGATCTCTAACCACAATTTCACCTGGGATACAGGCCACTACTGCTTCTTATTTACAACAGGGTTACATGTAGAGCACACTGAACATTTAAAACAATGCCTGAGATTCATGACAACAAGCTTTGAATGTGTGTGTGAGTTATGAAGCAGCAGTTTCTGTGGGCATCCTGCTTCTCCTGTACCAGCTCTCCCCACCTCTGTACTGTAAAGCCTTTGATTTTGTATTTTATTTTATGAGGAGGAGTCTCTTTTTGAGAAAAAGCACAACTACCAGAATCATTGCCATAATATAATACTTGTGAAAATATGATGAGTTTGGAAATGGACAGTATAATCTGATGTATAGATATGTAAGTCAGGATCTGATTTACACTCATTTTTGGTTTGGTTGTTGACTGGTTTTGAATATTTTTTTCCTTTTGCCCCTCTCTCCTTGAGTCTACCCTGATTTTAGCATTACCTGCATGAGTAAAGGACTAGCTTATTTTTTGTCGTTGTACTTGTCCTAACACTGTCTGAAGCTCTTAGATGAAGCCATAATTGTGAAATGATAAAAAATGCCTTATAAAACTTAATGGGAAATGAAAACATGTTTTAATGTTGGAGTGGGAAGGGGAATAAGAATTTCAGGAAGCAAAACCTGATCAGAGGGATGAAATTTAATCTTCAGTTATACCTGACCCTTTCATCACAACCAGCAAGTTAAAAACAGTCTTAAATATTAACTTAGCTGCAACTTGATAACATGCTATGAGAGCTTTGCAGCCTCAGAAACATGTAAGAGACCTACTGATGAATTTTATCATATAATCCATAAAGTGCCCAATCCTTCAAAATGTGCTTAAACAGGAAAGGGAAGCAGTGTTGCATGCTGGAAATGTCACAAATAACGAGAACCATTAGCAGAACATCACGACACATGTTTGGGGGCAGAGATGGCAACTGCAGCCACAGTGCCAAGGACGATGGTTTAAAGGGAGTTCTTGAGTTCAGGAAAGGCACATAGGTGTGAAGTGTGTCTTTGTGGAGATGAACAGGAAAGAGTATTACAGTTAGCCAAGAGCAGCAATTTATATTATGTATCTGAGGATCCTGCAAACAGCAGCAAGATCCTCAGAGGATGTATTTCTCAAACGCTGGAGGAGCTGCGTTCTTTCCTGTATAACTTCATCCAAACTTTGTTGAGAGCAATCCAGGTTTTTCCAGAGGAAATGACAACCAGCTACCTAAATTCCCCTGCTTATCCCCAAAAAAAGAGCTATTAGCCATTAGAAGTAGTCTGCAGTTCCCTGTAAAATATACAAATGTAAAACCACGACCTTTAATGCCATCTGACTTTGAGGAATTGAGCAGCCACTCTCTAAAGCGTTGCAGTACTTTGAGCTAAATGGTGTTCTGGAGGACAGCAGTTTGGAAACACTTATGTTTGTTAGTAATATACACTAGCCTGTAAATTACAGAAGCTCATCATGTGACTGATCAATGTAAATATTCAAGGAAAAAATACAAAAGAACTGACTTTCAGCTCTATAGCTCTTACTAAAGGAAGTCAATAGAAGGGAATAATTGGACCTGGTCCTTTATTTTTTTCCTAGCTGATCAGTGCATTTAAGTCTGTCTACAAAATCTTAGAAGGATGAGGAAGATTTGCTCTCTACGGTGTGAGAAAACCCAGGAATTTTTTTTTAAATTCTATTAAGACTATTCATTTTAATCATCATAAAGAAGGGAGGAGATATTATATACATCTTAACATTGTTCAATCAACTTCTTGTCTGATGCTAATAAAGGCAGGATTCTAAGTCTGATTGGCAGAAGAAACCCTAGGGCTAGCCACTAAAGATGGCCATTATCATTTATTAAACAGGTGCTGAAATGAATTGGTCTTTTATCGTAATGCAGATTTACAGTGCATTAGGCAATCCATTTTTCAATTTAGTGTACTGCCTCTGATAAATTAACAGATGTCGACTGATTTTTTTTCCTTCAGTCCCCCTGTTTACACCTGACAGCCAATGCTTTATAGCTGAGCAGTTATTTGAAGTTATAAACATTATAATTAGCAATTTTTTAATTAGGCTGACAATTAACAAGAGATTTGCAAAGCTGCTAATTTGACATGTCATACTCTCCACAGTGTTTATGTTAACCACTACTTGAGTGAATTCAATTGAACAGAACTACAGTGTCTGAAAAATCAATCTCAGAAGAGCCCTTTTCCCCACTTGGGTAACATTTTGGCACTTCAGGCAGAGAAGTGGGACTTCAGTGAAATTTTACAATGTGACAGTTCCAATACTTGAGGTTTAAACAACGTGCCCATGTTAGCTCAGAGATGCAATTAAATGTGATGTGCCAAACACATGCATGGTCTGGGCTCTTCTGCTATTGTTAGGATTTAAGGGTTTTATTTTTTAAGGACTAGAACCAAAAGAAAACCAACAACTGTACAACTCCAATCAACAGAGTCTCAGTCCAGACCATAACCATAGCTCTTTGAGATGAACAAAAAAAAAAAAAAAAAGAAAATATGTCATGCTAGTGTCTGTGTGGTCATTGATGGAATCTTTGTAGCTTTTCCAATAGCATTCTGCATATCCCATACAAACTGGGGTAGCACGTGAGTAGAAGTATTATAGAGGTCCTGCTGAAGCAGGTGGGAGTTTCCTGGCTCTTTCCTGTAATCTGACCTTCCTCAGAGGTTGTACAAAATGGCTTTCTTTGTGGTTGAATTTCCTGTGTGAGCGTTACCCATGGAACAACACTGCTGCTCCTGGCACACAGGAGGCTGAGTGGATGCAAGGCAGGGATGGGTTGGAGCACTCAGCAAGAGAAAAGGGGCTTGGGTATGGAAAGAGACAGCTGCTAAGAAGTTGCCTGCCAACACCAGGGTAAAGATAAATCAGTGGGGAAGCCTGAGAAAACATGTTTCTGGTTGATTTGGGTTGAAAGGATGTGTTCTTAGGTAATTTCTGTGAAGATACATAATCACATGCACTTTGTAAAAGAAACAAGGCCAACTTTTAAATGCAAATGGACCTTATTTTGTCTGAGAAAGCTCCCTGCCTCAAAGAACATGAGTATTTCCTTCTCTAACATAGGCGTTTTCTTGGTTTTATTTCACAGGTGCTTTTTTTCATCAAGTCATGTACTTTCATCAGATACTTGCTTCCTTTGTATTGTGTTTCTGAATTGTCTCATTCTTTCCACTGATGGCTCATCTGGTGGAAGAACCAGGAGCCCTTTACAACACAATAACAATAAAAAGAAAGAAAAAAAGTGCAAGTTCTTGCATACCTTTTGAAAATATTCCTTCTTTAATCCTCTACAGCCATCCAAATACACCCCTTTTCTATGTGAGCCTTTCTTCTCTGAGGTGCTCACTTGTAATGGAGGCAAGACATATCCCTAACTTGGTGAAGTACCAGGAGGAAATAGAATGTGCAGCCCTCTCCAAAATAGTCTGAATTCCCCCAGGAGCTCATAAGAAAATCCAGACACAAAGTTATTGAAATCTTTCATTCTACTGATACCTCTACTTCCACATATCTGTGATTTTAGTCACTTTCTGAACTCATCTGCTTTCCTAAAAGGTGCAAGAGAAGGAATGAGATGGGGGACTTAGAATTCACTCCATTGCAATAGTAATGTAAAGAAAATGGCCAGTTTAAGGGTTGAGCTCAATAAAAATCTCAGGAGTTGATGGTGACATGGTATTGCAATAATTTTATTTGAATGGTAAAGAATTTTACTACCTGGGAGTTTTGCATGGAGTCACCAAAGAACAGGTCCTTGGCTGGTACAGGTTGTCATAGGATCTGCCTCTGAAATATCCTGTTTTCTCACACAGTTAATGACTGGATTTTTCATTTCCTTTCAGTGACTAAATAGACACAGTTCTGGGTTCACAACCCAATATGTTTTAAAACTTAGAAGTGTAAATACTAGTTTCTTTCTGGAGCAGTTAGAGAGTGTCTTAACCAAATGAGTTACAATTAAAGATGTGAAGCTGTGGTGCTAGGATCTCACTATTTTTGAGCTCAAACAGTCCTAATTAGTTACATAAATAATACGATGCTTGAGATGAGGTGTATTGAAGAGTGTGTCTCATACTCGTTTGATGTAAAATCCTGGTTGCTCATTTTAAACAGTCAAACACTGCTGCCAAGGAGTGCTATTAATGGGTGAAGTATCTAATTTGTTTCCTGTGGTACCAACACCCACCCCCAAAGCAGCAATTCTCCTCTGAGAATGAGTGGAAATAAAAAGTATTTAATCATGACTAGCATTCACTGCTGAGCTCATCTTCCTTACGTTGATTGGGCAGGAGCGAGAGAAAGTTCTGGATTGTAAAGATGTCCTTGGGAAACTAAGAATCAAGGAGTATTCAAGAAATGAATAGGCAGGGCCTTTCACAGGGAAATTTTCGAAGGGAAGAAGAGAGGGGAAGAGGTAGCTTAAAACCTCAAGTAAAGATTTCTAGATAAGATACATCAGGTCACAAGTGAATCAAGAGGAAGAAAAGTAATTTCAGAAAAAAATAGAGCTGGGGAAGGATAAAGGCGAATGGTACTTAGCAAGGTGTTAGAAATAAGTTCTAGGAAGTAATTACAAAATAAGAGAAGAGGTTGTCCCTGTGTGCCAGCATGGGCTGTGAGATCAGTATTTGAGGAGGTCTGGAGGCAGTGTAGGGTGCTGCAGGGGTGGTACTGTGGCACCAACAGGCTCCAGCCCATCAGGGCAGCAAACCCTATGGTCAGGGGGAAGCTGCACATCCTCAGGGACAACAAATCTTTGCTCTAAAGTTCAGTAAAATGATGCTTTGGGAGAGGTGTGGGAAGGGATTTAACTCCTCAAAGCAAACTGGTTGATGTCATTATAACCTTTTAAAACCTTTGCATGGTGTCAAGAAGGCCCTGTCCCATTAGGAAAAAGTAGACAAAGGAGGCACTCTATTAATAAATATGCCAGAGAAAGACGTGATAAAAACTGTAATTGAGAAAACTATTTATTTTGAGCTGTTTGTTTAAGCACAGGAGGATTCCTAATGGAGCCATCAGACCTCACTCATTGGCTAATAGTTTAATTAGGCCCATCTGGTGGAGGCTGTGGAGAGAACTGTCCCAGCTCTCATATTGGCAGAGAGGTAATTTGTCATCCCGTGGCCCAGTGACTGGCACGTGAACATCTCTAAAGCCAAACAGAAGCTCAGCAATCTGTCTCACATGAGAATAGCTGAGAGCTATTGGAGGCATTTGTGTGGTTCACCTTGGCACACAGAGGAGAAACGAAACTATTGCACAGTATCCTTCAGATAACCTCAGCAGAGAAATGCAGGCAGAGCCCCTGAAAGCCAAGTCAGTCTTGCCATTGTCAGCCAACCCAAATATAAGGGAAAAATTTTTCCTTTCTTTTTCTCAGCATCCCCTCTTCCGCATGATCCTAATAAAACAATAGGGTAAGAATGTTTTCTGTTAGTTTCTGTTTAGGAACTTGTATACTTCAGATATAAATTTCACTCCTACGTCAAGAAACAAGATAATTTCCCTTTTGAATAGGAAGAACTTGCTATTTTTAAGAAATCCTAGTTCTACAAAATGCTATCCAGTGATGGAGCTGCAAATAAAGAAAAGCACTGCAGAGACTACATACAACTGTAACCAGCTTGTAAGGTAAGTTGATAAAACTATGGGCTAATTCAGCTAGAGAAAGAAAAGAATTCAGAATGCTAACAGTAACTGCCTTAAAAGCTGAAATCAATATTTTCTTCTCACTCTAATGTTACTGTTGATATCAACATTATAAGATGTTAAAACTACCATTTTAAGAGTAATATTTGAGGAAGCATGGGACAAGATGCCAAGAAAAGTTATATCTCGCTGTGCCTATCCACTAGTATTTATCTGGCACTTAAACTATTACAACCCACTGCCCATTCCAAAACTCTGAAAGCACTTAATATGTGAAATATTTTGCCCATTCCAAAACTCCAAAAGCTCTTAATATGTGAAATATTTTACCAGCTCTTTTTTTTACAGGCTCATGTCAGGTGACATGATGTTCTGCTGACCTGTGATCCCTCTCCAAGCTCTGGGTATCTATGGGTGGCACTGCCATCTGACTGGTAGGAGTGGGATAGGCTGAGGTTCCCCTCACCCAGAAACCTTAGTTTAAAGCTCTGTTCACCACCTGAGCTTTTCCCATCAGCCCTGCTTAGACCAGGTTTCTCAAACCGAGTCCTGTGGTCTCAGGGGCCAAACCCGTGGCTCTGGCACCAGTCCTGTAACCATTTGCTGAATCACCAGATTTGACTGGCCCTTTCAAACCCTTTTTCTTTGAACAGGAGGATTCATGAAAAACTACCTGGGCTCCAGAATCCCTTACTATTGCTCCATGGGCTCTTGATACTCCCCAGACTGCTTCTGGCTGTATCAGCCCAAAACATAAAACACCTGCAGTGGATAACAGTCAGAGGGTGGTGTGAGGCTTGGCAATCTCAGGATGGCACTCCCAGTGCAGGTAAGGAATGTTCCTCTGTAGAGAGTCTGTCAGGGCAACAGATGGGTGCCCCTGTACCCCTCAGAAAGGAGCTGCTACCACTGTCACCAACTGCCTTCTCTTACTTGTGCTAGTTGTTACACAGCGAGTAGATCCAGCTTCATTGCTCAGCTCCAGCATCTCTCCTGATGTGACAGGTCAGTCACAGAGTCAGTAACACTTGAAGAGTCTGAGTAGCCTCAGAGGAGGCATCATAGCTTAAAAAAATCTGTATGTCAGTAAATCATTATGCTTTGTGTATGTCAGATATTTATCTATACGTTAAGAAGCAAAAAAATTGAGACAATAAAGAGATTGAAAGAAACTACTATTTAAGAACTGAGAGCAGCTGAAGTGATTGTTCAAAGTAATCTCATGGGCAGACAGTCACTTGTGATCTCTTAATATTAACAACTATTAGGGTTACAGCAACTGTTAAACTACTTTTCTGTGTCTGGTGGTATACACCATCATTTTCTCAGTGTAAGGGTTTTTTTTTTTTATGGTATGATTTTTACATGGGCTAAACTTTGCAGAGCCAAAGTGCTGTGTTTGAATACCATAAATTGAGCTTGATCAACCTAATCTAGAGGAAGGTGTCCCTGCCCATGGCAAGAGGTTGGACTAGATGATCTTTGAAGGTCCCTTCCAACCCAAACCATTCTATGATTCTGTGAAACTGGATTTTGCTGCACTTCTCACCTTGTCTGGATATACATGCCATTTCAGATCCACAGACATGCATTCATAGTTCAGGGATGCTAATTTCTGTGTATAATTCTTAAAATGAATAGACACATGATTTAAAATTCACACATGTGAGTTCAGAGTCTCAGTTTGCAGTTTCAAACCTAGGAATTAATGCATTCACAAAAATTCTGCCAGTCTAGTTGCCCCTTTAATTAATTTTGCTTCGTATGCAAGCGCAAGCATCATTAGTTTGTATCATTTTTAGCAACATCTCAAAAGAATCAGCAAGTCAGTTTTGTGCTCAGCCTGATAAACTGTCAAGACAATTTTGCCAGCAAAGCTAACTCACACAGTGCAAATATTTACCAAGAGATTATCTATTCTTAAAACAAAGTCACTAATCCAGGTTGTCTCTTTCAGACATAATTCTGAACATGTATACTGAGCGAGCTAAAAGCATAGTAACAAAAATGTTTTGCAATGTAAGAGCTTTGTGATCATCTGCTGCCTTCAGCCAAATCTTTTCTGAAAGCTTGTCGTGTTTCTGGCTGCATTGAGAATTCTGCTATGTTTACAAAAGTGGGGGAGGCAGTGGGTAAAGTGGAAATATTTTTCAGGTTTTATCTGCACTTGACTAGTATTAAGTGGTATTTTTGACTCCTGCTGATCAGATTTCTCCTCACTCATCTGTCTCACTTGTCAACGCCATGTGGAACAAGTGACAGTCTTGTTCTTGTTCCTTGTATTTGAGCTCAAGTGTCTAGATTTGAATTTGTTTTGGTACTTCTATGATAGAAATACTTCATAATAAATAAAATGCTACTAAAATTCCTCAGCCTTTTTGCTACTGAAAAAGCACAGGAGTGCCTCATGTTCGCAAAACCTGGAACAGGAACATCATTTCTGCACAGGTAAAGATGACAAATAGAAAGGAGGTCAGGAAGGTGAGAGCAGTCTGAAGCTATGGCATGGAGCTCCATGAGCCAAAATAGCCACATCTGGCTTGGATGGTGTAAGGGTGGCTTTCCAAGCAGGGGTTTTCCACAGGAACTGCACCCCTGGGTGAAAGAAGAGGCAAGCAGGACAGACATCCAGAAGACAGAACAGCCTGGCTGCCCAAAAAAGTGAGGAATAAAGCAACTGCCCAACCAGGCAATGAAAGGCAAAAATGGCAGAAGGACAATAGATTGCTTTGCTGTGACCCAGAGCAAAGTACTGGATTACTTCAGGGAACCCCAAAGTACATTAAAAGGATATTTTTCTTATGAAGAATGAGAATAAAGGTATCAAAGGTTTCTTCACTCTTTTATGTTAGAAAAAGGCAGTCCAACTGAAAGCTCAAGCTATCAATTTATCTTTGTTGGAGACTGTATGGTTATTTATCTTTTTTAATTGTGCTTCAAAAGAAAGATGGTGCTGCAATAGATAACATTAGGCAACAATAAAGGGAACAGCACAGAGAGCTGCTAGTAACGTGTTCCCCTCACCCCTTTGGTTTTAACCTCCATAAAAGTGTGGGGTTTTCCACATTTGAGGTATTGAAGATGGTGATATTTCTGGAAGCAAGTGAAACACAGCTGCTTGCTGATTAAGGGGATACAGGAGATGGCAGGATTACATTAGTATGATGCATGTGCTGCTACTCAGGGACCATCAAGCTCCCAAATTTAGTGCCAGATACACACACACAGTTGCACCTGAGCACATCTAAAAATGTGGCACTTTCACCAAAGCCTGAGCAGAGTTTACTAGCATGTGTGTACTAGTGAAGAAAAGAAAAAAACAAAACAAACAAAAAATCAACAACAACAACAAAAAAACCAAATCCACAAAACATAAAATTCCTGTATGAAGATTAGGAAAGCACTGATACTTCTTTTAAAAGAATTCAGGTAACTTTGAAGGATCTTTTTCACTTCTGACTCTAAAGATGCCATCTAGGAAGGGCATGTGAGCTTCAGCATTTATGTTGGTCCATATTTTCTGCACGGGAAAACATTTTCAGAAATAATAACTTTTACAGAGCTTGCTTTGAGACGTTTTCACTTAGGACCCTTACGAAGAGATTTGCTTTCCAGAATGTCGAGTGAATGGCATCTATCTGATGTTTGCATCTTCCTTAATATTTGACACAGCTTGGGCAGTCAAATTCACTGCTCCTTAGTGTTGTTTAGTATTTGAAAGCAAATTAAAGGGAATTAGTTAAGACTTTTTCTTGTATAACTTGAGCCCTAAAGCTTTTTTGTAATCATGCTGGCAGTAATGTAACAATTTATCTTACAGACAAGTCTAACAGCAATGTCATAATTTCAAAAGCCAAACAGTCTTTCATATTTCTTTCAGCAGGAGAGAACTGTTGGGATTTTCATGTATGTTTTGCCTTTGTAAAAATAGAAGTTGGAGTGTGAAACATAGATCATCCTTCACACTCATTAGCATTTTAATGGCTTCTCAATTGTTAACAGATTTGATGTAGCTACTAGAAAGATAAGACTGGGTTGTGATTTACGTCTACACTTTCCAATCCAGTAGTAGTCGGTTATAATACATTTTACTAAATGTAATGTCAGGTCTCTGAAATAAATTTTCAACCCTTTAAAAAAAAATAATAAAGACAATGACAAAGAAAAATGCCAGTATGCCCCTCCAATGTCTTCACAGTAGCCATAGTTCTGATTTGTTATTTGTGAAGAGCACAACAAATTTTTCCCAACAGAAATAATAATTACTTACATAATTTGAAAATTAGAGATGCTATATTCTGCCCTATGTAACATTATAGAGTAATAGCATAAAACGACATGAGCATTCACAACAGAATGATTTGCAGAACTTCTAGAGAAGTTGTTTGAGGGTATTTTTTTCACTGTATTTTCAATGTCTGAGTCTGTGTTTTTATCACGAATATTATGGCTTATTGAATCACAAACTCCCTTCTGCACAGGTAGGATGTAGCTATTGCAATTTGCACACATTTTAACTTCTCAGAAGCTATCAGCTCCAAAAAAGAGCTGTCAAACCCAAGGGCACCATGACATTATATTTAGAAATATTCTTAGTGTCAGGAATTATTTGAACTATCCAAATTAAACAACAGAGCACAAATACACCGAGCCTGACTGACTCTTACCATGAGAATGCAATCTGCTGTGGCCCCATGAGTCATTCATGGCATGTCCCTTTTCCTTTCCCTCCCCTAAAGATAGTGCTGAACCAAACCCTGAATTTAATACAGATTTTTAGGATCTAAACACTGTCAGTGTGTATTTGACATGCCTCTGCGGTTGGAATCCTTTGTCCAGTAGTTCCATGTCCTTAACATCAGAGGAAGCCAGAATCCAGAACATCAGCAGGATCACCAGAAGGTCCAACTGTTCCCTCAGGTTTTAGCTTTTATATTTTTCAGATTCTGTTCTGCTTTAGTGTGTGGGTCTGGGCTTCATATTAAGGGATAGTAAGCTCTCTTCACAGAGTAGGTAGACAAAACAATTCCTTCTCTAGCTGGGGGCATACACAATGATGGACTGAAGAGAGAAAAAACAAGAAAGATGGGACTTCATGGGCTAAAGCTGTAATTGGACAATTAACTCCAATGTGCTAATGGACCAGAATTTATAAATGTGTGAGACCCTGTGACTGGTCATCCATTTTTGTAGCCATTTTGGGTTGTGCTGCCCAAGTTGTATCTGTTGAGGCCTTCTAATAAATACCTACTTTATTCTTTAGCTCTGTCTAGTCTCTGTTCTAGGTCAGCCTTCACAAGGCATCAGAACAGAAGGTATTTCATTGGCAGGAGTATCATTACTGACACAGCTGAAGCAGAGTGAATAAATGAAAGACTGTTCTGAGGAGTCATTATATCAACCAAATATATTAACATTTTGGATTGGGGTTTTTTTCTATTTAGAATTTTCCATTCTCTCTGCCATCTTCTTCTAGGCAGCTGTCCTTACAGAGTAGTGATGGGGAAATAGCCACCACTGGCATTTTTCCATGGGATATTAATGTACTAACAATTCTGTTGTCTAAGATTTTATCTGTATTGGCTGTGTTGTGGCCTAGAATGTCTCCAGCAGAAGTTGAACAAAACTCCTGTCTACATGGTTCATTTATTTCAGCAGTGGAGTTGTAAAACAGCACATAGAAACTTCCAGTATTATTGTTTTGCTGGGCTTTCTGTATCGAGGCAGAGCATTTGAATTTCAGGTGTGCTACTTCAGTGTATCATGACTTTTGGTGGACTGGAGGGGAAACTGCTTTTTGATAGCTATTTTTAAAAGAAAGAAAGTGATCTGAGAGGTTCCCTATCATGACCTGTCCAGTAGGCTGATGATCTGATGGCTCTTTTGGATATAAAGATCTGCTAATCTTCCTTCACCTAAGAGTGTGACCTGAATTAACTAGATTAGATATTTCAATATTGACTGCAATTATTTGAGGAGACCTTTTATGTACTCAAAAATCTTTCTGGACTTGAAGATCATCAGGCTGGCAAGGGAGCAGGGGAAGGGAAGTGGGGGTGCTGGGGCAGTGGAGAATTGGGGAAGGGGGTAAGAATTGAGCCAGGCAGTTTTTCTCAGGGCATAGCTTGAGATGATATTTGCGCAGTGCTGTTAGTAAGGGCCTTGAATGCACTTTTCATCACACGGCATATTAGATCTCTTCCTGACAGAAAGTTAGACTCTAAAAATGTAAAATGTCTGTGGCAGAGATTTCCAGCTGCCAACAAAAGGCTCACTTTCATGAGGAAAATAATTTAAAGTGCTTCTGAGTCATTGTGAAAAATAGAGGCCATGACTGTGTCTGCAAAATCCCATTGAGTCGAGACACCGAAGACAAGAAAAATTGCATTCATACCACTGTGATCATCATCTGTCCATTCAGCACAGCACTCTCCAGGAAAAGACAAAGCTGGAGTGACAGCACAAGGAGCATCCTGCACCTTTCTGTGTCACTGCTCGTGCTGACCTGTGGCACCGCACAGGAGTGGGCGTGCACAGGAGTGAGAAAGGAAATGGGGTTTCTTTTTCCTCCACTCTTTACCTCATCCCTGAAGTCTTGATGTAAATGTGCTGTGATAGATGCAGGTGGCTAAAAATAGTGTGGGTTTTCTGCGCCATAGTAGGAAGTGAATAATTTTTTGCTGTAAGCAGGTGCCAAGGATAGCAAAAACCTGATGGTAATGGCAGGTGAGGTACAATGATGGAGTGCAGCTTCCAGCCCACTAAATCAGTGGCAGGCTACTTGGCACATTTGCCAATGCTGCTGCAGCCAGAGAAAAGCCCTGGGGAAGCTCTTCCTGCATTTAAAAATTATGCTCGAGATACACTTGTTTTATCCCAGGAGTTTGATAATTTATCCTCACAGCGTGGGAACCCTGCAGTAACAAGTAAGAGTTCTTGTTATATTACTTGTTGCAGCTTCTGCTTCCTGGATTTTCAGATTCTCTGCTTCTAGCTTAGAAAATACCACATATACCTCTGCACAAGTGTAATTGTCTTCAGGCATGAAAGTTCAAAAATTACAGTGAGTGCTGGACAGAATCTAGAAAGAGGCTATCATGATCTGTTCAGGCTTTTCCCATTTGTATCTCTCATACCACCAGCGCTTAGTTAGGAAGTTATTTTATACAATTACAGCAGATGAGACAGTTCTTTTGTACAGGTTTGTGCTATGATTTTTCGACAAGTAGGAAATCCTCTATATAAGGATTTTACATTTTGAGACTGATGAATATAAATCCTATTATTATATAATGTTCTAATGTCATACTGGCTATCGCTAGGAGGAGTTTCATCATCTGAAATGAAATCCTGATCTTTCAAAGTCAAATGGCAAAATTTCTGTTGACTTTTTCCAGAGCAGTGTAAGAGCTTAAGTGATTTGCCACTAGCCAGATCCTTTAGCAGTGGAGTATTTTTATCAAGTTGACCTCATCATGGAGTTGCCTCAGAAAGTCTACTTAGACTCCAGGAAGATGTGACTGAAATAAAGCAGGTGCCTTCCTAATTGGAAAGTGGGGGAGGCTGAGTTTTACAAGAAGTATTTAGTGCTAAATAAGGAATAGAATTGTTTCCCTGGGGAGCTTGAAATACTTCTAAAACTCTTATAGCTTCCTCTTTCTTTGCCTCTCATTCCCCTGCCAGATGGAGCATTTCATGTCCCATTTCATGTATCCTCACCAGGCTTGCCACACCGGGGACCATGGAGGGAGCAGCTGGGAAGCTCCTGCTATGTGAGGGGTGGTGACAATGATGCTGCTCATGGGGGGCAAAGAGACAACACAGAACAGGGTGTCTTGTCCCTCCTGTGCTCAGTGTTATTAATTGTAAGAGTAATGGGGTGTGAATTGCATCCCTACTGCACCAATATGATCTAAGAGAGAAAAATTTTCTACTCAGCATGTTTGTCCCACCATTGCAAGAAAAACAGATTTTGGACAATGCTTAGATCCTTTCCTCTGGATAATGAGTGCAATCTATAGCCATACTCTCCTCATTATGCAAATAGTTCAGACAAGTCTCCCTTCCCTCCATTTCACTATTTAAATGTGCTTTAGTGAACAAAAGACCTGGTACCACTGCAAGGACTAGTATTAGATTGTTCACATCATTAGTTGTGATGAAATTGTGATTATGCCATTGGCATTTGGTCACACTTCATTCAAACCTTGTCATTGCCTTTGCCAAACTCAGCGTCTTCTGGGGTGTTTCTTTGAACACCATTTGTCTGTGTTTCCAGCCTATTCAAAGATGCCTCACTGCCTGTAATGGCTGCATTTCATTTCCTTTACTTACACATTGCTGATTTGCTGGGTCTTTATGTCAGATTTCCCGTTCCACATTATTAGTATTTAAACTTGCACCTTTTTAAAATTGGATGATAAATTAACCTCACATTGCTCTTTTTCCAAGCATTAGTCACTTGCTAGAAGCCCTGGAAATTAGCTAATTTTCTCTCATGCCTGACACTGGCAACCAGATATGGAAACCAACTTAATCAGCTGGCAGAGTTCACCATCCAGTGATTGGCCCTGCTGAGCACAGGATGGACTCAAAGCAGAAGCCCTGTGATCCCCTGGCAGCAGATCGGTGATGAGGATAGCTCCCAGATAGCTGTTAAAGGGAGCAATGTCCTGTGCTAGTGAGCTGAGCTGCTGGGAGCTGGAAGCAGCTCTTCCCACTTCTGCCACTGCCATGGAATGTGATGCCTCGCATGCTGATGGTCTCAGGGCCAGTGACACCTGACGGCCTGCACAGTGCTGAACTCTCAGCTGCTCTTAGCAGCAAAGTCCTGCCAGTCTGACTGATACCCCTCCAACAGCCTGATTTGTGAACAGTGGGACATTTCCAGTGATGCCTCCAGTTTTTGTGTTAATGTTTTTGTTTGGTGACATTCGTCTGTTAAGGGAGTCATTCTCCCTGGCCCGGCTGCATTTAGCAGCTGTGCTGGTGGCAGCTCCCCACTGCTGTGTCCTTCCTCAGATCCCTTCTCAGGATGGGTGAAGGTTGCCAAGCCTGCTCCTGCTCTCAGCCTCGTCTCAATTCCCTCTCATCTGAGGGAGTTGAGGAGAGGTCGCAAGTGATCATCTTTTGGCTGCTAGAGGCGGCTCTGGTGCCCAGTGATGAGGCAGCTGGGTCATCCTCTCCCCCTGCTCACGTGCCTCGTTTCTGATGTCCTTGCAGGGACAACTAAGAGGCTCGGGGAGAGGAAGCTGAGATGCAGCTATAGAGAGAAAGAGGCAAGGAACCAGCCCTTTTCTTTTTATTTAAACAGGCTGCAGCCACAAGAGATATCTGCGTCTTTCCCCCATCTTCCAGAATAATTTGAGGGCAGCCTGTGACATGTTCTGCATCATTTCTGTCATCAGAAGTAGAACTTTTGATTGTTGCTGCATCCAGAGTAAGGTTATGGCCATAGCAGATTACTAATAACATATAACACAGATCATTAAATTTGCATAAAATTGCACAGGGAGGACAACACAAAGTGGCTGCTTCAAACAAGATACATTAGAGAGAACAAAAGTAGTCCAATTTATGTACATGCAGGAATTAGTTCCTCTGATTTTCTAAGTCTTTCATTTGTCTCTTTATTAGAGGACTATCCATTCAGTGTAAGGACTTTATTTTCTGTATATTTTAAGGCTCTCTGTGTTGTGGAGGCTTAAGGAATAGCAATAACCATACAACAACACAAAGTTACAACATATCATGTGCACAATATATAACACAGATCTTTTATTAAAGGGAAATGAAAGATGTCCAGAGTTAAATTACTGACCTGGGTCTCAGGAAAAATGAAAAAAATCCCTGAAGTTTATGTCATTCCTCCTCAGCATTTTCAGTTTCCCTAAAATATTGCCCTAAATATTTAAACTGTAAGCTTTGTGTACTGTCTTATGGCATATATATTGTCAGTGCTTAGTTTGGCCAGCTGCAGTCTTTTACAGGACCCCTAGATGCTACTAAAATTTAAATTACCAATCAGTAACCTTGTAATATTTCCGGTCACATTCACCAAAGATCATCCTACTGAGGTTTGGAATGCCACAAGTTGATTAGACAAGGTTTTGAATGTTGCTTAAAGTGTCAAAGACAAAATTCACCAATTCACATGGTTTTAATAAAATGCATTCATTTTATTAAATAAAATTACAGGTATTTGTAATTAAGAAATTAAAATAAAAACAAATTTTAAAAAGGTAGTTGCACTCAGATTTTAAATGCAAGGAGCAGTTAGGAGATGAGTACAGTACCCTGAGATGCAGTTTATTACAGCTTTTGTGTAGACCACTATTAAGTTTGCTTGTTAATTTGGATATATCTAAACAGCATTACTGGTTTTACATGAATGCTTTGCCAACATGAATACTTAGAAAATGACAGTATTTTCCAAAATGTTGGACTGTTTGTTATTTTCTAAGGGTGAAATCCATATTTTAAGCTGCTTTCCTCAGTTGCAATAGAATGCATCATTCTTGCCATAATTTTTTTAGAAATCTGTTCATTTTTTTGCATTTAGTTTCAAGTTTAACGTAGTCCTTTGAGGATGGTAATGCCTGCTAATGCAACTTGTGAAGAGAGTCTTCTGGTGTCTCAGAGTGCCTGTATAGCAAGAAGTGGAAAGCTAAGATTCCTTTATTCTGTTTATGACCTGACTCCAAATGATCCACACTGTTGGAGAGAAGGTAATTTAATGGCCATTATTACTTTACAATCCTGCATCTTCTTTGAAGCTGTCAGCTTGAAAACCAGCTCCAGTCATGTGTGTTCATTTGAAACCGTTGCCTAGCTTTTTATCAAAGCAGGACACAGAGATGATTCCTAAACAGCTTCCCTTTCTCACACACCCAAATTAACCATTTTCTCCTCATCTAACCAAAGGCTTTGAGGTCCAGGCATATATAGTAACTGTTGAAACATGGCATAAAGAAAAGGAACATACTAATTAGATTACTGAGGCACTTTGAAAGGAATTGCTCCCCTTATAAAGTGTGTGACATGGCTGGCAAATTAATTCAGTCGTAAAATAAATTATTTAAACTAATAAATCATTAACTTGGCATTTTAGTGAAGTGTCTCATTAAGAAGCTGAAACATGGACATTTGATGCATTTATGAAAGTACAAGACAATGCTCAGGTTGTTTGTGAGGTGGCAGGTTTGGCTCCTCCTGTGCTGAAGTCAGAAGGGCAGATTTTCAGCTGTGGGGTCGATATGCTCTACAGGTATCTTCCAGCCCAGTTCCTTCATCTGCTGACCTTGGTACCTGATAGATGGGCACATCACTCACAACTTGGCTGCAGGGGGGTTGGACTACTTGTACAGCTTTTACAAGCTGCAAGGGAATTTGGTATCTGAAATAATTCCTTTGTGGAAGGACACGGGGGAATATTTTATGACCTTGTGCTTTTTTTATAAACTGAGCCTTCCCTGTGAGTTTAATCTGTCTGCCCTTCCCTGCTTCTCAGTGATGATGGGCACAATGCTAGTTCTGTCTGCTTGGAGCTACTTCTCTTGGATAATGTTGTGTTCTCTGCTGTGGTCTGCCTTGCTCCTTTGGGTCAACACTGGCCAAGTACATGGTTCTTGATGGCTTGGTGTCAGGAAATATAGGAATTTTTCATCAGTAGGAAAAAAAAAATAGAGAAAGACTGTGGCATATATTAACTGTATTTTTTCCAAGGAACATGTACAATCCTGACATAACCCCAACAAAATCCATCCAGTGCCTGAGGGAGTCAGAAAGTCACCCATGCCCAGGGCTGAACCAGCTGGCAAGGAGGTTAGAAAAGATGACAACAGCTTGGGTGTAATAAGAGGGAAATAAAGACTTTGCCAGTTTCTGGATTTCTAATTTAATCTGTTAAGTCAAAAGGGAAGAAGAAACTGAAATAAAACAATGTGAAAATTAAGGAAGGAATCCTCACAGATCCTGTTACTGTTCTCTTGGGCTTCTCTTTCACCTGAATGAAGGCACATAGGCCTTTATACAGGTGGAATCCATACAGAAATCACCTTCCAGGTAATGCAGCAAAATCAGTGTATAACTCTGGCTCATTTCTTGATGGCTTTAGAGAGTAAATAAGTGTCATGGAGTCAGGAAACTTTTCTGTCATTGTGAAAGTCAGAGGAACACGGCATCTCTATGGATTTGGACTTCAATTCCAAATCACCTTGAGCGCTAGCAAAGCTTTACTGGATGTGCTCTTTTTTTGTCATACTGAAGTCTACTATTAATAGCAGTACATACACTTCAAGGAAGATTGTTTCTTCATATGAAACCCTGGAAGAGATGGGGCTGACTTCTAAGTTACTAAATAAAAGGAGGGGACATCGTTAATATGTACCAAAAATGTTATCAAGTGCTGCCTAGTGCTGCAAGCAGAAAAATCTTACAACTGATCCATGAAAGTGAGGAGAATTCTGGAATCCTTGATAACCAGTTTCAAATATTTGTCAGAAAATTTCATTAATTTATGTATTCCTGCTGTACAAAGAGATTATAAAACAAATTTCAGTAGAAACATCACAGTAGCTAGTTTGTGTGCGTGGCATTGGTACACAACTTTTGATAATAAAACAATGTTAAAAAGCAGGAAGAGATGGCCAGGTAAAACTGAAATAAAAAGAATGCACTTAGGATGCTTTGAAAATAAACTGGGATATCAGGACAGTGTGTGTCCTGCCCTGACTACACACCAAACTCTGCATGAAAACCTGTACATCACTCGGAAATCATACACAGGCAATTCCTCCACAGTCAGCTTTTAAGTGCAGTTGCCAGTAACTTATGAGAAGTTGCTTTCATAGGAAGCCCAAATATTTAGGCTGCAATATTGGGTCACCTGCTGGGACAGCTGAGCTGTCCTGAACAGTCAGTTTGACACTCAAATGTACTGCACCTAAACTGCACTGTGAGATCAGGGCAGCACTGCATGCTGTAAGGGATTGTTGTCTTCAATTCAAATTGTCATGACAGCTTTGTGATTCTTTGGGTTTTAAAAGCAAGCATTTCTTACCTAAGCATTCCATTTTAGCACTTGTGTAGGAGCACAGGGTGTGTCCTGTGCTGGTCTTTTACCTTGTAGGAAGGTGGCTCTACCCCTGGCTTAAAACCTGAACTCCTAAAGTTGCTGTCCTGTTGATACTATAAATCAAAAACCAAGTGTTGCTGGATGTGTCTAGGAAACTTCACATAGAATTGCTGTCTACATCCACATCATCACTGGGGATCATTTTAGTGGTCCCTAAGCTCTGGCTGCTGTACTGGAGATTCCTGGACTGATGGAGGCCGCAAGCATCAGGGAGAGGGAAGCACCAGCTTGGTGAAAATGTCAGGGAGTGTATGTGGAGGTTTAAGTTTGCATATAAACCTTAAGCCAATCTGTCCTGTTTACAGAATTGGTTTGCTTAAATTACTGGGAGAAAGAGAAAAATGAGAGTGCCATTAAAATAAGATCCTGTAGTAGTATCAATAACAAGTCTACTGCATTTCAGAAATGTGTTCGTTTCAGTTAATGAGCAGTGGGTGCTAAAGAAATGTTTAAACTATCTTTCAAGGATTTAAATGAAAATTGGCTCCTATAAATACCAATTGGGTTTCTTAAATGCATCCAACTGTGACAAAGAAGTAGTAAATAAAAGGAAAAATAAATTGTAAGGAATTAAAATGCATTTGTTTTGAGAAGTGACTACTGATTTCAGTGAAAAGCCATATCAGGTTGAATAAAAGTGGTGAATATTTGCTCATTTATTTAAACCATATTCTTTCCATATATCAGCATCAGTTTCCACTGTTAATGAAACAAATTCAATTAAATGGGTTCAGCAAAACCATATCAATTAGAAAAATTAAAACAGCAACAGTAATGGTAACACCTAAGTCTTTGATGCAAAAAGAATAATCCCATTGCAATTGATAAAATAAGCACAGAATTAATCCCAGGTACAGGATTGAATATAAATGAAATGAGGATAAATCTTGGATGAACAGTTTGTGTGTGTTTCTGCTATATAATATAACTATGAGCGGCAATTAAACATAGTAGTTGAACATGGGTGTAACTGAAGATGCAAGAGTTTAGAAGTCTGGGATCGTGAAAAACAAAACAAAACAAACAAACAAACAAAAAAAACAAACAAAAAAACCCCAAACAAAACACCAAGACAGACATTAGGGAAGGTCAGAATTATGCAGCAAGGCATGTTCATGTAATATTTTGTCATATAATTATCTTGCTTCTTTTATGTAGTTTTAAATCTGTGCATAGCTTTCAGTGCATTAGGGAGTGGATTTCTGTGTGACAATAGAGTCATAACTGAAGTACATTACAGAGTCAAAGATTTAATACAGAGAGGAGCTGATCTTCTGTGTGACCTTCCTGCTTTTTGTCCTCTTCCTGTAGCAGCCGCAGCTCTGACTGAGGCAAGGCCACTCTGAGCAAACAGGTGCCATCCTGTCACTGCCTGAGCCTGGCTTGCTCCAGTCATGTTTCCTTGGGCACATGAAGGAGCTCAAAGTAAAGTCCAGGCAGTACACAAATTTTGGGCATTGTGCTCTCAAATTCAGGAAACCCCATGTTCATCCATACATGTAGGTAGCTCAGAAAATTGATGGGAAATGTGATTAAATGCATTTGTTCTTGTCCTCCAAACTCAGCTGCATAATTCTAGAGCACTCCACTAATCAGAAACTTCCAATCCCAATTCTCGCTTTGGTGGAGTTTTTGCAATGGGATTTGTAATTAGCAAAGGAAATTAAAGGGAATGTGTTTTTCTCAAGCTGAGGAACATTCTTGTTTTGTTTTGATTTCCATGTGTGGGATCATTTCTTTAGGATCAAGACATTCTTACTTTGAGAGGTCTCTGTGTTGTCCTAGTGGAGTTATAAAGTGCATTTTCTTACGTTTGAAACAATTTCCTCCACCCCTCCACAAAAAAAAAAAAAAAAAAAAAAAAAAAAAAAAAAAAAAAAAACCCAAACAAGCTAAAACCAAAATCAAAATCTGGTTTATCTACTCATATTTTTTAGCATACTTCCTGTGCTGGGATTTTACCCATTGAGGCCAGTGTATTTATTAATCAGGAGTTGAAACTGTCAGAGATACAAAGAAAATTAGGAACAATAGTTTCCTCTATGCCTTATGCATGGCATAAGTCTACAGTTTTATCCCAGGTGAGGAGTAGGTCATAGGTTGTGCTTTGTAATAAACATTCTTCTGCTGCCACATCCCTTTTCCATAGCTTAGCAAATCCTTGCTTCCACAGTAATAAAATAACTGAGCAGATATTAGAGAGGTGCAAGTACATTTGAATCGGGGTCCCTTCGCATACCAGAAGAAATGTTGGTCTGTTCTGCTGCATCTTTTCCAGATGGCTTCACAGAATGTGCTGCTGGTTTTGTTCACTAATGATTTTATAATGTATTTTAATCTGACACAATTGCCTAGATCATTCTTACAGATATATTTCTTAAAAGTCGAATAAATATATCTAGGAGTACCACATCATTGAAATGTAATTGGAGGAAGCCACAGGCTTCCTACCTGCATTAATCAACTGTTGATGAGCTTAATTAATCTCTCAGATCTAAATGGAGGAAGAGAAATGAGAGCTATTTGCTTGAAAGACAGTATAGCAGGCTTTGAAAACATAAGAGCTGTCTTGTTTACAGGTAGAGATGTGTAATGATTGGTGTCTTGCTTAAAACTGTTCATCTCTGTGAAAGAAAAACACTCAAACCCTAGGGAATTGGTTTAGTTCCAAAACACAGTTTCTCTCACAAGACAGACTTTGCTTTAAGCTCTACTGTGTTATATCATAGAAACATACAGTCATAAAATTACTTGGGTTAGGAAAGACCTTAAAAATCATCTCATTCCAACTCCCCTGCTATGGACAGGGGCGCTTTTCACTGGACCGGGTTGCTCAGAGCTCCCCTGCCCCAACCTGGCCATCAACACTTCCAGGGATGGGGCATCCAAAACTTCTCTGGGCAACCTCTTCCAGTGCTCACCACCCTCTCACTAGTGAATTTTTTCCTAATATCTAATCTAAACCTACTCTCATTCTGAAACCATTCCTCTTTGTCCTGTCACTTTCTAAAAAGTCCCTCTCCAGCTTTTTCATAGACTCCCTTCAGGTACTGGAAGGCCATAATTAGGTTGCCCCAAAGCCTTCTGAAGAGATGATCAATTCCAATTCTCTCAGCCTCTCCTTGTAGGAGAGGTGCTCCATCCCTCTTATCATCTCAGTGGCCTCCTCCAGACTCGTGCCAACAGGTCCCTGTCCTTGTGCTGTGCTGGGCACCCTAGAGTTGGACACAGTGCTCCAGGTGGGATGTCACCAGAGCAGAGCAGAAGGACAGGATCATCTCCTTTGACATGCTGCCCACGCTGCTTTTGCTGCAACTCAGGATGTGGTTGAAGGTCTGTCACTAATACCTCACAGTACCTAGTTTCTTCACTAACTCTTCATTATTTCCTAGGATAGTAAAAGCAAATGTCTACTTTTTATTAATATTTTATGAAATTTATAGAGGCTAAAAGAGCTAAAATTGTAACAGGCTGCCCAACTGCAATCTCCTTTTAGGCTGCTGCATTTTCCACTATGTCTAATAGATTGCTAACAGGAATTTATGCTTTAGGTGTAAGGCAAATGTGCTCCTTTTCATAACTTTTTACATTTCTCTCATATTTGTTTATGGGTAAATCTGCCAAACACTGTTACACGTTGCAGTCTCAATTTTTTTCTTCTGCATCTTCTTCCGGATAGAGTTGGTAGCTTCCTCATGCTAGCAGGTGCATAAAAATTAATTCCAGGGGGAGAATTGTTTTCTCCAGTCTGATCAATCCGTTATGAACTGTTAGATCCCATTGATTCTGTTGAGCTCTGTAATGTGTGCTCAGCCAGTACATGCTTTCCAGCAAGGCCTCCACGGTTGCTTGGAAGTGACACAAAGACAGAAACTCCACCACTTCCTTTAACAATTTTTCCAGTGGTTAGTCAGCCTCACTGTTGCAAATTTGTGCTTTATTCCTAATTAGAACTTGTCTGGCATCAATTTCCAGCCAGTGGTTATGCTCAGCAGAGAGGTGGATGCCTCTTAGGTTTCTCACTCTTCCTGTCACGTAATTGATTTTCCATGAATATCATAAAGTAAGGCTGAAATTAGCCCAGCAAAGCAATAAGAGACATGTTAGATCAAGAAGTCTTCCTGCATGATATGAAGGTAATTTTTTATCCTATTTATTCTAATATTCTATTGAGCTTTGCATCAAGTTAGTGGATACTCTTTAACTGTGACTTCCTCTGAGGCAGCACATTGTTGATGCTAATACTGAGAAAATATATTAATCATTTGGCCTCTGGCACACTCTGCTTTCGGTCTCTCCCAAGCTCATTCTCCCGTTTCTCAACAGGATGGTAATCGACATGCAATTTCTCTGTATCACTGATGGCTCAGACATGCATAATCCAGATCTCTGTTCCACAAATGTGGGCTTGTAAAACCAGTGCCTCTGGATTGCTTTAGGCTCCTCTGCATGTAGGTATACATCTCTTGTATATGTAATCTCATTGTGCAAGCACAGGGATGCATATGCAGATGCTCTCAGGCACTACATCTCGTTTAGATAATAGCATTAGCTGATAGCAGTTGATTTACAAGGTCTCTTGATGTTTTCATTAAGTGGATCACTTATGCACTTTATTTATTTTTGAAATGTTTGCAGTTTAGGTCTAGTTGCAGCTCTTCCCATATGGAGATGGCTGAAGTTTTACAGCTCAGAATCCAAGGAATAAAAATGAAACACAAGTTTCATCAGTTTGGACAATAATTTGGTAATTAATGGTAGTCAGTGCTTTCCCATGAAAGCACTTGGATTTTCCCTGAAAAATCCAAACTGACAGAAAATCTCCAAAGTCTTTTTCTGGTGAGAGGCCAGTGAGGCTGTAAATTTGATAATGACAGATTTCCTGGTCCAGGATGCAGTTTGTGGTCAGAAGGATCTATTGATAGCATACCAGAATAAGCAAGCACCAGAAAGTCAGATTTTGTGCATCCTTCATATTCCAGCATTGGTTTTTCCAGCTCTCCCACACCTAATGTATGTATTTCAGCAGTCTCAGTGTGGAGTCTATTTCTTTCAGCTATTGGATCTGTTCCACTTGGTTTAAATAAAGGTCCTAACTCTGGAAATGTTAGCATGTCAGAAACTTCTTAAATTCTGTATCAGAAGAGAGCATATTTCAATGTTTGTGCAGATCAGAATTAAAGAAAAATCTTGGTTTGGAAAATTTCAGGAGAAGCAGATGTAAAAGTATTAAAAAAGATATTTTTCTCTTTTTTTGGATTCTTGCTATTATTAGCACTGTTACCTAAATTTAATCTTTCTTTTAATTATCAGGGATAATTACTGATATAGATTGCTACAGGGCATAACAGCCTATTACCGTTATTGCACATAGCACTGCAATCCTGCCTGCTTCCCCCTTGACTGCACCATGGGTTAAACTTTCAAAGCTGACCATTGCAAACATAAGAACATCAGCAGAAAAAATACATTGTGTGTTTTTTGATAATATTAGCTTTGAAGTAATAGCATAATATAGAGTGAGTGGCACACCTCATATTAGCTTTTTTTCTAGTTTGGTACCGTAGTATTTTCTGTCCTATAAAAACATTATGAGTTCCATGTCCATCACCATAATAATAATAAAAAATAATGTGGGGTGGGCTGGGTTGGGGTTTTTTCCAAGTCACAAGGGGTATGCTAGCAAAAATTTGATTAAAATATCCATTTGAAGAAACTGGGAATGTGAGTGCAACCCTTTTACTCTTCTCACTTTCCTTATGTGCCAGAAGGTATTGCTCTCTGTGTGGGTTGATGAAAAACAAAAAAGTTTTAGTGAAATCTAGATAGAATGCCAAATGCCAGTGCTGCCTTGGAAGCACAGTTGTGATCAGTAATAGCTTATCCAGTCTCAAATAAAGCAAAACAATTCAAAACATTAATAAAAGTATCTGTTTATCTCTCTGCTAAAAAGCTACTTATTGATTTCTTTCCTCTGCTATTACAGTAGCAAAATTTGAAATGTTTTGAAAACATCCCTTAGAGCCACACAACAATAATTAACAGCATAGCAAGTGCAGAGCAGCAAGTAGCTGATAATGACAGAGTCTAATGTCAACTGAATGCAATTAATCATTGATACTACCCATGGAGCTTTGGATTTATACTCAGCTATTACAAAGCATTGATGAGGTCCCCTCTCGATCTTTCACAGTGTATGTATTAAGAGTAAGTCTTCACATAAGCAGAAGAAAGCAGAAGGAATGCTTTGAGACTTGCATTTCTTAATATGTTTGCTATCACTCTGTTGAGCAGTGAGTGGCTGCTATTCTCTGAGGAAGGCAGTATCATAGAGGAGCAGGAGCAGTTCATCCCTCTAATCTTTCCAGCAGACAAGACAACGTGCAATATATATGTGGTCCCAAACTGGCAAGTAAGTGCCAGTGTAAGATACAGGATACCTCTACATAACTTAAAAATGACCTTTCTTTGTACAGTTTGCTTAGGTTAAGCAATGATCAGGGCTGTATGCATAGCAGCGACTTTATAATTTATACAAAATCCATTCTTTTCCTTCTCTGTTTTTTCTGCCATCCTGCTCCACTTGATCAGTCCATACTAATGGCTGTCTGGCACTTGAGAAGTGACTAGTCTCTTAACCCTGAAGTGAGTTCAGAGCAAGTGAGAGAGTTTGTCATGTTGCAGCACACTTTCAGCTCAAAACTCTTCATGGATGATCCTGAAACTCTTCATGGATGAGTAAAGAGGATCTCCAACTGTATCTCTTCAAACTCAATTCAAACACAACTCACAGTCTTTCTCCCCAAGAAAGGTAACAAAGGAAATAGTGACTTTTAATACTTTTAAACTGAAGGATCCTAGGTATGCATTCCTAGACCACCCATATCCCCTGTATACAAAAGTCTGCTTTAACTTCAGTATTGAATGCAAAGAAGATAATAGGTCAAAAAGATGAGTAATGATTGTTGACATGGATGGAAGGGCTTTTCAAGACTGACTTTGAAGCTGGCCTCTCAAAACTCTTCTGGTGATGAAGACACAGCTATAGTCAGAACGCTGTCTTAATGCCATCTCTACCTCTTTTTTAGAGTTCTCAGTAAACCTGTGGAGCATGACCATGAAAAGTTGCCTAAGGTGAAGGCTCAACTGTATTCCATACCTGACCTGATACTGCAGCAAAAAGTGAAAACCTGCACTGAAGTGTGGAGGGTTTTATTTATTAATTTATTGATTTTGGAGCATGTGAAATGAGTGTACTTAAACTGAAAAGGATGTAAGTTTCTAGAGATTAGGCAAAAAAAAGTATTAAACTGAGGGAATGGAAAGGAAAACTCCCATGTGGCCAGAATTCCTCAGTTGAATTTCCACAAAACTGGAGCATATGATATGAACAGTTGTTTTCAGTAGGATATTATATGGTATGCAACTTTTGTCTAACTTTCTGAGGTAACTCCTACATCTTGAAGCAATTTCATAAGAAAAGTTGAGAAAACAAAGCAAGAAATAAGATTTACAATATTTCTTTCTAAAGAATGCTTAGTTTTGTTTTTTTTTTCTTGTCATTTCTCTTTCAAGCCATTCCTCCATAGTGCTTTGGAGAGTGATAGATAGCCATTGCTCTCCTAATGCCTTGCTTTAAGTGAAATGTGATTCCCTTGTGCCTGATTTTCACAGCTAAATAGAAAAATGCAACTCACTGGAAATTCAATTTTCAGACAAGACATAAAACTTCAGAGCATGGGTGGTAATTACAGAGTCTACATAACTTTCCAGAGAAGTAGAAAGTCCTTATTCCATTTTCTTAATAATCTTGCATTCATGATTTTTCAGTAATCCTGCATATTCCAGTGAGTTTCTTTTAATAACATCTTTCTGAATAGAATGGTCTTATTTTGCAAACATGAAACAAAGGAAATAATTTATTGGGAAAGTACCATATGACAATAAACAAGCAGAATAAAAAACAACCAGTAGAGGAGACTGAAATTTCAGTCTATTGAAATACTGTTTTCACAGAAAAATAATATTTTGAAAATCCCCTGTGCCCCCATAAATAAATAAATAAGCATCAAAACCAATAGAAGTCAGACAAATAATTAATCAAGGTGTTTTGAGTAAAGGGAAAATTTAATGATGAAGATTTGGGTTTTTTTCAAGGATGGTATTTGTCATGTGTCATTCTAGTTGAATTAAAGTAGAGGACATCTTTAATGCCAAAGATACCTGTAAGGAGAAATTATCATTTTCCTTCCTATCACCTATCATTTTCTGTCTTCTTAGGATTTTTTTTTCATGGAGTTCAGTGTAGCACTCCTGAAAACAAGAGGGCTATCCAAACATTTTTTCTTCTATTAATATCTTCTTGATTTTACTCTTTACTTAACTGAAATCTATTAGTCTTGTCATTGGTATTAGTGGAAGCACTAACGAGAGATTTTTTCAGATCAAATGTCTATCTATCTAACATGAGCATAGGATTCATAATTTTCCTTTTGTTTGCATATCAAAAAGCATAAAAATACAATTGCTTGTTCAAGACAAGGAGTTGTGAAGTATCAGTGCCATACCAGTTATACAACCTGGGGTTTTTTTCTGTCTTATCACCTATTATCAGCACTTATTTCACATGTCCCCATCACAGAGCAAATGCCGGACAAGCTTTAGAATTCTGCATCTTTTTCTGCCATACCTAAAACCATTGTCCTTTTATTTCTCTGAGAGTGGCTGCCATGAGTCTGAATTAATGACTCCATATTTGTGTTATGTTCATGATGGACATTTAGTCTTCCAGGTATAATTTCCTGTAAAGAAAAGTAATTTTATTTCCAGCTGAATAGGCACTCTATCATACTACCCAAATCAAACAAAGTTATTATTTGGCTTTTTGCCAAGTCGTACAGTATAAAAGGTCATATTTTTAATAGCTTTGTGCTCCATGGTAATCAAATTTGTAAGCCTGGAGAAATAAACAACTTGAATATTTCAGAATTCTCTGTGCACATTTAACCATTGCTGTTCTGTTTGTATGGCTCCCTCCTGTATTAGCTTTGTATGGTAAGGTAATATTCATAAAAGAGCAGGGCTAGCTGACTTGAACTATTTGTTGCTAAACTCCAGTTTTGGAGACTAAAAGGTACTCTTTATCAGGAATCTGCTGACAGGCAAGCAAGATTTCATTAGTGCAAACCTAGGAGCATATAAGCATTAATAACTTGCTTGAATCAACAATAATTAGAAAGAACACCTGCTTTTAAAAGTCATTTTTCTTCCAGTTGACTGGGCATTGCATTTGTGGGAAACGGGTACTGATTACATGTAAATGAAATTTCTAAGGTTTCCTTGTATTTAATTTTTTTAAATAATCATGCCCTGTTGTGCATCAAGAATAATCCCGCTCAGTTATTGTTCGGCAACACCTGTATGTCAAAAAAAAAAAAAAAAAAAAAAAAGAAAGCTGTGAAAGCTGTGAATCCTTGAAAAGTCCAGAGGAAAAGAGAAAATTCTGCATCAGCACCCAGTTATCTATCTTCTTAAACATTAGATTAACCTGAGGTTTTTGTGATTTTATAATAGCGTTTGTTATGAATTGGCTTAGAGTCAAGGTACAATCTGACTGGTGAGAGGAGATTAATTATTAACCTGTAACACAAGGGCTGGGAATTGAGGCTGCCAGGCAGGACTGTTAGTGTGATGGGTATTGATGGCTTCTTGATGGAGAGCTTTTTGTCTGTCTCAGAATAGCTGAGGCTAGTTGCAATAGCCACACTGCTTTGGTAGTGATACATTCCTTGGTCAATGCTTTCATTGACCTTTTCCAGTTTCTTTCCTCAATTTTAGCTTTCCTTCTGTTTGGTGGTCAGAAGTGGAGGTCTACAACCTTTGGCCACATTTCTTGACCTTTAGAGTAAGGCAAAACTAACCATCACTTTAAATTGTATTTCTTGCATTGAATTGCTAAAAATAGTACTAAATATAACTTAGGATTTATTCAGAAAACCTAAGCAATATTGTCATGGAGACAGAAATCTTGCTCACCTGTTACAGATTTCATTGCTACATTGCACTGCTTGAACTGCGATTTCTGTTTTGCCTATACAGCATTCACTGCAAAATTTGAATTCAAATTGCTTAAAAGTGTTAATTTAAACTGCATTGTTAAACCACATGATGTAACTCCCTTATTCAAAGTGAAAGAGTTCTTCACTGGATTTAGCTTAATTCACTTTGGAAACGTCCATATAGAATTGCAATGCATTTTAATTGGTCAGCTGTAAAAGCTCCTCCAGTGTACCTTACCTGAGTATTGCTCAGGTATTACCTGAGTATTCTCTGTCTAGAACAGATTCTCTGATAAAAAGCCTTGCTGTCCCAAACCTGTTCTTTAATAACTTTAGAGAAGCAGGTATGTGTTTTACCTGTGCTGAACAGTGCTTGCCTCGTGACTGAGATTCACAGCAAAATAATGTAGTACTCAGCACTCACCTCGCAATGACAGACATTGTTGTCTGCTCCAGAGTGATCCAGACTCTCTCCTGGAATTGCCTTCCCATGGCAAGAAAGCCAAAGCCAGCCTGCTTGCTCCCAGCACGAGTCTGTCAGCTCTGAGAGCGGTGGCCAGGGGGTCCTGCTTTGCATTTTGAGTAAGTAGGTCACAGAAGAAATGGCTTTTGTGAAGTGAGCCTGTATAACTTAGAAAATCATCATTTGTGGAGAATTAAATGGATGCTCCAATCTTTGACAAAGGTTCTTCAGAAGTAGGGTCTTCAGTTGTGCATTGAGAAATGAGGAAAAAGCAGTGTGGTTTGGTTTTATTCCTTTTTCTTAGCTCTCCAGTTTGTAGCCATCTTTTTTTCCAATCAACATTTTTTTCTTGTCTACTGAAGCTTCGTAAAAACAGTGCTTTTGGTTCAGAGGTGTTTTTCCCTTTCTTTGAAATTAGATAAATTCTTCCTGTGTCAACTTATTCTAATCTACATTTTAGTTTCAGCTAATTATCCACAAGTAACTTGCATCATTGCATAGAGAATAGGAGTTAACTGAACAGAAATATCAGCAGATTCTTGATATTTGAAATAAAGCATCACAAAAATTTAACACATATGAAATGGAGTCATTAACGTAATTGCATTCAAAATTCTGTGACTTCTTGTTGCCATGTTCATTATAAGATCACTATCATTTTGGTGCTGACTAGGTATTGAGCTTCAAAAATCATTCTCCTGAGATGCAATTACAAATATTTACAAGACAAGATTTTTTTTTTGCCTGTAGATAAACTTAAACATGCACAACTCTGTTCCAACAAGAGATACTAGATTGAAATCTTTGAAGAGGTAAGTAGTATTTCCATTAAGGGTAAGTTGCCTTCTGATGCTTTTAACAGAATTAATTAAATCTCTGAGTGAAGATTTTAATTGACAAAAGGTTGATTTTAAATACTTCCTCTGTTTTGTAGGGAAGGCTCCAGGCTGTGACTGCTCTGCGGGCAGTGTGGTTGTGTACAGTCAAACAAACAGCCTGTGACACTGACACATCACTCGTGTGGCAGCTCCATTCTGGATGAGGTGATTGATTGCAGTCCCCTTCCAAGGGATGCTGCGGATAGACACAGTGTGGCTGCAGCCAGGCAATTTAAAAAAAAAAAGGTAGCTTCAAAAATTTCCCCTTTATGAAGTGTAGACTGACTTACTGGTTAAACTCTGACAGAATCATTAACACTTGATACATCCATCCTTGGGAGCAAATTTTGTGAAGACTGTGGTGGAATACCTTACATTTTCATATGCTTTGCTGTTTCTCTCCAAAGATGTCTGTGAATCTGTTCCTTGCTGGCCTGTGTACCAAAATGTTACATGACATCACTACCTTTCCCCCTTTGGCTGCTATTACAGTAAAAATGTGGCGAACCCCAGATGTGGGGATGAAATGATGATGTCTGGCTCCAGATCAGAAGGCTGAAGGATAGCTTTATTAAAACTATACTATAATCATTAATATACTATTTAAAGAGATACTATACTGTTCTACATACTTACTTCTTACTTACCTATCTAACTAATTAACAAAACCCTGACTCTGTGCTGAGAGTCCGAGCCACAGCTGGATCCAATTGGCCATTGAACCCAAACAACCTTCACCAGAATCCAACCTAGCAATCACTTCAGGTAAACAATCTCCATACCACATTCCACATGGGGAAACCAAAGGAGCAGAGATAAAGATTGTTTTCTCTTCTTCTCTCTGTGCTTCTCCTGAGAGACAGAATTATGTCTCTCTGTCCAGAGAATGTGAGTGTCACATGCTATTTCTCTTCTCCTTGGACTGGACATGCATACATATTAAATCCATTTCTAATGTATGTCACACAATTACATTAACAGTTTCTCTAACAGAAAGAGATGGTGCTGTCCAGTGTCAGGCAAACCTGTTCCTGCTCCCCCAAGCACTGGGGGCAGAGGTTACGGCACCAAGCAGCTGTGCAGTTCATTGTTTGCCTGTAAAAGTCTGATGGACTGCATGATACTGCAAGTGATATGTATCCAAACCAAAAGAGAAATCACTTACTGTTACCTTAATTGCAATCATTTGTATGGCTAAAGAAGTAAATAGTTCCCTTAAGACTTCAGACTGCAGTGTGTAACTTGGGGCAGCCCATGTAGGCATTTTGTGAGGCTCCAGACCAGTCAAAAAATGAGTGTGATATCCGTTGAAGGAACGGTCATACTCTGAATTAAAACATTTCAGCAAACAAAGGAAAATATTAATTGTGCTCTCATCCAAAACCCAAGTAGTGTTGTTATGAATGTGCTTCTAATTGTTTGGGTCACAAGGTGTTGCTGGTACAACAGCTATCTGGGAAGGAAGTATTTGTGTTTAAAGGCATCTGAGAAACACAAAGAGTCACAAAATGGAAAGGTAGAACAAAGAGATAGGTGGGGAGCAAGAGACAGGGCAAGGTTCCTTTTGCTTGGTTTCCCTTCCTGCTCTACTTAAACATTTGTGTTGCAACAGGGAGACAGCAAATGGTTAACAGCCAAAGACAAAACCCACTGTGACCGTCAGGTCTCTGTGCAATCATCAGCAGAACTAGCTATTCTAGCCAATTTAATAGCTTGAAAATGAACTCATTAGTGGTCTTTTATCAGTGGAAAAAAGTCTATTAAATCCGGATGTGTGAAGAAGCAGTACAGAGGCTCATTTCCATCCCACTTGTGACCTGAACAAATCAGAGAAATGCTTTTCAAGGAACAGGGTCAGGCTTGACTGCAATAAGATATTTTCTACGCACAGCACCCAACTTGTATCTTTCCTTCAAGTTTCTGATGCAGTTAATTTTAATTTACAGTCTATTTGTCACTCCCCACATCTCTCCCTCTCACCTCCTTCCCAGTACCACTGTCATCCATAAACATGTGGCCTGTTTATAAAGAGAAAATGTACTACAGTCTGTTGGATTTTTCGATAAACCTGCCCAGTGATGGCCTTCTGACAGCTCTGGACTTCACTTCTCACTGTGTGAGGGAGTAAGTAAAGATTCTGATCTTCATCTGGAAGGTAAAGACTGCAGCAGAAATACTGGTTTAAATCAGTTTGTGATCTAGCCAGAGCTGTGGGCAGAGGTAAAACATAGTCCAGCCTTCTTTCTGCCCCTTTGGAGAGCAGAAAACCAAGTGTGAAGTGTATGAGATGTACATCCCCCAAAAAAAGCAAAAGCACTGTTTTTGTCAGGATACTGACTTTGTTCTAGAATTGTCTCAAAATTATCTGTGACAAGCTCTTCTACAGTTTTTTCTTCTGGCATGATGCACAATGTTAAGTGGCCTAAGGAACCTGAGGCTCAAGTCCACATTGCCCTCAGAAGGTGGTAAATCCCTGGGATAATGATAACAGTCCACAGTGGGTTTTAAACCTATAACCTCTTGAGGAGACAAGCATTAACAACTGTCATTGATAGAAATATTAAAAAAACATCTCACATCTTGTCATGAACGAGTTAATTATCTTTATAGGACTAAATAAATCTAAAAACAACTGCTTCAAATGCTTCTAAAGGACTGCATTTCCACAAGGTGAGATGCTGTTGTTCCTAGAGAGCTTTAGCTCTCCCCGCATACATAGTGGAATAGCACTATCTTCAACACTCTGTGGGAAAGGCTTTTATTTCACTTTTTCCTTGCAACTATTTGGTCAAAAGTTAAACTCATAATGGAATTAATTTATTCTTTTCATTGAATTCCAGACATTTTATGCACATGTATTTAAACTTACATTACTTAATAATATACTAGGATTACTTAATGGCCTCTCATCCTGCCCTGAAACATAACCCTATTATTCCAGTCTTAGCTCTCTTATGAATAGAAAATCCCAGCTATGATAAATTCCTTTAAAATGATGCTGGGATTTTACAGTGAGTCTGTGGGCTAGTTTGAGACCACCAAACTCATTTACTGCTGTCTGTTAAGCCAAGCATAAATCACAGATCTCTGGGGTGGAAATTCACTTTATTAACCCCCTGGGTCACCCAGCTACCAAGGCAACGGCTTTCTGCAATGAGTAACTCCATAACTAAAGCATCAGCCACATGAAACCCAAATCCCTTGATTAGAACAGGGGCTGGTAAACCTCAAACCGGGCACATAAATACTTTCCAGAAGTTTGTTTAGCTCTTAGCAGAAGTGGTTCTCCTTCACTTGGTTTGAAAAGAACAAAATTGAAAATTGTTTCCCAGCCTGCTTTGCCAGGCCAGAACCTGCCTGATAACTTGATTCACATCTCAGCCTCACAGCACTCTGCAACAATTCTCTTGTCATTGCCTTGTGTGCTCCTTCTTGCATGCCCTGGTCCTGAGGGATGCCCATCAGTCTAGGATATCTGGCCATGTTATTAGCTTGTCTTGCAGATGCTGGAAAAGAGCCTATCATGCATTTTATTGTGTTTCAGGAGATGAGACACAGGGGATGCTTTATCCCATGCAGTCCCAACTTAAATAAATTTGGAATTAAGACTAAGTATTTATTTAATGTTCTAAAGTAAGCAGAAATCTCCTTTACCTAGGAAAAATTATCCACCCTGTTAGGACTTCTTAAGTCTGGTTTAATTGCTGGTTCTCTCTCAAAGGCATAAAAAAGGTCATAGAATTACAAGAATATAGTAGCCAGGAAAATTTGGTTGAACAGATAACTTTCTGTCTGATTTAAGGTGTTAAGATTTGTGTCCTTGTGCAGCAGTAGATGTCCTGCAACACAGGCAGAGCGCCCTTGGACAGGTACCATTATTACAGAGCATTGCTCAATCTGCTTTCTCAGTGAAGCTTTTGACATGCTGTAAATTTGTTTGCAAAATTCCACTGTGCTTTACTTAGCACATCTATAGACCGTCAGACGTGTGCATTTGTTGCTAAGAAGTAATTCTATATTGTCTGTAGCCCCATTTTTATGTTTCAAAGTCTTTCTCCACACATCACTGGGAATGTTAAGCTCTCACAAAGCAAGGGGAGAGAGCAATTTAAATAACATGCATACAGATAGCATGCTGGCTTTTATTCTTTGTTCTCACAAAGTGTGTACTGTACAGGAAAGGAACATGGTCACCTATCCCCTTACTGGAGAAACTGTCATTTCTAATTCATTTACACAGGATGCCTAAGATGCCTTGAGCAAACTAAAATAGCTTTAAAGGAAAACTAATCTAGTTTGACTGGAGAAAACTAGTAATTTTTCTGGAAGTGTGACACATTTGTTAAAGAAAGAGGTTGTGCTGCTTTGTGCAGGACTCTTAACAAAATCTTTTTCCATGCTTTGCCCTCCCCATGGTGCATGGTTGACAGCACAGGCAGCACCAAGCACCATCCAAGCCACGGTGATGCTGGATGTTCTTGATGCTCATTTTGTATCTGGCTAGGGCCATGCAAGGTGGCAGGTGATGTCCTTGCCCACTAAAGAGAACTACAAGCTCACATGATTTCTCACGGAAAAACCTTGAGATGTTACATTGGTTGTAAATAAAGCTTTTTAGAAATAAGATTAACAGACTTCAGTTTTTATTTATGGCCTACAGAAATATTCCAAAATTTTGTCCTGGGTCAATGAAGAAATATTATTTGGAAAATATTTAGGTAAAAGCAGTTTGGAAAAAAAAAAAAAAAAGAGCATTTATGCATAGAGATGTTTTTTAAAAAATCTGTACTTTGTATATATAGCATCTCAATTTTCTTTATAGCTCTGCAAATCACCCTGGCATAGAATATGTTGCGGATTTTCAGAGCTAGGCATTCCTGCATAGTTAAGATATTTATTCTGGTACTTCACCCTGAAAAGACATTAAGTGAGCCCTCACAGATGCCCATGCCAGTACTTATCCCTAATGTTGTCTTCTGTGCAGACATAAGTGCTAAAATAGCTGCACTGTTACATGGGTTGCACAGCACCTGTTGTGCAGGTTAGTGTGTGTTACATAGCAGCAACACCAAAATGGATATGTGTGTTACATAGCAGCAACACCAAAATGGATATATGTGTTACATAGCAGCAACATAAAAATGGGTATTTTCTAGGCTGGAGTCTTTCTGGGTTCTGATTTGAATTCTCTAAGATAACCATGTTTATTCATCATAGTTTTTAGAGCATGAGGCTCTTAAAGAAACACATAGGTTATAGGTTGCCATGGTCATCCAGAAGGTCTCAGCCTATGTTTAGATTACTGGTGTTGTATGCAACCTAGCATTGTTTTAAAGGGTTGTTATTAGGTGTGTTTTTATTTTATTGTTTTATTTGAATTTCATTATTACAGTAGTGCATTAGATTCAAATAGCTTTCCTCTGTTAACCTGTTCTGGTGACCAGCTGCACCTGAACAGCAGTTCAGGACATGCTTAAAAAAATGTACTTTTTGTTCTGCTTTGATGAGGAAAAAGAATTAGACTGTCTGATGAGATGGGACTGAACTGTTGCAAAAATCCCCAAACAATGGTGAATTCTACCTCCTTAAAAAAAAAAAAAAGTGCATCTCATTAGTCCTGTGCTGTCATTTCCTGCAGGTTATCAGCTTTAGAGAACTCCTTTGAAGTGTCGTATAGCTGGTTTTAAAATAGGAAGAAATTATCTTGGAACTTTTGAAGAATATTGGCATTTTTTCTTTAATGAATTAGAAGCTGAAAGAAGACAATAGAAAAAAAATGTCTTGTCTCGCCTCCCTGCTCCATCAGAACGCTGTCCTTTAGGCAAGATCTTTCAGGGATACACTGTCTCCTGACTGTTATGGCTTATACCATAGAGAAACACCTATGAAAAGCTGAGAAAAGCAATGTTGTTCCACCAGTCTGCAGACTACTGTAAGTATTTATATGGTCATGTAAAGATTCCTAAATAAATTACAATGATACTGAAAAGATGACTGTAGTATCTGATAATGACTTATATTTCTGAGACCCCAATGTCAAAATTTTCCTGTTCAGACAGATGAATTTCATGCAACTATTATAGACAGACAGAGAAAATATAGTAGCTGTAACTCTTGTGTTGCTCCTGTCTAATAAGACTGAGCTTTGGCAAAGTGATTGCATGATTATTTTGATTTAAAGGAAAGAAAGGTCATATTTTTCCTGAACAGAATTGTGTCTGTGGAGGGACATATTATGTAATGCTGCCTGCATTTAAGGACCAAAAGGATCTTAAGATAGTACTGATTTAATCTGATGAGTAGGTTTTCTGTTGCAGCCATTATTAATTGGAGTTATCACTACAACACTGAATGTTCTCCTTATTCCTGAAAATTATTTTGGCATAATTGGTTCACTCTGACTTCAGTCTACCTTTTTATAGCCACTGTGAGTCCGGGGCAGCAGAGTCTGAGAGGTGAGAAGTGAGACATGCTCACAAACGTGTATCACTGTAGCAGAGGAATGCACAAAGCACAAACATTAAAACGTGTGTGAGTGACAGGAAATCGCTCAGGCATCGCTCTGTACCTTTCACCATCAGATCCAGCTGGTAAAAAACACACCAGGGAAGACCCATCTCAGAGCTGCTGCTGCTTCTGCTGCTGCTGTTGGCCACCAACAGGGGCAAGCACAGCACAGCTTTGGGGGAACTCAGCAACTCCTGGAACTGTGCTATAACTGAGGCTCCCAGGTTGCCGTCTTCAAAATTGTTTTTCCCATACTAGAGTGGGTCAGCTTTCAGGTGGCTAAAAATCACTCAAGTACCTCACCTGTTCATTCCTGTTATGCTTTACATTTCCATTCTGTGTTTCCTACCAGACAAAGTAATGAATCTCTCTAGAAGACTAATATAAATAAGATTTTCCCCATGACTGGAATCCCACCATCAGTTTGTAAGGTGCAAGAACAGATGAAGTGTGCTTCACTTTCTATCAGGCCTTTGTTCCATTTATTCTCTTTGCTTTCCTTCTCTGTTAACTTTTAACAAGAGTGAACTCTTTTGAACAAGCCCCTGTTCATTTATTTTAGTACTTTCATTTGTCTCCTGATGCTCACTGTGGACAGAAAGCCTAAAGATATTTCATTAATGAAGCATATGAAAATGAACTAGATGGACAGAAAAGTTGTTAATTAATTTTCATGTTTATTGGGTATCGTGGTTGTGCAAAAGAGTTTGGCAGATTAAGAGCTCATTTTAACCTTATACCAAATGCTAATTGAATGAGCCTGGAAGTCAAAGTATTGGACTTGAGTATTTAGCAGCCTCTGTAGCACACACAACTCACTGGGAGTTGAGAGCAACATAAGAGGCTGGATTTTGGCTCACCAAGCACAAGCCACAAATGCTCACTTGCAAGAAGAGTGTCTGTAACCTCAGATACACAACTGTTAGCAAGCAGCTTGTCATAGTAACATTTGAACTTGTCTTTTGATGTACACAGCACAGAGGAAAACCCCAGAAATACTCCTTTGTAGTATAAAAGGGGATGTATACATGAGAAATACTGGTTTTATAAATGGAAAGAGATTGAGGTTTGTGAGTACTGTTTTTACTGTGAAAAAGCAGGAGTGGCCGCGTGGCTCCCAGCAGAGGTGTGTGGAGCTCAGTCCTGTGTCTCTGACAATGGGCATGAGGGCAGAGCACTGCTGCTCTGAACAGTATCTCATCAGCCACTCGCCTGCAGCTGAAGCATTTCTTGAGCTCCACATAGTGATTTCCACTGCAGGAATAACAGGGAAGAAAGAGGCCTTGGGTAAATGACTTGATTAGTGTACAGAAATTGTCCAGCTGAAGACTATTTTGTATGATAGCATAAAACCAGAGCCCACTGATTTCAGAGGGCTTTTAATTTACTGTATATGTGCTATTCTTTCTAGAGCTGCCTTGGTGTAGTTTTCCCAGGTTTCACCTGATTTATGTGCCCATTCCTGTTAAGTGCTAAATGTCCTTCAGTCATTCTTAATTGAGTCTGAGTCAAAGTCACCCACCACCAGAAGTATTTAGCTGCTAATCTCAGTCCCTGTGATCACTATATTTTATTATTCAATGTAAGTTTCATCTCTTTGCCTGGATTCAGTTTCAGAAAACTTCATGTTCTTTTCCTCCTGTCCTATCTCCTGAGAGACTCAAAGTGTCTCAGCACTTCATTCCTCTACATTACACATTACTTTTAGAGCACTCATCAGACCTGCAGATATTCCCTTACCTAGAAAGCTGATCCTATTTAAAAATCTTTCTGGATACTATTTTCTACCTCCACTTTCAGTTGGTATCTACTAGTGTATTTTATTTTCCTTAAACAAATGCTTCAGTATAAGTCTCTATTTCCCTCTTACTATGAGTTACCATTTACTGAGCTTAAATAAGCATAGATGCTGAGATAGATAGATTAGATAGATAGATAGATAGATAGATAGATAGATAGATAGATTCTGCTTCCTATATTTAATATAATGTGTTGCCATGGAGATCAGTTCTTCTCTATCTGACAAGTAACACATAAGCCAAAGAAGGTATTGCCAAAATAGTTCAAAGATTGGAAATGTGATATTACAAAAAAAAAAAAAAAAAGCCACTGAGCTAAATTATTTATTTGGCTACTCTTTTTGCTGTTCTATTTTATCTCTTCTCTCCTGAACCAGCTTTAGCATCCCTGTTCCTACTAACAGGATTTACAGGAAAGTCCTATTGACGTCTTTCCCAGTTTTGCTCCATGAGCTGGATTGCATTTTACAGAGCAATGGAACTGGCATTTGTCTCCCTTGTCTTGCTCTCTGCTCCCTCATCATCAAAGTCTGAAAGACTTTACTTCATCAAAGATCCATAATTTAAGGGTTTTTTGATCCTTCATCTAGCATTTCATATTGCAGCACTGTGGGAAATGTACCAGTTGGGATACCTGAGGAGAAGCTCCTCTCCTTCTGGGGTTTACAGACTCATCATTTTAGTTTGTCCTTGGTACTTCTCCAGAACTCCTTGCCATTTTGTGAGTAACTCAACTGGATTAGCAATTTAGGGTTTTGTTCTTGGGGTTTTCTGATTTAATTGGTTAGATGCACTGAACAATCCATTTAAAATACCCACTTGTCAGCGCAGAGCTAGACAATTTCTACCCTGGGTGTGTTCAGACACGAAGTGAAACACCAGAATAAGAATGTATCTCTTACCTTATTAACAACCTCAGGAGCACTGCCATTTAACCCCTAACAGGGCAGTGAGGGCTGAGAACACAGAAAGAACAGAACAAGTCATCTATGCAGTGGAAATGGCATGGAGAGCAGGAGCAGTGCATGGAGCTTTTCCAGAGAAAGAAGAGAAAAACTGTGCTGACCCTGAAAGCTTTCCCCTGAACCTTATACTGAAAGAGACATTTTCTGAGATTATAATTCATTCATTTTTTACTTTGCAAAAGGCTCCTGTGCAGAAGGCTGTGCCTTACTAACCAATCACTACCATGTTTGGTGTATGCATTTTTCAGCACAATTTGTTTCCAAAAAAACTGACTGACTTTCATGTCTGTGATGTAAATGACAACGGTCTTAAGAAAAATTCTGGCCGACAGAAGGACATGGTAGAGTTTTCATAGCAAATCACTAGTTTAGGAAACCTGAAATCCCCTCCTTCCCTGCTAGGAAAACTCATTGCTTTCTTTATTGCATATTCATTTAAATTTGGAAGGCAAACATTTATGAGTTACAGTGAAGTGATGCTCCTTTAAGTACAATAAAGGCGTATTTTTCAAATTCCTCAGAAATGCTGTGCTAACAGAATTTAAATTTATAGAAAATTTGCAAACTCCATTTTTGGGGGCATTTGCTCAAAGATTGAGTATTCCCCAATCATATTCTTTTAATTAGCAGAATAACTTTTCACCTCACAAAATATTATCTTTTTCCCTAGCTTGATGGTCTAAGAAATACAGGAAAGTCATAGCCAAATTGGTTCCCCTATTATTGTAGTCTCCAAACAAAATTTCTCTAATTTAAACAAATAATTTTATTTAATTATTAAGTATGCCTTTAAAATGCATCTGATTAAAAAAAAAATCTAAATATGTCTTAGGAAATCCAAATTCAAAGCAGGAAAAATGCAGCTAAGTAGTCAGTGGAGTTCTGGATTTCATGTAAGTATCAGCAAAAGCATTTTTGGTGTTCTCCATAGCTAAGAACTCAGGGCAAGGAGGCAAGATCAGTAGGATGAGTATATGTCATGTAAGTGAGAAAGAAGAACATTTCTGATATTTGCATTTAATAGTTCTGGATATTTTTTGTTTAAAATTAATTAGTCACATAAAAACCTTGTGGTCCACTCTAACAGCTATTCTTGTAATCCTTCCATCAGTTTTTAATGTTCACATTTGGCTTCACCCTAGAGCTATTAAAATTCCTGTCACTATCCCTCTTTGCCATAATTTGGAAAAGATTTGGGGAATATCCAGTACAACTGAACTTGGCTTCTAAAAAGAATTTGATTACTTCAGGATTTCTTGATAATATTTCACATAAAAATTTTTAAAATGATGGCCTAACATTTGTGTGGAAAATATTCTCAATTTTCTTCACTGAGCAATTTTAATATGCCAGAATAAATCATGCTTAACCATTCCCAAATAAAAAAGTTAAGTTAGTAAACTGAAGTAACTACCTTAATGATGAAGCTGCATCTGACTACGATATAGGGTTCTTACTTTACCATTCTTCTGCATGTATTAGAAAATTATTATATTAGGATATTGTGTTAGGAAAAATTTTAAAAATGCGGTTGAAACAAGCCTCATGAGGCCTTCAGTCCAACCCACAGTCAAAACAAGGTTGTGGCCAGCACAGGACTAGGCCAGTGTGGATGTGTAGCCAAGGATGTCATCATCACAGCCTTGTCCTCTATTTTCCTGTCATGGAGAATTTGGCTCTGTCACCTTTGTAAATCCCCTTCGGGTCATGGAATGCTTTGAGATCATCCCTGAGCCTTCCCTTCCCAAGCAGGCTCAGGTGTCAGTGTCCCATGCTCTGGCTCCTGGACCATCTTGGCCTTGAGCTGGGCTCTCTCCCGGATCACTCCTGAGCGTGGGGACAGAAACCTGGGCACAGAATTCCACTGTTAAGCTTCACCAGCACCAAGTGGAGGTGGGCAGTAGCAATTGATCCTAATTGATCCTGACCTAAGACCCCAGTTCCCCAAATTCCTCTTTTGGGAGCCTTGAGTAAATTTTGCTTTGTTTGCAAATTATTTGCAACTCAATATCCATCACTGTGCTAGGTCCTCTCCAGCAGGGCTGTCACTCAGCCAGTCACCCTCCGTGGTTAATCCTGCCTTGTACAGAGCATTTCACTTACTGAACCCTATGGAACGTTCTCCAGGTTTCCCAAAGTCTGGGTTCTTCAGCCTTTATCTTCTGGAGGACAAGTCAGTCACCCTAATCTAGAATCATTTGCAAGGATGCAATTCTGTCTGAGTTCTAGAGGAAAATATCAGGCAGTCTAAGCCCCACAGCAGTCCCTGGTATATTTTAACAAAGAAGTTTCTGTCATACAGTCTTCATGATGTAGCACATAGCTTGATTTCTTTTTGCAGAAAGCATAATGAAAAAAACATATAAATGACTTATTCCTTGTAACCTCTTACAGTAGGGCAGAATTGTTCTGTGTATAACTCTTCTGAATTTGGACATTATTTTCCTTCTTATTTGCATGAGTAGGTAATCTGTTCTTTCACAGTTTAACAATAGCAATCAATATTATTTAAAAGGTTTCATTTTTTGTATCAAGAAGTCATGACTTTGAGAGAGCAGGATTGATTTTTTAGAGCCTTGCTAGCTAATAAGTATCATAATTTTCTTCTATTTTAGAGAAATTCCTTTCTAGTCCATCTAGGTACCAAAAAGCTTCAGTGAAACATTATTACTGTTTAAGAAGAAGCACTGGGCATTTGTCAAAAGCTTTACTACTAGCAAACTGCAGGGTTTTACTTCAAATTTCTGCAGACTGTGTATTTTAATATTCACCCTGTGCTAAGAAAGTGATCTGGCAACTAATTATCTGAATAACTTCATGTCAACTCCAGTGCATATTCAGTGAATATTCAGTATATCTGTTCTGAAGTGACATAATTCAGAAAGGGAAATACACAGACTGGAGCAAACACAAGGCTGGAGGAAGACACCATGCATGTTCTTTCCCCTGTGCTTATAGTCAGCAGACTTCAGTCATAGCAAGGTTCAAGCTCATATTTTCTTTGTACTTTATAAAGAAACAAAGGGCTTGCATAATCAGAGTTCTCTTCAGGAATGCAGGTGGAACTCAGCTTCTCTTCAGAGCATGGATATGCAGATCTGGGCTTGGACAAGAGATGGCAGCTTGGCCAGGTGCCCATTCTTAGTCACAGAGAACAGAGACATTCTTGCTGCCTCTGAGGTTACCATTTTCCCAGTAATACCCCAGGGGAGCCTACATCTTCCTTAGTTAATGAGAACAAATTAAGTTGCCCAGTCTTTTCTGGATCTCTCTTTCTCTTATTCTCTCTCTGTCTTTCTCTCTCTCTCTCACACACTCATGTTCATCACTTTCTGGGAGCAGGGCAGGCATGCTTGACATTTTATCAGTAGGAAAGAGGGCAAAAATTACCTTTGACTAAAATAATTTTTTAGGTAGGTTCTTAATGTGAAGTGTTGAGTGCTTGCATGTCAGATGATTGTCATTTCCTAAGGGTTTTGTAGAGTGAGAACACAATCCTGAAGGGCCTGCACAGTCATGTAGCATTTCTTCTTTTGTGTCTTACTGTTTGCTGATGACAGCAAAGGGATGGACTGCCTTGGTGCTTTCACCAATACCATAGCCATGAGTCAGGTTTACTTTTAGATTGTTAAATCTGCTGGCAGATTGCATATGTGGAGGGACTCTCTTGGAGAGTGAGCAGGTGAACTTATGCATCATTGTTTAAAGCTGGCTCAAGTCCTTTTGCAGAACCATTGCCAGGATGTTATCCTGGGTAACTTGGTAGCTTGAGGGCTGGACAGTCAGTGCATGTGATCCCTCACAGGATTTATTTACAGACTCTTTGCTTGTTTATATCCACCTGCTTCCTTTTGGAAATATGGTGAGACTGTAGGACTAGAGCTGTCACCACTCTGTCAGTGATAAATTACCAGCGTGCTTGTCATTCTCCCTGATCATGCCATGAATGCTTTATGCTGCCTTTAGCAGATGTTCTTTGATGCAAAACTTGAAAACTAGTTAGGATAAAATTCTCATCTGAGTTGGTTTAGTAAACATTTCTAGTCCCCGCCTCAGGATTCAATCAAAGTGTGGATTCTTCTATTTTTCACAAACAGAGCTGGAACGCCTGGAACACTTCCCTTCCACTAAGTCTGAATGTTCTTTATTAAATATCAAAATATCAGGAGACACAAGTTACTATGAAAAGGTTTTCATCAGAAACGTTTGTCCTCGGGCTGTCCAAAGTAAGGCTGAGGTGTCCAGTGAGCTGCCAAAGGCTTTGATTTGGGTCCTTGGCTTTGTTTTGGGCAGTCTCGCTGCCTGCTGCTGGCATTATTTTAGATTTTCAGAATTATTTTAGAAATTACTGGCAAGATCAATCAACACTGGAAGAAAACACCACCATAATTTTGCTACATTCTCAGTGCTTCAGTGTCCTTCATGCTCTCATAAACCACTTTATCCAAAATACCCCATCTTTGTCCAGAGTCTGCTGGACAGGAGGAGAATATTACATCTCCCTCACGATATCTTTGAAACATTTTCCTTCATCAGCATCAAAGGAATCTTTTTGTGCATTTGAATCAGAACAAAAGATTTCTTAGCCACCTTTCCTTCTATTTATGTAGATTTTATTTTAACACTTGAACAGCCATCTTTATTTACAGAACACTTAATTTTATTAACCCTCTTTTATCTAATAGTGTTTTCTCATTTCTCTCTGTTTAAAAATAATGATGATAAACATTTTATCTGCTGTCTCAGGTGCAGAACCTATAAGAAAGGTTTTCACAAATATCACAGAATCATAGAACAGTTTGGTTTAGAAGGAGCCATAAAGATCATCTAGTTCCAATTCCCTTGCAATGAACAGAGGCATCTTCAACAAGACCAGGTTGCTCAGTGCCCCATCCAGCCTGACTGTGAACACCTCCAGGGATGAGACACCCACCACCTCTCAGGGCAACCTGTTTCAGTTTCACCACTCTGATCATATTTTTTTTTTCCTTCTATCTAGTCTAAATTGACATTCTTTTAATTTGTAAACAGTAGCCCTTGTCCTGTCATCTTCCTCATGAAGTCTGGCAAGGTAACTGCAATTCCTAGAATATAAATGTTTGAGAAATTTTATATGTTTGGTAAACATCTTAAAAAAAAATAAGTGAATGTTAGCTCTGATAAAAGGACCAATAAAGAGTTCTGGGAAGTGGACAATGTTGGCCAAACAGTGCAGGCAGATTCACATCTCCATGCAGATCTGCAGGGATTACTCCTGTGAGGGTGATCTCCACAGGCAGCTTCTCATGGTTTCAGTAGTCAAACTGTCATCTCCTATTGCTTGTGGGACTGCTTTGTTAAGAGAGGATTTTTAAAAATGGTGAGTTGAACTCAAAAAGGACTTCTTAATTTTTAGGGTAGTTGAATGAGGAGCTAGGACACACACACCAGGAGAGTGTAGCTCCTTTGGAAACTGTGTGGCTTGGCTCTTGTGAGCAGGAGGAGGAACAGAACTGAGGTTATCAGTACTCTCTTTGCCATCTGCAACCATTCATTCTGTAATTTTAGCTACCAAGAGGCAAGCAAGCCTGGTCTCTCTCATACTGCTTTCAGATCATTGTAGTTCTGTTGACTTTTCTTTCAAGTAGTGTGAAAGAAAAATTGCTGTATTAATAAGGAAATATTTTATTCTCTGTAATCACACAAAGAATAACAATGTTTTAGAGTGACAGGGTAAGACAAAGACGAGTAGTGTAGCTGAAAGTCAGACTTGAACATTTAGTAGAAAAATGAGTTTTGGGATGCATAGAATTCCTGTTTAGGGAAGTTCAAACTAATTTTATGAATCGCTCACCCAGCTCAACTTTCTTTTTCTATCTCATTTTCCTTTTACAAGCTAAAAACAAATATAGAAAACATCAGTAGACCTTGAAAAACACATTAAGATTGCGCACAGGGCTCTTCCTTTTTTCAATGTATCTCAGCTAAATTGAAAAACCACTATATTTTTAAGATGACAGCTTTCAAGAAAATATTATATCAAGTTTAGCTATAAAAAAAGACTGTGTTTAGTTCAGGAATTACATTCAATTAGGAATTTATATAATGATATGCTTTAGAATACGTTGCAAAGAACTATTAAACCTATAAAAATGGAATGCAGCATACCAAATTATTTAAAGCTCTGCATGTGTGTTGCTATGTCTTTACAGGTTGTTAATTTTTAGTTATAAACCAGAAAGAACCTACAGCCAAAGGTATTCATAATGATGTTAGATTGAAGCATATGCTATTGGATTTGTGAGCACTTACTTCCAATTTTTTTTTTTTTTTCTTATTACTTTTGGATATGAATAGACATTTCCATCCCCAAGAACAGAAGTTTTAAACAAATTCCTTAGTCCATCACAGTAGCCAAGCAGCTCTGTGCCAGCGCTTCAGATATGACATGGCCTTTTGTATAGAAGGATCTGAGTTGGAAAAGTAGATCTAATTAATTGGTCCCAAAATTCAGAGGTGGGGGTAGCTAGCAGTTTGGTCAGACCTACTGATACCTCATCACATGCTCATGATACCTACTGATCTCTGTGGTGCTTAGAAATGAAGACAAACTTCTCTTTCTTAAATGAGAAACGTGTGAGGTTGTCCAGTTTCTGGGCAGGGTCTGAAACTTCTGTCCTGCTTAAGGCACAAGGCAGATTTTTTCTATGGTCTGTCAGCATGAAATCTTTATGTCTTTTATGTCCCTGCTTATCCTGTCTTCAGGACATAGGAAAAGCATATTTTCCAAAACTCACCTTCTGCAATGCTTCTTCCATTTAGTTCTGATCTTCATATGAAAATGTCTGTTTTTTTCTGAACTCTATAAAACTTGAAGAATTGCTTAGATTGATTTTCTTCTTTCCAAAAAAGGCTGAAATCCAGCCTTTCTTCCTATCTGAATGAGGGCTTAGGACATTCACTCTTAACTGAAAATTGTTTGCTAGTTACTGTTTTAACCAGATAGAAACATAAGTTTCAGCCATAAATTCTTGCAGAGTGTTGCTAGAAGTTACTGTCTAAGCATAAGCCATCACAAATTCATTTCACTTCCAGGAACTTTTACATTTGCTCTTTCCAAAGCAATTCAGTGAAAAATGCGACAGTATCATAAGTACTGAGAGGCAGAGATCTGATAATTCAAGATGCAAATTGTTTCTGCTAAAATTTACTAAAGTATGGCTTTGATTGATGTCATGACTGAAAACTGCCATGACTGATGGCATTTTGATGGTGTCTGTGAAATGGAACGACCTAAGGCTTTAGATCATCCATCATGTGCAGATGCTTCCTTTACTGCAAGGGTTCCCGCTCCTAAAAAGTGGTTTGCCTGGATGGGTTAGACTTGGAGCACCAGCATTCTTCATGACATCCTGACTCAAAGCTAGTTGAAGAAACTCAGCACTGCCAGGTCTGATGCTCTGCACAAGTTTTAAGTTTATTTTAGAATTTAGAAATAAAATGTTGTTACACGGGTGTTGCACACAGGTCTCCTCTTATCTCAAAAATCTGCACCAGTGGAGATCACTCTGGCATTTAGAATTCACATGTTGTTTAGTCGTGGCAGGATTGTTTTCTGGACTCGGTGTTGATATGAGGTTTTGGACCTAAAAGTTAGAAGTTTCTTTTCTCCAACTGAAGTTCTCTTGTAATTAGAGTATTTCATTTACTGAGGAGTAAGGTGCTGTTAAGGAAACATCAGTGATGCTCCATCAGGGACTGCTCATATTGATACACATGTAAGGGCTTAGATGAGTGTGCTGATAGCCACAAGATAAGCAGGTAATATGAGAGTGCATAGATAAGACAGTGTATTGTGCAGTTATTCTGCAATATAGTGTGTGTGATATGTTGTGCTGTGCTATTTAATTCAGACTTACTATGCACAAAATTGATAGATTTTGTTTATAAATAGCCAAGTATACTAACACAGCTAGTCTTAGGTTAAGGGGAAAAAAAAAAAAAAAAAAAAGCCAAGGGATTGTTTAGCACCCTGCAGGCCTTTTCAGTCCATCTGGACGATTTTCCTGACCAGATTATTGTGTGGTGCCTGACCATATACCCAATTTACTTGTTCATATCCCTAGGAGGGGAGAGCTCTCCTCTGAAGGTGCAAAGGGTGACCAAAGAGGTAACAGCTACAGAGTGGAGGGGTTGCTCTTATTTTAAAGTAGAGACTAAGCTAAGACCTTTGCCCTTAGTTTGAGACATGTGGTGGCAGCTGTGAGAGGCAGGAACTTGGGGTGTGATGGGCATGTGATGAGGAATGGGAGAGGGAAGAAGTCTTAGATTAAGGACTCAAGCACATTCAAAAGAAATACAGGTTGGAACAGAGGAGGGGAGACTTGATATCATGAAAGGAGAAGACAAATTTGCATTTTTAGGACCCAGCTAGGTCCAAAATGTCTAAACCCTAGCCTAAAAGCAATTTTCAAATGTTAGCTTATTTTTAAAAGTATATGTGTGATATTCCAGTTCAGTAATACTAGATGTCACCTGGGGGAAAGTTAAGATCACATGTTAAATTTTCATGCTGTCATAACTTGACTGTTATTCAAGAAATATTTTTACCAAGGGGATTTGTATTTGCCTGAGTGACTCAACATGCCAGGTGACTGAAGTACCTTCAGTCCTTTTCTCTAACACTGACTAGATGCAAGTTGCTCACTCTTTTATATACCATGTATAATTAAGAAAAAATATTTCTCCTTAATAAAAATATGCACTCTTGCTAAAAACAACGTTTTAAAAATCAGTGTTGTAAAAACTCAACAAGCACAACATCTCACTTGATCAGAACATGTTTCTGCTTCATGCTCTCAAAGCAAACATCTCATCAGGGTCCAGCCCTCATAATCTCCCTGTGGTATTGCCCCATCCTCCATTCAGAGCCACCTTTTGCCCAGCACAATTAGGTGACACTGTCCATGTAGCCCTGTAACAGGTACTGCCATGGCTGAAACAGACCATAGGCTCTGTATTGAGATTTTAAGGCCTCAGGACTGAGGCTTGATAGGTTTATTACATCTGAACTTCTACTGACTTGCCTGCAGCTTTTATTTCCCTATTTTATCTGTGACGGTAAATTCTTTAATTGAACAGGTACCTTTGGCTATTTTTTTTAAATTTGTTTCTCTTTGTGTGGTACAACCCACAGCTTTATACTGTATATACTTTATAGGTATCAGTAACAAGCAGTTATAGAACTATAGAGTAAGTAGCAGTTGTATAGCAGTGTAGAATAAGATACTTATGGTTCTAACAGAGCAATGTCATACAAAAAAAATGCAGACCTGGAATGATAGCAGATGCTTTGAGAGATAGAAACAGGATGGGCACAGATACATGCAGCTCTGGGGTGATAAGAGACAGGGCACAGGTGAACACTGAGCCCCCCGTGGCTATAGACAGCTCAGAAAAGGGCAGTTAAAGAAATGCAGACATGGAGATGAAAAAAAGTGGGTTGAGGGTAACTCAGACAGCACAGAAGTAGTATCTAACATATGCAAAAGTCATCTTGTAAGAAAACTTGGATGCGTGGAGCTGCAGACCTGTGAAAAATGAGCAATGCTTCAAAAACATGCTACCAGGCATTTAAAAATAACCTGAGTGCATTCTGGAGTGAGGAAGAAGAAACTACATGGATATCATGCTACTCCTAGTGCACGATGCGTAACAAAAATTGTGTGTCACAGCAAGATGGGAATGTATTACTTTGTTTTGCTTGTAGTTCTTTTTCAGCCATCCTGGCATATTCTGCCCTTAACATTAAAAACATAAATATTAAGAAGCTGGTTTGGTTGAAGGTGATCTAGAGTTCTGTTCTGCTTCAGTGTTACACTAGCTGGGAAATAAAGTCAGGTGAAACAAATGTTTGTTCAGTATTAATGAACAAAAATGTGCCCTACCTTGGCATAAGACAACTAAACATTAATGACAAATAGTTGCATATTTTTGTTCCTAGCACACCGTCATATATCGACCACAGCTTTAAATTCCTGTGTTAGTCTTCATTATGCATGAAATGACACAGTTCTGTTGATAAAAGTCTCTTACCTTTAATAAGGCAACAGAAATGAGAAATTTGGTGTAATTGCATCGTTTTAAGTCAGAATGGGATTTCTAGCATCTAAGCTGTATTTGTCAAGATATTTCAGGACTGAAAGAGAGGAAGAGGCTATTAGTTTTTGTTCTGGGCACTAAATTGGTAGAGGTGTGAGATACCCCTGCTGTAGTTCAGTGTCTGTTGTCTCTGGCACATCTCTGAAATCTCCCCACACATGTGTCTGCACACAGCTGGGCAGGCAATGTGGCTTCAACTGAACCGTGCACTAATCAGGCTTTCAAATGAAGATGGAGCATAATTAAAGTCAGTGTAAAATAATCCACAAGGCAGTAACACATTTCAACAGGCCCTAGCTCTTTTGACATTTATATAATAAAAAACCATATTTTCTCCTCAGGGGTGCAAACCCCAAAAGTGTTTGATCTGACCTAGCTGGGGAGGCTCATGACCTCCAAAGAGATGTGCCATGCCTTGCAGTATTCAGCTATAAGGCATGAAAACATGTTCCTGTTTCCTTCTGTTTCCCTGCCACAGACAGCAGCCTGGCTTGGGGCCTCAACTCACTTGCAGAGAACAGCAGCAGAAAATAATAATTCTGTTCTGCAGAGGCAGCAGTGCTTTGAATGTCACCTCACACATCAGCTACTTTTTTGCCTCTCATGCATGGAAGTACTTATGTTTCCTAGAGTGGTAGAAATTTTTTGCCATCTCTGTGAACTCAAATGTTTGAACCAAATGAGCTTTCAGGTGGTAAAGGTGTCTAAACAGTAGACAATAAAGGCCACCCAGGAGTTTTCAGACCTCAGTTAGGACATTTCTCCAACTTGAGCACAAACAGTACAAAAGTTATGGCCAATTCAGGGCAACTTCTCTTTCCTTCATGAATGCATAGTAATGGGATTCCTGCTGTCCCAGAGGCAAAGGGCTGGTTTGGGATAATTAGTCAGCTGCTGTGTAGGTGTTTCAAAGGGTTACATCATGTTCCTCTGTTCCACCAGGACTGTGTGGTCACTGTGACTGAGAGAGTAAGAGAAAAGATCAGTCATTTCATTTAGAGTGGTTGCTGTGGCAGAAGTTACACTACAGTGTGCATAAATTCACTCATTATTATTTCTCCAAAATGAGAGTAATATAGTGGGTCTAGAAAAATATTTGTGGTCAGCAGGAAACAAGTAGGTATCCTGCACTAATACAGCTTCCTGGTATTGGTCTGGTTGGTTTGGAGGAAAAGTGGGACTTCATGAGTAAAAACCCCTTCTGGGAGAGATAGTCCCATCTGCCAAGGTCTGTATGAATTTTGGGGGGTACAAACTATGGGCAGGATGGAGGTGAACTATTAAAGAGAAGCCCCTAAATAGACAGCTGAGGCACTGGGTCAGTCCCTTTGTACCTGAAGTGTTCAGGGTGTCTGGAGGCTCCATCATTTTCTCACTGTCCCAAAGTGATGAGCCACTACTTAATCCATTTTCCCATCCCATCTTGTAAATGAATGGGGCATATTTCTCTGAGAGGCTGTGAGACTGCTAAGGCAAGTATTTTTGGTTTGACTAGAATAAGTAAATATGCATGGACTTCAGATTCCAAACATACTTCCCATTTTATTTACAGAAGATACATAGAAAAAAAATGGAGGGACTGTAATCAGGAATGAATCAGAATGAATGAGAAGCCTGTTAAAATATGAAGCAGCATGTTCACCAGGGTTGATATAAAAAGGTAAATAACTTGGTAATAATGCTATTCTGTCAGTATTTCTATATACTTTTCTTCTCAGGCGTTCCTAAATCTCTGATGAAAAAGCAATTGCCTCTGAGCAAAGGAACAGTAGACAAAATTTGACATAATATTATTTAAGCATTGGCTTTAATTTGAAATATTTCTGGTGTTTTCCACTGTTGCTTTGCTCATCTTCAAAACAAAAAAAGACAAATAGTTTTATAAAGCAACCCCGAGGAGGTAAAAATCTCTCATTTGAGCTCAGCTGTTCAAATTTAGACTCCTCTGAGCTGTGCATTTTCCCTCCCACTGTCATGCTGGGAGGCAGCAGGAGGGAAGGCTTGGAAGGAAGGGTTGCCTTGGCTGCCCCTGCTGCTTGCAGCCCTGCACTGAGGCAGGGCCCTTCGCTCGTACCTGACCTCTGAGCGTTTGGTTTCTGCTGAGAAAATGCTCTCCACAGCTGCTAATGGGCATCTGTGAGACTGGCAGTGTCCTGGTGATGGTGTGCAGTTCCACAGCCGAGCTGAGCTGCAGCCCCCCAGGTGGGCATTACGCTGCCTGTGCTGCTGGTAGGACACATCTGGGCACTTGGACATCTTGTGCAAAAATGTAAAACAGCAGCTGAAGCAAGCGAGGAGGAAAAAGGATGGAAATGGTGCACTAGGGCTTTCGTTTCAAAGCATAATGCTGTTTTAGGGTACTAAACATAAGGTACTAGAGACAGCGATGGCATAGACATGTTTTCAGTTCAACATATCCTGAACTACAGGGGCATAACTGAACAAGACATGAGTCAGGGGTGTGCACCTTTAGACACCAAAATGCCTTTTAAAAATTTGGCCTTCAGTATTTTACATCTGTATTGTGAAACTTTGACACCTCTAAACTTCTAAGAATTTCAGCCTTCATATTCTTTGCCTACCTACGCACTCCTGATATTTTTTCATTGGTATAATTAATCAACAGGAAAATTGCAGGTAATTCTCTAATTGGAATAGTATGATTTGATATTTTCTAAAGTAATTTTTAAGAATTATAAAACTGTTCTGGGCTTCATCGTCTGTAGTTCATCAAGGGCATTGAAACAAGAGATAATGTTAATAAATTCAATCAAGTGCTTATTAGTGTGTTTTACAGGTATTTTCAATGGGTTTGACTGTATTAAAATAAAAATGGATGTTTTTTGTTATGACATAAGAAAGTACAATAAATTAATGGTTATGTGTCTTGGCTCATTGAAGAGGCAGAAACTTGATATTGCATTGTTACTGCTGATTATTGCTGCAGTGAGAACATGTATCACTGTTCCTTTGAAGGAGTAATGGCAGATAAGAATTGATTCCAAATATACCACCAGAAAAACTTAGCCAGTGGAGGGAGTGAAACAGTTCCAGAATGAGCAAAAGAAATAGATTATTCCATATAAATTGCTATGTGTTATAAAACTACTTCTGATAGCTGAATAACTGCTCAATACCACAAACAGATGCTTAGGAAGTTTTTCAATACTTAACCAAAAGTCAATATGTTTTCACCTGATGTATAAGTGCATCTGACAATAACGCTCAGACACTGTGCAGAAGATCTGTTGTTGTCTTAAATAAGCATATTAAGAACACCAGTGAGAACAAAATTCAGTGGAACATTTACACTATCCAAAATGAACAGTGAATAATTCAGCAGAAATTAAGAGAAATGCCACCAGAAAGAAAATTTCTATTTCAAGTCTAACTATATTTGCTTGCTTTTTCTGTGATCAAATTTAATCCAATAAAAAGAAGGCATGGTAGTTGTGGAGGTGTCTTTGGAAAATTGTAGTTCTATTTCTTATGGAAAACAAGATTTGTTTTACCGTGGACTATTCCTGGATATTGCTTTATTAACTGAATTGTACTTTGTGCACTATATTAGTTCCATGAGTTTATCATTCTTCCCTGCACATCTGTGTTGCTGTGGGAGCTCTGAGAAAATGTGTAGAGAAGGACTGCTGCTGGTTGTCATTTGGGGCTATGGTGAGACAGTATTTTGCTTAAAAAAAAAAAAAAAAAATTGCAGAGATTCTTAGAGAATACTTCAGGGTTTGTACCTCATAAGCCAAATACCATAAAAATAATGAGACAAAGCAATTTTACAGTGGAATAAGAGATTGCCAATCATTGTTACACAGGTTTAACCAGTATATCTGTAATTATATCACCGGGTTGGCTGATTAGGCTTAACAGCAGTTCTGAACCAGAAGACAGTCTGTGGTAGCTGTCCAGGATCCCTTCAGTGTTGGTGTGAAAACAGAAGTTGGAAGTTGCACATCACAGGCCACATTCTGTGAGAGAAGGTGACCTTTCAAAGCACTGAACGGATGTGCTTTGCAGGGTAAGAGTGAAGGTGTCACGCCATGATTGCTGTGGGAAGTGATTCCCTTCCAAAGCCATACCCCCAGGCACATTTGTGTGCTCCCCTAAATCTTGGTTTCAAGGGCCCTAATTTGGTTGTGAAAGAAGGATTACAGTGTTCTCCAGCTTGGTAGCAGAATGGTCACAGAGTTGTGATGGTTGTGCCTGTCATGGTGAGGATAACAGTGCCTGCTCCCTTTTGCTCTGGCAAAGGGGTTGGGAAACTCTTGAGAGGACATGAGCAAACGTTAAATTACAGGTAATTCAGCTAAAAATTCACCATCAGGGCCCTAAATACACAGCAGTGGCAGTGGTCAGGTTTGATACCTAAAGGCAACTAAACATGCAGAGCTGGTTTAGATCCAGTCGTCCAAAAAAAACCGTCCTTCGCTGCATCAGCTCTCAAATTTATTTTTCGTTAATGTCCAGAGTTTCAAATTCTTGTACATTAATTTGAAATCCTCAGGCTTCAAAAGATGTGAGCAGTTTTGGATGTGTCCCGAGTACCACCAGCTCTTACTAAATTAGTTAGAGCCAAAGTCACTTACTTTGCATGCAGTGTTTAGTTTTATGTGTCAGGGTGTTGTATCCGGGTTTTGAAAATAATTCCTGGATGAACAGTGTCAGGTTCCCCTGCTTTCATTTTCCCCTTCCAACACAGATTCCTTGGATATTTATTTTGTCATGATTACAAGAAGTAGAGCAAAATTGCATGTTTTCTATCTTGGGATGTCTTGACACTTGTAATGGGAAATTAGTTGGGAAAATAATGACCATTTGAAAGCCTGATAAACTATGAAATGTCAGAGAGCCTTTCATTTCTTCCTGGTTTTTAATATAGATCTATGGTGAAAATACTTAAATCACTATAATTTCATTGTTTTACAGCATAGTATGGCATAAGTAGCCAGAAATATCTTGATATCTAAGTGCAACAGATAAAATATCTAACAAGACCATTTTCTAGAACTGATGTATAAAAACTTCATTAAGAACTTCCTACAGATACATAACAAAATATCTTTGTTATTGACTAAAATAATTGCATCCAAAGGGATAACTATCACACCTTCCCAATACTTTTGTCTCTCATCTTCACCAATTCAAGTGCAGCAGTAGGCATAATCCTGACAATTTAAAGCAAGAAGTTTTGCTGAAATCACGATTTTCACAGCGTAATTGCAATCTCTAATTGTATAAATGCAGCCTATATTTTTGCACTGTTCACCTAGGCAAGTATACCAACTAAGGCATTTAGTTCCTATTCACACAGCTGACATTTTCCAAGATATTTTTGGTGGAAGTGTGTCTTTCCACAATAGTTTTTGACACAATGGGATCTTGATTACATCTGTGATTACTGGCTGCTGTTGTAATGCAGAGTAGTAATGACCTCACCTCCAAGAAAGGACAAATGAAAAACTATCAGATAAAATAAATTAAAGGTGAAGAAGAGGTCTGAATTTGCTTGCAGAGTCGTCATCTTCGGAGGGATATTCTCTTTCTTTTCTTTATTTTCAATCTCTTGGGTTTGCCTGTACTACATGTGACTCTCATGTGACTTGGTGCTTTTCCTTTTGAAATCAATAATCAGTCAAATTATGTGACACTTATCCTTACACCAATACATTTTTTATCTGTTCAGAATCAGTAAATACTATTTTAAAAAAATTCTTCTTTTTCCTTGGCACATCATTTACTGAAAATCATTTATATATATGCATCTCTATGCATGAGGAAACAAACATATTTACATGTTCTTGAGTTGTTTTACAACATAAGTTAGATTGCCGTATATAAACAAGAGAAAAGAAAATGAAAGGTTAGCTTTGAACTGACCCAAGACCAAGGATTGTGTAATGACTGTTTTTTGGAAATGGGGCTTGTCAGATTCATAGTCATGATAATTACTTTAGTGTTCAGTGTTCTAACATTAATTAGTTCGAAATTGTGACATTCAGGGGGATTGCTTATGTTATTAAACACTGTCATCATCATCTAGTGACCAATTCTTCCATGGTACACCACTTAAAATTTAAATTCTCCAGATACAGAATAATTCATAAATTTAAAAGATAAATAATAAAAAGCCTTAAAATTGAATATTTAGCCTGTTCTGCCTGCAGAGGTGTCTTGCTGAGTAGCTAATTTGAAACACAGCATATTACAGCATCCAGTCACAGCTTTTTACTTCTGCCACATCTTCCTTGAGGAGGTTTCACAGTATTTTGCAAACGTAAGGAAAGTTCTCCTCATTACCAGAGGCAGACAAGTGTCAAATCTATGGTACTAATTATGAAATCAATGTTTCATTTACATTTTTAGTCCCATTAGAAAGCAAAGTTGAAAGACACTTTCAGGCATTACACCTGCCTGTTGGTGACACTGACAAATAGAGGTTTTACAGTTGAATCATAATCTTTAAAAATGTTTGCCCATCTTCATTGTTCCTCAGGGAACAGCTTATGTGAACAAGAGAAATACTAATACCAGATGAGAGCAAGGGAACACAGGCTACATGCAAACTGCTGTCTAATTACACTATTAAATAACCTGAAAAGATGGGTGGCAAAAAAAAATGTTTTCTGTAATTTTTCTCATTACAAGTTTTTTTAATAGAGAGAGACAAATTTCTCATTCAGGGTAACGTGATTTTTCTTGCACTCTCTGAACCACCTCTTGAGTGCTTTGGTAGGTATTTCCCACATGGTCCAGAACCAGCAGAAGCTGTCCCTTAGTTTAAAAGGCTCTGAGGTGGCTGAGGCCAGCAAAGCAAGGGTCTCCTTCTGCCTCCTTCCAGAGGCACATGCTCGTGTCCTGAGGAACCCCAGGCTCATTTGAAGCTGTCCTTTTGCAGTGTAAGTGGCGCAGGCACTGCCTCGTGCCAGCACGGCGTCCTTAATGGATGCGCCACAGAAAGAGAGTGACTCCATTAAACCCAAGTACAGCCTTTTAATTCCCTTTGGTCCTGAGCACTCACTTATCGCTATCTCACAGCATCCTACATCCAAATCAAACCTGCCAGCTGCTCCGAGCTCCAGTTGGATTTAATTTAGTTAGTTAAAGCAGCACCTCGACTTCTCCCTCCCAACCGCAGACAGGTTCTTTTCAAGCTATGCTGAGTGGGCGTTTTCGCTCCTGACATGAAAGGGCAGCCAATTTGTAAGGGGGTAAATTTAATTTAGGACACTTAGTTCATATGAGAGGAAGGAAAATCAAGCAAGGAAGTAAGACAGGGGTATAATATTTATAATGTGCGTTCAACACACTTGCAGAAACAGTAAAGAAATCAGATTAAAAAGAGGCAAAAATTTTTGAACAAATGGTAATGCTGTGACTCTTTCCACAATAGGCAATTCTGTGTCCATTGCTAAGACTTTTATAAATTCTTTTTTTTTCCCCAGAGAGAAAGAAAAATCAGGTATTCTTCTACCCTTGGAAATCCACAAAAGCCCTAAACCAAAATATTTTACCATAAGTGTGAGTGGTCTGAATTAAAATTTTTATGTGCTTAAGGGTTCCTTTATGATTTTGAGCAAGTTAGTCAGTAGTTCCACTCCTTCATCTGTGAAACAGGACTAGGTCATTTTTCTTTTACGTCTCCATTTACTGCCATCACTTAGGAATTCTGAAGCATGGGTAGACTATGGATATGTGCAGAACCTATCAAAATTAACCCTGAGGTCTATTTCTTTTTCAGCCTGCCTGCTTGAATCCCCTTAATACCAGTCTCTACAGAGCTGTGACCCTGAAGCAGCAGGTTATAAGGGAGGAATTAACTGTGGGAAGAAATAAGAGTGGGTATGTAGATGTTAGAAGATACTGAGTGATTGTTTAGATTGTTCAGTGCTGTTCAGATTGTTCAGGAGGTCAGGCATATGCTGTATCCCTTAGGAAAGGCAGCCAAGAGTCCTGCTGAAGTTTTACCATCTAAAACCTGTTCCCAAGAGAATGACACATTTGCAAAGAGTAGATGAGTGCAGCTTCTACTTATGCAGTAGAGCAAGCCTGTCTTGGCACACAAACTTTCTGCATGATGAAGAGACCACTGTTGTGGAGGCTTTTGCATCACTAAGTTTTCTGGAAGCCCTGAAGTGAACTCCAGTAATTCAGATTCACACATAGGTTCTTTGTATAGGTGTTCCTCACAAACAGCAAATATGTTTCCCTTTTTCAATTCAACACCGACTCCCACAACTGAATACTTGGTTTTTGTCTTTTTCAAGACAAGTTCATTCATAGCCTTTCTCCCATTCCATGCCTTCCTGCCTTGGAGCACTGGCAGCCTCTAAAAGCAAAAAGGCAAGGGGTTCCTCCTGGATAACTTCTCCTTCTACCTGACAATAAGGTAAAAATATCTCCATAATATTTCCAAAAGGGAAAAGCAGATGGGCTGCTTAATTTTTTCCTAAAGAAGGCAAAGGTGACCCTGAGATTAGCTCAGATGGTCAGAGCATGGTGCAAATAATACCAAGCTTGTGAGTTTGAACCCTGTGTGGGCCATTTTCTTAAAAGCTGGACTCAATGATCCTTGTGGATCCACCTGCAAATATTCTGTGAATATTCTGTGAACAAAAGGTCTCTTGGCAAATCTCTGCTGACAAATCCTTAGGCACCACTGTTGGAGTATGAGTAACCAGGTCCTCTTGCATACAGAGTCATCCACACAACCTTAGGCAATGATTCTTGTATTAAATCCTTACTGACTCTGCAAACTAACATGAATGGCAAACAGGTTTTGTAACTTGCTCTGTTAGGTCTGTTCTCTTCATTCCTGTGGCTGTGTCCTGAATTTAACTGATTAGGTTAGAGCTTCCCCATAGGACTTTGGGATAAACAGCTTTGTATTACTTAAAGTTCACAGAATTCAATCTGCTGGTTTGATATACGAGGTCAGGAAATATTAAAAAGATTATGCACACAAATACAGTGTTTGATGCAGATTGTTCTTTTCTCCACGATTGATTTGCCATGGTGTCTTGTAATTTATTCATGCAAGGGAGCTGTGATGGATGATGTAAATTATTTTGCTTTTCCCTTTTGACTTAAATAATAATTGCCAGTATTGTCGTGGAATATGGAAATATGGGGAAAAGACGTGGAAAAGTGTTGAAAAGTTACTTTTTCTTCTTTAAGGTTACACCAATTATAAACATGAGCTTATTATTCAGAAATAATATGCTTCTAAAACTGAGTGAAAATGTCACAGTTTAAGAACATCACCTAAATGCTGAGATGAGGTGCTGTCAGACATATTGAAATAAAAGATGATCAAATGGACATACCTTTATTGGGTTTTTTTTTGAGCCAGTGGTCCTTTTTTCAACCTTAACTCATTGAACCAGATACAAAATTAATAGGTTCTGAAGATGAAATACCAGGTTCTGTCATATAAGTAAGCATTTTGTAAAGCTGTTTCTCATCCATCTCTCTAGGGATGGAAGCCTAGAAATACAATTTGGAATTGGAAAATGGAATATAAGGCAGCTGGAGAAAACTGAGCTGGATCTTGCAGCGCGGCTCCAAGTCCCAGTACAAATCACTGCATCTTTGTGAACCTAATCTTATCTTCACTGTTATCTTGATTTTAAAGAATTGATTTCTACCAGAGTCCTGTTTGATGTGTAAACTGTCCATAAAGTTTACCAGAAAGATTGCAGGAGTGTCCACTCAGGCAGGAGTCTCTCATCCAGAACTTGTCATCCGGGTCAGGGATGACCAGACACTGCCTTTACAGCAGGAAGTGGCACAAGGGAAGCAGAAGGCCCTGAAGTGACTCGTGACCTCAGTAAAGAGCAGCAAATCTGAATCTTCATCCCCTGTTGCAGTATCCCATGCTGCAGGCAGAAACCACACTGCTGGATACCTTTCTTCATTGTACCATGGAATTTGAACCTTCCCAAAGCTCATCTTCTTTTTGCTGCTTTAGACACTGTGAAAGATACCTATTTAAAGGCCACACACCTAATTTCAAGTTTTAATGTTAAGATTTGCTTCTTGAGACATGAGTCCTGCAAGGTCATGAAATTCTCACCCTTAATGCTCCCTGGATTCCACACTGAAGGCAGCCCTCTGTGCAGCATGATGGAGTGGCTCTGTTCCTGTTCATGCCGAGTCACAAGGTTTAGATGATTAGATCAAGGTCACAGTGATTAGATGCTGTTGGTGAATGTGCCTTCCCAGAGCCCATTCCCATGTCTCCTGCTTTCTGCTGTGGCTGCCAGGTACCACTGAGGGAGGAAGGACCTTTAACAGCATCATGCTTTTGTTGTTGTGGCCCTGAGATGAAAGGGGCTGGTGCTGGATCACTGCAGGAAATAACTTTCTCTGTTTGGGTGTTGTGTTTGGAGCGAGGGCTTTAGACTGACCAAGAGGATGGGATTCAAATAGGCTCTTTTTCCTGGAGGAGGTGATGCTTCAAGTGCACAAAAGGCAGCTGTGTATCTGTATCAGAAGCAACTGTCTGCCAGCAGTACAAAAGGTATTATCCCTGCTGTTTCCCATGGAACAAAAGCACACATATGGGAATCACAGGATGTTATAAGAAAAAAGGAGGAGATAGCTAATGGGAAGTGGCAAAACCCTTCATATGTTTTCTCTTCCTGTAAAACCTAAATTCATTGCCTCAGATACAAGAAAGTGCTCCTTCGGCCAAGTCAATGGTCATAAGATCAAATTCAAGTATGAAAAATAAAAAATAATTTGTTTGATGTCTGATTCTGCTGTGCAGTAGAAACATGGGGTGAGCTAACAATGCATTAGAAAGTGTAAAACCACATATTATTTGGTTAAACCTGTTCTTTCACTGCTTTTGCAGATAATGTGCACGTGCTTTTACAGTAATAAGCATATCCCATGGATTTCTGTATTACCTGCAAAGCACCCAGGCTGATTAGGACCAAGTTTAATTTGGTCCTAATCAGCTCCAGGCAAGTGGACCGCGAAATTAGCTTGACACATTAATTTTTTGTTTTATAGCAGGGAGACCTGCCCAATTTGCCTGACTATGCTAGACCAATTTTATGTCTCTCTATATACACATGAATTTATATATGTATTACATGTATTTTTTTTATTTATATATATATATATATATATATATATATATATATATATATAAAGCATTTCATTCGTCTCAAACACAGGCACCATGATGTAAGATGTCCTATTTTTTCTTTGGCCCACAGGAAATCCCTCTTTGGCCTCACATTTGAAGCATCACACTTTCTTTTAGTTCCAGTCTGCTGATGGTGCTAATGTTTAGTGACAGTTACTCAGTACTAATGATCACCTTTGGGGATTTTCAGAATGCTTGCCTTTTGCTGGTCATTGGTGAAATGTGATCAATAAATCTGCCAGCCAGGCTTTTCCTGTTGCCTTTCCTATTTGAATTAAATGAACATCTCAGTAACAGATTCATGATGGAGTCTCTTTGCTATCCAGAGCCATTCCATGTGCAAGTAATGCTGGTTTAACTGTTCTGTGAAGTGTACCTTAACATTATGAATACAGACGAGTCATGCTCATACTAAGATTGTTCTTGGGTATAATTCTTAGCAAAAAGGAGGAAAGTTAAAAATTGTTTAAAGGTTTGTTCTATTTTGTTCTTACTTCTTTTGTGATTTAGTGTTCCTATCAGGTATTCTCTTTCTAACTGACATCTGTATTGGCATGAAGGACTACTCCTTATTTTTCTTCTCTGACAAGTTGTTCCAGACATTTTTCTTTTCATTTTATGTGGTGCATTACTTATTTACTGCATTTTACATTCAGTAACTGCCATTAAAGTTTTTTTGCATTGTTTTTCACCACACGAAAGCTACCTGTGTTTTCTCTATAGGGAACAGAGGATGTCATTATGTAATTTATTATCAATTATGGTTAATAATATTTCATCTGAAAAAAGTACATTGTTTATTTTAAACCACCTTCCTTAGTACAGTGACTTTATTTTCTACTTACGATTGTAAGAGTAATTTCTCTTGTCTTTTCATCTAATGTAGCATTCAAACAGATGCTAAATATTTTCCATGGAGTTGAGAGTACTGGGCCTTTGACCAGAGGTAGAGCAAGATCCTGCAAAGCACCATGATGAAATTCCATGGAGGATTAAAGTTTTCTTCAAATTTTAATGCTAGACAAACAACTTCTGGAGGACAGAGGTCTGTCCTGATGTGCTAAGAAGTAGTAAAATTGCAGAGATGCTCAAACCATTGATTTGTCTGCTTTCTGCTTTGCATCACCAGTGGAAAAGCACAAAGTTTATATCCTTCTGTAGCTCTTTAAGCTTTTCTGAGGGCTGACAATTTAAAAGCTGAAATCTGTGACTAAATGGTTACAGTAATTACAGTCTAAATGTGGTCAAAAATAGCTACACCTGGGAAAGTTGTGAATTAATAAAAAATGTGTCCTCTCATGGCAGTTGCCCGCTTATCTTGGCTGATTGCCTGCTACTTTCTGGGTAATATTGTCAGCAACCAAAAGACAGTTGGCTCAGGCACTTGCTCTTCCTGTCAGTAACTTTTCCCATGCAAGCCCTTGGAAGGCTTTTTGTCTGAGAGCAACGGCAGAGGAGGGGCTGCCCTGGCTGAGCATCACCTGCTGCCCACAAGGCTGAGGATTTGCTCTGTGGTGCAGGTCTGGGGCCAGGACACCTCTGCTTTGGCTGCTCAACGTGGGCTGACACTTCACTCCTGCTTCAGTGGCCTCATCCCTTACATTCCCAGAGATTGCTGTAAATGTATTAGGAGTTTCAGTAAGTCTCAGTTATATCACATAAATCATTCACACTCTACTTTAGTCCTGGTAGGACGAGGGTCAGTTTTTTTGCCAATTAAGAAAAGTAAATGCTATCAACTTGCAGACGAACTGCAGTTTCCTGGAACTCATGAGTTGTGACCACCAGGGAAAGGAAATAAAGCACAATGGAGATGAAAGAGGGTGAGCTTTGTGCTGTTTTATGGTGTTCCAATCTGATGGTGCCCCAACTCATACAAAGATTAATTAAATAATCTTGAAGATTAGTCCTACTTTGACTTCATTTTCTTATAAAAGCAACCACTTAAATTCTGCCAGTAAGAAAGTTTTAGATTCCACATATTTTTTAACAAGTTAATAATAAACAATGCATTTTTTTAAGCCAAAGGTAACCAAATACTGAACCTGAAAATGGTGTACGTGTAATGAAGCATTTCAGAAGCTGAATTTGGGAATAGGCTACGAGCATATGCACATATGAAATGTGCAACACCTACGTTTGTGTTCTGTATCACTCCTCATATATGAGTTCTGTCATATGCATGTGAATAAGTAGCATATGGCTTTCAAAAAATACTCCTGTGGATGCTCTTAAAATACATCTCACAAGAAGTGATACCCCTCCCCTGTGGAACACTTCCATAGGTTTTGTTCCCAAGTGCACTCATACTTTAATCTTTTTTCATCAGCGTGTTTGCTGTCCAAACGGGTCAGATGGGGAGGGTACTCAGCCCCCAAAGCAGCTGGGAGAGAAGCCCACATCAACCCAGGACAGTGCTTCAATTTACAGTGGGGAGGAGCTACAGTATCCACCAGGGCAACAGGATCCTGCAGGGATCAAACAAGATCAGTGGGGTTACATATTCTCTGCACCTCCTTCTTCTTCTCCTCTTTATATAACATGGAGGAATTTTCCAACTCCATAAGATTAGAAGATAAAAGATATGAGATTTTTAAAAGCCCAATGAGAAAACCATTGCTGAGGTTATTCCCATTGATTCACCCTGTTGTGAAAACTTTAAGGAAACCATGATAGCATCACTCTGAGATGACAAAACATGGCCAACCCTGCCTGCTCCCTTCTGTTCCCACTACAGCCTTCACTCTGGTTTGGCCATGCCAGTCATCTGGCAGAGTGGCTGTCCTGTAATCTGAATCATTAACATGGTCCAGGTTAGAAACACACCTCCAAGGGAAGGAGAGAGGTTGTATTTAATTCAGAGTGTGGTTAGAGCAGACTCTACCATGGGAACAGCAGCATGAGGTAGGGACAGTGAGCCCTGCATCAGGGAGAGGTGAGCATGGAGAGCATCCGTGGGAAGGGCATCAGCTGGGCTTGTCCCTGGCACTCTCACCCTTTGAAAAGTTGCTAAAAGAAGCTGTAAGCACCAAGTGATTTCTGCTTTGACATAAAAGTGTTTCTGTTTAACAATTACAGTAAATTACATGAACACAAGACTTCCAACCAGACCAAAATCCTTTGAGCGACGCACACTGCTGTGTATCAGGGAGGAGCTTTAGGTGGGACAGGGCAGTGCTGCTCCCCCACCAGCATCCCCTCTGCAGCAGGCACACCAGCTCCAAAGGAAACATGGCAGGCTCACCTCCAGGTGGACGTGTCCTCAGGAAGGGACATGGGATTAGGATGTTTCTGAGTGATGAGGAATAACTGCAGGAGGCTGGGCTGCTAAGGCTGCTGTCCTCTGGGTTGTCACATTTGGGTTTTGTTAAAGCACAGAGTTGTGTTACCAGCACTTCCAAACGGGCAGAATGAGAGCAAACTCAGCTGCTCACAGGAGTAAGCAGCATGTCCAATAGAAAATACTGACAGGATCAGGCCCAGGGACTAAATAACTCTCATTAAAAGGTTTTCATTTTTTATCACTTCCATTCAGCCCTGTCAACCCAGTTTGATAACTAACACCATTGACTTCAGCTGGGCAAAGATTACATGAATACAGTGACTGATGGATTAGGCCATGACATGTGAGACATATTTTCTATTTCCAGAACACTTTGCTTTGGTCTTTTTAGAGATGACAATTATAGCATTTGTGCAGGCTGATAACACTACAGTGCTGCAAATACTAAATTAAATATTTGCTCTGGGTTTTCTCCCCATTTTCAGTAATTGCATGCATGCCAACATATTTTGAATGCAGTCCAGCATTTTTTGCACTGTATAACTTGCAGATATGTAGCAATTATAAGTCATTAAAATGAAACTATTTATGAAATGCAGATGCCAATTTATAACATAAATCAGTGCTTCAGTTATATTACTGAATTGACATTTATTATGTAATGAATAATTATAACAGGCATTCCTTCAAGCTATCCACCTATGTCCCTAAAGGGTTAATGAAGGTTAAGATACTGCAAAGGTGCCTACCTTGGGGAATCCTTGGGAGACTGGGAGTTTCAGGTGGGGTTTCCTGTATGGAAAATCCTTTCTGCAGAAAATGAAATCTGGACATGGGTGCAAGAAGTGTTTGAAGCAAGCTGGATCATTTTTCTGTAGAAAAGGATATACAGGTCCTTTCCCCAAGGACATACAGGTGCTGACTGCTGTGGTTGTCTGGTTAGGGGCAGGACATGGCCTGAGACATGGCACAGAAAATATACATAAGAAAATAATTTTCTATGAGGTATTGCTGTTTTAACATGAGTGTTGCCTATTTCTATGTCAACATGTAGAGTATATTTCCATGTGCTGTACAATACATTCACAGTTATGCATCCTGAGGCCATCTGCCCAGACCTTCAAGGATAGATATAAAAGCTGAGAATGATTTGTTCTGTTTTGAGAGGATTCTGTATGGGACCTGACTTCATATAAACATGCCTGTGTTGTTAACAGAAAAGCCAGTTTCACTGTAATCTGACAGCCACTGAGAGAAAAACCTGTTATCTGCCCTGGGAGGGCTAAGAAAACCAATCTTCATAGCATCTTAAAAACTGTGCTGAAGGATAAGGAGGGAAATTAACACACCTAGGAAAGGAAAATCATTGCTGCAATTTATTAACATGTAAATAATCTTTCATTAATGTGTTCTGCTGGGACTTTAATCTAGAACCACCTCATTCCCATTGTCTGACCACATCTCTGTGGGCCCAAAGTGACATGCAAAAGGGAAGGTTACTAAATCCAGCTTCCTTTTTCTCATTTTCTTTTTTGGTATATAGGGGTTTTTTTATATAGAAACCCATCCCAGCCTAGAAGTGAAGGCATGTAGCAACTTTTTTGTGCATCAAATAAACATCTAACTTTTTCTATGTCAGAAAATAAAACCAAAATAAACTAAACTACAAAAACATGCTGTTAAAGTGAGAGTGTTTGGATGAAAGCGAGGGGTTTCAGAGTTAAGTGCCTCGTGTCCTTTAACTCAACCCCATTGTGTCTAGAGAGATTGCATTTTGCAGCACTTCACTGTGTGATCATTTCCATCCCTGCAATCCCAAACACAATGGGGTGACTTAAGACTGCAGGAAAAGTATTAACTACTTGTTGCTGTGGGTGCTGTCAGACAATCTGGCTGGGTAATAAGCTGCTAAAAAAAGAGATTCAAACTGCTGAGAAAAGTCAGGGCTTGATAGTCCCCAGGGGGTCCAGTGTGCTGCTTAAGACCAAAAAAATTAATATGAACAACTGACAAAATACTACAGCATTGCCCTATTTCTACTCCTTTTTTTTCTTGAATTGCAACTCTCATATTGCCATCCCTCAAGCAACAGAAGTGTGAAGTGAATATTTTATATATAGCCTTATACACAAAAAATTCCATACATAATACATTATAGATCCTTTTACTTCTATACATAATATCCCACGTGGTGATTTCTTTTCCAGAAAAGGACTTGTGAGAAAATGGCAAGTCTATTCTGGGTTCTGACTGTAGGCAACATGTTACTAAACCTCTTGCCATCACAAATTGAATGTAAAAGAAGCACCAGTTCCCCATAGCAAAATGCATTGTTGGTTCTGGGGTTTTTAAATAACTCTCACGTGTAGTTTGTTATTTCTGGAGTTATTGACAGCAGTTGCAAGGGCTGCAGAAGCTCCGTGATCAATTCTGGGTTGCTGACATAAGGAAACCAGTGTTGGATGTGGTTCATCAGAGATCACAGTGGTCTGATTGCTAACCAAACCAGCTGCTTCCAATCTGCAACACATGCCAGAACATTTGCCTGATTAGATATTCCTATGGGCTCCAAAGGGGCTGAGAATGACCCTGATGTCTCTGAAGACCTCAGTCAAGAGATTTCTTTTCCATAAAGATGGACAGTATAAAATTGTACATGGTGGATAAAAACTGTACATGGGATTCATGGTGGATGTGAAAGTGGCCATGTGAACTCCAAGATGTGGAGAACAAATCAAGGCTACACGTAGCCCAGAGAAGACACCCTGCAGGCTGGTTGGAAGGGAGCACTACTGGAAACTTCGCACAAAACCTTCATGCACCTGTTCCAAAAGTCTGTCTCCTTAGTGTGCTTTTACAACCTGAAGCAATGGCTTGAATTTCAGCATGTACCATTCACCCAGAATTCCTGCCACAGTCTCAGAAAATCAGACATCAGATTTGATGTCAAATTTATTATTATTTTTTTGCATGAGGCATAGTTTGAGTTCCCTTTAGCCTTGAGACTCATTTGTGTGACTTTGGATACTGAGGCATGGGGAGATTAAGTGACTTTGTCAGTGACTTTCATTACTCAGGTGGGTCTTTCATTACTTTCATTACTGTGGTAGGTCTAGGAATTAGACCTTGATGTTGGGCATTCAGAGGAGTACTTTTCTTCCCTAATAACTGAGTGGTAATACACTGCATTCTTATTTGGAAGAATCACATTTGATTTTCTTTTCTTTCATCTCCAGAGAAAAGAGTGCTCTGGAGTCTGAGCAGGCAGCCTCTGAAAGTACATGAGCCACTATTTCTGTCAATTAACAGAGGAATGGAAAATGTCCACTCTGACATACACATTTAAAGCAAGGAGTGAAATAGTAGGGAATACTGCAAGCTAATTGTTCCCGTGTGAACTATTTTTCCCTATGACTTTTTCTTATGCTTATATTACAGGTTGAATTCAACTGCTCTTTAAGCACATGTCCTATAAAAAGGGCATAATGGCTGAGCTGAGAATAAACATAAAAAATGTGAATAATTTTAAAATAAGCAGCCAGCCATCATTAATTCACTTGGTACTCATTACAGTAATATTAATAACAGCTTATGCATTAGGTATTAATATAGTCTTCAAATGAAAAAGCTGGTTATTTCCTAATTTTATTTCAAGAAAAATAATTGATATTTCAAACTTCACCTGTTCTGCCAAGTTTACAAATCTTTTAAAAGAAAATAAATCATATGTAAGGTGAGCAGTGAGCTATGAAGTTTTTTAGCCTCCAGCTTACATCCCCAAATGTAAACCCGGGTAAAAGCAATAAGAACACTTTTATTCAATGTAAATTCTTTGGGGAATAAACATGTTTAATAATGAGTACTCTCATCTGTATATTGCTGAAGTTCTTAATTGGCCTCCAATTAAGCCTGAGATTTCTGAGGATGCTTTAATAGATCTCACTTTCAGGCACAATAAACTATTAAAAGCCAAAAGCAAAACCAGAATTCTGCTTCTGGACATGATATAAAGCCAATTGGAAATTGCTCGAAAGGGAATGGCCTGCATAGTCTTCACTCTTTGTCTGGTCTGACTAGCCCTCCAGGAAGTCTCTGTGGTTTTATAAAATAGGTTTATATACTCATTAGCGTTTAATAGACTGTATTTTTCAGCAATAGTTTTATTTTACTGTTGAGATCAGTAATATAACTCCTTAAAATTCAGCCATGGATCAACATAAGTAAAACCTGCTGTTGCAAAAAGGCTCACTGGACTGAAAGAACAGCTATTCCTCTTGAAAAAGGAGAATATGAAATAGTTGGTGCATCATCTTGCAGCTTTTGACTTTAAAAAAGTATCCTCATTTTTGGCCCAGGTTTCATGTTTCATGTGACTTGAGATGGGCTGGGAATCCACCTGAAGGATGTGACTTGGGGCACTTGCCATCACTAAGCTGTGCCCTGCCCCCATTTGGGTGAACGTGTGCTGTCAGTCTGTTCCTCCCTCTCCCTGGCAGGACTTTTAGGGATTTTGACAGCATGCACCCAACAGATGTGTGACCTTCATCCTGCTGTGCAAGCCCCATGCTGAGGCAGCACAAGTGCCACCAGTGTCCTGTCACTCGCCACCCTGCAGAGAGGGAGGAGGCTGGGCTGGTCCCCCCTTCCTGTGCCCTAGAAAGGTGTGCCCTGGCATGGCTGCCAGTCCCCTGCCCAAGTTATTTTTTTTTTCCACTCTTTTTCCTTATATTTTTTTTTCACATGCACATTCTTCAGGCCTTGCCCTAGTGCATAACCATTCTCCGTGTTTGCACTCTGGGGGGGGCAGTGTCAGACATGAGCCAGGATAACAACTTGTTTTTCCCACTGTTCTTAAAAAGAAGCGGGGGAGTGGTGGTGATGGGGGGAAAGGGAGGAACAGAACAACAAAACACAGAGCTTTATTTGGTCCCTAAACAACAACAAGAAAAATTCAAAAGGAGTAGCTGCCACTGCTCAGATTAAATCCAAACTGTCTGTTAAACCTCTAATTATCAGCTTGCCTTGTGGGTAAAATGGTACCATTCAATTATTGTTTTTTGTTCACTTGTCAGCTGAAAAAAACATATTATCACTGCTTTTCAAACCAGCAAAAAGAGCAGAAATTCTGCAAATTGCTTTCTAAACATAGTTACTTTAAATCTAATACCTCTCTGCAGCATGTCAGCAATTGTATAATGCGTTGTTGCATGCAAATTGTATTTAACGTAGGTATTCCAACTATTTGTTTTACATTATGTAATTCTGGTGAAATTATTTCCTTTGTTGCCACGTTACGTGTGGCATGTTAGACTTAGCATGTTAAAAATAAATACACTCATACAGACTCGCCTGCACACATTTTATCAAGCTGCTGTAAAAATAAGCAAAAATTGTCAGATGATAATTCTCTGCAACCATGGTGAGGTAAGAAATAAAACCATTTTTTCAAGAATAATCTCAGGACTGATTGCATTTGACAGTTGTTCTATGTATTTATTTACTTGCTTACTTAATCTTGGAGGGTCCAAGTATCTAGGATATCCTTGATCAATTTATTTCCCCTTTGCTTGTGTGCACTGAACACACCCTCCCAGCCACTGCAGGAAACACGAGGGTGTCTTATACAGCTGGAATGTCTGAAGCACTGCTACTCCTATGATAAAACACATGACACATTTACATCCAAGTTGGCTGGCAGATTTTGGATGTTTCAGTTCCTCAGCTTTCCATTTTTCCATTCACATCATGTGAAATCTACTTCACTGAAGCAGAGGCAGCTCAGGAAATATTTCTGATGGAGGGTGTTAAAACCTCCCCTTCCCCTCCCTGGCTTTTCCCTCCATACAGCCCTGTGAGTAATCTCTGCCATAAGCTGGGATCTGTAACACCATCATTGGTGGCAAATAAATACCAATTTTTGCTGAGCTCCTAACTTGAGAGCAATTCATCTTCCCAAGGTGAGCTGAGAGCTGGCTCTAGTTTAGCCTATTTATGTCATATATTGCTTCTGCCATTCCATAGCACCCTGCAGGCAAGGATTCCTGGGAATTGCTTTCTTTGACCAAAATGGAGACTTTCAAAATATAATGGCATTTCTTAAGATAGAGTCTGGACCTTGCAAAAGGTAAGCAGCATCTTCCTGCTCCCAGTGGAAAACTTCCATGGGTTAATTTGCAAAAATAAAGCTACGCCTGTCTTACACTGCTTGAGCCAGGTCTTAATTTCCCCTTCTAATGTTAGAAGCATTAATTTATTTATTTTGAGATTAATCCAGCATTCTCCTGCAATACTGCTTTAAAAAGCTACCAAGAAAATTTTCAGTTAAAGGACATAATCTATTATTCATCTTTTTTTATGGGAAGAAATACTTTACTGAAAAAAATCTCAGTGCTTGACTTGCCAAGAAGAACATACTTGCCTTAGGCAAGTGGTTAAGAGAGTATTTCAAGGTTGGTTTAACCCCCAGGTGGGCTTTCTTTCAGCTCTCACAATGCTGCCACGAGATGTATTTTTCCTGGACAAAGCACAGCAAAGGCAGGAGTACACACGGAGTGTCCCCAAAGTTTCCTCCTCTGATCGGTGCCTGTCCTCACTCCAAGACAAATGATGGTTCCACTTCTATTGACTGAGAAGGGGTCAGAGGCACTGAGCTTCACTGAGGCCAGGCAGGCAGGGCTGGGCAGTCACACCTCATTAATAGGCATGCAGGTAGCAGAGCTTTAGATTTGTTTCAGGCCCCTTACAAAGGTGCCTTGACAGTTTGAGTTATGCTGACAGCCTCCCCTCAAAGGGAAAGAGAGTGTCAGGCAAGAGAGATGAAACATGTTTCACTGTCACCCTCCACACAGCCTAAATGGATGGCCCAGCATCTCGCCATCAGCGACGTTCCCATCTGGGGAAAAAATGGAAGAGTTGAGTTTGATGTTATAAATCACCATAATTTGTTACAATTTCCAAAGACAAATATGACAGGGTGGAATTACTTTGCAGTGCTGAGACAGTCATTTGCAGAACCCATAAACTGCCAGTATAAATCTGAGGACGGGATCTATTTAATCTGAAGAAGCAGATATCATCTCAGTATATACTGTGTTTACCAAGAACTTAGCTGCAATGATACCATGGTATTGCAGGTAGCTGATTTTATTTTACCCTTTAAAAAACAAAAAAATATTTTATAAAAACCCTAATGAAGTAGAAAGATTATTTTGTTTATTTTGTACTTCCTCTATCAAAAAGCAGAAATACTTATTATGTGCTCAAAACAAAAAGAAATATGCTACGCTCATTGTTGACAGAAGTATTTTTTGGGGTTATAAGTGGGATTCCAGAGGGAGACAATGCATTGCTACATGTTCACAATGCCTCTTCACACTTGCTCCTGTTTAGCAGCTCTTAAATGAACAAACCCCCCAGTTAGTGTTCCTTTTGGAAGTGTCCAGATAACAAGTATTGCTTCCAAAAACTGCATCTTGGAACTTTTTTTTTCTCCCTTCATTGATGATGGCACAGGCTGAAAAGACATTTTGAAGACAAGCTGTTGGAAAAAAACAGAGCTGAAGTTGTTGCCTTGCGATATATACATGGTCACAGTCTAGGTCATTGATTTTGTCTCCTCAATAGCAAACACCATTTGAGGTGACACATGGAAAGGAATATGAGTGTTCAAAGTGTAGACACTGAAGACAAATTTGCTAATCATTGCCTTTTGGGGGTGAGTTGTTTAACCTGTCTGTACCATGATTTACCCACACATAAGAGGAGGACATTGCCAGCCTTCCTCACTCTTCCTGTAAAATTATTTCAGTGGTCCATGAGTAAAATGATTTTCAAAGAAAAGTGCAAAGTCCTTTTTAACAATATACACTTTATTAACAAAATTTTTATTTCCTAGGTGAAAGAATTATGGCATAGCATGAATGTTTCTTTTTTTTAACATCAGAAAAAGAGATACATAGGTCTAAATGCTGATTTGGCAGTTACACAGATAACCCTTCCCAAAGCCCTGGCTTTTTACTTCCATAAATCCCAGTGTTTTTATATCAGTGAGTAGCTGATGATAAGTTCACCCATTCCGCATTCAGGTGTTATCAGGAGAGAGATGAAACACATTTTGGTGTTGCAGTTGCTCCTGAATAAATCAAACCCTGGTGATGCAGTGTGATGGTATGAAAATCTCACAGCCTGCGAAGTCAGTCATTCATATGTGAGGAAACTGGATCACTCTCCTTAAAACACGCTCTTAGCCGGAGCTCTCAATATGTCAGCTCGCTGTTCTGGAAGGAAATGGCAGGTGTTTTGTGCTTGTCAAAATGAGAGTAACTTTAGTATAATTTAAGAAGAAAGGTTTTACTGCTGCCTTTCCGTATTCCTGCTGTCCTTTGGATGGGGTTAAGCTTGTTTCAGCCCTTCACGATGTCATAAGATCTAACACTGCACTCTGCCTGCAGTGACTGCCTTCACGAGTTGCACCTTTGTTGCTAATCTTCTGAGCTCTGCACTTGTCAGTGCATCTAATACATAGCCATGATAATGGGAGATTTCTTTTCGTGTTTGTGTTACCATTGTTTTCATTTTGTTTCTTAGAAGAGGAGCTAATATGAGTGGCTGCTACCCATGAAAAGTGAGGTATGTTTCTAAAAGGCTTGTGTGACAGGAATGCGCCGACAGGCATGTCTTTGGCAATGCTCGGGGATTGCAGTGGGTTTGTAATCCTGCTGTAGACAGAAGGAAACTCACTTGAGCAAAAGGGAAGCGTATCCTTTTTCCTGCTGAAATGATGTATAAATAGTATGGGAAAGCTCCTTCAGTCTGACTGCACAGGTAGTTTCTGCTCTGCTTCCGAAAGTACTCTCGGGTGTTTTTCACACCTTTTATAAAGACCCACTGTCTCTGTTTAGAGGAAAAGGAAGTTAAAAAGCACTTTAGAAAAATAAACACCTGAGTTCCATCATGAGGCAGAGTTTAACACAGGAGAGGTTCAGGACTGTTTCCTGTAGGTATTCAGTATAGAAGGAAATAAGCAGTTCAGCATCTCACTGATCAGCACCGATTTACTAATTCAATGAGTAAACTGTGTTGGGGTTGGGTCTTTTCTTTCCTTGTTACTTGTGGAATTTTTCCCATTGAGGTGCTAAGAAGCACTGACTGGGTGCCTGAGACGGCGGGAAGGGGGAACTCCTCTGGTTTTTGGGAGTTTTCTCTGTGGGGGCAGAGACACCGATACTGCGGGAATAGAGGCAGGTGAAAGACGAGGGCTGGGAGCTGGGGTCTCTCGCTCTCGCTCTTTGGCATCGGAGGAGGACGGCCAGGCTGTCCTTACTGCGGGGAGAATTCACCGGCACCGCTGGAGCTCAGCCCTGAGGGACCGATCCCCATCTGCTCGTGTGCCCCGGGAATCCCGAACCCCGAGTGCTCCGGGAATCCCGAACCTCGTGTTCCCTGGGAATCCCGAACCCCGAGTGCCCCGGGAATCCCGAACTTCGTGTGCTCCGGGAATCCCGAACGTCGTGTTCCCTAGGAATCCCGAACCCCGAGTGCTCCGGGAATCCCGAACCTCGTGTGCTCCGGGAATCCCGAACCTCGTGTGGCCCGGGAATCCCGAACCTCGCGTGGCCCGGGAATCCCGAACCTCGTGTGCTCCGGGAATCCCGAACCTCGTGTGCCCCGGGAATCCCGAACCTCGTGTGGCCCGGGAATCCCGAACCTCGTGTTCCCTAGGAATCCCGAACCTCGCCTCTCCCGTCCCTGCTCGGAGCCGGGCCGCCGCTCTCCCGCCCCCGCTGTTCCCTCGGTGCTGCTCCGGGTTTCCCCACGCTGTAGCCGGCACCATCCCAGAGTTCCATGAAACTTCTGATACATCTCGTCCACCCCCCCGAGATTTTTGGTCATTCCTGCCGGCTGTGACGGTAACTGCACCAAAGGGGAAAGTGCCGGTGGCCAAAAAGGCTTTTACTGGGTCCCTGGTTCTGTTTGTTGTTAATTGCCATAGTTATTGTTGTTTTGTTTGCCTTGTTATACATACTAGTAAAGAACTGTTAGTCCTATTCCCATATCTTTTCCTGAGAGCCCGTTAATTCAAAATTATAATAATTCGGAGGGAGGGGGTTTACATTCTCCATTCCAGGGGAGGCTCCTGCCTTCCTTAGCAGCCACCTGTCCTTCAAACCAAGACAAACTGGAAGGAAAATTGAGAAGGCACTCACACACAAAACATACTGTGAGCACAGAAGCGTCTACTCAACTAAACACCAAGGAACGAGGTGGGCAGAAGTCGCATCTGTTTACTACAGCCTGGTCTAGACTCTGAGTGATGGTCAATAAGCACTTTAACCCCCAGCACAGGGGTAGGGGAAAAGAGTTTAGCAGAGGAGACTGGCTGTGCCTGGGCCAGTGGATGTGGGCAGGGTGGGACAGAGATTTGCAGTTCTCCTGGTGGACTCTCCAGGAGTGAGAGAGACTCAAAGAGGAATGGAAACGTTAAGTGTGTTTGTCTAAATTTCCTCACTGTTTTGCCTCTGCACTGACCTTCAAGTCTTACCAAAACAATCCTGAAAACCTTTCAATCCATTTTGCTGTGAGTTCTCCCCAAGGAAAGTGGCTGGACATTTCTCTGTGCGACGGGAGGGAGATGTAATCACTGGCTGGGGCACCCCGAGGTGCTGCACAGCCATTAATGGAAGGTGATAAGGGCAGCAACGCCTTTCTCCAGCAGAAAATGCTTTTTCCAAGTGCCACCAGCCAGCACACTGCTGTGCAAACTGCTCCCCTGCCATGCCCTCCTCTCTGCACCCCCCAGGGCTCAGATAACCTTTAACTCTCCGGTTGTCTCTGTGGGGTTTTTTTGTTTCTTGACGTCTTCAGTATTTTAACAACAACAACAACAAAGTCCTTGCAGTTGTATCACTTCCTGCAAGCTGTTGTGAGACCTTGTAAAGCTGCTTCAAGTGTGGAAATGGTTCACAGGCAATGTCAACAAGAGGAAGAGGGAGCTGCAAGAGAGACTGGGGAGAAGTACATGAACTGCTGCCAGCACTTTCCAGAGCAGCCAGGGTGAGAAAGTGTTGTGAAGTGTTGCTGGTTGGTGTCTGCTGCTTTACCAGCTCCTGCTGGTCTTGCTTGCAGGGGCATCGTTTCAGTGACTCAGTCACCTGCTTAGTGATCTCCTGATCTTTTTGCATTTGTGTGTTCCTTTGCCACCATATGTTCTGCTTCTCTTAGCAATTCCCACCACACCAAGCTATAATATACCCTGGAGGCAGTGCATAATGTTATTTCTTAGGCCTTATTAATCTTAAAACATTTGTATAATTTTTGGAGTAGGAACAATCTGCAGGATTAAGCAAGGGCCTAGAATGACAGCTGGATTTTTTTCTCCTTTTTCTGTTGTGCCACTGTGTGAACATGAATAAGCACAAACTCTGTGCCCACATCTGCTATGGTAAGACAATTGTGACCATCTTTATTGTGCTCTGGCAGCTCTGGTTAGTAGAATGGTTAGGGTTGGAAGGGACCTTAAAGATCTTCTAGTTCCAACTTCCCCCTTAATAATAGACAATAGGGATTATTTTTTCCCATGACCTTAAAAGCAAGTGTAGTCGTGATTTCATAGTTTGGTACCCATATGCCACAATGTGCATTTAGCCCAGAGAGGATCTGGAGATGTTCAGGTTCACACCATGACCTGTTGCAGCTTCCAAGTGTCTGGGGTTGAAGTAGTGACACTTATCCATCACCTCTCAATTTGTGCACACTTACAGATATTTAGGGAATTGACCACAGCCCCTTGACCTAGAACAATTCACCACAATGAAAATTAGAGCAAGTGATAGATATTTGCAGCATGAAACAGAAAAAAATAAGTTTCCTTGTGTTTATATATTTGCTGCATCTCTTTCTCATCACCTTCTTCAGAGCTGAAAGTCCTTGGGTTTTCTTCTCTTCTATTCCACCCTTCTTTCAACAGCACTACTCCAAAACATTTGAGTTCTCTTTAAGACATTTTTGAGCCAATTCCAGCCTTTTTGAAGGAAATTGAACAGAGAAAAGGGGATATCCCAGCCCTCCAGATGCCTTTTCTTGGTTCAAAGACAGAACCTGGAGAGTTTGTCTACTGGGAGAGCTCTCTCATCAACAGAAAGCCCCTGTGCCCCAGGAGAAGGATGGTTGCCCAGTCTTTGAAAAGGAAAGGAGGAGCAGGGGAACTATGGCTCAGTTCCTACATCTGGTGGTGGTGGACATCCCATTGTTCACCTGTTCCCACCAGTCTGGGCTGGGGAGAAGGCAAAGGGTGAGAGTCCTGCTCAGCTTTCCTGTGCTCTAGGGACAAACTCAATTTCACCATAATTTAATTTACTGCTAGTTCAGTACCTAGCAATTGTACAGCCATTCTGAATGTGCCCTCTCATCGGTGTGATAATAAAGAGCATATTCTGCTCTGAAAATGACTGGAAACCTGAACTTCATTAGTGTTCATTTTCCTTGGGGAATCCCCTGTTTCTCTCTGTGTGCTGTCTGCCCACATGAGTTCTGTAAAGAGCAGAATATCCATGTCTGAACAAGAAGAAGTGTATTTTGGCTCTGAGAACTCTGACTACAGAAACACAAGCACCATTTCAGAGGACTGCTCTAGTGTATCCTTGACTTTTCACTTAATTTTATTACTTTCATAAGAATACATACCATACAGTGAATAATCTCTTGTGAGTCAGTGTGTGTTTGTCCTGCAGGGTTTAGGCTTATTGCTTACTGTTTTATCATGTGCTTTTACTGTCCCCAAAGGTCAGACTTCAAAACTTCCCCTGGCAGATCCTTCTCCAATCCAGCAAATCTTCCCATTAGCAAAATGCTCATTATATGCAGCTAATGCAGTATGGATTTGTTCATTCACTTTCACTGCTGCTTCTTGGGACGTTCTGAATAATAAGATATTCCATCTCAGAATAATTCATAGACTCTTTGCCTGGATACAGTACCTTTCAATAATCAATCTAAATTGCAAAATACATTAAGCAGCAGCATTGTTTGCCTGGCACTATTTAAAAACCATGAAAGGAGTGGAATGAAGGATGGAAGAGCAAATCTATTCTCTACTCAATACAGTATCATCCTTGAGAAGGGGACATTGAGAAGACATTGATATATAAGTCGATGATAAAAAATTGTTTTTTTATGTATTTGGGAGGTGAGGCTGAGGTGTAAATCATGCTCAGTGATACTACTCTGGAGCAAGTAACAGTGTATATTCTAGGGAAGCATGTGAGGAAAAGAAACCTAGTCTATTTCTAAAGTCAATTTAGTGTTCTTTAAGGTACCATACCAAATGTAACCTGTGTATCCATAAACTCAGAGTATAAGCAGTTGCCAGGTGAAATTAGATTTTTACATGCTTTATAACAAGCCTTTGCATCTTATACTCTCCTCACTTTTCTGCAGCTCCAAGTTGCATCCAAATTTCTAGACGTGCTATTCACTGTATATGTTAGAAATTATTTCTTTGCTATCTTTTCTATGCCTAAAATCAGTTTTTTTTCCAGTTCCCAAGGAACTGGATCAGGGACTACAGGTAAGTTTTTACTTCTTTGGGGTCCCAGTGCCAGCCTGTGCCCTTTGTTATCATCCTGTGCCTGCACTCTTATGTGCCGTGCTCTGTGTTTCCATCTCTCAAGGTCTCTGATAGCATACTAAGACTCTTCTAAGTCTCTTGACACCATCATTGTAATAGTCATAAAAATCCCATTCTACAAAGAATAATTGTTTATTTCTGTTTTTGACAAAAAACTATGGCTGTCCAATGCAGAGATAAACATAAGTGAAACAAATTAGCAATAGACACGTGATCAGTTAGAGCCATTGCAGTCCCAGCCAAGCCAGGGCAAGCAAAGCTGTGGGCAGGTCAGAAGTTCTCACAGAGCCAGCCTGGAAAGCCTCTCCTGAGTCCTTGCAATCTCAGAGCAGAGCCCATGTCCTGATACTCACAGTGACAGGGTTTGTTACAGGGCTTGGGGCGGTGTTGTCACCACGGGTGGTGGCAATGAATGCATTTTGGGGTAACTCAGCCTCTGAATTCCCCCAGCTGGCCACAGAATGAGCTGCAAAAGCTGCTGCACGTCATTGTGGGAGACATATGAACTCCTAAACCTGTTTTAACCTTTAGGAATAAACACAACAGATGAAATGTGGATTACTCCTGTGGAAGTGTAATCACCTTGCTGCCTACTATCCTCCCAAAGTCATTATCTTAGTCCTAAGGAACCAGGTGTTCCTAGGAGTTTGCAAATGGTGGGATTTCATTCCATCTAATATTAGAAATCTCTGCAGCAGCTTTTCCACTAGTCGTCATAGATGCTGCTTCTAGTCTGCAAAAACAACAGACACTTTCAGTGCTAGCCATTTCATCTCTGGATTCTTTATAAATGGAAAAGGCAAATTGGTGAACTTGGTTTTATATACTGCTACAAAAGGAGGCAACTAGCTCAGATAAAGACCACAGATGTCTAATTTTGAGTGGGATAAATAATTCCCAAAACAACCACTTAAAATGTATTCCACAATTCCTACATTGTTCTGAGCTTTGTACTGTGAAATAAAAAAAAGACACTTGCATAAAATTAAGAGGGCAGCAGAAAATTTCAGCACTCACAGTTCTCCATTGCTGTCCTGTTCAGTTAAAGAAAATTTATTGTGTGTATTTTTAGTCCTTCCTTCTGTAGCAGAGATGTGGATGTACTACCAAAGGTGTGTAGGGGTTAAATTTACAATATCAACTTAAGCAAAAAAAGTAGTTAAATACAGAAGTACAGATCCTCAATAGGAGGATAAATAATTACACCTCATATTTCTGAGTTCCTGAGAACTAAGCTTCCTCTAATAAAAGATGCATGGAGCCAAAATGATTTGGCACAATTACATGCAGAGCCAAGATCCCAAGAAAAATAATCAAAGCAAAGGATAGCTGGAAAGCCTAGAGGTCTCACAGCTGCAACTCAGCAAGCCCAGGAACTGGCTAAATCCAGACCTCATATATCAGTGAAAGAAGGCCAGTAGGACAATGTGTCCTGTCTGTGACAGCCCTTTGTGAGAAACTTATGGCAAAGCCTCACTTTTCATAGATTTATAAAGCTTGGGCCAGAAAGGATCATCTAGTCTGAGATCCTATTTATCACAGGATGTTAAATTTCTTCCAGTTAGCTTTGAGTTGAGCCCAATACCTTAGGTCAGCCAAATACATTTGAGTCTTCAGGATGTTAAATTATATTATGTCAAAGAAAGATATTCAGTAGCTTGCTAATACTTAGACTTATTTAATATTTAAGTGTAGATCAAACAGCATTGCATATGATTATAACTGATTTTGCAGATCCATGAACTCTGAAGAGTCTTGCTCTTGTGGTGTAGACATAAATTCATCTGCATGGCTTTATTTCAAGGTTTAAATAGTTCCATTTCACCATACAGCTACTTCTGTCTCCTAGCAATGCATGCCCCACACTTCATCAAAATCAGAAAATATTCTCTGAGATCCCTGCAACAGATTTGCCATGGTTGTCTGCACCTGCACAGAAGACCTGTGTTGAACAGAAATTTCACAGAAGCTTTCTTTTTCTTTTTCTTTTTCTTTTTCTTTTTCTTTTTCTTTTCTTTTTCTTTTTCTTTTTCTTTTTCTTTTTCTTTTTCTTTTTCTTTTTCTTTTTCTTTTTCTTTTTCTTTTCTTTTTCTTTTTCTTTTTCTTTTTCTTTTTCTTTTTCTTTTTCTTTTTCTTTTTCTTTTTCTTTTTCTTTTTCTTTTTCTTTTTCTTTTTCTTTTTCTTTTCCTTTTCCTTTTCCTTTTTCTCCTCCCCCCTCTTCTTCTTCTTCTTCTTCTTCTTCTTCTTCTTCCTCTTCCTCTTCCTCTTCCTCTTCTTCACATTCTGATTCTAATTTTACAGCCTGTCAGTCATTCATTCTTCTTTAGTCTTCAAACCATTTCTGGGCTACATTTGATTGGGTAAATTTCCATCCAAACTGCAGCTATTGACAAGGATATCAAGTGTATAAAATGGAATGGACAATACCACATCTTTAGTGTATAGCTACCAAAATAAATTCCTTATCATGTCAAGGTGGTCTGTAAGTACAGGATTAGGTGGTGCAAGAACTGATCTTTGTGGAATGATGAATGTAGGGGCTGTTTGCAAGAAAAAAAAAACGGTGGAGTGTGGTTGTTCATAATGTAGTGGAATGGTGGTGTAGAAACCTGATGTTCCTGTATTCACTGTCAGTGTAACTGGGACAGCCCATGAGGAACAAAAGTGCTGGAGCTTTCTGGCAAAAGGGTCATTCACCTAGACCTGTCACCCCAACTTTTACTTATCTTGATAAAATGAGGGATATATACTTAATTTGTAGATCTGACTCATGCTTAGCTTTCACCAGTTTAATGGAGCAGCTGTATAAGTGCTCACATTCCCCATATGTGCAACACAGATGCCCCATAGGCCTCCAAAGGGAGCTCCTTTCTACCAGTTCTGGGTAGGCAGGCAGGTTGTGCCCTTAGATCCTTCTAAGATAAACACAATAATCTGTTTCTCTCCATTGGTTATATTAGAAACTCATTGTATGTAGGCTGCTTCATTAGATACCTAAAAGGTAATGAAGCCTGATGTTTACGTGAGGTGGACAGGCTCCTATAATCAGTATGTCCTTACCTTCTGCTAATTACCTCATGTCATCTAACTCCAGTAAGAGCACCCTTCTAATGAGCCTGCATTGTGTCCACTGGTGTGTGGATGGAAACTGTGAAGAATGCTCTTTTTTATCTTGAAAATGGACTGTGCTGTGCTAGCCAAAGGCAAATCAGAAAATTGTCTTGGATCCATTACTACAGAGTACTGACAGGCTTCATAACTTCCCATCCTTTTCTGAACCACACAGTGATGCTGGGGTTGCAGAGCTTCTGCAAAGTAAAAAGCTGCAATGGCTCCTTTTACATCTGACTCAGTATTGTTCACATAACCCAGCAGAGAAATGCTAATTAGTAGGTAAATTAGATGCTTCTATTTGCACTTGTCCTTGGAGAGATGGTAGATGTAATTTTCTAGCAACCTTGTTAGCCTTTCCTCATTCTGTGGGCTGGATTGAAAAACAGTACAATAACCATTGGGTAATAGTTGTATCATATAACAGAATATCTGTTATGAGTAAAACTCAGCTTAAGAGCCAGCCAGTGCAGACAGTGATGCTTTATCCTGTGTAATGTAACCACATAGCTGCTCGGTGCTGTGGTGTAACAAAGGATGAGGAGACACTGGAGAGCATTCATAAGTTTTCTATTTCCACACAGCCTCCTGACAGCTAAACAATATAATCTACTTTGTGTTATATTGCCTTATTGTGAGAAGCACACCTCAGTATATTGCAATAGAAAAGAAGCATTTGAATGTCCTACATCTCCATTGCACATACCTGTCAAGTTTCAGGTGGCCATTTAGATGATGCTATTGCAGCAGGTAAGTTAATAGAGGAAGCAGCTTAGGCCTTTGTTTTTCAATCCAGTCCTGCCACTGAAAACATTCAAAGGCTGGAAATGGTATGTTCAGACTCTCTAAGTAGAGCAGCTATTACAATACCATGAGAGTGGTTTAGTCTGACATGTTTTACTTCACATTTGCCGTTGTCTTGGTGCCTGCCTCAGTTGGTTATGACAGCTTATTTTATTTACAACAGCTCTATCAACAACAGTGTTTACTTGATCATATGCAGGAGCCTGGGCATAGCTACAGTAATATCTGTCTTCTAAAGAGGACCTAGTTTTACTAAGGAAAATACTCCCAAACAATGTCACTGTCACAGCTTTTTACACCATAAGAGGACAGGCAAGGGTTCTGCCTTGTCTCTGCACCGCAGAGACTTCTCCATTTCTGGCAAATGAAAAATTGCTCTGGGATTCTGAATCCCAGCGGTCTAGTGACAAGGCAATGTATTTTAGGTCCAGGAGCTGCAAAAAGTTTAGGAAGATTTGGAAAAGATTGTAAAAGTAGAGAAAACCCAAGTGATTTGTCATGGCAGGCTAAGAGTTTGTGATTGCAGTGGGAAAGGGATAGGCAGCACATCAGAAACAGGATTTTGTTTTGAAATGCAGAGGGGTTCTGACGACTAAAGCAGGAGAGAGGCTGATTTAAAAGGAAGTCGCAGTGCTGATGAGGAGATAGATGTTAATCAAGAACCTACTGAGTGACTCCAGGCAAATCACTGATTCCCAATTCCTCATTTGTGAAATGGGTGCAATAGTACTGTGCAATACAGGAGAGATGTGTACAAGGTACATCCTATACAGGCTCAGTGCTTAACCATAGAAGTACCTAAAAAGGCAAGGAAGAGCTCTTCTAAAAATACATTTGCTCCTACTGCTTTCATAAGGTCAGGACCTCTTAAGAATCGTGAACACAGTGTTTTGCCCACTGGTGTAAATGGCATTACCTCACAAGACGCTGATGCAAGAGCAAGCCGAAACCGTCTCAGTACTTAGCTAAATGCTTGCCTGAAGCAAGATCAGTTGGAACTGAATGATTTCCATACATTTTACATGGCTGTTAGTCTTCAGTAAGGAATAAGATCCTCCTTAATTGAAGAAGTTAGAAGTATGTTTTTTTAATCTGTCCGTGTAAATTGTTAGAACTGACTAGAAGGAGTATTTTTAAGTGTTCTGAAAAAAAAAGTTTTAGGATTATATTTGCAAGATGTGTCTGCTGTATAACTTTTATTCCTTTTATCAGTAAGGCACTCATAAAATGCAATACTTTGGCTACTTTTCTTTACAATCCTGTATCATAATTTAAAAAAAATGCGTTTTTCATAAGGTAAAAAAAAAAGGATAAATACTATGTTCAAGCTATGACAGGTTAGTCTGTAAGACTCACTGTCATTGTATCTTTTTGGTCAAGAATATATCAGGATTGAAAAATACTGTATGTATATATATTATACATTTAATGCAGATAATTTTTTCTATAATATATGTATTATAGCTATAATATAAATATATAAATATAGCTATATGTATTATAGCTATAATATAAATATATATAAATTTGGTGCATATACAGCTAAGACAAATATCCAGCAATATTAGAAGATTTCATAATTAATACAAATTCCTGTGCATTGGGCTACAAGCCAGTGTCTAATTAATCAAGGTAAGAAAGAAATCTTCAGAAAAAAATCTCAATTGTAGAGTTTCTACAGGAAGTTTTTAGCTTGTTACTCTCAAGTATTTTATGTTGAAACAAGCCCAGACTAGAAAGACAAGTGATCAGGTTCTATGTGGGATTTGGTCTTTCTGTTCCTTATTTTGTATCTATCACATGCACATTTATATGTCTCTCACACAATATTTCTGCGTTGTTCCCCATTATCTGGTGTCACAGTCTATACAGATTCTCACTGAACACTCTGTGCTCTCAGGAACACATCAGTTCTTCCTAACTGCATGACCCAGCTGTCTTCATTACACATCTGATCAATAAATATCGAAAGAACTAAAGTGGACAAATGAAAAGCATTCGCTAAACAAGGCTTTTTTCCCCCAAGAAAGCCCCAGTTTCAAGTGTTAATTACTATATATATAAAATTCATTGTTTGCATAGATTATGGAAGAATAGAGAATTTACAATGAATTTGTACTGTGCTTCCAGCACCCCATGCCAACGACTTCCATGTTTCTAAAGTCCTGCAGTTGTTCTGTGGAAGAAGCAGTGCTACCCCCATGAGTGAGTGGCTGTGCCCCGTGCTGCAGCTGAGCAGGCTGGAGGGAAGGACTGCTGCTCCCAGGTCCCAAATCACAGCCCAAGAACAGGCTGCATGCAGCCTGCAACCCTGGGCATTTCCCAAACTGCCCCTTTTTTGTCTCCTTCCCCAACACTGCAGTCTGACAGCCAAAGCTCTTTTGAAGCATTTTCAACTAAATTATTTCCTGTGTTGTGGTTTCTCAGTTCCAGAGAGAACTTTTTCATGAAGAGGAAGGGTTATACGACATTGATCTGGTGGTGAGAGTGTCAGCCAGAGTACTGGAGACACACATTTAGCTACTTGGCTTGCTTGATTTAGATCAGGGGCCATGACCCTGGTTCTCCCACGATTTAGATGAGTGACCAAATCACTGAGCTATCAAGGCAATCACTTCTGCTCTCTGGCCCTATTAGTATCTCATTAGTGAATTAAACAGAGCGGCACATTGAACCAGGGTCCCCCACTCCCCTGTGTGTGTCAGGCTGGCTGATATACAAGGGTCAGGATCCCTGGCTTCTGTGAAACACCTCCAGCAGAACTTGGCTTCATCCTGATGGTAAAGAGGAGGAGTTCAGAAATCTCAGGAAGAATGGGATAAAAAAAATTTCTTCCTCAATCAGCTTCAAACCCAAATATCCCCTAGGCTTGCACCCATCAAAATCTGTGTAAATATGACTAATGGATAATCTATGTGTCTTTCATCCCATGTACTGATTTTTGCAGAGCTAGAACTAATGCTCTTTCATCAGTTTAAACTAATGGATGGGGATGCAAAGAGATGTGTGCTGTGGGGTCTGTAACCATTACTGGGGCAGCACAGTAGCATGCCAGACCCATGTGAGAACAGTCAGCCAGGCCCACACAGCCACAGAGGCTGGCTAATTCAGTTTGGAAGAAAAAGACTTAAACATGCAACAAAACACTTGCCTACTTTGGTTCCCCAGTTGGGGCAGAAGAAAGTGACATGAAATGAATGACAAAGGTGTGGTTGGACATGTGCTGAGCTATAGACTTTCAGGGAGATGTAGGTATGTGCTGACACGTGCCCTCTCCAAAGACAAAAGATGGAAGAGGAAACAGAAAAGCATTTTTTTAACCCTTCTGTAAGTTTAATAGAGCTATTAACTTTGTAGCATTGCTGAAGCAAGTTGTAAATGATGTAGAAAACCATCCTTGGAATATATGGCAGGGCTGTGCATTCAGCACTGCACTGTGATGTTTGCTGAGCTAATCATTTCAGACAGAGCCACAAAACTCCACCAAGCTCACAAGTTTTGGTTAAAAGAACCTAAAAAGACAGAACATAAGTATTGTATTTTGTGGGATGATTTAGTGATTTATGCAACTGATTTGAAATATACAGACTCCAGGTTTAAATCCCAGCTGGGTTAATTTCATCCTTTTATCACTCAGAGAGAGATAAATTCAGTACTCTAAAGTACCTCTGAAGGGTTTCCACAGACAAAATCTTTAAAACAAACAAACTCAAATTGTTCACATTTTTGAATCGTTTCCTTCCCTAAGTTTTAAAAAACGTTGTGTTCATCTTGATGGCAAAATGTACATCTTCTCTTCTGAGTGCAATAAAGAGTTAGGAGAGTTTATGCTGATACTTGCCACAGTGAATCCCTCTCTGGCAATCAACATGGTTAAAGCACTTCAGGGTTACTCATCACACTCTTATTTCATCAGACCTCTGTGGTGATCAAGGACTTACAACTACTTGGGTAGCACTGAACAGCCTGGATGTTTCCAAAGGACCCAATTGGGCTCTTCCAGAAATCAGGATTGCTACAAGGAATCTTCTCCTTTGGCCTGCCAAAATTTCCCCTGCTGTAATTATTGTATCCTGTTGTTCTATGAATTGCCCTACTGACAGAAAAGACAGTTTTGTGAACCTGTTCACCTGGGATTTTCTGTCCCTGTTAAATGGTCAAGTGCAGATAAAATGTACAGCACTACGGCTGTTGGTTCTGGGTCTCTTGTATATATATTTCCCTCTCCTCACTTTCCAGCCAACACAAGCAGCTGGTATTTTTGTGTGTTTGATTTTTTTTCTTTTTAACAGATATTCCCTATCTGAAAACACTTTTCACCTCTATTCCTGTTGACATTGGTTCTTTGAAAATGACATCAGTTGCTCTGTTATTTCATGTCAAGCCCAGATCAGAGCTGAGTGTGAACCCTTAACTCAAATTACTCAACACCCAGCACAGGACTTGGGGTGTTGGACCTGTCCTAGTTTCCACTGAGGACAGAGTTAATATTTTGCAGTAACTGTGAGGGGGCCAAGCCTGGAGCTGTGTGGGCATGACCAAACCATTGTGTTACTGGATGCCATCTTACATCATGGCCAGAGATGAAGGGAAGGGACAGACTTGGACTCTCTCACACTTCCATGGTTTCCAGTTGGGAGCAGGCGTGGCAGACAGAGCAGTCGGGGTGTGGCACCGCTGGCTGCAGTCACGTCACGTTGTGTCAGGTCAAGCTCTTCAGTGAGCAATTTTGCCTGTCAATCACCCTATCTTTGTACATGTTTGTTATTAGTATTTTTGCAGTTACTGTTCCTTTTCTTATCTTATTGCTGATTCCAGCATATTGATCTTATCTCAACCTAAGACCTCTGCCTTTTGTCTCCCACTGCTGGGTGGGGGCTTGTGGTTTTGCTTTGGTTTTTAGTGGGGGTACTGAATTGGGGAATACCATTCCTACACCACAACAGACACTCCAGGGTGGGAGGAAATAATCCATTCAGCACTGGTCAAAGCCCAGACAAGTTGCCACAGCCTCCTAGAAACAGGTCAATAGGAGAGCCCATCCTGGAGCACCAACTCCAAGAAAGCTCCTCCTTTCCTCACTTTTGCCAGGGCCATTGCTGCTCATCTGGCTCTGGATCCTGCCATCTTCAAGGCCATCATCCTAGAGTGGTTTGGGTTGGAAGGGACCGTAGAGATCATCTAGTTCCACTCCCCAAAGCTGCAACTCAAATGCATCTGCAGCCCGCATCACACCAGCAAAGTTTCACTCTCTCTGATTGACAGGAACCACTTTGGTAGAGAGATAATTTCTTGCTTAACTGTAAGTGTAGTAACAGATCCTTCCCTCCATGGCATGGAATCACCTACCTCCAGACACAGCTCCATGACTGACCAGCTCCATGCTTGACTGGCTCCATAACTCACTTCAGAGATTTCTGCACTCATGTTCAGAGCATGTATTTTCAAATTCCACCATGCTTGCTGTTGCATCTTGAACCCTTTGCTAAATCGCTACCAAAGCAGAAATGCCAAGGATGCAAATAACAACTGAAGCCATACAGATAAAGACCTGGTAAAAGCAGCTGAGGCCTTCCTGTGGGTGAGAAAAGCTACCTGCACTGAGGATGAAATGAAAAGTACATCCTTGTGTTTAGCACTTCAGAAGTTTTCCTTGGGTGAAACACCCTTTGTCTCAGCCAGAAGCAGTGTCATCCCCTAGGAAACAGTCATCCTCTTGGAAATAAAGACATATTTAGATTACAGAGACTTCCAACAAAATAGAAAAAAAAAAAAAAGAGGAAAAAAAGGAAAAAAGGCAAAATCACAATACAAAGCGTTAAGGTTAGGATGTGATGTCTGCTTTGAAAAAAGAGGATCAAATACTTAACAGGGCTAAGAGTATTCTGTCTGAAAGAAATGCCTTTATGAGAGATATAAAAGTAGTAAAAATAGCCAGTACTCACAAGAAACAGTAAAAAATTAGACTCTTTCTGGGAGAAGATGTAGCTGTACATTAGGTTAAAAAAATAGAGCAGTCAAAGAGGATTTTTCCCTCCAGTGTTTCTTGGCAGCTGTGCTTACTTGTGAATAGTGTTGAAGCACTTCAGTTTCCATTGTAAAAAATCGAGTCAGAGAAAACAAAAGTGGAAGGGACCTCAAAAGGTCGTCTAGTCCATCTCATTTCCTAAAGGCACAATTCAGCTATGCCAATACCATCTGGACAGATGTTCTGCTCCTTAAATGGGCTTTTCACACATCCATAAAGACTTGTTCAAAATTAAACCACATCAAACACCAATTCTCTAAGAGACAGCATGTAGCTACACTGTCCTAGGAGCACTTTAGAGAGAGAAATCATTTCAGGTTTCTGTTTCCCTTCTAATTGCCTGCTGTGGTGTCAGGAAACAGGTGCTAATTCACTGCCTGTAAGCAGGAGAGAGTGGCAGGGATGGGAAGAGATGTCCTGTTGCCCTGGCAGCAGCAACAGGCAGAGCAACCAAGGGTTCTCTGGTGGGAGAAGTGCCACTGCCTGAAATGCTGGCTGACCATGCAGGCTCAGCTCCCAAACTTACCATTATCAGCACAAGTCATGAACCCACCAGAAATCAGCTCTGAGAATAAGAAGGGACTGCAGGGGACATCACCAGCTCAGAACTGAAACACATGAGATGATGCTGCTGGGACACTTGGGAAGGAGATTTCCAAGATAGATTGAGACTAAGAAAAAAATCAGGCAAATGCACTGTTATAGTTGTTCACTCTGGTTCACTTGTCCACAACTCCAGTTTATCTGAGTGTCGTTTCTGCTGACTTTAATTGTATTTTGGACCTTAAGCATACATGTACAGTATTTGTCCTTTTTCTTTAAATATACTTCCCACTGCTCTTCACAGGGTTTGTGAAATAATTGGTTGAAATCAGATATGAGCAGAGAAGACATTTTTTAGAATGAAAACAACTAGCTATGCAAGGGGCAGAAACGGGATACAGTTATATGCTTTATCCAAGTTCAGTTTTCCTAAGTGAAATTCATTAATTTTGATAACAAATCTGCTTTCTATTTTGAGAGTTAGCCTGTGGCTTATTTTATTTATTTGGTCAGCCAAAGCTGTGAGAGGATCTCACACACACCCTTTGCAACTCATTCAAACTCTTAAAGTTTGAAGAGAGGAAGACTTCCTTGTCCACTTATTTTACAACCATTTAAAATTAGTCATAACTGTCTAAAATTTTAGAAAATATTCAGATAGACACCTGAAGAAGTATCTTAAAAAGGTTTCTTGAAATATGACATTCAGGCATCTATAATATAATGAGAGAATCTTTATATATATAATATATATATATGATATATATATTATACTTTCCATGTTATTATTATATCTATATTATATATATATATTTATACATATATAAAAATGAGATTTCAGTATTAATTATGCAAAGGTGTAGCTGTGGCTTGGCTCATGCACACACAGAGTGCTGCAGTCATGGCTGACAGAAGAGTAGGGCTGCAGTAGAATGTGATTCATTGCAGTATCTTGGACTGTGGTCTTTCTATTTCAGCAAATGATTTTCACTTAAATTCATGAGTTTTGTCGCTTGAGGTTTGGACCTCCTCAGAGCATCTTGCCTTGGCTGTGAACACTGTGAGCTGTACAAGTACTGAGCAAATATGTAATGGCAATTTTCACCTGGTCACAGGTCAGTCACTATGCACTGGCTTTCACCAAATTTTCATTTCTTCAATGAGGAATTTCCTTCATAACCAAATTTCAGCCCTCAGGCATTTTCTCTATAAAGGCATTGTAACTTTCTACAACAAAGGAAATGGTTTTTTGCCTGTATTTGGGCAGAAGGTCACAGAAACAGTGGAGAAAATTTCTCATTGTGTGTGTAAGCCCAAAATTTTTATTCAGATCTTCTTTCAGCTCCAGCTCGTGTGTGTCTAATGTCTGCTTTAATGAGAAAGTAGCCCACAGGAAGGTATTTCCCATCTGTAACATAGATAAAGCTCTATCTTTATGACACATTTGTTGCTGCTATTGTTTTTGGTAGGACATAACCAAAGTCCTTTTAAGTCACTGTGAAGGCTTCAGTTCCTCCCCAGAGATCAGAATTCCCCATGAAGAAAAATGCCACAGGATAATTTTGTCACATTCCATTTTGATGAGGCTCATGCTTTCTAGAATTGTCATCTTTGGGAGTATCTCCACACATCTTCCTCTTTTATTTTCAAGACCCTGCCTGAATTATGATCTTTCTAATACTTCCTTTCAGCAGAAAATCCTATTCCAAGTCAATTCCTCTAGCAATAAGCAGTGTTTCAAGGACAAGTTTTATTGTTGATTTGCACTTCTAGAGCATTATGGTGCTTTTTGTGTCACCACAATATTATGGCTCATGTTGTCAAAATTTGTGTTTAATAAAGTATAATAAGGAGAGAGTGTTTCCAGTACATATTCCAGAGGTGGGAAGTTTGGATTTTATTCAGGACATCATCACTTCACGTTATTGCTGTCAAGATGAGTTAACTGAAGCGTGATGTATACAGAAATTACTTTTTCAGTTCATAGAAGTAAGGAAAAATGGACATAAGTGCCATATCACCAGTGAAAGATTTATTGCACTGCTGTTTAGGATCCATGTAAATACTGGAGTAGATTGAAGATGTGGTGCTCATGCACAGATCATAGATCTCAGAGCTGCACAGGCTCCCTTATTTCAGCCACTGTACTCAGTTTGAGGCTGTGTTATATTTCACTCTACTGAGATTACAGTTTTTGTTAATACTGAGTACTAATGAATGATTTTAACATTTACATAATGGACTTTTCCAATACCTTGCACATTTACCAGTGAGGAGAGAATCCCTAAAGATTAGGAGTTTCATTTCTTTCAGTGAGAAGCTTATCAGTATATTTTGCATTTACCAAGCTGCTTGGAAAAAGAAAGAAACAATTTCTAAATTAAAAATTAGAAAAGCTGATGAACTAGCATTTGTTGTAGTGTTTTATCTAGTTTCCCAGTGCTTCCTTCCAGAACATCTGGGTTGAGGAGAAACAACCTCAACTGATCTCATCGAAAACAAGTGTAGCTGGATTTCAAACTCATTTTTCTCTAAGGTTTCACTGATCATGCTCCTCCACAATTGCACAGAGAGACTGGACTGTGGTTTCTGAATACATTTTACTGAAGTTGCATTTGCCAATAAACCCCTTGATTCCTGTTAGTCCCCATAACCAGATATATACAGATATAACCATATCTTCAGGACAGCCCTACCTTCTTGGGTTATTTGCAAATAGGATTATGGATGCATTTTAACCTCTTTCCAAAATATTCTAACTTTACATAAAGTTTCATTAAAACAGTCTTTCAAAAAAGGAACTTTCTCTTTTTTTTTTTTTTTTGCCTGTTCTTCCTGAGATTTTGCATTAGATTTGAGTCTCCAATGATCATATTTTCTACTGATGAAAGCAGAGTCCCATTACAGCTGAACTGATTTACTGCAACTAAGAGTCTGTCCATAAAGCCAAATCAACCTTTAAATTAGGCTCAAAAGAAATACTACCAATTAAATTTAGTCTGTGACCTCTAACATAGTTTAACAAGCTCAACACATTACAGATTTCAGTAGGGGGAAAAAATCAATTAAACTTTAAGAAAAAAATAAAATCCCCAAAGTCTAAACCTTGACAAAAGTAGTTCAAAAATCCTGTCGCATCCAGCTGTTTCCATGGTTTCACATCCTGTGTTCCAGTTTTTAGGGTGCTATATAGGATATGAAAGCAGCTTGGGGAAAAAAAACTCTATGAGAAAAACCTTTTTTTGAGTTCCCTTATTTGTTTTGTTTCTGGTAGAGCTGGGGGGTTTTGGTTTGATTGGGTTTTGGGTTGGTTTTTCTTTTTTCCTCTCTTTTTCAAAAAAAAAAAAAACCAAAAAAAAAAAAAAAAAAAACCAACCTGTATTTTAATTTGAATTTGAGCACTTCAAAGCCCTGAGAGATCATGGGACTGTTCCTGCTGTAGGCAACAGCAAAAAATCTCATTGCCTTTGGTGGAAGCTGGATTGGACCCTAAGAAAGAAACTGAGGGAAGAAGTATCATCTTTTCTCAAACTCCCTTTCCCCCAGAAATAAGCTAACATAACCACCCTGATGCAATAAGTTTATTAAAAGCAAATAGTCATCTTGTGCTCCAAATCCTTCTGAATACAGTGTTTTGACTAAATGACATTTAACAGTGTTGTAGCTTTAATGGTAAAGAAAACACTAGCAGCTCAGTACTTAAACCTCTGTCCCACAGTGAATATCATTTTCAATATCCTGTAAAAATTCTCTGAAGTGTTTGTATCCAGTCTGCCCCAATGGATTTACTCAGAATTAGTTAATAGTGAGAAAGCGTTGAACTAAATTTATCGGTTACTGTCTCTCATGATCGCATAAAAAATAAAATTAAAAGGAATCCTCTGCAGAATACTTTATCAGGCTTGGTAATGGCATCATCTCTGACAGTGAGGCAATAAAAGCATATTAGTGACCCCCTGATGAAACATGTTTGCAGGCAAAGTCAAAGAGATTGATCATTCTCTCTGGATAGTGGCATTTCCCTTCAGTGCACTGTTACTGCTAGTCACAGAAGCATACTGATGGGCTAATGCATGACAAGCAGGAAATGTATGAAAGGGGACACAATTATCAAATCCTGCTCAGCTTTTTGAGGAAAAATCTTTTCTGCTTGCGGCCTGAACTCCCTTGTTGTACCAGCAGTGTTGCCAGCACTATGTAAAGAGAGCCAAAGGTCATAGCTGAGACTCCAGGTGTTGTGCTGGGTTCCACACAGGTGTCATTTCTCCCAGAAGTGTTTGCAGTAGGTAAGAGTGACAAGAAGACTGAGAATAGAAAGGGGAGCAGTTAAGGAAGAGACTCTCTCAAGATCATAGCAAGGCCCAGAAAGAATCCCTCTTCTAGTGCCATGAGGCCGTGCTGGGCAATCTTTCCAGTAGCAAGATTACTGTTGGGGTTTTCAGGTGTGATCTTTGGGGATATATTCTATGTGTTCATACTTTTCAAAATCCCAAGCCCTGGTGACATGCATGGTTTCTTGCAGTTGCATCATCTTGGGGAGTTCTTCTGATTTGTTGCAGTTTTTCTCACTTATAAGTATTTTTTAGTCTGTCACTCCAGCTTCTGTATTTCTACTTCTTTCTCCAGTTTCTTCATTTATTATTTGGATGAAAATGGCAAATTTTGTTTTGCATACATGACAGTTCAAATTGCATTCTTTCTATTTTAGTAACTTACCTTTCAAACAATGGACCGGTGTGCTACTTGTTCAGAAGCTGCCATGCTCTCATTCACTCTCATCTACATTCTCTGTAAAAGGAAGGAAAACCAAATTTATGCATTTCTGAACCACTTTTAGCCCTCAGCTCATCTCCCATCTTAATAAGTCAAACATCACCTGGAGTGTGTCACAGTGCCTCTGAACACAACCCAAATCTTTTGTGTTTTCCCAGTCCCATTTCTGTCCTGTCCCCCATTTACCAGCCAGCATGACTGGCATGGCTGCAAGAGAGGGATCTCCATGTAAATGTATTTCCCCAATGTCATTTTCACAAATTGTAATTGCTCAATGATTAGCCAAGTGGATCTGTTAGTGCCATGAAACTCTCTTCTTTGATTTCCTTGAGTCTTCCTCTTCCCTCATGGAGAAAGTGTCAGTCATTCCATGTGGCCACGTGCAGTGGGGTGAGCAGGGGAGGTGGGCAGCCCGAGTTGCATGCAGGACAGGGAAAGATGTGGGCTCAGGGAGGCTGTCCTTGGAGCATGATGGTGTGTGGATGGGCACTGGGAGCAAGACAGGATGATGTGTCTGGCAGAGCTTGGAAGGACTAGGGGGGAATCAGGTCTCAAGGGATGCCTTTGGGATTTGGGGTGTATTTAAAGCCTTCTCTTTCTCTTAGCTTACTGATGGGATTAAGTGTCAAAATAATCACAGTTCTTGGTTACTCACTCCTGTGCTATCATCCCTGTTTCTGCATTAAGGTCCAGCTGAATCATTGCTTGGCTGAAATAAATAAGACATTAAATATGAATCACATAAATGCAGGTGAGAAGAAGTAAAACTTTAAAGGACTGATTAAGACAAGAGTTTTCCTTGATGTAAGGGACTAAGGTTTTTCCATCTCAGCCAGGTCCCATGTATTTTGCTGCATCTGAGTGCTCATGCCTAAGGTAGAAAGGCCTTGTTCTTGCTAATCTAGAGACTGCATCTTTTCCTGCCAAGAGGCAGAAAGATCAAGCAATCCCCTGTTTATCACCTTTGCACTAAATTACTGAACATTACTGTAAGAGGTGTTGGTGGAGAACAAGATGAAGAGGATCCAGATGGTTCAACACATGGTGACCTGTCACATCAGCAGCACAGATTTATAAGAGCTGATCACCCTTGCCTTCTTGTTCAGTATAGTGTTTTATTATTAAGATCTTTATTTTCATGGCTTTCCACTGTCTGGATCTTGACTCTTTCCTTGACCCCATTTCTGACTGTGCTGATTACCTGTGGCAATAATCATCTATGACAAGAAATTCTGTGCAACAACTGACAGACACCAGAATAAGACTTCAACAAAGATGACAGGACCTTCTAAATGGACCTTGAACCCAAGTTAAGGCTGAACCTTGCTCCCAAGAAGATCTAGAATTAGGTATAGAAACATCTAAAATATTTGTTTCAAGATGTGGCTTCCAAAACTCACAGTCTGGAAGAAAATGAGAGAAGAAAAATTAATATAATTGAAAAACAGGTACACAAAGTCAAAGTTCTTCTCAGGGAAAAAAAAATAAGTGATTTAGAGGAACATAGGAGAATCTTCTGCCTTCTAATATTAGCAGTCTTAAAGCTCAAGAGGTGAAAACCTGTGTAAGAGTGTGTAGTGGAGAATTTGGTTTGTATATCTTAATAAAGAGGATTATAAAATATAGAAAACATAAGATATGAAAGCACTTTTCAATAGAAGTTTCCCAAAGATTGTCATGAGGCTTTTGCTTTAACACTTTATTACTGCAGCACAGTGTTGTGCTGTGGAAAGCATTTCATCATTTGCACTTCAAGAGGTTGTTGGCTCAGACAAGTGTCATTACCAAAGACAATTTTCACAATGCATTCAAGAGCTTCATTAACTGCCTGTCCGACAATAATATTGGCCTTGCTGTGTTCAGGTACTGGAACACAGATCCATAGCTGGCTACAGTTTCAGGCATAGGAGATGAATATCCATCTTTGTCCTGCAGATTTCTCTGAATTCATCACACTGTCTGCAAGATAGAGGTCAATGTTCCTAGGTTTGTGTGGCGAGAGCTTCCTAGTTCTGGATGCCTTTCTGGTTAAAAACAAAAACACACACAAAATTGCATCAGAACTGGAAAGTAAATTGATCATTTTGATAAGGCTTCTTCAATCAGAAGAAAGCAACAGGAGACAAGATAAGGGCAATGCTGTTTAAGGATTAATGTAACTCAATAAATCAGATCTTAAATTCTTTCCTCACCCCATACCTCAGCAAAAAATGACCAGAAATTACAGAAAGTTATTTCCTCTATTTAACTGAAAGTGACTGTTATGTTTAGGGTTTGTGAGAAATAAGAAAAAAAAAAACTAAGAGGAGAGCATTACAAGGGGGTTATATATACAAATTCAACATAATCTTGAGGGCCTTTGCATGCTATGGAATTTGTGACTGTGAAACAAATTAAACACTTCTCTAAATACATGTTTAGCTGGGACTGTGACAAGTCACTTAATCTTGTGGCTTAGATGGACTACACAGGGTAGTAACAAATGAAGTCATGTGGGCTGGGCTCAGCAGGGAACTAAAACATCCAGACTTGTCCTCTGGGAACTATGGCAGCAAAATAAAAGAAACAAAAATATAGGAATAGGGAACAGGTTTGAATGAAAGGGAATGGGGACTGCTTTTGAAGGTTCATTAAAAAGAAAACTGGTTTAAATGTTAAAACTTCAGTTGATTAAGCCAAATTGGGGTCCTAATTCAAGTTCCCTGAGGTAGAGATTAACTTTATCATCCTTAGTAAGACAAAGTGAGCCTCATGATTAATGAAGAATTCGTATTTTTTGCTGTTAGGTTGAGGAGTATTGCTATGACAGTACTGAGTACCTGAACCAGAGTGAGGAGAGCTTCTGAACCCATTTGTAACCCACCTTTCCCAGCATTACAGGTCTCTGCTGGGCTTTCCTGGAAACAGTGGTACTGTTTGTTTCAATGGTCTGGAAGCCAAGAACTCCCACTCTACTGGCCTCAAGGCTGGGATGTCAAAACACAATCATGGAATCACAGCATTATTAAGACTGGAAAAGATCTTTAAGATTATCAAGTCCAACTGTCAACCCAGCACCACCACCACATTCACCATTAAATCATGTCTTCAAGTGCCATACCCACACAATTTTTTAAGAATTCCAGGGATCATGGCTCCACCACTTCCCTGGACTGTATGTTTCAATGCTTTAAAAACATTCTTATGAATAAATTTTTCCTAAATCTAATGTAAACCTCCCCCAGCACAACTTGAGGCCATTTCTTGTCATCCTGCCAAAAATTATACCCCTTTTTTATCAGTTTGTCCTGAAACATAGTCAAAAAAGTTGCTGAGAAGGATAAGTTGTATCTAAATAAAATCTTCATCAAAATAAATGGCAGTGTTCCAGCCAAGCTCTTGTTTTCATATCATAACAATTTGCTTGAAAAATACTCTGTAGAAAGAGTTGTCATTTCAACAAGTTTCCAAGCCCTATGTGAAATGAGATATTCCCACCTCCATTCTTCTCCCACCTCTTACCTAAAAACTTGTTCTGTCAACAGCCAGCTCTTTATTCCAGCTCACTGCACAGTTGAAAGGCTTGCATTCAGTCTGCAAGAGGAATTTCCTTCTAGCCCAAAGAGAATTCCTATTCCATTTAGGTTATGAATTACATATTTTGCTCAAATGTGAAGTCCAAAAATTATTTTCTTATTTTAAGGTATCATAAATATGTGTAGGGATCATATCTCCTTCTTACATATAATTGCCCTGAATTTTATCATGCTATAGAAATAATACTTTGCGCTCATTTATTCCCAGTACTCTGGGATCTTAAAAGATAGATAAGAAAGACTCTTTTGCTGATACTAGGAGAGTCAAAACACATTGGAAGAATTTCTGTTGGATAATTAGCCCTTCTGAGGACCTGAAACTCCCCCATGAGTCATTCACATTTTTGACAATTGACACATAAACAGCATGCCCAAGGCAGCACAAGTCCCCTGGTAGGATACAGGACACAGCTTAGAAGATATTAGTCATTTATGCCATAGAAAATGCTTCATATTCTCCTACCTAGAAAGCATTAGAGAGTTCATCACACTCATCCTTGTGGTTTCAAGAAAGCTAAATTAGTCTCATATTTAGAAACCAGGGGATACAGAATCCACTTTGTTTCGATGCAAATAAATGCATTTAGGAAAAAATGTTCTAATGCTCAGTACCATTGATACCACCCAAAACCCATGAGTTTAGCAAACCAGCCCTCCTTTTTGTAGTTCTAATAGTAGCAGTTCCCTCTTTATTTATCCAGTTCTATTTAGAGCATGTCTTGCCTTTGACTCCATCTTTTGCTGTGAAGTCTGCAGTGTGATGGGGGCAGAGAATGGCAGCAGCACAGTTGATGACATAGGCAGAAAGCTGTGGCAGCTGATGTGACAGTACTAATCCACTAAAATGACACCAATTTAATGCCCTGTTTTTCACAGGGTATTACCAGAATAGCTTTTGCTACCATTTGTGAGCAAAAAAAGAACCCTGCTCAAAAAAAAACCTACAGGAACAGTATGTTCATGGCCTTTGCAAATCTTTATAAGCCTGGTTTTGTTTTCTGGGGCTCAGGAATAAACGTACCAGAGCTTTAGTCAGCTAAAGGTCATCTGTCAGCTAAAGGTGCTGGGCCTTAACTTTGCTGTCACACTGTCAGAGGTTAGCACTGGGGAGACTCATGGTTGCAGGGGAGTACAGTATTTCAGCATTTTATGGCTCAAGCTGGCTGAGACAATGGAATATTTCTTTCTAGACTTGATTTTCTCAGGGGATGCGTTAGCAAGTGCCACCTGTACTAAACCCAGTACTAAACCCAGCACTGTAAGTCCTGGGGGACATCTCAGAAATGCTTGTTCTGGTCACAGTTAATGAAGGTAGGTCCCAGTGGTCACTCCAAGCTGCTTTGAGATAACATTGGGTAAAAATCATTCTGGGTAGCCAGGAGAAATCCGGGCTGTTATCCATGTGCAATTGCATAGCAATGAACACTGAATATTTCACCTAACTTTAGATATCCACCCCAGGAATCTCGAGAGATAGTGTCCTCTTAGTTTTGGGTGACAGCTCACCCACAGCCCCCTCTGTGGTCAGTGAAAAGGAATAGGCACTTTTCATGCAGAATTCATCCTATCTACTTTACCTGACTTCTTTGAGAGGAGACAAATCATTCCCAGCTCTGGTTTGAGTATATTGACTGGTGAGTTGAGCCAGTTGAGCTCAATTCATCTGCATGGGATTATGCTGGGAATAAGGCAGGAAATACTTCAGTGCCCACAGTGACACTGGACACCCAAGGCTGGGACCCTGCATCTGCCTCTGGGAGCCAGAGCTATCCTCCTGGTCAAGCAGCTAATCAGAGATCGCTCTTATTCTCACAGTAATGAACAGGAGAGTGTGGGTGCTCTCTGGTGTTGCAGTGGCCTCTCTGATTATCATGGATTTCCAACATTGCTATCAGAGCCCAATAATTGTGACTTCATTTGTTTTTGTGGGGACTTGAAACTGAGAACATCACCTGTAAAATTCTCCACACAGCTGCACGTATTACAGAATATACAAAGGATAGGAACACATCTATATATACACACAAATTTGTGTTTTTCTATCTCTGGTAAACAAAATCTCACTTTAAAGGAGAAAAAACAGGGAACATGGAGAGGTTTGGGAGGCAAGCAATGAATCTTGGATGCCCAGCATGCAGTGTTAGAGTGCTAAATTCAGGGAAACCAGCTTGCATCTCCCAAGCATATGCTGCTGTAACAACAGCTATAGTACAGAGAGCTGTGCTTGGAGGCACTGTGGAGTGGCAACCCATAGGGCTCCATCTGTCCCATTCCAGGCAAGGAAAGCTTATCTTTCCGCAGGAAAGCAAGCTGCAAACTGATCCAAATCATCTGGGGCTGGGGTTTCCTTGCTGGTTTATATTTTTAAGAATGAGTGGCTAGATAACCCACTGTTTTGGATCAAATTATAAATGTTCACAGTTTGACTACAATGTTAACGTTCCAGCCATCAGCATCACGCAGGTACCAAAGTGCCGTTATCATCTCTGTGGCATTATGAGAAAATCCTACACAGGAAATGTGCTCTGGCTTTCTGGATCAGTCTTTTAAAAATAATTTGAGAAAAATACAATTTACTCTGGAATAGTAGGTGGCAGAGAAATGCACTAAGTGACCTCTTGTAGTCCATCCCTCCTGCTCTGTGATTATACAATAGTTAGAGTTCAGAGTTAAGGCTCCTCCATATTTTTTTTCTTGAAAACTCTCATGAGGCTCTGAATAAAAAATTATAGTGAATAAGAAAAGCAGAATTCATGCTCAGAATATAGGTTATATGTCTTATGTTCCTGTACCAGTACCCAGGCCATCCCTTATGATGAACCTTCACATGTTTTTCTTGATTCCTTTGCAGAACCTTGGTGTATTCAGCAGTCATCAGTGACTTCCTAGCACCCTTGTGGTTACAAATCCAGGGTGCTGGTATCAAAAAAATAACAGAGAAGTCAAAGATTCTCTTCAATTTACTCCCAAAGTAATAGGAATATACTTAAAATAGGATTCATTTTCAGAGTTGCGGTATTATTGCTTTAACTGCAAACACTGTCTCCCTAACCAGGTCATCTGAATGTATAGAAACATATTCTTCCTTATGGGATACAAGCAAGTGGGTGAAATTAAGGCACAAAGATAATAGCATACACCAGAGAAAGAGAACTAAGCTTTTGCTTCAAAAACATTCTTCACAGAAGGATCTAGAGGGATTTGAAGTTTTCTCCTGAAAGTAGGTAAAAGTTAGAGCTTTCATTTGTGTTTCTCTTTATATTTCCAGTTCATTTCAACCCACAGCTCAAAGTGAAATTTTAGGATTTGGGAAAATGAGCAAAAACCTGAAGATGTGCATTGAAATGTCACATGCAGAAATATTCCAGTTGGGGCCTTAAGGCACCATCCGTTTTAAAGCTACAATGGAGTTTTGCAGTTTGACCTTCAAAGACTTCTTTGAAATTCCAGCCTTAAGCATCCTGTCCAGTACTGGGTCTCCATGAGGCTGCAGGACTGACTTCTTCCTTTCCTACTGCAGATCTGTCTTATGTACATAGAAATTGGAGAAGGAAATGAGATAAATGCTAAAATAGCTGTCATCCCCTCATGTTTTCCAGTAGCAATACAAATGATATATTGGCTTGAAGGAATTATTTTTTTTTTTGGCTGTATCGTGATACTGGTGACACTGAAAGAGTATTTGAAAATGACATCCAGCACCATGCTAAAATTCATATCACACTGAATATGGATGTAGAGATAAAAGGAAGGGAGAAAAAAGTCTGTGGGGGAGTATCACAGTTCAGCAGCAAGCAAAGAATACAAAGAGATTTGAAGAATAATGTTTTATGTGTGTTGGGTTAAAGAACATAATGACCTAGTTCTAAAAGCAAGAAGATCCTGTTCCAGCTCAGGATCCGGAGTAACCTCCCCCAGGAATGACTTAGGGCTGAGGAGCTGCGAGGTGGGTTGCTGCTGAGGAGGAAAAAGTGTCTTAAAGGCTCTTAGATCTTGGTCCTCTTCCCACATTTTGGTTTTCTCAAGGCAGCAGACTTTGGCCTGGGTAAATTTCTTAGTCTTGGGTATGTTCCTGTTTTTTTTGAAATGTTCAGGTGTGTGAGAGGTCTCTGTGCCTTTAGCAAGCTGAAATTCAAATAGAGGAGTGTTCTTTCTTACAGCGTAAAATTTCATGTAGTCTTATTTTCCCTACAGTGAGAGGTTGATGAAACTTTATGCATCAAAAAGAGGAAAGGCTTTTCGTTCTTAATGTGGAAGTCAGATGATAATTTCCAATTTAAATTTTAAAAGAAACATATGTCCATAAATACAAACACAAACACATCTTTTGGTTTTATTTCTAACTATTTAGAAGGTGTTAGGAGCTGGGATAATTTTTATTTATGTTTTCTCCCATTAGCTGAATTCAGAAATAGTTGGGATTTTATCTACAGGCTTGTTTTGATGCAAAAAGATGTAAGGCAAGTTAAAGCTTCCTACGGGAAGAGCTTCTGAGCTCCAAGGGTGAGGTTCTGGTCAAAACCAAATATGATAAATGAGTACAGAAAGTAGAAGACACAAATCCTGCTGTGCTGCACTTGACAAATTTGTCCCATGTGTGAATAGAAGCACAATCTACCCTGTGATGGCAACTGCTTCCAGCAGAGCAGTGCCAGGCTTCTGGATCCTTCTCCCATCTTCCCTCACTGGTATTAAAGCTCCTGGTCCCATTTTAATCTAGACCTGTGTTTCCCTGTATTCCCTATCTGTTCCCTACAAAAAAAAAAAAAAAAAAAAAAAAAAAAAAAAAAAAAAAAAAAAAAAACCACAAAAAACCCCACAAACAAACAGTATTGGAAGCTCTTTGTCATTTTTGTCATTATTGGTTCCTTTATTCCTTCTAATTTAGGGTTTTTCCCCTTTTCTCCTGTTCCTCTGTTCAGACAGATAAAGCAGACACAACTCATCAGAGTTCTGGAAAAGCAAATTGGCACACCAAGGAAGGGCCTGGTCTACATCATTCCCACTGGTAACCCCACTCCTACTCTCATAGCATTTGAAACTTCCTCAGAATTATTCAATGAACAGATATGAATTATTTCCCTCCTAACCAGAATCTAGTGTTGTAAATGGGACTTGGAGTCAAAAAAGAGGGTTCAACACTTACCAGAAATGGAAAACCAACAATATCCTCCTGTTTAGTTTAAAGTCACTAGAACAGATTTTCCCAGGTGGAAAATCACTACAGCCTCTACCAGAAGCCTTAGGGGGGCACAGTCCTGTTCACCTCTGAGACCAGCTCCACCTGTTTATAAACCTAAAACCTCTTGTTTGTACAGTTAGTTAATCACTGTGAAACAGCACATTACTGTTGTCACATGGTTATACTAAAAGGAATGTTTAAAAGGAAACAGAGCTTAAGGGTAAGCTAGGGTTTGGTGATCTGCCAAGCTGAAAATAGCATTTAACAGGCTTTTAATCTATTTCATAGGTTATTGTCCCCATGAGTGCTGTTATAGTCTACAGATAAGAAAAATGAGAACAAAGGGTTATTTTCACTTACAATTCAGCAGCTGCTGGTATTATTACTGTGTCATTGATAATCAAACAGAGGTACACTAATAATTGGATCCTTTAGAGTGCAGTATTCAGTAAATACTTGTTGTTTTGAAAATAAGCAGGCTGTAGAAATTAGGCTGCTCTTTCTGTCAAAGTTAGCAGATTAAATGCTCACAGGGCCAAGCATCACCACGAGAGAAATGCCTGGCATTTGTGGAAGATTTTGTTGATCTCTGCAAGATTCCTCAGGTCTGTTTGCACCAGGGAGAAAAATAGATGTTTGAAGTAAAAAGGCAATTAAAATCAAAATTAAACACATGTTTTTGCTTTTGAATCCTAATTTGTAGATGGTACATAATATACTGTTTTATACCTTAGAGATAGGCAATTACCAAAATAACCCTCTACTTGCATCCATTTGACTTGCTGTAATTACCAGAATACACAAGGTATGAGAAGAAAATCTCTTGTATCTTTCTGCTCATCCCTCTCTTTCAGGATGGAGAGCAAGGATTTCTTCACACACTGCAGAGGACAGGCAGCTGACCTACCAAGATGCTTTTCTCCTTATTCAGCAGCACAGAGGAGCTGCTGGAGACTTTGTTTTGCCTTGTAAGGACAGGAGAAGGGAAAAGAGAATTTCCTTTGCTTGCAATTTTCCTCCTTCCACAGAAACAGTGATAGAGTGTAGGCTGGGATAGCAAAATGCCTTGTCCTTACTGCCTGACAGGACTTGCTCATGCTGCTTTTGAGTGTTGTACCCTGGAGAACCTGAAACACGAGTGGAGGACACATGGTGCAAACTTACAGGGCTGGACAGGCCTAAGCAGAGAAGAAGGGATGCTGAGAAGATGAGAAGTGTTTTATCTTTGTTGCACAGCAGGACACAAAGTGCATGACTGCATTTAACTTAATATTAGTCTGCAGTGCAGACTTCACCACTGGAGCTGTCTAGAGTCAATGAGAAGAATCTGGCACTTCTAATGCCTATGATGATTCTTTCTCTTTCAGGAGAGGATGCAAAGAACAATCTGAGGGAACACAGATGCATTGTGTTTATACTTAGCCCCTAATTCTGTCCAGTAACAGTAAAGACAGAACAGCAAGCTCAGATGAGTTCATTAATTTTTGAAATGTCACCATTTTCTAGGAGACTTTGTCTCATTTTCAGATATAAGCCTATTTGTTATTAGCTGTCAGTAGGATTTATGTTCTGAAAGGTACTACATACTTATAAAAATATTACCTAAGGTGACTTGCACTGAGCAAATGGTAAAACAGGCATGGCTGTGAGCCATAGCACTCTGCTTAAACAGTGGCTTTGTTCTTCAAGGGGAACCACACTGACCCTGAGGCCAGCAAAATTGGTTAGAGCATGGTGCTAATAACACCAAGGTTGTGGGTTCAATCCCTCTATGGGCTATTCACTTCAGAGTTTGATTTGATGATCCTTAAGGGTCCCTTTCAACTCAGAATAATCTGTGATCTGTGACTTCTGTGATCTGTGACTGTCCAAACAGTGAAATAGCAGAAAATCCCAGCTATCTTGATTTATGGGGTTTCTTTAAAAAATCTTGAAATACTTAGGGTGCTCTTAGAAATTTGATGATGATAATAATTTAAAAAATAATAATTAATAATAATAATAACAAAAACAGGGTCCAGAAAGTGTTTCTGTTTTGCTCCAAGCTGCATGCAGTAGCCACTACAACTTTCCATAGACAGGGATTTTTTCCCTCTTAATCACCCTTTGGTTTTGTAAGCGAGGAAGGCTCAGACAGTAATAAACTGAATCTGAGCTACACATCTGCTTTTTCAAGTAGTGTTTGGTGCAGGGGCAACACTGACAGATTTCATTACAGCCCTGTTGATGTATTAACACTGTCATCTCGGATGCAGCCTGGATGAGAGAGCCCTTGAGTGAAGCTGAGAGCTTCTGATACCAACGTGGCAAATGATTCAGTGCAGATCATTATACACATTGGCCTGTTATCTCCTCCACGACGTGTGAGGCTGCGAGTGAGCTGTCTGCTTGGTTCATTATTTATTTTTCCTTAGCTCCAGGCTCTGCCAGTCAAGCAGCCTGGAGCAGAGCCGAGGAGCTGTTTTGGTTCGGCTCAACATGTGGAGAAAGCAGTGTGAGATCACGGCACTGCCAGGGTCTCCACTCATGCTGGAGCACTCACCTTCTGCCTCTGCAGTGGAAGAGGTCAGGGATGTCACAGGACACCCCACTGGGAAGGGTGGATGGCTTGCCATCTGTGTTTCTCTGCCAAGGCTTTTACTGGAGCCCAGTGTTTTGGAGAGAAGATTGGCTGTGGTGATCCTGATCATCTCTTGCATCTTGCATCTGAACAAGTTTAAGCTCTTTGGCAAGGATTAGGCCTTTCCCTGCTTCCTGCAGATAAGCATAATTATCTCTGCTTTGTAGACTGGGAAACTATAACAGGCAGATGAGGTTGTTTTTCCTCAGGTCACGTTTGAAGAGCAGTAGCAGAACTGGGAATAAAAAGAGAAATCTCACCTAGTTTTAGTCCCACCTAACACAGAATCCCAGCCACTCAAGGAATGAAACCTCCACCAGATTTGAGACTCTGGCACCTAAAGGTGAATATTTATTTATGGGAAAGCGTGGTGGCAAGAACTGTGAGCACAGAACATTAGAAGTGTTTAATGCAAATGCTTGGACTGGAGCTGGTGCTCAGAGTGCACCATGCAGCACATTGAGGGCCACCCATTGGCTGGTGCCACCAGTGTCACCACTGCCCAGCACATCCCCATGGGGACTGAAGCACAGGTTGGCCATTGGGCAGCTCAGGCTCTTCTGTGTGTGCCATGCCCTCACCTCCTGGACCCTGAAAACACATCATCATCCTCAGTCCAGCCAGTCCTTTGGCTTGTGTAATCTGATAGTGCAGTGTTATCTAAGTGGAAATAGTCTGTGTGAGTCTAGCCAGGAGTCTGGCTTGTACTTCTCACAATAGGCTTTAGCTTTAAAAAGCCACAGTTTTTCTGCTTGTCAAAAAAAGCAGACAAAAGCTCTGTTTCTGACAAGAGCTCTCTATAAGATTCAGCAGCTGTTTCATTTCAACTTTGCCCATGAAGAAAGCTGTGTTGTAGAGCAGGGTGGGGATAACTTGTGTCAAAAGCTTTTTAAAAGTTACTTTGAAAGCATATTTCATCTCCAAAATTTAAGTGGCTTATCCAACTTGTGGTACCTGGAATCAGCTTTCCTTATATTGATGCAGGGTGTCCCTCAGCTAGTCGTCCAAATTCAGCTGAGGCAGCAGTTTGGGGACAGCAGAAGAGCCAGCACTGCTGAGAATGTGTGTGTCATGACATGCCACAGCCCTGTGAAGGGTGTAGGGTGCTGACACTGCATGCCTTCTCCTGTTGTCCCTGGAGACCAAATCTGAGCCTGGACCTACAGCAGAAGGTGAGGTTGGTGGGCTTATCTCAGCCCCTGTGCTAATAGAGCACAAACAGCCAGGAGGTTTGGCAGTTTGGTTTGGGTGGGAGAAATAAGAAAATCCATGTCTGGCAGCATAAGGGCGTTTCATCTGAGAATTCACAGTGAAACAGCCTGGAGACACTTGTACACGTGCCACTGCATCCTGCATGGCTGTACCTACTGTTACAAGCCCTTTATTGTGAGTAGGGTTAGTTTGCTTCCTAAATGCTGTCTGCAATCCCTTCCTTTCCCAGCCAAACCCACCCAGTTGCCAATGCATGCTGGGTATGGGGGATTATTGATGAAAGCTGAGCAAGACACCACATGTGGCATCCCTAATTAGAGGGATCCCAAAACAGTGAATATCCATGAGCGTGGTAAAATTTCGATGAATAGAGCCCAGGGGAGTAAATTCTCAAATCAAACGTGCAGCTTGCATTGAAATGGAGGAGAAGCTGAGTAACTGAGCTCTGCACGTCAAGTGGAAATCTCCTTCTGTACACATTAAGGCAGATTGTTTGCTGAAAACACCTCACAACTCATTCCATAAAAGCAGCAAATAATCATTGTTTGTGAAGAGGAGATGGGGAAATGTACATTTAACACTTTTCAACAACTCCCCTAATGCTGTTAGGGCATTTGTCTATTTTTACACCAGTTTAAAAAATGCAGTCTCTGAAGGTCACTTTTTAGGAAAGGCCTTAATTAAGATTTCTGCCTGCAGCAAATTGTATGAAGTATAATACATCACGCTGTAGCAACCCAGATACAGATCATTGGCTACCTTGATCTAGTCATGTGGTATGGGCAAATATTACCATTTTCTTATCATCAAGGATCATTTTACAATGTGAATAAAAAAATTAGCAGCATCCAGTTTTTCTTGAAATGTCCATGAAAAGATAGAAAAATGTCTGCCATTCAGGCTAAATAAAGCATTTCTGTCAGGCAGTGAAGGTCAAATGGAGACATATACTTTACTGAAAGAAAAATGCAAATCTTCTTTGCATCATAAATATTAAAAACAATACTGTTTAAAAGGTCTAATTTATTTTTATTGAATTAATTTCCTTCCATCTGTTTTTCTGTTCTTTCCCTCTGGAGCTCCAAGGGCTATCCTTCCCAAACCAAGGACAAATCCTCTCTACCTGCCGAGCCTGAAAGTTCAGCGTGGATGCATTTCCAGTTCAGAACTTTTAAGCCCTTTTTTCCAAACCACCCAAAGTTCTGCCTATGTTCAAAGGCAAAAGACTCAGTACCACATTCCAGAGTCCATCTCTTTAACCCCTTCCACTCTCACTGCAGACCTTACCTCGTGGTTGTTTACAGGAGAGCCCCTATGCATTCCAGAGGTTGTGCATAGACACAAAAGCTCCTTCTTCAGAGACAGCTGCAAGATCATTTCCTCTCTACAACTACCTCAAAGCCAGGTTGTAGTGAGGTGGAGGTTGGTCTTTTTTTCCCAAGTAACAGAAGGAGAGGAAATGGTCTCAAGTTTCATTTAGGGGAGGTTTAGATTGGATATTAGAAAAAAAATCTTTACGGAAAGAGTGTTTAGACATTGGAACGGGCTACCCAAGGGAAGTGGTGGAATCACCACCCCTGCTAATGTTCAAAAATAATGTGGGTGTGGCATCTGGGGCCATGGTTTAGTGGTGACATACAGCAGTGCTAAATTAACATTTGGATTAGATGATCTTAGAGGACTTTTCCGCCTCAACAATTCTCTGATTCTATAATCAGTACCATAACAGACACCCCTTTCAAGTTTTCAGACTTCCATTTCTATTCAGCAAATGATCTTCCATTTTTGCTTCTGTCCATGTGCCATTATCCAAATAAATATTTTAGTTTCTGCCCTAGACAAGCTATCTTCATAGTGAAAAGGAGTCTATTTTGGATGGTTCTTACTTCCCAAGAATAAAGTATTTTCTGTTCAGATGTATTTAGGAATGCTTATAAGCTGGAAAAACGTAAGTACTCACCTGTTTTTAATGATGGTGCCTGTGAAACCTCAATCCTATTGCCAGGAGTGAGGAAGACAGAGATGCTTATTGGTGGAAAGGGTGAGTGGTGTAATTAAACATGAACCAAACCCAGACATTTCTCTCAAGTGTCAAAGATTGACTTATTAGGGATGCTTGAATTAGGGGCAGGGGACTAGAAAAAATCATACAACTATACAACTGCTGATCCTCTTTCCCCCACACAGACTACAAGGCAGATTCAAAACAAGCCCCTGTGGCAGGTTGATCATGGAGTTTGTTTTCAGATGGAATTAGCTGTCAACAAGACAGGAGGATCTCTGTCTCTCCACTTTGAAACTGGCAGCTTTCGAGGGGGAGGAGGAGTGAAATCAAAGCCATCAGTATCTGTGATGTTTCCCTCCACTCTCTCATGTTTGTTCTCAGCACTGCTGATGCCCCAACCCATCCCAAAGCAGAAATTACTAAGAACTAAGGAAAAAAATGTTCTTGCAGATTTTCCTTCATAGTCAGAAACATCCTTGAATAATAATTGTCTTTGAAATCTTTCTGTGAGTAGTCCCACATTACCTCAGTAATACTTCTGCCCAAAGATCAGTATTTCCCAACTATCTGTCCTTCCTCTTTACTGCATGGCTGCAGTGTTTTGGTCTCTGTTTTCACTATAACAGCTGCAATTACAAGGGGCTGGCTCTTGCAAGCATGTTCCTTGTCACATCCTCAGAATGCCTCTAGAAAATGCATGGCAGTTTTTGGGGATAGGCACCCATCTCTTACAGATCACACCTTTCCCTGGGAAGACCTGGGATCACAAGTTGCCAGAGTTGGCCTAGTGTGCACCAGGAACACAATGCTCTGGAAGGTCAGCCCACACTGAATTTGTTATGAGCTCAGCAGCATACCTTCCAAAACACCTGCTATTCTCAAAATGTCTGGGGGAGGCAAGGAGAAAAGTGCATTCATAGGAATGGTCACCAAATGGGGCTATATCCCAAATACAAGCTCTATCACTTCTCTGAACTGCAGAGAGAGTACTGCTTACTCTGCATAATATAAGCACTTGAAAGGAAAAGGAAAAATGGAAAAATATCTTCTTAGTCTTTCAAACTGGAACTTGTTCTAACATTTTCCTTTTTTATTTCTATTGGAGGAAGGCATTTCTCTTTAACAGCTGTCAAGTCAGTGAGGAATAATTTAGTGTTTTAGCCTTGTGCATCATAAGAGGGCAGTAATCAACCACCCCTAGAGTCCTGGTAGCATTTAATATTGCATCTTTTTAGGATATGGCAGCATAGGTGGCCTTGAGAATGTGAGTGTGAAAAACAGCAGTGGGTATTTAAAAGAGGCCTGTCTTTAACAGAAGCAGACAGTGTTCTTCCTTTCCTGATAGGCAAAATGCCCCTGCCATCCAGAGCAGTTAGAAACAGATGACAGTAGCATTTCAAAGCAGTCAGGAGTGCAGTAGCCTAACTACCTTCTTGTCTTTCTTTCATTATTTAACTTCACTGTCATGTTGAGGGAGGGTTTTAGTAAATGTCATGCTGCCACAAAGATGAATGATGGATAGATGGATAGATAGATGGATAAATAGATAGGAAAGTCTTCACATGAGAAAGAGGCAGTTTACCTATGACTTTCTTGCATGGCACTTCTCAAGCAGATTTTCAAGGATTTTTTTCTCCCCTTTGCAGCTGAGTGAGAGAAATATAGCCTGCACATGAGAGATAATATTGTCCTGGGAAATACCGAGTGGATTAATGTATTTCCACTGAAGCTAGCAGGAAATTGTGTTTCAGTTTGTGCTTATGTGCTTATTGTGAATACGTCATATTGAGAACAATTTGTTAAACAAGAAACATAGGGTGTTAAAAAAAATCAAAAGGGACAATAAACTGGAATGTCAGTTTCTATAATGGATTTGATGTGTATCTGTATTGTCAATAACCCTGATGCCAACGCTGACTCCCTTCATTCTTGTTTTATAATGAAACAAAGAAGACTGTGGTTTTGCAAGTTATTTGTGGTCCATCTCTAAGATTTCCTATACTTGTGGAACATAGCATTGATGGGACCTCAGACTTACTCACTGCTGCAGCTGGATGAGATGTTTCCATAGCCACCACCTGCCTCTGTGCAGGAGCCTTCCTAGGATTCTGAAAGCTAATTCAACAGCAAGGGGGCCTGGCAGCATGCAATTAAAGCCTCTCCTACTTACAACGGCAGACCTTGTCCTTTTGGTATAATTTCTGTGTGTGCATATGTGTGTATATATATATATATGTATTTTTATATGTGTGTGTGTGTGTATATACATATACATATATGTGTGTGTATATATATATATATGGCCAAGGAACCAAAAGTAACTAAAGGGCAGAGGGTCTGGTTCTCCTCTTTTTCCTTTGAAAGCTGAATATTTTGCTTCGAACCACTGACAGCGGATCTGTATTGACACTTTGATCTCTCACAGTGTTTATGCTGGGGTCTGTGTCAGTGTTGGGTAGTAGTTCCTCTCTGTAGGTGACACCTTTAAATGAGAGTTTTTCCTGCTACTGAAGTGTCTGATCCTGTTTCCATGGAAACCAAGGTCAGATTATGGGAGAAAGGTTTAGGGGATATTTTTTCCTTAATTACTTTAAAATCTCACCTTATTTTCATTTTTCTGCTGTCCATTTTTCACAGAAGAGAAAGTAACTTTTTTCTATTCCTATCTATTATTTATGTAGCACCACCTCCATGTGGGTGTACACAGACACACACACCATAGCCTACATGTCATTTAACAGAGGGAACCTTAACTGAACTTCAGGTTGACTTTTCTCTTGCTTACATATCTGTCTTCAGCTTTAGAAGCATAATAAGAAATATGATTCAATGCAACATGAGCAACACCAAGTTATAACAGTGCTGTAGTTTTGACTGCTCAGCAGCAGAGATAAATTCTTCTGACATTGGAAGTAAAATAATTACTCCAGACCAGGGTCGTTGCACCACGCAGGGCAGTTGTTAGGATCAATGATGTCAGCTGCATCATCAGTTAAGTTCAACCTTTGGTCATTCTTCCTTCATTCCTTCCTTCCTTAGAAAAAATGGCATATTTCTAAGGGGCCAGAGAAGAATAAATTCTACCTGCTACTCAACAGTTTGAGGATATGGCATTGAGAAAGTGGCCCATGTCACCACTGGAAAATAGACTGGAAAACTTGTCACCACAAGAAATAAATTACTAGAGCTGATAGTGTATGAAATTTTATGTGTTTGTGATGAGCTCTGTCTCAGCTAATGCCAGGCATGGGGTCTGAAGAACTTCTTTCTGCAGTGAAATGATAAGGGAGACAGACACTTCCAGAGGGAGTCTGCCCTGTCCTGAGCCAGAGGTATTCAAGGCAATTAGCTTAAACATTGACCTTTTAGGTGGATAAGGCTAGATAAAACAGTAGGGTAGGATTTCAAAAATAGACACTGAACAGTACAGAAAAAAAATGGATAGAGATGGCATGTACACGGAAAAATCCTTCTTACAAATATACCTGTATTGGAACCAGTGCTAAATATGAGAGCTGGCCTTCACAAATGTATTGTCTCATATTAGCTGCATCTCATATTTATCCTTCTCATATCCTTTTATGACAAAATAAAAGTATTTTTACAGATCTGTTAATACAAAATATTTCTCTTTCCTGAATAAAACAGCAAAATATATTTTTCATTAAAAAAAAAAAAAAACCCTGATTTTTTTGGAGAGGGAAGAAGAAAAAAAGTTTTGTCTCTGCTTTCATGATGGTTGGCAGAAATTTTTATGCCTTGGCTTTTTATTTTATCCTGAAACTCATATTGCTATCAAGGGCACACTCTACACTGCAGTCAGTGTATAAAAAAAGCAATTAAATCCCTCCTGGGTATCAAAAAGTAACCTGGCTGTCAGCACTGTATATGCAGATAATCCCACATCAGTCAATGATACCAGAAATGGGACCAAGGGAACAAAGAGAAATTAATGTAAGAGGTTGACAGCTGAACCCATGTAGGTTCCTTAAATTTGTACCCAGCCAAGGGAATGGGCATTTGGATGAAATTTTTGAGGGAGAGGATCGAGACTCTGGGTGTTTTTACATGCCTGGGATCTAGTTGGTGTGAGGCAAGAGACACCAGTAGTGCTGGGCCCATCTATTCCACCAGGTAAATGGTTCACCTCTGCAGAGCTGAGTGTGTCAGCACACAAGAGGCTTCCTCTGTGCCTCTGTCCTTTTATAGATCCAGGGATAAATGGAGACAGACACAGAAAACAGGAATGGGTCAGAGTCTGTAAGTGTCCATTAGCTGGCTGCGGACAAGGATAAACCCTCCTCGATGTCTCTGGGTAAGTGTGATGGACTGCTGGGATGTCTTGTCAGTCTGCCCTGGAGACCCTTCCCTGTGTTTCAGCTTCCTCCCTGAAAATGCTCAGCTGAGTCAATCTTCGATACAAGAAACTAGTTAAGGTGAGTGTCCTCAGATCACTGAGCTGGAAAAGCACAGCAAACCCTCTTGCCTGCTGAATGAGCATTAGGCTCAGCCAGAGCCAGACCACGGGAGCAGTGCAGAGAGCTTTTGCTCAAAACTGCATCACTTAAATGTTGAGCTACTGTATTAATTAATTGGGTATGCAAGTCAGGGTTTTCCAGACACTAAATCAACTTCATAACAGGTTATTCATGAATAATTTCAACCTGGTTTTCCATTATTAATAATTATTTGTACAATAATATGACATCAAAAGCCCTAATAAATGTAAGGTTTTATTGTGCTGGACACTGTACAAACAACATAATAAGGGACAAGCTGATAAGTCTTTTTAGTGGGCTGAATGAATTGATCAGCATTACCTGGAAAGACTCTCTATCCATAATAGGATTTCACTGTAGAACTGCCTGAGAGTGAAGGGTCCCAACCTTATTTCCAGAGGAGCCATAGGCCTTTCCAAGCTGCCCAGAAATACCAAAAAGAGGGGCAGGACAACATGACACTGCCATGAGGGCAAAAGGCAGCTTTTGTCTAAAAAAAGACATGGGATTCCAAAGCTGTCAGGTGTGGGTGCAAGGCTCAAGACAGACTAGAAGGCTGGAATGCAACATAAGGCAGATATTTTGCAACAGAAACATTACAGTTACTAGTGATACCTTGCTTTTCTTCCATATATTTTTTTTTCTCTCCTTGTTCATAAACTGCACTGAGCCCAAGAAAGCATCCCTGAAGGAAAGTTTTGTGTGGCCTAATTTTGTTTGTCCCCACAGAAAGCTTTGATTTTACCCTGGTGATGGTTTTATGCATGTGATGCTGTCTTACAGCCAAACTTTAAAAAAACAGAAGTAAACATGGCTTTCTCTAGAGCCTAGAGCTAACTGCCTAACAAATGTCATCTGTAACACATATTTCACCTAGAGAGAGGAAAGGCCAGTGATCTGGGTAGCTGGTGGGTGATCAGATCAGAAAAAACAACAAACCTATCCCTGAGACTCAGGTTACTGTAGAAATATAGCCAAAGCATTATATTTCAAAAAGAGAATTTAAAAAGACATTTTCAGTGAGGTGACTGGACTAACAGAATGGTATGAAGTGCCTTGGCTTGGTAGACTGATCTTGAACCCAAAGCTGCTGTCTTAGTTTCATTACATGTCATAGTGATTTGGTTTTTGTGGCTTGATTTGGGGTTTTTTACATGAATATCTTATTCTGATATTCCTTGTACCTTATTACAGAGGAAGGACCAAAACTAATCCTTTCTAATCCTAGTAAATTTTACAGGATCTTTTCTTTAAAAATACTATAACACTGTAAGCTTTAAAAATAATTTGCATTTTTCATCCATTTTAGGGCACCTATGTTAGGGGAAAAAAAAAAGGAAAGAAAAAGGATTGTTTTTGACAACCATACCATCCTAACATATTAAAAACATATTGCCTGAGAAGTGATGGTTATAAATAGCTGGCATTGTAGCTCAATACATTAGTGTGCTACTCTTTGATTCCTCTATAATTATAGAATGAAAGCTTCAATCCCTGCATTGAGTGAGCACTTAAAATTACAGCTGAGGTTGTAAATTGCTGGTCCTCAATGTCCTAGTCAGACAGATTGCTTTCAGTTCATAAAGAGAAATTCAGTCTTGTGTCAGAGGCAGATTTCCCAGTGAGCTTATTGTCTTCTGTTTAAAACTAGTAAGTGAACTAAAGGAATTGCTAGAACATTTTACAATGTACCGACATAAGCAAGCATTCTTATTTTCAAAAACAAGCAGCACCTGTGTTGCCTCAAAATGTTCACATTGTTGGTATTGATTTTCATTTTATACATCCCCAGGAACAAAACATACCAGATAATAGATTGTTTTTGTTAGTTTCACTGGATGCTGTATCAGTAATGGGTTTAACTCTTTTGTGAAGGTAATGTGTTGGGCCTTTTGAACCTGTTGATGGACATTTGATTCAAAGTGCCACTCTGTCAGTAGGAACCCTAATAAGCACAACCCCACTCCCCCCTTCCCAGGAAATGCTGCAGTGCATTCTCATTCTGACAAGTCTAATCTTCTAATAAAATACTTTCTTCTTAGGATTGTTTCTGAAACAAAATAAAGCCAGATATTAGGCCCAGAGGTTAATTTCACCTTTTTAAAGCACTGAAAAGCTGTCTGACTGAAATCCTTTTGCCATTGTCTCAGGCAATGTCTGACAGTAATGTAACTACACATTGAGAAAAGTCCTATGTGTACTGTGTCTACTCAAGATTTGTGCATTGATACAAAAATGTACTGTTTTCATATGTAAGACATATACCTAATGTATACACTGCCTAATACATAACTGAGTAAATTCAATGGGCAACTTCCCACTGAAAATCCTGGATTTTCACACTAGGGTGAATATGAGATCAGCAGCATTTAAATGGCAGAGGATGAGGGTAAGGTGACCCCGTCACCAGGATGCTCTGTCTGTAGCTATTGGAAAGGTGATCACCAACCCAAGCCTGTGCTCTTCTGCCTTGAGGGTACACAGGTTTGAAATGTTCATGGAAGGCAAATGTGCTCTGGATGTATTTGCTGGGGAAAAAAAAGTATTTCCACTTTGTTTTAATCATGATTTTGTCTCAGTAGAAAGGTAAAGAATTAACTGGGCAATGCGATGAGCTGGTTCAGGAACAACTAAGTTGGTGCTGATAGGACATTTGTGCAGCGCTATGAGGAAACGTATTCAAAAATTCTTAAAAGACACAGGAAAACCTAAGTGCCTGTGGAGCTTGCCTATGAAAATAGAAAGTTCCTTTGGAATTTTTGGCCAATATACTAGAACTTAAGTAGTCAGACATCTGTTTTATGAAAAAATCTACCAGATAAGGTTAGATGGAAGCTCAGCTAAGAACACATATTTATCAGTATGCCTGGTATTTTTCACTGTTTTGTAGCAATATGAAGTTTACTGCAAGAAGCAGTAGTTACTAAGGTCAGTCAATATCTTGAATCTTTCACCAGAATTATAAAAATATATATATATTACTATAGAGTTAATACAAAACATAATCTAAAAAGATGAAAAACTCAGCTGTGAAACCGAAGAAGTTTTAGATAAAATTTTAAATTTGTGGGATGATGCCTTTTAACAGGAATGCGAGGGAAACTTATTTTAGCAGGAAAATTGGAAGATGAAAATGGCCAATCTGTCATGAGGTCATTTCAGCCATGAAGAAGCTAAGCATCAGTTCAGATCCTGTGAAAAATAACCTTGTGGTGTATGCTGTACACTCTTCTCCCCACAGCTGAGACCAGATGGGCAGCTGTGTCAAAAACATCCGTGCCAATAAACACAGAAATTTGCTTCTTTAGTCTTCACATTCAGATGCTTGTGGACAAATGCCACACCGAGAGAGATAATAATCAGGACATGTATGCCCAAGGTGCCTGTTTTCATACAGCTGCAGTGGTGAAAACAGGGTTTGGTGAGTTCATTTTCAATTGCTTTGATGGAGAAGGTTGGCTCTTTTCTTTTAAGGCAAGCATTTTCTGTGGTGTGTGGAAATGAAACAATATTGTTCATCTGGATAACCTTTCACATTAAAGGTCTTTTGATATTTGTCTGTCAAAGTCAAAGGATCACAGCATTATTGTAGACATAGGTGGCTTCTTGCAGTTTGAAACACGTCTTTTTGCCTATAAAAAGTTAAGTCAGGAATAAACCCTAATCCTTTTAAAATAAATACATATTGGCTTTAAATGTATTAAAATAGGCTTGGGAGCTTATTTCTTTTGCTCTTAGATTGATTTTTTTTTTTTTTTGCAGTGTGCTCCTAACCTCATTGTTCTATTAATCTGGCTTTGTTGGAAGAAGCAGAGCAAAAGCTGCTGCCTTTCTATACAGATAAACTACATTTGCAGGAAAAAAAAAAAGCATCTTTTCTCTAGATCAGGAGGTATGTAAAAATGGAAGGAAGATGGGAAGCCTATAGTTATTCCACAACATTCTGAAAGTGCAAACAGGTACTTGATTATATTCCAGGCTGTTGGGATTTCAGTGTACATGTTTTCAACCTGGGCAAAAGAATTCTTACTGTTAAGGTAACAGGACTAATACTGTTTCTGAGGTCAGTGATTTTGAATTTGCTTTGAATTTATAGGTAAGAGTTTGCTGAGGAAAGGAAGGAAACAGCTGAGTATTTTATTTTGTTGCGAATACAAGGAAAATATCCACTTTATTGCAGCACGTCTTATGGAGTAGGTGAGTGAGATGAAAATAATGACATCTATCCACAAGATGAGTGACATTTTATGTATTAAAAATATCTACCTTTGATGATAAAGAGCATGACTTAATCACTCCATATGGCTAAGCTTGAGTTTGCAGTTAAAATACACACCCCAAATTAATGGAATCTTAGCAGAGAATAATTTAGATTTAAAGGGACTTCTGGAGGTCATCTTGTGCAAGCTCCTGCTCATGTTGCTCAGAGCCTTGTCCTGTCAAGTTCTGAAAATCTCCAATGACAATGTTTCCACCGTGGTTCTGTTCTGTTTCTCTCTCTGTATGGGGTCAGAAATGCTGTAACTTACAACCCTTGCTGTCCATAATTCCCTCTTCTCTTTACTTAACAAAATACTTTTCATCCCTTAAATAATGTGTAATAAAGCATTCTTTCCAGTCTTGCAATTCTTTTCATTATTCTTCTCTGAACCTGCTTGAGATATCAGCCATGTTACACTAGATTTTACTGAAGTTCTTGGCACTGGTTGTACCATATCAAATACCACGCACTGCAACCTTTCTATTCAGTGTTTGTGAATTATCCCTGGTAATTCTTTAACCTTCACTAGTTAGAAGCATCAGCATACTGATGGCTTGTACCAAATGTTTTCTTCACTCACAGTTTCTTAGGACAGAATCCTCTATCCTGTTAGCAGAGTTCCTTGTTTCTCCATGTTACATTTGAGCAACTTCATCAGAACAACTGTAGCTATCCACAAATGACCTGAATTCCATTTGCAGTTGGTAGAGAGAAATTAATATTTTCAGGATGTAGTTTGTGTCTTTATATTTATTTATATTTATAAGTCATTTGTCTTAATTGGCTGAACGAATCACACACTCCAAATTCCTGTGTCTCTCCATTGTCTCTTCAGATGGCTAATGTGTTCCTTTCCCTGAAGAGAACAAGAATCTGTTCCATTAATTCCTGTAGAATCTTTATATCTCTTAAATGTAAATATGCACATGTGTGCAGATACACAGGTGCACATACAGAGAGCTTTCTAAGCATGTATGGGTTTAAAAGTGTTGCTATGTCACATTGCTGAATGTAAAGATAAATAGTTGTGCTGAAGAGCTTCTGTACAGCTTCCCTGGATGCACCAGCAGCACAGTCTGATGAGATATTATCTGTTTCATACTCACACTTACTGTCCTATGAGCAGCTTCAGCTGATAAGATGCTGAAACAACTGATCCAAAAATATACCATAACCTTTCTCTGCTTTTTTTTTTAATGACCTTTAGCTAAGCCTTTATTAGTTCATTTTTCAACTTTAGGTTAAAAAATAGTAGGGGAAAAAATAACATTATTTTAAATCCAGACCCTCTAATTTTTGACAAATTAAGTTAGTCTTCTATTATCACTCTTCAGTTCTGCACATCTCTTTCAGTTTGGCTAATTAGATCTCTGTAATTAAGCAGCATGCAAAATGAACATTGGAATATTTGAATGAACATAGAGAATGAAAATGCCTTTAATTTTGTCAGAAACCACCAAAGTTTCTCTTGTACTGTTTCAGTTTCAAATAGCAGAAATTTACTCTACGGTTTATTTCGTCTATTAGCCCCTATGAGGACCAGTCCTGCTTTTTTCTACTGATTTGTTCTTAATAATGACTTTGGTGGTAGCAGAAACAAACCCTTTAAATGCAGAGAAGTGGTGATTATAAAAGGACATTTGGAATAAATATAAATGTGCAAGAAAAAAATCTAAATTGAAATAAAATTAAGTGTAACTAAGTGATCAGATTTTATGAGGAGAATGGTACTCATTCATTCCTTTATGTTTATCAATCAAAAATATAATGGTTCAGTTCACAGACAATACCTGAAAACTTAAAAAACCCAACTATTTCTCTTGAAAAAAAGTGAAATTAGGGAAAAGGAGACATGACACTATGTGAAGCTGTAATCTTCAGTGGAATTTTCACTTACATCCTTAACATTTTATTGCTGTTATGTGGTTTATGCCTAGCACCAGGTGGGTACTTGCTTTGCCCATGGGATTTATTTATATGAAATCTTGAGTGTAGATGCACTCTGCTGTTGTTATGGAGAGTTGCAAAGAGTCACAGGTGTCTACTAAGGACATAACAGTGAATCTCAAAAGGCACTATCTTACTATGTCTTCCAATCTATGGCTAGCTAAGGTGTTTTGTAATGGTAGCATGTGAAGGAAAGAAAATGGAAAAAGACCTTAAAAATCCTTGTTAATCTAAACACGTTCCTGGCTGCTGCTTTAGAAATGCTCTGGGTTCTGCTTTGCCATTACAGCTATTTGTGTCAGTAGTGCCCAAATGTGCCACCTCACAGACCCTGGTTTTGAGAATATTGAGCCATCCAGCAGCACAAGGTTTGGTGCTTCTCATAATCCTCAGTTTTAAATTCTTAATTTCTTCTGTCAACAGCAAGCTTTAGACGGGCTCACAGACAGCATTCTCGGGAACTGGGAATCAGCAGCTCTCGTGTTTGCTGCTTTAGCAAGTGCTGACAGGCTGGAGAGGACCGGGGGCCAAGCAGCTCCTCTCCTCCATCCTGTCAGCATTGACCAGCCCCCATACAGGCACACATTGCACAGCCACATCCTCCTGCCCAGACTGGACCTGTACCTGCTGTCATACTGGGTTTTACAGTCTCAGCTTTCTTCAAGCAAAAGGCCTGAATGTCATCAGAAACCTTAGCCTGACTTCACTTTTTCTGTGGACATAAGATTTTTTATTATTTTTATTTTTTATCAATTTTTTATTATTATTAGGTTTTTTTCAGGATACATAAGGACTATGAGAATTTTGAAAGGAAAATCTAGTTGGTGAGACATGATTTCCAGGAAAATGTCATACCTGGAAATCCAACGCCATGCCTTTTATTGTGGCACATGCTCATGAAACCTGCAAGAGGTGCTGCCTTATCCTCTTTGTGGCAAAACTAAGATTGTATTTTCTCTTGTGTAAGGAAAGATTTAACAGAGGAAGGTTCAGTGTCTCTTGGACACCTCAGGCAAACCTTTTCTTTTCACTCTCCCTCAAGTTTTTCCCTCGACTTTACATCTTACCCAGCTGCCTGCTTGCATTGCCGTGGTGCAAGAGCACTTCTGAAGCCATCTCTCTCTTAACTTACAGGAGGTCTTGTTTCACCTTCAGGGGTTAGAATAAAGAGAAAGGAGACAGGATCAATATATTTAAAACTTTTCATGGATTGAAGCCCTGGAGCTACACTGCTACTGTAAATAAGTGATAACAGAAAGTCTGTGTGACTTCACCCACTTTCACAGAGCACATATGACATCGTTAGGAAATAAATGGACATGAAGGTTTCTGTGGAGTATCAATTAAATAAAGAGAAGGTCAAACCAAAAAAATACTTCCTCCTTTTCATAATGAACGTCTATTTCATAAAATAATAAGTCAATAAATTAGATTGAAACTCTTTGGTCTTCTTGTAATTATGTATTACAGATTATCCCATCTATTAATTATCCAGGAAGAGATCTAGTAATATAATAATCAGAACTGAATTATATTCTTTGGGAGCTGAGTCTCAGTCTTATAAATGAACTCTTTTCCTGAAATTCTATTTTTTCACTGTTACTGGTATATGGATTCAGATCAGCCCTCTGGGAGAGAGGATTGTTATATTTTTAAAAGGCAAGGGAAAGGAGAAACTAAACCATTAATAAACTTTATTCCAGTTTGAGTACCTTATATGTGAAATGCTTCACTTAAACCCAAATGTTCTATTTTGAATAATTCCCCATGATTGGGTTTTATAACTTGGATGAAATTTCCTTATGGTTATGCTACAATACCTTTTTTTTACTTACAATAAACTGAGGAAGGACAAGTAGCCTCATTAAAAAATACAACTCCAGGAGGGTAAAATGAAGGCATTGTGAGCAATTCTCTTAAGAGATCTTCAGATTGTCCCATTATGGTGGGATAAAATGTTAATACAATGAATATAGGGGTTTTCTCCAGCTATCAACAGCTTAACTTTTTGTCAAAAGCCTGAGTTTAGCTGGATCTCTGTGACCTAGAATCCACCATATCTTTTATTTACTAACAAATATGGGAAAAGATTGTTGCTATTTTATTGTTTTAGAATGACAATGGCTTTTTAATTTGCAAACCTAGAAAAGTAATCAAATATTATAGCCACTAGCAGTACCAGTCACAGCAAATTAGCATTGTATTTCCTCATCAATGACCTAGTCCTTAAAACATTCCAAATTAACATTTTAAATGCATTTCATTGCTGTTTTTTAAAGTAATATCTAATGAATAAATTCCTGCCAGGTGGTGTCTGATATGCAGCTGGCAAAAATATGGAAGCAGCTGCACTTTAACAAGTAGCCTTCTTTTCACCTGCTAACAAGCATCTGTCAGCTGGCTGTATGGATAAGCAGGACGTGGATTTGCTTGTAAATAAATTGTACCTGTGAAAATCATGTGGTGCAGCTCTTCCCTCTGCAGGATAAAAAGGAAGGGGAAGGACCCCTTCAGGAAATTATTTCAAGAAGTGTTTCAACTTGGATATAAACTAAAGTCATGCTAACCTAGAATTTCTACAGCCTCTCTAATAAGTGGACACCATTTACGTTTAAAAAACAGAGGGCATTGGAGAATTTAGAAAAAAGAGGAAAAGGGAAAACACAGATAACACAGTTTTTTTTGAGGGGAACTAAGTGCTGTGTTTAGGCAGAAGTTAGAGATGTAAAAATCGGCATGTGTCTAATCACTGCAAAAGCAAAAAACCTTAGGTAGAGGAAAATGGATTTGGTCGTTTCTGCAGACCATCTCAAAGCTTATTCCAGACTGCACATTTTAAGATCTAAAAAATCTGACTTCTAAATAGATTAGAAATTTTCCAGAAATTATTCAAGGTTCCATGTTTAAACACTAGTTCCTGTTATAAGGTCACTGTGGCCCAAACCCAGATCATCTGCTGCCAGTGTCAGTGTAGTCACCAACCTTCTCCTCTCCCTCTCCTGAGAGCCTCTGATGAGAGAAAATCCTGAGTGCTCTTTGCCTTCTGCTGCTGGCTGCTAAAATAGTTGGGGAATCAAATGTATCCTAGAAACTGGTTTGGATGAGGCCCCAGACTTTTGTACATTTTGAGTGGATGGAAGACATGCCTGGAGCAAGGACTGTGCTCACCGGCTCCAAAGGCATTGTTTGTGGTTTAGGAAGGCCTGAATGCTAAAGAGAACACAGAAACTCAGTGTCCACAGGAGGAGAAATTCAAGACCTTCCTGTGTTTCTTTACCCAACCAAAATCTGAGGAACATCAACTGCAAATGTATACATCTAGAGAATCAGCAGAGATTAAAAGATAGGGGAGATAAGAAGTAGGGGCTACTGATGCAGGTTGCCTGAAACAGCACTGATGTCATGTAAACTCTCCCTGTTCTCCCTCATCCCAAATGCCAGCATGCAGTCAATCATCACAGCCTGCTTGGGGAAGTCTCCTCCTCAAACCCCAGAGGGAGCAGGCCCAGCCCTGGGACAAATGTCACATTTTTTCAGGGATTCCAGCAGTCTCAGGGCTGCCAAACCTCTCGCAGCCTGACCTTGGCCAGGGGAGATAGTATCAGGCTGTTGAACTAACAAAACCTGTGCCATGGAGAACATGTATAAAACAAGAACAAAACAGAAGAGAAAAAAGTAGCTGGACCACAGAAAGATTCCCTAGTAATTTACAAGTGTGATAAAGGACTGGGAAAATCTGGCTGTGCTCTTCTCCCTGTGGCTGGTGCCCCTCTTCCATCCTGGCACTTCCATATCTGCCTCCTACAGCCCATCTCATTTTTGTACCATCGCTCCAGACACCCTATTAATGAAGTTATGATTAAAAAGCAAGACAATAGGTTTCTAGCACCTGGTGGTGCTCCAGTGGGAAGCTTTCTGCCTAGGCACAGAATACTTCTACTGCAACTTAGGAAAATACAAGCCCATCACAAATACCGAAGCAATCCCCGTGAGTCACTGTTGAGTGGTATCATCATTAGTTGCAAGGAATGTTGCGAAAGTTCATGGCTAGCTGAGGGAAAAATAGTTATATTCACTTTTTATTTTATCTAAGGAGCTTTTCTTTAGGCAGATAATGATCAACTCTGCAAAGATAAAATGCTGTCTGGGTTATTGAGAAAAGACAGATTTGAAGACAGAAATCCAGTATAAGCTTTCTTGTCTTTTTGCATAATAAAATATTCTGTGGCTTCTTTCTTCATGGCAAGCTGCTAGTCAACAAAACAGATGATAATAAAAATATTTACACTAATAAATAGGAAAAATAGCTAAATGTCCATGTATTCTCTACTAACCATGCAACTTTCTTTCTCATGATAATTATATTCAAGCAAAAGTAAATATCAGGTCTTGAAGGTTACTTTAAATAAATAGGTAATTTAAATGCAACAGTAACTTCCTCATTGCTGAGTGTTTATTTTTAAAAAGACCGCTTATCAGGAGATGAACTCTCTCTCCTCTTTCAGAACATCTGAGGGCACAGATCAAGGTCACTAACTTACAACAATCTGAGTCAAAGTCTGTCCAGCCTTTTCTAAATCTAACCAAAACCAAAGATTCCCTAAAAATTATTTCCCTTTTAGAGGGAAAATCAACAGAGTTTGAGAAGCTAGAAAGTGTAGATTTTTTGCTTCCAGAATAAAAACTTTTCTAGTCTGCATCCATGGATGCATGGTTGAATAGTCAAAATTCAGGTAGATAATGATGGAGATTTAGAAGAGGTTTTGGTAGACTGGTGATCCTTACACAAGTTCTATCATCCATAGTTTCAAGCTGTTTTCTGTCAAAAGTGCAAAGGGCAGCCTTCAACAGGGCATATAATTTCTCTCAGGCTTACATAGGCTAAAACTACTGTGGGTTTAATCCTAGCTGCTTACTCAGGACATGAAAGGACTTTATTCTCTTGTATTAAACAATGTTTTATATAGACATAGATCAATAGACAAATACAGACACACACACACACAGAGCATCATGTAACTTCTTACATGGAAACCAGACAGTTTTGCCATTGGTTGAGCAGGTTAACATAATCATCCATCATCTTTTGAAACACCTTGTTAAAACCACTGTGGAAATGAAGTAGCAAAAGTCTTTGTAGAAATGAGGTTTGCTGTCTTGTGGAGGCACCTGTCTGAGCTAAGTCTCCATTGTCCAGCCAGGGGAAGCCTTTTTCCTTTATCTCAGCTCTCCTTTGTCTTTTCTTTTTTTTTCTTTTTTTTTTTTTATTTTATTTGAAACAAATCTGTGTTCAGTAGTACAGTATATTTACTATTCAGATACTCATTTGTAATCACTTATCAAGCAGCTCAGCAAGCTGTAGGCATAGTTTATCTGAAGCTTATTAGCAAAACACAGTGCTGATACCCTGATGAGGCTTCACAGGATTTTTTTAGCTCTCCCAGGTCTATTTTTTAGCTCTCCCAGTCTCAGAGTCATCAGAGCTGAGCAGGAGGCAGGAGAGGAGAGCCATGCTTTGGTGGCATGTGGGAGAGGAGCAGGGAAGGCTTCATCCTTTGCTGTGGCACTTTGCAGTGTTCCTCGAGACAGATGGAAACAAACTTCAGGTAAAGCCTCACAAGTTAAAGGTGGCCTTAGCAGCCTCAGTCCTGCACGGGCAGAGTTCTCCCCCCTGGTATTTCAGCATTAGAGAACAAGCAAGGTGATGGATCGTCCTCTCAGGTGGAGCAGGATCCTGCAGGGACCAGCTGGTATTTGCAGCACATGCTCTTTTGACCCAGCAACATCATCTTACAGGAGTGCAATGCTTGGGTTATGCTTGGCCTTTTCTCATGGTTAAGACTTCAGAGGTAACATTAAATTTTCATTAGACATTTCAAGGAGGTGGCATTTGTACCTTAGCAAGTGTGAATTACCATATCCATGGCAGGTCAGATTCTTTGGGGTCATTTGGAAAGTGAAATGGGAGCTTGTTTTCCAATGCAAGTTCACTTTGGTTTTTGTTTTACCAGATATTCCAGAATCCAGAGCTTCCTGGTTTGATTTGTTTAGAGATGATATTATCAATAGCTCAGGGTATGCACCACTTGCTTGTTGTTATTTTAATTGTTATTTCAATTGTGGGAGACTCTGCCATTCCCCACACAGCCTGTGGATGAAAACAGCAGCTTTATCTGAAGCTGTGCCCTCTCCACTCTGACATTCCTCTTTTTAAGTATTTTAAGCTCAGTAAAAACAGAGTTTAAACCCTACCGTTTAAACATTACTTATGTTACCAGCAGAAGCTTCATTATTATTTATGAACTTATAACTCTACAACTTCACCTCAGATAATAATTCAACATCTTAGATAGGTTTTATAATGCTGTTTTTATATATAATTTATTGCAGTCTTGATATTATTTTACTATTAAAATATAATATTACTCCCTACTTTGATTATAATTATTTATATTTCTGTTTTTAAAGGTGCCTGTCTAAGACTTGGAAAGACATGAGCAAAGGAAGAAAGTGTTTTTTTAGTTTCATATTACTATCAGGAGTTTACCCCATGGAAAACCAGTAGACTTTCCTTTAAGGAGATTTTCTGATTCATGATTTGCAAGGGTGTTGTTGATGTAGCCAGTTTTTATTCCCCGATGTTCCAGAAGATGAAATAAGAATCAGCTCATGTAATTTCAACTCTTTTGAAGGAATTCACAACTCCTTCAATCTCTTGTCTACTACAGATTACTTCTGTGCCCAGGTGGGAGGTTACCAGCTGCTCAGTTTCATGCCAGAATAAGTTTCTCACTCTTCGCTGGGTTAGGAACTGGCTGGATGGCCGGGCCCAGAGAGTGCTGGTGAGCGGTGCTGCATCCAGCTGGGGACAGTCACCAGTGGTGTCCCTCAGGGCTCTGTGCTGGGACCAGTTCTGTTCAATATCTTTACTGATGACATGGATGAGGGGATTGAGTCTTTCATCAGTAAATTTGCAGACTACACTAAGCTGGGAGTGTTGATCTGTTTGAAGGTAGGAGGGCTCTGCAGAGAGACCTGGAACAGTTGGATGGATGGGCAGAGTCCAATAAGATGAAGTTTAACAAGTCCAAGTGCCAGGACCTGCATTTTGGCCACAATAACCCCCTGCAGCACTATAGGCTGGGGACAGGTGTGGCTGGACAGTGCCCAGGCAGAAAGGGACCTGGGGGCGCTGGTCAACAATCAACATGAGCCAGGTGTGCCCTGCTGGCCAAGAAGGCCAAGGGCTCCTGGCCTGTGTCAGGAATAGTGTGGCCAGCAGGAGCAGGGAGGTCATTCTTCCCCTGTAGTCGGCACTGGTGAGGCCACCTCGAGTGCTGTGCCCAGTTCTGGCCCCTCAGTTTGGGAAGGACATTGAGATGCTGGAGCGCGTCCAGAGGAGGCAACGAGGCTGGTGAGGGGCTTGGAACACAAACCCTGTGAGGAACAACTGAGGGAGCTGGGGGTGTTTAGCATGGAGAAAAGAAGACTCAGGGGTGACCTTATCACTCTATAACTCCCTGAAAGGTGGCTGTACTCAGGTGGGGTTGGTCTCTTTCTCCAGGCAGCAACTGACAGAACCAGAGGACACAGTCTCAAACTGCACTGAGGGAAATATAGGCTTACCACACTGGATAGTCGGAAAAAGTTTTTTATAGAAAGACTAATAAAGTTCTGGAATGGTCTACCAGGGGAGGTGATGGAGTCACCATCCCTGGATGTGTTTAAGAAAAGACTGGATGTGGCACTCAGTGCCAGGGTTTAGTTGAGGTGTTGGGGCATGGATTGGACTTGATGATCTTGAAGGTCTCTTCCAACCTAGTGACTCTGTGATTCTGTAGGTGATATACAGAACTCCTGCCCTTCATCTTCAGGCCTGGCTCAGAATTTGGGCACGGCAGGTTAGGATGAGTCCCACATACCCTACACGGTCTGACTGGTCCTGGCAGGGAACACTGCTTCAGCTAATGGCCTCTGAGCTTTACAAAAACTGCACACAGGGGTTAGTGAGTTCATGCTACCTACATTTTGCAGTTTTTCCATGTCAAAAGCTGAACAGTGGTACATCATTTTACCCCAGTTTTTCAGTCTGAACAGACTGCTATCAACCCTCCTTTGTGCCTTGTGTGATTGTATTCAGCAGTATGTTCTTTCCTCTGTCTGCAGTTAAGGATTTGTGGCAGCTGCTGGAGAGGTAGTGCTTCAGCATGAGCATTTTTTTGCAACCTGTCCAGCAAGGCACCCTTAGTCTGTCAGAAAATGTGTGTTTGTGTTCAGAAAAGTGCATCCACCATTTCTGGCTCTTTTCGACATGAGAAGCTCTGCTAAAACATTTCAGGAGGATCTTCTCATCTGCTGTGTCAGTGGAACTGCTTCTCTTTCTGTCAGGGTTCTGGCAATGACACAATAAATATCCAGGCCCAGATGGGACAGAAAGCTGTGGATGGGAGATGTCTGTGAAATCAGCAGGACCATCTCTTTGGGCACAGCTCATGTCAGTGCCGTGTCTGGAGGAGTTGCTGCTCCTTGTCAGGAGGACATGGTCCAGTATTTCCTCTGAAGGCAAACAGAATGATGTCCTGCATAAAAAGAATTGCTCTGATATTAAGTCGGACCACTAAGTCATTTCAAGAGTTCTTATGTTTTTCTCTTGTGGAAGGAAACACCCGCAGAAATCAAATGAAAAAAGAATTAACTTACAGGACATAGTGTGCAGGGCTCTGAGATGTTTCTGTCACTGCTCCATATGATACTACCATGTAAGATCTGGTTAGAGATACATCCAGTTCATTAAAAACCCCTTCAGCTTCTTAATCATACAAATAACAATTCTCTCTGCTGCATGTGGAAGGCAAATTAAATTTTCACTGTCCACGTCTCTGAGATCCAAGTCCTCCACAACTTGTAATGCACATTTCTTTTCTTAATTATGTAGTGGTTTTTGAAAATGAGCCAAATCACTTTTTGCAATCTAGGGCACCTGGAAGCCTTCCTACTGGAGTTTCTGCTCCGTAGAGTTTGCCAGAGTGCCTTAAAAAGTCCTGCTAGTGACCCAGATGACTTCTGACCTGTAACATGATGAGCACCTCCTGCCATTTGCCCTACTTAGCAATGGAAGGGAAGACAAGGCACTTTCCTCAATGATGGGAGGGAAGTAAAGGCACTTTCCTCAGCTGTGGTAAAATTACACTGATGAGAACTTGAGGATAAGTGAGATAGAAGTTCAAGACAGACACTCATCATCAGCATCTCAACTGCTGTTTAGGTTAAGATACTTCTTCAAATTCAGAGACAGAGGATATTAATATAAAAGAGCATTTATTATGTGACATGTCTTATAAAAATAAGAATTGTATAATAACAGTAAATTATAAGCAGCAGCCTCTTCTAAAATTACCCATCTCATTTTACAGAAGTACTAACTTGCTTTACATGTTCCCCCTTTAAGTAACTGGGGGAAAAAACACCCATTAAAGCAGTTCATTGTAAGGGATATAATAGGATGCATACTAGGGAAAGCAAATAATATAAACTGTGCACAAAAAGGGAGGGGTGTCATTTTACATCCTTCTGAATTTCTATAAACACACGGAGTCCCTCCCCTACACATTTGGGAAAAGTGATGTATGGAATTGATATTATTAACTGGTCTTTAAGAAATGGACCCAGGTAACAAGGATGCAGACTCGTGCTTGTCTGCTAGACTTGACAGTTTGTGTGTAGCAGTGATTCAACTGACACCACCAAGTAATCTCAAAAACCAGGCTGTCACATCATGTAGAGAGAAGTTTCTTTCTTTAAAGCTCTGTATAGATGGAGCATTTGTAATATTTGCCCTATTCAGCATTTTGCAGTATTTGGCCTGTGTTCACAGAAATAAAAAACCTTTTTTATTTCAGTGTATCATATTTTGTTAACACTATGCATAAAGTATGTCGAATATTGACCCTAAAATACCATGGTTCAATATATGCTGCGCTAGAATACATCTTGTTACAGAAATATCCGATTAGACACGTTTTGTTTGGAATTTGTATATCATTTATCTTTTTTTAATTTTTTTTCTTGTTTAAGCAATAAAAGGAGAAAATTGCATCTTAGCACACTGGTATAGCAACATTTTATCTTAGAAATGGCCTGGCCTTATTCCAACAACTAGCTTTTACAGGGAGATATTATGATTTTAAATTCAGGACTCCAGGTGAAAGTGAAAAGAGTGATTTAGTTAAAATTAGATTGTTAATTTAAAATGGCAGCTAGGAATCTAAGGCTTGTTTAAGTTATGCTTCTCTCCCACCATTCAGCTGCTTTTAAGCAAAAATAGACTTTGCTGTGAGCAGGGAAGGAGTTCTTTTATAATATTGATCCTGCAGTAACAATTGATACATCCCAGACCATTATGTTGTACAGACATATTCAAAACCCAGCAGCTTGATAATACTGAACAAGTCTTGCTATTTATTTAAAGCAAGGCTGTTCTCTGAGGTTGCTGTTAGAAGCAGACCATGCTGTGCTCATGTGCAGCAGTGAGGATGGCTGCCTGATTTCACTGAGCTGATGATGCTATTAATGTATCCCATTTTGACTTTTCTTATTATAGATGAGCATGAATTTAATGAATTTCAAACTGCCCGGTTCAGAAAAGACCTCAGGTCATTTGTTTAACTGCATGAATTCTCCTCCCAGGGGAAAAATGGGATCCAGCAATGAATCCTGTGCCTGCCCACTGTGAGAAGTCACACTCAGCCGTCAGCTCTCCCTGCTCAATTCTTTTGCACAAAGTGTTTCCTTCCAAACAAGAAAGGAAAGAAGTGGTGTCCAAGAAGAACTAGTGGATTTTCATTCTAATTCAGTCTCTGTCTCCTGGTCCTGAGCAGTACTAGGAGACACAATTACACCATCCTGCACCAAGTAGCCATGGTTAGTACCCCAGCCTGTACCTTGATTTTTGGTAGTACATTCTGTTGTGGAACAATTCTAGGCATTAGGGAGTATTAAGATAGTTCAGGTTCAGGTATTTATTTAGATGTCTATTGGTCCCAACAGTCTATATCTAACTTATATTCCAGATCCTGTGGCTTCCCTGCTGGCCAAACCATGTAAAAGTTTATGAGTCTGTGCAACCTTTGCTTCAGCATAGCTGGATCTCTTTGAGCAAAATATATTTACGATTTGAGGTAAAAAAGCATCCACCTTGTATCCAGAACAGCAACACTGATTTTGTAAGTATGTAGTCTTAGAAAACTTTCTCCTTCTTTCTTCTCTTCAGAGAGCCATACTCCACCAGCAGTATCCATCTCTGGTTTACTGTTGGAGCTCAGTTCAATAAGATTTTGACTGCACATTAGCAACAGTGGAACTGTTAGGACAGACACTTCCTTAAAAATTGATGTGAGCTCCAGGTATGAGACTTGCACTCATTCCATACAAAGACAGATTTTGCTCTCTGTGTGTGTGTCTGCTTGTTAGAGTTTATAAAGTGGGGTTTGTGTGTGGACAAACTTGGTGAAAAGCTATGTGAGCCGTACTCGGGAGAATTCATCCAATTTTATTGCATAATAGCCCTTTGGAATCCATGATCATACAAAGGTACATAACATTATGGCCTTCAAGTTTTAATTTAACAAGAAAAAGTGAAGCTGGGAATGTTCTTTTCATCACATAAAAAGCAAATGTAAGTAAATACTCTCAGCAAAAATAAATGGTTTTCCCTTCAGAATTTGTTGGGGATTTTTTAAGGTACACTCTAAGCCTAGTCTTACTGACACTTAGATACAGTTTCATAAAAGTAGAAGTAGAGACTTTTCATTTCTCAGTTTATGCAGAAAAGATCCTTTTCAGATGTATAACTTTACTTTTAACATCTCTAATAGCAGACAGATGAGTAGTTTATTCATGTGAATACAGAGCATTAAATCCTGCAAATGTATTTATCCAAATATGTAATTACCTTATTTTCCTTTTTTTTTGTCAAATTTCATGGATGCAGATATGGTGAGATTAATATAAAGTGTTATGTAGCAAGAAATATGGAGCTGGATGTGGAATGTCTTCTTAAGGAATCTTCTCCTTGAAGGAGTATATAGTCAGTAATAAATCAACATGCTGCAGGGCTACTTGAAGCAGCTGCATTTCCATCCCAGAATATAGAACTTTTTTATTTAAATGAAATAGCTGATTTAAAGGAAGAATATAAAACTTGAAATGACAGTTAAGTCATCCCATGCCCATGGGAAATTTAGATGTACCTGGACACATTAAGAGTTCCAGCACTGATTTTTTAGCCCCTCAAAGCCATTGCAATTTAAGATATACAGTCTTGGAAGTTGCAAATGAAGTGTTACTTCCCACCAGCATACCTGTCTTGAGAGATGGTAAAAGTCTGTCCACACTGTTGTCAATAACAAATTTCATGTCAGCTCTGATATTGACAATGTTCCCTTGTGGCTACTTTCATAAGAGCCTTAAACCTCAACAATTTAACTGTTTCCATAAAGACCATAGCAAAAATGCCCAGGAATGGACGTGGCAGTCCCAAAGAAGCACATGGAAGTCATAGGAGCAGAATAAGTTTAAGTGCCTGTGTGTTACCTTCCATTCACAGGATCAGCCTCCAGGTTCAGAGATACAACTTAGGAAATGTGATATCAACATGTACCTTCCTCTGAAGACTGTCATCCATGTTGTACCAGTTAATAGAAGAGGCTGAGTGTTACCTACTGTGGCTTATTTTTCACCTGCCTTTATCAATGGTAAATGGGATTTCAAATACCAGCCCTAGGTAGCTCGTAGGTGATCTCTGAAGCAGGAAGAAAAATCTTAAACAATAGGAACACATAAAGCTTCTTCCAAAATAGGTCTCATGCTTGTCTCAAAAATAGAGATTATAGAGATTATAAAAGTTTTGGTGGCTTTTTGTTGTGTCCTGGTGCTGCCAACCTTCAGGAAATTTATGGGTGTTTCATAAAGGCAAGTGACTTCACTAGAGAAGCTCATATTTGCATAAAAGTATTCATCCCATTCATAAAAGATGCTGAGAGTTTTTCAGGATTTATATCTGCCATAAACTGATGTTAGGTCAAAAGAGATTCTGATTGGTGCAGTGAACTTATAATTTCTCCCTGGCTTTCCATGGTTAATAAATCATTGCAGCCAATTCAGCAGGCATTGATTTGGTCAACAGGACATATGCACCCAATCAAGAAAGGAGACCCATGAGCAGAATGAAAACCCACCAGCCACTGCCTAGAGCCTTTCTGGATGGCCATGGCAGTAGAGGCAGGCAGAGCCAGCCTCTGCATCCCTTCTTGTTGAGATGTATGGCTGCCTCTTGCAACAAGCATTCAAACACCACTTCAGGGTAAAGCTGGGAGTGGCATTCAGGATAGAATCCCTTCAGAGGTCAGGCTCAAGAGTTATGGATCGATTCTTGTTATTGTACACTCTCCACTCATCTCCCAAGTCTCCCATCTCTTGCTTGGCCTAAAAGATTGAAGGTGACGATGAAGTAGGAAACTGCAGAAATGTGAGAGTTTTGAAAAGAAAATAAAAATCTGACACTGAGTTCTCCCATCATGCACCTGTTTCAGTCTGTGCTACTTTTAACTTTCTATATTGACTGAAAACTGACAGAAGCAAAGGGCATGGTTATTTCCATAGGTGTTATAGTCCTTTTTCACAGCCAGCAGAGATTATAAAAACACCTAACACACACACAGCACCACAAGAATTAATCCCTGGAGGAAGAAAGGGTTTTCAGAACTCTCTGTCACATCAATTTTACACTAAGGCAAACAGAAGCAGACAAGTAAGTAATTTTCAAATAAAGTTTTATTTGTTTGACCCTGATGGAGTCAGTGTATGACACAGGGGAAAAAACATCTGCCCAGACTTGCAATGTCCGATGAAGTTTAAATCAAATGATGCTAAAATTGCCTATCAGGTGCCTGGCTTGTGCTGTCTAGCTTTGGCTTTGATTGTAAGCAGAATCAGTCAAATTCTCTCTAAATTGACTCTGATTTTCTGTTTCACTGAATGTAAAACATACAGAAAATCTCCTGGTAAAAGCTCTTCTCATCAGATTTCCTCCAAGTCTTTGCAGTTCTACAGAAATGTGATTTGTAATAGAAAGACCTTCAAAGTAAAGAGTTACGGAGAAAAGTGAAGTTTCTGAGTTCCTGGGGTTCCAGCTGCTCCACTGGGGTTCTCAGATGAGATAAGAATTTATTTATGGTGTATGTCTCTGCTGAAAACCTGCCGAAATATAATCTTCCTATGTGAAGATCTCTCTTAAATTAGTGGCTAGAAATCAGAGAGCCAAGGCAAAATACTTCTGCACATCTTACGGCCTTGTGCAGTTCTCTATTAGCTGTCTGCTAAAACCTCTGCCTCAGACCCACAATGCTTTTTCTGGGCACCTTCTGCTGCTGCTTGAACCAGCTTTAATTTTGGAGCCTCTACCCATGGACGTATCCAAAACCCAACTGGTCACGGTCCTGGGCAGCTTTCTGTGCCTGACCCTGCTTGAGCAGGGAAGCTGGTCTGTATGCCAGAGTTTCCTATCATCCCATCTATAGTGAATCCTGCCACTACAAAGCTGATTTTTCACGCCAGGACCAAAAAGCAAGACACTCAGTTTTAATGTCAGGGTGGAAGAGGAAATAGTCAAAGCAGTTGGTTTGTTTTGAGTGTTACAAGAAATTAATTTTTATATGAATGCAAGGTGCATCACCGTACTGCTGCTCTCCACAGCAACTATGTGTTCATTGCAGCCATTTTTTAGAACATAATCTCATTTAGTGCACGCCACACCTCTGTGTTTAAGCAGCCATCTGAAAAGCCTAAATTGTGTGAGAACACTTCATTATCAAATTATACTTTATGTGAAACCAGCTACATTATGGGCTGTTTAGTCCTCAAATTATTCAGCTCAGAATGTGCTTTGCAGTCATGAAAGGCTGTCTTAATTTTTAAGGATTCCCTCAGCATACCTATTGTGGTTTACAAGCCTGCTTGATGTATGGGTTTTTCTCCATAGCAAGCTAAATGTCTGGCATACCCAACTTTAGCAAGGTTTATCCCGCTAGAGACATGAAATGGATTTAGAACACAAGACACACTGGCAGTATTCTCATAGGCTGTAATCTAGGTGTTGGCAGGAGTGAGGAACATCCTCTTCCATCACATCCAAATGCCAGTTCTGGCCCCAGTATGTTCAGTGTTCAGCCACACTGGGGGAACCTTCTTGCAAATAGGTACAGTCAGGATCATGAGGCATCTTTAGTTTTGTTAGCTGTCACTCAATACCCTCCTGATTTTGGTTTAAATCTTTCATATGTAATTCAGTAATTAGCAGAGAGAAAGAATAAGGACAATTAGAGTACTCTGGATCACAACACAGTATTAATTTCAGGCAGAACTCATGTGGGACTTGTGTTCAAAGCTTAGGAGCTCAACTTAGGCACTCAGAGCATTGTGAAGAGCTGGGAAACACACATAATGTTATTATTGTTCCTATATAGATAAGGAGCAGGTTGTTCCTTTCATAGTACTGGAAAAACAAGGAGTACCTTGGAGAAACAAGGTATGGCTTGTTACTCAGATCAGCAGTTTCAAGGATTATATGTCATTAAGTAGAAAAATATTTTCATTATTTTGAAATGGCTGGCATTAAGTGTAAGTTTTGCTGCTATATTTGAGATCATTCAGATCAATTATAAGAATGCATTATTAACTAATAATAATGCATTCTTATTGCACACTATAACTTAATTAACTACAAACAGTTTAATCCAGTATTTCTGGAAGTTATATGCCCATTGAATGGTCATGGGAATCTTTCCACTGTGTTTCATAGGCTTTCTTATATATCTGGAAGTTCTTTATGTATATCACACATTCTATATCACAGATTAATAGAATCTGAAATTCACACCTTCAATCAGATCTGCACTCTTATGCCAGAACATAACTAATGAAAAATGGTTTAAATTAGCCACACAATCAGAATTTAATGCAATAAAGCATTTACAATAAGAATGAATAACAACAAGGCTGGAAGAGAAATGACATCCAACATTTTGATTCATTGGCAAGGAGATGAGGTAAAATAAACATAACAAATCATAAATCACAGGGCTGTCTTTCAAGAAGATGATCAGCATGAAGAACTATGGGAAAAAACATTCTCAACCTTTATTGATTAACCCATATAAACACCAAGGTTCCTTTAGGAACTTTACTTTTCCCTGACAAACCAATCTATTTATGGTCAAGTTCTTGACATAAAAGATGTAGCACCCAAAGGTGATTGTTAAGATCACTCCATGTAGACCAGCAGCATGCACTTTTTCTGCCCCCTGCATCACTCCTGTCCAATCAAAGAAAACTCAGCCAGCTGCAGAAACAGACTGGAAATGTGCACACAGACAGTGAGGACAAACTAACTGTCGGTTTCTCAAGTGATTTGGTTTCTTCTTGCAAATACAAAATGTCTGAGGAGAGATTGCACTGAAATTTCCACTCATAAAATGCAAAAAAAAAAAAAAAAAATCAAAACAACAAATCCACCACTGACAATCCTTGGAACAGCTGGTGGTTTCTACCAGTTATTCCCCAGTGGCCAGCAGTCGCAATTTGTGACTAGTCTTGTCTTCAGCCATCTCAGGGCAACCAAAATGCGACAGGATGACAGATAGTCCTTTCAATAGATACTGACAAACAAATTAGTGCAAAGATGCTTTTCATAGCATACCAGATGTGTTGAGTTCTATCATATGGAACAAGGAATGAAAAACTGTCTACGTCCCATCTGTGCTTTTTCAGTAATCAGTGATGCACTTGTTGTGGAGTATAAGGTACAGTAAACATTTGGACGGGGTTTTACGTGTGAAATAAATAGAAAACGCCAGGTCTTGGCCTCATCATCATTGTCTAAAGCTTTTATATTAGCAAGAATACTTTAAATGCCTGGGAGAGTGATGTTCAGGAGTTAGAGTATTGTCCTGGTGATTAATTGAAAAATTATGCAAATTCCAAGAGAAAGGTTTATGCAAATGAGAATAGACTGCAAAAATGCACTTTGCTTCCGATCGCACGCAGGGCTTACAGCCTGTCATAATAAGCAATAGGTTAAAGAATTGCCATTTGGATTTACATCATTTCCTCTCTTGGGGCTTATCTGTCCTCAGACTGTTAACCCAGATTTAATTCAAAGTGGCTGCAATTGCAGCTGCAAGAGCAGCGTTAAAATGGAAACAATGAAAAGTGAGTGCTCTTGGCGGGTGATTGAAAGGCCCAGGGCATGGCAGCACATGCATTTCTAGCTCACTGTAAATGAAACCAATATCTCTCAGGAAAAAGGCCCTTTGTGAGGGTTGTCCTTCCATTCAGAGCAAAAAGCCTCTGGCCCAGAGTAGGAGCAGGGCGGCAGGGGAAGAAGTGCAATAGCATGTGCCAAATATCTATAATGAGAGAACGTAAATAAAGGAGCAGGAGGTCTGGTCCAGCTCCTCAGTGTAGGGCTGAGCTTTACAGCTTTTAGCTCCTTTACCTCTAGACTGAAAGGCTGTGTGTTTTTCCTACAGTTTCCTACCAGAAAATAATTTCCTAACAGCTTACTACTCCGGGACCCACTTTTGACTCCCAATGCCATCGTTCCTGTGTCCTGACCAGCCCTGCTCCCCTGGGCCTTACGTGGGGATGTGAGACAATGCAGCCCCCCTGGCCCACATCCCATCACAGATGTGGGCCTGGCTTCGGGATCCCCTCTCAGCACTGATGGTTGCATTGCAGCAACCCCTCCTCCTGCCCCTCCTCTGCCCATGCCCAGGCATCCCAGGAGGCAGCTGTGCTTAGGAGACACGCAGCCAAGTCGTGTGGCTCTTTGTCATCCTCTTTGCCTAAGCCCAGGACCCCAGAGGACCTCTTCTCTCTCTGGTTATGTTGCCTGAGGCTGCTGATGCATACTCACCCTTCTCTCTGCAGCCATGCTCAGCCCTGCAGACATCCAAGCTCTCACCTCTCTCCTACCATGAGGCTCAATCTCCCCCTCTTGTCACTGCCCTCCCTTCCTCCTTTTGCTCTGTTGCACAAGCCTCTTATTATTGCATGAGAAATATTCTCTGAAAAAATCCATTTTGCTTTCTCCTTCCTTTTTGGTTGGTTAGACAATTATTAATCTACCTCCTTTTCATAAAATAGCCACAGCCATAATAATAAAGTCAAAATATGATTTCCCCATAATATAGTATAATCTCTCCCTTTTCTTTATTCCTTGCAGATGGTACACCTCTTAGCATAAACAGCATGTTAGCATACTGATTCCAGATGCATAAACTACGTACAAATCTTCACATTTTCTCTCTCCCCCGAACGAGTGTGTGTATATATATTATCCTTGCCATTTAATTTTCCCAGCTTTTCATTTTGATTTCTCTTTTAGGACAACTCAGACTTGTCATAATCCATCTGGGATTTTATTCTTCATCATACAAAAATGTTGCTTGAAGGCCAGTTTTTACTTGGCATTAAGAGACTGAAGATCAGCCTAAATCAGAATCAGAGTATTATAAACCTCTTATAACAAAATCCCTTCAGTAGTAAATGTGTTGTCTCAATAATAAGATAAATATACCAGGCCACTTGTTACCAGACTAGCACAGGAACTAATTACATTATTTCCTGTGACTGCATTTGAGGGACTAATTCACCAGCAAAGAAGAGGCTCCAGAATCTGTCTATCTTTTTCTGAGGTTGTTGTAAATAACTTTAGTTCTAAAAAAGGGTTACTAGAAAGGCTCTCTTAAAATGAAAAGGCATTAAAACAAAGGAATCTAGGAGTGTGCTGTGAGGACTAAAGGATAAACTGGATGTATTTTGCATTGGTAGGTGAGGGGGTATAAAATTCTCATTTGATCATTTACAAAAAGCTTTTGACTTGATTGTGAAATGTTTTCTCTTGTGCTTAAATTTCATGCCACAGATTATTAAAAATTGACTTTGCTGTATTTATTTTACTTATCTATCCCAACCAGGCTGTGCTTAGCCATAGATTTTGTGAATTATTAAATTTTAAAAGCAATTTGTGTTGGATTTTACACTCCAGTTCTGTCTGGAGGGATGTACACCTCCAGTTCTCTCCCTGAAGCTGAAGTGCTTTGATTCATCTTTAATCTGAACAGTCTTAAAAGTGCCTGTTCCAAGTTGTAAGACATGATGATAGTCTCCAGTGTAATGCTTAACTAACTGCTTGTTAGTTTTAACATTTAGCATACCCTGAAAAATAACTAGTTTCCATAGGTTATCTGAGCCATAACAATGCTCAGCATAATTCATTCAGTCAGATAATAAGAACTATTTTCAGACATAATGAGAAGCTAATAAAGGTCACGGTGCCCACAAACACAAATATATCACCATTAATTTAACAGGACCAATGCTGAACGGATGCATTTCAAGTACAAATCTCTTTAGCTGAAACTGCTTGATGCTAGAAGAAGGAAGGCAACTGAATAAATCCTCAGTATTTAAATTAAAGCTAGGCCCAAGTGGCAAGACTTAAATTTAAGTGAGGAATCAGACTGGTAGACTAGATTTAGAATAAGAAGCCTGAAGTATGCAGGTGCAAGGTCTAAAGTTTAAAATAAGGTCTGCATTTTCCTAAAGTTTGAAGTTGAGATCCATTTCTCATGTTAAGGGCAGAGATGAGGCGTTTGCATGTAAGTTTGCGTGCTTCCCTTTTAATTTATGTAAATCGATTTCCAGAAAAATATCAACAATTTTTCAGGATGTTGTCAGACACCTCCTGTAAACTGAGCCCCTATATGAGGTGGGAAATCTGAAATGCTAGTGTTGAGATTGAGAACTGTTTTTAAAATTTTGTTCTATCACTGCCTAGAGGACAACAGCAGCAAATCTCTTCAGTGCTGTGTTCATTGAATGCAAACACAAATTTGGGATTTACTTGGGTTTTGTTAGCATGTTGATATCAGTGCCTTTGTGATGAATTTTGTTGCCAAGTGAGATGCATTGAGGTGTTTCCTAAGTCATACAGGTGAAGCAGCAGAAACAAGAGACAGCTAATATGTAACAAATAGACAGCATAAAATAATTGCTAAATGGATCAGAAGCAAAAAGACTAGAATATATTTCATGTAGAAACCTCTTTTCTAGCTAGGTCCACAAAAACAAACTAGAATGCTAAAGCCTGGAGGTGCTCCATACTATAATGAATGCCAGATTTCAAGGTGAAATTGTTTTAATTATACAGAGCATTGGCAAGATTAGTACATTCAGTGTTGGCCTCACTGGATTTTGTTTGTTTGTTTTCTGGTTGATTGCAAAATTGATGCAATTATTTACATGAGGATTTTTTATTTTAATGCTTTTTTGTGTGCCACAGAGCAAACTGTAAATCCCCATCGTCCTCCTGAGCAGCCTGTCAGAACAGGACAACGGCAAGGAACAGGGAAGAATGGAAGGAATCCTTCCTTTTCCTGGCTCTAAATTGTTTTGGGAAAATCTATGACTTGTTTTGTTGTTTCAATAATAATGTACAGCAGACCTGCAAAAAGAAAATCATCCTTGTGAGCCAGGAAATCTTATTCTTCTGATGGGCTTATAGGCAATATCTGGGGTAGCTGTGCATCTTAAATCATAATGGGATTTCTTTCTAAACATATATTCTGTGCTACTCCTTATAAAGGCACTATTCATCTAGATTTACCTCTTTCCAGATCTCTGTTCTTGATTTTTACATGCCTCACCATAATGGTTTTAAAAACCTGTGAGTCTTCTAAGCCTTTTATGAAGATTTTCTCTTGGACATAGGAACCCTGTTTCAATCATGATTCTCTTCGCTGGATGCCAAGAACTCTGAGGTGTAGGTGGCTCCTGTATGTGTTTAGGTGCTTGGAGGCTCTGACTGACAAACTCAGTGCCTGTGTTTGGAAAATCACAAAGGTTCCTGTAAATGTATGTCTGTATGTATGCAAACTTGATGTATATGTACATTCTCTCATAGACAGCAGCCATAACAGAGATGCAGGGCTGTCCTCAAGTGTTGGGAATCATTGTTGTCATGTGCTAGAACCTTTTTGGATGACATTGACTCTGTTTTGAAGGTGGGAGGCAGTTTATGGATGAGATTTGCCAAACTATAGAGGATTGCATGCATATCCATTCAAACTGCAGATATGCACAACATGGCTTTGAAAATTTCAGAGTGTCTTTTTGCCAGCTTTTTCTGAGTCACACCTTGAAACCGGTTTACAGTATCTTTCCATTGACAACAGTGCACATTGAAAGGACAAATCTACACAAAGAGCTATAGATAGAAGCATTGAAATTAGAATGATACAGAAAAGCCTCTGTCAGCAGAGTACTCAAAATAACAGCAATGAATGACCTTCCTCTATAAAAATACATGCTACTTATTTTAGGTCAGATATCTTTATTTTAGTTTAGTTTTGTCACATGTAATGGTGTTCCCACAAGGAGTCATGACAAGGTGTTTTGGGTTATGTCCAGTCTGAGTCAAATTTTGACATTTGCAAGAGGGTGGAAGCCTTTGCATGTGACCCCAGCCTGGCCATTAAAAAATGCAAAGTACTCTGATCCATAACATATGTTTCTAACCAGGTTGTCAGAAATAAACATGGCCCCAGGAGGTGCCTGGGACTTCAGTGAGCTGATGAGGCTGTCACAAGTGATGCACGTTTGGGAACTCTGTTCTGTTGCACTCTGAAGGCTTTGGCACCTTTGCCCACAGATGTGCCATTAGCAGTCAGATTTCCTCTGCAGTTCATTCCTTAAATCCATGCTAACAAACCATAAAAACAAAACACTTGTTCCATAGGAGTGTCTGAAAAAAAGGCAGTGTCACCTCTGTACTAATGCACGAGGCTTTTATCAGCCTGGCACTGGGAGTTGTTTCAAATCAAAACAGTCAGAGTGGGGTTCATCTCATCTAACCTCAGCCATTACTGTGCTAAGCATCAAGCTGACCAGATGAAAGGCTCTGGGGCAGTCAAGAGATTGTGATTTAGTCTTGTGAGGCTCTCTGGTTTCATTCTCTAGGAAAGTATGTCCACTGCTGTTCATCAGGGACAACAGTCACATCTCATTTTGCAGAGTAAAAAATGGGATATTGCTATAACTTACCCAATGGATTCAAAATGTGGGTGTAGTTGTGCAGTCCAGACCTCCAGGTCTCTTCAGCAGCAGCCTGGTAAGTGCTTTGCCAAGCAAAGATGTATCCATGTTAGAAGTTTTATTTGGCTTATATTCAATTAAGAATTCTGCAAGCAAGCATTTGCATTTTTTATTAGCTTATGAAGAGATTTGGAAGTAAGTTTTACATTTTAAATATGTCTGAGTTAAAAAGAATCATGAAAATGTTCCTTTTCCAACTCATTTTGTGTGTGTGCTAATCACTTCCATCACTATTTTCATTTCTGTCAGGACACTAAGCATATCTGTTGAGACAAGAGACAGTGGCACTTGTTATGTGACTGAAAAATAGCTTTTGCTAACCTTATTGAGTGACTGGAGACAGATTACAGCAGAGATTTGCAAAAGGAGTTCAGGGCACTTCAGGGATCAGTCATCTGAAAAACCAGTGGAAAACTGCAGTTTGCCTTAGGAGGCTGGTTACACAGCATGAGTAGCGAACAGTCAAAAATAGTTTGCATAGGCTAAAATATGTTTGCAAAGTGTACTTGAGCAAATTCTCCTGACAAGTATATTTGGAAAAATCAAAGTCTGATACAAACAGAAAAACTACTGAACAAATTAGATACAAATCGCTCTCTCAGCAGTAGACATAAGCTGGACAGATCTTGAGTTCTACACATATCAATGACACAGATCTCAATCTACTGCCTAAACCACCTGACAGTGTCAGGACCATATGGAGCATGACTTTCTGATCTTATTGTCCCTTTATGGAGGGAAGATATGGATTTGTTTTCCTCCATTTCTTTTTGAATTTAAGAAGTTCATTTCTTGCTAGTAAGTCATTTTTAGAAGTGGCAGAGGTCACATTGCACTCTGAAATTTGGTCACTCAGGGCCAAGGAAATGAATGATTGTGTTGTTTGTATTTAAATCACCTGTGTTAGATAATTACCTTTGTCCTGATAACCATCTATAAGGTCTGGAAGCAGAATAGTGGAAATCGACCTTTTCCCATAAAACTCTTCACTGGAGATTTACTGTATGGCTACTCCTGGAGACAAATTTGTTGCCTTTTCTTTCTCCCTCTCTCTAGCGTTGTAACTTCTGTTAACAAATATGAAGCAAATCTATTTGTTGAAGCTCAGCTAAGGCCAAAGTGCTTCAATTTTCTTAGCACAAATGCTCCTGGACATTCTGAATAGTCTTGGACAAACAAATGCCTTGGAAAATTAATATATATGGTTGTAATATCTTGGTCTTTAGCCATGGCACTACAGATGTGACCCCCTAATATATCCCGCTGTCCCGGATTCCACATTTGAACAATACTACAAAACTAAACACATCAGAGCACAGCCTATTTCTAATAGTGAAGACTACTAGAGGTTAGAAATACTGTTTTGCTGCACTGGCTTAGCATTTACGTACAGCAGCACAACAAAGAACCACTCACCTGCAGGACACGAGGCCACAGACTGGCCCGTCAGAGCTTCTCAGATGAGCCCCATGACAGCATGAGCCCTTCCCTGTTCTGGCACTTGCTGCCAGCAGAATTGTGCCAACTCCTTGGGGGCCCATTCCCTGCCCCCCATCAGCCAAGGGCTGTGCTCAGGACAGCGATCCAGTGCCAATGGAGGTGGCTGTGTTCCTGTGCCTCCAGCTCTGCTGCAGGGTGCTCACAGGGGAAGCCACATGGTGGCAGTTCCCAGAGCCTCTGCTGTGGATCAGAACCTGGCATATTTTAATCAAAAGGCTTGGAAGCCAAGCAAGGCTTCGTTGAGCATGGTCCTTAAGTGTGTGTTTGATGCAAGGATTTGGGGTGGATTTAGTGCCTCCCAGTGGCAGTAGGGAAGAGCAGGATTACTGGTAAATATCTGGTATTGTTTCTTCCTATATTGAAAACCCGCTAGTCACATTTAAAAGTTAATATATGTGTGTAGAACTACATTAAAATATCCATAGAAGTGGAACTGCATGTGCAGGTAGCCAGACTGTGCTAAGAGTATGCTGGCTGTGTGCTCCCTGAGGGCACACAGGGATGTGCTTCCTGAGGGCACACAGGGATGGGCTCCCCCAGCCTGCCCACAGCCCTTCCAGGGCCATTAGTACAGGCAAAGTCCTGCTCTGGATAAATGCAGTGACTGTGTCACCTGGGTACAAGGGTCTACGCCCACTGTTACCCACAGCTACCCCATTTTAAAAGACTGGTTTTTGGTCCCATTTCCCACCAGTTTGAAAGATGGGGCTTGGACATCAGTCCTCTGGAAAAATTCCCAAACTGAAAGGGTGCCTCCCAGTAACCACAAGCAAGTTCCCCATGCCCTGAAGGAGGGTAGATTTTGGATATACTCTAATCTTCAGTGTTTATTACTGAATGCTTTGATAAAAGAAGGCTGTCACCTGTATGTCCCTTTTTGAGGCATCTGATGCTAGATGGTCTCCAAACCGAAGTAATTCTTTTAGGCTCTGATACAGGGTTACAGGATCCACTTTGGAGGCCACAACTGTGTGCCTCCATCTATATTTCTATGCCATCCAGCTGTAGGTAGGACCCTCAGCCACCTTCTGACACCATGTTTTGTCTACACCCTGGTGCCATTTTCCCTTCTTCTATCACCTTGTGTCTGAGTTTTCACAGGAAGAAAACCCAGAATAGAGCCAAGGAGGACATTTCACAGATGTGAGAGAGCTGTGGATGACCATACATATGACATTGGTTTTGTCTGACCAAATGTTTACTTCTGTATCTGAGCCAGGCACACATCCTTTTGCAATGGAGTTTAAGGCATGAGTAATTTTATCCTAAAATTCAACTGATGATTATTAAAGTTTGCCACTAGTGGCAAAACAAACAGTATACAGCACCAAGAGAGTAAGGTTTTGCTGACAGTGAGTACAACCACATCTGCAGCACTTTCAGTCCTGCAAAGAGGTAGCTTTTATTTTCTGGTGTTTTAGGAGAGGACTGTGATCATGTTGCCCTGTCAGCACACCCCTGGTTTGCCTGGAGTTCATTAGCTATGGCAGATACTGCAATCTTTTGAATCAGTGAAGTTCAAATAACTCCTGCTTTTCCAGAAAAGAGGATTTTCTTTGTTGTTGTGGAAGGAGGAAAGATGGCTCACATGAAGGAATAAAAGAGACTGAATTCACATGACTAATGGAGTTAGATACATTTGAAAAGTGTGATCTGTACATTTTCCAGTAAAGGGCCCTTCTCCTCACTGGGATTTCCTGTGCCAGAGGGAAGAAGTTACAGATTGCTTTGCATTTTAAAATGAAAGAACAGAATATGGGAGCTGTTTTATAATCTCTTGCTGAGATCAAAGGAGAAGGGAGGTAAATGCATATGTACTCCTTTCTCTGGTGCTGCACCAGCTATTTAGTAGAACTAATGGAGCCTCCAGCATAGAAGAGACAGAGATTAGCTTCTTCATCTCTACTAACTGTAAAGAGTCCAAAAGGATTAATATTATTGAGTGAATTTCAGCTAGAAAGTAGGAAGGAGATTCTCTCTCCCCACTTCATCTTTTAATCTTTGTTTCCAGAAATAACTCTGAACCAGGTTTTCAGCCTCCCACCCTTTCCTTTTGGGTTTTTTCCTTATTATTTCTTAGTGGAAACAGACTTGGAAATATCTAACAGCCCTAAGAAGATTAGGCATCGTTGAATTTTTGACAAGTTTGAGAAAGAACTGAAAAGGACTAATGAGACTGAACAGTCATGACAAGTTTATGGGATCAGAACCTTAACTGGTTTGAATCAGTGTTATTCCACTGACCTCCATGACTCCATGTAAGCTCATGGAGTTCAATAAAGCCACAGACACTCACTCCAGCTGAAGATCTGACCCCTGAAATGCTGGAGTCTCAGCCAAAGCAAACTGAACTTTTGTCATGAATTGGTCTTCAAGGGAAAATAATTGCTAATTCAATGACTCCCACTGTTTTATTGCAGCTGTTGGTCATCCTGCACTGCAGAAAATCTTTACTTTTAACTGGTGAATCAAGAGTTTCCCCAGCAGCTTCAGTACATGGAAGATCAGAGGTGCAGAAGTGTGTACACAGTCCTTCAAATATTATGTATTAGAAGACAAGCCCTACAGTCAGTTTGTGAAGCAAAAGTGAAATACTCAAGAGAAACCTTCCCAGCTAGATATTTTGCCTTGCTGTCCTATTTGCTTTACCAGTAAATGGTGAAAAACCATCTAAAATCCTGGTTTAGATGGCACTTTTGGACACATAGGAGATTCTCATAGTAAGGGTTAATTTGTGTTAATTTGTGTGGGAAGAGCCTGAAAGAGCTCGGTGGGACCTGTTTTCAGTACACCAAAGCAGTAACCCTGGCATCTGTATTGATGCTACAGCACTATCCAGGCAAATTTGTCCTCAGAACTGCAGAATTTGGAGCTGAAGAAAGTAAGCAACCTGCTCAGGAGGTTACAGCTTTTCTGGTCCTCTTGGCAGCCACTGAAGGGAGATGAGAAGGAAAGAAACACGATAAAAAGTAAATGGCACTTTCCTGCTAAGCTAATCAGTTCTGTTTGAGAACAGAGGGCCGTGCCAACTGCAAATCAATGCACTAAATCACTTTCATTCTTGTGCAAGTCCTGCTGCCATGGCAGCTGCTAACAAGGGAATAAAGAAAACTGTTATTGGATATTTAGTAGACTTTTTAAGTGCTTGTGTAAAATAACATATTTAATTTAATGCAAAGTTATAAATGTAATTGGAGTTTATGGACATTATAGCAGGGAAGAGAGGAAACAGATTCCTCTTCTTTCTGCACAAAGAGCTGGTTTATGTTCCCAGACTATCCTTAGCAAACTCTGTCTGCAGTGTTAAAGAGCAGCCTTCCTGTTGGATTTTAACACTTTATCATTTTGTTAAGGGGTAAACACTGAGATAATAATATGTCTGACATTTCATGTGTTTTTTAGTATGTTCAAGTTACAAAGCAGAACTAACACATACTTACCTTAGGAGAAAATCAATGCTCTTTAATGCCATAGGCTATATTGACTATTCACTGACTATTAAAGAAAGCCTACAGTGGCTGCTCCAGATGTTTATATGCACAACAAAAGCATGTGTAGATTTAACCAGAGAATCCCATTTAAGACAACAACAACCAGTTTATTTAACAATGTAATATTATATTTTCTTTTTCCTATTTTTTTCCAAATTGTTCCCAAATAATGATCTTTCTTGTCCCTAGATGTGACTGGGACTATCCCTTCCTGTGACAAGTTTCTGCAAGTTTTCAGTGGTTATTCATATAATGGTTTGGGTTGGGAAGGGTCCTTAAAGGTCACCTTGCTCCAAACTCCCTGCCGTGGGCAGGAACACATTCCTTTGCTAAATGGCTCTTGAGGAGATTGCAGTTTTCCTAGAAAGCTCTGTTTCTGCAGAACTCTCAGAATTTTGAGCATAAAATAGAGGATGCACATCCCTGAATTCATGGTTTGAATCACTGTTGCCCATATAGAGCAGCCCAACTTTTCATCATTTAAATCATCAATTGTAGCTGTGCAGTGAAATGCTTAATATAAAATACCCACGGGCAAGCAGTAGACTGCCTTCTCTTTAATTACATCAATCCTTAATCACCCCAAAGCAATGCCATCCTTGGAAGTACTAACTCTGACAGGTAGTACTTCTGGGAATGCCATAAAAATGCCAGCAAAGCAGCAATGGCAGAGAAAATAAGCTGCCTCATCTTTGAAGAATTATTGAACTGTACTAACATTCAAGGGTACAATGTCAGCACAATGCAGAAAGAGTTAGATGCATAACCCCCATTATTATTGTTGATGGGAGTCAGGTGTCAAGTTCCCCTTGCATCACTCTGAAAATTTGGCCTTCTTTGTAAAGCTTTAGCAAACTTTTCCTTTGTCCCTGCTCTTAATTGAGAAAAAGATTTGAAGCCATTTGTCCTATGATTGAATAAAGTCTGAAAAAGTAAAAAGAAAATACTAACAAAGTATCAGTGATGAACCTGAGACATTAAGACTCTCTACAAGCAGTGATGGAAAATTTAATAAATATTGAATGGTCACGCCTTAACTGGTGAAACTGAAGGAGTTGCTTTTTAGTCAAAGCCACTGTAATACCAGCAACACCCAGGACAGCCCCTAACTCCTTCTAGCTGTCTCAGCTCCTAAGGGGTCAAATGAGAATTTAAATGCCTAAATACTTAAATAACTGGCTCAATTAGCAGACCTGACTTCTCTCAGTAGCATCTTTCCTGAGAAAGCCCTGCAAGTCTCAGCCCTCTTATATCACTCTAAACTCTAATGGAAATGCCTCATGTTACCAAGGATAAATCAGGGCAGGAATCAGGTTAAATATGCATTATTATTATGGAAGTACAAAAGGGAGAGGTCATACTTGGCTGCTTACACCAGATGAACAGAGAAGAAATTTTAAAAAGCCTTTCACCACTAATTACCAGCTGGAGCTTTCTGATGCAGGCCATTCACTTCTTAATGTTTAAGCAGGTATTCAGTTTGGGAGGGAGGGGTTTACATCTCACAGAGGAGTGCTCACAGGCAGTGTCTGCACTCAGCTGGGGCTGTTCCACATCAGTCCCATAGCCAGTTTTTGAAAGGAGATGAACAGCTCTATCTGCATCTGCATTTGTGGGCTCAACTGCAGATGAAACCTTAACTGCAAGTGAAACCTTAAAAGAACTAAAAAAGCTGTTTGTGTTGAGGTGAAGCACATTGCTATGCCCATGTTGGGTGACTCACTTTACAGTGAAACTATCATTTTACCGAGTATAAAATAGCTGTTCATCCATATTGCACCTACACAAGTATCTTTACAGTTTCTCCATGTAGTAACTCATGGTGTTTGCAGTTCTTTGAGTGCCTTAAGTGGGAGCTCTGTAAGCATAAAGGAGTTTTGATCCCCCTTTCAGTAACATACAGTTCAGTTCATTACCCAAACCTATGCATAGATCAAGGACTGAAAATACCAATAAAACATGTCAATAGAAGAGCCTTCTTGCAGGGGCTGCAATGCTCAGGGAAGCAGGATATCCCCTTCAGCACCTTGTAATCCAGCCACAGGCAGTGCTAACACCCACCAGAACACAGGTCAGGATTTCCCAGGAAGGTAGTGTAGAGATCATGTCTCCTAACTTTGGACATCTACAAGATAGTCTTTTAGCCTAAATCCACGTCCCAGGTAAAAATCAATAGGCACCTGCTGGGATGAGCTTTATTGCATTTATTTGTACGTGCCCATGCCAGTGAGACCAGCCCCTCTGGGGTTGTTCAGCCTTTCTTATCACAGATAACGTCTGAACTTGGAGACAGAGTTTGGAAAACTGAGACTTGGTGTTAACAGCTCAGCCAAACCTTAGAATTTATCTACCTGAGTGGACTGCTGGTTTCAGAAGGTGGCAAAAACCTTCAAAATCAGGTAGTGCAGCACAAAGCTTTGTATCCTCCTTGTCCTTCTGCATGGACAGTGCTGAGCCTTAGTCTGTACTCCTGCCTGCAAAGGCAGCTGCTTTGCTCCCCAGCCCTCAGCTCCACTGGCTCCAGGCGTCCTTTTAAATACCTTTACTAACTGTGGTACTCTGGGTTAGACCACTCCTGTTTCACATAATCACAATTTAGTTGACAGGTTTAAATTAGTGATAGGCAAACCTCCCTCAACCCAAATCAAGAACTTTCACACAGTTTTTTGTTCCAGTTTAGCAAAGTCTCCTTAAGTAGTGCAGATTTGTATGTAGACACAGGCTGATGAGAAACTAACCCACTCACCCTGGTACTGGCCAAACTAGTTACCCACATGACTGAAGATTTTCTCTTTGATAATACTTTTTGGCATACAATCAAGTAGTCATAGCTAATCATACTGATTTATTGTAAGCTTAATAAATCCGCTGGCTATTTTTGTGGTGTTCTTGCATCTCTATTCAGCACACATTGGGAACAGGTGGGTTTCATGCTATTATTTTCTCTGTGTTTCTCTTGTTTTCAAAAGTGATGACATCCCAAAAAAAATAGGGATAAAAAAAGAAGAGGAAATAAAAGCATGTCATAGTTTATAGAAAGCAAAATAAAAATATTTCCAAAATGAATGTTCAAATAGCATAAGAAACTTGCTAAGAAGTGGATTTTAAACTGCCATTTCCAAGCCACAGCCAGATCACTTAGAAATACATAATATAGTACACTCCAGAGGCAGACAGATTCACATAAGCTGATAATAACTCAAGAGTTTTTATCTCTATGTGTCCTCAAGCAAGGCATCAGGAGAGAGAAATACTCTAGCAACAAAATTAAATAGTTTTAGATCTAATTTTACTAGGCTGAACTAGATTTCAAATTGATTTCCAAGGAATCTAACAGAGAACAAAACACAGACACATTGCCTTTCTTATTAAAAATCCATCAACCACCTTGTGTTTTTACTTACTTTGCTCTTTACTGGAAGTAATAAGAAACTAATATTTCACAACACAACACGTTTCATTCCATAGAGGTCTTCCATGGTGAAGGAGCTTGGAGTGGGCTGGCACAGAACACTGAAGTACAGCCCCTGAGATTTGTCTGTGTAAGTGCCTATTTGAACTCATGATAAATCTGCAGCTAAACCCCACTGTCTCCATTCCAGAAATGCAGGAGAGCTGCAGGACATGCCACTGTAGAAAGAAATTATGCCCTAATGCATGATGTGATCAATTAAACATATCCCCACATACCTCAGACCATATTGAATGAATCCATACAAATCACATGCATGGGGTTTTTGCAGGTCCTTTCTGCTTCCTAAGTGATAAACCAGAAGTTGCTTTGGCCTCAGAGTAAATGAGTGCAGCCATGCGTGGAGGCACTGGTGGGATGCAGGGCTGCAGAGGGGCCAGAGCACAGGGCATGGACCTGCCACTGCCTGTTAGGTGTTGGATTGGCCCTGGTAAAACATTTCACACAACTTCCCCACAAGCTTTCCAAGGTAGCAGTTCTGCGTCAGCAGACAGCTGGGACGGGATGCACAGAGGATTAGTGCAGCTGCCAGGCCCCTGAGCTAACTGATGTTTCACATTCAGTGTTCTCTGCAGTATCATAATACCATAAACTGTTATTGCTGCCTAATATAATTGCATTTCAGAGCTCTCGTCTTGGACACAGATCCCATTTTGCTAAGCACTGAACAAGAATAGAGCAAAAAAGATACTCTCTGTTCCAAGAACTACGTAAAAAAAATCATACAGGCAGCAAGTAGATCTATTTACAGAAGACCCCTGCACTTAGCAGGCCATGTTCAACTTCCAGGCAAGGCACAGAAGCAGGTACTCAACAGCTTGCTGCCCTGTTTCAGAGGAAGATTTCATGGCTCCAGGTTCACACCTCTAACTTCTAACTCGAGGCACAACCTGCTCTGAGCAGCTGAAAACCTTCTCCGAAAATGCTGACTATCAAAATATTCCCTGGTTTTGTCTTCCCTTTAGTTATCAGACTGAAAACAATGTGCTCTGATATTTTACATCTTTGTTTCAGGTCCTTGCTGAAGGAGAGAACAAATAAAGTAATGATGAATATTTTTTTTCCTTTTAAAAAACTAAATTCCTTAATCTGAATAGTCCCTTTGTCCCTGTTTTTAAGAAAATTGTTCGAGTCAAAAATCATATTCAACCAGAAGGTTTTTCTCTCTGCATATTTCTCTGCTACCTCCAAGGAAAGCTTTCCTTAACAGTTCCCACATGGCCAGGGTGGGATACCACAGCAAATGCTCTGGATTGAAAACCAATTATAAAAAGCAGACGTTTAGTAACTGTCCACCTCAAAGGCCACTCTCAGGGGTGCCAAGCATCACAGCTACACACAGGAACAGTCACACATATTTTAACCCTTTCATATTCTGCAGTTCAAAGGCTCTTTTCCCCCCTTGGACTGCTCAGCCAGGCATGCTGTTCCATTTGCTTTGACTGATGGCTCTCCAGGGTCCATGATGTCAGCAGAGCTCCAGTTTAAGACCACACAGAGAAGGGCTGAGAGAGGAAAATACAAACCAAGCAGGAATGGGCATGTGCCAATAGCCCCTTGCAGGCTTGAACTTACCCCATGCAAGGCACCAAACTGGAGCTCCTGCAGCAGTCAAAGCTGCTGCTCTGTCTATAGAAACATCAGCCCTCTGAAAGGGTTTAGGGCAGCCACATTTCCCACTTAAACATGGCTGAAGGGGATGGACAGGGACCCTCCCAGCCCCAGTGGAACTGTGGTGGTAATTCATGGGGACAGCTTTGTCACTGTGGATATAAAAGCATCACACAGAGCCTGCCTACTTGCCTGTGAAGCAGAAAGCACTTGGGCAATGCTGCTAAGTCCTGCACATTCAGAAACTTTTGCTTCAACATGTGGTTCTCAAACTCAGCTGTAAGGGCTGATTCTGACACCATGCAAGTAAATCCCTATCTAGAAACTGGCTGCTTAAATTGAATTATGCAACATGGTGGCCATACAAGCCTTAATCTAGAAGGCTGTGAGCCTTCCCAGTAAGTGCTGTGGTTTAAAGACATTGGTATTTTCTCCACAAATCTGCCATATTTTTATTTTACATTAAGAGTCTCTTCATCCTGTCAGTCAGTGTCAGCCCAAGCCTGAGCTGACTAAGATAGGGGAAGGAAGATAAAGAATCATCTCCTGATGTGCAGGCTCTCTTTTCCCTGTATCCCCCCTCCCTTTCAAAATAAATCAAGGCTAAACACAACTGTAAAAATGTAACTACTCAAGTAACTGCAAATACTGATTTCAAGAAATAAAAAATAAGGGTTTTTTTTCAAGAGATTTTGCAGCTGAGTTTATACTATTGCATCATATTTATCCCTTCCTGAGTAATTTCATACTCTACACAAACCAAACTAATTACTTAGGGCTGGTTTATAATGTCCACATTGAGTTTTTTTTTAAAAATAATATTGAAGAAACCTCTGACAAGTAAAGTAGCTTATGGTAATCAATTTGAATATGAGAATGAAACTAATTCAGTAAAACATTGTTAACACTGATCTGGCAAACCACTGGTATCCATCTGTCTAATTCTTCTTGTGTTTGAAAGTTGCATTTTTGAAAAACAATTATTAATAGTGCTCATTAGCTGCCAAGCAAAAGAGCATGCCACAAACTTCTGCAAACACCAGCAAATACCACTCACTTTTCCAAGTTTGATCTAGAACCTGCTGCAGGATCTCATTCATGGTCAAGGCAAGTTTTTCTGCTGGAGTCTGTAGAGATTGGAGAGTATAAAGGATGGGCCCTTTCTATAGAGGAAATGCAACCCCCTGCAGATTCCAGCTGTCTCCCTACAGCCCTTCAGCACCTCCCCACCAGACAAGCTATTCCAGCACTGCACTATCCCTACTGTTAGGAAGGGTTTTTTAATGTCTAAAGTGAATTTTCCTTGGTGCAATTTAAGTCCATTACTTCTAGTTGTGTTAATGCACATGGAACACAGTTTACTCTGCTCTTCCATGCAGCAGCTTTTTATGTGCTTGCAGGCTGCTGTTATGACCCCACTCAGTCTGCTCTTCTCAAAGCTAAACAATTTGTCCAACATGTATAAGGGCTGATTTTTAAAAGTGTTGCGCTCCTGCTGTTCTTGTTGCTTTTATTCTGGTGATTGAGAGTGAAAGAACTTCCCTAGAGTTGATGATCAAGCAGTATTGTCTGGTGCCCTTCAAATACTGATAGGTATGAAGGGCATGAAGGTGTTTATAGCTGTATATGTGCATTCTTGTCTTCACAATAAAAGTGTATTTACAGGACCTTCTGCAGCCTTCTGACTGCATCCTCAGGGCAAGAGCAACTTCACAAAAAAAGCAGGTTTTAATGGAAACTTGCCTGCCTTATGTGCTGGGCTTTGCTGAATCATTTGTGCTAAAGGATTTTCTGTATTTCATGCAACACATATCTTGTCTCATGGGTTTTTTCATTTAAATTATTTTTATGGCTACTGTAAAAAACACTGTTCATGATTCTATGTTAACTGTTTACTGTTGCTGGAAAATATATCTTTGGAAGAGCGAACTGAAATCCTTTTCCATCCCAAAACAGAGGAGTGAGCTTTCCTTCCTGTAATAGGCTTCTCTTCAGAAGAAATGATGATTTTTGTGCTTATAGTCCTGAAGCAGATTTCCACTTGGAAGACTGTTTTTATAGTGAATGCACTACAAAATATGATGCTATCATCTTGTGATAGTGTTCCAGGGCAGCTAGAGATAAATTCCACTATACCTGCTCTTTGTCTCTCAATTTCCATTGTAAATAAAGCTTTCTTTGTGTCCATGTAGGCCCTTATGAAATCTCTTCTTCATGGTATCAGAGGCTTTGGGCACAACTGTAATGCCAGCAATAGTACCTTCATGTATTACCTCTCATAAACACAGGGTTATATAGTCTGCATTTCTGCAGGAAAGAGTTTTTGAATTGTCTTTTTTTTTTTCTGCTTAAACCCTTTCCTAACCTTGAAAAATAACTTCCTCAGACAAATACAGAGAACACTTACAATTATAAAGTAAAAATAGCTGCTCTAGTTTTGAGGTACCCGTCATTGCTTCTTTTTTGAAAAAAAAAAAAATAAAAAGAAAAAAAGAAAAAAAAAAGGAGCAAAGTCATGGGAGAAAAAAAGAATGAGAAAGAGGATTTTGTGGTATTTCTCTCTATGATTTTTTCAAATCCAACCTTGTCCTTTATTCTTATTCATAAGATTTCATCAAACTGCTGGAAACAAGGCTAATGATGATGGTCATTAACCTACACGGGGACCATAAAGTATGAATACACAAGTCTCCTGATCTTGACAATTAACACTGAATTTCACCATTTGTAATAAAGCTGAAGTGCCTCATGGTCTGTACAGCAACAGGCAATAATGTGCAAAAGATGGAAGTGCACAACAATACCAATAATTTTAAACCTAGCCTGACTATTTCCCTGTGAACACCTTCAATGATTATTCTGTCATTTATCTTTTCCTCCTTCACTGGGTCAATAATTCATCTGTGCAGTGTGTATACTACAGCTTTTCTCTTTTTACAGAGCTTATTCAAAACTCTGCCCTCCTCCTCCTCCCATTTAGACACACACTAAATGTTCCCTTGCTTAGCCAATGGATTGACATATTGAATTATAATCTTTATCATTGGTATTGATAGAAGTATATCCTATTATTAGGATCTGCCTGTGTTTGGTTGACACAATCCCATCCATCGCTGCTCTAAGCATGCAGCAAATTTTACATTCTGTTTCTCTGCCACACAAAGTGAAGTCGCCAGCAAGGGCTTTGGGGACAAGTGGAAAACAGTACCAACAAAAGCTTAAGATGGTTGAAGGGTCCCTTAAGACAAAATAAACATGAAATTGATGAATTTTAAATCCACATTGTAAATTTCACCTATCAATTACACAAAATTAAATCATAAAATATCCCTTTACCTAGCAATAGTATAGTATAAAACTAAATGGATTTGCGTTTTGATTGGTGGCAGGAGTAAGCATTAGCCACTGCAGCAAGAAAGCATTTCCATAGTGCTTGGTTAACTCTCTATAAGAAGTGAGAATATTTTCTCAGCAAAGAAGATTTAGGTTTGTGTGACATCAGTGTCCTGAGGGTTAATCCTGAAGGTCTGACAGCTGTCAGCAGTCAGGCACAGGTGCAGTACACACACTTTAGGATATCAGTACCCAGACACAACAGTCACTGCTGGTACTACAGCCAAGGGCTGCCCTGCTCCTATGTCTATCATTTGAAGCATTTCTCTTACCAAATGCAGCCTTTGGATTAGGTCCCAAAAGCCCACGCTCTTTTCACTTCAGAGAAACCAGTTGAGGAAGTCAGGAGTGAATACCAGCCTTTATCAGGATCACAACCCAACAGTCTCACACACAGTGAGATGTCATACAGAGACACCACATTTCTCAGTGAGCAATGCCTTAGCAAAAAAGTGTCAAAGAATTCACTTAGAAAAATCTTCTGGCTATAGCGTTCATAAATAGCTTCATTCTTTTGGTTTCTGATATCAGTGCAATCCCATAATGAAATTGCAATTGAAGGAGGCTAATTTGTGCTTTAATTATATATTAGTCTGAGCTGAAAGGTTTCTGGACGGAAGAAGGTTTTCTTCAGGCAATTTTTTATTCTGCTTATTGTATTTACTTAACAAAGAGCAGTCAGCTTTTACAGTGAATTCCCATAATAGAGTTGAGCTATAATGTTATCCAGCCAAGGGCAAACACATGCAGTCATTTTTGATGGGTTCTGATAACAGTCTTTAACAAAAACAAGGATTGTTTGCAAATGTAGAAAGAACCAGGCCAAAAAGCTAACAGATATGCTGCTGAAAAAGTTTAAAGAGCTCTTCAGCTGGAATACCTTCTAGACCAATGGTACTTTGGAAGACAGGTAGTTTGAGGAAATTCAGAGAAATATTTTCTCAATGATAAAGAAATTTCCCATGGAAATATTTTTTCTTGTTTCACTTGAAAGAATACAGTCTTGGACTGATTTTGATGCTTCTGCCACGGGATGAGAGGCCAACACTGTTCACAATGTGCAGGATTCAGAGCATTTTCACTGAGGAAATAGGTACCTCTGTCCAAAGCAAGTTCTTTTGTGCCATCCGTCACTGAGTTTTCTCTGAAGAATTCTGGTTCAGCCTCCACTGGGGAGAGGAAACAAGGGAAGTAGATGATCTCATCCATCAGATCAGTGCTCATGTCCCTTCTCCCAGGGCTGGACCCATTCCCAGCTGGACCAGTTCAAGCATCCCCTACTCTGCAGTGCTCGGGCACCACTGCTGGGAAGCACAGTCAATAAACACTACATGGGGGCAGAAACCAGGAGGAATGTGTATTTAGTGTTTGCATCTGCCAGCTGTAATAAATGCATTGAGGTTCAGTAAACTGTGCTGGCACTGTAGAGTCACAGAATGTGCTGAGCTGGAAGGGATCCACAAGGATCATTGAGTCCAACTCCCAGCCCTGCACAGCACCATCCCCAAGAGTCACATCACGTGCCTGAGAGCACTGTCCAAACACTTCTGGAACTCTGTCAGGCTGGTGCTGGGACCATTGCCCTGGGTCAGTGCCCAAATACCCTCCGAGGGAAGAACCTTTTTCTAAGATCCAACCTAAACCTTCACTGACACAACTTCAAGCCATTCCTTCAGATCCCAAAACCAGACTTACCAAGATGTTTGGACCTGAGAAAAAGTGTGAAGTCAATGTGAATGCATTGACTGATTTTATAAGCATCTTTTCTTCTGTTTTCTTCTAGAAAAACTAAGCATACTGTCAACCTTCATAGCACCCTTCAAGTACCTGAGCCCTGGCCCGACCACCATGGAGGATGAAGACAATTTAAGTAAGCAGTCTCTTTTCTCTATAGATGAACAATAAAGTTCAAAAAATAAAATCTCTACAGTGGAGGAGCAATTGTGGAAAATGAGGTGGTTTTGCAACTGTTGGCAAGTCCTCATGTGAAATCACAGAAGGGAACTGGAAGGGACCCACAAGGATCATCAAGTCCAGTTCCTGGCCCTGCACAGAACCATCAAATTGATAATTGATTAACCAGGCTTAAATAAACCAGTTATAACCTAAAAATTAACCACTCTTGGCTAATTAGTATTCTCTTGGGCCCTTACACCTCAACCAACTGTCTGAGCCCATGACTGTACAGCTGGAGGAAAGTCCTACTGAGTTTGAAGGAGCTGAGAAGTCTTCCAAACACCAAGAAGTCCGAGAGTGGCAGTTAGGAATAATAACCCTCAGTAAGCCCTTCCATTTGTCACCTAGAAGCAATTATTGTGAGTTATCCTGCCTGCTTATTGTAACACAACTTGAATCTTAAAAAAAAAAAGGGAGGGAAGTTTTCTGAGCCAAATGAGCAATGTTTTAGTATCACCTACCAGATTGGTTTCTTTTCCAGCCAGACACATGCTGCCATGTTACCCTATTAGAGCCACTTAGTGGGAGGAATTTGTTGGTTTTCCCTTGTTGTTGCTGATCTGCCTGGCTTTGGTCATGATGCATCACCAAGGGGAAGAGCTGCTGGAGGAGTGAAGAAGCACAGCGTGCTATTTTCTTCTGCTGAGCATCACATGGACATCACACTCTTCTGCTGCACAGCAAAGGCAGGCAATTACAGATCTTAGCAAAGGCAAAAAAAAGTCCTGAAAATCCTTCAGAATTGCTCCCAGGAAGGCTGTATTTTCAGGAAGACATGTGAGAAGTATACACACACACAGAGGAAACATATTATGCACACGATGAGCTTGTGCAGGCACCTCCTGCGTAATAGTTCCCAAATGTGCTACTTAGTTATTTTTAGGTAATGTAGGAAGTTTGTACAAGCCAAACACTGTAACATAATTTTCTTATTGCTACTGTAACACCAAGACAGCTTCGTGCCTGCGTGGGCTGTAAAACAGCTCACATGGACAGGGTGAGCTAAGTTTTCTGAAAGAGAAACAGCAAATGTCACTGTTTTCAGGGTCATCCTTTTCATGTCCTCCCTTCGGTCAAACATATGCTCCAGTGAAAAGGCAGCTATTTATTTCTTGGTACACAGAAAATGTTTTAGGTGTTACTATTCAAATCTTTAAATATTTTTTTAAATATGAATTAATTTAAATTCATCTATATTTCTGGGTTCACTTGCAGTATAGTGGTCTAAATCCCACTAAAGCCTATAGCACACATGTACCTCTGGAGTAATTCCATATTTTAAAGAGCTTCAGAGATTTGCTCTGAACAAGTGTAAAAATCTTCTCCTGTGTTAACAATTTAACAGAAGCCCAGGAGAATGCTGGCAAGGTAGAGAAGTAGGTTGCTTATCCCTGTAGTTTTCTGCTCACTGAGCATCCTGTAAGAGCACTGCTCCCCCAACTGTGCAGTATTAATGGGCAGAGTTCCACCAGCTGAAATTGATACAAATCCTGTTTCACATTCCCTTAGGCCTTCTTTACAAAGGGAACCATGCAGTTTAACTACACCTGTATTTTCAGCAGGTGATTATTAGCATACAGACATGATTTTTGTGGTTTATGATCAATGAACTAATATTACAAAAACCTACCAAAAGCACTATGCACCTTTGCAATGGAATTGTGGGTAAAGTAATCATCTGTCTCTGATGAAGGTTTAATCTTGAACATGCAAGGAAAGGACCACCCTATTCATCCCCAGAAGGCAGTTTTATCTAAGAATGTAAGAAATAACACAGAGGATTAGAAGTAGGAAGCCTAGCTCTGTACATGGTCTTCAGCATTTGTTAATGATGTTTTGAAAAAAAGGACATTTAAATGGAGATCCTCCCCTTGGTATATCCTCTAGCCCCTAGCAAAAATTTACTCTGCTAGAGCTTGCACATGAATCATCATATTTCTTAGGCATCAACAGAACTGTCTAGTTCTCTCCAGAGCCCACTGATCTCAACAGCAGCAAGGAACAAGGAGTGATGTAGAGTGTTGTCAAAAAGTGCACCCTTTTATTGCTTCAAGCCTGCTGTCTCTAGTGCTGGGATTGCATGGAACAGTGAATAATCATTCCCTGTTCACTGCTTAAACCTGTCTGCCTTTCATGATGTTACAAGCCTATGCCTGTCCCTGATCTTTAAATGTGCCATCCCCACTTTGCCATGGGATCAAGGCAGATTATCATCAGCCACAGATACTTCTGAATCCAGGTCGTACCTCTAGCAGGAGCACATGATTCCTGGGGATCTCATTATGGAGTGCTGATACAGGCACAGGCTCAGGGCAGCACACACCTCCCCAGTGTCTGCAGAGGGAGCTGGTGGTCCCCAACACACTGATTTCAACCACTGCAGCAGTCTTGAAGGACACATTCCAGACTCAGATTCAATGTAAGCATGTTCAATTATGAGCATGTTGGTCCAGTTCCTCTTCAGACAGCATGAGGCCCCAGAGCTTTTGTTTCCACAGGGATACAGCCTCACACTGTGAGACAGACAGCCCTGTCTCTGAGAAAAAAAATTAACATCCCATTTCAGGAGCAATCCCTCACCAAAACTATTCCCTTATTTTTGTTTTGAAAACTGTGTCTATTGCTATCATTTGGATTTCTCCAGGGCCTAAAATGCTCTGGCTCTGATTCAGGAGGGCATGTCCTTAGGTTTGTCTCTGCCATGGGCTGCCCACATTTTCCGCTACATGCCATTCTTTGCTAACTTGGGCAGAGAGCATCAGAATTTGAGTATCAATCTAAGTCAGCTCATCAGATCATTTGAATAATTTCCCTCATTGGTAAGTGTCACACTGTGACACGAAATAGTAACTCACGCACTCACTCAAGATGCAAAAGAAGGAAAAGAGGAAGTTTTATTTCTGACCTCGCAACATACAGAATCCCAAAAGTGACAGTGGATTGGAGGACGAAATTGCCACCTCTCCAACCACACTGGTCAAACCAACAGTCCATCAATTCTCTCCTCCCACAAAGAAGAATGCAAAAAAATCATTATTTACATGAACAGTGTGTGAGAAATCCAGTAGAAATATGTAAACATCAGAAGGCATAGAAAACTTCTAGAAGAACTTTAAAACTTTTAAAAGAACAGGGTGACAGGTAAGATCTGTATTAGACATGGATTTCAGAGTTATTTCAGATAGTTAGGTGGGCAAAGTAGAGTATGTTCATTCTGGAACAGTTAAAGACAATGGCAGTCACCTTTCAAAAACTTTTCATCTTCCCTTTAAGCAAAGTCCTGTACTTTTTTCACTGGTAATGCTTCTCTCTGCAGTGTGATGTTGCACACCAACAAAATCTAATGACACTGGTTTTAACCACCTGAACCCTGTCAGCCGCCAGGGAGTGTTCAACAGCAACAGAGAAATCATGGCTTACCTAGACTTTTTACATGAAGATTTAAAAATACATGTGTGTTTTCATGTAAGAGACAAAAGAGTGATTTCCTTTGTTAGCTTCAAGTTTATCATTCCAAAGTCAAGGGTATCAACCTAAAAATCCCAGCAGAAGCATTCCCAACTCTTGGTTGTAGAACCAATAAGTGTATGAAATTGCCATCTTGCTTGCAAGAGGAGACTGCCCTACATTGCATTTGATGCCAGAGCTGGCCTTGGACAGACGTACCATGGCTCTGGCTCCTGATTAAAGATTTTTCACTTTCAAGTATTCCAGGAATTATGCAAGTCAATCCTCCTAACATCCGTAGTCAATGTGATATAGATGAACAGCAAAAATGTACTCTACATAAGCAATCCATGTTTACTAAACATTTCTAAAGACTGCCTGTCTCAGAGCTATCAGTTGAATCGGGAGCTGGCTATAATACAGATATTGCAAATTCTTTCTTTTAATATCACAACTTTTCAATAATGTGGTGTCCATTGTAATTCAATAGTAGAGATGCCAGTGAAAATGAAGATGCCACCTACCATCTCTCCTTTCCCGTCTTCCCTAGAAGTTGGGTTGGCAGCAGAATAACCTTCAACAGGAACAATATTATCTCTTCAAATGTAGCGTGGAGTATCGGATGGTTAGTTCTGCAGAGCCCTTAAGACCCAGAGACATAGTCAGTGTCATTATTGGTGATGCATTATAGTTCTGAAATGCTCTTGATGATGCAAACTCTCTAGGTTAACTCTACTGTGCATAATGACCAAAAGGAGAAAAACATGAAAGAGCAGTCAGAATATTGAGGAATAGTGCATAAATAAATATATTTCACTAACTGCTTTCCTTTCTCCCATTCAATTACTGAAGTAAATACAAGATCACAGTGTCTCCTGTTGCCTGTGAAACTGCAAAAATCAATTAATCAAATTACCTGGGGAGATACTACAGTGCAAAGCTGCAGGACTTTTTTAGAAATCTTACTAAATAAATTAGAAGCTATTGCCAAAAAAACCCATATTTTCCTTCCTCATTTTTTTAACTCCATCCCCTTTCAATGTTATTATTCTCCAACCTTTCATCATGGGAGAGCCATAATATATTATCTTTTTTTTTTTTCCCAAATGTAAAGAATATATTTGGGAGAGTCAAGAACAAAGACATTATGAGAAATAACAAGACTGAAAATGATCCAGAGTTTTGCATTTTCCCTGTGTGTATCCTCTGACTTACCCCTTTCCTTTTAGCGCTCTTCATTTTTAAAATTGCTTGTGATTGTTCTATTACAGCTGCTTACAGTATTTATCTTGTGTAGTTTGGTGTCATTTGCCTGCTTTGTCTGATTTTCACAATAGAAGTACATGTGCCACCATTAGAGAGGTAATCTTATGTCTGCTACACAGAGGTCTCATGAAAGACACATTTCAAAGACTTCCTATTTCAAAGATACCTGAAAGTATAAAGTAATTTCACATTTCCTGGCTGCTGCCAGGGATCACACAAGTCCATCAGGCTCACAGACTTTCTGAAGCACTCGCTGAGTTTAGGCTGCCTCTGCTTTACAGGCCAGGATGACTCTTGGCTGCTGCAGATCCTACTGAAATCTGGGCAGAACTGAGCTGTTTCCTGGTGTTTCAGGACCAGGTACTCTAAAATCTGGTTGGCTGTAAGGATACTTGCACAGATTTTCTTCACTGTGATGAGGCCAAAACACACCATAAATACAGGCATGTCATCACCATGCATGCCCAACTTTGTCCACACATCCTTTGTGCTTGATCTCTGGAAGTTTTACACTTGCATGTTTGCAATATTTTTACTTCATCAAGGCAAACTCTGTTGGCCAAATCATGGACTAGACGATTTTATAGACAAAATTTAAGACAATAAGTAATGTTTATTTTATGGTTTTAGTTAACCATTGTTTTATTGAGGGTGGTAAACGTAGGATGTTAAGGTCACACATTCATGTTCACAAATGTGTAGTTCTCTGACCACGAAAGAAAAACAAGAAGGAATAAGACAATATGAATGATAAACACAAATAACCTCTTGAGTTTTCCTATTCAGTGGTGCATAATCAATACAAATTCTTTTCAAAGCTGAATATTGTGTGAAGCAGGAGCTATCTTTCTTTTCAGGCTTCTTGACTACAGTATCATTATGTACCATAATTGGCTCTGTAAAAACCTATTAGGTTAAGATGAGAGAGGAGGTGTGAAATACAGAACCAAACCTTTTTCCGGCTAAAAAAATATGTCTGTGCCAAAATATTTTGCCTTTACATTAAAAAATATACACAACTAAAGAGATACCTTCTGAGTGGGATGAAAATATGAGAAAAGGTCATGATGGAAAATGGCCAGAGACACTGCCAAGCTGGGTAGAGGAGGTTAAAGCTGATATTCCCTTTCCCTTCAGAGCAGAGTCTCTATAAAGACAGTTGTGAACTCAATGAGAAAACAGAACATTATCCTTGTGCCTTAGTTATCATGATCTTTTAAATGTCTTATTTCCAGAGAGGTTGTTTTAAAGATGTCATATTTGATACAGCTGAATACCATATGATGAAACTTTTCTTTTACTATTATGTAGGTCTTTTGCTTTTCTTTCCTTCCTCACCTGTCTTCATCCTGTCCCCTTAGCTTCAGAAAGTAAAAATTAACTAGTCACTAAAATCTTAATTTGTCTGTTCATGTTCTACCTCAGCAAAGCACTGCAGAAGAGAGCTCTGGTGGTAACTCTGGTGAGACATAGAGCCAGGCTGGAAGCTCAGTGTGTGCTGCAGGGTTTTCAGGAGAGGGAGCCTAAAGACTCAGTTCTGCAAATGGGCCCCACACATGGCATTTATGCCATGATTATCACTCCTGTCTAAGCAGTGGCCCTCTTTCTGTGGAACAACTTGCGTGAGTGCAGACTTAGTGGTCTGATGGGAAAAAGTCTTTCAATATTAAATACAAGTGTAACGTTTCAGAATAGAAAGGAAGTTTTTAATCATGATGGTTGGTTCCCCATAATCTCTGCAGGCTCCTGTGCATCTGTTGGCCCAGCCTGTCACTGGGGTGCAGGACAGACACAGCACTTCAGCAAGAGTTTCTCAAAGCTTAGCCAGCAGCTCACCCTTTACATCCTTACCAACTTATATTATCAGAGTAGGGAGAAAATGAAACATGGCCATGCCCCTACAAAAAGTGGGAGGACCATTCTCTGACTCCTAAGGACCACAGGGACCTTCTCTGTGCATGAGACTGACACAGCCTGTGCAGGTGGCATGATCACGTCTCACAATAACAAACCAGACCTGGGAAAGGCTCCATGTCCAGCATTGTTTGGAGTAAAGCAGGCAGCTGCACAGTGCTGTGCTTGGAAAGGGATCAGGTGCTTCACCCCTGGGATGGGTTGCCTTGTAGGTTGGTTACACCCACATTTACTTTTTCCATTTGTCTCTATCCCAGGGAATGCACAGGATGGCTGGAGGGTATGTCAGTGATGCAAAACATTTAAACAAACTCATCAGAAATTACATAAATTTTATAGGATGATTATTTAGCCAGCAGCACATCTTGTGTCTGATTCAGAACATCGGTGGGATGACTCTCCGTTCTCAGCCATGCCTCTGCTGCAGCACAGAGCACTCACTGCCTTGCAGCACATTGCACGGGTGTGGTCCAGGGCAGGTTCATTCATTCAACAACAGAGTGCTCCCCCCTCTATAGCTCCCCATTGTCATTTTATTCCCTTCCTGGCATTCCTTGCAGTCACTCTCCCTCTGCTGTTGCTTTTCTTTGACATGGATCATCCTTTACATCAGTAGTTGCTCCCATCGTGATGTTCTAGCTCCTCCTGGTCTCATTGGGATTTATCTACAACTTTTGCAATATTAGTTGTTGCTGATGCAGAAACTAAGAGTATCTGCAATTGAGTTTGACAGAAAGACACTCACTTACTAAACTGGGATTTGAGTTCAGACCAAATAATTGTTTCAAATGCTATGAAGGTCTGTCAGACCATCTCCTAGTCTGGATTCATTAGGTTAACAATGCAAGAGGCTATGGTGTGAGCAGAGACAGTCAATGTATTAATTGCAAATAGATTATGCAATGCTTTGACCCATTTTTCTGTTTGTGAATAATTTCTGATTTCTAATAATGTGTTCATAAGCATTCACCCACATGGATTATAGAACAATTGTCATCCTAAGGGAATTTTGCAAACTATTTAAATTTTACTAGCAATTATCAAGCAGTTCATTTAAGTCACATGGCATCCATTATGCTTCATCTTTGAATGATGTAATCTTTTCTTAAAACAGAAGGCTAATGACTAATAGAAGCAGACCTTTAGGGACAAGTAAACATTCAGAACATGCGAAAAAACTGTGCTAGAAATAATAAACCAACCATTATACAGATATTTAAGGAAAACATCTAAAAAAGGCTTAGCAACTATTTTTCTTTTTTTTTCTTTTTTGGCTATTCTGACAGCCCTAGGCATAATGTCAGCTACGATGATGACAATTATAATGCGAGTTGTTTCCTTTCTTTACTGACAGGTACCAGCAGTGCAGAAGTAAAGGAAAATCGAAACATTGGCAACCTGGAGGATCATCCAATAGCATCTACTGATAGGGCAAGAGGGGGAACAACTAGCAGTAAGAGGAAAAGACCCTTAGAGGAAGGCAATAATGGCCATTTCTGCAAACTCCAGCTTATCTGGAAGAAAGTTTCATGGTCAGTGACGCCAAAGAACGCTCTGGTTCAGCTACACGAACTCAAACCAGGATTACAATATAAAATGGTGTCCCAGACAGGTCCAGTGCATGCTCCAGTCTTTGCTGTTGCTGTGGAAGTAAATGGACTTACATTTGAAGGCACAGGCCCAACAAAAAAGAAAGCCAAAATGCGTGCCGCAGAGTTAGCTCTGAAATCATTCGTTCAGTTCCCCAACGCCTGCCAAGCCCACTTCGCCATGGGAAACTGCATCAGCCCATCCACGGACTTCACTTCCGACCAGGCAGACTTCCCAGACACTCTGTTCAAGGAGTTCGAACCATCCACACACAGCGAGGACTTCTCAGTCTACAACCCCGTCAATAACGAGCTGCTTTCCACCGCCTACCGGCACGGGCGCTTGCTCTGCCACACGCTGGACCTGATGGGCCACGCCAAGCCGGGCAAGCACAGGATGGCCAAGGCGGAGAGCGAGAAGAACCCGGTGGTGCTGCTCAATGAGCTGCGCTCCGGCCTGCGCTACGTCTGCCTCTCGGAGACGGTGGAGAAGCAGCACATCAAGAGCTTTGTGATGGCCGTGCGAGTGGACGGGAGAACGTTTGAAGGCTCAGGACGTAGCAAGAAGCTGGCCAAGGGGCAAGCGGCGCAGGCGGCCTTGCAGGCCCTCTTTAACATTCGTCTGCCCAGTCACATTCCCAGCAGGAGTAAATGTCACCATTTGCCACAGGTGAGAGCTCCTGGGTAGCTGCCACTGCATCGGAGGAACTCTTTTGATGAGTGGGATTGGTATTGCTGTAGCTGTTGTTGGTCTACGCAATGGTTCCCCTCATGTTACAGCAAGTGTTGTAGCACAAAACAACCCTTTTCCCATAGAAAGAACCACAGGCAAAACCTTGGAAATAGTATCCTGAAATCATTGGGTACAATTTGAAGCTCATTCCATGGGAGGCATAGAGGAGAGGGCAAAATATAAGGGGAAATACCAACATTTCACTTTGCTAGAGACAACGATAATATTGACACAGGCAGAAAACTCAGGCAATTCTGTGGTACTGCATCCTTCTTAACAGAGAGGAGCCCATATATAAAGGGATGCTCCATCTCCTCCTTTTAGAATTAATGTTTGATGGGGATCATGCTATTCAGAGGAGACATCAGTGATAAGGAATGTGCTTGTGTCAGAGCAATTCTGCCAGTGGAAAAGTTAAGAAATTTTGTTTATTATAGTCTTACTATTGGGGGTTATTTTTTTGTTTAGTTGGTTTGATTTCAGGGCTTCAGTGTTTTTGTTTTTTGTTTTCACATATGCCTCCAACAGCACAGAGTATATTGAAAGTTTTGAAGCTTTCCTGGAACAAAAGTAGAGATTACTGCTGTATTCATATAGAAAATATAGATCTGACATGCATACTTAGCACATGAATATTTTGTAGTTGGTCATACACCAAAGGCTATTTAAGCATTACTCAGACTTGTGTCAATTTTCCAAGTTCACAGGAAGTCAGGATTTGCAGACACTGGGAAGCATTACATGAGTTCAATTAATTTATGGATTTGTTTGCACTATCAGAAAAGGTTTGATTCATCAGCATCAGGAGGTGATCTACAGCTACAAAGCTCCCTTTGTGAAGGGAGCTGTTAACGTCCAGGATTTAATGCAAAGCACTAGGAGCACTACAAGTCATTCTGCTGTTGGCTTGCTGTGAGACCCTAGGCAAGTCATTTAAATTCAATATGCCTGTAATAAAAATGAGCATATTATATAAAAGTACACTTCAAGATCCTTAACTAGTGTGTAAATGCAAATTATGAGTAGCAATTCTCATTAACATTAGTAAAGATGGTCATTATATGTTCAAGGAGTTTGATAGGAGATTAATCCTCTAGGTAACACGACTGCCTTCAGGACCCAGGAATTATAGTTGGTCACCCAGAAGTTTCCTTTCTATGTTTCCAAAAAGAAAACACGTTAAATGTGAGAAATTCTAAAATACACCATAATCCTCCACTTTTCTTTTAATTCCAGGTTGCAAACTCCATGAACCAGTGAGATAAAAACATAGTTCAATAATAACAGTGATCTTCTAACAGAGTGCTTTGCAGGCATTTTGGAAACCTTAGCTAACACAGCAGTTTCACCTTTCCAGTGCTCCTTCAAAGTACACACAGTTTTAAATGAGATACCTCTAGTGTTTCCTTACCCAAATGAATTCTAGTCATAACTAATCCCATTCTGGTGGTTGCTTTGCTGCCCCCAGTGAACTTTGCTGGGTGTGTCAGCAGGTAAATACCATGTATTTATTGACCTCTGGTTTGTCATGTTCTGAAACTACACCACAAGGATCATTGCCTCAGTTCCTGAGCTCTCTGAAATATTTCCTGGTTTCTTGGCTTTACACTCACCTTCTGCCTGAATATCTCATTTTACTTCAGTCTCCAACTGTTCATTAAGTGACATATTCTCCAGTGTATGTTCCCTTTTTTATGGCCTTTTCTCCTTTCTGTAGACTGCTGCCCTCCTTATCTTCTTCTCTTCACTGCTCTGGAAGTATAAATGTCAGTGAAAAGGTGTCACTGAACTTTCTCCGTCAGTATTTCTTGAGTGGTTATGTATTGTCCAACTAAAAGATTACTTTTAATGCCAGCATTCTGCACATTAATTGAGAGATAAGCCTTAACACTGATTTCTGCTAACCTCCTTACAAGCTGCTCTCTTCAACAGATAGAGCAGCTGTGACACAAAACCTGAGTTTGTGTTACTCGCTAAATCATAATTCAAATTCCACAGAAACCAACATATTTCCACTGACTTCAGCTTAAGCTTTAAATCCAGAAGCATCTTTTCCTGTTCTCACTGCATTGTGCAGTACCTTATCAAGTGACTGCCTTTGCTCACTGCCTCAGTCAGCCCATCTGGTCTTTGCTCAGTTGAAATGGTGTAACCATACTGGGGAGAGTGCAGCTCTCAATAGCTGTGGTCAAAGCCAGCTGCTCCAAGTGTTGTTTTAGCTCTTTCTTGTCCCCCTGATCTTGTGAGAACCACATTTTTAAAGACATGCTTCAAGCCAAGTTTTCAAAACTATTCCTATTTAGTAGTCTTGGTTTATGTCCATAAGTGTTTAAAAGCAGAAGAGCACCCTGAAACCCAAATAGCTTAGGAGTAAAATTTGAAATATTAGGAGGGATTAATTTTTTCACAGAATAAGGAGCAACTATTGTCCTATGCAACCATTCACTCTTTTTATGTGCTTCATTGTATTTGTTAGAATATCAAACAGCTAACTCATTGGTAGTGAGAACAGACAAAAAAGATCAGCTGTAAGAGTTTCAGCACATTTTGAGTATTTTGTAGAATTCAGGAGTGTGTTTTTCTCTGTGTTTGTCCTTTACAAAGAGTATTCCAATTTTGCATGTCTCTGCTCCTGTTTGCCTTGATGTTTTCAGTGGCATTAGGAGGCCACAATTAGGCTTTTTGTGGTTACAGCCTGACTGGAAACAGGAAATAGCCAAAAGTCATATACCCTATAATCCAGTTGTCCTGAAATTTCGGATTTTACAGCATCCAAGAAAGTTTTAAAAAAAAATCAGATGTCCTTATGAGCTAGGCATCCAAATCATTAACATTTATGCCTTGCTGTTCAGGGCTCCCAGGGGACCTGGTGTCCCTCAGCCTGGGCCTCGGGTGTGCCCTCAGACAGACAGACACTTTTCTACTGACTAAGGGAGATTCAGTGTAAAATGTCAAAAGAGGCACAATAAGAGGAACTACCTAAAGGAGGCTGTAGCCAAGTAGGGGTTGGCCTCTTCTCCCAAGCAACCAGTGACAGGACAAGAGGACATGGTCTCAAGCTGTGCCAGGGTGGTTCTGGCTGAACATCAGGAAGAATTTCTTCCCTGACAGGGTGGTTAAGCATTGGAATGGACTGTTGAGGGAGGTGGTGGAGTCACCAACCCTGCAAGTGTTCAAGAAATGATTGGACGTGGCATTTAGTGATGTGGTCTAGTTGGCATGGTGATGGTCAGTCAAAGGTTGGACTTGAGGATCTTGAAAATCTTTTCCAGCCTTAAGGATTCTGTGACTCTGTGATTCTGTATCATCCAGTTTGTCCTGAGAGGTGCTGTCTACACAGGAGGTTTCCTGAGCCACCAGGAAATGACACAGCATGGATGTAAAACCCTGTCACCTTGATCTCTTCTGATTCAGGTGAAACAAAGGGGTACAAGAATACAAGAATAGTAAAGCCAGAAATAGATAAACTCCATGGGTCTTTTGCCATCCAGCTTGCTTCTTCAGCTGCCTTTCACCATGAAAACACTGACTGAAAACACACCATGAAATTCTGAGCACTTTACAATACCAGTGTTTTCTTAAAAGAGCATTGCTGTGACTCTGACTTTCTTTCCTGTGATTGCTGCACAATGTGTTTGGGCTAACTGCAAAATTATAAAAAGGTAAGCAAAGGCATATTACAATTTACACCACGAAAAAACATTTAATCTCATCATTTAAAACCAAAATAATTGAGATCATGCCTTCTTTACTGCCATCAGCAGTGCATCAATCTACTTCTGTGAGTCTCATAGAGGTACAATAGTGACTGGGAGATGTGTGCACTTGCCCTTGTATAGGATGTAGAGAAGGTAGCTGAGATAACCCAAGAACCATCTGAAATGGTCACAAGATTTGCCCATCAATCTGCCAGTTCTTCCTCAACCAGAGGTTTGATCTGTGCTAGGCACTGAAGTGCAAGATAAATACTATTCATGGTCAGCGACTGGTCACACAATGTTGATTGGAGAAGCTAAGCCTGGAGATCTGCTAAACTCATGGCAGAGATAAAGTGAATCAGGAGAATGGAAATTAGAACTCTTCACTGTACCTTGTATAAGTCACTAACTATTACTCCTTGTTTCCTGGCATAGTTGGTCTCAACTCATGTTGTCCATCAAATAAAATGCAATTTCTTCAGTTATAAACTCTCGTGGAAGTCTGACAATTGTTTCTTCCCACTTTGGAAGCTAATGTTCTTACATTCCAATACAGGAGGCAGCACCAGAGGGCTCTGACCTAACCAGCCCTAATGAGTCTGCATTGGTAGAAATTCATCCACACACTCCCAGGCTTTCCAAGTGCAGTATGTTCAGTTCAGAAGACCAAGGTGGCCCCCAGCTGCTTCTGACCAACTTGCAATTCTTTTTCTAATCTTGTAGTCCTTCTAACCTATCTTTGTCTAAATTACATTCTTACTGCTGTAGAGCAATACCATTAATTAATACTGCCGTAACAAATTAGTAAAAGAGTGGTGCCTGGATTTCAAATGAACCTAAATTAGAAAAGAATAGGTGTGAAAATCCCATTCACTCTGCTTTGAAATGGCTTAACACTGCTGTTGCTTCTTCATACCCAGAGCCTCCAGAGCAGTGGTTGTCTATTTATTTTAACAAAACTTCATTGTGTTTTGTGTGTGTATCATCAAAAAGAAGAAGGGTTTCTCTCTTTGCCAAATACAGCTAACCTTTTGGATCCAGTTAAATCCCCTATTTGCCAAAAGCTTAATCTTCAGGCTAAAGCAACCTCAATCCCACATTGCAGTGATTCTTTACTTTGAGCAGGTCAAGGATTCCTGACAGTTAACTTCAGTGCCACCTTGATGAGAAGGTGGCATCATCATGGGAAGAACAACCACCATGTTAGGGAAAGCCACATACCCCACATTTCTCACCCACCCCCCTCCAGAAACCTATTGCCCTGCGTTGCAAAGCTGGTTCATTTTCATGCAGTATCAGTTGTTTCTGCCTCCTTTATTTCTCTCACTATCCTCATTCACCAACTTCCTGACAGCTATGGCCTCTCACCTGGGTCACGATTAAGCCAGGACTGAGTTTGGCAGTGATATATTTGACTCCAGTGTGAAGAGCAGCAGCACATGGAGCAGGCATTGAGCTTTGAGAAGCTGTTCCAACAGGTTTCTGTGAAGAGCTTTGTCTAGTTAACTGAGCAGGTACATAGTTTTATAAACTTCTCTGTTTTCTCCTGCACAAAGAGGAACAGCTGATAGGGATGTGTGTGTCGCTCCTGACAGGAGAATGCTAGAAAGAGAAATGGTGGGGACCAGAGAGAAGCCTCTGCAATGCAAATAACATTTGATTTTCAGCCATCTATTTCTTGCTCTGTAGGTGGGGAAAGTTGCTTTTATAATCAGAACTACAGGCAATCAAGAAATTTATAGGATTAGAGTTTCTTAGGCAAAACAATGGCAAAAGAACCAATTTAGAGGCACAGCATTAGTTTACTGGATACTGTTATTATCTTGGCTGCTAATTGGATTGTAGTCACTTCTAGGCTCACAGCTGAGTAACAAGGACCACCTCCTCACCCTTCATACAACAGCAACATAAAAGATATTTATTGCCCCAGAGAGATTACAGCTTGAGTCTCAGATGAAGAAATTACTTTGGTTTAATGTATATAATCCATGCAAGATCAAATGGAGATGCAGAATTGCTACCTACATGGAATTACAGGAAATAAATTAACAGGGTAGGAAGGACTCTGGTTGCTTGCACTCACAGCATCAGCACATATATGTAGGCACATTAAGGGGTTTGCACATGAAAAGCAATCATCACTGCAAAACAACACATAACTTTGCATCAGCTGAGCCCCAATAATCCTTCAGTTCTCTGCTGCAGAAAGGAGTTGGTGTATCCATCTCCACACTCCCTGCCTCTCTCTTTTGCTCCTGAGTTGCTGTTCTGTGTAACTCCCAGCCACAGATAACTCCAATCCCCAAAAGATTCCCCTGCACTTGTCTTTAAGTCCTATGTGATGTAGAGCATGCTCAGGGCTTTCAGAGCATTAGGTATGCTAAACAAAACTCTCCTAAATGAGATGTTAAATTCTAAATGTACCGCATACCTAATTAATAACACTTAGAAGAACTGCAATAATCATGGTAATTAGTTAATGAATGGCCAATCTTAATTTACAGAAGTGAAAAAATAATTGTAATATCTTCAAGGAAAAAATCTATAAGGCTGAAAGGTATTTTTCTATGTAATTTAAGCTTATAAGCAATCCAAACCTCTTCTTCCTCTGAAAAGAAAGGAAAATCAAAAGTTTCTAATTTTCCCTTATAAAAACTGTAAGGGTCCATGGTGATTACAGTGCATTCAGAGTAGGGTAAATCAGATTTAACCATCTAACTTGGCTGCTGGGTGCTCCTTTAGCTCTTTAGTTATTGAAAATACTTCATATCATCCATGCATCTACATAAATATCATTTGATTTCTTCCCTTCAGATTCTAGATTGCATATTAAACATGGCTAGCAAGACCTCGCATGGATTCTGCTGACTTGTGCTATTTACCTCAATAAACCAGCCTTGTCTATCCATGAAGCTGATGGTGTGGATCTGATTTGTGAAGAATTATTATTTGCGCAACTCATTAGGGTGAAACAGTTTGTGCAGAATGATTAGGGCTCCAGCAACCAGCAGACCTAGTTAGTAGATGAAAGCTGAGTCCCAGTCTGGTGTCATCCAGACATAAAACCTTCTTCTAAACCAGACACTGTCACAGCTGTCAGAGTTGCTTCTGTTGTTTTCTGGCTTTGTAAGTGAGCTAGGGACACTTCAAAAAGCTCCCGGCAAGCTGGACCTTGTTAAAGCTGCCGCTTAATCTTGGACTTGCATCCTGACTTTGTTTATGATGCTTCATTATTACCTACTAAATACAGCCATGATCGTTCTGCTCCGCTAAATGGAGCTGTAATACAAGCGCCCAGAGTGAATTTTTCTTTGGTTGACTTCCATGAAAGGCATTTTCTGTTTGAACTGGAGTGTTAAAGTCATGCCAAAACCATATTCTTTATCTATTTTTATCTGTATTCACATCGAGGAAGCCTTAATTATTCAAGCAGTATTTTCCTTCAATGTAGAGTACCAGAGGCAAGCTCCTAGCATTTATTTTACGATGACTACCTCCCTCTTGTGGTCCTTGTGCCAGCCCTGTGGCAGGCAGATCCATCATCATGTGAGGGGAAAACTAACAACACAAAATGCCTATGCAGGGCAGTAGCTCAAAGCCTCCCGGTGATGCTGCTGAAAATCCCAGTGCCACATGTAGCAGAGGGACTGCTCCCTTCCACTGAAAAGGGAACATCTTTGTCCATTTTATTTTTCTCTCAAGTGTTAGCCTTTAAATAGTGAATTTATGTAGTAGGCATGGAGAAAACCAACATTTCTCTTGCACCTTTATCTCAGCTAAAATGTTCACACATAGTGCAATGTGAAACAATTATGTACATCCCCCCCCTTCCCCCCCAAAAAAAATTAGAATGCAGGTCATAAAATTCAGTAAGGGGAAAGTATTTAGGGCTTAATCTTAGGACTGCTGAGAAGTAATGGACAGAACAGACTTTGGACTTGTTATACTGGATGTAAAATGTGATTCATGTGTTTAGATGTTTACAAAACCAGAGAGAAGTGGCTGAAGTTCTTTGAGACAGTAAAATCCTTTGTTGTCCACATAGTGCTCTCTTAATATGAACATCTTACTAGTTAGTTTGGATTTTTAATGGGAGCAAAATTTTAGAGCAAGGGTGTTGTTTTTTTTCTTTTTGCACATACATGATGCATGATGTGAACTTTTGTTAAGATAAAATATTTTTACAAATTTCTGAGAAATAGAAAGGGAGATAAATACATGTAACCACTGGAAAAGTGGGCAAATTATCCATCTCCATTCATCACATTTTATTCAGTGAAAGCAATCAACATTGTATATGCCTCATGATATCCATCAACTTCTTAGACAGCATTCTAAGACACATAAAATATTAATGCATCCATTAAACTTTTCTCCTCTACCTTTAATACTGCAATATTATTTTGTTTAGTCAAATTCATGTTCCTTTTTCAGCCTTTCTAGTTTTCTAATTGACAAGTCAGAGTCTACTTCCAAGCAAGCAGTTATTTCCCATTTGTCTTCTGAACTGAAGATATGAAAATACCTAAGCATGATTGCTCTTAACCTACTTGTCATCATGTCTGCTGCAGACACCAGCCCCATAATCAGACCTGAATTCACACAATGGTACCTTAAAATCAGTGTTACAATGAGATGTCATCCAAATGAGCCCATACTACTGAAGCCATGCTAATTTGCAATTTCTTTTGTGCTGTCCCTTCTTGCTCTCTTTATCCAGTTCATCTTTAAAAACTAAAGGTGTAAAGAGTACATTCTCTGAGCAAACATAGTCAATTAATAAAATGAATGCAGTTTGGTTTGTTCAGAAAAATAATCTAAGCATCCCATGATTTCTAAGTTTTCTGTTCTTGTTGAATGCTCTTATCGAGTTCCTATTTTTAGGCCATGTTCTATGAACTGGGCACTAATGCTCACAGAAATAATTAAAATCAACTCCTTTCCCTCTTATGTGGGTCATTGCTTTAATAGGTTAAACACAAGGAATAATGTGTGTCCCCAAAGTCTGGTGGGGAGGGTAGAGACAGCTACACTGCCTTCATTTCTTGTTTGATAATTAGTTCTTATCCAAATCAACTTTGCCCTGTACTTTTAAGGAATAATCCTCACAGGGATATTAGAGAACAAACTCATTACTTCTGAATGAGACCCCTCTTTTCTTCTACTCTCCTTGAAATACACACAAGTAATTCTAACTCCCAGTACCTAATGACCCTTGTGTACCCATCCTATAGAGAGCAGCTCAGAACAGCTGAACAAAGATACTGTTAGGCCTTGGTTGTCCTGGTCTTTGCAGAGAAACAGGGTCCAAGAGAGGAACAGAAATGCTTGTTTAATCCTGGTCCAGCTACACAGAAACCCTCTGCAAACCAAGCCAGTGGCCATCAACATGGAGCAGACAAAAAAAAAGAGCAAGCTAGAAAAAAGCCGAGAGCAGTGATTGGTAAGACAGCAGTCAAGTTCCTTGAAGACTCATGGTAATGGCAGCAATAAGGGGCAGATGTGCTGATTGATGCACTCTACAGGACACAAATCACAAAAACTGAAGTTTTTGTGCCTGAGTATCAGCAATTTGCACAAAAAAAAAAAAAAAAGAAACATATCACATAGCTGTTAAAAATGTTGTCTGAGCCAAAAGTTAGCAGGCACTGCTTGGAAAGCAGCATGAAAAGAGTGTCCCATAATAATGTTTATAGCAGCTCATAACACAATCACATGGAGAAAAGAGGAATTGCCCATGAAGGTCACCAGTCTGGAAAACACCTTCAGAGATGCTAAAGGCAGTTATCAGCTCTTACCAAAAAAACAAAAAAAAAAAAAAAAAAGCCATGGCACATTGACTCCTATGGATCCTATGGATTACTGAGTTTGCAACTCAGCCCAAGGGTTTTGCTATTTCCAGTAAGGAGTGACAATACATTAAAACACTGTCATATTTTGCTGCCTTTTGTGGCATTGCATGTTCTCCCTTCAGTGCTCAATTAAATCCAGTCAGGACTTTTTCCTGTATGGATTTACATGGACATTACCAGAATAGGGGCATGAGTTGTTGACACAAAGATATCTCCACCCATTCTGTGCATGACTTCTTCAAAGATGCACCTTCGTTGCTGCAGCAAATTCCTGCAGATCATAGTTCATGGCTCTCTGATGGTTTGGGCATAGCCTGAACTTTCAACATTTACTCTGGCAAGTATCTCAGAATGTCTGGAGGAGTCTGGACTGTACTTCCCTTCCACCTGGTGCTGGCTATTAATTAGAGAAGACAAGATAGCAAGACATCTTAATTTTTTTTTTTTGGCTAAAACAAAAAAGCTATTTTAAGCTATTTTACTCAAATTCACAAAAAAAATATCTAAAAACAAAGCCACAAAGTACTGCCATATGAACTGTCAAGAAAAGATTACTTTTCCCTTCCTTTTTTTTTTTCTTTATTTAAATGTATGATATTTTTGGTCACAATCATAATACTACTGATAGGAGATGTCCTCTGCTTTTGCAGGGCAAAAGCCTTCAGCTGCATATTTTATATTTTGACTTTGAGAGACAACAAAGTACAGGAGGAATAGGTTACTGTTGTCACTATGCTGTGGAGAACACTGATGGGAAGAAATTAATAGCATTCCCCAAAACACTGACAAGCTGCAGTGCATAGATTTTTCTTTTAAATCCTAGATTCATGAAGAAAAAAAAAAAGTAGCATGACTTTCAAATTTACTAGTCTTTGATATAGATATTTTGAATTTTTTCCACTTATGAATAGGCAGGAGCCTAAATTTATATCTTTGCCTGCATCTCTTCTTGAACATTTGTGAACTTAGAGAGATTTAAGCCCTCCTCTCTCCAAAAGAAAAAAAAAGTTTAAAAAATAACATTCTCCTTTATATAACAAAAATCAAGCAAGCAAGCCAAACTAGATAGTCTTTACAGGCACATCCTTGCCGTGTAACAAAGCTAAAATCTGGCAGATATCTGAGCAAAGCTTCCCCGTGGCAGACCAGGAGCAACTTGTGCAAATCCAAGGGATCTGTGGGGGAGCCCTTGATAACAAGAGGTCACCAGTTAAGCCAGCCAATGAGGCTGAACTGAGCAGGGGGAAGAGAAAGAAACTTTGCAAAGACAAGCTGGAGGGAAAAAAAAAAAAAAAAAAAAAAAAAAAAAAAAAAAAAAAAAGCTTCCAGGCTGCCTTTGACAAAAATTGATCCAAACAAACTAAACACTCCTACTGTAGTGGTTAGCAGCAGTTGGGTTTTCTTCTCCCTTTCAAACCATGAGATGCCAACAGGGGGATCAGCATGGGCCACTTGCCTCTCCTAGGCTGTGGCATCCACTGTGCAGGAGCAGGGCTGCTCCCAGCTGCAGATATGAGGGCACTTGCTGGAGTCAGAAATGGAAGCTTTTAATACAGAAATTACTCCCTTGAAGACCTGGGAACAGTTTTTATGGAGTGAGGGGTGGAATTGACCCCCTTGGTGAAAATCAAGCAAAAACTACAAGTGTGGGAAGGAAACTGTTGGAGTTAGACGGTCTTGAAGCACAGCCTTGAAGTGAAATCCTTGCAAAGGCATGCACAGGGAAATTCTTTGACAGTAATTTGAGCTGTGTTTTGCTACCTATGCCATGTACTGTATTCTGGGAGCTTATTTTCTTGCGCATATACCTGCTACCATAACAAATATTAAAAGTCTTTTTTGTGGTTGAGAGATTATGGGGAATAACTGAACTAACATAAACTGAATTTTCTCTGAAATACATAGGCATGAAGGCACAAAACAACGTGGGCAGATAATACCTTTATTCCATATTCCCACAGGCATAAACCAGAGCAGAATTTGAACCTGTGGATTTATAGCAAATAAAACTTACACTGAAATATGTTGCAGCTGTTTCTCATTCCATCATGCAGCTGATAAATAGCTAATCTCCAGTTCAGGCCTCTCTATTTAAATAAGCACACTAAAAAGTTGAGCTATCTCTGACTGAACTGCTTCAGCTAAATATCCTTAGCTCACTGCTTCTGGCCTCTATTAAATACAATTCAGATAAATTCTAGTTTCTATTAGTATTTGTTTCTCTCTTGACTCAGTTGGTATCAGGTCCTGCTTAAAGCTTTCAGACTGGAAGAAAAATCTGAAAAAAATACATTATTTAGTAAGCACAGGTAAGCATCACTAATACTAGTAGGACAAAGGATTTCTTCTGCATTAGCTGTGAACAAATTCATTGCTCTCCACGAGCAGCCTCACCCCCACCATTAAAACTGATGATTTTGCAGAGCTGTGACCAAAGAGGGACTACATCTTTCCCTGAAGCACAGCTGACAAGCAAGAGCTGTCAGACACCCTCGACTTGCTGGATATTACCTGCTCCTCTGCTGCCTCACTCCCTGCTGGTGTCAGGCAGCAACCTGGCTGCAGGCAGGGAGTGGGCAGCTCTGCCCCTGCCAGGGCACAGGCTCGCAGGTGTCTCCCGACTTACTCAGCCTTATTTCCCTTCCTAGCTCTGATTGCCTCATCGCAGGTTTCATTTTCTGACACTTCCTTTATCAGGAGCGATCTCCTCTCTCCCAGCACACCTCATCCAGGCAGCAGCAGGCTGGAGCTGCAAGGAAGCAGCTGTGAGAACAATTCAGTGAAATTTTAGGTTAAATGTCAGCTGCCCCATCCTTGTGATAATAGCTGGCATTAGAGCACATTAACACAATTGCACTTGCTGCAAATTAACAGCGATCGGTGCAGAGGCACAATATCAAGTGCAATAATAATACACATGTATGAAAAGCAACATGATCACTACCTAATTAATTAATAACCAGTTACTGATTAAAAGGGGAGCATTTGGAGCTAAATGTGTCCTTGACAACACTAACAGGATTGGTTTAGCACTGATTGTATTTTCCAATAAGACACATAAGTGCAAATAATTGCTTCCACTATATCATGGAATTAGTTCCATGACAGTTCAGCTGATTACTTCAAGGTTTTATCTGTGTTTTGTCGCTGCAAGATCAGCTACCATTTTGCACCTTACCAGCTGGTAGTGAAACACTTTTCTGTTTACATGTATTGCATGTAATGTAGCCGAGAAGCAGAATCAATACTGTAGATATATACAGTACCTGCATCACAAAGGTTACCACGCTCGGAAAATAGCTGATGAAAACTTGAGGTAATGAGCTGAAACATCCTGCAAGTAAGTAATTCCTAGCAGCACTAAAAACAATAATATAACTTTGCCTGACATGGGTAATCCTCCACAGACTGAGGGAAGCATAATTTTTCCTGGAAGGGAGTTTTGTGGTCCACTGAGGGTTTGAGTGAGATATGGGATATACCTTATAAGTGAGGAGTGGCTCATAACTCAGGAGAGGTGGAACCTAAATGAAGTCACAGAGGTCATTCTTATTTTATCACTGTGAAAAATGTGGCCTGTATATCACAGCTTTTTCATACATTTAGTTAGTGGGATAATTCTAGGTACAACAAAATGTTCTCTTTTTTTCATCTTGTATTTCATGAACAACTAAACACAACTAAACACTAAACAACTAACAACAATTGCAGAGGGACCATTTTCTATGCAAGTCCAAAGTTAGGCTTCTTTATGTGAGTTTAATGAAGTACATGGGAACTCTGTGGTTAGTTTAGGGTATGGAGCTATCAGCCAAATATTTTCCATACATTTTCCATACATTCCATCAGCATATTTTCCATATATTTTTTGCAGCAACTGCAGTGCAGAATCTAGAAGGACCAATGAAGCAATCAGAGAAGTTTGCCCATCCTTTTATCTCCCTTCATGATAGCAGCCATTCATGTGATGTGAATATTCTGCAAAAGAGATTTCTGTGCATGTTTTCAGGCTGCTTTCCAAATTAGCTTTTTGTGATCAGCTTTCTGCTGCTCTTAGCAATCCTTGAGACTGTTCAACTATATTTGATAGCATAAGATATCTCAAGGCATTCATTCATCTATACAGTTTAAAAAGGACTTTGAAGGAGAAAGAGCAACCCAAACTTGTCCTGCACAGGAGGCAATGCAGTCACCCCTAGGGCAGCAGCAAGCAAGCCAGGCAGCATGCTGGCAAGGCATACCAAGACATTATGGTGTCTCCATTTTGTCTTATTTCTTCTCTTCTCAGTGCAGAGAGCCTGTGCATTCTCTTTTTTAGAGGTATGATTTAATTTGAACCTGAAGAATCACAGAGGGTGATGGGTTCTGGTGGATGGAGATGCTGAGCCCAGGTGTTGGTCTGGGACAAAACCTGAAAGTGCAAATATGAGGGCAGTCATCTCAGTGCTTGCTTGGTGGGGCCAAGGGATCAGGCAAGGAAAAAAAACCAGTGCTTCTTTTATTTGTACCCGTGTAGGTAACCCAAAAGTGATCATCAGAGTTTAAATGTATTGTAGGAACAGCTGTGAACAATTTCACTCTTTCTCAATGCAGTATGTTGCCAGTTCAAAAGATTGTCAGTAATCATAACAAAGCTATTTCTCCTTTTCTCAGACAGTAAGATAAACTCAGACATAGAATGGTTACATTATCCTTTTTTTCTAACATCTAGTTTTGATTGCTGACAGGCTTTATTAGCAAGAAGCAGAAAGGTTGAGAAATGGTTGATTAGAGGTTCAGCTGTAAACTGGAAATATCCTTAGTCAGATGTCTGTTGATGAATCTGCTGTGGTACATTTGTTATGGGATAGATGGGGCAGGTGTTAAAATCCTTATTTAACAAAATTGAAGCCAATCAATGTTGACACTGGATTAAACAAGAGTACTTGTTGCTTTTGGCAGCTGTGGAGGGGGTTGCAGTTTCTTAGGGAAAGGGGGAAGTCCACAATGCATCTGTGGGGGTTATGAGGTTATCTCATGGTACATGGGGTATGAGCCATGTATCATGAGATGAATGAGCCAGTGTTAGGAGGAAACTGAGTGGGTGTCTGCTTTTGGCTGGGATAGGCTTAATTTTCTTCTTAGCAGCTTTTATGGTGCTGTGTTTTGAATTTGTGAACAAAACAGTGTTGATAAAACACCAATGTCTTACCTGTGGCTGGGCAGGACTTACACAACATAAGGCTTCTCTGCTTCTCACCACAGCCTACCAGCAAAAATGCTGGGGTGCACAAGAAACTGGAAGGGGACATAGCCAGGACAGCTGACCCCAACTGACCAAAGGAGTATCCCACACTGTGTAACATCATACTCAGCAACAGCAGCCTGGGGAAGAAGGAGGAAAGGGGGAAACTCACAAGTTAGGGCATTAATATTAGATCAAATAAACTGTCTTCAACTCAAGCTGTGAATTTTCTCACTTTTACCCTTCTGATTCTCTTCCATATCCAACTGGGAGGGAGAGAGGAAGGAAGTAGCTGTGTGTGACTGAGCTGCCTGCCAGGGTAAACCCCTAGCAGTAGCACAGGGATTCAGCTGTGGGAGGTATATAAAGTCACCATTTATAAATCTGCATTGACATGCTGGCTTTCACTGAAGCTAGTGGAAAATTTTTGTTTGGTACAGGTTCCATGTTAAAAAACTACACTTAGGGAATACTTGTACAAGAAAATGCTGAGATAATGTAACTTAAAACCCACATTGATGGGTGCCTTTCCTTAGAAAGCTGCCTGGTTTCCATTCAAACCCTGAGGGGCTAATCAATAAAGCATAATTATCTTCTCTGTTTATAGGGTGATGTTTTTTCTCAGTTTGAATTGAGAACTATTGAAAGGACATGTGAGGAAGACCTGAATGTAGGTGTCAGGATCAATTCAGAGTTTAAATTGCTTATAATGGCTTTTTAATGTCAATGCAGATATCTCTGAGTAGCCTAAAGAGAGGGTGACAAAAAAAGTAACTGGCTGTGTCACCAGTTAGTTTTGCTTTTTTTAATTTAAAGGGATATTGTCAATAGGAAACGTAGCCACAGAGCTTAATATAGGTCTAAATGTAGCACTTTGCATCTTGGTGATGCAGCCTGTGATTGTTTTATTAATTTTAGCTTTCTTTTCTCCCTGATTGCTATTGGAAGATTCAATTTAAAAAAAAAAAAAAAGGAAATATGATCACTAATTACACTAAATGGAATTTGTTGAAAGTAGGAAGTGGGTTATAAAAGGTTTTGATAAATGGGATCACAGAACAGCTGAGGTTGGAAGGAATCTCTGGAGATCATCTAGTCCAGTCCAGTCTCTGCTCAAGCAGGACCAGGTACAGCAGTTGTTCAGCCTCATGTCCACTTGTGGTTTTGAGTATGACAACAGATGGAGATTCCATAACTTCTCTGTGCAGCCTTCTTGCAGTCGGATTGAATTTAAAGTTTTAATTTGTGCCCATTGCCTCTTGTCCTGTCTCTGGGCACTACCAAGAAGAATCTGGCCCTTCATTCCCTCCCATCAGGTATTTCTGTACATTAATGCTATTCCACTGAGCCTTCTCTTCTCCAGGCTGGAGAATCCATCTCTTGCAACCTCTCCTCCTATGACAGATGCTCCAGTCTCTTGATCATGGCTCTTTGTCGGACTCAGTCCAGTGTGTCCATCTCTCCCCTTTACTGGGAGGCCCAGCAGCAGCCCCAGCACTCCCAGTGTGCCTCAGCAATGCTGAGCAGAGGAAAGGATCCTCTCCCTTGACCTGCTGGCAGCGCTCTTTCCAACACAGCTCAGGAGGCTGTTTGCCTTCTTTGTCATGAAGTCACACTGCTGGCTCATGGGCAGCTTGTTATCCACCAGGACCCCAAGGTTCTTCTCAGCAAATCTGCTCTTCATCTGGTCAGCCCCCAGTCCATCTGGGTACCTGTGGCTGCTGTTCTGCACGTGCAGGACTTGACAGGTCTCCTTGAGAAATTCATGAGGTCCTTGTCAGCCCATTTCCCCAGCCTGTTGAGTCTCCATCCCTCTGGATGGCAGCATGGCCCTCTGATGTATCAGCCACTCCTCCCAGTGCTGGGAGGCCACTCCTCCCAAACTTGCTGAGGGTACACTGCCCCATTGTCCAGGTGACTTATGAAGAGGTTAATAGCACTGTGTCAACCCTTAGGTACACCATTAGTGACATGCCTACAAGTGGACTTTGTGACACTGTTCCTACCCCTCTGGTCCCAGGCTTTCAGCCAACTTTCACTCCAATTTGCTGCCCACTAACCACCTAACCAATACACTGTCAGCTTGTGCATTATGCACTGTGGGAGATGGTGTCAAAGGCTTTAATAAAGCCAAGGCAAGGAACATCCACTACTCTCCCCTCATCCACCAAGACAGTCACTTCATTATAGAAGGCTATCAGGGTCTCTCAAGCTCAAATTCTTTTTCATAAATCAATGTATACTGTTCCTCAGTCTTCTTCTTGTCCTTTGTGTTTGGAGAAACTTTGGAGGAGGATTTTGTCCCCACCTTCTTGGAGGTTGAGGTGAGACTGCAAGGCTTGCAGTTCCCAGGTTCTTCCTTCTTGTCCTTCTTGAAGACAGGAGTGACATTTGCTCTTCTCTAGTCTTTAGGAAGCTCTTATCAGTTGCCATGAGCAGGATCAGGATAGAGTAGGGTATTTTTGATTTGGTTTCCCTCTCAGTAGCAAGTTACTGAGCTATTTGCAACATGACAACACTTCTATGGTCAGTGCTGTGCTGGAAGCTTGATGAGGAGATCAAAACAGCCCTGTCTGACTTTAAAATCTTTGGGTTTAAATTTACTCATAATACTGTCAAGTCAAATACAACTGATAAAAATACAGCACCTTTTTTTGTAAGTGGATCATGTCCCTTTAGCATGGTTATTCAGTAGTCCTAAACACTCTTGTTAATAATGTGTGACAGGCAACTGTGATGGGAGTGCTTCATGATTGCTCCTTATGCGATATCATGCTGGGATTGCAGACCCATGCTCTGCTGTTTTGTTATCTGTACTTCACTTCAGACATGTTTTATTATAGTACTTTAAAAGGAAGAATGGAACATTTTATATTTTCCTGCAAAACCCCTTCTGTCTGGTTTTTTTTTTTCTTTAAAGAATTGTTTTTATCATCTATCTTTTACTGTGTATCATATCATTATCTTCACCTGTTAGGGGGAAAAATGAATGGACTTACAGTGTACAACAGACTGACAGCAAATCATAGCATGGATGTTCCCTTCAGAATGACAGTTATACCCTAGATGGCACAGTGACTAAATAACTCATTGTGAGAAACTCCTTCTCACAGACAGTTGTTAAATTGAAGGTATTACCAAAACAGAATGCAAGAATTATTGCTTGTTCTATGGTCATTTTTCTCTAGGTAAGAATATAAGCTTTTTTTTTTTTTTCTTTCTATTAGAAACAAACTGAAAGAACCAACCCAGCCCTCAGCATCATTGCAGCACCATTATTGTTTATGCTGACCTAGTATTTTTACCATAAATCCTGTTTTCCACATGACTCTTGAGACTAGGGCTCATTTGCAGTCCAGACTTGCTTCAGGGAAAATATTTTTAATGCACTTTGAGGGCTTAGCATGGACCTTTTAAAATTTTCAAGTGGCATAAAAATAAAAATTAATTATTTCAGATGTTTTTTTAGTATTGCTCTTTCGTTCCTGTAGCAAAGAACCTAGAGCTCAGTTTGAAGCTGACATTTTCCTAAAATTTAATGGGGAATTACTATAGGTCTGAATGATAACAATCAATCCATTAAGATGAATATCTTAATTTATTTAGAAAAGGGCATATTTTTTAATAAGGCATGAATATTCAGAAACTTTATAAATACAATAACTCAGGCACCCCTGGTACTCCAGAGACTCACTGCAAGGTGTTTTGTTTCATTAGGAGATCAGCAGCTGACTTATAGTGCAGATGAGCAGATCTACCTACTTTAAACCCAGTACAGACACAATAAATTAATAAAACAGTGTCCACTCAAAGAGGAGAAAAGCAAACACATCTTGTTCCTGCTGAGACACACAACAGGAGTGCACTAAGTGCCCGCAGTGGAGGTGACTGAAGCCTGTGCTTTGGGACAAGGACCTGCTGCCAGCAGAGCTGGCACTGCTGGGGAGCTGCTGGGGACATCTCCAGCCAGCATGGCTGGCTCTGGTAGAGGCCTGACCATCACTCCAGCTCATGTTATGGCCCACGTCATGTAGCTCCAGGGAGCAAAAAATGTGCTTTTAAGCCTATTTCCAACAGAGTCCAGCATTTTCCCAGCAGCTCTGTGGCAACTGAGAGGGGCTGCGGTCCCCTCTGTGTCCCTGTGCCCAGCAGCTCCTGGCCGAGTGCCACCATGGAACTGTGTGTGAGGGCCCTGGCAGCAGACAGGAGCAGGCTCCCACCCCAACAGCAGCTGAGGCAGGCTCCAGCCCAGCCCACTCCCACCAGGACAGGAATACAGGTTGGACAGGCTCTGCCAGGGCCCTGGCTTAGTCTATCCCTCGTCTTACCAAGCTGAATGCCCTAGCTAAGGCTGTGCTGGATGGTGTAAGCCATCTGGATCTAGTCTAGCTTGTTCCTATTGCCCATGGTGTGCTGGATCAGCAGTGTCTGTGTGCAGGGACAGGAAGGGGACAGGAAGCAGTTTTGCCCAGTCCCTGTGCACTGGGAGAGCTCCCACTGGGCAGCGAGCTCTGCTTCACCTCTCACTCTAGTGCTCAAACACACAGAAACCTGCCCAGCAGCATAACTGGAGTCATCTTCTAGGAGAACTGAGCCTTGCCAGCCCAATTTCTGCTTTCCAGAGCCTGAAGGTGAAATTATCATTGACTCTTACTTAAAAAAATGGGAAGGGAAGGGGAGAACAGAGCTCCCGTTCCTGTCTCCCCACTGGTTTGTAAGTACATGACAATAACACAGCCACACATGGGCTGTGCTTAGCTGGTTTAGCTTCATACAGAAACTAACAGCTAATTTAAATTCAGCAGGTGCGAGTTTTCTGTGTGGACAAGACTCAAGCTGATGGGAAATCAATGGGTTTAGACATTTCTGAATTCTTCCCTGGCACCAGGCAGTATGAAATTCTGTAGCCCTGGGGTAAGTGACTATACAATGTGCAGGTCAACACCGACTTAGGCCAGCTGGATGATTCTGATAAAATCAGTTTTCTGCCTCCTATTTCACATCTCCTTTCTTTTTATTTTTTTTTTCAGATACCAGCATTAAAATTACTTCAGGATCCTAGTTTTATCTGGCAAAGATTAGGGACAGAGAGAGAGATTGAGAGGGCTGTTTGCAAAACTGTCAAGAACACAGAACAGTCCAAGTGTGAAAGGTATTCACCTTCAGTTTATACCATTGATGGGTATAATAAAATATTTTTCATTTATCCATCAAAAAAGTTTGAGCTATTTACACACACACATATATATATATATGCAGAATGCCCAATGTGATTTGGCATAAATGCTTTAATTACATGCATTTCAGATGTAACCTACTTGTAGCTGCACAACTGAGAGTGTGAGACATCTGTCTTAAGTGCTGGCTGATAATAAGCATCATGAATCTTCCCTCCAGATCCCACAGCACTTCCCAGACAGGGTTTGATTTGGCCTGGGCTTTCATGCAAAGCTTTCACTGAAGGCAAAAGCAATTCCACGTGCAGAAGAGCCCACTGCACTACACAGACAGCAACTTCTGGGGGGTGAAGCCCTGCAGCTTGAGCCAGAGCTTTGTTCTCCTGAGAATAGTCTCTTCTCCCCTAAAATACCTGAGCCAGAAATGTTAAAGAGTCATGATAACATTGATGTCCAAACAAAGACAGAGGACATGTTCTGTGAGACTGCTCTGTAAAATTTGTATAGCTTTATCATGCTTTTAAAGGAAAGAAAAAAGGCATCTGCGTCTCCAGCACACTGCAAAAAAAAAAAAAAAAATGTGGCAGGTGATACAAAAGCACGGAATAGTCTTTTGTGATGTGTGGAATGGACAAAAAGTCAGTAAAGGAAGAAACAATGTCCATTTGTAAATGGAGGATCATTTTATTCCCATGAATTTATATCCATAAAATATTTTATTTTCTGTTTTGGCACTGAAAGGGAGAAGTAGCTTAATTCTGATATCATGGTGTTAACCATATGAAAAGCAGCTTTGTTGCCATTGATTTTGCTCAATTTCACATGTACACCTACACCCATATATATGCTTGTAAATGCAGAGGGATACAATGGGCAAATTTGTGGGGTAAACTCACTTTCTAAAATAAATCTCTTAAAACAAGGTTTTTTTAATAAAATCTCAAACAGGAAAAATAGATGTTAGAGCTGTCTGGAAATAAAATTTTGAATTTTAAATACCTTCCAGAAATATTTGTAAAATTATCAGAAATGTTCCTTGAGTCTAGTCAGAGAGTGATTGAAGGGATTTTTTCATTGCTGCCACTTGAATTTCATCTGGCCATATTTACATGAATGGATCACATTTGAAGAGGGAGACATACATTTGGTTTTCAAGATTGTCGAGTTTTGATTTTTTTGTCTTAGCTTTACAGATATTTATGTAGAAAGATTTTTTTGCTTGAAAATCATGAATATAAAATTCAGTATACTTACACATTCTGAATGAAGCCCATGGAAGTAAGTGCTACAAAGTAAAGTTCATATACAGTGAAAATCTCTAGCATTAATTACTCCTGAATGTTTGTGAGTACCCAAAATCCTGACATAAAAGCTGTAATTTCTATGCAAAGTAGATAGGATGATTGAGTTATAATTAAAATGGTAATTATACCCTTAATGCTCTGTATTTGACTTTTCAAAAAAAAATGTTATGCTCCAAGAAAAGCTATTTAAAGATCAGAGAAAAATGTTTGAAAAATGAATGTATTCAAGACAGTCTAGATCTTTTAAAATCCAGTTACTGATTTTTGCATGCTTTCATGTATAGTCTGAAACATTTTCTTCATTTATTTTGGTCCATAGAAATAATAAAAAATCATTGGAACGTGAAAAGTTTAAATGAAGGCAATATTCTCCAAGTTGATATTTAACATGATAAATATTTGAAATGTTGGAGGGCAGGCAGCAGTATTCACTTGCTGACTAGAATTCTGGCCTTCATCCTCTTAACTGGGCGATGCCAAGGAAAGAGCTGGTGGGAATTTGGCAGCCCTGTAGTTCCCCTCTGGCCGTTTTGAGCACATTGACAGGACAAATACATTTCCTTCGATCCCTCGCTGGCTTTTTAGAATTAAAGCAAGAGCACCTAAAGCTGTACATGAAATGTCAGCAGTGGCAGTCTAGTGGAGCCGTGTCAATAGTTGATGATGCACGGCTTGCTGGGAGGCACTGGGAACGCTGGCCCTGGCAGAGGTGACACCCGGCTGCGTCGCGCTCACCCAGCCACGGCGCGTGCCCAGGTGGAGGGAAGGGGTAGGAGAGCAGCCCCCACGGGGTGGGATGTGCCTGCAGATCCAAGAGGATCCATGCAGCAGAGCAGGGCCGTTTCGCAGCTGCTGCCAAACTCGTGTTATTTGCACATGTGCACCCATCTGCCCGTGCAATTGGTAATTCCATACTGGGACTCTGAGCATCTTGATTTACTCTGCAGTTGGTACAGCAGCCCCTTCTGCTCCTCAGCTAAGCACTCCTCGGGGCAAAGTAAAAGGAGGGTCTTAGGGAGCTAAAAACAAAGCAAAATTGGTAATGTTGTGCAGTATTAGATACCTGGTTCTTTGCAGCACGTCTCAGCAAAGCCCCTTTGCCTCCATCCATCTGTCTAACCTACATACACATCACTTATCTTGGACTTCAGGACTTTTCTATCTTATTAATTTTCAAATATGATTGAAAGTTTTTCCTTGTGTACCACAAAAAGCACAGTAAGGACAGAATTTTCCAATTTTTGTAAACTACAGAGCGGTTTCCTAGTTTCTAGCCAGCTTTCTCTATCATTAAAAAAAAAATCAAAAGGGAGCCAAGAACTTTCCTGTTGGTGGTCTATTTTTCTGCTCACCAATGTGGTGAGGAACTGTGAGCAGGCTCTGAAATTGGGGTAAAGCAGAAAAGTCACTGAAGGAAATGAGCTTCATTCCTGTTACATGCTGTCCCTCCTCTTCCAGTACCTGATCCAAAGCCAGGGCTAACAGGTAGATCTCCTCTGAGGACCAACAATACCCATGATATTAATCTGTTTGGAAATGAATGTCTCATACCTGATAACAGGGATGATCACATTCCTCAGTGTGTGCTCTGAGTATCATCCTTGGCTCCATGTGTGGCAGGTTCTGTCTCTGTCCAACACCAGGTTGTACCACCCAGATCCAGCATCATAGTATTCCCCTCTCATTTCCATGTACCTGTAATGCTCAAGATCCACTTCTACTCCAAGCAGACTAGAAATGGTAGCAGGAGAAAAAAGAAATTAAAAACTCATCTGGAGGGTAAGAGGGGAAGGAGTTTGTGTGTGAAAACAAGACAAACCTTTGTAAAGAGCATCAGTGTTATTCAGAAGAAGCGGTAAAATCTGTAGAGGAAAAACAATGGTAAACAAGCAAGTAGTGCATGAGAAAGAAGGGAAAAATCTGTTAGGAAAGGTAGGAGACAAGGATTATTGGCTGTCATCTCTTGTTTTTTTCAAGAGACATTTGTGAAGTCTTTTCTTCTTGAGCAAGTCTGTTTCCATACCCCACCCCTTGTTTCATATGGTGGTTTATAGTTTCTCTGCAGTCTGTAATTGAGAGCTGCTCTTTGCAATCCCCTGCAGTAAGTTCTGAGTCACTGATTTTTAGTCATTGAGATTTTTAGAAATAGTTTTAGTTAGCAAAAGACATGCTACAGGTATTTATCAATGCTAGTTGGGCTGAAAAAAGTGTATTGGTAGGCATCCCTGATAGCCACTAGCTATTCCAAATTTCTACAGCTGTAAAATTAAATAAAATGCACAAGAAAAAATTTTAAAAGCTTTGCACAAAAAGCTGAACTCATAAAATAGCAGAAGAGTTCCATTTTAAAGACACAGGAAGGCTAAACCAATGCCTGCTTAAGCAAAGGTAGAAGTCTCAATAGACTTCTGAGCCAAAGTTTGGCTCAGATTCTGAATTCTTTCCTTAGTCACATGACTGCACTCTTGCAGAAAGACTTTGAGGGAGGGAGAAAGAAAAAGCTTTCTGAAATTATTGGTGATGGTGGATTTAGGAGTTGATTTTATAAGTGCTTTATCCACTAAAATTAAAGCATGTTGAATGGCAATCTCAGCCATACAACTGGGCTTGCCACATGAAAATGGATGTGGCTCACCCTGCTCTTACTAACTGGAGACGTCAGCAGCTGTGGTTCCTTTGCCAACCGTGGCACAAACATGTGCCAGTCCTTAATAAGTGTTTATTTCTTCTTCACATAATACTAGTCCATGCCTTTTGAGCTGGGTTTTGCATTTACATTTTTCTAAACTAAAATTCTCAGCATAGATTGTGTACTGTTTCTTGGCTTTGCTAATTTCTTAAGAGATTGTTAGAAAATTTTGTGCTATGAATGTTCCTGGATCCTTGACTTTCCAGGGAAAAAAACCAAGATCATCAGCAAAGAGGGCTCTTTCTGTATTCTGCATTATGTAGAAACATAGAATGGTTTGGGTTGGAAGAGACCTTAAAGTTCATCCAGTTCCAACCTCCTTGCCACCCACAAACCAGGTTCCATCCCACCTGGCCTTGAACACTTCCATGTATGCCTGTGAAGCTGCTGCAAGCTGCAAAAACACTCTTGCCAGGCACTAAATCAGAACAAGAATCAGCCCACAGTCTCCTTAAGGCCAAGAAAGCCATTTTCTCCTTAAAACAAGAAGTCCTTAATGGCACTGGTGTTGCTGGCTGTGATGGAGCCCCATGCCCAAATGCTGTCTCCTAGGGGCTGCCTCTGACCAGGTGACATCTGGTCAAAGTCTGCTGTATTTCTGGTAGGACAGGTGTGTAACTTCCTGGAGAGCTCACAGATTATTCTTTTCTATCAGCCAGTACACAAAGCCAGTGGCTGCTGCTGGAGCTACATAGTGAAAAGTGGTTGTCCCCTCTCCTGTAAGGTGTTGACAGCCCATGCAGTCCTCTGCTTTCCTGACAGGACAACCAAGAAGGCAAAATTAGCACCATAGCCCATTTATTTTAAGCCCAGGAGGACACAGATAGAAGGATATTGGGGTCTCATCTCCCATTGGTGTTGAATGTGTTGTATTACTGGTTTTATGGCTGAATTACACCTGCAGAGGAAATAAATGTTCATTTTGTCTTTTTGATGACCTGTCCCATGTTGCTGACATGCCAACACTGTAATTGCAATGTTTTGCTTTGCCCCAGAGATTTCTTACTGAGGCCATGAGGGAGATGATCCTTGGGGAGCTGCAGGCAGATAAATGCAGGTAGAGAAACTGAGGCACAGGAGTTCCATATCTGTTTCAACAAAGTGATTGCAGCTTCTGTCCTGGTCTGTCATGCCTATACCAAAAAGCATTAGATGCTTAACATCCTTGATATCTCAAAACATAAAAGGACAACCTTACATCTCGTTTATGCCTGCAGTGAGAATGAACTCTTCGAAAACCTCCAACCATCTCCCTCTGCAAGCCTGATACTTAAAAAACACAAGGAAAGCTCATGTTTTGTCCTTTTCTGTGGTATGGCAATATATTTTGCAATGACAATAATTTCCCTCAAGGCTCCCAGTTGTCCCATGAGAGTTTTGCCATCATCCTTGCCTTGAAAAACGTCTCTGTACCTCTTTGATTGGGGTTTGTTCTGTAGGTTTTTTCAGTTCTAGCTAGACAAAAAATATTAAGGACAAAAAACAAATAGTAAAGTCTGAGATGTGAAAGTTTGGTTAGAGAAAAATGGTAACACTACATCTCTGTTAGAAGCTGGTGTTAGTCTGCCAACAGTCAAACCCTATATATGCTAAAGAAACCATAAAATACATGATACATAGCATAGATTTTAGCAAAACATTTGCTGAGATGTGATGGAAATGTCATCTATAAAAAGCCTCCTTAACCACCTTAATATATATAAAATGGCAATCTACAATTTGGCATGACATATGCACATATATATATATATATATATATATATATATACTCATATATATATATACTCATATATATAAAGTATGTGACAAAATACAGCTGCACCACATCATTTTAGCCAGCAAGGGTAAGCCTTTCTTACTTTGTTTGTTTTTGAGGTCAGAGGGTCTGTGATAATTTCATTAGCTGCTGAAACATATTTTTACTGTATTCCAAGGACAGTGTTAAGTGCACAGGACTCCTGTTACTGGCAATGAAAATTAATATCTAGGACATTGCAATAGGATCTGAACATTTCTCTACAAAAACATGGCAATGTGATGAATGTAGAGCTAAATGCTGTGTAGGTGAGGGGATTTTATTCCATTTCCAGGTGTAAGGAGATCACTTTATTCTGATCTCTTACTACTGGTACCTATTCAATATAACTGCAGCACTCAGACTGAAGGGGGAGACAACCAATTTAATCTGCTGCTGAGCCACTAGATCAGGACTCTTCCCGCAGTCAGTGGGAGAAATAATCTCATATGGGAAGAGATGACAAAAATATGGCCACCACTCAGGGGTCTTGCATGACTCTGTGGACTGACCACTGTAAATGAGGGTAGCTCATGAATGTATGCCTCGAAATAACAACCCCAAACATTCAAGAAAAGGTGTAGAATGTTCAGTTTTCTAAATCCACCTCTCCTAACAAGATTGTCTCAGTATAGCCTTCTCCCTAGGGATCATTACACTGCTTTTCCATTAGGGCACTCTGCCCCTCCAGACTAAAGCTTGCTGTCTTTGGCAGAGACATGTTACAGTTCACCATGCTGTTTGTATTACTAATCAAGGAGACAAACATTTATGACATAAATTGCATCCTTTCATAGCACAATCTGAACTGAACCGTCTCTTGATTCTCTTGATTGCCCATGGCAACAGAGGGGTGTGGTACCCTAGGACTCAGCTAAAACAGACTAATATGCAGGTTAGGTTTTAAGAACATGCTGGATTATAAGAACAAGGAAGAAGAAATCTAAAGGAGAAGGACTGTAAGAAAAAAGACATAAAGAAAGCCTGTGTTGGCCATGGGGGACAGAGAGACTGAGATACAATTGTGTTGCCCAGCCATGTAGTACCCAACCATTTGTCAAGACAGATATCTTGGGGCACAATGTGGGAGTGGTGAGAAACCATCAAAAAAAAAAAAGAACAAAGTGGCTCTGTGAAGCTCAGGGGGGGCTTGAAGGTGTATGTCTTTGGTGAAAGGATATCTTGGTACTGACACTAGACACACAGAATGATGTTTCCCAGTTCAGTGACCTTGTAGTGCACTGTCTGCATTGCATAAAAGAAAATGTGCTTATATGTTATTATGACTGCATTACTTCACAATTAACTAAATGTTAAAATGCAGTAGATACCCACCATTTCCCTGCCAAGAGATATGACTTTTCTCTCTGTCTCTCAAGGTCTCTTTTTCTTGTTTTAAATAACTTTCATTTCTAAACATACACAGACATTGTGTGAATCAGACCAGTGGTGCTCAAGCTTGCAGAGAAACCCAGGGTTTTTTGATGTTTTGTCAGTTGTAATCAGTGAGAGCAAGTCTGATGCTTTTAAATTCCTATCTGAGGTTTCCTTCCATTCACCTTGCAAAGCACAGGAGTTAGACCTGCAGCATATAACTCTGCAGTGAGAAAGGAGCATAAGACTGGCCAGGTCAGTGTGTTGTGTGCCATATTCATCCACACATACCTGCACGCTTTCATACCCACACTTTGTTCTGAAAAGAGAAAAAAAAAACAAACCCACAAACCACTGCTAGAGGAGACTGTGCCAACCTGCTACTCACCTGTGGAAGTAAACTACCCAGATTAATTACCTGACAAAGGCTGGACTGCAGCTGTCAGCTCAGAACAAGAATAGTGTGTCAACGAGAAACAAAACTGGAGACGTGCTGGAAGGGCTTTTTGTACACCAGGTTTTTTTCTCTTTTTTTTTTTTTTTTTTGCTTTTTACTTCTGAGAATTTCCCCACTATTGCTATCACTTACTATTTGCCTTGCAGTCATACCAAGGTGCACTGGAACATGCCTGCATTGGGATAAATTCTACACAGACATGGAGCAAGATTGCTGCCAACCACAAAGCCACACAATTCTAACAGGAATCAGGAATACCAGTGAAATGTCTGCAGTGTTAATCATATCACACAGGTGGTGGTTAAAATGACATTAGCTGCATGAGCTAGCAGTTGGAGTTTTTTATTCTTCCTGGCTCCCTCACAGGACTCAGAAGTGGTACCAAAATGAGCAGTTTTTCTCCTGGTGTAGGCGCCTTCCATGCTCGTGTTGCTGGGTGCAGGATCCAGCTGCTCTCAGGGCTCACCACGGCCACACTGCCAGTGCTGGCTGCGGCTTTTCTGCTTGTCATCCTGTATTGCCCACATCTAAAGCTAGGTGCAATGCAGAGTGGAGGGGTGGGCAGGACAGAGTTGGGCCATAAACTGAAGTAAAATAGTACTTTGACCCTCACCTGTATCAAAGAAGTCAGATGCATAATTTCTTGGGTGCTCCCATTTTTCAGACTGGAAATTGAGGCAGGGGCTGGTGGCACGCCTGGCATCATCAGACTGCAAGGGATTCAGGCACAGGGGCAGAAACTCACCCCACATCCCTGAGCCTTCACCCTCCCCATTCCCTGCCTGCCATTCACACTCACAAACACTTCCTTGTGCTAATTTGACCACAGCAAAAACAGCATTATGAGGTGTTGCAGTTTGAAGCCTATACACAGACTCAGGAAGGGTCCTGATCCTGTAGATGAAATACTTGCAATGCAGGCAAGGGTGACCAGGCCAGCAGTGAGAGTGTAAATCACTGCTCACCCCAGAGCTGCCTGAGCTGTGACCTCATCCCTTACACCTCCAGTTGTTTGCAAAGCTTTTTTCCACCCAGAGGGAACTTTCAGTCGGATGTGTGTAGAAATTCTCAGATTAATTTGATTTTTTGGGAGGAGGCAGGGGGATTTAAGTGAGAGGGTTTTTGTTTGTGTTTATTTCTCCCCTCAGAGCTGCCTTTCATTGCACATTTACTAGTTCTGGAAGACAACACCCTGCTGACACTTAGAGAAGCATCAGTGAATAAAGTCTGTTGTACAGGCTGCAAAGCCATCTGGACTTTCTGCTGAAAAGGTTGGACATGGTTTTAGGCAAGATTTTATCACATCTGAAAAAAAAACCTTCTGTACTCAGTACCTCTTCCAAGGTTGATGTCAGGGTGGTTTTTTTTTTTTCTTTTGTCAGTTGCAAAGCAAAAAAATGACAAACCGTTGGAAGGCAGTAAGGATGGAGATATAAATCTCTAGAGGAAGCTTTGTCAAAGGTAGTGGAGTATAAACAAAAAATAAATTAGTTTTGGTGTTATCAGAAACTGGACAGCCTTCGATTTGTATAATAGTTTGTCTGGGTTTCCACACCATCTATGCAATGCCTCTGTGAGGCAAAGTACAGATTCACTTGACAGAAGAAGTGAAGAAAATGGTTAAACAATCATAGGAGGAGAAAGGAAGAAGAAAGACAGGAAGACAAAGGTGCAATGGCAGACAGCCTTGAAATCCTTAATTTTTTTTGCTTGTACTATTTTCAGAAATTCCAAGCAGAATGTTTTACCTTGCTGTCCATATTAATCAGTTCTTGAGTCCAAGAATTTTGTGTATCCCTTGTGTTCTACACCCCCCTTGCTCAGGTTTTGGCAGGACAATTTCATAGACTGAAAAGGGTAGCATGTGTGCCAGCTCCTCCTGGCTGAGGATCCCTGTGAGCAGAGCAGGAGAGAGAAACATGCTGAAAGTAATTTATTGGAGTGCCCTTTAGGTTATGTGCAGCTTAACAAGTGAGCTAACAACCAGTGATTACCTTAGAAACACAGATTGGTGAGAAAGTTTTATATAGCTGGGTATGAAGCTGGATATTCCTCTTTTCTCACCAAAATTGCTGTCTGAATTTCAGGAGATTTTTTTCTTACCCCACAGCAGTAAAAAGGAGCCCAGATATGTAATGCCAGACCCCTTAGAGATACTTTGAGGTATCCTTCCTCAAGTACAGTGTGCTGGTAAAAAGAAACGTATTTATATTTGTATTAGCCTTTTTCTTTTTTTCTGTAAAGGAAGAATTGTACATTTCTTGGCCTTAACACTGCCTTACCTGAGCAAAATATTAGAGCAGATTATCTCTCAATTTAATGACCAATTTATAGGAATAAATATATTTACATGTCTTAGATAAATTTTACAGGATTTGGTCAATTTGTAGGTAAATTTCTTTGATGTTTTTCTCTAAGTAGATAAATAAATAGAAATAATAATTTTCAATTTAATTACTGGTTTTATCCATTTATTCCTTTTCTTCTTCACAAAAAGCTCTTATTTTACTGCCCACTGAGAATAAATCACTTAAAACAACTTTCCCATGATGAGGAATTTTTCTAAAAGATTTTGTTTGATGTAAGAAATCTGAGCTCTGACTGAAAGCTGTGACATTGCCCTTAACTGCAGGCAGATATTTTACACCTCTCTCACAGGAATGGTCACAAGGGAAGGTCATCCTGTGGAGGACAGCCCACAAAGTGCCTTAAGCTCCTGAGTTCTTGCTTAAAGGCAAGTCTACTGAGGCAAGAGGTTTTGCCCAAGAATATTGTCACGAGGTTTAAAAATTACATTCTCAGGTTTTAGTTGTGAACACTTGGTTAGGAGTTTCTTTAGTGGAGGGGAAGGTGATGAGACAGTGATGTTTGGGATTTAGAACATAGGCTAAAAGTAAGATTGATTTTTTTTGCTTCACATGCATGTTCTTGGCAGGTATTAAAAAAAAAAAAAACCTTTTTATTTCAGCATTATTGTGCTAATTATTTGTGTTCATCCAGTAAGGAACAGCAAATCAGGGAAGGGCTGCTTTAACTCTGGTGCCAGGCACACACCAGTCCCAAATGACTCTGAGGGTGCCTGAGTGGCAATTGGGATTCAGGGGAAATCATGGTTCTGCCTCTCCTAGCACAAAGCCACCCTGGATGATGATAACTATCCCTGGTAACTACACATTTGAGAAGAAGCCCAGAGAAGGGTGAGGTAACATGAAATGCAATTTCCCTTACGACCCCTCTCAGACAAGAGGAAGTTTATTAGCAAGGTTACAGACAAATTTTGAGAACCACTATAGCAAATGACAGCAAGATCTTTATCAAGAAGAAAGGAAAAAAATCCAATGTCTGTATAGTAAATGCCACGCAAAGTATTATATGCCTTGCTCTGCAGTGATTCAGAAAGTTGAGTCGTGCCATGCCTTGCTGGGATCAGCAGTTCAGAGTAGATTAAATTTGTTTTGGACACTGGCTGCTCCCTGCTTTATCTAACAAAGCACATGTGTGACGGGAAATGTGCTTAATAGCACAGACCATTAATGAGAACCATAAACACACAGGCATAGATTTTCAAAATGATGGTCAAGGGATTTGAGCAAGCACTGTTCTCTCCCTGCTTTGAGCACTTACCCAAGAGCTGCTAACTGGTTAAGCTTTGGGAAGAGAGTGGACCTCGAACAGCCAGGAAAATTGTATGTGACAAGGGCTTTGCCACCATCCGTTTCAAAAGGATATTCATATTAATGCACCTAAGCAAGATAAAGCAAGGAAACTGAAAACTGAAAAGACATTTCTCAGATAAAGGATTGATTTTATTATAGAGAGGCAACTCATAATATTAATCTAACACCTAGATTTTTTTATAGAGACCATAAAGCGTTTTTACAGAGTTAGCTGTTCTTAGACACTGGTGGCTTTACAGAGCTTTTATCTAAAGAAAACCCATTGGTGCTAATTTAATATCTGTAGTGTACAACAGCTTGACACCTGAGGCTTGCCCTAAAGCAGGCAAAAGGCTGCAAAGCGAACATTACTTCATTTTTTTAATTATTCAGCACTTGCAGCCAACCTTATGTGTGCCTCTCTAGGAAGAAGGCTTTTGGATTAATGATCAGTAAAAGAAAAGTAAAAAGGCAAACAACCAACCATTCCTTTCTGGTGTTTGTTAGCAGGTGCAGTATTGACCTCAGGAATGATTCTGCAAAATTGCTGTGGACATTCTTCATTACCAGAGCTGTATGCAGAAGGAGCAAAGCTGGCAACCTAGCATGGCCTCCTTTAGGGAACAACTGTTCATGTCAGTGGAAAAGCTTGTTTCCTCTAAATTCATTGAAATGCTATCTATTGGTAGCATCTCTTTAGAGCAAGATGAATGCAGACAGCAATGAATCAACCTCAAATAGAGGGACCCATACATTAGCATCCTAACATTAGCACACTAATGTAAATTTAAAGATTCTAATTAAACCTTTATGCAAAATGTTTTCCTACTAAATAGAAAATCTTACTCTTTGGAGGAGCTGAGGCATTTGGATTTGACAGCATTTCCTTTTTCAATAGTATGCTTATTTTATGTGTTCTATTTTCTTTCAGTCACTCCAGGGGTTTCTGAAACAAATAAAATGATACGTTATATTGTTTGATTGATTCCCTGTAGTCAAGGGATATATTGAGAAAACAGAACAATTTTTTTCACTGAGCTTGTAGAATAAATTTCACTTTGATCTTTATACTTCCTACTGTGGCTACACATTTCTTTTGAGATATTTAACACTGATTAATCTCATATACAGGATCCCATAGTGGTACTCAGGTACAAATTCAGAAACTTTTTCATTATGGAAAAACTTGTATCACAGCTTTTGGTTTCTAAATTTGTCCCTTCCCATTACCCCCACATGCCCCAATAAAACTTGGGAGGTGTTTCCCTCATTTTAAATTTGATATTTGTGTGTAAAAATTCAATATTTTAAGAAAAAGTTCCGTGAACTTTCAAACAGTACCTCTTTGCCAGTTATGATTAAAAATTTCATTGAAAATACTTAAAACAAATTTTATCAGGAGACTTTTGTGGTCCCTAGTGAGTTTCAGATGCAGTACAGGTCATTCAGCTGACATTTAGCCACTCAAGAAACATAATAAGTGAGAAACCCACCACAGCCTTTAAGCACTGCTGAAGCATATGCTGGGTGTATGAACAATTCAGCAAAATCTGATTATATGTTTTTTAGCAGACCTCCCATTCATTAAAATAGGGTCAAATCTAAAACCTAAAGAGGTAGTTGGGTAACCTAAGTTAGCCAAGTTTTACCAAAGATGGACTTTAACCAATCCTCCCATTTCACCTTTTTCTCATCTTAATTTTTCCATATATGCTGTATCCTCCCAACTCCAGCACAGGCAGTGCTATAGTTTTCATAAAGCCCTAATTATACTGTGAGGCACAAAAGAAAAATGGGTGAGAGAAGGAATTCTTTTTTTTAATCCCATTGTTGGATCTTTTGGGGCATTTCATCATTCTTCTGTCTGCCACACAGGGACTATGTTCAAAGTCTGCTTCACACAGCAGCCAGCACAGTGCTGATATTTAGTAAATGATCACTAATGATAGAAGCAGCAGCGTGGAGGCAAATATGTTTTGTGGGGCCTGGGAAATTAGCAGAGCAATCAGCCTCCAGCCAGGGTGAGGGAGGAGAGGGAAGTAGACAGCAAATAATCGCTCTGAGCCCAGGAGTCAATTGTACAGTCTGGGCAAGCTGGCCAAGTCAGCCGAGGTCAGCTGAGCCACTGAGGAGCCTTCAAAAATGCAGAGCAAATTTGGGACATTTGATGATCATAGAAATAAGGAATTCATTGAGGTAGCTCAGCATCATATGTAGCTAAAGCATTTGTAACAGGACTACGAACAGATGGGGGAGGGTGGTGAAAGTGATTCTTTTGACTGAATCAATAGGACCAGTTGATCTTCCTCATCAATCTTGATAAGAAAACTGTGAGGATACTTAGTGTCAGAAGTGCTTTATTGGAGTTTTCATTAAAAGTTCCATGTGGAAATGTGTACCCAGCTGCTGCCACATGCAGCCTGTGCAGCAGCACAAGCCCCATCCCCCTCTAAAAAGCACAGCTGAGAAGACCTCTCTGAATCAGGATGTACACAGGATATATCAGCACGTTCAGCTAAAATGAAACATACAGCCAGACAAAATAAAACCACGGCCTTCTAAGATAAAACAAAGCCCATATACACTGACCCTGAGGGGTAAGCCAGAACCAGACATAATGATCAATACTGTAGAAGTTATGATCAGTGAGAAATAATTACTGAACATCTCAAGGAAAACACCACGATGAATTCCCTAGCAGAGCCTTGTTTCTTGAGTAATAATCTGCAAATGCCTGCACATGCTGAAAGAAGGCTGAGTTATGATAGGCTGTGGACTGCAGCCTCCAGTCTGGCTGCAGAAGCCCTTGGAGACTCTGCTTGGAGAGGCTCATCACTGACAGTGTCATTTGCTTCCCAGTTTCCCTGAAATGTGGGTTAAAATTGTCCCCTTTTACCTCTGGATAAAGGGGGTTCATGGCAAAGGAAGTGGTTTGCACCAAGGCCACCAGGAAGGAGGGCAAAGAATGAGCCCAGCCTCCAGCCCCCTGCCTGTGACCACTTTCTTTCTTTCTTTCTTTCTTTCTTTCTTTCTTTCTTTCTTTCTTTCTTTCTTTCTTTCTTTTTCTTTCTTTCTTTTTCTTTCTTTCTTTCTTTCTTTCTTTCTTTCTTTCTTTCTTTCTTTCTTTCTTTCTTTCTTTCTTTCTTTCTTTCTTTCTTTCTTTCTTTCTTTCTTTCTTTCTTTCTTTCTCTTCTTTCTTTCTTTCTTTCTTTCTTTCTTTCTTTCTTTCTTTCTTTCTTTCTTTCTTTCTTTCTTTCTTTCTTTCTTTCTTTCTTTCTTTCTTTCTTTCTTTCTTTCTTTCTTTCTTTCTTTCTTCTTTCTTTCTTTCTTTCTTTCTTTCTTTCTTTCTTTCTTTCTTCTTTCTTTCTTTCTTCTTTCTTTCTTTCTTCTTTCTTTCTTTCTTCTTTCTTTCTTTCTTTCTTTCTTTCCTTCTTTCCTTCTTTTTCTTTCCTTCTTTCCTTCTTTCTTCTTTCTTTCTTTCCTTCTTTCCTTCTTTCTTTCTTTCCTTCTTTCTTTCCTTCTTCTTTCCTTCTTTCTTTCCTTCTTTCCTTCTTTCTTTCCTTCTTTCCTTCTTTCTTCTTTCTTTCCTTCTTTCCTTCTTTCTTCTTTCTTTCTTTCTTTCTTCTTTCTTCTTTCTTTCTTTCTTCTTCTTTCTTTCTTCTTTCTTTCTTCTTTCTTTCTTTTTCTTTCTTTCTTTCTTTCTTTCTTTCTTTCTTTCTTTCTTTCTTTCTTTCTTTCTTTCTTTCTTTCTTTCTTTCTTTCTTTCTTTCTTTCTTTCTTTCTTTCTTTCTTCTTTCTTTCTTTCTTCTTTCTTTCTTTCTTTCTTTCTTCTTTCTTTCCTTCTTTCTTTCCTTCTTTCTTTCCTTCTTTCTTTCCTTCTTTCTTTCCTTCTTTCTTTCCTTCTTTCTTTCCTTCTTTCTTTCCTTCTTTCTTTCCTTCTTTCCTTCTTTCCTTCTTTCTTTCTTCTTTCTTTCCTTCTTTCTTTCCTTCTTTCTTTCTTTCTTCCTCCCTTCCCTTCCCTTCCTTCCCTTCCCTTCCCTTCCCTTCCCTTCCCTCCCTTCCCTTCCCTTCCCTTCCCTTCCCTTCCCTTCCCTTCCCTTCCCTTCCCTTCCCTTCCCTTCCCTTCCCTTCCCTTCCCTTCCCTTCCCTTCCCTTCCCTTCCCTTCCCTTCCCTTCCCTTCCCTTCCCTTCCTTCCCTTCCCTTCCCTTCCCTTCCCTTCCCTTCCCTTCCCTTCCCTTCCCTTCCCTTCCCTTCCCTTCCCTTCCCTTCCCTTCCCTCCCCTCCCCTCCCCTCCCCTCCCTTCCCTTCCCTTCCCTTCCCTTCCCTTCCCTTCCCTTCCCCCTTCCCTTCCCTTCCCTTCCCTTCCCTTCCCTTCCCTTCCCTTCCCTTCCCTTCCCTTCCCTTCCCTTCCCTTCCCTTCCCTTCCCTTCCCTTCCCTTCCCCTCCCCTCCCCTCCCCAGGTCATCCTGCCTCTCCATTCCTCTCGGTCCTTGTTCAGTGCTCTCCACTGTGCTGGGGAGCCCCTGGCACTACATTGATTTCAGAAGACTGATGATGGAGGGCAGCCCATGACCCTCAGCTATTTCTCTGCTCAAGGCTGCATCTTGAAGATGATGTAGTACCTGGGAAGAGCCTGACTAATACATTGACTTGAGGGTACAATCACTTATCAATGAATCTCCAACTAACTACAGCAAACTTATTTACAAGCCTGGGAAAAAAATGTGTAGCAATTTGCTATACAGCCCGACAAGGAGCAGCTCTTCAGGATTGATCTCTGTGCTGTGTTTTCCTCCCCTCCCATCTAGACAGTGAGAGTTCTCTGCAGGAAAAACATACAAACTCCCACTGTCAATAAGTGTGTGTTTCCCACTTGGGCAGTGAAAAGAGCTAGGTGTGCATCTCCTTTTATCTAAAGAGAGTTGTGAACTTAATTCAACCTGATCCCCATTCATCGTGTTCAGCATTAAGCCCCCAAATGTCAGTGAGATTCTGGAAATAAAGTACTTGGGAGACAGCAAAAACAGAGCCCTTAGTGATATCTGTATAGTAGAATATTTCTTCCCATCCATATGCAAATCTAACCTTTTTGATATTTCAACCCTATAAACCCTAAGACAGGATTTCAATAGAAAATGTTTACTAAAGGCTTTCTCCTTTATAATCTATTGATTTTAATATCCTTACTATTCCTGCTGAATGTCAGTCTTACCCTGAAGACTCCCATTGCAAACTTGAACACATTTAATTATTTATACCATTTGAAATATTAGTGCCGAGAAATCCCTAAAAGTTTTTGGTTCTGTAATGGTGTGATCTAAAGTTTGATTTTCTTTTGTGAATAACAGAAGTAATTTGATATACTAATCAAGGACAGATGAATACTTCAGACATCACAATGCAGTTATAATAGTAACGATATCTATTTTTCATCTTTTCAGACTCCTTGTATATCTTAAAATACAGCTCATTAAGTACTGTAGGATCTCTCAGTGAACAATTTAGCATTATGTTTTTTTTCTTCTGCCAGCAGCCTGAGTGAGAAATTTGTTTCCCATAGGAGGCAGAAGGCATTTAGGCAATATTCAATGTTTGAGTGCAACCTAGGGCAGGTTTGCCCTTGGATGGGGGTCAAGCAGTCTTGTTTGCATTACTTGTATCACTCACTGTATTCACAAGACCTTGTCTCCCTGAGACAATTATTTTTTGTAAAGATGAATTTATGTGAGGACCTATGAAAAGATTTTGATAGCAGGCAAATCAAAGCAGGGGATTTTTAAAAAAACTCAGCACCTTGAAAGGCAGTTCTTCCCCTGAGTCATGTTTTTTACTCCCAACATCCACCCAAAGCCAGAGTGATGGAGCTCACCCTGCCTGGCCAGGGTATGGGCATGCTTGAGCTCCCATCCCTGCCACTTGAGCCTTGTCTGGAACATGTAAGAGTCAGGAATACTTCCACTGGCTTCAGTGGTGGCTTGTACCAGACCCCAGTGTTCCAAGGGGATTAAACCCCTAGGCATAAGTCCCTCCTAGGTTCAGCACTCAAGAAGTATTTGAGCATTTGTTCTTCCATGTATATTGGAAAAAAAATTTCAAATTTCTGATTGCCCACATCTTTCTATTTTCTTCACCCCTGTCCCTTTGCCCCAAGCTGCAATTTCTCTGCCATTACATGATCAGAGCAGTTGTATGCACCTCTATTAATTGCACTGAATTTCTCTTTCACAAAGTAAGTTTCTACTCTTATTTTTCTCTCATCTTCAGAAATTTTCCCTTTTTCTTCTACCAACCTGATAGCTGTTCAGAAGCTGCCAAGATGTATTTGGCTCTTGTATTTACTCCAGATGGAGACTTTTATTTTCACTCATATCTGGCAGTAGGAACTGTGGTATCACCAAACACAACTTTTCTCTGAGATTGTTTTGATAGAAGAAAAGAATCATTCCTTTTGCAGATGGTTTATAAGTTACTTCTGATGGCAGATAATATAGTCTAGCCTGGATCCTTAAAGTTCAACAAGGCTCACAATAGCCATAAATAGTTGGATTTTTCTGATTTATATCCCCTCACGAATAACCATCTGGGTATGTATCCTTTAGTAGTCTAGGATTATTGTTTAAAAGTAAAGCTAGAGAATATCTGGAATGAAATCCGTGGTTCTACACTGAGCAGGGATAAATGCAGCTACTCTTATCCCCATCATATCTGTCCTGTGTGCATTAGATTTGTCTGGAACCAGTTAAGGTTTCCTAAGAAGCATTGAGAACCAGTCTAAAGGGTCTAAATAGACAGAAATGCTGTCACTGATTTCATTTCACAGAACTAGGTCAAACCAAATAGCTGCTCTGGTATGTGCTAGAGGCAAGGCAGGGTGCTGCATGGACGGGTAAAGGTGAGGGACCCAATGCCCACCCAGCTCTGCCACTGGGCCAACTTACAAGGCCAGGGTATTCAAAGGTCTGAAATTAATGCTGCACAAGGAGCAATCTTCAGAGTATCAAATCTCTTGCAGGGCTGAGCCATGCACCTCTTCCTTATTTTTTTCCACCTGAAAAAAAATAAACTTGCTTCTTTTCCTCCTTTCCATTCCACTTTGGAATATCCATTTGGAAATTTAGGGCAGTATGATATCCTGGAAATGATCTCTCAGATTAGACACTCTTCCTGGTTGTTTTTCCAGCATTCGACATGCATTCATCATCTTTGTTTCTCCTTTGCTTCCATGAGTTTCACTGGCATCCTTTTAGGCAATGGAATCAAGACAAAAAAATGTTCGCCTGACTTATTTTAGCTAAGAGGCTTCATATTTAATGGATTTGCTGTTCTTTAATGTCCCAGGTCACTCCCTGAGATCAGCAAATGCTGAATTTCTTATCGCCCTTATATGTTATCTGAAGTCATGTCGTTATTTCGCCTTTAGTGAGTCTCTTTGCTCTCGGGCTTTGGAACCCACTGCCAAATGAAGTAAAGAAAGCTCTGACTATGGGGAATTTCTAAATCCAAAGTTAAAAGTTATTTGTTCTGTTTAGCATTTTTAAAATTATTCTTTTAGGAATTGTATGTGCCTCTGAGCTAATTAACTCTTAATGAGCACAAAATGCCCAGGGATGCAGATTTGGACGGTACAGTAGAAATGCAGACATGGATTGGACTGCAGTACTGCAGCAGATGACATTTATGATTTGATTCTTTTTTAAATGATGGTGCAGATATTTTTATTGAGATACTCTTCCCCCCCACCTCCCTGCCCCCCTCCCCCCCCCAAACTTTCTAGTCTAAATAAAGCTGATCAGATTTTCAGTCCACCATATGGGGCCCAGTTATATCAGTCCTGCAAATACACTTTAGTTTTTCATTATGGATGAAGTCACTCTTCAGCAGGGAAAACAAGTTGAGAAACAAACTTTCATATTATGAAAGACAGGCAGTGTTCCAGCACTGAGCACTTAACCAGAGCATCAGGAAATCAGAACACCTGGCTGTGCCCAGCTCTGTGCTATTCCCCTGACCAATCCCTCACCCTTTTAGCGCCTTCACTCATTCATCTGTAAAGCGACTGTAATTGCGTTTATATCACAAGGGTGCCTTGATGCTTGGCAAATGAGAATTGACCCAAAATTCATCCTTCAGAAGCACTGTATGAGCAGTACCTCGCTCACATGGTAATTGTGGACAATTAGATTAGACGAGGTATAAATGCAGTGAAAGTGAAATTCCGTTTAGGAACTGTCAAACTGTTCTTGATAATTTTTCTTAGTTTTTATCTAATTCCAGTGTGGAATTTTGCATGCATCTCCCAGAAAGGCTTTATATGCCTCTTTTCTTCTTCTGCAACAAGACTGCATATTTTATTCTGTGTTATAGTAAACTGTATTTTGGGCAAGTGATTTGTTCCCAGAACAGTACCTTGGAAAGCTAGGTTTAGAGAAACAAAGAAAAATTATTGTGTCAAAGAAATCCTATCATCTATGTATTTGACCAAATTACAATCACTGACAAGGATTGTACACAGAAAAAAATACTCCAAGTTTTATGAAAAGGGGTTTGCCCAAGTGTTGTTATGTTTTATTTAATTAGATTTTTTTATACTTGCCATAATAATGTTTGAAAATTAAGCTGAATTTCTACAACAAACTGTAGAAACATATGGTGTACAGCCTGCAGAGGCACTTAATGGCAGTAGCATTACTGATATTTGTGAGTTAGAACCTGCTTTCCTCTGAGAAATAGCTGTGTGTTCTCCCAGTTTAAAGCACTGTTTTACTCCAATCTTTTTTCATCACAATTAACAGTTTGGGGAGGAAAAGAATGAATGTGATCTTCTTAAATACGTTTCCTCATTTCCACGTGGCTGTGGATATTTCAGAGTGAGGGAAGTTGTGTGTCAGACTCAGCCTCTCCTCCCTGTGTGTCATGAACACACTTAATGAAGCCTGTTTTACCAGGATCTCCCCCAGTCCCCCAGGTATATCAATCTGGATATCTCCAGATATATATATATATATATATATATCCCCCAGCATATCCCAACACCTGGGAATTGGGAAATGGAATAGAAATCCAAAAATGGAATTGTTTCTTGCTTGAGCCACTTTTCCTAACAAAGGCACAATCACTTGGGGCAAACCAGATTTCAGGGTGCCAGGAGGTCTCTGTCAGCACCCCAGAGTAAGCTCCACCTCCCAGGAACTACTTCCAGAAGGATTTGTGGTTACAGCTTGGTTCCCTACAAGAAATCGTATGTCTGAGAAAAAAATCCTTTGGATGTTACTTTTTTATGTTCAAACTTGCAAAGCACTTTAAGAACAACTCATGCTCACAAAGAGTGTTCCACTGACTTATCTCTAATGTATGCTTGAGAGACTCAGTGCAAAACAAAATGCAGAGATTAAGTAAATGAAAAGATACCAAACATTGCAGCAGGGAATCATTCCAAGTCATGGTGTTCTCAGGAGCACCAGAGCTGGTTTAGGTTCATGCTCATCCATGCAGAGTCTGCAGAATTCACTTTTTAGACCTTTTTAATCTGCTCTGTTTTAGTAACCAGGTTCCCAAGACTGTCCCTGGTGATTGGACTCATTCACACCTGAGGGTTCAGACCACACACACTCCCGTGCCCAGTCCCAGGGAAAATTTGACCTGTCAAAAAAAATGCCATGCTCAGGAAGAGACATGGCAGACCAGTCCCTGCCAGACCACTGCACACCCATGAACTGCAAGCAACATCTTTGGCAGGATATGCAGGCAAAGATTCCCCATCACCCCAGTGCCTGTCAAGATAGAAGCAGGACAGATCATGGTGCTCCTCTGGCAGATTCCTGAGCTGATTGTTTTGCCTTGGTAGCTATGAGTCATTAAAAACTCAATTTGAATGCAGATATAGGTGGTTTTTACTGATAAACCAGGCCTCAACTCAGCTCTCAGTCTTCAGTGGGCTAATGGAAATTTTCAGTGGACTCACAGAAATAAATGGGTTTGTAGGACACAGGTCCATCTCTTTAGCTTACTATAATAAAGTGCTTTAAGTTCCTGTGAACTGGTGATGGACCAATGTCTTAACAAATCTTCTCCCTTTACCCCCAGTCCTAGTTAATATGGGTCTCTTGGCTTTCATGCAGTTAATTTGTCATTTCTGCGGCTGATGTAGGAAGTCAAAGGAAATCCTTCCTTTTTTAATCCTTCCATGTTTTATCTTTGCTCTGATAGGTGGTGTTTAATTCTAAAGTGAACCTTTCAGCAGCTGATATCAGGTGACCAATCTGCAGAAATGCCCAGGTTCCTCAATCAGAGAAGTGAAAAAGTTCTTTCTGACTGTCTCTTTCAGGATTTCGCTGACTCCATATACCAAATGGTTGCACAGAAGTTCCAGGAACTGACAGACAATTTCACTTCCATGCATGCACGCCACAAAACTCTTGCAGGCATTGTGATGACCAAAGGTAAGATACTCTCTCATTTATTTTCCTCTGGCATTTTTCATGACTAAGTAATACATTATTTACCTGGTTCACAATACTGAAGGATGACTTTACTCCCTCACAGGAAAATGAATAGTAATGCAGTGAAAAGAAGCATTAAATATTTACACCTCAAGTAAGTTCACACAAAAACTATTGGCAACAGAGTTGAAGATTTATTCATAAATATGTCGCTATGTTTCTTTGTTTACAGGACAAAATGCAGCCCTCTCTGATTCTTCATTTCCTTACAGATGGGGGAGAGAGTTAGTTATCAATAAAAGTAGTATTATTTATTAATTACTTTCTTAGGTCTGAATACACCAAGTTCTTGTTGTACAACATCAACTTAGTTTTAGACTGGCAACAGAAACAAATGTGCTTTCCAGTTAAAAGAAACAAACATAGAGTATGTGTAATTTTAGTTCTGCTCTTCTCTAACCAGGGGAAATACTTATACTTACCAGCAGGGCCAAAATTTGGTATTCATTCATGTTAAGACTTGACTGATTGACACTGTGTGGAAATCTTCAGTGCTTTGATGAAACAGTTGCATAGATGGTCCTTCTTTGCAGGCACCCCTCAGTTGGGGCATCTCAGTATTTATGAGGATGTCAGCAGTGGAGATGCTTCCATAAACTTCATTCTCTCTCTGACACATGGAGCAGTGGGTCCAGTACAGAAATGAGAAGATAAGCTCAGAGAGGAAAGGCATATATAATTCATCCAGGCTTGTCTCACTCCTTCCTTTCACCAATTACATTAGCTAGGTTCAGTAGGGATGGTTGTGAATATTGCAAGACAGCAGGATGGAGACAGGATTTTCTGATGGATCTTTTCCAACCACAGAGCCTAAATGCAGATAAGATTTCTGTGCTGAGCATCTCCTTTCTGATGTAAAAAGAATAAGTAACCATATTCAGTATGAAGGAAAATAAAAAGGAAGTGTGATTGACTTTGGGATGTGAAAGATGCACACTAGACCCACCATACTAGCTGCCTTGTCATTGTCAGATTTCTTGAATGTGGCTTTCATCAGATTTAAACAAAGTGCTATAGTTTATTTAGAGGATCTCTTTCCAAGCAGAAGCACAAGGAAGAACATTTAAATATACTTTTTACGAGAAGCTAAGCTACAGGAGCCAAGAACTGTTGCTTTAACCACATGTATGGGGAGAGCACAGGGGAGGTTACACTTACTCAATGTAAGAATTGTAAGAAATGCCTGTAGGAATTTCATCCCATTCTACTTTGCCAAGGAGCTACTCCTACATTCTTTAGCCCAGGTCTAGACCAGCTTTATAAAGCATGATTGAGCCACTGCAGCCTTATTTCTACATGTCCAAAGAAGCAGATTAAAGACCCACAATATATGAAAAGAACAGCAATTGGAAGAAGTCCTAATTCCCAAAGTCGTGGCTACTGAGTGCATGCAGTACTAGGGGGAAAAAAAGGGCACTTCCAGACTTTCTTAGCCTTTCTGGGCAGTTGGGGCTGTCTATGTCTCTTCTTTAGGGAAGGGCTGAAAGTGTCTTTATGCTGTTTGTTTCTTTTGGTGGGCCCCATGCCCTTAGTGGGATGTTACAAATTTGTGTTTAGTATTTCATCTTAGTCAGCATTGAGACAAAGTATCATTTTACTTAAGTTAACAAATTATTTCCCTTAAGGCTTCTTTTTCAATTCTGAATTCCCTCTCATGAATTTGTTCAATCTGTCAGCCATCCAATTTGTCAATATCTCACTGGTTTTGTGGAACCCAGAAAAGAAACTTGCAGATATAAGGTGATTCACAGAAGATGCAAGGCTAGAAACAGCCTTATCTTACTATATTCTCCAGGAAGATTTGAGTTCTTTCCAGCACAAGAATCTCAGCCAACCAAGGCAAGATGAATCATCTGTCATTTGTGTCATTATTTTCTGTACTAAAGTTGTAGATTTGTGGTCTCTTCTTCACTATCATTCCCAGAAGTAGCAAGGTCCCCGACACACGCTTTTCAAGGATGGCAGAGGCAGGTTTTCCACATCAAGCACTCAAAGGAGTACCAATTCCCTGTGTTTTTAACAAAAAAATTGGCAGAAGCTGTCTTAGGTCTCTGCAAACAATTTACTAATGACATCAACAAAAACAAATCTGGAAACGTCTTGTTGCATTTGGTACCATAAGTGACAAAAACTGATTTGTTTTTACCTTCATTTCAATTTACTGTCATCCTGACTAGAAGCAGATTTATCTGTGCTTGTACAGTTTCCAGGCAAAGCTGGCAAAAAGCACAATGGGATTCTGTGATAACTGCTGTTAAGATAATGCAAGATCTCTACAGACAAAAAAGAAGTGTGCTAGATTGGTTTTCTTTTTCTGAACTCTGACATTTTTTTCTGTCATTTCAATTTCCCAGGGAAACCAAAGAGAATTATGTTTGGCCACTGTAATTGACTTACGCTGTAGCACCCGGGGCAAATTCCAACGTGTTAGAAAGAAAAAAAAATGTGGAAAATTATGTTATTGAAAGACTGAGAATGTTCTGCAGTAATAAATTGCTAGTCAGTGAAACAGGCAGTCCAAGGCATTTAGAAATGCTTTGCCCTGGATTGTGATGACAATTAAAATCTCCACACTTTTTTGTGAAAGTAAGTTTAGTTGTTTAGCAGACATCAAGATAATCTTAAAAATATTGGCCTAGGCAGGAGCAATTTACCACACTAGATACCAGCTGATGTGATCTTAGCTGATGTAATACAATAATTGAATATAATAATAACTAAAAAACTCACATAACTGATCTTGAACTAAATGTTTCAAAAGATTGAAGAGTTTAAGTCAATTATTTAATAGTTATAATGTATAATGTTATAATGTATTTGAAATCTGCCAGTCCTCTAACATATTCTAATTTTGTTGAAACACACTCAGAAAAGATTGTTCTCTCAAAAGTTGTTTGATCAATTATAAGAAAAATTGTTTAACAAGTAAGTGCATTCAAGTCTTCCTCATACAGCAAGCTACAATCCAGAGACTCTCTTCAAGTTGAATAATAAGTATACTTATTATTGTAGCATAATATTTAAATGAGGACCTATGCTTTACTGCACATTGACTCTCCACAGCAGATCTGCTGATTTCTCTGGAGATATGATGAATTCACACATGGTAAATTAAGAACATCAGCTCACCTGTGGAAAAGACATTCTGGATAACACCATGTCAAACACAAGCCATCAGCTCAGAACTTGCATCATGTGATGCAAGGAGTTATCTTCCCTCCTCATGTTTTGCGTTAGTGGCTAAAACACAGTTGATAACACAACATTTTGGCTATGTGCTTGCAAAGTGCCAAGACTATCTCTCTCCTAGCCCCATCCCCAACAAGTAAGCTGGAGGTGAGCAAGAGGCTGAGAGGGGACACAGGTGTCCTCAGCTAATGGAGGAGTATTTCTTGCCATAGGACACTGTGCTCAGCAGTAAAAATTTGGGGAGAGGGAAGTGGGGAGATAATTGGGTTTATGGCATTTATCTTGCCAAGCAACCATGACCTATCATTATATCAATGCATCAGTTTTGCCTTCCTTCTGTTTCTTCCCAGTCCCACAGGAGAGTGGAATGAGCAAGAGGCTGTGTGGGTGTTTGGCTCTTGGCCAGGATCAACCAATATTTCATTTCAGCAGCAGCTGTTTCTTGATGTTTCTTCTTGTCAGGGAAAGATGACCCACCAGCTCCCCATCCTTCTGTCTCTCAGGTGCAATTTGGACATCTTATTTTGACTCACCGGTCTGCTGTATCTTTCTATTGAAAAGTTTTCAGAGAGAAGTAGTTTCCAAAATTGTTATTGTTATTGTTATGTCAGTTGATACATTAGAAAAAAATGAAGGGCAAGCAAGCTATTATTTTCTAACACAAGGCAACAAATGCAAAACCAGAGCAGTCTCACATACCTCTGGCCCTGATGCCCAGAGTCACAGATTGTGGGGTGACAGAAGGAGCCCCTGTGGTCCCACCACAGGTCACTAGGCAGGTCAGCTGTCTTTACAGCACACAGGGCATTTAGGGGACAGTGTGGCAGTGCTGCCCATCCCCCAGAGCTGGGAGGTAGGAAGTCCCAGGGCAGGGCAGAGCAGGGTGGGAGATGTGAGCCTCACACTGAGTGCTGTGATCTAGAGGCTGATGGCATTCACACTGTTTATTGGCATCACAGAGAGAGTTTGGCCTTTGCTCTACCTGAAATCACCAGGCACAACAAAGAATTCCTGTCACTCAGTAAAGAGATGATCTATTATTGCTGAGGTCCTCTTTGCAAAAAAAAAAAAAAAAACATGCCATAATCATTAGGGACAAAATGAAACTGCTATTTAAATACAATTTTCCCATTTGTGTTTGACAAATTTTAGCAGTTTAAATACTGATAGGAACTTTTGTCATGCTTTCTGTTAAAAATGAAGCATTAAGAAAGTTCACTCCTTTTCACGGCAGTGTAACATTCATGGAAAAAGATTATGAGTTGATTTCTTGCTTCAATTTTCTCTCTTATATATATATATATATATATTTTTAAGGCTGACAATCATTTTGATGTTAAAAGCAAATTAGGAGGTCTTCTCAGTTATCTTGTGTGAAATAAAGATGAACTGGACAAAAGAGCCCTAAATAGAAATTTCATGCTGTGATAAAAGATGGGAAATTATCATCCATATCTCATGGAATGGATCGTAATCATTGCTAAGTGGAATAACAGAAAAAAGTAAAGTTGACAATATGTCTCCATGGATCTTTCCAGTCACATTAAGATTCACAAAGCCTGGCATTTTAGTACAATCAGAAATACTGCTGTCCAGTTGATTTCTAATCCTCAGTATGAGTAGGAAAGTTGCAAAGCAGTAGAATACAGTAGAACACTCAGGCCATATGGAGAAGGTACCAATCTGCTCCATCCCATGCACACTCGAGTAGCCAAACCAGTTAGAGAAAATGTGAACAATTTACAGATTAGTGTCCAGAGCAGATTCCCTCAGGAAGAGAGGCACAGGAGGAATTTAGGCTCCCAGATCCTATTTGCATAGTTAGATGGATGCTAAAAGCCTGGTCCCTGTGAGATTCAGTCTTTCCATGAGAATTGAAACTTCTGAAATCAAAACTGAGTGCCCAAACTGTTGACATCCTTTTGAAGATCTCAGAAAGTCTCTTCACCTACTGCTGTCTGATGCTCTCAAGGACATGGCACAAAGTCATTTGACATTCTTGCAAACATTATTGACTTCTTACATATGCCAAGGTTGACACTTCACCAGTAGATGACAGTTTCTCTCAAAATAATTTAACATACGTAAATAGGTATGTAGTTAGGAACCATATATGTCCCTCTTTCTCAGAAATCTGGTTTCCTCTGCTTATAAACCCTAAACCAATAATCTTCAGATTCTCTCTAAATAGTTTTGAACCCCATAAGACTATCCCTTTTCTACAGCTGCATTTCTATTCCTGGATTTTGTAATGTGCACCTATAATGGCCATAATCTCACATTCCTGCAGCTCAAGAGACTTAGGTTTCCAAATTCCAGCTCAAAGGATATTTGAGGATTTGCAGTTAAAACTCTGGCCCCACCAGAGCCATTACTTCTATTAAAATCTGGGTTTAGGCATTGTGAGGACTCCCCTTACAAGAGCAACTTTGAGTGTTTCTTCATCATTTCTGTCAAACAAGGGCTAAGGAACAGAAAGTAGTTGAAGACAGATTACTTAGAAATAGAAAATATGAGATGGGACACAATCCTGCAGCCTTGAACAGAGTAGGAAAGAAACAGCTTCAGGGACAACTCTCCAGGCTAGGTTATATGTTTTGCACTAAAAAAAAAAAACAGGGAGAAATGCACACACCAGCTGGGAGTAAGCACAGAACCAGAGCTTCACTTTTGGAAATGAGCACCCCAACCTGCACACACACAGCCTCTCATTGCTGTTATTGTCTAACCTAATTCCATCCTCTCAGCTCTTTGGTGGCACAGGTTCAGAAGGAAGAGGACAAAACACCCCTCTCATATCAGCAGTTTTAGGCACTTCCAGAGGAAAATGACCCAAATGGGAAGGGAACTGAGTCCCTCATTTCTCACCAGCTGAAGCAGCTGTAGGCGTCTCCAGCACATTGCACTGCTGCCTTCTGGGCAGCTTCAGCTCCCCACTGGTTACTCTGGTTCCCATCTCTTCTCAGACACTGAGTCTTTTTACCTCCCTGAACATTTACTGTCTCTGGATTTAGTTTTCCATTCCCACTGTTCAAAGTATTTTTCTGATTAAGCACCTCTCAAAACCTGTATGCAGACAAGGCCCTGTCTCTGTGTCACATATAATTGCATTGGGCACAAGGATGGGTGTAATAATTAGCATAAAACATTGAAATTAAAAATAGGCACTTCTGTTTCCTAAGTGTGTCAAGCAAGGAGTTGGCAAGGTCAGACTTTCATTCTGCTCTGTGATAAGGCAAACTGGAAGCTGTCCCAATGTCAATACCAAGAGTGGTAAAAAAAGAAATTTCTTTGGTGAATAAAGGCTTGGAAACCCTTGCTTTCACTTTACCAACCTAGTAAAACACATAGGAAGATGTTGTTAGATGCTAATACACCAAAGAATATTAGAAAAATACCATTTAAAAAATCCCACATAAAATTAAGTTCCTCCTGTGCTTAACTGCCAAAATTCATATTCAGGATTTCATTCTTTCTCATTACAATTTAGAATCTCACTAGTAAGTAAAACTGTCAATTTACTTAACGCTGAGATATCAGTGGCACAACATTTATTAGAGAACCACAGATATCTGCAGTCAGGACATGGCAGGAAAGTGCAATTCAGTCTTGCTTTAAAATTAAGAATTATGTGCAAGCTCTCTTGTTGAGGAGAGTATTCAAATTCACATGAAAGGAAAAAACCCTCAAAGAACTTTGATACTGCCACTATGAATTCAGTTTTTTTTTAAAAATCCTCAAGGATATGGTAAAGGGGTGAAGCATGCCTGGGCTGGCTGACCCTCCTCCCTCTCTGGATTTCCAAAGCCCACGTTGAGGAAAGGAAGGGAAGGTAAAGGGCACTGGTGCTCACAAACACAGCACTGTCTCCTTCCACACTCCTCAGAATCAAAGCTGATGGGATTTCATCCTTTTGGTCCACTGAGGGGAAGGAAGAAATGGACCATAGAAATTAGAACTGGGAGAGTCCACTAAGTCGTCCAGTCCATTTCCCTGCAAGAATAAGATTGTTCCCAAGTGCTCTTTCCAGTCTAGATTTAAATTAATCAATTAACAATGGGGCTTTCAAAAGTACCTTGGGAGACCATTCTAGCCTAATGGATCTCATTGTTAATAATTTTCTCCAGTTATTCAGCCTGACTTTTATTTTCTTTGATGTCATCTCAGGACCTCAGTTCTGCTGCTCTAAATTTAGTGCCCACTTCTCTCCTTGGGGTTTGTACCTTTCAAATATTCAGAAACAAGCACACCATGTTCATAGTTTGCATATTCAATTTTTGTACTCTCTCCTGCTGGCTCACTCTTCTCTGCAGCCCCCCCAGCCTTGCCTTTGTTTTCTGATTCCCTTCCACTTGGGCAACCTCCTCACCATTCTTTTCCACATTGGAAATCCATCTTTTGATTGAGGATTAATGGAAAGACCTGAACAAAACTATCTTGCAAAATGGATTAGCACAAGAATCCTTTCTCAGGCATCCCATGATGTGATCAAACACTATAAAATGGGCTTGTGTCAGAAAGGGATTTTTGTTTCAGAGGAACTGAATTTGGAACTTATTTACAAGTGCCCTCCCCACCCCCGTGGGTTTGGGCAAAATTTACTATGCCTGACTTTGAAAAGAGAGCCACGGCCACTGTCAGACAATACCCTGGCTCTTGCTTCCAGCACAGAGGGGTCAGAGATCAGGGTAGAGAGGACTGTGACTCTGTCCCTGCTCCTTCACTGATGAAGATGAAGAGCTCTGCAAAGAATAGCTTTCCCTAGGCAGCACAGTCAGAAGGAGGATTACTCAACACATTAATAAGGGAAGAAAATATGAGACTCACAGAGACCCGCTCTACACCCTCTCTTTCCACAAAAATACAATATATTCAGTCACACATAACCCACATTTTGATGTAAGGAAAGGAAATCCCTGTGCAAGTCTAGTGTTTCAAAGACTATTCCATTTATACCCCTAAATATCTGTAACCTCACTGCTAGCCACTTCTTTGTTCCTATTATTTGCTAGCTGTGTATCTGCCTTTTGTTCAGACTTCTGCCATTCCATTTCCTAAGCCCTCAACATGCTTCTTTCTTCCCATATTTTAGTCAGCTACTTCACATCAGCTGCTCCCACCCAGCTCAGGGGTGCTCTTTGGGACATCCAGTGTGAGCTAGGGGTGCTAGCCAGAGTGCTCACTGAAGTCCCAGGTTCCTGTTTGTCACTGAAATTACCACAATCGCTACCACAGGTACGATATAAAATGGAGAGGAAAAAATGAGCTGTAGCAGTCTTTATGGCTGGCAGATAAATGCATACTGTGGATTGATATATTCATACAATTAATCATCCCTGCTGTACACAGTTCTTCTCTTGTGGCTACACAGTTTTCAATTTTTTTTTTTTTTTTTTTTATTTTTTTTTTAAGTCATGAGTGTGGTTTTGCTCCCCATGCAGAGCTGGGACAGCAGAGCTGTGTCAGGAGTGCATATTCTACATCAAAACCAAGAGCAAGGTACACCATGCCACACACCAGCACCTCAATCCTCAGCTCCTTCCTTGCACATACATCTTGATTTCACACCTCTTGAAGCCTCAGAATAGAAGGGGTTGTAGATGCATCACCAAGGTTTGGGGAAAATGGACTGATGGACCTGGGTAAACACATCCCTCACTTCTAACCATAGACCTACCCCTCATGTAAGCACTAGCATAGGGGCAATGGTTTCAATTTCCAGAGAAGTATGTCCTTTTCCTGTTTTTTTGTTTTTTTTTTTTTTTGAGGGACAAGATGGGGAGAAGAGCTCTTTGCCTCTTTGGCAGTATTTTCTGTGGGACATTGCCCATTCCTGAAGTGGCAGGCAGCAGACTGGCAGCTCAGTGCCCACAGGGCTCTGCACAGGTTCAAGGATCTGCCTTGGGACAGTGGAGTGCAGGACCGTGCCCACAGCAGACATCCCTACAGACAGCTTTTCCAGCATCACTGCCCTTTCATGTCTTGACTATCTCTTATTACAAAATTAAAGCCATTCTAAGAATGTGATAGGGCTGCCAGGGAAGAAGATAAGAGAAAATAATGCAGGACTTGTCAGTGCTATGTAACATCAAGAAATTTTCCTTCTCTAAACAAACCTGAAATAGAAGCCTGAACTTATTCAGTGTGAGTAGAGGGTATTAAAAAAAAAAAAAAAACAACCCTCCTCTGTGATCAGAGCTCAATTAAGCTGCCTTGAAAATTATTCCAAATACACTTTTTTCAGATAACAATAGACAATCCGTTTGACTGATTTGTTAAAAAAGGTAAAGAAAGAGCATAAAATTATTGCTTATCAGAGAGAGAAGCAGCACCATTTAAAATAACATGAAATTGTATCCCATGAATTATTCAGAAGGGCTGATGTTACACTATCATTATTTCTGGCTTTCCTTTTTACTGCATTGCATTTTGTGTAAGTTGTCTCCTCGCAATAAAAGAGGTGTGGGTTTTCTTAATTAATCAAACCTGATTTTCCTGATTATTTTTTTTTCAAATTTAAAATGAATATATTTTGAGCAGTGAGCTGTCTTCACGGTGTCATGCTGAAAAAGAAGATGGATTTCACTACCACTAGCAGGGTCTAAAACATGCAGTGCAATAGTCACTTGCATACTGACTGGTGCTTCTCTACGTGTCATGCCAGCTGCTGAGAAACCAAAGTGTGATCCCAGTTGTATTCTGGCATTAGCAGTTGTAAACTCCATCCTGTTCTGTGTGAATTAGGCTCACTGAATTTCGCAGCTCTCTGATGCACAGCCCCTGTGATTCAGTTTGCTGATTGCAGGTACCAGTCTCCACCTCCTGTGATTTCCTCATGATTTTGAATTTCCTTCTCCAACACAAAAATATGCAAGGCTACAAACTCATTCTTATGGAAGGTCCTAATGATCATAGCCCAGTAGAAGAATAACTCTTTTAAAATCAGTGGAAGCATTGACTAGACTATCCAAAACTCACTTGTTTTCTTGGTAGAGCTGTGTCCTCAAGCAGATGGGTGTAGGCATTTTGTGTTTATGGCCACAACTGACTTAAAAGCCCAGCTCTCAACCATAGTCCATAAGATGTCTGCTGGCTCTCCACATCCAGCTTATCTGCTGAGCAAATCTTCATATTTTTGCTTGCTTGCTCTCTCTTTTGTCAACATCTTTCTGAACCATTTCTGTTACAAGCTCTGTGGCTGCAGGCCTGGTGTTTTGGGAAGTCATATAGCCCTGTTTGCTTCCTGTGCGTAATAGCTCAGCTCAAGGCAAAATGAGCATCCTTGAATACACTAGCATTGATACAATCATCCTTAATTGTTGTGGGGAAAAAAAAGCTGAAAAAAAATATCTCACAACGTTTAAACACAAGGGGGGAAATGTAAGGGCCTTAGATTTGTTCTGCTTGCCCTCTTATGATGTGGGGAGTTTTGATCAGTATTTTGCTGCTTGGAAGAGAAATCTTATTAAGAGCATATCTCCACAATGTAGAAAGGTTTATTCTTCTGGCTGTCTATAGGTCTTCAGAGTTCATGAAGAGAAGCTGGCAAAACTGAGATGTAATGTAGACTATCAAAAAGCAAATATCTAAACTAGGCCAGATGAATCACCTCCTAGGAAAATTCCTCTCCTTTGACTATAAAGAGAATCTACAGTAATTAGCTCAGCTACGGACATCTAAACTCTAGTTATCCAGAACAGCTGAAATGAACCTCCCTGCTGGTGTCAGCAAACTGGAAATGGCTTATAATAAAACCCAGTTTCTTTTCAACAGCTCAGCTATGACATGAAAGTCTGCACAATCACTGACAGACAAAAAATGAGCATTGGGGTTCAAGATTCCCCCTGCCTGGCTGTGAGAGGAGTTCCTGCCTCAAGACCCAGGGTGGGCTCAGGCTTCCAGCACAGCACCAGAAAGGATTGTTACCTCACTGGGTCATTAGACTGGATATGTGGTCAAAGGCAATGTGCCATTTATGTGTACATTTTTTGTTTTATAAGGCAACTAATTAATTGACAGAATTTGTCAAGATAAAATGAAGTGAATTCCCTCCCTGCTCTCTCAGCTGTCCTCAACAGGGTGTTAGCCAGGACCCAGCCACTATGCTGACACAGCTTCCCAATTTCCTTTCCCCTGCTCCGTTTCCTTTCCAAATTGAAAACTATTAGAGGTCTTTAGGCAAATAATAGAAACGTAATGCAAGTGCCTGTTATAAATTGTTCACTAGTTACTTTTAACCTAATGTCTCTTCTCTTCAAACATTACTTTGCAGAAGGCAGCGAGGGTAGGAAATGCCTCATGAACTCTGACAATCAGTGGGTCAGGAGTTAAGGTCATAATAATGTAGCCCATTTCTCCTTGTTTGTCAAATAACCTGGATGCAGTTACATCCCTGGATCTTTCACCTGAGATTGACTCCCCTCAGTAGGAACATGAGTCTTGTGGGGAGCAATCTTTGTCCTGGGTCAAACCCTCTGTACAACCCTAAGCAGGGTAGGTGCCATAAGGCTGTTGATGCCAGTTACTGTTCATGTAGGATTCTGCCACTCACAAAGCCACAGCTTTCCTAGGCATGGCTTGAGGATATGCACAGTCTGGATCTGCTGCATGTCTGAGGTTAAATTAATCAATGTTTGTGAGGGAAGTCGACTTTCATAAATAGAAATTGCTTGAGAAATTTGAAGCATTCTGCAAGCAAAATAAAATAGGAAGTAAACATTAATAACAAGAGTTAGTAATTACTGGTTTAATGCAAAATAGACAAATGTGCAGAAGTGCCTATTAATTCTGAATCACTGAAGCAAATATCTAGGCTCCAGAGCTGGAAATGCTGCCTAAAATGCCAGTGTGATTAGTCAATGCTAAAATCTGCCTTCATCAGCTAAGCATCATGTCTTGTTCTCAGAGAAAAATTCCTCTCATATTCACTGGCAATAATATCAAACATTACACAGGGGATAAACCTCCAGCTCTGTGTGTGCACCAAACAAGGCATGCGAGAGGACAATCTGTTAGCATGTATGCTCCTGAACACAGCGGACATGTCAGGTTGTTGGAAGTATTTCTCATCATGCTGGGTGCCCTCACAGGCAGCATTGAGCAGTGCTACATTGGTCACAGATCACTTTCTCCATTTGGCTCCCCAGTGAGGTGTAAATATTTCAGAGCTAATGCATAAGTCATGTACACCTGGGTTTCCAAGTGCCACAGCAGCGAGACATAACTCTTGGGTATTTCTGAGCATAGAGGAGCATGGATTATTTTCTGACACTGCAAATGGAAAATACATGGAGATCTTTAATGTTTAACACTCAGACTGGTTCTGCAAATTCTTGGAAGCCATTGCCTCCCAGCCCCAGGCAACATCTAAGTGATGTTCTGCAAACACGTGCACCTTGCCAGGACTGGCAAACAGCCCAGGCTGTGTCCACACATGGCACCTACTGGGGCCCCATATCACTGGAAGCCATCATATGGAGTTAATTCATGCAAACATGAACACCCCAAGCACACTGGCTATTGCTGTGCAGGTGGACATCGTGACAGCAAACATCATCAGGGGGATTCATATTATTGCTGCATCTGATAGGTGTTGGGCGCCTTTCTGTTTCATTTATGAATAAATCCTGACATTACAGAAAATCCTGAATGCATTCATCAGCTTAGCCTCATCTGAGAGGAGAAAAAGAGTTAAGTTTATTTGTGAATAAAACGATTGAAAAAAATAAAAGACATCACACTGTGTACTGGGCTGACTGGGGAGTGAGGAAGGTGTAGATCCCAGAGAGCAGAAGGGCTTACCCAGGTGGTTTGCTCTGTATTTTCAGAGCCAGGTGCTTTGGCTATGAGGTGAAGGGGGAGAGGAGGAGGCACACCAGGGGCTTACTAATGTTAGAAGAAGGAAGCAGTTGGTCTCTCTGCCCTGAGAAGGAGTATTGACAGAGGTCCTCAGGGGCAGACAGAGAGGCTCACAAGTTTCTGTAGGAGGGAATTGCCTCCTGGTGTACTCCTGCTGTGCTGAGGTAAATAAGGCTCTATCTGCAGTGGTAAATAAATAAAATAGAACAAAAAATTAGCTGATTCTTTTTATGGACCTTCCAACCAAGGAAAATACTACATACTGTTGAGGAAAATATACACTGCTTTTTTGAGATGCTGAGTGGGACTCAAACACCTCAGTGGCAGGCAGTGGCCCATGAAATGTTTGATGTTAGTCCATGTGAAAGACACTGTTAACTAGATGGGCATGTCACAATCTAAGATACCTATTATTTTTCTCATTAAAGCAGTGACCCTAAAGCAAAGCAATTTTAATGTACAGACTATAAGCACATTTCTTTGTAGGGAAGGAGGAATTTTTCCACCTCAACTTTTTGCCTAGTAATAAAACTGGAATAAACACAAAGGATTTTTCTCCTCTCCATTTCTCCCATGTGTTCCCATCTTTACTTCTTGGGTTTTCAAAATTTCTATCTCTTTTTTTTCTCCCCAATAAATACTCCAAAACACTTTTTTAGGGCCACATCTATAGTAACAAATAGAGATTAAGCTCTCAGCACAGGCATACAGTGATGTGTACTTTGTCACTAGTACCTGTAACAACTTCTGTATGAAACTCATAACCAGGGGCTCAGATGGAATTAACTGAATTTTTCACAATACTTACCCCTCTTCTACAAATGCCAAAATGCTGCAATGCTACATTACTACTAAACCTTTTGGATTACTGATGTAGCTTTTGTATTGATATAGGTATGAAATAATTTTGATATCATTTGCAATTATATTCATTAAGCATGGCTACAGCATGTCATCCACTACTAGTCCCAGTGCTGTGTGGAGATTATGAAGGGCTGTTGATGGCATTTACTAACTGGGAAATCATTGGCAGCACCAATCCTTCTGTTTAAAATATTATTTCCTTCTCCATTCAACTCTTTTGTCATTTAACACCAATAGATTTTATAAGGGAACATGGCCCCAAACATGCCAAGCCAAAAAAAATCTCTGCAGTTTTTCAGTTTTTCTGCTATTCAATAGGCTTCGTAGGAAGAAAAAAATATTTTTGCTGACTCTATAAAACTATTCCTAAAGCTTTTCTAAAGCTAAAGTAATACCATAGAAACAACATGGCCATGGCCCACAGGAAGATTGTTTCCATTCCTCCTATGGGTATTTGCAGTCTCAGACCTGTCTTCATCACTGACTTGTCACACTTTGAGGTCTTGCTTCAGTTACCTAAACATGGGTGTGTGTTTTCACTGAGCCTCTTTATGGATTTCCGTGTGAGATGCATGGGGAGTGTGCAGAACCTCCTGGACTTCCCAGACTGCAGCCAGACATTAGGCAGGACATCTCAGGTGACACTGCCTGGGCAGAGCAACACCAACACCAGCAGTCTCAGCCGCTGTGCTGTACTGTGCAGCTGTTTGCCCACACACAGCCATTGTGTCAAACACAGCCCTACGCTCCTTTGTCACTTCTAGAGGAAGCACCTATCAGACAAAAAAATTATTTTTCCCAAGAGCTGTTCTCTTGCTCTTTGGTATTCAGAGAGATGAGCCCAGAGATGTGTTTCTCAAGAGATCATTTCATTTTGGGCTCAGTTCATTCTAAATTCTACTTTGAAATTGTCCACAGGGCTGAATGAGCTATGTTTTAGAGAGAAACCCAGGTCCCTTTGAAGTGTCTAAGCATTTTGCAACGGTCTCCAAGTAAATTAGGATCTATTCCTAGAAAGTGTCTATCTGGACCAAGTAAGGGACATCTTTCAATTGCCATCAACATTATGTAGAGAGGCAACAGGTGAACAAAGCTGGTCTCAGTGATAAATGCTCCATCCCAGAGACCACTCTGAAAAGAACACTGATGTAGCTGCTCTTGGAGAAACTAAAAGGAAACTGGATTGAAAGTCAAATCTGTTAGGGTATTTTCTTCATGATTTTTAAAAAGAGCAGCCCCAGAAGCATTACTTCCATTTTTTCAGTACTTAGAATGCAACAGCAATGAAACCTAACATTACAGGGAGTATGTGCTCCCACCAGAAAATGTCTTCAACAGCTCATAAAAACCTGGCCATTTATCAGCACTGCAGGAGATCTTTATTACCTCCCTACAGCATATGCTCTGCTATGATGTAGTTATTGATTTAACAAGTAAACTTCATGGTGAGCTTTCATCTTGGAATTAACAGCAAGACTGAAATATAGACCTTATTATTCTAATAACACAGAGATGTGAGATTCCTGCATATTCCAAAGGCCATATCATCACCTTAACAAGCATCCCATTAGGGCTATCTGGCTGCCACATTAAAGTGTGTGCTGTGAGGACTTTAACAATCGTGGTATCATACTCACCCCCAGCAATTTCACAGCACTTTTGTTTTTCTTCCTACAGGTTTGGACATCAGGCAAGCTCAGGTTATTGTGCTGTCATCGGGTACCAAATGTATAAATGGGGAATACATAAATGACCAAGGGCTTGCGGTCAACGACTGCCATGCAGAAATTGTGGCAAGAAGGGCATTTGTTCACTTCCTCTACTCACAGCTGGAGCTACACTTAAGGTAACTGAATTCTGTTGATTTTTGGGGGCTGTTATATGGCCTTCAGTGGAACAGATCCATCCTCCAGACAACTGAACTATTTGTTTCTTTATGTCATTTTTTCTGAGTGTTTAGGTTATGAAGGAACAATGCACTGCACAAAAAAAATGGAGAGTTAGGCAGTCTAAAGTGTTGGGTCATGAGCTGCTTTACTTCAGCTGATTCTCTTTCAGTAGCGATTAGATATGACTCATAAAGCTGGGCTTTATGAAGCCTGATGATTTTGTACAAATCTTTACGTGCAGGCTTATTAGCATCATTCACTGACCAGAGACTTGAAGGGAGTCATTTTGCTTAATGCAGCCATTTTCCTGTCTTCCTTGCTGCTGCTGAAAGATCTCAAAGAAGTGATTTATTGATCATTAATGTCTTCATTGACTCACTACAGAACCAATGAGTGTTAACAGCACAGCAAACTTTGTGCCAAAGTGTAAGATGCTATCACTTACTCCTTCTTTATGATGTTTTAAAATGTTATAGCATGTAGAATCATTACAGTGGAATTATTGTTCTTGTCTTCAGCCAAATCCACCTTGCTACCATTTAAATGGTTAATGGGTCATACACTGCCTGGAAGATGGCAGTAAGTGGGATACCTCACCTCAGAATGCTGTCTTTTCTCTGATCATGTCTATCAACAATCTGGAAGAGGTTACGTAGTGCTTGGTTATAAGCTTTGCAGAGGACACCAAAATGTGGGAAGGACCAGTGCTTGAGGGCTGGTCTGTCATCCCAGCAGGCTGGAGGGCTGGACCAGCAGGAACTTTGACAGAAAACTCAGCAAGAACAAATGCAAAGTCACACACCAAGGAAGAAAGAATGACCTTCCTCCTTGCCACCAAGAAAGAAAGAAATGCAGGCTGGGGAGCAGCTCTGCTGAAAGGGGACAGGGCTTGCAGGCAGACAGGAACCAGGACATTAGCTGGTGGTGTGCCTAACAGCAGGGAGGGTCAGCAGGATCCTGGGACGTATGAAGAGTCTGTCAAGGGATGTGTGCATCCACCTCTAACCAGCACCCATTACAGCCCATCTACAGTGCTATGTGCAGTTTTGTGTGCCCCAAAGGAAAGACATCAATCATCTGACACAGATTCAGCAGAGGCTGCCCAGAGTCTTAGGGGCCAGAGCACCTGGGCTGTGTGGAAGTGCTGACAGGTCTGGACCTGGTCAGCCTGCAGGTGGGATGGCAGAGCCAGCAAAGCATGTCAGCAACACAGTGGAGCTGACACCTTCACCAAGTGTGCAGTGGCAAGGTGACAGACAAGAGCACACACTGAAACAAGAGCAGCTCAGCCTCAGTGAGTATGAGGACTGATTTTCCCCATGGGGACAGGCTAGCAGTGGGACAGATCACTCAGAAGGCTTGTGCAGTCTCCCTCTCGTCTTGGACATTTTCAAAATCTGAGTACATAGAACCTTGATCAATCTGTCAAACTACTTTGAGAAGGAGGTTGGGATAGAGATTTAAGGACCTTACCAGCCTGAATTATCCTATGATGTGAAAACTAAGCAGAAGTGAAGCTGAGGTGGCATTTATTATATAGAAGGAGCCAAGAAATGAAGGAAAACTAAAAAAAAAGCCTCTTTCGCTATAGGTCATTCTTCTGCCCTCCATTCTTGAGTGCGTATCCATGTGACTTTTTGTGAAGGCCATTAAACTCAGTGCAAAAACTTCCTTTGACTTCAGAAGGTTTTGCATCAGGTCACAGACACAAGGGTTAATCTAAGCAGGATTGTGTGTTCTTGTGAGCACCTGTGATACTGTTGCACCTAAGCAACAATAACAGGAATAATGGCTATTTTAACTTCAGGCTGGGGTTGAAGACAAGAGAGTATATTGAGTACATGGGTTTGGCTAACAAAGAGGGACAAGAGCATTGAAGGGTTTAATCAAAAACAATATTCTCTCTATTTCATTCTGAATTGCTTTCAAGTTTACATTAAATTATTATGTTTTCAGCAGTGTAGCAGCCCTAGTACTTGCTTTGTGCTATGGTCTCTTGGGAAACAAGTGCTAACACTGTATCTTAAACTATTGTATTGATCCACCTCCCTAACATGTTCAGTCATATTATTGCTTTATTTGGATCAATGTTAACAGCCTTTTGTTAAGAGAATCATCAGTGCAGCACGAGCTCTGTTCACAGTAACTTCAAATCACTCTCTGTTCAGCCAAGACCAGGCACCAGCGCTTGCCTGACCAGCACACACCATAAAAATCTCAACCAAAACTGTCAAGGATAAGCACCTTTGAATGACAGAGCTGGAGTTACTATCAAATCAGATTCTGCTTCCTTAAAGTCCATGGAGAAGCAAAACTGTGTGTTGTGATATATTTTTTAATTTTAATATTTATTGCTACACACAGTTTTCTGCCATCATTGGGAGCTTTGTCCTGTGGTGACAAAATGAGGGGGTTCAAAATGAAATAAAAAAATGCATTTTCTGCACATTGAAATCATATTTACTCGTTTTTCTCTGGAAAAAGAGAGACACCTTCTTTTCACAGAGAAAACACATGATGCTGCCACATAGCTATAAGGACAGAGTTTTTAGGACTGACATGGTAAGTCAGCTCCACCGTGACTACACGTACACCATCTCCTCAGGCTTGGGGAAAGACAAAGTTATTGTAATGCATTTGCATTAACCTAACCCAAATTAAAGTCCTCTCCTAGGTCAGGAAACTGTTGTACAAAGCAATAAATTAACTGAAACCAAAAGGATGGTTTTCTTTTGAGAGCATCATTCTTGACTCAAAGAACTTAAATTTTCCATCATTCACTATGGAACAGGCAAGTTTATTCTGTGGAGATTTCCTATTTTCCACGTACCTTCCTCCCACCAAGCCTACCTGCTGTGAGTGGTCTCTGCAGCTGGATTTCAAACTTCAGGAACTTCCAGTGCAAGAAATATTTTTCTGTGTGATGCTGCCTTTGAAAAGGAACTTCTTTTCCAGAATTTACAAATACTATCATTGATCTTAGTGAAAGCAAAACTCATACTTGGCTGAGTGTAGCATGAAGGCTTCTAAGAGCAAGGGCAAGCAGGCTGGAGAAAGCAAGGGCCAGGATATAAAATTAATGGCCAGGAGACAGGGATTCACCAATTTGAATATACTTCTTGGCAGTCAAGTGTTTCCCAGATGCCCAAGGCTCCTTTTATCACCAGTGGAGAGAGATGGGCATCTCTGAGGTGGAGCTCAGCAGACCTGTTCAGGTATCTGTTGGGGGTGAGATGAACTGCCATGTACTGGGGCAAACTTTTTTCCATTTTTCTAAAAAGAGAATACGGCAATTGCTTCACATATTTAAGATGCAGGACAATTCCATCCACAAGCCAATGTTGCAGCAATATGCAAATTACTTTTTTTCCCCTTCTCTTCTTATTGCTAAATGTTAGAGGTGTGACTTTCCTGACTTTTCTTGGAAAAGAGTTCCAGAAATGGAACTTTATCCTCTCTAAGAAGCAAGAGTGACAAATACTTCAAAAGGAAACTTTCTTTCAACAATTCATTGTCTATAGCTTAAGTTAAATAAAAGCTAAAAGCACAACTAAAACCTGTCAGCTTCTAACCAATGTGATTAAAACCCTTAGCCCTCCCAGATTTCATTTTTATGACAACCATAATCCTCCAGTTCTCCAGACTTTCATGAAAAAAGATGAGAAGACGAAAATTTTCTGATGTACAAAAGAAGGACAAGATAGACCTTTTGAGAAGCTTTTTCTAAGAATCACCGTCAAAAAGCACACAAATTCGAGAGTCTGATTCTCTTGCAATGGTGATAGGAAAATTGACATAATTTTCAGTGGTATTATTTATATCAACTGGCCAAAAGGAAAGAAAAGAAAATACAACTCCTCTTTTTTAAAGAAAAACAAAATTATTAGAATATCCTTGAAATAAATCACCACCTTTGTAGGCTTGCTGCTGTAGTGCACCCTTCAGGTGCTAGGGAGATGACTTTACCAGAAGGTAAGCTCTTTCAGCAAGTCAGATGCAAACCACTGTTTATTTTGTACATAAAAAGCAAGGAATAGTCTTGATCCAGTCCAGTTAAATTACTTTTTCCAGGAAAATCAGCTACTTGTTACACATCTACTAAGCCTGCTGTTAGTTTCTCTGGGATTCTCTCTTGTAGAATGTAGTACTAGAAACTTCCTGTGCATATATTTACATGCAGAGGAAACTGCTCCTCTGCTTGTCAGTCTTTGTTTCACCAAAATGCTTCATATATATTAAACCATAAGCATGTGCTAAAGTATCTTCTTCAAGTCAGCTCAAAAAAATGGGCATGTGTTATGCTGAATCGTGAAATTAAGCAAAATATTAGAATGTAGCATGTTCTTAAATGCTCCACTTGAATGAGTCTCAAATCCTAACTCCCAAAGAAATTTGTAACAGACAAAGGTTTAGGGATGAATTCTGTTCTTTTAGCCACTGCCAGTATGCAGAAATGACACTTTAATGCCACCCCCTGAATGAATGGGATCTGTAGGCTCACTGTGGGCTCCTCTCTCCATTGCTTTGTGCAGGTTGTGTATGGCTATGCAAAGGACATTGCAAACAACAGCTGCAAAGTCATTTTCCCTCTCACAGTTCAAAACACCTGTCCCAGAGGCAAGGCATGAGGTACTGGTGCTGGAGTAGAGGTGACTTTGCAGAAGTGCATCTCATGCTTTACCTGGACCATTTTTACCAGATCCCTGGGTCCCCCTGGGTTTTGAAGTACACCAAACATCCCATGCACAATAATATTTTACTAAGCCATGGCAGATGATGTTGCAACCTAAACTCTTTTCCAACAATACTCGCTGAATTTTGTTATGAATCCTATTCAGCCACAATGCAAGAATGAACCTCAGGTTTGAGTTCAGCTCCTAAAAAACCATCCCAAAGGCAGGTCAGGACCCTATGTGATATGAAGAACCTCAGCCTGCTGGAGGAGAGAGTCAAGCTGCCTTGCCCTCCAGCCCTGCCAACTATTTTTAGAGCAGCTGTCTATCATCCAACCTGGCAGCCACACTGGCCACAGACCCTTGTTGGTGCTCAGGAAGAGGTAAGAGAGCAAGGTTAATCAGTGAAAAACAATGACCAGTGAAAACAGGACAGAAGCTGAACTCCTGAAATCCAGCCCAAAGCATGACTGCTCCAACCCTACATAGCAACTGTCTCCAAGTACTGTAAGCTGCCCCCCCCACACTCTGGTGAGATTTAATGTAATAATACCAGGCATTTGGACTGCACAGCTTTGTATTCTCCCAGCTGATTTTGCAGTGAATTATTTAAAACTACCTGCAATTCCTCTAAAGTCCAAGCAGCAGGACTTACAGAGATTTTATTATTTCAGAGGCGATAATATAATTAGTGCAGTTGGGAAGTTCCACCACAGCCAGCAGAAAATGAAGGAGCAGCATGTGGCAGCCCCAGCTCGGCAGCCGGTGTGACTCCCTGTCCCTGACAGGCGAGCTAATGTGCCTGTAAATTCCTCCTGACAGCAAACGCATCCTGGCATCAAGAAATGACAAAACACCCAAACCATGGAAGAGTGACAGCCAAACAGATTCAGTAGCACAGAGGCTGCACTGGGAGAAAACAGGCAGAGGCAGCCTGGATGAAAGCCAAGGACTCGCTCAAAGGCTGAGTAAAAAGCACCCCTGTTTGCACTATCAGGAGGCAGAGAGACAGGCAGAAATCGCCTTGGTTAATGACCTGTCCTGTAGAGAATTAAACGGGTGGGATTCTGCCTTATTAACAGCATCCTAGGAAAATCATTACCTGCAGGTGCAGTTCTGTTCAGAGATTCCTCCAAAAAGACCCTTGAGTTTTTGAGGGAAGGACCAGTCCACCAGAGGGAAAGGAGTCTCATCATAATTTCACCAATCACATTTTCACCTTCAAAATTATAATCATGACCATTGCCCAAACACACATATTAGAGGCAGCTGTCTGTCAGAGAAATCACCCATATCTTCCCAAATGCAACCCATCAGAGGAGCTGCACAGCAGCAGAGCCTTAATGCTGTGCTGTTGCTGCAAACGGCAGCACTGGGAGGGTTTGGCCTCCCGGGCAGCTGTTGCTAATGGAATATGTGCACTGCATCCCCATCTAGCTGCTGAACCACTGCAAAGATAAAAGCTTCATCTCAATAAGTATCTTTCTCAACTCAGCTGAGAAAATCCCACACAAATTTTGTCCATCCTTCTTAAGATTTCTTCTGATTTCCAAAAATACCAAGTGACCAAGAGGACCCTGCTGGCCTAGGTGGAGCACTTGTAGGTGGCTTTGGTTGAATGGGGGAAAAGAGCAAAACCTGGGGAGCAGGAAGGGCTGGCAGTGCTCATAAAATTTGGGTGCTTCATTAGAGGCTGTTTTCAGTGGGGCATATGAACACACATCTCAGCTGTGGTGATTGATGTTAATGGGATTCAAACATGTGCCTAGGCATTGTGATCAGCAGAGCTGATGTGTTCACATGGGAGCCCAAGAGAACTCATTTTTTCATGCACCAGAGCCACTTTAAAATCAGCGTGTTTATGCATCCATGCATGTGAGGAAGGAGAGTTACCCTTCAAAAAACCACATTTTATCATTAGAACATATCTTAGGTAAGCAAGCCAAAAGCCCTTTGGCAGTTTTGACCTCCTTCACACATTTCTTCACCTGGAGAAGCTTATTGTTTTTCTTTTGCTGTCACTAGGCAAAATATATGGTGCCGAGTGCTAATAAAAACAAACAAACAAGCAGAGGGAGAAAAGGCGAGAGAGAGCACAGAAATGTTTCTGATTTGGCATGTAACAAATGACCTGGAACCTCTTTTGTGATCATAGCAAACGGCGAGAAGACTGGGAGCGATCAATCTTCGTGCGATTAAAAGAAGGAGGCTACAGGCTGCGGGAGAACATCCTGTTCCATCTGTACGTGAGCACTTCACCCTGCGGAGACGCGCGCCTTAACTCCCCCTACGAAATCACAACCGACTGTAAGAGACAAACCTTCCCTCTCCCTTTCCTCCTTTGTGTGCGTTTTGTCTTTTTTTTTTTTTTTGGTGGTTTTTTTTTTTAGATCCTTCTTACTCTCTTTCCTTGCTGGCAGAAAGTGTTTCACTTGTGGGCAAAAACACTACAGGCTTTAGAGAGTGTGTGTGTCTGTGCAACTGGTGCTCAGTCCTGTGTGCCGAGGGAAATCAGAGCTGGGCAAGGCAGCTCTGCACACCTGGGACTCTGTGGCTCTGCTGGGGAATATGTCCCTGCATTTCCTGCTTGATACATACAACCCTAAAAGTAAGTAAGTGTTTTGGAAAGCATCCCCATGATCAAAAAAATCCTTGAAGCCACAGCCAGAGGCTGGACCAGAGGATCAGGGCTCTAACTGGAGATGCACAGACTCTTCTCAGGCTTCACAGAGTATGTATGGGTTGAAGGGTTGCATTTTCACAGGCTGCAGCAGCTGGAGTCTGAAGTAGAGCACTGATATGATATGATACAGCACATCTGTAGTGTTGATTGTTCATCAGACTCTCTCCAAATATCACCTGCACTTACAGCAATAATGACAAGACCCTTATGGAAGGGATACTTCCAGATCTTTCCAATGAATAAATCAGGTCTTGAGCCAGTGTGTGCCACCAACAGACCTGCAGAGCTTCTTGTCCATGATGACAAATCCCATCTCCACCATGACCCAGCGCTCTCACCTCCTCACTCCCCAGACATGCCTGTCCCTGTCCTTGCCCTGCCATGGCAGAGGCACATCCTTGTTGCTTTCCCACTGCACCAGCTTTGTCCCTGTCTAGCCACGTGGAATGCCCCCAGCAAGGGGCAGGGGACCCCAGAGATCAGTGCCTTGTTATCACATGCCTGTCACCCCCTGATCCAATCCACAAGGACTCTCTTATCTCTGCCCCAGCTACTGCTCCTCATATGTGCATTTTACAGTGCTGCAAAGCCCATAGTGCTGGCTGCCAAATGTACACATGAGAAATGGTCCTTGCCTTGACTACCTTGAATGTGAGGCAGGCAAGACAAAAGAATGGATGGAGGAGGAAGCATAGACACAGGAATGTAAAATTAATCACCCAAGGTCACACAACAACCTCACTTCCTCACAGGCAAATCCATCAGACAGTAGTTTCACTCCTTTGTGATTTCTTATTTGTATAAGTTATTTATTAATGATTACATATTATTCTGTCCAGACTAGACTTTTTTTTTCACATGTGAAACAGCAGCTTGCTGGGGCAAGAAAGCAGAATGCACCTATTCAGGAAGGAAATGTGGTCCTTGCCTGACATGATTTCTGCATTGTGTCTGCAGGGTTTATAAAATGAACAAAAGGAAGTAAATGCTTAAAACTCAAAATCAAATCAACAAATTCCTGATGAGTTAACAAAATGAAAAGACATAGCATCATCTTAAATCAAAACTGAAAATAAAAAAGGGATTGCTTATGAATATCAAAAAACAATAGTGATTTTGGCCTCGCACTGTATAGGTGTTTCAAGAGATACACCTATACAAAAAGGCTTTATGTTTGCTTAAAGGCACTCATGTTTTCCAGAAGGCAGGTTTCCTGGGGCACCCCTTCGCTGATATCACAATTGGAAGCACCAAAATCTGTAATTATTTTTAAAATGTGTTCCATTCTCAAGAGCAACCAGAAGCTGTCCAGGCTGGATTCTGCTCTTCTTGGCATGAGGAAGTCCCTGCTTTGGGCAGCTGACAGCCCGTGCTGCCTGATTATATGCAGCTGAACCCAGCCCTGGAGGTGAACCCTGCTTGGCTCATGGATTTTTTCACAGACCAGATAAATCTCCCAGCTAATGAGGGAATGCTTCTGTAGATAACAAGATATACAAGCAGCTGTGTTTAAAAATATATAATCATGCAGTACATGGCACAGACAGTAAACTTGTAGATAATCATGAAAATAATTTTCCCATTGGCTATTACACCAATTATTTTCCCAAGCAGAAGGCGAGGCAGAAAGGTCTGTGTGGCTTAGCCAAGGTTACACAGTGATTCAGTAGCAGGACCTGGCTCATAATTCACTTTTTTAAACAAATCCCTCTACCTTTGTCCTCTGCTCTTAAAATAATTTAGCACTGTGTAGAAAGCCATGTTGCCAAAAGCTGTCCTTCAGAGAGATAAGCATTTCCTCTCAGCTCACATTATCCCAGAGACATCTGGGAAGATAAGTATTTTATAATGTTTATCATTTAGATCTTCTCTTTCCTCTTTTTTTTTCCTAAAGAAATAACCTTTCTTTCATCCCGTAATGACAAGAAACTCCAGATGAATGTTGTTTAATTTCTTAAACAACAAAGAAACCTCTCCTAGAGCTAGCACAAGCCATCAAACATTACTGATTATTCTCTAAAGATGCATTAACATTTAAAAACGTTGTCTCACCATGTGGTTCCTGGTTTTGAGAAGGAACATGATAAGCCTTTATCAATATAGGGAGTGAGTAAAATCCACTTCTCAAATCTCCTTCCAAAAATTTCCTATTATCCACCGTGTCTTTCCAGCACCCTCAGGGAGGCCTCACATTTCCTTCTTATGAGCTTTGTTCTGGTAAGGGAGGACGTAAGCTGGCATGCTTTTGAAACCCAGTTTGCTTCTTACAGGATAGAGCAGAGTACCAAGTTTGTGGCATGTGTAAAAGTCTGACAGCTGCAATGCAGAGGAGAGGTCCAGGGAGCCCACACCCGTGCAGAAAAGTAAGAGATTAGGGACAAAGAGATAAAATTGTACTTTAATTTAAAGAAATGGCCTTCTTGAATCAGAGGTAAGCTGACTTGTTTGTTGATAACATCCTTAGGCAGTTCTAAAAGAGAGCCTAAATCCAGTTGGACCAGGCTGCTTTGAGTAGGGAGGGGTTTTCTAACTCTTTTTTGGTGCCTGTATGTCAGGAGGTTGAATGAGCTTACAGGAAGTGAAGTCAGAGCTTTGGGAGAAGGTACAGTCTGAGAGAGCAGGGGAACAGGCTGAGGGGAAAGAAGCAAGAGCAGCTGAGAGCAGGAGAGGAGACCAGCCAGGGTCAGTGGAGTTGCAGGAATATGAGACTGGGAAATGCTACAGATGCTTTCTGTGTGTTTGTCCTGGCTCATTCTCTCTGGTCAGTCTCCTTCCCAAACCCTTTCCATCATTTTCCAAGGTCAGCCTCGAGGTTGTAGCACAGCTACATGACAAAAAGGCAGCATGTTCCTGGTGTCCTCACAACTCTCATTGCTCCTTCACAGACGCTGCTTCTTCCCCTCCCTCAGTTCAGTGCTGCAGGTCAGGGAGCCTGGGACATCTCCTCTTCTGGTGCCTTCTCCCTTCATGTACATCTGAGCAGGTGTGCCTGGATTTCTGAGCTCTCCCAGGGCAGGATCACAGCATCAAGTCACCGTGGGTTTCCTGAGGGGCCAAAGGGAGCTGCTGTTTCCCATTATGGCACACACACTCCTGCTTATGGTGTGGAGCCCTGGGGGCAGCTCACCTCTCCCTGTAGTATTTGTTGCATATTTTGCACTTTCTCCTGAATCTAGGGCAAACCACAGAATAATCAAGCCCTTGATTTGCTATAGCACCATCCTAGCTAATTTAGTGCTTCTTGAGTCATTGGCTTTTTTTTTTCTTTTTTTAGAGTCTCTTGAAAAGCAAAATTAATTGATTGAAAATTTGAGCTAAAAAAAACATCCTCTACTTCCCTAATCCTTCTTCCCTGACAGTATTTTACCTCATTGTCCATCTTTTTTTCTAGAGATGTACTCTCTCTTTTTCACTACATGGGTGCCAAAGAGACAAACAGAATCTGCCCCAGGGCTTGTCTCAGTTCTTCTCCCCTGGGCTGCTTTTCTATCTCTTGCTAACATGCTGTATTGCCTTGTGCCATTGACTCCCTGATAGCCCAGCTCCTGTTTTATCCCACACTTCCTTTAGGTCTGAAACACACCATTGCTTCTGCTCCACATGGGGTTTTTCTCCTGCTTGTCTATTAACCTACAGCTGTGCTGAAGCTCTCATGCACACACATTTGACAGAACTCTCATCTAAGCAGGACCCACTTGCAACCATGTGAGCCAGATCATTGCCTTGGTAGGTGATGTGATGAGGAGAAGATGTGCACTGCAGTTTTCAGAGAGTTGGGGAACTGAAGAGTACCCAGAAAGACACACTTTTGTGCTCTCTACTTCAAGTGTGCTTTCACTGGGCAGACCTGTGCTTTCCCTGCTTGTGATTCTGGCTGCTGGATTTTACATTCCATTCTCAGAAAAAAATGCTCACCCCCAAATGTTCACCCCCAAATCCAGGGCTGCTCTGAAGGAGTGCCCTGCTCACACCAGTAACAGCATTCTGTTTTCAGTTGGGGCTGACCCAGGTTTTGTCATCCCCAAACCAGATCCCTGAAAGTCATATCCTGAGCAGACTGGCTGGAGGAGGCCAGATTCACACAGAGACCCTCTAAGGAGTCTGATGATCTCCTGAAACTGTTGTGAGAGTCTCAGCCCCAGAAGCTGGCATTCAGTGTCCTTCAGGGAGTTATCAGGATGGAAATACAATGAGGATGCTTATGGCAGTAACTGGGCTAGAATCACTGCCCAAACCATTGGGTTTGGTGAACATTTCTGGACATGCAAGGGGAAGAAATCTCTGCCTTCTTTTTGCCAATCCCATGTTTGGTTAAATGAACAAATTCTGTTCTTGTAAATAGATGGTAAAAGGGGAAAGCACTTCAAGAAGAACCATGTAAGTAACTCAGTGATCTGAAAAGAAATTAGATATCTGGAACTACAAAAAAATTCAGGTTCTAACAAAGTGGTAGACTTTCCCATTACAAAAATAGAGGATAACCATAGGTCTCCCCTTGGACTTGAGCACTATTTTTTGTTTCCATTACACAAGTGCTCCCAGGTATCGCATCTCTCCGTCACGGCTGCTGGCCTGATACAGCTTGGGAAACCATCTTGGAAATTCGTAGCTTTTTGGTGCATGGAGCAGCTTCCTCCTGGGCTGTAAAGTTGATTTTATGCTGATGAATGGCCCATCTGTGGAACTGGGGTGAAGGTGCATTATTTTCCTATTTTTCATACGACTGAGCAGAACAATACCTTGGGGGATCTCAGAAAAAAAATATCATAGAGAGCCATGCCCAGAAGTAACTGGAAACTAAAAAAATGCACACACCACTGTAGGCTGTAGTGCTGAATACTGCCTCAGGAGAAATAATCCTAGCACTGGATGAATTATTGTGGTCAGCCCAGATTGCTTTGTCATATCAAGGATGCTGCAAAAATTGCAGATACAGCAAGAGGCTCTTGCATTACTTCACAGGCTAGAGAATTAGTATTAAAGAAGGTGGAAGGAAATTGTCCTTTCACTTCATTAAGACTGGACTGTGTCTTATCCAAAAGGTTTGGGTTCAGCACCCTTTGTCAGGCTCCTTTGAGGTCACATTCCATGGAAGTGATGGCCCCTCCTGCTTGTGCCACTGACCCAGCCTCAATTTACCAAAGTAAGCAAAGAGGAAATGCAGCAACTTTCTACAGCTGACTAGAGGTTGGTCTGTCAAGGAGCTTGTGTCCCTTCTCAGGACTGTTAGCAGGCACTAGGTTTATATGTAATTGCCCTGTTTTCTAACTTGGTCTTCCCAGGCTGCTGAAATGCTGTTTCAGTGTGGCTGCTTTCACTCAAGTCAGCTTGGTAGGGAAAGCACAGTCACAGGACGGTTCCCTCTGGCTAATTCTCTCCTTCACCTCTGCTCAAGCCATGGGTGAGGTGTGTAAGTGGAGTGTGCTCCTGGTCAGGATGGGCACAGATGACAGCAGAGCCCAGCCCAGCTGTGGTGGTCCTGTGTCCCCACAAGTACTGCAGGTCTGAGCAGTGCTCTGATATAGCTCAGGGCTTTTCAGGTGTGGAAGTGGTGCTGCGTGTAGACAGTTCAAAGATTTCTTTCCAGCATCTAAAATAAATCCATACTGGCACTGTGGGGGAGCTTTCTTCTTCTGGGGAAGGTGGGCAAAGGGACTTCAGGAGAAGAAAGTGTGGCTGAGAGGAATCAGTGGAACCCTGGGACAGGATGGGAAGTTTGAGGGAGAGTGGGTCTGTGATGTTCAGCTGTGATGGGGAAGTGGGCGAGAGACAGCAACATAAAGCCTGTGAGGGGTGGAGAAACTCTCAGGATGAGTGAAGCCCCTCTGCTTCTTCCAATGCTCAACACCCACACAGGACCTGCAGGCACTGGCTGGAGCCATCTCCAGTGCTGCCAGAAGCTTTTCCTCCCCCAGCCTCTCCTACTCACTCTTTGCTCATCCAAGGCTGCAGAAAAGGGAAAGAAAGGGAAAGGGGGGAAAAACTCCTGTCAGGGGTACCAGAATGGAGACAGTGACTGGCCCAAGCCCTTTGCTGTGAACCCTGAGCCCTTCTGAAGCCACCTGAGGAAAAAGCTGCAGCAGCAGCAGCTGTTGCATCTTGATGCTCAGATGGACCCATTGCTCAGCCAGAGCAGCAGTGCCAGAGGCTCTGCAAATATATGGTTCACATGTTCTGGAAATTCCATCACTTTTGGTAACCCAAAGGAGAGGTCTGATGCCTTTCATGACCCGTCATGCTAAACCTTTTGCCAGTCCCAAAGGCCAGTTCTAGCCCCTAAACCTGCCAGAGAAACTAGTGGTGTCCAGGCTTAGGAGAGCTGTGAAAGCACTCATGGTTTTATTGTTGGTATTATCATGCTAGAGCCCAGGATGCACCTTGGAAAGAAGCTCTCATATCACTACATTGAAGTCCTGAAGCCTTCAGTACAATTAATCAACGTGTACAAGTTTGCTGTTGCTTTATATTCCATTATTAATCTCCACCAGGCTGGGTAGATAGGTTCTTAGTGGAGTTCTGCTAAAGCTGACTGGTGAATAACAGCTTCACTTAATGGACAGATTTTAGGTCTCAAATAACTGACTGGCTGGAAAAAAAATCAAAACCTGTCAGGCAAAATTTAAAAGAGAATAATGTGTGAAACTGGGATCATATCTTCTATTTTTCATACCTCCTGGTCATCAGTAACAAGGGGTAGGAAAACCCTATTTCATTTCCTCCCATGCCCAGTTCAGGGTAGGCTTTTTCATCCAAGTCCACTTAGAATCAAACAAAAACTTGAATCTGTGTCTCTCAAGTCCTGGATCAGTGAATTCCCTCTCAGCTAAGCTAGACAGCTCCCTTTTTTAACTCTCTGTTTTAAAACTTTGTCAGAACTGACACATCATGAGAAAACTCTTTGCCTTTGACAGTGAATTGAAAATGTCCCAATTCCTTCTCCTTGTGATATTCTTAGCTGCTTTTGCTTATTTGAGTTTTGTTGTTTCAGGGGGAGTTTAAAGTAGAAAATAAGATTTTTAGAAGTATATGTCAGTGCAGTATGTGTCTATCCAGGAAAAGAGAAAGAATATGCTGAAAACTATGGATTGCTCAGAGCCAGCATTGGCCACAGCTTTGAAAAGCTTTTATGTAAAGCAAAATGTGTTTGTTAGGATTCAAGAAAACAGGTTTCCAGCTATAATCAGATTCTAATTTTAACAGAATGCTTGAATTGCCAAAGGGCATTGCACTGTATTTATTGATTCTGCTTTGTTATGGGTTTTGCTGCTTTGTAAAACACTGCATTTGGATGCAATGTTCAGATGTGATAAAAAGGCTACATTAATCAGCAAAAGACGGTGCCTGAGAAGTTTTCAGAACAGCAGCAGAAAATTTCACCAAGAAAAGCTCCTTGTCCCCAGATTTGTCCAGCCCAAGGAATGGTGGTGTCTCCAAAGCCCTCTGCAGCAGGGAAAAGAGACCACATGCTCCTGGACATCCCCCCATTCCACCCTAATATCCCATAGCCAATACAGATATGCACCTAAGTAAGGCACAGATTTTTTGGGTGGTAAATATCAAACCATAGTTGTGAAAAATCTCTGTGGGTGAAAACTACACCCATTCAGGTCTAATTTAGTCTAATTTGCCCTTCCACTGAGTGGGAATTATAGGTAAAACTCATAGGTAAAACTCATAGGCTGAGTTTTAGGAAGCTTATCAGGCAGCTCCAGGTCCATTTAAGATCTTTGTGGGACTTCTGGAAGTCCTTAGACTTCTGAGAGTTTCTTAGAGTTTTAGGAGAGAGATCTGAAGGCATCTGCAAGCAATTTAATTCTTACCATGATCCTGCGAGCTGCCTTCTCTAGCCAGTCTGGGCAACTCACCTCACTCTGGTAATTTCTATTTCTATACCTGTAAAATAGGAATAAAAGGGATCCAGCAATCACAGCTCTGAGAAAGGGTAGTTAGTGCTGAGAGTAGAATACTAAAATGGAAAACACTGTATACTCTATGCACTACTATAAAATTATTCAGAATAATTTAACAATTTAATCCACAGATTTTTAAGGCCAAGTGGAACCACTCTCTGGTGATCAAGATTTAATTTCTTCAGCCAAAGACCATAGGACTTCAGAGCTCCAGAAGCTGAATTAGAATATATCTGGTGGTGAATCAGGAATCACTGCCTTTTTAGACTCACACCAACCACAGTGTGGCTGAAAATCTGTCTCCATTATTGACAGATTGCTCTTGTTTCTGTCTCATGGGGTTCATTTTCTGTTTTCATATTTTGCTGACTTCTCCCACAACATTTTCCTTAAATCATCCTTGAAGATTTCAATTTCCAAACTGCAACAGAATCCCAAAGCCACATTAATAACACCATGTTTTGTTGATAGAAGAAAGAGGGTTATGATGAATAACACATTCTCTTTATGTTTATGTAAACTTCTTGATTAAAACATGGCAGGAGAGAGAATTGTCACCAAATAGGCAATTCCAGTGATACTGATATATCTTTCACGTAAAATATATTTAAAAGATAAAGCCTAGCTTTAAGAGAAAACATTTCTCATTAACAAAAGAATGAAAGACACAATGATGCACAGCTTAGGACATGGGTAATAGCTGGTTCCCCCTGACCTCACTCTCCACTGGCTTTGATGAGCTGCTGACCTGGGAACAAGCAGCATCTCTGCACACTGTCAAAGATGAGCTCTGCCTTGCTGGAGACCAGCTAGTGGCCCTCTCTGCCTGGTGGCAAGCCTGATGGAGGCTTCAGAGGCAGAAGTCTTCTCAGAGTTCACAGATCTCTCTCTCCTCAGAGAGCCCTTTGCCAGATCTCTAGACTTTGCTCTGTGGGAGCAGCTGCACTCTCAAAGCCACAGCAGGACATGTCTGTCTGATTTTAGACAAGAGGAGCAATTAGTAATTAAAAATAATAATCTTGAAGTGTTTGAGTAGTATTTTCCTTGATTGCCACATGCACAGAATCTTAATCCCACTGATAAATCTTGTACTTTTGGCTTCAACATCCTAATGCTTTCCTACTCCAGAGCAGGCTGGAGTCAACAGCCTGGGTTTGTAGGTGGCACAAAGAGTTTCCCTGACACCTGACCCAGTACTGCTCATTCCTCCGTGCCTGGAACAGTCACTTATAACTCTCAGAGGAAGCTGTGCATGACTTTGCTGCCAGCATTTTGTTTTAAAGTGAATTTTAACTAGTTACTCACATTTTGATCCCAGGCATTCCTCAAAGACAGACATTAGAGAAAACTTGTTTGTAGGCTTTGAGCTATTTGTCTCAGATTCTTTTTTTTTTTCCTCTCAGGGCATTAAAGCCTGCTGAGAGTCCAGGCTTACTTAGAAGTTAGTCTGATGGTAAAATGGATTTCATGTGTTAGAGTGTCATAATCTGCTCTAGCATAGGTTCAATGAAGGTATTTTGGCACCTCTCCCTAGGATGAGCTTTCAATAAATTTCATATTAACCTACAAAAATAAAAAAAACTCATTGTAAAAGTGCTATGTTATCTGAACAGATTAAATTTTTCCCCTCAGTAATCATATTTGGAGGCATTTTGATGGACCAAAATGAAAAGTTTTCATTAAGACATTCACTGATAAACTTTAATATGCTGGAATACCATTCTTACACCCTTCCTATAGTTACTGTCTCTAACATCACAATTCAATCAAAAAATAATAATTTAATTAATAGCTACTTAAAGCAGATAAAGAAAAATAATGCAGTCATTTTCTTTCTGTTCTTGTGGATTCAAACTTCAAGTTTTATCTTCACTGCTTCTTCTGGATTAAATGCCACATATTGATAATCTATGGATAGACAAACTGACTTTGCTGTCACACCTTGTCAGTGCAACCCTAGAAATTATTGGCAGATGAAAAAAATGTGGAAGAAGTAAAAAGAATGAAAATTGTTATTTGAAGGTTAGTGAAAAGAAGAAAGAATAATATGCTGAAGGGAATATAATTTATCGGGTCATGGATTCTGTCAGGTTAGGGACTACAGTCCAAAGACAGTATTTCAGCCAAGAAAGAGGAGGGAGAAGGAAAAAGGTAAAGAAATTCAATCTCCAATGTTAATTTCAGTTCCAAAAATTACAGGTGTCCCAGGTTTGTAAGATTGCCATATAAATTACATATTCATAATTGTATATAGGGCTTAATGATACTGTCCAAACCATAGATCTGAACTGAAATCTGCTGCAACGTGCTGGGTGCCACATTGCTCTGGGAGCAAGCAAATCTCTCCTAGGACTGCCTTCAGGTGCAATATCCCTCATGGCCTATATTCAAAAGTCCTATCTTGACTTTCAGGGATTCATCTCAACATGCTTTTATCCTATTTTGTTCCCTTGTGTTCCCTTCTAGGAAGGACACATCCCTGAAGTCACTGCAGGGGCAGTTCTGTAGACCCTTCTTTTCACAAATTCAGACTTACTTCAGAATAGTCCTAAAGTTTCTTGTTTTCCAAAGCTGGCCCGTGGCATTTCAGCCTGGCTCTGTGCTGGTCACCAAAGCACAGTGCAGCAGGGATTTATCTGACCAGCCACTCTGCCCAGCAGAGCAGACACAGCCAAAGTGCTCACTGTGCTGTAATTCTCACTTCAACACTTCCAGAAATAGTAATGTTGTACATTTCGTCAGGATTTGGTTGAGGAAAGTGCATCTTTAATAACCATCAAAATACAAAGGCAGTCAAATGTTAACACTCTTCTTTCCACCCCTTTGTCTCACACTACTCTAAGGAAGCTTTATAAACCATGCTGAGGAGGGGAGAGTCCAGCACTGAAAAAAATGCAAGATAGGCTCTTTTATTTCTTCTTTCCTGAAGAGAGAACAGCCTCCACTGAAGCAGGGAAACAGAAAATGAACCTCTGAGGCAGTCATACAAAATTTCAGACAGATCCTTACTCGTGTGACTCTGTTTAATCAGCGTCCATTTCCTCTTCACTCTTTAACTAAATAATAAATATGGAGTGGCTTTTTTCATTACCATATGAGCTAGAACTGGTCCTGGAGCAAATATGAAAATAAGGGGTGAGGCTTGAAATCCTAGGGTTTAACTGATTTTGAATACGAGGCACCTGTCTGTGTACATTTCTAATCCAGTAATTAATCCAGCACCTTTTCATCTTACGAACTCTCAGGAGTAATTTCCACATCTGAGTGTAGCACACATCATAAATCCACTCCAAATGATTTTTTAATTTGTCCTTTCCAATTCTGGTTTGAATTGACATTTTGTGCTGGTTGAAGTGGCATCCACAGACGCCTTCTCCCCTGCAATTAACTGAGATTAAGCAGTTGGAGAACCAGCACAGCGAAGATCAGAAATGCTTATAGTTACTGATGTTTTGATCATACTTAACAGCAGAACAGCAGTAGGCTGTAGTTTGTGACTTGAAGATGCATAAATAAATATATTTCTGTGACTGCATTAAAATGATCCATAGCAGGCTGTGCCAGCAAGTGGACCATGTTTTTTAGTGCTAACAAGCAGCTTATGTGCTGAAGTCTGTCTGCAGCTTCAGTGCAAAACTCACAGAGCCTCATCTCTTCCTTTGGTTCTATCTTCCTGTGCTGCCTAATGACATGCTGAAAAAGAACTCAGTGTGTACCAGTTGCAGATTTGGATTTATTTAATCATTGGCAATCTGAAAGCATTCAGAGCTTTGGGTTATTAGTATCTTATATAAATGCCAGAGATGAACCTTTGGAGCATGTGTCCCAATGACCCCAGCAATGTGAGCAGCCTGAGACAGGCAGCACGGCTCAAGGTTTGAGTCACCCCCTATTCATTGAATTTAATAGCAGCTGAGCAGCCAAAACCCCTTATCAGAACAGTGGGAGTGTGTCCTGGGGCGAGTGTACTCTGGCCACAAATGCCTGAATCCTATCAGCCAGCGCCGGCTGCTCGGCTGCAGCCTGGGCAGGGCGCAGGGACAGGGAGCAAAGCTGGACACATGGCTGAGTCCATATGAGCACTCAGAAACTGAGACTATCAGTGCACTTGCACACCTCAAGTGCTTTTTAGAAACTTGTTTGTTCAGTTTCTGGCACTCACAATCCAGGGTTCAGATGCTGTGAGAACAGCCAGTTGTAGAGTGCTTTGGCCTTTGTATCTCCTGTGGTTCTGGGAAGATCAGATAAATAAATGACAAATTAAATAAACAGACAACCCAAACTCACAGAAGTCTTTCATATCCCTCTCCCCAAAAATTTTTGTTCTGTGTTTTAAATTCCCCAGCTGTTCAACAGCTGTTTGCAATCCTGCTGCTCTTTTTTCCCCTGAGCTTGTTCCTTATCTCTGTCAGCATATTGTGGGATGCTTTGCCCCTCACTGAGGTAACATTTATGTACTGAAATCAAAGCCACATAAATGATGGGCTGCTCATCTTATCCTGCAGTCACTAAAATTCCCTGCCACTTACATGTGTCTTTGCATGTATGGGAAATACATACACACTGAATTGCTTGAATTAGAGAGTAATCTAGGAGATCAAGGCACCTACAGGGGAGACTCAGAGCAGGAGCTGAGAAAGAGAGGGGAATTTAGAGAAATGGGAAATGGGAAAAGTGTAACAAGAGAAAATATTTTTCTTAAAAGTTGGAGAAGGAAACAGTAAAAAATAATTTTATCTTGAGGGATTTCCAGCAGGTGGACTCCTGTGGCAGATCTTTACTGGAAGGATAGCATCTGTTTTTCGTAAATAGTTGTTGAGCAACTTTAAATGAATTTGCATAAGAAGGAAGCATCATTATCTTCATTTTACCTGTGGGAAAGCTTAGGAAAAGAGAACTGGTTTGCTTAAAGTTACACTTTCCACCAGCTGAAACAGCAATAGCCTCTTGAGTCACTCTTCACTGCTTCCTTGGCAGAGATCTTGCTCTGCTGTGCCATCAGTTCTCAGTATGTGCAGACAAAGGCAAAGTGGTTTTGGTAGACATTTCTCACTGTTGTTCAGCTAGACCTGTTTGCTAAGTAGAAGTTATCACTTTCTACTTTTGTTGTCCAAATGTCATAGCACCTTTCCCACGACTCTGTAGTTTAATTATAAAAAATGCTGCTCACCACTGTTTCATGTTTTTAAAAAATGTTTCCTCACAAAGTCCCAGGAAAAATATGGGCCTGTTCCCAGCTGGCTAATACAGTCCAAAGAGCATCCTCTGAATGATACTGCACATCCCAGACAAGAGGGATGTGCAAGGGATCGGCCCACATGGTCATGGAAATAGTTTCCTGACAGTGTTGGCACAACCAGAAAATTTGAGAACAGAGGGATCTGAGACATTTCTGAGACTTCCAAATTTTCGCTTGTTAATTTTTTTTATTTCTCTATTGGCTGTTCCCAGTTTCTCCCAGTTTCTCTTGAGTTTCTTCAACTCAAGTTTGAAAAGCCACAGTACTCCAAGTCAGGTGATTACTGCAGTGTCTCAATTTGTAAAGTACTGACAACGGGGCAAAAGGACCCTCCACATCCCCTGCTGCTGGGATGAGGTGGCTGCTGATGGGGATGGAAGTGCAACAACCACTCTTCCCCAAACTGAGATGCTGTAGCAGCATTACTGTAATAATATTTGCAAACAATATTTTGTATATGATGGAGATTGAGTTTGGGTGGAAACTGGTTTTGGTCATGGCCAAGCAATCCATTTGATACCTGTCCCAGCCCACTACTGACACACAAACAACCATCTTATTAAATTCTAAAAAAGCAGGAATGAAGAGGCAATGATTGCTGAGGGCCCTGCTGCCCATGTGCTGGCAGGTCACAGCTGACTTTGCTGCTCTACGTGTGTTTGCTGCCTCTGCTAATCCCAATAGGCTGAAGCAATTTATTATTCCTCTCCCTTTTTGCAAACCACCCACTGGCAGCAGCCAGTCAATCCATTGCTTCCACCAGCACTGGGGATCGTGCACAGAGCCAGCTGCTCACAGCCAGAGGTGCCATCAGCCCCACAGCCTCTGGCACACTGGTGTTACTCAGTGGCAGAAGCACTCAGCCCCACAGCCCACTGAGGACTGAGGAGCATCACCTTCACAAGTGGAAGCCTTCTGGTCCAGATGAGCAGCTGGCATGGAAAAAGTACGCAGGACAGTTGGCAATGTGGGCAAAAGCTTCATGTCTGTAAATGCAGCACTCCTTTTCCTTGAATGCAGAGGCCATCATCTACAGTCATCCGTCATTTTCCTTTGGGCTAGAGGGAAACTGTGGAAGCTCTGCTTCAGGGAGAAGGTGACCCCTAGTGAAACCCTCTGAGGGTGAGGCAGTGAGCAGACCCTGAGGATTTCCTTGCTGCTCCTTCTTGTTCTTTTACAGCCAAAATACCCAGGGGTAAAGTAGCAGTGTAAAGAGTGTAAGAGTGATTTTGATAATGAACTTCAGTTTTTCTCTTTTCATAATAATGAAGGGGAAGTTCTTTTGAAATGTCATTATCTTCTGTATTTACTGCATATCTGCAGGACTCAGTTCATCATGGTCCAGGACAAGTGCTTTAGCTGCTTGCTTTGTGCCACCCCAGGGGCCGCTGCCTTGCACTCAAATATGTAATATTACAGAAGTGATAAAAGATCTTGGTACAACACAAGGCAGGAGAATACCTCACTTCAGGGAGACTGTAGGAGGAATTTCAGCCAGCAATGAACCACTAGTAAGTTTTGATTTGCCTTTGATCCAGAGCATAAACCTTTAGCTTTTCAGAATTTTTGCAAGCTATGGCATCAACACAGCCTCTCAAGTCCTTTCCAAAAACATTCAATTACTGCCATTCTTGTGTTTATTTTGCCCAGTGAACAGCAGCAAGCACATAGTGAGGAAATACCGTGGGCACCTGCGGACAAAGATTGAGTCTGGCGAAGGGACCATTCCTGTCCGGTGTCACAACGCAGCGCAGACGTGGGACGGCGTCCTGCTGGGAGAGCAGCTCATCACCATGTCCTGCACAGACAAAATTGCCAGGTACGTGACGGACATACGTGGCAAAAGTCTTTGCATGTTGAAGCTCGATGCCACAGAGGATTATGGTGACCGGTGGGAAGCAGCCAGCAGGTGCTGACAAGTCCTGCAGACACAAAGACCTTCTTTGTATGCAAAGGCAGACCATATAAATAGGAGGGAATGTAAATAGGACATTTTCCCAAATTCTCTGTGGGTCGTTAGTTGCTTATTACAGTGTGACAAAAAAATAAACTATCTTTGCAGGTTTTTTTGACAATAGAATTTCACTGTGCAAATAAAATACATCCACTTCGCTGTTCTTGGATCATTTACCCCAAAACTTACAAACCAACTATCTTACAGATAAACTTAGCTGGTCTGCACCAAATTGAATAAAGTGCCCTAAAAACCACCAGGAATATTTCTACTATTTTGAATGTCATTGAAGAGCTCTCATGTCACAGCCCCCTCTCTGGGTTTCTGCTACGCCCTGTAAATACAATATATATTTATGCAGAATAATTTCCATGTAATAAATATTTCATAATTATTCCCTGGTGACAAATAAAATGTAAACACATTCACCATTCTCAGGTAGGGTGTTAACTAATAGCAAGTGATGGCTAACACAATCCAAAATCAAAATGGGTGTGCTTGGTTGCACTTATTGCATTATTAGTACATATCTCTACATGTATGTATATTTATCTTCATAATTTATAAATATATATACATGTATATATATGTATATAATGTACATTATATATGCAGTTCTACATATAAAATAAATCACATTATAGCTATAAAAACATAAATGTTATGATCAAATTCTCTGCTAGAATATTATACCTAAGAACTCAGTTAAATTATATCAGTCAAAAATTTGGCCCAATTATTAAAGCTCAACATAGACTTAATCTTTCAAAAAAAAATCATAGAAATTTTGTTTAATCTAAATGCATAAATTCTACTCTGAGCTTTAACTGGATGACCTACCAAAGCTACATTAGTCTGTCAACTTAGCAAAGCCTGCCATTTTGTCACAAAAATGTAGAAGTGAACCAGCAAATGGAAATGCTACCAGACTCACAAAATCCACCCCTGCTAAGCGCAATCATCACAACTGTTGTGCTTGCATGAAGGAAAAGAGCAACTTCTGCTGTAATGTTTTCATTTACTCCTAAGGAGATCACAGAATACCCAGACTGTTCAATGGATCTCCTCCACTGCATGTAGATGCAATTGGGTTTTCCAAATTCAGACTCATATGGACTCAAAAGAACTAGACAATTTTAAGTTCAAGGATAGAAATATTGCACTCTCTGTGGTTTTTAATGTCATTAGCCAGTGAATTAAATATCTTTGCAAATGCTATTACATTTCCTATTAATGGGGATGTTGACAGCAATGCACAGTCTCAGGAGCTGGGTTTTCTCCAAGCACATCTGCTAAGCACTTTGAGTGAATCTTTTCATTCTTGACACACATCTAAACAGCATTGAAGTCTTTGAGGAAAAGAAGAATCTGCCACAAAGTTTTTCCAAGCTAAAAAAATTTTTGCATCTCTCATCACTGACGGTGTTATTTCAATATTGGAAGAAAAACTGTACTTTTTATTATTTTATTTTTATTATTTATTTTCAATGTAATTGAAATGAGCTTGGGATTTTTATAGGTTAAAAAAATTTAAAACAGCAATCATTATTCCCTGCTTTCAACAGCATATGTTGCAGTTAAAAAAGAGGCTGAAAAAATCTGCATTATACTTGATCCCAAATTTCAGTTTACCACATTAAATGCCATCCACAATAATTTTTAATCATTATCCTCATATGTCAGGGGGAGAAATCAAAGGTTTCTTCACCTGTCCTTTGTTTCAGCACATGTAGGACTGTCTTCTGCCTTCTTCTCCTCTGGTCATAGAGAGCAGAGGCAGGAAAAGAGTTCAGTGGAAAAGGAGATTTCTCTATGAGGGCCTTTCCCACTCCTGCCCCACTGCAGAGATCTGTGGGTGGTGCCCATACATCATTTCAAACTGCAAATATTTGCCCTACCACATAGGTAGCTGACTCTTTAAATGTCTGCAGGATCCAGGAATCTGGCTTCACATTATCTGAGCTTGTCTTGCAGTCAGAAGAAAAGAGCTGAAATTCATGTTTGTATAAGCAAGATTTGACAAAAAAAATCTTGCTTGTATGCTTTGGATTTTATTGCTTGTAAAAGTCCCTCAGGAGCACTGTGCTATTAGAGAATGTTTCCTCTTGAGAATCTAGCCAGTAGCTGCTAAAATATACATCATTTTGCATTATTTGCAAAGGGCATTGCTATCGGAATATCAAAGACCCAAGAATGCACAGAGTTACTGAGAAAAGCGAGTAATATTCTATAAATCATGTATCTAACGATTTATGTTCTTTCTTGCTCACAGGAAAGCTATAAGCAGAGAGTAGTTTAATCAGATTTATTTGTTATTCAAAGACATTTAGCCATTTTTATTACTATCACCACAAGTTTGAGAGAATTTGATGCTTGGTATGCATTATTTGGGCTCTGTGGCTTTGTTGAGATCTCAGGATAAAGACCCTGGTATCATACCTGTTCCTTCACTGAATTAAAGCACAAGCTCTATGGTATGAATAGTCATTTTATTTGGCTCAGGCAGGGAACTACGAGGTGAAATTCTGCAACTTCATTATAAAGAAGGTCACCTAGATCTTGGTTGTTCCTTCTGGCTTTAAAACCTATGCATTTATATGTGTAAATTTAAAGTTCAGGGTCTGTGAGCCCCCAAATAAACCACCCTAAGAGAGTGTCAGCTTTTTACACACATGACTCCTGTGAGCCTCACAGTGCAGCTGGAGTGACTTCAGGCTCTCAGTGCCGTAGGATTTAGGATTAAACCACATTTTTCAGCCCACAGTTCATTAATTACACTTACCCCTTTTGACTTTCATTCCCATCTATAATATATATTGTATACATTTGCAAAAAAACAGCAATAGCATGGGAAAAATAATTTTGAAAATAATCATCTGTTTGAGAAAAAATTTATGTAATTTAATGTTTTCTTGATGCTAATAATAACCTATATTAAAACCTTTATGTCAACAGAGACATTACAGCCCTAAGAGAATTTCAGCTTTTTGTGACAGCAAAATTCATACAATGGGCCAAATTAAACCTCTTTTCATCTCCCTGTCTCACACTAAGGCTGGTCGCAGGGCTAGCTCATACCTTGCTTATTACAAGGTCAGTGCAAGGTTAATGCTGCTGCTAATGGAAGTCTCTGCAGTCGCTGTTTGGGAGCAGACAAATGTTTGAAGGAAAATTGTCATATACACACATGCACACAGAGGCTTGCACATAAACACACACATTTAGAGGGGAGAGAAACAAGGATATCCCCAGAGCGCAGCTCTTCTTTGAAGATCTAAACACAGTAACCAAAAGTTAGGGAGGCTCAGCACTATATTCTGTCTCTGACCCTCAGAAATGTTCTGGACTGATATGTGTTCAGCTGATATGTGCCAGCTGCAGGGATTTGCAGCACCCCCTTGGTGCCCCAGGGCCTCAGGAGCACTGGCTCTCTGTGTCCCTTCAGTGACAAGGTCTCCAGGTGCACAAAGCCAGCCCAGCACTGAGTGTCTCTTCCCTGCTGCCTTCACACAGCACACAGTGTGTGTACGTGTGTGCCAAATTTCAAGGTAACAGTTCACATGGTTGCAGATATAAAATCAGCATTTCCAAATGTCTCTACATCTTATTCCTGCAGCTGAAGAAATATGAAAGTCTGGGCAATATATCAAAGATTTATGCATTTCTCTTTAGTCCATCACCCCTCTGGACAGACCTATAATGGAAATTCAGAGTCTGTCACAGAGGAGAGAAACCACCTTCCCTTTCATACACTTTGTCCTCTGTCTCATGGAAGCACTGTCTGAGCTTCAGGCCAGTCTCCTTCCACCATGGCTCATCCTCTAGGCTCACCGTAACTCAGATTTAGGAGTACACACACCTCCCTTCTGTATAAAGTTTATTTATCTCATCATCAGCACCTGGGTTCCTTCTTATTCCATGCAGAAAACTACAGAAATCATTTCCCCCAGTGTCAACCCCTCTGAAGCAGCAGGGTGCTCTGCCCTGTGTAGCTGCCCAGAGAGGTTTGGTGCTTGCCATTGCCAGTGCTTGGGCAGAGCCTGGCAGTGGTGCTGGGAGCACAGGGAGGAGAACACCACGGCTCCCCAGAGCATGGCAGACCCATGGCATGAACAGGCATTCCCAGGTCCTGTGTCACCACCTCACCTTGATGTGTGCAAGTCATTTTAGGATCTTGGTGCAAGCATTCAACACTAGGGTTCATTCCAAAAATTAGCTCTTATCTGGGTGTCCCAGGAGAGAGTTCTGCATTGCACTACTCTTCCCCAAACTCTCTTCCTTGACAGATCTCGGCTGGGGACTGGGCACCTCACACTCTGGCCAGGGCAGAACACATTGTGGCTCAGTAGATGTCAAGCTGATGTAGTTATTTTGGAGAGATGCCAGCCTTCTGTGCAGCAAATTTGCATCTAAACACACAAAGATTGTATAAACTTATCCGTAAATGGATGAGCAGTGGCACTTGTCCTCTTTCAGAGTCCCCTTGCAGGATCCAGGCTGAGGAATGTACTTTGCATTGTGCAGGATTTGCAGGGAGCAATCCTCATAAACACTGTCTTTAAACAGCACATAAAAGCCAGAATTCAGTGTTTGTTTTATAAGCTCTGGCCTTAAAATTGTTTTCCTACTACCACTTCTCAAAAGGTCACCTTTAAAAGACTGTGTATTTTCTTGTCACCAGGTTAATGGTCATCTACTTCCTCAAACTTCACCAAAAAAGTGAAGTAAAATTCAGCCCAGAAGTAAAAAAAGAATATCTAAATTACCTCACCTACAAAACAACACAAACAGTTACAAAGGACCTCCAAACTTTGCATTACATCATGAGCACTCTACCCATGTCCTATGGCTAAGATTTGTGGATTATTTGGGCCCCACAAGCTAGAGAATAAGAAGAAATCTTTATTGAGAATATGTTCAGAGTACTGCAAGGTAGTGTAGCCTTAAGGTACTGTTTCAGGATTTATCAGTGGGAGTCTGAAGTAGCATTTTATAGGATGAGTTGAGCACATTAAGCTGTATTTAAATGTAGCATATAAAAATGCAGGACTAAAAGTCGGTGTTAGAAATCGGCATTCTTAGATCTATTTTAGTTAGGCTGTCAACAAGAGCCATTGTTAACAGAAGGCTGAGCCTGACAAGGTAACTCTTAAGAAAAGCTACTTCAAAGGCTACATATTAATGCAAATGAAAATCAATTAACACAGCTAGATCTTCAATTAGAGATGATTTGTGCACACGGTTTGTAATTCTCTCTCTTAACCCCTTTCTGTGTGACTGAGAGTTCAATTTCAATCTTTCACCACGAGGTATGTTCCAGAGAACATATATAAACCACCCACTGTTAAAATACAGATCAAAAACTAATGCACTAGTTCCAGTTTCCAAACCAATAATAGCTAAATGGTCATATAAATAGGAGCACCACAGGTGTCCTTCTGAGCACATGCCACCCTGAATAACAATTTATGTTGTGTGAAGCATAGCTGGAAATATTGGTAATAGAAACTGTGGTACAGCAGGTTAACAACACACCAAGTGGATAAGAATTAAAGCTCTTAATAAAAAAAAAAAAAGTCTTTTAAAAAAACAGCCTTATCAAAATAAGATTTGAAATTCCTCAGCAATGCTTTTTAAGGGGCAAGGTTTCCACAGGTCCCAAGGAGACACTTCAGTCTCTGAGCATCCATGGCAGGTGGACACCGTTCCCTGAGATGTTTTGAAGCATCAGGTGAATTTCTCCACATCCCAGTTACCAAAGTGCTCAAATGTTGGCCTTCAGGTCTAACCATGTCCAGATCAATGCTAGAAACACCAGCAAAGGGGCTCCAGCTGTCACATCACGTCTCAGCAAGGGGCAGGGAGCCTTGTACTGACCTGAGCAAGGCTGCAGCCCTCTGCATCCCCGTGCCTCCAAACCCCTTCCTCAATATTTTCATCATCTCTTTTTCTGTTGGTCCAAGGGAGGGGCCATAGACAACTCATGTGGTGAGGTGATGCTCCAGCACGTGGAGGCTGTGGTGTGGTTATGACATGGGGACACATTTCCCTGCACACCTCACTGTGGTCCCGAACTTTCAGGAGCCTGGGAACTGGGGGGGCTCTGCAGGGGGGTCACGCCTGCCCTCTGCTTGTCCAGGACTGGGAGATCACAGCATTTGATTAAAGAAAGGCTGCCTGCTCTGGGATGCCTCCCAGCTTGTCACTGGCATTTCTGTGATTGACAAACAGGCAAAAAATATATTTGTTTAAGGATTATCTATATTGAAAACTGGACGCAGGATTTTGTCTTTGTAAACAGTGCAGTAATATCTGCTGTTTGAACAAAAGGAAGGGTATACTTTCCTTCCATTTAAAGCTACAAAAGCTCCCATATTTGAGTGAAAAGGGGAGACATTCTGTTTTGTTTATCCTGCCTGCTGAAGATTTGGGGATTTTTAAATAAGATCTGTGACTAAGGGAGCAGTAGGTTGATTTTCACTTTATTGGAAGGGTTATTACAGAGTGCATAGCATATGAGTTATTAGAGAGATGTGTGTCCTTGAAAACAACCCTTAAAATCTTGCACAATTAGGAAAATTCAGAATGATCCAGCATATTTCCTCATAGCAAGAAAAGTCATTTTGATATATTGAGAAGCCAAAATGTAACACTGCGTTGCTTTGAATAATAATTTTATTTTGAAAAGCCGCATTTGAAGAGAGCTCTTTGTTACAGATGGGAACACAGCTACTTTCATGGACCTAAATTAGGGTACAGAGAAATAGCTCCTTCAAAATTAACACCCTTATTGATAGTTTCACTGTTGTTCAGATGGACTTTTCCCTACCATCTACCTACAAATCATACCATAGATGTTCATATATCAAAGGATCAAGTCAGTACATTAGCCATGTGTGTTGGTCAAGGGATGAATAATACACAGGATAAAAGACCTTCCCCCAAATATTTGTCAGTAAAATCTAATGTTTCTGCACAATACTGCACTGGCTGCCCTCTAAGGCAGGCCTTTCTATCCACAGAGCAGCACCAGCATGAGGAACTGAAAATTTCCCCAACATTAATGTGTTTTTCCTGTGCTCTGAAGAGCAACAGCAGCAGAGCAAGGGTCTGGTTGTGGCCAGCTCTGTACAGGACCCATTTTTTCCTAGGACTTGTGCTGAGTTAGTGGGACTCACACACATGATCAGGACTGCATTCCAGAGAGAAACAACTGTCTAAACACTCTGACAAACCTGGGCTAGATTGGAAAGCAAAGCTCCTTCTTTGCTTCTTCTCATTTCCTTGAGCAGATGCTGCTAAACCATTGCTGAACCAGGAAATCGCCACTGTACAGGTGGCAGTGCCATCACCCTCATCCCTTTTCACACCACGTAGGGGACACCAGCTCAAAAAGACCCAGCAAGTGGTGCCTTTCCTGATTTCTCAGTCCTTGCTACCTTAGGATGCTGTCTGGTTCTGGGACAGTCTCCTTTTGCACCACATTCTCCACATCAGGCAGCACTTGCTCTGGTACTGGTATTCTCTGAGAGGTTTCTTCTCCCTTGTTGTTGTTGTTTTTTTGGTTTTTTGTTTTTTTTTTTTAATCTGGTTTCTCTGTCCAATTTGTCTTGGAGTCAAACTTATCCCCTGGGGTCAAAGCCCACCATGGCTGATACAGAAGCCTCATCACCCCTACACCTTCATATACCTTCTTTTGGAGTGAGAAAACAGGATTCTCTCAAGGGAAACTATTGCATCCAGAAGCCGGAAACTCTTACAGACTTCAGCAGATCTTGCTCCCTTTCTGCCCTGATTCCCCAAGGTGCAAAAATGGGACTTTACCTTACCAGAGCACTGCAAGGATTAATTCATGTTTATGGAATGCTTTCAATACATAGGGGGTGACCTGATCATGTTTTTATTGTGATTTCCAATAATGTAATTCCATTGACATTTGAATCCCTTTTTACATTAATATGTCCAGAATTAGGTAGAAAAATATCTCTAAAGAAAAGACAGATTCCTTGTGATGAATTTAAATTACTTTGTAATTTATGACCTGAACACAATCCCTTATTTTGGTAAATAAAATTCAGATGATTTCTTGTGATGTGCATATTGCTGAAATACCAATTTTGTTGAACATATGTTGTTTTCAGTTTAGCTGCTTTTCTTCTCTCCTTCAATCAAATATCTAAGGCTTTTTAAAGGAAATTTTAAATGCTGAAAACAGCACTGATATCTTACAAGTTTCCATCTGACAAAGATATCTGTCTAAGTGTTCTGCTTACCTTAGATGCTGGTTGAAGGCATAGAACTGTTAGCTGAATGCAGCTCTGTTTCTTAAGCTTGCATTATTAATTTTGCATCATGAGAAGTTATTTATTCAAAGAGGCAGCTAGTTCTTTCCTTTAAAAGCGATGTGATTTGCAGAAATGACCACACTTTTTTTCCCGCAAATGAAGTTATGCAAATCTGATTGACTAAAGTAAATGTTTCATAAAACCAATGACTGTTTAAATTGTGGGACTAAATTGTTTGTATATAAATATTACCTTTTATATTTCATTTGAGTTTTATGTAGATGAACATATTACTTTAATGGCCTGCATTTACAGAGGGAGACAGGGAGAGTCTGACTCTCAAATCCTCAGCAGCCAGATGGCTGCCTTTTCTTGCATGAGATTAAAAGATGTTTCTCATTCACAGCCCTGCTTCAGAGGCAAATTAATACAGCCAGCTAAATTGCTTGTGTTTTTGGAATAAAATTTAAAGAGAACTTTTAAAAGCAATTGGTGTCACAGGTTCCTAGAGCAGATTGCTCTCCAGGTACAGCATGCTGGTTTTAAACATTCAGTAATTAATGGAAAGTATTCCATGTTAATTGACTGCTTCAGGAAAGGGAAATATAATGACTCCTTATTAATCATGAAAAGAGACATACAGTACAGAGGCACTGCAATAATTGCACTAACGGTTGAGAAATGTTAATTAATGAAAAGAACAATGATGTAAGAAATTAGCACCATAATGCTTGCTGCTGATGGAAATTCTGCTTTAAACACATTATTTAGCATGGCAGCCACTGGATGATGCCTTATACAGCAGACACCTCATAGCCTTTCCTTCAGCAGCTACCAAGTTCCAAATATTGCCGGTGTTTTGGGTTTTAATGAGCCAAAATATACTCTCCAAACTCCATTTTCTAAGCATTTTCAGTTTGAACTCCTGAACTCAAAACTACTCAGACAGACTGACAGTGTTCAGCTTATGTAAAACTATTATCCAAGTGTAAGAGAGCCTGTTAGCATTTGTGTGGTGGGAAACAACTTCTTAGATGAGCTGAGCTAAATAGGTTTGCCAAGAAGATAACTGCATCATGACTTCTTTCCCCTTTTTAATTTTTCCACTCATTAACCAATTAGCTGTCCCCTGAAGAATTTAGAGGCGAGGAGGCTGTCATATTTGTGCCTAGCTTGATGTAAAAATTCATAAGCTATTAAAATGCAGAACCGTTCTGGCAACTACTCCACCAGCAGTAGCACAGAGGTCTCAGACATCAACAGGTGGAAGTCCCAAGGTTCCCACCATCACTCTGCTGCACCTTTAAGGCAGCAAAAGGGTGAGATGTATCCCTCACTCTGAGCACTTTAGAGAAGGTCGAGCTATCAATTACAAATAAATTTCCTAAAAGCTCAAGTCTTCTCTTCTTTTTCCTATTCAGAATCAGGATTTAATTCTCATGGATGTCTTCATATCTTCATGGTCATTTCTGCAAAGAAATGTCAGCCTATGAGACATTCAAAGATTTTGGGGGAATTTTGGCCACCTAAGTCATGTCCTAGCTTGGCTGTATGACATGCAGGTGGTACTTAAGCAACAAATAAAGGTAGAATAACAAAAGCTCTCATTCTAGCTCTAACATTGAAAGTGAAACGCTATAGATGCAGGAAAAAAAAATTCTGCTAGAGACATGGTAAATGAACATCCAGCAAGCACAAAGTGCTTTTAGAAAGAACACGTCTTGATAGGAAGCCTCTGTTTGCAGCAATACAAGATGGAAATACATCCCTTAAGTGAATAGCACCACAGTAATCTCAAATCCTCCTGGAGGGGCAATCAGCCCATGGGTGTATAATAACCCAACAGTGCTTTCTGTATCATAGGACAGGGACAGAAATAGTTTCATCCCTCATCCCTCTAACCCATGTGCTGCATTTGCTGATTTTCCCAGGGTAGCTCCAGTATGGCCATTCCTCCACCCATGTGTCTTATTGTTCCTGAAATTATTTTCAGGTGGAACATCCTTGGTCTCCAAGGCGCTCTGCTCAGCTCCTTCATCGAGCCCATGTACTTGCACAGCATCACTGTGGGAAGCCTCTACCACACTGGTCACCTCTCCCGGGTGATGAGCCATAGGATAGAAGACATTGGTCAGCTGCCAGCTTCGTACCGGCGCAATCAGCTGCTTCTCAGCGGTAAGAAAACACCTGCCTGTGAGACAAATAGTCCCCCCTCCCATCTCTAGTCATGCTGCTGACCAACGGGAATGCTTTTTGTTTGAATTAACTTACACCCTTTTTTTTTTTTCCTGAAGAAACAAATGTGTTTAAATCCTCTTTCATTAACAGCAGCCACAAAAAAGGATCATTAATGGATACAAGATGACTAAACAACCACTGTACACTGAACACTCAGAATGGAAAACAAAAAAAGTATGACTAAGTAAAACATTTCTAGAAACCAGAAGGAAGCTTTCAGTAAATTTTAGGTTTAACTGTCTTCAGGTCCTCATGAGGCATATGAATGCTAAGAGACACTAGTTCTGCACCAGATTAGATCCTTATTTTAATCTTTGATAATTGTTCTTTGGGAGGATTCCCTGAGACATCAATATGATGTCAGTGTCACAGAGCTGGGAGGTCAGGACATTTTAGTCGAGTACCCCATTACCTTTCAAAGTCGTCTAGGTTCCTCAGTAAGGAGAGTTCTGGTTTATACCTTATCTATTTCGTGGACTTTTTTTTTTAAATATGTCCTTGTGAAAAATTTGTTTGGCTGAGGCAGAAGTGATAGTTTAGCCACTGGGGAAATTCTCGGGTTTTGTGTGGTTTAGTACATCTGGCAAGTGTAATGTGGGTGTATGTGTTGTGAGGTGAGCAGGTCAAAAGGCTTATCCTTTGCTGACCAGCTTACCTCCAGTTTTTAACCCCTCAGTGCAGCTGGACAAAAACTACAATCAAGTGAGTAGGAAGCTGTGATCCACACTCTCCTTTCAGTTTATGTCCCCACCTGTTCCTCCTGCCCTGGTCCAGCATGGGCATGGCTCAGCCCCCTCTTCCTTCCCACATGACATTGTGGTAGGGAGGAAAGAACTCAGAGCTGGCCAGGAGATATCTCCCCATTTCCCAGATCTGGTTGTTATTTTGACAACACAGCCCTGGCTGGGAAAGCCACTGCATCTCCCACTGGGAAAGCAGATCTCATTCTGTGCCAGCCCTAGCACACTGTAATTGCACCCATACATTAAGATCAAAGGCACACACAGCTTCCCTGTGTCAGCAGGATGTACGTGGACACCCGCTTCAAATGTTGAAGGGTTGAGAACACAAAAAGGGATTTTATTAGAGTTTTCACCACAGAACAGCTATTGCTTTGCTGGGTTGGCCTTGCAGAGTAAAAGCAATGGGTCATACTTGGCCAGAGTGTGTCTGTGTGTATGTCCAAGACTCGTTGCCAGAGATTTCAAGGGAATAAGAAATGCATCAGAGGGAGCCTTTAAATATCTGCATGTTTCTGGGCTGTCTTCCTCCTTTCCAGAGGCTTCTGTTTGGAAAAGCATTTCCTTCGCTTTTTGGTTGTGTTTGTGGGTTTTCCTCAGCCCAGGAGAAGTGGTGGGAGGAATCTCTCTCTTTCTCTCTGCATTGTGTTTTGTCTCTAACACCATTATTTGTAATCTTGCCTCCCCCCACAAATCCCGGGGAGGTGATGCTGATTAAAATTTACATTGCTGAGGCTTGTGCTGCAATTCTTTTTCCTGGGAAACCCTGCCAGCAGCATATCCAGTGACTAAGGGATGGGCACCTAGAAAAAGCTGCTCCAAATGCATTAGAGACCAGATCTACACAATCTTAGCCAGGCAACTCCACCTCCCACACTTGTCTTGGACATCAGACCAGCCCAGGACTGCAGGAGTCCTTAAATTATAAGGGTGTCATTTATTTTGCCACTTGATCATAGCAGTACAGACACTCTAATGGAGAGGAGAGTCATGGTGTGTGATGAGGTATACTGAGATTAACTCCATGGCTCCACTGAAAAATAATCAGGGAGGTTTTCTACTCAGTTTTCTACCAGTCCCAGCCAGATGGAGCTACGCTCTTCCACTGAGATTACTCTTGGGTGTAATTTTTAGAAGAAATGCCTTTTTTATATCTTGTCCTCTTAAGATTGAGGCTCTTTTAAAGGGTATCCTGATGGGTTATGAGGTTTTGCTGAGAGAGAGAGGAGAAAGAGGACAGATTTCAGTTCACATCCCACAGTATTCAAATTCGTATTATTTGTGCAAAGACTTTTCTTTTTCTTTCAAATCCAACTGTCTTCTGTTGTACTCTTTGTTGTGTGGGTTTTAAGAAGGATGTTTTGCATAGAGGAGAGAAAGTAACCTAGATTATTTGAGTATATATATATATATATAATATATAATTATTATATATTACTATCTAAATAAAACAATTATTTGTCAAAAGAAAAATATGGAAGAATTTTTTTTTAAATTATAAAAATATCAACAATCAGGGAATATATCCATGCTCTATATTTGTCTGTTATGGCTCTCGTGCTTTTTTCTTTAAAACTTCTTCTTTTGCATTCAGAAAAGGATGTGAAAATATCTTCTATTTACCTAAATACATCTTCTTACATACGATAGCTGGGAAGAGAAAGCATGAAAGCCAAAGGAGCCCAGAGAGGTTTGCAGGCACTGGGACCAGCCTGGGCTCCTCTCACAGCCCCCATCTGATAAGCACCCACAACCTGCTCTCCCCTCTGTGCAGCCTTTCCTTCTCTTCCTCTAGTCAGGGATTTCACAACATTTTCATTTATTTAGTGTCCTGTGGCAACTTTGCATGGCAGGGTGTTTGCTATCATGCTTTTTGGCACTCATATCCTCTAAGCTTTTGGGTACTATCTTGACAGAGAGTGGTGCATAGTGTCAAACAGCTGATTTTGATCTGTTTGCATCTTGTTCTGCGTAGAGACGCTCGAGCAGTGCTGCAGAGCTATCTGATTTTCAAGCTCTCAGTTTAAATCCTGTTGCCTAGGTGAACTGGAGTTTTAGATACAGACTGATCTGTTATCTCGGGGGGGAAAATTGAAAGAGGTATTAATACGACATGAATGTGTTTACAAATCCTGGGTGAGGTTATGACTTAGCTGTAATTCTCTTCTACACATGGTAGCGAGTTCAGTCCCAGTGACTGAGATGATTTCTGCAGTTCCAGCTTTGTCACCGATACAAAGTGAGTTTGCCATATAATTTTTTCCTTTCAAAGGCCACCTTTCTGTGTGTGTGTGTGCTAAGTTCCATTTGGCTCTAGAAGCTCCCTCCCAGGGCAGAGGGGACAGGGGAGAGAGGGGGCATGTCCCTCAGTGGCATCACTTCTCATGATGCTGACAGGCTCCAGGTAGGATGCAGCAGCTGCCTGCAGAGGCAGCATCCCGGCCAGACAGACCCTGCACAGCCCTCCACTTCTCCCAAGGTGTCTTTCAGGAGCTTTCCAATCTCAACACATTCAGTGATGGGTGCAACATTCCCACCAGCTCCCATCTCCTCCCATTCTGCCTCAGACCAGCAGATGCTCGTGGCATGCACGTGTTTTGAAAATGAGACTCTGGGCAAGAAGGGCACTTTGGAAAGGAGGGGCTTTGATCTCTTTTCTTTAATCTCCTTCTCTCTGAACAGCCCATATTAACACTTCTCACTCTCTGCAAAAGTTCTTTAAAATCCTCTCAGCAGAAAATGCAAGGGACCTCTCTCTGCTGCCCTCCACCCAGCAGCAATGAAAGCAGTGAATGAAACCATGAGCTGTCGCTGGAGCTGCTGCAGGCAGGAGCTGCCATTTGGAATCACAGACCCAGTCCTGGCACTGGCCTCTGCTGGGGTGGCTGTGCCAGGCAGCTCCTGCCCACCAGCACAGTTCCCACCTGCTGCTCAACACAGTGGCTTTTGTTATCCAGGTCTGCAGGCTAGTGGCCCACACAGCAAATTAGCAGAGGGACACAACAACTGGGTCCAGACACATTATCCAAGGTCCATGTTTTCAAAAATATTCAAAGTGCATCAGGTCATTCTGAATTTTCCAGCCTTGGAAGCTCCCAGTGTTGGTTCTTCACTGCAAAAGCACTAATGAGCAGGGCACGGCAAAGCTCACTTGTTTGCATTTGTGCTGTGCTGGAAAATAAGCCAACCACTTTCTTTATTCCTCTTATTCTCTTGCAAAGACTAATCATTCCCCGGTTTCCGGTATGAGAAATGAAAAAGCAAGAGGAGTCATGGAAAGGTTGAGCTACACTAAATAGTTAAAAAGAGATAAAAATTTACCTGATTAAAAATAATTTATGTATATACCCCTACCTGACCTCGTAGCCCTGGTCTGCATTTAGAGCCAAGGAGATCTCACCCATGAATGCATCGGCTCAGTATTGGGCTCAGATGTCCAAAATTGGCCATGTGAATGACACTAAGGTCACGCAGTCATCCCAGGTGACTGTAAACATCATTATTGCAGCTGTCTAAAATTACATATGATGCATTCCACTTAAAAGTGTCCCAGATATCACCATTAGGATGCAACCTAGCTGTTGAAGAAATTGGTGCTCCAGTACAGGGTTGGAATCTTGCAGGCAGAGAGAAGGTGGGGACCAAGAGTGTTCTGTGCAGGTCTGTGATGTCTACAAGGTCATTATTAACTTGGATCTAATAATCTCTCTCTCTGTGATGATGAAGTGTATTGTTTTGTATTTTCTTATCCCCTGGGGTCTAGACATCTCCTCACAGCAAAGGCCCCAGGAGTTAACAGCAGATAAATATGCAGGACTGTGGGAAGCTCACCTGAAAGAACTCATGACCAAAGCACTGTACTGCTTAGTTCTTTGTAAAAACCTGTTATCCCATTAAAGCCTTTGTGAAAGATTTCACTCAGAAACCATCACTGCTGTCAACAGCTCACACTCCAATCCAAAGGCTTTCCTTGGGGTAATGGAAGGTATGCTTGCAAGGTGGAAAAAATCTATAGGAATTGCTAAGTTATGTCTCTCCAAGGCACTTGGTCTGGTAAAGTTTAACCAATGGTGACAAGAGCACGTGCAGTGCACGATGCCAGCGGTCCACTGGGGGTGTCTCCTGTGCCACAACAACCCAGGAGCAGCCTCCAAGTGAATGCTGGAGCCTCTCTTGAGCACTCTCTTGCTTACTGAGCACTCACTCTCTTGAGCACTGGAGCTTACTGGCATCCCTCTCTCCTGCAGGGGTGAGCCACGCTGACGCTCGGCAGCCCGGGAAATCTCCCGGCTTCAGCGTGAACTGGATCGTGGGCAGCACGGAGCTGGAGGTGATCAACGCCACCACGGGCAAGAGGAGCTGCGGGGGTCCCTCGCGGCTCTGCAAGCACATGTTCTTCACTCGCTGGGCTAAGCTGCACGGCAAGGTGGGTCTGGTGCACTCAGAGCCTTATCAGTAGCTGTCCTGCAGTCCATGGAGAGTGAGAGAAGATGAAGACAAGAAAAAATTATTTCATTTAGTGCCAAAACCTCTTTCCTGTTGGGGAACGAATGGAAACAAACAGGACAGAGTGATGGTGGGGAGGGAAGTTGGAGACAATTCCACCCACAAAGTCATTAGGGAAGGCAAAGGAGCCTGCAGGGTGGGTAGGTTTGAGCAAAAGCCCGAAGGGATTGCTCTGCTCTGCAGGACACCACAGGGGAAGGAGGCTGGTGGCACTCACTGCATTCCAGGCAGTGGCATGGTCTGTCCTAGCAGCGACCCTGAGCCTTGTGGGGAGCAGAAGAGACCAACTGGTCTTTGTGGTTGGTCACAGTGTGGTGACACAGGTCCCAGCCTATTTCCTGCACAGCAGATAGGAAGAGAGGCAAGAAGCACTCCTGCCACCCCCAGAACTGGGGCCATGGCTGGAACTATGGCTGGGAGAGCTGGATTGCTTCTGGCTCACACCAGGGATGAGGCTGCAGTGAGCAGGAGAGAGTAACTTGTGGCTGAGCAGGGCACTTTGCCCTGGACAAAACAAGGATTTGATAAAGTCATCACTTTCTACCTCTGGGGAACAAAGGGAACAAAGAGGCAGCCAGAGAGAAGCCACTGCTGCCAGGCCAGCTTGTGGCCCACTGACACCCAGGCTGGCAATGTCACCCTCCCTTGCTGACTGGGCCAGTACATCTCCAGCCAGTACAGCCCCAGGGAGTGCTGGCACACCCAGACAGGAGCAGCTCATTGCAGGCTGTGTGTTCACCTTCTCCTTCAATCTGCCTCTCAGCATCTCTCCTGTACAGAGACAAGGAAAAGAGATCTTTGCTCATCAGGCTTGCCTTGAGGGTGCCTTTCCCTACAGGTTTGGCACGGTAGAGACTTGGGCAGGTCAGAGGAGTTTGTTTAGTCCCTCTGCAGAGCAAAGAGTGCTCCTCCTGCATGTCCTTCTAGGGGCACTGCACACATGACACTGCTCAAGGTAGCTCCTCATGGGTGGCTCCAGTGTTCCAACAGAGCACTCAGTTTTCCCACACCATCACAAACCCTGATGCCTGATTTCTGCCCTGTCCTGGACATATTTCACAGCATTCACAACAATAACAGACTACAGAGGGAAAATGGGAGAGTATGGAAGGCAACCCTTCTTTTTCTGTGTCTGGGCATTACTTGGAAGCACTGAGCTGCTATACTTCCCAGGCTAAATTTTTTTTTAAAGGAGCACATGCTTTAAAGATCTCCAGAAAGGATTTGTTTCAGTTTTGTCCATAAAAATCATCTTAACTGAGAAGTACCATTCTGCCTTTGTAGAACACACCAAGACCAACACTTGCTACTGCCTGTGCCCACTCCAAGGCAGAGCTGTTCACCCCTTTCCTGCTCACAATGGCTCAAAACTATGTCACCAGCATTTAGTGCTTCCCTGGCTTTCTGGTTGTTAAACCAAAAGCAAACACACAAAGCACAGTGATTGCTTATGAAATGTAGACAGGAAGATTATACAGCTACTGAAGCCTCCTGTTTCTTTTGGCTCATAGGTTGGGTTTTTTTTTTTTTTCCCTTCCCTGATTTTTGTTCTGCAGCTGAGCACACGAGTACCAAGCCATGGAGAGATGCCATCAGTGTACAGCGAGGCAAAGCTGGTGGCTCAGACGTACCAGTCTGTTAAGCAGCAGCTGTTTAAAGCATTTCAGAAAGCTGGCCTGGGCACCTGGGTGAAGAAACCCCCAGAGCAAGATCAGTTCCTACTAACTGTGTAAATCACTCCGCACCTTTTCTACACGACTGGATCAAACCAACTGGAGAGAAGGCGAGGCAGGATGTATGAGCAGAGAGAATTGAAGCAGTTTGAGATTTAATAGCAACCTCCATGGGAATATTTGCTTTTAATCCTGTATTGGAAATACATAAGTAGAAATGTGTCTGATGCACTGAACTCAACTTTAGAAAACTGCTTTTTCATGATCCCTTCCCAAGAATGTACCTGCCCAAATTATAATGCCCCACCAAGATTCTGCTTTTTATTGTTTATTGCTGTTGGTTATTACTGATTTGAGGTGTTAGTGGGCCACCTGCCTGATCCAAAATAGACCTTTGTTTCTCTCACACAATCAGTGCAAAAGTCATCACTGAATAATGGAAAATAGTGAGCAGAGATGTAAGTACCCCAGGCACGCAGCATGACAGCAGGTCTCAGAGCATCCATAATCATCCACAAAAAAAAGGTTCCTAACCTCTATGCAAAAATCATCCTGTAAACGGCCTAAATCTGTGACAAAAAATTTGGACTTCAAAGAAATGCAGCATTTTTAAATTGATTTTTTCTCTGCTGGCTCTGAGCACAAAGCTAGCATCAGGATGCCCTTGGTTTTTACACTTATTCCCTCTGACACCTTGGACAAGCCACTTCACAACAAATCTTCAACTCTAGTCACAATTTGCATGCTGTAAATTTTACTTGTCTGGCCCAGTTAATCTCACATGCCTTTCAGACACCAGCCAGGACGCAGACCCTTGTCAAGGGGGCAATTCACCCCTGTGCTGCCTGCAGGGGTGCACACTCTGCAGGGGCTGCCAGTGAGGAGCAGTGTGACCATGCTCCTGGTTCAGCTGCCTAAAGTCAGGCAGGCTGCAGCAGGACCCAGAGCCTCAGATCTCCAATCTCCTGATGACCCAGAGCTCTGAATTAAGTGGGTGTGAGCTCAGGATGCTCCGTGCATCTGAACAATCACCAGGTTGAGTACCCACAAGTAAGACATCCCCAAACAAGAGAGCACATTTGTTGCTTGGCTCTTCCCTGCCTCAGTTTCTCCATCTGTCAAATGGGGATAATAATAACTGCTTCACATCTAAGGAACTTGGCAGGATCAAAATGCTCTGGTCATATGCAACAGTGTAAGACAGATTTTGTCACTCGTGCAGTGAGTTTTACCTCTCTGCAGAGTCCAACTGACATAAGCACAGCAGAGGCAAACACAGGTGTGGGTAAGGTCTTACTTAATGCATGAGCTTTCAGATTCTAGCTCTGTGTAAATGCCAAGTGTTATTATTACTCTTCATGCTCATCTGCAGCCATAAAAGCAGATGCATTTTTCACTTAGGAGACAAGGATCACCCAAAATTTAAATATTTTCTTCATAACTGGGCGGGGTCTGATACAATCTCGTCTTTGAACCATCCCAAACCTCATCAGAATGCAGAAGATACAGTCATGGGAGAACTGAGCTTTGATAGTCCCACTGCAAAACCAACCTTCAAACACCCTGTACATTTCTCTAAGTTCCTGGGTTTTTAGATGACAGGATTTGCGGGTATATAACTACTGTTTTCTTTTTATTCCTGTGATTGTCTTTAAATCTGTATATAACATGCTGCTACTGATTTGTGATAATTGTCTTGGTATTTTCTCAGAACTGTCAAGCTGAGTTACTTTTCAAACAACACAAGGCTCATATTTTTCCATGTAATTTCCTTTACACGGGAAACTGTTCCTATCAATAAAGATAGCCGCTCTTTGTATAGGGTTTATCATGTTTGGAGAGCCATATACAGTAAATACATTGTTTATTGATGCCCACAATAGAATAGCTACAGTATTTTGATGAGATTTTATTTTTAGATTATAAACTACAAGATGTATCTATAGTGTCTTGTATAAAAACAATTGTGATAAACTAGAATTTTTAAATTAGGTAAAACAAAGCTCTCCCCTTCCGGAAACCTTTTCAACAAAATAATACATTCCATATTAACTACCAAAAATATTTTAAAAAATATCCTTAGAGTAGAAATAGCTTAAAAAAAAAAAAAAAAAAAAAAAGGCAACCAAAAACTGAGTCTTTTCAATAATGGAAACACTTTGTGGTAACCACTTTGTCAATACTTTGACCACTTTGACAGCTCTTCTGATTAACATTTGAATACTTTTGGCACCTTCTGGAGTTTCCAGGTACCTGCACATGGTCCTGTCCTCTAACACAGCTGCAGACCTCCAGTGTGGTTTGGGCAGCAGATGTGCCCAAGGGGCAGTGGGCAGGGGCCAGCCCATGGCTGGAGGTGTGGGAGAGGCTGCAGGGGACATTGGCAGTGGTGGCCCTCGGGGCTCTGGCTGCTCCCACCGAGGAAGAGAAACCACAGGGCAGCCAGAGAGGAAGACAAGGTTTCTCATGCAGAGATCCACAGAGCAGGGGGAAGCATGTCTTCTTCTTTTCCTCTCTGAGTTAGTCCTTGTCTAGCACACATGAGACCTCAATGGCTCTTCCTTACATCTCCCTGCCCTCACCCATCCTCCTCCAGCCATGGCATGATTTCAATCCAACTAATGCATTATAGTTCCACCAGGCTGGTGTTGCAGCTACTGTGACAACAAAGCACCATGCCTGGTTATTTTTAAGGACATAGAAAAAAGTGTGGCAGGATGAAATGATCCTTTGTTGCAGGAAATACATAAATGCAACCCTGGATTCAGCTGCCAAATGAGTTTAGTAATGGGGACCAAACTGAGTCCCCACTGCAAGCGGGCATCAGCTGATCTCAATGAGTTGCACCTGCTGGCACTAGGGTTGAATATGACCTTAAATATCTACTTCTTCTCATTATGCGCAACAACAGTGTGATGGGACATCATCCCAGAAGCACACATGACTGACACACAGCATTTCCTGAAGCAAAGGAAAAATTGCTCAGTAGTAATTCTTTAGTGAAGATTCTGTACATAACATGCATGAGTGAATGGCAATACTGTACTAATGGATGTACATTTGTAATATTTGTAAAAAAAAAGAAACAAAAAAGATGACAAAAGAAAATAAATCTGAATTTACATATGTGAATTTGCTGCTAAGTTCTGTAAATTGCACTTCAGTGATACCTGATAAGTGAATGTTTCTGTTAAGTGAATAAAATGCCAAGTAAAATTGTTCTTTCACTGTTTATTGACCATTTTTCACTATGACTTAGCAATCAATTGGAATGTGCTCCAGAATGCTAGTATGTATTTTTACACACACACTTACTGAAGATCTACAGATATCTTCTTGTTCAGTTTGGATGTGATGCATTGTGGGAACCTGTCATGGTTTGACGCTGGCGCAATGCCAGCACCCCCATGAAAATACACCGTCCCCAAATAAATGCTGTGAGATGTGATCAGGAACAGAGCAGAGCAGGCCCAAGCTTAGAAATAAAGGAGGAAGAACTTTATTAAGCTACTACTCTGATAAAAGACACACACACTAAATCCAGAATGAAAACCTTCCAAAACCTTCCTCCTCCCCCCACCCAAACTCCATTAAACCACAGTGAGACACAACTTGGACCCTCAATCAAGTCATCACCCTTCAGATAATCAATACTCAGTCCATCAAGGGAGAGAGGAGTCTCTCTTGCACCATAGACCCCCCAGGAAACACAATTGCCACCTCTTGGGTTTCCATGTCACACATGGCACTGCCTGGAGAAAATCTGCCAGTGTGACACTCTCCTTTTTATGTCACAGTGCCCTCACCACCGTGCATGGACAGACTGCTCATCGGGCTCCTTAAAGGATGCTTTGCCAAGGACCAAAAGAAACAACAGTTCAGCTTTTCATTTTGGGACCACAGTCCCCCCCATTTTCCCTCCCCTGGGGCCAAGAGAACAGAGATGATCTTCTTCACCACACCCTCCTCAGTTTTTCTCTGTTCTCTCCATTCCTGTGCTGGTAGTCACTGAAGCAGGTCTCTTGGCTGACCATTGTATCCCTCTAAAAATGCAGTCTCTGTTGCAGGAGAAATTGGTTCAGCCTATGGATATCAAGAAAAGTCCAGCCAAAAGCTACTCCATCATCTCCTCCCGCCTAGGATTCTTTTCCCCAACTTCTTCTGACATCTCAGGTCCCAGACTGTCTCTCTTCTCTTTCAAATTGAGGAGGAGTAATATTTCAGAAAGCTTTCTTTTCCAAGGAAAGGGTTAAAAGTCTCAGACTCCCCGGATGGCTGAAATCTCAGCCCAGAACTCCAACTCCCATGGCTGGGCACCTTCCCCCCCACCCCCCACCATCTCCTTCTCCTCTGCCAGCAAATTCCAGGTGGCGTCAGGCTCTCTGTCTCTCTCCCTCTGGGGAGGGGGTGGAAACAAAGGCATCTCAGTTTCTCTCCACCCTTCCATCTGCAGGAGCTGGCTCGGTTCCAGTCCCTTCACCCCCTGGCCTACCTCGACCAGGCTGCACAGCTTCCCCTCCCCCAGCCTGCCCAGCTGGGCAGGGGAGCTCTGCACTGCACTCTGACCGGAACCAAAGAGACAGCTCCCCTGGGAGTTCTTGCTTTCAACCCCCTGTATTCTCAGAATACTCAGAAATGCCTTCAGTGGTTACTCCAGGTGCCAAATTCCAAACCAGACCACTGATTGGTTTGACTACCAACTTCCTGAAAAAATTCACTTCCATGTCAAACCACTACAGAACCACACATTTGTGTTGAGAAAGGGATGTGCCTGCTCATGTAGATGAAGCCATAAAAGGACATAGTATTTTCCTGGAAGAAGAGTGAACTGGATACATCTCTAATTTGATCCTTCCAGGTTACTCTCAAAGATCTTTCTCAATAAAATTTAATACATTTTTTTCAAACCCACACTGCATGGGACTTGCTGCACAAAGCTGCTTAAGAAAACTCAAGTGATGAACAAAAGGTCACAACATCTCTGCAGATTTCTGCTTCATTGATGGAGTGGCTTTGGAACATTCTTGCTTTAAACAATCAGTATTCAGCCACAGCAGACTAAACTCACACTGAGCCCAAACAATGCCATGCCCACAAATGTTTAACCTGGAGATGATTTCCCTTTGCCAGTCCTTATAGAGATCTCCAGTGTCACCAAAACATCCAAAGCTTTTCAGCAGCCACTGTGAAAATATGAATACACCAACAGCAAAAATTTTCAAGAAAGAGATTTCCCTGTCCATGTCTCTGTGAAGATATGGTTCCAAGATGAAATTGAGCCTGACAGCTCACAGGGAGCCCCATCAGCTCACTGGCCCCACAGGTCTTTGCTAGCTCATGTTGAAGAAGTCAGTGCTAGACTCTCACAGACCATCTCAGGGATTTCCTTCCCCAGCAGGTGCTATACATAGCTTTATTTTCAAGCTAAGACTTTGCTGCAGTTTCATTTCCTCAGCTTGGATCTATGTCATTAGGTATTGGGGCAAGATAAAGAGAAGCAGGGAGAAGAAAGCATTGGCAAGGTGAAGTTGCTTGTGTGGAAAAAAGTCACTGTGAGCTGACCCAATTCCATCACAGCCATGGTGGACTTTTGCCTTGAGCTGTAGCTGCTACTGCTTGACCATGGAACACATTGTGACACAAACTACAGAGCAGTCATTAGGGCAAACTGTAGGGATGGATTCCATGTTTAATCCCATTAAGTTTAAAGGGTAACCACCTGAACTTCATTTAAAACTTTACAGTGTACACCCCATCACCAGGCACAGTTATTTCTTTTTCAACTGTACATTGGAAAAGCAGCAGAATAAAACATGAACAAGCTGATATATTGACTAATAGAGGGCTTCACAGAAGCGCCTGCTTCTGAAACAAAATAAATAAGTCCTTCTGCTGCAGTTAGACCTTGATAGCCATGCTTGTGTGTTGAAGAATGAAACAGCTAAGAGCTTTTAAAGCTTTGTGATTCATTACCATTGTGCCTATTGCCCAGCCCTGAGACCTGATTAGTTCGGCTGGTTTCAGCTTGATCATATGGATAGCTGGAAATCTGAGTAAAGTCTGAGATTTTTTTAAAGGGTAGTGACAGTCTGCTTGGATGAAAAAAAAAAAAAAAAAAAGAAAAATCAAACAACTCAAAGACATATGGTTTCTTACTACTCCAAGGCCTCCTGAACAAATGACATGGCTTGGAAAAGGGGGATTAATAATTATTGCCTTTTCAGCAATGAACTAGTTCTGGTCAAATGCTTTATTCAACCTGGTTTTTCTGGTAATTAAATCCTCTATTAGAGAAGTTTATGTTCTATTTTATCAACTTCCTTTGCAATACAGAATTACTTCCACCAGACCATTAAAGCCTTGTTCTGCCACAGAAAAGAAAAGGTCCTGGTCATTCTCCTCTAGCCCTGAACAGGTGCCTTTACAGCCTATAATGCCATTAAATGATCCAAGCCAAGAGGAGACAGCTCCTACCTTTACACACAATGTTACCAAAAACTACCTCCTGCAGAGAGAAATAGCTTTGTGAAGAATGGTAGATGCTGTCAGGTTTGACTGTTCTTCTGACAGACTGACTGGTACCCTCCATCTCTTAGAACCTCAAAGCCAAGCTCAGGTGTTAGCACACGATGGGTTTGACACACCCTGAAGGAAGAGCTGTAGGTGCAGTTCTCTTCCTTCCCAGCATCACCAGCCCAACTACACCCAGCCCTCCCTTCCACGGCACACAGTTTGCTACTTATTGCTTTTATCTCATTTTATTTTAAAAAGTAAATTCAGGGGGTTATACTCACTTAAGAGTGCTAACTCTAGATCTATAAGACAACACATTTCTACTATGGGTTCTAAAGTGAATTGGTTTTTTCTAAAGCAAATAGCTTGTTCATGTCCTGGTCTCAGTGGTAAAGGGAAGTATTTTCAGGAATAACAACAGCATCCCTTTGACACCACAAGCTCCTAAAATCCTGACCATGACATAGAACAGTAGAACTTGCTCCTAAATCTTAGGTTTCAGTGGGAGATTATCAACTGATAAACTCCTCAGGCTGCTGGCAAAAGGGACAGGCAAAAATTGTAATCCCCAGAAAATTAGCCAGTTGTGTGCAGAAGATGTGTCTCATGTTTATATAATTTCATAATATACAGAAAAAGCTACATTATTTGTGATTATAATTTAATAACCTTTTTGCATGAGAGAGAACTATAAAGACTCGATAACATACCTGATTGGGGATGCTCACCTGGGAATAGAGCAGACTTAGGCTCTTGTCTAGATTTTACCCTCAGAAGTGAGGAAGAGATGAACAAGTGAAGACCCCCAGAGCAGGGAGCACTTTCCCTCCAGGCAACAAGTTCACACCATGGATCCTTTGTTCCAGGATCATTTTCACCTTAACCACTTCATCCATCCAGAGGATAGGTGTTTAGCTTGAATCCATTTCCTAAATTCCCTGCACAGAGAAAAGCATCTCCATAAGATTATTTGTGCCACTTAAAACTGCGTCAAAGAGATGTGGAAAACTGTCCTCCCCAAGGGTCTGGCCTCTCCCCACTGATGGAAGGGAATCCAGGCTCCTGCACTGAGAGGTCTGTGCATGGGCAGGTGACTCCAGTCAAAGTGTCTGTAAACCACAGGACTTTGTTTCTCCACTGTAAAAACCAGTGACTATTCCTTGTCACAAAAGATGTCTTTTGAGTATTAATACTACCAGGCTTTAAGAAAAGGATACAGTACATATATATATATATATATATATGTGTGTGTGTGTGTGTGTGTGTGTGTATGCAACAGACTGACCTATTTTTAGCGTTATAGTGAACATTTTCAAACTCTGGAAAAAAGCTGTCCCAGCCATAAGTTTTAGTGCCTGACTAAATTAACATATACTGCACCTATTTAGAGGTTTGCTGAAGGAGTTTATTCTTAACATAACTTTGCTGCCATTGAAAACATTGAAAGCGTCCTTATTGGCAACAAGAGGTAAGTAAATACCAAATTCATGTTTCAACCTGAGAGCTAAGGGTATTAAGGCCATGTGAATCTTCTTGTTTTGTGCCAAATCTTCGTTCCTTGCCCTGACACTTCTGTGCACACTGGAAAACCAAAATCATATATCACAGCCATCTGAGCCTTTGCATTAGAACTTCCTTGTGGTGGCTCAGCATTTCCCAGATTTTTTTTTCATCTGACCCAATACTTCTTTGACCCTCTAACAAGGGAAAATACATCTGAAGAACCTTTCTCATTATTTAGAACATTTGCTGTACAAGTTCAGCTCTGTTTTCTGTGTGCAGCTTTCCTAAAATATTCTTTTATCTTCTTTTGCAGTTACTTAAGAGGTGAGGCAGAGATCAGAAGTAGCTAAATTGTACATCTATTTGTCTCATCACCTGCTGGTCTTTCTTGAAGAACTGTGGCAAAAGTGAAGACTGAATCATTCTGAAAATAACCCCTTTTTCACTCAAGGAGGGATGTGGAGATAACTCTATCCCAAAAATGTCAGTGAAATGCAAGAAAAAACTATTTTGGCTCACTACACTATGGGATTGTTCATCTGCCAGCTAAATGCAAAGGATTTCAAAGGACTTAGAGTACTGCAACTGAGTAGTATTCAGTTTATGAAGGGAATTGGGGGTTAAGGTCACAGGATAAAGGTACATGAAAATATTTCATCACTCCCTCTCCTTGTGCTTTCACAGAGCAACTCAATGATTTGCACCACTGGGCACTGAATCAGCCTGCGAGTGTCTCCAGACAAGGCTGCCCTGAAGATTACCCTGTGAAATGACATTAAACTGGTGAAGCATTTTAGTGGTTATGGGATTGGCCAGGGAGTACCATATTATAGTCCTGCTGCTAATTTCTCCCCTCCCTTGTCATTCTTCCCATAGAAGAATGGGAAAATGTCATTTTCCCATGGGGAAAAAAAGCTCTATTCAGTCACTGCAGGTAAGATTAGACAAACTTTCCTGGGAAGATAGAAAGGAAAATTTAGAGTGGTTCCCTGCCATCACAGCAGTGCACCTCTGTCCCAGGACCAGGTCCATAAAATCAACTTAATTTTCCATAAACATGCTCAGTTTTTCACTGCTGAGACTTTCTCCTTGCCAACTCTCATTACAAATTTACCTGGCAGAAAGATGCACAGTGATGTCCCAAATCAACTGTTTTCAGAGCCGTGGTGCCACTGAGGTCAGGCGCTTTTGTGTTCCCCTGCTAGCACTGCCAAGTGCCTGCTGCTAATATAGATAAATGTAGAACACATGGAGAAACAGTAAACCAAGCTAAAATACACCTTAAACAGAGCACTTCTCTGCATCTTTTACAGGGAGGTTTGCAATAGTTCAACTGTTACTCTTATTACTGGTTTCATAGTCTGACACTTTTTACCGCCTAACTTGACATTTTTACTGCTGGAGGGGTCCTAAGCCAGACAGGCACAGGTTGCTGCAGAGATGCTGGGTGTGGAAATTACTTGGGTTGCCACATGCTGCTTGTCTCATGCCTGCAGCAGCTGTAGAACTGTGCAGGGTCCTTTGCCTTCACCCAGCCCTGCGTGCCAGCTCCTCACCCTCTGATGGGAGCCTCCACCAGAGGTGATTAACATGCTATTGCCACCAGTGACAAGGTAGATCGTGCTTATGAGTCATAGTGGTCTTTAATATCTGCAAGCCAGAGAAAAGAAAACTGCATTAATTTATATTCATTAATATAAATTAACAGACTAGAGTCGTTTGCATCCTTCTCCCCAAGCATTGGCAGCAGCAGCCTGAGCCAGGGAAATGTTAGGAGCTGCCCAGGAAAAGTGAGCTGACAAACAGCTGCCTCCAGCTTGGCAGGGCTGGCCTTTGGTTTGCTTTCCAAAGGGAAAAGCCCTCATTGTCTCCAAGGAGTTTCTGCTGCTGATGGGCTGATAGATTTGGCATGAATATAAGTTTATATGTGCATATTTTTGTACCTCTATTTATATACTTTTGCTGAAGTACTCCATTCTACGTGCTCAGGACATTACTAGGACATTAGTGCTCAGTGGCCTGTCAGCTGGCCAGTGACTGCTGTCCCTGAAAAGGGGATACAAGATTGTATGTCCTGATGTTTAAGCAGTAGTTTTACTTCCATTTAAGCCAGGACTGCCTCTGAAAAATGTATTTGTCCCCAGATCTCTGACACTGGAGTCCAGGCAGGTGCCCAGTGATGCAGAGCAGGAAAGTTGATCCTGCTGAACACCTGGTACCCTTTTGTTTCTCTTTTATCCTGGGATATGCTTTCAGAGTAGACAACATAGTGGAGTGGGCTAAAAGGAAGGAAGGCAGGCAAAGGTACCACTCTGCGCAGTGATGGTGCCACTGCAAACACGGGTCCCCTTGCCCCTTCTGTCTACACTCAGACCATCCACCCAAACCTCCCTATGAACACACATAACTGAAAAGCACTTACAAATAACACTGGAATTACTCACATGTTTTTTTTTTCCAAATAGACCCATTTTAGCTGTAGTGCATTCAATATCCTTACCAGAGTAGTGAACGTGCTGGTCCCTTCCTGATGGGAAACTGAGGCACAGGGTGCCAAGGTGGCCGCAGCAAAATCCTGCAGGTGAGAAGTGCCTCTGACAGGCCATGCACCCTTTGGGCAAACACATTCCTCCTTCATAAGCCTCCCTGAACCACCAGTGTGGAACCTGGTGAGGAGAAAGGCTCTGCCCTGGTGAGCCACAGATGATGTGCAGTGCTCCAGACCAATTCAAGTACCATCATTTCTTTAATTGCCCTGAGGAATCAATTGCCTGGGAAGGCTGAGGAATCCTGGTTTTGCAGCACTTTTAGACAAAAACCTATGAGAAGCACAATGTCTGACTCAGCCTGGTGCCAAGAGCACATTGGATCATTTGAACTGCTGGCCTCAGTTTCCTGAGCTAAAGCACTAAAGTACTTCCTTTCAATACGGATTGACCTGGGAAAGAAAAAAAAAAAACAAAAAAAAAAAAAAAAAAAACAAAAAAAAAAAAAAAAAAAACCAAAAAAAACAAAAAAAAAAAAACGGCAGCAAGCGAGAAAGGGTTTAAGATAAAACACATTAAAACATTAAAATACATTGTGGAATATTTAACTGTAAGATCTATTAATTTGTCATATTGTGTTGTGTTATGTGATAGCTACAGCACATTAATAACAACTGTATTATCAACATATGCATATATACACATATCTTATAATAGGCACAAATATTAACACATCATGATATAACCCATATTTTTTGGCATATCAGAAAAAAAAATACTAAAACCTCACAAAGATAAAATCCCACAGAGTTTCTTGGCATTATATAACTGTATATGTAGGTACATGAGAACCAAAGCTGAGACAGACACGTTCCAGTTTCTGCCCAGTGGCAGTTCAGCACTTCAGTCCCCATCACACAGGCAGGCCATGGGGAAGCATCCAAGGTGGTGGGAGCTGGACTTGACTCTCAATGGCTCCTCAACACTTCTAGGCTCAGGACTGATCTAAAATAAAGCTTCTGGTTGTACTTTGCTCCTACAGCTGCTAACAGGACCACTGTGGGCCTGAGGGGCTTGCTCTGATCTCACAGAGGGATCAACAGCCCTTCAGTTCAAGGATTTAGTCATGAGAAGAGATAAGTTATAGAGGCACCTGTGCAGGTTTCCATCAATATTTTGGATGATCCTCTTACTCATATGATTTCATTTTAGGTAGCCCTGCAAGAAGCAGGGAGCTGGACTCATGATCCTTATTGAGACCATTCCAGCTTGGGATCTTCTATGATTCTACAATTCTCTGTCTCTCCCTGCCTGCCAGTAGCTGTCTGACATCCTCTGTGTTTTCAGTGTATTTAGTACAACATGTATTTTCTCAAAACTTTCTATCCATCATCCATAATGTATAGCTGAAGTGTTTGGCTTCAGTACATTTACATGGTAATCAAATCATTAGCCTGGGGGAGGCATAACACATTAATGACTTTAGAAATGTTGGTTAAACTCCAGTCCTGATCAAAGAGACCAAAATTTATTGTCATTCCTCTAATAGCCATGTGGTAACCAAAATGAAATCAATTTGATGAAGATAATTAGGTTCCCATCTCCATCACCACACGCTTAGTACAATTAGGTGGAATGAGCTTTCCCTCCCAGCAATATGATATGTTAGCACAGACAAAAATATTCCAGCAGCACCAGCCAGGAAACACTTACTGAAATAAATATTTTTCAAATTAGAAACTGCTAATTCATCAGAATCTGAATACTCCCAGGAGTATCCACGCCACACACACAGGTCCAGGGCAGAGCCCACAGGCAGACACAAGCAGAGGTCTGTCCTAGAGCAGAGGGCATCATTTTAGGACCTTGTCTGGGCTGTTGAACATGCACAGTTGGGTCCTGGGTGTCCCTTGGGAGCTACTCCTATTCCTGTGGGGCTGAGGAGATGGTGCCACCCCAGAGGCAATGCTGGTCCCTCCCTGCTGAGCCAAGAGCAGCCATCCCAGTGAGTGGGCTTGGTGGTGTTTCTGTGGTTCTGCTCACGAGCCTAAGCCAGGTGCAGGAGAGTGGTGAAGCAAAGCTCTGCAGGCAGGGTGGTGGCTGCTCTCAGCAGGGATAAGGCTGGAAAGCTGGATCCTCTTCAGCCATTAGCATCTCCCACCAACTGGGATGTTTGCACACTCTACACCCTGTGCCTCCATATGCCAAGCTCTAAGCACAATTATTTTTCTCACTGAGAGGCCTTTGTATCAGCTTGGTGCTGAGCAGGAAAAGGAAATTAAATCTTTGCTTCTTCCAGTGCTGAACTGACTGGGCTCAGCATTCTTCTTTGCATCAGCTTCATATGCAGAATATATTAGTGCCCATGTTAATCAAATAATGGGAAACCTGATTTGTTAACATACTCATTAAAAAGTGGACAAAATGCATTTCCAGTTTCCTAAAAAAAAAAGGATTCTGTGTGTGAATATTCAGCAGTTACTCATTTAATTTATTCTGAATGTTTGAAAACTTCAATAATTGCATGGATTGTAGAAGGAATGACCCATATCTCTTCAGTGCAGATCTTCAGCTACACAATAACTGCTGTCAATACTTTGAAATAGAGGTAAAGATTAAGTGACTTAGGAACCCAAGGCTGATTTTTGGTCAAAGCTGTTGAAAACTGCTCTCAAAGTTTCCTTCCCCCTATTTTAATGAACACCATATTTTGTCTTTGATAGTATCCTGCCACTTGGAAATAAAAGTCTTTGCATTTCCTCAGATTTTAAAATCCTACAGAGTACCTATATCTTAAAAGCAAGCTTTCCAACAGAAAAGTATTTACAACTTTCCTATGCAATTTCCCTCTTCAAATTTTCAAAACCACCCTTTGCAGAGTTGTAGTCCTGTGAGGTGTATGACAATTGGCAGAGGGTTTGCAACAGCATCCATTGACATCATAGTGAGAGGATTTTACAGGCACAGGAAAGAGAGGCCAGGGGAGCTAGTTGCCCAAAAATTAAAGCTATCTAATGTCCTTTTCTCTCCTGGGTATCCCCCTCTTTGTTGCACTTAGAGTATTCCTTAGACACATTTTGGACAAAGGCAAACTATGTCTCCATGTCCAAAATTTCCAGCAGAGTAGGTCTAGCTTCTGAAGAGTGAGGTTTTGCAGTCAAGCTTGTGGAAACTGATGGGAGAGGAAGATGGGGACAAAGGCAAACAGCAGTCCCAGGACAGACAGGGCAGTGATCCACACCAATCCCCCCCAGTAACAGTGATGGAAATGGGCCCCACATCTCCCAGCCTGCAGGCTGGGACTGTGGGCAGAACATTATATTTTTCCTTGTAGAACTGAATATTACATATCACTCTCCTGGCCTCAGAAAGACCTGTGGATTACTCCTCTCATGGCACATGTATTGAACAAATTAGTGTAGGAGAATTCCATCTAAAGCTATGAAATATAAAGACATTGTAAACATCTCAGGAAGATCCTGCTGCTGGAGACTGGGACAGTACAGTTGAGAGGCATCACTGCCTGCTTGTCCTCTTCCTACACTCTTCTCTAAGGGCATCCATATCCTGCTGTCAGTAACAAACAGTGGGGTAATTGGAAGGGTCTTAGCCTAATGAAGACATCCTATAATGTTTTTACAATTAATCTTCAGGATCAGGACAAAAGCAGGTATCCCCTTGGGCTTACTCTGGTTTGTTTTGTGGTTCTCATAATGTTTTATTAGACCTTGCTTGACCTTGAAGTTGTAGCTTTGAGGTTTCTCCAAGTGGAGCTACTGGTCTGTGCTGGAAGCAGAAAATAACCTCAGCCAGAAGCTGAAGTTTATGTGCAGGGCCCTATGCAGATCTGCCATAAGTACCTCAGGAATGAAGGCTGTAAAACAATTAGACCCCAAAAAAGTGATCGAAATCTCAAAACAGAAACTACATTAATTATCCTTGCACTTAATCACAGTCTCTGCTTTTCTCAGAGGAAATACTGTGATGAATAAGCAGAGAAAATGATCAAAATCCTTGTGTAATGAGCCCTGTGTTAATTGCCCCACTGTCCAATGAAACACAAAAGGTACTAATGAAGCTCGCAGTCTCATCATCCCTGACTGACTTTTGTTAAGCCTCTGCCTAAAGTTACGTGCCTAGGAGAAACTGTGGGGTACACAGACATCCAGCAAAGGGATTCACCTCTCACTGGGAGTGCAATGTCCTTCACTGGGCCCTGACTCAAAACTGGCCACGTCAGCCAAGCAGAACTGTCAGCACCCTGTGGGCCAATGGCCAGAAGGAAGTATGGAATAATTCTCAATTCTTTCCCACATTAAAAGGTGGTGCACAATGCCCCCAGTCCCTCCCCAGCCATCACTCCCGTATGTGTCACAGATGCTCAAGATTTCCCAGCAGCAGGAGAAAGTTGGATTTTTTCCTCTGTACTTGGTTCTCTGTGGGCCAAGTTGTCATCACTGCATCTTTTGGGGTTTTTGTGGTGTCACACCACATACCCACTTTGCTGAATAAGTGTGACACAGACATGCCCCTGTGGCTCCCACCAGGGTTACCATGGCCAGAGACCAAAGCAGGTGAGGAGCACATGCCTTCAGAGCAGAGGCTTGACAACAGTGTGGCCCTGGTGTTGCCATTCATTCACTGTGCCCCAGTGTAGGAAGGGGGACATCTGGAGTTTCTCTGGACCTACATGGAGGTTACTTTGATCATCTGAACTGCAGCTCACTCTGACTGAGATTTCCTTAATAAGCCAGCAGTTATTTTGGCACAACACCTCTGATTCTCCAGCCAAATGCCCTAAAACACACCACAAAACCTTTGTCCTTTTCCCTTATCACAGATGCAAGCTGCAGTGAGAGTTCACAGTGGGGAGGAGGACATGGAAGGCAGATGTGCCCATCGGGTGCATACACCAGATCATGGGATGGACATCCCAAATTCATCCCCACTGGAATCAGATCTGGAGGAGTTGCCTTGAAAGACTCAGCCATCTGCTCTGAGCTGGCAACAGGCAGTAACATCAGTTTTTCTTCCCCCTTCCTGTAAAATGCCCTGATATCCCCAGGTGAAAATGTACTTCAGGTGCACGTATTTTTGCTTATAAAGTATTTAAGGCACATCAATCTGACTCACACAACTCATTTCAAACAAATGAACAGCCTTTGAAAACATTTTATGGACATTATTTCCTCTCTAGCTGAACTTCATCTCTTGAATTTAGTCGTATGTTATGGTCTGATTATTCTCAAAAAGAATTAAATTGGAGGATGGAAGAAATGAAGGTATTCCCTGGAAATCCTTTCATTTTATTAAAGCTTCTGTTATTGCTTGTGTTGTGTTTGTCCAAACCACTTGTCAAGATTTCATTACCCCAATTTAAAACAGCAGCACTATGTCTAAATGTGGTTATGACTGAAAATGAAGGTATGCTGCAATATTCCCAGGGAGAGTAAACACGCTGCTTTTCTGGGATGAACTTGGAGAAAATAGGTTATAGATAACACACACATTCATCCACCAAATATCACACTACAAAACAGTGCTAATGTGCTAAAAGAGATTTTACAGCCCCAAAACATTAGTGATTTAGACAGAAGTTACCCTTTTTAAGCCAGGAATGACCAACACTAATCAGTACAAAATTGATCAAATGCTATTGACCATTAAGGAACAAGAGTGAGCTTGGCCTTCCACAAGATCAATTAGCAGCAGCAACTTCTCCAAAAGAGCCTTGTAACAAAGACACGGTACAAAATCAGTTCCAAAATGTTCTGGGCCAACAAATCACACGACCTGCCCATTGACACTGGGGTGGAAAGCACCTGTGGAAATGGGGCTTGGGTTGAAAAGGACTAAGACAGAAGGGAACAGCCCAGTTTACTCAAGGCAGGGGTGGAGAAAGCAAAAAAACAGAAATATTTAGGGACAGGAAAGAGGCTGCCTGTCCAGAGAAAGCTCTCAGGAGCAGTGATCTACACTTTTCCCCCATGTGACCACTTGCTTGAGATCCACAGCAGTGGAAGCTCAGGCAGAGCCTATCACCTTGTCAGGCCATGGGTGATGGCCATGGGCTGGGCACAGTGGTGGCCCTGCACCAGCTCCTGGACAGCACACATGGAAAAGCCATGGGGTGAACTTCATCATGGTCTAGCTCTGCCCTGAGAGGGTCTCCTTGCCATCATGTTATCACCGTATGTATGAGATGCTGCACCAGAAGTTTTGAAACTCAAAAACTGGGGAAAGAACTCTTTGAAGAAGTGATTTGGAAAAAGAATTAATTTATATTTATTAATCTGACTATAGATGTCAAGTTTGAAAGAGATTTTCACACTTTTTTTCACATTTTCACACTGCACACTTTTTCAAAATATACCCAATATTCATGCTTGATGTCTGCAGACCAAAGTTTATACTTCTTTAGTAACTACATACTTCAAGACAGACACTTATATTTGACACACAAGTACACAAAGTTATATTAATGCTTGGGATGATGCATATTTCAGTGCTATAATTATTAATTTCTAACAACCGTGTGTTCTTGGTATCAATCAAAAGCAAAATTCATGACTGCAATTCTACTGTGCCCATGCAGTTTGTCAGTCATAATTACTGATTTTGTTATCATTCTTTCTCTGTAGTAACATATCATTTGTATTAACCATTTACTAGTACTGCATATATATTTATTCCATCTATTTGAAATTTACTGAAAATGTGTGTCAGCTCAAAAGTAACTACTGCAAAATTCTGAACAGTACATACTATCCAGAGCAGTCAAGTGCTCCATTCCCACCTAGTGACAAACACAAATACTTCTACATTTTGTTGCAGCTTTTGTTACTGATATTACCTGGAGCCTGGTGTTGATGGCAATAGGAAGCATTCAAATACCAAATAACTTTAATTCAGCACCATCTCTTGGCACCAAACCCAGCCATCTCTGATCAGCCAGGGGGTTGCAGGACCAGGCTGCTCCCCTCTTACACAGCCACGAGAAGGGCTCCAGTGATCACCGTGTTTGCAAACACAGTAGAGGGAGCAGAAGAGGTGCAGCCACTTTTTATAATAGACCAATGACCAGAAAGGATTTAGAGATGGGCAGCCAAGGAAAGACACACACCACGTGCCTCCGGCCACCCTCCCCAGGCCCTGACAACACTGTCTGGTTCCCACCCTCCCAACACCCAGCAGCAAAGTTGGACTGTTTCAACCAGCATCATCCTTGTAAAACAAAACATCAAATTATTGCTCACCCTCAGCACAAAGTATTACCCATCCCCTCTTCTCTGCCAGAAACCTGAAAGGGGAATGGCTGGGTCCTGCTCAGCTCAGGCCTTTCTAGCACAAGCTGTGTCTCCATTTAAACTCTCACTCTCCTGGTGTCCAGGGCAGGCAGGATTGCAGGCTGCATTCTAGAGCAGCCCCACATGCATCCCCCTTGGGATCCAGCCACTGGACTTGAAAGCATGACCTTCTGAGGGCTGAAAAGCTATTTACAAGTGTCTGCTTATGAACTACTAACTTACATTTTTCTCTTTCTAGGATCTTGCATGATTTGTCAGCCATAGGTGCATAAATTAGGCCTAATAATTGTATTCCAAGTTTTCTAAGATCTGTTTTCAGAGATCTGTAATCTGTAAAGAATATGAGATATCTTAGGTTAATAGCATGTAGTGGCTTCCACTTAGTTTGGGATTAAGTTGTGATAAACACAGATCCAGCTCACAAGGGAAGAAAAGTATATATGAAGGATGAAAAAAAATAAAAAAGAAGGGGGGGAACAGTTTTAGGTAGATACTTTGCTTCTTTAACCTCTCTCTTATGATGGAAAAACCACAGTAGCCTCCTATACTTCAGAATTGCCAATTTTTTAAATTTTTTGCTGTAATGGGAAGATCTGCCAGATCGGTCCATGTCTCACAAATGGGATGGGACCCTGACTGGTTGCAGACTTAGGATTTATTATCTGTCTGTATCATACAAGCAAATAGCAAGAGACACAGAGAAATAACAACATCCATGCAAATCCAGCTCAGAGACAAGATGGCAGCTTATGCAAAGCCTTTTTCTACATATTCTTAGAACCAATAGCATAAAAGAAACGGTGTAAAGTCATTATACTCCAACCAATAAGAAAAGGACCCACGTGGGTTTAACACTAACAAAAGGACTTCTATGAACCTCAAACAATACACAATAATTCATTATTTAAGATTGAAACTTTTTCTATCTTTGCAAAGCATATATCTAGGACTTTTCACATCTTGAACTATCAATAATTTTTTGTTCTTTCTTGTTCCTTGTGATAAATATAAATGTATTCACTTGGTTCTTAACTTCCTAGCTTCCCATGAGAAGCCTTTCTCTTTCCCAGCCTTTCTCAGCTTTATGTCTACTTTCTGGGGCCTTTTTGCACTTTCTAAAGTCTTTTACCTTTTTATATTCCTACAGGAAGAGACATAAGCATACAACAGGCTTTTTAATTAAACCTTGTTACTTTACAAATGTCTCACAAAGCCCTCCCTTCCTCACTCCTTGGGAGCAACATTCCAACTTACAACTGCGCATACATATCTCTGGAGTGTATGTGGGAAATTATCCCCTGTGGCATTTGCCATCCACAAGCCACACATTTGGTGTAAGCTGGGTGTAGGCACCTATTGCTATCACACCTCCTTTTTGGAGGGAGAGAGCTGAGATGAATTTTCTGTGAGCACAGCACAGGCTCAGCCCCTCTCTGGCATGTGCTGTCATTCCCAGCAAGATCCCGGGTGCCCAGCGCCAGGGCAGAGGCAGCCTGGCAGCAGGGATGGCCTGGGGCACGCAGTGAGTGCCTGGCACAGAGCTCAGGCAGCAGCACAGGCTGCTCGCCCGGTGCTCCATTGATTGCAGTGATCATGGAAAGCAGGGATGGAAGCAAGCTGCAGGCACGGCCGCGATGGAGGTGGTGGGGACTGCTGGTTACACTCAGCTGCTGCTCTTCTGGCTGCTGGCTGAATGTTTAGGAGTTTATCCTGTTTAGGGAATTACAGAGCAAGAGCTTGGCAGAGCAGACAGCATGAGACAAAATTGGTCCATAAGTTTACAGGGCAAGGTTTAATGAACTCTTGGAGTCCGCGGAGGGTACCAGTGCCTTAGGTGTTAAACATGTTTATTTATTGCTCCACCAGTTCTCTAGTAGAGTTTATACATGTTTTGGCCAAACAAAGCAAGTTTTTTGAGCATTTTCTGTACTTCTTGTAATTCAGCAGAAGGCTTATATTGGGAGATTGATCAGACACCAAAGGCAGTATTGGAAATATTACTGTATCTGAAGAAATCTTCTCATAAAGTGCATGATACCTTGCACATATGCATTCCTTTTACAGGCAGTTTGAACTATCCAAATATATCTGTCAGGTTACTTCCTTTCTGAAAGGGAAAAAAAAATTTACTGGATTGAAAAGGCATTTTGGTCAACTTCAAACTTGTTTTATTTGGGAATCTTTTTGCTGCTTAGGTAAAAGGACCACAAGCTGCTTAATTACTTTGAAAAAACACATTACTTCAAAGCAGTGCAGCTTTCCAAGGGTAGAAATTACTTGATGTATTTGCAAACTATGTTGGTCAACCTTAACCACAACAGGTAGTTTTGGGTGGCAAAGTATTTCTCAAAGAAATATTACCTAAAAAATCAGCAAAGACTTTACACTGGTCTTGAAAGAAATCCTGAAAGAATAATGACAAATACCTTGGAGCTGCTTTCACCCATGGGCTTGTGCCAGTAACCTCCCTCCTGACAATTAAAAAAATTCCTGAAAAACCTAAGTCAGGTACTGCTGTGTATTTTGTATCACCACCATGCTTAGGTGGATGCTACATACAGGCTGCTTTACCTATTTAGTTCATTCAGTTTAATGCTCAATTCAATCCCGTGGCAGCCAAAAAGTGCCAGCAGAGGTTTTGGAGCTACCACCCCTCAATAGGAACTTTGGGGTTGTATCAGCTGCCTCCAGCTGATTCCAGGTGTCCATCTGAGCACACCTGGCTTTTCTGGTGGAGGGATCTCACTCTCTTGAGAGAATTCAAATTTTTTACATGATTTGTTCTCCCTTAGGAAAGCTCTCAGTGAACTCCACCCCACAAGACAGGAGGAGCTGGCATGGGGCCAGCCATGGTGGGTTCAGTTTCCTGCATTTTTGCATCTCAGGGTAGCTGCAGGTACCACCTGTGCACTCTGGCAAGGATTGCAGATCCTTTTGTCAGGCAGGACTGGCACTGCCCCCGTGACCCACCGCTGGTGAACAGGGACTGAGCAGGGAGCTCCAAGTCTGACCCTTCCCTGGGTTTGCAGCATGGCCCCAAGCAATGCAGTGTCTCCAGACTGGTGTCAGCTTGGTGCAAGTAAGAACCAACCTCCCTGTATCCACCTGCTAAATAAGCCACATTTCACTGGCTCCAAAATGAGAGTTGTGTTCCTAATTTATGAGCAACAAAAGTGTAGGAGACTTTGATGAAACAATTGACCTGATTTGCTAAAATACTTTATTACCTTTAAAAACTTGAGAAAATAAGCTTACAGTTTTCTTTTTTAAGTGCTACAAGCTTTTTATTCTCTCTGCACCCTCATGAGCTGCCTTGCACCTGAGTTGTTGTATATTGGTGCTGGATAGCTGCTAGCATCTGCTGTTGGACAAAGGCCTGAGGATGTCCAGTTCCCCAGGAAGATTCACATTTGGGAGGTTTCCATAGCACAATCCCACCCAGACAAGCACTCTAAGCTGGAAAACAATGCCCACAACAAAGCAGTATAAATCTAGCCCAGAAATGCAACAGAAGTAGACTAATTAAAATTATAGCAAAATAAGAGAGGTGTAGTTATTAAAAATCAAAAACGCTTTTGGGGCTTTAAAACAGCAAAACCGTGCTTGCATTATTGCCTCCCAATGTGGTGGGGGAAAGGTTAATGGAAGGAGATTGGGTGAGCCAGGGAAAGGAGACTCTTTTCTTTCCATCAGCACATCTTAAATCATGTTACATTCATAGAGGTTTTAAGATATTTTGCTGATTGCTTTTGCAAAGCAAAATACCACCACTGACCTAAAAGATCAATTATATTCCTTTACAATGTCCTACAGGCACATGAATTATGAACCAACAGAGTTTTGCTTAACTCCTCAGACAAAACTGAGACCCAGTTTTAATTTTTTCCTGTCTGCGTATCTTGGTGTGCCCTCTGCTGGCATTTATTCCTCACAACACATCCCTGTGTGTCCAAACCCTCCTCCCTGGGAAATACCTGGCGCCAGCAGCTCTGCTCACTCAGGGACAGTTTTTGGTAAACACACACGATTTGAAATTTCTGACAGAAAAAGAAGAAAATAAAGGCAGGTGCATTAGCAAGAGAGCAGAACTTGTGTAGAGCTGGAGGTGAGAGCACCTATCCTGTGAGCACTGAAATTGTTCTCCCCAGCCCTAAGACAGAGGCTCCAGGAAGGGTGGGAGGGGTGGCTGGAGGTGGTAGTCCCAAATGTGCCCATCCAAAGTGCCCACCCAATGGTTTGGCAGCAAGTCTTTGACACGGGTTTGGCTATGGTTTGGTAGCCACTGGCAAACACCACGTTCCAGCACAAATCCAGCACGTACCTGCTGTCCTTAAACAGCCAGAACATTTCTTTCATTGTTGCCACAAATTTTTACAGAGCTTGGTGCTGATTTATACTTTGAAAAACAGTTAAATGGGAAAGAAATGGAACACAAATAACAAAAATTAAGAATTCATTCTGGCATATTATTTGTTGAATTATGGAGCTCTAGGGGCGGTGTCAGAGAGTTCCTTATTTAATGTCTTTTAAGCATATGTTGACTCCTGAATTTCTACATTGAAAGGGCCTGGGACCACACAAGCAGGAAAGCCCATCTTTTCCCTGCAGAGACATTACTAATGGAGCAGAAAAGATTACTTTTCTTCCCAAAAAGAAAAGAATCTGTCTCTGCTCTCAGATGCTGCATGCAGAGCTGTTGTTGTTAGTGGAGGAACACCACTAAAATCAGTCCCAGAGAAGAGGTGGGCTCCCTTACAGGGAAAATGGTGCAGCCCTGGAGCAGCACTCTTGGCACAGAGCACATTTGCTGTGAAAAGCCCTTGGACAAGAGTCATTCCCAACACATTTCCAAGGGGCAATCACTCAGCAACCACATAACATTGTCCCAGTGCCTGCAGCTCCCTGATAGCCAGAGCTCACCTACAAGTCTGGCAATTCACTGATAACTTGTGGACCTAAAAAACAGTGGACAAGCCCCTTCCCTCCCTCCCAGCACTTGGGTGCTAAAACCACATTCTCATTCATCTTCTAACTCTGACTCCAGAGGTCCTCAGAGGAGGATCCCAACCAGGTCTTCATGTCCCACGTCCCCAGACCTGGGCTGACCCACATTTGCACTGACTGCTGGAGGTCACCTCCAAGAGAGATCCCACTCTTGCCTGCCATGGGAAGCACAGATAACCACAGCCCTGCTCCCACAGAGGCAAAGTGCCTGCATAGGAAGCTGCTGCTCACCAGCCATCACCCAAATACACAGTGAGGTTGATCCTGAACAAAAACTCAGGACGTAAAAAAATAAGGATAAAGGTGTGAGGGAACAGAGGGAAGAGGCAAGGATGTGCAGCAGCAGCACCTTTGTTATCCTTGGGCTGAGGACTGAGCTGTGCTGCCTCTAACCCCAGCAGGGAGGACAACCTCCCCTCGGTACTCACAGAAAAATCATAAACCAAATATTTCCTGTAAATTACCCACATTATTGGCAGTTTCTCCAAGTCAAAGCTTGCACATTTGATGGAACTACAGGACTGAAAATCTATGCCTTGATAGGGCTCCACCGAGCTCAGCTGGAATTGCACAATCGTTCAACTTGCAGGATCAAGGTCTCCATCTGCATTTTGACTTTGTTTATTTCCAGCAAGAGCTCTGAAACTTGTTGGCAAGACTAATGGTGTTTAGAGGTCATTTGTTCTGTTGCATCTGGAGAAGAGGAGATAACTTTAAATACTTGTAATCAGCTTACTAACAAAGTGGATCAGAAGTCAGATACCATTTCCCCTACGATTTTATACTTGTAAATTTCAGGAACACAGGTTAGAGGAAAAAAATCAAAAGGATATTAACTAAAGATCACAATCAAATTAAGCTGTATTAAAATAGCTCTATATGTTATCAAGTATAACACAAGGCTGTGTTGCAAGGTGGAATGGACGTCCAGATAAATTAATCTTTGGCCTTCATTATGGGAAAACAAATATAAAGGCTATTGACTGAGCAGCTTGGTTGTGGCATCACAGAAGCTGCTTAGGAAAAAGCCTGATGAGGAAAAATCTTTGTTTGTGCATTTGGCTTTACCTTTCTGTGCCCCCTCAAGTCACTTTGAGACAGGAAGATGCTGAACACAGCAAGGAAAAACCCTTTTTCAGGAGGTAGAGAGAACAGTGGAGGGGAACATCCCAGTGGCTGTGGCTCTCTAGTGGGAGAGCAGAAATAAGTGATGTTTCAGTGGTAGGTGGTTCAAGGTAAAATGCCAAACAAGCAGATGAGGCTCTCACAAACACTTGATTGCTGAACGCTTGTTGAGGTTGAGGCCAACGGCATGGTATGGAAACCGGAGTGCATTTGGACACTTAAGAGTCCAAAAATAGGATGTTTATATATCTGTAACACTGCGTTCCTGGAGCACTCGGGGCAATGCACAGCACTGCTGCAAACACAGGGTCTCATGCTGGGGAGATCTCATGCACAGAGAGGTTGCTGGAATGAATGCTTGATTTGTGGCAAAGCCCCCTGTATTCAGTAATACAAACTGAGGCCTCTCTGGGAGGGAAGATATTATTCCATTCTTTCTTAAACTTCAGCTATAAGGCAAACCTTTTAGGGGTTCAGGGAAGTAGGTCTTTTTTAAAACTCAGATGAACTTGGTTTCTCAACCTGTGACGACACCAGTCAGGATCTGTTCCCAGAGCCTCAGCCAAGTCCTCAAATACTCAGTGTTCCTGCTCACTGCCCTGGATCTCACCAGCTCCTCCAAAAGGAAAGTGACAAGGCCATGATGTCACCTTTCCTGCTCCTCTTCCAACTCTCACTGATACTGACTTATGTCAGCTTTTTCATCTTCTCAACTCCTTCACCCACTTTAGTGACTAAAGCCCAATGCCTTCATACCCTCTCACCCTCTCCTGTGATTTCATGGTGGAGCTGATGTTCCCTCCCTCAGGGTCCTTGTCCCCATCCCCTGCACAGCCACCCACTGCCACCAGCCCCAGCCCTGACACTCCCACGGAGCTCCTGGGGAATGCTGGAGCCTGGACTCCTGCAGCACCACAGGGCCCTGTCACTGGTCTCTTTGCAAACATCAGCTGAGCTCAGATACAAAGCTGCTTCTTTCCAGACCTTTTACTTCTACTCAAATTCCTATTTGCCCAATTTCCCCCAACACTCACCTGATACTGAAGTAGGGCAGAGCTGCTTCTCCCTAAGTTCTGCCTTGCCCTTGGATGTTGCATTTATTTCAGGGTTTAGTTCTGAACATTTTTTATTTATGTTATTCTACATCAGTGAATCACAACCTTTCCCTCTTCAGTCAAACTAAAATGATGGTTCTGGTCACACCCCAGCTTCCTGCAAATTCCTTTCCTTTAGTCTCACAGTTGATACAGCTGAAAATTACATTCTCCCATTCTCTTCTGACCATATCAAACATCTCTTTAAAAGCTCTGCACCTCAAGTGCTGTTTCCTTTTTTTTTTTTTTTTTGGTGTGTTTTTTTTTTTTTTAGTTTGGTTTTTTTTTTTTGGTTTTTTTTTTTGTTTGTTTTTTTTTTTTGTTAAGGCTACACAGCCTCACAAGATTCTTGTTTTCATTGCAAAGGCCCTTCACAGCTCTCTCCTCCCACCTCCCTCTCAGTTTTTGCAGGCCCACCCTGACCAGACACTCAATATCTTTCCAAGCAAACATTTCTGTCCAGTGCCTCATCCTGGCAATTCTCTTCACAAATCCCTTGTCATTCATCTCCACCTTCCTCTGTCCCCATGGTTCCCACACAGCCTGGCACAGTGCAAGGAGCTGGTGTGAAGCGGTGGAAGGGATAAGAGGGAGCTTGCAAAGTTCTGAGAAGCCTGAAAAATGTGAAGGCGAAGCACAATATCTGTGTTGTGCTCCAATATCTGTATCTGCAACCCTGCTGTGCTTGCAGGGTTTTGCCCAGCACTCCCTCACTGCTTTATTCTCCAGAAGCAGCTCTACCTGCTGGTCTCTCTTTCCAGCAGAGCAAAACTTCTGGATTTTGGTCTTGCCTGATGATACTTGTATTTTTCTTGTGACTGCTGGCTTTATGTGGACCACAGCTAATCTCCACAGGGTTATGGCTCTAATGGGCTCTTGTTATTAATAACGTTCCTTTAATTCATTGTTCACAGCTGATCTGTTTATACCTGCTTTTTTTAAGACCTTGCTAGAATGTTTCCCTAAAGCAAAACATAGTTTGACAAAATAAATCATATAATTAAAAATACTACTGCAAACATACACCTGCATGGACATAAGGACGATGCTGCAGTTGAGCAAGAAAAAAAGAAGAAAAATTCAAGGTTTAAAAGGTGGCTCCATCTCTTGCTGGCAAGTTTCATTTGATGCCATTTCAGGTGCAAGGTCAAGGTCAGGCTCCTATGCCTGCACCAAAGCAAGTAAATGCTGTGCACTTCCTTAATTCAAGGAAATTGTATTTTCTGGTCAAAAAACATTTGGAGACAGAAGTATGTACCTCCTCTGTTACCTCCTGTTTTTACACTGGTTTCTGGACATCAAAGATCCCCCTTGGTAGCTCATCTGCACATGGACATCCAGTAGTGTTCTCAACTAGGCACAGTTGAGATCTAACAAAACATCATATTGTCACAGAAACACAGCATCAGTTTGGATGGTCAGAGCCATGCACATATAGTGAGGTTTGATTTCCTCAGTTTTGCTGGTAATGGCAGAAATGTCTGGGACTTTTATCTATCTATCTATCTATCTATCTATCTATCTATCTATCTATCTATCTATCTATCCACATTTATAATCAGCTAATCCTTCCATTTCCTTTGCTGTGGAAAACTCATGCTATGATGAGAGATTTTTGCATTGGTGAGATTTTTGCAAGATGAAAAATGAGCATCTGAAATGAAGTGTTTGTTCACTGAGCAGTAAGTAGTTATATCTGGAACTGACGCAGTGCAGCTTTAGTTTCCCAACAGTAAACTGTAAGCAGCCTTATATAATTTGGGAGGGAAAATAATTTCTCTGCTTTTCTTATATTTCAGTAAACCATGCATCTGTGGCCAAGAACTTTTCAGCTCATTAATTCAGCAGCAATATAAAATATATACAAAATTAGGGTATAATTTTCAAAAACAGGCACCTAAAATGAAGTTTCTAGATCCATATTTAGGCTCATGAATCTGATTTTCCGAGCTAGCAACCACCCGCCAGACTGCGCAGAGCGCTGATGGGAGCTCAGCACCTTTGAAGATGGCACCACTCAATGACAGCATCCAACATTCTGACAGCCTTCTGGCAGAGACAGCTTTCACAAGCTTCATAAAACATGAGAGGCCAAAACAACATGTCCTGCAATTATCCACACTGGAAAACAACCTTAATTAATAATGATATCATCACTACGCCCTCTACCCTTCAAAGTGCTACTGAAAAGTTTTGCCTTTCCTTTATGCCTCTCCCTTCTAATGCTTAATACTGTACTTCAAGTTTATATTACACCATCAACCTGATTTCAGTGGTGTTTGTTGTGTGGTGTGTCAGATTTTACTCTTTCTTATCATTAGGATTACTCACCTTTCTATATGCTCAAACATCACAGGGGACATACACTGCTCTACAAAATACTCAGGGTTCAGTTTTGTGTCTGTACAATGCTGATCTCAGTGACACAGCAAAGATTTAAATAAGGTTTAAAATAAATCTAACAAAATTGAGATTTCTGCCTTTATCCAAATTAAGCACGTTAAGGAGTAACATGCTTTTAAAAAATAATTTAAAAATCATTAAAAGTAAATCATTAAAAGTATTAAGTGCTAAACCATGCCAGAAACTCCCCAAACCTGTATGAGACATCCAAGCTGCTAATTCAGGAACTTGGGTTCAACACTGGAAACACTCAAACAGCCTCAACCCTGCACCTCTGAGAAACAGCCCCTTGTGGTAGTACTGAATATGCTCACTTGGAGGACACTGACAAGCAGCACATCTACAAAATCCCACACTGCTCCAGTATAACGCCTCTCCCAGTTAATGGTATGTTTTGACCAGGATTTACAGTCTGAATTAAACAGGATTTCCTCTGTAAGCTCCTGCAAATTACTTGTGTTCAGAAAACTCTGACCTGTGGGAATTAGAAAAGGTAACAACACTCCTTAAAAATAAAATATCACAAGGCTGAGTAATTCTTCAGTGACATACTCGAGTCTCAACAGAGCATTAAATAAAATTTCTATGCCGGCCTAAAGAGCAAACTGTGGTGCATGACAGAGTGGTTCTTCTGCAGCTCTTCAGGTTTAAACACAGACTCCTGAAACCACTAGTTGTACATGATATTTACTCAGGGTTTAAAATTATACTAGAAATACAAAGTTTAAGTCAGGTGGCAGTAAGGCCCGATTTGGAAGGCCTCAGCTAAAATCAACTAAAGCCCAGGGTTTAGTCTCAACCCAGTCCTTATGTCAGTTGTGCTACCTCGGAACTCCAGTCTCTTATTTTTGGTCCATATGACCAGCAACTCTGATTAATCCCAAATGTGGCAATGAGGGATCCTAAAGCACATTGAAGGAGAGTAAGGTGCACTCAGGTACCAGCCAAGACTCTGCCTTGGCTTCTGAAACCCAAAGCTTTCTACAACACCAAGTGCTTTGGGTTTTACACCAACGCTACGCAGCTTTGGTTTGAACATGGGTGCAACAGGTAACCAACCTTTAACCTACAGAAAAACTGAGGATGGGTTCTTCTCACCAGAGTAGTTTTGCAATACTTTTGCTGTATTCTAAACATTAAAAAATTGTTTAGATTTCATTTTAAAATATCAGTTTGTAAAGTGGAGTGAAAAACCATGGAAACTTTTGCATAATCTGCATAACAAGATGCAATTAGAATTTTTTTCCACACAGAATGGGAGACAACAGCACAAATGCAGTCCTGAACACCCTTTCAGTCTAGATACTTTACTGGCAGCATGACCATTAGTGCTACAGAAGACCTACTGTAATAAACGGACTTGACCTTCTGTTCCAAACTGTGCTCATCAATGCCTCAGAAACAAACTTTTTTAGTAGAAAAGAGTGGAAAGTGAAGAGGGAGATCCCTTGACTACAAAAAATTGATATGTCAACATCAACAGTAACCTTAATGCAACACAGAAAAACAGCAAATTGCAAAAAAAAAATTGTTGAAAGTTTTAATGCATTTTGAATTGTAATGAAGAAAAACATTTTACATCTAAAAACAAATTAGCAGAATAATAAAAAGTGGTTCCACATAACTTATAAATTCTTTTCTCCAAAAGGTAGTTTTCACAGATTTAGGCAACGAATAAGATGTTTCATTCCAGATCTTTCTGATTGTAAAGTATACACAAACTTTGTGAAAATTGATGTGCATTGCTTGAGAGAAAGACACAGAAGCTTGATTTTGCCCAGTGATGAGTTTTCTGTGAAATTCTGCACAATACTGAAACTGTAACTGCAACTCTGCTCCATTTAATGAAATGCTGGACATTGTTCAGTGCTGAAAAATACACTCTTTAGAACATTTAGAGCCGTGAAATGTTTTGCACATATTTAGTCAATGTAGTATATTCACCACCCCTGCTCATATGTTTAGTTTCAAGGGGAATGGCAGTTTGGCTTACCCTTCACTACAGTATAGAAAACTAAACTAAGTGATAGTTCAGTGTTCAGCTGATTTAAGTATTAGCCTGCTCATAAGAACGTGGCTCTAGCACCTTATTTGGTTGATTCTTTTCAAAATGAAACCACCTAATCACTCATTCCTGGTGCCAGAGGATGCTCCCTCTGGTGATATAAAAAGTTTGCAGCAATGATGATTAAACTGCATAGAGTCCAGTGGTTCTGTACAACATATGTATGAGAGAAGATTAGACACTTTAGTTTAGCAGGACCAAAACCAGTGACCCTCTCCTCTGCCTAAAGTAATAAAGGAGAGCCATTGTCCAGATCCTACATGCAGGCCATGCTGGAGAAACTGCTTGTACTGGCCAGACATTTTTCTCTTTTTTTAAAAACAGCATAAACCTTTGTAAAGTTCTCTCTGTTACCAACTAAAAGAAAGTGAGTCTTGTTTTTTTAAGGAATAAAACCTATAACCCAACATCAAATGGTTTTAACCCAGAGCAAAAAACCCAGGAGAAAAAAAAAAGTGAAAATAAACATTGTCACCATCATTTAACTCTCACCACCAGAAGACTTAAAACTCTGCAGCTGCTTTCTGCAACTTCACTAGTTTTAGTATTTAAGATTACTTCAGCACAGTTGTCCATCTTGTATCTCAAGAAAAAATCCAAGCCCAACAATAGAAAAAAAAACCAAGGGATCAAACCACTCCGATGACATGTACTACAAAGACACTACATATATTCTCCATTAAGTATTTTGAGTTTCCTTAATGTTACAGTCCAAAACAATGTTTAGGACCCCCATTTTCCTTCAATTCCTCACTGATGCATTCATTATCCCATCCCACACAAATGTTAGTTAACAGGAGAACCAGCTAACACATGTCAATGTCATTATAAACAGTGATGCAGAGGACATGAGCACAGCTGTAGTCACACAGAATCATGATGATGAGATAAACATCTGCCAATCCACCATAAACCCCAAGATTCCCACTTTCAGAGTGCACCCTTCCTTACCTCCACACTTCATCTTATACTGTGATATGTCAGACAGTCAGGGCAGCATCTCCCTTCAGCCAAAAAACAAATATCTGTCTGAAGCAGCCTTTCCATTCTTCCCAAGACACCAGCTGCCACCTGCATTTACTGATAGCAGCAGCTGCAGAGTAACACCCCACTGCCAGTGCAAAAACACCTAAACACAGTGAGGAGCAAAACCAGAGTAAAACCATTTGGGAGAAAGGGAGATCTATGCTAATTACCCCCTTTTTGGAACAGGATAGAGACTGCAGTGCTCCTGTCATGGCTGGGTGACACACAATGCTGACCTAGTGTATTGCCCCACTAGCTTTATGTGTTAACTACCTTAAGGATCACATGTAGTATGATTGTCTTTCCTCTCCCGTCAGAGATAGTACTTCAGCCAGAGACCAAAGGTGCTTTTTCCTAGGCTACAGAGAGATTCGATGCTTCTTGACCAACATTCATTTTTGAGGTAGTACTCATTTACTTTGTATTGCTGGCTCAAAATAAAAATATGGGAAGTGAACACAATTAAAAGTATGCTCACTGTAGGTACATAAACAAAATCATCAACCCCCAAATAAACTATTTCCTTTCTGGGCAGATCACCAAAAGGAATTAATCCTTCTTACAAAGGTTAGCTCACATTCACTGGTAAAGTCAAACTTTCATAAATGGTTTATAACAATAGCTATAAACTAAAGTGCTTCAGAATTTGCTTGACTAGATTTCAGTGATTAGAATCATAATATTCTGGATTTTTGCTAATATGAAATGTGATAAGGTTTCAAAATCACTTTATATAAGAAGGGCAGAATGAATCTTTTCCTTTTTTCAAAATAAAAAGTACAAAAAAGATTACAAATAAACCTGGCAGTCTATACTCACTACAAGTTGCCTGCATTTTCCTTCTCAAATCTACTATTTCTCTAGTAACTGGAGTAAAAATGGAGTTGAAGTTGCACTATGGCAGCACTAAAAAAAGTATTTAAATCAGATGCAAACAGGAAAATGTTTACAATCATACAACTAGTGAAATTCACACTTCATTTCAAAGTTTTAGCCCTGCAGATTCTTTTTAACCCAAGGCAGATATGTAGAGTCATGGAAAAATGTAACAGACTGTATACACTCTCTACAGTAATTACATAAGTTTCACATTTATGTCACAAATGTAATGCCCTACTGTGTAACTATTAAATGCTAAATAACTTATGAACATTTATGTGCTCTACGCAACAGTGAACATATTGACCAGTGGATGCCAAAATATAAAATTTCATACACAAGACAAACTAATTTTTAAAAAATCACATTTTTCTGTACAACCCATGCAAACTGTGCACAATGTGGTAACAAGAACAACACTTGCTCAAGTCTCCCATCATGGAAGAGCTTTTACAGCGACAGCAGACCAGTGTTCAGAAAAGTCTGCCCAGGTGTAGAAGTCCACGGCGACACAAACGCAGAAACTCTCAGCACTTCACTTCTCTTGTAGCAAAGCAGGGATGTTGATGTTCCAGCCGATGGCCTGACGGTCAAACCCACACGTGAAGAGGTTGCAGATGGGATGGTCCTCGCACCAGGCGGAGCAGCAAACCATCCTCCTGTGTCCCTGCCACCGCGCGGGAGACAGCATCGTTACTGACATGGCTTTGGGAACTGCTGGGCCAACAGCTCACTGCAACTCAAAATGCAACCCTGCCCACCCTCAGCCTATTCTTTGCTAACAGCCCTTGAGAATCCTAAAGGTCATTGTTACCTGCATCTGCAAGGTAAAAGTCTTCATAATGAGGTGATTCCTCAGCACCAGCACTGCATCCATAAGGACAGATGTACACAAAAAGGTGCATCAAAATTTTTGAGTTTTCCAAGGTCTGTTTGCTATCTAGTTAGATTTTCTTTACAAAAGCAAACCAAATTCTGATTTTAGCATTTTTATTTATAAAAGAAGTCTTAAAATAAGGGACTACTTGCTGGCAACTACTTTGTAACAAGCCTGCAAGACTAAGTGTCCATATTGTTCATAATTTAGGAGGGATAATACTGCATCAGGAAGAATGCCATACTGATGAAAATAGTTCAAGAGCAACAAAAATGTCCAAAATAGGGTTCTGACCAGCATTCAGGTTAAAAAAAAACTGAAGTCATGATTTTAGTAGTGTCAGTCTGAATGGAACTACTAAGGAAAAAAAGAAGACGTGCACACACACAAAGAACCGCCTCAAGACTACAATAAATTTAAAAACCCGCCTAAATTAGAAAAAAATCTAAAAGAGATTAAGTAAGTCTTAGACCTCCTTCCTAAATTCTGTCAAGAACTGCTGAATCAACCCCAAAAAAGGCCTATTGATGTGACATAATCCAATTAATTTCACTTAGTCTGATTTACTCCATTAGTGATGCTTGCCATGCCAAATAGTGCCATAAATGCACAATACCTAATGGCTGCAGCAAGGATGATTTATTACAGGGTAGGATGCATCTAGAATGTATGTGAATAAGCACAGAATAAAAAAATTAAAATTTATCACCAAATCATGCAAGGTGAGCTCACAAAGCTGACCCTCACTTTTTCCCTCTATGTTTCTATGTCATAGTATCACAGAACAGTTTGGGTTGGAAGGGACTTTAAAGATCATGTGGTTCCAACCTTCCTGCCATGGGCAGGGACACTTTCCAGTATACCTGGTCACTCAGAGCCCCATCCAGCTTGGAATATATAAACCAGCTAGACACTGTGCAATTAAAAAAAAAAAAATCACCATGAGAAAATCACCATTAAACCTCATAGTGAGCCATTTTTCTGACACAATTCACATCGAGACATTAAAACCCATCAGAAGTGCTCTTACACACTTTTTCCATTCCATAGAGAAGGTAGATATGTTTCACTTTAGTAAGGGGAAACATCATGATGAAATTCACTTGAAACACCATTTCCAACTCCAATAAAAACGTTTCAAACATTTCACATTGGCACGTTGGTTATTTTTAATAACTAACAGCATGTTTATTCAGACCAGCGCCGTTCAGCATTTGCTCAGCTTTAAGCTAGAGAGACCAAATGCCACTTTAACCTTGCCTGAGGAAGGACAGACACACTGAAGGTGCAGCTCTGCAGGTACCTGTCTGTTGCTGCGAGGCAGCCGCGCCAGCCGCACGCCGGACATGTCGAAGAGCCGAACCTGCCGGTTGTCGTGGGGAAGGGCGATGATCCTCTGGCCAACGCACACGCTAATCCTGCAGAGAAGGGACAAAAGAAGCCCGGGTAGGAAACAACGAGCCTGGCAAATAGAAACTGACAGCACAAATTTAAGCTCACGGGAAGGGATGCAGCTGAATTTTTCCTGGCTAGAATTCACAAATGGAAAGAGAAAAAAATATTGAACCATTAAGGTATTTTCTATTGTACTAGATTCTCAAATAGCCTTAACATCTGCATGTTCTTATAGAAAATTTCTTAAAAGCAATGTACTTACTAAAAATTAATGTTGATCACACCTGCACTTTATAAAACCATTTCAGACCTTTTTCAAATTCTTATAAATCTCAAGTTTAATTTCAGGGACAAAAAACAAATGTATATTCAGTGAATTAATAGAATAGACTATTTCAGTTGAAAGGTACCTGCAACAATCATCCAGTCCAACCACCTGACCAATTCAGGCCTGACCAAAGCTTAAAGCATGTTATTAAGGGTATAGTCCAAATACTTCTTAAGTACTGGAAGGTTTGGTGTATCAACCACCCTCTAGGAAAACCTGTTCCAGGATTTGACCACCCTCTCAGGAAAAAAATGTCCAGTCTAAACCTCTGTGGCACTTCTTTAAACCATTCCCACATGTGAAAGAAATTAAGAATTAATTAAGAAAGCATGAATTAAGTAAAGCAGTAACTCAGAGGTCTGCTTACCTGTTGACTGCAGAATCTGTGCGGATCGTTGCAATAGGAGACCTCATGTTTTTCAAATCCCAGACTTTTACTGTACGATCATCACTACCAGAAACAACATTGTCTCCCACAGTGAAAACTGCAGATGTCACAGTGCTAAACAACCAGGAGTAAAGACAAAGATGTCAAACTCTAAACTTCTTTATTAAACTAGCATCTGATTTAAAGTTTTACTTCCTGTTCCCGTGCTTCCTTTAGCACATGTAGCTTGCCTTTTTTTTTTAAGCAGAGTAATATGAAATTTTAAAATTCCAAGCAGTTATTTTTGAATTAAAAAATATTCTTACAAGAAGCTATGACACTAAAGGCGAACAGGGCTTGAGTGGCCCAAGTGCTAAGAGAAGCAGCCCAACAGTAGAGACTCACTCTGGACGCATCTTTCATATTCCGCTGATTCTGACACGAGCTAAACAGGCCCAGTCTTGAAACCTGAGTTCACTTTTGAAGTTCTGCGCTAATGTCCAGCAGGTTTATCACACAACCTCAACTGAATTCGTAGCATAGAGTACAAATCTTCTTCTTAAGGGATTTGAGATCAGTAACCAAGCTTTTCTTTCCATCCAAAGATTTCTGTAGAACTATCCCAGACATTTTCATTCACTGCACAGATACTGAGGAGGTCCCAAACACCTGAGATGTAGCTAAAGCTGTTCTGTACACACACATGAACATGCTGTAATCCACAGAGTCTCCAGTGGTAGCTCCACTACCAATAGCTACAGCAATTAACAATCTCTAATTGTGATTTCTAGTCCTGTTTTACAAGCAGCTGAAGTCTGAAAGTCAGATTAAAAGATGACAAGTAGTAGTAAGAAGCACAAGCATACAGTTCTTCAAATTTTACCTAGTATGCCTAGAAATGCACAAGGGCAGTCAGAGAAAGACTCATGGGAATATTTTTTGCAATTGAAAGTGCAACATACTACTTCCAGAAGCTATTTTATAAAGAATTTTATTTTAGAATTTTATTATCTTTGTACTTTACAGCTTCAGATAACAGTATATCATCAATACAGTGGGTTCAAACAAACAATTTCTATGATGATTTTATGATTATTTTTAAATATTTTACCTTTATTTCATATTAACCAAATAAAAGCTTTTGTAGTACAATTTTCATTGTAATTGTGTGAATTCCCAACTCAAAGCCAGTTATTTTTCTGCCCATATAATGCACTAACAAAGCATTTTTAGGGAAGGCTTCTCAATTCTGTTTTTACAGATTTGATTTAATGACCTATCTTGTAACTTGGGTCATGCACATCAATTTCTTAGAACTTAGTAATTTTAATTTAAGTTGTCAGTTGTTACTGTCACTTTAGTTGTTCTGTAGAAATTTGAATTCATGTCCTATCCAAGCTGCTGATTAAGATTAGCACAAGCCAGGTCACAATGGACCAGTTTATGCAAGCCTCTTAATTTAAATTGACACCAAATTAAGTTTTAATTAGGATGAAGGCCCACTTATTCATGATACCAAGTTTCCTAACACATTATTCGAGTGCAGCTAAGCCACCAGGGAGATGATTACAGAAAGAACCAAGAGGTCTTCGACTAATCTTCTGGACTTTATGAACAAAAAGTCAAAAAGTTAAAACGTACATGAGGGTCACAACTGCTGACTCTTTCATCAGGCACCTTTTTATTTGGGAAGCAAACTCACTCATGCAGTCAAGCTGCTGCACAATATAGCTGACATGTTCTGACCACCAAACTTGTCTCCTATCAGCCCAAATTCCTTTAAATTTACCAACATCTGCACTTCTCACTAGTTCTTTACACAAAGAAGCTCAGAAACAATTTCAGACTTTTACTAATCTCTGTACTGCTGCAATACATTTGAAGCAAAGTTTATAAGTTTAAAATTCTCTATTCAATCTCCATAATTTCCACACACATTGGGAGACTTCCTAGCACACAACAGCATAAAGAATTCAAGTCATAGAAAATCTCCAGGTGAATGAATACACTGCGCTTTAGTATTCTGCTGCCAACAAACAATTCTGATCATGTTTCCCCATCATACATTTTATTCCAATTACAGCTGGAATACATTGTGAAACTGTCTTAAAATAACCCTCCACTTTTGGGTGCTTTTTTTTCAAAACTTTAAAGAGCTTTCCAGCTTCTTTGATCTCATATTGGTTTTGCTTTATCATTTATCACTTTCAAACATGGTTAAGTTTCTTTGACCACGTAAGGCTCTCTAATCCTTAGATTTATCATTTTTAAATGAAAACATTCAAAACTATTGCCAGGAAAACAGAATGCCAGCCCCAGGTTAGCTCAATCCTTCCTGCTCCTCCAAAGACTCTCAAAAGATAACAAAATCCTTTCCAGCTAAACTTACTCTTTCAGCTTAACTGTTCAGATATTACTGGGTACACCAAGCAAAAGTTTGCAAAATAAAAATGCAATTAAATTCTTCTGTAGCTCTCTGGAAATAGGGCAAGTGATAGAAAGGCAAAGGGAAAGCTGCTGGTCTGTTTTTAGTGACAACTTTAAAGGTGCTTAGTGGTCTTAGCTCTCCATTCACCCTCACTCAGCTCAGGCCTGCAAGGCCCTGCAGGCTGGGATGTGCACTATCTGCAAGCACATGGGACTATGAAAGCAATCTTTTACATAAGGAGCTTTGAATTTAATGGCTAAATATAAAAACACTTCTTACTGAACCCAGTGTTTATGACCAAGAATTTTGGTCCCAGTTCCAAAGCAAACAGTATATGGATGTCTGAATAACACTCCCTGTACTTTTACAAAAATGAAGCATGACTCTTCTGAGGGAAACACTCAATTCAATTCTCAAAGACATCTCCTTTTCAAAATAGGATTGCAAGGCTTGAAGTTTTAAGTAACTTAACAACAAATCTAGAAAGGCCAAAACAGTATCATTCTCACAAACCTGACAGCTCTGGGGAGGGTTATCAGCACTTCATTCATCAGAGTAAAGACAAACTGGTTTTTTGGGTTTGTTGGTTTTTTTTTGTTTTTTTTTTTTTTTTTTATTTTACAGTGGAACATAATGAGTTCATATTTTAAAAAATCACATGCAGCTAAATTCAAAAACATGTTCAACACTACTGACTTAAAACGAGCAAGTGTTGCACTCACAGATCTTATGCAGTACAAATTACATTCTGTCTCCTCGGATACTCCAACTGGGGCATCTCTTAGTAAGACAGATGCATCTCAGCATTTTTTTTTCCTAGTTTTGTGTTTATTTGTTTTTTTAAATTAAAACAAAATAGTAACAAGAAGAAAGGCCACTTCCTACTTATAAACTAAAGCAGGATTTCAGCCCAACTAAAAGGGGAATGGTGAGAAGGAAGAAAGGGCCGCAAAGTCTGTTGGAAGAAAGAAGTTAACAGAAGAGCCAATAAACAAATAACCTTTCAAATGCATTGCCTCCATAACCCCATCCATATCACAAAAATTAAAAGCCTTTTCCCTCTATTTTCATGTGTCTAGATTTAATTTTTGTTTGTATTAGTCTTCAGTTTGTTCTAACTCAGATAAAACTCTGGTTAACATCCCCTTGGCTAAATTAATAAAAAGTGTCAACAAAAGATCATCAGCCCCCATGTTAATTGAATGCTAGAAGACATTAGATTTTTAATAACTCAAAAAGATGACAAGTATTGTAGGACATTAAAGAAAAAAAAGAAAGAAACAACCAAAGAGGAAACAGTCTTATGACACTTCAAACTGTGGGTCCCACAGGGAGTTTGGTGTGCTACAACTATTCTCCAAAAAAGCTTCAGCCTCCGCCAAACCCCAGCAAAACTCATTTATCTTGTCATAGGGAGCAGCCGAGCGTGTACTTCCAGCTGACAGCGTGGCACTTCCTCACCACACACCACTGCCTGGCCTCCAACATCCTGCTCCCTGCGTGGGTCTCAATCACCAGAAATGCTGTGGTGCTCGCACTCCTCATTAGGCCGAACAGCTGTCTCCCCAGTCACACTGAGACACAAAACTGCTTTGCATAACAATCTGCTGAAATTTCACACATAGGGGAAGGGGGGAAAGAAAAAATGTTGAAAATGTTGGACCGTGAAATGCTGATGCAAAACTCTCACTGGCAATGCACCAAAATAGAAGTTAACACTGCTCTTTCCATTTTGATTTGCAACCTAAACTGGGATTTACCATTGAACTGGGAGACAACACATTTTCAAGGCCTTGAACAGGCATCTACATGCATAAATCAGTGTGTGGGATGAAAATGGACTAAACCAGAGCTTCCAGATTAATTTATTCAAGGTAACTTGAATACATACGATTACCTACAGTTGTATGCAAGCAGCAGAATTTGAGGGCTCAAATATGCCTCTCATTTTAAGTAGTAAAACTGAGAAACAAAACCTAAAGGAAGTTCAATTTAGTAACACAATTTCTGCACGTGTTTCCTTTGTTTTAGGGGAATAAAGCATATCCCCACCTCAGGAAGTCTGCAGCCTGAGGGGAAGCCAGGAACTGTGTCTAAAACCTCCAGATGCCGACAACCCCATTGCCCATCTCAACAGGAGATGGCACTGGCCACAGAAGGCCCTGGTAAGGAACCCACCAGAACTCCACATTTGAGTGCATTCAGGTTTCAGAAATGCTAAAAGCACTTCATTCCAGCAAGAGCTACTCACTTCATTCCACGTAATTCCCAAAGTCTATCTGTGGATTTATCTCCAAATATCAGCAGAGTTTTTTTCTGCAACTTAAGAAATAGTAAGAACAAACCATGAAGGAATTACAGAAGCATAGAATCATTTAGGTTGGAAAAGACCTCTGAGGTCATCGAGTCCACCCTGCAATCAAACACCACCATGTCGACCAGACCATGGCACTGAGTGCCACCTCCAGTCTGCCCTTAAACACCTCCAGGGACAGTGACTCCACCACCTGCCTGGACAGCCCATTCCAATGTCTAATCACCCTTTCTGTGAAAAAATTCCTCCTAATGCCCAACCTAAACCTCCCTTAGCAACTTGAGACCATTTCCTCTTGTCCTGACTGCCTGGGAAAAGAGACTGACCTGAATACAACCTCCTTTCAGGGAGCTGTAGAGAGTGGCACTTTGATAACTCTATGCCAGTATCAGTTTGGCAGAATGTTAGAAGAGAAAACTGGGAATTCAAGCTGTGCCAGAGAGCAAGAAGTGGTCAACATGGATGGGCTCAAGGCATGTAAAACATGCAGGCCCCAGTCTGTCCTGAAACAGATCTATGAAGAAACACTCAGCAAGGGAAGTGAGGCACATTCAAAGCTGGATCCCTGAGCTATCAATTATTAAGGCTGCTAACAAGTCTAAGAAAACCACTGAATTCTTATCATGCTCTGCTACATCTATGTAGTAAATGTAAACCAAAAGGTTTTGTAAAAATGTCCGGAAGCACCAGAAGCATTTCAAAAAAACTAACCCAAGAGCTTTGAGCCCAGGCCAAATCCTCATTTAAAGAATATTCAAAATGCAAATGCAGGATCAGAACAGTGTGTGAAATGCAAGTTTGGAGCCTTTTTTCAATTAAATGCAAGAGGAAAATGTCCCTCAGCAGACAAAATAAGGTAGGAATATTAATAGCAATATCAGAACCATCTAGTTAATCAGTGAGGCTTGGGAAGAAAACTGAATGTTTCATCACAAAAATTTTGCATTTCTTACAGAAGCTAGATTGAGATATCCACACATGGGGAATGCCTAAGGCATTCTCTGATGAGAAACAACAGAAAAAAATGGTAGACAAAGCATCACTAAAGTCATTAATAACTGAAGCAAGAACAGGACTATCTTGAAAAGAACAGATGTGTTAGACTGATCAAACACCACTGACAGCATCCAACTGGTTACATTTTGTTTGGCACAAAAGGTTTTAACTAAAAGCCCAAGCACAGATTTAGTCAAAGGTGCAAAGCCTGCATTTTTAGGACTACATCTACACACGCTTTAACCTCACCAAGAAAGTGTGGTTGAATAAGAATATGTAGCAGTGACCTTGCAACACAGGGCACATGTAGAATAAGACTGCTTCCAACAGGGATGTCTAATGACATCGCTGCCTGGAGAAGAGGCACTTCTCCCCATGCCATGACTTGCTCTTTCAAGAACAATATATTCAAAACAGACACAAATAAGATATGAGAATTAAATCTTGCAGACCCAAGAATCTGAGAAAGCCAGATGACCTTGGCAAACCCAAGTGTCCACAAAAACTGAAGCAATTACTAGTCTCTTGAAACAGAATGCCATTTTGACATTAACTCTCAATTCACTAAATGTCAGAATTAAGCCCAGCATCCTAATCAGCAGCTGCTTAGTAATTTTTGTATTTTTTAATGGAGAGTCTTCAGCAAGCATAGGAGTTGGAAAATATAAAGTTGAAACAAGACATATTTGCAATTCTCTAATTTCAAAGTTCTCAGGATGAAGCAAAACTCACCATTCAGCTGGCACATTCAGAGACATACAGGCAGCAAATGAACAGGAACTTTCCCTTCTGGTCTCTTAGAGCCAAACAAAAGAGTGAAAGGAGATGGAATATGCTGCAGTCCAAAAGAGCTACAAGCTCTTTGTAAGAAATAACATTAAGATCCATGATCAGCAATTTTTTTTCCTGAGTTTGCCCAGAAACTAACACACATACAGATTCCACAGCTAACACACATTCATGCTTGATGCACTGGCCCAATTTAGCCACAAGGATCAGTAGGTTTGAAAAGTAGTAAACAAACTTCATATTTTTGGGGGGCTAGGACAAAGGTACCCACTCCAATTTATGGAGGTTTTTAAAGCCAAAAATGCATTCAATTGCCATGGCAAAGTGGTGCATCACTCCTGAACAACCAAAAAGCATTAACAAAGGATATTCACTTAAGGATAGCAACCCAAAGCTGCTTCTGAAGATATCACTTTATTCTTTGAAGGATGGTATTTGCAAGTACAGACTTGGAAGCCCTGCATGTTTTTTTCCAAGCATTTCAAGAACAATGTCCACAACCACTGTGTACCTCTGACAATCATTAAAGAAAACAAAACCCTTTATTATTTACCAAGTAATTTTTCAGCTGCATATAAGTATCAATATACTTCAAATGTATAGCAAAAGCTGTAGTTTAAACACTGTATATGAATCCACTAGCTAACAAACAGTCTGTTGCCCACAGGGGATTAATTTATTTCCTGTGTTACTAAACTGTCAGAACAAAAGTATAAAATCTGTAAAGTACTGGCTAGGCCTGTATAGACTAAGATTTTTTTTTTAAGCTACAAATGGTAAACATTTCCAGCACTAACATTTTAGAAGACATCAAGACACACCCCAGCACATACAGAGTGCTTAAAGGGACAGAAAAACTCATCAAGCAGATATTCAAGAGCATGTCAATACCAGAGTCACTCAACCAGGCCACCATGCTGGGAAAAGCAAGGCCTTCACAGCTGGGACTAGATGGGCAGTGCAGGTGTCAGCAAAGAAAAGCACAAGTGAAGTGGAATGAAAACTGCCATGTAGATGCCAGAACCATTTTGCTCCACAGAACAAAACCTTAGTTCAGTTTGAAGAGCCCTAATCAATAACCTCTAAATTGAATAATTTCTCAATAGGAGAACAGCTGTTATTATCAATCATGTATTTCAAAGCAGTATCTGCTGGAAAAAAGATATTGGAATATCAGTCACCAGTATGATTTTTGGAGGCTTTAACTCAGGAGATCAATTTAAAGGCCACAAGTTAGTGCCTGGATTATAACATAAATGTAATCTTTTCCCAGGCCTCTGTTAAACTCTTCATATGGGGATGTGACTGGGGATTCACAGCACTAACAAGACAAATTCCTATTGGTGCACATACAGAACCAGACAATAAAAAATATTTATATTTAAGCAAACATCAGTCTTATTTCCACACCATTTCATATTTTTTTATCAGTAAAGAATAAGTAAGTGAGATTAACTAGGGGCATGGCAGATCTAAAGCAGTAAGTGACAGAATACTTTTACTAGAATGTGAGCATGGCAGAGGCAAAGAAGCCATTTATTGAACTGAAACAGTCATATTCATACACACATACATATATATGAAAAATGTAAACAAGCAATGTTTACAGAACTGGAAACTTCCATGGTAAGATACAACTTTGAAAAAGACCCCAGCTGAATGCAGGCTTGAAGGGCAAAAGCACTATCAATGTACTAGACCTAGTCTATAAACGTCAAAATATACTTAGAAACAAACTTTGACGCAAATTAGGTAAATTGTAAATAAGAACAGAAAATACAAGAAGAAAATACAGGAAATTTCCATAATTAACATAAGAAATAAAGATCTTGAAGATGAAAAAACCATAAGATGAATCTGAAGCTAGGCAGACTAGGGAGGCACAAAAAGTTTAACAGGGAAGTTAAACAAGCAACTTACAGAATTTGCCAAGAGGTAAGTTGAAATCTTTTCCATTGGAACAACCTAACACACAGTTGGCAATTCAAAAATTACCTCTTAATTCAAAACAATTATCAATGCAAGCAGATCAAAACAGGTTGATCACAACAATTCTTTCTGGCCTTACTGGAAGAGAATTTATTTTCTTAAACTGTCTTAGTAGTAGATGATAAGAAACATTCTGCTTTTAATAAAGCTATGTTCAAGACACTAAAATGAAAGGTGATTTCTCAGTCCACTTAAGATACAAATAATCTCTCACAGATGATGACACACCATCACTTTGACATACAGGACAATGCACTGCAACTCTTCATTCTTTGACATCAATTAACTCGAAAAAAGCTTTATATACTCTGCCTGTAACAGGATTCTTTAGTCTCTCAACACATCAGCCTCACTTTTAGTTTCTACACGAGTACCGCTTCAGAGGCGCTCATTAAGGCTAATTAAAGGCGGCTGAGAGCGCACCGCTGCCTCGGGCCGGGCGGGCGCTCGCCGCGGCGCGGTGCTGCCACCTGCTGGTGAGCGGCTGCGGCGCGCACCCCGCGCCGGGAGGAAGGGACGGATGGTTGGAATGAGATTTTGGGTGTACGACACAATAAACACGGAATGCTGGCCTCATGATTGAGATGTTTGGCATCTAATTATATTGGCATAGCGCATTAGGAGTTGATCTGGTGAAAAAAATAGCTGCTCTGTGAGCGCCAGGCTCATAAGGTACTATTCAGCCAGAGGGTGTTAAAACTTACGGTTGAGGACTTTAAATCACCAGTGTTAACAAGTGTAACATCCAATTTACAGAACTGATGCCAAGGGCCTATCAAAATATTAAATACTTGGCAAATTATTCAAACAGACATTCAGAAAAGCCAAAAAAAAAAAAAAAAAAAAAAAACCTGTTTCTTCTATGGTGCTTAATGTGAAGAGATTGTTGCAGTGTTGATTAGAGGGTGATTTAAAAATATTTTGCCGGTAGCAGCAGAATGAAAGAACAAAAATAAAATTCCTTAAAGTATGTCTCAACTGCAAAAATATCAACCCCTCCATGTCTGCTCTGTCTGCATTCATCAGTGAAACACCTTCTGGAACAGAATTACACCTTCCATAAATGAGACCTCAGCAACCCTGGCCACTGAAAAGTAAAATCAGTTTTGAGACCATCAAATTTCTGGTGTATTTGGTGAAAAAGCCTATGTCAATACTAAAAACTCATACATTCAAAGTACAAAACAGAGACAGTTGATATAGCAGAAGAAATATGAAGACAATTAAAAGCTAGAGTAAGAGTGACTGAAGAGGTTGCACAAGGTCTATTCCATTCCCAAAACATAAAATCTGCTAGTTTATAGGTCTCATCAATAGAAACCAAAACACCAGCTAACACAGTATGCACCATCACCCAAGATTTGGTCTCAGCAAATATATGGGAAAACACAAGTGTCAGTCTTGGTCATTTCTCTGAAAAAACATCCTGAGATAAAGCAGTTAATCAGCTTGGGGGAAAATGTAAGCACCAATGGATACAAACCCTTACAACTTTATAAAACATTCTAGGAAAAGTGACAGAAGAATACAAAAGTGATGAGATTAAACGATTCTAGGATGTAGGCCACAAAATCAAGCTTACTGCTCTATCAGGAGAAGATGGCCACATATACAGGATGATTGTGAAGCACCAAGTAATTTATCAAGCTCAGGAGTCCAGGGCAGAGGGGGTTAAAGAGGTTTTTGGTTATATGTAGACTAGTCAATTGCTGAGAAAATTAAAAAGAGGCTACTGAAACCCAATTATAAAGTAAATTACACAATTAACAAAAACCAGAAATGTGAATAAACACCTGGGGTTTCTATTTTGAACTAGGATTAACAATCATCTTTTATTCTCTAGAAGGGAGGTGAAATTTTTTCTGAAACAGAAAAGCTTACACATTCACAGGTCAAGAAAAGATTGGCTTCCTTGGGTAACTTCCAAGTTACACCTGCATTTTCCATGTATCAGAGCTCAAAAAACCAGAAAATTAAGTAAACACCAGAACACAGATTCTCAGGACTACATTTGTCCATGTTCAACAGTAGTCAGTATAACAACATTAAGCCTAAATTGGTAACTAAAAATGTTACATCAGAATCACTGTTTTGACAGAACATGGCAATAGGTGCCTGTGCTTTTAGTTCTTATTTTATGTAAAAATTAGAAGCTTTTAAAAGTAAGAATTAATCCTTTTTTATCCACGGGTTTCAAAGGAGTAACCTTTACTTCACAGTGAGTATCAAGACAAGCAGAGGCAATCTGCCTGATCCACTGCATTACAGCAATAACCCCGAACTGCAAGCATAACCAATGCCAAAAAGAACCTCATACCTTAAACTACCTTTAATTGTAACATTTTTTATCAAGACTTACCATATAAGCAATAGCACACCAAGAGCCCTGGCCGCTGTTTTGGAAATTAAGTACTGCTGTGCTACATTTGAAGGAGGACAATTGGGGGTTTTGTGAAAATCAAGTCTCACAAAACAGGAATGAACTCAGTACCTCAAAAGCCCACAGGAATAGCTCTGGGCAGATTTGCAACTTTTCAGACTTGAGAAAACCTGTGAAGGAGCTGTCACTTACTCTGTGTGGCCCTGAAAGACATTCACAGAATGGATAGAAGGATCTCTGAAATCCCACAGACGGAAGGTGGTGTCGCGTGACGATGTCACCACGAGACGCTGGGTGGGATGTGTACAACAATGTGTGAGCTCCTGGTCGTGCCCTACAATCACACACGAGAACATGTAAGGTAATGAAAATAAGACTTTTCATTTCCACATACACTTGGAATGACATGCTGATGTTTTTTTCTCTTCTTCCCAAACAGAAAGGAGTAGCAATCGTTCTGAACTTTAAGCCTGTTACTGCTGTAAAAGTTTGGGAATGTATTTGAAGGAAAAAAACACGCTACTTATTTCACATTCAGTAGTGTAGGTTATTGCTGCTTAACACACCATGAACACAGCAAAAGCCTTTTGCAAGAACTAAAATTTGGGTATATTCAATTTAAACAACTATTTTTTCATAAGTTAAATAATAAGCTCAAAAGAAGACAAATTCATGCTCAGGGGATTTACAAGACTGCAATTTTAAAATATGAGCAGCAGATGGTACACACTCACATCCTGCTCCAGAGAAACAACTTTCTTTCCTCAATGGTTTAGTACCTACAAATAATCCCTCATATAAAAACAAACCACCAATTTCTTTTTTTTTTTGCGAGTGAACAAATACCTGTAAGAGAATGGACAAGTTCAGAAGTCTCTACATCATACAGATTTGCTGTCCTGTCCCACGATGCTGTCACAGCTTGCTTCCCCCCAACAAGCCAGTCAGCTGCTATCACCACTCCTTGGTGGCTTTTCAGTGAAGTTAATGGGGCTCTGACAGTGGGGCAATCACTGGAACCATCTCCATCTCCATCAGGTTCATCTTTATCTGAGATTTCAACTTCATCTTCTCCAGACACTTGCTGTAAAATGCAAGGGAAAAAAACAAGATGCAGAATAAAAGGGAAGGAGTGTCTCTAAGTTACATTTTGCAGTGTAAATGCTTCCCAAACCCCTTAATGTGAATGCGGGTAAATTAATTCTGCTGCACACATCCTATTCCAGTACTCACTATCAAAAACTTAGTTGAAGGAATATAGCCAGTAAGTTAAATGCAGTTTTAATAACTCCTTTTAACAACTTGCTGATGTGCAGCTCAGGGAACTGGAGTTGTTCAGCCTGGAGAAAAGGAGGCTCAGGGGAGACCTCATTGCTCTCTACAACTCCCTGAAAGGACAGTGCAGCCAGGTGGGTGTCAGTCTCTTCTCCCAGGGAACAAGTGATAGAACAAGAGGAAGTGTCCTCAAGTGGCACCAGGGCATGTTTAGACTGGATATTAGGAAAAATTTCTTCCCTAAAAAGTTTATCAAGCCAGTGAACTGGTGAAATCAACATCCCTGAAGGTATTTAAAAGATGGGCAGATGTCACCCATAAGGACATGGTTTAGTGGAGGGCTGTGACAGTGATGGATTAACAGCTGGACTTGATGCTCTTAAGAGATTTTTTTCCAATCTAAATAATTCTATGTTTCTACTTCATTTTAAAATGTCCTCCAAACACTTTAGCTCTGAGTATCAGTCCCCTTTACTATCTGGCAAGTGCATTACCCTAGAGTTTCATGGCAGCACATTATCAAGGGACTTTTCTCCTTTCATTTTTTAAAGGTAGGAAGCATCTGTGAGGACAATGACTATGTTAATCTTTGGGAAGACAATAATTTACAGACATATTTTTATCCACTAAAAATCAAATCACTACAGCAGTATTTGTCTGTTGGTCAATACACAGTGATCATGCAGTGCTGATGTAAACAGGACACAAATTCTTTTGCTCATCATTAAATATCATTCTCTGAACTCCTTTTACACTTAAACAAGACAAAAACATCTTTCTTTTATGTTACCTGGGGTGGAAAAGATAATATTTGTATTTTCTTTCAAAATGGAAATGAAAAATCAAATAAACGGAATCAAACATTTTCCATTCAGAAATCTATCTCATATTAAACTGTCAACTCTTGCCACTACTTAGCCTACTGAGAAGCTCCTGCTATAAATTATGTTTTCTTCACAATTTAGTAAGGGTGCTTTTAAGTCAAATAAGCATTTGACAGGTTTATACTTTAAAGTAAATACTGACTAAATAAAGGCCTGGGGACAACAAAATCAGACAGTGTGATGTATGCTGGCAAGGGTTGATTAGAAATCAATGAAGACTCAAATAAATGCCAAAATTACAAGTCTTTGACATCAGTTTTCAATCCACAGCAACTATAGCTAATACAGGTGCCTCAGTAAGTTACACTACAAAAATTTAACCAATTTAAAAAGAACTTCATTATTACAAAAAAGAAGTTATTTGACTGTTCATTCATACACTTAGTACCTTGTACAAAAAGTTAATTCGTCGATTTGAAGCTGTAAATTCTATTCTGCACCAAATGGTTTTGAAAACATGAAGGGAGTCTATTTTCAAAGAAAAGCTGAAATGCAGATGGATAAACTAAAAATTTTAAATCACAATTTGTCAGTCCTGAAATAATGTAATTTTTAAATTATATGTAAATTTGACATTCAGTCTTATCATAAAAGTTGTATCTGATGAAATTGCTGTGCAATTAGTTTGGTTGCAGCAAGCTGATTGCTTACATTGCAGTCTGCAGTTGGCTGAGGTGTAGGCAACTGTACTATGTATCTCCAGATGTGAGCTGTCTGGTCTCCAGATGCTGCACAGGGGAAGAGAAGCAAAAAAAAAGAAAAAAAACGAGATAGAGAGAATAAGTAAGAGTATTTTCATGCGAAATAAAAGCAGGCTTTAATATTACATTTAGCAATACTAAGTTGCATCTTTTCCTAATAGACACCGTTATGAACTTTATGGTAAACAAGTCTCAACATCTCAAACATAACTCATTATGCAAGATATAAGCAGCTACCAAATTAATCATTCCTACAGTGAAACATGCACTTGAATACTACACATCAGAACATGAGTCTCAACACTGCTCAATATGTAGCATTTGAATAAGGCACTTAATACAATACCAGATATTCATTTACTGTTTCTCAAAATACTGGGGTTCTTTATTCAATTACTTCTTCCATTAAATGTTTTTAATGAGAAACCCAAATTAGCAAGTGTGAAGCTATTCCTCTTCTGCTTTAAGCAACTCGGCTTAACTAGTGGCAGTTTACAGCTCAGAAGGCACCATGTGATTTTAACTCCATCTGTTTAAAATAGACTTATTCATTATTAACTAAGTACAAACTCAAGATTGTCCTTGCTATGGTCAGAACAAACATGTTCTAATCCTGCAGGATTAGAACTGCTCTCCAGCCCAACTTATACTTGTGCTCAACATTACTCTGTTTTAGCTGCAGCATCCAGCATTGGAACTTGTTAAATTTCATCCCATTAATCATCACCCAGTGCTCTCACTTATCTGGATCCTTCTGAAAGGCCTCCTGTCCCTCACAAGAATCAGCAGCACCTCCCAGTTTGATATCACCAACTTGCTAATGATGCATTCAACTCCTGCATCCAGGTCACTGATAAATATATTGAACAGGGCTGGCCCTAGAATTGATTCCTGAAGAACACCACTGGTGAGCCTCTGCAGGCAGACACAGCCCTATTTACTACAACCCTTTGAGCTCTGCCCTTCACCCAGCTGCCCACACAGCACACTGTGAACCAGCTCATCCCACAGCTGGACAACTTGTCCAGAACAACACTGTGAAGGACAGTACCAAAACCCTTACTAAAAACCAGAAAAACTTAATCCACCACATCTGCATCCACTAGGCAGGTGACCTTATCCTAGAAGGATGTCAAATAAATTAAACAGGACCTTCCCTTTGTGAACCCATGTTAACAGTGCCTGATGACTGCATTATTCTTTAAATGCCTTTCAGCAGTACCCAGTATAATCTCCATATTTTTTTCAGGAACTGAGATTAAATTAACAGGTCTGTAGTTCCACTGGTCTTTCCTCACACCCTTCTTGTAATATTGGAGTAACACTAGTCTGAAGGTACCTCTCCAGACTCCCGAGAACTTTGGTAGGTAATCAGGAGGTATCCTGCCATAACACCCACTAGTTCGTTGAGTACTCTGGGATGAATTCCAGAACATTCACCTGATAGATGATTTTAAGTGTCTGGTTTGGAGCAGGCAAGCACAAATGACAACATGACATGAAAAACACAGATGGCAAGATCTAGCTCTGATTTGTTATGCCTTCAAATATAAAAATAATTCAATCAACAAGGATGCTGACAAGCAATAGGGAGAGAGGCTACAACCAGAACAAGCTAGCAAATTACACTTATTTTCCATCAAGATTAACATACTTAACACATGAAAAAACTTTACATACCTGTAAGAGCCACTTGCTCAGTGGGATGAAACTTTATGGAGTTTACTGTATGAAACAAAGCAAAGTTTTAAGTCAGTACAGTAAAAGAATTCTTTTACAATATTTTATCATTAAAAGCATTGAAAAATCAAGTCATCTTAAGCTTTCAGCAATTTTTTGTTAGTAATCTTTTAGGTGATATGAAAGTGTAGTATCAAGGAAAGCAGCTACAATTGATAATACATACAACAACACATTTTCTAGCAAGTTATTTCCTGAATCTAGTACAAGTGGTTCATGTTAGAGAGGATAAACAAACCACATTCAAAGCTGACAGGGGATAATGCTCTGGAATTCTATAAAGAGAATTAAAGCATTCATAATTATTTCTAACTCAGTGAAAACTTACTATATGTTACCATCAACATCCTGCTTATTACTTAGCATTGCAAGAACAAATGCCTGAAAACCGGATGCAAGCAACACAAATCAGATTTCAGTCCTACAACCATATGTAATCAAAACATCAACCAACAAAGCTCTTCATTTCATTTCAGTGCATAAGATTCAATTCAAGACAGAACTCAGAACTCATTTCCATCCATTATACAAGTAAAATAGATGCTTATGTTGTTGGGAGAGCATGGTGCAATGAGTCTAAAAAGATACTCCTTAAACTGAACTAACTCTATGGTGCATTAGCTGCTGGCACCCAATACCTTTGCACCATTTCAAATCAACTGTCAAACAAAAAAAGTTTAATTACATAAAAAATATGTTATTTCTATTATAATTTATAGATGTATATAGTTATATAAAATTTATATGCAACACAATTTTTCTTTTGTTGTTGTTCAAACACAGTTGTTTACACACATCTGTTTAAATACAGGTTAGAACTTCTTATTTTCATAGTTATCCAAACAGCAATTTTAAAAGAAAACTACCAGCATGAAAGTTCAAGTGAGTGAAGTTTTCAAACATGACTTTATAGAACTTAAGAGGTTCTATAAAGTCATGCAGCAGACAATCTGAGATACCTGAACACATTAACAAGTTACCAGTTGTTTCTACGAGTTTATCTTTGTGCTGTAGGAGCTAGAAGTCATGTAGCAGGAAGAAAAAGTACAATTCACAGCTGAAGCAGAGAATTTAATTCTATCTGTACCCTTGCCACAAAGTTTGTGTGATGTGCCGAGTTATTTAACCAAACAATCCTGGTCAATAACTGAGTTCTTCACTTTCCCAGGGTATGATCACTCAAAGTGCTCAGGTCACAAGAGCAAGTTAAAGCTATGGAAAAGCTCTCCAGTTTTGGTCTATAAAATCCTGTATTCTAACTCATTAAGAGGCAGAATGGTGTTAATCAAGCTCCTGTCAAATTGGACACCAAAAACTAACATCAAAGACACTCACTGCACTGCACCTCCCCACCCAAAGACGGGTTTAGAAAACAGTTTCCACGATGTTCATACTGGTATAAAGAAGGACAAATACCTATATTTAATTAACTGTCTTAAAAACAAGATCTTTGCATTATGCAGCAAATTACATATGAGATTTTAAACAAAGAAGTGCAAAAATATATTCACCTAGCATCTGTAGTTCTAACCCAAATATAACACAGATCCTGCAAGACAGCTAATTTCTGCTTATATAAGCTTCTTTTGTTCTCCACATGCATAAGACCACAATGAGTTCTGACATTTAACTACTGAGAGTCGTAACTGTGCCTGTAAATTTCTTTATATGGACTTGTTTATTCATTTAGCATTTGCAGAACTGTCTTAATGTGCCTCTCCAATAAAGAATCATGTTACAAAACATTATCTGTATGAAAATTAGTGGAACTTCACAATTGACTTGTAAATGTTGTTGGCAAACCTGCAAGTGAAACCACAATAAACATTTGTGTAGCTGGCCAAAACACATTTCCCCTCCCATGCTCTGTTCCCAGTTTTCACAACATGCCCTTATCTTACCTGAGCCAACATGCCCTACATACTTGACAAGGCACTTCCCTGTTTCTATGCTCCACAGCAAAGCAGTGTGATCTACAAAGATTAAAAAGCAGCTGTAAATAGTTAAAAACATATGTTTTTCATTTTTACCCTTTCAACAAACAAGTTATCTTCCACTGTAGCACATACCATATGAAATAGATTTTAAATGTAGAACTCTTGACTACCACCTTATATACAAAACCTAACATTTTCTTATCATTGTACACATCTCTCCCAAAAAGTAAAGGTGCTGTCCTAATCAGATTAATTTGCAGCAAGGCAAATTGAAAGGCAAATTCTGTATAATGCTCCAGCTGTGTATTATGAAACTCAGGGGAAAAAAAAGAAGAGAAAGCATTCCATAGTGAAAAAGGCGGCCACTACAAACAGGAATTTCTATGCACAATCTATTTACTTCCTACATGGAAATCCCAAGTGCATACAGGTCACTGCAGAGCACTAAAAAAATAATTTGAAAAGGAAATCACTCCAAATGCCACTCCTTTATCCTGCCACGCCCAAAAATAATTAATTAATTAAATTATTTAAGTGGGTTGTACCTTAAAGCTGAATTGGAGAACGGCTTCCAAGTCAAATCAGGACAAAGACAAGATGTCCCACACAAAGAAAAAATGTGCCCCCTCAGCAGGCACACAAAAATTGTAACAGTTCAGTTCAAGAAGCAGAGATTTCTGGTCTGTAAGTATTAAAGTCTAGTCAATACCTTCAGATTCTGTTCCAGCTTCAAAAGAATGTCACTTCAAATTGACTGATTCTATCTGGTTATGATTTACTTTCCTAATAATTTTCCAAAACTACACAAGTCTTTACACTGATTTTTGGACTATAATAGATTTAGTGACTTGTTCATTAGTACTTGTACTCCCTCAAGTGGAAGGAATAAATCTAATAAAGTAAAAAGGACTGAAAATGAAGATTTTTAACTGCCCCTGTGTTCTGAGGCAAAAGACAATGCAAGAATACAAGAATATGCAAACTATGACCACATGTACAGCTTCTATAAAACAAAGACTAAACAATGCTGGGATAGAAAGCCTGCAGGGATCTCTGTATCCAGCCGTATGGAATTTTATGCCAGAGGTCTCCCCGAGGAAGCAGCTCCCCATGCCACCCACCCACCCTACCCAACATGCCAGAGCTCACTAAGGAGAGTGTGACCTGCATGGAAGTGAACTGGCACACACTTTAGAAAGACCAACAAGCATGCTTGAACCTTCTAAGGGAAAGGAAATTACAATTTTAAGAATTTTTCAGCTACAGAATTTCTTTAAAAGGACTCTTTCAGTGTGAAGCTCAGTTTTTGAGTATGCTTTTGATCTGTATTTGCTATAGCTTAGGGACTTAATGAGAATTTTCTAAAAATTCAAGCAACACAAAACTTTACCAGCAGAGGCAGTTCCCAACACCACTGGCTGAGTTTTCGCGACACTGACATCCCAAATACCATCCCTGTGGCCAACATATTCCTTTACCAGTTGACAGATTGCCCTTGATGTTGTAGTTTTAAAACTGGATACAATCTGAAATAGCAGAGACACCAACATTTTTTTCCACATTGATCCAAGATTAGGTAATTATTTCACAAGTAAAAATAGATAATAGCTTTTCCATGATTCTTTAATATTCTGACAAATCACTACTGTCAAAAATTTGAAATTTGATGGTAGGAAAGCAAGTTGGGATGCAAAAGTACCCCTCCTTTTTTTTTTTTTTTTCCTTTTTAATAGCAGCCCTTTTACAGAATGCAAGACAAACTATTCTACTGGAATAATGACAAGTGCAGAGTGCATTTCTCATTCAGTCTGGGTAAGGATTTTAATGGAAAAAAAAAAAAAAACAAACCAAATCCAGCAAAAGATTTTACAACTTCCCTTGCTTATTCCCAAACAAGTACACCTGGTAACTCAGACAGTCCCTGCTAGCCAGTGTAATGTCTTTGCAAAAAATGTACTTATTATATAATTCTAGTCAAACCCAGAAACATTCCAATTTAAAACACTCACTGCTGTTTTTCTTTAAAACTGCACAAAGCTAATCAAATCAAACATCAACCTGAGAGCTTATGCCTGTTTATTTGTGTAATGAAGCTTTTAAAAAAATATGTCAAACTCATCTAAACATTTGATAAGCATGCTCCCTCAAAGTGAAGCTATTAGGGGAAAAACAGAGGAAGGCTCATTAAATCCAAATTACTATGTGCATAAGTAATATCAAACAAAAGGAAGAAAAGTCTAGTAAAACAGTAAAACTAAAAGTCACTATAGTGCAGGAATGCTCAAAACACTCAGCATCTACAGAAAGGATGCAAATTGCAGAAATTCCACTTTTTATGATAAAGGAAATTGCAATATTCAAAAAAAAAAGTTTCTCTTGCTGGACACTTCCAGTGACAATTGAAACCAAGAGTTATGAAAAGATGGCTTAAAAAAGTTAAGACCACCATTACAAATACCCTATTTTACCCCACGAGTCTTGAAGCTCATGACTCTTCTTTGAGAAAGACTACCTCAAAAGCTTTGTTAAACTGAAACAAAAAGACAACTTCAATTTATCAGTGTTTTCCTCAGCGTGGAATTACAGGCAGGTATTTGACCAGTTAAATCAAAACCTTTAAATACATCAACACAAATCACATTAAGACTTACCTACAGCTTAGTAAAAGTTAGAAAGTTAATTACGTCTACATTTCAGATTCAATAAACTAAGGTTAAAATCACATTAGTTTCTGGTATTAAAATAGAAGGTCTTAAGTATGTCATTAAAGCAAATTACTTCAAAAAAGGTTTTTAAAGCTAAAAGAAAATCTGCAAGAGCATTCCAAATCCTGAGCATGTCAACTCTCCAATGATGAAATCATAATGCCCTATTTGAATTCCAAATTATCAGCTAATATGCATTTTGGTTTTACAGCAGCAGAAGGAACAGTCATTACAGATGCACTGAAAAGAAAATGGGCTAATAGTAAAGATTACTAGTTCAACCATACTGCAGAATTTCCTAAATTTTGAACACAATCCTACAGATACAACTTTCACATCGAATACAGTCCTTAAATTAAACGGACTCATGTATGAGAAGTGGAACAGCTGAATTAAATACTAACAGGAAAAGACTAATACTGCAGTGTGTTCAAACTCCAAACTTGGTATTTTCCAGCTCAGCCCGTGCTTGCATTCCATTCTGTCTTTCTAATGTTGAGTCAAACCCCCCATGCAAAAGTTTTCTAGGAGAAACTATCCCCTACCCATCAACAAACAGAATTTCCAAAACTGCTGGACAGTGGTTTCACCGGTCATTTAACAGCAAGGATGTAAAACTCCTTTTGAGGTATTAGCAGTCTTTAATTAACACACAGAAGAAAAGAGTTCAAGAACACTATCCAACAGTAAATATCCTGATACAGATATTCAGTCAACACATACTTTTTCCAAGCTTTTTTTTCCTTTCTTTTTTTGCTGCCCTTCAGCTCGCATACCAGCAATCGGATAAACTAGACAGGGCCTGGACTACTTCCTGCTTTGCTAAACATGCATAAACAATGTCACAAGACAGGAAAGGAAATATTTAAAAAACATGCAACTTGCTAAAAAGAGGTCTCCGTAGTTCACAAAATTTCTGAAGTAACTTCTGTAGATCATCATATATAAATATATAATATTTAATAATAATATAATATTATTAATAATAATATAATAATATATAATAAATAAATGACCAACCACATCCTGAATGTGTTTCACCTTTGTCTGTCCTCTTTCTTAAACTGATACAGTTTCATGTACTTCCTTCTACAAAAAGATTTGTTAATAGGGAAACAATTGTTTACTACGTAAACAAGTGAAAACTGAATACAAAGTGAAACTCTGCATGGCAAGCAGAGTGAGGCACCCTGCACCAAAGAGGCAGGGCACATTAGAAGTAAGAATGACAACTTGATCAACCCAGGACCAGTCCAGCAGCATTACACTGTGCCTGATGAAGAGAATGTCCTGTGAAGCAACTTTAAGCAGTGAGGGCAAAACTACACAGTCAAAAATGTTTTATTCCTCTTAACTAAGGTGCATAAATACTTTATTTTAAGAGTCTTTATCTTGATCTAGACAAATTAGAGATCCTGGAATTTAGTTTGCATGGAGCAAGTTACATCATTTCAGTTTATTTTAGGACTCTGCATAAACAAGTGATGCTTCCCTGGTGTTGCAACAACTTTCATAAGCCAGGCATCATTAACAGCAGCTATTACATTTTGTTAATATCAAAACATGGATTTCATATAGTGATTCCTCCATCTAAAACCAACAGTAGTTAAATTACAGAATCTTGTCCATTAACAAAAAATTAGTTTTAAGAGTACCAAGCGTTAAATCTACTCTACCTCTTTGGGATTTGGACACTGGTGGATAACCCTTGCTGCTAAAACCATGCTTTTCTGAAATCAGTTTTGCCAACTTGATATATAGCTAAGTGATGAAAAATATTCCAGTATGGAAATTTCATATGAAGGGCTTGAATTAAGAATGTTCACTTCAGCATTTTCCCCAAGAGAATGAACAGATTGCTTTAGTATTTCTTACCATGTCCTAGTGTTTTTTACCAATATTAAAGCAGTCAAGGATCAGCCTTCTCATTAGATTAAGCAAATAGTGAAAGGTTTTTTCAGGAAAAAAATTAATTCTATATGCACTGCCAATCTGAAAAATGTAGTTGTGTGCAATTACACAAAACAATTGGTTTGTAAAACTTAAGCCTCTTTTAATCTTCCACAGGCAAAAAAAAAAAAACCACCAACCAATCCAAAAAGCCACACACACAAGAAACTCCCTGTATGGTAGTAGCATAAGGTAGGGCTGAAGAGAAAACTTGTGATCTACTACCCCAATGAGTTTGGAACACAACCATTTTGGGAAACAGCATCGTTCATTCAATGCTCATAGAAAGTACAGCCATAAGAATTTCAAAGCTGTTGGACTCTTAAAACCCTAAATGTGTTTTTCCTCAGACAGGGTATTGGGGAACTACATCCAGTCAAGGTACAGATGGAAAAATCATGGTTTGTTAGAAAGTTATGTTCTTTCCTAACTCATTGCTATAGTCTCTCTGTGGGTCAAGAGGCAAAAGTTTACAGCTTTGACTCTTCTGTGTGGGGAGGAAGGAGAGGTCAAAATAAAGCACCTCTGTGAAGTCCATTAAGGTTTCAAAGAACACACTGGACAGAGATGCTCTCAATGTTGTAATTTTCTTCAGCTCCTGTCTACTCCCCAGTACATTCTGACTCAAAGTTGTGAAAAGAAATACATTAAGCACATGCAGACATCTGTTGGCTACCAATTGATACAAGAGATGTGCATAACGTTCAGGTATTAAATTCTTCACGCTCCACTACTCTTGGCTGCTTTGCTGTGCATGCATTATCAGCTCCCCAGGAGTCTCCTCCTCATACTTCCCAGCTTCCCATGCTGAAGCTGTGAGGTCTGCCTTTTGCAAGAAAGTAAAAGAAGACAAGGATTTAACACCTGCCTTAAAAATAAAAAAAAAACAAAAACAAAACAACCCCACAAAAAAAAAGAAAAACCCTAAACAAAACCAAAAAAAACAACCAAAAAACACAACACTACAGAGGGTACTAATTCATAACTACATAGTAGGTGTACCAAAACTATACAGTCCCTATTAATATCATGTTGTCACTATTTAAGTGGTCTCATTAAAGAATTTGCAAGTCATTAAGTCTTGAGAAAGAGGCACCTTTATGCATCAAATTGGCAAGAATAAAAGTTTGAAAAACACTAAAATAAAAAGGAGATCAAATAAACCACAGTAGCTTGAGTCTATTTCACTACCCTGATCTTACTCTCAAACTTTCATACTTAAGAGAAAGCATTTCCAAGACACCTAGACACCACATATCAGCCTACATTACAGGTCACCACAGAGCTGCCTATGCAGCCGGTTCACATACCAGATTCCACTGAGGTTTCCTCACATTTTATTTAACCTTAATAATGTATCATTAAATGACTCTGATACAGAGAAAAAAGAGCAGCAGGTAAACTGTCTGCAAAAATGTAAAAAGGGAAGAGAGTGAGGAAAACAAAAATACCAGGCTGATGCAGATGTACAAAATGAAAAGCATCAGAAAGGTTAACTGTCCCAGAACACCAAGCAAAAAAAAGATCACTAGCTACTGATGAGCAAGGCTTGCAACATAAAGAAAACAAACTGTTCTAATCTCATAGCTAAAAATAAAAATTAGTTTAAAAAAGAAACGTGTAATAGCACACATAGAGGCACCTACTTAAATCCCCTTTCAACTGCAATATTCAAATCTTTATTCAGAAATCCACTAGCAAGTTCTCTATTTCCCTCAGAAACAGAATTATTTTTTTAGTTCTATTTAGAAAACATCACTTCCCACATACACATGGGCACACTCTCTCCCCTCCAATATCTCTTCTTCAAAAAAGGTGAGCAATTATTGTAACAATATCATATGGTTTGGTTGAAGTAATGGGTCATTGATGAATCCAGGATAAACATACTGCTCCTTAGGAGGCAGATTTACTTACTACCCAGCTTAAAGAAACCACAATTTACAACCTAAAAGATAGTCACATTAGTCTTACATGGATGTACACATGGACGAGTAGAGATTTAATTTGTCTCATACCTTGCTAGTAGATGCCTTGTAAGTTGTCTTTAATTTCTGAGAAAGCTGACTGGTACTATGGCTGGCTGTTGAGACAAATAAATTCAATGGAAGATATTTCAAATACAGCATTAGCTTGTTTGTATAAGTAACTGGTATTCATTCCCTTCAGTAACATTCTAAGTTTTGGTCAACGAAGTACAAAAAAGTGAAGTCAAAAATACTGGTTTAGGATTCTTTGTGGCTGTCTTACCTTTGGTTTTCAGTTGTCCTTTGCTCAGTTCAGCACCATCAATTGTCTGTCCTTCCCCCGCTAAGCGCTCATTCAGTGTATCAATCTCCCTACGCACTAACAAATCCAGAAATTCACGTTACTACAAAAACTGGCTATCATTAATAACAGCATTAACACACTATTTAAGAACTGTTATGGTTAGTAAGTAAGCTATTTTATATTAAGGAGAGGAAAGGAGATGAACTGGGATTTTATAAAAGCAGGTCTCACCAAGACATAAAGCAAGACTCATGCTGAATTTTCCAGAGATCAACCTTGACCCAGATTCCACGCAACATATTGGTGGCTTCTAATTACTCTTACTAATAAATGAGGCTAAGGTTTAACAAAACCATTTCTGTGAAATACATGGCCCATCTGTATTGAACTAAATCCAGCAGAAGACAGAAAACTTGTGGCATCATAAATATTTGAGCCACAGAATCCTTTCTTAACACAGGTTTTATTAATCACAAAATAGCATTCACCCTAAATACTTGTCTAGTACTAGAGTCTCAGAGGAAAGGTAATGCTGCAAATGACTATTTTTTATACTTTGGAATTTATTTTTTTAAGAAATTCTATGTACAATAACTCCTGCATTACTGTAGGAATTAGACCAAGAATAAAAAATACTAGACTGAGCATGAGAAGAGAAAAATTTAGAAATTGTCAGGGGGGTGAAAAGAGAACACAATCATAACTAGAGCTGTGAGGTGAAGAAAGTAGATAAAGAAATGGAAAAGAAGAAAAATAATCATAATTTGGAGGGTACAAATCCACCACTTGTTTTCTGACAAGCATTTCTGAAGGCTGGGGAGGGAAATTCTACTTTTCTTGCTACCAACCAACTTCTCAGCAGGAGGCCGAGAATTCAATTGTGCAAATTGTCACTTAAAAATGTGTATTTTTGATGACAGCCTTTAACCAAAACAATCACAGGTTTTAGGAGAATAAAAAACCCAGAACATTCAAAAAAAGCAGGCAAGATTTTTTTTTCCATAATGTGTCTGGTTTAACTGTGGGAACTGATTAGGTGTGAAAAATAATTGACTTGGACCCAAATCAGACAGATTCCACAATTCAGAATCCAAGCCAATGTAACACAGCCTAAAATTCCAGCAAGGGAGGCTTTACTGTATTACTGTACAGGCCTGTGTTACTTAACTTGGGATCCTCTTACATCACTTTGCATCACTTACATTATCAGACAACTGCACTGTCATCAAACAAATATCTTTTTAAGATAACATCTGGAATTTTAATCTGGCTGCTTGACTTCAAAACTCCTGAAGAGCTGCAGGTGCTGGTTATGCAATGTGTAAGTCATTTGATCCAAAACCACCCCATTTTACACTTTTTCAAGCAAGTAGCTTTTACAATTTTATTTACTAATATTACATCATTAAAATTAAGCCTGTAAATATAAAACAAAGCCAAAAACTTCAAAGGCTGGATGGAGTTTCTGAAGATTAACATAACCAGAACCTACAGTGTTAAGGAGACAGACCTTTCACTGGCTTTGACAGACATCAGTTCTCACTGCTTGCATCAAAGAGCTAAGAAAGTGATTTTTCTGAAAAGGTACAAACTCCATCTTTGGCTACAAGTTCAGAACAACTACTACACTGCTCACAGAAAAGCTACACTAATTATACTACAATATCCAATGTAAGTGTTTTAATTAGTGTTACTATAACCTAAATATGAACAATTCATAAGTTGGAGAAAAAAAACAGATACTCACATTCCAAATTTTCAATATACAGGTTTTCAAATTCCCGTTCTATTTGTCCAAAAAGTTCAAGGAGTGTATTCCGGACAGCAGATGGTAACTTAGAATCCTAGGAGGCAAAATATTGGGGGGTTATATTTTTCTTGACGTATATTTGATAAAATTGCTCTTCAGTCTTGAACTGATTTTAACAGTTATCTCAATGTCCCAACAAGGAGGCAAATTAAAACTACTGCTAGTGTAGAACACAAAACAAATAGCTCTGTGCATCGTAGAGTTATTCATTTTATATATTCTTTCTCTTTCAAGGGATAGAATTCAAATCACCGGTGGTATTTGTTTTGGTTTTCTTTAGTAGAGAAAAATTATAAAATCAAGATGCATGTACAATTCATTTTAAAAAGAAGAAAGTGAGAAAAAAAAATTTAATATCAATATGTTTCCAGTTCAAAAAAAAATAATACCTTTGTTTGACAAAGTAATTCAAAAGTTGGCTATGCAATGGGTTAGAAAGTTGTAAACACAAGGCATCTTATTACCAAAGCTTAAGACAAACTAAAATTTTAAATGTATTTTTAACATTTACCTACTTTTGTCACTAACCATAACTAAGTGTGAAGAAAGCTACAATTTCTAATCCTTCCCTCCTGAGATATTACTCGAGCATTCTATTCTTCAGTTGCTTGTAGACCACAATAAAAGGATTACTACACTTACTATTTACCTAGGTAGCCAGCTATAAACTTCTTTAAAAAAAAAGTTTTCACTTAACTGAGTCACCTTCCGCCACAGCCCCGGGAATTGTCTGCAGGCACAGCGGGAAAGGCCAGCCGTGACCCTGGCTGTGTAAGCTATTCCCCAAGTTTAAAGAGAGAGCAAGAGAAACCACTCATAGGCATGATACAGAGCACACCTGCTTTGTGAGCAATTTTACACAGGTTCACAGCTGGTTTAAGCTGTGGCACTGTGCTGGAAGAAGTGGGATCATGCTCCTTAAGCCCCTCTACATCATTCCTTTTCTTCATCTGCCTCTCCCTTGATATGGTGCTGTTGTTCAGGCATTCACAGACAACCAGAAGCAAAAGAGATCCTAATTAAAACCATCTTGAAACAAAACTAATTAAACAAAAATACTAAATACATTAAACACTATTATGAGAAACACTGAAGTTAGAAGAATTATTTCAAAATCAATTACCCACTAATTTCATACAGCAAGGTTATTGAAGAAACTAACTTATCCAACAACTTTTGCAACTAAAAAGGAGATGTATAAAAGTTTTTCAAACCACTTCTCAAAGCTGAAAGTATAAACAAATCTGAACTTGTAATGAAGTAACCAACAGAGTAAAATGCATTCACTTCCTTTCCTCTCTTTAAAGTTGGCATTGTTTAAAATAGCTTATTAAAACAGCATGTAATAATGTTATCTCTTTATCTGCAAAAGTCCTCAGCTAGATCTCATGAGGTTTACAGCTCAAGGCCCACTAATACCCTCTTACTTGATAGAATCTGCCACCTAGCTGCTCAAGGTCAACAAAATCCAACAAGATGATAGATACAACACTTTAAACATCTATGCATTACAGCCTAAAACACTTTAAACAGCTTAACATTTTGGTTTACTATGCAGGGGTGACAGCATGTCTTGACCAATCAGCTGCCCTTCACACCCTTCCTGAAGTAAGGCTGCAGCAGCTCCAAATGCATGAAGAGTTTTTTATCCAAATACTTGATTCTCCAGCCTCTAGATGACTAGAAGGAACAATCTAGGCTCTGTTAATTCCCAGAAAATTAATGCTATGATTTACTGAAAAAAATAGATTCAATTAAAAAAAAACCAGTCGCAACACTGAGAAAACACCAGGTTTTCCCTTCAGTGTTATCTGCAGACTTCAGTGTGAAGTTTCTCATAACCAAACTCCATTTGTATTTCAAACCAACTGTCTCATAAAAATCATGCTTTGCATCATCTTTGCCAGTTCCACACTTACACTGTGTAGTCAATTTGACAATAAATACTTTTTAAACTGGTATTTCCTAATATTTGCCAGTACTGCTTCTGACAGACTTACCTACAGGTAATCTCAGAATTTTTAGGTGCAACACTCCAAGTCCAGATTGCATCCACTACACTGCCATGACTAAGAAAGCTACAGAAGCAGTGGCTGCTGTTTCTTCCCTTAAATTTAATCCCAGAATAGCACACCTTAATTTAAGCCACACAAGAAAAAACCCACACAAACAAAAATCTGAGTTAGCTCACACTTCTGTCAGACAGGCAGTATTTGTTTACTTTATGGAAAGGAATGCAGAACAGTGTTCCAACTAATATTTTCCCTATCAGAGTCATTATAAGAAGTATTTGGTTTATTCATATTTCTGGCTTGCTACTATTCCAAGCGCAAATCTATGAAAGCAAGAATCAATCCTGAACTTTTTCTTTTGCAGGCGGTAGGGAGAGGTTGCAGTGAATAAACAGGCTGGGGTTTACACTGTTTTATGGCTTTACCATTCATCTAAAAATACACAGAAGCTGATAAAACTCCACAGGTCTCAACACAACCTCAAACACTGTCAACATTCACATCAATGATCTCCAAAGGCAGTGAGAACTTACAAGCAACAAAATCTGCTGCTCCTGCGTCTTTACTGGACGTATTTCAATATTTAAGTTTGTTTAGCTTCTCCCAATAGGAAACACATAAAAAAGTGATGCAAGCTCTCCCAAGTATCACCTTACCTGCCCTTCCAACATGTCTCTCTGCAGTCCTGCCCGTTCCTGCTCGGAACTGTTGGTTCTCCGGATGGAAAGGCTGTGTGATTTACGTTTCTGCTTTGCTTGGCGAGCAGATGCACAGCTTCCACTTTCTATTGGCATAACTTCAAAAAAACAGCTTCACAGAGGCTCCTATGATAAACTAAGGACAAGCATTATACATTACAAATTGCTTTGCCAACCACACCACTATTTAAATATTTTTCTCAAAATGGAAGTATTTAGTTCTACTAAACTTTGGAGTTGTTTGAGTTGTCATTAAAAAGAAGAGATGCCTCTTACTTACAGCTGTTCTTCAAACAACATTAAATTCAAAACCATATGCATATATGTAAATAGAATGGGATTGCTTCTGCATTATTTATTCATTAGCTAACAAACCTCCACAAAAGGAAAATAAATTCTACTTCCTTGCTCATTTTGGAGAACACCAGCAAAGACAGCCCCAAAATGCTTCCAGGAAACAATTATTATGCATACTAAAGTTCACTGAAATGCATGCAAAATTAAAACCCAGCTGGAAAATGAAAGCAAACATGGTAATTTAGGGACACTGTCAGGTTAAAAATGTAATATTCAACTTTAAACATTGCTATACAAAATTTAACAGATGTCCTTACTCAGGCTTAGGCAGAAATTAATTTTCATGACAGAAGTCCTGAAAACTACCTTCTACTATTTTTGGCAGCTCATGGTTTCACTTCCTTTCACTGAAAGTGCCCATGAACTTCACTGAAAGTGCCCATGAACTTATGAGAGCAGTGAAAGTGCACCTGACTTAACAGGCTGCTGGTGATATGGTTCATTTCTGCCACCTTGATAAAGCCAAATACATGCATTTCAATATGCCTAAAAACACCTGACAGTATCACCAAACAGTATTACCATGTATGAGCTACTGCTTCCCCTGTTTAAGAAAAATCAAATTATTTCTGATTTATTGCATAAATGTGGAGAATATATATGAAAAATCAAATTATGTTTGATTGCATAAATATGTCAAAATCTTATTTTTACAAGCATTTAATTACAGGATTTTTTAAAATTTAAACCTGACATTCAACAGAAATTATTTTTTGTTTCATGGGGTACCAGTTATTAAACGTTTCAAATGTTTCAGGATTGATTACTCAAAATTTTTCAATCATGCACAACGAGAACAAAATAAAAATTCATTCTCCAGCATAAATCATTTCTGAAACAACAATTAAAATAGGTGCAATAGTCTGCAGAGAAATAGGAGAGCAGAGTTGGCAAAGCTAACCAGGCAACTGAGCTTCCTTTTACACAAGTTGGTCAGAGAAAATGTAAACCAAACCCAGGGCCACTGCCAATTTAAGATCCGCCAACACGCTGGATCTCACGCTAGGAATGAGCACCACTGCTATTAACAAGACCAGGCATTAACCAGTTCAGGGCTTTGACATGGTGTTTTCAGCTTTCCAACAGATCATAAAGCCAAGGAAAAGCATACCTTACCAAAATCACAGTATGCACAGAGAATAACAAGAGCTTGAAATCTTCTTTGGGTTTTATATCACAAAATGAAAATGTATAAAGATATAGATATTAGTATCAAAAATGAGACTAGATTTAGTTAAGATTTTAATGCCCATCCATCCTTATTAAAGAACTCAGTATTTTAATTAGCTTTTGGAACAACTGCGTTCCAGTAACCTGACACCAATTCCATAGTGAATCTAAAATAAAATTTAGGTTGCACCAGTGACCTGTACTGTACTAAATTTTATTTTTCATATCCTCTGGATTCCACAGAGTCCTCCCCTGCACCTAATCCCATCAGAGCTTTTTATGTGTGATTAATCAGTAGTAACTAAATAGCTATATTCACAAATTAAAGAAGAGACTAGAAAAAGCTACCATCGGGTATTTCCTTATTTGCCTAAATTCTGCTATTCACTATGACTAGATTCCTCTACAAAATGTTTAAAAAGTCCATCCCATAAACAGTTACTGCCAATTTTCTGGGCTTCACTAAGTATCTTCCTGTTCACGGACATATGGTCAAGAATGAGGAACAGGTTTTCCGTGCTCATCACATTTCTATTTCTTTTCAAAAGAGGATCAGATCCCAAGCACACACATATATATTCTCCCCTCTTCCATCCTGCTTCCTAGCTCCCTTGGGAACCTCTCTTTCAATGGCTTTGAGTTACCATATTCTGCAGTTTAGGATTACATTTTAAGGCCAGAACCATCAGTGTGCACACAGGTACATTTGTTAAAACAACATATAATCCCATAAATCCATTAAGACCATTTCACTTAAGATCTGGGGGCAGAGGGGGGTAAAAAAACCCAAAATGCAATTTCTAATCCCTGCCAGATATGGCTTCTGAACTGTTAGGCACAAAGATGTTAATGTGGCTTATGCCTTAGGAGGCAATGTTTTAACTATGTTCGTTTCCACTTGCCCTTTGTGCCAAGCTACTTCATTTTGGAGCACATTACCGAGCAATATCCTTTTTTTGAGTAGAATGATTTGCACTGGAAGGGACCTTTAAAGGTCATCTAGTCATATTCCTCTGCAATGGGCAGGGACATTTTGTCTGCATCAGGTTGCTCAGAGCCCTGTCCAACCTGACCTTGAATGTTTCCACGGGTGGGGCATCCACTACCTCTCTGGCCAGCCTGTGCCGATGTTACGCCCTCACTTAAAAAATTCTTCCTTCTATTTAATCTCAATCTACCCTCTTTTAGGTTAAAATCATTACCCCTTGTCATATCAATATAGTCCCTGGTAACAAGTCTCCCTTTCTCCAAAATTCCCTTTAAGTATTGAAAAACCCTGATAAGGTGTCCCCAGAGAATCCTCTTGGGCTAAAAACCCCACCTCTCTCAGCTTTTTTTTTTTTCACAGAAGAGGTTTGCAGCACACTGATAACTTTTGTGGCTCTTCTCTGGACTAGCTCTAACAGGTCCACATCTTCTTATGCCATTGCCTGCATGCACACATTTCTGCCTCATGTCTGGCTTTTCAGGCCCCAGTACCCCCAGGTCCCTCTCTGCTGGACTGCTCTCAACCCATTTACCCTCCAGCCTGCACTGATATTGGGGACTGCTCCACCCCAAGGTACAGGACCTTGCAGTTGGCCCTGTTGAACTTTGTGGGTCCACTCCTGAAGCTTTTCATGGTCCCCCCTGGGTGCTATCCCTTCCCTCAATGAATCAACTGCAGCACTCAGCATCAGTACACAAAGATTTGGCAACTATACACTCTAGCACATAGAATTTAAAGGGACACAGTCATATGCATGAGATTACATCTTTGCAGACTGAAATGCTCACGTTGTCTACATAGAAATTTCTACTTTGGCAGCTCGTGAGCAAACGGAGCAGACTGGGTAGGAATCACGGCCGTCACTGTCTCTGTTTGGTAGCAGCACTGCACCTGCAGCCAATGTCACTGCCAGGGACTGCCCTCTCCTCATGCAGCAGCATGACACACCACCCATGCACGTTCTGGAGAGGGCAAACATGCAGCTGTTCCCAGGCTCGGCAGGAGGGTGCACACAGCCACAGCAAAGCTGAAACCAAAGAGGCCACAAGCAGGCATGTGCATACAGAGGATGGGAAGGAGGAGTTAAGGGGAATAGCTTCACTGCCTTTAATATTATTGTTCTGAATCCCACCAAACAGCCTTACAAACTTTGAGTAATGGAGCAATAATCAACGAGTATTTTTAGAACAAGGATTTAAATTCAGTTTTAAAATAGTGACAGTGTCCCTTTAAATATTAACTTCACTTTGACAATTTCATAACTCTTCTGATTCTAATTGCAGCAGTAAGAAACTATAGATTTTTCAAGAGTAGATTTCACAAAACAGATCCTTGGCAATATGATGCTAAAAGAAATTAGGTGCTCATTTCTAGCAGTTACCTGATTCCCCTTATTATGTAAGGTTTTCAAGCAATGAAAATTACCTGTCCAGAATATCAGTGTCATGTTACATATCCTATGAAAACCACATTAAATATTGATTAGTGAAACAGTCAGTAGTACACAAACCAGTCAAAGTCTTTCAATTCTTTGAAACTTTTGTAGTTAGAACACACCAGGCAACAGGAAAGGGGGGATGAAGGAAAACATACACACAAGTCAAGGCTAGACACCAAATCCCAATGAAACCAAGAAAAAAGTACTTCAAAACAATCCATTATATATTATTAGCCAGATATAGCTAATCTTAACTTTCGAGTGTTCCAAATGGGTTATGAAAAGAAAAATTCACTAAGGTCACTTTCCTTATACTCAGTAATGCCCCAAGTAGGATGGAAAAACCACCAAGAAATACTGGAATCTTGCTTCCTGAATCAAACGAAGCTAAATTCACAGAAGCTAGAAATTAACAATGAAGCATAAAAAAAGGCTGAACAAAAGTACTTTCTGAGAAAAAACGGAGAGAGGGAGAAAGAGGAAGCATATTGTATTATTAAACTATTTTCACTAAGGGTGGCACTTGACAAGTACTGTATTACTAAGTGAGACTAAGACACATACTGAGCCATTCTGCTCAGTCGTTTTGGAAAACACTCCATTTGCACAGGCTTCACACAATGATCTGTCAAAGCCTCGAGAGAACCTTTCTAGCAACATAAATCTGCAGAAGTAGGGGAGTAAAAGATGTTCATGTAGACCAGAGGTGGTTAGTACTTGTAGAATGCAAAGACACTCCAGTATTTCAGATATGCTGTTTAATTAAACTCACAGGATATTTTACAGTGTGTTAAAGTTCCACCACCTACCTTTCTATAACAGATGTACTCAGTCACAGGAAATATTTCATCAGAGTAACAGTAAAGAGCAGATGTGTAACCAATTACTGTTTTAGTCAGCTACAACAGAGAAACAGCACCGAGAGTGCACACACTGGCCTTACCAGACTTAAAAACTCACTGCAGCAGTAACTAATCATACTTGCCTACTTCTGCTCTTGAACACAGAACAAGAAGGCTGCTGAAAGGAAAGAATTCCTGGGGTATGCATGTTGCTGAAGTCAGGGAGAAAAGCTGTTTTAAGATGTGTCAGAGCACAGACAGAATGGCTACAGTATTGCATTTCCTTTTTTGTTCATCTAAGACAACACACAAGTCTGTAAAGGGAAAGCATCAGGAAGATTCAGCAACACCTTCCCCAACATCTCCCTGCTCCATTTTCTTTAGAGTTTAGAAATAGCAATAGTTACTATTTAAATGATTGTGTCAAATTAAAAAAAAAAAAAAAAAAACACCCATACAATTTTAGTGTATTTGTGTGTGCTTAAATGTCTTCGTCTCGTGTCTTCCATTTTCAAACATGGCTTAGAAGAAAATTTCTGTGTATACTACATAAAACACAAAGGCATTTTAGTATAGTAATTATTGTCTAGTGCAGCATTAAAACCTTACAATACCAAAATGCCCATTAATGCAAGGGAGTGTGTGGGTTTAGGTTCTTTTTTTCCACAAAGCTGGGAGGGAAAACAGAAAGAGAGGAGAATGATTACAGTTATTAGGTTCTTAATTACATGGAACTCAGTTTGACAGCATTATTCATGAGTTAAGGGAATTTAAGTATCAACATATGCCACTACACTCTTTTATTAATATGCAAAGAAATCAAATTTAAAGGAGTAAAACTTCTATTTTGAGGTCTTCAGTGAACAATTTGCTTCAGTGATGCTGTACATTCAAGTGCCATTAATTCAATGCAAGCTGCAACACTACAGCACACCTGAGAAAGATCAGGCTAAACAGACTTCTTGGTAAGACTAGCTGTTTTGCTAAAGGTAAATATTTAGGAAACAAAACCATTCCAGATCATCACAGATGATGCTAGAAACACTAAAGAGCGTGCTCAAACCTTGTGAAATCCACTCAAGCATTACAACACTGATTTTTCTTTTTCTAAATTTAGTGCAGCTTTCTTTCAAATTAAACTGGATGTTCCTCAAAATGTAAAAGGCATCCACCACTGAAGGTGACAACCTCCTTTCAATAGAAAGCAAAGTAAAGAAGCTGCACCAATACATTTGAAGCATGGTATACAGCTGAAATCAAGGATAAAGACTTTAACATATTAGTGAGTACCTACTCTAAGCAAGCTTCTAACAGCAACATCCAAATATAAGCCAGCCCAGTTTTGCAGCTAGCAAGCTTTGATCTTGCTAATTCAACTATGTCAGCAAATGCTGCAGTCACACCAAAATGCAAGGCTGACCTAGCCTGCCTACAGTCTGCTAAAGCAAAAAATGTTACTCTCACCATACAAGCTTATATTATCTAATACTAAACAACAATAATTAGCAGACTTGGATTTATTTTTTGAATATAGTAGAAACCTTCCTGAGTCCACTAATAATCATCAGACTAAGACCTATTTAGTGAAATTGCTGACATCCTGAAAGCTTCCCTTTGAGACCCTTGCCACCTGTGCTCACTGAGATGCTCATTGTTTCAACTAGTTTAAATGGTGCAAGGTACACTATATAATCTTATGTTCAACACTAGTTAGTAACCTATCAGTATATATTGTACCTTCTTTTATTTATAGGTATTGATGAACTGACTTTATTGAAGAGTTCAACAGACAGCATCAGGTCCTGCTAAATTACTTACAGCTGGTTAACTCTTAAAATATGTTTGATGGGTACTTTATCTCCTCAGCTGTTTCACAGACACTGCAGCTCCCATTTCTGTATTAGCAAATCCCTAATGGCCTAGAAGTAGCCTCCATGCAGGCACAGGGATGCAAATACAAGACCTGAGGGTGAGGAATCCTAAGGAAGTTCAAGAGAAGAGCAGATTTAACCAGGTGTTTGTTCACAGAAGTACTGCACCACACTCAGAAGCCAGACTCTTATTCTGCTAGTCTCTAAACAAATAATATTTGTGTAATTGTTATGGATGTATTAAATTAATTGCTATTATGGTTGTATTCAAGCACAGTGGCCTCTAGTATCACTGCTCTTCATCTGGGAATATATTACTTGCCAGTAAACTAGAATTTTTTATTCTTAAGACTTGAACAAAAGCAAGTAATTTTGACTCTAGCTGTAATATATCTAGCAAGCTCTTCAGAAGCACCAATAAATAATCTCTGTACAGCACATTCCTGAAGCATTACCTCATGTGGTCTAGCACAGAGAACTACAGAGAACTACAGAGAACAGTCCATGTAAGAGCACTGTGAGCACCCAGCCTACCATCTTGAACACCAGGCCTAAAAATAGTCAGTACATATGGCTTGCAGATGAGAAAATAAAGTCATTCTGGCTTGCAAGAAGACCATCCTGATTCCTGTCCACTCCTCAGATGTCATTCACAGAGCAGTAACCAACTCTCCCACAGGGGCTTTGAAGGCTTGGCCTCCAGAAAAAGCCCCTCACCCTGGCTTTTACCTCATAAAAGAATCTACTAGTCTTAGCTCCAAGACTTAAAATTCCATGAGATAAAATGATTCTAATCTCATCTCAAATTTACAGAATGCAATACCACTTAATTCCTCCTTACTTGGCACATACTAGCTCTGGCTTGCAATTTCAGGATTTCATAGAAGGTCTTCTTGTAAGACATTATCACCACACTCACAATATTTATCTTGTGACTGTACCAACAAACTTAAGCACTTCAGTCCATACTAAAAACTGCATGCTTCAAACAAGTCCTGAATTAAAGAAATAGATGGTGGAAGGGCCTGTCTATATTAAAGAGGCAGTCTCATCTTAAAATCTTTAGATTTAACATGCTAAATCTAGTTCAGGGACAAACATACACATAAACAACTGGCATTAAAAAGACAATCAACATCACAGTTGGCCTCTGCCTTAAATTCTAATGTTTGGTGCCACCTTTTCTTAAAATAATTGCCCAAGTCCACAACACACAAAGTGACATCTAAAGTTATTACAAGACAGGTTAGAGCTGATACCATGCACAAAGATTATCTAATCTAAACTACTCGTTAGAAAACATACTTGTGGGTTCTTGGGGTTACCAGCTCTCTTTCAAAAACATCAAGAAACGCCAGCAGCAGGCTTGATTGGAAAGCAGTTTCAGAAATTTGCTCAAGGAAAATGATGCAGTTGTAATCTTGTAAAATGGGTGCCTGAACAACAGACATTTGTATCGTGTCAAGGTGTACTCAATGACACTGAATCACCTCAAAGAAGCTGTTCCACCAGTTCCTTACGTAAACCTCCCATGACATTACTGTTATAGAAAGCCCACTTTAACCACAGTAACAAAATAAATTTGACAAGCTGGACAAGAGAGATAAAAACATACGTAGAAGTTTCTCTTTTCTCACAAACACCATGATGTCCTTGAGCCACAGATCAACATAACTTGAGAGAAGTTTTCCTCGTCTTTGCGTAAGGAATGGAACCTAACATCCACTCAACCTCTGAATACATTAAGCCTATCTATTCTTCCCTCAAACTTATTTTCACAAGGCTTTAACTCAGAAACAGAGAGAGCTACTGAATATGGCTCTTTGCAGACAACTTTTATCCATCTGGACACTTTCATGTCATCCTCCCACTGCTGAAGGCCAGATTCACCCCATGCCACCACAAACAATGCTCCCCTCATCATTTAGCTGTGCCTCACTTCAGAAATTTGGGCGTTTCACGCTTACTCCATTTGTGCAGGTGTCAGAGGATCTGAACTCCACCTGCAAACTACTGGGGCTCTACGCTTGGCCTGTCCTTAGGATAGACAGCAGCACACGAACAAAGTTAGCGACAGGAGTCTCCTCAGCAGCACCCTCGGCTTCCCTACCGACCTGGAACATCCCTACAGCCTCGGGCTGGAAGGGCTCAAAACCCGCGACACACAGAAGAGGAAGGAGAGCTCATTTTCGGTTATTTCGGGGTTTTATAGGAGAACGTGCAAGTCATTTCACGCGGAAATAAAGCTGAATAGGACGGGCAGGGAGGGGGTGCCCGGGCAGGAGCCCCGGTTTGCGCCGCGGGCCTGGGCGGTGGCACCGCGCAGGTACCACCGCGATGGTGCCACCGCCGCTGCCCCGGACCCCCGCACCCCTCAGCCCCTCGGGCGGCCGCGAAGATGGCGGAGGGTCCGCGCCCCGCTGCCCCCGCACTCACCTGTCAGCCACAGCCGCGGTGGAGGGCGGGGAGGGGCAGGGCCGCAGGCGGCGCGGAGAAAGAGGAGGAGAAGGATGAGGACAACGAGGAGGAGGAGGAGAAGGCGGGAGGGGCAGCAGCCGAGGCAGCAGCTGCAGCGATGATCGCGGCGCCGCTCGGGCACGACGCGCCTCCCCGGTGCCGAGCCCTCGCGGCGACATCCGGCGGAAGCGGCGCGGCCCCCGCTCCGAGCCGCGATGGCGACGGGCTGGCACCGGGACAGCCTCCGGGCTGGCACCGGGACAGCCTCCCGCCCGGCACAGCCCGCGGGCTCGGGAACGCCCCGGCCACAGGGAGAGCCTCCCGCCCGGCACAGCCCGCGGGCTCGGGAACGCCCCGGCCACAGGGAGAGCCTCCCGCCCGGCACAGCCCGCGGGCTCGGGAACGCCCCGGCCATAGGGAGAGCCCCGCGGGCTCGGGAATGCCGCCGGGGCCGGGCAGGAGCTGCCCCGCCACCACCGCGCTCCCCGGCCCCGCTGCTCCCCGCGTCACCGCAGCGCTGGAGGTTGAAGAGCGGGGTGTGTTCCGTCCCGAGCGTGGCCCCTCGGGGTAACGCTGTGTTAGTTTACCGTTACTGGTACCGAATTAAAACTGCTGCTGCTTTAGTAAGTCAGTTACCTCCGGTAACACTGGATCAGGTGGACTGACAAGGGAGATGAAACTTTGCGGGAACACCACTGGAATTCCATATTTTTTTAATATAGAAGGGCTGGGAGATACTGAATGTGGAATTTTTCTACTGTGTCTGCAGACGGAGTGACAGAGGCGGCGCATCAAAGCTAACCACGACGTTCTGCAAGTAGGCTGTTCGCTCTGAAGCCTACAACGCGTAATTGAAATGTGATTAATTCCTCTGCTGATTAGCACTTGGAACAAACCTCCACCTAAAATTCTTATTCATTGTAGCAGATAGTGAAAGTCAAAAGAGGCCTTCGCCTAATTATTTTCTCTCTTCTGGCAGATTATCTTAACTGCCTTAGAAGAGGTCTGTAAAAAGGCCAGAAGAACATGTGCCAGTGAGAGCTGGAAATATTACATTTTCTTTTAATGTGCTTCCCAACTACAAATCTGCCTGCAGTTCTCATTTGTCTTTTTTCTTTCTACTCACTTCTGTGCAGTCGTGTCTTAAAGCTGTATTAAACAGCAACAAAAATAGTGGTTTACCTATTTACTAGCATATTTCTCATTACTGGGGGTCATTCTCCAAAATCACCAGCCTAACTGGTCGAGAACATCCTGTAATTTTAGCCAATTTCTTCTTCAAAGCCACTAAAAGGGAGCAAACTAAATAGCTAAATAGCTTCAAGGAGTGGAAAAGAGGGGGGACTGCACAGGCAAAAGGAGAGGGACAAGAGATAGAGCAGAGGTGCCCAGGAGGAAGCTGAACACAACCTGACTGAACGCCTCAGTTTGATGCTTCGAATTCTCTTTAGAGTTGGTGCAGTTGTGGGTGGCTCAGCCATCTTAGCCAAGTGACAATTCGAGTTCTCAGCTGTTCAGTTTCTAACTAGACATTTTTAGGCCTCATAATCCCTACCAAAATTACGCTAATATAACACTACTCTACTGTAACAATTTTACCTATATGTATGAAGGAAAAAAATGTCCAGCAGGAGTACAAAGATCCACATTAGAGATTTCCTGGGGAGAACACCTGGCAGCATCCTTCTCCTCTGGAGCAGCACACTCCCCAGGAGCAGAGTGCATTACAGAGATGACCATTTTTTTACCTGAAGAAATGCAAAATACTGAAATGAGGAAAGATGGGCTTAAACAACTTTTTCCTTGGTACAGGATGCCTTACCTGAAAATGAACAGGCCCTGTATGGATGCAGTTGCTTTTTCATGAGAAGAGAATGACAAGTAGCCTGTTGTCACTCTAGCTCTGCTACTGGTTTGGTTTTGTCACAGCACTGCAAGAGTAGCAGGCACTGTGTAATGTATAGGAGCAAGTAGAGAACAAAAGACTGCTTTTCACAAACTACCTGGCACAAAACAGGAGACATAAATACCAATGCAGGAGCCTAGGGAAACAGGGCAGTACTAATCAGCATCTTTTCAATAGCTAAGAAGCTTTTTCAACAATACAGTAAATATAGTGGAAGAAGTTAGGTTGTCCTGGACAAATCTACTTCTGCACCCAGAGCTGTACAAGAAAAGACAAGATAGGAGGCTTGGGAGATCAGCAACACAACAGAACAATAGCTGAACCTTCCAAATTAGCATTTTTCAAACCTGTAAATGTAGCAGGAAAAGGCAGAGCCTTCTGTCCAGAGCTCAAACCAAAAGAAATAAAAACAAAACCAAACCAACCAACCAAAAAAAATTTAAAGGAGAAAAGGACTCAAGGGTTATTTCTTGATTCATATAGGAAACCTTCTAATAACTCCTTCCTAGAAGAGTGGTTTCCTATACCATTATTCATTCAGCTTATGCTGTAGAAAAACATTTGGAAGCCATCCATCGTAGCACTCTTTCCATCAGCTTGAGATAGCAGAATGAAATGCAAATACAACATCCTACTTCGATATTTAGCATATATGTATTACATTCTTACTACAAAGACATCTGTCTTCTCTGAAGCGAGCTGAAGCCAACCCACTTCCCTGAAAGAGGCCTTTTAAGAAGAGTCAAGGGAACAGAAGATTAGTTAAGACTAGGAAGTATTTACCTCTCATTTCAGATAAAACCCAGGTTGTTTTTTGCTCAGCACATAAGTGGATCACTTAGACAAATATTTTCTGAAGAGCTATGGCTCCAGGCAGGAAAGGACTCATAAGAGAAATTCTCTAGGGAGATCAGGAACAAGGATAGCTCTGTAGCTGAGAAGGATGAAGTGGAAGTCTTAAACATCAGAGCAAATTAACAGGAAGCTGTGAAAAAGAAGAAGTCTGGATGTGATGGGAGGGGAAGAAGCCCGTTGATTTTCCTTGACAAATCTGAAAAGTGAGGACAAGCATTTTTCAGGAGTTTATGCATTCTAGGCTGGGGTCAAATCCCAGGTTTGTTTCAGCATTTATTTCATTGTGTAGCTTGTCATCATCTTGTTTAACTTGCTGGAGAATTGAAAGGTTTTTCTTCAGTTTGGTGGGCATTGCACTTCCCTTTCTCTTAGTAGACACCAAAAGTATGTCAGGGGTTTGCAGCTGGTTGAATTTTCAGGTGAACGAAAGACTTTCCAGTTGTTACAGGAAACTGTCTTTCCCTTGTTAGCTGAGTGTTTGAAAATGGGGAACTTCAGGAGATGCAAAAATTAAGTCTCAAAAGCATCTATATGTCACTGTTGCATCCCGGAGTTTGGGTTTAGATTAGGGTTTTTAATTTATGTTAAAATAAGTCAAGTGCTGTAATCCCGCGTTTCCCCCGCGTTGTTCCCCCCCGCGGTTTCTGCCCCCATGTTGCCCGCTGCCGGCTCTTACCCCTGTGCCGCTCCTGTAACCACCCTGCCGTCCGGCCCCGGGAAACCCCGTGCTGGCCGCCCCGAGCCACACGGTCCCGCTCAGCCCGCTCTGGCTCGGTGCCCACCCCTGCGGGGTTCTCTGGTTGGTCGCTGTTGCTGACGTCACCGCCACGGCAGCCGCCCCTATTGGCCGGCAGGCCGTGGATCCTCTCGCCCCGCCCCTCTATAAAGCCCTATCCCGCCGGCACGCAGACGCCATTTGCTCCCATGCGAGTGCCGGGAGCGGTCGCGTCTTTCCATCGAACCGCGCCACGTGACCAATAAACCGTTCCTGCCAAGCACGGAGTAAATGGACAAATTCCTTCCTCTTTGCCGGATCCCTAGCGCACGGTAACAGAGACTGGTCAGCCCACGCGCCCGAGACACGGAGCCGTGTCCGGGAACCCGCGGCAGCAAACCCCGGCAGCACGTGGAAGCTACGCCACAGCCGGGCTCCCAAGAGCCGCGTGCAGCCGGGGAGAGCAAAAACCCACGCCGCATGTCACTTCAGGCATTCTGTTTATGCAGGGTGGAGTAGAAGTTCTGAGGTTACAGTGAAGTGCATACCAGTGAAGTGCATTACAAAAAATAGCATGCTTAATTTTCAATACAAAGAGCTTTGAAGGCAAAGAGCAAGTCTGGAGGGGAGCAAAAGGAAAGATGATACAGGTGACATAAAACCTGGTATCCAATTAAAGGCTTGGGAAGTCTCTCCTTGTTTGTTTTGTGAAAATGGTTTGTTTTGTCTCTGTCATCCTTTGTCCCTGCTTCTTTGCCTCTCATCCACCAGGACTTGTTGTCACTTCTTGCTGCTCACCAGCGTTGACTCAGGTAAAGTGCTTTGTTTGTCTGTGCAAGACAGGAACTTAATTGTTTCTGACTGTCAGGTTATGAAGTGCACGTATAGAAGTTTTCAGTAGTTGTTACTAGGAAAAAAAGCCTCTTTTCTCTATCATCTATAAGCACATTTTTCCTGGTTTCCCTCAGCCTGAAGGTCACTGTGTACACCTGCTGATGTCCCATGCCAGCTGTGCCCCAGGCACAGACACATCTCTGCCTCCCAGGGGAGAAGTTTCTATTCTAAAAGAGCTTCAGTCGCAGGAGAGCTGCTTGTTAACTCTGTTGTCATCATATGAAATGCTGGTTTCTATGTCCATCTCAGTAGTTATTTTTTTGATAGATCTGTGTAGCTTGTTTTGTTACTTTAGCAAAATGATAGAAGAAAAAATTACAGTTTTGTTTGAGTTTTTTTTTAATCTGGAACAATGAAACAAGCAAGTGATTAATGTGGTGAAGGACGTTCTCAGTATATCTATGAAGATATATCAGTATATCTCCAGTTACTGTGCTTTTGTGCCAGTGACTCAGCAATAAGTAATCTGTAAAGTAATGAAAAGTAAACTCAATAAAAAGCAATCTGTGTACATTTCTGTCCTTTCTGAGAGTACATATTATTATCAACATTCCTGTGATAACATTACATTTGTAGTTTATTAATGAATAACACAATATTAACATTAATACCTAATGTTATGTTTTATGTAGTTAAAAGGATATGTAGCAGCCAACACATTGTTACAGTCTTCCTTTTTTTATTTTTTTCACTTTTGGTGTTCTGATGCTTTCAAGTGGCTTTCACTCAAATCACCTCCACTCTTCTTTCTTTCAGCAAGCTCTGCACAGAGGAATGCTCTAAGATAACCCAACCCCCCCCCCCCCCCCCGAAAAATATTAACTGTCCATTTGAACATTTGTGCTGTTAATGATATCACTATCACTAAGTGACAGGCCATCTGTCCTGTTCACAGGAAAAATCAAGCAAACAAGACTGAAATGCTGGAACTTGAGCTGAGAGGGAATCAGAGCAAGCCATGCCTCCAAGACATGTTAAATGTCATTTCTAGGCTTTTTATGGCATCCAGTCATAAAACCAAATCTGTGGAGGAGCAATAAGCCAGCGAAAGTCTTGCTGAGAAGGTATTTAGCTATGGTAGTGTGAAGTTTCTAGAGGCTGGTATTGAAGTTATTTTAGTTTATCTGTGCATATCTAAACTCCCCTATCTGACCAGTTCATCTTGACATCTTGCCTGTGCTCCATAGCTACCCAGAATGTTTGTTGCTTTCTCTGCCCCTCAAGAGCTGAGTCAGGCAGTTCCAGAGCTTGACTAGCACAGAACTGCTTCCCAGCAGCTGTAGCTGTCAGCGCAGGAGGGGAGCCGGTATTCCCCGCTCCCGGCGCCACAGGCTGGATCTGTGCCGCACAATCCCAACCTCTTTAGCTCGAAGGATGCTACTGCGGATCGAGGACAAGCATGCAGTGTGCCAAAAAGCTCTGTTACTCTGCAGTCCCGGGCTTATGGCCCCACCTGAAACACCCCCAGAACCGAGCAGAACTTCGGTGCTGGAACTGCTTGCCACAAACACCGGCACATTTGTGGGAGCCGGTACTTGGGCACAGTCCTTCGGTTTTCGAGGGTGGGTGAAAAGACCATAAGCAGCGCTGAACGTTAGAAATATTCAGTCTTTAGACATCGGAATGCGCTGCCCAGGGAGGTGGTGGAGTCCCGGTCCCCTGAGGTGTTTAAGCAAAGACTGGATGTGGCACTCAGTGCCATGGTCTGGTTGACATGGTACTGTCCGGTCACTGTCCGGACTCGATGACCTCAGAGGCCTTTTACAGCCTCACTGATTCTGTGATTCCTGTCGGAAGCCAAAGGCTTCTCCCTGCTCAGGGAGCCCGATCCCGATCCCGACCCTCTCCCGTGCCGGCTGTGGGCACGGCCCGCCCGCCGCGCCGCCCCGCTCCCATTGGCCAGCTCGCCGCCGCTCCCTGTCTCTATTGGCCAGCGCCGCTCCGGGGCTGTGTCGCGATTGGCCGCGCGCTCCGCTGCCCCGACCTGTCACTGCTGGCACCGCCCCCCGCGCCGCAGTGGGGCGATCGGGCGATGCGGTGACGTCAGCGCCGGGCGGCGGCGCCATTGGCGGGCGAGGTGTGACGAGCGATGTGGCGCGCGCTGCGCCGGGCCGGGAGCGCGGCCCCTCGGAGCGGCCCCGGCGTGAGGGGAGAGCGGCGGGCGCCGAGCGCACGGACAGCGAGGTGAGCGGGGAGTGGAGAGCGGGGCACGGGGACAGCGGCCGAGAGGGCCGAGGGCGGCCACCCTGCCCCTCAGCCCTGCCGGGGCGCATTCAGAACTCTGTGTCCGGTTCCGGACTCCTCTGTACCCGAGAGACGAGGAGCTCCTGGAGAGGGTCTGTCGGAAGGCAGCGAAGGTTGGGAAGGTCAGAAGTAAAGGCTGAGGGAGCTGGGTCTGTTCAGCCTTGAGGAGAAACAGCTGAGAGGAGACATCGTTAATATCTATAAATATTCATGGGAGAGTGCGAAGGGGATGCTCCCCGTTGCTGAGCAATAAGAGGCAAGGGGCAGAAACTGATGCACAGGCATTCGCCCCTGGGCGTGAGGAAGAATTCCTTTCCTGTGTGGGTGACCGTGCAGTGGGACAGGTTGCCTGGAGTCGGTGTGGAGCCCCCTCCCCGGGGATGCTCCAGAGCTGTCTGAATGCAGTCCTGTGCCGTGTGCTCTGGGATGACCCAGACAGAGCAGGGAGGTCACCAGGTGACCCCTGTGGTCCCTTCCAACCTGACCCATTCAGGAATTCTTTGGGCTGCCGGGAGCACACCCGCGGCACCAGAGGCTCGGGGCAGGGCAGGTATTGCTTTGGAGGTGCCTCGTGTTGAAACTCTGTTCCCTGGCCTTTAAAGACTGTAGAGAGGAGAAATCCTCGTGGACAGGATACCTGGTGTTATAAAACAGCCAGAGCTGGTACACAGCTTGAGCTTTGGAACTGGAATTCCTCCCACTGACAGCCCATAAAAATAATAGGCTCAGCATGGCTGCCCTGCAGCAGCTGCAAGGGCCTCCTGAGAAATAAAAGTGCTTCAAGCACCTGCCAGGTGTTGCTATGTGGATAAGAAATCTCAGGAAACAAAAAGCATGTAAACCCTCTCAGAATAAAATTGGTGTGCCATTTACACCATGTCAGAGAAACAAGCCATTAGGTTATTTCTCACACTCTGCCCAGAACCTTATGGATGTTGTTTTTACTGACTGACTCTTCATTGTCTGTCTTCAGTAGAACGTGTGCTACCATCAGGATGCCTGAAGTAAACACAGATCACCTGGATGAGCAGCAGGTGCAGCTCTTGGCAGAGATGTGCATCCTTATTGATGAAAATGACAATAAGATTGGAGCAGAGACCAAGAAAAACTGTCACTTGAATGAAAACATTGACAAAGGTACGGCTTGCTTATCTCCTAATGGAACCATTAAGTTGATTAAATATTTTCAGAAGCGTAGCCATGATTAAATTAAAGCCTTGATCTCAGGTGAGTGTTGGATCAAACCAGAGCAAGTACCTCCCCTTAGGCCCCTCCTCCTCAGCATAAACTAATGTTAAAATTCTGGAGAATGGAGGAACACTCAATTGGAGGCAATTGCAAAGGAGAGAAATGTGTGATTGCACATACAAGCTTGACAAATATTTTTAATCACGTTTTGAACATAAAGTAATATTTTTTCCTATTATGGATACCTGGTTCTGTGTAGCTTTTTCTAAAGAATGCTGTTTGCTTCTTTGCTGAGTTCTATTCAAGTAGAAAAGGATTTCATTTTAAAGTAGTTTGCCCAGAGTTCTTCTTCAAACACTGCTAAGGGTTTGAAGGAAAGGGTTTAACTGATTTTGGGTTTAATTGAGGTTGGTCAGATTCAACAGTCTCCCGTGGTAGTGTGTGACCTCTTTTTATGTACTTAGGGAAAGCATCTTCCTGAAGAGTGAGGAATAACAGACTCAAAAGGTGAAGAAAACAGCAATTATACTGTTTTTAATGGAGCCTATTTTTGTTCTGCTTTTGCAATTCTTGAAGGGTCTTGAAATGCAGTTTTTTAGGAATTTTTGAGTTGTCTCTTTTTGATTGTAAATTTATGGGTGCCAAGTTCTCCTTGGAAGCTTGCCCAAATGTGCACATTCAGAATGGTGAACTGACTGAGTTTAGAAGAACTCCTCTGTTGCATTTTTGTTCTAGGAACTCTTCTAATTTCATATTTTGCATAAGCTGAGAAACTTGAATAATAGCTTTTGAGTTATTTATCAAATCACTGGTTTTTAACATATATTAATTTTGAATTGGATTATGTAAACATGAGGCCATTATAAGCCCTTAACTGTCTTCATATTTTTTTTCCTCTTCTATTAAATATCTCAGTTTTGTTGTTTGTTTGGGGTTTTCTTATTTTTAGGTTTACTGCACCGAGCTTTCAGTGTTTTCTTATTTAATACCGAAAATAAACTGCTGCTGCAGCAGAGGTCAAATGCAAAAATTACATTTCCAGGTTAGTATTGAAACACTGTATTTATATAAATGTTTTATTTAAATCAATATTTTAAAAAACATATGTCAATCCAGTTCTGCAGTGTAACTCATTCAGAGGTTTCAGAATTTACTACTTTAGAGAGTACATACTTCCAATACTTTTGAGAGTTCAAAATACCTTGTGGGTGAAATAAGATAATGGAAATGCTTGTGTATTGTTATAGATGTTCTTGGGAAATGGTTGTTCCCTGACATGTTTGATCCTGTTCATGCAAGGGCAGAGGGTGTGGTGTTTACCCCCTCTGCTGCAAGACATTTATTGGGTTGAAGAAATGGCTCTGGTGGCTGTGGAGAGTGTCCCATTGCACTGGTAAAATCTGATGTGCAGCAGAGCCCTGGTGCCTGGGAGATCTGTGTACCTTTGTCTGTGTTGTCTTAACAAGCACTTGTTTAACTCTGCCAGAATGAGGCTGTGTGGCCCAACCATGCAGTGCATGACTTTTGAACACTCCTGAACTATTACTGTCAAGTGCAAATGGAGAGGCATACAAATAAGGAGGGGAATCAAATAGAAACAGCTTACATGAGGCATGCTGGAGGGAGCATGAAGTTGTTTGTTCCAGAATTTTCAGTGGAAAACAAAATCAAGTGTTTCCAACTTGAGGGAGGAAGACCTTTTTCTTTTTTTCAAGGGCATCTTTACTTTAGAGAATGTTTCAACCTTTTGTCTATAAAAGTTGAGATCAAAAGCATCTAAAATAAAATATCTACAACCATGTTTGAGCATTTTGACTGGTTAGCAGAGAAGGAAAAAATGAAAAGCAGAGTATGGATTGTTGTCCTTTAAACACAGGTATAAACTTTGTATTTAATTCTACTTACTGACAGCTGTTCTTGAAGCTGTGGGAATATTTTCATTATTCTGTTACATATGAACTCCCAAAGCAATTTTAATTAGCATTTGAGAGATAAACAAGGTCTTTACAGACTGGCTCTCTAAGTAGATGTGTTGAGGACAAGAATGCCTGTCCTCATGTGTATCAAACACTAGCTGGCAAAGTAGTGCTCGGCAGAGGCAAATCCCAGTGCAAAATATGTAAAGGAAAATAAGAGGTGTAAATACCCTCTTTCTGTAACCCTTCTCTGCAAAACAGAAATGAAGCTGGGATGCGTTGAATAACTAGCCTTTGTCTCTGGGGCATTTTGGTGTTGTGGTTTTTTGGATTTTTTTTTTTCCCAGGTCCTTATATGTGTCAAAAATGAACTGATTGAACTTCTTGCAGATTGTTTTACCAACACTTGCTGCAGTCACCCTCTAAGCCATCCACAAGAACTGGAAGAAAATGATGCCATTGGTGTTCGGAGAGCAGCACAGAGACGACTGAAAGCAGAATTGGGAATTCCCATGGAGCAGGTAAAGGAGGGAGAAACAGGAATTCTTGCCAGCATTTGCCAGTTTAGAGACCGTGTCTGGCAGACAGAGTCAGCCTCAAACCAAAAAATGAACTTCTCTTTGGAGATGCAGAGAACTGAGTGAACCTCCAGAGATCCCTGGAGGGCAGGGTTACACTTGGTCTGTCAGTACATGGTTCTGACCTTGGCTTCAGGTAGTTGTCAGGTCTTTTCCTTGGGAAGTGAGGGGTAGGTGCAAGTGTTTGTGTTCACCAGTGCTCAGTGAGTGTGCAAAAAAGTCTGGTAAACATTATTTAAAGCATACCATACAGGAGAAATACACTCCAAGTATTACAGGGTGAGTCTGGCTAGGGAAATGCTGTGCAATTCATGCCATCAAACTGCTTTAAATTGGTTTTTTTCTTAGTAATTCTTTGTGAAAAAATGCATTGCATTTGTACACCTGGGAACAAATAATTTCTAAGGAAGAGGATAATAGCTGATAAGTTGTACTGCAATGCCCAGCAGTGCAATTCTTCTGATCTGGCAGCACTTCTGACACGTGTTTTGGTTTTAGGTACCTCCAGAAGAAATCTCCTACCTGACACGAATTCACTACAAGGCCAAGTCTGATGGCATCTGGGGAGAACATGAGATAGACTATATCTTATTTGTGCAGAAGGATGTGACACTGAATCCTGATCCCAACGAGATCCAAAGCTACTGCTATGTGACACAGAAAGAACTGAAACAGCTCTTGGACAAAGCTGCCAGGAATGAGGTTAAGATTACTCCATGGTTCAAGCTGATAGCAGAGACCTTTCTTTTTAAGTGGTGGGATAACTTGAATAACTTGAAAAAATTTGTTGAGCATGAAAAAATACACCGAATGTAAATAGCTGGCATAAAAGGTGCTGAAGGCTAGCAGTGATGTGTTGTCTCATTAACACTGATAAATCATGATGTACATGCAGAGACTTGGTCCACATGGAGCATGTTTAATTTATAGATGTCATAGCCAGTGTTTTTTCTTCTGTCTTTGTCACCTCTTCCCCCTCATCCTTGGTTCTCTTGGGCCTGTTAAGATCTCATGTGAAATGGGTAACAGTAGCATGAAACCCCTGGGTTCCTCTTCCTCCATTGCTGGTGAAAGATCCTCGGCCCTTGTGTGCCCTGCACACCTGGGAGGGAGCCCAGGCACCTCCTGGACTGGGGTGTTCCCACTGAGCTTAACCACGCCTTAAACAGTGATTACACATGACTGTGGGCTCTGCTGTGATGTTGAGAAGACCAATTGCCAGAAGAAAAAAACAATTCAAAGTAATCAGGATTATTTTTAATTGCAGAAAGCAAATCTCTTCAGCTACTGTACTCTATAATTAACCAAACCCATAAAAGCTTAAGTAATTGGATTGCCTGTGTGGAGTAAGTTTGATTTTGAAGTGCTGACATCTAAAGCTTTAGATAATAAACAGTGTTTGGGTTTTTTTCCCCCACCAGGCTTTTCTGATTAGTTGATGGTTGAATACTGGACATCTCAAATTAAAAAAAAAAAGTTAATTACAGCAAATGTAAATGGTACCTGTCTAATGTCAGTAGTCTGTCTTTGGAGACAGGATGTGCACTAAATGGCTCTTCTCCATTTTCCAGGAAACAAGGCATCTTGATACAAGAGCTTTTCTTTTCCTGTAATAGTCATTCCCAGACAACTCAAACCCACTGAACCCCAAAATTCAAGACTGACAGTTTGTGAGCTAACACTCGGTCTTGATGTCAGTTAATTAGAAATTACCAGAGCTAATCCTTTTTGATCTTGCAGTCAATCAGTTACTAGTAACTTAGGAGGCTTTTTTCAATAAGACAAATACTCAAGGGTGCTTCAATTTTAATTATGGATGGGGGGGATGGAGGGTCCTCAAAAAAGTTTGTGCTTTCTTCTGTTAGCACACTACTCAAACTAGTTTTTAAGTTCTCCCAGAGCCTGATGAAATAGGATGTTTGCCATACCACTTATCATTACAAGTAAACATGGTTGTAAGGATTCTGTCTGGATTCGGGGCAAAACTAACTTTTTCCGTGGTCAAAGTTTTTTTTTTCTCATCCATATTATGACTGCAGCACTGAAGCTTCCTTGTACCAGCACCTCCAGTAGTTCAACACTTTGAGGTTTTAGAGCCAAGTTTGTGGTGTATTGGCCAGAACTGATGTATTGTTTCAAAGCAAATAATATCAGGTGAGGGAACAGTGATGTGATGTAGCAGCTCGCTTGAATTCTGTGCAATTAGCCATGATAGCCAGCTGTAGGCAATGGAGAAGTTCTCAAATACTTCTTAAATCTAACTTTATAATTAAAACACCTTGCCTAAACCCTTGGACTGTTGTTTTCTTTTCAGATGTGAAGCCACATGGAGAATAATGTGTCGTTGCCACACTCTTAAGCAGCACCCTGTCCATTAAACACCACTGAAGCAGCATGATATGGACAGGGCAGCAGAAAAAGCTGTTTTTCTAGTTCAGCTTGGAGCAAAAGCTGGCAAAACAGATCTTGAAGTAGAAGCCCTGTGCATACAGAAGCTGAAAGAAAAGCTTTGCTTAACAGGTCCTCTAAGTCCCTCAGAAGTTTTTCTTGACCTTGGTCTTCTTTGTGGCATTACAGTATGCTTTAATTCTGAATTTATTACACAAAGTAGATGAGTGAAACTCTATCAATTTACACATGCTGCAAAAGCTGACATCTGAAAGCCAGTTACTGGCTGTATTTCAAAAAGTAGTGATTTGAGGTTTCTTTCTTCCCCCCCCCTCTTTTTTTTTTAACATGGCTTTGAAGTGCACTTTCCAAGAAATACATTTATAATGTATCATTTTGCAAACCTCTACATAACCATTGACCAAGTAGGGACAAAAAGAAAGTATTTCACATATGATAATATATTTTGCCTTGAGTAGAATTTTATTTATCAGATCATGAAGAGAAAATGTCTTGCTAAGCCAAGGATAACAGTAGCATGTGCTTGGCACAAAATTTCAGTCTGATCCTTGTTCTCTATGTATCTGAAATATATTAATTGAAATATTCAAGGCTGCAAGGTGTAACCTTCCCTACCCCTGCTGTATTAGGTTATTACAGGCTGCAGGTCACTACTAGAACTGCAGTTTCTCCTCCAGTCACCCTGGATCTCAGTAAAGTGGCAGCAAACTTTGTCTAGTTCTTGATGCTTTCCTGTTACTTTCCCACCCGTTTCAGCCTTCACCAGCAACATAAACTCATCACAAAGGATTACCTGCATGCAGCAATCCAAACCTTACTGAACCCAGGCATTTTTTATCAATGGTAGTTTAACAAAATGTTCACATTTCTAGATTTAACCTCATTTTAAATTAGGTTTTTATAGAAATATAAACACTTTACTGATACATGAAAGTCAAGAATAAGAATATGGAAGAAAGTATTTTTTTATGTCTGTCTATAAATGGTTTCTGCCACTAGAACTGAGAAATTTCTCTCATGGTATTTCTTGGAAGTGCAACATCAAGGTATTGAAATACTGAACTTGAAGTATCATAAGCACTAACACAAAACACACACTTAAATATCAAGTATTACTAAAAAAGATGACGACTAGAAATTAGTTTTAAGAAATTTAATTTTGATTTTGAATTTGTTTTTTTTTTTTATCAGTTTTTAATTTTGATCCAGAAGACTGCTTATCTTCTCTGTGTTTTACCAGATTTTCTCTTCCCAGTCAGCAGATGTCTTGGCTTCAAGTTAAATATGTGCCTGTCTGCCTCTCCTTTCCTGCCCAGGCGATTCATTTTCTTTTGAGCTTTCTTTGCCATGATCTTAACCTTCTTCACCATCTATTTAGAAACAAACAAAGATGCAGAGTAACTTCCTGAGTAACTCAGGTAACAAGCTTTACCTTTAAAAAACCCACTAAGCTGGATGGTTTTATCAAGGACATTAACACCAACTCTAGAGCAGCATCACTGTGACACTATCAAAGTGACACTAACCCTTCTTAGCAAAACTTTCCAGTACACTAACACAGGATCATGCTATCCCTGAATTCCTCACTTACTAAAGATAGAACCACAGTTTGCAGAATTTTTTCTTCAGACTTACATTTAGAGACAAGAATTAAAATGTACTTCTTTGGTCTATATTATTACATGTTATTTGTAAGAAGGAAGTAGAGAAACAGAGTCCAAATGAAAAGATGATCAAGCTGCAGGGAGACCAAACACAAACTCTGGACAAACATAACCAGCCTACTCTGAAGTCTCCCAGGAGCTGGTCTAGGTACAATCATGCTGGTTGAGCTGCCAAACAAGTAAATACAGGTAAATAACAAACCTTTTCATCCCGAAGGCCAGACACATCCCGTGGTGTGCGAGAGCAGCTGCGACTGCGCGACACCGACTTGGGCGTTTCAGACTCATCGCGTTTACGTTTCCTCGTGGTGCTGCGTGACCTCCTCACGTAATGTGCCTGAAATTGAAAACATCATTTAACCTTTAAAGTCAGAAACAATCAGCTCGCTTCTAATCAGAGTAATAGGAAAAACAGGAAGTGGATTGCTGTGATAAATTATATTGGCTATTCCACAGTAGCATCATTTAACCTTTAAAGTCAGAAACAACCAGCTCATTTCTAATCAGAGTAATAGGAAAAACAGGAAGTGGATTGCTGTGATAAATTATATTGGTTATTCCATAGTAACATAAAGACCTTGACAGTTGTTGGTCACTGCCTCTCTGTCCTACAGGAACACTCATATTTCAGTGAATATTAGCTTTTTTTCCTCCACAATTACTAAATGGCTTTTTTCTTTTGGTGGAGTAGACTCATAAGTAATCAATAAAAAGATACAAATTAATGGATAGCAATGCTTAAGCAATTTTGCAACAGCAAAATAGCAATGATGAAACCTACCCTGATTAATGTTCTGTGCACTGGGCATAGCCCTGAAGAATTTCAGACATGGAGACTGGTCATGTTATGTTATAGCATAAGTATTACATTCCTACATGGCTCCTACATCAACATGGCATGGCAGCTCTCAGAACCATAAATGCTTGCTTCAGATGTGCAATGTTGACAGTTTCCTAACTCGTTATTTAGCTAAAGACTTAGAGATCTCAAGATCCAGGGAGCTGTAATACTGCTGGATTTGCTGTAAAAAATGTTTTGGGGTTTTTAAATTTCTGTTAAAATAAAATGTCTCCTGAAGGCCAGTCTCTGATGAAGTACTTTATCTGCCTTACATTTAAAGATGCCAGCTGCCCTCAAAAACTTCAATTACAGCTCATGGAATTAATGAACTATAAAAAGATAGGCCTGATCTGTCACTATTACTATTTCTGACATAGTCGAGTCTCATCCAACAAAGCAGACTTGATAATTAAGAAGTATGCTTAGCTAAGCCTGTTCTTGAATCCTACACAAATTCCAAGGAAGCAGTGCACATGCATATATGATTTTTGATGTTAGTTTTCCAGCTTATACAATCTGTTTTGATCACATTACTCAAAAAATTCCAGTACCAGCCGCCTCATCTGTAATTCCTAATTCACCCTTAATAGACCCCACCTCTCTCTTGTGCCAATTATAATAAGCTTTTCAACCGTGCTCAAAGAAATCTAAGTCTCTTTTAGACAAATATTATGTTTAATTAGCAAAAACTTACATCATCCTTATTAGTCATGTCAAGTCCAAGATCAGTCATTTCTTTCTCTAACACCTTCCTCTGGACCTGTAAAAATACAGTTAAGAAAACATGTTTATTAAAAAAAAAATCCTTCCACCTGACTTTCTGTCTCAATAAAACACCACAAGTCCATTATATTCACTATATATTTCTGGCTTTATCATATCCACAAGCAGGTTATTGACATCCTACCTTCACATTTCATTTTTTACTATTTATTTTTTTTGCACCCATAAATTCTGATTCACAGGACTCCAATGGCCCAACATTTCCTAAAGATCATGTAAATTAGTTTGCCTTTTTTGGGGGAAGCTGACAAGGAGAAGCTGTTTGGTCAAAAATGTTTCCTTTTCTCCCAAAAGGCACACACTCTGGAGAAGGTAGGAGATCTTAGGGGCAAAAGCAGCTAGATTCATCTTCTCAGAATGTCTAGTTACCAGTTTATTACTTTGCAATTGTCCTGGACTGGTCAGAAGAGACTCTGCCATCAGAAAGAATGATACCTGGCTACTAAAAAGACACATCACCTTTTCCAGAACAAGTTTTACATGATTGTGATTTTCAGTAATTGTCTAATTCTTGTTATTCTTTGATTTTAAAGCAAACAGACAATATACAATGAAACAACCCAGTTAAACAAACTGAATCATATTATTAAAAACCTTTTCTGCAATATAAATGGAGTTTTACACAAGACTCACTTATGTGACACACACAAAAAAAAAAAAGGGTTACTATCCCTCCTCAGCTAAGCAGCAACCAGAACTCCTGGGAGAACAGAAGGAAGGGAGCAGCGAAGGGGCCAAGTATGAACAAAAGCCATCAGTTCCATTACCTGACAGTGATACATGCTTTTATGATGCTGTTACATAGCAGCAAGGTTTTTTTACAGAACATGTTCAACACTCACCTTTTTAGCTGTTCTAGGCATCCTTGGACCATGAACATCTTTTTCCTTTGACTGCAGGATTTTCAGTTTCTTCTTTTCTCGTATCTTCCTTGCCAGTTGTCTGATTTCCATCATTTCTTCATCTTCACTTTCTGGTTCACTGTCATATTCTCCAGCAGCTTCTCTCAGCTCTTCTTCTTTCTCCAATTCTTCCAGTTTCTTAGATTTTGAAGAGGTAAAATGGAGATCAGATCCTTGAATTAGGATCCTCAACATTACATTTGTACATGATCCTGGGCCATGACAGCACATAGGCCCTTCAAAGAAGGAACTACATTACCTGATAACCACACTAATGGGGCTGGTGACAGAGATTACTGTGAAACCATGAACACACTGCTGTGCAAACTAATGCAGACTCCACATTATCACTTGGCTAAATTTGTGTGGCTGCCCAAAGCTGCCCAGTGTGTGGAAGCAGCTGTACTGTCCTGTGAGCTGTGCTTGCTGTGCCATTTCTGGAAACAGACTCTGAAAAAACCCTTCTCTTCGGACATTCAACATGAGTCCAGAACACCAGCAATTCACAGGAACCCAGCTGCATAACTGGCAGGCTCCGTGGGCTGCACTCACCACTCCTCCTTAACAACCAGCAGGAAATCCAAACAGTGATTATTATTAAATAAAAATGTTACAAATTGAGCATTCAGTCCATTTCCTCCATAGACATAAATCTGATGGATGAACTTCATATTATTAAAAATACATTAAGTTTGATAGCTATATTCCTGTAGCTGTAGTCAAAGAACAAAGAAATATAACTTCTAGTGCAAACCTCATATTTTAGAATGGAACAGATGAGATCACCATCATTCTGACAAGCTGAAGCAATTTTCCATTCTTCTGAAATTCTGTCCTTTATCACTCAAAAACTAGTCTCTTTTCCCATGACAAGTGCAGACAATGCAAAACAAGAAGAGGTTCTCACAATACACGATTTGTTTTTAATCTATAAATAGTAACGGACTTTAAACAAATAAGAAAGAAAGAGGAAAGAAAAGTATAAAGCAATAAATGGAAAACTCACTCTCATTATATCAGGATCAATGTAGTCAAGTATGTTATGGCCTTCCCATATCTCTGGAATCTTATCATATTTCTCAGATGAATTCATTAAGTCCCAGTATTCTTAAAAATACAATAAAAGTTGATAAAGAGACAAAAATTAATTTAAAAGAATGTTTCATGACAAAAAACAACACTCAGACCACACACACAAAAGAAGTACCCTATCCCTAAGACTTTGGCAGCACCTCTGCTATATTCAGAAATATTTCTGATCTCCATCCTACTGCCAAAGATTGCTCAGTTATGGCATCACTCACTGCCCCAAGACACACCAGGCAACAAAAACCCAGCTGAAACACAATATATGCAGTTCTCTCTCATATTGATACTTTCTGAACAAAGAGAGCATCAAAAATTAATGAACTACAATACAGAATGGAAAGAAAAAAAATCACTTGAATCATCAGACCAGCTGTTTCATGTCTGTGACTCCAAAATAGGAAACAACTGAGTAACATCACAAAACACATAACTAAAGATCACCAGTTCTGGAACAGAAGGATAGTATGCAATGAAATGGTGACACTGGCAATTAGTTGAAAGGAGTCAGGTTTAGGTACTCCCCCTTAAGGCTGAAATAGCCACACATTACTGTTTAGTAATAATAATGGTCATACCAATTCTTATTTAATACTTACTCTGCAGATCCAAAATATAATCATCTCCCATTTCAAGTTCAATATCTCTCTCCTGCAAAGACATACATGGCTTTAGATACCATCTAATTTAGAAGCTATGGACTAACACAGCAAATTTAAAATCCAGCTGCTGATTTCCTGATTTAGAGATGCCACTTACCAACTTCCTCTTGGGAGTGTCTACTTCCATGCGTTTCTTACGAGCTACTACTCCTTCAGGTATAAAAGGCAGTCGCTCCTGGAATAAATCCACCCCAATAAAAAAAGGAAAAGTTCACATCAATTTTTTTACACTGCTATAAATCACCAGCTGCACTGTAATGTATTTCTGAAGAATACAAAATCCCAAGCTCCCACCAGGAAAGGCACTTACAGATAATAAATTAGAAAACTTCAGCATTTGAATCTGTTTGCAGATTAACAATGACAGAATTCTTATCCTACTTAAGAAGTACTGGGAAATACACTAAACAGTGCACACATGTAGCCTACCTTGTTATCTCTTTTGTTTGGCATGGCCAAGTGTAATCTATTCAGTACTTCATTCACTTTGTTTCCTCTCATTTTAGTATCAACACGATGGGCCAACAGTCTGTCACAGGCCTGAAAGTGCACATGGCAAGGTAAGGTAAGGAACAAAGCCTTTCAGATGTTTAAATAACACTGCAGGCATGCATTCCCAAGTATCTGGCTTCATATCTTATTCTCTTTTTGTCTTATACTTCTAACGCTCAAGAAAGCATCAAATTATTTTATGTTAAAAGCATCACAGGAAGATGCATGTGCAGATATGTATTTTTTTAACAGGACTCAGAAAAAAATCACAATTTAAAGAAAAACTTATTATTACATTATTTTCCATTTTCACCCAAGCTCACTGCGGTGCAACAGGGAAAACATTATTAAAGTTTGTCACTATAATGCAGTCTAACTGAGTTTAAACTCATACAAGTGAAGCAAGATGTTAGCTGTTCATTTGGGATGAAACTAAGAGAATGCACCTACCTCTGTTTTAACTTGGATTACACCTTCTTCAGTTAGCGTACTTGTCTCTATTACAGAAAATCCTTCTGTTTCAAAAGCTTCAAATATTTTCTAAAATGGAAAAATTTACCCAAATAATGACCTCCTGTGATTTCTTAATATACCACAATACATTAACACCAGAAATTTTAATCCAATATCAATACATACAATGCGTTACTATTTTATTAGAAGGTGTTTTGAAAAAGATGATGGAAAGTTTACAATTACAGTTCTATTTAATCTCTTTCTTATTTTATAAGCAAATAACTACTTTTTAAAAGGCACCTATAAATGACCCATAAGGGAAAAAGAAAAAAAGAGTGAGAGAAACACAAATTCTATGTTTTTTAGCCTGTAGATACAATTGAATTAAGCCTGCAGGACTTTTTATTGCAACTGTTCAGGAAGACCTCTTGAGTCTAGTGCTCACTGTGCCTAACTGTCACTGAAAGGATTATCAAGTAAATAATGTCTAACTTCCAATTAAAGCAGTAATTGAAAGTTCTCACACCATCAGAGATTTCTGAAACCATTAAGAACCTGCTTTCTGGCATTCACAATATTCAGGCAAGGACTACATTAGACAGTACTAAAGAAAGACGGGGTCGAGACCTGCAAAGCCACCTTCCACTGCACTATTAGAGCAGTTCAATAAAGAAATGATCATGTAAAATATTTTGCCCAATAAAAATTATAACCATCCACAATGCACACACATTTCTGTAAACATCAGAAGACAAAGAGGTGAGAGAATTATCCTAACCTGACTCTCTTCAGGAAGTTCTGAAATCCTCTTCACATCACATTTGTTTGCAACAATTATAAGTGGCTGATAAAAAGGCAAAAAAAAAAAATCTTAATTCAAGCTACCATGTTATAAATCTGTGGGGTTTGTTAATAATGTGAAAGAAACTCACCTTGTTAGCAAACAATGGCTTAATATTTCTGAAGAGCTCCACCTGCTCCTCCAGGCTATGCCCACACTGCTCAGACACATCCATCACGTAGAGCACAGCAGCACGCAGATGAGCCAGGGCAGTGATAGCCTGCATCTCAATGGTGTTCCTGTCCTCCAGGGGGTGATCCAAAATACCAGGAGTGTCTACTACCTAAAATTAACATCATTAAACCAGGTGTTACTGATCAGCTATTGCAGAACACGTGTTTGATTGTTCAATCAATATTGTCTTTTTTAAGATGGCAGCAGTTTTTCCTTTCAGTCACAAATAGAACTGTGAGCTCTGCCAAACTGAGAATGTGAAAATGTAGAAATGGAAGAAGAATGAGGTTTCATAACCAACACCCCAAGTATTGCAGAGGAAGGGAAAATGCTGTCCTTACCTGGCCCAGAATTTGAGAGTGATAAAAAGTGATCTGGCTTTAGTCAATAATTCCATTTCCCATCTTCCCTCCAATCGAAAACACACCCATGCATGTACATTTTTGGAACAGGTTTTGACTGCTGCTTTCACACTGCACCTTGCACAGCAGCTGTCACACACAGACTGTCTCATCAAGAAACAAAAATGCAGCTGCCATGGCAAAAACGCAAATCAGGCTATAACCAGCTCACTCTTTCAAGAAACTGCAAAATAGTAACAGTTCTTACCTGCCAACGTAGATACTTATAATCCATATGTCCCACAAAGAGAGATTTCGTGGTAAAGGCATAAGGCTGCACTTCTACATCTGCTCTTGTAACCTTAAAACAAGATTTAGTCACACATATTTATTTAAAATTTCCTGAAGTTGAAAGTAGTATATCCTAAACTATAATACACTTCCTTTGCTACAGGGAAAAAAAAAAAAAGCTAAAAACTGGTTATTCTAGCTTCTCGGCAAGTATCTATCAGAAAATATGCTAATGGGATGCTATTTTGGAGAAGGATTTTTAAGAGTGAAATCTATCAACACTTTCCATTTATACCTTCAGGAATTTCATTCAACCTCTACTCACACATTTGAACTTGCTACTACTCACATCAGACACAGCCACAACTAAATCAAATTGTTCAGAAGTTACCTTATTTTAATTAAATTGTATCTCAATATTTTCTATGGAAAAACCACTCACATACCTTATTTATAAAGCTGGATTTCCCAACATTTGGGTAGCCACACAGCAGAAGAGTTCGTGTATTGGGATCAATGGTTGGCAAACGAGACAAATGCTGTCGTACTGAAATGTTAAAAAGATTTTTTAAGTATCCCTGATTTAAGTTTTACTGAGATGGAATAACTATACATATGCTGAATTGTTTAACTAAAAATCAGTAACATTTCTGATATAATAATTCATGAAAGTATGTAATAGTTTGAAGACTCCACAAGTACCTACATACAACAAAAATAAAATTTAAGAAATATTTAAGAAATGAAGACCAGCTAGTCTTACAGCTAGAATGACTCCACCAAATCAGGCAACGTAACCTGAAGGACTAATAAGTCTGAAGTAAGGAGTAATGTCTGCAAAATCTTTAGCAACGTTTTTCACATATATGTTAGTGAAAAGAATGGTAAGTAAAAGCATGCCTGTGACTTTTAAACAAAGAAAAAAGTTTTATCACTGTTAGTAATACCATAAGGCTTAATAAATATTCAAACAGAAAACTATTTTGTTGAAAAATAAACACTAAGTATTTGGGGATTTTAAAACTGTTCCTGTGTTTCCTGGATCTGTAACCTGTACTAAACACAATCTTCTGCTACTAAGTGTAATAAACTTTATATCCAATGCATTTTTTAGCCCATATGTAACATCAACCTTGCTCCAAATACTCCAGGCTCTGTTTCTGTCTCTTGATGATGGTGCACATGCGTCCCAGGGCCGCCCGTTTGAGCTGCTTGCAGCGGTACAGAGAGTCGCCGTACTTCATCAGCCGCACGTAGTCCTTGGCCACACTGCGGGCACAGGAAAGCAGAATTCAGCCAACAATCCACCAGGCACGTGCAAAACCAGAGAAATCAACGCCCCTTACTTGTCAATCAGATTCTTGGCAATGTTGATCTGCCCCAAAGCCAACTTGTAGTGATCTTTGTCATACAGAACATTCATCAGGTCCGCGTAAAAAGGATGAATATCCTAAAACAAATGCATGATGGTAAGTCTCATAGTTTCTTACTCTAAAATTACTGTTTCTTGCACATAAGTTCTTTTTTTATTTTGCTCCAGTACAGCAACACAAATGACACCAAAAGCCAAACAATTTTTATTACTATCTTATGTTAGAAAAATAATCTGCTTGGTCATTAAATGCATGAATCTTAATTCCTCTGAATTTCTTCTCCAAGCACATCTTTGACTTATTCAAACAGAGTTTCCATTTGATTTTCTGCTTTCTAAAATACTTCGTATTACAATTTTGAAGTCTCTTTTTTTTCCAAGTAAAAAACTGCAAGTAGCCAACAGAAACTGCCTCTGAAAGGAAATTCATATTATAGCAGAAATATAGCAATACCATAAATCCCTTTTCTTTTCTGAGTGCTGCATGAAATTCTATACAAGACTGGACAAAACGGGTTTTTTTAATGCTCAAATAAATCCTCAACTTTTCAAGGAAGTGGAATCTCCGGTACAAATCTTTTAAGTAGAGTATTTCGGCTACCTATGTATTTACCTGAAGAAATTTCACCATGTGATGTTAAAAAAAACACCGGAAGATATTTCTGGGAATTCTGGAGCAACACTCAATGGGTATGAAATTATCAAAAAAAACAATTTAATAGGTGAATAATTTCAGTCTGAACAGAAAACTGCCCATAAAAAAGTCCTACTGGGACATGGATACAGTTGCAGTTATTGAAGTTAATAATGTGTTTCTAACCCTACCCTTTATGGGGCCGAGGGCAACATTTATGTTGTCAAATTAACTCCTGAAGATGGAAAGCAATATGATATGTTATATTTCTTGGTATTTTCTCAGGAAGACTAAACATAAGTACAATTCCCGTATGCATACACACAGAAGAAACAAGCAGATACAATATACTTAAAACCCCTCACATTTTGTTTTAATTTAAAAGCAACTTCTGGCAAACCTATCTGATCAGCTAAAAGCTTGTAAAATCCAGCCTTTAACGACCATCCACCTCCACAACTTAAACTTCACTTCTTCACAGGAACATACTAATTTTGCAGTACAGGTTTTGCCTACTACTCACAGTAAGATCTACTTGAAATCAGCCAAATTGTCTACACAGAGAAATCAGCAAATGAGAAAACACTTACATCTAATTTCGGGAAATCTGTTAAGATCTGCGTGAGTCTGTCATGGTAATTTTGTTGAGTATATTTGACTTTTCGCATATAAAAATGTCGAATCCGATGGATTTGATAATGTTTATGAATGACAGTTGGGGTCTTTCGCTGAGTCTTTGACAATGTCAAATCTATGAAGTCCTGCAAGCGAGGAAACATGATTAATGATACAAAATGTCATGTTCTTGTAAAGGCAACAATTTTGTTTTGGTGGAGGAGGACGCTGACGAGTGAAGTGCATGCACAGTTTGACACGTATGTTTTAGGGCAGGCAGGAATAAGTAGTTTGCCCGTTCCCTGTCCAGCTTCTATTCCAATGGACCGCGGGCTGCCCCCGGCCCAGCCGCCCCAGCCAGACCGAGGCCTGCGGGGACCTCCCTTCACCCTGCTTAATTTAAAACCCCTTCCTCTGACTGGCAGAGGACTTTATTTTGAAGCAAGACGCTGCAATGAGTTTCGGTATGAGGCAGGTTTGGGAAACAAGAGGGATTTTTGTGAGGGACAGCGCAGTGTTAAGGATCCCTGCCCAAGATGCTGACAGGACCCCCCCGACACTGTACATGGTACGGGCCGCCGGCCGCAGCAGCACCAGCACGGGCGAGTCCACAGCTCCCGCGGGAGGGGGAGGAGGCGAAGGCCGACACCACGCCGGTACAGCGGAAGGGGCAGGAGGGCAGCGCGGGCCTCGGAAGCCGCCGAGCGGGAGGAACGGGAGGGACGGCCCGGTGCTGAGGGCACTGAGGGCAGAAGCAAGGGCCGAGGCAGGAACGGGGGAGAGCGGCCGTACCTTGGCAGACGGAACCACCGTGATCTTCTTGAAGTTGTAGAGCGCCATGGCCACCGCCAGCGCCGCGCCACGCGCCGGAAAGGGAGCGCGCCCGCGGCTCTCGCGAGAGATGCGCGCGTCCGGCCCGGCCCGGCCGGAACAGGGAGGGGGAGAAAGGGAGGGGAGGAGGAGAGGGATGGAGAGAGAGGGAAGGTGGAGGGTGGGCAGGCTCCTGGGGTTGGGTCCGGGTCTTGCCAGAGAAGCACCTGACCGCGGGCAGTGTTCTAGCGTCGCTTCCTGCTGTGATGATCCGGGGCAGACATGGCTTGAGCCCCGTAGGGCCGAGGAGGCACAATACACCCTCACCGTGGTGACCGATGAGTAAAGGCTGATGTCCATTAGCACGAAGGAGCTTAATACTAGAGAGAATAAGGATGGGGGAAGGGACCCCGGAAGCCTTACGGGGCCCGCGAGTGGCGACCTGCCCAGGCTGTCACAGCTGGCACTCAGTGCTGTGGCCCAGGAGAGGCACCCACCAGATGGATCTCCAGGAACAGCTCTGGATCACCCCGGGATACCTGGAAGAGTACCTGGGATTGTGCAAGAATCACGGAATCACAGAATCTGTTAGGTTGGAAAACACCTCTGAGGTCATTGAGTCAAACACCACCATGTCAACTAAATGCCACTTTGCCACGTCCTTAAGTCTTTCCTCAAATGCTTCCAGGGACAGTGACTCCACTGCCTCTCTGGGCAGCCTGTTCCAGTGTCTGATCATCCTTCATCTGAATAAATTCTTCTTAATGTCCAACCTAAACTGCCCCTGGCACAGATTGAGACTGTGTCCTGTTGTCCTGTCACTGGTTGCCTGGGATAAGAGGCTGAGCCCCCCCGGCTGCTCCCTCCTTTCAGGGAGTTGTAGAGAGCCATAAGGTCCCCCTGAGCCTCCTGTTCTCCAGGCCAAGCACCCCCAGCTCCCTCAGCTGCTCCTCATGGAACCTGTGCTGCAGATCCTGCTCCAGCTCCATAGCCTTTCTCTGGACACAATTCAGTACCTCAATGTCTTGAAAGATGGGATGTTTAGAGCAAGAATGAAAGCTGTGAAGACCAAGGGATTAATGTTGATAAGGGAGTTGAAAAGTGTGGGGAAATGGAGAGAAAAGGGGATAAAAGAGGCTGGCAGCACACCATGGTCAGTACAAATGTCTGCTCATACCCTGCACATCCTATCGCTACAGTCTGCCCTTTTAAACCAAACTCCATTCCTGACCATTTTCCAGATTGAGGGGGCTTTCTGTTCTGCTCCCGTGAGTGAGAAGCCAAGTGCCTGCCACAGGAAAAGAGGCAGAGATCCATGGTGGCCATGTTTCGGGGGTGCCAGGAACTGGAGGGATTGTGGTACATGCACACTGTGTGTCAGTGTACATGTACATGCATACACACATACTCAACAGGCTGAGAAACTTGGGGCTGTTCAGAGGAGGTTGTGTGGAAACCTCATAGGAAATTTCCACTGTCTGAAGGGGGCCTACAGCAAAGCCAGACAGGGACTGCTTGTGAGTGAGTGATAGGACAAGGAGTAATGGGTACAAACTGAAAAAAGAGGAAATTTAAGTTATATATTAGGAAGAAATTCCTCACAGTGAGGGCGATGAGACCCAGGACAGGTTGTCCAGAGAAGATGTGGCTGCCCCAGCCCTGGCAGTGTTCAAGGCTGGGTTGGATGGGTCTTTGAACAAGCTGGTCTGGTAGAAGGTGTCTCTGCCCATGGCAGGGGGTTGGAACGAGATGATCTTTGAGGTCTCTTCCAACCCAAACCACTCCAAACTCACTCCCAGTGACTGCAACTGGGAGAGCAGGGGCTCCAAGGGGCCAGAATGATCCAAGTGTCGAGGCTCTGTGTGGGTGGACACATGCACAGGAATATCTGGACTGGGTGTGTGTGTTCCCACTGCAGGTACATGCTCAGTGTTCCTTTCAGCTGGGTCTGTGGTCATGGGGCTCAGCAGCCTCACCTCCATCAAGTTGATGAATTCCAAACCCAAAACAAACACACCCTTACTTCCCTCTTCATTTTTTTCCCTTAATTTCTTTTTTTTTTCATAGTAACTTTCAGTGACTTGTCTCATACTTAACTGTAAATCCTTTCAGATAAAGACAAGCGTGAGTGAATTCTGGAGCAGTTTATGAACTTGACTGTACCTTGTGCTCTAGGGTTTTTTGTGTATCTTCAGCAAGCAAGAAATCCAGATATCTAAGATACCTGAATGTAGGCACATCCTGCAGTTTGCATGTCTATCCCTGTTTTTTACTTCACAGTAAGCTGGCATGCACATCAGTTTTAAATAAATTGCAAATTACTTGATACTCTTTGGGAGACAAACTAGATTAAAAATTAGGAATTCCCATGGCTTCCACACTGGTTTGGGTTTTTTTCTCTACACACAAAACACGGCATTTTTCACTTGAGAGAATTTAGTTATGTGTTAATCTGAGATTGCACATTTTTTTACAGTACTGGAAATTTAAATGCATAACTCCTTTTACATTTATTTTATTTAACTGTGCTCCTGGTTTTGCTGAAATGCTCCAAACAGCTGTCCAGTGCAGTGGAAACTTGTAAGGTATTTGAAAAGTAAGAACTCATTTTATCAGCTGGACAGTAGTTAATCCTTTCCAGTTAACTTTAGTAATGACTGCATGAGCACTACTGGATGATAAACATGCTCTTAGAGCCATTCCTGTCTGCAGTCTCACAGTGGGGCTGCAGCTGCCCTGAAGAAACGTGCAGCTTCCTAAACATTTTGATATGACCACTTCAGTCTGCCTTCTTGAAGCGTTCTTGAGCAATGAGATTTGACTTCACACTTTATTTATATTGTATTTCGCAAATACATCATTTTATGGAATAGAAGGAGCTCTTCTCTAAGGATATCCCCACATTTCCCCAGTTTCTGGAAAGATCCTTCCATGAGGTGGCCTGGGATACTCAGACTGCCCCACAGCTGGGACCAGCAGACTCAGCCTTCCCCAGTCCATGGCACCTGCATGGGCCTCCAAGGCCCATGTGCCCATTGCAGGTACTCCAGAATCACATGCAGACATGCCCTGTGCACCCCCCATGAAACTGATCCTCAATATTCAGATTATCCAGGAGCAGGCCCTGGCACCCCTGCTCTCACACTGCCTGTGCATTACTACTTTCTTGGACAGTTTTCAAGAGAACAAATTCCAAGACAAAATTTGAGTACCATTCTAGACATTGTGTCCTCTTGTTCCAGAAGTCAGGAGAAGTAAGACCATGTCAAGTTATGTTTCTTTTGGACCAGAAAATTCCTTATCCTAGCTGGTTTTCTACACTCAGACATTCTCATTCATGTTTATGATAAATTTCAGGCATGTAACACTTATTCTCTATTTCATGTTTAAAACACCATTCCAGTAGATTGTAATTCATATCAATTTGAAATTGAAGAACACAAAATTAATTCTTGTACATTGTGCGAGGGTGACTAATGGCACCAGCAAGGCTCAGACCATGTGCTGTGCCAATCTACCAGAGAGGAACTTCCAAAAACAGGCACAAGAATGGACAAGGTCCAGGGAGCCACCCAAGCATTCCTCTGTAAGGAATGCTTCTGCAGAATACATGCAGGAATTTGCATTATGACTGGATGTGGCATTACAGAATCAATCATGTTGGGAAAGGCCTCTGAGACCACTGAATCCAAGCTATGACCCAGCATCACCATGTCAAACACACCACTGCACTGAGTGCCACCTCCAGTCTTCCCTTAAACACCTCCAGGGACAGTGACTCCACCACCTCCCTGGGCAGCACATTCAAATGTCTAATCACCCTTTCTGTGAAGAAATTCTTCCTAATGTCCAACCTAAACCTCAACCAGCAGAGCTTGTGGCCATGCCCTCTCCTTCTGTTGCTGGTTGTGTGAGAAGAGACTGACCTGGCTACAGCCTTCTTTCAGGAGAGTGACAAGGTCACCCCTGAGCCTCCTTCTGTTCAGGCTAAACACCCCCAGCTCCCTCAGCTGTTCCTCATATGACTTGTGCTCCAGACCCTTCCCCAGCTTCCTTGCTCTCCTGTTTCCATAACAGAAGAAAGCTTTTCAGAGGGGTTATTTGATAACCTGTTGGTCTGGCAGCAATATGCAGCCCGCCTCACCTTTTGATTTCAGCAGCTTAAAGCCCAGCTAACAGGCTAGTCAGAAAATGGTATTTCTGGAAGCAATTTTGCTTCAGTTTAATTTCTTGGTTTTGAAAACCTCCTCCATGTCAGTAGCCAAGTTGAAGAAAAATATTCAGTCCCACTCTGTTCCTCACAATGAAAAGGCATGGCCACAAACAAACCTGGCAGCTTCCCTAATCTTTTGCTCTGTAAATTGGATGCAAGAGGTCAGGGCCAAGGGACACTGGTAGATGCTAGGTACAAAAAACTACTGCTTCTTCTCTAGCAGCTCCTCCAGGCTTCATCAGAAATCTCTGAACTACCAACCCAGAAGCATCACATTAAATACAGAAAATAAAGCTATAAACAGGCAATAGTGCTTACACTTATCTGCAGTATCTGAAATATCATGAGCACGATTTTATTTTGAAATGGTGCCATTTCATATCAGCACATAAAAGGCACATCACAGGAAGGGGAACTTCCAAAATTGGATTATTAAGTATCAGACTCTCTTACTAAATTATCATTACAAAGGGCATGCATGGTGATGGATCAAGGAGCTTTGGAGAGTAACAATACTGCCCCAGAAGAGTAATGCTATCTAATGCATCTCAGGAGGCACACTCAGGAACACACTTGGGAATACAGTATTAATAGCTGTAGTTACGGTGTAATCCTGGGAAAACTTTGAAGTTGTTTAAGGAAGTACAATAAAGACACACCATGTTTTGCCTTTCCCAGCTGCTCCTCTTTGTGTTTGCTGGGGGAGGAGACAGCTTTACCAGAATGGAGACGGGGGAGTATGTCCTTTTGTTCCACGATTTGCAGCATTACAGAGAATAGCAATGGCGAGTGGAGAATTTGCTCTGTGTCTGGCAGCTCCTGCTGGAGTTTACCAGGAGTGGCCTTGTAGGGAGCCCCTCATCCCCAGCATCAGGATAAGCAGGGGCACGTGGTGCTGCTGGGCTAGGGGCAGAGGCGTGGGAAGGAAAGGGCTTATGGACCGCTGCCTTCTCCTGTGTCCTCTGTGAGCATTCAGCCAAAAACACAGCTGAGAGAGTCCTCTAAAAGCCTTAAAGAGCCCCAGGTGGAGCTTCTGAAGCGTTTTGTCTCACCCTCCCTTCTCTGAGGAGTCGACAGCCAAACTGAAAGAGTGGAGAGCCTCAGCAGATCATACTGAAAGTTGCTATGCTATACATTCCTGATGCTAAAAAAAAAAAATCCCCTGGAACAGTCTGAAGTTTGGTGATTCTTATGGTCAGGAAAGAGTTGCTTTGCTGATCTTTCTGAATATGGACACAGTCTTAGAGCTGGCAGGGTTTTGTCATGCTTTAAGGAATAGGTAATTCTTCTGCAAAAATAGTGCCTCATGTCAGCCTTGTCAATGCTCTGGCCCCGACACAGTGGCACCAGTGGGTTACATTTGCAAAATGAGCCACATCCAGGCTTCCTTTACTGGAAGAAAGTGCTCACTGTGTGCAGTGCAACAGTGTGCCCTGGGCAGCTCCCCAGGACACCTGAGGGGAATGGTGGGCTATTGCCTAGCTCTCAGGTGCAAGGGAATTATTTTTGTGCTCCACTAGCTCACTTTCTAATTTTTAATTGTCACACTCATTTTAAATTACTTTACATCCTAGGCTGCTGACCCAGTCACAATATCTCCATGGAAAAAGGAGTGTTGGCAGACACCTCATTGACACTCTTTGTGATAAGAGGCTCTTGACCTAGAGGCCCAAGGTGTGGGAATCATTGGCACTAAGGGTTAAACTTAGTCATGAAAGACTAACCACTTCTGTGAACCTTCCCTGAATAGTGATGGCAGGAATAATCCAGGCTGTTTACCATGGGAGAGAGAGGAAAGGAAGAAAAAAAGAAGAAAAAAGAGCAAACAATAACAGCAGTGTTGGAAAGTAACACAGAGTAGGACCATATTAAGATTTTATTTAATTATTATTTTATTTATCTTGTTTAAGGCTTAAAAGACTTCAAGATCCAGAAATGTAAAAATCAGAAGGATTCAAGATTACTGAGTGGATATTTCTCCAAGGGCAGAAGCAGGATGTGCTTCAAACTTCCCATGCTTGGAAATGATTTCAAGTGTTCTTAGATGTTTGCATCTACAATATCTTGACAACATTTGCAGGTGTCATTTTTGCTGGCACATATAATTGCAGGCACATTTTATTGTACTTAGATGCCTATTTTGGTTTGTCTGGCAAATGAGCAGTTTGACATCTAAATGTGCCTGCAATCAGCTATGACATAAACTCTATCTACAGATGTATTTTTGACATAAAATTGGAAATGAAGCTGATGTCCTTTCCAAAAGTAATGCCTTCATCCTCACTTTGCTACACTGAAGATAGGAGGTTTCAGGTTTTATAATAATACTAAATCTTTGTCAGCGTGAAGTTAAAATGTAGTAGCAATGACATTTTAAAAATATCACTCTGATATTGCTAAAGCCATTGAAAAAGCCAAGGAGCTGCAAGTAGATAAAACAATATTTGATGAAGGTGGCAGCTGGGAAAACTGTACAGTGTGGGCTCAGCAGGTGGGGCTTTGGAGTCACAGTATAGTCACACTGCCAAAAGCAACACTGCAATCCTCTGGGTAGTTTCAGGGTAGTTTCAGAGAAGATTTGTGGCATTCTGCTGGATCTATTGTTTCAGTGTAAGGCATAGTAATCATATTTTTGCCAAGTGCTGTATTTTGCCAAGAGCTACTGATATTGTTACAATTTGCCCTAACAATTCATTCTTCATGAACCTAGCTTCAGTGGGTGGTCCAGGACCTCATGTGGCTGTCACCTCATGTTTCTGGGTTGCAATTGCTGGTTATCCAAGTACTGGAACACAAGTCAGTTGTGTTCCCTGGTGCAGATCCCACCAAAGGATCGCCGGTCTGCCAGCATCACTGGGTTTTGGCTCTGCAAATCACTCTACCATGTCAGCCCACCAATGGTCTGAAGACTCAGCTGCTCTAAGCTAGAGCATGTAAGGCTGTTTGCAGGCTGGTTTTTAGCCAGCCAACAATAGTTCTACAGTCCCCTATTCTTGCAGCTACAGAGGTGAGAGAAAATACAGAACATTTCTCTTGATTCAAAACAGAGACTTCCTTGGATGGTGGGAGCTTCCCTCCTCTGAGCACAGGACCACCAAACAAGTCTACATTCCACTATTTTATTTTTGTATTTTCATTACCTTCTAGTCACTTCCTCTCCCACAGCCCTTCAGCTGCCAGTCTCCCCACCCATCACAAACCCTTTCTTTTCACATCTTTCAGTCCTGCCTATACCGATCCATACGTCATTCACACCAGCATTGTCCTTGTCAATCACATGAATGCTGCCTGGCATTCTTTCTGAAGAAAAACTAAAAATACCTGCTAATTACATGGCTGTAGAACCACTCATTTTTTTTCAGAATTAATTTCTTTTTTGTTTTTTTTTTTTAAACCTTTCATTGATTCTTGCTCAATGAGAATGTCCTTGCAGTATTTTTTCTTAGCCATTAAATCAGCAAAACTCCCTGAGACATAAATGTGACTTGGTACTGAGCATTTTGGGCTTTCCTCCACTGTCGCTTCTCCTGTATTTGCATATGGCACACAAGCACACTGTACTGTGAAAAGATGCCATTTGTATCACACTGTGACAGAGGAAATTAAAACCTTTTCCTTACCAGTTTCTGTCTGGATCTTTATAAAGTCACCTTGTCACTGTGCTGATAGAGAACATTTCATCTGCACCTGTATGTCTTCACAGTTCTTGAAATAATAGTGAGCTAAATCCAGGAGAGCTTTGATAGCAAACTATGATGGTAACCGATTTAATGTGCATAATTTACTATATAATCTTGTAATTGCTATGAATCATTGATACTAAGGCAATGTCAGAAACACAGACATAGTGAATTTAAAGGGACCTGCATGTTATTTCTCGGGGGTATATTATCACAGCATCATCTATGAATAATTACTATTTATCATATAATAATTTACATAATGTCCCTATGCATGCACACATATATACATACACACATATATACCCATTTGCAATATATACATATGTGATAATGTATATGTCTCATATGTTATATAACAAATAGCATATTAAAATAAACATTGTTTTATAATGACAAAGCATTCCTAGCCTTTAGAATTTATTTCTCACATGTTTTGAGAATTATCATTTGATAAATGGTCTACTGAACTAGTACTGGTAATTGAAACTTGTGTGGTACCAAGATAGGAAGTTAAAGCTGCAAAGAAATACCTGGAAAAAACGTGATGCTGTGAACCATTGTTCTATAATACTTAGGAATACTTACACAGCACTTTTCATTTTCCCAACTTAAAAAAAAAAACAAATTAATTAACTTTCGCAACATAGTAAGTGCTCAAATAATAGCACATTCCGGACAGCCCACAGGAGATACAACAGAGGGCTCCAGAGACAAGGGGATGGTGGATGGAGCTGTAGGGGATGCAGTCCTCCTGTTTGCCTGTGGTCTGACCCAGAGCACGAGCTCACACAGACAGCAGTGTGCAGACAGAACAGTAGCTGGTGTTCAGTTACTCCTGTTTTCACTGTATTAACACCAAGGGTCATGAAGGATCCTGTGCATGTGATGCAGAGGACTGATCCTGAGACATCCAGTCACTGGCATTTTGTTGGAAGTGAGACAACTGGTGTGCAAGTTACTGCCAGAGAGGAGCTCTTCCATGTAGTCTGCAGATGAGTCCCACATACACTATGCCATTATCTGCATGCTTCACATTCAGAGCTACACTGCAAGAAGCCACATCTGGCTGGCTAGGAAGCAGCTGTGCCTGTGGTCCACATCTGCAAGGACCATGTTTGTATCCACAGCTTCTTTGGCAAGAAGATTTGCCAGCAGCAATATGAAAAAATACCAGACACATAAAGTACAGAGAGCTTTTTACAACTGAGCAGTGCTGTTTTGCATTAAAGGTATTGGAAGCTGTATGCAGACATGGAAATTCAGACACCAGTCCTTGGCTGCAGGCAGAAATGCCAGCTTTTGTGACAAAATACACATAGTACTTGGGAGACCTTGTTGGTGCCTCACACGGTCTGCAACCTTTTGCAGTTAGGGCTGCATGCCAGCCCTTTACTGAAGACAGACATCTGCCTTTTCAGACTCTTCACTCACTATGGCAGCTGGAGAGAGAGAGGTGGTGGGGAGGGAGAGAGAGGACCAGGCAGGTCCTATCCTCCTCCTCCCCACCATCCTTGGAAGCAGACTTGGAAATATTGGCTAAGAGCACATGTCCAGCTCATGGGGCAGAAGCACTGGAGTTAGGAGTCTTGCATGTCTAAAGCCATGCTTTGGGCCATCCATCAGAAGTGATGTAGGTGCAGTCCTGGGTACATTCCCTGGCACTGTTGAGTGTACCAGCACACATGTGCCCAACATGTGTCACTCGCCTCAGGAGTTCAGTGCCACAGCCATAGCCAGGTCCACACATGGTCCAGCACATGATCTGGGCACTACAGGGTGCCTGTCAATGTGGGCACAGCCAAGGGATTCCTCCTGACAGCCCAGACCTGGTGTAAGTACACAGGTGGAAACCAGGACACTGATTTGAACCCACAAAACCCTAATGGCTTTGGACGTGGTTACCTGTGACACACCCTCCTCTGTGTAAGTGGAACTACTGTGCAAGGAAGGCACTGCTGATGGGCTGTGCTGTCCTAGGGGCTGGGACACAATGGCACACTGTACCCATCCCCTCAGTTACCAGAGTCCAACTCTGTCATTCCAGATGCTTCAGCGTTTCTTCCTTTACCCCTTCAAGCTAGGCAGTGGCTTCTTTGTGGCAGCCAGCACAGAAAATGCACTTGAGAAAACCATGCTGTCTTGCTAACCCCAGAGTCCATTTATTTGCACTCTTCCCTCCCCTCCTGGGAAGCTGCTGGGCAGGAGGTGTTTCTGTGCCAGCTGCTCCCGAGCTCAGCTTGGCCGGGCCTTGAGCTGCTGCAGGAGCAGGTAAACACAGCTGGGAGAAGAGGTCCTGGCTGTACCAGGGTTAGGTGCAGTGTCTGGGGACATAAATACAATAACTCTGCTTTAGGAGAGGAGTACATAAATATAATAACTCCACCTTAGGCCATCCACCCCCCTCGAGTTCGTGATGGATCAGAGTGCGTTCCCAAGGCCTGCAGGGATGCCATCCATCACAGCAGCAGTAGCAGCAGCCCCCAGGGCAGCCAGTCATGGGCCTGTCCCCGAGGGATGACGGGTCTGTTGTGTGACACGTAAGGTGGGCTTTGGAGAGGTATTCTAGCAAACTGTGTGCAATTTTATTTTCTGTTAAATGAAGACCCTTCAGAATTGTGGAAGTGCAGAAGAAACATCTGATGCTAATTCTTTCTTTGTATCATCAAAATTGAGAAAGGAAATTAAGCTTTGCTTGCAAATAACTGAAATACAGTCAAGATTATTGTATGTCAAATTACAACTTGCAGTAATCCTTCATCTCCACATTATGAATTCATAAAAGGAACTGCAGCATGTTTTTAATTATTAACTACCACATAATGGAGTGGGCAATACAATATCCTAGAGGTTTTCTTTTTTTTTTCCCCGTATGGGAGATCTTAATTTAAATTCTGGATATGGCTACAAGTTAAAGCAAATTCTCAAATTTCAGTGTCACTTTTTGATATTCTCACAACAAAAGCCCAATTAAAATGAGTTCCTCCAGTAACAATCATGACTGTGCTGATTTTGTCCATTTTCAAATGCAGATCAACATATCCCTATGAAGGGATCTTGCACAATGGGTGCATATTAATGTTAAGAATATCACATCCCTCATCCAGGAAAAAAGCAAAGGAATTCTGATGACATCATTTATCTTCCCTGTCAAGTGACCTGCAATGCCTAACTAAATGGATATTTCATAACACGTACTTGTAATTAGAAACAGCTGGAGGATGAGTACAATATTTTCCAGTCAACTACACTGGATTCTAGATGCTTTTTACTTTAAATTCTGTATGTGTCAAATACATCCCCTGCTCAGTTACCTCTAAGTGAGATGGACGTCGGATGAGTGTGATCATCAGTTAAGCTAAAGTGCTTTTTATGACTTGATTAGTCTAAAGGAATCTGGAAGTGAATGGAAATGATGCTCTGCTCCAAGGAGAAGTTTTGGGGCTATAGGTGTGTGCAGATCGGATGAGTTCAGCTGTATGGACCATGATATCTTGAGTGGAATTCTCTGAACACATACAGCCTGTTCCAGAAGATTGTCTTTAACAGAAATGAAACAGTGACAAAACAACCTATGCTGGTAACTAGATGAATCTTCAGAAATATCTTATCAGTGCCCCCACAGAAGTCTGACAGACCCTAGAGGTTAACCAGCACCATTTGCTTTGTTTTTGCACACTAGAAATAGGTTTTAGGAGGACATTGCCTGGAGCTTCTCTATCCCATGGCCCTGACAAAACCAGCATGGTTAGGTACTAAATTCTTAAGATTTAGATAAAACATATATCAAGAGGAACTCAGAGAGCAGTACAAGTTAAAGAGAAATCCTGGTTTTACTGTGATTTCTCTTTGCTGTTTCTGAGGAAGGTGTCTGCATACCCTAAACTCTGTATTAGGTTTTCAGAGAACTGACATCTCAAGGGCACAGGTGTGAATCCCTCCAGCCATTTTCACCATAGTTTACCAAGAGTTTTCCTTAATGAAGTTTTGCTTGTGAACTTGTTCTGCTCTGATGTAGTTAGGGAATTATTATCCCTCTTAATGCTAATTCATGAGGTTAATTTTTAAGTAATTAGAGATTATGCCCAGGATCAATTTTTTGAAAGGTGCTTTGGTATTACAATGTGTTGCTATCTCTTTATTGTACATACTATGTTTTAGATGATTTCTGAAGCATTAGGACATGTTGTACAGTTTTAAACCTACCCAAAGGTTCTCTAGTACATAGGCCAGCCATTGGGGCTTTTTATACGAAAAATGTATTTGTTACCTAAACAGCTGAAATCTTACCCCATGCTTTAGAATTTAGCTAGATGGGAAGAGAAACCTCTCTATACTCAACCTCAGCTCCTCAGACCTTCTTTAATATGGTATTATCATGCTGCAAAGAGCACCACAGTAGGACCTAAGCCTGTGTACAATGGAAGATGTGGGATTACGGATTTCTTTCCCCTCCATGTGTGATGAAATCCATGCAGCACACTGTTAGTTCAAACCAGAAACACATCCCAGTCTTTTCAGTATGAGGAATGTCTTGTATTCCCATCAAAGGGACCAGTAGGGTCTGCAGCTCCCATCGCCAGGGCAGAGGTTAAAGGAGGAAAGTGCTTCCTTTAAAATAGAATGCTGTCAGAACTCAAAACTGAATGGTAGAACCTAACACTGGGACAAGAGAAAAAGTGGCATTTTGGCACTCCTGTGCTCACTCAGAAGAACCATCTGCTGGGAAGAACAAAGGGAAATGAAGGCTCTTCCATGGCACTTTTGCTTGGCAGGAAAGCAGGAACCACTGGCTGCATCCCCCTTTGTCCCTTTTCTATGTCACATGCTGCTTCCTTTGATGCCACAGAGGAAGAGCAGAAACGTCTCAGTACACTTCCACTTCTGTTCAAGAAAAGCCCATCCAGCCTGGCAGCCGGGAGCAATTTCTATAGGAAATACAAATTGGTACTTTCCTAATAGAAAACATTCAAAGAAAGGAAGATATGAACAGTGCAGGGCTTATCAACAAAGGCTGCTGTGCTTCACAGCACCAGCTACTGCTGCCAAGCTCAGAGAGGAGCAGAATTAATTAGAAAGCGTCTTCAGAGAGGTGAGATCCTTGGTAAAAAGAGAGGTTCTCCTCTTCAACCCGAATGAATCAGCTGGGAGGTGCTTCTCGCTGGGAGGAGACACCAGGTTCCCCTGCCAGCACTAAGATCCCTCCTGTCTCAGGGCAAGCTGGGCGCACCAGGACGAGAGCTCACTGCAAAGGGAAAGGACTGGGAAAGAACTTCGTCTGTGGGCTTTCACTTTCCCACCTGGGAAGTGAGAGGGGCATTCCATTTTCCCTGAGGTGGTGAAAACCAGAGAGCAGAACAATCGGAGTTCCTTTTCTTTTAAATTAAGCATTGCTTTAACGTTAGAGGGAGTGAGAGGCTCTGCCGCATTGCTGCAGGGAGGGGAGGATCTCTGAGCAGACTGAGCAGTGGCGCTTGGTTTGATCTTGCCGGGTGCTCAGACTTTTTGTTAACTGCCTTGATCTTCTTGTGATGGAAGAGGGTGTTTCTTCTGACACTGCTTTATAACCTCCTGTCTCTACTTCTGTTTGTTCCACATCCCCCCCGCTGCAACCCCTTCAGGAAGGATATGCTGAGAGCTTGCCCAGCCAGATGAGTGCAACAAGGAGTAGCCGCTACAAGGGGTTTACACAGAGAGGAGCCGTGGTAACTTCACCAGCTGAATGGTGCTTACATGGACTGCTGTTGGCAGCCTGAGACATACACCACAGACCCTGGCACAAAACCTAAATATCTTCACTCTGAGCCCAGTCTGATGAAGTCAATAAAAGTATTTAATCTTTCCAGTTTAGTACAAAATTCAACTTACTTTGCCTTGGCTCCTTATTTGTCTTGTAGCATGATACTAAGAGTAGACAGAGCAGCTGTACTTCACCAGAGGAGCACCATGGCTGAGCTCAGCTGTGTACAAGTGTGTACAGCTCCAGTGATGTGATGTTACACAAGTCACATCAGCAGCTGCATCCCCGTGTGCCTCCATGGAATATCACCTCCTTCATGCCTCAGCAGTGGGCTTCACCCTGCCCTCTGCAGACACTGCCATCAGAAGGGAGCTATTAAAACTCATGAGGTTGGTCAGCAGGAAGACTCAAAAAGCAAGGCCAGGAGCTTTCTTCTGCCAGGCAATGTGAAGTGAAACTTCTTACCATCAATGATTTGAGCAGCTGGATTCCCACAGTGGCTCTGAGATCTGGAATACTGCAAAGTACTGCAGATGGGCAAGTCTGTCTCAGTTTACACTCTCATTTCTTTCACTCAGTGCCTAGACACAACTGTGACAAAGAAGGAAAAGATCTTCAGCATGAACCAAAAGTTAGGAGTGAGAAGTAATTACCCCATGGCAGACAGGAGCATCCCTCTCTAAGGCTGATCTCCCTCCTTTGACACTGTTAAATAAATCACTGCCACAATTCCTCTCAGCTGTCCTTACCCAGTGGCACTCGGGGTTATGGCCAGAACTTCACCAAGCTGAAATGCCCCCCTAGTTTGAGGGGTTTTATATTTAAAAGCTGTTTTTTCCATCTCAGTTTGGCACCCAGCAGTGATAAATTCAGAAACGCTTCTGGGAAGGCAGCCAGTGCTGTCGAAACCCAAGAAAAATCAATCTTCACCAAAGAAATAAATTAAACTCTGTCACTATCTATCAATATTTGCCTCTGACTCCAAACAACAATTATATGAAAAAGAATAATTTGCTTTAAATATGGAGAAGGAGGGAACTACACACAGAGAGGTTTTGGAGAAATAGAAATCTTTTACAGCACAGAGCTATTCCCAACATAGTATATGATCTCCTCATAATGGGCACTGGAGGAACAAACACAAAGTCAGTCTTAAAGAAATATAGTACTGCCACCTTCAAAGTCTTTCCACCTATAGAAATAGTCCTATCTTTTTTTATCTGTGCTGCATTTATACAAATTTCACACTGACTTTATAGCCTAGATAAAAGGAAAATGTAGCTCATGCCACTTATCTAGGACAGCGTCACCGGTGGGGCAGTAGTTAGTGAGCTGGCACAGCTGCACACCCGTGAGCAGCGTGGATTCATCTCTGGGAGAACAGACTCAGCCAAGTGCCCATGAACAACTGCTGAACATAAAGACACTACCTCTGGCTCAGGAAGTCCCTGAGCTGCACATTGCTGGAGGCTGGGCCACAGTATTTTCAATTCAGGAAGGCAAAGCTGGACATTTTCTTGTTCTCACAAGCTCTTCTGGAAATCTGCTATGAAACAGTAAAAGAGGCAGCATGCAAGGCTGGACAGAGCTTTGGTCCAACCCAGGCTGCCCACGCTGAAGTTCCTGACAGAGATACTGCACCTGAATGGGTGTTCACTCCTGTACCACCCATGGGATGTTGTGCTTTACACATGCATCCAGCTCCTGAGGGCAACCCACTGGCTGTTCATATTTGCATGTTTAAATTACATTTACCCCATTAAAATATATATCCAAATTATTTCAAACCTTTTTTCTTTTATACGTTTTGGTTTCATCCCTCACCTGTTGGCCAAACTGAGAAAAACAGAAGATATGTCACCACATCTATAGATTCTTCTATTTTTTTTTTTTTTTTTTTTTTTTTTTTTTTTTTTTTTTGCTTCAGCTGGACCTTTTTCTCATTTTTGATGGAAGAGGGGAGTCTTGGTTTTTGTTGTGCTAGTTGTCGTTTGGTTTTTTTTACTTGTTGAAAACTCTGATGTCCTCTGGCTTCTCTTGTGTCACTGTGCTCCTCAGCTGTGTCTGTCCATGGCTATGATAAAGTGTTGGGGGTCAAAGGTGCCCATGAATGGATGTTTATTGGGGCTTAACAAAAGAGGGTTGAGTCTGAAGCCCAAATACGAGCTGTATATAAGATTTGCCTCTGTAGCCCTTATACTGGAGCTACAGATGAACATACAAAGGAAATGGGGAGCACAGATCCTCTTTAACTATAAACCAAATAATTATCCTATTCCTGGAACAAATATAAATGCACCACTGGGCTTTTATATTATTTCTCCCTAGGAACCAGATATTCCTTTGATACCATTCAACACTTCAGCTGTCAGGAAAGAGGGATGAAGAAGGAACTGGTAGAGGTCTCATATCTCACACCTGTAAAAGGTTCTGGCTTCTGTGAATTTCTTCCATACAGAATATCTGACAATACACAGCCTGAGGTAATCTTCATCCCCTTTCTGTATTTTGTGGCGCCAGCATTTTCAGTATGATGGATTTCTGTAACACTAGTCAGTATTACATCCAGGGCTGCTCCCTGTTGAGTTGTATAGTCAGGGTGGGAGTGCAGGTATATTACTCCTGTTCCTCCCAGCCTCCTGTTTACTGTATTATCATGGTTAAGTGGGAAGACTGTATATAAAAATAAATAATTCCTCACTGTCCAAAAATAGGTCAAGTAAACCTCTGGGCGTGCATAAGAGAGAGGCAGCTTTAAAGCACTGACTAAAAGTGATGAGGCTCCAAACTCATGTGGTTGTAATTCTTGATGCAAGTAATGGTGACAGTAATTATAACCACAGTCCTTCAAACGCAGCCAGGTCTCCAGGCTAGCCTGGCAGCATGCTCAGTCACTGGGCCTGTTTCCATGCAGAATATTTATTCAAATTTTACCATGAAAGTGCATAGTGTCCTCTGACCTGCCCACACCCCTCCCGAGGCGAGCCTTCCTGGGGAGGGACGCTGGTTCCTCTATGCTGAGAGGGGAATTGTTCCGTTCAAAAAAATGAATGCTGGGGTAGGCTTAGGGAACACAAACTGGCTCAATTCATAATCCTGCTGCTTTCCTTTATTATGGGACTGTATGTGTTACCCCCTGCATCAGCGAGCTTTTCAGCTGTGCTATTCCAGCTCTCCTTCTGGAGCTGAATGTGCAGGGCTGAGTCCCAGCAGCGCACACCAGGAATGGCCCCTTAAGAAGCAGCACCACCCACAGCCCCAGCACGCACAGCCCACCACCCATCCTCCTGCGGTGCTGAGGGACACTGTCACCACCAGCCCACGAGCGGCAAAACCCTACCGACGACAGGGGCAGAGTGGTGGCCGCGAGTGCTGTGACAGACACAGCAGAGGCTGGGGGGGCTCGCTCGGCGGCTCCGGGCCCCGCTCAGCGCGCACAAAGCCACGGCCGCTCGCCCGGGGGATGAGCGCTCACCCCAGCACCCGCGGCCGTGCGTGGCGAGCTCGGAGGGATCGGCCACCAGGAGGAGCCAGCGTAATTTGTGTCCGGGCTAATTAAGGCATGAGCTTTCAGGTCACATAATTAGTGTGAAGCGGGTGGAGCAGGGGGAGATGCTACCTGACTTCTGCCTCCTTTTCCCCACAAGCACCTTGCAGACAGGTTTTGTTTTAGAACCTGCATTCTCTGAGGGCAACGCTTCCCAGCTTCCCAAAGCAGGGCGCCTCAGTCCTTGGGTACAGACCTTGCTCCGGGCGCTCAGGGGTATTTGTCACACGCGGTGATGACCACGCACAGCCAGTTCAGAGCTAGCGCTGGGGGTGAATCAAAGCCACCTAAATGAAGGTGTCTCAGCCTTTTCCTTTTTGTAGTCAAAGAAAAATCGCGTGCATAAATCCAGGCTTGGCTTAACCTCTTTTCCTTCATACACTCCCAAATAAAATTAATATGAAATTGTAGTATATAAGAACAGGATACTGTTATTTTTAACAACCTGACCATTTTGGAGATGAGTTTTGTCATTTTAGGGGTTACCAGAAACCACCTGAGCAGCAGAATGTGAACAACAGAATCTATTTGTAGATTCAGTCAACAGAGTATTTGGGGTCCAGTCATTCCTCTGTGTCTCCTTTAAACTGTTGGTTGAAGAGGGAAAAAATCCGTAGCACCAGTGAAGACGATTTCCCTGCCTCCTGCTCGTTGCCAGTTAGAATCAGTTTTCTTGGCTGCGGGTGCATTGTTAGAGTGGGGATGGCTCTGGTCCCCCAGCTGCACTTCTGGTGTTTGCTCTGAGCCCTGTGCTGATGCACTGCTCCTCTGTGAGCACTCATGGGACTTCCACCACAGATCTCAGCTTTGGAGAATAATCAGGTTTCTAGCAGTTTAATTGTTTTCAGGTTTTGAGCTCATGTGGGAAAACAAGTGTGAGTAAGAGCTTGATGCAGGCTGAGTTGCACGCAAGCTGGTAGGGTGCCCACAGCTCTGGCCATGTGTGACCTCAGGCACCAAGGAGTGACCAGAACTTCCTCATCCTCATCCAGAGCCTTCAGCACTTTCTGAAGCAACATGACTTAGGTATGTGCTTTACAGTGTGAGAGAATCTGTTTATTTTTAAGTATTTCGCTCTAGGAAATTTTTTTATATTTTTCATTCTCAAAATGTATTTTGTGACACTGGAGTCAGCTGCAGTGATTCAAATGCTGAGGAACAAGAGAATGTATGACTCCATGTGATTATTTTTAGATGCAGTGTTGCATTAATTTTTTTAAGATAAATATGCCACTTGTGGTTTAAGGAGGCCTAAACTTCAGACAGCTTAAAGCTGGGACACTGTGTGGAAATGCTGCTGTTGGGAAGCTCTTCCATATGTCTGTTACTGGAAAGCTCTCTTCTGTATGTCTGCTATTGGCCACTCTTAGGAAGGATACCAAAGAGCCCCTAGTGACCATTTACATGAATTTGTGTATCAAGAAAATAATCCTATAAGGAACCTCCTGAATGACTGGACAGGCTGGTCCCTTAAAGCCTATTTTTATTGTGCTCTAATTCTCTTTAATGAGAGTTCTGCATTGGGAAATCACACAGAACCTAAATTCAAAACAGAAGTGACCAGCCACAGATCTCAAATGAGATGGCTTCCAGTAGCTGGGAAGCTACACCTGGGATGGTCATACCCTGGCTCAACATAGTGGGTGGAGGACTTGCAGAGCAGAGAAGCCTCTGACCAGAAATCTGCCTAAATCCAGCATTGAATCTTGTACTGTTTCCCTGGGTCTTGATTTGTGAGGAGGTGGAAAAAGAAGTTCTGTGATTAAGTGCAAGCATAAGACAGATTTTGCAGAAATTGCACATTTAGTTCTTGGCTGTGTGTGGTGCCTCAGATCCCTGGGAGGGGAGCAGGAACAGCTCCAGCCCTGGGCACTGGACACCTCCCTGGGGATGGGGTCAGACTGAGGCCAGACCAGGACATCAGCCCTAACACCTGTAGGCCCTCACCTGCTGCTGCTGTGGCATCCCCCATCTTTTCATAGCTGCCAGGATTTTATTAATTAAGTCTACTCTATTTCACAGTGGCAACACTAACATTAAAATATATATACATGTATATAATTACTTGTATAAAGGTATTAAAAAATTAGATGGCTTCTATATCACAGCAGAGGTGATCTGAGTTATCAATATCATATCCCTTAAAAATACTTCTCTGAGGACCTGTAGGTAAACAGCTGGGATCACTCTGTGCAGTGCAAGGCTTATCCCCAAAGCATCACCTTGCAGAGTGCCCAAGAGCAGGGAAACCTGGTGCCTGGAACTCCTCCTGGCCCAGCCAAGGACAACCACTGTGGCAAGCACATTTTTCCCTCTCTCCAGATTTTTCATAGAGGTGCACAGAGAGAAAGAAAGAGAAAACAATTTCTATTTCTGCTCCTTGTTTTTCCTATGTGGAATGTGTTTGGAGAATTGTTTACTTCATTGGATTCTGATGAGAATTGCTCGAGCCTGATGGCCAATCAAATCCACCAGTGTCTGGACTCTCGCGAGAAAGTCACAAGTTGTGAGTCAGATATGGCAGTTAGAAAAGTAGGTATGTAGTTTTAGTATCTTCCTTTATATAGTATATTAATGTATTATAGCATAGTTATAATAAAGAAATCGTTCAGCCTTCTGAACTGATGTTGGACATCATCATTTCTTCCCACTGGGTTCACCTGCATTTTACAGTAAACCACCACTGCTGTCTTCGAAGGAAAGAACAAGATTCCCTCAACTCTCAGCTGAGAGAACCCCGTGCCCTGCCCTAATCATGCTATCTTAATCATATTGCCCTCTTCACCTTCTCCAATGCTGCAGAGGTTTTAATGAACTAAAGTGGTGTCAAGTGAATAGTAAATTAAATGTTTAGCTTGCTCAGGTTTAAAATATGCAAGTGCTTATTATTTGAAAGCTTTGTGCAGGAGTAATCATTAAATGAAACATAGTGTGGCTTTGGTCTATTGTGCTGAGTTGCAAAAGTAGGTTTGTCCCTCTGCAAACAGTGTGTCACTCAGGGCCACTTCCCTGTATTAAAGACACCCTTGTGGTGCACCTATAGGAGAGAAATCCTGCTGGCTTTACAGTGAATGGGGAAAGGATTCTATTAGATTGAGTCATCTTTACAAGCCCTGCTGATGGCCCTGATAGGAATCTCCGCGGTGAAGCAGGACAATGAGATACAAAGTGACACCATTTGCTCCAGCCCTGGAGTCCTCCTGTGTGGCTGTGGCTACATTGCATAGACTCACAATTTAGAAAGTCCCTGTTGCAGGCCGGTTCTGACACATATTCCCCTGGGAATGCCCGGTGCTCCAGCACAGCTGGTAGCTGGATGCCCGTTTTGGATATTCCTGGCAAACATTCTGGGCATGGTGGTGGCCCCTGGCCCAAAGCAGCCTACAGTCTGCAGCTGTCAGGATCAGTGCTGGGCTCCACACACTCTCCCAGCAGAGATTTCCATCATCTGCTTCTTCCTATGTGGATGCCATGATGTCCAATCCTTGGCTGGGCTTGCTCATGCAAAGGCTCAGCAGGTGTCCAGTGCTTGGCCAAGTTGTGCTTTACTAAGAACCATTCTCTGTTTTCTCTTAGACCACAACTTTAAAACAAATACTTTATTTGTGATTCAAAAGGTTTTGGTGATGGAGTATAACCATCAGGGTCTTCCTGATCCCAGCACAGAGGGGACACAGTGTGGGACCGCTGTGTCTTTGACCCAAACACCTTCTTCTATGTTGTCCATCACTTAGGTTCCCTCAGAACTCTCATATTTATGGATATTTTTGCCATTCATCTACTGGCTAATAGAGAAGCCTGGTCTGCCTGGTCTCAACACCTGCTGCCTTTGAGAAAGTGATACACAGCTTTGAGAGCTCTGCTGCAGAAGTTCTGACATTCTCAAAAATAGAATAAAGATAATATAATAATTAAAATTAAAATACAATAATTTTAACAGTCCTTTTCAACAAATTAACATTCTTTTGTCAATGGAAGATATTTATCTTAAGCAATTACCCTGTTTTCCTAGTGCCAGACTGTTGGTGACCTTTATACTGCAAGTGAATTATGCAAATTGGTATTTTCATTAAACATTAAATAACTCCCTTGGGAGGAAAAAATGTTACTTACTGTATATTGGCTATTAAAGTCTAATGATATGATTTACCACAACTTTGTTTTCTACCTCCAAGGGCTCCAGAGGAGAAGGGATTAAATCATGGTTTGGAATTTGAGGCTTAGACATGTGTAGACAGAACAAATGAAGTAAAAACACAAAAGCAAAACAAATACCAGTTACTTCATTCTCTGCTCCAACTTTATGTTCTCTCTAGCAAAGCATCAGTAAAATAAATGCCTCCAATTCCACACTTTGCAGCTCCCCGTGTACCTTGGAACCACCAGGTAGCCTTCCCATTAACACAGCCTCCTTCCCCTCATCAACCCATGCTCCAAACCAACTCATCAGCATCCCTCAAACTCAACCCTTGCCTTGTTGTCCTGCTTTCAGCCTTTCACAGGGACCACACATGCTCCCAAAAACAACCTTGAGCCATTTGGGATGCATCAGGCCCAGGGACAACAAAATGTGGATAAGTAAAGCCTACAGGAAAATCAAATTCACCTGATGCACAGAGGTGATGGGGATGCTGGAGAGCACAGTTCCTGCACAGTGGAAGTGGCAAAAGTTTATTGCGTTATGTCCAAAGTCATTAGGAATGAGGCCAGCAAGACAGGCTTTGTGAATAAGAATTACTCTGTTTATTTTCAGTGATACAAAATGGCCCTTGGTAACAGCGCAAGTTATGTGGAAAGTGAAGCACTCTGTTAGTGCCACGGTAGAAAGGTTTAGTCTTTAAGCATTGCTACTCCCACAGATTTCTACAGCTTAAATGTCTTTTTGGAAACTTCCACCATTGCATTAAAAGTGATCTCAGTAGGAGTGCACTTCATTAAAGATAACTCAACATCCATTCGAAGAAAAGCAAGAATGTGCAGGGGTGCGCCATGAACCACACACAGCAAGGGAGGTACATCCTGCAAGAGCTGGCTTACTCCTCTCAGCACCAATCTTGGAATGAGTGGGACTGTACTGCAGTGCTTCATGTGAAAAATAAAATATTAGCTACTTATGATTTGGTGTTTTGTGCTGAAGATAAACCAGTGAATACATTTCTCTGAAATATCTCTGTTTATACAGTCATGGCCTCATCCAAAATGAGCAAATTGGGTGCCCAGTATGTGTGCAATGTACATTAACACTCAAGAGTTCATTTAACTTGATTTTCAAAATATTAAAGTATTAACAGTCTGAACAGCAGATGCCAGTGCAACAGCTTTAGAAAGCACATTGAACAGTTATGTACTGTTATTTTGAAACAGCAAAGTTTGCTGGTCCATTAAACTACCATTAATATGTCCTTTATAAATAAATAAACAAACACACCACACATTATTTTAATGACTTAACACCTCTCTAGTGTTTCCTACACCTTTCTAGTGTAGGAAAATGTAACTTTTAAAAATTCTGTGACAGTTACAAGAACCCACCAGTAACAAAGTTTATTTTAAATGTACTAGGCTGCCAATCCAGAGGCGCTGTTATGTGCAGCCCCTTTGGAAGACTGAGCAAAGCTGAATTTAAAGGAGAAATACTAAAGCCTTGGTCATGAAGAAGTATGTTTATATCACAGCAGGATCCAGTCTGCTCAATTTAGGGAAACTCTTGTCACCCTACATCTCTGAATAATCATCAGCCATTTAAGTTAATCTACATTATCACTTGTTTTCCTTTTAGAGCAAATGGAAAGGGATAATTGCTCAATGGTGATTAGGGAATTGTGTTAGGAGAAGAGGAAAATTTAATGTTCTGGTCTTTTCCCCCAGGGCAAGTTTCCTCAGGTCTCCCTCAGTCTCACAGAGTGGTCCAGAGACAAGATTATTGCAGAAGAGCTCACCATCACCTTGACATTCAAGTGCCTATTTGAAGACAAAAACTAGTGAGAAGACACCATTTTCATTGGGTACTCCGTTGCAATCTCATCTGCATGTGTTGCTAATAAAGCTTTAAGTCTTAATTTTTTTTTCTGTGTTGCTCTTGTCTCTGTTAGATTAAACAGCTTTTAGTTTACAGTGTTTTGTTCCTCTGATAATGCTTATATTCTATAATCAAATGGACTCTCAAAGCAAGGATAAACTAAACAGATCCCTGTGAATCTCAGAATATTGAAGTAGTTTGTAAGAAAGGATTGAATGATGCATCAGAAAATCATGTATGTGTCATTAAAAAAAGGCAAAGTGTAAAACTGAGGTTTTCCACATTTTCAGTTTATTCAGAATTAAGTTTGGTTTATTACTATTATTATTACTACCACTGTTACTGTTGTTGTTTTTCTTGTTAAACATACACAGTCAGTTTCTTGATTGATTCTATCACTCAAACCTGCAAAAGCTCATTCCAGAATAAATATATTCTAGAAAATATTATTCAGTCTGGAAATGCTAAAAAGTAGTTGTTAAAAAAAAAAATCCAGGTAAATGTTGATACATTATAACTTTGTATAATGAAATAGTATTTCAAAGAAATAAGATTGCTTTTCCCTAAATAACCTCATTTAAATTCTGCTTTCAAGCAAAGCTATATTAATCCTTTGTTGTTATTATGTGTCCAAAATTCTTACTAGAGACAGAAGGTTCCCATCAGTGCTTGGCACTTTGTCACAACACAGAGTTGGTGTAAATTTAAATATGCAGAGAGGACCTTGGCAGTGGCTGCAGTGTTCTGATAGCACAGCCAAGTTTCAGGTGGTTTGATTTCCAGGGAAACAGGCTGGCTCTACTACAGTACTCCCTCCATCTCCAGTGTGTGGAGCACATCTCTATCCTTCCACATCATGTTGTGGGAAGCTCTCTTTGGAACTTTGATTCCAAGATGAAGGCAGTCAATTGCTCAGATTCAAAACAGAGAATTCATTTTAAATTTAAGTAATATTGACTTAAATTTCTACAGTTCAAGCATCTTTCTGGAAACTTCTGACATTGCATTAAAAGAAATGTCAATAGGAATATATTTTATTTAAGATATTCCACTGTCTGTACTGAGAAAAGCAAGTGTATTCAGGCTTCTGGGAAAGACCACAAGGAAGCTACAGCAATTGCACTTGAATAACAATTGATTTAAGTAATTTTAACTTTAGAGACCACCTGACTGTCCCTAGGGCTCATCCTTCTCTGGCCTAGTGACAGATGCTTTCCAGCACTGAGGGTCCCTTTGGTGTCTGTGCTAAAACATCAGTGGGATCCAGGCTGTGTCACCCCCTGTCCTGCCACCGTGGGAACTGCTAAAGGGTGGCTGTTCCCCAAAAAGCCAGCAGGACCAGCTCCACTTTGAGTGACAGTAGAAAGAAAGAGGCAAAACCCAAACAACGTGTAAACGAGCTACCGTGCACACGAGCCTGACTGTGGCCCTGGTTAGGCAACTGCAGTTGTTGAACAAATGTAATCTGACAGCAAGGCTTTACCCCAGATCATCATTTGTGCACTGGAGCGCTTGGGTGTTTTTTTGACCCCGTGCTGGGATTCTGCAAGCTAAAGCTACCAATCACAGCCTTGCAGAGAATGATTATTTAAGGTGAACAGGCCACTGAGGATACCCTGACATCTTCTGTACTGCAGATGAAAAAGCAAAATTGCTTCTGTTCACCCCAGGAGATATCCAGGGCTTGATTCAGTTTCCTAAAGACAAGCATGTCCTGTCATTCGAGGTATCTCTGGACACATGAGATACTCATGGAATGACAAGGGTTTGAACTAGTCCCAAGCCCCCCTGCCATGGGCAGGGACAGCTCCCTCTAGACCAGGTTGCTCAAGGCCTTGTCCAACCCTGCTGTGAACACTGGGGCTGGGACATCCAAAACCTCCCTGGGCAAACCGTTAATTCCATTGTCTAACCACATTTAATATCTAACCTAAATTTCTCCTCTTTCAATTTGTACCCATTACTCCTTGTCCTATCACTGCAGTTCCTGATCAAGAGTCCCTCTCCAGCTTCCCAGTAGATCCCCTTTAGATGTTGAAAGGTCGCTGTGAGGTCTCCACACAACCTTCTCCTCTCCAGACTGAGCAGCCCCACCTTTGTCAGCCTGTCTTCACAGGAGAGGTGCTCCAGTTCTCTTATCAACTCCATGACCCTCCCTCCTCTGGATTTACTCCAACAGTTCCATGTCCTTCTGGTGCTGGGACAGCAGAACTGCTCACAATACTCCAGGTGGGATCTCACAAAAGCAGAATCACCTCCTTCAAAATGACGTAGAATCACAATAGACACAGGTTCTTCTGAAGTGACGTCTGAAGAGCAGGTCAGATATGCCAGGTTATCCCAAAGGGTGTGGATTATATCCACCTGCTTGGCTGGTGAATTGTCAGACAGCCAGTTCAGCTGCATCACTCCCATTGAATTTTGCTGATGAGGGGACACGATGCAGCTGCCATCACATAAACATGTGAAGCCATTTGAGATGCTCTGGAATAGCTGCCTTGAGTTACTGATTCAGGTGAATGTAGGCCTTCTACGGATTCCAGAAATGTTGATTGGAAGGGATCTCAAGATGTCACACAGTACAGTCTGAACATCCCAAGCCACAACTAATGGCCACTGTCTCCTGTTTCATTAGCTGATGCCAGTGAAGCTGAGAGGAAGAGCAATGAATCTCCTCCAACACCACTTCTCCCTGGAGCAATGGCACGACAGCACAACCTCCAGCAGACAGACTGTGAAGTGCTACCTCATTCTTTTAGAACAGAGAACATTTTATGTTGTCTAAACTTTTTTTTTGATGTGGTAAAAGACACTTAGCTGAGGCATAACACATACAACTATTTAAGCTATGCTTAAAAACTGAACCTACAGTAACCATAAACCTCACAAACTGCTGCCCTCCCTTCAGCTTTGCCAGAAAGATTAAGGATGTATTCTGTGATATTTTCCTTCTGTACCTATTACAACTCCCTGGAGACCAATGACATGAACTCCCCATGCTGCTGGAAATCACATAGATTGTCACAAAGAGTCAGTGCTGCACGGGCCTAAGAACATAATACTGGCCACAGAGATCAGGTCAAGATCCATCTGGTGCAGTATTTCACTTCTGATATGTGGCCAAAAGTAGATGCCTAGGGAAAAATTTGCTGAATGCAGAAAAATAATAAATAGCAATATTTTCTCAGAAAAAAACACTCAGTCTGCCATCACTCATGGCCCGGGAACTCCCTGAGCCAGAGGAGATAATTTTGGATTTAACACTAGCACATTTTTCTCTCTGGACAGTTTACACTTAAATCCATGCACGTGTCAATGCCTTTGATGCAGGCTGGTCTGAGCTGAAAAGTGTGATCTTGCAAGTCCCTGCCAAACCACTCTGAGTAATCTCTCAATCATTCCAGATGAACATTGAACCAGGAAGCACACACAGATGTTACAGTTCAAAGCTCTAGGAAAAATGCAACAAGTAGCACATTCTTTAACCCTGCCTCATATCTACTCAATGTACATTTGTAGATATCAAGGCCAGAATGAATCTGTAGATCTGACTTGCACTACAAAAGATAGCTGTATCCAATTATTGTCCCCATTACTGAAGTGTGGAGTCAGCTTGCAGATTAGAACCCTCTAACACGGGTTTTTATACCTGAGCTCAGAACCTAAATGTGTGTCCTAGTCATTTCCAATGTCACCAGTGCACACGGCCAGGAGTTTGGCAGCATTTCTGGCTCACTTTGACAGAGAGACCAACCTCTGCATGCATGGCATTGCCACTGCCAGGAACAGGAAAACCAGCCCAGCTTTTGGGGTCTTGACTATGGGGTGAACTTCGTGTGACTGATACAATCAGCTCCCAGAATGACACCTGAAGCAGCCTGGAGTTCATACTTCACAGCCACTGTTTTTATGACTGGGTATTACGTCAGCCTGAAGTTTTAAACTCTACGGTTATTAACTTTTGAAAGACTGCTTTCCAAAGGGTTAATGAGTCATATCACTAGCTGATAGAAATGCCAATTAACAGGGATCAGCTGTAGAATAATTAGATGCAGAATGTGAGCATTAGGTATGCACAGAAGTTACAAAACCCAAGAGGATAGTGTAAAACTACAGTTTCTAGGGAGCTGAATCTCTAGAAACCCTTAGTCAAATTTCCCATATTTGGATCCCTTTCCTCCACTTACACAACAAATGACACTTTTCAATATAATTCAGATTACATTATATATTTAAAAATATTTAGGTCCTTAATAAGGCGTTAAATTTCATTGTACCGCAGAGTCACTCAAGAGAAAATGATTTAATGAATACATCTGCAAAATGCATGTATTTTAGTGGCTGACAACATCCACAGTCACCTAGCAACATATTTGTGACAGTGACCTGGCAAATTGTTGGATGACATTTTTAACTGCTTAGCCACTGTGCTGAATAGGTTTTTCTCATTTCAGTCAGATTTGGTTGTAGATTGCACAAGTGAGAAAAAAAAGAATTGGGTATATAAATGTATTGAGAGTGAATATTAGAAAAGGCATTGATTTTGGAAAAGTATTCTTGTGATTTCAATGAAGCAATGCTGGGAAGTTTTTCACACTCTCCTTTGCCTTGGTTGCTTAAACTGTGTCAGGTATGTAGATTATCTAACTTTAAGTCTATCAAGGACACAAGAAATCTATTAAAACATAGACTGGTTTTGAATGTATTTCCTGTGCCTTAGAGAACAATATTTATTGCTTGTATTTTAGCTAAATAATGTTAGCATGAAGCATATTTGCATGTAACATGATCTATTAATAGATAACTATTAATATATCTGGATAGAGAGTGTGGCTTTTTGCATGCTTTTATGTTGCATCTCTTTAACCTCTTCATATCACATATAGAATAAATTAAGTGATGCACTAATCCCGGAAATAGGCATGTGAAAAATTCACAAGTTACCATTCCTTCCAAGAATTAGCTATAGCAGGTCTGTGACTTTCATCCCAAACACAGGCAAATGACCTTTCATTACCATACAACATAATTTTTATGTTGTATGTAAATAATAATTTTACAACACAGCTTTTTATGGTCTGTGAGTTTGTTTCTTCATAGCCTCTCTACAGTGAGCTCAGCAGCAGGAGAGATAAAACTTCCATAATCACATTGTTCCTCTTTCCTGCTGACAGTACACAACATCTGATGGACAGTTTCAGTTCAGCTCACAGGCAGCTGTATCATTGAATACCTGTGTCCACCAGCTCACTGGGCAGGGGGGATTCAGCTCCCCCCAGAGCAGACACCAGCACTGGTCAGCCAGCATGTGCTTTAGGTCTACTGCCAGTAGTGATTGAACTTCCACTGACTAGAGTGAGTTCAGTCACTTGTGCAGTCTGTAGGGGAAAGAATAATGAGTGCTGAATAATGCATGAATAATGAATTCATATCCCTCCCTCGGTCTCTTTTAAGTTTTATACAACACACAAGAAGGCAAATGTCCCTTCCTGGTTAATGTCTTAAGGGATTATTAAACCACAAGTTCCAGGTTGGCTCAATGCACGTTTCAACCTACTGCCATTTGTGCATGAACATTCCTTCCTTATTGGAAAAAACCTCACCCTTGGAAAATTATGTATGAACATGAAGAGACTGCAAAGGGAAAAACTAGTCACAGGACGTACTTGCTGCTTGGGGCAGTGAATGTAAAGCAGAGGTGAGTAGTTGGATGTTCTAGAAACCATTGTGAGAAATTTGGATGGACTCCCCCCCAGATGGATTTGGATTTTAAAAAAGTTGCTTGTGAACAGGAGGTAATTCCAAGAGTTAGAATTCTCCTCTAGCATTATAATTGATTCTGTGCCTGTATTTTCTGGACTTAGAAAGACCAAATTTTGGTTCACATTTGTACTGCATATAGAAAAGGTATAAATGGAGATAATTGTAGTGAATATGTGCACAGGGATCAGGGCCTTACTAAGGCACTAGGTGGGCATTAGATGGGAGATTGCAGCACTCAATAAACAGGCAGCACGCATTTCGGGTATATCCCAATTAACTGCTGTTACTCTACACTTTATTTCATAAACCTGCATTCATGAGTGGAAAAAGCCTGTCCTGAAAGTAGTCACTGCTTAATACCTCTATCATTTCTCTTTACAACCATGCTGCTGCTGTAATGCCCATAAAATGACCTGACAATGGTTAGGCAGCTGGTGTCATCTGATTGATCCTCATTAGACTAATTATAAGTGTCTCACCAGTGTCTTCTACTTCTCTGTCGTCAGCTGGGCCAGAGTTTTCTTTTGTCTCTGGAACCTCTTCAGGGCAGGAACTAACTTCTGGAAAAAATATCCTGCCTTGCACAACAGGACCTTGACCTTTGACTTAAATCTCTGGATATTGCAGCTTATTGTCTGAGAACACAAACAGCCTGGGTCTGCCTGGACAAAAGCTTCTGGTAAGAGAAAAGAACACAGAAAAGAGGTCCTTCCTATGTGTCTGAAACCAGGCGTGTAAAAAAACAGCCATGTAAAGGATCTGTGAGCATGCAAGACTGTGCTGCTGCTGTTCACTGATATTTTTGGCTGAATTTATCAAAAAGACAGGAAATCTTTACCCAATAAAGTTTAAATTCACCTAGAAGACAAGCTTATTGTCCTTCTACAAAATGAAGAAATTGATGAAGAGGATATTCCAGACAACTCCTTTCTAATTTTGGTGGTTTCCATCCACATATCTTGACCTCTCTAGACACACCCTCACCTACTTCCCCCTCCATGCCACTCTTTTCCCCTCCAGCACTGCTCACACACTTTCAGGTGTATATTGGCCATGGCAGCGTTTGCCCTCCACATACAGAAATCACCAGAAGGATTTCTTGGCATCCTCTTGCAACAGCTCAATGGCTTCCAGCATTCCATGTCCCATGGGAGGCCTGGGCTACAGCTCCTCAGGAGCACAATATCCCAGTATGATCCTCCAAAGGATGCTGTGGTGTGCTGCCATGAGCAAGGGAGTGTGGAGGAGCGGGCAGCTGCTCAACCTGCCTGCACATCAGAGGCTTTGCAGCAGTGACAGGTGACATCCTGCAGGGCCGTGACTGAAAGGACACGGCACCAAGCCACACCACAGCTAATAGGCACTAACAGTACCTGCAGCACCAGTAGTACTTCCTGTAATACCAGTCCCAGCCAGCGTGCTGAGTGTGGCTGCACTTTGAGGCACTGTGAAGGCATGGTGCCTCCCTCCCGCGCCCCTCTGGGGGAACACAAAACTGCCCTTCCCTCCAACCCTTCCTGCTTCCTTCCCAGCAGCATCCCTCCCTTTCTTTAACACACGGGAGGAATCAGAGGAGCCCAGAATGGTCCTGGGTCAGGATGACTGATGGGTTCGAGTCTCCACATGAGGAAGTGGAGGGGGACAGATGGTGAGCAGTTCCTCCTCTCCCCATGGAATCCTGTAGTGTGGCTTCCCATGGTGAAGCCTCCAAGAAATAAACTGTGTGTCCCAGCAAGATGAGATTAGCTGCTGAGTGCAGGGTTTGGTGAGGAAAGAGAGCTTTCCATCTGTGCCCTCAGCCCCAGAATCTTACTAGACTTCACTGTGATTAGTATCCCATAGTTACAGATGCATGAATGTACACCTGCAATGCTGGCAGCACCTGTCTGGTGCTACCACATTCAACAAAAAGCAGGATGAGCACAGGCACAGTGACAATGGAACAATGTCCTGGCTCTTCAGAGCTGGTGCTTGACAACACAAAACACATGTGTACCAAATCTGCCCTTGGTTCTGTTCTGCAGCGGATTTTACACACCTGTCTGGGTCTGGAGCAAAACCTGAGACAGAAAAACCCAAAGAACTAAACATTACCAAACCCTGAGAGATCCAGATGAATTTACCCAGCCCAGAAAAACCCAAATGCAATCTTTTGTGAATTTTGGGTCTGGAGATCAAGTTAGAGCTGTACTTCATGGCTTCGTCCCACCTTTAATATAGAGAAAAATATTTCAGCCCTTTAAGCAATTCTTTTTTTCTCTTGCATGACTGCCTTTCTGATTTCAGGATTTCAGTGATGACTAAAGACATGGTTGTTACTGACTTGACCTCTCCCAGCGGAGGCATCTTCTTACCTACGTGTTTCTTTGGGAGGTAATTATTTTCTTCCTGCTTCTGAGGTTTGCAATTTTGGAGCTAGTGCTTTCTTTCAAGCTCCCACAACCCTCTCAGGAACCTCTCCAGGTAAAAGCAAATGTTATCTCAAAGGGGTACTGAGGCTTTTATTACATCCTGACTTCATTTCTGCAATTCGTTATTTGCTGATCTGCCTCCCATTTCCCTGAGGCATTTGCAGCTCACATTGAACTTCACAGTTGAAACCTGGATTTCGGAGCATTTTGCTTATTTCCTGGGAGAACTTCTCTGATTTCATCCTGGTAAAGTGTCAGTTTCAGGTTGAAATTAATTTTCTACTTGCCAGCTTTCAGAGGTGCTTTCCTCTTCTCATAATGTTATTTTCCTATTACTTCCTTTGCAGCTTTGTCCCTTGGAGTTGCTTTTCATCTCCTTCTGTTAGTTTCACTGGTGAACCTCCAGAAAACTGCCAAAGCCCCACACTCTGTGCAGGCCTCAGTGTGAGGTGCCCTCACCTGCCAGTTCAAGTCACCCAAAGTGTGACTTTGTAAAGGGGGACTGACCAGGACTGACTCCAGCTTCCCCTTCAATTCTTCTGATAGGTTCTTCTTGCCTTTTCCCTCCTTTCCCTTTTTGTCTGTGATGGACACCTGTACAAAAGCCAAGCACAGTGTTTACTTGCCACATGGCTAGTAAGATAGACAAATTCAGCTTCAATTGTCTCCAAAGACAAAGATACACATAATACACCATGAAAGATATAAATGCTAAGTCCCCCTAGCATTTATATCCAGCTGGAGAACCTAAGAAGGCTCACTAGAGAAGACACTATTTGCCTAAGGATAGCTCTGTGGTTGCACACTGAGATTTTCTACAAGCTAATGAGCAAAGTTTAAAAATCCCTTTAACACTGGAGGTTTCTCTGTAAGCTACATGCATAATAAGGTCAACCTTTCTTCAAATTCCACCTCCTCTACACAGGTCTTCTCAAACTGCAAAGGGAAAAGACCATATATTTTGGCTTCTCTAGAGGAATAGTCGGGTGCCACAAAACTTGTGTTGCTTGTCTCAGCCCTCAGCTGGGAAGGTGGATGCATTTGGTGGTGACCCTTGGCTGGGACATCCTCCCAGTCAGTGACCAAGGCTGCTCTGAAACACCTTCTACTCTGCTACTGTAAGTGAATGGGGATGGAAAGTCAGCTGTGCCCTACTTTTTGTGCTTGCTGAGTTCACTTCAGCAGTGCTCACAGATGATTTATCTTCTGGAAGGCATTCAAGCAGTCCAGCTATGTCTGCTCTCACAAGTCTCCGCCTGAGAAGCGGAGTAACTCCTCTGGCTTGGAGGCACACCCACCCTGCCCCTGCTGAACAACCTGGGGCATATGGCATTGCCAGTGCAGCTCAGGGGGGCTGTTCCAGACTGTGGCACCAGCACTGGGCACGTGTTCCAGAGTGCTGAGCATGCCACAAAACCTAGACAGAGGCGATGGAAAGGAGCAGGAAATCCTGGGATGCCATTCCTTAAGCAGCCATACCCACACCATCCTTCAAAGAGGCTTGAAGGGTTTGCAGCCGCTGCCCAGAAATGGGGCCCAGGGTAGCCAGACCTGCCGTCTGCTGCAGCTTGCTAGAATGCTATATATGAGCATTTGGAAACCACAGGAGTTTGCTTCTGACTCTACAGGCATCTGCCTCCCTAGCACAGATCAAACCCAGCGGGCACTGCCTGTGCCTCCCCAGTGCCTCCCCACTCCATCCATGGCCTGGCTCACCTGGGTTTGCTGTCACACCCATGAACTCCGTCCCTCCGCACTGCACCAGCGTCCACCTCTGCCACCATCTCCTGATAAACCTTGCCTGCCTCTCCCTTGCAGAACCCCAGACATCTGATTTTGCTCCTCCTGTCTAGTCCTTGTTGCCAGCACTGCTGAGTTCTGCCTTTTCCCATACTTGCTACACAAATAAAAGGGCAGCCTGTCCATGAAGACCACACTGAACACAGACCTAAAGAACAGTGAGGATCATGGCACGCCACAAACACCTACTCTGGCATGCCCTGACAGACAAGGGAGAAGCCATGCAAGATAATAATTCTGCTCCAGCAGGATTCCTTAGCTGCTTTTCCAGGTTTTGTAACATTTGGTTGGTTTAGGGTAGACAGTGAAAGTCTGATTTCAAAAGCTGGCTGGATTTCACAGGAAAGCACTTTCAAAATCAGGTCTTCTGAACCGTGCTTTCACATTTCAATGGCTCCTGTATTGGTAGCAGCTGGAGTTAGCACCTAACTCGACTTGGTTTGAATAAACCAAATCCTTACTGATGAGTCTGCTTCCAGGCTTGACATGGAAGCAAAATATAACAATGAATGGTAAAAGGTATATATGAAAGATCTGGGGGGCTTTGACTGGATGACAGCAAAGAGAGATTCCATTTTTATTAATATTTTCCATTTTTAGCACTTAGGCATAACCTTTAAAAATGTATAGGTCAGATGTGTGTCTCAGTTAAAGTCAGGAACAGCTTTTCTACTGGTTTTGATGGAATTCAAGTTCAATGCATTAACACTGGTGTATCAATATTGTACAATTTGTATCAGCATTAGCATTGCTAATAATTTTACAATGAATGTCATGATCTATAAGAGGATTTTACATTCAACCTACTAGCAGAATATAACACCTTTAAATGACACATGACACTTTCTAGCTGATAGGATCTGAAAAGTGTGAATCCTCAGTATTTTAATGCAGAATACAAATAACAGCCCAAGAGGTAATATTTTTGTATTTAACTCCTTAACCCAATTTTGGCTTATTTTGGAGTTATAAGGTACTATTTTTCAAAGCTTGTATTTGGCAAGACAGCTGATCGTTGTTGTCATCAATTGTAATAATTATTCCAGCACCAGGAAGTCATCATTCATTAGCTCAGACTTCTTCAGCTGATTTTTACTTTTATTTTTCAGATCCCTCATATAAATAGCATTGATGCCATACCAGCAGTATCTTGAATTTTAGGCAGGTTTGCCATTCTCCCCAGAAAATAAGTAGTTCAAGAAGTCCAGCAATCTTGTTCCCAGCTCTTTTCCTTTTGCTGCTAGAGACCACTTGCACAGCAGACATCTGCACTGGTTCCTACAGCACCAGGTCATCCTTGTGTGCTCTGAGCTGGGCAAGAGCCTGGAGGGATCTGGTCCAGGCTTGGCTGTCGCAGAGCAGATTACTAATCTCTACTACCAACACTGAAGGAGGAAAGCAAACAAGAAATGCAGCCTGGCAGGGAAGCCCCTTGTGATGCTGCAGTTCTTACACCTATTTACGTACCATCTGTTGGTCAGGCCTGTGCCTGCAAGTACAGAATACATTTAATTGGAATGGGCCTGGAAAAGCAGTGGGAAGGGACAGTAAAGCAGCGGTGGAAAGCACAGGCATCATGTTTTGCAGCATGATGCACCAGAAACTTGCTATCTTGTTGCGTTTTTTCATTCATTCATTCATTGCAAGGGGAATTTTTCAGACGCCTTTTCCTCCCTGCCTGCAGTGTGAAGCACAGCACTGCTCCGCAGCCATCTACTGAGAGCGAGGCACATCTCACCATGGATACCCATTTAAATAGAGAAGTCACAGGACAGTTGCTATTTGTGTGCCTGAATGAAACTCTATTGTGCTATTTTTTTTGCTCCAGTGAAGCAGAACAAACCCTTCTTTTTCTTTGTTTATATGAGGTGAAAAAACACACTGGTACTGACTTTCAGATAAAAAACCTCTTAGTTGTAGTCAATTCCTTCTCTCTTTAAGAACATCTGGGGAAACAGAGACAGTCCATCTGTCCTGCTCCAACACTGAGATAAAATACCTGTGATCTTAAATACCCTTCTCATTTCCTGTCTGATTACACCTCATGCTGTAGTCCTTTGTAGTCAATGACTGTTTCTCTTCTCCATATGCCCATAGCTAGAAACACCAACAACTTTCAGGCACCAGTCAAATGCAAGTTTTTGATATCATGCATGGATTTTTTTTTTTTTTTTTGTTGAGGTATTGAGTCAAACGTCAGAAGACCTCAGACTCGTCTCAGAGGGCCATTGTCATCCTTGGTGTAATAACCTCTCTCTCCACACGCTGGCTTTCTGTCTGTATTTTTAATTTGTTTTGCCACAGCGTCCTTGTCAGACACTAGGGGCTCCTTGTGCTTCTCTTGTACAAACATGTAAGCAAACACTACTTATTGCTGCAGTAAATTCACATACTCAGAACGAAATTATTTCTGAGGGAAAATAAAAAATATTAAGGCAAAGGAAAGGACAAAAAAAAAAAAAAAAGAAGATGTGTAATGCATTTTCAGTAATATCTGAGATGCGTTCTCTGCACAGCCCTGTGCACAAGCCCGTGCACGATGCCAGGCCAGTGGCTGCCCCTGAGCTCCCTCTGGCCAGCCCTGGCGCTCTGGCAGCACCGCAGGCCCGCGGTGTGAGCCAGCTCGGGGTCCGCGCCGCGGGCGCGGGCTCTGCCCGGCTCTGCGGGGCCACCACGCTTGCTCAGAGCAGGGCTGAAGCTCTGCTCATGCAACTCCAGCTCCCCTCTAAGACCCCTCATTTTTAAAAAGAGGCTAAAGAACTTTCACAATGTTAGCATCAATCAGTTAATGTACTATCTTAAAGGACACTACACAAAGTCTTGTCTTGGGGCACATCTTAAAGGATAATATTCCCTTGCAGGTTAGGAGACCTAGGAGGTGCCCACATGTGGATTGGATGTCCAGGCTTCTGTTACAGTCCGTGGAGTCCAGAGACCTGCCCACTTCACCCCAAAGCAGACATCCTGGCACACCAACTAGCTGGCTAAACTCAGATGTCTCGTGCCAGCTTTGCCTCTGGTATCCAAGATATTTACACAGAATTGCCAAATATTAAACATGACCTTTCTCCCTCCCAAGTGGCAGCTGGAAGTTGGGGCCTACTACAGGATATCTCAAATGGCTCTAAATAAATAAATGTGGACAACTGAAGCAGTCAGCGGGATAGCTCTTCAGGTTTCCTGCCTGTGATGGGAATTTGGATCTCTCTCATACAGAGACATTTCATCCTTCCTGAATGTCACAAAAGAAGACAACAGTCAATTTTTTTCCTTCCCAAAGGATGAGAAGCTTAGCTCCAAGTTCCAAATCAGGTCCTCCCCAGAGCATCATTCCTCCCAGAGGACATCATGGGGTTCACCCAGCTCTTCATGACTTTCCATACCTCCAAGCAGTATCCAGCCTGCCTTCAGCCAATGCAGTGACATGGTTTTGTGCACTGTTTGAATTAATTCCACTATAATGTAAGCTGCTGAAAAAGAACGGTGTTTATCCAGGACTCAGCACCTCTCAGACTTTCTAATTACTTACATAGTGTTTATATTGCTCAGTGGTGCCAATCAGGGTAAGGATTTATTGCTGCAGGCTGTTTACTGCTCCATATCTGAATATAGCTGCTGCCCTGAAGAACTCAAAATTTAATTCTAAAACAAGATGCCAGGAGTTTAAAACAAGAGAGAAAATTGATGAACAGAAGAGGTAAGAGTGACAAAGTCAAGAGAAGCAAAATATTTTTTATTGTACTCTGTTTCTTTTTTACAATTATATGCTTCTTAATTAAAGCATTTTTTTTCAATTTAAAACACCCAAACAACTAACCAAACCACACATGCTTCATTTCTTTTTTCCCCCTTCCTGTTTCTCATTGCAATTTGTATTTCTCAGTAGAAAGACTGGACTTTACATCATTTGATGTTTCCATTCAATCCTATTTAAGATTCTCTTTCATGTTTATAACTTCCATCTGCTTATATACCATTGGTTCAGGTGTCTCTCCCAAGCTCGGTGCTGGATTATCAGCAGAGGCATACAAAGGCTTTCTTTCCCTAGTGATCTGTGAAGCAAGGCAGCTCACATTCATCCAATTTGCCTCCATTCCTCTTGGCTGATTTGCCTCCAGGCTGGACCATGTCCCAGCAGGTAGGTTTCTCACTGGTTTCTCAGCAGGACCCCCTCTGGATTTCCTGGGACCATCAGTCCTGCTGTGAGTTTCAGGACATCACCTACCATTATCCTATCCCAATGAACTCCAGCTCACCTCTATCTGCCATACAACTCACTTCACAGAATCCATGGACACACTTTCTCAAGAAAAATACAAGAGACAAGATCACTTCTAGCATTTATTTAAAAAGATAATTTGTGTTATCTCTGCAGGATACCCCCACTTATAACTCAATTTGATAAAAATCAGAAACACATGACTGCAAGTATAGAAGTATAACCCATATAATAGCAGACACCAAGAAGTGTTGCTGCTGTGCCACACACAGAAGAGGCACTAGAAGTGCAAAAGGCATCACAGGCAGCATGATGCTCTTTAAAAAAAATCATTGTGTATTGAAAATCAGGGTTTTGTATTGAAAATCAGTACACACTTTTGCACTGTTATCTCCTATTCAGATTCCACAGCTGTACTCTCAGAGATCCTCTCTCTCCAAACACAGAAGAGACACAGGAGGTTGGAAGGAAATACTCTTCTTTCATGCCAGAAAGTGGTTGTTAAGAAAACATCTCTTGGATGCGTAGGTCACACTGCATTTGTCTCATCTGAGCTCATCTTTGTGTCACCAGGCATTGGCCTGTCCCAGGCACCTGGCTGTGATGCAGAGAACTTCCTGATGTATTTGTCCAGTGAACACTGAGCCACCTGCACATGTCACAGAAGCTACCAGACATGCTCCCAGGCCCAGCTCAGAACTGACCTCACCAGACTGAGGAGAGAAAAACAGTATGAATATGTATTTTTCACTACAGGGTAGTTCTCCTGGTGATTTTATACATCTGTAGTAATACCAGAAGGATGAATATTAAGTTTGTGTCCAAAGCCTGTGTTAGCTGACCATGCCAGTAACAACAACCATGGCTGCCTGCCACCAGGAGAGAAAGCTCTGTTATTTTCCTGACACTGAACTTTCCATGTTGCACTTAGCTTAGTGAATCAGTCAGCTGAAGCTTGCTATTCAGACTTCCTATAGTACAAACTGCTTTTTTTTCCCTTTAAAACAGCTTTCTATTTTCTCTCTTACAACCAAGGGGAAGTCAGAACTGAGACTGCACAAAAAACTGCATAAATGATACAATTTTTATGTTTACCTTGAGGTGCACAGGGATTTCCCCATACTTAGGTAAGTATGCTCAGTTTTGATGTCTAACATATGTGTCAGTAGGTCACAATGAGACATCTCTAGTCACCATTCATGTGGGCTCCCTCCACTCCCTTTACAGGCCATTCCACTCCCAACATCCAGCACACATTATCCACTCAGGGGTGGCCACAGCTCTCAGTCTGGTACACTCGGCTGTGCTTTCATCTCGTCCTTGTTTCATGGGCAGCAACCACTGCTGGGGCAGCCTGGGTACTCTGGAGCTTCAGCTCCAGACTTAATCCATAGCCACCAAGTGCCTGACCTTGCCCAACCTGTGGATGACTTTAAAAACCTGCATTTCTCCTTCTGGGTGATTCCATTAATTGGGCAGGAGCTAGAAGTACTAATCAAACAGCAAACATTCTCTCTGCCTGCTTGGAGCCATGTGTACAGACTTAGCAGGGAGAAGTAAGGCGTGGACTGAAGATAAGACACATCAATATGATGGAAAAAACACACAACATCCTAAGAAGGGGAAAACTTCACTGGAAGAAAGATAGCAAGTTTTCATGCAAACAAGCTGCCTGCAATTAAGTGTTACCATCATTGGAAGAGGAGAGAGTTGGTGTTGATGTCAGCATCGCAGGTGAGTCAAGGAAGCACTGGGAAGAGAGGAGGAATAAACTCTAAACCCCTGCCTCCTCAGAGATAGTTGCTTCAGCAGGAGCTCTCTTTGTGTCAAAGAGACCAGCAGCCTTCACAGAAGCTCTGTGGTAGATGAGAAAGCAGATCAATCAGAAATTTTCATGAGAGCAACAGTAGTTTATACAGGAAAATGCTTCCCCTGAAAAACATCCTGAGGATCAAGGCCTCTGGTGTGGAACATGTTTGAGATGCCAAGACCACTACTTGAAGCATGAAATGAGATGAAAGCATTGTGTCTTCTCAAACAGGATTGAATTGCATCATCTTTCTGAGCATTAGAAAATAACAGGTGTGAAAACTATCCCTCTTACTGGAATCCTTCTGCTGGCTGCAAACCAGAAATGAATCCTCATGTCATGGAAAAGGGCTCTGCTAGAGGGAAGAGTATTCATAGGACTGTATTGAATAGATCATCTTGACAATTTCCAGGATTCAGCAGCATGGAGTAATTTTTTTACAGGCCTCTAAAGACTAGTTGTCTTCTTTGACTGAGGGGAAGAGGTGCAAAGAATCAGACATGACTTTACAGAATATCAGCACCTGATGGTCTTTTCTTTTTGAAATCTTGCTTTATTCCCTGAGGGCTTACCTGCTTTTGCAGAGCACAAGAGATAGATCAAAAAACCTGATGAGGATGGGTATGTGTTACACTGCATCTGTAAATTATGGGCATAAAATAACAGGAGAGAGGAGAGCAGAATTTAACACAGATAAACCCCCAGTAGCTATGATGTACAGCAATTCCCAAATATTTACAAGCCCAGCTTACCAAGTGCAAGACTAGAGGCCACTCCGTCCCTCTGCCACAGATGACAAGGGTAGGGGTCTTCTTAAAGCAGCTCAGAGACAACCAGCTCTTCTCTGTCCCTTTTTTGCTCATTTCCTTAGAATTACAGGGAACTTGGTGTCAGTTTATCAGAGAGTAGACAGAGGTTAGTGGGCATCTCTGAAATGCACCCAAAAAAGTCTATCTTGAAATATATGTGCAAGTATAGGTAAAATTCACCATAAAATTATTTAATTATTTTAAAGTATTCAAGAATTATCTGAGATTCTCAGGACTAGATGTCATCAATTTTCAGTGACAACAGACCCTATTTTCATGTGATTCTTATTTGTAATGCACAAGCTGTTCGTTTTTTCATTTATATAGCAGAGTAGAGGAGATCTACAAGAGAGTTATCCTTTAAGCATTGCAGCATGGGAAGAATGACATCCTTTTTTGACTTATCTAATAATCACCTTGAGCCTTGCAGCTTCAGAAGCAGTAAGCCCATAATTCAAAAGGATATGTGAAAAGAAACAAACCAAGAAGTCCTTCAGTCCTTACTGATGAATACAACAACCAGAGCTTTCCTGCCACCTTCGCTGCTATCCTCCCTAATCACACCTTCTAGCAAAAGTACTTTTTGCATCACTAAGAAAGATGTAACCTCCTAATCCAGCCATAAGGTGTAAAACTCTCAAAAGATTCCTTTTGTTGGGCATGTTTCATTATAAGCAGTAGGTTAGCACAGTTCTCAAAGCTGTGTTAAAAAAAAGCAACCAAGGCCAGGAACAATCATCTTGGGGGGACACAGAAATGAAGTGTCAGGGACTGTACACCCAGTACTTGGCAGAAGGATCCATGGTCTCCTTGCTTGCACTGAGCAGTTTCGGTACATCTCAAGAAGTGCTGCACTGCTACCAGAGACAATTTGCAACTCCACTGTTTGTGGCATGGCCTGGGAAGCCCTTTCCCAGCTACAGCAGCTGCTGGTGGTCTCAAAGGACTAGAGAGCACCTGGGAGTCACTAGCACTGCAAGGGTTTTTGGATAGACTTCTTTCTATCCTGAGCCACAGTGACCCTAAAATGCAACAAGCGTTACATTCTGCAACTATGCCCTTAGTAAGTCCTGGCAAAAAGGACCATCCAGAATTTTGACATTAAAGCATCTCTCAGACCCTACAACTAGACCACAGTAGTTCAAACTATTTTTTAAACAAATAATAGTCACTGTTTTATGGAATTTGAAATACTAAACTGGGCCTGAATTTCATCTATTTACCAGCCTCCATCAAGTATTGTAAATCTGACACTTTAGCCACTTCCCTCTGTATAACCTGTCTTGTATCCAATACACAGATGAAATAGCAGCCTGCAGCAGTTTTCTTTTGTGGTGTCAGGATAAATTTATGCCCTCAGCATCGCACTGTTGAATATATTTTATACTGAAACAGGAAGGAGAACCTGAGGCTTCCCAGTTGAAGCAATATCACTTGGACCATACAGGCTACACAAGAAATTTGGAGAGCATTTCTATGTCACAGAGAGATATTTGATGCAGAGTTAAAGTGGAAAACCACATTTCTCCAAGTAAATAAAAAATTTAGGAGAGTTCTGTGATTTATATTGTGTTCTATGTTAATGACATTATATTTAGTGATATGATTATAATAGATTAGGGAAAAGTTTTGCTTTAGAAACAATTATTTGTAATTAATATTTCACTTGGCCCAAATATTAACTTCAAAAAAGAGACACTTCTTGAAATCTATTTGGTCTTCTTGCACATAATATTCTGCTATGATGGGAGGGTCATATTAAACAGTCAATCTGATGCCAAATTAACTAATGGCCAAACAAATTGTCAATTTCAAGCAAGGAGAACATTTTTCCTGAAAAATTGGAAACAAAGATGCCACAAATATCTTTCTATAGAGGGTACATGCATATTTTTCAAGTCTTGAGTATTTAAGTTACTACCTTATCCCAGCTCACTATAATGCCTTATCCAATATATTTCTTCTATAACTAGAAATATTTGATATTCATAGCTTTGCAATTCATTCATTAGGGGCATGACAATTTAATATAATTTTCCTCACAGATGTCCAGCATAATTGAGAATGAGAGAATTAAAATTGCATCCAAACACACACACAGGACAAGATATAGAAATAGAAAATCTTAAAATCTTTGAGAACATGAGCAGGAAATACAATTAAAGATGCTCATGTTTGAAATTGGAAGTTTGGAGAATAAAAATTTATGTGTATATGATCCCACAGAATCTTAGTAAAGTGCTTAAGAGGGCAGAGATCCAAAATTATGATCATTTTTCAGAGCATATACAACTTTTGTATGGGACCTGTTACAACACAGAGTTCAAACATCTTCATGCCTTAGCTTGCCAGCTGTTGATAGGGGATAAATACACTCATATTCACACAGGAGCTATAATGATATCTAAAGACTGTTGTGAAGTGTTCAGAAACAGTAGTGATAGAATGATGAAAATAGGTACAAAGGCAGAAGATTGCTAATATCACTACTGCTAAGAAAATATTAGATTCCAGACCCCTTAAAATTTTTTTTACTCAGCCAGAAAATGTACAAATTATACAATTTTTCATAAGGTTTAATTAGCTTTTAAAAATGGGCCCAAGCTAAAGACACAAATGTCACAGATTAACAATAACTATCAAAGACAGAATATTGCCCTAACCCAGAATATGCAAGATCTGGTGTCAAGTACTGACTCTGCTACAGACCTGCTATCTAGAGACAGAGTGGCACTCAGTCCCATGGGTTAGCTGAAGTGTCAGGGAAGGGGTTGGACTCGATGATCTTGAAGGTCTCTTCCAACCTTGTAATTCTGTGTGATTCTGTGTGTGTGTAAGGCCTGTGCCAGTTTTATGATAGTGCAAAGTCCATGAAACAGAATGGCAATTTTCAGATTTGTGATTATGCTCAATTATCAGTAATTATTACTCTTAAAGCACCTCCTGAAAGTTTGCAATCAGCTGCTGTTAACAGTTTTAGTATTTATGTAAGTCTACAACTTAGAATTATTTTACAGGGTGTTAATGAAATCTCAGGTTTAACAACGGCTCGCACCCACACTACAGCCTTATTTTAAAATGGTTTCTGTGTCCTAAAGAAATCAGACTCACCTGCTGCAGGGATAAGGACAGAGGGAAAATCTGCTGAGAGTGGGGTTGTTTGAACTGGTTCTACAGCAGCACTTTAGAAGGCTTGATATCTAAAATCCAATAAAGACACAAAGTGCACGTGTTCGTGTTAACCACGTGTGGGCACCCAGTGCTGCTGTCTGGGCATCAGGACTCCACTGCAGTCCAGCTGCTTTTTGGCACTGGATCTAATTAAGGAATTGTCTCATGATAGCTTAGACAGATCTGAAGGGTAAAATATTTTATGAGTGTGTTTCAAAGAAATAAAAATAAATAAACATAAAACTCACAAACAAACAAACAATAAAAAAAGAGGCAGTCCAGACCAGGAACTTCCTTACTAAGCAGAAATCTAGTTCTGTGTTAGTGGAAGTTTTTATCATACCACCCAAGTGTTTCACAAACTTCAATTAATCCTCTATGCTCTTGTGATGAAGGACATGTTATGCTTTTGAGGGTTTGATTTTCTGACTGCTCAGTTCTAGGTTTAGCTTCCAGGAACACTGCATTATTTGCAGTTCCTCTTTTATCTTCTTAAGCATACCAAAGATCTCTTTTTTAACCCCGTAACTATGAATCCTAATTTAAAAACTTACAGAATCACAGAATGAAAGTTTCATCAAGGTTAGAAGAGACCTTCAAGATCATCTAGTCCAGCCCTCGACTCAGCACTTCCAAAACTGTCCCTAAACCATATCCCCAAATGCCACATGCAAGCACCTCTTGAACACTTCCAAAGACTCCACCGCCTCTCTGGGCAGCTCATTCCAGTGCCTGGCCACTCTTCCAGTGAACATTTTTTTTCCTAATATCTAATCTGAACTTCCCCTGGCACAACTAAGTTCCCTCTCATCCTTTCACTTGAATTTTGACAGAAGAGACTGACCCTGACCTGGCTACAGCCTCCTGTCAGGGAGTTTTAGACAGCAACGAGGCTCTCAAGACTCCTCTTCTCCAGACCAAAATTTAATTTTAAGAATATATCTAATATACTGAGAAGTAACTTACAGAGTCCTTTTTATATCTGATTGACCACAGATCAAGGAAAAAGCAATTAGTTAGTCTAATCTTGCTTGATTTTTGTGGACTAAGGGTCCAATTACTGGACATTGCTCCTTCAGAGGTGCACGCTCTCTCCTGACTGCTAAGTATGAGAGGTAGAAGAAACAGGAGTAGTTTCTACTACCACACATAGCATCCATGGTCAGTCTGTAATATTTCACTCCTATCTGGGCACACATTTCTCAGCTACCAGGGTACCAAGGAAAACCTCTCTGATCTCAGCAGTGTGCCATTAAAAAACGGAAGCATTTTTAGAGATTAAGTTCCACATCCCCACAGTGAGAATCAGAAGGGGGCCAGGCAGGTAGAAAATTCATATTACTTCCCAGAAAAAGTGCTTCACCAAGTGTTGCATGGGAATACAGCTTGGGCAGACTGCATGCCTAAAGGGGTAAGGAATTTTGAGGCTCCTCAAGAACAAGGATATAATGGGGGTTATTATGTTTGAGACTTTAAAATCAGACCTTTCTTTCTTTTTTTTTTTTTTTCTTTTCTTGATAAGTACTGCAGTCTGCTGAAAAATGGTCTGCATTAAAGAGCAAAATTATATCAAACTCCTTCATAAAATAAATTTAAAAAAAATAGGTAGACTTTTAAGCAATCAATTGTTTATACAGTGGCTATGTGGTGACCACCTGATGGATCAGTGACACTCCCTGCACTGCTTGAGGTACTGTCTGAGGGTCTGTCCCTCTGAACACCCACTCTCAAAGCTGGTTTATTCCTTTTCCTGATCAAGCTCTAGCCTATCTGCTCAGGGCTTTTTCCTCATGACAATTCTACAAAAGTGAAACAACTTACTATGGAAAACATCCCCTTGTTTGCCCAAGAGTGAGCACTGAGATGCACTTCCCTCAATCAACAGCAAAGCTCTGTGTCCAGTAGGGTCTGAGTTCACTCCTTGCATTGGGTTGTTCTTTAGTGCCCCTACTAGCAAGGGATTTTTAACAATACAGTAACATCAAGAACATTAAAACTACCACCAAAAAACATTCCAAAAGGGTGCTTGTCCTTAAAATAGGTCTTCTAATTGCTGTAGTGTCTCTATGGGAATTTCTAGCAGATACCTGGAAGGCAGGCATGTGAATCTTATCAGTAAGGATTAAAAACTGGATTATCCTATCTGGATTAATTTCTGAGATGCAGACAGGCAGCAATGCATGGTACAGATAACTATTGACAACTGGCTGTAATGTGATGTAGTTCTGCAGTTTTTGTAGCTTGTAGACAAACTGAGGACTGGGAGCAGCTCTGGGAGATGATCCTTTCCAGACCTTTTTTTTTCTTCCTGAAGTTCCAAGAGGAAACCACAGGTTTTCCTTTTGCCTAATTAACTGTAGTTAAAAATAGATGATGATCTGTACTAAATAACTAGAACTGTTTGACAAGACTTGTTTGTTCCTTAGTCAAACAAAAGAACTCTTGAATCTTGTGGGGCTCACTGCAGTTTTATATAAATGAAGATTTACTCTATTCCCCATCTTTGGAAGAGCGAGAGAGCTTGAGGCTGAGAAGTTGGGAGAGTCCTACAGAGACTTCACCTCTGCCAAAAGTCCCTCATATTCCAACCAGAATGTCCTGTGCCTGCCTGTCTGCATTCCCTTTTCTTCCCAAGCATGTTATTCAGTCCAGCCTGACATTCTCCAGCCTAGGAGGAAGCAAGCACCTTAAAACAAAATGCATTTGTACTTCCCAGCAGTTTCTTTGCTTGTCAAGCCCTGGCACTGGCAGAGAGGAGCCATTCTGTGGGGACTGGAACTTGCTGTTGGAGGGAAGCACTGTGTGGATCCTGCTTAACAAAACAATCCTGCCTTCCTGCTGCAGCCTTTGTCTTCCCAGGATTGTTCCTCAGCCCTTTTCTTCCTGTGCCTCCTCTCCCTCCGTGCAATGAACAGTGGGAGGCTGGTGAGGCACTGGAATGTATTTCCTAGAGAAGCTGTGGATGCTCTGTTTCTGGAAGCGTTAAAGGCCAGGCTGAATGGGGCTTGGAGCAACCTGGACTAGTGGAAGGTGTCCCTGCCCATGAGAAGAGGGGCTGGAACTCGATGATCTTTGGGGTGTCTTCCAAGCCAAATCATTCTGTGATTCTATGACACAAGACTCTCCAGGTCACATGAAACACAAGGCTCTTACTTTTCTCCTAAAATTCTATTTAAGTTTATCACTTCCCTTTGAGCCACAACTGCTCAGTCTTGCTTCACAGGAGCTGCTAGACCAGGAGCTGGGACTCCGCGGTAAGGTAATTTCGGACAGGCACCTGGTCCCTCCCGCTGCTGCCATGGCAGCGTTCCAGAAGGCGACAACGCGCCCGGTACCAACAGGGCAGACAGACCGGCAGACAGACCGGCAGAGAGACCGGCAGACAGACCGGCAGAGAGACCGGCAGAGAGACCCGGACGTGCTCCCACAGCCGCAGCTCCCGGTGAGGCCCCGCCGGCCTCGGGCACTGCCCCGGCGCGCTCCGTCCCTCTGGCCTGAAACGCCGCCCGGCGCCCGCTGGACACTGCCCGCCGACACACGCGGAGACAGCGTGACAGGAGGCACCGCTTCCGCGCCATGAGCCGTGACCCGCCCTTCCTTCCCGTCCCTCCGCCTTCCCTTTCCTTCCTCCTCCCTTCCCCCTTCTCTTCCCTTTCCCGTCTCTTTTCCCGCCACTTCCCGGCGGGGCTACGGCGCGTGCGAAGGGACAAAACGCCTCCGGGGGAGCGAGCGGGAGGGCGGGCGGCGCCGGCCCCGCCCCCGCGCGCCCCTTGGCGGCGGGTGACGTCAGGCGCCTCACGCGCCGCTCCGCGCGTCACACGCCGCGCGCGCGCCGGGGTCCCCTCCCCCCCCTCCGCGCTCCGCCAATCCGCGCGCGGCGGCGCCCGGCCGAGCGGCGCCGGCCAATCCCTTCCGCCGGCGGGGGCGGGACTTCCGCCGGGAGCCGGAAGCGGGTCTCTCATGCGAGCGGGTGGTTGAGTCTCGGCTCGGAGACGTTTCGGGCCCGGAGCCGCCGCCGCCCCCCCGCGCCCCCCCCCCGCCCCGCCCGCCCCCGGCGCTGCCGCCGCCCGCGCCCCCTCGGCCCCGCCTCGCGCTCCGCTCTCCTCCTCACGGCATCCGGCGGCGAGGCCCCGGCGGCGGCGGCGGCGCGGCGAGAGGCCCCGGCGCCCGCGGGAACCCGACAGGAGTGAAAGGCCCCGCGCCGGCGGAGCGCCCCTCCCCCCCTCCCCCGTACCCGCCCGTGTCCCCCGTGCCGAGCCCCGGCCCGTGGGCGGCGGCGGCGGCTGTTGGTGACAGGTGAGTGCGAGGGGCCGCCCGGCCCGCGCCCTTCGGGCGGCGGCGCCCGCCGGGGCCGTTCCGCACCCGCGGCTCCCAGTGGGGGGGGGGGGATGGCGGGGCCGAAGGGGGAGCGACACCCCCCGCTCCGTCGCCCCCTCGCACCGGGGAGGCGGCCGGAGCCGCCATCTTCCCACCCGAGGCGGTTCCCGGGGGAGAGACGGGAGGGAGGAGGAGGATCCCGGCTCGGGGCCGCGGTGGTGGCGGGGGCAGGGCGGGCGAGCCGCCGGGGCCGCTCCCGCACTGCGGCCTCGCCGCCCCGGGCACAGCGGGTGAGCTTTGCCCCCGCGCCGACGGGCCCTTGCGGGGGAGAGCCGCGTGTGCCGCGGGGCGAGCGGGAAGGGGGCGAGAGCCGGGGGGACCCGCCTGGAGCCTTCCCGGCCGCCCGGCCGGGGCGGATGGGCGGCCGGGACCCTCCGGGGCGGCAGGCGGTGCCAACCCCTGGCCCATCGCTCCGGGCACGTCGCTGGCTTTCCACGCGAGCCGTGCCCTGAGCAGGTGAATTGCCGGCGGGCCGGGGGTGCGCCCGGGCTGCGCAGCGGAACCTGCGGGAGCGCACGGGCGCTGCGCTGCCCCCAGGATTCAGTTGTTGTTGGGCCTTCGGTAGCTGCTTCAGCGAAGTTGTTTTCACTCTCGGTTTCAGTTTGTCCAGGTGCTCAAAATTACTACGTAGCTTTGTCCACAGTTTAAACAGATGTGCGCTTGCCAAACAGTGTTTGTTGTATGAGATTCCTGTGTGGCAGATAAGTATAATTATTTTTATTCTGCAGGTAAGCGAATTGAAGCAAAGTGGTTAAGACTTGCCTGTGGCCACACAGAGAGTGCTGGTTTCAAAACCACTGTTTAAACTTGAGTCACTGTTGGGGTAAAACCATGGGAATTCTGGCTTCCGATTCTGCATCTTGTCTCTGGCCTAGTTTTGTTGGCCCCTGAGTCCTTAGTAAAATTGGAGAAGGAATCTTTCTTAAGTACTGCCTCAAGGATTGCTATTGTAAGGTCTGTCTTGTGGTTGAAGTTTCGTGTCAGACTTATCTGGTTTTTAGAGATTGGATAAATTCTCAAAGGTCGAAGCATATTGTATTTTTTTTTTCAACTTGCTGGTATTTCACAACTCTTGGGTTTTGATTCTGGTCTGGTAACTTTTTATCAGTTGAACTTTCACTTCTCCCTGCTGATTTGTAAGCATTTCTTCAAGTCGGTTCTCAAGATATGAAGCTAATCAGCTTAATCACTCTAGCTATTAGAACAACATTGATATTCTTATATTTTTTTTTTTTTTTTTTGTGGGAAGTGAGAGGGAGGTGAAAACTAGGCTGAGGCCTGATAATACACATACAAAAAGCAGTATCTATTTTATGTATAATGTCTACAGAAAATTTTATTCTTCTAGATGTGTTGTCATTCATGTGGATATGCTCTTTTTATGGAAGCCACAATTACTTCTACATTTAATTGGTCTTACATTTTGGGGGAAAATAATCTTTATTCAAATGGAGGTAAAATTTTTGCTTAAATGAATTACAAACATTGAATTTACAAGCAGAAAATTGAAAATATTTGATCTCTTGGATGTTCCTTAATAAAAAATTGTATGTAATCGGGTCCTTAAGCACACAGAATGTTCTGGGTTAGGTTGAATAGATTGTTGCTTAGATTGTTCACCTTGTAATTTTTTCCAGGTTTTTTTTTTCCCGTTTATACACAAACACTGAGGGACTAAAGGTGTCAGCACAAGTATGTGCTGCCTTGGTTGCTTTTTATGGCTGGCTGTGGTGCCAATATACACATAGAAAATACAAATGACTGATATGTATTCATTATATATATATACTGCTTAGATATAGGGCTGTATCTTAAATCTGTTTCTTTGCAGAGCAAAACAGAAGATCTGGAACTGGAGGCAGTTACAGGGGCTTGGGGACTTTGGGGTTTTTTGTTTCTTTGAGACATACAGAAACCATGTAGGCAGTTTCTGATGATGATGTTTTATTTCGATTAGAGTGAAGTTAAATCCTTGGTTTATTTACTGAAATGCAAAGTCAATAGAGTCAGGTTTGTCTAGTCTATGTGTTCTGTACTGATCTGTTGCTGTGTCCATTATTAAGTCTCATATCTTGCAGCGGCTTGGGCTTTAAATCAGTTGAGAGCTTAATTGGCATGGTAATATAAACTCTTTGTTAAATATTTATTACACTACCTCACAAAATGCACATGCTAGACACGGAAAAGGCATGTTTGTGACCACAGTGCATGACAAATCTAAAGTGACAGCTTAAAGGTAGCAAAAAAGGAGTTACAAAAAACAAAGTAATTAGGTGTAGATGTATTCCATCAGTTTGATTTTTTTAAAACTAGGTGGCTTTTAGGACCTTCAGCGCTATTAATGTTTAATTCCATGGTGTCTATATATATTCATCAGGCATTCACATTCTCTTAAATTAACAGGTAAGGCACACAAATAGGAACGTAAAGCACTTGACTTTTCTTGTGCCCGTGTTGGAAGGAGCAGGTTTGCAAAGGCCACAGCCTTATCGATCTCGAAGAAGAGCACTCTTGCCTTGGAGGTGTGAAGGTGGCTGTGGAGCTAGCTCACAAATGCAGTGTCAGGAGGGCTATTGCTGGCAGAAAGAGATAAAGCAAGCAAAGAAATGTATTCTGGAGTCCAGAGAATATTAAGCTTTGGGAGTGTGATTTGCGTGTGTGTGCATGTATGCACACATGTGAGAAACTGTTACATGCCTTAAGACGTAATAAGTGGTTTACAAAGTTCTCTGTTCCTCTAAGCTTTTACTAGTAAACGACATTTTTGGACAACAGGTTTGTCTAAGTCTTAGACATAACTGTAGAAAATAATCTCAGGCTGCATTTTTTTTTTCCTGCATGTAATCAGGGATACTCAGCTAACAGGAGTATTGGAAGTCCTTTGCATTTGCATTCAGAATGGGCACACAGGTATGAGTAGGAAGGACAGGATGTTACAAAACAGGACGTTGTAAGGAAGAAAATTAACCCTCTCCCTGCAGTTTTGAAATAGGCAATGATGTGTGGAAAGCTGTGTAGAAGATGAGAATAAAAGCTACTCTTGTAGTAAAGGCCCTGGAAAGATGTTTGAGCAATGTTGTTCTGAAAGCAAGGCGTGCATGTGCTGAAATTAATACTCTGATTTTAGTCCATATACAAGATCTAAACGGGTGGATTTCATCACAGAAGCCACTTATTGAATTAGGGAGGGGAAAGTGACATAAAACTCGCACTATTTCAAAGTTTGTAATCCCTCAAAAAAGAGAAGATACATACACACAACCTCTTCCCCTGAACTGATAATGTGCTTTGCCAAAGGCACCGATTCTAATTGTATTTGCATTTTCAAGCTAATGCTTTGGGAAAGCTCTGTTTTCTTTTCCTGTGCATTAACTCCTCTGTGCTAAGCTCAAGACGTGCTAGTGTATCATAACAGTCAAACACAAAAATAGCATTCTAAAGCAACTTCACAGAATATAAAACGTAGTGATAGTTCACCTGGTCAAAAAATGTTTTTGTACTGTACATACTAGATAATTGAAGAAGACCCATTGCTATTCTAACAACCGGTTTCTTTTCTCTTTAAGCATATAATGACTTTGACTGTCTAATGATAAAAATGTGTCTACAATCAACAAGTCTGAGGAACTTGTTAGAAACAGGAGACCAGCAGTTGATTTCTGTTCCACCCATTCATCTATTCAAGTTCCATAAAAGTATTACAAGATAGAAACAATTTCTGTTAATTGGTTCCTAGCTGGTGGTACTTTAATTTTGGTGATGTGATGGAGCCAAAGATTTATGAAATCATTGATCTTTCACATCTGTGTGTGTAGCTGTTCCATACCCTTTCTAAAGGAGGGTGCCCCCCCATTCAGAAGCAGGTGCCACAGAGCAATACCTGCAGACAACAAAGGTACTTTGGAGTGCTCAAATTAGGTGTGACTGTAATACAGCATAAATGTGTGATTAGGATAGCCGTGGCAGTGTTCATTCTGTGATGTGTGCTGCTGCAGGTATTTTGTGTCTGGGTATGTGTTTCAGGAACAACAATTAACTCCAAAATTGGAAGTCTGACAGAGGTTACTAATATGTGGCTAGCTGCTTGGCCTAGAACATTGCCGGGAATTGGGGAAGCGCTGTTTTGACACCCTGATGAATCACCAATTTCTTTGAGTCTTAATCTTTTCGAATGCTCTCGTTTACCAGGGAGGGCTGGGCTATGCATATTCTGGATCCTGTCAGTCCAGCTCCTTAATGGGTAGTTGAATGATGTAATACAAAAGGAATCAGTTGTTCATAAGCTGAATGGATTGCCACCTCTGCACTTCCAGCAGCTCTGTTGTTATTCTCATAAGGCTGTTGGCATGTAAGGAGCTGGTGTTCCAGAGAGCATATCCTACAGTAAAGGTTTATTCTGGATTGCCTCTACGGCCATGTAAAGTTCACAGATATATCGAGTTCAGTGTACGTGTATTTAAGGTAGTGGCACGTATACATAACTTTGAGTTCTGGACTGTTGCACATACAGATAGAAATATAGATGCCTATAGAAATGTACAGACATCTGTCTACCATGGTAACCTATGATGAATTGGACACAATTGCTTTATCTGTTAGGGATTCTTTTCTAAAATGCCAATATAACTTTCATTATTGAAAACAGGAAACACTGGCAACACAGACTTCAGAAATTACACCTTCAGATGCTATCAGAATTTCACATGGAATATGTTTGGGAATGCACTGAGTTTTCAGTGTGAAGAATATAGAGTTATTTTATCTAAAGCTAGTGCTGGGCTTTTTTGAAGTCTAAATACTGTATCACCTTATTTGGCTTTTAGATTTCTTGTGGGTTTTTTTGCACAAGTATGTAAGCAATGTTTTCCCTTCGGATGCGTTAATTCTCTCTTATTGGCCCTTCCCACCTGACTTCTGGAAGTAAGCAACAATGGTGAATACTTTATTGGTACTATTCATAAGGTGGACATCCATCTCTCTTGTTAGTGGAATTGCAAACTTGCTTAAAACACTGTAAATTTCTGTTACTTTGTTAAAAGTGTTTATCAGTATTTCTCGGCCAATCTAACGTTCTGCAGTCTGATTTCAAGTGAAGTATTTTATAATTACAGGATGCCAGTGATCCGACAGGGAAGCCCGAGAAACAGAATATAATAGAATGTTAAATAGTAACTATGTTGAGAAAAAAAATAATTTCATAAATCTCATTTGGCAGAAACTTAAAGGTTTGAAAGCTTACAGTGATGTTTCTTGGCAGCTTTATGCTTTTGTTTTCGGTCACTGTTGGTATCCATATGTGTATTTTCACAGGTTGTGATGCTGTCACAGGTTGCCCCACAACAGAGTCTGACTCTAACTGTTGTTTAAACAAGGAACTGATGAATCAACAGGCCAATGTCCAAAGTAGCTTGCTTTTCCATACCCTAATGCTGAGGGTTTATGCTCAAATGTTTGGATGTATCCTTCTGGTTTCTGGTTCTTGTTCTAGGAATTAAAAGGTAGAGCAAAAGTGAGGAATGTACTGGGGCATGGTTACTTTAAGTGCTGAGCTACCTGGATGTGCAGAATTTGCAGACTTATCCCGGAGTTTCATTCCCATTCAATGTTGTTGTTGCCCAACAGATAGGGACAGAAAATGGTCACCATGTTGCTGTTTAAAGCAGCAAGGCAAACAATTTGGTCAGAATATCATTGTCTACACTGGCATCTCTCCAGGATCTTGGATTTGTGTTGTTGCTCAAATTTAAAGCTGCTTGTCCAATTATTCATAATAAATGTCAAAAAAATTATGCTATCAAGAAGGGAAGGGACTCTTTTTAATGAACATATGTTACAGCTTAGCTTATAGTCTATATTTGATGATAATTTTCTTAGTTAACATTGTGTATTCTAACTGGATTCAAGGAATAAGTGGAAATTTTAGAAGGGTCTGTGCCCAGTTATTTTGACTTGCAAGGAAGGATTATTGTTGTTAAATCCAAGGTAAAATATTGGCAGTCCATCCTTCAATTGTGAGTCAAAACCTGAATTACCAGTAATTTTGATTACAGTGATACTCTAGGAAGGTGGGGTGCTCTGACTGTGAACAAATGTGCACCCAGGAGGTGATAGTCTTTCATACAGTGATTTAAAACTAAGCAAGAGCTGCTTCTGGTTTCGGTGAAGCTTGTAATGAAGGATGGTAGCCTTTATTAAAAGAGGAAGTAATACTAAAATGACTGGATTATTGGAGTTAAATTCTATTTTTGGCAAAGAGGTTAATGACATAATCATTGGCAAAAAACATTAGCTTCCTTTTCTTTTACAAAACCTTAAAGTTAAATTATGTTTCTTCTGTAAGGAGTTAAATTTCACTTTAGATTTGGTCCTGAAGGTGTTTCAAAAGTTAAACTAACATTTTAGGTCAATGAATGCTTTTCAAGTCATCTGGAAAAAAAAAAAAACACACAAAAAACCAAACAAATAACAAAAAAAAAACCACTAGAAAAACCACCCCCAAAAAACATGAAACCCCAGAGATTGAGGGGAGTCATCCCAGGCTGTTTGTTTTGCAGAATGACTCTTTATTGAAATAGTCTGTGCATTGTCAAGGATTGCTGTATAAATTTGTGTTGGGACAAAAATTGTCATTGTAACTTTTTGCTTGTCACTGGTGTTATCAACATCATATTTGGTTATATATGCCTCTCACTTGGACTTCGTGTAGGTATAGATCCTCTTCTCTCTTGGTTTTCTCAGCCCTGTTGTGAGGGAAGATATATTCCAGGAGGATTGTAATGGTTGTCCCATTGGTTTGCATCAAATCTTTTCCAGAATTCTAGTTCTGTTGCATTTGATTTTGAGATCTGTGGTGTTAGATTTCTGCTTCCCTGAATTAGGAGTTTATTGTATGGTCCCAGAATGCCATGATAAAGAACTTGGCAAATTGGCTTTGAAGCTATGGACGTGTCTTAAATATTAATTCAAAGTACTAAAAATATTAAGGGTCCTGGAAATTCCAAATGCAGCTTTTAACCTCCTCTTGCTTAAGTATTATACTGATTGCAGACTTGAAATGTGGAATCCAAGTAATAGCAATATTCTAGGATAACACTATTAAGATCTGTTAAAGAAGGTCAGACTTCTAACCTCACCCTTGGAACTGCACTGAATATTAACCCTATAGCTTCAAGTGATGTTTTTAGTCTTGTCTTTCATCATAAAATACTGCATCTGCTTCTGCCAACTTCGGAATTTTTCTGAGGAAGATGATCATAAAATCCTGCCCAGCAGAGCTGGGTTAGTTGTTTCCTTCACCTTTGCCAAGTGTCCTGCCTGGAGTCACAGGCAGGCTGTGAGTGCTTCAGCCATTCTCTGGTTAGCAGTGTAGTGAAGAATGCGGAAAACTTAGAGTTGGTATTGGTAAATCATGAGGAGGAACATTCAGTAATTGAAACAAGGAAGTTCGTTGTTCCCAGCATTGCCAAACTCACGCTCTTCATGCACAACTTTTAACTTGTTCCCTCTAAGCAAGTGCTAAACCTCCTGGAACCTTGTCATGTGTTACAGCATTTGAAGATTTAGTGTTTCTTTGAAGAACTGGGAAAAGCCAAGTAGACCATCAGTTGCTGCCTCTTAGCTTTAAAAACTTGAAGCAACTAGTAAAATACTGTAGAACTGGCAGTTGTTTTGTTAAACAAACAGAACTTACGAAATTATAGGTCTACATACATTGAGCCTGACATGCTGAGGTGCTGGTGAGTATGTTTCCCAGCAAAGTTCAGTATCTTTCTAGTTTTCACTCCAAATCAGGAATCAGTTTGTCTTAGACTGAAACTGACTCTCACAGTGAAAGTGCAACAGTCTCCGTAAACTTCACTGCTCTGAAGTGAAGCATGCTTAATTGTTGCTTCCTTCAGCACAGGAATAGGAAAATTAATCGTATACTTCCCTTCAATAGCTACTTTAGGGAAAAGCAAACAGCAAAAAAAAAAAAAAAAAACCAACAACAAGACAAAAACACCTCATTGGTTAAGAGAGAGCAGGCCAGTTATGTGGGGAAGGAAGGGAAACAAAGAAAATACATTATTATGCAAGATACTATCTTTGCATAATAATTCCTCATATGTGCATGAATTCAGAGAAGGTATGGTAAGATGAGACAGACTTGGTGTTCAGAGTGCCAGAGTAAACTTACCTGCTGGAGATAAGATGTCTGTCAAAATAAATAATAGTTTGAATGAAATAGATTATGGATCTATTTTCTGATAGCTGTGTTAATCTCTTCATGAAGTCTTGGCTGGCTATGGGAAAGAGCAATACAGGCCTATTTATTTTAAGAGTTCAAGAGTTTAAGCTACCATGTAGTGTTCTGTAAATGACTATTTAAAAATAGTACAAGAATGAACACTATTTTGTGAAACCCAGTCATTAGTGCTAACAGTGCCCTGTCTACTCCAGAGCAAGTTTGAATTTTCTCACCCATTCAATTTACTGTTTCTAATCAATTGCTCTTCTGCTTTCTGTGTGTACAGAAGTGTTGTGCAGTTTTTGACTCATGTCACATTAGCGAAAACAAACAACATGGATGATAGTTGATTTAGGTGAGGTTTTGTATTTGATGGTGCTAAAATTTAGAAACATACTTTTGTGATGTTTTCCATAATTTTTTTTCCCTATCATTTAACATTTGCATGAAATGACAATTTCTGGATCAGAGAGCAGTATTTGATATTAAATATTGGTATTACATTAAAAGCCTGGAACAATCTCCCGCCTAATTTGTTGGCATAAAGACCTCTGAAGTTATTGAAAAGCTTTGACTTTCAGAGAAAATCCAATTAGCCTATCAAAGACCACCCTAAAACATCTAGAATTAATATTTGTGTAGAAAGTAAACGTTTTTAGCAGTTAAATTTATGCATATTAGTAAAAATACCATGACTTTTTTTTCTATTGCCTCAGCTGTGATTTATATTTGCAGATCAGAATCCTACTGCACTGGACACTGCAAGCATAGGCTGTTGCCTTGTAGGTGGATGGGAATGTTACAAGAAATCAATGTGGATGGTGCATTGGTATAATATGTGATGCCTATGCTATGATGAGAATCTAATCAGTTATTAAAATATATTAATTAAAGAAAAAATCTTGCCGAAGGAAGGAGCTTCCATCACATGCTGCAGTTTCTCTTAACCCATATTAGGCTTAAATATAAGGGGGTTTATATGCTTAGTCATTATTTAGGCTGGCTGGTTTTAGAAGATTATATGAAGAATTAGTCTGCCTTTATGGTTAGGCTTATTTAACAAATGTATTCCAAATGTAGTTTGGAAGCAGAGGCAGATATGAAGTGCTGTGCAGAGTGTGGGGTCCAACTCCAAGCTTGTCCTTCAGTAGCTACTTTAAAGCATTATTTGCCCTGTATTTAGGCTTCATTAGTTTTCTGATTATTTCAGTGCGGAAGAGGCAGTGGCTTGCACCAGCCTGTCCTTTCACTCTAATTCAGAACAGGCAATGTTCAGTCTGCTGGGGTTTCTGTTGTGAAGGTCCTGCAGATATGTTACTGTAGCCTTTACTTTCCTATTTGGTTTTGGGTGGTTTTTTTTTTTTTTTTTTTTTTTTTTTTTTTTTTTTTTTTTTTTTTTTTTGGGTTTTTTTTTTTTTATTGGTGATGCTTTGTAACAGCAGCAGCAGAGTGATGTGAACCTGAACTGTTGAGTCCCACTCAGAACTGAAGTACTGGGTTTGCAGCACTGCTCCTCTGGTTTCCTAGAGCAGGACAGGAGGATGAATGCCACCAGGCATTCAGCTTGAGTCCTCTCTCCTTTACTGCTGTTTTGGTGGCCACAGAAGTAAAATGCATGTGCAGGCAACTACTGTGTAGTTCTCTGTTTAACTGGAGAAGGGAGTGTTCAAATTGATTCAAATTCTGTTCTTGCTTGTGATGTTTTCTGTCCTGGAAAAGTAAAAAGTTGTGTCAGAGCTGGGATGTAGGCAGGAAGTCAAATGTGTACAAGTATAAGGGAGGGCCTATAAGTATAAGAGAGGGCAAGTGATGGAGCATTTTAGTGAAAAATCATTATACTTCAGGGTACATATCTAATCTACTTGAGTAACAAATTCCTGATCTCTTTCGTAAGGAAGTTAAAAGACCTTTTTCATTCAATGTGAGATGTTTTCTGCTCTTTGTAGGCCGTGGTAGTGAATGTAGAATGTGTAGTTCTACATTCAGCTTTTCAAGAGAGAATGGGTTGTGGAGAACTATGACCATAATTAATTTATATTAAGTTAGCATTCCACTTTTCAGAATTGTCATGATTTGGTTGACCTGCTAACAGTTTAACTCTGCCATTTGAGGGATTTCTTGGAAAATGCACAAATCGGAGAGTCAAGAGATGAATTTTAATTAAGTGCGGTACTTCTGAAATCATCATCTGATAAATATCTTATCAGACACGATAATTATAATAGAAATTAAATATATATCTTTATGAATAACCTGCAGGGTGTGTGCTGTTAGTCCACTTACAGTGAGGAAAACAAGCTTGTGGCTTTGTGATGGATGTGCAACATGAAGCAACTCCTGTTAATTAATGAGTTGAGTTTCTTAATGTAATGTGCTTCAGCCTGCAGTCAGGAGAGTGCTGCTTCAGACTTGAAAACTGAGAACAAGCCATAAGCAAACTGAAAACTGCTCATGACACAATCACTCTTGTCTTCAAGGCACATGACACTCTTATAAGGCATAAACATTTCTTCCTAGTGGCTTATTCTTGCTTGGTAGGCACTCCTAGTGTTCTTAAATGGTAAGATTTTGTTAGGTTATATACCATTAAATATCTGGTTTATTGCATTACTGAGGATGATATGATCCACAGGCTTCTTGGTCCATCTCTGGAGTGATGTTTGAATGCACTTCAGATAGTAACTGCATGTGAAGTTTCTTGGTGTGCAGGCAGGCTGCAGAAATTCTGTGAGAGACCATTGAGTGTAGTGAAATTATTTCATTTTTGTTACACACATATATTTAAAATACAGTGCTTAAAAGGCTAGATACAAACACACATATATTTAAAATACAGTGCTTAAAAGGCTAGATACAAACAATTATAAACCATAATTTATAAAACAAAATTATAAATTATAATTTTTTGTTGGTGGAGGTCATCCTGTTATCTTCTGTGCAGTGTTGACATCATCGTCTTGTTTGAGATACTGAGTAAGACTGTAACTTTACCCTCTTCCCATTTTTCTTGCTCTTCACTGAAAGAGTTGTTCATATGCCTCTGTACAGAGTCCTTATCATTTACCAGTATCAGGTTTCTTTGGTATTTTATCACCTTTGTTTAGTAACTTGCTGCTTGGCATCTTTTGGACAGCTAATTACTGTAATGATCTGGATTTCCAGACTTGCAGAGTAATCAGTTCTGGTGTGCTCTTCATCACATAGGTTTCTGTGTGAGTGAGAATATTGAGTAAATGATGAGAGTTGTGACTTGCTTGGGAAGCCTCACACAGAAATGTTTCATAGATCTTTAAATAAAAAAATGCAGTGTTCCTTTTAAACAGCAAAATTTACTATTTCATCCTTTCTTAAAGGAGATATTACATTTTAAGGGATAATTAATAGAATTGCAGAACAATTTTGGAGGCTCTCAACCTTATAAACAACAGAAAGGATTGAAAAAAAACCCAAACTTGTGAAGTAGATGCAGCAGCAGCTCTAAATAATTTGTGTTTTCTGTTGAAGGATGTTAAAAAAGGTACAGCATTAAGGTTTAATTGTTCTTCTGACACTATTTCTTGCTAACACCTGGTTGCCTTGTACATTTTGAAGTACCTTGAGTCTTCCAAGTGTTCTGTTGCAGGTTTGCCCCCAGTGCTTAGGTCCATGTTCCTCTTCAGGAACCCAGAAGTTGCATTATTCTGGAGAGTGCTGGGGCGTAAGTAATTTCTTGGCAGGAAGGAAAACTGAAACAAATCCAATGGTACTTTTCTCAGGTTCTTTGAAATCTAACTTTCCAGCCACCATGCTGGCACGTACACTGGATGCTTGTACGTTTTAAAACCTTCGCCCGACAGACTTGCATAAATCACTGGGTCTAAACACTAAGCTCCAGAGGTGAATTTTCAACTTTTTCCCCAACCATTTAGCTAATCAGCAGTCAAACAAATTGAGGACCTTGTGATGATTTTTAATAGTAGTGCATTCAAGACTTCTGTAGACACATGCTGTGACTAAATATTTATGTCATGTCAGCTTTTTAATTGCTGTTGTGTAATAGAGATTTTACAACCAATGTAGGCACAGTGATGATTGCAGACGTGGCCACAAACAGATATGCTTTTGGTGCTGCTAGATTTCTTATTCACAACTATATTATCTGCTGTGCTAATGGAACTTCTTCACAGTATATTTTATTTTAAATAATGCCATCCTTTGAAAGCTAGATTGCTTGTCACATCTGCTCTGTAAAGAAACTGATTTCCTGCTTTGAATGGAAAGATGGAAACTCCTGAGTTCTGTCACAAGCTTTCTCTTTGAGCGTAATACAGCTTGGATGATGTTATTTCTCTACAGAATGGTAGCATGTGCCCCATGCAGCAGGATGATGGGTCAGCTCTAACAGCTGAGATGTTTTTTTTTGAAAGTATCCTCAAACAACCACCAGATGAAAATTGAAAGTTTGTATCAGTGCTTATGACACTTAGAGGAAAACTCTCAGCCTTTCAGGATTAGGGTTTTTCCTTGATGATGCTGTATAAGCTAAACTATATATCCTGTATCTGAGTTGGCACCTTTACTGGAAGTGAGAACATGATTAACTCTTGATGTATTACATATGCTTTGGCTATTCACAAAGCTGGTGAAACGAATAAAAGTTAAACACTGTTTAAAGAGGAGCTAATGTATTAAAATTGTAGCATACTTTTGGGAAAGGCATCTCTTATTTCTTATATAAATGTCTATGTGATGTCTTCAGCAGGTGGTAGAACTTTTCGGAGGTGAGGTCAGTGGTAGCTCTGATTACCTCTGCTGTGGTGTGTTGATCCTCATGGGTACCCAAGTGTGTGGTGGATGGTGAGAAAGTGTGTTCTCTCTCAAAGCAGAAAGAGGATTTCTGGCTTGCAGCTGGAAGTTTGTTATGAGGCTCAAGTTAAGCAATGCACCTCTGTTTAGAAAACATTTTAAGCTTTCTCATGTTACTGAAGTGTATTTCTGTATTAGCCTTGTGAAAACTTAATCTGTGTTTAAAGTTTCTAAAATGTTTGCTAAGAAGAATTCTGCACAAAGCCAAACTCAAAACTATTTTTGTTTGTACTTGCTGAAGAGCAGTGAAAAGTTCTTTTATTCTAGTGAGCTTTTTTTGTTTTATGCTGTTGCTGTTTGCAGGGTGAAAGTTAGTTGTCAGCACTTGCATTTGTAAATCTCTTTTTAAGGGCTGATTACTCTGGGCTGAAAGTTGGCAGGCAAGATCTCAGCCCTAGAGCATTGTTTGGGGTTTTGCATGTTTTTAAATAACAGATCTATGTGACTGATTTGATTGAGAGTGCATGCTGCTACTCAGACTGTAGTAACTCTGGACAATGAAGTAGACTGCAGAAAAGCACACTTCGAATATGAATGAGAAAAATTAGAGATGTCTGTAATAAGAGCAGGAGGATTGGGGGCTACACTCCAGGGAGGTTTTTAGGGAGGTTTTTAGGGAGGTCAGCAAGAGCAGTAGGGGTTTTGTTTGCTCTGTAACAATCAAGGAGATAGAGGTCTTTTCCAAACTATTTGCAAGGTTGTGGTGCATGTGGATGCAGCATGTTTATAAATACCTTCAGGCAGTTGCACATTAATTCTGCCTGTACTAGGATCCCTAAACCTGCACTAAAATGCAGTGTAAAGGTTAGTCGGATGTTGGCACCATGATAACACACACATGTGGCTTTTGGATGAGAGCAGTCCCAGCTCTGCTTGGCTTGGCAGCCAGGCAAGAGTGATCATGTGGCTGTGTGCACTTGTCTGTGTAGTCATTCTGTGGGCCATTGCTGGTTTGTATCTGGTATTGAAATGATGGAATTCTTATAACTAGATGGCTTTGAAAAGACTTGACAGTGAAGAACCATGTTGTCAACTTTAAAAAAACCAAAACACTACAACTGCCCAAAAAAACCTCACAAAAACCTCAAACAAACAAACAAAAAAATTAAAAATCAACCTCTCCCCCCAAACAACCCCCGTATCTTTCTATTTGTGAAGGCAGTTGTGGACGTTGCAGAGTGAAACCAGTAGGCTGAAATACCCATGTTGCTTGACCAGATGGTCTCAGTCCCTCCTGAAAATATTCTTGTAACTCCTCAGGTTAACCACTCACCACGTGTCCACAGGGACAGATCTCTACAAGTGAAGGGTGACTAATGAGAAAACGAGTAATAAGGCACTCTTGCCCTTGCTGTTGCAATTACTAGTTCTGCAGATGGAGCAGTGTATTACAGTTTTGGGGAAAGGAAACATGGTTGAATATTGTGCTATTTCTAAAGAAAAATGTTTTTCCTGTATTTTAAAGTTCTCTGTCTTGCCTATTTACAAACCAGGTTTGGACTGTTTTTGGTTAGTCTCAATAAGTTGTCAAAATAAGTACTTGAATGTCTGTAGAAGAGTCAAGAACAGAGTTATTCCCAAGTTGCTGAAGCTGACTTATTACTCTATGATGGCCAAACGGCAAGCCAGAAGGATACAATGATTTACTATATGCATTTGCAGAATTGAAATTAATGGGTGCTTCTAAATCAGTGAAACATTGGCATAGGTTGCCCAGAGAGGTGGTGGATGCACCATCCCTGGAAGCATTCAAGGTCAGGTTGGACAGGACTCTGAGCAATCTGTTCTAGTTGAAGATGTCCCTGTTTCTTGCAGAAGAGGTGGGCTAAACGACTTTCAAAAGGCCCCTTTCAACTAAAAACCTGCTTTGTGATTCTGTGATGAAAAAATTGTCATTTGATTGTGATAGCTCAATGTTCTGCTGTAGGTAGTGCTACCTCTATCCCAAAAGGGTTTGCCAGCTTGCGTTTTTCTCTTGAATGTCTCCTGTTTATTGCTGCAACATTTATTTATGCAAAGATACATTGAACTGCTGACTGGTAAACCAGATCTTTTAAAGTCATGGACAAGTTAACTCTTCCGTTGGATGATAATTTTTATTGCTGCATTAAAATGCTCCATTTAACTTGTCACTAATTCAGCTGATAAACTCTCTCAAACAGTGAATCTCTTCCTGTGGTTTCTAGAATTACCAGCTATTGATTGTGGTTTGTATAAATAAGCTTTTATATGAAGAGATATATCAATACTAATGAAAAACATGCTAAAACATATCATATGGAGAGCTTTTAACATTCCACGGTTTTTATTGATTTTCTCCTTTTTCTACAGCCCTTGTATTCTCTGACATGATAGTCATGGGAGTCTGCTGTCATGTAGGTTTTGTTCTCTAGGAGTCCAATAAGTGGCAGCTTTCCAGTAGAAAAGGTGGCATTAACTTTCCAGAGCATCCCTGCATGTGAAGTCGTTTTGAAGTATCTCACAACCAATGGGATTTTGCAGCTGAGCACTTGACATCCTGCAGACTTGTAGCAGTGGGATGTATTAAGTGAAGAAAAATTGCAACAGAAGCTCCCTCCTTCTGTGTTGGTGATCTTTCTGTATGGCTTGCCCATTTGCAGAAAGGCAAAGCCTGATCATTGTTGAAATCACGGGATTTGGAAAGCAGGTTTTATCCTCTTCAAACAAATGACTTCATTGCTATTGTTTGGAGTGCCATTTTGATACTTAGTGATCAAAATTCAACTTAAATATATGGGTTTCACATTGTAATTACTAAAAATAATTTGTTTACAAGGTGAGTGGTATTAGTATGGTGTGTATCACAACAAATCCGTGTAGCTAATGAGAATATGATTATTAGTCTGAGTAGTGTAAGCAAAGTTACCTGTGGCTTCAATCTAGACTTGGCCTGTGATAAGTATCTTTCATAATCTCATCTAAGGGACTTCTGAAAAGCAGTAGAGTGATATGCTGCTCTAATTGCTGGTGGCTTACCCAAGGAATTTGAGGTTGCAGTGTGCACACGGCAGTTATGTGTTGTCAGGTTAGCTGAAAACCTGTCTATCCTCAGCTGCAATTAATGAGTTAGCTGGGTATTTTGTGCTTGATGGCCAGTCAGCAAATGCTTTAAAGGACATACATGTAGTGAAACTTTACTTTTTGTTTGACACATTCACACGATTGCAGCTATTTCCCTTCCCTTCCTTTATCCTTAGACCTACAAAGTTCGGGTGTTAACACTATGTACCAGAGGATGGAAATGATTGCAGCATGTCTCTGGACATGCTGATCCTAGAAGGGGATGGGAATATGTGAGATAAGTAGGTGACAGAAGGATGCAAAGTACCTTAACATAGGTTTGGGGATCAAAATGCTGAGTAGATACCACCATTGCTGACTGAAACATGCTTGTCTTTCTGTAAAGTACTCTTTAGCTTATGAATCTGGACTAAAGCTATGCCCAAGGGTAGTATGAGTAGCAGTGGAGGTTACATACAGTGAACATGAAATGAGTGAGGAATCTTAGGCTCTTTTTAGAAAGAAAAATTAATCCAAAATTTGGAAAGACTAAACACAATCTCTTAAAAAAACATGAACAGAAGTGTTCTCCAAGAGGCTTAGACACTTCACGCAGCGTTAATGTGTCTGCTTCTTCCCATGCATGGCTTTGAGCAACACGGAGTCTGGCTATTAATACTGCTTTTGAAAATTTGCTTTCATCCTGAGGATGGTTTTTGGTTATTTTATAAAACATAAGCATCCTGAATGAATTCCAGAATTTGTTACGTAACCTGTGAGTGTATTTGTGTGTAACACTATGTGAGGGATAGTGTAATCTTTTAGTTCCATTTTAATATGTTTTTTTGTCTGTACCATTTCTTCCTTAATGTGTTTCTATTCCAAGGTGAGAGACATAGTGTTAAGAAAAGAAACTTCTGAGAATATAACAGTGACACAGTACTTGTGTTTCTTTTGAAAACATACTTTTCAATATATGAGGTGATAAGCAGCTGTTAAATGCTCATCTTCTTGGGGATGTCAGTATATTTGTTACCTCAGCTGTATGTACAAAATACCTCTTGCATAATCCTATAATACAGGTGCTTGAATCAGTTCATAGCTGAATGTAATAATTTTCTTTGAAAATTTCAGAATGTATTCAGTCAGTTGTATTTGACATTCGCTTTTGCCCACTTCAGAATGCAGTGTAAAGGAGATTCATGGAAGGCTGTAATGCCCTAGACTGAAAGTCTTCTTAACTCTAGTCATGGAGTCAAGGTAGCCTTAAAGGAGTTTATGTTCCTAAAGAATGGAACAATACCATTAACTTATATGTGCTGCAAATCTTTATATTTTCATTTTAAGAAGATTGCATGTTTGGTGTCACCAACTGGAAAGCAATAAATCTCTCTCATGCATTGTTAAAGATGCAGTACTGCAATTTCCTATGAATAAAAAACTAAAAAAGCATTTTACATCTTTTTAGAAAAGAAAAAATTAAAAAGCCTGATTTTCACACATATTTACTTTGAGACTTCATGCTTTAAATTAGCTTTTATTGTTTTTTGAAGACTTTTTAAAATAACAGTATTAAATAACAGCATCAAATTTCAAAGCAATGCTGCTGTCAGACTTTCAACTCTATTGAGTTTTTTACTTGTTTAATCAAACAAAATAAGATTTTGGGATTATAGAGCAGAAGAACTGGTTGAGCATTAGTAGTCTAGCAGAACTGTTGTAACATGCTTCTTAAATTTTGCAAAGATAAAGTGACCATCTAAGTAGTTATAGAAGAAGGGTTAGTTTGTGACTAAATACTCCTTAGTGAGTGGAGTCTGCCAGTTGTATGAAGAAGTCATGGTTTGAAATGCAGTCTGAATAAGTAAGGTGAGAATCAAGAGAAACTTTTCCAGTGGAATTTCCCTGCCCAGTGCTGTGGCAAGTGCTCATCTGTAATCCCAAGGCAGCCAGTGACTGGGAGCTGAGTGTATCTGCAAAGTGGCTTTATCCTCATTTTATGTTTTCTCTGGACGCATAATCCCAACCATATTGTGTGGAAGTTCTTTGGACCTTTGCTCTGAGTCAAGGTGGCATGTCTGGAGTGGCTGCGGGTTCTCAGGAATTTCAACAACCACTTACAGGATCTTTTGTCTTCTTATTTCTGCAGCTTACAAAGGTGACCAGTAAAGTTCTCTCTGAGCAGCCAAAAAGCAGACAGCTCATGACTTCTGATCAGGACACTAAAGTTGTGGCTGAACCGCAGGTGCAGCAAGTACAAGAAGTTAAGGACGGTTCTCATCTAGTAAGTATTATAATTGCATGTTGCCCTGGTGTGTTGTAGGAAACATTGTCTTTTTACTGTGTCTTAATCAAAATTGTAGGTCAGAACATTTTAGAAGGCAGTTGGCTAACAGCATTGAAGGATTAAACAGCCAGAGCAGAGCTGTTGGAGGTGGTTAATTCTCTGTACTGACTAGAAACCTCATCTTAGCTTGGCTTCAGCCCTTTGGGGGGATTTACGTAAACTGCAAGATATGACAGTTTGCAGTCATTTAAGGTACAGGGGGGTTTAGGCTGTGCAGGAATTGTATCACTAATCTTGAATAGGTTCTTGCTCACACCTTGCCATGTGAGGCCAATGCAGGGAATGCACTTTGTATGGATGTGTAATTGAAAAAAGCACAAACCCATACAAGCAGGAATTTGCAGTCTGTAACAGGAATTTTGCTCAGTCAGTTGTGCCAAGTGGCACATGCTGCTGTTGCTGTGCTGCTGTGCAGGATCCAGTAAGTGGCTGTATGGTATGCTTTTGGCAGAACATACAGTAGATTGTACTGTGTGCATATATGTTGTAGTAAAGTCACATATGTTCTCAGGAAGATTGAAGACTTGATTTTTATTCAAATATATTCAAATTTTTGTCTTTGTTAACTGTGTATTGGGAGGAAAATGTACATTGTGTATGTTTCCTCTTGGGACATCTTGAAGGGTTTGGTTCCAGTGTATGTTCTGCCAGGAGTTTCACTTGTGCTATGCTATGCAGCAGATACTTGCTACTTCCAACTTAGCTTGGAACTAGCACTAAGGAGCATTCTGAAAAACTCATGCTTTTCATTTCTAAGAAAGCTGGTGCACTTTTTGTTTGTTCCTCTTCCCCCTTTTTTTTTATTCTGAGTTCTCTGTTTTACATTTCTTGGATGTGAATTTTTACTTATTTAACAGTAGAGGAAAAAATTCAACATGGTTTTCTGCCATACTTTTGGAAGTTGAACTTTTGAGATTTGCTTTTGTTTGTTTTATTTCCCCCCCCCCGCCAGTACCCAGGGCATTAGTGCCAATTAACCAGTGTGTAAACTTGAGTAAGAGTGGCTTGCAGATTTGCTTCAAGAGCTTGAAGCTGTCTGTGCCTTTCAACAGGTGCATTAGCATTAAAGACAATTCACTAGTCTTGGTATGGGTGCTAGTTCTTTTAATTTGACATACTAGAATTTTTATTTTTAAAAAATGTATTTAAATCTTATTTCCTGTTCTTTCCTACTTATTTGGAGAAAAAGAGCATAATCATTTATTTGTATTTCAGGAGACATTATTGTTCTTTTCATGAGAAGAGAAAGCTGATGTCAATTTAGATATCTTGGAATGTACCCATAGTGCTATAATAGTACATTTCAAATAACTTGTTCTATTGTGATTAAAGCATTACTTTGGTTGAATATTTTATCTCAAAAAGATGAGACCTATACCTTATTAGGCTTTAAGTTATACCAATATGATACTCTTTTGTGCACAACATCATAAGGTCATTCTGGTATGAGCATAATTACCAATATAGTCTGATAACAGTGGTGTTTTCAAAATGGTCCCTTCTGTAATGCCATGCTTACATGAGTTGATTTTTGCTAATGCTTCAGGACTTCACTTGCAAGTTCTGTGAACAAGATTATAATTGGAGAAAAACTTCACAGAGTGCAGGAAAGAATTAGCAAACTGAAATCATTAAGACACTTCCATCTTTTCATAAATGTGATAGGAAGGAGAAAAAATTTCTGGAATCCTGACTCTATTGCCTTTAGCAAGTACATACTTCAGGTCAGTTGAAAACCACCTGCTGTTTCTTGTGTCTTAATTATTTTGAGATCAGAGGGCTAGACTGCAAAAAGATGTAGGTGCATGTTTGTGCTGGTCATTATTTCAGTGTGCATGTAATATGGGGCCATAATGCCATGGCACCTAGTGAGCTTTCTAGGAGTCTGTTTTTAGACTTAAAAGAAATGTGCTGAATTACGTTCCCAGTTGTTTTGGCTGTGCTGTTCCACTGAGATATCTTGATACGCCTTGTCCAAATGCTTTTGTTCAGAAAGAAAGTTATTTCAATGGGGAATCTTGATGCACTTCTGTAGATCCTGTAAAAACAGATATTAGGCTAGTTCTTCATCAGAAGTGGTTATATAAAGTATTTTTTTGTTTTCTCTTTGAACAATAACTTAATTTTTCTAATTATGAACTTAGTCATTCTGTTATTTGGCAAGAACAAAACTGAAGACATTCTACTGTGAGTATTGTTGAATAGGTAATCAATAGTGACTAAATTAAAATGAAGGTTTTGATGTTTGAGTGGAATCCTTCAGAAATCACTTTTCAGGGTTGCTGCTTAAAGGTACACAGGTCACTTGCTCACTAACATGTTTCAAAGTCTTAACCTCAAAGTGAGTGAGACAGTCTTTTCTTCTGCACTGAAGTAGCTATGAAACCATACTATTTAAAGTATAATGTAGATCAATCACAAGTCTCGTACAGTTCATTTCCAATACAACCAATCACTTTGGCTGATTCTAGTGGTATTTAACAGCAGAATTTTGCACACAAGTTGTTTGAAGGAAATTGACATCTTGAGGATCTTCATGGATTTCTTAGACTTACACATTGGAGGTACATAGCTTAGAGGATACTAGCAGATTCTTAACTTTGATGGTTTTTTAGCTTTGGGAGTTAAATGTGCTATTTTTTTCAATTTCTTTAACCTAGAGGTGAGCTTTGTCACTTCAGGTGACATCTTCCAATAGACTGTGTCCTGATTGACAATTACTCTTTCTGAGAAAGCCCTTGTTAGGCTGGACCCAGGAGAGTCAGCGTTTAAGAAGCAGTTCATTCCATTTTAACTCACTTCTGTGCTTCCTTTTCAATAGTAACTCTTTGCTGCTAGAAATTAGGTCACTCTGAGGGAAGAGGCCAATGTGCAAATCCCATGGTGGAGGTAGTTTGTATGTCCTGTCTCTGCCAGATAAGATTTAACTGACTTTTAGTGTTAAAGGTATGCACAGTCTTTTTCCTTGCTTGTTGAGCCTAAACTCTTCCCTTGCCATGCTCACATTTGAATGTGTGGCATCTCAGAGCACTTTCCAAATTGAAGACCTGATCTGGAAATTTGAATATACCTTTAGAAGGGATTCTTGTGCGACAACAAGTCCTGCAAGTAAGTGTTCCAGTGCAGGATATTACAGTGGTGCCATTTAAACTTGCCATCTCATTGCAATATTAGTATCACCCATTCTTTTCCTAGCTGAATAATTACCAGGTGCTGCCATGGGTTTCTGTTAATGGGAATTCAAATCTGTGTGGTACACTGATTTTTGTCAATCCTTATAGGTAAATACAAGTTCAATCATACTGTTGTTCAAAGCAGGGGAAAAATAACTAGAACTTCCTGAAAGATGGCACTTAATTTTACTTCCCAAAAATGTTTTCCTTAGGAAGTACTATAAAAGGATGACTCAGGCATACTGCTGCTGGATTATATTGTTCAAAAATCCTTCTGCAGCCCATTCAAGAATAAGCCTCAGAATGAAAAGGAACTGAGGAAATCAGGTTTACTAGTTTAATACAGGACCATGTGCTCAGTGAAAATTCAGTATACCATATAATCCTCAGATCATTGAACAATACACAGTATTACATGCAGTATGTGCCAATTTAATGTTAAGCAGCAGTTTGTGTAATGAGTAGGTGGTATTTAATAATTCAAGAGATCGTGACTAGCTTTAAACAAGAAATTAGAGAATTAGACTTTCAACTGGACACGTACAATATTAACATCATGAAGGATCAATACTGGTTGGTGTTTGCTTTTTCTGTCATGGTATTCTAGATTTAGGCCATAAGAAAAGTAAATAAGCCATAAGAATGGTTTAATACATGTAGATGACATCTAATGCTCATGTTTGGTTATTTCAGTGTGTAGAATATGTACTTAAACTCTTAGCAGTCCATTAACCATGATCTGTTGGAGGGAAAGTTAGGCAATTTGATCAGCTGTTTCAGAGGCCTGCAGTAGTGTCACTGCAACATCTATTGTGACGCTGCTCTTCTCTGTTCCCTTGACTGGTGATGGGCATGGCATCAGGTGTGGCCTGGGACTGCAGCATAATCACTGTTTCTTCAGAACTTGTTACATTTGCATGTCTTTATTTATTGCATGACAGAGAAAGAATAAAGGAAGTTAGATTTTGGTAGGTTGTAAGGACTGTTTTGACTTGTGTTATTGTAACTTCAAATATAGATTACGTTTTTAAACTTAAAAATGTATCTGGGATATAGCTTAAAAATATATCTGGGATAAGCCCTTATTCCTTGGGAAAGAAAGGTATGTGGAGAAATGAAAGATGGGTAAGTATACTCTAGTTAATAAGCATGTTGACTTCTTTTGTGTAGGTGTGTGCAGGACATAAGACTAAATACCTATTAAAAAAAGTAATTGTTCAGGTTGTGAAAGTGCTGCTTCAGAGCACTTATGTTTCATGCAGTCAGAAAACCTGTTTAGGCTTTGAGTAGACGAGAAATCTACCAGAGCTAAAATATGCATGAATAAAGGGAAAAGAACAAAATAACAAAATTTACTCCCCAGATGAGTTGCACTCTGAAGTAGCAGAGCATGAACTCTGTTAAGTGCTTTTCAAGTTGGTGGCAGTGTTAAGCTTAGCCAGAAGGTGCCTCGAGTGCTGTAGCATAACAGGAGTGGCATTTTCTGCTTAAATTCATGTTGCCTTTTTTTTTTAAAGTTGTTATCCCACACTAAATAGTATTGAGAAATTTGACTTAATGAATGTCCACTGTAGCTGCTTTAAAATAGAAATTATCCCTGGAACCCTAAGATAAAAACAAAGGAACAAGTACAAAATGTCCACACGAGAAGGGTATGGGAAAACTGGAATATGTTTCTGCTTGCCTGAACTGCTTCACCCCTTCTCTTCCCATTAGTTGATAGGAGAAGTGGTTGTTAAGGCACTGGAAAAGTGGATTTTGCCCTGGTCTGTCTCTTAAAGACACTTAGCTCCTCTCTAGAAAGCACGAGTTAGTAATGGTTAAATCACGAAGGGAAAATCTTGCTATTTGTTTACCTGATAAGGGAGTTTTCTGAATAGTTGTGAATTTTTCAAGTATTACTGTGACTTTAAGCTGACATTCAAAACAGTTAAATTGTTTGCTCATGGCATTTCTTCAAAAAAACTATTATAAGTAACTCCCTCCCCCTTTCCCTGTTCTCAGTTCCAGGGAATGCTAAAGAGAGGAGTGACTTGGCATAGTTTTCAGTCTGGATCCAAGCATGTTGAATAACTTTGTCCCAGGGGAGAATTAAAAAAAATGCAGCAGATGGCAGCAATGATGCATCAGACTTCCTATCCATAGGAACAGTGTAGCTGCAGGCACTTGGAGTCTTCCTGGGTTGGATAAGGGATGGGGGGAGGGTAGTTTTCCTCTGATCTTACTTTACAGTTTCAAAACAGACTTGTTGAAGAGGGGATGTACTTTTTTGTCAATTCAGCAATCTTTTATGATCAGTGGAATATTAGTTGCCATAAGGTGCACAACCAGTGGAAAAATAGCACTGAGTTAAGTTCGTCTGAAAGAACATTTGAAAGAGTTTGAGGGTCTGTCTTGTCTTACACTCTCGCATAATTTCAATATCTTTTAAGTAACAGAGTAGAGTCGTGTTGTAGTTGTACATCTGTAAGCTCTCTAAAGTATGGGGTCCAAATCTGAAGTAGTAGCAATGCATTTGAGAGAAGGTCTAAGTGATGTGAGGTAATGGAAAGGCAAAGAAGAGCAAATCTATTTAGAGCAGAAAAAGATTGCTGGGTATTTTCACATTTTTTATTGGGCTTTTATATTTGACGCAACAGAACCACTTTTTATTAGCAACTACAAGAACTTACAGTAATAGAAGTATTTCAATATGTAAATACATGTGTATAAAAAAGGTTTTGTTGTTACGAGGTCAGAAAGAGTCTGTATATGTACAACAATGAAAACTATACTGAGGACAGACTTTTGGAAGAAATAGCATTCAGTCAAATTACTTTTAAAATATTTCTGAATTTTTAGTAAAAAGATACAGAGTTTTTTTTCCTGAGCTTAAGTATAATTAATCCTGTCACAGTACCATGAGGTGGGTAAATGATCTTGAGGTCCCCTTCAGTGCTGGAAGTCACTGAGGAATTATGTATTCTCTTTTTTTTCATGCAGATAACAAATTTTTTAAAAAGGCTTGGAACAGAATTAGCTTCTGATAAAGTACAATGACTGCTCAATGGAATACATGAGGTCTTATCTATCTTTAGCCTGTTTTTCCTAAAGAAGTAATTGTGGTGTAGGTTCAGCTCTGGGGGAAGGGAGGGAAAGGAGAAAATGGTCCAAAAAGTGTTTGATCTACACATCAGATTTAAACACGTAAAGCCAGAATACATTTGTCCTTGTATAGAAAGTGGGAGTTGTATTAAATATGAAAACAAGTAGTTTCTGGCACACGTGGGCATTGTGAAAGATGTTGTTTGAATATTTTAATGATTTGGACAGAACCTTTTAGGAAATTAAACAATAGAAGTTCATGAGACTCAGTAATACTCCTAAACAGACTGTAATCTTATTGGAAGGAGTATTTGGCTTGAATATTACAGTGTATATGATGAAATACTGAAACATTGCTCAGCAACTGGGATTTGGACTTTGAGTGGCAATGACATATGAACCCCTGCATGGTTTTAAAGTGTGCTATTTTTGGCAGTTGGGTGTTGGCTTGTCTCCTCAGTAGCCATAGAAAGTTAGTGTAAAGAGGAAGGTGATTTGCAATGAGAAGACCCTCTGACACTATTTATTAATCATGGGCTGCTGCTTCAGTAAAGAATTAAGTAACAGCACAAGTGAGGAGAAAACCAGCTTGTTACAAAAATCTGTGGAAGAGGAAGCACCAAAGTCAAGGATAAGTAAAACTTTATCTTCAATTTTTGGATCTGTGGAAAGCCGGGATCTGCATACAGTGGGAAGGACAGTTAATGGGGCAGCTGTGACAGTCGGCATTGAGCATGTTTGTAGTAATGATTGTGCAGTGTCAGATTCTAAATCTGGATTTTTGGGTAGAAAAGGAAAATATTCATCATATAACAGCATGGGGAATACTCCCCATGTGAGCCCCAGGAGGACATATAGCAGACCTTTTAGCTTCTTTAATTCCTTTAGTCACCTCTTGAAAGTCTCTGGTACGTATGGAAATCTGCAGAGAAGTGAAGAAAAGAAAGATAAAATAATTAAAAAAAGAGCACCTAAAAATCTTAATAGTAATGGTCAGCATGTGAACAATATAGAAAATAATAATAGCGATATTAATAATGAGAATGTAGCTTCACAAGAGCATTGCTTGTTTGATCATATTTCTAATTCACATGTACCAGATATCGTAGACAAAGGCTTACAGAGTGAAATTTCCTTAAATAGAAATTCTCTGGAGGATTATGCAGTTACATGTGACCATTCAAGGCAAAATGAAACAACAGTAAATGTTGAAGACAGCAAGAGTGACAGCTTACAGAAAGTTTCAAGTTCATATAGAGAGATGTCTCCAACATTTTCCTGTCTTGATGTAGACAACAGTCAAAATGTAAAAGACAAGGAGTTTTACAGCATTTGTGTTGTAGATGCCGAAGATCTGAAAGGGGATGAAGAGGTGCCAGCTACTGTGCATGAAGAGACTGCAGCAGACATAGATAACTCAGCTGTTACTGATGAAGGAATGTGCACCATGGCACGACCTCTAGACAGAGGGAAGGAATTTCCAATGAAACAATTGGCACAAGTGGAAGCTGAGTTTAATTCACAGAAAGAACTGTTTGAGTATAAAAAAGAGGATAGATCAAACCTGGAGAAAAAGGATACAAAGGAATATTGTAGCCTAGACATCCAGTGTTCTTTTGATAACCTACTGACTGACAGGTGTCAGGTGCATAGGTTAAATACTGACAGTACAGTAACAGATGTCTTAAAAGCAAAAGTGTCTGGTGAAATCATCCCTGAGAATCAGCAAGAGGAAGTATATACCATGGGTAGTGTTACCAGTTGGAATGAATTGCTGCTTACAGGTTGTGATTCTGTAAAGCCTGTGGATGCTGCTGGAGGGGACCAATACAGCCCTAAGTCAGAAAAGGTGAAAAACAGTGATTGTATTTCCAATGTATTGTTAAACACTGGAGTATCAAATTCAGGAAAAACTGAAGGAAGTAATCATTCTGATGTTGTGCCACTACCTACACATCCCTCAAGTGTTGTAGAGCAAATAAATACTAAACAGGTGGTAGACAACATAGAGGCTAACTTTAAATTATCATTAGAGTTACATGAAATGGACAATATAGAAAGCCTTGATGAAGAAGTCTGCTTTCTAGAGCCAGAAAGTGAAGTAAACTCAAATGTGGAAAAGAAAACACTTGAGAGAACATATGGTGATAGCCAAACATTTTCACCAGACTCTAGTGAACATCACAGCAGTTTTGAAGAATCCTTGAAAGAGGGAGAGAAATGTACTGGTACAGTTTTGCATAGCTGTGAAGCTTTGAACGTGACTGAAACACAGCTAAACTTGGAGGAAGGCTCTGATTTTCAAACTCACATTAAGGATTGCACTGAAATCAAGACATCATCTGAAGCTGCAATCCACAGTGGCATGGAGGAAGGTACCTGTGCGAGTGCCACTGAACTAAAAGGTGACTTGCTTGAGGAAGCTGCTAACTTGAGCAGAACTAGATCAGGGGTAAGTGATGGCTCTGTGACACCTCATGCACATAATGCAAGCAGAGGTGAAATGTTCCTAAAGGAAAACAGCCTAGAGTGTCAGGTTTCACAAGAATTACTAGAGAACAAAGGTAAAGTATGCCAGTATTCAAATTCAGATAACAAAACCAGTGTCTCTTCTATGTCTGTGGAATGTGAGCATATGAATAAAATAGATATGAACAGCAGACAAGATGATCAACAGGATTTATGTTCCTTCCACACAGTGGAAAATCAATGGAATGCAGAGACTGAGTCAGCCAAAATAGCTGGGCATGTAGTAGAATCTCTAAAACAGACAAAATTTGAAGGTCAACTAAATGAGTCTATTGATAACAAGGCAGAAGATGTAAAACAGAATCTGGATGCTAACATTGCTGATTGTGATAAAGGCATCTTCAGTTGCAGTAAAGGCTTGACTGACAGTCAGAATGCTCCCTCTGACTCCACTGTACCTGCAGCCACGGACAGTTGTATGTACAGGAGTGTAAAATTACAAGATGCCACAAAAAAGCTGGAAGATGCCAGTAAACTCTTAAATGAAGACCATAACTTTTTGCCTGTATTGTGTCAAAATGCATGTTGTCATGAGCATGGCAAACCAGCAGAAGAGCCTGAGTTGTGTTATTGTGCCGGTCCAGAGCCAGAAGTTGGGAACACTCAAGTTTCTGTTGGGCCTTTTACTGAGGAAAGATCAGAAACTCATGAAAAAAGTATGTGTGATGTAAATGAATGTAATCTTCAGGATGGTGAAGTCAGCATCCACACAGAGGAGAACCTCACTGGTTTTGGTTTATCAGCTGAGAATCTAGAACCTTTTACCAGGGGGAATTTGAAGCAGTTGCAAGCCAAGACTACTGAACTGAAAAACACCAGTTACATATTAAATACTCAGATGAATGACTTGACCACAAGCTGGGAACAGATGCAGCCAGATCACAAGATTTTCTCAAACAAAGAGCTTGGAGTTTGTGTTGACCCAAAGCAGGTAGACAAATACGCTGCTACTCCTTCCTATGAAATACCCGGTGCCTCTCCTGGTGCAGCAGGATTTCAGCAAGGCAGAGAGCAGTGCATGTTAGGTCTGATGGAAGATGGATCAAGTGACCAGAAGCAGTCCTATGACATGGACAGACAAAATCCCCACGTTGAAATGTGGTCACATTTCATCAATCTTCAGACTGGCAATGCTGATTGGACAAATCAGCTGCTTTCTGACACAGTTCTTTCTGGTAATGGTGAATATCTAGTGGGCTTTTTATGGAATAATGCAGCTTCTAATAATACCATGAAGAATGACAGACTGTGTATAGTAAATGAAAATTTCCAGAATGAACCTGAAAATTTAACAAGTGCTTCATATGCAGTGGAAACATATCCATATCAGCTGCTAGCACCGGAACATGCTGGTACATGGGGATGGCACAATAAAGACGAACTTGTAAGTATTCTGCAGAAGTGATTTGCTCTTAAAGCTGAAGCTAGAAGTTTGACTAAGCCAAGTCAAACTGTGGTTTCATTAGTTAAAGAGATGTTATTTTGTCTGGAACTTGATGAGTCCCTTGCCTTTGAAAAACCAAACGCTGTACAGAATGCAGAAGTCAAAAATTTTGCTGAATATTGATTTTTTTGTTCTGTTTACTTGGTGTGAAAGTTCAGTCATTGGCAAAGTAACTTGATTGTAGGTTCTCAGTTCCAGCTGAACTTAAGATAAACAGTGTGCAGAAAGGAAGCTTGCTACAAGCCATTCTTAATGCTCTTCAGCTTTGTATAGGAAGAAATGTTTGTAGATTTCCTGAAGCTCTTGTTTGGTAGCAGTTAGGAAATCTCTTCCTCACTTCTGGAGGTGAATAGTGCTGCAGAGAACAGTGGCTGCAGGAGAAGTAAGAGGAAAGACCTAGGATGGATCTTGGCTAGCTGGGCTAAGAAACAAGTGAAGCTGTCTGGACACAGTCTTGAGCTGCTCTGTGGACCCTGCTCAGGCGGGGAGGTTGGACTGGATGACCTCCAGTGGTCCCCTCCAACCTTACCCACTCTGCAAAAGTCAACCTGTAGCAGCTGCTGCTCCTTTTCCTTCCCTGCTGAGCTTCCCTGAAATTGTTCCCCTCACCCACTGGCTGTGTTGGAGCAGCTGCTCTGACCTTGCCCAGCATTGCAGTGTGGGCAGTGGATTGTGCTCGAGGCTCTTTGTTGTCTCCTGGGGGAATGTCTTATGTTAATGGAAACTGATGGATCTTACTGTCATCTTTGAATCTTACTATGCAAGTACTTATGTCAAACACTTCCACTTTTTGTTAAGTCTCTCTCATTCAAGAGATGTGTTTAAGTAAAATGTTTAAGGTTTTTTTTTTTTTTTTGGATGTGTTTTCTATGCACTGTGATAATAAGTATTTGAATGCATGTGTTTAAGAAGATTTAAAGCTTCGTGGGATTTTGGAGTGCCTGTCTTTACACATTGTAATGTGTAAAGCATCTGTAAATTTAGAAAGCAAATTTTTAATAAGCTTTTTTAGTGTGTCTTATCATGACTAATATTCTTTCCCAGTGTAATTACATTAAAATACTCAACATATATTTTGTGTGGAATAATTCAATGATTTTGCTTAAACATAAGCAAAACAAGTCTCATGTTACTCTAAAGTATTGTAGTAGATGTTTGCACTGCAGAGAGCCATCTCTAAAGCAGAGATGTGACCATTTATATGATGGTTGTATATAACCATATGTAATCATTAAATGTGTCCATTCCCAATCCAGGTTAAAAGAAACTATCTTGAGATGATTTAACTGGATATGGTTATTCATCCTTTTTGTCCTAATGCTCTGTTCCTCCTCTAAAAGTAATAACAGAAATTGTCTGTTAATGTGCATCTTATTGCTTTCGATTTTCCATAATGTTTCATTAGAACTGTTACATGTTTATATAATTTCAGAAAAATCTGTGTACTTTTGTATTTTCTTGATTTTTTTTTTTTTTTTTTTTTTTAGTATTATTTTACAGAAACAGATACAATAGCAGTATAATGAACATCAAGTAGACATGTATATTAGAGAAATGCCTGAGGTCTAGGTTAAGTACAGGCTGAGTTAGTTTGTCAAAGGCAAAGAATGAAATGTTTGTTGTCATTTGCTCTGCTTGGATAGCCTTTTTTGGTGGTTCTTAATCAGGGAAATGAATACTGTGCACTACAATTCAGTTGTGTTTGTACCTGAAATGATTATGGGAATTCAGTTAATATATTCAGGTGTGAAAAAACATGATAGTAAAATCTTGAGTTGTATGTCTGATACTGTTACTTGAAACTGAATGTATCTGTGCACTAGATGCCTGCTGTGCATCCCCATATTGCATAATCAATTTCTTTTTGCAGGAGTCAACCAAGGTTTCGGAGTTAAACCCCAATGCAAAGGTGTGGGGAAATCATATGTTACACTTGGAAGCAAGTGGTGCCACTGATGGTAGTGTGAGCAAAACGTGGGAAGAAATACCTGACCAGCCTCCAGATTCCTGTAAAGAAGGTATGAATAAGAATTTCTGGCTGTTACTCAAGCAGAAGTTAAAATTCGGTGCAGCACTGTCTCAATTTTAATTTTCTGTTAAAAAATTTAAAGCAAGTATGCAAGCACCTACTACATTTCAGATGTAGTTTTAACTATGGTGTTCCTGTGATTAGAAAGAACACTTTTGAGTGTGTTTTTGACGTGTGCTGCAGGACTGGATGCCAATGGCGATGGCGACAAAAAGCATCAGAACGCGGTGCTGACAGAGCTGCCGGAGCCGAACGCAGCCGTTCCAGGCTCAGAGCAGGTGGATATGAACCCTTTGGCTCTCGATCATTCTGAGTATGAGTCTATGCATGAAACCACCCAGACAGGTAAGAGAAAGCTAAGATGTGCTTGGACTTAGTTTAAAAACAAACTAAACATGTATTTTGAGTTGGACATCAGTGACCATCTGAAAAACAAAAAAAGCCCCCAAACTATACCAGTTTTCTCATTCAATATACACATTCTTTAAACAGACCCTAGGAATTCCTGTCTCTTTTGCAGTCAAACTTGGATGTGTTTAGAGGCCAGTCTCCTCCTGGTTTAAATCTTAGAAGGTGGTGCATAGAATCAAACAAATGCATGTTTCTAGCTGGGTCAGGTACTGAGGTGAGATTCACATGCAGTTTGTGTCTCAAGTAGTAACGTTCATGTGGGGAAAGACCCATTTCGTACTTGAAATGCTAAAATAAGCAACATTTTACTATTAACTTCTTTACATTCTTATTTAATCAACTTCCAGAATTTCTCTTCAGTGCAACTGTTAGTAGCTGTAGTCTGTACCAGATGGTATGTTTTAAGAAGCTTCTGGAAGTTAGCATAGAGATTCACCCTGGTTATATTTCATTGAATGGGACAGAAGGTCTGCAAGATGCATGTAGGATTACTACTTGGAACTGAGATGAGGGATGGGAAGGAGAGGAAAATGTGCTGGGTGTTTCTTGAGATTCACAACAGGTCTGTTCATTGTACTTAGCTGATTTTGTATTTAAAATTACCAGTATAGCATCCATAATAGCTGCAAATCAAGGCAACTGAAATCAGAAAATCAGACATCGTTGTGGCATAATCTTTGCTTATATTTAAAAGCTGAACGTTCTCATTAATACTTCTACTTAAGGGTACTCTTGCGGAATAGTAAATAACTAGCTGGCAAACAGGAAACTGTATTAATGGTACCTCACATTCTAGAAGGGAACAGTATTCTTCAGCTGGAACTTGTCAGTGTGTCCTTTATGTGCCTAAAATAGTTAACTTTTAACACAAGTTCGATAGTGTTGTAAAGAGCTGAATAGCAGGTTGGGCCTGTTCCTCTTGAGGAATAATGACATGTGGTCCCAAGTCTGAAATCTGATCTTTCATTTTTTAGTAATTATTTTTAAAAATCTTATGAAAGGAAATATGGTTAGAACATGATACATGTATTCCTCAGGTGTTGGTGTTCTCTTCCTCAGAGTAAAACACGTGGAGGACAGCATGGTGGGAGAAAATTAGAAGTTGCTTTAGGAAGAAGAAAGGCTTAGGAGAGCTGAATAAAACGATGAAAGTTAGTGAAGGGAAGGGTATAGAGGACAATAGTTGGTGTGAAATACTTCTAAAAAGCTAATTTACTTTTACATGCATATATGTTTACATGAACAATGTGCTACTAAATGTTTTATAAAGCTCTAAAGGCCACACAAAACTTCTACTCTTTAAACACTTCTCCCACTGACACAATGAGTTTACTCTCTACTGACATTGGTATATTGTGTCTAAACTAAAAGGAACATGAAGTTCATGTTTTCCATATGATAATTTTTAAACTTCCATATATTAGAAAGAAATTAATTTTACCTTCTTAACGAAAGGATTGTAAATTGATTACATATCTGTTGTTAGTAGATTGGATAGCTGCTCATATTCCATAACTATATTTTTGAAAACCTTCTCTGAATTAATGTGTTGGTAATTTAGACTGAGACCAGAAGCATGGAGTTCCTCCATTACATTGTTCCCTTGCATTGCATTAGTCAGGGTTTGGTCAGCTAGAAATTGGTTACTTTCCTGAGAATGGAGCACAGATCTACGAGCCAAATCACTTCAGTATTTGTTTTGAGATGTGCTTGTAGCTGTTCTAAAAGTGCTTCAGATTTTTATGTATGTGGAGAACAGAGGTTAACAAATAAAGTCAGACATGGTTTCTCTTTTCTGTCTTAAATAAAAAGAGTTGCCATGAAATTTCAGAGGTTGGTAACTAACACATAACGAACATGGACTGAATTTGAAAATCTGTTACTAGTTATGTGGTCAGTAACAGACATGATGGCTTGTTTAAAATAGATATTTTGTAATATAGCAGAGCTACTTTTTAATTTGAAGTATTTTAATTATTAGGTGGAAACGAACAGTTGCAGCCAGAAGGTCAGGAAGATTTACGAGAATTACTGAAAAAGACACTGGAATTCTGTTTATCTAGGTAGGTATTTACATAAATGTACCAAACTGGAGGATGACTAACAGCTTGGGATGTATGTTATTACATTTCTTAGTTGTTACTTAAAACTGAGTGTAAAGGATGAGAATTTGGAAAAAGTAACATACAAATTTCAGAGTGTTATGTTGATGTACCTCTTAAAGCTTACCTGAAACCTCTGTGCCTAATGCATAAACTAGCAAATATATGGGTTTGAAATGAGAGTAGTTATAAGCAATTACAGATCAGGCGAATTTTTGTGATCTTTACTGGTTATAATTAAAACTGAATAATTTAAGCCATTTAGCAAGGTTTAAGCAAGTGATTTTCATTAATTAGCAAAAATGCTGAAGGAATCGGCCTTCTACTATGTGATGAATTTTTGTCTTAAGTTTATTGGACAAAGTTAATCTGTGACATATCCCTATTTTTTTTTTCTCCCAACAGAGAAAATCTTGCCAGTGACATGTACCTTATATCACAGATGGACAGTGATCAGTATGTGCCAATAATGACAGTAGCAAATCTTGATCATGTCAAGAAACTCAGTACTGATATGGATTTGATTGTTGAAGTGCTGAGATGTAAGTAAAAGTTCCTCAGTGCTAGAAAGCATTTTGGCTATTGGTGTGGAACTGTTAATCTGAATTTTTCATCTCTTCTTTCTTATTGTATTGCAGTAAAATGCCATTATTTTTCTGTACAGCATTAAGTAGCCCAAGCAGCTTAGATCATCACAGTTACAGGACTGTAGTTTTATCAAAACTGCTCTGTATTCCAGCTATTGAATAATGATCTATGCACATATGAATTAATGATATTAAATTGTGGGATGTGGTGGGACAACTCATATGATTGGAGGATCATGATGGATATTTTTAGACTGTTCTGTAAAGAGAGGTGGGGAAAAAGGGATAGAGGAGTCTCACCCTGTTGAAGAGAGCCTTGAATGTATAGCAATCAACTGCATCAGTACCTGTGGGCCAAGACCCTGGAGGTTGTTTCCAAGGGGGATCTTACAGTTGGCATCTGCTACTGACCTAAACCAAGACAATAAGGCCAACAGAACAATATTTGTGTCATTTAAGTGAGCTTTGGGTCAGCCAAACCTAGTTCTTACAGTTGATTTTAATGGTTTAGATATTTGTTGGAAGAACAATATAGCAGCTCGTGTCATCCATCAAGTTTCTGAAAAGTGCAGAGAACTGTTTCCCCACATGAGTGTTAGATGTGCCGACCAGGAATGAGGCACTGCTGGACTCACTGCTCAGAAACTGAGAAAACCTGCTTTGTGTATCTCAGTCAGTGGAGGCCTTGGCTGCACCAGTCACAGAACTGTGGCGTTTGGGGTCATGCTGAGCACACTGAGCGTTTCTTAGGTTTTATGTTTTGCAAGAGCAAACTTCAGCTTGTTCAGAGCACAGCTGGGAGGAATTCTGTGGGAAGTTTCCATGGAGGATGAAGACCTAACTATATTAGTGCTGGGAGTTCTCTCCTGGAAGCACAAAAATATTTCATCCCCTGTAAAGATAAGGGAAGTAGGTGGATCAAGAGACCCCTTTGGTTTAACTGTGTGCTTCTGAGTCTGCTCAAAACAAAAGAGAGGCATACCAGAGATGGAAAGGGGAATGAATAGCTGGTGAGAGCTACAAGGGCATTGCCAGGTTGTGCAGAGATGCAGTTATAAATGGAAAAGCTCATCTCAAAGTGAATTTGGCCAGAGCTACAAGTTTTGTAAAAAAACTAGAAAGAGTTTTTCAGGCATGTAAATGATAAACAGAAACATTGCTTGTTTCTTAATGTTACATTTGAGGCTCTGCATTGTAAGTCTATGTTCACAGCATCTTTTGGCGTGCAAAGCTACTAGGTTTGTTGACAGCTAAAATGCATTCTTGTCTTTTCTCTCTTAGCGTTGCCTTTAGTTCAAGTGGATGAAAAGGGGGAAAAAGTTCGGCCAAATCAGAATCGCTGTATTGTGATTTTACGTGAAGTACCTGAATCTACTCCCATTGAAGTAAGTGTTCCCTTGTTCAGTAAAGAACACTTTCCCCTTAGGACTTGGAAGTTAGATTTCTTCTAAATTTCAATAAGCACCTCACACTTTTTACTACTGCTGTTAGTTTCTAACTTAAACTTAGTTTATTATCTTTGTTTGTATAAGAAATACTTCTGGTACACACATGTTGCTCATAGCAAGACTGTGGTAGAATCTGTAGTTCTGCAGAGGGCTGTGAAACTGATAGGTCTGTCTTTGGTAGAGATACATCATTTTCTTGGGCTTTGTCCTACCTATATGCACTTGGTGCTCTCAGATCCTTGGATAAATAGACAAAGATGAAAGAAGATAAGGCTTAGACTAGAAAATGCCACTGCTGCACCTTGAAGCTTGTTCAAGTAAAGTAGTTAAATCTTTGTAAATGTTTTCATAATGCTGAGGTGAGAGGTGTCAATAAGTCACTAAGGATCTCCACTGGCTTGTGGAATGAGTGCGAGACTGGAGAACTTCATTCTTTGAAAGATACTTAATGCCACTCTGATGAAGCAGGGACTATGACTGATGGAAATACTAGAAAAAATTATGGGGTCATATTTAACCATCTTGAATTTTCAAAAAGGAGGAGAAGGTGCAGATTTTTGATGATGGGGTATATATTTTAGTTTCTCCTCTATTTAATTTTATAAGGAAGACTAAAGATTCTGAAAGAGTTGCTCTTCTTAATAGCCATCGTACAAAAAACAGAAGTACTGCAGTTTAGAAACTGGTAACAAAAAAGTAAGTGGCCTTAATAAACAGGAACATGAAACAAAATTCTAAGAGGAACTGGGGGGAGAAGTTGGATATATGCTATTCTATTAAGCTATATATGCTTAATAGCTTTAAAATAGTGGCTACTTCTAGCTTTCCAAATGAAATGTAGCCTTTCAAAGACTGCCTAACTTTTAGTATTGTAGATTTTTTTTTTTCTGTCATAAGTTCATCAGGTTGGATATATTAGCACTGGATATTCACTCTTAAATGTTTGACAAAAAAGTTCTGAGTCGTCTTTATTTTCAGAAGAATTGTTCTCCAGTGAAATGTTTTATACATTGTATTTAAATTTGTTGTGCTGGAAAAATCTAGATTTAACTAACCAGATTTAATAACCTATGTTTTCTAGCATAGCAGAGTCAGGCTTTATTTAAGCAGCAAAATTCCAAGATGCTGTAAGGCCTCCTAAGTTGTGGTGCCATTTGATGCTGCTCATCTCAAATCTGTGACAAAATAAATATGCAAATGAATTAAAACAAATAAAAAATTCAGGGTCTGTTTTTTTCTGTAGAAACTAGCCATTCATGTTTGAGGTAACATAAGCCCTGTTTCAAGTACATGAATCTGTAGACATTTGAGTTAAAGCTTACTTGCAGATTTCTGTGGAAAAGGCAGGATTTTCCTGTCCCATGCCATGTGCACAGGTTTTCATGTGGCTCCATGGTTTTGGGGACAGGGGAGAAATAGACATCTTTCTGCACTTGATACCAAGTTTAAATGTCTTCTCTAGCCTAAATAGCTCCCCGCTAAACCTCTCTTGCAGTATGGCCTTAGTGCTAGTTTTAATTCCTTCCAGTGGGAAGATCGGCGAGACATTACTGCAGGTGTTCTGAACTACTCTGTTATGTTTTGTAAGCCCAACAGTGCTTTCTATCTTTCTTTCTCAGAGTGTCAGAATTTTGCATTTTACATTGATGTTTTCTTCTCTCCATCCTTCCCCCCTCACCTCCCCACCTCCTTATCAAACCACTTTCCCCAGGAGGTTGAAGCACTTTTCAAAGGAGACAATTTGCCTAAGTTCATCAACTGTGAGTTTGCCTATAATGACAATTGGTTCATCACATTTGAATCGGAAGCTGATGCACAGCAGGTAATGCTGTTTTTTGAAGCATATTAGAATGTAAGAGTAAATAAGGATGACATGAGGGTTAATTGACAGGTTGTAAACTGTATTACAAATGTGTAACAACTTAAAAAGAAAAACACCCCACAATGTAAAAACAATAACGCTTTCCCTTAGGTAGTATCCAGTTTTCAGTAACTATTAAACATAACACTTAAGAGTTTGGGGTTTTTTTTTGTCTTTTTCCATATCCCGGCTTCCTGGTTAAAGTTATTATTTTTTTGTACTGAGAGTGTTGACTTTTTTGAGTGACACATTGAAATGTTTCAATCATAACCATTAAAGTCTTGTTTTAATGCTACTGAAGCACTTAGTGATAAGTTAAATGTTGCTAAATGCAGATGATGTACAAGAGTTTGCTATACTGTAACATTAGCAGATACTCCAAGAATTATTGTTAGGCTTAGCCTATCAAAACTTAAGTTTCCTTCATTTAAATTACATTTGACAAATCTAACAATTTCTTTTTTATAAAGGCTTACAGATACCTTAGAGAAGAAGTGAAGACTTTCCAAGGAAAACCAATTAAGGTAAATAGAGGTTTATGATGTTAGGGGTGGGGTGTGTGTGTATGTTCTGGTGGTGCTCATTGTGATTTCTAATATAAATTTAAGTGGTCCAATTTCAGCAGCTGTTTGACCTGGAGGTGGGTTTAGAAATGTAGCACATATGACTTCACCTTTCCTCTTCCTCATTTCTGGTAGTGGTATATCCAGCCCAGCAGCCGGGAAGCATTCAGCTGTTCCTGCTGTCCTTGAAGGACAAAGCAGTGACTGATAAGTGTCCAGTAAAAGTTTGAGAGCTGCTAATTTCAACCATCCTATATAATTTGAAAGACTGCTGTAATAAATAATCTAATCTCCTTTGCAGGCAAGGATAAAAGCAAAGGCAATAGCTATAAACACATTTTTGCCAAAGAATGGATATAGACCTCTGGATATGAACCTCTACACGCAGCAGCGCTACACAACATCCTTTTACATACCTCCAGTATACAGTCCCCAGCAGCACTTCCCACTGTACAGCTTAATTGGCCCACAGACCTGGTCAGCCACGCACAGCTACCTTGACCCTTCACTGGTAAGTCTCTTGATTCTGAAACAGTTGTATTCTTTTCCAAGCTGATACTATTTTCTTATTGAGGTGTAGCAAACATACCTATCCTGAAGAGAGGAGTTTAAGATTCCAGTTCTTCTTGAACAACAGTCCTTCAAAATCCTTGCCATGGTGTACAAAATGGATTATTTGAAAATTGTGTCTGATCTCAGACTGGAGTGTGATTCTCTTCTTAAAACCTTTTAGGTTTTGAGGCAGTTCTTTAATAAAGACTTGTCAAGATACCAAGTTACCTTGATCCTCTAACAGGAAGTTAGGTTGTATGTTAACATGCTGAATTGCCCTGTTTGGCATGTTCTTAAAGTAGAATATTTTCTATGCAATAGACTTCTGTCCTCTTTTGGCAATGAAAAGTAAAATTGTTTTTGCTAATTACAGAAATCACTTTTAAATTGCTTTTTAAATTATTTTCTTAAAGGGGCTGTTGGTAAGGCTTGAAGCTGTGGTGGAAGCAATAAATCCTTAAATACTCTAATGAGATATCTACTATATCCTGCAATGCTTCTTCTGTCTTCTGCATTGTGACAGTCTCATCAGAATTACCTTGGCCCCTTTTAGTTTGCCTTTGTTACTCTACAAATATGTGGAGTTTCCTGTAATGACTGGGAGGTTCAGGTTTCCTATCTGGAGCCTCTTTCTCCCCTCTGGAGATGACTCTTTACTTGTAGCTCAAAAAAAAAAGAGGGGAGCCATGCTCAAAATTACAAGTTCTTTAGATGTTTTCTTTGGCAGAGGATTAAAGTGTCCTTGAACAAACTTGAGCAAACATCCTCTGTACTGAACCATAGCTAATTAAAAAGTTGGTGTGCTAAACACTTCACACACAGGGAAGGGAACCAGAGCCCTTGCAGGGGGAGTTGTTCGGAGGGGGGGGATGAAAAATGTGGAGGAGACAAGGTAACACAGTGAGCAGTGTTATTCCAGGAAAAAGCTGTCTTGTTAAGCTGCAATGAATGTGAATCTGCCTGTTCAAACACAGCATACTGTGTATCTACCTTATGTTAACCTGTAACTTTTTGTATCCAAGAAAGCTTACTAGTCCTAGCCTTTGGGGGAGATTTGAGTTTGCCAGCATTAAAGATCTCCAGCTTTTCTTAGCAAAACAGGAAATCAACTGTCTGTACTTTGCTTTTCACAGTTCTGCAGTGTATTTTCATTGGTTAGCTGAATTTTATGTACGTGACTGTAACGTGTTGTTTCTTAATTCTTTTGTAGGGAGAGCTATATTTGAATAGAAATCACTTGAGGAGAACAGGGACCATGAGGAACCATGACACAGCAATAATTTTCATGAGACAGGGTTGCAGTTTGCATGTAGAGACTTTTGTGAAAATACAGCAAAGTTTCGTTATTCTGCTTCAAACATAAACCCTACTTTATGTCATCTCTAATTTGAGACTGAATACCCCAGTAGTGTGGGCATACCATTTTTGTTCTGAAACTTGAATATGGCAATACATGTCCTCAGGATTCTAAAACTACCTCATTCTTCATCATGTACTTAAATCATATTTGAGAAAAGATCTAGTTTTTCCTGTTTGGGGAAAAATAAAAAAGGAAATAGAAAAGAAAGTATATTTGAACCAGTTGACTTCTGTGAAGATGCTTTTGGTATTATTGGAAAATGGGAATTTTTTTTTTTTCCTCCAAAAGGATCACACATCATTGTAAAAAAGAAGAGTTGAATATTGCTAGGGTCCCTAATATGTTCAGTGTCTTCTCATTTTTCAGGTTCAGTGGTTGCTTACTAGCTTTGATTGAATTTTGCAGCATTCAGGTTGTAACTCTTAAACCAGAAAGCACTTCAAAGCATTATTTTGATGAAACTTTGTTCCTCAAGGAGCTTTGTTACAGGCCTTCTTTAATGGCCTTTTTGTGAAGCCTGAGGTAGCATTTGCTGTCGTGCATACTAGATTAGGCTAGCAGTAGTTTGATATGACACTTTGGTGTTAAATTTTGTTTTCCATTGACTAGTGATTTAACTTGCATAAGAAACCTTTTTCAAGCTTAAATGTACCTTTATAGCAAATGGTCTTGATCCCAGCTGTTTCTCAACACTTAATAGATTGTAGAAAGAATGCTTTTTTTCTGTATTGTAGTTATTTTCAGGAGGAAAAGACAAGCAAGCATTTGCTGGTGCTAACAGTAACATTCCTTAAATGAAACTCACACATTTAAATAAAAAACACAAAAGTATGCTAGTGAGATTGGAGAAATTACTTTGAATGGTTTTTTTTGGTTTGTTTGTTTGTTTGTTTTTTGTTTGTTTGTGGGTTTTTTTGTTTGTTTTGGGTTTTTTTTGTTTTTTTGAGGCATCTTTTTACTACAGGACATAAATATGCATCCATCCCAGAAAATGTTTTGCTAATGTTGCTTCTTCAGACAAGAAGACAGTGTTTCACATGTAGAATAAGGTGATAAGATCTGAAAATCATCAGAGTTCTGCTTAACATCCACTTATTCTCTAAGCTTTATTTAGATGTCACATGGAAGTAGAATGAGGAACTAAAAGGAAGTTGTTGGGTTTTTTTAAGGAAGGTATTCACATACAATTATAAGAGAAACAGTTACAGGCCATGTAGATTAGAGGCTCTGACAAAGTATCTTGGTACTCCAAAGTCACGAGTGGTATGGTGTGAAATAGGAGGAGAGCTGTTTAACTTACAGCCAAGAATTTTGGTTTGATGTTTTTCAATCTTGAACTATCATAAGTTGAATATGTGGAGTGACTAACTTCTCAGAAAAACAGAAGCTTGGGGTTTTTTCAGAAATTTTGTAAGTTAGCTACAAGGCAGTAGACAGATGCTCTGTTGCTGTTTGAGACAATCTTTTGAGTACTGTCCTGCACAGAATGACATAAAATATGGGGTTAAGAAAAGTAATACTCAGTTTGTTTATAATGATAAGCATGCAAGACATTTTTTTTAGGTAACACCATTTCCAAATACTGGATTTATCAATGGATTCACATCTCCAACCTTCAAGCCTGCTGCTTCTCCACTGACAACACTCAGACAATATCCTCCCAGGAACAGGCAAGTTCATCTATCTTTTAACAATACTGTTTTTTATCTGGCACATGGGATTTTCATCTGCTTATTTTAGTAACACCAGCTAACTTGAGAATACATGTGAAACTGAATCTGGTGCCAAAGGTGAGGCTAAAGGGGCAGATGATGCTCCTGATGTTAATGGATGTAGTGTTTCGAGATGTAAATGGACAATCTGAAAGCCGAGAACTTGTCTGTTCTGTGATTTAGGGTAATAAGCTGAAATATTCTGAGATGACATGTCATCAGCAAGATTACTCATATAGTAAAGGTCTAGTTGAAAACAGAGAGGGAAAAGATTAATTTTGATAATTCACATGGCCTGTTACAATGAATATTGATCATTCTTATAAATGAAATAAGTGATAAAGGACTGAAGATCTTGCTTCTTCTGAATTCTGTGAATAGGCTTAGGCCTCAGAAGATCTCTGGTAGTGTGTGTATGTTGAAACGACTTTTGAATTTATAGGAATCCTAGCAAGTCACATATACGACATACAATACCCAGTGCAGAAAGGGGACCTGGGCTTCTAGACAGTCCTACAATATTCAACTTTTCTGCTGATCGTTTAATCAATGGCGTCAGGAGTCCACAGACGCGGCAGCCGGGACAAAGCAGGACACGGGTGCAGAGTGCGACCACCAGTTACACCAAGAGGGAAGTGGGAACTGGGCGGATGGAACAGACCAGCGTTGACTCATCCCCTGGATTAGGGAGAGGAAGGTGAGTGTGCTCCGTAGTTGTCCTCTGAACAGCCAAGTATTGCTGCTTCTAAACTGCTCTGTTTAGTAGAGGTGTGGTATTGTTACGGTTCTCAATGCTGCTTTAAACTCAGACTCTCTCCTCAAACCTAAAATCTTGCCAAGTACGTCACAGAAAGTGTTAAATACTGAACAAAGGCAAAGCAGACTTGCATACTTTTGTACCAGATGAAAATTATTATTGCCAACTGATGAACAATTTAGATCTAATATCTAATCCTCTATCCTTTCTTCATCTGGTGCAAGAAAGTTTTTGTGTATTATTTGTTTGACTTTTATTGAAGGAGTTCTGCCCAATTCCATTGTTCAGTTTTGTAGATTGTACACCTGAATGTGTATTAGCAGTGCTCATCCTTCACTTTTTCAGTTGAAGCATCAGAATTTTGACCAAACTGGACATACACACAGCAAAGATGATGGATTGGTGTAGAGGGAGGAAAAACTGCTACAGGCAACTAAGGAAACTATTGTTATGTTGTTTTAAAAGCAACCAAACAAAAACCACAGCCAACTACCTGAGGAGCTGAAAACTGGCATATTTATAAATACAGTTCTAATAAGTGCTTCATAAAAATATTGTGCAGCTTTGATAATGGCCATATTTATGACTGCAAGTAAATCACATTTTGAGTGACTTACTGAATTGGAAGATAAGTGTTTTGCAGATGATCCTATTTCAGACTTGTATCATTGCAAAATTAAATGGGTATTTTGTGCGAGGGTTGAAATACTTTTCTAAATCTAATTTACCAAATTGTATTATAACTAATAGATGAAAGTATGATTAAGAACTCAGGAAACAAGATTGCTCAAAAATGTACAGGAATAGTCAGTACTTAAAATTATATTTTGATGTTTCAGTATTGAATACAATTAGAATAATAAAAGTCAAACTAACTTAGAAAATATATTGATACTGAATTAGAATGCTCTGCAAATTTTACAGTGCTGCTTGGAGGGGTTTTATCTGAAGAAGGGCTGGGGGCAAAGTCCTGAAAATGTTTTGAAGGAGCCTTACCTGGATTGAAAATAGTTAGCTGTATTTGAGAAGTTACACTGGTATACAAACGTTCCTGACCCCTTATTTAGATACTGTAGCATTTTGTCTAACCCTTATAAGTAATCTCTACTGAGATGCTTTTAGCACAGGAATTACTTGTAACCAGTGTATTCTTACAATGACTTGCATAAGATGTATACTTTTATTTTAAGGACAGCTTCTAGGAATTTTTCCCTAAAACATTTCTTAATAACCTGTGTAGAATGAAGATGGATGACATAGCAATTGGAATTGATTTCTCCTGTTTTCATTAACTGCTTTCCATCCATTTATAGGCAAGGTTCTCATATCTTCATTCTTTCCCTTAGGAAAAACTCCTATGGCTACCGAAAGAAAAGGGAGGACAAGTTTACAGTGAGTGTTCATGATCTTATTTGTCTCTAATAGAGTAACAAGGCAAGAGTGTGGATATTATGTGGAGTAGCAGGTGACATAAGTTACTGCAGAAGCAGTTGTACATCACAGTTGATTAAAGGCAACAGCTCATTAGTCATGTGAGTTTACTGCATTTGGGTATCAGAGAAAATTTTCCATTAATGCAGAAGTCAGGGAAAAGTTAAAATTACTCTTGCAGTAGCAGAAAATTTCCATCTCAGTTTTTGTCACCATGCCAGTGTTCACATTCAGGAATAGCTAAACAGCTGAAGTTCAAAACACTTGATACTTCATTATCAGTCATGGTGACAGTGAAGAACATTATATAGATCCTTGTGGCATAATGTGTAGCAAAAATATTTATTATGAAGTGGTCAGTTCATTTCCTTAAATGCCTCTTCAAGTGCCACCAGGTAAGGGTATGCTACCACTATTAAAATACTGTGGTTTTGGGAAACTGAAATTCAAGGTTAATACTAAAGTAGACTTGATACTTGAAAAGGCTGCACTAAGTATAGATGAGAAAAAACATGGTTTTGAGGGATTTAAGGTTTGGTTTGATAAACCAGTCGTTTCCTTGCAATTAATTTTTGCCACACATGGCATATTCATAAAGCTGAACCAGGTTATTTCCTTATTCATGGTACAATTTTAAAGTAACACTACTGCATGAGCCATAACACTTTCCTAAAGGTTTGGAATTGCAGCATTTATGTGTTTGTGGCTCCTGCTGTTGAGTGGCCCAAGTGAACTTAGATAAAGGAGCGGGAAAGTTTAGCAAGTGATTCCTTCCTTTTGATTGCTTTTAGTTCTCATCAGAGAACTAAAAGTTTCCCAGAGGCAGTGAGACCAGATTGCATGTAGAATTCCCAGTACTTCTTCCTTTTGCCCTTTCAAAGCTGCTTGAGTTTTTAGAGTGATGTTTTCCTATTAACTTTCTTCTGTATTTAAAACAAGGAAGTGGTACAGGTTAGGTATGAGTGACTGGAGTGAAAGGATTACCTTGGACTCCTTCCTGAGCAGAGCAGCACTTCTGACAGAGCTGACTGCAAAGATTATTTGAACTTTGAATGTAAAAACTGGTAGATGTGACTTCTTTGGAGACCCACAGTTCCCTTCTGTCAGCACCAGGCTATAAATGCAGCCTGTGCAGAGGCGTTCCTTCCAGTCTCTTCTGGGCCAAGAATCTTTAGTCTGTAGTGTCCAGTGCTGCATCTTGAGCAGAGGTGAGAGCTGCAGCACACCCACAACTGCAAGGAAGTGTACTTGGAACCAAAAGATTAAAGTTTTCCCCCTTTAGACTGTGGAAATAACTGAATCCAGTAACCTATTTCTTGTGTAATGCTGTAGCAATTAGATAGTGTACACAGGACACCACTAAAACCAATATTTATGAATGGAGTAGTGACTTCTTTAGGAGATTTTTCTTTTTAAATGAAAAGGTATAGAGTTGTATGAACGTTTGCATGAAAAAAGAGCATGAAACTTATTGATCAGATTGTTTCTGAGGCTATAGACATAAGCCAAGTACTGAACCTACAAGAAGTTAACTTGAGAAATTTTGTGCAGTTAGCTTAAAATTCATTGAAATCCTCCCTCTTCCTGCTAATTTTAAATGTTAATGCCACCCTTAATATTTTGAGGGTTTTAGTATTCAACTGGGTCACTTAAAATGTAACATAAAAGCATTTGCTATTGCAGAACTGCAGTCCCCTTTAAGAAGAGCAAGTCCTGTGATTTGAAGAATGACTTTTAAAATTTTGAGTTGTTCCTCTTGCAGTTTGAGCTGGATTAGTGTAGTCTCTCTCCCTGACCTTTGACAGGTCATCTGCTTCAATTTTGGAGATTTGCAGTCTCCATTACTGTAGCATTCTTCCAGGGGGTAATGCAGGTCAGTAGCAGTGCTTGGAGTTGCAGTTGTTCTTGCTTATGTATTTTTTCTTTCCCTACTTTCCTCTTGACGCATAATTCTTTGGACATTACATGTAGCTTGTGAAAAGACCTCAAAATCGTCTTACATCTGTTGTTCTTTTTGTTCAGAAGCATTGTTCTCACATTCACACCATCTTGACTATATACTCATATTTTCCTTTTCAAAATAGGAACTGTTTCAAAGATTGATTTGCATTTGGTATTTTGCAGCAGAGATCATTTTAGCACAGGCCTCAGCACAGTCAAGAAACACTTATTTGAAGAAAAACTTCTTTGTTTACATGATGTAGGTGAAGTTAATTGGTAACTTCAGTTACAACATATTACAAAGGAGTTTTATTTTTCCTGTGTAAATATAACTTACAAATCCTTACCAGCAGTTCTCACAAGTGATCTTAAACTGTGATAATTTTAACTCCTGAACTGCTCTCTGTATGCAAAATAGTTGCATTTAGCACACAGATGTTGTTTTATGCTTGAGACATTGGTTTTCTTCTTAGATTTAGGTAGAAAGTTTCTGTTTCAAAAATAGTTCTGACACTTTCCTTTCTATTTTTACACAGTGACAATATAGATTAATACTAATTAGCTATAAATTGTTACTGCCTGTACTACATACAAGGCATGCTGTCTTGCCCTTTCTTGATATATCTGAAAATAATCTTGTTGACTTCTGTCTTTTTGTTTAGGATGTTACTAACTGTACATAAATGGGCATTGTATTTTCACCATATCATGATACATAATCCAGTCTGTTTTCCTTCCTGTGTCAGTGTGTCTGTCCTCAAGGAAGAGTCAGTGAGAAAACTTCTTACTATGCCAGTGCCCCTAAAGCTGATGCATATACCATGACATTGAAATAATAATTAAATATTTTAACGGCAACAGTGGCAAATGAAAGCATCTATTCCTCGGTACTCTGTGGGTTTTTTGGGAGATGAGATGGGGGAGCCTTCTCCAGGCGTTTGCTGATACAAATCAAGTGCAAAATACAGTTTAGAGGTACATATCTTTTCTGTCATCTAGTGCAGTAACCCCAACATGCTATTTCTATTCCAGAGAGGCCAAACACAGTCTCCACCACCCCCAAAACCTCCATCTCCCAGCTTTGAATTGGGTTTATCTAGCTTTCCTCCATTGCCCGGGGCTGCTGGCAATTTAAAGACTGAAGACCTGTTTGAAAACAGACTGTCCAGTGTGGTAATAGGAACGTCAAAAGAAAGAGTGAGTAGTGGATGTTCATTTTTGTTGGGAAAACAAAGAATTTCATACCTCTTGTTTTTTTATTTGGTTTATACATGGAAAAACATGTGGGTTTACATGGGATGTAAGAAATGTTCTTAAAAAACAGCTGTCAAATGATGTGCTACTGCCTTCTTCACTTATATCTTAGAATTTGTTGGGTGTTCTCTTTGAAATGGTGGGGAATATGGGCACCAGTTTAATAAGTAGATGTTAACAGCAGAGATTAGAAAATATGCTCTTTGCTGTACATAACTGCCTCAGGCTTTTGATAGACTCAGGTGAAAAGTATGTGATATGTTTTCCCTCCTGCTTGAAAGTAAGACTTCTGCGTTATATATAAAACACTTTAAAGTGACAGAGACAAACTTCTAAGCACCAAAATAAAGAAGCCGCCTACATAATCTCAATACACTAGGCATCATAGCTGGAACAAGAACTGCCACCAAAACCAGCTGGATCCTAGTGTTGCCTTGTCAAATTGCTCAGAAAGATAAAAATACACTGGAATAACTTGGCAAACACTGCTGTATAGATGTAGTAGAGATGCAGTTGAAAATTAATGTTCAGTAGTTTTTCATAGATTTCATTCTTAGAACTGTCTCTGCCATGCCATCTGTGAGTGACAGTATGTTCTCCTCCAGCAAGACTCACTTAACCCTCTGCACTGTGGAACGTTCTGGGCTATGAAAGTCTGTGTTGGCTTTTTTTGATAGCTCAAATTTAGCTTGTGTTTTTCTAGCTGTACCACAACTGAAGAAGTTAAGCCCTGGATTAGCAGTGCAAAGCGACATGGTGAACCACCACGATCTCTGGTGTCTTCTCCTGCAATAAGCTGGGTTTAGAATGTTTTCTTTGGTGCCCATGTGTGAGGGGTTGGTAAAGAAAGGGGGAGGCAGCAGGGCAGCCTGCACCCAAGGCAGTGACTGTACAGACAAGCCATCTACTCTGTCTCCTGCAAGTGGTAGGAGGGGCCGCTGTGTTCCAGGATTGCGTTTAGGGGGAATGTGCAGTTCAGAGCCATGGTAAGAGCAGTGTTTAACTTACTGTCAGCCACTACTACAGATGGTAGCCTGTTCTTGGCTAAGATCTATTAATTATGAAGTATTTTACCTCTGTTACTTATGAAGTAGTTTTTGACCATTGTATTTTAGGTTTTAAATACAATTCCAGCACTTGCTTTTAATGCTGCAGCTGAAAACCCTTTGTTCCCCCATTACAGATCTAGTACTTGATTTGTACTTGTGGTAAAGAACTTAAGACTTCTCTCCTATAGAGGCAGTCTTCATATCAGTCAGGCACTGAGGCTTTATGATACTTGCAGTGCACTGTCACATTAAAAATCATCCTTCGATTTACCAGTTTCATTTTCCAGTGTACAGGAGTTATTCTGTACCATTGTGTGGAAAAAAGGGATTATGCTACCTTTCCTTGTTGGCTTTTAAGTAAAGAGTAAGATAACAGCAGCTGGCTCCAAAGAGCAATTGTGTTCTACAAAGCTGTTTGAGCTAACATCGATCTTGCCAATGTATACAGGCTGCTTTTCACCTTGATCTCAATGTTTTTTCATGTCACTTGATGTGGTGTTACAAAGCACTGAAGTAGAGCTACACAGTGCTTCCCTTGTTTCATACAGATGGGCAAGTCCAGTGTACAGAAGCTGAGGGGACTAAAGGTCTATCGTTTCCAGCAGTTGTTATGCAAGCATCATATCTTTATGCTCTTTGCTTAGTGATGCTTTTCTAGATGTAACTCTGAGGAATGGCAGGTAATAATCATCCCACATTTTGTAACTAGGAAGTGCAGCACTGTCAGATCAAGGGCTGAGTGTTTTGGCAAGGAAAAGGTCTTGCATGTCTGCTTGACTTGAAGCTGTTCACATTTAACCATGTACCTACAAGTTCTGATGCACTTAGGTCAGAATGCTCTGCAGCTTGCAATTTCAAGCCTTTGCACACACTATTACATTGAATAAAACTATAAAAGCTGTTCTGTTATTTCTAAACATCCACCTTTTGCAGTCTTTTATTTTGAATCAAATTAGGCTTATATCTACTGCAGTAATCTATGCTGCCTGATTTTAAAACAGTGCCATCAAATACCATTTTCCTTTTTAGCAGTGACCATAGGAGTCTTAGGGTTTATCCCCTTTTGAATGGTGACTTGGCTGGGGGAAAAGGAGGGTTATCTTGTTCCTTCTGAGCTTGTGTTCGCCCATTGCTTCCCCTTCTGCATACCAGAATCTCTTTGGGGTGGTTTGGAGTTTTTAGAATGAGACAGGTCAGAAGCAATACAAAGAACATAGCACCCTTTAAAACAAACAGAATGGTTATAAATGCGAGATATATGTTTTTCAGGATACAAAGTTGTCTTTTCTTATTTTGTGACAATTTAAATTAATGTATGTGTCTTGAACCTATTTGGCATTTATCTGGAAGCACAGTATCACTTGGCACGAGCAGAATCTTTTCAGGGCTATGGAAAAAGCCTTTGCTTGGTAGCAAATCATTATATTGGGATGATACAGAATTAGGGCTTTGAAGAAGACAGTTCTTAGTGCACAGCATTAGGAGACATTTGTCTTCATAGGCTGCCTGTGGTTATGTGAACAGGTGCAAAGCCTGCTTTGTCACCAGCAGGTGTAAAATTTCCAGGTGGAAAGAAGTCCAGTTACTAGTGATATTCCCCAGGGCTCGGCACTGAGACCAGTCTGGTTTAATAACCTCATCAGTCATCTGGATAAGAGGATCGAGGGCACCCTCAGTAAGTTCACAAACAGCACTAAGTTGGGCAGGAGTGTTGATGTGCTGGAGGGCGGGAAGGGAAAGGTCTGCAGAGGAGTCTGGACAGGCTGGATTGATGGGCCAAGGCCAGTTGTGTGAGGTTCAATAAGACCAAGTGCTGCATCCTGCATCTGGGTCACAACAACACCAGGCAGCACTACAGGCTGGGGAGAGCATGGCTGGAAAGTGGCCTTGTGTGAAGGGACCTGGGGGTGCTGGCTGACAGCAGCTGAACATGAGCCAGGTGTGCCCAGGTGGCCAAGAAAGCCAAAGGCATCCTGGCTTGGATCTGCAATAGTGTGGCCAGCAGGACCAGGGCAGTGATTGTCCCCCTGTCCTGGGCACTGGTGAGGCTGCACCTGGAATGCTGTGTTCAGTTTTGGGCCCCCCAATACAAGAAGGATGTTGAGGTGCTGGAGCATGTCCAAAGAAGAGCAGCAAAGCTGGTGAAGGGTCTGGAGCACAAGTTATGAGGAACAGCTGAGGGAACTGGGGTTGTGTATCCTGGAGGAAAGGAGGCTCAGGGGAGACCTTATCACTCCCTACAACTGCCTGAACAGAGGTTATAGTCAGGTGGGGATTGGTCTCTTTTCCTAGGCAACCAGTGACAGGACAAGAGGAAATGGCCTCAAGCTGTGCCAGGGGAGGTTTAGGTTGAAAGTCAGGAAATTTTTTTTTTTTTTTTTTTACTGAAAGGCAAGTGAAGTGTTGGAGCATGCTGCCCAGAGAAGAGATGAAATCACCACCCTAGGAAGTATTCAAGGAATGACCAGATGTGGCACTTAGTACTATGGTCTAGTTGACAAGGTGATGATTGATTAAAGGTCTTCTCTAACCTTAATGATTCAAAGTGATTTTGTCATTCAGATATGTCCCAAAGGGACCTGAAGCTTCTGACTTCTTTGGAAATAACCACATCTGTCTGTGTTTCTAAATAAATGTAAAGGAAAAAAATAACATATTCATTATGATATATATATATTGGCTCCTTTTGTACCTTCCTATAGTCAATTTACCAGTATAAATCAAATTATGAACTGTTTCCTGGTTGTGGTACTTTTCAGGCAAACCATGTTAACTGGATATTTTGATTGTCTTTCTGTGCCTTTTTTCCTCCTTCAGAACATTAATGTGGATGCAAGTACAAACACTATTCCATCAGGAATTCCTCGAGAGCCGTTACCAGTTTCTTCTACATTGCCCAGGACCTTTGAAAGGTCTCCTTCGCCACCCCAGCCTACTGAGTAAGCACTTAATTATATGGGTATAATTATTCTGCTCTGAATCACATTTGCATTTTCTTTCATCAAGCAGAACAATGTAAATAGCTATTAAAATCTTAATCAATGAAAGAAGTAATATTTTGTTGTAGTAAAGGCAATAAAGCTTAATTTCTGAACAATATCATAATAGTGATTCAGTCATAATAGTCATTTAGCAGAAGACAATTTAGTGTTGTGGTTTAGTTTCTGTGAGTAGAAGAAGTTTAATGAATATCTTACTGTCTTGTATTTAGATAGCTTTGAAACAGAGAGAGTAAACCCATGGCCCTGTGGGCAGTAGTGATGTCCATACCATAAAAAAAGTTTTTTTGGTAACAGTTTATTTGGAACCTGCAAATCAAATAGCTGAGTAACTAAATGCTATTAGAACATGACAAATTAGAGGTAGTGTCACACTGCACAGGAATATATTTTTTCTATTTTTGATAGCATTTTTGAATGCAGTGCTAGTCATCATGTGCTAAGCAAATTATAGCTTTTTATAACTACTTGCAATCATACTCAAAACTTTTTAGACCTATTATTAAACCATTCATCTATCCTGAAGTTTCACTTTTCATGAGCCTTGCTTTCTGCTGGATGATTACAGGGACTCCAAAGTTGTGGATAAACAGCAGAGAGAGACACAGAGTACAGAAAGACTTCCTTCTTCCACTCTGAGTACTGCATGTAAATCGGTACAAGTCAATGGGGCTGCCATAGTAAGTGACCTTATTATTCATTTTTCTTAATGATCCAGTTTGCATTTAACAGAATATTTATTGCTACCCAGTGTTGCCTAATCATGTGAGCCCAGCATCCTAGAATTTGTCCAGCAGCTTTAAGTTTGCTTATTGGGCTTCATGATTACTTGCATGATAGAATTATGCAATTAACAGTGCAAAAGAGATCTCCTTATCTGAATCCTTTTCTTGGTAGTATCGTTGAGATAGAAGTATTAATACATATGTTGATATTGAAACCAGAGCATTCATTGTGTTTTAGCTGGTTTAGAGTTTGAAAGGGAAGTATTTTGCCCTATGCCAGTACCCCATTTTTCTGGCATTTCTGGCTATTTTACGTTTTGCCTTTTCTTCAGCTTTATTGTCTATGCAGCTTTTGTAAACTTCATACTCAAACCCTCATCTGCATATTTAAGTGCAGCATTCTTTTGGGACAAGGACTTCACCCTTTTCTGTTCATCAAAGTATTTTTTTTTCCTCAGGATGCTTTGTTTAACTCTGTCCTGTTTGTTTCTGATTTCCCAGGAACTGCGAAAACCTAGTTATGCGGAAATTTGCCAGAGAACAACTAAAGATCCTCCTACATTGCAACCCCAGAAAGAACAGAAGCCAAACACTGTAGCATGTGGGAAAGAAGAAAAAAAGCCCACAGAAACAATAGAGAAAAACAGAGAACCTCCTCCTGCAAAGTCACATCCTGGACAACCCAAAGACCAGAGAAGACAGTCAGGACGCAGATCGTCCCCTCCAGCCGTTGGCAAACGCTTAAATAAAGAACAGAGTACCCCTCCAAAATCTCCTCAGTGAAAATAACACCTGGGAGGGATTTGAGAAGAGGTCTGTTTCCCACAAATTAAACCCATGTTCCCACTAAGATACCTGAGAATGAGTTGCTGGTTAGGAGCTTGCAGTGATACAAGGCATGTAACAATGCCTGCAAGATATTTTTTTGTGAAATACTTTTTCCCCCTCTTGAACAAGCATTCTATTTTTCTGGGTATTTCTGGATAGTTGTTCTAAACCTTACATTTAGATTGGTGCTTAATTGGAGGTGAAGCTTAGTGTGATATTTTTTTTCCAAGGTGTAAAATATTTGTCTTTAAGAAAAAATCAACTTTTTATTAAGCCTCTCTGTGGCTGTGTGAGTGCAAGCTCTGTATAGTGAGTTTTTTCTAAACTGTTAAGCAGAAACATGCTGCTGCAATATTTTTAATAAACTGGTCTGCAAGTACATATCTAAATTAGTGTCCAAAAGACTGATACCGGCAGCTAGTGTGTAGAGTGCAAGAAAGTAGATAATATTTTACAAATTAGTATGTGACCTTGAAGATTTTTTTTTATTGGGCTGCTGTACTGTGTCAGCAAATGAACTTGCACTTTTAGGTTAAATGAGTAGCTGTTTCTAGCATTTTTAAAAACTTAATCTTTTTTTGATGTTTTGCACACACAAAATGAATTCTACAGGGCACCATAGCAGTCTTTCTGAAATATTTCCTTTTTTGACTTACTGCAAGCAAGTAACCATCTTCTCACTCCAGAATAAAACTGATGTTATAATTTGCAAATACAAAGCACATTGTGAATAGAAAGAATCAAGTCTGTGAGCTTCTTTGGTGGTGAAGCCTGTTAGTGGATGTTATCAGGAGAAAGCAGAGTAGCCTTCTTGTGATAACCTTAGCTTCCCTGTGCTTGTAAGGGAGTTAACTGAGTCAGCGCTGTATATTCTGGTTACCCCTGTGCTCTGTGTAGACTTTTTTTTAAAATTCTGCCCCAAGTGCTCTTTGAAAGAGTTCATATCTTAGTCAGCCTTGTGTTGACATCTTCCTGTAACTACAAGCATTGGCATATGGATTTAAATTTTTCAAGACGTGAGATAATGGTGTTTGTTTTGTGTGGTGGAGGAAGAGATCCCTGATATTTACCTGTGGGATGAGGTTTCTCACACTTACTTACTTTAGAAGTGATGCGCTTTCTGAAGGACAAGGATGCACTAAATTAGCAAGTTTCTAATAAAGTTGAATATAAATTATTTTTGTTTTAAAATGCCTAAAGCTTTTCTTTAAGTGTTTAAACTGCAGGAAGTTCAGACAAAACTCATTCCTGCTGACTATGACAGTACAGTTTATTCCACAAAAATGTTTATTTAAACAACTGATTTTTTTTAAAGAATTATTTCCATCCAATATTTAAAGACTTGAATTTTATTTAAACTTGAAAATGACTTTGCCTTAACTTTTGTACAAGACAGTTTAGAGTTAATGAGGTCTGACCCCATGGAGGGTTAGCATGAATGGCATACAGAATTACTCAGTTACAGTATGTATCTATTGTCACTGGTCTTACTGGGTAAACATACTGTAGTACAGGAACTAGCAGCAGTTTTTGTAATATACCTTAAAGATCTTAAACAGTTGATCTTTTTCAGATTGTTGAAAAACCTGTAAATGCAAATAGTCAATACTGTATTAAATATGTGCACTTGGAAGTGTGTGCTTTGCTTGTACAGTTGTAAATAATCAGAACATATAAAAAGGTACCCTAAAGAAAAAAATCTGATAAAAATTATTGATATTATAAATGTTGCTGTTGAGCTGGATGTAGATAAACTAAATGTTGTGGTTTGAATATTACTTTAATTTGTTGTTTTTTCTTTTTCTTATTTTATTCTGGTGTGTTGAACTGACTCTGCCTCTTCACTGCAAAAGGGAAATGGAACGAAAATCTTATTTGAAAGCCCTCAAATATTTTCCTGAAGTCCCTTTAAAACCAAACAATTTAACCAATTCAGAAGTGTTCTGCAATGTAAATAATGAATTTCAGCAGTCAAACTGTAATTTTTAAGTCATTAATAAAAATCAAGTCTAATTGGGGAAAAACTTGACTGCTGCAAAAATATGCACTGAAGCTTACTTGTCTGCTTTCAAGAGTATCAATGCATGGTTCATAGAACTGTAAAGTAACTGCAGAAGTTGACTCCTGATAAATTTCCTATTACAAGCATCAATTGGTAACTAGTTGGCATTGTAAATCCAGCCTCTTGTATGCTGCAGAATTGGTCAAAATAGGGCACGTGGAGACTGTTGATTTTTCCTGTTTCCAAAGCGCACTTTGTGAATGCTGTGGGAGGAGATAGGACCCTGACACCACCACCAAAACTGCTCAACTACTTCTGTCATTGGACCTTTTTATCCCCTTCTCCTTTCCCCAGCGGCAGTGAAAGCGGTAGCTAGATTTGTGTATGGTTTAGGCCAGCTGTATGATTCATTTTGTTTGTCTGCTGCAAGTGAAAGGCTTTACCAGCTGCAAACAGTGGCAAGTGGTCCCTTCCAGCGGCTGTGAGCGGCTCGTCCTGGTGCTCAGCCGGTACCCGAAGTGATCTGTTGAGACCAGTGGGATGTGTTGTGCTGTTCTAATGTATTCTGCTGCCATTTGTGATAGGTCAATACACTGTAATTACTGCTTACCCAGCAACAGTCTGTTGCATCTAAAGTTTAAACCTTCCTCTGATGTGGTTTTATAGCTTTTTTTTAAAAAAAGTGACACGCCAAATTGCTGTGTAATATACAATACAACTTCTCCTTACTGTATTTTGCTTTGAGATTTACTCCTCCCCCCACTCAGTGACAAAATGGAGTTTTCAGAGTAGAGTTGTGAAGTTGCATGCAGACTGTTGCTATGATACAGAGAGGGATTAAAACATAGCTTTTAAAATTAAAAATCTCTCAAAAGCAGTATCTGAGCTCAAGGTTCAGGGATCCAGTAATTAAAATTGGCATTTTATCCTGTTAGAACTGTGTGGTGATGCTTTTCATTTTGAAAACAAGTCAAAATGGGATCTGAGGTTCTTCCAGGAATTTTAGAAAAAAGGTTGCTTTCAAAACTGAATGTAATTTCAGATCAGTCCCACCCTATGACTCTGTCACTTAGAAACGTGTGAGCAGTGGCAAATTTTTTATGTTGCTGCATTGTCCTTCAAAGCCTTGAGCCCTTGGCATGGAAAGGCCATTGTTGGAGCGTGGGTCAGTGTATCAGGAGCAACAGCTGACTGTAATGGTGCACACCTATCTCTGTGTATCTCCTTCAGCTACAGGTAGGGGTTTTGTGCTTCGTAACCTATTACACTAATAGCAGCAGACAATCCAAGAATTCTAAGGAGACCTAACAGCTGCCAATTCATGAAATAGAAGTGTAATATGGGAGCCTTTTTGAGGGTTTTTGTTTTTGTTCTTCTTCCATTAAGACTGGAATCAAGCTTACATGTAAACTATCAGTAATTTAAGTTTCATTTTGTGTCATAAAAATGTAAAACTGTCTAATTTGAAAAAAATATGTAGGTTATGAAAAATAAAGATTTAGGCACTGTTGAATTCCTGATTTTTTTAATTAAACATTTCTTCAGCAGTATTTTTCATTACCTTTTGTCTTTTGCTCCCATTTTTGGAAATTGTATATTTCTAATTTTGGGAAAAAAAACCCTTTTGCTTTCCTGTTCAACATAGCTCTTGTAACCATTACCTAAGGCTCTGTATCAGCACCAAGAACCTCTGTGATACATCTCTGAAGGCTGCAGTGTCTTTCTCTATTAGGTAACTATGACTGGTTATTTTTTTTTTAAAGCAAACACAAAAGCTTATTTGTTGTTTACTGAAGGTTCTATTCATTGGTTTCATCAATTTAATAGATAAGGTATTGGCTTGGTCCTAAATATGGATTTTAATGTTTGGGTTGGTCCTTTGGTTGCATGGTATTTGAATCTGGAGATGTCTTTTTTTTACTTTATTTTACTTTTGGATTATTTTTTACTTTAGCTGGTTTTGGAAGTTCTTCTTGAAGAAGGTCTTGCATCTAGGAAAGAAGAGCTTCTGGGATATCCTCTGTCTACATAAAAGAAAACTTTGGAAATAATTCAAACACTATCCCACCATCACCTTTTATTGTTTTGTTGAGGTTTTTCCTCTTATACAGCTATATCTGACCAATTATAACAATGGATGTAAGCATGGAAATATTAACAATTGCTGTGGTTTATATGCATCTTAGGAAGTATTGCAGTATTGGTTCTCTAAGCTCCTGGACAGGTTAGACTGTTACTGCTTCTATTTCCTCACTACTGTCTGCTCAGCAAAGTAAGCCAACACAGGAATATCAGCCTGCACTGGGCACTGTGAGCATCTCCAGGCTGGAAAATTCCCTTAACTTTGGTGATGACCTGGGCTACAAGTAGTTGAAGGCAACCAGTTTTCACTGGAGCATGGAGTATCCTGTTCTGCCCTTGGGATAAAGTTTTCTGCCACTTAATGTGTAAAAAAATGCATGGGAATTTGTCAGCAATGTTACCATGATTCTAATGTGGCTCTGTAGGACCACCCCAGCTCTGACAGAAATTGGGGATCTATTTGTTTGCACAACAAAACTGGGCAGTGTCCCCTTTGTGCTAATTTTCCTCAATAAAAAATGATGTTCAGTGATGGCTGCACCAATGTTCATGCTAAACACATGGTTTTGTGTCCTCTTGAGCATGATGAGAAAGAGTGAATGTAGAAAATTATGTGCAATTTGAGCATCCAAAGTTTACTTACTGTCTCAGAAACTGATTCATTATGCATTCATCCTAAGGCTTCTTTAGAAAATAAGATTTCATGAAGTTTAAAGTTTTCTAATATGCTTTTACTTCACAAACTTTTACGTTAAAACCTCTTGTTCTGGTAATAGCTGAGCTTTTATGACTGCAACCATTTAAGTCCGGGAAGTGATTGAATTTCAAATTTTGCTGGTGTACAGATGAAAGCAACGTTATGCACTTCATCTCTGCTTTTGAGAGAATAAGCTCTGTAACAGACTGGTACCATCTGGTTATGGTAGCTCGGTTACTGCAGCCTCCACTCATCATGGATAAACATCTTGGGATATATTTCAGTGCCCAACATAAATGGATCAGGTAGAAATTCAGTTCCTATGGGAGTGGCACGTGTAACACAGTTCCTGAGCTGTTGTGCCAAATAAGCACAGAAATGCTGCAAAAAGGCTGGCTGGCCTCACCTGTGCCATTCTTCCTTCCTGTGTGCTCTCTCACATCTGCACACTGGCTGGTCTGAAAACTACCTTGGAAAGAGGAGGACTTGGAGTAGGTCAGCAGCTTTTGTTGTACCAGCAGAACAGCGCAGGAAGGAATAAGAGTACAGTTGATGCCCAAAGAAGAGTGGCATGGTGATAGTCCTGGCAGGAACACTGTACTGCAATCAGCCAAAGTAAACTGAGTGTTGGTACAATTGGCTTATGACAAATGGAAGGCAGAAATCTTGGCTTAAATGTTGCTTTGCTTCCTCCAGTGTATGTGGCTCCAGTCATCAAGCCTGGTGATTTTGAGCCTTTTTCTCACAATGGAGAGGAGAAAGGGTCCAATTTCTGCTCTAGTGTTTTTGGCTATTATGTACAAGTTGTAAATGTGCTAAATCTTTAATCTCTCGTATGATAGACTATTAAAGGTCTTTGTGCATCTTGTCACAACTGGTTTGGGAGCAGTTCACTGGTTTGCAAAATGGAGGGCAGATGGGGTGGGTGTATGCTGGGGAAGGGAGTCAAAAGATAAAATCGCTCCCTAATTTCTCTGAATTCCCATCAGTTTGATAAGCAGATTGCTCTGTGTGCTTGTGTTCAGCACGTGGGGTGCGGAAACCATCCTGCAGCCTGATGGCTTCGCATCCCATTTGCTAAAGGCAGACAGCATCTGCAGAGCAGTAAATACACTGTGGCTAAGGGTGCTCTGAGGGAGGAGGGATGAATGGAAGAATTGAGAGTTGTAAAACATGCCAAAGCTGGACAGATCTAAGAAATCTACGTGGGTGAAATTACTGATACACAATGAAATGTGTCTAATGTCTTCCAAAACAAAGCCACATGCATGCTCTCCGTGTAGCTTGAGATGTCAGCCCAGGTAGAAGAGTGAGTGAGATTCAACAGGTCCAGCCTGTCACCTCCAAGGCTGGGGTGTTTTCCAGGAATCTACAGTTCATAGGTTGTGGCTCACACAAGAAATCTGTCGCTTTTGCTCTCTTGTCTCCGACTCCAGTGTACTTAGCTCAGGTTTAGGGTGTCAGCACGGAACGGAGCCGGCTCTGCACAGCAGTGGCTCACAGCCCCCACAAGCCAGCCCTGTTTGGGGTGGGAGGCAGCTGGTGCCCCTCCTGCACGAGGGCAGCAGGATGCACTTTGTGATGGGAACAAAAGTGGGCCGTTAAATATGCTCTGTGGGGGAGAAGGCATTTTTCCTGAATGGAACTTCTTGGGATCCTTGATGTCTTTGCTGTCCTGACCTATGCAGTCTCTTATTCAAGGATTTTGTTCTCCTTTAGAAATGGGATGTGCAAAATTCATAGTCATTTTCCCTCTCTTGTTATACTCTCCTTTTCGTCTCTAATGATTCAATGCTTTCTATTCTTGGGAGCTGCATCACTTGTGGTAGATGGCAGCTCCTAAGAATTGCACCTGTTTTCACCAATACAATAGACTCAGCATTTTGAAGCATATCAGTTTGTTGGAGTTTTATATTTTGTCCCACTCAGTTAAGAAAATTTGGTACTCAGAGGAGGATTATCTAAGTATGTGTTCAAAACTATAATGTATACAACAAAATCAAAAAAGTATGCTCTATTTTTTCGTATTTACAGTTGTTGCTGGGTTTATGGTGTTTGTGATATTTTCTTCATTTCTGTGTTTGCTGGAGTCTGTGTCCTTTCTGTATACTGGCAATGTGTCCATCTCTGGGATGACTTGTGCTGGTGCTGAGGGAGGATTCCTGCCTTGAAGCTGTGGCAAGTAAGTGTTGGAGAGACATGTTGATTCAGACAGTGGACACTGAAGTGACAGATTTGCTAGAGTTATTTTCTCAGTAGATTTTACTGCTTGAACTGCTAGACAAATGCCTCCTTGGTAGCAAAGTCTGTTTCAGATAAACCTTTGTATTTTACTTTTCATTTGAACCAGTGATTCTCTTGGAGACAGAAACTCAGCTATGCTGGCTGCCATCCTGAGTGCTGATCCATGCTTTCATCCCAGCCTAGGAAATCCAAAAGCAGCCACACTGGGTTGGACACATGGAAGTTATGTGCCGGGTTTAATGTACATTGAGCTTAGAAATTTAAAACAAAAAGGCAAGATACGCTCTGTGGAACTCATTTTTTAGTTCTGACAGAGAGGAGGAGATACAGGTACCACAGGTGGTTCTGGAACGGGAAGGCAAGGAAGTACAGCAGAGCTGGACTTAGCAACACACCTTGTGTAGGCAGCACACCTCATGCTTCACTGTTCAGCCTCAGGCTGCTGTCTCAGTGGTTCTGACAGCTCAGGATGCAGCAGACATTAGCATTTGGTGTGCAAAGTCACTACTTTGTTTCTGCTTCAAATTATGTAGAATTGCCTGAAATTAGGTGTACAATCCCCCTTTCCTGTAACTTCAAGTTGTAATTTCTGTTGAGGGTTGCTCTTTAACTGTAAGGGGGTGAGTTGCTGATTGCTGTATTTCTGACCATGGTTTATCAAAGATTGGTTTTGTTGGATGTTGCGGAGTTGGTGACCTCCACAAGGCTGGAGAAATGGGCACCAACAGAAATAAAGTCCAACAAAGGGAAATGCCAAATCCTGCACCTCTGGCTGCATGAACAACCTCATGCACCAGCTGGAGTGTGGAAAACAGCTGGAAAAACAGCTTTGTAGAAAAGGACCTGGGGGCACTAGGTGGGTAACAAGTTGGACATGAGACAGCAATGTGCCCATAGAGTACAGAAAACCAGTGGCATCCTGGGCAGCCCTCAGAGCATTGCCAGCAGGTCAGGGGCAATGATCCTTCTCCTTTGCTCAGCACTTGTGAGAACACACCTGGGCTGCTGGGTCCAGCATTGGGCTCCTCTATCCAAAAAAAGTCCTGGCCACATTGGAGTGAGTGTAGTGAATGGCCGTGAAGATGATGAAGGGATTTGAAGCATCTGTCAAACAAGGAGAGTGTGAGACCTGGGACTGTTCATCCTGGAGAAGAGACAGCTCAGTGAGATTTTGTCTGTGTGTACAAATACTTGAGGGAGGGAGAAAAGGTGTTGGAGACATATTCTTCCAGTGGTGTCCAGTGAGAGGACCAAAAACAGCGTACACAAACTGGAACAGGGAATTCTCTTCAGGCAGAAGAAACCCCTTCGGTTTTTCTAAGGATAATTCAACACTGGTGCAGGTTGCCTAGAGAGGTTGTCTCCATTTGTGGAGATAATTATTGTCACCAGAGTCAGCTCTGGCACCTTCAGCTTTTTGACAGTATTTCTGGGGACATCTAAATGTTTTCTGACTTGATTCCATTTCTCTGAGAATTGGTGATTTAAAAATTCCTGTGGAAGAGAAGAGCAGGCTGAGCCTGTGGGGATTTCTCATGCTCCATGGAGGCTTGGACCATGACTGCAAGACACTTCTTCATTAAGAAGTGTAAAATGTTGGTCCCCTCTGCTTCTTACAGTTGTCTTCCCATCCCTTGCCCACAGTTGCCAACACAGACTGAGCTCTGTCTGAGCTGGTAAAAACTCCCAAACAAATGACATGAGATTTGACTTGTAAGCACTTAAATAAGGGTTGTGTATGGCTGTTGTCTGCTAATACAACACAGCAGAGCAATGCATGTGTATATAATACACAGAAATTAAGTTACAGACCACTAGGCAGTGGTTGGGACTCAGCTTACAGATGTACATAAATTGAATTGTCTGCTTGGTCCATGGAGATTGGATCAATAGCCAGGGGAGCCTGGAGAGCTGTTCATCTGCATCCTGATCAGCTGAATTTTGATTCTGTGTCTTGGATCTGCTTGAGTAGCTCTTCAGCTCTGTAGAAATATGAAGGCACACATTTTCACAGCTTGTACACACACCTGTAGCTCAAAGGCTTGATGTGTGAACTTGATTTCATATGTACAAATGGCCAAGTGATGCAATTCTTTATTAATATAAACATGCATAGCATGTTTTTTTATTACAGTCTTTGTTAGGAAGCAGCTGCAACTCATAGAATGGTTTTCTATCTGCTATTAAATGTTTTCCCATTCAGCACAAACTATAGAAAAATAGAGGAGTTCTGGTCTGAAGGGGTCTCATGAGGTACATGGTGCTGATAATGCCAAAGAAGTGGATTCAATCCCCCCATGGGCCTTTCACTGAGAGCTGGACTTGATGATCCTTGTGGGTCCCTTCCAACTCAGAATATTCTGTGATTCTGAGGTCTTTGTTTCAACATGTTGATCAAAGGAGGATGAGAGCTGGTTTCTTAGGGCATTATCCATTTCAAAAAGCCTCCAAGGATGGAAGTTGTACAACCTCTCTGGGCAATCTGCTCTGATGTTTCACTGCCCTTTTGGGGAAGGACTTTCTCCTTAAACCCTTGTGCCTCTTCCCTCTTGTTCTCCCTCTGCCCTGCTATACAGATCCCCGTTCTGTTTCCTAGCTGGCTCCCCATAGGTATGGAGGGGGCTGCAGGTAAGTTTCCCCAAAATAATCCCACCTCAGTGCTGAGTGGCTCCAATTTGCTGGTTTTATTGGCCTAAAACCTGAGCCAATACTCGAGCTGCAGTCTGCCTTCCAGAATTTTCCACACAAAGGAGATCTATTCTTGTTGTCTTTCACCTTTGCATAACTAGAGACTCAAAACATTTCAGAACTCTGCTTCTCCTAAGAGGTTGTTTAATACTTGACAAAGTCTGAAGTGAAACAAAGAGGCTGCTTATAACCCTGATCACTGCTCCTCTGGGTTGATAAATACTTGCTTGGGTTTTTTTCTAGTACCCAGTGGCTGCTATTATGAGACAGTAAATTTTTGAAAGTATGGATTGCTCAGTATAATAGGGAATAAAGTTCTAGAAAGGCCTTCAGAAAATGAATCTGTTGCCTTCCTTTTGTTCCCTTAATGCCAGACAGATTATTTGTTGCATTCATTTTCTTTCCACAATGGAAACTACCTTCCCAAGCAGTCTAGTCCAGTGTTGTCCTGACCTTATTACCCTTTTCCCAGCCTCTTCCCTTGTCCAACTTTAGCCAACCATCCTGGCTCTTCTCCCTGCTCCTCTGGGGCATGGGGATGGAGTCTGAACTAGGAATGAGCAGGGGCAAAGGAAGGGACAGTCAGGGAAAAGCTGAATAAAGCCACGATTCCTTGGAGTTAGGAGGGTGAGGAGGGGTTTGGTGCTCTGTACTGTTCTGTGTGCCAGCAGGGCCGTGGCCAGCAGTGGAGGGAGGCTGCACAGCCTGGCTGGTTGCCCTGGCCCCACTAGCCCAGCCCTGCTGGCACTAATATGGTACATTTATTTGGAATATCTCTTCCAGACAGTGCTGGCTTGAGTGTAATGCTTTGCTGGCATTCAAGTAACAGGATCATTCCCTGTTGGAATTGTACAACCCACTTTATAAAAAAATAGTGTTGTTGTTCTGGTTTGCATTGCAGCTGCTATTTAATCTGGTCATAGAGAAGAAGCAGAGAACTTGTACAATGTGATTTATGATGTTGTCAGTGTTTTGGCACTTATTTCAGCTGTATGAGTTATAAAACCAAAGACCATGTCTGCAACCTGAAGAGTGACTCTTGGACAAATCTGTATCATAGTAAACTAATGCTCTGAATGCCTTTTTGACTGCATCCAAGAATACTTTGCTAGATGGAGCAGTTGCTTTCCCAAAGTGTTCTTTTTCAAGGACTAGGAAATTATCCCTGTCTTATAAATACACTTCTAGTGCATTGCACCATTGACAAATGCAGGGTAGCCATTTGCTGTGGTTTAACTCCAGTGATCAACCCAGCCCCTCACAACTGGTCATTCACTCCCCCACCAGTGGGACTGGGGAGAGAATCAGGAGGGTAAAAGCTGGAAAACTCTTGGGTTGAGATAAGGACAGTTTTATAGGGGAAGCAAAAGCTGCACACACAAGCAAAGCAAAGCAAGGAATTCATTCTGTGGTTCCCACGTGCAGGCAGGTGCTCAGCCATTCCAGGAGGGCAGGGCTCCATCACATGCAGTGGTGACTTGTGGTGACAAACCCCATCACTCCAAACTTCACCACTTTCTCCTTCTTCTCCTACACTTTATATACTGAGCAGGATGTCACACGGTCTGGAGTGTCCCTTTGGTCACTTGGGGTCACCTGTCCTGGCTCTGTCTCCTCCCACCCTCCCAGGCACCCCCAGCCTCCTGTGGCTGTATGAAAAGCAGAAAAGGCCTTGGCCCAGTGTGGGTCCTGCTCAGCAATAACAAAAACATCTCTGTGTTACCAGCCCATGTTCAGCACAAATCCAAAACACAGCTCCACACCAGTTCCTGTAAGAAAATTAACTCTACCCCAGTTGAAACCAGCACACCATTCTAAACGTATTTGTCTTAAGTGGTCATCTGATGGCTCAGTTGATCTGAACTTAGTCAGAAAACTGGACATTGCTCAGCTGCTCTGTTTGAAGAAATCATCTGGATGCATCTGCTGTTGTGTGCTCCCAGCATTGGTCTGGGACTGTACAAAAGAGGGCTGAGCTACCTCACTCACAGCATCCTGGAATGGATTGGGGGTGGGAGGGGCCTTAAAGATCATCTCGTTCCAAACCCCTGCCATGGGCAGGAACAGCTTTTACCAGTCCAGGCTGCCCAAAGCCCCATCCAGCCTGACCTTGAACACTTTCAGGGATGGAGCAGCCACAGCTTCTCTGGGAAACCTGTTCCAGTAACTCCTTACCCTCACATTACCCTTCCTAATGTGTAACCTATATCTACCTCTTCCAGTTTAAGACTGTCACTATCCCATCACTACACTCCCTGATAAAGAGTCCCTCCCTATGTTTCCTGTAGACTCCTTTTAGATACTGAAAGGTGCTCTAAGGTCTCCCTGGAGCCCTCTCTTCTCCAGGCTGAACAGCCCCAGCTCTCAGCCTGTCTTCACACAGGATGTCGTGTGGGACAGCGTCAAATGCTCTGCGTAATCCCAGGTAGATGACATCAGTTGCTCTTCCATTACCTGCCAATGATGTGGTGGATAACCACCCACTCCATCTTAGAAGACAATCACATTTTTCAGGCACAATCTGTGCTTAGTGAAGCCCTGTTGACATACCAGACATCTTATTATTTCCCATATGCCTTAGCACAGTTTCCAGAAGAATCTCCCTCATGATCTTGCCAGGTGCTGAGGTGAGACTGACTTTCTCAGTCTTCTTTTTGTTTCCTTTTTACAAATGGAGTTATGATTCCCCTTTTCTGCTCAGTTGGAACTTCCATAGACCGCCATGACTTCTCCAATATGATGGAGAGTGGCTCAACCACTTTATCCAACAGTTCCCTCAGGTCCTGCAGACGTGGTTCATCAGGTTCAATGGGTTGTACACCTTCAGGAATCTCCTGGATTGCTTGTACCCTGCTGTGTTTTCCCTCCAGCAAGTACTGGGGTGGTTGGAGACCCCCATGAGGAGCAGGGCTTGTGAGGCTGCTCCCATCTGTCTGTAGAGGGTCTCATCTGCTTGGTCTTCCTGGTGGAGCAGCCTGTAGCAAACCTCCCCTATCACCTGTCCCTGCCCTCCCTTTAACCCTGACCCATGAGCTCTCCTCCATCCCCAGGCAAAGCTCCAGGCACTCCAACACTGACACAGATGGAAAACACCCCCTCTCATCTCCCCTACCTCTCCTTCCTAAAGAGCCTTTGTCCTTCCACTCGAACTCTCCAGCCACCAGAGCCATCCCTCCACGTCTCCATGGTGCTGGTAGCACCAGCCCTGCTGGTCTGACTTGTGATGAGCTTGTGTTTGACAGAGACAAAGAGCACACATGCAGTTGGTTACTGCACTGTTGATTACTGGTTCCTTCTGGTGACTGTGAATCTCAGCCCAGAGAAAGGGGGCTTTCTCTGCTGCAGAGAAAGCAGCATCCTTTTAGAGCAGTGTCTTTCAAAAGAATCAGTCACCAGTGTTGCTAAATCAACTAAGTGTCTCTCACCCACTCTGCTTGTACTTAAATGCATCACTGGAAAAAGGGATTTGCCATAGATAGCAGATTGCTGTGCTATTTAGAGTATATTGGTTCTTAAAATTACTAAAATGTGGCATTAAATACTGAATTGTTAGTTGTCAAACCACGACATTAGTGTCAGTTCTCTTTGACCATGAGTAATGTGGTTTTTACTAAGCAAGAAATCTGCAGATAAAGATTTGTAGGATCCTCTTTATATTTTACAGTACTTAAGAGATTGTCCAATTTCACAGATATTCTTGGACAGAAATTTCCCAGCAGCCTGGCACAGCCTTCTCCTGCCAGCTCACAGTGGAGAACTCTTCAGGTTGCTTCTTGGTGTTCCTGTCCCTGGGAGACCCAAGTGAACCACCCACATGATATTGGTCCCACACAGGGAAATGCTGGAGCTGTTTGTGAAACACTCCACAAAATGACTTTTGGTCTCACAGAGGTGCCTGCAGTATGTTCTTGTGTGCAGATACCTAAATGAACACCATGGATCATGTTGTCTTTTGCTAGAGGCTTAGCATGTGCTGGGGAGGCTTTAGTGATGTTTTTTTAAAAAAGGACCAAGTCCTTGATTATTTTAAGAAAAATCAAATAAAATAAATACTTCCATGCATATTTTTAGTGAGTTTGCATCCGTTAGCTTCTCTTGCCCTTTATTCAGGGAGATAACAGGCAGATTAAATCACCCCCCTCAAACCCCACCTCAGGCTCTGGGGTCAAGGTTAGGCCTGTGCTGGTGAGCTGCAGCTTTGGATATTTTCTTACACCAAGGAGGGAATTCCCAGAACTCTCCAGGCTAATGTTATTGTTGGTGATCAGGGCTATAATTTGGTTTTTGAGAAGACTTGCTGGAAGACCTGTTCTGAGCCAGTCAGAGCAAGCTTATTGACAGACCCAAATAAGTCTACTGGTCATGGCTGTGGGGAGAGGAGGCTTCAGTCCCCCCTGCATCTGGCAGTGTTCCTGGAAAGTGGAATTAAAACTGAGACTTGTAGGACACCACACAGAGCTAGGATTGGGCAAATACCCCTCTGTAGTTGTGTACCCCTTGGCTGGGAACAGAACATAGCAGGCTTCCATCCAGGTTAAGGCTTTTTCAGTTCTTCAGCCACCTGAGGCTGAGGAGTGGTGGCAGTGTTTGCAGGTCAGGTGAAATGACAGCTTTTGGTGGCAGGGAGAAAGCTGGATCTGTGCTTACGGAGGCACAACTACCCAGGACAGAGTGTCCTTGGGGTAAGCTGAGTCAGGGGCAGCGTGCCCAGGTGGAATCTGTTCCTGCTGCCTTGGTGCTCTTATGGCTTCTCCCAGCAGTGTTTGGGCTGGCATCAGTGGGAGGTTCCCACCACACAGCTTTGGGTTTATGCCAGGGATGAGTTCCAGCACAGCACAGGTCCTGGGTATTTCAGTGCTCCCTGAGGAGACAGGTGTCGATATTCACTGAAACAAAATGTTTAGGAATGTCAACATATTTTATGGGATGGAATTATTATCTAATTAAACTGTGCAAGCTAAAAATGCTGTTTGTGTGTACTTGTGCCTGAATAACTGCTTCTCTCACAGGACTGCAGTCTTCCCAAATATGGTCATTAAGATTTCCAAACCTTAGCTGCCCTTTCTCTGTGTAGTTACATATTTTCATAGTACAAAAAATACTTTAATTAGTGTCACTCAAAAAAAAAAAAAAAAAAAAAAGGCAGGAAAGCTGGGTCTGCACTGGTTAGGGATAGAGCACAGAGCGATGGAGGACTTGCTGTGGGAACTGCTGCCTGGTTGTCTATGGCATTTATTATGCCACAAATATAGATCATGCTGGTTCTTTCTGACCTTCAGTCTCCAAATCTCTGCAGAAACCACACTGCCCCACACTCTCTCAGGTAGATGGTGAGGCAGATGAAAAGCAGAGACGCACGACTTCAGCAGGCACCTTGTTGGTGCCACAAATTTTAAAAAGCAAGTTGGAGGAAGGAAAATGTGCAACAGCATGGGCTGAAACTTCCCAGTACAGAGCTCTGTGCTGGAAGGACACACAGAGCGGTGGCTGGGGAAGAGTGGGCTCTGTGGATTGATGAATTAACTCAACTGGAGGAAAAAGAGGAAAGGAGGGAAAAGAGTGACCCTGAGGTGCAAAGGGCTGGGATGGTCTTTTCCATCTTGAGCACATTGTTCATCTCACACTGGTGTAGGGAATGGGGAGTTTGCTTCCCTGTATTAGATGTGTTAGATGAGGATAACAACATCCCTTGAGAATCCCTGTAAACACTGTGGCACAAAGGAGACAAACATCTCAGATAAGTGCGAATTTCGACATGTCAGGTGAGAAAATTAGAATGACAGAGAAGGCATCTGAGAAGAGGGTTGGTATCTGGGATCCCAGTGATTTTAGCAATGTCTAACTGAGAAGAAAGGATACTGACAGGTCAGGGAAGAATCAAGGATAGAGGGAGTGGCTTATCAGCTGAGACAGAGGAGAGCCCTCGGTAAGTGCTGTGGGTCTGGTTTTCCCATGAACTCGTGAGGCTGGTGACTTATACCTGGTTCTTGAGTTCTGCACAGCAGGAGAGGTGATGTCTCGCCCGAGACACCTTCAGCACTTTAAACCCAAGTCCATTAACAAACACCACAACACTCTTTGTATTCTGCTGTTTACTGGGGGGAGGAGAGAAGTGACCTTTTTGTGTTTTCCCTCTCCCTGGGAGCCTGATGGGCTGTGATAACCCACTTAGTGGGTGCGTGGGCAGCGGGTGATGGCGTCAGAGTGACGAGAGGGAGGCGGCTCATTCCATACCCTGAGTGCTACGACACTCTAAAAATAAACACGTCTCACATGGGGAGTCTCTGGCTGTGCCTCGGCTCCTCTCGGCTGTTCCTCTCCTGGCGTGTCTGTCAGCGCTGCTCTGCAGCAGCTGATGCACTTGGCTGCCTCTGAAGCATCTGAGTCACCAGGGGCCAGGCTGCAGGACGGTTCTGCACGGCAGGGAGCACAGAGGAGCCACGGAGCTGTCATCAGGCCCCACTGCTGGAATTTCAGGGACCAGTGCACCCGCAGCAAACAGCTCCTCTGGGTGCCAAGCTGTGAAGCAGGGATTTGGCCTCATCCCAAATCTACACCAGCGGCAGTGAGAACGGTAGAGCGGGTTCAAGGCAACACACCTGGCACAGGTGGGCAGAGCTGTGCTGGATGAAGGGAGCATCAGCTGCTGCAGAGCAGGGGCAGGCAGGCAGCTGAGCTGGCTCAGGTAGGAGGAGGTCACAGGCAGGGTCTGACCAAGGATGGTACCAGCGGTGGTGGAAGCAGTGGAAGGGGGAGATCTGTCTCCATGGGTCACGTCAGGCCCCTGCAGTACTCAGCACTCATGCTGTGAGCAAACACAGGCTGTGGCAGCCCAGTCCCGTGGTGCAGCTTGGACTGGCAGTGCACTCAAACACCTCACCATGAGCTGTAGCAGCAGAGGGCATGACTTAGGGCCTGGGCACATCTGGCACACTCAGCTTGGGACAGGAGCGCTTGTCTGGAGAAGGAACACTTTGACAGGTGACATATTTACACATAGCAACTGTAGGATGGTTACTGCAAACACAAACATGAGAATTGGAAGAGAGCAAAACAGAAAACAAAACCCTGGAGGACCCTGTTGCTGTAAGAAAAACACAAGTGCCATTGCTGCATATCCACCATCATTTCCCTTCCTTTCCTTGCACTTCAAACATGGGCTCATGCCCAGCACACTCCAGCCTCAGTGCCCATGGGCACCCACTGGAGCAGACTGGGCTGGGCTGGGCTGGGAAGAAGCTGTGTTTGAGCTGTGATGTTTGTGCCACCAGTGAGACCAGCAGCTGCTTATGAGCCTGCTCTTGATGAGGTCCTCACCATCCTGCCCGAGGATTTGTCACTGGCTCTTTGTCTATCACCTATGTTGTACCTGCTGCATCTTTGCTCCAGTCCTGAGCTGGGACTACTACAGAGGGATCTTCTCTGTGTGTAAAATATATACTGAGGGGAGTAATGAGAGAAGACAGAGCCAAGATCTCCTCAGGGTATCCAGAGAATAGATGAAAGGCAATGGACACGAACCAAGACATTCAAAAGTACATTGAGACATAAGAAAAGACTGTTTTATGGTGGGGAAACCCAAGCACAGGCTCACCAGAGGTTGTGGAGGCTCCATTTTTGGACATACTCAAACCTGAAAATACACAGCAATGAGAAACTGTTCTGACTGACCCTACTTGAACAGGGGATTGGACTGGATGATCTCAAGAGGTCCCTGATGTTCCCAGCCAATGTGTGGTTGTGTGGTGCTGCTCCTTCATCCCTCCCCCAGCTCCTGCTGGCCATGTGACCTGAGGCACAGCCATGCACTGTTTTCAACAAGCTCTTTCTGGTGCTGTCTTCCTCTCCACAAAGTCCCTGGGTCCTTCCCTTATTAAGCAGTGTCAGGAGAGATGGATGCCTCATCTTCACTAAAGCACAATAAAGTGGCACATTATCTCTGGACTGAGAGAGATTGAGTGGTAGGTAGGGGAGAAGGGAGCTTCTCTTCTCTATTTTAATTGCCTGTGTGACATGAAGGCAAAGCTTGTGGCTTCCATCACTGCTCTCCTGAGCTGCTCTAAGACATTAACCAGAAGAGGCTTGGATTGTTTCTTAAATGAAATAAAAAAGGCTTTAACTGGTAGCAGGTCACAGATTCTAGCATCATTTCAGGCTGAGATGGCATTAGAATACAGCAGCTTGGTGAGGAGAAGGGCATCAGTCTCAGGCTGCCATGGAACTCCTGTGGCCAGGCAGATTAGTGATGGATGGGAACTGGCAGAGCAGGGCTGGGGACAGTGTGGGCAGCTGTCCTGCCTGTGGACCTAGCACAGCATTGGTACTGGAGATGGAGCTGGAACTCCATCTCATGGGGAGGGAACAGAGCACTGACTTATCCCTCAGCATCCTCTAGTGTGCTCCTGTAACTGTTCCTGTGGAAAACAGCAGCCTGAGCCACTTCTGAGATGTTCTTGTGCAGGTGTGAGTGTAAGGAGCCCACACATGTGTGAATGTGCACCTGTATTGCTCTTTATGGGACCCAGCAGCTGTCCAACCATTCCGAGAACTGTTTCTGTAAAGAGGAAAAGGTTCTGTTGGAAAGCTCATTTTCTGTGATCCTACCCTGTTTATTGACATAGGACAAGCATATATAGAGTTACTGCATCACAGGAGTGACTGAAGTGAAGCTAAGTTTCAACTCTGATAGGCAGAAATGAACCTCAGAAGTGCTCTCCCTCAGCTTTTCTGTCCAAGCTTTCCTGTGCAAGATGCCTTTTCTGTGTCCTCTGCAAGTTTTTTAACCCCTGTGTCACTACCTTCAGAGAGCACCCCCTGTACCTTATTTGTGCTGTATTTTCAAGTGAATTCAGGTCTTGGCATTTACTGTGGAATTATGATGATTTTCACAACCTGAAACTGTAAAAGAAAGCTGGGGCTTCCCACAACAATCTGGAAATAGGAGCAGTGAGCATGTATTGTGTTTACAGCTTGCTTTGTGGGGGCTGCAACTTTCCTGAAATGCCCTTCTCTACCAGCCTGCAGCAGCAGCTGCCATAAGAAGTTTCCATTTCCATCGTTTCTTCCTACAGAGCCTATGTCAGATTTTAAGTCCCTGAGAACATTAGGGAGCAGAAGAAAAAGGAAAGAAAGCTAATGTCCTCCTGAAGCCCTGATTTTGATTTTGGAGGAAAGACCACAGAAGACCCTGATTAAGGTGTGGGGTTTGTCCTGTTATCTCTTCTCCATTAGCAAATTAGATCCCACTCTCTGCATCTTATCTGAAGCTGCACTGCTGTCCTCCCCTGCACCCCTCAGCTGCAGATTCCCCTGGATCCCATTTTTGGCAGGGTACCCTAAAATGGCAATGGCTTTCCTGGAGAAGTTTCCTGGCACCTTGCACTGCTTGTTCCCTGTATGAGCAGGAATCCTGTTTGTAGACAGACATGAGGAACTAGCTGAACAGATAAACACACTGAGCGAAGCAGAAATTCAAACCAGTTTTTCTTTGTGTGTGACAATGAACAGCCCATCACCTTGCAGTGCTTAGAGTCGAAAGGGTAACACTGAAAAATTAATGTCAAAGTTTTGAAACACCCTGATTTGGAGGCACAAGAGAAATAGATCAGAAACAAGAACAAGCATTTTGAAATTGAAATTGAGTAGTTAGGCAAAATGTACATAATCACAACTTGCTTTCTCCAAGGGAGGATGTGGCTTAAAACTCTTTGTTTTGTCAGGCAACAAAACAAGAGGGAAGACTTATTTCTGATTATTTTTCTTAATTGCTTCCTCTGTGAGTGTACAGAGGAGGAAAAGGGAGGGGAGGGAAAAACTGTGGGTAACAGCATTTTCAGGATGTTGTTGGTGCCCATGGCAACTCCAAGGGAGCCCAAGGCACTGTCTTTTCGGAGGGATGAGCAGTTGGTCAGGAGCCACCATCCATCCTTCAAGAAAGGACATTAAACCTCCTAGACTGCAGTGTGATGGGAGGTGAGGCCAGTGTGACACTGCTCCATGGCTCAGAGAGCTCTGCCTGTCCTCCTGTGGGCCTCTTGCCCATTTGGTGGCCAAGTTGCCCAGCCCTGTTAATCCTCATTGGGCTGGCTTGGCACTGGCCACCTCAGGGTGGCTGATTGCCAGCCCTACACGGTGGGATCTCAGCATCATCCTAGGGCTGCATCAGCCAGCCCTGTTGAGACTGGATGAGTCCTTCATCTCCCTTTCACATCATCTCCTGTTCCTATTTGTGCCTGGGGTGTCCTGGAGCTCTCCCCTACTGTTGGCAGCTAAAAACCAGGTGACAGCTCCCCCGTTTTACAGAAGCTGCTGAAATTATGGCAGCGGGGCTTTTCCCTTAGACTTTGTTGAGCGAAATGCTGTCAAGTACAGGTGCACACAAAAGTGACCACTGGCACTGGGAGCGCTCCCCAGCTCAGCTGCCTTTCCCATTTTTGGGAGAGAGCTGTGAGGTTAACAGGCTCACAGCCTCAGCCTGATGAGGTGGTGTTCAGAGGCAGAGATTAAGAGCAAGTGTGAATTAAATGAGGTTCAAAGTGTTCAGCAGCAGGCACTTCCCCAGTGTAAACACTGCCTCAAAGCTTTGTCAGGTTTTAATCTAAAGGAAGCAGCGAGACTGGAGCAGAGTCACTTTGGTGAGATACACCTGTCCCAACCTGGGCCGCCAAGCCGTGAGCTCCTGCCTCACCTGGGACTCTCCACTGCTTTTGGCACGCCTGGGCCCAGTTCAGCAGCAGAAGCAATGCCCCCGTGTCCTGTCCCCAGCCACCCTCTGCAGTGTCACATCTGGCTCCTAAAAGGCACCATAAACGCTGCTGGCAGTGGCTCTTGTGGCATCACTTTTCCTGGCATGCTCTACCTAAACCAGTATCAAAGCATAGAGTTACAAATAATGGTTTCTCCCTCCTCCTCTATTTATCCTGTGTGTTTCAAGAATAAATCACAGGCTCCCTTCCTTACACTTAATTTTTCTCTCCGGCACTAGAGGGCAGAAGGAGGGAAGGTGGAGCCGTGCAACTCTGACCTGGCTCAGCAGCTAGCCAAGGGTGCAGAAATAAATCTGCTTTGAAAGGCTTTTCCCTTTGCCCACTACGAGCGCTCATCAAGAGTTTCATGCCCCAGCCTCTTTAGTGCTATTAAAGTTTAATACTTCGATATGGCGTTTCAGAGGTAACACAGCGCGAACCCTGCGTGCTCCTGAGCAGGCACTGCGCCAAAGCGGCGCCCCCGCCTGAAAGCGGGCAATTGTGGTTTCTGTAATTTGGGAAATGACTTCGTGTGATGGAGAACTTGCTTCTTCCCTCGTGGCAATGCTGCCTGCCCGCCCTCAGCATCCCTTTCCTTTGAAAGCCGTGACCCCCCGCCCAGTGCCTGTGGGAGGGTTTCTCGGCTCCGCAGCAGGGCAGAGGGGAGGACAGCGGGATGTACAGGGTGCGATTTGCCTGGGGCGGGGGGGTGCTGGAGCCACATTACAAAACACCAGCTCTTGGCAGGCTCGGAGGATTTCTCATTAAACCCACCGAAGAGGGGGCGCTTTCTTGGGGCGCGCAGACGGATGCCTCATCGCGCGTTTCCTCTCTCTGCCGGGGAAGCACCGTCTGGGAGGCAGCGGGGCTGCGGCACGGAGGGTTACCCCGCCGGGAATTCCCGGCTCCCAGCCTGCCTTTGCCGCGGGGAGAGCGGAGCGCGGCAGCGGGAGCGCCGCGGGATGTCCCTGGTGAGGAGGAGCCCCCGGGGAAGGAAAGGCACGCTGGGTTTAACGCCGAGCTTGCTCTGGGATGAGGAAAAGCAGAAACCAACTGAACCAGCTCCTCCTGCACCCCCAGCTGCTGCTATTGGATGGCAGCCGATAGCAACTCCTGTTGAACTAATTCATTTTATTCTTCGCCGGATTTTTGCAACGTCTGTAATTAGCACGCATGATATTAGTTATTTAATCGATAAATAAGACTAAAAATATTCTTCCTTTTTATTTTTCATTCAGTTCATCTCCTCAGCGTATCCCTTATTAGGATGACATTATCTGACGTTTGTGGGTAATGGAGAAAACTAAATTTCTTATATTCAAATGAAAGTGCACTGAAAAAGGTTTTCACAGTCTGCCACGCCTTTTGAAGTTACGAATTTTATTTTGTTTTCTGCCCAGGAAAAGGAATCTCTCATATGCTGGCAGTAAAAAGGACACCAGAAGAGCTTGTGGATACTCCACTGGTCAGGACACTTAATTTGCAGAAGAGCTGACACTGGATTTATTCTCATTTTCAGCTCTTCTGCACAGTTTTTCAAGCAAAATTTTTTTTGTTGTTGATTTTTCAAGCAAAATTTTGGTTCAACAAGTCAACATTTCCTGAGTGGAGAGAACAACTGTAAAATCTCCTGACCACATCCTGCCACAGGAGCTCGGAATGCTGAGGGAAGCTGGGACCAAGCCCAGCATTGTCTCACCTCATGCTGCAGCAGCACCTGGGAAGGAGTGATGTCCTAGGTCCAAGCTCTGTGCACTCCCACCACAGCACTGGTCATTCCCTGCACTACACCACAGTGTCAGGATGCTGATATTTGCATCCTGCAGTTAATTTAGCAGCTCAGTGTTGTTCGTGGTCTAATGCATAGCTCTTCATCCCTGGCCTGTACCCATGCTGCTGGGCCTCAGGAGCCACTGCAAAATCCAGCTCCTTCTCCTGGCCCTAGGGGAGGCGAATGGAAGGACAGGACCAAGGAAGAGATGTCTATTGGACCTGAACTTTTCTTTATGTTTGGACAGTTGACACTTCTGCAGTGAGGCCTGGTGGCTGAATTAGACTTTGGTTAACTCGAGGACTATTATCTTTCTGAAAACAAACCTCAGAAACTGGTTCACAGATAATACTCACTCATACACAGGTTTTTGGGTGAACAAGTAATCCCTGGCTAAAATGGGTTTGTAAGGGTTGTTCAGCAAGTTACACACACCTCTTTGGCAGTTAAGTTTATTTCCCAAATAACATGTAAACCAAAAAATGTTTGTCATAAACTGTAAATAAAGAGCAGTTAAACAAACCAGAGCAAAATGTGTGCAAGAAGCATCCAGGCTGCTGTTTCTGTATAATGTCAGCAAACTTTCAGGAGGCTGAAAAAATCATTGAGTGTTTTACCCAGGATAACATTTGGAAGATGTCAGGAATATATGTCCATAAACAACAAGATGTGGGACAGGCACAGGAAATGATCCCTGCTCAGAGGGAATGAGGCTTAGCACTTCTGCATTGGAAACAAGCAGTTTCAGGCAAAAGGTGTTTGTGTTCAGTGCTGTTGGCCTTAAACAGCTGCTGTGCACTCTGCTCTGTTCCTCAATGAATGTGTTTAAGGCTCTCATGGATAGGAAACATCAGTTTTACCTCTGATACTATTTCTGTATAGAATGAAACCTACCAACTACTTCAAAATCCCTGCAGGGGAACAACTAACAGCATGTTTGTCTCATGAGATCACTCTGTGGGAGAGGTGCCCGTCCTTCCTAAAATTTCTGGAGTCCAAGCACCACCAGGTCCTCTTACTGCTTGTCAAAATAGACCAAGTCTTGGCTGGTCATAGAGTGCTCCATAAAATATTTTAGTTAATAGAACATTTGCACATTTCTGGTCTATCCTTTTCCTTCAGCTGGAAGCTCTTTAGGGCAGAGACTTAATTCCTTCATCCTCACCTGAGGGGACTCCTAATAACATGGAAACAGGAAGGAGGATGGCACAGGATGCTTTGGTTTGTACTGCCTATGGAACAGGTTTTGCAGTACAGAATTGTTTTGCAGTACAGAACAAGAGTTTTCCAGGCATCATGCCAAAGGATGAACATAGTCCTGGATAACCAAGGCTTTCTCCAGCCCTGTGTGTTAGCCTAGGGCTCTGTCCTAAGTCAGTTGTGGCATCTCTAGCACACAAAAGACATCACAGTGATTTGTACTAAAGACGTGCACTCAAGGCAGCTAGAGAAATGCAACCTGAATAAACAGTGTATGTTTGATGAGGAAAGGGGATAAAAGGAAGCAAAGAGGATTTCTGTGACCTACCCTGTTGCAGGGTGTGATACACCTGTCTGTTGCTCTGACCTATTTTAGGAATTGAGGAGAGCACTTCCAGCAGAATTCACAATGGCAGCTGGGGGCACAGAGTGGCTGTTGGCTTGGCAGCAGCTGCCCAGGGCACAGGACATTCCCAGCCTCCATCTCTTGCACACCATTGCAGCAGATACCTGCACAAGCTGGTACTTGCCACTGCTCCACTTGCCCACTCTGCTCCCAAAGCCTGTCTGTTAAAGCCTCTGCTGAAAATTTTCAAGTGAAAAAGTGTTTAAGTTAAATGGGGTGAGCTGCAATCCATGCCATGTCAGCAGTCCCAGTGGTGGCATTCTGCAGAGAGGGGAGGTAGATCTCAGCAGCCCAGCCCAGCCTGACCCTGCCACAGTTGACAGCTCAGTCACACAGGCCGTGGGGGATGCTAAGAAACTTTTCCAGGTGATTATCACCTTCATGGTTTCAGAGGCCTAGGGGGATGTTGGCAGAGCAAGGGTGTGCTGGTGGCCCAGAAGGACTTCTCTGCTCCGTGTACTTCAGCACCCTTGTGTTGGGAGCTCCTTCTGTGCAAGATGGAAAGGGGAAAAAAATCTGTATCTCTGAGCAACCATCACTGTTTCTTCTTTTTATAGTCTAAAGATAGGCTCCATATGGGCTGTGTGCAGCACAGTCTGACCATGCATACGGTGGCTCTTTTCTCTTGGCATTTTTTCAGGCAGCAGTAGACTGATGGTGAGAGGCATCCCAGTGGTGGAGCCTACTCCTCCAACAGCCTTGACAATGAGTGCATTGGAGAATGGCCTTTCTGTCAGGTCAGGATAATAAATACACCTTTATTTTATCAACTATAGCTTGCTAATATGACAAATGATATTGCATAATGCTCTCACCAGTCTCGAGAAGAGAGATGCACGCAGGAAGGGAAAGCGGGAAGGGTTTGTTTCCTGATGGGATAGATGCAGGAGAGAATTTCAAAGCTGGTCCTGCTGCCCAGCAGGACATGTCCAGGCTCATTCAGACAGTACCAGCCTCCTGCACAATCCAGCAGCACAGCCATCCCCCTTCCTCTTCTTCTCCACAGGGAGAGAGACAAAGATGAGGGAGGTCTCAAGGGAGGGGAAGGCAACCCCAAGGTCTGACTGCAATATCTCCTACCTGGAGGAGATAAGCGAAGATGATGCTGGTGCTGAGCACTGCTGCCCTGCCCCTCCTGCAGTGCCCTTCCTGCAGTACCACCAGCCCTAACCCCGGATCTGTCCTGTGGGAGCTTGTGGCACACAGCATCCCTGCGTGGCAGAGGGACCGTGCTGCTGCTGAGGGCTGTCACACCTGCTGGGTTGGCCTGTGTCTGGCATGTTTGGCAGTCACAGCCCCTGTCTCACCCATTTCTGGGGCTACTCACCCAAAAACACACAGTCACGGTGTGATGGAAGTGCAGGGCTTCCTCTGCAGGGAGATGAAAATGAGGATTGCTGTGGTTTGGTTTCTGTTCGTTGCACTCCCTGCTCAGCAGGTGCAGGGCAGGAGGGGAAAGCTGAGGGCAAACAGACAAACCAGTGGAAAAATGCAAAAATATAAAATCCAAGCATGGAGTCTTCCTCCTCTGATCATACATAGTGTGGTATGGTATTTTTTAGGGAAATAACCTGCTGTGGTTTACATGCACCTGGAGACACAACAGCTCCAAGACATAACTTTGCTTTTCCCTGTGTATCTGTAACAGCTCCCTGTGGTTTTTTGGATCTCAAAGAGCCTCTTCCAGTGGCAACCACTACCCAGTAAAGAGGAGTTTCTCAGTGGTTGCAGTGTTCAAGCAGGATGTTTCCTCCTGTCGCATGTTTGATGTGCATATAAAGGTGCCTGTTCTGGGGACAGCTACCTGCACACAGCCTTTTTCCACTGCTCATTTTCTTTTCCCCTACCTATTGAGCTGTGAATTCCCTCATGCACCAGTGGAGCTACTGCTCATTAAAACTAATCAGCTGAGCAGATGCTGAAGGAAATAATGGCCCAGGAATAAAGAGAACATTGGTCATACACTGCCAAAAATCTCTGCACCAGGCTTTTGTAGTTCACTGAGTTTTCATTCTATTCCAAATCAACATGCAAACCAGCTCCACCAGGAGGAGAGCAGTTCAATGAGGAAAGGGAACTTCAAATTATGAAGGATTGATTGCCAAATGCTACAGAGGCGACCCATTACATGAAATATTCCATACCAAACAAAACTTGCAACACAATAATGGATGTAAGTGCAAGTCAATCTCATTCAACTGCCACCACAGCCATAATTGGCAAAATGAAAATTCCCTGCCCATGGCCTGAACATCTCCCTGCGATACGGGAAGCTAAGGAGGATGGTCTCACTTTCAGTAAGTTGATACACACTGCAGAGAGGAACCGAACTCAGAAAATGTCCAACATTAAGTTAATATTCGAGTATACAAATAACTTAGGGCCAAAATTAGCCTTCAGTTGCATTAGTGTAAATGCAGCACAACATCTCTGGGTGGATGGGATTTTCTGGACTGTAAATGGAGGGAGGATTTGGCCCTTGGAAGGCTGTAACAGGAAGAAGGTAGAGTGCATCCCATTATCTGGCTTTGCAGGGGAATTGATAGTGGTTTGTGTGGAAGTGTGATGCTCCAGACGGCTGGTGAGAGCCCTGCCAGCAGCACAGGCGAGGCTCAGGTACAGCCTGCAGTGCAGGAGCCCACTGGGGAGACTGCAAAAACACAGCAAAAAAGGGGGGGGAAGGCAAAGCCCTGTTTGCTATGGACATTTGTTCCAATGATTCCAATTTAAAGTCAACATAAGCACATTTTTAGTATGTCAAACGTGCCTGCTGTTTTCCTGGCAGGGATGCATGGGGGAAATATTGCATCTTCATACCTCATCTATTTACCTTGGTGATGCTGCCTGATGCTTTCTCGCATCAGATGCCCAGATAAACACATTTTCACACCTAACATAATTTTCTCTTTTTGCTTTATAATTTTAATTTGCAATAAAAAACATGGAATCTCTTTAGCTCATGATTCACATTGACAACTTTTTTAAATGTTGTATTAGTGATCAGTATTTGATTTAGATGCAGAGCAGAAGGAATGTTTGGTAAGGTTTTATTTGAACACAGCAAATATTTTTCGTGACATTATTATCGAACTAGCTGAAACATCTTCAGGAATTAATTTCCTCTTCTTCTATTTTTTTGGGTTTTTTTGCTTCTTGCATGTTCCTGATCTTTTATTTCTCCTTGATTTTGTTTGCATATTTTTGAAATCATGTTTATAACCAAAAGCACAAATGATTTACCATTAGATCTGTACAAATGGCAAATTTTCCAGTTTAGGGGCCAGGCTGGAAAATGAAGGGCCAGTGAACTACGTGCATTTGGAGCTGGTTTGAAATACAATATTTCTTCAAGAGCTAATTTTTACCCCCTTTAAGAAGTCAGCTCAGCATCAAATATAAGCAAACACTGCATTTTACAAGGTCACAAATCCATCTCTCCTGCTTTTCCTCGTCTTTGTTCTCCAAACCTGCACTCCACAGAGGTAAATGCAATGCCTGGAGGAGAGAGGGTAACAGCACAGGATAAGGAAGAGACACTTTCTTGGAAATAGATTATCTGGGGCTGTAAATTGGGAGTGAAGCCAAGCTGGGGGATTAAGGTCTGAGCGTCCTCGTGCGTTTTGTGAGTTCATGCAGATTTCCACGCTGGGGATATGTCCTTCTGTAATTAATGGGCCTTAAGCTCAAGTGTGAATAGGAAGCCTGTGAACAACCCTTCCTGGAGCCAGAATTTTGTAGCCTTGGGACTCAACTCTACTTGGTCTCAATGTTGCTAAAACAAGTTCTTTTTGTGGAGCTGCCAAGAGGAAGCTCTGGGGACTGTTGGAAAAATTGAGTTCCCAAAGCAATCTTGGAACAAAGACTTTAAATACCCAAATCTCCAAAATTCCACGTCCCCTCTTTTCTGCTTCTCACCTCTCTCTACGTATTCCTCTCTCTGGCTCTTTTGGTTTCCTTCTTTAGCCCATGAGAGCCTTGGTTCACTCCCTCAAGCTCTGTGTGGATGGAGCAGTTCCTTTCCTCCTGTACAGCCAGCAGATGTGGTGGTGTGAGTCCCTTTTGCTTTTTATATGAGTGGTACAAATGTCACATAGGAGTATCTGTTTCCCAAATAATTATTATTCCTAATGAGGATCAAGTGCACAAGACATTTCTGCATATATACTGCAGTTCCCAGTGGCCTCCTGGTGGCTTTTGAAGCAGATCACAGCGAGGTCAGATGGCCAGCACCATGATGGCTTAAGAAGACAGGATTTCATTCTCAAATCCTACAGAAGTCATGGGCTGATCCCTTTCTCTCATCCATAATACCTTGCCCAGGCTTTTCTTCATTCACTATCATATCCCATGTCTCAGCATTTCTCTTTCTCCTATCAGCAGGTCTTTTTTCTTTTCTATAAGCCTGTTTCTTTCTGTTTACTTCACTTCATCACCCCTGCTTGTCTTTACAATTTTTTTTAATGTTTTGCCACCTTTTCTCTGTTTATATTTTCAGTAACCTCAATCCTGTGATGGAGGAGAAGAAATAAAAATAACAACAAAATCCCTTACTCTTTTCATTTTTTAGATCAAAGATGACTGAGCAACCAAGGGGGAGAATTCAGGGCAGCCTTTGATGCACATTATTGATGTTGGCTTAGCATGAAAATCTCTTTGTGCTATATTTGGGCCAATTATCAGAGGTCCACACAATTAACCTGAGACACACTAGCCCCATGTGAGGCAATGAAATTTAAGGACTAGGGAGGTTAATTCAAATCTTAGATGTTTCTGTGATAGGAGATTACTTACCCCATTCCTTTGTATTTGCTGGGAATCTTGTGCTGAAGGTTTTGATATTGCATTGAAGTTGTGCTTGGCAGCCTGGCTCTCGCTGACATCCCTGCCTGCCTGCTCCACTGGACTCTGAGCCCTGCAGCTCTGCAGGTTCTGCACTAGAGGTGCTTTGGCTCTCACACCTTCCAGCTTCCCATGGGAAGTGCTTCACTGGCACTGAGCTTCTGCAGCACCTTTCACAGCACCAAATCACCACCTCACCCCCACAGCCTCCTGCTTATGTTGTTTGTGGGTTTTTTTTTTTTTTTTTGGGGGGGGAAGGGGTTTTTTCCCTTTTTCCTCTTTGTACACAGTTTCTGATGACCAAGTTTGAGTCAAGGCAAGATGTCACACTGCAGAGACAGGATTCTTGGAGACTCACAGTTCTGTCTTCAGTGAGTTCTAGGGTTTTCTAACTCTAGCCACTCCTCAGAAAACTCAGTATTGGCTGTAGCTATGAATATAACCCTTCTTCTCCATGCAGGACTTGAGAAACTGCACCGGTGTCCAATCTAGGGCTCTCCTAGACAAGACAGGGAAAGTGGAGTGGAAATCTACCAAAAACAGTAAGGGAGACCTCTCTCTTTTTTTAATTCTCAGGCCTCAATGTGTAATTTTGTTCAGTTAAGATATCATGGCTCAGATCCACAAAATGATGTATCCAACTGCCTGGGTCTCTTTGGGATCATCCATTCAGAGCTGCTGTGAAAAGAGACCCCTCTGGGGCTTGCTTCCTTGGACCTGGCTGGTGTTTCCACAAGATCAGGTATGTGAACATCTGGAAGATGGCTCCCCCCTCTCTCATACCATCCTCTCCCAGTGCTTCCTTCTCCACAGCTGGCTCTTCCTGTGCTCAGAGGCAGGACAGCCAACCTCTTGCCTCTTCCTCACCTTGTCCTGGAGAGCAGAGCTGGTCCCATTCATCCACGCTGTGGTTCGGGGCTAAAAGCCAGCCTGAGGTGCACCAGCCAGTCTCCAGGGGAATGGTCTGGAGTTACAGTCCAGCAAGGTTTGTCTTGCAGGTGTCCCAAAACTTCTCCTAGAAGAGCAGAGACAAGGTCTGGATTGCATCAGAGCCAGACCTACACATTCCCTCTCCAGGGCCTGCAGAACTCCTTTTATTACTTGTAGTCTGGCATGGAGCCTGCTGGCACACAAGCCCTCCTCCCCTTTTGTGGCCTCTGACAGAGGCAACTGACAAAGCTTTTACCTACACCTGACAGGTCTATGATCAGGCAGCACTGGCCAGCTGATGTGGTTTCCTACGAGCACCTTCTTGGGACCTGAAGATTGTTTCTGCAATCAGGTTTCTTCTGATAGAGAAGGAAACATTCTTCTTGCACCCCTGGGCATAATCCCATATATGAGTCATGGACACACCTTTTGTGGACTGGGGACTCCTTATCACTTATTCCTTTTTTACAGCCCTAAGTTATGATGAGAGTTTTGTCAGCACTTCTCAGTTTTGTCCTTCCCTATTTGCACAGTCCACTGTTTACCAGCTGGTGTGATCCCACTCTGGCTTGAAGAGAACAACATTTGTTTTAGATGGACTCAGAGCACTTTTGAGATGTCAGGTTGCCATTCACAGCAGTGAATTACGTCATGGTGAGTGGCTGCAGTTCAGACTTTTGCTGCACTCGTGGTAATGAACTCACCTCAAACTGAACAAATTTGCCTTCTGTCTTGGAACAAAAATGCATAAAGAGAATTTTTACCTGTTTGTCCCTTGGCATATGGCAGCTATGGGTTTCCTTAGCCCTTTTTTTGTTCACCATATAATTGTTAAATGTTTGACTATATGGACAGAGATTCATCATCTTATTAATCTGCAAAGTATTTTCCATTCACACTGACCGGGCTCAACAACTCTGGAGTGTTTCAGAAGACTGGATGGCTTGTTACTTACAGGATCATCAAAGTGGGAGACACACAACAACAAATAGTCCATCAAACCATCCAGCCCCACCCCTGTCAAGAAGCGATTTTCTTTTTTACTTACCACTGGACTGTTGAACCAGTTCAAACCCACCTGCCAGCAGAACATCTGAAGGATGAGCAAACAGCAGCCCAGCCAGCTGAGGGAGAGCTGTGTCCCTGCCTTGTCTCACACAGTGTGTGTCACCCTCATGGCACATCCCAGCAGGAACACCCAGGGCTGCAGGGAAGGCTGGCAAGGCAAACCTGTCCCCCTTGGGGTCACAAACTCAGGCAGTCACAGGAGCTGCCCGAAACAGGAGCTTGGTGAATTTGTCACTTCTTATTCTAAGAAGTTTTGCAGATGAAAAGAAGGCTTGAGTCCCCAAGGCTCTCCATCTGGCACCTTTCATGAGAACTAAATAATTTAGTAAAGAAAGTCTTCACATGCTCAGTGCTCCCTTCCTATATCTGACACAGCTCAGTCAAAGCCCTGTTGAAAATAAAAATGCCAGAAAATAATGTTTTCTAAACATAGCCTGGACACCAAATATTGTTAGAGTTAACTTCAACTGACCTTTGGTTTTTTGTTAATGCCACATCTACATGGTTTTAAAACCAGACTTACACTTGTAATAGCTTTGTCTTTGTTAATTGCCTATGCTGCAGTTTGGATATCTTAACAGGTACTGTGAAAATGCCTTTCTTTGTGAAGTTATTTATTCTTTTTAGATTCTGCAATTTTCTTAAGCATGGTTGCTAACTGCTTTTTTCCTATGCAAAATAGTTTCTTTTTTCCCCCTATTCCTCATGTTCTTTCAGTTTTTATATAGAGAAAGAACAGCCTGCCTGAGTTTCACATCTGAAATGCTTAAAGAAAAAATGGTTGGTATGTCTGGACAACCAATTTGAGAAGTCTTCAGAGAAACTTGATTTGAAAGCTAGAGGTGCTCAATACTTGCTGTAAAGAACCCTGAAAACCAGAGAACAAAGCACATGTCCCTGCCCATGTATTTCAAGTAGGGGACCTATTGCCGCCAGTGTTTGTGAAAGCTTTTATTCTCCTTTCTTCTCCAGGCACAAGGGACACAAAGGAAAAATGATATGACTACTACCTTTAAATACTCATGGATTTTCCAGTGTGTGCAACAGCGGTGTCTGGGAACCAGCGATGGGATGCCTGTTTTTTAGGGCCTGCCAAGGGGTGTGAGGCTGCTCTTCCTGGAAGCCAGAGGGTCCATGCTGTGGGAAGGGAGGTCACTGAAATGGAGGCATGTGAAGCCCTGCTGAGAGGGGCCCTCCCTGGTGAAGGGGACCTTCTCCCAGATAAAAATACATTTATATTCAAGGAAAGGATTTGGACAGATTGTATTGTGCAGCATTGACTGCAGATGTTCAGAGGAGCCTTGGGGAAAACCATTTTTATGAGCCTCAAGATGCACCTTTTGAACCTGGAAGAGTTTGTTATTCCTCTGTCCAAGTTTAATCTGAGTATATTTACTCCAGTCAGAAGCCCTATTCAGCAGGTCTTTACAGCCTCTTGGAGTCCATAGGAGTTGAACATATGCTTCAGTGCTTTCAAAGACATCAATTTCAACTCTTTCTCCCCCAGTTTCTGTGTTCCTCACACACTGGTCTGTGCATGTACTAAAGCAACACCAACCAGTCTGTAGCGCTGCCCTCAGATCACAGCACTCCCTGCCCCGCAGCCTCCGCCAACACAAACCTTGCCAAAAGCCGCAAGGAAATATTAGTGACGGATTTTGCCTGTGAAAGACACAGAAAATGGGCCTTCAAAGGCTTGGTGGTGCATTCAGTCAGCAGACACTCAATCCCAACGTGTCTGGGGAGGGTCTGGGCTGGGTCAGCCTGGCAGATGGAGCGCGGCACCGGCGGAGCTGCACGGGAAAGGCTTCACGGAGGGACACGCGTCCTGCCGGGGTGACCGACCCAGGGCTGGTGGGAGCAGTCAGCTGGCATCTCACCTGGTCCCACATCCAAATTCTGACCTTGCCAGCTGCCCCTCTCACAAGTATTATCTACCCTGCAGGAATTGTCCCCGTCCACAAGGCAAATATTGTAAGGAAGTATCATTTTGTCCCTCTGTCCATGAATGCATTTCATGGCAGAACTGAACTATTTACAGCCTACAGATCTGGGTCTCTACGAAACCATTTGTCCAGACCCTTTGATAGGGATGTGCTGGATAAATCCTGCCACATGTCCTAGTCTGGGTTAGAAAATTGTATTGTATCCTTGGAATATCCTTGGAACTGCTTCTTGATTGGACTCACTGCCCCACTGGGAGCAGCTGCAAGATACACAAGATCCACAAACTAAGATCCACATTTGGTGCTCTGGTCATCAGAACATTATGTGGGTGGATCAGGCTGCACAGGAATTAGAGGTATATTTATACAGCTCACCTCCCCACAGGTCAAGTTCCCTCTTGGAAGGAGGGAATCCAGCTTTCTGGCACACAGACCATTTCAGATATATTGCTAGAAATATTGTAGGCTTCCTGGGAGACACAGTGCTCCCAGCCCTTCCCTAGCTCATCAGAGAGCAAATGGAAAACAATAACTTCTGGAAATGCACCTTTTGGGAGCTAGGAGCAGCAGAGCAGAGCAGGTGAAACCCAGGAGCTTTGCAGGGCCTTTTGGGAGCCTGGGTAAAAGCTATGGTGTTGAAAGACTGCTGGAAAGAGAAAATTCTTGTATATTAACATAACTGGACATAATTACATATTTGATCTTGTCCATATTTATGAAATAATGAATGGGGAACCCTGAAGGATTTCAAGGAAGAAATTACCTTATTAAATCTTCCCTGTGAACTGAGGTCCACTGTAAATCACATTCCTCTGCTTTCAGTGCCTCACCAGAAGGGCTGAACTGCCCTCAGTGCTCCCAGACCCATTAATGTCAGCACTGCAATGAGCTCTGCCAGGCCAGTGCTGAGCAGGCTACATATTGAAAATGACAGGAAAAGCAGAATAATCTGACTACTTGGACTAGGCATAGGTCTAGTGGCACAGGCTAAATTTTCCTTGTCTCTGCATCCCATCATACTAATCCCTGACTGTGATTTACCTAGGATAACAGACACTGTTCAACTAGCTGTTCTTGCAATTATAGTTGTGACAATTAAAAAAAAAATCCATATCATTCAAGTATTTAAAAATAAGGCCTTTTAATTTTATGCTTAATTTCCTGGGGAGCTGGAAGGTTATGAGCATCTGCTCGGATAACTCTCTTGTTGCAGCACAAAATGTTTATAATCCGATGTGTGTTTTGAGAACACCAGGGGTAGTTTTACTACACAAATAAACAAACAGAGGGATGAATGGAAATACTGTTCAATTGAGAGTCCCTCATTGATAAAATACCTGTCACATACTTCTGCCTGAAGCACACAGACACACTTGTATAGCAGCGTGGCAAGTGGTCTACTAATCATATTCCAAGTAAGTCCTAAAAAGGAAAATTCCTACAATCTTCAAATCTATAGAGGAGCAGATGGATGATGGCAAACTCTAAGTGCTTTACTGGCTGCCTGCCTGCCATCCTCTGAACAAGGGCTAATAATAATACCACTTAAAAGAGCTGCTGAAAGGTTAGATTAGTTTCACTGCTGCAATTTGCAAATAATCCAATATGTGAGTTTACTACATCCTTTGCTGTGACCATGGTCAACAAATTCCTGGGTGCAGTATGTTTACCCAGTGATAAAGGCTTGTGCTTACCTTTCAGCAAGAAGTCAATAGAATGGATCTGGGTCCTTGTGAACTCACTGGCAAAATACAAAGAAAGTTTCACCAACCATTTCTTTTTACAACTCCCAGTTTATTCAGTCAGGGAGCAGGGAGGAAAGCCTGCTCCCACTCACCTGCTGGCTTTTTCTGAAGATTTTTAAGCCTTTCTTGACAGGAGTTTGGAGCCTTTAAGTGCTGCATGTGAATTGAGGGAAGCGTTGTCTCACCTTGAATTCCTGGGCAGGCATGTGGTAAATCCTGGAGTGGTTTGCACAGCTCTGCCCTGTCATGGCCAGGGACTAGGGGAACCTTTCCTGCAATCACACTCCACCCAAGGGCCTTGGGGCTTCATGCTGCCCCTGGCTTGGCCAGAATATTGCAGCCATTCTCATCCCCAAGAAAACATCCTGCTCTGAAGGAGGCAAGTGTGGGGTCAGCAGTAAATGCTGAAAACTCTTCAGACACCAAACAAAGACAGGGCTATGAAAATTATATAGTTGGCAAATAACTATGGATTTATGGGCTTCAAAAAGAGCAAGTTTTCTTTTCTGTCCTCCTCCATTTTCTACATGATGAGGTCTGTGAACCTTTATGTCCACAGCCATGAACAACCATTGCCCTCCCTCTCTCTGAGGGTTAATAACCTCAGGTTTGGATTTTTACTAGTGTACAGGGAAGGCCATGTTTTCACATGAAACCACTGCCACGGAAGCCACATAAGGAAACAAAATTATCTTGGAATGACATAATATTGTGGATTAACCCCAGCTGGCAGTTACATCCCACACATCTCATTCACCAGCCCCAGTGGGATGGGGGAGAGAAACAGAGGCGTAAAAGTGAGAAAGCTCATAGGTTGAGATAAAGACAGTTTAACAAGCAAAGCAAAAGTTGCACACACAAGCAAAACTAACCAAGGAATTCACTCATCACTTCCCCTTGCCAGGCAGTTGTTCCGCCATCTCCAGGACAGCAGGGCCCCATCACCTGTAGTGGTGACTTGGGAAGGCAAACACAATCACTCCAGGCATCCTCCCCTTCCTCCATCTTCCCTCAGCTGCTACTGAGCATGGTGTCATCCTGTGTGGGACACCCTTGGGTCAGCTGTCGTGGCTGTGTCCCCTCCCAGCTCTTTGTGCACCCCCAGACTCCTCACTGGTGGGGCAGTGCAAGAAGCAGAAAAGTCCCTGGCTCTGTGTAAGCCCTGCTCAGCAGTAACGAAAACATCCCTGTGATGTTAGCATTGCTCCCAGCACAAATCTGAAACATAACTCCACCTTGCTACTTTGAATAAAACTTAGTCCATCCCAGCCAAACCCAGCTCTTTTATCCAAATAGATTCAGAAAACATCTGAAGATAAGAAAGATGAGGATTGGCACCCAGAAAAATGACCATGGCCCTTGGATCTGTTGGAACTGACCAGTGTGACATGGAAAGCACTTGTTCTGTGTTTCCTGAACCTGACTCCTCCAGGAGTCTAAATGACCCATCCTACTCAATCTGTTGATTTTTTTCACTTGTTTTCCTCTCTCTAATCAGCTCTTTAGAAATTATTATTTCTTCCATTTTAATTGTGAGAAAACAGTAGCCATCCCAGCTGCTCCCTCCTTACCAGTTCCTGCTCAGACCATTGACATTCTTGGTGGAAAGAGCAGTTTCCCCATTTGTCAGGAGTTTGGTCACCATTTGAGTCCTACAATCTCCTGGGCAGGACAGGCAGGCTGTGATGCTCTTTGCCACTGGATGATGTTACTAGCAGGCTTTCAATCCTCCTGGTCATCTTACCTTTTGATACCGATGTGACATCTCTGCCAAGCAATCCAAAAAACAAAGGCAGGATAGATATTTGCTGTACAAGAAACTTATACTAAATGGAAACAAAATAAATCACAAAACCCACCCATAACACTACACTCACCTACAGTTTGCAGAGTCAGTGAATATCTTTTCCCCCTGCAGCAAGAACTGCCAGCCCTCCCTAGGGAAGCACATCAGGCCAGCACACCTCACTGTGCTCTGGTTTCCACAGCAGACTGGGCTGATGCAGAGGGGACACACACAGCAGCACGCAGACACTCAGAGACACCCATACCCAAAGCCCAAGGAACCACAGCAACGTTCTGCTGGCCTGGGAACTGATCCCAGCATCACCAAACAGACTGGTGCAGCACTGTGTTATTGCCACCTCTGTTTGGACCATTTAATACTTTCTGTCACTGAGAGGTTCTGCACTGCTGGTGTTTGCAGCCAGCCTTTGAAATGTTGCAGAAGGAATCCCTGGAGCTATAGAAATGCATTTTCTTTTTCCACAAGAATTCACCTAGATTTTGCTGAGTTATGCATTTTGAAAACGGCAATTTCTCCTCTGTCTTTTCACGTTTCTCCTGGAAAAAGTTAATCGCGTATTTCCAGACTAATTGATCCTGACCGTTCTTGTGCACCAAAACAAGTCTACAGAGCAGGGCTGAGAGTGCTGGGAAGGGCAGCTCCAGAGCCATGGATGGGACAAGCTCATGCAGCAAGAGCACGGCCAGAGCCTCCAAGCTGTGAGAGCGAGGCTGAGCTGGGGCGGCCTCAGCTGCCCTGTGAGTCCCTTCCAGGTCTGATAACCAGCTCTGGCAGGACACGGTGTTGGGGAAACATGGAAAGAGAGATTTGGGTGCTTCAATCAGGAATAGTGTGGCCAGCAGGAGCAGGGAGGTTGTCCTTCCCCTGTACTTTGCATTGGTGGGGCCACACCTGGAGTGCTGTATCCTGTTGTGGGCCTCAGTTTGGGAAGGACATTGAGATGCTCGCCCAGAGGAGGCAATGAGGCTGGTGAGGGGCTTGGAACACAAACCCTGTGAGGAACAGCTGAGGGAGCTGGGTTTTTTTAGCCTGGAGAAAAGGAGATTTAGAGGTGACCTTATTGCTCTCTACAATTTCCTGAAAGGTGGCTGTAGCCAGGTGAGGGTTGGTCTCTTTCTCCAGGCAGCAACTGACAGAACCAGAGGACACAGTCTGAAGCTGCATCAAGGAAATACAGGTTGGATATTATAAAAAAGTTTTTTACAGAAAGGGTGATAAAGTACTGGAATGGTCTGCCTGGGGAGGTGGTGGAGTCACCATCCCTGGATGTGTTTAAGAAAAGACTGGATGTGGCACTCAGTGCCATGGGTTAGTTGAGGTGTTATGGGCTGGACTTGATGATCTTTAAAGTCTTTTCCAACCTGGTCATTCTGTGAATCCTCCCCTTTCATCCTGCCTGGGTGTGTGACCCCTTGTCCTGTCAGCAGCTCTGCACAAGCACCATGGTGTGTGACCAGACGTGGCCGAGGTGGCCAAGGTGGTGGCAATGCCCAGGAGTCAGCGTGCCCTCACCTGGAACACTGTTATCATAAATGCACACAGGAAAATACAAGAGCAGACAGAAAATCATTCAGTTTTTACCTCTTTTTTTAAAAAATTACACAGAAAGTGACACTTAGCAATGCATTAAAAGAATTCTATTTAAGCTTCAAAGTCATGCAACAGAGATGAAAGAAAGGGGTGATTAGTGTGCAAACTTAATTCTGTCCCCTATCTGCATTATGCTACAGAATTTAATTGTCAGATCACTTGTGCCTCGGGGACAGTCCAAAATTGAGTTCAAGAGGCAGAATCAAGACAATTTTAATGCAGCAGTAATTTCTCAACATTGCAGTACACAGGTTTTGCATACTGAGTAGCTTTTTCAAATGTAATTTTAAAATTAAGAAAAAAAGTCTGCGGGAAAGGAAGAACAATTATTTATGAATGGGAAACTGAGATGTGGAGCAATTAAGAAAGCTGTTCAGCATCACATAAAAAAATGGCAGTGGAGAGGAAATTAAACCCAGTTTCCCAGTAGAGTTTTTGATTGCAGGAAGCTGACCCATGGTAGAATACTTCTGTGTGACCGTTGTTTAAAATAAGATGATTCATGATTTTTATAAACAACTTTTATCTATAATGTCTGTGTTTTTAAAGTGTTGGACTGTCTCCTGTACTTTAAAATAAATAATGTCCATGTCCTAAAGCATGTGTAACAATAACTTGAACAATATAGGAATGTCCTTTCTATATTTTCTATTACCCAACTTACTGCATTCATTTGCTTTACTACAAGGTGAGTTAAGAAAATTATGGCACTGGGACAAGCTTTTCCTGCAGGCCACCATTCCCTACACACTGGCCTCCTGGGTCGTGGTGAGCTGTGGGATGTGGAAGGCTTTCTGTGCTTCTGGTAAGTGATGCTCAGCACCAGTTTCCAGGAAAAGTAATTGTCCATTAGTTTTCCACCTCCGCATGTGTGCACACAGCAAAGAAAAGCCTGGCAGGCATCATCTGACCCTGGTGAGGAAAGAACAAGGTGCTGCAATGCAGCCCCCACCAGGACCCCTGGTCCCCCTGGCTGACCTGGAGAGACATAATCAAAGAAAAACCAGCGCTTTGAAAGCAGTTGTGAGGTTTGCTTGTCTCAAAAATCATTCTCAGTAGACAAAGGCTTTTGTGGTGGGCTGGGTGACCTTTCTGTGGCTAAGGGGCTGCTGTGAACCTGCTCTGACAGCTGAGCGCGAAGCTTTGGCCTCACTCGGGAGGAGGCTCAGTGGTGGGGTCTCAGCTGCTTCAGCAGAAATATCCTTGTGGCTACATCCCTCTTTGGTCCTTCCTCTGCTCATCTCCAAAATGTCCCATTCAGGTGCCCTGTGGCCACCACAGCACCTGCAGCCTCCAGGGAAGGACAGCGTAGGAGGGCAAACGAAACGGGCATGTTCCTTCTGCCCCTGTGGAAGGGATCCTAAGAGGCACACTGCCCCCATCACTTTTTCCCCAGGCTGTTTCCAGCTCACAGGGGGAGCACAGCTGCTTTTCCCTGCAGCCCTCTGAGTTCAGGATCTTCCTTTCCTTCCGTCCACCTGCCAAGTGCCCAGTCCTGGTCTCTCTGTGCACAGCAGCACCCAGGTAACCCTGCCCAGGCCCCACATACCTGTGCACCCTCTTGTGATGAGACAGAGCTGGGAGCCAGGGCAGGGCTGCCTAGGGGACGTCCCTGCCATTAATCCAACCTCCTCCAGGACTGCAGTCCTGTAAATGCATCCAGCTTACTCTAGGAAACGACTGTGAGCTTTGGGGATTTTGTCCCATCCCGAGATACAGTTATGCAGCCTCTGTTTGTTTGCACAGATTTGTCTGCCATTAGCTTTGTGCTTTGTGCAAACAGCCAGGAAGCACAGCTGATGGCAGGCGCCGAGGTTCCTGGGCTCCCACAGAGGTACTGCTCTGTGTTTATGAGGGCTAATGCTGGAAGGGTTAAGATGTACGTCTGAGCCAGCAGGGATAAATCAAAAAAAATCTCTCTTCAGCTTCTCTTCATCTACATATATGGCCTTCAGCTCAGCCTCCCACTAGATTACAAACGCATCCCCACAGCTCCCTGTGAAAGCGCCAGGGCTTGACTGAATCTTTCAGAATACTTTAGGTAGAAGATCATCCTCCCCTTAGCTGGAACTCTGAATAAAACCATCTGATGCCCAGTAAGCACAGCTTAACCAGTACTTCTTTTTTGTCTGCATGCCTTGGTTCTGCCATCAGGACACCTGGTATTCACAAAAGCCTTTATTTACTATGAGGGATTTATGGCACAGCCAGAAATGGAAGGGAATTCTACCTGATGCCTTGAGATCACTTTGTAGCTCCCATCCCACACAACCAGCTTGAAAACTGTGAATTGCTTTGTGACCCCTTTTGCAGAAAAAAAAAACATTTTTCCCAGACTTTCCAGGTCACACTTTCTTTTTCAGCCTCCTCAAGGGTGCAGCTACATTTCCCTCACCAGCACAGGTGAGTCACTGCAGAAAACTGGGGGCCCTGATCAGTACTGTTGGGTAAAGAAGAGGTGAGGAAGTGAGGAAAGCTGGGAGATCATTCTGTGGAAGCCTCTGCAGTGGCTCAGATGTTTTCCTGAATTTCAGGACAAGCTCACTGAAGTGACTGGGATGTTCAGCAGAGGAAGAGGATCAGTCCTTTTATTTCCTTCTGGAGTTGCTGTGTCTCACTCTTGGAGAGGTGCTGACCCTGGCTTTTTCTCCATGCAGACAACGGACTCATGCAACCCTCAGTGGGAATAGACAGAGACCTCTGAAGTGACCAGTACCCATAAAAACTGAATTCAGGCTTTTATTTTGCAGCTCATCCCAAAGGGAGTCAAGATCTTCTTTGTATAGTATGGATCAGCCATGGGCTCATATCCAGAACAACAAGCTGGGTTCAGTTACCCCAGCACTCACCATCGCATTGAGATGGATGGATGGATGGATGGACGGATGGATGGATGGATGGATGGATGGATGGGTGGGTGGGTGGGTGGATGGATGGGTGGATGCGTGGATGGATGGATGTTGCCCTGTTCTTTTAAAAGTTTTGAAGTTCCTTTAAAAGTTTTCTATACCTTCTAATGTTTACATATTTCTACTAGAGTTCTCACACACTGTTCATGTAAATAATGATTGGTTCACATTTGTCTTTGTAAGAAGAGAAAATTAATGAACTATTAGTTTAGCCAGTGTGGTTGGAGAGTAACAATTTTATCCTCCAATCCACTGTCACTTTTAGAATTCTATATATTACAAAGTCAAAAATAAAAGTTACTTCCTTTTACTCTTTTATCTTAGTGTGAGTGTGTGAGTTATTTCGTGTCGTAGTGTGACGGATGGAAGGATGGATGGATGGATGGATGGATGGATGGATGGATGGATCCCAGCAATATATCTAAGAGAGACATGAGGAAGATGAAGGTTCCAGTTAACTCTGTTTGACACAGTGGATGAAGTTCTGAATGTCTCCCTGCTAAAGCAGTACCAAAGGTACTGCTGAACTTCCTCATGTCTCTTAAGTTGCTCTCTTTCCATGACCAAAGGAAAGTTGGCCAGTTTGATCATAAACTCTTGGGAATCTGTGGAAGCCAATGACAATTTCCAGCCAGTTTGTAATATTATTAATGAGCAGTTAATTATCTTGGATGGGAGAGCATCTCTACAGGACTGCAGCATGGAGAGACACTGTGCTCTGTAAAAATAGAAAAAAAAAAGATAAAACTGTAATATTAAAAAAGAGCTTGTTTTCAGTAAAACAGATGCTAAAATATTACAAATACCCTGATAGATTAAGTAAAGCTAGAAGCTGGAAAGGAATCCTGTTTGTTAGAAACAGGCTTTGACACATCTTTCTGAACTGCTTCTTCACCAGCTGTCTTGCCCCATCAGTGGGATGTCTGAGTTGGGCTATGGTCTCTTAAAGGATATAGAGCAATCTGTGACACAGACAAAATAATTCCTGCCCAGCATGGAGCCCAGACAAGTATTTTTGCTTTTCCTACAGTGTCCTACAGTGACTGCAGCAGAGCATCAGCTCAGCATCAGCCTGGAGCTGGTGTACCACCTGCACTCATGCTCACCTGGGAGACTGGTGATGCTCCGTCTCCAAAACCAAGCCAGGGACATCCCTGCCCTCATTCAGGGACTGAATCCATCCCTGGGCTAAGTCATCCTGTGGCTTATACTGCAGTCTCTAGGTAGGAGACTTGAGATTGGAGGGGATATCCTGAGGCTCAGGAGTATCTTCTTCCAGCCTTTTTTACTCAACTCACTGTTTTTATTTGCATGATCTCCATGGCATGGCCTGCTGTGGTTTGTATGTGTGAAACAGCAGTTGAAACACCACTTGGTCACTTTACCTATCTTCTGGGCCTGCCTTAAGGCTGGATGTTGTGACTTTTCTATGTTATCTAAATTAGATCCAACCTCATCAGACCCCAGCTGCTTCCAAGAAAGTGCAATGTCACATCCACTCCCCACAATCTCCCAGGCATGTGCCACCAGAGAGGTTTTTTCTCATCACAGTTTACAAGATCAGGTTCTCACTGCAGTTTTCCCCAGGCATGTTCACTATTCAGTTTTGTCCCCACCTTGCAGTCTATATTTAGGACTGACTTGTAGGACTGGTTGCTGGGTGCCATGGTACCTCTGCCTCGACCATGAGATGCAGGCAGCTCCATTCTTCCCATTGTTCCCTTGCTAAATCACTAATTCATTTTGCAATCAAATGTCAGAAAGAATTTTGAAAGCCTCACTCACAAAAATGAGCATTTACTCATATTAATAAGCTTCCTTATGTTATGAGTGTGCTTCCATGCCTATTCAATGAATAAAAGAGTATGACCTCAGTCACACTGTCAGGATGCAGATCAAGCTCTAATTTTGGTTTTACCCCTCCCTGATTCTCTCAAGACTTCCAGAAAGTCACATCTATACTTGATTCTTTCTGAGCCTGACCGGAGGCATGTAGAAACACAGGCAAGGGGCTCAATGTCAAGGTACAATCTTGCCAGTCCACACAGTAGGAAAGAGGGAATGTGGGGACACCTCAGCTACAGGACAGATTTAACCCTTCAGTGTGCCATGAAGAGCACAAGATATGCTGCTTGATTCTAATTTGAAGAGAGAACATATTATTTTCTTATGACTTTCTCAAAGTCTGAGGAAGCTGAGAATAACTATGAGATTAAAAACAGAGGGCAAAGCAATTATGGCTAACTTGCAGTCTCATATTTCTATGGAAGATCAAAGTAACCTATGTACTACAGGAAAGACTAATTCCCAGTGCAGTGTTTCTTACCATTTCTGCAAATGTTACTTCCCCCTTAGTTTAAAGTAGATTTTTCTACAGAAATTATTCTTCCAATATCTTATATTAACATACATTTCCATCTCCCATATATACATATTTAAAGATACAGATATATTTTTACATACATATGTTCATTCCAGCTGTATCAGTCCCATCTCCTCTTTTAATATCAGTCTTGGTTTATGACCTCAAGTAACTTGCAAGAGGAATACAACTTGTAGTGCTGAGCTTCTAATTTGGTTTTAAGGCCACAAAACAAAATCTTAACTAAAATTTCTTTAAAGGATTGTAAGATTGTCCAGTCATTAAAAAGATGGTACCTCTTTCTGAGGCACATTTTGCTAGCTATGAGAGTCACGTGTTGTACCAGCATATATCTCCTATTCAGATTTATTAGTGATGGATGTTAAGTAAATTTGTTCTAGGAATTAAGTTGGAAAGCGGGCAGACCAGCCTTATTGCATTTAAACTTGTAGCTCTGACACTGCCTCTCTTTTCTATGTTTGAGCAACTTGAACAACTTTGTTTTAATAATTTGTATACAAAACACGTACTGGCATGTCATCATTTTAAGTAGAGTTACATTTTGACAGCAGGGTGGTACAGTGAATGAGGTGAGACAAAAGAAAGAGTCCTTAGTTAGGCTCTAAATAACTGAGTAATGCTCAGATTTTATGTCCCCATTTAACTTTCACTGGCTCAAAGTAAATGAGTGGGTCAATTAATCCTCATAACAGAAAGCAATTGCATTGCTGTTTTAATGCAGGCTACAGAGGAAAAAACACCGTGTTGTTTTCAAAGAAAGCAACTGCTGTACCAAGCCAGGGTCCTGGACAATTTATTTAGTGTCAATTTGGTACAGCCCCCAAGATCTGTGCTGCCATGTCTGTGCATTTAATGTCATGGACCTGGACATAATTGCTTGTCATGAATGTTGCAAAGTCCATTAAAGAGCTGATTTCCTTCAGGGGAGAACCAGAGCTGCACCTGTGATCCATGTGGCTTTGTCTGCAGAGACCCTGATGCAGGACTTGCTCATCCTTTGTTCCATGGCACATCAGACATCAGATATGATATATTCCTATCACCTTAAGCAGCCGACAGATTTGCTCTGATGGCTTGTTGAGGAGTGTGCTCACGTGGTGGACAGGTGTTTTATGGTCCATTATCTCTATTGCAAGAATGGTCACATACATTGTGCACTGAAAACTGTTCATAATCTGCTCTAAAAAAAGAGATTGTTACATATGAATTATTAGATAGCAAATTTCCTCATTAGTCTTCCCACTGTGTTCACTGCCGTAATATCTGAGATATATAGCTAAAACAGGAGGTGTGAACACTCTGGGTTTAGTGGTGCCCAGCTTTTGACAATGAGCAGATTGAAGATGTTTCCTACCCACAGGTAGGAGCTAGGTGACTCCTGGGTACCTAGAATAGGACGTACCAACACTAAGGTGAGATAAAGGTGTAATCTGAATTTTTTCCTCAGATTATTTTGCCTAAATCCTCTTCAGGAAAAAGTGAGGTCTAAGTACTGTAAAAAGAAGATTGTTACATATGCTTTTTTATTTTCAAAGAGGAGGTAGTTCTCATTATAACCAGTAATAAAATGAATGGAGCATTCACCCAGGATGTAGGTGATAGGTTAAATTCCTTTCTATTACTGTGGAAATGTCCCACTGATTTCATATATATTATCAGTTCCTCTTTGATCCAGTGAATGTGCACAGTGATCAGATTCTGTGCTCTTTGCAGACTGTCCATTTTTGCTGGCTTTAGCTCCTTCTTCCCATGTAGACTTTGCATCATATCTTGTCTTTGAAAGTATTAATAGTTTTTTTGCCACTACCTTGGTGCTGGGAAGCAGCATTAGACTTAAAAATAAATCTGTTCAGGATTCATTTTGACAATGGCTTGTTTCATTTTCTGTTTTATTTAAACAAACCATCTTTTACATATGTAAGTTTCTCTGTAGGAACCTTTATGTATGTGGGCCTGTGAGTAATGCCTCAGCACCATGTAAGTCCCTGAGGTTTGTTTCCCAGCATCTGTCCCTGTTAGAGGCAAGAGGAGATGGCCACTAAGAATCATTAGAGAAAAGAGAGACCAATTCCCACGGCAGCTGCCTGGAGAGAGGAAAGGCAGGGCCTGTGGCTGGTGTTTTATCGATTGTAATGCAGACACACACTTTGCTGTGGTGCAGTGCCACTCCAGACTGACATGGGACAGGTTTTCTGATGGGCTCTGAAGGTCTGATGGCCTTGTACCTGCTGAGCATCAGCTATCTTCCTTTAGTGAGTGAGTAACTGGGAAGCTGCAGGTGTAAAACTTAGGGGATTACTTTAGAGGTGAAGATGTAGAAAGGCTCATGACAATAAAAGTAAAAACACACAGGTGGAGGTGGATTTGTTATGAATTCCTATCTTTTTCAGAGGTCAGATTGACATTCTTCATGCATGACTGCAGTGGACTCCAACACAGGACACAGAATCAGTGCAGGTTAAGCACAGGAAACAGCATTCCTGCAGGTTAGGCACAGCCCCCCTGCCACAGATTCACCACTTTCATTCACATTTCACCTGTGTAGATTCTTACATCCCATGGCAGGGTCAAGGGCTTTTGCTTGATGTGTGAAGCAGCAGGAAACAAGGTTGCTCAGGATTCATCTTGATAAAATTCCTTTTTTGTTTTTTTTTTTGCTGTAACTTCAATTGATTGCTGTCTAATTAGCCAGCACACTTACCAGTGCTCATTCAGATAAAACTGATCTAGGGGAAAGCTGGTGCTTCTAACTCATCATTTGCAACTGTATGAGACTGCAACTGTATCAGATGTCCCCTTATGAATATGACTGACAAAGTTTAATAATTAATGCTTCAAAAAATGAGCTGATGAGGCAAACAATACTCATTTCCTTCAGTGAAAAACCAGCCTTTTTGGTATGAGTTAATTCATAATCATCTGCCTTGAATTATAGCACAACAAAAACTATTTCTTCCAGTCTTCTATGCAGAAATAGGAAAAGAAATAGCATGTGATGATAGAATTGCAAAGGGTATCTTTAGTTCAACCATGTTGTCTGCTACACTAGCCACATGTGGAATTCAATATTTTGATTTCAAATGGGAGCACTTACTACATTCCTCATTGTATAAATGATTTTGCAGCCATTGGTAAATAGGATTACATAAAGGCCTGACTCATGGGATGCTGTATTAAAAAGGACAAATTGATGAGGAGCATCCCATGAAAGGCCTCAACATTTCTGCTGATTGAATAAAATTATCAAGCAATTGCAATTGCAAGTTTTTCTAGAATATTTTCCTTATAATAGTGAATGACAGACTCCCTTAAAGCATCATGAAAGGAAAAAAAATTAAAAAGAAAAGAGTCTGTTATCCTAAATTGACCCTTAAGTCATGTTCAGCAAAAAAATATTAGGAGGAAGGGAAATTTTGGACTTCCAGGAAAAAAAAAACAACGTATCAAATTCCTAACTAGAAATTATATGAAGAGTGATATACTATAATCTCTGAGACTGGCTCTTTAAAACTATATATCCCATTCTCATCAGGAGTGGTTCAGAAGAAAAACTTTATGCAATTGCTATTTGTCAAATCCAAGGTTTCAATGGGAAACATCATTGTATTTTGAGTACTATGAAATGAAGAAGAAATGCTACTGTTGGTGTTTCTGCTTTGTCTATTATCTTTTATAATGCAGGAATGATATCCTACTCAAATACACTTTAGTTCAATCACTGATGAATCAGGAGTCCCTCCCATACTCCCATCAAAGATTCCTGAACATCTAAAGAATCTGAGCTTCATTTTTTAAACAAAATCATTTTTAATCTCTTTGTTTGAAGAGGAAAAAACTTCAACTTTCAAGTATGAACTGAGTGCAGACTGATGCTATTCTCTGTTATGAGCTGAGGTAGTAAATCAATAGCAATATGAAAGATGAAATCCTTCCCCAACTCCCACCTTTCATTTCAGTAGTCTGAAGACTCTGAAGATTGTCTCTGAAGGGTGATTTTAGTGTCAATATTGTTATCAATTTATTTTTCTGACAAAGGCTGTGAGAAACATGGAAATAGGGCTGAGAGATCCTTCTGGGTCACAGAATTGACCTTCCTGCACTACAACATACAGCTGTCTCCAAAAACGAATAGTGCTATTTTTTAATCTAACTTTGTTTTTATGGCCCACACTATTCTGATTAAAGATTTCACTGCTTCAGGGTAGCAGGTACTTTCTTCTAAAACCAAGGCCAAGTATATTCAAGATCAGCTTATACCCATTTGAGAGTGTGCCAGCATCACTCTAAGTGTGAATCGCTTTTCTCCTTTCTTGATGTTATCCCCACAATGAATTTAGCAGTGATCACACCCCGCTTTCAGCCTTCACTTGCCAGACTAAACAAGTGAAGGTCTGTAAATCTCCTTGAAGCTGGCCACCACTACCCTGATCCAGCTGGAATTGTGTAGGCTATTTCAAATAAGACTCACCAGCAATGTTATGTAAGTGGCAATAATATTATTCTGGTTTTGCTGGAGAAAATCTCCTGAGAATCTTTCATTTTTTTAAATTCTGGCAGGTCTGAGAAGAAGGAACAAATAAGAATTATCTAGACTGATGAGGTTATTTAAAATATGCCTGTGGCACCCAGTTAACAGAGTGCCAACTCTTTTGACTGCTGAGACAGAACTGGTGAGTCTGAGATCCCCAGGCATCTCAGAGCACACACAGCCTGGAAAGAAAAAGAGGAACAAGGAGCATTAGTTATTATTTCTTAAGTAATTGTTTTTGTAATACATTTTTTAAGCCCAAATTGTCTTACCATGTTAATTTTTCCTGCCCTGGTGGTGGCACTCTTTGCTTCACAAGAGAAACCAGTAAGAAAAGCCAGAAACTGCACAGAGCAAGGAGGAGGCTGGTGCATGAAAGGATCTGGTAAACCTGGCAGGGGAGAGAGGGAGTTGGCAGCAAGAAATCCATCCTGAGGACACTCCTTGTCACAACAGTGCCACTGCAGGGTGCTCCTGTCAGCCCAGCACTCTGTATCATCTATCTGAATGGTTGCCTTATGACATGGCAATGTCCCCACCATGATGGGAATTTTCAGAAAAGACACATTATAATAAAATGCAAATAGTGTATTGTGTCTGAAAATGCCCATAGCTGAGTGGGCAGCATAATGACATTAATTTAAGCTTCTAAACAATATCACTGCTATTGGTATTGATCTGACACCCATAATTGATATTAATGGGTTATATGCAGAGTTTAGTTACTCCCTTCTAAAATATCACCTTGAAATTTTCCACTGCTGATAGCACACAGGGGTGGGTCTCTTTCCAGAACAGGTAATTGAAACGTGGCCAGAGACAAAGGAATGGAAAACAGCAGAGATGGAGACAGAATAGCTATGCAAGAGTGTCTGTAATAAAAGAGAAGAAAGACAGAGGGTAAAAGGTTATTAAAATTGCCTATACTATGGACTGGCTATATTTGTATAGAATGGCCATGTCTCTTGCTGGGGGTTTCTCAGTTATACAGATACAGGATAATAATTTGCTTTTGCTATCAGCTTGGCCCAAGAGAAGTGTCCTGGCCCTCTCCCTAAGACGAAGCTTCAGCAGCAAAAGGACCAAGCAGACTTTGTGCCTTGAGCCACACAGACCCAAACCTATCAAATCAGCTTTAGTTGGTGGGCAGAAACATCACTGAGGAGAGCAATCCCGGGCTGCACTGCTTGGAGCACCCAGCCACCACTAGAGAGAGCACTTCAGATCTTGTCTCAGGCAACACAGAGCTTGCACTCAGGCACTGGGGTGAGAACTTCTGCTTGTGATCCATGCAGATCTGCTCCACCAGGGAAGGGTTTCACTCTAACCCACGTGAAAAGTATGGCTGGGCTGGGCTGGGCTGGTGGAGATGCAATTCGAGTACCACTGGGGCCAAGTCTATAAAGACACCTTAGCCTGAATTTAAAAGCACTTCAATAAATCTTCCATCTTTATGAGTTCTAGATTAGGCTGAAAACACAAGTTGTGTGGTCTGATCACTGAGAGTGAGCACTCAGGACCTCTTTCCCAGTCTTTCATATTGGTCTAGGGACAGATAGAAGCACCAAGCCTTGATCCTGGGGAAATGAGTGCTGTAAGCCAAGCTTAAGTAAAGAAATATTTCCATTGCAGTATCTTTCCCAACCTTATGATGAAGCAAATTCACATGCTTGCTTCCCCAGATTTTCCACAGTTGTTTTTTCCACACCTTTTTTTCTGGCAGGATATTTATTTTCTCCAGCTGTGCTAGCTTGAATCTATAATTGCAAAGCTCATCTTCCAGTGTCTTCCAGTCTTCCAGTACCTGCATTCTATAACTATCAATCCTATTGAGGATGACATGGGAAACCAAGGGTTTGCTGTTCCCATAAACCTCCCAGAATGTCTGATGGATACATAGCAGTGTGGAAAATCCCCTGATAGCCTATAATTTTTAAGAATCCCATAGCAAAAATAATCAATGTAACCAGAAAGGAGAAGGAAAAATGCATGTTAACTGAATGTCATTCCAGTGTCCTCAGAACCAGTTGCTTGTAATGCTTGAAAGAAATCTGATGGGGTGTAAGGGTTGTAGAGTTTTCTCACTACCCAGGAAACATGGCCCTGCTTTTACTGGGCTTTGCATGTTAATTCTGTGCAATATCACTGATAATACTCAGACACTTCTTGCTGTGTGGGTAGGACTAATGCAAGATGGAACTGATGCAAATATAGCTTGCTTGCTGAAAGTGAGTTGGAAAATTGTTTCACATGTTCACTAAGCTATACCCCGCGAGGCACATTTCAAAATGCATTCAGAAGTGGATGTTATTTCTGTGCATCAAGAATATAAATTAGAACCCAGGTTTCATAAAGAAAGCAAAAGATGTACATACCAGAATGGAGAAAGCATAGGTTAAAGGCAAACAATTGAATTTCCACCGTTTAATGAGTCATCACAGACCACCTGAGCCACTGCCCCTCACCAGGTACATGTCCTTGCCCTCTGGCAAATGTGAAGTAAGACATTGAGCAGAACTGATTTGCAAGCTGGCAGGAGTGACCATGTTCTCCCTGACAGTGGCCCAGCTGATGGCCAATAGTGTGTCCAGCCAGGAGTCACATCCTTCACTGCAATGTGGACACTCACCATTTTTCTAGTTCAGGCTCAGGAAAATCAGGCACTACCAGCACCCTCCAGCTCCAGCTTTGGGAGAGAAAGGAGCACCTGACACTGTTCACTGAGGGGCTGCCAGCCCCTGTGCTGTTGCTTTGTTGAGTGGGTCTTTAAAGGTCCTTAAAAGTTGCTTTGATCTGTAGTGGTGCTGAATACAGAGTCTTGTTGTGGATTTAATGGGATCCAGAAAAGCTGGAAACCAGGCTGCTTAAATCTGTTGGCATTAAATATATTCCAGGTTTTTTGATTCTTTTTTTTTTTTTTTTTTTTTTTTGGTATTAATTACCTAAGGTGTTGTGTCAGCATTTTAATGTCAGGGGTAGTAGAAAGCAAAGCATTTCTACCTCTGTCTGCACTGAACCAGTCACCCTTTTCATGAAGTGATTAAGGCAAAATATAATCACAGTCAGGGTACACTGTTCATAAGTTACACATGCAGTGTTGGGTGTCTCAAGAGCTGTCATCACCTTTTCACTGGACAATACATGGATTTTTGTACTCCAAAGAAAGCTGTGTAACTTGCTAGCTGGATGCTCCTGTGCATTCAGAAATAACCTAGAGTAGCAGCAAGAGCACTCAAGTTTCAGGGTTTCTTCCCTGACCTTTTGCATATTGATGAGCATGGCTTGATTTTTGTATTAAAAAAGTCTCATTTAATAATAGTCTAGATCCACTTTTTCCAAGAGGCATGGCCAAGTACCAAGTAAACTCTGGGTTAAGGTTTGTGGTGAGCTCCGTTCCATATTCTCATTTTAACTGTTCTGACATTCCCATTTCCTGACTCTGTACCTCCTTTGCTATCTCCCAACATGAACTGCACTGGGTATGCTTTAATTTACACTTATTAAAGACAGAAACCATCTAACTACATATCTGAAAGATACTTCTGCATTAAAAAATACATTTTTTCTGAAGTAATTTCTACTTGAGGTATCTAAGTCCTGATTAATGTACATCTGATGCAAAAGCTGTGTCAAGTGTTCTTCTCCGTGGCCTTGTAAAACATGATTTGACTACAAAATGTCTTTGAATATTCATATGAGTACTAGAAAGCCTATTAATGGCTACAGTTTGGGAACATTTTAAACCAATGAGATGAAGGTCAGATTGGATGGGACTTTGAGTAACCTGGTCTAGTGGAAGGTGTCCCTACCCAAATGCTAGATCATCTTTAAGGTGCCTTCCAACAAAAATAATTCAATACAGGATTTTCCCATGCAGCTTTTACTCATGTATCAATCCTTTTGGCACTGAATATAATCTTCTAGCTTTTTGACTGTAAGTAACCTACAAAGAGAAAAAAACCCTTAAGCTTCTTTTTTTCAATTCATTTTTTTTTTTTTAAAGATAAACGTGACTTCTTGCCTTTATCCTTTTCTGCTGAATTTGTCAGAGGAGAAAAAGACACTGGAGTGCTGCAGACTTTGTGGAAATGGATGATGGGCAGAGGAAGGAGACCCCAGTTGCTGTCCCAGAAAGAAGGGCTATGGGTCAAGCCTGGGTGCACTGAGGTGTAGGGCCTTGCTACGGGGACTGGGCACTGAGGAGGAGCAGGGCTGAAACCCCCACTCCTTCATTACAGTTCAAAGGAAGTGAAAAGGTGTCTCTCTCTCTCTCTCTCTCTTGCCCTCCATCAGGGAAAGCCAAATGTAACAATTCTGATATATATTTACCGCAGAAAGACAGAGTAAAAAACATTGTACATTTTTTATCTTGTATTTGAACAAAAAGGACACAAATCCAAACCAAGCAACATTCCCAGTAGTCATCCAGTACAACTCTCCACAACCAATGTAACTCCAGTTGAAAGCAGGAGGTATGTATTCTGTCTCCCTAAGAAAAACTCAGGCTCTTAATATACTACCAATTAGAACTAGCATTATGTATGGATTGTTTTAATGGTTTATTGACATGCTAGTGAACTAAGTACTTTGCTTTATTAGTACCATTTAAGCCTGTATTAGAAAAACCATTATAGAATTTCTTTCCTAATAACAATAATAATAACAATCTAGATTTTTGAAGGAAAGGCAAAACTATCTATCTGTCAATTCCACAGTACAACCACATAACAAGCAATGATCCTAAAAGCATATGAAATTCTGAGTTGATCATAGAACTGATAGCAGAGTAACTCAAGAGTTTCTAAGTGCTACTTTGTTCACAGTGGTAATTTAACCTTTATGCGATATCCCTAAAATAATAAATCATATCTGCATTACACAGAATATTCTTTTCTGATGTATGCCTTTCCATGAACCTATCCATCACAATTGTGCCCCAGCATTACCCCTTTCACTAAACTGCAAGTAGTTTCCAATAAAAAAAAATTGTCCATGAATGGTTACACTGTAACATACCAAAAAACCTGAAGGCAATTTTGTTGAAAAGTATCCATTACATACAATAACATTGATTGATTTTGCAACATCTATTTTATGCTTTCAAGCTAAATGAAAAGAATGCTTTTCCTGTGGCATTTAAAAACAAGACAACACGGGGGGGGGCGGGGGGGGGCGTTACCCCCCTTTCTGTAACAGAAATAAGCATGAAAGGGACAAAATTTTGGCCCATCCTTTTAGGTGCCCGAAGAAAGCTGAAATAATGGGGTAGGTGGCGAGCCATTCAGGTGTCACTGGCAAAGCCATTCAGGTGTCACTGGCAAAGCCATTCAGGTGTCACTGGCAAAAGGTGAGCACGTGCCACCAGGTCTTGGCATTAATGTCACCCGGAAAAGTGAGTACGCAGCAGTTCCTAGGAGCAGGAGCATTTCACATCCCTTGCTTGCTCTGAGCCTAAGGGCCAGCAGCTCTCTCCTCACCCTCCTGCAGCACCTCCTTCACCACCATCCCTGCAGGCTCTCTCTTGCTTTCAGAGACAGAATATCCACTTGTCACAGCCCAGGCTGATCCCTCATCCAGGCTGATGTGCCCTGCCCAAAGCTTTGGGTCACAGATGAGGTTTTCAGAAGCAAAGTCATAAGGAGCACAGAGTACCCAGTTTGGTGGCTGAGGTCCCAGGGCACAAGGGAATGTGAGGAGTGTGGATTATGAGAGGCAGTGAAGACAGAGACATCTGGCTTTAGAACTGAAAGATGAAGCTGGGGATTTGGGAGGTTTGTCCCTGGTGTGTTCAGAAACCAAGGTCTTAGCCAAATGAAAACATTATATGAAAGAATATATCAAATTCATATAAACTGCATTTTCATCCTGAAAATGCACTGAACCATATCAACTGGCTATTCTGGCTAAAGACATAATAATGTCCTCTTCCCTTGTGTGTGTGAAACAGTCACATCATGAGTTTTTTCAAATGAAATCCCAGAAAACATTATATGAAGATCTGGGGTTAGCTCACCTGTGCTGAATCACCATTACAGCTCAGAGAGGGGTGAAGTCTTGAAAAAACTGTGAATCAAATTCTTTCCTGCAATACAAACTGGTTTATTATTTTTTCCAGAGGAGCTACACATAAGAAAACCAAGGACACAAGTTAACTAAATGGGAAGAAGTTTTTCTTACCAATAACAAAAAATGACAAAGCATCAGTACATTTAACGAACTTTCTCTACAAAGAAGGTTGAGGAAAAGGAAATAATTGCTTGAAATCTTCCCTTGGGCAGAATTACATCTGAATAAATTATTTCAATAGTTCATTACACTAAGTCTTCTCTATTACAGACAGTCACACCAATTGAACTGGTGTAACCGTTCTGACTTTGAATTAATGGCACTTTTACTTCATCTTCGTTTTGATTTGTTCCCAACTGATGCAAACTAACTGAGATAACTTCGGTTTAATTTGAAACAAAAGTGGTTTAGATAATTTTTAACTAAAACTGCTTAGAAGCAATCTGTAATATCTTCCCATGTGACCTGAAGGCCTCCCATCAAAATAAAGACGTTCATACACAGATTTGTACCAAATATATACAAAGGTTTGAATTTCATCCTATCTATTTTTTTCCCTGCTCATTAGTACCCAGACAAACCCAAGGTCAGGTACTCATGTGCTTCCAGCAGTTTAGCACTTCATACATTTGATAGCACTGCAAAGCAAGGCAAGAGTCCTCCTCTTGCCTCTGAAGTGATGTAGGAGAGCTTTTAAAGGTCAGTAAACAGATCAGCTAAAAATCAGACCAAGAAACAGTAGAAAAAGAGTAGGAAAAGAGAAAGAAGCAAGATCAAGGTGTGTGATTGAAACCTGTTCTTGTGATGCAGGGTTGCCCTGTTTGGAGAGTACTAAGCTCTCCAGCTTTCTCCAAAAGGTAAGATTTAAATCCGAGAAAGTGAAAACCTATCCCTCTTAATTGTGGTGAAAGGACATTTTTGTAAAATCTCAAGGACAGTCTTAAAACCAGAAGGAAATACTGGAGACATTTTAATGCATAAGATTTGTCTCAGTTTCTAAGTAAAATTGCTTCATTATATTGCTAAAGAAATGTTTAATGTTAGATAAACATGGTATCTGTGGAAGTCATGGCATTCCCTGGAGAAACACACAAGTACTATTAAATAAGTGGTCTTCACAATGTCTGATGATATAAGTAAATATTATTCTCTTTCTACACAGCTACCCCATTCTCTGGATGATAACCCCCAAAAATTAAATTATTTCACTGTTAGCTCCAAAGCCTCTGGAAGCCAACAAACCTTAGACAGGTGTCTGTACTTAAAAGCATTAAGAAGATGAAGAAAGAAATAATATTAAACTTTGGAACTGAAGTTCCCAGCTGTCAATCCTGACCTGAATTTCCTGGACTATTTAAAATACAAATGTAAAAGCTTGTCACTGAAAGTTAAACAGTTTAAAGATTATTAATCTGAGCTGCTGACATGGGGTTGTAGGCCAGTGATGTCGTGTTTGTGGACTTTCAGTATTTCCTGGTAAGAATAGCTCCCAGGGCCAGAGAGAAGAGGGGGCAGGAAGCACTGTCTACTGTTATTAAAATGGTCCACTGAGCTCATGCCTTTAAGGCGGCTCAGCCAAATAAATAGTCAAACATTAACCTTTTTTGCTTAGAAAGGAAAGAAAAAAAAAGTCCATGCACAATGAAAATCAGTACTGTGGTGAGCCTTGCCCCGGTCCTGCCCAGATGTTTTGTCCCCCTCTCCTGCCAGATGTGACTGCTCACAGTGGTGCTCACCATGGGGTGCATTTGTTCACACATCAGGGGACACTGAGCCCTGATTTCTCATTTGAGAAATACATATTAATTCATAGAATCAGAGCCATTTAGTCTAGAACAGACCTTTAAGTTCATCAAGTCCAACCATAATTCATTAATCTGCTGCGTAAGCAAGGTGAAGACTAAATCAATGACCTAGACATCTGCAGAGAGCACACAGAAATGAAAATAACTGCTGGTTAATCCTGTTTCCAGAACTGAACTCGACTTCCATGTAATTATTTAACAAAAATTGACATAAATTCACAAGTAAGACATTCCTCTTCTGTGCCTCCCTGAGGCAATGATAAATCATGCCCCTTAAATAACAAGTGGGAGTGTGCTTGGAGTCTTTGCCTGCAGAACCAGGTTAGTGCAAAATCCTGGGTTTTGCACTCTTGAATCAAATAAGGAAACATCATGCAAGGGAGAAAACTTCTGGCCTGTTTCATTAAAGGCCATGCAAACAGCAAACACTTGCAGTTTAAAATCTGGCAGAATTTGTTTTGCAAATGGCCAGTGAGAATTTTTTTTCAGAGTAAAGTTTTGAAAGACAATGGGAAGCCAGATCTTCCAGAACAAGTATTTCTATGAAGAAGCTTTAGTACAGTTCTCTTCAAATGTTCTCCAGGTCTCAGCAAGTCCTAAAAGACTTCAGCTCAGAAGCTGCTTCTGCAAACTTGAGTACAGAGAAATGCTGTCAGAACCTCATGGTAATGTTAAAAGGAAGAAGTGGCTCCTTCTAAAGAAAAGCAAATGTGGGAGTTTTAGGACAGGATTAAATTAGACAATTTTCTCAAAAAAAAAAAAAAAAAATTAGCTTACCTATGGCAATTGCTCACAGGTGAAGAGCCTAGCCAGAAGGAAACAAGGATTGCTGGACAGCTGGGAGGAATGAGGGTTGACTGCTTAGAGGGCATCCTTGAGGTTGCACTAGGTTTGCTGGAGGTTGACCAAAATGTGCACTTGCTTTTTGGGAACAAGTATCCAGAACCAGCTGAGCCAGCACTGAGGTGCACAGACTAAAAGGTGATAAAGAGCTAAGACTGAGTACTAGTTACTTGGATTTAGCTGAGTTACATTCTTACATGGATGGCGATGGTAAAAGTGATGATGAGCAGTATTTTCTCAAATGTAAAGTTACTGCCTCAGAAATGCAAAAGCTTTCTACTTCCAGAAAGACAGAAGAAATCAGTTGATGCAGGTAAGTAGTGAGATCAGTAATTGTCATCTGTTTACTGCCATTTGTGCAAAATTGCTAATGGTAGATGTCAGATGTAAGACAGTATGTAATTGGAGCACATTGTAAAGATAATTATAGCACACTTCTCAGACTACAATTCAAGCTTTTTTGTTTTTTTTTTTTTCATTGCTAAGTAAGAAAATGATGAAAATGAAAAGGTGGTACCGCAGACATTGTGAATGCCTATGTTAGATGGGCACCATTTTTGCTTCCAAAAGTCACTGATAATTCAGGCTCTACATCTGGTTGGCATAAATGCTCAAAGTCTTAACATAACAAACTAGCTCCATGTCAGCTGGGAAGACAAGTAAGAAAAAATATATTCCTCTCAGAGTGTATTTTTTCTATGATCACTTAATATTTAAGTCACAGAGACACTGAAATTCTTTGGATGTACATCTGTTACTCTGCAGTAACAAAGAGTAACTTATCCTGATTATTATCAAGAAAGCATGATACTCTCCCAGGACTACCCAAAATATCAAAAACATTCAAAAGTGGAATGTTTTGAATTTTTATAATGCACCATCACTTCAGATGGCAATCTTAATTCTAACTTTGTGTGATAATAATCAAACTGAAATGGATTTAATCTATCTCAGGTAGTAGAAATTAGGCAAAATGGTCAATGGTTAAAATGTCCTTTTATTTTTAATAGAAAAATAAGTATTTTTCCTCATTTTCTGAATAATTTCACATTTCTAAGGATATTTGTTGTTGACTGCGTTAATCCATGAAAATATTAAGGTATGTTCAAATAGGAGTTTATCCATGTCAGTAGAAAAAATCTCAGTATATTTTCTGGTTATTGAAAATTATTTTTATACATTAATTGATAATTAACCTGTTGTAAATTTCATGTTCTTTAGATAAGGTAAAGATGATCAGCTCAGAGAGGCATATTAGATAACAGAATATTGTTTATATTGGTTCTACAATGCACCAACAGTTTTGTATGACATCTTAAAGCACCAATCTGCCTTTCTGTTGCTAAAAATATGATATAATGAATTAACTGGAAGGCAAGGGATTAAAAATTTCTAGTTCCTTTTCCATCCATGAATGTTTTCCTTAAAAAAAACTTTACAGAAGAATGTAGAGGAATTTTCTCCAGAAAATTTGCTCTCCTATACTCAACTTCACATTTCTACTTCAGTAGATTTAAAAATTCACTAAAAAAGTTTAAAAATTTTGTTGAAGAAAAGCTGATGACTTTTCCAAAAACTGTAAGCATGACTGATGCTTCAAACGTTGATGAGAGGGTAAACAGCTATTATTCCTATAAGGCCCAAGGTGGGGTGAGAAACCAGCTATGCACATGTGTGTGTTTGGATCTTCTCCTGTATTACAGAATTTTCTTACAGAATATCAGGACATTTCCTATCTCCAGATTCCAGTACCCTCAAATTCTCTGAACTTGTGAAATGTGTTATCAATTCCAACCTCAAACAGAGCAGTGGGGAGGATCTTTATTTTGTGTAAACAGGCTTTGCCAGACTGCAGGAGCCTAATAAACACATCTTATGTGGGACTAACTTTAAAACCAAAGTTAATTTAAACTGTGCCAAGGAAAGCTTTTTATTAGATTTTTGCTTTTAATAAAAAGAACAATGTATGAAAATCATTAAAATACACAAAATACAATTGTAAAAAATACCTTAACTGTATAATAATCAAATAGTTTCTTTAGGAACAATGAAAATACAACACAGAGAGAGAACTACTTAATATATTAAGGGAAAATATATCTCCCAAGGTTTCCTTTTCCTTCATTTTTCTGTGCAGTACCTCACATTTAGCCAAAAAAATTCCCTTTTATGCATCTTAGCTCAAATCCAGTTTCATCAGCATGTGAGCTAATATGCCAAACTATGTGCAGAAAGAGCTCAGGCATGAATTCATGTTCCCTGCTGCCAGCTGTGCTAGGAGGCCAGTAAGCTCTGGCACAGGAACAGGAGGAGAAAGGAACTTCGCAGTTCCCCCACCACCAGAGCTCATCTGCAGTGGTGCAAAGGAAGAAAATGACTGAAGGTTATGAAGTTTCCTCTCAGCTGTCCAGGATTTGCTGAACACTTTTCTGTACACTGAACACTCTATCCATGGTATCCATTTGGCTTTCCTGGGACTCACTTTCATAAACCACAATGAATTAAGAGAGGGACATATAAATTATTTCAAAGTATTAAGACAGAGAATCAAATGCCCAGATATGCAGCAATTGACATCTGCCATGTGCCCACCATAACTAAACAGATCTCAGGTGTCTAAACAGCTTGGAGAAATGGAATATGGTACTTGCTTAGGTGGCATAACAGAAAATGAAAACCATGTGTGAGAAAGGCTGAGTGGCTTTCCTCCTTCTCCTTCTCCTTCCCCTTCCCTTCCCCTTCCCCTTCCCCTTCCCTTCCCCTTCCCCTTCCCTTCCCCTTCCCTTCCCCTTCCCTTCCCTTCCCCTTCCCTTCCCTTCCCTTTCCCTTCCCTTTCCCTTTCCCTTTCCCTTTCCCTTTCCCTTTCCCTTTCCCTTTCCCTTTCCCTTTCCCTTTCCCTTTCCCTTTCCCTTTCCCTTTCCCTTTCCCTTTCCCTTTCCCTTTCCCTTTCCCTTTCCCTTTCCCTTTCCCTTCCCTTCCCTATCTCTTCCCTATCTCTTCCCTTCCCTATCTCTTCCCTATTCCCTTCTGCTTCCCCAGGACAAAAATTAGAAGATGTGATTTGATTTAAATTTTAAGCATGAAAAGAGATTAGAACCCAACCTAGAAATAATTATAGAACCCTTTGCATGCCATTCATTGGAAACTTGATTAATTTATCTAACTAATGAATTCTTTTGCTATTTACAGTTGGCATCAGGGAGCCATCCAGACACATATGTGGTAGATACAGCAAAAGAATAATACATTTCATGATCTGTTTGTGAGACATGAGCAGACAGATGCAAACAGATGGAATGGAAGTGGAGAGGTGAAGGGGAAAAAATAAATTGACTTCAACAGGAAAAAAAGAAAAGTAGTACATCTTTGCATAAGCAATGCCAGAGAGCACATTCATCCCATCTCACAGTAGGATTATTTCCTACAGCATATTCATGATTGCTTTGTCTACTCTGGCTTTAATGTTTCAAATTATGGGGATTCCACCATTTCCTTTGAGAGCCTCCTCTGAAGTCTAATGCTGCTCATCCCCTGGAAGCTTTCCCCGATACGTGTTTCGGCTGCCGTTCTTATTTCCATTACATTACTCAGTTATATCCTCTTTACCCTGCTTTTCTCCCCACTTCAACTTCCCTGGTGCTTCTGCCTTTCAAATTATCATGGGCAGCTGTTTGGGCCATCTCTTGCTGTTGTTTCACAAACTGAGTAAGCATTTCTGTAATCTCTTCTTATAACCCAGTCCCTCCAGGCAGCTGATTATTTTGGTTGTTTTTCTTTGAATGCCTCCTCTTTTGACATTTTTGTTACATTGGCCAAATTCCCACTCCTCCCCTCTCTCAGACAGAAGAGAAGCTGACCTGTTCATTCACAAACCCAGTCCTCTTGTTTTTGCTAAGGTGTGCAGGAGACACACACATCATTTTAGGTGCTTTAAGTTAATGGTGTTTCTATGCAACAGCTTTTCCCTTTCCCTAAATATTTTTAGTGCCTTGTCCCTTTCCTAATGTTGAGATGCTGTGAATGTTTTCTAGTATAGACCTGGCTCTGGGCTAAATCTCTGCAAATGTGGATACATGTTTTGCTGTGAGAGAGCTGGGAAAAAGATTTTTACCTAAGCAAGGTCAATTCTATGTGGTACTTCAGAGGTTTCACTCAGGTATCAATACCATAAGGTGATCCATAGGCACCAGCAGGATTTGACTGCTACACATGTACTGTTAAGTAAAAGTACACTTCTTTCTGACCGTGCTAATTAATCACTGCATCCAAAGTGCAAGTGGTATCCTGCTCTTCTTGGAGTCTGGAATTTTCCCAAGTCACAACCTCTTACCTATAAACCTAAAAGGATCTATGAATAAAGACCAGCTAGTCAAAAGTCCTGACTTGCTTATTTTTCATTGCAATTTCAGTGTTTCATCAAAACTATTGTGCAAATTTATATGCTTGAGATTTCTCTCCTGGAGTCTGGGCTCTGACACTTTGCATAAATAAGAAATGTCTCCTCTCAAGATCAGCCCAAGGGGAACCAATGGGCTTTCCAAAGGAGGCTGCCATGGCCTCATGCATGTCCCCATGCCAGGGTTCAGCTGTCAGAGCCCCACGTCAAGGCTCCCACAGCACTCGCCCCTGTCTGCACCTCACCCCAGGTGATGGGATGGCCCTGCCTGGCCCTGTAGACCTCAAGTGCCCTCCACAGGAGCCAAGACCAAGGACACCACCCTGACTGTTTGCTGAATTCAGCCATTTCCACTTCCAACCCCAAGTGATTACTCTTCCTGTTAAAGCACCCAACAGCTGAAACCCTGGGCTTGTCATGGAAGAGCCAAGAAAATTCAGTCACAAAGTGAATGTTCAACCACTTCTCTTTAGGTCCCTTTATACAACTTCCTGAAAGGAAAAATTTGGAAAGTGGTGTAAACACCAGTGCTACAGACTCTGTAATGATCAGGTAACAAGTTAAATAATCATATTGTATCAGCACTGGGGAAGTAAAGTTGCAACTCAGAGATACACATTGGTGAAGGCAGCTGGATCACCAAAAGCCTTCCCTTGGCTCCTTCTAGGCTGCCTCCATCATACTTGAAAAAGCCACTTCTGCAGAAGGCTGATACTTTCAGCCTATTTCATCCCACTTAACACAATAAACAAACAAAACTCAGATTCTCAGGTAGGAACCCTGAAGAATATTTGGATTTAATTGTTTTTCTTTGTTTAGATCTGGGTGTAATGAACAAGAAAACCTGGATATTTTTTTGAATATCTGTATTTGAAACATGCAGTGCTCAACGAATGGTAAAAATTCTTACTCCTGTGCTGGAGGAGAGGCATTTGTATAGCCCTAAATAATGTGTGTCACCATGCTGCTGAAAGCAATGGCCCTTATCAAAGGAGACTGACCAGGTGGGTTTCTTCCTCACTGCACTGAAGAGAAACTCACGAGAGGTTACTAGAAAACAACATATATGACAATAAAACAAACAGCAGCACCATAAAATGAAGGAACACTGTGTGTGCTCAAGCCTTGTTTAAGGCAGGCAAACTCACCAAAGTATCCCAACCTGTTCTGCTGCTGGTCTGGCTGGAGTGATGCTGGCATGGGCCACGGTTGGGTGTAAACAGCTCTCCAGTCTGGGGCTGGTAACCAGTGAAAACACGAGAAACCACCAGCCCTGCACACGCTGCAGGAACCACTCCAGTGCTAATGCCTGTACAGCACAGCTGGTAACGTGATGTAATTTGGTTTCCTTCCACAACGTAATAAAACAATACTTTGTTTAGTATAGTTGCAGCCTAAGTTTTATATTTCAAGAAACCCCTACATTCTTTCCCTGACTAGAACAGTAAGCTAAGTCAAGGCTGACCTGGGGTTGATTATGACTTTTCCTTTTTGCTAACATTGTGTCACACAAAGACCTGTTCTACCTTTGGGACTCCCAAGGATTTTTGAAACCATAGGTGCTGTGGTGTCTTGCTCCTTCCTTCTCATGAGGGATTAAAACAACCCACCAAATGCAAGCCAAACTACTAACCCCCAGCCCAAACAAAGAAAAAGAAAGAAAATATGTACAGAGGAAAAAAGGAAGATGCTCCTTGTGGAATATATTTGTTGATTTGAAAGGTAGTTTTATTAAATGTTTTCAAAACATTCTGTTTTCAAAACATTTTGTTGGAGTGGTGTAATTAAGAGTCCTCAGTCCTTTTTACCATGTTCCCCAGATACTGGCTCAGTGCCAGTTGGTACATGTGTCAATTTCGTTCTTTATCATCATATTAAAATTGCTACTCTTCCATGGCAATGTGCAACTATAGTTTAGTGATATATGCACCAGAATTGCCATGGCTTGTTTGGAATAGAATAGAATAGAATAGAATAGAATAGAATAGAATAGAATAGAATAGAATAGAATAGAATAGAATAGAATAATTTTGGTTGGGAAAGACCCCTAAGATCATTGAGTCCCACTGTTGACCTGACACTATGCAGTCCTCCATTGGCTGTATGCAGAGAATAGGAGCGAAAATAGGGATAGGCTGGAAGTTGTTCGGCAGGTGGGTAAGGAAAAGGGGGCACAGGGTTTCAGAGTCGAATCTCCTGCGTCGAGCACATCACTCCTTCCCCGTCTTCCTCGGCAAAACGGGGACGTGCAGCCCCGCTCCTGGGAGCTGGCATGACTGAAAGCCAGTACAGCCCTGCCCGCGCTGCCCCCGCACCTCCGGCCCCGCATAACCCCGACCCCGCACGCCCCCAGCACTGCACACCCCCGGCCCTGCACATCCCGCACACCTCACACACGCCGGCCCCGCACACCGCGGTCGCGCACGCCCCGCGCACCCCCGGCCGTGCACACCCCGCACGCCCCCGGACCCGCACACCCCCAGTCCCGCACACCCCCGGTCCCGCACACCCCCGGTCCCGCACACTCCCGGTCCCGCACACCCCCAGTCCCGCGTACCCCCGGTCCCGCACACCCCCGTCCCGCGTACCCCCGGTCCCGCACACCCTGTCCCGCACACCCCCGTCCCGCGTAGCCCCGGTCCCGCACCCCCCGTGCACCCCCGGCAGCGGCGGCCCCGGGACGCGCGGGGCGGGCGGGGCGGCCCGAGCAGCGCAGGGCGCCCCCTGCCGGCGGCGTTGGGGCCGCGCGGTCACGTGGATGTGACAGCGGCAGTGCCCGGCCAGCCCCAGTCGCGGCAGCGGCACCGCAGCGCCAGCGCCGCCGCCAGCCCGAGCCGGGCGGGAACAGCGGGGCCGGGGCCGGGGCGAGGCCAGGGGGAGCCGCCGCCGCGGTGCCGGGCGGCGGCGGGCGGGGGGTGGGCCGGGCGCGGCGAGGAGCCGATGCGGAGCGATCGCGGGCGGGCGGCGGGAGCAGCCATGGCGGGGCCCCGCTGAAGGAGGCGGCGAAGGAGGAGGAGGAGGAGAGGGGAGGAGAGGAGAAACCTCCGCATTCCCTCCCTCCGCGCCCCGTCCCCCCGCGCGGACCGCCCGCCCGCCCGCCCGCCTCCCCCTGCATGCCCGGCTGAGACCGCGGGGAGGACTCAGCCACCCGCCGCGGCCCCGCCGCCTTCCCGCGCCCCGCCAGCCGCGGACAAAGGGGGAGAGCGGGCAGCCAGAGGAGGGGAGAGCCCGTCCCCGCCGCACGAGCATGGCGGACCGCAGCCTGGAGAGCGTGTCCCTGCCGCTGGAGGTGCGGGCCCGGCTGGCCGAGCTGGAGCTGGAGCTCTCCGAAGGTAAAGGCGCGGCGGGGCGGGCGGCGGTGGGCGCGGGCGGCGCGGCAGCGGCAGCGGCACCCCCGGCCCGCTCCCCCATCGCACACCCTCCGCCCTGCGGCCCTGCGGTGCCGGCCCCAGCCCGATGGCGCCCGGGGGGGCTCTCCTGACGGCCCCTGCCGCTGGCGGGGGACCCCGGCGCGGGGGTTTTGTTCTACCTGCGAGCCCCCCGCGCTCCGCCGCGGCGCGGGCGGGGGCGGCAGGGGGGCTCTGGCGGCGGGGCTTGGCCGCGCACGCGGTGGTGCGGGAGCTGGAAAAATCTGTGGGGATGGCTTGTAGGGGCTCCTGCCCTGCCAGGGAAACGCGGCTTCACGGAAACGTGCAGTGTACCTGTGTGCCAGACCCCGCTGTGGCCGCATCGAGAGACTCCCACGGAGTCCACGCAGCGTGTGTGTGTCGGCTGCAACAAAACATCCTCTGATAAGGTCGTTGTGGACAATACCAGTCAGGTCACTCAGACGAAACGATATATATCTATCTATATTTAATTGCGGGATTTATTTTTTTAAATGTATGATTGAAAGCTTGAGGTGGCTTCTTGGCGTGGTTGGTTGTGATGCTCCACCGGTCCCCGGGCTGGGAAGGCGCACACGCAGCCCGAGCTGTTGCCGTGGCAGGGAGGATGAGCAGGAGCCCCAGCCCGCCCTCCGCTCCTCAACCCGGCTCCCGCTCCCCGCTTCCATGTGTGCCAGCGCCGGGGTAGGAGCGACAGGCAGGCAGCGAGGAGTGCCTGTCAGTGCCCTCGCTGATGGGCACTGAGCGACCAGAGTCGTGGAGACGGTTTTAGTGTATCAGATGTAATCGGTGTCTCCCGGAGGAAGAGAGTGGGCAGTATATATGTACTGATGCTAGCGTTGGCTCTTTCCTGAAACGCAAATCTGCTATTAGCTGCCCCCTCTTTTTTTTTTTTTTTTTTTTTTTTTTTTTTTTTTTTTTTTTTTTTAATAATGCCCCCCAAATATCAGGGTTCATTCACCACCAAGAGGCTACAGCACTTCATAGAAGGGACAAATGACCCAGCGTGTCCCAAATTAGTTATTGGAAGTGGTCAATATATTGAGCTGTCTGTCTGTCTTCTGTCTTTTTGTAACGGTTTGTAAGGGCTCGGAGCCAGAAAGTAAAATGTGCTGGAGCCGGTTTCATCAGCAGGGAGGAGCTGATGTTGACATTGTATTTTCCTTTTAACGGTTTGAGGGTGAAGAGAATGAACTACTGAGATTGCTTGTGACTCTCATTTCTGTGCCTCCCCCTCCCTGTCGGTGCCCTGAAAACTTGAAGTGAGAGGAGTTAAATACAGTATTGCCTTTCTGTGATGCACTGCCAGTCCATTGGCCTTCTCTGTGGTAGTGAGGGTGGGAAGAGCTGTTTGTTTCATGGTACATGTAACGTTGTCGCTTTATGCAGAAAATGCTTCTTGGTGTGTCACATCATTGTCTACACACCAATGAGATACTAATTAAAACATCTGTTACTAAATGCTTACAAAAAAACTGAAATCAAACTGGCATAGACCTTCCATGAATATGTTAATGTACTGTACCAAAGTTGTAATACAGTTTTATGGTGTAGTTTCTGATGCTGTAAGCATAATCTAAGAAAGCTCTGAGGAAGTGGGACATGGTTTGAAATTGGGCATCTGTATCTGCACTGCTGTAACTTCCCTGCAGCTAGATCTGGAATGAGTTTAAGCCACTGACTGTATCTTTCTTTATGTGCCACTGGTGTTACACCCAGCAGACGAGGTGGCTCATGTATTCTGACTGTGGCAGCCTAAATGAGGATCAGTTGGAATTGGAAGGCAGGTAAAGAACAGGCAATATCACATTTTCAGTGTCTTCCCCCAGGCTGCTCTTGGTGTGTTCTTAGTCAAGTACATCACAGTGTTCAGTGCCTGAAAAAATGAAATAATTTACTACTTAACACTCCTACATTTAGGCATATTGCAACTCCTGGCCTGTTCCCAAAATTAGTCCCTGCAGAGAATGGGATCAGTAATTTGTACAGTTTTATTGTGCTGTAGAAGTCATACTCTGGCTATGCTACTCCTGAGTTAAATGGTTTTCAAGGCAACTCTGTGTCTCTTTACACCCCGAATGTGCAGTACCTTATGCCTGTGCTTCGCTTGGCCATAATGAGCCAGTCCACTGCCTTCATTCACTGAGATACACTCATGCAAGTGCATAAAAGTTCGTGATTGAGGTTTTAACGTGTGTTCTGCTCAGGATGTGTTAGGGTGTCTCTGCTGCCTTTGTGAAGCAGGAGACTTTTGGAGGCAATAGGCAACTTCATGCTTTGATGTGTTTGGGTCTCATTAATAATATTGGGAGCAGAGTGACTGCTGTAATTTATGCCCCTTTTTAAAGTGCTTTCCCAAGTCAGACTCGCTAGGAAGGTGTTTTTTTTTCAAGTGCTGCATTTCTGAAACATTGTATTTGTTGTATTGTTTGAGTGTCAGTTTTTATTTCTGGGTGCTGTGGGTCTTAGAGCTGCTGCCTGTACCCAAGCCACGTGGTTCTCTGTGCCAAAACCTGCTTTGGCCAGTGCAGCTTTAGAACAATTTCTGAAAGAGAGCTGCTGCTTTGTGAGAAAGAGAGGAGCACCAGCAGGATTATTGCGTGGTTATTCCTCAGCTGTGAGCTAAAGTTGTCTCCTTCCTAGCTCTAGGAAGTGTGATAGCGTGGGTCCTACCCACGCAGAGCATCTCGAAACTGAACATAAAATAGCTGGTGTCCCTGTGCCCAGACCTGGTTACTGTGCCACTAGCACAGCGGGCACCGTGCAGGTGCTCTAATCACAGTCTTCACTGGTAGTTGTCATCACATGTTTCACTTTGACCGTGGCATTTTCCCCACCCTGTGTAGCCAAATCCTGAGTTCCTTGTTCAGCTGCGCGCTCACAGCCTCACTGGCAGCAGAGATGTGGCAGGAGAGCCTCAGGAAGTGTCTGCTGGGCACGTGGCACGTGCTTTGTAGACCACAGAGCAAAGTGCCTTTTTTTTTCTTTTCTTTTTTAGCAGTTGTGCACTGCTTGCGAGTTGAAAGGGAGAAGGAAGGTCAGAAGGCATTTAATGGTGCTCTGGGAAGTTTGTCTGTGTGACAAGCCTAACCTGTTGGTTCCTGTGGGCAAGCCACATGCCTTCCACCTCCCCTTTGCTGTGGTCTGAATGGGCTTTTTTCAGTTTAAACATAGCTATTTAAAAGGTACTATGGATGCAAATGAGAACAACCATTTTAGATTTTGTTAGTTTCATGGTATGACTTGGCAGGTGGAGATCAGCCAGACTCAGAAATGCTTAGCAGGTTCCTCTGTGTCTGTGTGCAGTTGCCTGCCCCACAGGAGGAGCGAGTGCCGGAGGTAGCCTGGCACTCTGAAGAGTGTTGAGAAGGATGTTCACAGTGATGTGGTGGCATGTAGTGTTACATTCAGCCTCAGGCATCAACAGCACACTTCTTGTTGGTGTTTTCACTTCATTTTGGGAAGGGGATATTGCTTCTGTGTTTCTCAGGACACAGCGGCTCAAGAGCACTTTAAATTTTTTAAATGTTGGAAGTTGTGGAATCGTCCTTGATTCCAGATGTTCTAGAGACATTTGTTAGGCTGTGTTTGAGTGAACATGCTTGATGCTGGTGTGTTATGTACATGTTCTCTGACACTCTGGTAGTTTCCCTGAGCTACTAAAGCTTGCATTGCTCAGAAGTAGCCCTTCTAGGCTGATGCAATCAACGTGTCACTCTGCAGTAGCTGTACTTTGGGGCTGCTTAGGATTTTACAAGGTTTTAGTTTTCTAACGATGTATAAAATTGTACTGGGTGGAAATAGATGAATCATACTGTTTTTTAGAATAGCTTGGGGGTTGTTAACTGAAGAACTGATTAAATAAAACCAGGAGTCCTGAAATGTGCTGTCTTATTAAAAAAAAAACAAAACCCTACAACCCCTTCATTCTTAAAAGCACTTAAGAATTTAAAAAATGCCCCCTCCCCCTTTTCTCATTTTGCCCTCAATTGCAGGGTATACAAGGTTAAATTGCCCTTCTAATTATTTCGTGAACCAAAATTAATTGGGTAAAGATGCTCTATATTTCTTCCAGTATTTTATCCAAGTGTCAGATAACATAGCAGAAACACTTAAAGAACCGCATGCACCACATGGAAAATTTGAAAACCATCCTGTTCAGAAACTATTCTCCCTATATTCCATGCTATACTTCCAGTCCTTTTCCATTTTAAACATGTGAGGCATAGCAGGTTTCTTTTTTTGAAAGTCTCAACTTTTCTCCAAGGAGCACTTTCAAAAAAAGTTTCAGCAGATCTTTAATAAGTGATTAGTTATTCCCAAAGGCACTGGACTTGCAGTCACCTAATTAATTTGGTCCTCTGTTTTCACTGTATTGACTGGCTCAATTATATTTGGTAATATTACTTGGGTTGATTGAGTCACTTTCTGGCCAAGTTTATTATTTTATTAGGTATAAGTTATGTCTTTTGTTGTCTGCCTGTAGTTGCTGTGTTGAGACCAGAGATGTGTAGTTAACTTCTCTTGTTATTATTTCTCCCTAACATTTGCCAGCTGACTTCACTCACAGAGAGGTTTTAAAGTGTGAAAAATTCAATAACTAGCACACCTCTGTGATTTGGGATGCAGAGTCATCCTTTTAATTCACTCCTTGAGAGATAATGCTCTGCTTAGAAAGTGAGTATCACCTGTGCAATGACAGAGTGTCTGACTTTAGGTGAGACATGAACTAAGAAATTCAACAGTCACATTTGCTTCTTGTTGTTTTTTGAACTGTTAGGATGCAGTTGGCTCATGTTTTCAGTTACTTTTTTTCTGGTGGAGAGAGGACTAATTTACTCAAAATACATAAAGCTGGAATTTTCATATAAGTTACGTGGAAGATTAGGGCTTTAGGAAAATGTACTGGATATCATGGAAATTATGATGAAATCAAGAGCACTGTCAACAGAACCCTTTCTTTGTATGATGAAAGATACATCCTCTCATCAGCTATTTTGTTTCTCTGATGGTGCTCAAGTTGGAGAGGGACAATAACTTGATTATTTTAAAAACAGGTTCAATTCATTCATGAGTATTTTAAGGCATTGGAATTAAAAAAATCTTTTTTTTTTTTAAATTTTGAATATTTTTTATTTGCCTCCTTCGCTGTGCTATTTGGACTTAAGGGCTTTTAATGGGTGTCGAAAGAATTCTCTGCCACTCCTCTCTGCCACTCCTTCGGTAGAAGTACATGGTAATGCCTTGTAAAACAGACTATGCAAATCTCCAGGATGTTCCCGGAGCAGCTGTCCTGAAGGCATGCAGTAAATATACCTTTATTGCCGTGGAGCAGCATTGATGCCCAAGGGTTACACTTAATGGATCATTCAGATGATCTTTACTGTATTACACAACTGACATACTCCAAACACTTTTCCCAAGGATGTGTGAAAGTTGCCGAGGGGGTGTCAGTTTTATAGGCAAAGCAGGGAGTAAGCAATGTATTCCTAAGGAGAACACACACTGCAAGGAGCTGCCCTTTGCAGCTTCAGGGTAGTCTGCGTGGCTGTGCTGCGCAGAGCAGGAGCCAGCACTGCTTCCCCTTGCCAAACCTGTGTGCACCTGTGGCTGTGAGTCAACGTGCTGCCTTTCCCTGGAAGGGGGTTGACCTGCCTTTGTCAATCCATCAGAAGGGGAATGCAGTCATTCTGATTCCAGCAAACCAAATATCCTTTGGTATCGGAGGAATTTGGGTTTAGCTCACCTCTTTCCTTTGTGGTTAATTTTTCTCCCGGGGAAGTGTTTGCATGCTGTCTTAAAACAGAGATAATAAACTAATTTTTGATGCAGGATTTGGATTGGGAATGGCAAAAAGATCACTGTTTCTCTGAAGGGATATCAGCAGATTCCTTTAGGTCTTCCTAGCTTGTTTGTGGTATAGTAGGCAGAATCCTAAATGTACCATAGCTCTCCTATACTTAAAAATGCATTGACTGCGTTTTAATTTTTTAAGAGGCTATTTGTATAACGCGTCAAGCAGGACATATAATTTTTTAAAAATAACTGCTTTAATTCCCCAGCAACTGTCAGACAAGATGAGTCACTGCAGTATAAGAATTCACCACAGCGCATCACAGATTTGACACAAACTCTTAATCCATGTAAAATTATGCATGTATATTCCCCTATCTTCCCAGTGGGTGAGCTTCATTTTTGCCAAACTCATGATGATCCCATTCTGCCTTCTTTCCTCCCCTGCCTCCTTTTTTCCCCCCACTTTTCTTCTTGAGAGCCTTCTTGCAGTCAGTAGCCCCAGTGCAGGGTCTGGATGCAGCAGTCTTTTCCTGGCTTGTGAAGAGCCTTTCCTGATTGTTAACCACAGCTCCTGACTGTGGTGGTGTGGGGGCATTTCCAAAACATGATTGCTTTCTGCAGAATTCTGCTCTTTCCTTCTATTACTAGGGTAAACTTAACACTAAAAGATGGGAACTGGCTTTATTTAATTCCACTTGGTGCAGCACATGGGGAATTGCTAGTTTTATACCTGTGTAAAGAAATTTTTTTGTTTGTTTGTTTTCCCCCGGTAATCTTAGCTAGGGCTTCTAATTGCTAGCCAGTATTATTTATCACTAGGATTAAGTGTAACTTCAAAACAGTGTAAAGCATATTGGGGACACCATCATATTCTGCAATAAAACAGCCTATATAGGAGTAGGAATACTTAAAGCAATACAGCTTGAGACAGATGCTGGGAAGACTGTGGCTTTAGCTGGATCCTTTTGCCACAGAAGAGGATGTTTCTGCCTTAAAGCCATGTGGAATCCTACCAGGACACTCTGTGCATGGCTCTCAGGGGATGGAGGTGCCAGAGTGCTTCTTGAAGTCCCTTTTTGGAGAGCAGAGTCATTTGCTGGTTCCTGGCACTTTGGTAGGCACAGTCTATTGGACACATAACCTGCAGTGCTTAGAGCAGCATCAAGTGCCAGGGTGTGGATAATTGCCACATTATTTTACAACAGAAATTAATGTTGAAAAGTATATGATGTTTCAGCGATCTCTTTTTAAGACTATTGTTTAAGTGGCTGGATAACTAGAGAAAGGACTCTCATGAAGTATCATAACTTGGAAGAGAATGTGTTTCCTCTGACTTTTGAAGGGGCTGTTTGCTTTCCAAAGCCTGAACCATACATATGCTATTATTTAGGACGCTTGAGGGGGTTTTGCTTTTATGTGTATGGCTGGGTTTGCAGAATGGTGGCAGTGGAGGGGACAGAGGGATTCTTCAAGTGTTGTTGGTGCATGTAAGTAGAAATGGATGTTAGGACTTGTTTGGTCCTATGTCTCCCTGGATCCAGAGTCCAGATCTCCAAACTGTGACTTCTGCAGTTCTTAATTCAAATCTTGGCTTGATCTATATTTAAGATTAAAATATCAAAAAAAGATTTTTAAGTCTGGTCTGGTAAGAGCTGCTCAGAAGCCAGGAAAATGTTTCTTAATGAACTCTGTGACAAGTACAGTGTAAGTAATGGGGCCTGTTTTTTCACTAGTAGGCTGGTGGTTGAAAGTTTGCCTAGACCAGCAAGAGTTCAGAGACTTTTGGTTGGCATAGAGGCCCAAACAAAGTGTTCTGACACTCTTTTTCCTACTGTGTGGATGTCCATGTGTCCATAAACAGCCTGGCAAAATAGAGAGACCCTAGCAACAGTCTCCTCAGAGAAAGCAGCCCTGGACTATTCCATCTGTGTGGATCCTCCAGGAAGAGTTACGTGGTATTAGCAGGATGGCTGCAAGGGTGTTGCATCTATTACTGCCATTTAGTAAGAAAATAGACCAAACTGCTCTTTGGACTTTTCATATGACATTACAGATCAGTTCTGGAGTTGTACAGAAAATTTCTTTCCAGTAATAGCAAATAATAAAACTTCACCTTTTTTTCATGAGGGGATATCCTTAGTCATATTAACTCGTGTTTTTCATTGTTAGAATTGCAAGGAGAATGAGCAAAATTTAGAATTTTGTGCACCATGCCTCTTATCCTTATTGAAAGAAATATTTAAACAATCAAGTATTTTTGATGAATGTTTGAACAAATAAAATTATGGCATTGTGGTGGGATGCAAGCAGTTCAAATTTAGTGAAGAATCTTGAAGTAAAAATTGTTTGAAATGCTAAATTTCTTTGGCAGATGCCTGAGAACGAACAAACAGCAGTTACCTAGTGAAACAACAAAATGTACAAATATCCCTGCTCTTTCCTGAATGATGATAATGGCAAACCCCTTGCTGAATTTGCTGGAAGAGCTCAGTTTCATTTGCTGTATTTTTTTAATGTGAAAAAATAATAAATACTTTTTTTTGTAGATGCTGTAAGTTTTCTGAGTGTTGTGAAGTGAGGGGTTTTTAATGAAAAAGTACTGTTGGACTGTGGAGTGATGTTTATTTCTGAGAGGGGAAATAACAGCTAGTACTTTTAATTTGCTATACTTCAAATAGGCTCTGTGTTGTAATAGAAAAGGTTGATTTGGTATGTTGAGCAACAACAATGGGACTATCAGCAGTTAGATTTAATATTTTTTTTATGATGATGAAAAAAAGTCGTGTATTTTATGTTTATGAATTTTATGCTGTTAAAGTTTGGCACATTCGAGTCACAAGGTTATATCTGTGTCTCCTACAAATGCTGAATTCAGTAATTTGTATATCCATACCACAGGCTTGGGAGAATTGGACAAGAAGCTCAGAAGAGATCTGGGAGAGTGACCAAGAGTAGAGGCATGGACACTGGGGATTAAAGCAGTCTTAATAAAAGTTGTTTACCAGGAGAAAGATTGGAGTTTATTTTGATTATTTGAGACGTCTTGTGTTTGGGATGGAGGAATACTTTCCCATACTGTAAAGCATTAGCAGTCCAAAACATGAGAAGATTGAACTCCTTAGAATGGAAATGAGACAAATGGAGGTTGAAGATAAGACAGAAAATATTAATAATGCTAGATAAACACTGAAACACTTGCATAGAAGAGAAGACTCAACAGCTTTCTAAAAAAATCTACCCACAAGTAGAACTGATGGATGGCTCCTTTCTAAGACATAATAAATGTAAGAAGTTTATGTGTGTACATAGGTATGTAAACCACTGAAGCCACCCTTGAGCAGAAATATACTGGTTTAAGTACTTTTGTAGTGGCATTTTTTAAACGTCTAGTCCAATAGTATATGTTTTCCTGGTGACTCCAAAAGGCACTGCAACATCCTAGAATTTCAGGTTTAGTATGTTTTCAGTATTTCACTAGAGATGACTTGACATTTACTTGCAGTAGTAATTTGTTTTAAGTCAATATTGAACACTGTAAGGATGTGCATACATTACAGTTTGAGAGGGTATCAAAGGCAGCTGCTCTGATAATACTTGCTTAAATACTGGCTACTCATATATTTGCCTGTAGCTCAGGGGACTTCTATATAAACAAGAAGTAGCAGGAAAATGACATTTTTAAAAGCTTCCTTAAAGTTTATTGTACTTCACTTAATAATTGTTTTTTACATAAATATATTGTCCATTGTAATAATTTGGTTAAAAAATAAGAAGGCACTCGCTTCCTCTGAAGATTAATCCTTCCTGCATCCTATGCCTAAGGTTGCTCTTTGCTGTGATGTCTTTGCTTCTGCCTCAGTGGCTGACTGTGGTAACCTGTATTTGCCCTTCATTGCAGTGATAGGTGAAGGTGTAGGAGCAGCAAAAGTGACTCCGTGCCTTTGTGCTGAATGTCTGTGGAAATGTTTTTGTTTATTGGGAATTTCACAAAGCTGGTGCCTCTGACCTCCAGCAGTCACTTCTGGAGCAAGGTGAAACAGAGAACATATTCCTTTGTTTGCAGTGGGAGAAGAGATTTCTTGTTGCTTAACCCAGACCCTGTTTTTCTTCCTGAGCACAATAATGCTGTGGCTGGTATTGTCTCCTGGTGGTAATTCTGAGGAAGATGAGGGGCCCTGGCAAGTCTGATATTTCTTCCTTGGCTTTGAAAGTCAGCCTCCTGTCTGTTTTTTCTTCTACCAAAGATGCTGTGTGGCCAAGAGAGGTGATTGTGAGACGTGGGGAAGCTGTGTGTGGGATGCATTCAGCCAGAAATAGCCATGGTGATGTTAAATTTCATCTTTTGTCTGCTGGACCCTTCAGAGACATTTGGTAACTTGTGGTAACCTAGTCCATGCGAGTTTTCTTTCCCTAGGATACCTTTCAAACAAGTATAGGAAGCCTGGACCCATTCTCACCAGTGCCAGTTTCTCCTGAGAGGAATCCCAGCTGGTTTGTGTACCAACTTTTTGTACTATTGAAGAAATACTCTGGGCTCTTGTCTGTCCTGAGGATCATGCAAAAACCACAACATCTCTGAAACATGAAGTCCTCTTACAGTGTGATGCTGTTTGCCATTCCTGGGTGGTGGTCTGGCTTTGGCTGACCTGCAAAGTGCTTTTCTGTGTATTTTGATAAGGTAATATCACCTGCAATGTTATGTCTATTCTACATCATTCAAAATGTGAAATTGCACGTGTATGTTTCTTCAAATGCACGTTGGCTCTTAAGTATTGTAATTGGTTACTTCTGGTAAATAACAAATACAGTTTCAGATTTCACTTTTTAAGTGAGCCATTCTGGTGCAGGATAGATACTAAAAATACCACCAGGCCTCATCTGCCAGCTTGATCCTTTGTGCCTTCTTCAGACCAAAGCAAATTGTATCTAGGACTAGATTAGACTGAAATTGGGAAGAAGAATCCAATTCTTCTTTAAAGTGAGCTTTTAACCCTCAACAGCTCTGTGCTCAGACACAGAGGAAACTGCCAGCAGCCTCTCCCAAAGCATCACTTCCGTGATGCAAAACCAGCACAATTTTACAGATTTTTTATTCTGTCATAAATCTGCTCTAACTCAGACACCCAAAGAAATCTCCCCTGACTTTTCCCTAGAGTAAAAGGTTCTTTTGCTAGTGGGTATCATGGTAGCTGGTACATGCTACCTAAAGATCTTACTTAAGTTTTAGTGAAGCATATTATGTGTCCTTCTTCCTCAAAAATTGCTCATGTAGTTGTGTTAGAGTTAAGAGAGGATAAAGCATCTAAGTGGCCACATTATTCTGAAATACTGTGGCACCTGTTCTTCTCCAGGCTCCTTTTGAGAATATTGCATGACTGTTGTCATGGACTGGGTTACCTCCTTTACTGGTATCTGCATTCCACCCCTGAGCCCAGCATGGGCAATAAAGCAGCCACACCTCACAGAGTTGGGCTCCTAGGAGAGTACAGTAGGAATTACAATAAAATTACAAAAGGAATTACAATTGAAAGGTGATTGAAGTCTCCCCAAAATAGCAGTATGGAAGTACTTTCAATGTAAGAGCTGAAGCTTCATTTTCAGGGGCTCAAATAGGAGGGAGTATAAGTTTTTCCAAAATAAATTCTTGTATTTGTTTTTTCACTCAGAATGAAATCCAGTTCACCTAAAAATAAATGGCAAAAGCTATGCTGGCATCAGGACTGCACTAATGGGTGTACTTCCCTTAAAGCTAGGTCTGTGAATAGTCAGAAGCAGTCTGTGATATTTAGGGATCTGTGCTAGGGTGTATGGCAGAAAGAAACAGACACTTTTTCTTCACTTTGTGTGTGGTCGTTGGTGGTACTAAGAGAACATTTTGCGTTTGAGACAGAGCATTTACTTATATGGAACAACGGGCTGTGATGTACTCCCAGTGGAAAGATGGGGACCTCATTCAGGACTGGGAAACCAGTCCATATTTAGAGAAGTTGTTACCCATTTGCTGGAAGGAACTCATTACCACAAAAGCTCTGTATCATTTCTGGTCTTTTCATACATGGTTGGTATCACCTGTTTCTGTGTGACAGCCAGCATGTGTGCCTTTTACTTCAGTTTTTAGCTTCACCTCACCTCTCTAATTTCCTCAAATTGTTTAATTTCTGACTTTCTTTTCTCTAAAGCCATCTGGCTGTGGTGTAGCCTGTCAGGGTCATTCCACCATCCTGCCCCACCTTCCTTGGTTATCTCTCTTTCCATCACTACTAGAATAGTAGTAGAATAGTAGACTTGGTGTGGGATCATATGCAGGTAATTCATGTGATGCCCCCTTTTACAATTGCTTCTTTTTTTCACACATGAAAGATTGCTCTTGAAGCATGTCAGTGCCAACATGTTGCACATTGAGATCTTTTATTCTTAAGTTGATTTCAAACAAATATTTGTCTTGGAGTAACAAACTTGTTAATGTTGAAACTTACAGTCTGTAGAGACACTAGCTGAGCTATGTGTTCTGTTAGTCATGCTTGATGTTTGCTTTTTTGGTTATTGTTGTTTAGTTCTACTGTGTCATTTTTGCTTAGAGCTGGATTAGGATATTCTCCATGCAGTGCAAGGCATTTATGGAAAATGTGCATCTTAAATTTCTTGAAATCTGATCTGGAGCTAAGTCATGACATCTATTTTCCATCTAAAAATGCATTTCTCTTAATTAGATCCCCATTCAGTGTGGGTGGGGTTTTTTTTCCTCTCAATTCACGTGAAACCCACACTAAACAAAAATACATCTAATAGAGACTAAAATTATAAAGGAACTACTTGCAAAGAGCTGGCAATGCTGTCTACATGATAAAAGTAATTTAAATTGTTCAGGCATACAGCACGGATTAGAAACTGCATCTTCAAATCATCTTTGCATATTTATGAGTACACCTGTTATATAAGCAGTAGAAAGTGCTGAGATTCCTCCAGTCCTCTGCCACCGTTTGCAGAGTGAAGAAAAACCAAGATCGTTTGTCAGGGTAAGTCTTTCAAATCCAGAGTGGAGCCTTATCTGCCTAATAGCCTAATGCCAGAGAAAGACACTGTTTGTGTTCAGCAGGGCTGTATTCATGTGACTGTCAGGGGCTCTCAGTGCTATATAAAGATTCCTGCTCCCACCCTGCCCCTCCCTGGCACTGTCATTTAGCACAATGTGCAGCTTGGCTGTAAAACATCCCTGACATACTGAAGCGTGTCTCCTTTCACACTTTTATGTGGAAAAGAAGAAAAAAAAAAAAAAAAGGACCTTCTTCTTGGCTTCTGTGAACTTCCTAGCTGTGGAGTGTTCAGTGCCAGCTGGGGCAGAGTCATGTTACTTGCACCTTTTTCCAGCACCAGGCCTATATTGAGGAGAAGAGTTGGATTGTGTGATTGCTGTATCCTGCACCTCTTCTCTGCTCAGTGCAAGTGCTATGCCCACTTTAGCCTCTGGTGTTAACCTGAGTACCCACAAAATACAGCTTCCTGGGGAGCCAGACTTGGAACAACAGGGCTGGGGGTTGCACACGATGTGATGTGAAGCTGGATTTTAAGTCCTTTTCACTGTCACTGCTGCCTTGCAGGTGGGTTATGATTCCACTGATATCTGGGTTTACAAACAAGAAAAAACAAAACCAAAAGAAATAAGAAAAGGAAGAAAATCTTGTAGAGCTTGTTTTTTTTTTTTCCTTCCTCTAAGTAAGTTTCTTTTTGTAGCACTTAAAATTGGATCAATTCAACAGTCTGCTGTAAAGTGCAACTTCAGAAATAACTGCATCCTGCTGAGAACAGGGCTCTGAACAGTATACATGGAGAAGAAGATGGATGCATTGGGAAGGGGTGCATGTATAGAAGCATCTTAATCCAGTTTTTCTGCTGAATAAAATAATTTACAGAACTACAGTGAAGGTAAGGGGAACATTTTGTTACTGTGAGGCACTATTACAGCTTGCACAGGGTGGTTGTGGACTCCCTATCCTTTGAGATGCTCAGAAGCTGTCTGCACGTGCTTCTGGGTAACCTGTTCTAGGTGGCCCTGCTGGAGAGGGAGAGTTGGACAGGGTGGCCTCTAGGGACTCCTTCCATCCTCAACCATTCTGTGATACCCCTCTAAATTTCCACCCTTTCACTGATAAGTAATTTTGTGCTTCCCAGCACATTTCTCGTGGGTCACACACTATATGTGGTTCTTGGAATGGAATACTTGGCCTCTCCTGCAGTGGGTTCATACCCGAGATCTGCTGTAACACCAAATTTTAAAATTTTGGATGTAATTATGACTTGTGCACCGTAGTGATAGTCAGCAAAAATATGCCACATGAGAGGTGAAGCACAGTGCATTAAACAGGTATTTGGTTCTGAAATTGTTTCCCTTAAAATAATGTTACTGGTTTTTGTATGCAAAACTTGATAATGGCAGTAAATTTACATATTATGTAAATGAACTAGAATCCAAGCATGGGTAAGGGTGCTTGTGATGATTTTAATACTGTCATTATGATCATCACTCAGGTATATGACTGCCAATTAGACAAATCCTGTCTTTTTTTCTGTATGATGGAAGTATATGCTTGTTTATATCTGTGGAAAAGTATTTCCTTTGGTTCTGTCAGGAGCAGGGAAATGAGCAGAGCAGAATGGCTTTGAAAATAATTTTGTTCGATTACTTATTAAGACCGATTTTAGGTATGAAAATACCTTGAATGTTGATGAGATCTTTTATTACTTTTATTGAAATCTGTTTTGAGTAGTATGCAGCTGTAATCGTACAGTTAAATAGTGCATATTTTTACAAAGTTTCATGTCAATAATGCAATAATGAGTCCCCTGGCAGAGCTAGAAATCAGTCACCAATACTTTGGTGTAGTAGAACAAACCAAGTAAGTCTTCTTATCAAAGTGATGTGGTGGCTGTGGTCCTCAGATGAATGTTTGGCCTCACACTATTAATACTTTCTCAGCCACCAGGCTTTCTTTTCCTCTCTATAAAAAGTGGAACTGGACTGTATTTTTTGGGCTATGAACACAGCTTTCAAATATGGAAGAACTCCCATACCCACATCATCTCCTGACTGTTCAGTGAGCAGCTGGACATAGCTTTTGTGAGAGAAAGTTATGTAGAGTATGGTCCCAGTTCAGCAAGGCATTTTAGGCATGTGCTTCAGTCTCATTGATACTGCCAGTTTAACTTAAACCAAATTGTCACACATGGACCAAGCATATTTGTCTCCTGCATGGAAAAAAAAAAAAAATTGGCATCTTCATTGCTTGCTTAAAAAAGAGACTCAGTGTTAAATCAAAGGATCAACAGTCTTTCTTTTGGATTACTAAGTAAATGGAAAGGGATCTTCAAGCATTTTTTGTTTAAATGATGCTTCACTATATGTTTAAGGTCAGGTCATTAGATGAAGAATGGAACTGACCATACCTGTGTCTCATTTTCTGTGCTTCCTTAGTGCTTTATTGAATTTGGAACAAAAAGAGAGTAACTCCATGAGAATGTGTGTCAGCTGAAGAATCCCATCATACAATGTATGTTGTGGAAGGATACATTCAGTAGCTTGTCAGAAGACACATGTCACGGGCAGGGACCTGCTGTCTGCAGCCAAACGTGTTCAGTCACCTTAAAATCCCAAGGCAGGTCCTTGCTTTCAAGACACTGAGGAAATGAGGGAACACAGTGATTGCCTTTCCTCCTGAATGTGAGTTGATTTAAGCAGCCATCTTCTGGAAAACATTTTGAAGCTGTTTCTGTTTACCTTCTGCTGCAAGGCAAGAATCATGAGGAAGCAAGGAAGCATTGCTCCAGCCTTGCACTTTTTGATTTTTCTAGTATTGCCTTAAAAAAAGTGGTTCATAGAGCAATTAGTGTAATCACCAGCCAAAGACAAAAATATCTGTCTCCTGCTTTCCAGGGCTGGGTTTGCAGCTCAGGGATAAGAAAAATCTGGATACAACAGGATAATTTCCTGAAGACTGTATTCAAGCCACTCTCTTATGGGAAAAAGAGGCAGTTGAGGGATGGGTGAGAAGATCTGTTTAATTTCTTCACAGGATTTTCAAAATATCAAAAGAATGGGAGAAGCCAAGTGATTGGTGTCTCTGTCCTTTGACATTGTATGTCAAAGGCATAAATTATTTGTTTTAGGAATTTGAAAGTGTATTGCTGTGCTCAACACATGAGATAAAAGATTCTGTTCAGGACTATGAGATACATTTATGACTAGTTTTTTATTTTCATCTTCCTTTTACCATTCATCATGGTGTTTTCCTGGTGTACTTGGAATCTGCTGAACTCGGTGTGAAGCCTCATGGTTTTCTCAATGAATTAGATTTGTTTCATTTAACTGTATGAAAATGTAGTTGATTCAAAGAGCTTGGTCCGTTTGTGATATCCAGCATTTATGGTGGTTTAGTCCTCTGTTACTCTGTTACATAAGATCTGGATAACAGAAACTTCTGGTTGTGTAGTAAAAGGAATGGTCTGCAAAGTCAAGTACACAATTGTTTCTACCCACTGCTACGGGGTGAGGACAGTGAGAAGTTAGTCTGTCACTGATAGAAAAACTAAAATTTAGACATGAAAATGTGGACAAGGACTATGTATTCCATTAAAGGCTAAATGTGGCACATTAAGGAACTTAAGAATTTAGCTGTGGAAACATATCTTTAGGCAATGATTTATTTTCAGTGATATTTAAGGAAGTAGCTTTCGAAATGTAAAAATCCGTGCAGAGACGTCATTGTTTTTGCAAGCAGTGTGCGCGTGTATGTAGGCATATTTAAAGATATAAAGGAATATACATTCATAGAAGGAGGGGAAGGAAAAACCTTACACACTGACTCTTCAAATGAGCAAATCTTCCCACTTAAGGGAATGTTATGGGAGGCAGCAGCTCCCTTAGGGATAGGCATGCGCAAGTTGCCCCTTCTGAGTCACGGATTTTTCCGCAGCTTTGTGGTTTAGATGTGCAAGCCCCTTCCCCACCATGCTCCCAATTCCTTAAATAGCAGCTGAGGTCAAGAAGTACAAGGGACAGATCACTGTCACTAGGAGGCCTTCTAAATCACACCAGGGTATGTGGGGTTTCTTGATGCTCAGTCTCAGCTGTCTGGTGCAAGAAGATAATTTTAATCCCATTATATTTATTGCTTCTCAGGAGTGTTTTGGCTTTTATACTGACTCACACCCTTTCAAAGGAGTCACCGATGCTTTTGTTGTTAACAGACTTAGAAGACATCTTTTTTACAGTTAGTTTTGTGATCTATGTGTTTCTGTTCAGTCACGTGAAAGGAATTACATGCTGCCTTTGCTGAATTTGCAACAATGTCTTTTGGCTTGGAACAATTGACCATTATGACCTTTGGTACGTCAAAATATGCAGCCAATAAAGTAAAATTCTATTATGTATATTTTGAGGTTTACTTTAACATGTTGTGCCTTTCCATTTGCAGTGTCTGGCTCTCACTGAACCAAATTGAAAACTGGAGCAATTTCAGACCCATATAAAGGATTGGGAAAATAATGAGAGAGGGAAGATCAATTTGGTGGACAGGGACACAGACATACAGAAGGTTTTGGGCTGGAAGCAAAAGGGCTTTGAAATCCAAAGCTGACTCTAAGGCTTGCCCAGCAGCTTGAGGCAGAGGTGGATGCTCCTTCTGAGCCAGAGTCCTTCCTCTGTCCTTGGGTTGGTGGCTGGAGGTGCATGCTCAGCCTCCCATCAGTGGCAGAAGCAGTGTTGTGCTCTTCTGAGAGCCTCAGCAGGGCAGGCAGCAAAGCTGCAGTGGGGTCATGTCAATAGCAGTTTAGTTTGCTGATGCCCATGCCCAGTTCTCCTGAAACATCTCTAGGTGAATACGTGCCCTTAAAGTTAAGTCTCCAACTAATGTGTCAATAAGGGCTCCAGAATATAAATAATATATGCCAGGAACTCGAGACATTGAGCAGTGATTATCCCCCATGCCCCTATTTTTTTTACTGTGATATCTCAAGGATTCATAAATTGATAGCTATTTTGTTTGAGTTTTTCTTTCAGGTCATAAGAAATTCAAATTTCTGCTGATCAGACATGAAAAAGTTCTTGTTTTTCCTACCTTGGTTCTAATGTGCTGTGGATGAGCTACAGTTCCTAGATGCCATTCTTTCCTGTGCTGCAGGAAAAACTGTACTTTGTTTCCAGATGGTAGTTGTCCAGTGGTGTTTCATCTTTAGGTTTAGAACAATCTTTTATGTTTGGGAAACTAATACTGTATATGGGTTCTTAAAAAATGTTAGATTCAGACATGAAGTTCTGTATTATTGACAAACCTCAGGTTGATACAACATAGTATATTGAGGCTGGACATCATTATAGTTTAAGAAATGGAATTGCTACTCTGGGAGCACTCTGCTACCACTTAAAGCCAAGAACAAGTGTTACATCTTTCTTTACAGTCTAGCATAAAAAGCTGTGGGGCATTTTATTGTGGATTGTCCTGTGAAAAACTGACTGGACTTGGAATTGCCGTGTGACATTTATGTGGAAGAAATTTTTTATCAGAATAGTGTTATAAAGCTGTGCAACTGTGGATTTTTTTATTTGCTTATGGAAATGTGTAGGCACAAACATAGTTGCATGGGTCATAGTGCTTTTATTATGGGCTTAAGTCATATTGAAACCAATTAGAGCTGAAACACGTGATTATAAGTGGACATATACTTGGGGCTTGCATGGTTAAGGACTCTGCTGTCCAGGGATGGACTGCACAACTAGAAGAAGAAAGCATCCAAAAGGCCATGTAAAAAGAAAGGATGCTTAGATAATCCCAAAAGAGTTCAACTGGTGATGTAAAGGATTCAGTATGAGAAAGACTGTAGGAGACATCGCAGCCATTTTGGGGGACTACACTGTCTTCAGCATTTTTTGTTCCAATAGAAGCGAAGTGAACACGAAACCTCCTTCTGCTGCTATTTTTAATCTCTACAATCTTTGCAGTATTGACGTGTTATTGAGTTCTTTAGACTCAAAGACTTTCACATCTGGAATAAATTTGTTCATTTTTTAAAATCATCTTGATTACAATGCTGTAGTATTGAACACTGCAAAAGGAGTCCTAAAGAAGGAATAAGCTTGATGGTCCTTTCAGTTCTTTTCTTCTACTGGACTAAATGCTTCCACTTTTAAAGCTGGATAAATAGTATTCTGGATGTAGCTATAACTTTTTAAAAATGTTCTTTTAATAGGCAGGAACTGCAGTCTTGGAAACACATGTTTCTTTTTATTCCCTCCTGCCCTTTTTTTAAGTCTGGCACAGGCAATGAAGGAAAAACAGTAATAGTGTCCAGTGGACAACAGGAAAAATACAATATTGGAACATTTCATCAGTGAAGCAGCAAGCATCTGTTCTTCAGCACCAAGGCTTTGTTTGCCTTCAGACAGGCTGTGTTGGTCAGTGGGATTCCCTCAGGTGGCATTGCCCTGGCCTCTGCATTGTCCCCATGCTTGTGTGTGCAGCTGAGACAGCTGAGGGTGTGTGTGGTACCCAAGTGTGCCAGTGCTTAGCTCTGTACATTCGTTAATATCGTGATGAATGTGCTGGACTGTGAATGGAAGGACCTGCTAGCACATGTGCACTCCTGCCACGTTTGCTGTGGCTTTCGTGGCTGCAGTCAGAGGGAAACAGTGGCAGCTGGATCCCAGCAAGAATGAGAGCATGTCTCTGCAATTAAACTTTACCAAAAAAAGATGCAACAGGATTGGAAATGTTTAGGTTGGTGTTCCAGGATACTTATTTGACTTTCCCACTCTGTTCCTTGGGGATTTTAAAGCCTGTCTCTAGTGTAAAAATAATTTTGGGGTTTATTTTTTCATGTTGGGTATATTATATTGGGAAAAAATGGTTGATTTTCAAAGTTAATTGTGGTATTTTATCACGTTGTTTTTTCATGGCCCAGAAACATCTACTGTTTGTAGCTTTTAGATTTTTTTTCTGTTAATTAAAAAAAACAACTCATCGGAATTTTGAGCATATTGAAGAGGATGATGAAGAACAGTTCAGACTTTGGAGGCAGCCAATGAAATGTCCACATCAGCCAGCTATGAAAAATTAGTATCTGAAAATCAGGGATCAGTTTACACAAACAGCATTTGATGTCTGTTGCAGAGGTCAGGCTGGCATTATATGTGCAATATACACCTAAGCAATTCTTCAGACCACTTTCTCCACAATTTCTCATAGTTAAGATTTGATATGTGAAATAAGAGTTCTGTTGCCTTTCCTACACAGAATTAGTGTGTATAAGTAGCACCTGAAACCCTAAGCCCTCATTTGTCAAAACTGCCATTGAAAATCTCCCAAGCCAGGGATGGCTCTCAGGTCCTGTGTCGGGTGGCCCAGCCTGGCTCACGTTTGGGCATACCCAAAGTGCCTGTGTGAGCAGCCAGATCTGTGCTGCTCCCTCTGCCTGGCATTGCCTGGGGCAGTGCTGGCTGTCATAGGCCAGAACTGTGTCAGTGAGAGCAGCAGCTGCCAAACAGAAACGTGGGGCTCTGCTTCTGCTGTGCCCCGGCCCTGCTGTATTTCTTGGGTACCTCAGCCACCAAGGAAAACCTTTGGTTTTGAGCAGACAACATGGCAACAGCCTCAAAAACAAAGCTCTTTGCAGAGAAATGGAAACCAGCCTGAATTCTGTCCTGCAGCAGCCCCATTTGCCTTGCTTTTTTCCCAAGGAGTAATTAAATAGAGCACTCACATTTCCTGGAAATTATCTATTTAACAGATGGATAAGACATGGTAAAATAACCTTGCCTTGAGATGTGAAGGTTTCAGGTGTTGACATTCACACTTTTTTTGAAATAAGAAGAGAGAGCATCACACAAAGGGTTGCTGCAGCCTCTGCTGAGTACTGTGTGGTGCCAGTGCAGAGTTTATGAGCATGTAGCTGGTGACCTGGCACGAAGGTGACTGCTTGGCTGCCTTATGAGGAGAGGTCATTAGTGAGAAGCAGGAAGAAGAAAATAGAACTGACAGAAAAATAGTTTCTGAATTGAAAGCATCTGGTTTTCATCAGAGATGCTAATAAATACTTTTTCTTAGTTTTGACATCCTGTATTTTGGTAAAATTTTTTTTTCCCCATGAGCTGATGTCATCACTGGATCCACCATGCAGTTTCAGAACTATTGCTTTGGATTGCATCATAGTATTAAAGTTTTTCAGTTTTGACCCAGGATGTCTTTCTTAGAACCATATGCAGATGATCCATTTGAATAAAATCTTGTAAATTTTAAGCAATATACATTGTAGAACCAAAAGCAAGTTGGATCAAGCTGTTTGTGACTTCAGTGGGTCCTTTTTTAGAATTTCAAGCTTGCATTGAGTGTATTTGCAAAGTCATGGGAATATGGGGGGCATGAGTAGGGTATGGAAAAACACTGATTAAAAAGGGCTGTCTCTTCTTGATTTTTATTTCCTGTTTCCTCCCTTGACACATCTCTGAAAATACATGAAATAAGTCCCTTCAGGCCATGTTCTTGTATACTTACTTCTCAGAGGGTAAAGTTATGCTCAGGGGGAAGGAATTGACTCAGATATGTGACTAACAATGTAAGTTTTCTATCAAGAGGGTATAAAGTTTTATTTACAATTGTTTAAAACAAAATAATAACCAGAGTTATCAGTAAATGAAATGACTGTTATTATACAGTAATTCCATATTTTTTTTTTTGCTAAAGTCTTTTAGTGTAAGAAGTAATAATATTAACATTTGTGGATATTTAAAATATTTCTTGTCTCATTACACTGATGCATTCCTCAGGCTTGGTGTATGTCCCATCTTAAAAGAAGTGAGCTTCAGAGTGACTGGACTCCAGCCACTGGTGTCAAGGAGAATTTGTAATACCTGAAACTACTCAGGCTAGCATTTTTATTTTTGCTGTATTTTCAGTAAGATGGAAAAGAGAAGGGGCAAAGGCAGCATTGGAAGTCCAGTTATGCCAGGAAATTTGTGAAAGAGGGTATTCGTATTGCTGCATACCATTTCGTGTCCCTTGACTGTGACATGATTTAAGAAAATTACATTATAAGCTTATGTTGACATGTAAGAAGGGCAGTATTAGTAATAAATAAAGGTTGTCCTAAATATAGATGCTTTTTCTTAATTAAAACATTTTAGCAAACATAGTATTTTTTGTCTTAGCAAAATGAAAAACAAACAACAGTGGAAAAGCATGCCTGATTTCTGTTCTTGTCCTGAATTTGTGTGAATTTGCTGTATTAATCTTGCTCCATTTGCTCATGTTGGATCTTTGTGTAGACGACTGTTTTTTTTGGCTCTGTTGCTTCTTCTAAATGGGTGCCACTTAGTACAACAATGTGCCTAATAGAGTCTAATTCTGTGATCTGCAGTTTTGGGGTTTTATTATTATTAATGTGTGGTTTCAATGTTCTGAATTTTTTTTTTTTATGAATTGTTACAGTTTACTTTGAAAGATGATAAATAAAGTTAATAATTTACCCTGTTCTGCCAAGAATTTGTGTGTGTTTTGGTTGAGTGACAAACTAAACAGCCCCTAAGTATATCTCTGAATTGTCTTTTGCTGTTCCAGCCCTAGATGGGTGGGGTTGCCTCTCGTGCATTTTGGTGGTATCATGCCACATCAGTGAATATCCTTGTGCCACATCTACTTGCATGAACTGGCAAAAATTTCTTGCATATCTACAAATATAATGCAGCATTAAAAAATACCTTTGAAGCAGTGGCATTGTTGAGAACAGTGTGTGTCCTGATACTTGTTCAGTGTTTCTCATTAATTCTTAGCTCATCCTGTGTGGATATCATCCTGGAATGAAAATTGTAGGTCTGGCTGTGATGCTGGAAATGTAAGTAGTTAATTTGCCATAAAGACCATAGAAACAATATGGTCCGATGACATAACCCCAAATCTCATTATTAAATCACTTACATCTTGCAAAGGAATGTTCTTACCACATATTAATTTTCAGTGGACAGTGTTTCTTTTTGTGTTTGAAATAGTGCATTGTGTTCCAGAAAACAGTGTCACACAGTATCAGGGCAGAAATACAGATGTAAAAAAAAAAAAAAAATCGTATTAACATTCATATTTTCTGCACTGGTTCTGGGCAACATTATCTTCCTTTGGGTGTTCTATAAAGATCTGCTGTGACATTTCACCTCTTCCTTCCTATTTCAGTACATCTTCAAAATCATAATGGTGTTAGAGATGCACCTTCTACCTTCTGTATTAGTATTTTCCCTTCCTGTATAGATTACTGCTTAGGGCATATCCACAGAGTAAATTTAGCTGTGTCCTCTGCTCACAGCCACAGGATTAAATGTCAGTGTTCTAACTGGCATTGTTTTGATGCAGAAAGTATCAAAGATATTCTTGAATTCATTGGAAGAGCATTCTGCCTGCACCTCTGGCACCAGTGGGAGAATTTCAGTACCTTCTGCATCTGCTCACAGACATTGTAACTGCAAGGTTTAAAGGAATGATCCCTACAATTTGGGATTAGCTGGCATTCTTTGGTGTTTCCTCTAAGTCCTTTTTAGTCAAAGATGATTGACTTGTGGGAAGTGTGAATCTGCTTGTGTATATTAAAAAAAATCATGTTATTAGAAATTTTTATGCCCATTTTATCTGTTTCATCTTCAAAAACAGCCTAGAAACTTAATGTGATTTGAACATTTTTGGACATAGTGTAGGCTCTGCAAACTGAATATAAAAGATGCCTAAGGGTTTGGAGTCACCTGGCTGAGACCAGTCAGAAGGATCTGATCTCTTGGATGCACGACTGCACCTCTGAGCATGAAACAGGGCTTTGCTGAAGGCCTGAGGGTGTCCTGACATCACACCTGGGCTGTTTGTTGTGGTTTTCACCTGTTTGTTGTGGATTTCACGTGACTGTCCTTGTGAAAACGCTGCTGCAGTGGCACTGTTGGCCATCCACGGAGGGCAGTTGGGTGTTGCCACAGGACCCCAGGCAGGTAATAATTAGCATTGACTCTATGATTGTAGAAGGCTGATTAATTGCTTTATTATATTATGTTATATTACACTATACTTGTTAAGAAACTTAGTAACTCTTACATCTAGTTTGATACAGCTTTGACCTAATTGGTCAATCAATCTAAACACTATCTAGTGTCTAATTAAGAAATCACCCTTTGGTAAACAAATCTCCATGACACATTCCACATGTGTACATCAGCAGGTGTAACAAGTGAAGATAAGAATTGTTTCTCATTCTTTTCTCTGATTTTCTCACAGCCTTCCCCGGGAAAATGCCTGGGAAAGTCTGTGCCTGCTCTCTGTGGCCAGAGAGCTGCTGCCACAGTTGGGTATGGAGAGCTTGGAGCACCTACACCCCTTTGCCATCTTATGGGGAGTGTTGAGGTCTTTGGAAGTGGTTAGCTGGGGAGCCAGGGTTTGAGATTGAATGTTTACATCAGCTACTACAACCCCCCCTTCTGCTAAGTTATTTTGCCCTGCATCCTTTTTCCTTAGAGACAAATACTCCCACCCTGAAAACAAAGCCAGGCTGTTTGCTCCCAAGGTGTGGGGTGACCCATGTGTGACATCACATCTCAGCTGCAAAGAGCTGCTATTCCTGGTCCTGCACTGTGCCTTTATGGGGTTGTCTGCTCCCTAAATAACCTCTGCAGTTACTTGTAGTCTAGAGATGCAAAAAAACCCCTTCATAGTGCAAAGGTAAACTGGCCTACATTGCCAGGAAATTGCTTACAGTGTGAAATGCTATATTTATGTCACCCAGCCTAAAAGATTTGATGCTTTTTATAAGGTTGCAATCAGTTTTATATGTCTTATTGATTTTTGAAACCTTCTATGACTCTGTTGTCTTAAAAAGCTGTTTGACCTTCATATATCATATATATTCATATTATATTTAGTTCATATTTGTGGATTTTGTTAGAAGAATTGAGAGGTATGGGGAAATTTTAATTGCACTTTTAAGTTATATCATATTTATGCTTTTAATCCAGGTCTATTGGACATAAATTAATATTGTAAACAAATGGTAACTTACTGCAAACCACTTCTAAGCAGATTGAACATCAATGTCGGTTTTCAGTCTTACTCCAAATGTATTATGGTCTGATGACTTGAGAAATGGAGACTAAAGGTGATCCAATATTGCAAATATCTTGTATCAACAGGAAGCTAAAGAAGATGCTGATTTTGTCCAGTGTGAAACAAAATCAGGCATCAAATTGTCATGTTCCTAGATATTAGCTCTGGATATGTGAGAAAATGATGTGGTTACTCTTTTCTTACTCTTTGTATGATAGCTCAATGTGAAACTTTCAAAATTTGTGCAGTGGAGCCTGACCTATTTTTCTTTCATTATGATTGTTGGGAGCATCCTCGGTTTTGATGATTGCAAGGCTCAGTCACAAATAACATGGAGTGATGTAAATATATCCTGTATCCCTTCAGGACAAGATTTATAGACCACATTTTCCCCAGCTGAAACTTCTGAGTGAGTCTTAGCTCAGACAAAGTCAAGGCAAAGGTTTGATCCGTTTCCTTGGAGCCTGGGTTTAGTCTCAGAGGTATCAGCAGAGGGATGGGTGGGATTCCATCCTTGCCAGGTTTACTGCTGCTTGCACAGACATTTCTCCCCAGCAGCCTGGGAGCCATGCAGGGCTCTGTGTGCACTGTAATTTGCACAGCACCAGTGTTATTCAAATGCAAGAGCATTTGCTCATGCTAGAATGTGAGTATTACTAAATTTCAACTGAATATTCTAGAAAAGTGAGTGTTCATTTAACAAAATGTCAATTTCTTTGACACTCGGACACTCAGAGCAAATGCTTACTTGTTTGGCTATCAATTTTTAATCAACTAAAAGCATCAAAATCACAGAAGCATGTGAGAATATCACTGAATGGATTATTATTCTAGAGATGTTTTTTGTGCTGCCTTATCATACAGACAGAATTATAGTGCGTTTGTTTGTGAGCATGAATACATTAACAGCACTGGTATGTCTCTCTCTGCTTGCTCATTCTGTATTTTTACTCCAGGGTTTAGGCTGAAGAGGAGACTTAAGTATTATTATGAACATTTTACAGATTTCAGTCTCCAAATATCAGTTACAGTAAATGTCTGCTACTGAGCATGAAGACAAAGCCTTGAAAGTTTCTTTTTCTGTTTTCGTTTTTGTTGTTTTTTTTTTTTTTTCCCTTAAAATTACTAGATCTGTAAAAAACTGTCCTTCCCTGGATTGGCTGCCTGGTTGCTGGTGTGGCCTTCTCTGTAAGTGAGGACTGGAACTGTGTCAGTGGGTAGCTTGTGCCTTGGCTCATAAGTAGCTTAACAACTCCTAAAGAGTGGCTATTAGTAGGCAGATTGAGTGATGTGAATAAAATCATGCTGAAAGGTGCAATAAAAGCACTTGAAATATGCAATAGAAGTAGTTAAATAGTATGCCTTTGATATAACTGATGATGTTATTAGTCTTAAAAAGTCTTGCTAAGATGACTTTGGGAAGTGCTAAATACATACATAGAAAAATAAAGGCAGAGCAGAATTCTGCAGTACAAGTTCCAGCTGTTCCTTTTGTTATGACATGGTTTTTGGCCAGATGGAGATTGTGACCTTACTGTTTGTTAAGTAATACATAGCTCCTCTTTTTTTTATGTAAAGTGTGCCTAGTTTTTTAATAGCGTGGATTTTTAGCAGTAATCATGGAAGTGGTGGTGGGTATGATGTGTGCACATGCTGCATAAATACATATGGTCAATTAATTGTGAGTGCAGCATCATTTGTATGGAGAAAGGAAATGTTAAGTAAAATAAAAGTAAATTTATAACTAACATACTATAAACTTCTGCCTGTTACACTGTCTGTACAAGGAGGTGTGCAGCTTCTGAATAGTGTTGTAGCTTGATAGTATTTGCTGTCCACAACTGCAAAAGAAAATGGAAATCCCGTGTTGCTTAGAGTAGTATTTCACATACTGTGTGTCCCAGAAGCATGTGAACAACACAGCACAATATTGTGCAATAAATATGAACAATATAAAGATAATTGGAGAGAGACCTAATAAAACTTGTAAAATAGGCTGCACAGCAGTCTGAAACTGTATCCATATTCAAAATGGGGGTGGAAAACTTCATACTGTTGCTCAGTGCCAGGCTTTGCTTGACACTAAAGTTATCACAGGAAGCTCAAGATCTGTTTATAGGGTAGTTTATAGCTTGTACTCCTTTTAAAAGCTGCAGGGGAGAAAAGAGTTAATGTCTTGAACAATTATTTATGGCTTTTTCTTTGTTACTTTCTCACTTCCAGGAAACAAAGCTTTAAACAAAGACAAGCTGTTGAAGGGATGCTCTAGATCCTTGCTAGTAACAAGGGCCTTGCTATTGCTACTTAATAGATTGCCTAATTCTAATATCAGAGCATTCTCACTCTCTTCTTTTCACTTCATTATCTTGTGTTGAACTTGACAGAGAGTAATTCATCACTGCTGCAGTGGAATGTAGAGAGCAGCTGCTGTTCTGCAAGGGCTGCACAAGGACCAACTCCTGTTCTGAAGGGAGCAAACAGGCAGCAGAGGGGTGCATCTGCAGTGGGAACAGAAACTGAAATCGAGGACTGATTTCCTTACTGAGCTGGTACCCTGTGAGTGCTTGTTGGTTGCCAGGTTCTCTGCTGTCCCATTAGCTTGGAGGTTGTCCTCCAGGAATCACGGATTTGCTCTGCACAGCATGCCTGGCTCTCCCAATCACAGCCTCTTTCACAGAGTTTGGCCAGTGCTGGTAGTGAGCTGACATCCTTCCTTTTCCCATGTTCCTCTTATTTTCATCTGGTGCCCTGCACAGAGCCACTCTGGTGCTGGGAAAGCTCTTCTCAGAAACAGACCCAGGCCTCTGCTGTGAAGAGTGGAGGAACTGTTTAGAAATCTCCCTGGGCATCATTTGGTAAGAAAGCAAATGCTACTTTATATTTTCTGCCAGGCTTTAACCTGAAGGGTACTTATTCCCCACTTCTGCCAGTAAAGGCAAGTTGTATTTTTTTTTTTTCTTACTGATTGTCCCCACTGAAGTTAGATCCTGCCTGTCTCTCACATGAGCTATTCTGCTTTCATGTGATGTTAGCTGGAGATCTCCCCCAGGAGATCTGGCAGTATTCTGTGTGAGGCTGGCACATGGAAAATGTGGGCAAACCACTTCCATGGCTGTATGTGATCACTCATCAAAAGGAGGATTCTGCAGTATCTGTTAAACTAAAGGATTTTCAGCTTAAAGAACTTAAATATAATTTTGTTGAGAAAATTGTTCATTGCTTTCACAAATAGCTTTTATTGATACAGCTGTTTTTCTTTAAAGAAAGCACTCTCTGTGCCCTCATTTCCATATTAACAGGATCAAAGAATGCCCTTTGTAGCTTTTGGATGCTGCAGAAATGCTGACTTCTGATAGCAAATAGTCAGACTTGCAGTCATCTTTCCTTTTAAAAAGGTGACAATATCTGGAAATGGTTCCAAAAAAAAAATCAGTCTTGAAAAAAAAGGAGGTTTTGCCTTCTGGGTTAGACTGTAGTTGTCTTGTGGTGTTGTCTAATTCCAACTCATTTGTTTCCACTCCTGTTTTGGATATTTTCCAAAATGAGCTTGATTAGAAGATATCATGGAAATGCCACACTTGGGTATATTTAAGCCATATAAATACATACAAATACAGTGAGGAAACTTTCTCAGTGTGCAGTCCAATTCTGAGATGCTGCCAGGACTAATGAAGGACTTACCATGAAATCCGTTTCAGTCCTGCTTCCTGCTCTCCTAATGCTTATAATTCTACAAGCTGCAAGTCTGGGACTGTGGGTGAGACCTTATCCTGTTCCCAAAGCCACTTGCAAATCTGTTGATTCTTATGGTGTGCTTTGAAGTAGTATCAAGTCCTGTCTACCAGACCTGTTTGTTTTTCAAAAGGTACATCTTCTGTACAAGGACAGTTTTACCCAGTATTCAGGCAAAGTAAAAGGCCTGTTGGGAAATGCATGGAAATGGTTTTTAACACAGCCCAACTTCTTTTTCCTAATCAAAGCCTGAATTCTTAGAGGGATGTTTTAGGTTACATCACAATGATACTTTTGGTTCTTCATCAGATAGCAGGTGGAAGAAAAAGGATCTTTTTGACAATGTGAAGTGTTTGCCATTCAAATTCTGACAAGCAGAATCACTTGTACTGTGATGAAGAGTATTATAGTAATTATTATTATTGTTATTATTATTGTGGCAAGAGGAAAATATAGTAGTGATCATGCTATGTGAAAATGCTGTTCACAGTGTCTTCTTTGCACTTTAGCAGTGATGAAATGTATTTAGTAAATCCCAGCTCCCTAGCTGAGAAGTGACAGCGTGACATTCTGGAGACTGTGTTCAGGTATTCTAAGGTCATTTAACTTCATTTTGTGTGTTGTTTTCAAAATGGGCAAGCATCCTGAAAATACTGTGTACTGGATATGTGGCTTCATGGTGGGATGTGCTCTTACAAAGTGGCAATGTGCCTTTTTTACATTCTGTTGCTGTAGCTGGCAAACAGTGGCTTACTGTTTAGAAACCCATGATATTGTAATTTCAAGTGTGCAGAGGGAATGTAATCCTTGAAAGACTGGAAGTTTTTTTGAAACTTTAATGGATTTTTTTTAAGAGAGAGAAGACCATGGCCTGTGCCACGGCCTGTGTTGCTGGAAAATTCTCTCTCTTCAAAACTTTTCCCCACCTTAGCTCCCTGCTCCCCAGAGACATCAATAGAAAAGCCCCCTGAGGCTCTGCACAGCAACTAAATTTTCATTTTCATTTGTTCTCCTTCAGAGTGTCCTTGGAGCTTCAGAAACTTGCAGGATGAGAGAAGAGAGATGCATCTGATCCGAAGTGATAATTCGCATGACATTTTGGGATATGATTCTGCAAGGCTCTAGCAGAAAAAATCTGCCCAAATTGGATCTATACTATCCCATCATCCTTATTGAGTGGTAGAGATTAAAATCTAAGACAATATTTGGTTAACACATTTCGAATTTAAACTCAGGTGTGCTGTAAAAAAAAAAAAAAAAGAATCTAAATCCACCAAAGGCAAATGATTAAACTTCAGAAAATGAAGTATTTCTGTGTGTTAAAGCACATACAGAATGGCACACTATTTAAGTGCAATGCATTTGGTTTCCATGACGTCTTATCCTAGCAACACATTTCCACGTTTTGTTCTTTTCTGTTCTGCCTGCCTTTTGCTGCAGAAGATACAGAATACAGCATGTCACTTGAGGTCTCTGGGTGATACTATTGTAGGAGGATTAGATAATTTTTACAACAAAATATGTAGCTAGGATGGTACCTTCGTCTTTGATGTGTAGACTTCTTTAAAGTGAGTTTGCAACAATGTTACGTATATTCAATCTTTAAATATTGCAATTTATCCATCAATCCAATTTAATTCTAATTTTTTTTGAGTATCCACAGAATTTTTGAATGTATCTTATTGATTTTGGTATAAGGTTTCCTGTGATCTGATGTTGTCGCTCATCACTGACCTTAGAGAGACATAAGATTTCCACAGCTTCTGAGGAGGTGAACTTTGGATGTGGAATTAAGAGTTGTATGGTGGCAGCCATGAATTTTTCTGTGTTTTGACACTGTGTGTGCCACAGGGCTTGAAATGAGATGGCATTATCCTTCCTGTCCTTAGTAATTCCAAGTAAGGATTGCAGAAATACATAATTCTTCAACAAAAAAGAGGTCAAGTACTTGGTGTTTCATAGCCTGGCTGACCAATTGCTGGGCACTGAAGCTGTGCTATGTAATTTCTCTGTAGTCCCTTCCTTCTGCTTTTCTGCTGCTGAGACTGCTGGTGGTAATGGCTCGGCTCAGATGGGATCTGGCATTCCATGAGCTCAATCCAAAGCCTTTGGAAGTGTTTTTGAATCTTTCCACTGATTTCAATGGCACTTGAAACCAGGACCTGTGTTGTTATCTGAAATTTGAAAGCAAGCTTACTGCCTTGAAGGGTCATGTTTAATTTAAACAAATGATTTAAGTTGCCTTGTAGGACAGGGGTCTACTGTGTTAAGGCTGTTGAATCAGTAAGTCGTGCATTTTCTGTGTGAATAACTGCTCCACACTATGATTCATGGCCCAAGCAATGCTTAGCATTGCAGTTTTGTCTTTAAGCACCGTGAATGAGATGGAGAGGGTATAAAAGCAGCCTCCATACACTGCAGTAAGATATATGAAACACCAATTTAAAGACTGTCAGCTTCTCCTCTCTTGCAGACACTTTGCTGGGTCACTTCCATTTCAGCTGAAATTATGTTTGTGAATAAATAAGAGTTGTAGTGGTTGTAAAGATGGTGTGACTGAGGTGAGGCTTGACCCCTCTCCCTCTGTTTTGAGTCAAATTTGAGTTTTTCCACATAACTTCCTCAGGAAAAAGCAAATAAAATGAGCTTTTGAAATTTCCACCCAGCTTTGGTTGGCCCTGTTGCCTGTATGTTGTGGCATAGCAATGTTCTGTAGCTGTTTTGCATTTAGGATGTAGAGGTAACCAGTGAAGTTTTAGTTGAGGTTCTGATCATCCCAGCTCAACCACGGGGTCCTGGGCTTTGCTTTTAACATCTGGGAACTCTCTAGACTGCCCAAGTTCAAAAACATGCATGATCTCAAGTAAAATTCCAGCTCTGATATAATGTTGTAGTGTCTTAGAGTGTTTTATATAAAAAATAAAACCTGCTAAAGTTTATTTGCATTATAAAATGCTCTGTAATGTATTTTGAGATTGCTGTGTGGATTATGCTATGCAGCAAAGGTTTGTTGACAGTTTGATTAACCTGTACCACTAGATTTCTAGTTCTTTATTTTCTGTAAATGCATAATAACATACCAGCTAGTTTTAGCTCCAATAAATATAATAAAATCAATATAGATCAAAATTGAGCTAGAGTGTGTAATGGCACATAGTAAGCTGGGTATTTCTCACTAATTCATTTTTTAATAGGAATTCTTTCAAAAAAGACTTTTCATCTCATCCATCATCAGTTTACATGTGCACAGAAATAAATGGTTTTTGATCCAGTCAGCATCATGGCTCTACAGAATGTGTCAGTGCAGTACAGGTAGAGCAGGAGCTGTAGGAATGGCAGAGGTGGGAAGCCCTTGTTAAACCACGTCAAGTACAAAACCAGAAGCTGCTGGTGAAACAGGAGACAGGCTACAGCAAGAGGATGAAGGAAGGGAGGAGAAATGGGAGCCTGTGGGGAATGCAAGAGAGATGTGAGAAGGGTGGTTGGCATCTGGAGGAGGTAAATGGGATCGTAGGCTCAGAGTGTGAGGTTAATACATGTGGTCAGTTGTAAGTGGTTAATGAAAGACTTTGCTCCATCTTCCATCATGTACTTGCCTGTGTCCTGTGTGAAATGGAAGTGTAACAAACACAGAGACATCTTTTGTATATGTGGAAGTATCCACAGGAGGTGCAAAGACATTTCACCTCACTTTCAGGGGGCTTTGTTTTGCTCCTGGAATTAAGAAAAAAACCCCTGCAGCACACAAGTGGAGGTTGACTGGTGGGTTTGGCCTTCAGTGGAGTACACATACATTGATCTGATCTTCATCTTCCAGCATGCAAAGGTATTGTAAAGTAAATATAATCTATTTCTGAACACTGTTCCACTTCTCATTGAGACCACAGTCCTTTAAAAGACGGTTTTATTTATCTTGATTTCATATTATTTACAGGTATGTTATTGACATAATTTACAATCTCCAGCTCTGTGTTCTCTTGAATTTTTGCACTACCTTATTACTCCACGGAAGAGCACAAGGTGAAATAGAATATGTATTATTGAACATTCTATGTTTCTTACTAACAGTGGTTAAGAGCTGTTGAGGTGAATGAGCTATCTCCTGAGACACATTTAGCAGTTACTTTGTAAGATGGGTGTCACGGAGCACAAGTGCTGACTTCTCCATCCCTTGCTGTGCTGGGCTTTTGTTTCTCTGGAGATGTGTTTCAGTGGGTGTGGAGAGATCTGAATTCGTGCACATGCACTTTGTGCCACATTCCTGCCTTAATTTAGAACCTCTTGGAGACCAGCTGCAGCCTTGCTTAAAAAGAGGAGAGGGTGGGTGGGTGAGTTAGTGATGGAAGTGTCCTGCAGAGTACGAGCAGTCAGTTACAGCACCTCCAGTGAATGGAGGTGCTTTTTATCTTGTCTTGAAACTGTGTGGTGTACATTTTAATTTTTCAAATTCAACACTGTCTTGGAAAACTAAAGCTACCATTTCTACAAAATTATAGCACGCAAGAAACCTATAATGATATAAAACAGAGAGAGATGGATGCCAGTCACAAGATTTATTAGAATTTTACAACTATCTATTAAATTGTTCAGTAGAGGTAGAGGTGGTTATTAAAATGGCAGATGTTAAGTGCAATGTTTGGCTACTGATTCTTTTAGAACTGCCCTGCCAATATTTAATACGAAGAAACTATTTCTGTGGTGTAATTCTTAGGAAGAAACGGAACTTGGAGGATGTACCATTGGTGCACTTTTCTTCAGGAAAACAGCAGAGGGTTTAATGAGATAGTGCTGCGAACTTGCTCATCTTTTGATAACACCCTTTTAGTCAAAACACGATAAGCATTTAAGGGCAGGGCAGAGAGATCACTGTGTTTGCCAGCTCCTTTCTAAACAAGCTTGTCGACTGAGGTAAAGCTGAGCCTGGAGCCCATGACTTCACCTCCTGCTTTTACCCCCCGAGTTCTCTCCCTGGCTGCCTGCATAGTGTGAAACCATCCTGATTTGTTTAGAACTGTTCATTGTTGCTGTAGTTTATTTTTCTTTGCCTTCTCCAGTGTTATCTCCTGGTGTGTGACTAACCAGTTCAAACAAAACAGGGCAGAAATCCTTCTCCCAGCAAGAAGGAAATAGAGTCAGCTTTTAGTACCAAATTTAAGGTTTATTTCCACAGAGTTGGAATTGATTTTATTAGACCGATCTTCAGGGGCTTTAAACCTCTTCATAGGCACAGACTCCTATGGAGATGGGGAAGCCTCTCCCTCCCTGGGCAGAGCTGTTCTCTGCAGGGGCTGCTGGCTGACCCAGGGGCTGGAGCCCCTTCTGCCCTTCCTGCTGCCAAAACTCTGCAGTTGTCAACCAGGATCCTGCCACCCTGCAATCTGAAACAATCTGCTGTCCCTGAAGACTGCCCTAGTGCCAAGCATATCTTCAGGCAGGGATCAAAATTACAGGTCTCTGCATTTGTGCAGCTCAATCTGGTAATTAAAAATGATTTTCCTTTCTTAGGTAATGTGCTTACTTTGCACCTGTCCTCATCCTCAGGCTTGCGGACTGGGAGAGGCTTCTAGTAAGAACAAGGGAAGGTGAAGGCTTCTAAAAATGCAATAGATAGTTCTGACATGTTAGAGGAAGCTGATTAGCTGTGGTGTGAAGTGACAGCTAGGTTAAAATGACAGGATTTCAGATACACTTGTCAAGTTCCATACTGTGCTTCAGCTGTAAGCTGCAGCAGTGCCTTACCATAACTTTAAACTTCATTCAGGTGCCTAAAACCAACAGTGTAGTGTATCTGCTGTGTAGTATTTCAACCTGATGCTTCAGAATTGGTGTTCTTGTGAGCATGGCATAACTAAAGGAATATTTGTTTTATCTGGAGTAAGAAGAAGCCATGAAATGTAATTTGAAGCTGCCACTTTCTATAGAAATTGATTGGCATTTTGCAGTAGTCAGACTTGAAGGGCCAGATTGTGGCTACTGTGTGTAAAAGGAGGTGGGGCAGAAGATTAATCCTCTCTGGGTGCCTTACAATGAGCTAGGCACATTCAGGCTGTAATAATGCATTTTTGTTAAACAGGGATTCTGTTCACTTGTAAACTCCAATCAGCTTCTGTGGCCAAGGTCTTATACCTTGTCTTTCATTTTCTCAGCTTTTCTCTTGACTCTGCCAAGGTAATTTAAAATTCTGTCTGTCCTTTATTCTTTTGTTTCCTTTTTAGATAACTTTGGTTAAAGTGAAAACTTGGTTATTTGATCTGTTTAGTCTTAAATTGTGTTTTTTGGGCTACTCTTGTCAGGTTTCGTTTTTTTCTTTGTGGCTTATTGTTTCTTAATTAAAACCTCTTTTTTAATTTTTAAGGCTGGTGAGTAAATATGTGCTTTTTTTCAAGAAAAGACCAAGAACAGTATTTGCATTCATGTAACAATTTCCATCCTAATTCCCAAGCTGCAAGCCCTATGGCTTTGCTGAATTGCAGCCACCTCAGAGGACTGTAGCAGCCAAGTAAAACGAGGCAGGAATCTGTTTTTTTTCCAAAAAGCCCCAAGCTATCTTCTTTGTCCAAGGCAGGCACAGAGGGTATGGATATTTAAGGTTTCATCTGAAGGATGCAAATGAGCAGACTGCTATGAGTTAGAGGTAATTAAAACCACATATTGAGATAATCGGCTAATTCAATTCTTGCTTTATTGCAGTCTGTTTTCTAATCTGAGGGGCTTGTTTTTCAGTGTTAAATTTTCTATACACTGACCAATGCACAGAAAAGGCAGCTGCAGGTAGCCTGCTTGTGCCAGCAGAAAAGAAATGTATTTGTGAGCATGAATGATTGGTATGCCAGTGTTTGCAGGGTGCATTTTTGTGGAGCCATGTATGGACAAATGGGGAACACATGAAAATGTGCTCTCAGATATTTTGTTCCTCATGGAATACAGAGTAGAGCTGAGCCTGTAGAGCCTTTGGTCACTTGGAAATGCTCAGGGAGAGGGTTTTTTATGCCAAAAATTGTAATACCATCTTGTCTTTCTTATTCCTGAGCAAGTGAGTCATTTTCAGTGGCTGGTAGTGGTTAGTGTAGTTAAATCCTTGAGGGGTGGGATGTAACAACCACCTTTTCCAACAATGGGGCTGTGTAAAACAGTTCCTGTAATGTGCACAATGCTGTGTCTGTTGTAGTTTAAAACTAATGTTTCTCATGGTTCTTGAGAACATTTTCATAGGCAGTGGAGGGTGGACTGATAATGATTTTAATCTCTGAAAAATTTGGCCATTTTTCTTTAATTTTTTTCTCTGAGTTTGTGATGTTGACTGTCCCATTCTTCTGCACTGTACAAATGTCATGGACTGTGATCTCCTCTTGCTGAGGAAGGGCTTTTGGAGCAGTAGCTCCAGGTTAAGGCTCCCTCTCTAGCCCAAGTGTGGGACCAGGGCTCAGCCACACACCGTCCCCTCTGAAGTGGAGCTGCCCCAGCTGCATCCGAGCTGGAGGGGGCATTTTCCAGCAGCTGCTGCCAGGATGAGTCCTTAATAGGTTTTTATTGCACTCCTATTTTTGAAGCTCCTTCTGTTATTTCATTCACTACATATGACATGGTCCAAATGCTGGTCTAAGCTTCATTTGTATTTACCTCATGAATGAAGCCCCTTTTGCTTTATCTGAACTTCTTTAACAAATAGCTGCTTTTAGAAAAGCTGGACGAGAGGAATCAACCCAGAAGCAAGAACAGAACAATAATTGATGCCACTGTTAAAGGCTTAGCCTGATGTGAGTAGCACTTCAGTATACCCTCTTCCAGGATTGGTGAAATGAAAGTGAAGTGAGCTAGAACAGTATGATTTCAGTCTTCTGAATAGTGAAAGATAATGTGATGGCCGCACACAAAGGATTAATGTTTGCCCAGTAAATTTAATTAATAACTTATAGGAAGTCAATTTCTGCCTTCAGTCAAATGGATGAAGGACAGAAGATCAGTTTTCCATCTGCATTTGGTTTCTGGCAGTTTAGGACTTCAAGGGTCCTTTTTATTCTCAGTGCTCACTACATTTGGAGGCACTGCCTTCTAAATATGTGTTTGAGTCAGAGCAGGGCAACAGGTGGAACTGATTTTGTTAAACCTTATCTCTGTTCATTAATCTCAAATAGTACCATGCCAAAGTGTCTGTATAAAAGCAATTATCATAACCTGTCTTTCTAAGTCTGTATGCCACAGCTAATATTTTGGCTTCCTTCCCTCTGATGCTGTCACACTGGTGCATTCTGTATTTTTGCCTTGTAAGACTTGGTCCCAGAAGAAAACTCTAGAGGGTAACTCGGGATTTTTTACACCTTGCAACAAGTTCCCACACCAATAATGGATTAAATCTATTTAACTGGGTTAATTGGTGTTAGTGAGAAAAGAAATCTGTTCTGGCAAAGGGATTGAGTTGCAAACTGAAGTGACCTGTGTTACCTGGAGATTTTAAACCTCAGATAACATGATGCAAGGGACTTTGTGTATTATTGTAACAGGTCTTCTTAACAAGGAGGGATTTTCTGTGCCTGGGGAGTTAGCCCAGGAGGTAGAAAGCCTCAGGTTGAGTTTCTGCTGCACACAGCTCTGGCACCAGTTCCTGGTGTGCAGAATGGGAATAGGGTATAGCCCTGGTCCTCAGCAGTGTTGCCAGGTGTTTGCAATATTGGTGTGACTTGTGCACTGATAAGAGAGGAAGATCTCTTTATATGAGGATCTTGGATAGGAAATGGGTCAGTGACTCATTGAATGCATGGGATTATCTTCTCTTTATTGTACAGCTTAACTTTCTTCCCAACTCTTCACAAATCTCAGCTTTGATACCTCTTTGTACTGTAAGGAGAAATCAGGCTTTTGAATTACTGCTTTTTCTATGATTCCTTTTCTTATTTTTGGACTGAAATTGAGTTACTATTTACTCTTTAACATTTCCTACAGAGATAACTGATAATATTTAATATTGACTTATTGTCTGACAGAACAAGCTCTGGCAGTTGCATTGTAATGCTTAAAAGTATTACTACTGAAGTTGTCCTCAGGGTTGAGCTCCATTTTCCCACCTTGCTGCTTTCACAAATAAGCTAAGGACACAATGTGACTTCTTTTCCATAAAAAGGCTGTTCCCCACAAATAAGATGAGCGAGACTGGCACTATTTTAGTTACTTGGAAGCTTTCTGTAAGTATCCTCTGCCTTGTGTTTAGGAAGCCCATTGCAATTCACCATTGCCTCATCTTGGTGGCCCTGGGTTTGTGTGTGGTGTTATGGTGGGTTATTAATGAAACTTAACTTCTTCAATAAGTTCAGTAAGTTTAAATTACAGAGACTAGGACCTTGAAGGTGCTGTCCTGTAGCTTGTTTGGTTATTTCTGATGACTGTGAAAGCATACACAGTTCATTTAGTCACAGTACCTTTTGTGACTAAACGAAGAAATCAATCAATAAGTAAAAGGTAGATTCTTTAATTATTTCCTCTGTACATTGTGTAGTGATGAGTTAGCTTACTATGCAATTCCTTATAGCATGAGGTGTAGTAGTTAGGAAAAAACTAAGTTCATTATTCACAAACAGGCATTGAGGCCATTACCAATTGCTTGCAGATTCCTGGTTACAGACTTTCTAAAAGGATGATACAATTCTGTGAAGGTTCCAAGTAAAACTTTCAGGAATTATTCTGTAAAAAGTCCTTAGCCCAATGAGGTGTGAAAATTCCTTCAGTTTGTTATTTTAATTAGTCATTAAGTGCATGATACCTTTTTTTCCCTTGATTTCTTCTTCTGTGGAAAATGCACATGGCTTCTACTTAAAAATAACTTCAGAGTGACAAAATGCCCTGTGTCTTAGGAACTCTCAGCAGATCAAAACAGATAGGCAGAATAAGCTCTTGGATTTCTCTTGATGTGTTTTACTGAAGCTGCCATTTTTTTCTAAGCATGACATCCTCATGGAATATAGACCATAAATAGGAATCACATATTTCATAAAAGGATTGTGTTCCTAGAAAGGTTATGTGGATAGAGAGTCTTCATAACCATGTTCTCAGTTCTTGCCAGAGCCATAGAATTCCTGTGGGAGCAGGGCTTGTTCTGTTTCTGGAGTTTGTTTCCATTTGCTAGCTCAGTGTTATACTGTAAGTAGAAATTCTACTAATGGCTACTGTTTTCAGGTGCTGTGGAGGTGTAGATTTGGTAACTATTTCATTGCTAAGGTATTAATGATACTTTCTGGAGTTAGTAGTGAAATGCTCTAAGAGATGTTTTTTCAGGATCATGGTGCAGTAAGAAACTCATTATGGAAATGTTAAATTGAAGCTTTGCCTGTCAGAGTGGGAGGATTTCTGTCCATAGGTGCTCGTATGTTCATGCCCAGACGTTCTAAGGCAAAGTTGTTGAAGTAATTGTGGCCAACATCAACAGTGTATTTCTTTGTCAAGTTGTTAGGAACTGTATCATGATGTGTGTTACTGTCATAAATCTTTTCAGCTAGAGAAATCAAAAGCCTGAAAAAGCAGTTTCTGGATCTTATAGTCAAAGAGGCTGGATTGGGTGGAACCAAGGTGCTTGATTCAGTTGTTGCTTTGCCCTCTGTGTGGGTGCAGTACAACAGTTAGAGTTGCTCTAAATCAGACTCCAGTCACAAACATTTCAGTATTTTTAATTAGTGCCTTTAGAAAACTGTCTGTACTAGTCCAGAAAAGGTGTTAAAATTGTCAGCAGCTATGCTCTCTCCTTGGTAGCAAAAGAGGAATCCCAGATTACCACTTTGTAGCAAAAAAACCCTCATGGAGGCATGGTCATTTCCATTGCTGAAAGAGCTGTTGTGAGAGTTATGAAGGATTGGAAGCTCCTTTGGGCTTCCTTGAGAGAACACTGACTGAAGTTGTGTATTGCTTCTTCTGTAAAACATAGTAAGGGGACAATGCTTCATTTTCCTCCCCATTTTGTTAGTGTTAGGAGCCAGAACTGGTAGCAGTCCTGAAGGCAAATGGGAAGAGGAAACCTGGCAGTCTTTTTTTTTAATGTAAAATTGATTTCTGCGGAGAACTGGTTGTAATGTGTGTCTTCACCCTTTTTTAATGAACCTGGTGATTAATTATATTCCACTGTTTAAGTGATATCTTCCCTGTTTCATATTTTCTTTCTTTTGAAAAATAAAAAGTCTATATTTTTCTCTTCTTACACCTACACTTGAAGTACATTTTGGCAGGATATCTGAATTTGAAATGTGAAACAAGTTTTCTGAACTGTGTGGCTAGCTAATATCAATCCAAATTGGTTACCTAACAAGGAAAAACATCAGAAAATTTTTGTTGAAGGGCCTACTGGAAGACTAGCATCATCCTAAAGCTCAGCTATATCAGCCTAAATTCATCTTACAGCATGTCTGTTCTATGCATTATCTTGGATTATTTAGCACAAGAGATCAGAGGGAGATGTTTTGAGTTTTTCATTTCCTCTCTTGTTTTCCATGTGTACTTGACACCATATTAGTTTTAATTTTGTGAATGGCTTGGAAGGGCAGGCCTCATTGATTTCCTGTGGTAGTGAAGATCACAAAGCATTTGGTCCTTCTGGAGCTGCTCCTGTTGGTGGGGTGGCTGCAGCGCTTCCCCAGCACGGCTCTGCCTCATGCTGGGATGAGAGAGGCTGCTCTGCCTTGTGCCTTCCAAGGCATGGCAGGGCATCAGGCTGCAGCACTGGCAGCTTGCTGTGCTGGGTTCTGCCCTTCAAATGGTGCTGTGCTGCTTCTCTGCTCTCTGCTGAGATGCCCAAAACACAGTGAAGGAATTAGAATGGTGATAATTACATAGGCTTGTGTCTCAGTATTCCTCTCAACTGAGAAGGCTCATCAGCTGCTCCTTCAGAACCAGCTTTAAGGTGATTCCTAATATAACACAGGGTTTTTTCCCCATGTTAAGAGGCTGTATTATTTTGGAGTGAGGGAGTTTCACCCCAACTATAAGTTTCTTAAGGAAGGAGTGCTTGTCTCAGGTTGACAAACTGTGCTCCCACCAAAGCACTCACCTCCAAGCCTTCAGTACAAGTTGTCAGGAAGCCCAGCATGGGGCTGGAGTCACAGATTGTTCTTCTCCCCACTTCATCTAGCATGTGGCAGGGATGAGAAGGCAAAGCTCCTGCTTTTTGCCACAGAAAGCAAGCAGCTCCCCAAATTTGTAGAAATCCAGTACTTTCCCATCTTAGGTGCTACTCTGTAGACTAAATTGCATTAATTTTTTGGTATCTTCCTTCCTAGTGTGTGGTGCTTTTGTCTTGAAAGTGATGCTGATTTATCTGTCTGTTAGCAAATCCTCTTGTGTTTCCCACTCTAGAGGGAGGAGAGACAGGTTCAAATCTTGCATCTTTAATCAACCAGTCTAGGAATTCTTCTCCATTTGTTTCTTAAATACAAACAAATAATTTTTAATGTATTTCTCTAAAGCTGGTGGCTTCAAGGTATTTCCTGGCTAACATAAAACCTGTTGTGCACTTATGATAAACAGTGATGAACAGTCTGAAATGTAAGCTCTTCCAAACTATTAACTCTGAATATTAAATATTTCATCTTGTGTTTACCATGAAAAACTTAGTTGCAAAAGCTCTGGTTGAGACACTTTTAGGCATTTCTAATAGCTGTTCATGTCAGCATTAACATATGCATATGTGCTGAATATAGAATTCAAATTACCTGTTCCATGCTGCAATCATATTTCTAAGTTATTGTATTCTTAGAGCTTCATTTTTTGTGGTTTCTAGGCAATCAAGCGCAGCAAAATAGGAGTGAGGACTTGGAAGAAAAAGTGGCTTTCAGTGCTACTTTTTGATACATTCATATTTGCTTGTTATTTTGTGTCTGCAAAGAATCAGATTCAAACCTACCCTTTTGAGTTTGGTGCGTTTGCATTTCTGGTTGCTGTTGGATGTAAAGAAAAGGGAACGGCCATTTAACAGCAGAGCAGGTTTTAATGTATGACTCAAGCAAAGTGTGTGAGCCCAGAGAAGCCAGTTGCTTCCAAGAAATGCAAATTCCTTGTAAAATGGGAAGGAATAGAAATGCACCATTGGAAATGTGCTATTTTAAAATTAAAATGTGATTAGAGACAGTGTGAAATTGTGTTAACGTTGACAACTGTGGTCTGTTCTCAGGAACAGTCACTGCAGCTTGGAGGGCTGAGCGTTTTCAGCTGCTGGGTTCCTTGCTCAGGGCTCACTGCTGCACATGGCTGTGGCTTTCGTAGCCAAGTGGCAAAGCTGTGAGTCTTCCAATACTTATTCCTCCTGCTTTGTTTCCTGCACGAGCCATTCTTCCTTCACAGGCCACTTGTACCCATTTGGCTTGCACTGTTGTACCCAGTTGGCTCCAGACACGGAATTTCTTCCGGATGCCCTTGGATTGGTAAGGCACTCTAGCAAGTGGGCAGGCGGTGTTTGAGGTGCAGGGCTTAGGCAAGGCTGCCCTTTTCTGAGCTCTGAGCTGCTTTTCCCTGACCCTGCACTGTAGGAGTCTTGTGCTTTTAGCAAACTGGAAGGGAGTCCCACCAGAATGAGTGTGGCTGGACCAGCCGTGCCTGGGACATTTGGGACCGTCCACACTTGGGTCAAAAGATGCTCATGGCCAGGTAAACAAAAGTCAGCTTGTGGTTTAAGTAGAGACAACCATTTATATCAAGGCTTGGAGTTGCCTATCTGGTTTACTGCTTTTGTTTTCAGGTAGAGATGAAAAATGTTGCAGTGTGCAATAATCCAACCACTTGATTCATGACAGTGTCAAGCAGTTATCAGTTTGATTTTGCTTTTGATAGACTCAATGCATTTTACTGAGTTACTGATGAAAACATTTACTTCTCTCATGTTTAATGTCCTTGAAGTAACTTCTATGCTTGAAGGATGATATTAGTTTATACTCACCTTTTTTCCCTGATCTGAATAAAGTAGAATCTAACTAATGTAAGTGTTTCCTTACTGCTCTAATCGTGACCTTCTTTTTGGCACCATCTCATAAAATGAACACATACCCATTTGTAATGTGTAAACAACAAGGTTTGTGGCTTTTGTCTTGAAATAAAGATGTCATCTTTAAGATTCATGATGGGCTTTTATATTTTTTTTTCATAATTATCCAAGCCTTATAATTAACCTTTTCATTTAGCTGAAATAAGTTATTGAAGTAGGCATATTGTTGCAGTCATCTAACGTATGTTTATTATATGTAAAAATTAAATATCGAAGTTATGGAATGTCTTTAAATTTTTCTTGCTATTTTCTTTTTCTCTGACATAAATTATTCTTCTGGTTGCAGGCTGAAAATGTTTGTACTTAAAGCAATGATAAGGAAAACTAAAATTTTTCTGCTTTTATTTCTGACTACTTTTTCCACTTTAGCAATTTATAGTGGCAGTGGGTAATTTACTAAATGGAAAAAGTGTTCTGGAAGAGATAACGACTTAGTTCCATATGAAGATTCACACTTTGTTTCTAATGCTCAGCACTATGGGTTTTTTGAGATGAATAGATGCCTTTATGCAAGGCAACCAAACCTTAATTTAATGGTAGCACTTGTCCAAAGCCTGGTTGTTGCTTCTTGAAGAGTATTCCTTTTAGCTACAACTTTTGTTACCCACTGTGGTTGTTAATTTCTTAAGTTTCATTTTCTTGTGTGCTTCTAACGTTGTGTAAATGAAAAAAAAAAAAAAACTTAAAAAATCAGGCAGTCCCTGCTACCATCCAGTGTACTGGAAGCTGGTAGAAGGAAGACAGATGGAGGTTACTGGGGAGTCCCATTGTGCAGCAATTTACTTCTATTACAGCTCCCACAGAACACAAGCCTTGCTTATAAACCCCCAATATCTTTAAAATGGTCAAAAAAGCTCTTGCCTGGCCCTTGAATTGCTGAAAGAGTACATTGTAAGGTAATTTGCTATAAAGATCTCTTGAAATAATTTCAGTTCATTCACTGTTGGTTGGTCTTTCTAAACCAATCCTATTATCAGGAAACGAATTTGATGTATGGGCAAGCCTCAAATTAGGTTCAGGACTGAATTTTTTCTTTTCACTGCATGCTTTAGATATTCAGTCAGTGCTTTATCAATCAAGGTTTTATGGAAGTGAAAATTACTTCTTTATTGTTTTCTTTAAGGGTATTAGTCTTTTACTACCTGACCAGTCTTCAGCTTGCCACATCACCCCTTAATACTAATTTCCCTTTTAGATGTATCCAGTCAAGTCACCATTTTAGATTCACAAATAACTCTCTATTACCTTCTGCTAAATCTATTGCACAATCTTCTATGTAATATAGTGGTATTGATCACTAAAAAGATTAAGTAGATCTTTATGTTTTCAGACACTTTCAAAAATTATTTGGTCAAGTTAGTGAGACTGAAACTGTAGTACAATTTGTCATCTAAAATGGCAAAAAATCATTCAGAGTTAAGGATGTAACTTCCCTGGATGTGTTTTATGAGATTCTTTTAATCACTGGCTGTGCCAGTGGCTTCCTATGGGTCAGCAGTGATTTTATTTCATGACAGGTTTAGCTCTTTAAAAAAAATAAAAAATGGTTGCCAATCTGCATTATCCTTCTTGCTTTTAAAAAATGGTGATTCATATTATCCACTCCTAAGATACCTCTTAGGATTTGCTGTGGCTGTGGGAGGAGTTCAGCTTAGAGAGTCCTTCAGACGGAACCTGCCAAAGCTTGCTACTTTAATCATTATTCCTAGTGCAAGTTACAGGCTTAAGCCTTTTATTAGCTTGCATACAAAAAAAAAACCCCTAAATATATAATTTGACAACCAACTCCTACAAATTACCCATTATCCATTTCTTTAAAAACTGTGAGCGCTTCTGTATTCAGGCCAGTTTCATGCTTGCTCTTAGTCACTGTCATGAGGCTCTGTGTTAATTTGACTGGAGCTGGCAGATGCAGGGTGTGCTGCTTAATGTGCTCACCAGAACCTCATCAGAGGTTAGTTTGCAAAGAAATAATACAGGATTTGTTTTCAAAGAAGCAGACTTTGAGTTCAAGTGTTTTCTTTTCCTTGCATTCATCCAGTGGCCAGCTGCACAAGTGTCTCTCCAATTTTAGGGCTGTACTTCTGTTTGGATCTCCAGGTTTAAACCTGAACCTCCAAGTTGAAATGCCTGACTGAGATTTCAAAACCCACTAAAGAACAGGAGTAAGTTTTTTCTTTGTTTTTCCATTCTGAAGTACCGCCTGTTCTGTCAGAAGTTTGTGTGTGGTATGGGGCGGCTGTTTTATTCAGAAAGTCCTTATCTGACAGAGCTGAATGAAGTCTGGGGACAAAGAGGGTTACTTTCCTCTGTCCAAGGAAAGTGAGGGAATACTTTCAAGTGTTTCTTCTTTTGTTTTCCTGCATAATGGTATAAAGGCTTTCTTTTACAACCCATGGATTGAGTTCAAGGCTGCTCAATAGCATGTCTGGCTCTGGCCTTTCATGTTTTTGAACACAGATCCACAAAGGAAACTAGAAGGAAGCAAGGGGTGCTTCCTTCTGCAAGTTAGTCCAAACTCAAGAGCTGGATGCTTGGAGTTCAGCAGGCTGATGTGAGAGACTCCAGGTCACAATGCTGGGACAGTGCCATGCTGGGACAGGTCACAGTGCAAGGGGCTGTGACTCAGTGATACTGCTGAAGGGCTAAGTCTCCTTCCATGTAAAGCTCTCCTAGAAGATCATGGCTGTTCTTTATCAGCAGGGGCTGGCTGGCTGTGTCTGACATCTGAATGACAGCATGGTTCAGACCCTGAGCTACATTACTCCATAAGGGGAACACAAGGTGGGAGCCACTGGAGGAGCTTCCTGTTTACACAGCAGACACCAGCTGAAAAATAAATGGTAAAAAAGCAGTGAATAGTGGAGTGTGTCAGGGAAGGTTCATTTCTTCAGTTCTTCAGTTTCCCATGTTGGAGAAAGGAAAGGTGTGAACCAAGCTCGCTGTACTGGAAGCAGCTGCCTGGTGCATGATTGAGCTGCTCAGAGGTAAGAAAAGGGTCATCAGAAGTCAAGGGGATGGCAAGACTTTAGCAAGGGTTAAAAGATATAAAAGGTCCTGGTAGCACTTATCCTCTTGAAAGGAGAAGATTAGGTCCTGACATTGACATTGGCTGGATCATTGGAAACACTGAACTCGTTTTGAGATGATGCCACCTGCTTTAAGAGGGAACTTCTGTCTTCCATTCTAAGACAGTGTTGCCATTTATTTCAAGTGCTGACTGTAATGGCCGAGAAAGCAGAGCAAATAATTGTATAAGGATCAAGCCTGTAATCACTCTGAATAAAAACTGGAACACTGAAAACACAGATTTCTGCTCGTAAAATCTCTCCTTACTTCATGATCATTGTCATTATCATTGGATTATAAAGACTGTAACATTTCTCTCTGATGATTTTTTGTTCCCTTCCCTGCTGCAGAGGTAATGGCTAGAACCACATAATGCAAGGAGCAAGAACTGACCAGCAAAAGTCCCTTTTCAATGTATATTCCTGATGGAAAATAATGGTGTCCAGAAGCAGACTAGGATGATAAACCTGGCTTATTCCAGGTGTCACCATTAGGATTGTGAAGGGTGGAGAATCCTACTGTTTTTAACCATGTGAATGAACTCAGCTTTTATTTCTCCCCTGATTAAAAGGCTCTGAGCTTGTGATTTTGGTATTGGCTTTTTTTTTTTTTTTTTTTTTTTTTTTTAGCAGAATGGATAGAGTAGATTGGAAGGAAAATTGAAATGTGAAATCATGGCTAATGCACATACTCCAATCTCCATCCCAGGCTTTGCCAAGCAGCAGTTGCATGCTCACTCTCTGTAGCAGGTATTATAGTTAGAGTGCTTTTGGAAATAGCAAAGTAAGTTAGATGAAGACTTGCAAAACCTTTGAATGTATTTAACTGGAGAGCAGTAATGAGGTGAGAAAGGATAAACAGTAGTGCAGACACTGCAGAGACAGTAGTGCAGACACTGCCTGTTTGTTCCAAATAATTGAAGTGCCATAGTGAGAAGAAATCAGCTGGTCTCTTGTAGAGTACTTAACACCCAGTGCACTGTGCTGGTTCCTTTCCTATGCAATCCCCAACTGTTGTTCTTAGTCCTGGCCTTTGTGTGGGAAGTAGTATCTGTGGAAGCAATTTTGTAAAAAAAATTGTTAAACTGGGTCAGAATTACAATGAAATTTTTATAATCCATTTACTCCTGATTTATTACTTTGTGAAGCAGAAAAGTAACCCAACACATCATGTCCTCGAGAGCTTTGTCATTAAAACCTGTGTAAAATATTAAATTTTGAAGAACTTGAGAATTTTTTCCCCAGTTATATTACTGGTCCTAATAGGAGAAGTAAAAGCTGAAATAATAACATTAAGGCATTTTGTTGAAGAGGAATCATACTCTGGTCTATATTGCAAAATGAATTGCTGGTGCTTTACATTGTATCTGGGGAGGAACTGGGTTGGAATATAGCTTTAAACTGAGTTATGGAGTCTTGGACTCTCTTGGAATGGCTGTCGCCAACTATGACACTTGTGTCCCATTTTAATTTTATTGAAAAACTGGTTGTGGATGTAAGATGAATCTTTCAGTTTGACCTCCTTTTTTGATCTTTATCTTTGGGAGACTCAGAGAATACCTGAAAGAAAGACTATGAACTAGAGCAAACCTTGGTAATGAGACCCAGTTACTTACATTCATTTGCATGCCTTCAGTGGTGAGGTGAAATTTACTTAAACTCTGAATTGTTTCCCTGTGTAAAGGCCTTTCATATTATCTTTTGTATCCAAGGTCACTGCATGGATCACGGCTTGATATTTTTATTAGTTTGTAAAATACTGTATTTTAATTTTTGGTATTATCCTAATTTGTCTTCACTTGCTTTTAAAGGCTCAGTTGACAAGCAAAGTAGGGTGATAGTCTCTAGGAATTTTTGTTATTACCATGTTTTGTTTTGTGCAAAGAAGCTCCAGTGTATTTGACTTTCACAGTTAGTGAATTATTTTTTTCTTTTTTTTTTTTTTTCTTTTTTTTGTGTGTACTGTTCACACTGGGTACAAGTCAGAAAATATGCTTTGGACACTTCCAGACTGGGGGTATTCTTTCCACCTGATTGGAAGAGTGGTGTATCTTATTCAGAAAGCCCTGTGCCATTAAAGGATCCCACTCAATATTGTTCACTCATATGACTTACATGTCATCAATTGTTTTGCGGCCTCAAGGGCATTTTACACATGGTTGGACAGTTAAATGTTTAAAATGATTTTGGGAAGGGCCAGGAGCTATAAGAGTCATTGGATTCCTTACTATTGTGTTTGAAATATTACAAGCAGCAGTTGTGTCCTGTGCATCTGAGCAATGTGGGTAGGTCAGATAATCCAGCCAAGGGCGGAGGGATGGTTTTGCAGTTCCTCTGTGACAAGACCTCATTAACAATACTCAGTTCAGCCTTGGTTAAGCCTGCTGGCAAATGTGCCATCTGCTTCCAAACAGTCTTGGATCCTGCCAGAGCTGTGTTCAAAGGCATCCCTTAGATCTGTCCGAGCATCCAAGTCCTGAGAACGCGCTCACGGAGGTGACAGTTGTGATCACAGGGAGCATCACACCGGGATCACTGAGGTGTGAATAAACTCAACAAAAAAGGAAGCAAAACCCACACATAATGTAAAATTAATCTGTGAGTTCTGTGAAGCTATTCCAAGAAAACATATGTACAACATAGTAGCACTCAGGTGAAGTAGGCAAGAAGAGGCCTCAATTATAGCACGTGGTGGAAGTTATGGATTACATACTCTCATGCCTGGGAGCTGAGACTAGCTGAAAATAAAGGAGATTTTTGAAGAAATTTCTCCAAGAGCACATTATTGTGTAGTGGTTTCCTGAAGCTTTACTACAGCTTTACATTTACAAGCCTCTGTTTTCAGGGGTAGGATATTCAACCAAATAGCTGACTAGTCCAATCTGATATTCCAGATCTATTTTGAAAAAAAAAGGAGGCTGAGCAGAAGGATACTGCAGTGTAAATCGTGATAGCAGAAAATTGTTTTAAATGAAAAAGTTATTTAGGGTTCATATAGGAAGGACATGGAATTAAGCATTTTTATTGCAGATAAGAAAATGCATAAAGCAAAAAAAAGCATTGTTTAACTGCGTGGAAGATTGAAGTTAAGCATTTGAGATTTTAATGAGTCAGGAATATGGAGCACAAATACACTGATATTTCAGTTTAGAAATATTTTGCTGCTTTCTTTCTTTGGCTGAAATGCTGTGCCGTATGTGAATTCTAAAAATACCACTCTCAAGCCCTGTTGTCAAAATAGTTTTCTTTTTCTTTAAAACAGCACATAACAAACTGGCATTTTCACTATCCAAAATTGTGTTTGTGTGTAATTATGTATTTTAACTATGCAATCTTATGTTAAGAACCAGGAAAGGTAGGTTTGCACAGTGCAGTCAGTCTGTCTGCAGGGCTCTGCTTGGCCCTGCTCACCTGCTTTGCCAGTTAACTGAGGCTGCTCCCCATGTGATGATGTTTCACTTTGAGTAGAGGCTCTCTGTTTAATGTTAGGGACAGAAATAGGAATGAAGTTGGCAAATTTAGAACTAGAGATATTTTAAGGTGAGGTCTTTTTTTGTTTTACTTACAGTCATTTCATGTGTGGAAACTTTGGAAACTTGGTGGTGTTGTTGATGGTGGTGGTTTGGGGTGTGTTTGTGGAAGGTTAGTCGTCCCACATCCTCCTATCTGATGCAGAACTGTGGCTCTGTGTTTGTCTTTGGTTTTCCCAAGTGCTGACTGAGGCCTTGTACACACTGGAGGGGTCAGCGCTGTGTTCTGGGTTTGTAGGAGTGAGCTTTGTGACAGCAAATTATGACCAGAGAGTGAATATTTCACCCAATTATTCTCCAGCAGTGAATTTCCTATAAAAGTATTGCAGGGATAATTTTTTCTTTACCTGTGTGTAAATAAAATCTACCCGGCTATATTAAAAATGTATTTATAAGGAAAAAAGTCCCTCTCTGCTTATGAAAGGTTTTTGGTGAGAAACTGCAACCCCCTTTTTATGTTTCAGGTCCAGTTACTTCTTTCTCTTCCTTTTAAAATTGAGTAATCTGCATTGTCACTCTTAATTCTGTACAACAATGCAGGTCCTGTTTCAATCCTATTTAGAACAATAAGATATCCAATTTGCTTGCTAAATGGCTTGACAGACTGTTTAGTTCTCCATGAGCTCCGAGTGAGTGTCAGACCTTCCAACCTTGTATTCGTATGTCAGCTGCAATTTTATAGATACTCTTTACCCCTGTAAGTATATAAAGACCTTAAATGGCAAAGAGAAAGTGTTTGTTGGTATTGTCTTCTGGAAAGAAAGGCAATTCAATGTTTACAAAACTCTCATGTCAATAAGACAGAGTTATTAATGTTTTATTTTTGTGAGGAGAGACTTGAGATTGTTTCAGCTTCAGAATAGGAGAATTGCATCACAAAATCCTGACACTAGATTAGGAAAGGATTATGCTGAAGAGAAAGCCCCATTCATTGCTCAGAAATCCTATCATAGACAGTGGGAGAGGATCTTTACCATTGGCTGAAGGGACTGGAGATTTTGTGCATGATGTATTGCACCATTTTATGACAGATGCTCATTGTTTAGTGACTTTTATACTTCAGCTAAATTCGTACAGCTTACTTTGCTAACAAAGAATAATTATTAGAGTTAATATGCCATCAGCAATGCACATTATAGGCTTACTGGATTTGAGAGCTTATTTAACATTTTTAAGAAAACCAAAACCTTTTATTGAAATGGTGTATTTTCCTTTTTTCCACCTATAAAATAAGCAAACAATGTGAAAATGCAGAAAGAGGGAAATTGGCAAACTCATTCTTTGAAAAGAAGTCATATTGTTTGCGAATTTTCCAGCTACTGTCTAACACTGTGCCTGATGATCATAATTGGTCTTTCAAACAATATATACAAATTAATTGACATTTCTATCTGGCATTCATTTAAGATGTAAATATGGGCTTTGATTGCAATTCAAATTAGTCTGAAATTTAATATCTGGTTATAATCAGAATTGCTAAAGATGTCTTGCTAATTTAATTGACATAATTGTTATAACATCTCTAATTTTATGTTGATGTCTGAGGTAATGACTGCTGAGTCACCTCTGCTTTGGGAGGCTTTTATAATAAAAATGAGCTTACACAGGACTCAGTTGAAAACATGTAAAAAAAGAGAGTTTATTTCAGTTTTTCTCTCTCTTTTGGTAGGTTGCTGGAGGGGAATGAATGAAATCTGGAGGTGTACAGCGGTATACTAGCCCTATCATTCTCTAGTAAAGATCAGCTTGAAAAAGCAAATGGCTCATTTATTGGACTGAATCATTGTTACTTATTTACAGGACCAAAATAGTTTCCTTCACATAAAAAAGCCTTCAGCAAGTTCTCCTCAGATAGGAGGATTTATTTATGAAGTCTCTCTGGGATAATGTGGGATGATTCACTGTTTTTGCTACTTGCCAAAAATGACTCCAGCAGATTAGGAGAATTTAAGCTACTGTAAGTACTGGATAACTTGTTAAAGTAAGCCAGGGACCTAATTCAGCTGAAAGTGCTGAAGGACAGTTAAAAATCTACCTGATGGAGACAACTTGCTGGTGGCAGGCTGTGCTGGTTGGCTGCTGACATCCCTGTGTTGCCACAGCCAGCCCAAGCGACTTGGGTGGGAGTGACTTTTCAGTGCAGACATGAGGACACTGTCATTCCCCAGCCTTCCCTCTGATGCAAAAGCTTAAAAATTTTCTTAAGTCGCTGGAGTAGAGCTGAACATGGGTTTATGAGCTAAAATTAGCTTGATTACTTGACCGTAGAGATTGGTCTCCTGACTTTGATTTCACCCCATGTTTCCAGCTGAGGACAAAGGCGTGATTGTGTGTGGAAGATGAGAAACCAAACTGACTGCTTAATTGAGGATGTGCTGACAGACGGACCCTGTTCCTGATTTGGGGAGGAGGGGAGTGGGGGAAGCTGGAGAAGCAATAGGAAGAGAGGAGCTGCTGGCAGTGGTGCAGCTCTGGGGGCACTGCAGGCTGTGTTCCTTCAGTTCTGTGAGTGTTTTATGTTTTAACCCTTGAAAAGTGAAGATTCAGTACAAAGGTAGTGATTGCCAAGATTTATTTTATCCATGCTCTGTGTCTGTCTGGATTCCATTTGCAGAAGGTTTCTCATTTCTAGTGGACTACTTGAGTTTAGGCTTTATGTGCTGTTCTCAAAATTCAGATGTTCTCTATCAACATAATGGCTGTCTAACAAGCTATCCATCCTGCTGCTCTTGGATTTTCAGTAAGCTTTTCAAATGTCTGAGAAGATAAAGCTTTCCTTAGAACAGAAATTACTTTCCTCACTCTAGTCCGGTGCCTTTTTTTCTTTCCTGATTTGGCAAGTGCCAGCAGATGATATCAGATGTGAGGAGATCCATTCACTACCTTGCCAAAGATGAAGGGTTTTTGCAAACAGTAGGACATATCCAGGCTGTGCTGCTACAGTGGTTGGTGTCACCTCTGGCCTTGTCAGAGGGGATGGTCACAATGTTTGTGGGCAAACCATCCCACCTTCATGCTTTTGTAGGTGCCATAGAGGGGCAGTATGTCAGGTATTATTTGAATATTGTTTTAAAATGGGAAGAGTGGATTAATATTCCCCAGGGAACAGCAGGGGGGTCTGCTGATGTCTCCCTCTGCTCATGTCCCTCCCTGAGAGATGAACCATGTTGTGCTCAGGAGCAGTGTTCTCACAGAGGTAACCATCATTGCTCTGACATCAGGTGTCTAATAATAACTGCCTGGCAAGTCATCCTCTCTTCTGCTTCACCCACTCTCAGTCACTATACCAGTTTCTGTAGGCTACAAGTAGTAGGCTATTTATTAAAAGCAGTAACTAGTGAAAAATGGTTTTCTTAATCAAGTTTCTCCTGCCAAGATTGTAAAATCAGACCAATTTTAGGTGCTTTGAATCTTGTCCAAGTCAGATTACTTGGCAACTCCTGTTACCTCAGCTGCTTCCATACCTTCCATTCACATTCCAGGTGCTGAGGAGCACTATTTGAAAATTTGTGGTTATTAAAACTAATGCCTCAAAATTCTTTTGTAATGGAATGAAGGTATTTGGGTAGCATCCTCCCTGTGTCCTGTTCACATCTGGCACTGCATTGCATGGTAGAGTCTTCATTTACTCTGAAGGAGAGGGTCAAGGTTATCTGAGAATATATCACCCTCTTCCTTATCCCTCTCCCCTCAGCATTACCCATGGGGTCATGGCTGGAAATGCCAAGGGGAAGCATGAGACTGCTGAAATCCTGTTTGTAGGCACAGGGGTTTGTGCTTTTTCTGACCTTGTTGACTTAACAGGTCAGTAGCTGTGCTTATCCCACTTTTCTAGGTAAGCTCACTTGTCCCCAGGTTCTTGCAGGAATGTGACATTTCGTTTCCTTTTTATAATCTGTCACTGATTGACAAGCTCTTTGCATGGGGGAGCTATTCTGACAGCAGGGGAGCAGCAAAGCCAAGCACCCTCTGCTTCCCACACAGGCTGGAGCTTGTCCTGCCTTCTGGGAAGGACAGAGAACTGGGAATGCCCTGGAGAGCTGCCTTGAATGGGATCCAGAAATGTGGGTTTGTAGCAAAAAATACCTTTCTAATTTAGTTTGTTCAATTTGTAGGTCAATATCCTGCTAACAAAAAAAGAAAAAGAACTGTATAGATTGGGAGTTTCCCAGTGGAAGATTATTTGTGAACAAAAAAGCTTATGCTACTGTAACTCATTGCTCAGAAGCAATGATGATTTTTGATCCCACATGGCAATTTTAACTGGAAGCTGTCTAATGCCCTGGAGACTCCAGCACGTTGTCCTTTTACTTCATCTCATCTACACAGGTTTGTTAATGTGCTAATTTATGGGGATGTTCCTCTTTAACTTTGGCACCATCCTTTTCCTGTATTCAGTTTTCTATTTTCAGTATGAACTCATGTTTTTATGGACTATAACAGGAGAGGGAACACAAATTAAAAAAATTTAGATTTTAGAGTTTTTCCACCATGTTGGTTTATGCTCTGTGTTTCTGGGCCAACTCCTTAGTTCTGTGTGTGTTAAAACTGAAGAGTAGACTTGCTGCTTCCATGAGGATCATAATTTTATTGGTTTTTCTGTTAGGTACATGACATTTTAAAAATAATTATATTATTGAAGTTATTTATGGAGTATTTCTCTTTTTGTCAGGGCATTTTGTGCCTCAGTGCACACTTATATTTTTTCTTCCAATTTACCATTTTTTGTTCATTCCAACTATATTGCTAAACTGTTTCTGCTCAAATTAAAAGGAAGAAGTATCATTAAGTAATCTTAGGAAAATGCCAGTGTTGAGCTTTGAAACAGTTTGAGCTTTCATGCTACTGGAAAAATGCAGATACTCGGCTGAAGCTGGGGAAGAGCAGGGTTGGAGTTAAGGGTTTGGATTAGCCTTTTTTGCCACCTGCCTTCTTTCAGCCACGTTTTGTACCTCTGAGATTCTGGGCTGCTCTTTGGTGCAGAATGGGTGTGTTTGACTGATGAGCTGGCTGGTTAGGGGAACTTGGTTTTAAAAACTGTCTGCACTGAAACAGCTGGAAAGCATCTTTCTCAGTCTAGCTTCAAGAAAGAGTAATAGATGTGTTTGACAGCATTGATATTTCACTACCACTTGCTGTTAATCATTATAATTTATGCAAAAAACAGTGTAGAGAAGCGCCAGGGCATAAATGGGACTTAAGTGTTCATGGAAGAGACAGACAAGAGAAGGGGATGTGCTTGTGGCTGTGTGAGCGTGCTTGGATAAAGGACCATGATGGAGAATCTGGCTCTGCTGGTCTGAGTGCCTGGAGGGTACTGAGTTGGTTTATATTTTATTTATTTAATTGCTTTTGTGAAAGGGGCAGTGTATTTTTATATTGTGTGCTATTGTGGGGCTGCATTATAAATATTTTATTGGAGGAGTAAAATACCATATAGCATTATTTTCATCTTTCTGGGTTGAATAGTCTGTCTTCTGGGGATGTTAAAAATTGTTGCTGGTATTTGATTATTTTACTTTAATAGATCATCTGGAGTTTTAAATATCCTATGAAAACTGCTGTAAGTTTTCTGCCTGAGAGTGAGTTTGCTGCTCCCTTCTTCCCTTATAGCCATGCTGCTTTGCAGCTGCTCAGCCTCAGTGGTGCTTGCTGGTGGATGAGATGGCCATACAAACTGCAGGGATCAGACAGCTGAGACAGGCACCTAAGATCACTGTCTTTTTAGTCCAGGATCAGGCAGTGAAGCTTTATTTTTACTTTCTTTTAGGTTTTTTCAATTTTGACTTCTGTCTGTGACATGAGGAAGGTGGGGCTGACCTGATGGAGGGAGTAAAGAAGCTGGAGCCAGGCCCTTCTCATGGTATCCAGTGATACAAGAGGCAATGGGCTCAAACTGAAATACAGAAAATTCTGCTAAAGAACAATAAACAAAGTAGAGACATTTCCATCCTTAGGGCTATTCAAAACCCAACTGGTCATAGTCCTGTGCCACGTGCTCTGATCAATTCTGCTTTGGGTAGAGGATTGGACTAGGTGGTTCCCAAAATCCCTGCTGACCCCAATTCCTTTGTGATTCAGTGAATTGATACAAAGAGCTGATGTGGGGGCTACCAGACACTGGCACATGTGAAAGCAGCATTCACTTAGATCTCTGAGCAAAACATTGCAGGGATGTTAGTGAGTCAGTTGGCAGCACAGCTTGGTACAGCCCATTTATATGGACATCCCTTAAATTACTCTACTTACTTCCATTACTCTGGGAGGTGTTCATACTAGTTTGAGAACTCATCTTAAGTAGGTGTAGGGAAAATTCTTTCCTGTGTTTCAGGATGTGAATCGTCTTGCACTGCCCAAAATTAGGAAGACTCTCCACCCATAGAAATATTCTTGAATCTATATCCTTTCTAACCCCTTTGGTTGCTCACACATCAGCACACAGGACAATGTTAGCTAAAGGGGAAAATTGTGCACCAGGACTGAATAAAGTGAAAGTTTTCAGTCCTTTGAGCTGCAGACTCCTTGTTGCTGTTTTCAGTCACAGGAAGAGATGTAGTGATTCTGACAAGCCCAGCATGTTCCTGGCCAGCACAGATAGTGTTAGGAAGGGGTAAGCACAGGGCAGTGCTTCCCTGGTGAATCCCCTGAACTTCCTGCAGTTGGCCAAGCCGGAGGCTTTCCGAGCTGTTAGCTTGCTCATCTTGTCAATAGTCTGCAATGAACTTACTTCCCCTGAATTTTTTCCGTAAAACCATTTATACTTTTGGCCTCTGCAGCACAGAGTTTCACAATTTAATGACTTTGTTTGTGTGGAAAGGTCCTTTTGTTTTAGTTGGATTCTTTTTTAACCCACTGAACAGTAATTTCTGTGAATCCCCATGAGTTTTTTGTGTTTACAAGAGAGAGGATAATAATTCCAAAAGTTAGATAAAATATGAAACTGCTAGAGAAAATATCCTCAATCAGATGGACCTTTGGCTTCATCCTGTGTAACAATTCATTCATTCCTGCAAATAATGAGGTGAAATTCCTGTAAAGTCCTGCTAGTAGTTCTTAAGGAAAGTGATATTCCAGGCAAATGGGCAGCTCCAGTTTTTGCATTGACTTCCTGTCTCTCTGAGAGTATATTAATATTTTTTGGGTTTTTGCCTTTTAACCAGTCTTCAGCATTTAAATGAAGTATCTCAGTAGGTGACAGCATCCAAAAACCAGCACACAGCTAGAAAAGTTTGAGAAACTCAGCACATCTATATCTGAAGGATTCAAGCTTTGTTTGAACAATAGGGAATTAAAATGTTCCCAATTTTCTATGTATTGTTTCTCTCTTAAGCTTTCTACAGTGACTTTGAGATGTGAAGAGGTGGAGTGAGAAATTAAAGCAGTTACAAAATATCTTAAAGGTTAAAAAATTGAAGCATGTATTCTTGGCTATTTCTGTTCTGACTCCAAAATGACTGAGGAAAATGAGAACAAGAGATTAGGAAACAGCATTTAAGAGCAGATTCATCAAAAAAAAGGGAGTTGAAAATTTTGCAGTTTGCTTTCTCTTCCCTGGGATGTGTTTTAATAGAGAATATGAATTCCTGTTCCCCATGCTTTTGACAGGTATTATATCACTGTACTTTTTACAGAGGTCTTCTAAATTTAAGAAGAAAATTGCTGTGTGAAAACTGATGAGATCTTTTAGAGTGTCACACTCAGAATCTGCTTTAATAGCCAGATACCAGGTGGAGTTCAGCAGCAATGGCAGCAGGGAGGGAATTCATCTGGGTCCTACTGCAACTAGTTTTCAAGCAGATGATTTTTTTTTTTATTATAATATCCAGGATTTTTTTTATAATTAAAAATATCCAGGCTTATATGGAGAAGAGTATTTTGGTGGTGAGGTTTGAAAAAGTTGGAACTCGATTCATGATCTTGACCAAACAAAAAAACATCATGCGTGATGGAACACCTCTGTTATACCAAAAGTGTCTTCGTTTATGGTTGTCTGACCATAAGCAAATATAACCGTCCTAGCTTTTGGTTTTGACTTAGGTTGGAAACACTGATGAAAGTCTGTGAAAGATATCTCTCCTCTTCTAGCCTCTCATCATCCTCCCACCCACAGCAAGTGTGATTTTGTCGGGGCTAGTCGAGTCCATTGTTATGTGTAGTACTTGTGTTTACCTTACTGGAGAATAGTGTGAAAAAGAAATACACAGTGTTTGACCTGTGTCAGTTGTCTTTTCAAATTCGATTATACTGTGTCATTTCTTTCAGCTAGCCAGTTTCTTAATGAAGGCTTCAAGTGAGCTTATTTACAGCTGTGCTGCGGGGGGATGTTTAAGGTACATTCTCCTGCATTGATTTGAGTCCGTGCTGGACTTCATTGGCTCTGCTGTTGCACTGTTGCAATGTACACAGCTTTAGAGATGTGTATGTTGTAATAGGTTCATTATCTGTGGCCACTGGATCTTCTTTTTTTTTTAATTTAACACTGCTGCTGCTTTCTCCTAAGGAATAACAAGTGTTTATGTTGCAACTTCTTCCTGTGTAATTAATTGTAGGGTTTTTGTATTGACTCTAGGAAGTCTAAATGGCAAAACAGAAGACTAAAAGGAAAAACATGCTTCGTAAGGTGGTTGCCAGAGGTGGAATCACACTATTGTTATTAGGGTAAAAATAGTATAAAAAAAAGTTGCATCATGTCAGTGTATGTTCAATCAGGAGAACTCTATTTGTGAGATACCTTTGGTTCCTGCTTGCATATACTATTGAAATATGGGTATCTAAAAAGTAAAGTTATGTTTTCAAGATTGTTTTGAAGTATGGGATTAAGCAGCAAGATTAATTATGTATAGGATCAGTTCTCAAGGTTAACATGAGCCAACTGGGTTTTCTAAACCCAATGTTTTTATCCATAAGATGCAATTTCAGGATTGTATATTTTCTCAGGCCCTTTGCAATTAGATTTTTAACTCCTAATTGCATTGCTTTTCCATACAGCTTGCCACTGAGACTCTAAAATGTGTCATGAGAAAAGATTTGAACTAAATTTAGCATGTCCTCTTCATTTGCAAATGAAGGCACAGGAACATAAATGTGTAAATGACTACTGCGATGGGATGCGGAGCAGGAGAGTTACTGAATGGCTGCTCTCCCTCCCTCCTCGCTCCCTTTCTGAGCTCTCTTGCTGCCTCTTCTGCTTGTGCACTGTGAGTCACACTGATGTCATTCCCCACGCTGGCAAAGCAAAGCTCTGCAGATCCGTGACTCTTTCTATTTTGGGATTTACAGATTTGGGGTTTGGTAGCATTGTATACATCTGAATACAGGAGTAGCAGTTTTACTGTTGTGTTACCCCCCACGACTTCATGTGTCCCACAGGTGATACCTTTCTCACCAATAACACCTGAATGATAAATAACATTTTCTTGAAGTTTTTTCTCTTCCCCTGCCTACTCCTCATTAACGCTTTTCATTAGTGGTGATAAAGCTTTATCAATTAAGAGCTGTCAATACAACAGAGCAGTCGAGAGCCTGGAAGCTGCTGTTCTGGAGGCTCCTGTGTAGTGTGAGAGCTCCAACCCCTGCAGTGTTTCTCCCTGCAAGGATCATTTCTTTACTGAAATGGTGAGCATCCCAACAGAACTGGAGGTTTCTGTTTCAAATACCTTTTCTGTGGAGGTTTGTCATATACTGTGCTGCTTTTTGAAAGTGAAATTGGACATATTACTAGCTCTGTTGAAAGTGAGAATGCAAGTTACTGAAGCCTAAAATTACTCATCGTGATGAAAAAGAATTTTTATTAAAGGAAAACAGTGCTGTTTCTTTTGTGGTGTGCAAGGTTTAATGACTGATGGATCAACTATGAAAAACCTTCAGTTTCTAGGTTTGCTGGAAAAACTGGCATATTGCAGTTGGCCTAGATGATCCTTGTAGGTTCCTTCCCAATGAACTATCCTATCCTATCCTATCCTATCCTATCCTATCCTATCCTATCCTATCCTATCCTATCCTATCCTATCCTAATCCCCTCCTCTTTTGTAGTTATAACTAGAGATATTGCAAACTAGTTTTTATATTGAACTAACCACATTTTCAACTATCAGTGGGTTGCCATAATTGTAATTTATTTTCCCCAAAGTGGTAGGAATGTAGCCCATACATGCATGCCAATTCTGCATCACATGCCTGAAGGAGGAATGTCTCTTCTTTTTCCATCCTGAATTTCATTGAAATGCTGGGTGTCTGTCAAGCTCACTTTTGCTCAGTGTCTGAAATTCTTTGAGCTTTCTGCTTTGCCCTGTGTAAGCCTGACCATAACAGGATCCCTCAGGGACTGGTTTACTCAAAACACACAATAAAGTAGGTTGTGACTGCACCCGAATATTAATGGCAACTGTAATAAAACATAGGCATTTCACACTTAATAAAGACCTTTTCAATAGCTTGGGAATGTAAATAATTTTGTATATATGCTATATTAAAAATATTGCTGTCTTCTACTTTTTGATCATGTAATAGAAGTCATGAGACAGAAGTCAGAAGCAGCAACCAAAGGTAATATAACTAAGTAGTTCTTGTATTTTAAGGTCATAACTTATGGAGGCATAAAAAGTTTAGTCTTTTGAATATTACTTCTTACACACTGGAAGCGGAAAAATTTATTGAAGATAATGTGGCTAAAATTATCTAAAGCATGTGGCATGCACTGCAAGAGAAAAGGAGTTAATTAACCAAAAGACTTCAACAGGGTCTACATACGGCATTTAAACTTTTATAACCTCTGAATTTTGGATGCTGTTTAGTGTGTGCCTAATTAATTTTCTTTCCGTGAAGGTAAAATTCAATGTGGAAAAGTTTATTGCACTAATCTTGTAATAAGAACATAACTACAGACAGAACTGATCAGTATTTAAGGAATACACTCTTAATTCACTGTAGGTTGAAAGACTGAGGCTGGGTTGGAAAGTTAGAATCAATAGCTCAGATAGCAATATGCTTTCTGATTGCTGCCTCCTTTTTGGTCTTTGCTAGAATTTTGAAATGACATTGTCTGTTGTAACTCAGGTCAATGACAGGAAAACCAGGAGAGATCCATGGTGATGACTTTAGATTGACCTTGTTACTGCTCCTCGGGTGCAGTATTGCTGCTGCACTCTGATGGGGAAATGGTCTTGCAGAACTGTGGCCATTCTTTCCTTGACTCCATTTGTGCAGGACCACACTTTTACTTGGGATTATTAAAGTGTAGGTGGCTGTGATGAGAATTGAATTCTCTGTCTTTTGCAAAGCTAAATGCTTGTATGCGCTAAGATGTAACAGTGTCAAAAGTCTCCTTGTTATCCAAAGTAAATGAAACAGATTTTCTTGTTAAGACCATAAGTCAGCATTAGAACAACAACAGGTTTACTCTGTGATTAAGTATCTCAACAGAAGTTTTGTTCTTGCTTGGTGAAAGGAACTTCACAGTGGATTAATAGCATTAAAACTAAGGCTGTGGAAAACAGTTTTAATACCAAAATAATTGTTTAAATAGAGACTTAATTACAGTGATTAGTGTAGTTCTTATTGAGTGATAATATGTTCCAAATCAAAACTTTAACTGGGTTTTAAGTATTACTGTGTAACTATGCACAGTAAGGGTTACTTTGTTTGAGAACAATGTTTGGTGGTAAGAAAATAAAAGGCGAATTTGATTCATATGTATCTGGTGTTTTTTGTTTCATATAAATTACCTTGAGAATGGGATGCCCAGTGGAGTTCACAGGGGCATTTCCCTGGCAGTCCATAATTGAATGAAGAATGACTTTCACTTTATTTCTGTTTATGACTACTGCTCACTCAGTGTTTTCTGGGTAATGTTGCAGTTTTTATTTCTTCAGGCCAGGATGTTCTCCAGAATAGGAGCTTTTAGGTGCTTCTTAAAGGGTCAGGTTTTGCATATTGTATGGCAGTGGATTAGGGTTTGAGCAACTCTTTCCTTCCATGTGCTGCATATCTGTTGTTAATATATACGGTGGTAGCTGTGATAAAGACAGAGGTGTCCATTCAGTCGCAAGTGCCATTGTGTTCCCAGTTGGGGTGGTTTGTTATGCTTCATCCTTGCCAGTTTTAAACACTTCTTAAATTCCTTGGTCAGTTGCTCCTGACCTCTATTTTCATTCTGTAATTGCATTTTTTAACAGAGTGGGCCCCACGTAATAAGCATTAAGAATATGTTCACTATAGAGTTTAAATAACAATGTTTGGGAGGAAGACATTGCCTTTTTTCCATGCAACTCATTGGAATAATTTTATGTATCAGCAAAAAGTCTTGGGCCTAAAAGTGATGGTGTCTCAAGTGGGTTGAGTTCAAGGTTGTGACCAGCAGGCTGCAATGATGGCCAATTTTGGCAGAAATAAGAATTTTAACAGGATTTTTTTCTAGTATGATTTGATTTATGTTCTGACTATTACATGTGAACAGCTAAGCCATGATTCTGCTTAAATTTAAACTTGTAAGTATTCCCACTGGCTGAAATGAGACTGCCCATGCTTAAGTGAAATGTAGGCATTGGTGTTCCCAGAGCTGGAAGACAGTGGAAAATGCTCTCCTGCATTTGCTGTTCATGCTGAAAAAGGGAGGATGATCTCAAAAATGTAACCAAAGCACTAACAGCTGCAGTATATTTAATTTTAGAATGAACATAGCCATATTACTCAAGTAATACTGTATATTTAATTAGTTGATTGCAACAATTTATGACACAAACTATAACCATTGGACACATCAGATTAAATACTGCATTTTCGAATGGCACATTTGATAATTATTTGTATTCCTTTGTTGTAAATATTAATGAAATTTCAGTATATGTATTTAATTCAGAAGTGTAGACACTTAATCTTTTGTCTTTTACTTTATGCTGGGCATCAATTAAATGTTTTGGACTGTGTATGTCAGGAGGTACCCTTGTCCTCCTTCAATTTCACACTATTTAAAGAAAGAGAATTGGCTTATTGTATTTTGTTAAATTTTTAGAAGAATTCAGAATTTAGGAATAACATTTCACACAATGGTTTCAAAAGAAAGCTTGGAAAATCTTGGTTGAGTAAAGTCCAACTATGAAAAAGATCTGAAAAGTTATTGATCTTGGCAATGTTTTTTCTAAGAACTGTGCAAAACGTAATTAGCGATCTGGAAAATAACTGGCAATTAAAAATGGTCAGAGCTCCTCAAGCAGAGGTATTAAAGTTTATATTCAGTAATTGAGTCAAGTGGGATGGGAACTGGGCTTGGGTGGCTGCTCCTTTTCCTGGATAATGCCTGAAGGGAGCAGATGAGGCTCACAGCTTCACATGCAGCTTTAGGCCGGGTTTTCTTAGCTTTCCTTTCTTAGAAACAATGTCTTAGCTAAAGGCAAGTCAGAAAATATACCCTGAGATCAGAGCTGCTTTATCCTGACAGATAATTTTAGTAGCAGGACCTAGATATGTCTTTCTCTTTCTCATGGATGTTGTAGTTGTGAGATGAAGAAACACTTAATACCATAAATAGTGATAAAAGCTCTTCACAGAATCCCCAGTATACAGATGTATTTTATTTAAATATATCCAGGAATTGTCATTGTGTATGTTTTCATGAAAACCTGTTTTTATAAGAACTGTATTTGAAAATAATAACCTCAAAATTATTAACCCCCAAATAACCTAATTGTCATGTAAGACAGATGACAGCTTATGCCCTAATGTTATTTTTTTTCAGACCTTTCAACTGTGCAAAAAGAAGTATCTCTAAAGCCTAATATCTATAATTGCTGATGTGCCTGGGGGGTTGCAATGCAACATTGCCTTAGTGTATTAATGTATTTAGTTCAAGTTCTCTTTACTGTTAACTTGCCAAAAATTTAGCATTTCTGAATCATTAACAATGGGACAGTTGATTTGCATATTGGCACATAGGTTATGGTCTTGGGCCAGACTGTACAGCTGAGAAGCTGGTCTGGTCTCTGTGGCATTGGTAATTGAGATGTTGCAGAGTTTCACAGATAAGAGCTGTCTGGATCCACTGGATCCACACAGTGGAACCTGAAACATTTTTTAAAAAGAGTAATTTTTACCTCTTTGATCATTGGGGCAATTAAATCCCTAAGTTTACAGTTACAGATAACTGTGCCATTTTTGACATCTGTGTTATGTCCATTGTCACAAGGGGCCTTGTGTTTTAGCAAGCTTGTTAGACTACATCCTTGTCGTGAAATATGATGTCTTTTTTTTGGTTATTTTTTATTTAAATATAAAGGTGGCTGAGCAGTAGGCCCTGATGCAAGTGATGCAGACTATTCTCCCCTCCTCTGGACCACCCAAAAAGCCTGCCTTGCCATGGATATCATGGATAGAATAGTGATCCTATCCATGGGAGGAGGTTTCAGGATTTCACAGCCATGCAGGAGTAAATGGTCTGAGTTCCATCTACTCCTCTTTACATCAGGCTGAGGGTCTGCAACAGCAGAGGAGGTTGGATTCTTCATGTGCTGTTTGCATCCCAATCATTGGTCTTGGGAGGGTGTCCTCTGCCCCAAGGTGGGTTGTGCTTCCTCAACCTGCCCTTCCTCCAGGCTGATTCAGTGCTACATTTGTCATGGCATTCAAATCCTGGTGTTTATAAAGGTTTACTAAACACTTGAAATTTATTTACTATGTGGTAAGACACATTTTTCTTCTTGCCTGGCTTTCACTGCATAGATTAGTGTTTTGCCAGGGGTATTGCAACACTTCATTATTTAAGTGGAGTCTTACTTTATAATGTATTCAAGCCAGTTCAAGACCTGTTGTTTTATTGCTGTCAAATCCTGGTGCACGGTGATGGATGCATTCCTACCCAACAGAAGAAATCTTCCCATTTCCTGAAGCTTTATGTGCAATCTGGGAATTTAAATTAAAAAAAAAAAAAAATCTGTCAGGACCTTTGAAACAGAGTAGTATTTGGTGCCACCAGTGTCAATGGTTTCCTTCAAGGGACTTTCAGGTTTACTGGCTACTGCATTGTCATCTTCGTTCCCTCCCCCTGGTCTTCTTAGTACATCTTTTATGGTTTTACCTAGGCTGTTTATTAGGTAGGACTATACTGCCATAGGTGTGTAAGAGATCTAGTCTTGCTTAAGCCACTTGGGCTTTTTTCTGTCTGGAGATAATAAATGGTGTAGATCCTTTAATTACAGTAGAGTGTGGTTCAAGCCACTGCTGTTGAGTGTTGTGGAAAGTAAGAGGCAGGGGCAGTCATAAGAGTTTACAATATAAATAGACAGGAGAAATGAAAGTTGGTACATGAGATGCGTTATTATCTCCCCCATCTACAAAAAGGTAGGGTCAAAAATAAAATGATATATCTAGTGTGAGCTACCTTGGTGACATTTGAGGTGAGACAGAAGGAGCCCTGTCATTATATGAATGGTTCTAATTAATCTCTTCTGGCAGAGCAATATAGATGTGCAGTGCTGATTTTTATTTATATTTAATAGAGTCAGTGTCAGGCCTGGTCACTACAGTTTATTATACGAAAGTGTTTATATAGTTTATAGTTATACAGTTTATTATACAAAGAAGTGATTTTTACCCCAAAGATGTTACATTCCAGGGTCAGAAGAAGTCCTGGTGAGCAGAGATGGCAAGGGGGGAGGCAGGGTAAGGAAGGTGTGTGTATTGTAGTGTTGACAGATCTCATGGCTACACAAGAGTCACTCTCAAACCACAGGAAGCACTTGGCATCTTGCAGGATAAGGCCTCTCCAGGTCATCACTCAAATAATATCCTCCTTGTTGTACTGGTGATAAATGTCTTTTGAGTGCAGAAGAAGCACTCAAGAAGCAGTTCCACTGCTGTTGGTAAGAAATGCAGGTGCTCAGTATCTTTGAATTATTAATTTAGAAAGAATGAGATGCAGAATACCTGTGGTTTTTGTGGAACTGTTTAATTTATCTAACCTGTGTGCATCCTTTCACCTGTTTCTTGAAAATACATGTAAATATGCTGTATACTGACTGTCCTGTTGGCTATTGTAACATTGCAGAAGCATAATTGTGTAAGCTTGTGGAGGGAATATTCTCCATATAGATACACCCAGAAGCACTGGTGATAGCTAGGGCGTTTGTATGGAGCTGGCTGTGTGAGACCAAACTGTATCAAGCTTTGGAGGTTACCTGCTTCTTGTTATAGGATCAGCCAGATCACACAGGAATGAAGGCACCACAGTGTGGTTTGTCATGAGCTGGGATTTTCATGCATTCCTGCTACTTGGACAGAAATTTTCAGCCCAACACATTAGAGCTTGTATTGCATGTAGAATTTAATTCTAAAAAAAAGTGATATTGAAACAAAATGTTTCTGTTTTGGCATCTCTCTTCTGTGTATTTTTTGAAATGTGAATATAGAACACAAAAGAGATTTCCCATAGAACTGGTTGTGATAACTCAGCCCTGTGTAGCAGTAGAGCTGAAGGGGTACATTCAGTTCTTATACTGACCCTTGTGGGTCCTGGCAACCGAGTGGAGAATATTGGTTTATTTTGGCTAATGGCTGCACAGAGGTCTTGGGTAGACTCTGTCAGAGCTGCTGAAGCTGTGAATCATCTTGTGTAAGGATAGATAGCAGTTTGAGTGTCTGCCTCTGATCAAATCATTATAGGGTCCCTATGTAATCAAAGGAAAAGAACAGTTTTTTCTTGGACACGATTCACCTGATCCTTTTTTAGACATCTGAGGGTCACGTGAATTGCAGCCCAGGAGTGTCTGTCTCTAACCATTGTCTAGGAGTGGAAACCAGATTAATGAGATGGATTCATTTGACAAAACTGAAACATCCTAGCCAGAGAATCTCACTATTGGTATTTGCAAGGTTTCTGATCAGGCCCCAGACAAATTGATTCAGTGACTCTTTCTACTGCCAAACAATGGGAAAATGGGACAGGAATTCTGACTAAAACTTCTATGTATTCTAGAAATCCAAGTAACCTGATAAGTTGATTTTAGTTAAAGTTATTCTAAGTACTGTATATATAACCAGCAAGGTAGAAAGAAAAGGATTTTTTAAAAATACATGGCTTTTCATGCGAGAAAGAATGGATTCCTTTGTTACAGCTGGAATAGGATTTGTTTGTTATAATCAGAATAAGTCCTTTTACTTCAGACTTCAGGGGCCTTTCAGTTCCAAAAGCTGCTTTACAGATTTTACAGCTATCTCACTCCAGACTGACAGTCTGTGGATAGATGCATCACAGACACCAGACACCAATGTGATGCAGGGAGCTGATTCTCTTGCAAGATCTGCTTAGTAGAAGGGACAACAAGAAAAGTCAGAGCCTTTATTCATGGCTGGAATGCATTTCAGATAATTTCCAGGTATGTTTGTCCATTCCTGGGTTCCTAACATGTCTAGAAAAGAAATGGAATGAACCAACACCATTCCCTGTTCCAAACTTGCTGGGAGCTGTTCTGGTCAACATACCTAGAAAAGCCCATCCCTCTGGGATGCCACTCCACATGGGCCATGTTGGATCCTCCCTGTAGGGGTTGACAGCATGAGTGCCATGGACAAGGGACATCATTAGGGACATCTGGGGAGCCTGTCCTCATCTCCATTTCAGTCTGCACCCAAAGGTCTGTGTCTGGTTACTGATGTTAAGAGGGCAGTGTTGGCTTCAGTGCAATTAAAGTGCATTTCACAGCCCTTTCAGTTTGCAGGGTTGTATTTTCTTGTAGGAACAGAAGTTTCTTACCAGGTATTTCCATGCTTATATGGTGGAAATGTGTTGCATATTGTCCAGAAATATACGATACTTTAGGCACTGAGTTAAGTGTCCCTATAGGTGCCTGTAAGGTTGTTCCTGGATACTGCTGAAGCATCTTCACTGCTTGCAGTATCTTGAAGTACCAGTTGCTCACTGGGTAAGTCATACTGGTACTTCGGTATCGTATTTTCTCAAATCTGCAGAAGGCATCCTAGTTTCCTGGCATTCAAAATTAAATCTGCCTTAGTAGTCTTCATTTAAACTACACGACAGGCACCCACTGCAGCCCACTGCTTAATTTACATTTTCATGTGATATTTAAGAAGAAACATTTTTCCCTGGATGAAGTTTTCTGTTAGCACAGAGCTGAATTATTTTTATTTCATTACAGAAATATTTTTATTGACTTCATTGGGACAATTTAGTATCAGTGAAGCACACAGTGTTTGGCTTGTAAGCAGCAGAATTTAACATGCAATGCAACTTAAACAAAAATGAAGATTTGTAGATCTTTTTGTCCTTTTGAGCTCTAGACTACGCTCATTTAACTAGTGTTGCATCTTGTATTGATTATAGTGCGTTTAAATTTTAATGAACATTTGCATCCTTGGCATTTCAGCTTTGGGAAGCTAAATGCATTTAATTATTGGCAAACAAATTAATTTAAGGGTTATTGGTGTATTTGTTTATCAAGATGTTTTAAAGTCAGTCTTTCGACCATTCACAATTGTTCTCTGAGCTGGCTTGAACACAAGAAATCACTGAAGGCCATCTGTATCTCTTCCTGACTTGAACGGGACTGTTGTAAAGTAACTAGATCCTTTTGAAGAGCTTCTGGCCCATCTCCTAAAAAATGGCAAGGACTGGAACAGGGGAAATCAAAAAGCATGAGATTATAATTGGCACTTTATGAGCACTTGTGAGGTTTGTGTAAACTCTGTAGCTGCAGCAGGCTGGGCATGGTCAGGTGGGAAAGGAGTAGAACAATATGCTTTGGATGAAGAAATGTTATGTAATTCCCTACAATGAAAGGGTTTTTACCTCTTTGATCATTGAACCATCTTCAGTGGTTGTACACACTGAAGATTTTTTGGACTTGAGCTTGTACTTGTCTTGTATGTTTGAACTTCCCAACCATGATGTTGAAATACTAATAAAAATGCTAGGTTCAGAATGCCTTTTAAGTTCCAAATTACACTAAATTTGCTCTAGATCTGCCCTAGATAAGTCAAACTAAACTATTGAAACCAGAGTGGCTTAGGGGGTTGCCTTCAGAAATGAAATCATTGTGACAGCAGACTTTTTCAAGTTAATTCTGACCAGTTGAAAAAACCTGTATTGAATGCAACTTAATTATGCAAATTATTCACATAATTGAAAACACATTAAGGGCCTGGTTGAGGAAAAGGTGTATATGGGAAGTTATAATGTTCCAGTCTGTGGCTTTTAGTGGTTTAAATCATTCATTTTAGGGTTTGTGCTGGTCCTGTTTTGTTTTGAAGGTACTGCCAATGTCTGGGCTGTTGATCAAGAGCAAGAGAAAAGGGATTTGGTGATTGTGAAATATGTTCTTCCACTGGAAATTATTTTGTCCCTTTGGGGAATCTGTGGGAATTCACCTCTTCTTCTCCCTCTTGGATTTGAGTCAGCCGCAGGAATGGGTGAGACGAGTGTATGGAACCTTCATCCTTATCTGTCTCCAGAAAAGAGAATGTGCTGTGCATCTGCCCTGGCAGTCAGCTGGAGACCAGAAACTGGTGGTATTTTTTTCAGCTGGCAAAGGCTGGGAACATGGCATTGAGCTCAGCTGCTGGAGGGGAGAAACACCTTCAGTAGCAATGCCTCCACCTAATGACCCACATTAGGGTTTTTTTGGCCTCGAAGTGTTTGCTGAGCCAGAACAGGAGCCATACAACTGGGTCTTGGTCTCAGTAAAAGCAGGAAAGCTGTCATTTGTCAGATTGACCCTGGTCCCTCCGGCGTAGGTGCAAGTGATGGGAATGCAGAACACAGTAACCTTTTCAGACAAGTTCTCCAAGCTTTATCTGGTAGAGTGTAATGGTAAGCAGCCTTATGAAGAACAGTTTTGTTGGTGGTGTTCAAAGGTACTTTTCTTGCAGCCCACCAATGTGACTCATTAGTAGCAATGCTGTTTTAGCCTGTTCTGACTCTTTAAAAGGGGCTAATAAAAACTTCTCTGAAAACCCTTGTGTGTTTAGACTGGTCATTTCAGTAGTAGAGCTCTTATTTATATAAAAAAAGGAATATATGAAGTAAGTGCAAGGAGTGAAGAAGGTCAGGAGAGGGGTTTGTTGGTAACAGAGCCAGCAGAGTTTCCCTCAGAGTAAAGTTCTGAGCAACACTCACATGTGAATGTTTGTTATTTTGTGCTGCTTCGCTCTTGTTGTTCAGACACAGAAGGTCTTATATCCTGGGATGGGATACACACTGGTTCTGGCTCACCATCGCTAAACTCTTGAAGCAGCAGTAAACTTGTGGTTTCTGCACCTGTCTTCATGGATTAGTGCCCAGAACCTGTAATTAATGTGAGTCCTTGTGTGTCTAATTTGCCTTGAAAAATTAGACTTTCACCCCAGAATGCACTTGGTGCAATATTCAAAACAGCCCATGCAGGCTGTGCCACTTGGCAGGGTGGGATCAATACACAGTGGGAGCTGGTGGCACTGACTCCAGCAGTGGCTCCCTGGGTGGCTTCTTGGCCTGCTTTTGCCTGTGTGTCCTGCACTGGTTACATGCCCATTAGGAAATCCCAGATACTTGTATTTGCTCTGTGGTAGGTCCCCATCTCCAGCCATCCCATGTGACCTTCTGGTGACAGCACGAGGCAGAAACAATGCAAGGAGCGTGTTTTGGCAGTTGTCCTAAAATCTTTCCTAGAAAGAATGTGAAATTGCTTGTCAAGGAGACAGATGGGATGTGCAGGCTGCTGGGCACAGGTAGTGTGTGGGCTCTCCCTGAGCGCGGCCGCCGGGTCCCGGCGACGGCCTGGAGCTGAGGCAGCTCCCAGAAGCTGCCTGGGTACCATACTCATACCCATACTCTGTGGGTATCAGCCATGTGCTGTTTCCCAGGAGGCTTCTTTTAAACTGGTGTTGTCCTAAAAGGCTTCTGAAAAGCACATGCATAGCAGTGTCACTCTGAATTGCAGTAACCAGCTTTGCCAGCCTCTTCTTGCCGGTGGCTTTGGTTCACGTGGCAGGTGATGAGTGTGGGTATGGGCAAGGAAAGAATATAGAAGATGTTGAAGAGTTAGAGCCTGACTTCCCAGTGGGTTGTTATTGATTACACTGTATAATTGGTATGAATTTATGAATACTGTGAACTTACTTACCAAATTAAGAAATAATAGGAAGTAAGATGCACACAAACCAGAACAAGTTGTCAGGAGAGATGATTGAAAAATATGGTATGTTAGAAAGTACCAAGTTTCAATCTTGTACTCTAGTTTTAAACATGAGGATTTTTTAAGAGTTAAGCAGCAATAGCTATGGAATATTTGACCAGCAACTTTGTCTCTGTATAGCTGACACTAAATGCCAGCTGAAGTCTGTTGATGGTGATTTTATGCTTTCTGGGAAGAGTTGAACTGGGAGCCTGCCAGCAGCTGAGGACAGAGATAGTAGGATTTGTTTTCCAGAACTAATTTCTGGAAATACTGGTCAGGAAAATATGTGGCAAGTTGTATGTACTCACCATAATGTTGTAATAAGGGGACTCTGATTTAACAGGATTTTTGCAGTCTTTTTATGAGAGGTCACCATGGCCTCAAGGTAATGAGGTTTTGCTCTTGGTTTCTTTTCAGCTGGGATTTCACCATGTGAGTTAATTGTTGTATTTGGTGAGGATGAAATAGTGCACACAAGTACCAACTACCTTGTACTTATTACAGTCAGGTTTTATTTTAATTAGGGATCATTTCAATGCTTGGGTAATTCTGATTGCCAAACTCATTAAGTCCTTGCCCAAAGTGGATCATGAGACTATGTTTAAGAAATTACTGAAGTGGAACTACTTCAAAATAGTATACCAGGTGATTTTCTCGATTTTTCCCAACATATTTTTCTTTGTCTCTATGCTATAAAGTAGACTACAAAAGTGATACAAATTTGAGTTTTTCTTGTATCACCTGGAGCTGCAGAGTAGAGCTTATGTAACAGAGGCAGAATAATTGAAGGAGCAGTACAACTGCTGAGATACACAGTGCTTGATGTTGTTTGTGATAAATGTAGCTAATTATTTTGCTTTTAGTGCTGAAATGATTATATTCTGTCTGCAGCGTTGATCTAGACAAATACAGTTATGTTTTGTTCAACTCCAACCTTACCATTAGCAGACTTCTTTTGCATATTGTTGAGGAGGAAAACCAGCTTCCCTGAGCTGGTCTGAGATGTAATGGATTCATACTGCAAGTCTGGGTTGGTCACTGGTCCTGCTCAAGCAGGAGGTAGACATTTGGGCATCTAAATAACCTGTCATTTTCCCTGATCTATTCACACTAATAATGTATTAGATTGCAAAGATGGTATTGTCACTGTTGAATTTAAAAAGTTGCCTGAGTGTTAGGGTTGTTGGCATGCACCTAATGCCATTCTCTTCAAATTTTCTAATCCAGGGCGATGCACACATGTCCAGGCCCCATAGCAGTGACAGAAATGTGCTCCTGTGGGTTGGCAGGTCCCTCTTTGGAGGAGGGCTCTGCTCTGGCAGTGCTTGGCAGCAGGCTGGGTGTTGTGCTCTCCTCCGCGGCTCCTGGGTTGTCATGGGGATGTGTTTTCAGCTGTTGAGCTGAAGCAGAAGGGAGTTGCACTTCAACCAGTGAATCAGATCTTACAAATGCTGCAACAATATCACATAAAGGTTTGGAGGCTTCATAATTTTAGGCAGCTCTTAATAATAATTTTTTTTTTATCAGGCATGTTGTCTTAATATGAGACCTCAGGATCACATTTTCCTTCTGTAGGAGATTGATTACTTGGAAAAACATTGCCTCCTCTAGCTTACATATTTCCAGTTTTGCAGTGCTGATCAGTCTTACTCAAACATGCCTTTGTTTTCATGATCAAGATGCAAGGTCTTCTGCCTTTCCCTGCTGCTCCTTCCAGCTCAGAAGCTGAAGTTAATCAACAGTGTAGGGATAAAAGAAGATGTAACTCTAAATGAGTTCAAAGTGTATCAGCATGAATCCATCAGAAAGGAAATCTCAAATCTATGGAACCATTGCAGAAGCTGGCCTCCAGATCTGGGCTAATTTTCTTTCTTCAGTCCCACTGAAACAATTCCTTCAGTGTTACCTGAATATTCAGTCAAACTGAAAATAAATCCCAGTACTGTTTTATTGGAACAGAAATCTTGCTTTCACTTTTTCTTCTATTAGAAAGAGAAACAGGTTTCAAATTTTCTAAAAATAAGGCCAGAAGTATTTAAAAATGAACCAGTGTAATTTTTATTTTGAATAACTTAAGCCTTTTTAATTCCTTTGGAAAGCATCAGCAAATCCATTTACAAAATAACTCTTGATTACTGTCTGTCAAGTCATCTTTTCCTTTCAGAGAAACAATCTTAACTTGATTTCACTTTTGTTCTTGTGACCACTAAGCTGATTTCATCTTGCTAACAATATGCCATGTTATTACTGTATCATAAACCAAATTCCTTAAGTCTTGATATTGTAACAATATTCAGCTTCCCAGGATTGTCAGAATTTATTTTTTTATTTCGGAGATAGATATTTGGTAATACAGCAAGGTCATTGTTGAAACCATCTAAGAGCTACTCCTGAAAAATGCAGTCAGTTAATTTAGCTCTCCATGCCAAGGAAATGTAAAACACATAAATAATTGCTATAACCTAATCTAAGGCAGGAAGAATACTTCATACTAATCTCTGTACCAATCCCTTGAATATAGTATGAAGAATTTGAACAAAATATTAATAGCTTGAACTCAGATTTAACTAAACCATTAACATTTGGACTAAAAATGCTTTCTATTGCATCTCAGCTTTGTAGCTGCATTTCACATCCCCCCAGGCAGATGAAGAGTGAGGGATGTTGAGAATGCTGTGGAGATGCACAGTTTGCCCAAAACTCCATGAGAGGTGAGGAGCAGAATCCTGGAGTTGCCTGTGCTGGACCTTCCCCATCTTTCTGGTGCTGAGGCTTCGATTAAGTTTTATTTTAAAACAAGTTTCTTTTCAAAACAAACACAGCTGGAATGGTTCTTTATGACCCTTTTCTGTGTTTGTAAAATTTGTATTTCTGGCTGTTCAAATGTTGTAGGAAAATGGCCAAAATTCTTTTAACTTGTTTTCTGGCAGTATCTTTGTGCCGCTTAGGAACTCTTGTGTTTTCTTGTCACTGCAGAAACCATTAAATATTGGGTTTGGAATAATTTCGTTTACCATCCTTCTGAAGTAGATACAGGTTTCATGGAGTGGGATTAGGAATCTGAAGAGTAGACATAATAACTGAAGGTCACATTTGATTTGTCCCTTTTTTCTGGAAACAGATCTGTTCTGGCCCAAACATCCGAATACACGGATGCATTGATTGCTTTTGGTGCTTTCTTTTGTGGAGGTTTTTATTTCCTTGATGAAGTCAATTTTGCTTGTGTGATACATATAGACAGCTCTGGGACTCTGAGATGAACTGATTAGAAATATGTGTTGAAAGTACAGTAGTTTATATGGATTATGAAGAGAAGACGAAGTCAGCTGAGGGCCAGAATGCAGGGTGTAACTTTGTATGTGTTTGACTATGGAGTAGGGGAATCATCATTAATTGACAAATTTGCTGGACTGTTGACCAGAGTCTTCAATACTAGTGACAGTGTCATTATCTGAGATGGAGCACAGAATGTAAGTAGCTTGGAGAAATGTAAAATGCATTTTCTTCTCATTCCACAACAATAATATTTTCATTGATTTCCATAAGTATAATTTTGCATAAAGCTGAAGTGAAATAATGATTTTCTCTTTTGCTTCCTATAATTGCTCATGTTTAACCAAAACTTGTATATTTGCAAAATGGTGATTCAATGCAGGGAGGAAGTGCAGTAGAGATAGTGCTGATATTTGTAGAAAACTGCTTTGAAATCTGCTTTTTCTATGTTGATGGGAATATACTTTTTTACCCCTTTCTCAGTGAACTAAGCAGTGATTGGAAGCAAGTGGGAGAACTGTTCTTTACTACAAATTCTCCCCCTTTTCTCTCTTGTCTTGTTTTCTGGCCTATTGAAACAAGGTTTTATCAGTGCATGGTACCAATTGGAAACTTCTGAAGCTTTTTATGTCTTGCAAATGTCCTCCCACATCTCCTTCTTCCCCCGCAAGAATAGAGGAGAATGAGAAAAAATGAGCAATGCATTTAGGTAGAAGATGGTTTAACAACCTTTTCTGAATAAAAGTGGCATTTCTTTCACAGCAAATGGCTTTAGTATCATTTTTGGTAATATTATTAAAACTATAAAATAATGTGCTCCTCATTTAAGCTGGAAGAACCCCACCAGCAGACTGTTTAACAGATCAAGGCAGTCAGCTGATGAGCCACATATGGCAGAAACTGCTGCATATGAATTGTTAATAATCTTCACTGAGGAAAATAACCTTCTTCCTGTTGGTATGAAGCCCAACTGGAGTGTGGAAAAATCCATTAAATGTATGAAGATTACAGTGAGTCAGACTTCATATCCTCTCTCAATAGGCTGTTGTGTGAAGCAGTGATTTAGAAATATTTTCTGCTTTCTATAATATTCCTTGGTATCATTTGACCCTGATACACCACTAGTTGAAACACCATACTGAAGGCTGGATACTCATCTGTGTGAGGCAGAGCCAAAATCTGGGTTGTCTCAAGGAAGGTCTTTGCATGGCAGCATTTCACTTGCTGTTGCCAGTGCTGAGCAAAGGGGACTTGGGTCTCTCTTGGCCAAACACTGTTCCACCTGCTGGCACGATACAGAAGGGTTTGGACATCCACTTAGGAGAGGTCACAGAGAGCAGCCTGGAAGTTCAGTCTTGCAGGCGAGCAAATCATGGTGGTTTAACAATGTGGTTGTGTTTTAAATGAGATTCTCTGGGGAGAGAATTAGAACTGCTTTTAGAGTTGTGATGTGGGGCAGCTCCCGGCCTCCGCCGGTAACGGCTTTGCAGGGAAATGTGGATGTAACCAGCAAACCTTGTGGGTCCCTACGGAGCTTGCAGGAGCAGGGTCTTGAATCTTGTGCCTTGGGGAAGCTTTGCTGTTGTGAGCTCTTCCCTGGGTGTTTCCCCTGGTCCTCTATAGTGTGGAGGTAGAAGTAAAGGGGAAAATTAACAGTGAGGAATCTTCTCTCTGTCTTTCTCTGGCTTTTGAGACTCTTGCCAGTTGTGCCATTGAACATGTCATGTGCATGTCATGTGCCATTGTGCATGTCACCTATACTGATGGGAAGCTGTGGGTGAGAAAAACTTCTCTATGCTCTGAGAAAAATGAATTTTACTATGGAATTACTATTGCTAACTTCCTACTATTGTTAACTTTCTAACTTTCATATTCTGCTATTATCATTGTCATTATAGTAAAGGAATTGCAGTATGCTTGGTTGTAGGCCTAAAAGCAAGGGCTGTCTTCATTTAAGAGTAAAATATGGTATACAAGAGCAACTTGGTCCTTCTCTGTCAGTGCTACTGACTTTACTGTGCCTGAATATGGGACAAATTCAGGAGTTTCTTTTAGCAACCTGTGGAGCTGGGTGTGTGGGACCTCAGACAGGCAGGCAGCAGGATGGTCAGCTGGCAGAAATGCCTGACCCAGATCATCTCTGTCTTGTGTCACCGTTCACTCATCTATTATACTTGCCAAAATATTTCACGTGCTGTAAATCTGCTCAGTGAAATTAAATGACAATGATAAAAGTTTTTCAGGGAGATTTAAATTAATAATTTTTTAAGACTGTTTTGTTTAACTTTGCCCTTCTGTAATTTTTGGTTGCGTTTACAGCAGAACTGTTTTTGGACGAGGGAGGAAAGACTGGCATAAAGGGGCCACAAGTGCCAGTTTTCATTCCAAATCATCATCATCAGGTACTGGAGATGTGTTTGAAGAGAAAAACATCACTGCAAATTTATCAGTTTAAGAAACTGAGAAAAAAAGTGGAATGCATGAAAATGGAAGACGTTATTTCTAGAGCTGTAACATCAGCCCCATTTAGTGCATTTCTGAAACCCTTTCTTACATAACACCACTGGGTAAATTCAGCTCTGCAGAATTTGGCCTTCAGTAAATATTTTTAGATTTATTTATAGTTCGTTAATATGAAAGGGTAAAATTGTTACAACAGAAATGCTTTCTCTCTGCAGCTTCAAGTATTGTCTGTTTATTTTGGGCATTAAAGGAATATTTAGCTTGACTTTGCATCTCTTAGGCCAGCAGTACTACTGTGGTGTTAGCAATGGGGCTAATGGTGCTATGTAAACCAGGGAGATTGAAGCTCTGGTGGAGGTTTCAGCCCTGGCAGTCAAATTAAATGATGGTTTTATTTTTATCACTGAGGAGCAATAAACATATTCCTACAAGATGACTGTGAAGTTAATTTTCAGAGGAGATCTGCACTCCCATTAAAATATACGGTTATCTGGCCGTAATTGTTTTCCCTGCATGGCTTCTTTTTAGAAGGCCTATGGGCTATTTATGATAAAACTGTCAAAATTTTGTATCCTCCTGCTTTACAGATTGCTCCTGGCCAGGATGTATTTTAAATCCTGCATGTGGGTGTTACATAGTTGTGCAGCCTCAGGTGAAAATCGGAGGAGGAGCTGTGACTCAGAGGTGAAGAGCAGGATTCATCTACCTTCACTCAGCTTTGAGGAGCCTGGGTCAGAACCGGTCCTTCTGCTCCATTTATAGCCACTGGAGGGAAGTTGGCTCCTGCCAGGGGTGACTCACCTGGGGCTCACCGTGTGCCTGGGGCAGTGATGGTGCTGCCAGGGGACCGACTGACACCGCCCAGCGCAGAGGGGTGACAGCTCCGGTGGGGGTGGCCAGCAGTAGCCAAGGTGACCTTGCAGATACGCCAGGACTCATTCCATTCACATGGGGGATTGCAGAAACAAGCTATCAGCTGCACCATGTCACAGGGCACCCTTGGGACTGGTGTCCAAGGTTCACACACTGCCTCTGCTCACCTGTTTGCAGCTCAAGCCTGCCTTGATCTTTAATCCCCATTTCCTAGCTTGGATTTGAGAAGGATGGGAAGGGAAATGTGCAAGCATGTATCTGCTTGGATTACGTGCCCCTTTAAGACTGTATTAAGAGCTACGAAAATCTAACTTTCGATCTTTTACCTTCAGAAGAGGGAACATGAATTTTTTCCTGGATGCTTTCACATGTTACAGAGCATGTAAGATAGAAGGAACTAGTGAAAGCATCGGATGTTTGAAATATTTATCTCTGGTTTTATTTTTGTCGTGTGGTGACACAGGCATGTGCAATTAAGCTTCAAAGTGTTTAATCTCCATAACAGATTGATTTGAGTCAGTCTGCCAAGTTGGAAATTGTTTACTGTTGTCTTTGTATCCATCATCAAAACTTCAGTGGTTCTCCATGATAGTTTTAAATATTTTTGTTTATAATTTGTGTCTGATAGGACTACAGTTTATCATGCATCTTCATTGCTTCATAATACTAAAAACAAGGGGTTTTGGTGTCAGATGTAAATTTATGGCTAGCTCAGATAAAATAAAAATCTGTTGCTCACAACTAGTTTTTTTTTTTTTAATTTGTTCTTTTTGGCCACAGTATGGAAATGTATTTTATAGAATTTTTGTCTCCAAGGCTGTAATAGAGCATCACAAGTTGTAACACTAAATCCTTGATCCTGCAAAGAATGGTTACTGTAGAGGAGTTACTCTAACAGAACTGTGCAAATAGTTTGCTTTGCTTTGTTTTTTTCTCTACTTGAGGTTTAATTTTCACACTGTATTAGAAGAATCCCAAAGAAGTTGTTCATAATGTTTATTACATTTCTCCAAATTAGAGATTTTTTGTAAACTATTGCTTGAGCATTAACACAAGACATGAGATGAAAGACTGTGTAAAAGTGCTGCAGCTGATAAAACTGCACAGTAACTTGCATATTAGATATTTTGGAAATCTGAATACTGTTGTTCTTCACCTTGGTCCCTTTAAGAACACCGATGTTACTCTAAGTGTGCACAGGCCTCCTGAAGATTTCAGCCCTGAAACTCAGATCTGGAGCAGTGTGAATTTCTGCATTGCCCTCTGGCTGATCTGTTAGCTTAAGGCCAGTTGTAGAAAGCCACCAAAGTCATGTTTTACGTAAATAATGTTAATTAACAAAGATGTGTGGTTCTTTCTTGGTGTAGTGGTGTGAATGCAATTTTCTTCACTTACATACGAGCGTGTCAGGTTGTTACTCTGAAGAGAACTTTTCCACTGTGGCATTTTGGTGTGGAGAGGAGGGACAAAAATTTTGTCCTGTGATCCTAATAAAACTAAGAGCAGCCCTGACATTGTGGCTTGCAGCAGTACAATACAAGTTTTAGGGCAATGTTTTTCACTAGGTACTTGTCCATGCAGTGGGAAATGCTGTGATGCACACTGGCACAGTTCCCTGGTGATGTGTGTCTTGGGCTGAAAAGCAGAGAGGATTTTGATTTAGGCTTTGCTCTTGAGGCTAATTATTTTCTGTCTTCTGGGTGTTTGTGCTCTGTATTCCACTGTTGCCCTCCAGGCTCTTCACTCCTGCCTAATTTTGTGGGATACTGACTCTGTGCCAGTGTGTGTCCAGATTCAAGACACCCCTATTTCTGCTGGACTGTGTTGCATACACAGAGTTCCCAAAGGCCAGGGAAATCTCACTGGTCCCCTGGAGCTGGTGCAGGGTTGGCACCCAGGTTGTTGCTCTCAGAGAGTCCTGGCTGTGCAAGGTCAGCGTTGCCCTCCATGCAAGGTGCCACTATTGGCACGTGTTCAATTAACAGCTGTGCTTTGTTATAAAGGTGACTGATTATTTAACTCACTAAAGGACATATGAGGTACCACACTGTTAATTGTTACACTGACAACTTAAAATGCAGGAATCACAGCAGCTGGTTATAATGCTGCTCATGCATGTTCTTTGCATTCTATTTTAATAGTTATGTCTGTTGAAAATAAACATCTATTTGAATGATTCATATTCTTCAGGCTACATAAAGTGATGTATTGAATGGCTTTTCATTAAAATGTCAGAGACATGGCTAAATAATACCTTAAAATGTACTTTACACATGTAAAGTAATAATAATCTTCTGCATTGTCATCTCAAGTCTGTACTAATTAACCATTGCAGTATCTTAGGGAGTTAAGTTTGTACTTAAGATGGTTCTGTAAAATTGTTTTAGTTCCAAGTTTTGCCAGTAACAACATCTGGGATCATTAAATGGGAACTACGGGTGAACCTCAGTGAAGTCCATGGCGTGTCTTTGGGATGTTTTTGGGTTTGTGTGGGCTTCTTTCACTCTCTAATTATTATTCTTTGTGAGTAAAATTAAAAGAGATCTGTAATTAATACATTCTGGTTTTGAACTTTTGTCATCTTGAGTTGGTGGGCAGCACTGTTGTATCTGCATAGGTGACAGAAATATGGTTTGTGAAACCAGGGTAACTAAGGAGGCTGTCAGGGAGAGGGCTGGGAGAAGTCATTTGCTGCAGTAGAAAAAGAGTGTGATTTCTAGATTCTGTGAAGAAACAATGTAATGGATCTAAATTTGGGTTCTGTTTTTCCTGTTTTGGAGACTAAAACCCTTTCCTCTCCATTCTTACTGCTCATCTGGACTCTCAGGGCAGATTCTACAACTGAATACTCTGGATGTTTCATTTCTATGTTTATTCTGTGGAAATTAAGTGGAGTGAGTGAGTGCTGGTTGTTTTCCTTGGTGCCAATTCATCCTGGTGAGATTAGGGGGGAGGATGGGCTGGGCAGAGATTTCCGTCGGCGGGGCCCTGGATTGCCGCTTATTCTGTGACCCACATACCTCGGGCCCCTCTTGTGACACGTGATTTTTCAGCTCTTCAGTGGAAACCAATTGTGCACAAAGCCCCCTTTGAGATGTGAAGAGATGAAAGGAGATGAAACAGCTGGTTTGGTTTTATCCCATTCAGGTCAGATTTTTTGTAGTCATCGTGCAGCATTAATAATAATAAAACCAGCTGTTGTATACCAGAAAACTTGCCACAAAAGGGACATAATTACAGAGGGGGCCAGTACTGTCATTTAACCTGTTATCACTTCAAAGCAGAGATCTAAAGTTTTAAGAAATGATGAATGGCTATGACATTGCTATTAAAGTATTTGCATTGATTGCTTTTGTGCTTGAAAGGAGGAGGCAGAGATCATCCTTGATCCTGGAGTGTCATACAGACATACTTGAATGCATCCATAAAAAACCCCTCATGTCATAGGGATAAATGATTGATAACTAACTTCTACCTCTTGAAGTTTAGATTGCATAGAGCAGTCAAGGATCAGCAAAACCAGGAAGGTGTGAAGTCCATAGTGGAGAGAGAGAAACAGATACCTAGTAGGTGGAAGGAGTGGGTTTAGGCTGTGGAATAAAATAAAAACTCCAAGCCAGTGCATTGGCCAGACCCTTCTGCAGCTCTCCAGCTTGTACCCTTTGGCAACTAGTAACAAAACCATTGGGTCACTGGTACCAACTGTGCCGGGGTCATTTTCTTAATGGAAAGCATAATAAATTCAGCAGTTGAGTACAGCACTTACACTGCACACAGGAATCTGGATTCATGTGAGCCAATTAGTGAATACTGATGCAAATCAAGATTTGATTGAAAATATGTTTTAAACCAATATTAGCTATATTTAGCCTAATCCTCTCCTGAGTTATGTCTGTTACTCCTTTCTTCTGGGATATGAATAGATGTCCTTCTGCAGCAGGGTGTTTAGGATAAGGCGTTCAAGTGAAGCCTGGAAATTTTGTGTTGAGTTACAAAAAACATATCACTGATTCTGTGATAGGACTCATAATCTGATTCCTTTAAATATGTCTACCTGTTCATTGACCTCACTCTTATCTGGGAATTCAATAAGTATCTAAGAGCTCAGGAAGAGATGAATCATTCCTGACCTTGTTTACAAATGCACGTTGAGATCACCTATAAAATTTTGTAAGCTAGTTGCCTACATGTATACATCTCCCAGATGAACTCCTAGTTAAGGAATTAACTTCACTGGATTTTGACCTCTCCCTGCCACATTTTTTTTCTTTGAAGAATTGAATATGAGTTGTAATGTCTTATTATTTTCTAACTTCTAGAATTTTGTAATAATTTTATTTTGTGTCGTCAAGCATGGAGACAAAGCTCTACTTTTAGGTTATCATAAGAGATGACCTAAATCATTAGAAATCATAAGGTTATGAGAAATCATAAGGGCAGCTAGAAATGTGAAGTGATTTTGAGATCCAGCTCTGCTTTCATATTATTTTAGGGGCATTTTCAACTCTGGTTCATACTGTCTATAATCCCCACCTGCCTTGTGCCAGGTGGTGGCAGAGCTCCTCTAAGAAAGGTGTTGAGCTGCTGTTCCTGTCTGATGTTAGTCTAGTGGAACTGAAAACAATACAATGATTAAAAAAATTATTTAATCTGTTATCACCTAAAGAACTCCAGAGAAGTATTTGATGTAGACTTTAAACTTAATGTACTTGGCCTTGCCAGAGTTTGGTTTGTATTTTAGATCACAGGGTAGAGCAGCTATTGTGAGAGGTTTTAAGAGCTTTTTAATATGAAACAAACAAAAAGAGACAAAAACTATTTCTTTTATTATTTGTCTGTAATGAGTGTGATGATTGCTGTCACACACAAACGGAACATTATTATTTGTAACTTATATCTGTTACCTGGCTCATGTGTTAGCTCAGTCCATATTTGCTGGCTAGCATGATTCTTCTGTGATCAGTCCTGCAGCAGCACTGGTGCAACCCCAGGGCTCCTTCCCCAGCAGCTCTGGGGTGTGTGGCTCAGAGGGGGAACCTGCTGGGTGAGGCAGGGAGGGAAGTGCACAGGGACAAGGGGCTTTTCCTGCCAAAATGTGGGAAGTGCTATCCCCATGCTGATGAAGCAAACTTGAGATTAATCATCTGTAAATTATGCAAAGCGGGATATTAGCTGAAGGTATGGCTGTTTTATAGCTACCTTGAGTGCCAGCTGCTGTTGCAGGTCATTGTCACATCTGCTAAGAGACATCTCAAGTTATAACTTGAAAAACTTCTTTACTTGTAGGGTGGTAATAAGAGCCATGTAGCTACATAATGGTCACAGGGGCGTGTGTGGGAAGGTGTACGTGTGTTTATGGATATAAAGTAAATATTTATGCTAGCAACACCAGCTCAGTTTCAAGTAGAACAGAGAAAGCTCACTGGCATCTTGTATTTACTGTGAAACTGTTGTGGAAAGATTTTCATTTATTGCATATGACCTATTAGCCCTAAATGCAAACTGGCCAATTTATGACATATCCAGGGAGGGAAGAGGGAAGGGCAAGCACAGATAAGTTTCTTGGACTCCAGGAGTGAAGAAACAGGATCTTTCACCAGCTGGGGCAGGGCTGTGTTACAAAATTGGATGCAAAGAGTCCCAACAATGCTTAGGACTAAAAGTGTAGATGTTAACCTACGCTGATTGTTCCATTTGCTACTCTGAAAATTTAAGATGTTTTCCATCTTTTTTCCTGAGGCTTGTTTTAATCTCCCTTTTCCATTAATCCTTGCCGAGTATAAATTGTCATTTAATATCAGAACAATGAAGAAATAAACTTAATTGTACCTGAATGTTTTTTTTTAAAATCATATTATTTCTTCCTCCTGCACAACCATCAATGTCTATCCCTTTTGGTGAGTGAATGTTTTATTCACTCCATATTGCTAAAGAGCTGGTTTAGCCTCTAGAGGGATTTAAACAAAGTGATTTAAATACTTTTCTCTTTTTTAAGAAGATAGTCTTCAAAGAAAACAACAGCAGTGACATAGAGTAAGATTAAAAACCCGTGAGGCTATTCTTGTCAACTTTAATATTCAGAATTCAGAATATTTAATGTTTTCTACTCCATGGGAATTCTTTTCTGGTAGATAGCTTTCTGCAAAATTTTTCAGGGTGGCCTGGTTTCAGCTCGGATAGAGTTAATTTTCTCCCTAGTAGCTAGTACAGTGCTGTGTTTGGGATTTAGGATGAGAATAATGTTGATAAAACAGTGATGTTTTAGTTGTTGCTGAGCAGTGTTTACACAGTGCCAAGGCCTTCTCTGCCTCTCACCCCACCCACCAGCAAGGAGCCCAGGACACAGCTGGGAGGGGACACAAACTGGGACAGCTGACCCCAGCTGTCCAGAGGGGTATCCCACCATTTGGGGTCATGTTCAGTGAAAAAAATAGGAAAAAAATCAGCTGAAGGCTGCACTTGGCACCTGGCTGGGCATCAGTCAGCGGATGGTGAGCAATTGTATTGTGCATCTCCTGTTTTGTGTATTTGGTTATTATTAATATTACTACTACTACTTCAACTCCTGTCCTATTAAACTGTCTTTAGCTCAACCCAAAAATTTTACTTTTTTTTTTTTTTTTTTTTTTTTTTTTTTTTTTCCCAGTTCTTTCCCCTGTCCAACTGGAAGGGGAAGCAAGTTAGAGCTGGGTGATGTTTAGGTACCTGCCTGGTAAAAACACAGCAGTCTACCCAAAACACCAACTGTGTAAACTGCAATAGGAGTGATCTGGGAGGACACACTGGTAATGCTGTTGTGGGATCAGTTGACTGTATCCACCCTCATTAATAAAAATCCTTCAAAATTTGCACATTTTTACTTTTGTCAGACATATGACTTCACATTGTTTTATGGGATCATCAGCAAGGTACACAAGCCAGACTTCTTCATCTGGTCATTTATTCTGCTGTGTATCTGAATCTTTGTATGTTTGCAGCTGAGTGGTGATTTGAAGCCTGGTTTGATGGAGAAGGCAATGCAGCTTTCAAGAGGCCAGTCTGCAGAAAACTGGAAAACTGTTTATTAGCTTCTTGTGAGACTGCACACAATGGGCATCTGATCTAAGGAAAGCAAAGCCACATGAGTGTTACCTTAAAGAAAGTAATAGTACTATTTTGTGTGTCATTAGATCTTACCACGTTTGCTGGACACTGCTGCATTAAACAGAAGGGTTGTCCCTTATGGTTCACTGTTTTTCTCCTATCTGTTGATTTTTTTAATTAATGGCAGAAAGTTTGATGGGTAACACCAGTAAACACTGTTTTTTAAGCATCAACCAGATTCTTGGTTTTCTTGGATCCCTAACACAGAGAAAAGACTGATCCCCACCTTAGCAGCAATTACCTATATCCCTTTGTGGCTTAATTACAAAAGGGAAGCAGGAAGACTTGTGTGCTTGGGTACCAAGTGTGTGCTGCACATTGCTGCTGACGTCTCTGTTGTCTGGGGTGATCACGTTACCCTGACAACCAAGAACATCCCTGTTTTTGGGGCTGGTCCCTGAATCTCTTTGTGTTTTACAAACATCACTATTTTTTGTTACAAGTGCACCAGTTTTTTTTCTTGCACACTCTGCAAGCTGGACATCTACAAACTGTCCCAGCAGAACAACAAAGAGATCTCCTTCTAGAAAGATGGATGACAGACTGCCTTACCACATGTGTATCACATTTGCTTGCCAGATCCTGACTCCTTTGTACTTTCCTCTGAAGCAGTTTCCTCTATGTTAGCCTTCCTTTAGTTCTGCACAATGTAGTGATCCCAATTAAAGTCAGTTCCTGTGTTCTTTCTTCCTCGTTAAATCTTTTGTGTTTTGTTAATTTTGGTCAGTCTTACAGTGTCACATGGTTTAAGCAATGAGCAGAGTGACCTGTTTATTCTCTTGAAGCAGTCAAAAGTAATAGAAACTAGAACCAGGGGGAAAATAATTTAACATTTCAAGTCCTTAATGAAATCACAGGCCTTTGTAAATGTAATAAGTACATAAATTTTCTACAGAAACTATGCATTTGAAAACATCCCTGCAGACATCAGTCCGGATTTGATTTTTTCCTGAGTCTCTTTTTCCTAGTGCAGACGAAAAAGTTTAATTACCTGGCAAAATATTTCTTTCATGTAACAGATCACTTTAGTTTAGAAAACTCTATACTGCAGGCCAGTGTCTCAAGAGTCATGCATTCAGGTTCCTATTTTAACAGTTAGTGATTTATTGTCAAAACAGAGCATTTTGGTCAATGTGATTTCTTGGTTGCTCCTTTCTACAAGTTGAACATAAGATTGTGAAAATTTGTGAGTTAAAGAAATACCTAATATGTGACAAAAATCTGAATACTGGTTCTTTGAACGTGACATTCCTTATTCAGAGCCTTTTAAAGACATCTACCTGAAATATGCATAATCTGTGAAAAATTTGTTCTGTTTCTAGATGCCCAAGTGCCAACCCTATAAATTGAATGTCAGGCCATGATTTTGTGGCTCACACATTCCAACCAGGAATAGCAGCTTTGCAACTGGCATTTAACTAACAGGTATAATGGAGTATGACCCAGAAACAGTCTAGTTCCTGCTTTCAGTTTCTGTTGGATTTTGCATTGCAAAGAGCTGCAAATGAGGAGAAAAGTAATTTTAATCTCTAAAGCAGCCAGAGCTAATCTGTGTGTCACATGTAGAGCATATCTATTAAGAAAAGGTGGTTTTCTCATATCTGCTTTTCTGAGCATCAGCACACTATTGAGACCATAAGACTGGTTTTCTGTGGCTAACCTTCATGAATAAAGTGGGACTTTGCTAACTGTGAATTTAAAAATAGTTCCGTTTTCCCTCCCCCCCAGAATATGTTAAAATAATTCCTTCCGTTTTCTTAAATGGAACTGCTAGTCGGAAGATGTACAGCTGTCAGCAATCATGTCACTTCTTACATGGATCTAAAATGTTACTGGAGCTGTCACCATTTGTCTTTGAAGCTCTATTTTATCTCAAGCACAATGTGGTAATCCTCATTTTGAGAAACTGGGCTTTGGCTTGCTGTGTAACTTGGGCTTGTATTGCTGAGATCCTTGGGCTGGTGCCTTGCAATGGATGTGGAATTTATGGTGGTAATAGAACGTGAGGTTTGTTGAGGTTTATGGTCCTTAGGTCAAAGCCATTTCACTTGGGATTGCAGAAAAGGGAACTTTAATGTTCTTAGGAAATAGGGTTTGGATTGACCTAGAGAGATTGCCCAGTCTGTTCCCTGCTTTTGTCTGGAATCAGCTGCATAATATCTCATGTTGGTGATTTACAAAGCCTTTCTGTGGACATTAAACAGGGCACAGATGAAACATTCTGGACCTCTGTCATTCCTTGTTAAGTAACTCCAGACTGCTTTAGGAGGTGCTGAGATAATGTGTAGTGCCCAGAGCTGATTGCCAGGTTGCACCTGAGGTCTAGCAAAGCTGAACAGTGTGGAAGGAATATTCAGGTACTTTGCACGCTGAACACCTGTTTGTATTTCCAAAACGTGGTAATTGGCTGTTGTGCAATTGCATGGAATTACTAATGTGTGTCTTACAGTTTTGTGTGTCTGTGGTGGTGTTTCTTTCCACACTGAACCATTGTGGAAACAAATAGGCTAATATTGGATAAAATATCACAAAATTTAGGATGCAAGTAACCTCTTAAGTCCATTGAATTTCCTGTTTGCTGAAGATAGATTATTAGAGATGTCATTCAGAATAATTTTTTTTTTTCATCAGAAACACCCTACTCTAAGCAGTTTTCCTGTGGGGTCAGGAATATTGATTTTTTTCACTGATCATGGAAACCTAGAAAAAATGGATTATAAATCTGAATTTGAATTTAGTGAATATTTCTCATGTTTTCTGCTATTCCTCCATCTTCCCACTTTCCTCCCCTTCATTTTGTATGTGAAACATGTAATATTAAGTAATTTTTTCTTATATGACAGAGGCACTTAAGCCCCAGTAAATTCATTGGGCTTTGCAGAGGGCTGTTTATTCTTACTGACATGAACAGGAAATGCACTTGTGTGCCTTAGGAGATTAGATCTCTGTCCTTTTTTATGACAGCCCTCCATCATGTTTTATTCATCATAAATAAATGAGACTACTGCTGTTATAATTATTTTAAGGTTTACTTGTGCATTTCAATAGATGGGGTTCTCAAGAACATGGGAAAGATTTTTTCCTTTTTAACAGAGAGAACGTAGAAATCTGGTACCTCTTTTTCTTTTATTCAGGATGACATATCACACCAAAGCTAGTGACAGGTGGGCAGAAATTAAATACAGCTTAGCCTCAGAACTCTGTCTACTTCCTTGAATTTGCAAGTATATGATAATGTTATTTCCTAGCTTTACAGGTTTTATGGTTTAATGATTTTGAATCTAGAACTGAAGGGGAAAAAACCCTTTATTTAATAATATTTCAGCTGTCTGAAGTCTGATGTGGTCTGGATCTTACTGTGGTTATTACAGACTAACAGTACCCTACCAGGTCACTGTGCTGAGTGTCCTGACCTTTGGCCATCACACTCCAGATGTGAAACTGAAAGTTATGGTTGCCACATCTTTGTTCCACCATCTGAAATATTCAAAACAAATAGCCTGAATGCAAGATGTTTTACAAATTCTGTGGGTGCTGGAGGTGGTAAAGGAATGGAGATCAAGCTGTAAGACCATTTGTTTGTGAATGGCACTTTGATTTCAATACAGACATTAGAGAGTCAAGGCTTCTTTCTTGACTTCACCCCCTTTTACTGTACAAAAATTTACATTGGCAATTCAGAAATTACTGCTTTCTTTTCTTGGGAGCTGGTGTGCTGTGTGATGGTGGGTGAGCTGGGAAGAAGAAAAGAGGGGAGTGATCGCTTTAAAATCTCCAGTGACACCCAAGTGCTAAATTTGAGATCTCTGTTTCTAAGTACAGTCCTTATGCTAAAGGCTAGGAAATACAGGAAGGTGGTTTCATTTTTTCCCCCTAGCCTTAAAAGCATCAAGTTTTACTTTGATAATTAAACCTCCCTGCATTCCTTTTCAAGGAAACAATTCTGCTATTATTAGCAAGATTAGCTGAAAAAGGCAAATATGTGGGAGTTTGGTTCCTGGTTCTGTTCCGTTTTCTTTTTTTTCCCTATGACTGTACCTTCACGAGCCGCAGGCTTTTGCATATATTCATCTGTGTAGGCACAGCACAGGCAGGCAATGCCTTCTGTAGAACTAGTTTTAAAATACTCTACAGTGAACTGCAAACAATAATATTAAAGATTTGATTTAATAAAATACTGTGATGGTTTCATTGTGTATTTTTGGCAATTTCTGAAATAGTGCATTTGCTACTTACTTAGGATAGGCTATGGCAAATCTTGCACCCAGAGACTTGTACTTGGCAGTTTTTGTAGGAAATCAGCAGGACCCTCAGAGAGGAGGAGTGGGTGCTCGAGATTCCTTGGGGAGGTGGGTTATTCAGAGGGAATCAGAGCTCTTGGGTGTAAACAGTTCTGTTTTCCTATCACTGCAGTTGTACTGTGCAAATTGACTTAGGCCCAGCCTTTGGTAAGCAGCTCATCAGGATTCAGGGGCTTCTTCAGTCTCAGCCCTACAGCAGCAGGTTTTCTGGAGGCTGGAGCACACGCTCCCAAAAACCTGATGTCTCACTCTATGAATACAATCAGTGTGGTTGTCACTGAAGCCAGCAGCACTACAGCTTTGTAAGCATTGCTTTGCATGCAGTATTTCTTTTTAACTCCTGGGATAAATGTGCTCCTAATGTGCGATAAAAATACCGAGTTGAAGGTATCCAGCAGTGACAGTTCGTACTTGTGTTGCAGTTTGTGTGTCCAAACTCTCCAGAAAGGCTTCCAGTGCTTCTTTCTGCTTGATGTAACACAGCAAAGCTGATTGCTGCTGACCATGATTTTGTTAGGAATCTTGGTCTAGATTTTGTCCTTTGCATGTTTCTTTGTTTATTGAGAAGTGCTGGCTACCCAACCTGTGCCAGCTGTCCCCAGATCCCAAGGGACTGTCCAGCAGCTGTGAGCAGCTGGAACAACTTGTTCTTGGGCCAGCCCTTCCCTTGGCAGTGCCTCACTCTTGCACATCCTGGGCATAGTGGAGGGAGGCTGAGATGGCTGAGGCAGATACCTCTGTAATCCAAGGAACTGCTGGGCTGTGGCCTCCCTATTTGTGCTCTGGGCAGGGCTGAAGACCAACCATATCTGAGGATTTTCCTATTTTTCTAAGTTTATTGGCACCTGTGAAACAATTCCCTTGGGACCCACTGTATCCTTTTTTATTGTTTTTTTTTTCCTGCCAAATTGTACATTAAATAAGTAAGTACTGATGTGGGTAGTAGAGAACAGAGCATGTACATGCATATGTTAGACATATTTTCTTACTATTTTTGGCAGTATGTTTTCTCTGCCTGAAATAACATTTTGTATAGCTATGTCTCCATTGCTGCCAATCAACCTTCTTTCCTTTTCTGTTCATAGGGTCTTAGATTTAAAGCTGGAAAGCAACCTTAAATCCTCTAGTCTGCTCTCTTGTATGACACTGGTCATGGAATTTCATTCAGTTATTTCTAATTTAATTAAACTGTAACTATTCAAAATGCCTCTGGGTGTAAAGAATTCTCGATGATCTTTCTGCTTCCCTCTTTCTTGCCTTCTTCTCTTTCACATTCCATAGGTTTGCCTTCTGGTTGAAAATTTTGCTTTTTTATGTCACATCTTTTTTGTCTCATTGTGGTTTCTCATCTAATATTCATGTCCCTCTCATTTTGTATACACTATGCAATGGGGTTTTTTATGGATCAGGAGAAAGGTTTTATCCTTGTTCCCTGAAATAAACTCCCAACTGCTAATGCTGCTGCTCCCAGTACTTAATGGCTGCTTGGCTGAAATACATGACTAGAGCTCTGCTTGATCACCTAATTGTGCTAAAAGTATATTAAGGAATTGGTATTTAGGGCATGTAAATGTTACCTTGAGATCCCAGGTAAAAAAAAAAAAAAAAAAGAAAAATTGACCTAAATGGGCAGATCACTCTTCCAAGCCCTGTTTTGAGACTCTGCAAACAGGAGCTGCTGAGTTAGTCATTCTGCCCTCCCAGAAAAACAAACAAACAAGCAAACAGGAAAACAGCTGCCAAGTGAGGTTGTGCATGTGAATGCTGCCCGTGGTCCTGTCCCCAAACATGCTTCTGTGGGATACCAGTGCTCAGGCACAATTGTTGAAGCTGCATATGCCATATGTATATTACTGCAGTAATTCAGTGTCAAGTATTGAGTATTTTCTGTGTGTGGTACTTCCATCTGCCTCTGAGGCTCTGGAATAAGATTTCTCCTGATTTTTGTTGTAAGCACTGCACTGACAGAAATTTATGGGCTGTACTCCTACTTACCTGGGTGTGTTCAGGTGCTTTTCAGAACACTCTCAGAAACATCAGACTTTGAATAAAGCGTATTTCCCATGCCATGCTTTGTATAAGATGACCCAGCACTTAGGAATGTTCATTGGTAGTTGGGCTCTGGCTGGAAGTGCCTGGAACCATCATCACTGCTGTACTGGTCCAGGCAGGCAGGAGGTGGGGAGCAGGGATGGGGTCAGCTGGCAGCCAAGCGGAGCCTCGAGAGCCAGGTCAGTAGCAGCCTGACATTGGGTGTTCAGTTTTATAAAGGCTTTCCCACAAAAGGAGTCTGTGGGACTCGACACATATGTCTGCCTGTAGATGAATGCAGTCTGTTGTTGGCTGTCTGCATTAGACCCTCGTGATCAGTATCATGTGAAAATACAGATTATAACTGATAGAAGGAGGCAGCCCAGAGCCACAGTCTGGATGTTGCTGGAGTTCAGCAGCATCTACTATAAAATTGTGGTCATTTGGGAAGAAACACATCTTGGTCATCATTCTCCAAGACAGGAGACTTCAGGCATGTGAATAATCTTGTCTGGACTGAAATGTCAGTAATTTTGGCCAAGGTTTCATTTTAATGCCGCATTTTGTACGGAGAGATTGTACAAATAGTTTACTGTTACCAGGGAGTGTAATAAGGACAGCTGAACAGCTGCTGGAAACTTTGGGCTGTTTTAGTGACTTTTTTTTTTTTTTTTTGTTAAACACGGACTATCAGTTTCAGTCTGGACTGGAACCAGTGGCCAGGTGGTGAAATGCTCTGTGTCTGATAAACTGCTCCCCTGCCTCATTCAATCACCTGTGGAAATGTCTTTCAGTATGACAGACATTTACAGGTTAGAAAACAGAGAACATTTGACTTCAGTTATTTTCAGTTACTGAGTTTTGATAGGAATGGGAGTGGGATACCCAAGAAATTAATCCAAATTGATATTAATCGCACTGACTTCTAATATTACCCAAGTGGGAACAAAAAGCATGTCAGTACATTGCTTTGTCTGTAATTATGAAACACTGTTTAGCTGATGTGTCATTTTTTTAAAGTAGTGGTCTTTTGACAACTGTTTGATTCTCCATTTGCAGCTCAGGATGTTGGTGACTACAGTGATAAAGCTGAAGTTCTTGCCTCTTGTAAATTTGTTCTGTAGACTTAAAAATTATTATCTATTTAGTTTTTTAGAAGTACATTTTTTCCCATGTAATCAGCCATTGTGTATCTTGTTATTTCACTTAGGAGGTATTGAACAGATTAATTACCATATTGCTCTTTAGTCCTGATTCTCAGCTTCAGACCTGGTGGTGAATCTCACAAATTTCCTCCCACTGGGTGCTGTCACAAGCTTCTGTGTCCCTTTGGAATGACTGACTGGCATCTGCAGTGTGCAGCCAGGACTGCACTCTCTCAGCCAGTGTGAGACTCCAGATCCAGAACTAAGTTTAGTTTAAGTGGCCATAATGGTTAGGCATTTTCACAGGGACTTGAGAGATGTAAATAGTGCCATCTCAGTAAGGTAGTCACGGGTCAATGCAATTTTTGAACATAACTAAATTCCACACTAAGCTGTCAAGAAGAGTTAACTGTGAAGTTTTGGAACATTTTTCTTAATACCCAGACAGCCTGGTAAATTGTAAGATTGCATCTGATTCCATTAAAACCATAATAAAATTATTTTAACATTAACACTTTTGAAAATATGAGTCACATATATAGCTTGCAATTCAAAACCACAAGAGAAATAATCCAATTTGATTTTTTTAAAACCTTCATAATTTGGTGACCTAAACTTAAGATTTTGGGTGTTAACTTTTTATTTCTAGATTCTAAAAATGTCAAGCCCTCAGGCTGATAATTTTACTGCTACTCTCTCTATGTGTACTTCAAGTGAGCTCATTCAAGAACAAACATGTTTCTAGTGTATGCTGAAAGATACTTGAACTATTTTAATATCTGAACACAGCTCAATATCAATAAAATGTCATAATGTTTTAATAAGGTTAGTTTTGTTTATGGTGCATTTTCAAAGGAAGTTTATTGTGTGAAAGGCAGTAAGAGATATCTCCAATCCCTCAGTTGTTTCACACCAAAGAGTTGTCTGGGAGTTTGCCTTAAATGTTTAATCTCTGTGTATCAGTTGTGTCTGTGTTTCAAATACTCTAACATTTACATTTCTAGATTTTTAAATTTTAGACTTTTTAATCCAAACCTTTCTTCTTAAAGCCTGTTCTGCAAAGGCTTTAAGCATAATAGAAAAAATCATTTTAGCTATCATTTATCACTCCAAAGCCTTTGGGGAAAAAATGTCACACCGCTTCCTTGCCAAGTACAGTAGCTTCATTGACGAGGAAAAACTCCCTTGGGACGGTTATGAAATATATTTATTACTCTTAGAATGAACTTCTAAATGTTTCAGAGAGTTGCTGACAGGAATAAGTGTATTTCTTAAATACCTTGCCATCACCTGAAAAATACAGCATTATCTGAAGCATTCCCAAATTACAGAGATCTGTAAGATCTTGTGAGATCCACCACAGCAGAGGACTGGCCTTTTTTGGATCCCCAGTTTGTGATCATACATGAGAGAAGGCTGCATTCTTATGGGTGGTCAGCAGCCTTATGTGATAATTGTTGCTAATCACTGAAATCTACAGCACCAGCTTTCTGCTGATCCATCAGTGAGAGAGAGAGTAGGGAAGTGTACCTTGCCCCACATAGCTAGTACACATCTCAGCACTGGGGTTATAAATAAAATAATAGGAATTGATGTGCAGCATTAGCCTTGTCTTTGCTCTAAGTGGTGGGTGTTCAGCATCCCATTCTGCCCAGTCAGGTAGGCAGTGCTTGGCATGGCAGCACTGCTGGGATTGCTTCCACAAGGGAGCATCTTTCAGCTCCCTATTTTCAGGGTGGGTTTAAATTAATTTTGCATGCCTGCACATTCATAATGCATCTGTTTCCTTGTAAAACTGAGCTTCAGCTTTAGTCTCAGGCAGGGAACTCTCCTGCAGTTGCCATTTCTTTTTACTAAGCCTCTCCTGGGGTGCAGCCCAAGCAGTTCTTGCTGTAATAGAAAAAGAATCTTAATTTCTTCTGGCCATGTGCTAAATGGTCTCTGTTCTGACAACAACTCAGGCTCCTGTGTTGGAGAGATACCATGCTCTCTGTGGTCTGAGCCATATCTCAATGAAGGGGAAGAAAAGTGAGGCTCAAGCACAGATGCATTTGTTTAACCCAAGGCATCGCTGGCAGGGTGGTACAAACTTACAGGACACACTGTCTTGATCTGTCTTTTCCTCAGGTATTTGTTTTCTGCCTCTGGTAGACACAGCATAGAGTGGCTGGAGATTTCCACTGAACCCTTTTGCAGTTGAGTTTCTCTTCTGAGGATCCACATGTTGGCAGTAGAGAAGGGAATTTGGGGTGTACTGCTGCTCACCTGGCCGTGCCGCGTTACAGCTGCCGTCACACTCAGATCTCCCTAAGGCTGGTGAGAAGTACAGCACAATCACCTGCAACTCCCTTTGTGCACTTCCTTTTCTTCAAAGGGCTCTGTGAAACCAAGCTGAAAAGCATCTATCAGAGAAAATAAATACTTCCAAGTGACTTCTGAGCATATAATCAGCCTGTGTAATATTATGACTGTATTAACGATGCCTGCTCCTTTCAATTATTTGTGATAATCATTGGTTTCTTTGAATTTTTTTTAATGTGTTTCCTAGAATAACTCTCAATCTGATTGAGATCTCTGATGGTTGTTGCCTTGCAAATAACCTTAAAATACTGGGTAGGTCTGATCTAATAGAGGGCATTGGAGAGTAGGCACATGGCTGTGTCTCTGCTGTGGGAGTTTTCAAAGGATCTGTGGTTCCTCCAGACTTTTAAAGTGATTATACTGTGTCACACTTATGAATGGGGTGCAAAGGCTTCTGGGGGGGGAAGGGTTTTGCTTCCTTAATGAGTGTGTTTTCAAAGAAAAATTACATTTCCTTGTCACATGAAAGAAAGTAATGTGTACACAAATGCTAGCCATTATTTGGGAAATGGCTCAGGCTCAAAAATTCTGGCTGGAAACCATTAGGAAGAAAAACGTTCTCCACCATCAATTAATGCATTGTTTTTCTTTTCCTTTCATGTTACTAAGCAGGCCAAGAGATAAGGGGCCAGCTGTAATCCATCTTGTCAGATGAGTTAAGTCACTTCATGTTATACCAGTCATCTGGAAAAAGAAAACTCCATTTCTCTCTCAGTTTGATTTTTAGATCAAATTTTTCAAATTATTGTTGCTTTTACCTAATGTTCTTGTATTCTACATGTACTGATTGAGTGTTCTGATCCAAAAATATATAACACAGCGCTGCCTTTCGTTAATGCATGTTTAATTTGATACTTAAAACCAGCAGTTTAGATTCTGGTAATTAATTGTCCTCTGTGTCTTGAGAGCTGCATCTTCATCACTGACTGTAATTACTGAGGATGGGATTCACAGGGACAGTTTGAGGTGGTGATGCCCTTGGCTGTGGCACACACCACATTGGTTCTGCCACCTCCAGCAGAAGGGCTGAACAAAGGCTTTGGGAAACCATAAGACTTGGCAGTAACACCTTCAACTTTTGCATCTCGTGTCAGAGCCCAGAATACCTTGGTGCCTGTCCTGCAGCCTGAGTCTGCCCAGTTACACCACTGGCAATGCTGAGCTGGCCAGTTGAAGTGCTGGTTGTTTCCTCACTGTCTCTGGTACCACTGGTGGTGCTAAGGTCCAAAGGGAGGGCTGCACGTGGACTGTGCACCTTCATCTGCTCTACCAGAGATCCCTGTGTGTGTGTGGCTGCCTGCTCTGTCTTTCACTCCAGGTGCTAAGGAAAGTGATGGCAGAAGTCAGTTAAAACCAGTCTTAGCGGAAGCTTCTCTGTTGTCAGCTTTTGCAGATACCTCTGACCATGGGGGATGTGTGACAGACCTAGGAGTGAAACAGGTTTGAATTCTGTGAGATCCATAATGTGGAGTATTGGCTGGTGAGGATAATAATGCCCTCAGATCACTTGTTCTGCCCTCTTAACATTTGTATTTTATTGAAGCAATAGAATCAAATCCAGTGGCACTTGTCTGACCTCTCCTATGTATGGCAAAGTTATTTTTGGGTCCATGAAAAGATCTTGATTTGTCAGTTTAAAGAGTTACATTACAGGCAGTTTTGAATGCCTTTGCTGAAGAGCTGTCCCCCAGCTCAGTGAGCTGTAGAAGGCAGTGGTATCTAGAGCCTGTGTTTTGCACTCATAAAGTCCATTTTAAATAATAGTTTGTTCCAGTATCACTCAGGTTTGTATGCTAACACAAACAGAGCACATTCCCCAGACTTAAACTCACTGGGTTTTTTACACTACCCAGTTGATGACAGATGCTTTTGCCTGGACCACAGGAGATCCCTTACCAGCGTTACAGTGCATTGTCTCTGCTGGCAATGCTGTCAGTATCCACAGTCAGAGGAGAACTAACTTGTGGGGACCACGTGCCATGGAGCTGGTTCTGCTGTCCAAGGGCTGTGCATGGGACTGGTAAAGACACCAGAATGTAAAGCAGCTGGAGCTCCAAGGCTGCACACCCTGCAGGGTGCAGGGATTGGCAAGTGCATGGAAAGGCTGTGGCTGCCCGGGCAGTGGGGCCAGCTGGCACAGCAGAGCCCTGGCCAGCACTGCTGAGCCTCACACTCCAACCCAGGCTGGTCACACCCCAGCTGGTGCATGGCCAGAGACTGGTCTGGGAGAGCCCTGCTTGGTCTGGGGCCAGGTGCTGCCAGGGGCCATCTCCCACTGTGAGAGTGCAGACCAGCAGGTTCCCTCTCCCAGGAGCACTGCTGGCATTGCTTGATGTGCTGGGATAGAGGGAGCCTGTGCTCCTCCAAGAGTAGTTTTATTAATATGAATCTTACGTAGGAGGACAGCTCTCATTTATGAAATAGGTTCAGTCTTGTGTGGGAAGCTGAGGAGAGGAGGAAGATGAGAAGAGGGATTTAACCCCTTGATTGCTGACAAACTTTCTTGGTATAAAGAGGAGATTGAATAAGCTACTGCAATGTAACATCAGGGAGAGTTTGCATGGGTCATGCATTGGCTGGGACACGTAGCTCTGTTCTGCTGCCTCTGAAGCAGATGTTCAGTAGTTTGTGTGGTACTTTGTAGACTGGAAAGAAATGCACTTTGTCCTTCTGACTGACCATAGTTTTTCAACCAAAATTTCAAATTTAAAGTTGAAAATAATTCTTCCTTTTGTGTCAAAAATTCTTTTTTTTTTTTTTAATTTGTTTGACCTTATTATCCCACAGACATAGGGTGGGTGCAGAACACAGCCTGTTGCGGTGTTGTGGTTTAGACAAAGATACCTCCATGTTTCTCCAACACTGAAATTGTCATGTACAACTCTGAAAGTGGAAAAATATTAAGGACTATTTATGTGGTTGGTGAGTAATTGAAAAAGATAGAGACAGACTCTACCCAGCACCTCTGCCCAGTAACTTAGGATCAGATTCATATTCCATTTTCTTTACTTGGTTTTTATGGTATCAATTTTTAAGAATAAGTCAAATAAAAAATCTGTTCTGTTTGCTTTTAGACACATGGTCAGGGTGTCTAAGAGCAAACATAGAATCAAGAGCAGACTTAATAGTCTTTTTCCCATCTGCAGAGTATTTTAGCTATTACTGTGTTGCATTTCAGTCTAAACAATTACATAACTTTCTTAATATCTACAGACTTGCTTGACAGTTCTGACACTATAATATAATGGAATAATATTGTTTATTATTGGGTTTTGAAGTGGTGAGATTTTTCTCATTTTTATTTGTGTGTGTGTGTGTATATATATGTAATTTGCTGAATGCTTTCATTCCTCTTTTAATCCCTCTTCATTGACTGTGCAAATTATATCTAAGGTTGTGTAATCCTCTTCTTGTGGTGAGCCCATTTTAGTATGTCCCTCTCTTTGTCTTCTGTCACCTTCAGTTGTCTGAAACAGGAGACCACAGCCAGTGTGTGTTTCTATCCCACACAGTCTGGGGATGAGATGTGGGCAAGGAATCTTCCTCAGCAGAAACTCATTCTGTACAGAAGGGGGATGACTTCTTAGCAGATGCAGTTAATGATGCTATTCATTTTAATTCTGTTTCAGAACTAATATAGTGTGGTTTAATCTGTTGCTGGCAGGTTTCTTCTTTTGTAAATCACATCTTCTGAGTCTATTTACATGAGATTTTCTTTCCTTTTTTTTCTTTCATCATCTATTTTTGGCTACAATCTGGAGAAAAAAAAATCCCCATCAAATAGATAATACCTCCTACAACAGCTTCCCAGGGCTAAATTGAAGAAGAGGAAAAATATAAAGCTCTGCAGAACTGAAAACCATCAGAACAAGACAGTCTTGGAAGTTTAGTTTCCTGCCTTGGAGGGTATTTTCTTTGCATTTTGCAGTTGTGCATTTCTTGTGCTACTCCTTTGCAGTGTGTCCTAAAGATTTCTTAATATGTGACTGTGGGGCTAGAAAGAGTAATTGATAGTACATCCCAACAACTTTGTTCAGCTGGCAATGTTGATTTCTTGGTTTAGGTTTTTGTGGTTTTCTGTTTGTTTTGCTTTAAACTAGGAAAGGGAAAATATTCAAATTCAGAAAGTAATATATATCTAGGAGAGATTGTAGTTGAATTATTTTTCATATGGTAGAGAGAAGAATGTGCCAGATTATTTTATATTTCACAGAAAACATTGTTACATCAATGTTATGTATTTAATCTCAAATTTCTGCCAGATAAGTGCCAAAATATTATATAAAAGCAACTTAATAAATTCCCTTCCAGCATTAAAAAGCAAAATCAACCTTTCATGTTTTTGTGTGAATGTTCCAAAACATCATATTAAGTGCTGTTAATTTATGCTCTGAGAAAACTACACTTTTTTTGTTCAGTCTACAAGTGTGGAGGCTAATAATAATCCTTACCAGTTCATGACATTGGCCATTTTGAGGGCAAGTTGCAGATCCTCAGCAATATATGAGTAATCAATGCAAAGAAAATTTCTATTCTTGTGCAATGTATGTCAGGCAAAAGATTTCCAAATTTTGTAGACCTTGCAAATTAGTGTGTGACTGTTTTAATCAGGAGCATGCCAACCCACCTGTCTCTTGGGCATCCCAACATCACAGATTCTGAACATTTTTGTGATTTTTGTGATTGATTATCCATTTTGAAGTGAGTTAGAAAAGAAGTGTGCAGGTTAGAAATATCAGCAAAGCATTCCTCTGAAAATCAGAGGAATAAAAGGAATTACTTTGTCAGAATTAGCTTTTCCCTAATGCATCTTGAAACCACTGGATTGGCCTGAAATGCTTTCTTCTGAGAAGATAAACTCATTCTCTTTATGTCTCATCTGCAGTGTTAAAAATCAGTTTTAGGCATTAGCGTGGAGCAAATTTCTGTGGAGAGATTTGTGTCGAGAGGAGGAGATGGTTGTGGTTATTTAATTGTGGTGCTGCTGGCCCAGGTGACTGGCTGTGAGCAGCCAGTGCTTGTGGAAGGTTTTCCACTGGCGTCAGGCTCCCCAGTAATGACTTTCCCAGGTAATGGCAATAATATCTTCTGTGATCCTGTTTCTTTCATGAATGCGTTATGAAATAGTCTCCAAGTAGTAGCACTGCATTTTTGGCATACTGGCATCATTTTGAAGTGGTGTGGTAGGTACATTACCCATTACAGAACAGCCTGTAAAAGCTGTATGTGTATCTGTTGAGCAGAGTGGGAGTCTCTTAGAAATTCTGCCTACAAACCTGAGATAAAATAGAAAACTTCACTAGAGAAAAATGGCCATGTTAGTATTTTCTGCTGTTCACATAGATACTAAATGGAAGTTGTTAGATTCAGAGTTACTTCAAGGAGTAATTAAAAAGAAAAAAAGGAATTATTAAAAAAAAAAAGGAGTAAAGGTGGATGAGGTCAGAAAATAAGCAAGTTCTTGTTAATGATTTACGGTGGAACCATGAGATGACAAAGTCATTTTTTCCAAATCAGCTTTCAGTGGAGAGATAATGGTGATAAGAGTATGATCTAATGAGTGTTACCAGGATGATGGGAGAGTCTGTGTGGCCACGGGAATGGGATGGTGCTGCTTTTGTATTTGGGAGCACGATTTGCTGCAGCATGCTGGGGCAGGGCAGGAGGCACTGCCACCTGCAAAGCGCAAAATCATGAGAAGAGGTTCAGGAACATGATGAAAATATTCCAGTTGAATCTTTCAGTGTTGTTTGAATAACTCCTATATGAGAGATGAAGCCTTTCAGGCTGACCTACTGCTCTGCTGCTCTGTGCCTGCAACAAAAAGTCGTGGATGTTGATTCTGAGGCAGTGGGGTGGTTATTGAATTTGTACTGCTGAGTAGGGCTTAGTAGGGCAACTCCATGCCTTTAGTAGTTTTGTGATAATGTTTTTTTCTGAATTCAGGTGTTCTCAGATGGGAAGTTACATTTTGCTTAGACTCATCTGTACTGCATGGGGCAGGATTGTTGGAGAGGCTGATTTTCTTATTTTGTATTTTTCTCTCTCCCAGATAGAAGAAATACAGAATGACTTTATTTTTACAAGAAAAAAAAAAAGGTATTCACTTACTGTTAAAGCCTAAGGGAAAAAAAAAAACATCAAATGTTTTGGGAACTGGCAAGACTCATTTCAACAATAGCTCCCTTTGTCTTGTTTTCATATATGATGTTTGGGCTTTTTTTTTTTTTTTTTTTCCCATGGAGCATAGTTCCCTTTCCTCCTTTGTATACAGATTTCTCTGGTAATTACGAGAGCTTGTCTGTTTGAATTTGTCACATTTTTGGCAGCCAGTGTTCATCTGCAGACACTGTTTCTGTAAAGGAATGGCGTACATGAAGCACGAGGAGGGGACTAAGGCTCTTTTGCTTCTGAGCAAGCTTCTAAACCCAGACCCAGACACTAAATAGAGCAGGACAGGCATCCCCATCTACTTGTGGACACTGCTTCTGTATCCATGAATTGCTGGGTTACTCTTGTATTTCCTCTTTAATGTAAATGAGACCATATACAAATAGCAGACGTTCAGTGATCCAGCTATCAAACCCCATTCTTCAAAAGCATCCTCCTCCATACCTTTCCCATCACTTCACCCCAGGCTTTGTTCGTGTGTTAAAACCAGTTTATAACAGAAGGAAAACACAAACACACATGGACATGCACACCCCACATTAAAAATATAAAGGGGAAATAGCAACTGCTGAGGCTGCCAAGAGAGCCCTTTGCAGAGATGTGCTGCAGTGGCTGTCTCTGGCTGCTCTCTGGCTCCTGGGCATCACCAGGGAGAGAGGGAGACTCCTTGTTCTCCCACAGGTACTGAATTAGAGCTTCAATCTCCAGCCAAGTGCAGAGCATTCACATCTCTGTATGAGGTCTGGGCAGACTTCTCCTAGCAAGGCATCCCAGGAGGCAGCATGTGAAGGGCAGGGTACAGCTCTGCTACAGCTCACTTAATCTTTCTCCTCCTTTAGTTTCAATTCAATTTTGGAATTAATTATGAAAAAAAAAAAAAAAACAAACAAAAAAAACCACCCCAGAAGTCACCATACATTTCCCAGTAGTTTTCTGTCAGGATAAGAGAAATGAGCTGAATTACAAGTGTCATAGCTTGTTGTTCAGACTATGTAACCCCTTTTTCTGCTCTGGTTATGAAACAAATAGCCCAGCAGGTAGGGAAGCAGTTTGGGATAGTTTGATTATTTTTTTCTTTTTGAAAAGCTGTTTTCCTCCATGTCTTATTATGATCTTATATGTCAAACTCTTGATCTCCTTAGAAAAAGAGTTGGAGCTATACCTGAAAGAAAAAAAAAAACAAGTTATTTTTCAACTTAGTGTTATTTATGAATTTCATGCAAAATTCTGCTATCTCAGGATATTTTTTTTGCCAATTGGAATACACAGCTAGACAACAGGATTTGCTAAAAAAGTAGAACAAAACTATATGCCACAGTTTTGTGAGCAGATTGCATTTCATTTCAAAGTACATCTTACTGCATGCGTCCTGTTCATTTGCTCCACATGAAGGTTTTTGCAAACCCTTTTTTTCCCAAGGAAATGCTGTTCAGTGAAGCTGAGTTTGGCTGTCCATTAAGTGAAACCAATCTGCTGACAACTCCTAATGGGTAGAAACAACTCTGGCAGTAGTTATTAAGGGTGGAGTGATCTGAAACTTACCTTCTTCTGATAATAATTTAGAAACAAATAGTAGCCTTTTTTTTTTCTTAGAAGTTTTAATTTTTAACAATTCAGAAAGCAGAGTGAGTTGGGCTTAGAAAATGTAAACATGGGTCATGCTCAGCCACGTTATTAACATGTAGTTAGAAATGCAGAGGGTGTTGATTTGAAAGCAAACTAAGTGGTTGTCAAATTAAAATGAGATGTCTAAAGTGTAATTTTAGTTAAAGAAATTGGTTTGGTTAATGTTGTGTTCTTCCTTAGACAAGGAAGGAAAAAAAGAGGCATTTGACTGCTTTTAATAATTTTTAAGGGTGTTGTGTTAAGTAGAGATAGGGGTAATAAAACTAATGGAAATACCATTGGAAGTTGTAGCAGAGCTTCCTTTCATTTTGGCTACACCAAGATTTCCATTGGAACAGCTTCCAGTGTGAAAACTGCATCCAGAACTGTTCAGGCTGTTTCTGAAATGAAGAACAAAGTGGAATTTCTTTTCACCCTTTAAACCCATGCTTTTTTTACATATCAGTAACCCAAAACAGGGTTTACCTTTAAAAAAAATCTTTTTCTGTGAAAGCATACCCTAATTTTTGCCAAGTTTTTAAGCCTCTCAAGAGGTATCTTTCTGGGAGGGAGTACTTAGGCTGCTTGAAGCAAATGTTGGGATGGTGTGGATGAGGTAGGAGGTGAGGACAGGAGGGAAGGACAGTTGGAATGTGCCAGGGGAAAAGGACTCGGACAGGGCATAGGGCTGTGCCTGCTACCAGGTCTGCAGCCACACCAAGCAATCTCAACTTTGCTTTGGCTCATGGGAAGCTGTGGATGAATATACAGAGTTAAACCTGGGAAAAATCCCAGCATGAAGTTTCCTGGCCTCTTTCCTTTGGCTCTCTGTAAGACACAGCCTTGCTGAGCTGCTTTTCTGTCCCCTAAATGAGCCAAGGGGAGCCGGCACCCTGTCAAGCTCCAGTCCCTTCCTCTGCTTGGCAGAAGTCACCTTCGTGCCTGGATTATGAAATTGCATCTTTAGTGCAACAGTTAGAGGGAGGAAATTCCAGGCAAAGTTTGGGGCAGTGCTGTTAGCTGTAATACTAATCAGCTCACATTGGGAAACCATTCATGAGAATAGTGCTAGCTTTTTGGGAAATACTGCAAAGCAGCTGCACACCTTCTAGTGAAAATAGGTGTCATGCGTCTTTTTCAAAGCTGCCTCCATTAGTGTTTCAGTGCAGGAGAATTTTCTATATCAGATGAGCACAAGCACTGAATTTGGGGGTAAAGCATGTGTCCTGTAGCAAATTAATGTGGGGACTTTTGGAAACAGCACACTGTTTGCAGTGAACTCTTGACTTGCCTAGCTGGCCTTTTGGACGTGAAATGGTTTGTGTGTAATTAAAAACAATGCTCCTGTGAACATGGGTAACATCTGATTCCTTCCATACCATGTTTCCCTGGATTGGAGCCTGTCAGAGCTCCAAGGTCACAGGGCCATCTTCCCTCTTAGAAATCCCTGCTAACTATTTAACCTTGATCTTCACTTTGCAGTGCTCCTGCGAGCGTGTGACTTGTGATGGAATAACTTAGCATGCTGCATCCGTAGTCATCACTGCAACTGGCAACGAGGGGATGTGGTTATTTATAAAGCTGTAGGCCATCACACAGTTTTAATAGACATTTGTTTCCATTCAGATACCAAAAATATTAATCTCAGCTGCAATATAAACCGATTTTTTTTTTTGATAGCGATAAGAAAAGCTGACGCTTAGAAATGCTTTTAATTATTTAGGAGATTGAATTGTGTTTTCTGCATAGGTGCAAACTCTAATTAGTTTCCTCTTACTATTAATTTTATGGCATGTTTTTTTCTGAAATGATGAAAGATCATCAGACAAAAATTTTGCCATCATGAGGAGGAATACATGCAAATTTTTAGTATAATTTTCCAAGTTGCTCTCTATGCACAGTATAGTGAAAGAGCCACATGAGGCATCTAGTTCATTTGCTGATTTTTTTAGTGTTTGCAACATTAGACTTGAATTACACTGCATTGTATCACTTTGAATTTTTCTTTGTTTGTTTGCTTTATAAAGGGGTTTAAATTGCACTTAAAGTATATTTTGTACACTTCTGCCTTCCTAGAATGTTGGCTCTGCCCTTTGTCTTTATTCTCTCCATTTTCTTTCTATGTCTTCAAAAGTAATTTAATGTAAATTTAATTTTATGTATAAAATTTGTGTGCTTTATTTTACTGTAGATGAGCTTCTTCTCCTCTGAATGTAGGAGGCAGGTGCTGAAGGGAGCAGGAGTGATGCAGTGAACTTCATTCAGGTGCTGTGTAGGAAACCTGAAATGTTGGAAAGGTGTTGGAAGGCAGGAGACACATGCCTGTGTGCCTTTGCAGTCATCAAGACATACTGATAGCTCTTAGGGGGAAAATAAGGGAAAATTTACAGTGACAGTAGTACTCCAGTAGTGTAGAGTGCTGCCCTTTGGATAATTTCTTTCATATTGTTGTAGTTTATAGGCTCTTCCTTTGCTAAGTAGTTTGTTTTTCAGATGTCCCTGAGCATGTGCAGCCCTCCTTCAGGAAGAGGCTTGTGTCTGTGTGTGGACACAATAATTAAAATAATAAAAATCAGACCTTTGGTATTTAGATGGAAAGGGTCAAAGGCAGCAAATGGGTGTTTTTTAACATCATAGTCCTGAATATATATTCAGTGAATTGACATTTTTTAATTGAAGATTTTAACTTAGTTTCAGCCAGTCTTCTGAAGTGGCCAGAATGCCAGAGGGCCTTTAGACTTGCAGGTGAAGCCCTACTTTTACTGCCTTTTTCCTGTATGACTGAGGATGCCACCATTTCTGGAAACAGCAGTTGACTAAATATCCAGATGATATTTTCTGTGATTTTATGGCTCTTTCTACCATATGGTGGAAACATTTCTTGAAAGGACAGAGTTGGTGGAGTAAAAAGAATTGCTCCAACATCTCCATCCAAAATCCAAGTCTGCCTTGGCACTGCATGACAGAAATAGGATGTTCAAATTCTCCTCTATTTCCAAGAAGCTATTAATATTGAGCATCGTAGCCAGAGAGCCTCACCTGCTTCACATCCTGCTGGGCTTCCTTCTCTGCTGCTCATTCCTAATGTCCAACTCATCTAAAGGAAAGCTGTGGAAGAGGCTGAAGCTGAACAGTGCATCTGAGTGTTGCTCCCGAGTCATCCTCACTTTATCCCCAGCAAATCTTCAGTAGACAAAATTTGGACAAAGTGAATCTATCTAAAGGACTAGCAGTGTAAAAGAGTAACATGTGTCCAGTGAAGAGCTCTCTAGAACATTTTACTAGCCAAAAACCTTTTTTAAATGTAGTATTTTCCAGTCAATCCACCCATTATGCATCTTTCTATGTGTGCATAATGGAAAGCAATTAATTATCAGTGAAAATCCAAATAGCCCTTTGGTAACTGAAATTTCAAATACGTCTTGTGGCAGACCTGAGCCATGGGTCGGTTGAGAAAGGCTGAACTTGGCCATCCTCTTTGTAATGGATTGTGGTGCAATAGAAATAACTGATGCAACTGCCCAGTCCTGGAGAATACCCTGGTGATGTGCTGTTCATAACTGATATTAAAGGTTGTGTGCCTGGGACAGAAAGGAAGTTTATTCCATGTTTTCAGATCATCAGGAGGTTGTAGGGAAGAGCTAATCTTCTAGAGCTATCTTTTCATTTTTGCAGGGCTGCAAAGTAACATTTAAAGCTGTTAAAATTTTTCTTTACTAAAAGGTGGTTACTAACCCAGAAAGAGAATCTCATCCAGCCTTCAGTGGCTATAACTTCAGGAACCTGTGATTGGAAGAAGGAAGAGGTTTTCTCCAGCAGTGAGCATTTGAGTTAGTTTGATAGGTTGGGATGGCAGGTGAATTTCAGTATCTGGTGCTAGATGAACCTTGAAATACTTCTTGAAGCTGTGACTGTGTGAATGTGGTATTTGTGTGTTGACACCCTCTATGTCAATATTCTCTTGGTTTGGTGATGTGACACCAGGATAAGCTGGATGTGTTACAGAAATGCATCTGTCCAGGTTTTGTTAAAAAGAGGGATTGCTGAGCTGTTTCCATGCCATGTGCTTTTCATTTACTCAGCAGTTCATATTCCCTTGTCTTATTCTAAAGGTTTCAACCCTTGATCAGGTCCTGCCAGCTTCTATTTAGAAAGAAGAGGAAGTTTGCAGTATATGGGTTATTTTTGATGTTAATCTAGCCCAAACACAAGCCAGGAATTCTAACTGGGCACTGAGGACTTCCTCAGAGGTAGCCAGGAATACTGAATGGTCATAACACACAGCTTGGTGTTCATACAGGTGGCAATAGAGGAAGAAAAAAAACTCACAAACCAGACATTTTCTAGGAAAGAAGTGACAGAAAGCAGCCCCATGTCCGCAGCAGACCCAGTCTCATCATTCCTTACTGACACCAGGATGGCTCTGCCTCTCCATCAATTCCTCCCCAGCTGCCGAGGCTGGATGTTTATCCATTGCACTCAGGACAGAGAAGGGACTTCATTTGTGTGCCACAAGCATGACAACAAAGGACTAGACAGAAATTCCAGTGTTTCCATACCAAACCCTTTCATGCAAACCAAAACTGGGTGCAGGACAAGAATGGGAGGGGTGAAGATCTAGTGGAAGTCCTCCAGTGTCCCAGCTGGAGACCTCGTTTTGTTGCTCCCTCTTCCATGGGAGGACCATTGAAAGGGCTCTCCTTAAAGCTCTACTTGTGCTCTACAACATCACACTATGAGTACATGGTTTAACAAGTAAACAGAATTTTAAGCAGATTATACAGACAGTTGGAAAACACAAAAAAAAGCTCAAAGGTTCAAAATAGCTGTTTTCAATTTTCACTGCTTGAATAGAGTTTCAGAAGGATTTAACCTTTGTTCTTTGATCATGGCACAAAAGAATATATACATGCAAACGAGGAGGCTGAGGTAATGATTATATGCAAAGATGCTGCTAAGTATATAATTAAAAACTGCCCTGTGAGACACCCCCAAATTTTATATCCGAATTTTATTTTATACTGCCATTTAGAGGAGGGATGAATTCACCTCTCCCACGCACTCTTTGCACCTGTTTCATATAATGGGCAGATTCAAAATTCATCTTTGTAGGAAGTCTGCTCTATATTATTCAGATAATATTATGCAGTATTTGTTAACCTAAATTTTGCCCCCATCAAATACTTCAGTCTAGACTAATTGGCTGCAGTACTTAGCATTTAAATTATCAAGCAATGGGGTCTGTGAAAATTGATCTCCCAACGTTTGATACTAATTCTTTGTTTTCTATTTCTTCACTGAGAAAATTGCAGCAATTGTTCTGCAAAGCTTGAAGTGAAGGAAATAAGTGTAGACTTACAGCCACAGGAACGTCAGGAAGAGATTTTTATTTTAGAACATGGTTATTTTATGTGATGGGATACTGAAATCAGGAATTCTGTAACCTTGGAATCATAAAATATCACATTGTAACGCACACCACGTAAAATTACAATGAGATGAAGAATGTAAAGGTAATACTGATGAACCAAGGAACTATAGTAGTCCTTGTAGTTTCTATCCTGTCACTAATATTTTTGTACTCCTACTTGTAACTTCTGTGGGTTTTCTTCCCTAACATGACTTGATGTCTCTTCACATTTATATGACTTTGAATATATAGAATAGGGCCTCGATACCAGCAGTGATGTCTGCAGCAGTGCAAAGACTAATAGAAGAGTTTCAGAAATAATGAACTGCAGCAGCCAGGTTTTTTACTGAGAAAGGTGGGAAATTTACATTTGCTGGGATTTTCTTTTTCCTAATTCAGAAGTTTCTGCATTGTTTTGAAATAACTTCCTCCATAAGACATATTTTTCTTACATAATCTGACCAACAGAAAGCACTTCAGTGTCTGAGATACTGCAGAAATCCATTGCTGTTCTTCCCAGGCAGGAGCATTTCCCAGAGCTGTTAGCAAAAGTACTGCAGCACACGTGCTGCTGGCTTCTCCATCACATATACCCATTTTAAGGAAAGGGAGATAGGGTTGAGGAGTACCAGGTACATGTATTGATCCTCAGTGTCTAAGATTATGTCTAGATACCAGTGTGCTTCTGTGACCCTTGCTGTAGTTGCATAGATTCCAGTGATGAATGCATCTAAACAAAATGTGTATTTCCACTGATAAACTCAGACAGAGGAACAAAACAACCTTGTAGATGTGGTGTTTAACAGGTGCTCTACAGGCTGTAGTCAGAGCAGACTTCCGTTGAGGTTAGGTCTGAGCAATGAGCTTGTATTTGGGAAGGGGATTCCTCCTAAGATTTTGGAAGCTTTATCAGAAAAGCAAAGGGGCCAGCCCATGACCTAGGAGTTGCAGAAGAGGAAGAGAAGCTGTTACACTGTCTGCAGTTCCCTGATATGTGACACCAATCATTGCTCTTCACGTGGAAATACCATCAAGGAGCCGTGCTTCTGCACTAGGAACTGTTTGCTATAAATCCCAGTTTTATTTGTAGCCCTTCATGGCTGTGGAAATGTTTCCCTTTCTCAGTTCAATACCTCTAGTGCTCTGTGCCATAAGTTACGTACTTGCATTTCATTAATGCTGCTGGCAGTTCATCTCACTGGAAGGGTTGCAGTCCATCATCAGATTTTGCCTCTCAGATTCTGGTCACGATGCTTTTGTGCTCCTTGCTTGCTGTATTCTCATCTGGCACAGGATCCTGTGCCTGCAGTGCACTGTTGGCATTGGGCTGCCCCGCAGTAACCAATGATTTGTCACTGGGTCACTTGAAATACCAGGCTGCCTTCCTGCCTGGCACTGCATTTGCAGGAGCACAGTCCCTGGGAGGAGCCGGCTCTGTGCTGTCCCTGTAGCTTTTGCAGAGAGTGGGGAGACAGTGGGGGCATGTGAGGACCAGCCAGGCGCTGGGCAAGGAGGCTGGAGCCCAAGTGGGGCATCTCGGCACGGGGCCCCGAGCTCGGGGTGCCCCGTCACGTACACGGCGTGTGGCTCGGGCTTTGTGGGCTCTGAAGGAGCAGCCAGCTGCAGGAGAAGCTCTACTGTGTGAATACAGAAAATAGAAGGCAAAGGAGCGTGGGTGTTTCATGCACTGGGTAGCTGTAATTACAGATTTGGATTCCTGGCAGCATTGGATGCACTGGAGGAGCCAGGGCCAGATGGGCAGAGCCTCCTGCTGCCTACCAGGAGCTGTTTCAATGCATTTTCCTAGTATCAATCACCAATTTGTGCAACTTGGTGTGGGTTTTTTTTCTGTTTTCTTTTTTTTTTTTTTTATTTTTTTATTTTTGATGTGTGTGTGTGTTTATTTTTTTAAATTCTAAATAACAGCAAAGAAACAGCAAACTTACATGCTTCACACAGCATCTCTTCATTGCTGTTAAAACTGTGGCACATGAACAGAAATTGGAATGACTCTCTAATTTATCTGCAATGACCACTGTGTATTTCTTGGGGAAGACAAGGTGTCTTCCTTTATAAACTTCTCAGCTGTCTCCTTAGATGTACTGCTTGTCTGGCCCATGTCAGAGTCTTGCAAATAATAATGTAATTAGTGGTGTAATGAAGTTCAGGTAAGAGGTAATGGAAAAATGCTATTCTTCACAGCCAGTAAGCAAAATTCAAAGGGCAGGTGATGTGATTGCTTAAGATTTTGCAGGATGTTCATGCAAGAAAAGAGTTTTGAAGTAACTTTGATGATAGTACCAGCCTTTTCAAACTCAGGTACAAGAATAAGGCTTAATCCCATCCATTTTCAAGGAAAACTTTGTCACCAATTTGAGGATGCACTAGGAATGGCCTTCATTTAATCAGTTTTGCTTATTGCACCTAAGCTTTGGGCATGTGCTGTGGAAGGTAATCCAAGGTCACATAGACCACCACTGTGGGAATGACCTGGCTGGGAACATCCTCTGCCCTCTCAGGAAGGGGAGTTTCTTTTCTTGTTCCACCTGCATTCTCGTTCCTGCCACTCCACACTGTGTCCTCAAGTGTGGCTGAACTCATGAATTCAATGCAACAAATCCTGTACTAATGTACGAGTATTCTCTCTTACACAGAAATACAGCTTTAATCACATTTTGTAACTAGAGCAGAAAAAGTAATTTTTAGAGTATGTTATTTGTAGGGTTTATGGAAGACAGTTTTGCCTTTTTTTTGTCATTACTGAAGACCATTTGTTTTTTTACACATCAGTGACTATAACAGGATTGACTGATGTTTTGGCAAAATTCTCAATGAGCCACAAGCAAATTAGTTATTTCCTCTTCTTGACTATTATGTACATTGCCATTGAACAGTTACTGTGGATCAGTGGGTAACAGAAGAATCAAGCAGGTATGTGAACACTGCATAGGGGATGGAGAATCTTCCTTGATGGAGGCTGTTTCTTTATTTACCTCTGATGTTCCTAATCTTGCCTGGAGTGCAGCCCTTGCAGCAGATGATCAACAGCTTCAGTAGCTGGGGGCTGGACGCTGTGCCTTTTCCTTCTTTGGTTCCTGTTCTCTAGTGATGGTGTGAAAATATCACATCTCTCATCCCTACTTCCCCTCTCCTTTTAAAGAAATCAATAATCCTCAAGAGATGGAGAAAATTTTGAAATTCAGGCTTTGGCATATACTAGCAGTTAAAAAACAAGGGAGGAGGAACATGAGCATGGTACATATCAATCTCACAACCTGGAGGCCGAAGCCAAGATTATTTATTAATGCTGATGGTAGCAGTATTGCAGCACATAAAGTAAATGATGATTTAGGCAAATTGAAAAAATTAAGTTTCTCAATAAAAGTGTGTAAATCCTCATTCAGCTTTGGCCTTACTGCCTGTGCTTCTGCTCCTGACGGGATGGCCAAGATAAATAGAGCTGTGCTGTTATGAGAATGACCCATTTGTGGCTGGAAGAATTGGCAACAGTGTTATGAATCAGTTTGCATGAAGGAATTACTGTGAACATCTAATTAATAGATTTCAGGCCAACTAGTGTTCAGACACATTATATGAACAAATGATTGTCATTGTTTTCCTTTGCTGCCTGCCACTTGTAATTGTTTTTTGCATGTTTTCATACATGTTTGAAAGCCTGAGAATAACTCAGGAATAATTCATTACACCTGTTCCATGGGATGATTAATCATTATGATTCAGAGAGACTGGCTGTATGGTCATTAGCATAAATAACAGGTTATTTCTCTTTTCTTTATCAGATAATTGTTCTGCAACACCTTATAGTCCATGGTTAGATAAACCTTGGCTATCAGCTGAACTGCTTTGCTCAAACATTTGAATAGAGTGCTTTTTGATGTGGACAGACTGAAAAATCAAAAGAGAAATTTATATATTCTGTAAAAGATTTTATTTCATACTATCTTGAGCAATCAGTATCAAACTCACTATTTTCTGAGGGTTCATAGAGGTGCCCTCTTTCCTGATGGAGATCTGTAGGCTGAAATGTCATTAATTGATGCAGTGAAACTGACCACATTAAAACATCAAGACTCCATCTAACCTTCTGTGGCATTCCTCCTATAGCCTTGTTTGAGACTGATCCATTGTTCTAAAAATATTGTCAAAAATTCTGTAGAGAGGGAAATAATAATTTCCGTAAGCCTGCTGTCTACACTTGGTAATAGAGCTGTGTGCAGCCTTCCCTCCCTGCCACAGGGACATACAGCTGGCTTGGGTTTCCCACTTGAGTTCACCAGAGCCCTCAGGGGGGTTTTTGGCAAAGCTGCTTCCTTGCCAGTCGGTCCCTACTCCAGATATTTCTATAGGATTATTCTGTAGGGGATGCAGGACTTCATACTTGTCATTCTGAGCTTCACGAGGCTCCTGGCAGACCATTCCTCCAGCACATTGACCTACTTGGTCCCACCCACAACCTTGCTGAGGGCATACTCTGTCCTGCTGTTCAGGTGATTCATCAAGACATCCACGTGGAAATGTTTCCCACTGTCAGTCCCTCTGACACTGCTAGAAACTGGCACTAGTTGGACTTCACCACTGGCCACCATCCTTTGAGTCAAGGATACAGTCAATTTTCCACCCACAATGGCCATTTTTCTAGTTCCTGTCTCACCAGTTCAGCCATGTGACTTAAAGAAAAGTCCATGTATCAAATAGAGGACTCTCAATCCTCTGCCCTTCTCCTACACCAAAACCTCCTCCAAACAGTAAGGAAAAGTTCATGACAAAGATAACTCTAGACAAGTCGCTCTTTTTGCAGTCATGTTACATGCTTGGTGAAAATAGGTGCTGTCTGGTTGAGAATCAGGTCTAGGGTCTTCATCACCTCTGCAGCTCAGATATGTGGACACACACCTTCCCATTTTGTTGTTCCTCTTCTTAGATGAATTCTGATTTACATGTTCTCTAGCAAAAAGAGATTATTTTGGCAGTCATTTAATCAGCAGACGTGATTTGTCACTAATTCTTCTTTGAGTTTATGGGTCCCTCCTATTAAATACAAGGATAGGGCTCCTGCTGCCATTGCTTCTTCCTTTTAGCAGCTGTTCCCAGGGCTGAGGCTCTGCACTAATCTCCTTTGCCAAAGTGAATGGGTAGGACAGTCTCTAAAAGGAGGTGTGATTGCCTAACACCAGGGGGAAAGAGCTTTGAGACCAACACCTACAGCACATTTAACATTACATTCTAGGGTGATGATCATATGACTGTTTTGTGCAGCATATATGAATTACAAGTACTGAACAAGAAATTTTGGCCAAAGAGAATTTAAGAAAAAAAGTAATGCAAATATTTGCTTTCAGTTATCCCCTTATATATTATTTCTTCTAGTCACCTTGACTCTTCTTCTCCACTTTCTTTCCATTTTTTCTCCATTACTTCTGCCATCAGGTTGTACTCATATTAGGAACTGGGAACTGTGTTTTTAAATACACATTATTCTGTTGATGTCTGGATGAAAGGGTTGCAGCATGGTATGTGAACCATGGAGATACTCCAAGGGCAGGTATTTACATTTCTTGTTAATAGGCTCCTAGAAACCTAATTTAGGATATCATGAAAACTGATGGAGTCATGTTGGACTGCAGATAAGGGCTTCCTGCAGCCATTCCAGTCAGTTCTAGCAAAATGAAAATGCTGTTGCAGTTAATGATATCAAATAGCTTTTGCTTACTATGGTAGCTGTGAGCTCTGTGGCAGAGCTCAAGTTTATAATAGAGCAAGGATCTCTATGGAATGTTAACAGTCAGAAATGGATACCTCTGGACACTTGGACATGCCTGCATTTACCCTAATTGTGTTTCATGCCTCAAGCAAGCAACTCCCTGGGTGTGTCACTTAGGGATTTAACTGAAAAGTTCAAGGAGAGACATCTGATACTTCTTTTTTTTTTCCCCTTTTCTTTTAATATAAAATGAAGTATGTAAAACTGAAGCATCAAATGTTGAAATAGTGAAATTTCTTTAAAACATACATTTAGATTGTCAACTTAACAGCAAATAACTTACAGGAAAATTAAAGCTGAATTGACATGAAGAGCTTTTAGTTTCATGTCCCATTTGGAAAGTGTTTTACTTGAAGGAAAAGGAAATAATGAGGGGAGAAAAGTGTATTTTTTTTAAAGATAACATTTGAATGCAGAGGAATGTAGACAAATGTAGACCAGCCTGTAAATTAGACTGATGTGGCTGCTTTTCCCTCAGATAGAGCTGGAGCACTTGTCCAGGTTGCTGAGGTGGAGTATCCCCTTAGGAGTACCACAAGCACATGATTTGGGGTGAAACAAACTGTGTTTGGAAGGACTGTCATAAATAATTTTCATTAGTACCTACACATTTGGGCCATCTCTATATGTATTGTGGGGCACAAGTATGTTAAGCATTTAAAAAATATATTTTAGAAGTTGATGATCTGGGTTTAGATATGCTTCATTTCAATGCAAGCAAAACAAAGCTCATGAAGAATCCCATGCATGCTTTGTCCTTAAATCTAAGCACTGTTCTCCTTGAGTCAAATAAGTACAGTTTCCTTGGTGATCTTCATGTGTCAAGCACTGAAGATTTAACTTTTTGTTAATCCTTTTATATTTTAAAGAAAGTATTCTTAGCAAGAATCAACAGAGCTTGCCAAAGGCATGTTATTAAATAATGGGTGGTCCATGTGTAGGCTTCTGGGTTAGGGTATCCAAAATTTTTGCTTAAGCAGACACTTTTTGTACTTATTAAATTTGCTTACAGATATTATAAGTTACTAGAAATTACATGTTCCCATTTTGTTATGAAAAAAAGGAAAATTTCCATATACTGGTCTGTGAGGTTGTATCTGATTTTCGAAGTTAGGAATCTGCAGATATTTGCATATACCTGAAAAGTGAAAATGGGGGAGCAAACAATTCATATATATATGTATGTGATTTCTAAAACAAATATCTTCAGTGGTTAGGAAGTTTTACTGCTTATAGAATTGCTACTTAAGAATTCTGAATTCTGTTTATATGCAAGTAAACGTGAGTCCTCAGCTATTCATGTGTGAATCTGTTCTCTTTATACTCCAAGACCACCATAGTAATCCTACTAAAAACCCTTATTGCTGTGTATATGCCCCAGTGAAACTGGAGGGATGCTCTAGGCAAGTTCTTCATCTAAGATGAGGAACAAGTTGAGTTTGAGTCCAGGCAGAGGCCAAGGTTCTGGCTGTTGGCTGAAAATGTGTTTTGTTTTGCAAAGGAAGCAACCGTGACACAGTGGTGTCTGAAATCCTTCAGTACAAATCCAATAATGTTAATCTTATAAAGTACTTCTCTAGTGCAGATACTCCTTTACTTTCACTGTATTGTTTCTTCTTCTCCCTTGCAAAAACAATTTGCCAGAAATGGAGTTAATCAGGCTGTTGGTAGTGACATGTATACAAAGAGAACGCAACGAGCAAGAAAGGTACATGAAAATGGAATTGGGACAGAAAGAAGTTTTTTCCCAGATGTGACAAGACATGCTATGTGGACTGAAGGGTTCACAGTCTAAAGTGAGGTGATGAGCAGCAGCAGAGAAGAGGAAAGGGCAGTGATGCAAAATTCATGTTGTGTGTTCATCCACATAAGCATAGGTTCACACCTTCATGGGGTGACTCAAGGTGTGGACTCTGAAGATAAGCTGCAATCAGGATTTGTTTTTTAAATACATTCCCTTAAGAACGAAGAATGAGATTCAGAGTCAGAGGAGGACAGGTGGAAAGTCCAAGGGCCAGAGGTAGTAGAGCTGATGGCAAAGGCTGGGACAGGTTGTCTCTCTTGTCTCCAGGGATGCTTCTGCTGGATGGGCAGCTGGAAGGCCAGGAGTGGGCAGAGCTGGGGTCAGTCTTGCTGTTCAGACACCCTTCATGGCAGAGACTGGATAGCTGAGCAGGCCAGGTGAGCCTTGCACTTTCCTCGTGCTCTGCCCACAGAATTTCTTATCTTCATCATCCTCACAACAGAGGAGCCCACCTGAAACAGTGACTGAAATTTGGGACCTTCTCATATCGATGCTTGTCACATCAAAGCAGAGTGTCAGGAGGAATCAGAGCTGATCTGATTTTGTCATCACACCAGTACTGGGATGGTTGCCAAACTGGACTAGAAATACAGTCACGTTCATGTTCTGATATGCTAAAACCGGATATATTTTCAGTGGACTTGAGGAATCTGTAGGATGTTCTTCTAAGTCCAAAGAAATTTGATTCCATAAATTTAATCTGAAAGCAGGTTACCCTTGTTGTATTGTGGAGGTGGAATATGCAGAAATTAGATCTGATTTTCCCCTCTTTCTCTGCCATGCTGGACATGTGGATGCTGTGTCCAAAGTAACATTGTTTAAATTTTGTGAAACTCATACTAGGACAGGACATGTAATTAAGTCATGGCATAAACTATGCCAGTCATTAGTGGAAATATAGTTAAATGTAACAGGATTTCTTTTGTTAAGTATTCTTCTTATTTATGTGGTATTGCAAAGATGATAAAAACAATTGGAGATTTTCCCTATCCTGCTCTCTTAGTTATCTACCCTCAGATCTCCCGTAGCACAGAACTTATTTAGCTTTTTTTTTTTTTCCTGTCAGCCAAACATAATTCAGCTTTTAACAGTCTTGGAGTCAGAGTAGTTCCTCTTTCCTATTTCCAGTCTCTTTACCAAGTCATCACATGGCAGCAACTCCAGCATCAATTGTCAGATTTGGAAGAACAAGTTTATTTTAATGTGTCTTCGAAGCTCACCACTGGAGGAGCTGCGAGGGCAGCCCTGAGGTCAGAGCCAGCTCTATGCACACATGGTTGGGTGTTTGTGTAGCTCTTGGCTGTAGAAGGGAGGCTGGTGCCTCCCACCTTGCTAGCAGATCCCTTTGGAAGTGTTCCCTGTGAGGATACTTTCCTAGCAGCCACACTAGGAGCTCCTGGCCGAAGAGTGATCTGTGTGTGGCACAGGGAGGTGTGGTGCTTTGCACGCCCTGCTGTAGGTAAAGCTCTTCTGTAATCACCTCTTAATTATATTGCTTTTAGCTCCTGGCATGTTTTTGTGGAACCTTTAGCCAGAATTTGATGCTGACTTTCCTATACCCATCTGATAAAGGAAGACATAGATTTTTTTTGTTAGAGAGATTGGCTGATTTCCTTCAATCATCTCCTGCTGCAATTATCCATTTCTTAATGATAAGAAATGCTTGACTGGTTGGCAATCTGATACAAGGCTGTAATTATGAACTAACAAGTTTGTGCTTCCTTAATATTCATGATCTTTAAAAAAATAATCTTCTTCCCATCGTTTTCTCAATTAGGAAGAAAAAAAAAAAAAAGTGAAATATTGGCAGGATTGAGCAAAAGTTGTTCCAAAAAGCATTACCCTGGGGAATCTGAAGGAGCTCTGTACTGAAAGCTACTTTCCTTCTTCAGCCTCCAGTGGTGGCATTCAGAAGCACATAATTTAAAACATGAATATTTTCCTTAGATGTATATTTCATAAATAGGTGGTGGCTCTAGCTGAATTCTTAACTTTCTGCCATGGTTTCCAAGATCAGAATACAACACCTAGTTTAATTTCAGACCTTACAAGTTCCCACATATCATGATGGTGTGGCCAGATAAAATGTGCAGATGGACATGCAAACAAATAGAGCAGTAGATTAATTGCTCTTAGTTTTCTTTATGGTATCATCCACAATTCCTGAAAGCTGCTGTGCTTGCCACAGCTCTTGCCAGAAGTGCCTGCAGCTGCACTGATGGAGCAGCAGTTCTAGCCGAGCAAAGGGAAGGAAATGGTGTCTTTGCTGCCTTTCTCAGGCAGAGACCCCTCCCTGCCCTCCTGACTGTAGGTCTCACAGGCTCTGTGCAACAGATCTGCCTAAAGAAGATTGCAAGTCACTTCAGACTATTAACCTCTGCACTTTCCATTCCTCCAGCAGCATGGATAATCCATAAATCTGCATCTCCAAGTCATATCTTTAAGGAACGCTCAAGCTGAGGCCAAGAGAATGCGTCTACCTCTATGGCCAGGGACTGGACAGCCAGAAAAGCCTCACTGTCATAATGGACAGCATTTAGTTCCTTTCATCATTGGAAAACCAGCTATGTTCTGTTTTTCTCAAGTCATACATCCTCAAATTTATAATGTAGTTCAAGGATGCAGCCTGGAAACCTGTCCTTGCAATACATGGTTATTCTGTGGAGCTTGCAAAAAACAGACAAACTTGGATTGTGGGGCTGACTTATTTTTCTGCAGACACACTGATCACAGCCCCCATTCCTTGTTCCCCTGCACCATTGCAGGGGAGAACATGGAGAATTCAGGAGTGAAATTAGGCCTGGGAAGAAGGGAGGGATACAGGCAAGGTGTTTTAAAATTTGGTTCCATCTCTCATTACCCTGCTCTCACTTGGTTGGTTATAAATGGAACTAATTTATTCAAGGCAAGTTTTGTCTGTGGTAGTAACTGTAAGTGATCTCTCCCTGGCCTTATCTTGACCCATGAGCTTTTCTCTGTATTATCTGAGGAGGGGAGTGGTAAGAGAGGTTTTGGTGGGCATCTGGCATCCAGCCAGGGTCAACCCATCATCAAAAAAAACCCTGAAAATCCCCACCATTAATACATATATATATATATATATATCTATTCCCTGTTAAGTAGGAACTAAACATTACAGTTCTGTAGAAACACTGAAATGAAAAATAGATCTACTTGTTTATTAGTTCATTAATTTAATGTTTCCCTGGAATAAAATATTCATTCTGGTTTTAGAAACAGATAGGAAAAGTGGTCCTCACCTTTCTGTGTTGGTATCTGTATTGTTCAATCTGAATTTTGCCATGAAAGCATTTGATTTCTTATCTGAACAGTATCTGCAGTGACACATCTCAATTCAGAATATTAAATTTCCCCTGGCTGGAGACAGGCAATGAGTTATTACTCTGAAAAATGCTTCAAAGTAGAATAAACCACTTTGGAAGTGCTCTGCCTCTTCCTAGCAGGGCGCTGCTGGAGGAGCTACCAATGGACTTGGAAGATGCTTTGCACCCTCAGAGCAGTCAGGGACCTGGGATGGGTGGATGGAAGCTCATTGCTCAGCTTTCCTTTGCAGCACCATTGCATTCCCAGGGAGAACAGATGGCCTAAAGTGTTTCTTCAGTGGTGCTGTGATGCAGGAATATGAAAAAATACCTCTAAAACATGGTGCAAGAGAGCAGGGAACTTCAGACTGTTAACCTTCATCCAGTCTTGCTTAACTTAGAGATGTGGGTTTGTTCATAAGCATGTTAAATACAACTAAAATCATATGCAGTGTTGTGAAAACCTGAACAGAATACAGTAATAAAAAAAGTAATAATTGTGCATGTTAAAAAAAAAAAAGAAAAAGGATCACTACACAATTAAGAACAAATACTGTGCCATGAAAATATTTGTTTTAACCAGATGGTCTTAAGTAATGCAGTCAGAGCTGTGGTCACAGTACATTAGTTTAGTTTCCATAGTAACACTAGTTTGGCAGACTGAGTTATTTAGATCTGCACTGCAGTGTTCATAGCAGTCTAATCCTCATATACATGCTTTTATTGAAATTGAAAACGATACTTAGGTGATCGTGCACACTTAAATGGGTGCAGACATCACGAGAACTCAAATTTCCCCAAAGCAAGAATGTCCACGTGTATAAATGCTGTTTACTGTCTAATACTGGTGTTAATTTTGTACTAAATATAGTATAAATAGAAACATACAACTATAAATTTCAATATAAGCCTTTTGGGCTGGAGGTAGCTCTTGAGTGGTAAGGGACAAAGCTTAGCTCCAACTTTTCTGTTCCTGTGAAAGTTTAAAAACAGTTAAAAGGAAAATAACTAAAGTCAGCTACTTATAACTTATGCCAGGCATACTGATATGTGTTGAGGAGCTGAATTGTGCAGTGACTTCCAAGATTTTTCTGTGAAATTAATAATAATATAATAATATAATTTAGATATAGTAAATTAAATTATTTGGCATGATAATTTGTATGCTTACAGAATATGTCTCAAATAATTAAGAACAACAGGGATTTGTGAAATTTGGACTCAAACAGTTTTGCCAGATGGCAACAGCCAGGACTGTAATATATTGCTGGTTGGAGGAACAGGAACAGGTACCACAGGACTTTAGGACACAGAGTCGACATCCAGGTCCACCTGCTGCTGGCAATATCAACTTACAGCACAGCAGGACTAATTAACTGTATCTTTTCTAAGCTGGTCAAAGTTTGCATGTTTTCAGACATTTAGGAAAGTATTATTTCCTTGAAGCATAGATAGCAAGATGATGGATTTTTGGTACACTGCCACCAAAAGTGACCTTGACTGTCCAAGGTGCTCCAAACCAGCAATTTTCCTTTTGCTCCTTGACACTCCAGCAGCACCCTAATTACAGAAGGCCTTGAGGCATTCAGAAGCAGGAAAGGGTTCAGAATTGGCTTAACAAGTTTTGACAAAAGCCAATAATCTAGTTAAAAACAATTGTGCTCTCCTTTTCAGCCACAAATGAAGAAAGCAAATATAACTTTATCTGAGCTCTTATTAATCATTAAAAATAACATAAAGATGTTATCTTAAGCAATGTTACTGTGTATGAAGTAGACAAACAGCAAAATTCTTCTTTTTAGCATTAGTGTGTTGAACACTTATACAAAAAGAGAGTGTATTTTACTGTATAAAATTGTGTGTCTGTGGTACTTTCTCCAGGGTAACTGGTTTGCTTTTCAGTCAAATTATTAGTATCCAGTTATTTTTAAAGTTATTTTAGGAAAAAAAGAAGGGTTGTAGGGGGAACAATGTAATACTTGATGTGTAATTTCCCCTGCCAGAGCAGAGAGGCTGGGCACATCCTTATTTCAAGTTGAGAGCCCTGGACTAGGTGTCATGGGCCCCGTGGAGGGAGAGTCACATGGCTGGCGTGAGCTGAGTTTTCCATTAATCTTTGGAAATGCCTCTAACACTGAGATTCTCTGCAGGCAAAGGACTTGCGTGAGGAAGGGTCAGGAATGTTTTTTTTTCTGTCATGTCCAATCTGTTGTAAACAGAAAAGAGGTTTTTCCATCCATTTTCATTGTTTTCCATAAAATTAATGTCATCTTGTAAACTTCAGCCTAGTAGCTGACCCTTCATTTTGTGTTTTGAAAGCTGCTCCTTGGACTTTGTGTTGCAAAATTATGAGGCTGTGGTGATGCCTGTGAGCAGCATCCTATAATATAAAAAGTACTTTTAAAGCAAAATGAAGTAATAAAGGAAAGCATACATAGCAGTTTCAATACCCCACACTGTGCCTGTGTGTTGCAGCATACACAGAAAATATCAAGAGACTTTGGAGTCACCTTGAATACGTAAGGAGTGATGAGTTTAAATCATGAACATCAGTTTGGAAATGACGCAAATAGAAATATTTTTATTTCGATTAGAAGAAACACCTGAGAATTCAGTGACTGAAGGAGGTTAGGGGAAATTATTTTGAACTTCTTGTTATGGGCTTTTTGCTTTGCCTTTGATGTAAGATTCAGTAGAATTTACAGAAATAGCTTGGCTCACAAATAATTTATGTCCCATTGATCTTCTAGATCATCCTGAACTAAGAAAAAATGTTTGTGGTCAGTTTTTCTGCTCTCCATTTGGTTTCATTGTTGGGTGGGGTTTTTTTAGTTGATTTGTTTTGATTTTTTTTTTTTTTTTTGGCTAAAACTTTGCTTAGCAAAGAAGAGAAGAAATTTGGTTTTCATTTCTGAGTGGGAAGTGTAAGCTAAGGAATGCCTTTGCAGGGCACTAATAGATTTTAGAGGAGAATGGCTTTAGGGGGTGTGTTGGGGTTCTGCTGGCTGTACACCCTGCCTGCCAGGCAGCTGGAGGTGCTCTGTGACACACAGCAGTGATGTGGCTACCCTGCACTCAGGTAGAGTTCCTGACATTTGGCCAGCTCAGGGCAGCACACTCAGCCAGCCCACCTTCATCTTCAAAAGATCTTGGTAGAAGTGCACCAAGTGTTTTGCAATTCTGAGCTCTTAAGCAGCTTTCATATTTATTCTGGGCAAAAAGCAATCAAAGAAATTTCCGCATTCGGAAGGGTTGCTTTAGAAACTTAAGTAATGCTGGGAGAAGGTGTGATTATATTTTACTGATGTAGTGTATGAAAGTATGACAGCAAAATAAAATTTTAATAAACAATTCTAAGTAGAATTTTTTGCTTCAATAGGATCCTTCATTGAAAGAAAGGTCAGTGAAATTTATGAAATGAAAATATGTAGTACCAAAGCCAAAACTGGTTTCTTAAAAAGTGAGTACACACCTGACTGTGCTATTTTCTCCTAAATTGCTAAATCCTATTATAAACTTTCATTTATATGCTCTAAGTTAGGGAAAAAAAAAAACCAAAACAAAAAACAAACAAAACAAAACCCCAACAAACCAAAACTACCAACAAACAAAAAACTTTTATGGTATTTAGAAAGCACAAAATGACCTGAAATTAGGTATGCACAATCGATGGCACACAGCCATTACACAACCTCAGCTCCCCAACGTGCTCTGATCCGATTTCACCCCCATTCCAGTTGCAATGAACTGTTGATATCACCTTTAAATCCTGGTGTTTAGTTTCAGTGTGTTTTGATGAAATATGTTTTAATCAGGGAAGTGAAGGCCCTGGGATTTTTGATTTGTTGCCTGCTCAGGAAGGAAAGGACTGGATCCTACAGGAGGTTAAGCTGGAAGCATGCGGGTTCTGTGATTGATGGCATTTCATTCCTGATCCAGTGCTAGAGCAGCAATCATGAGCTCTGATTTGGACTATACTTATCTCCTCCACCAACAGACATCTGTGTCTTTTGAACTTGCAGGAATAAATTTACACAGAAATGAACAGGAACTACAGGAGTTTAGGCTGTGTCAAGGTGAAAACCAGAACTTTAAACCAAGCTGTTTCTTAGGCAAGATGGCTTCACCACAGCTAAGCGAGCCAAAAAAAAAAAAACAAAAAAAAAAAAACAAGACCACCACGTGATGTTTGGCACATGTATTAGCTTCTAACACCTTTAAATATACTGACTTATCCTATCTAACCACGTGAGGGGTCACAGTGCCATACACACATACCATCCATAGCAGCATGCAGTGCAAGAACATTTTCTGTGGGGCCTTGATATCTGCTATCATTCTGGCTGGCAGATACACTCAGACTCAGCTGATAGCAATTAGCTGAAACAGTGAGAACTGGTAAATGCATCAAAATCATTCATAACATTTTGTCATTTTAAAGCATCTTCCTGATATATTTTTAGGAGGAGAGGAGCAAATGATGACAGTAATTTAAACTTTCCTTGGTGCTCAAAAATACCAATGACCCGAGTAACATGATGGTTTAATTAAACAATGAGATGGGAGATGGAACCAATACCTTGAAGCACTTGAGCACAACTCATTTTAAGCATGTGAATATTGTGCTTGTGCTTGGCTGTTGTCAGCTGAATTGGAATGGCAGGCTGTCAGACTGATAACTGCAGCTACCAGGGTCAGCTGAGGGCTTAAGTATGAGCTTAAGCATCTTCCTCTGCTGGTGCCAGTGGTGGAGCAGGAATACTGTCCTGGAGCATTATGGCCTCTGTCAGGGTGGCTCTCTTGCAGTTCATGTAAGCTTTCCTAAAGCACTGCAGATTTAACTCTTTTCACCCGGTCTTCTGCTTCTTCTATTCTGCTTCTCACTATTTTTCTAGTATTGTTATTTTAAACTGCAGCCAGTTTCCTGTTGATGGAATGTAAGCACACCCCATTTTGCAGATACATTAGAAAACTTTGAAAATCTGTCTTATTTTTAATTCCAAGTATCTTTTTTTCAGCTGCACTCTGTATAGAGCTTTGTCTTGTTTTTAGCTTCCTATAGGTAGTGTTAAGTTGCTTCCAGAAGGAAAAGATGCTCCATTGAGTAAGTAGGTCAGGGGAGCAACCAAATGATGGTATTTTTGTATAGAAATGAGGAGGAGAGTTAAGACTGGGAGTGGAAAGCTGCTCTGAAGGAAGGCAGGTGTCTTCTGGGGTGGAAGGACCTGTGCTGCCCACAGAGGTTTCTCACCATGATGATCTGCTCACTGAATTTACTGTACACGTCCAGCTGAGAAATTGAATCACGTAGGCTGTCTTTCCTGAAGAGTTTTTTCCTACATTTAAATGTACAAAGCCTGTTAATGTGCAGTAGTGGGACAAAATTATCTATGAGAATGACCCTCTTCCCCCCCAAGGGAGCCTCAGTAACCTCTGTAAATTAGTTGTGAGAGTGGAGATAACTCCCTTGAATGCACAAGGTGTAACTGCTGGAGGTTTCTGGGAGATGGGAGGGTATTAAAGGTAATTGCTCTAATGTGACTTTGGCTGATTTTCTTTTCTTTCAGAACTCAGGTTACAACTTAGAGCTTTGTTTTCAAAGTCATTGGCCAAGTGTTGTGCTCTTGATAAGTGTTACATTTGTAGTAATGTAATTTTTACTTGAATTGTTTAAAATCTTTCCGATCAATGGGTACATAGTAATTGTAAAAAATTGTGCAAACTCAAGTTACAATGATGCTAGACAAAATTTTCCCTTAATTTTTCTTGAAATTTTCTACTTTGTTGCCCTACTTAGAAAAAGATTCACTCTTTTTCTAAAAAAAAAAAACAAAAACAAAACCTCCTAAGATTAATGAAGTTATCTCGGTGATGCAAGAATGGACGAACAGAATGGTGCTTAGACAAAATATGTATACTTTAAAAAGCATAGAAAACATAGCAAATTCTTTAGGCAAGTTTCTCTCTCAAGAAATTTTTTGAGCTTTATTTCTATGCTCTGTACCAGTTAGGACCATTGTCTGTGTTTGTGGGAGGGGAGAAGTTTGAACTACTGACAATATCTGCAGAATAGAGCTTTGCAGTTGGTTTAGTTCATATGTTTTTTAAGCAGAGGCTGCAGATGGAAGAACACAATATTGCAGGCCAGATGTGGCTGAATCTGTCTGTGTGACTGAATGTAGTGGATCACTTACATGGTCATGGATTTCAGTGTATTGATAATTAGGCAAGAGTGTTCAGACCATTCCTGTTGTGGGAGAGGTTTCTCCAACCATGCCAAGGAGTTAAAATGCTCCCCAACTGAAGAAATGCAGATTTTATATTTCATTGGAAACTCCTTGACTGGAAGTGTGTGCAGAATTTGTGCCAAGCCTTTCTGCACTGGGCTGGGCTGGGCTGGCTGCAGGACCCAGAGAGATGAGGATTTGAAAACCATACCATATTTTAGGAATCTCTTTACCCGATGTTATAAAAAATACTAATCCATAAAGAGCCTCTGGAGAAGTGGTCCTTTTTCATTGTTATCCCATTTTTTCTGTTTCATATTTAAATTTTAAATACATTTAACTTTTCAACAGTTCATGCCAGAGATTTTAAATAATTACTACATTGAGCTAAAGATGAATTTTTAACCTCTTTTCTTCGGAAGCAAAGAACATGCAAATTTACAGTTACTTTCTGGCCCAGTGCCGAAACATCTCTTTTGTTACCATGAAGGAAAATAGAAAGGTTTGATTAAAACCTTGCTCAGTAATTAAATGTCTGTAGTTTTTTTTTTTTCGTGTAGACATTGTTCCATTTTGGTGGTACTTGTTGTAAGGCATGTAAAATTTTAATAAATCTCTCAAATGAACCCCCAGACAGTTTTCATGATTTTTATACTACATTATCAATTACGGAAATATGCTGCAAAAATAATAAATGGCTGTTAATTTCATGTGTTTAATAGTGTAGTTTATTAATTTAGCATGAAGAGCAAATAGCAGTCTATATTCTGCTTTCTTTGGAGAAGTCTTGCATATATTTTTAAGTCTTGTCAGTGATTTCATTTGGAGTAATGAATGATGTATCTTCTATTTAGATCTTAAACTGAGCACTTGCTGAACAAATTTATTAATAGACCGCCCTGTTTAGCACTACCTACTCAACATCTCCTCTGAAAAACCAGGTCTGAGCACCCTGCAGTAAACTCTCTTGAGTTTAATGACATTTTAAGCTATGTGATGTGTAAAGCTTGTAGAATAACTTGTATTTGATGGGGCGTTCAGGAAGCATGGGGGATTAAGGCTACTTTCATGTAGCGGGAACTGGAAAAAAAATGTGAAAACCATGAGGGGAAGTGCTGTGGAGCACTGTGTGATTGCTTGGCGTGGAAGTTGACTCTCCTGAGCTAAAATTAACTAGATCTTTTTTAAGGTTTGCTTTAACATGGTTAGCCCATTGAATATCTGTAGGATGGTTTGTGCTGGTAAGAAAGCCATGACCAATATAGTCGTGTTTCCTGTATTTAGAGCTTGCAGGCAGCAGTGCTTCAGGCTCAGTTCTTAATTTAGACCACAGAAAAAATGTTGTTCTGGACAGACAGTTGTCTGGGGAGGGTTTTGGAGGTGATGGTTCATGAGACCAGCACTAGGACTGAGAGCTGATGCTTTCCAACTTGAACATATAAGAAGGAATGATTTTTTTAATCCTTCTTCATGTTCATCCCAGGTGGCAGCCTCTTCTCCCTCAGCTTCCATTCCATCGCTTCTTGGTGCTGGGTGTAATTTCAGGGCCCGCTCTCTCCTGCTTCTGCCTTTCCTGGCACAGAATCATGACTGTATTTGTTTTTTTCCCTCTTTTCTACTTTATCTCCAGCTCATACAAAGCTTCTGAAGGACTGTATGATTTCTGTAGGTATGTGTGCAATGTGTTAGATCCTTCACCCCTTTTGCTGGAGACACGATCGTTGTGAGGAACCTCTAGATTTATATATATGGATTTATCTGGGCGTCAAGTGGAGAAAAACCCCTTTAACTTCACAGTTCTCTTCTAAGGGAACAGCTCAAAGCTGACTTATTTTAAGCAAAAAACAAGCCCAGGTAGGCAACCTATAACTTTTGAAAGAAGCTGGAAAAATATTTACTCAGGAGGGAGCAAATGCTGGTGCTCTTCAGGGTGAGCTCTTGCAAGGGCAACAGCAAACACATGGAACAGAATCAGTGAAGAGCTACAGAAAATGTATTAATGTGTGAAAGTATACAAATATCTTCTCTATATTGACTTCTGGGATGTTTTACAGAAATACCTAACTGTGATTATGTATATTTTAACAAAGGCTATGTAATCACCAAGGACATCCAGGTTTGGTCAGCTGATGTAGGTAGATACAACAAGCTGTTCTTCATGACACAAAAGAATTTGTGCATAGATAAAATGATAATTTGGTAATTTGATAAAGCAGAAGAAAGTGCTTGCTAAATCAAGGTGGTAGCTTCTTTTATTTTAGGTAGGAATGCTTCCATGCTAACATTAAAGCATGAATTCTATTTCTGGTTACAACATTTCTGTTTTGAAATGCATTACTATGCCAGAATCCTCCAATTTGAGGTTTAGTGGGTTTTTTTGTTTTTTTTTTTTTTTTTTTTTTTTAAGAAAATGGTTGAATTTTCTATCAGCTGTTTTTAACTTATATAGGAAAAAAAAAAAGGTTGGGAGATTTTTTATGGGGTAATGTAATGGCATGTAGTGAACCAAAATATTTGCAGGGAACCAAGAAGTTTTTGGACCTGCAGGTCCTTCATCAGAAAAGTATTGTTTTGGGGATCTCTGACTCTAAATGCCACTGCTCTTTGACACTCTTTCTTCCTTCCTTTTTGATGGTGCTAGTAAGAAAACCAGGACGGTGCTGCCTTTTAAATTTCCCTTTCATCTGTGCATGCTGTCTTCTACGTCATACGGGAGTTCTTTGTGCGGCGGGGCGGGCGTGACAGGAGCGCTTATTTTGCCTTAATTAGGGCCAGGCAGTGGGCGTGAAGGCTCCTTTCCCAGCCTCGAGACTGTCACACACTCCTCCAAACAAATCAGGCAGTCACCTGATGCAAAACAGCTCCTCTAATTTATATAAAAATGGACATTTAAGGCTCTGGCGGGGGGGATGTGGAGGGGGTTGTAGTGTTTATTATCCCACTGAGAAGGATTGTACTTGACAATTGGCTGGAAAGTCCTTGGTGGCCAGCAAAGCTGTGGGAAAAGGATTGGATTTTTTGCAGCTTGGGCAGTGTATAGTGACTGTGAGAAAGCCTCCAGTGGCTGCCTGGCATGGCTGCTCTGCTATTTATGGACAGCCAAGCTGCAAGTGGGAGCTGCAGCTCTAATTCAGCAGAATGCTGCCAGTCCTTTGCAACATTATTGGAGTTTTCTGGTTGATTTATTTGTTTTCTTTGTTGTTGTTTTCCCCCCCCCCAGGCTTTAGCTCTTAGCTATCCATTTTATGTGTTTTTTTATTTCTCTCACATCACGCTGTTGACTGCAGCAGTGTCAGTATAACGCTGGTGAGGCCAGAGCAGGACCAGCCCGTTGAAGCAGACGAGGAATGTAAAACTCCTGGTAATAAAAATAGCCTGCTTTATATTTTACATGTAAACTAAATTTTGCCATTGGTATGGGACTTTGCCAGGTATGCATTCCGTCTGCTTAGTGACCTCTGTAGGACTAATGCAAATAGCAGTTGACTTCAGATAATTTCACGTTATGTAGCTCGTTAATTTATGTCAGTAAAAAGACAGGAGAACTTTTCTGCCAGCAATGAATTACTTTCTGGTATTGATTTACTGGTAGTGACATGGAAGAATGAGGAATGACATTTAGTATGGCTATGTCAAAAGCTATTATCTTAATATCACAGGGGTCAAATTTTAATAGCAGCTGCCATACTGCTTCCCTGAATAGGGAGTACTTTCCAAAGTGTGGAAAAAAATGCATTCTATTACAGGATAATAACTGCTGGGAAAGGCTTTTTTTATATTCCAGCAGTCCTGCTTCTCTGTGGATTCACTGAGATCACTATGTACCACTCAGAAGAGGGCATTTCCTGGTTCCAGCAGAATTGCTGGATTCTAGACATGCCTTCAAGCCATCTGGCCACATCTCACTGCACTCGAAGAATGCTGCTGGGCATGTTTAACTCGGTCCCCATGCCAGGCTGCTCTGGCTGGGGGTGCTCCTGGGGGCTCAGGGGGATGGACACTACCCAACTGCAGGATTCAGCCTTTCCTCAGAAGGGTATAACTGGCTTCCAGTTTATATACATATTTTACTGCCTGTAATCTTTTTATGGGAAATTGTTTTTCTTTCCTTATATATGCCTGGCTTTCTTTTTCAAGATGGTGGATTTTCAGCATTGGTCGATGGCATTTTGAAGAAATATGCCTACGGTGTATTCTGTAAAACATATTATGTATATTTAAAAAAAAATCCATAAAGGTCTTCTCTGCCACAGATTATACAATGAGAATTATGAGTTTGCATGGTGTGTCTTGTTTGTGGAATGAAGGTCCTTGCAGATGAGAGGTCTCTGCAAAGCCCATTAATTTTCCAATAGTGCAGTGTTAGTAGGTCCCAGGAGTTCTTTTATGGATGGTGAATGTTTACCATTGCTAGTATTGGATGGAACAATCTCTCACTTCACAATATTGTTGTTGATTGTTTCTTCTCTTTTGTCTTAATCCTTCCTTTTATTTTGCTTAATCTGTTAATCTTTCAGCCCTCTTGCATTTCAGAAAATATGAATGTAAAGCTGTAGTGTTTTTTTAAGAAAAAAATGCACAAAAAAACAAAAGAAAATCTGTCTGACCTAAAGATACATAAAGAAAGAAAAATGAAGAGTTTTGTGTTGCTTTGCATGTATATGAGACTTTTGCATGGACATCTCTAGAGAAGCAGCTTCCTGAAATTGCAGTCTATTACATTCTTCAGTATATACATCTTAGTTGCATAGAAGTAAGTTATGTATTCCTACAAGCTTTATAGCTTTCTTTATAATTCTGTAGCTCTAGACATTTAAAATAGATATCTCACTATGAGTGATCTGATTGTGTTACTTATTTTTTTATCTTTGCTATGACCTTTTACATAAACTGTGTGATTAAAAAGTTAAAGTATTGGTACTTGGACATAGTGTTCTTTTAGTGATACATTTTAATATTTCTCTAATTTCTTTAGATCTGTTAATTCTGCCACTGTAATTTGTCAGAAGTTGCACTAGTGGACTAAGCAGACACCTTTACATTTATGCTTTGTGTTCCATTAGGAAGAGTGAGTGCACGAGAGGGGATTTTTTAAGGTTTCCCAAGGAAGTGGGGATCTACTGCCAGTAAAGGAGCACAATTCACATTGCCAGATGAAACTAGATTTGGGAAGAAAGAGTGCTGCATAATATGATGCCTTTAGGAACTGCTTACATTTTGAGGAAGAAAACTATAAACATAGACAATTTAAAAGAAAGAAGTCACATGTTTTTTCTGCTCGAAGTGCAGTTGCATGAATCCGAAAATCCTAATTATTAGAAGATGAAGCATGCCCAAAAATGTGGCTTTTTCACTATAACTCCTTTCGTCAGCTTTATTTCTTATTCTGTGGTTGGCAGATATTCCTGTGCTGTGATTGGTAAATTCAAGCAGAATTTATTTCATTTAACTTCAGCTGCTAAGTACACTTCTAGTCAGTGGATGTGGATGGAATCATCCCTGGAGATTCCTGTTTTATAAACTATTTTAGGATCCAGTGAATCACCAGCTGAAAGTGCCTGTCACTTATTGCTGATTCTAGAGGAAGCATCAATCATTACTGCAGAACAAATGTCAAGCATATATATGGCTAAAATTAGGTGTCATTAATCCAGTGTCGGAACCAAATTAAAAAACTCCACGTCTTCATTTCTAAACTGCCCAGAGCACCTCCCCTAGCTCCTTCTAGCAATGGAGCCTTTTTCCCTTTTCATGGACATCTCACCAGGCATTTATACTCTTTCTTTAAAGTGTTTATGGTCCACATAACCATAAAATGATGGATAACACAGCATTGGTTACTGCTGATCTGTGTTGCTTTCATTTTTACAGACAACCTTTACTTTCCAGAGTTCTATTAAAGAACTTGCTTGGTTCACTCACATTTAATATAACTACTTGCTTCTTTCCCAAGGTATTTATTTTGGTGAGATTTTAGTTTTTGTGGTACCATGTCACCTAATTTTTGATATTGTAAAGGACTGAAAGGAACACTTGAAAGGAATTGCTATGGCTGTTGGCTTACAAAGATTTTCCCATTTTTTTGTTAGATGGCCTTAATAGTTTTGTAAGTGCTACATCTTTTTCTTCTTCCCTACTGGCTGCTTTTCATTTCCAACACAGATATTTCTCATTCTGCCAGATACTGAAGGTGTAATTGCCCACAGTGGATTGCACCAAGAGCTTGCAAAGAGAGGATCATCCAGACAAACAAATATTAAAGTTCAACCATTTACTACCAGTGAGCAAATATCTTCTGTTTGGTCCCTGCTGCTGTACTCCATTAAATACAAAGTGATAGGCAACATAATTGCTTTCAAATCTTTCTGCTGTTCAAACAATGCATCATAGTTTGAGGACCTAACCATATAAAACCCATCTTTACTCTCTGATTGCAAATTCTGAAACTATTAAATGAAATTTGTGTAAAACAAAAGTCCTTTCATCTTAATCCCAATTTATTTATTTGAATTTTCTACTGAAATATTGTACCAGATTATATTGATTGAAAAAACCCAGAATTTAAAAAATGACCAGGTCCTGTTAGAATTGCATCTCTGACATCTCCCCCCTGAGAAATGCAGTTATTTGATTGTGCTTAGTATTTGACTGCAGCGTTCTGCATCTCCCACAGCAGAACTCTTTACAGGATAAATAATGTAAGAGAGAAGAACAAAGTGGCACACTAGGACATATTATTCAAGGCGGTGATGTCGCAAAGCAGCATTTGGGTTGAACGAAAACGATTATTTATATTTTCCAAGTACCTGCTGGTTTCCTCTGCCAGGAGCATGGCAGTGGCAGGCAGGGCTGGGGTGGCTGCTGGCCCTGTGCTGAGCACTCAGCAGTGAAACCCAGTGTTCCCTGAGCTGGAGAGTGCCCAGCACGGGGCTTGGAGGCAGTGGCTGCTTGCAGGAGCCTGACTAGGTACCAGGAAAGCTAAAAGCTCTCTGAGGTGGGAATGAAGGCTTTGGACGTGCATAAAATAGCTTGATTCAGGTCTTAAAGTACATGCTTTCATAATGGGCTGTGAATTACTTTGATACCAGATCTATAAAGAGTTTGAGACACATTTTAAATTTTGTTTTTGTGGAATAACCACAGGGTAAGTCAAAATGCATTGGATTTTACTGCTGCACTGTAATGGGAGGTGTTGTGAGTGAGGACTGGTGCAGGGTGGCTGGGAGCAGTCCCTTGATGTGCCTGGGAATGGTTTGTGGCAGTGGAGAGGTTAAATGCTACCAGCATCTGCTGGCAAGGAAAGGAGTTTTCCAAAGTTTTGCATAATGGGACCATTGAACAAGTATGTTTTGAAGTTGTCCATGCAGAAAAGCTTTCTGCTTTAGCATGTCTGTCTTTTCAAAGACAAAATGAAAGTAGAGTGAAGCCTGGAAGGCAAAACACCTGCATGGAGAAGTGAAACATTAGCATTTCGATTTAAAACTGAATGTTTCTGCTCCTAATTCCAGAGATTGTGGTGTTCATTGTACCAAGACCTGGCTTTTGTCTGTATGTCCACAATAATGAAGTAAGTTTATAGTTTGTTTTCACTGCTTAATGCTTTCATCTCCCAACTGATAACTTCTTCATCCTCATCCTCTTGGATCATTAGATATTGCTGGGTTACTCTTTTTGCTGGACTTTTTTTTTTTTCTTAGCACTAAAAGAAGCTTATATTTTACTTTTTTTTTTTAATAAGACTTCACAAATAGTTGAACTATAATTGTTACATATTAGCAGATGACTGCCTTTAAATCTGCAAGTTTACAATAACAGGGTTAAGTTCAACTAAAGAAGTCCAGCAGATAAAATACAGGACAGACCAGGGCCTGGCTGTTACTGGGCCATGGTTTTTCTTCTCTCTGCAGTCAAGTGCATCATCTCTTTGGAGAATATAAAATCAATCCATTGATGAGGCTGAACACCCATCCTGCCTTGCCAGACCTCAGCCTTTGTGAGCATCCTGGCTCCTCCACTGGCTTTCCAGGGCCACTGGCCCAAGGGGGATGATTTTTCCTGGTTTTCATCCACTGCTTTCCAGGCCATCCCATCTGCAGTGGGGCTGGAGCCTAAGCTATCTTCTCCTTATGCTTTGTTCTATTCCTCTCAATTAGTTTAGCACTTCGAGAAGGAAACTCGCTGGAAAGAAGTGTCTTGCTTGAATGTCCCATGTAAAAAAGAGACTGGGATGTTCCTGCTGCATGTCCTATGCCTGCATCTGTGACTGCCCCGTAGCCAGCTGGCTCTGGTCTCGTCAGATCATCCCAGCCATGGTGGCTCCTGACTCTTCTTGCTTTCTAGTTACAAACAGGCAAAGAAAAATTTAACAGGAGTATATATTTAAACAAGTTTTTGCTGGTATTGTGCCTTTTTGCACCAGCTATGCTACAGGGAATATGCAGAAGTACCAATGCCAGAGCTTACTGAAAAATTAGAGAAGGGTTAGATGAATTTGGAAAACCTACATTATGTAGACAAAAAAAATTATTTGCAAAAAAAAAAAAAAAAGCCAAGAAAAATACTATTATTTGCCATATGATGTCTATAATAAGAGAATAATGTCAATAAAAATGCATAATGGAAAGAAACTATTTTCAAAAGGAGACAGAGTAAACAATATTAGTGTCTTCAGGAAAAAATACCATTCTGTCCCAGCAGATAAAGCCACTCTACAGGAAATAGTGATGGAAAGAATAAGAGGGATGGGTTTTGGCATTTCAGAGTCCACTATCTAAAGGCTACAGCGTGACAGGGAGACCTGTGTGATGGCTGCTGGGTTTCTGCCACTAGAAAGGTTATTTTGGGTTTCAGGCAGGCACATCTGATGATTTAGCAACATGAAAATGTATCAATGCATCCAGTGTTTAATGCTAGAAGAGCCCAGGCACCATTCTGCATCAAGAGTGATGAAATGGGGTTTAGCTGTAATATTTTGCTTGCCTGTATTGCTCTCACCAAGCTGTGGAAGCTGTTTCTGTAGCTTTAGTTATCGATGTCACCTTCCACAGTTCAGCTGCTGTAATGGCTTTTGCTGGGGGTGGTGGCACAAAGGACTGCACTCTTTGCATGAGTACAGAGGCCATGGAGGGAAATGTGGCAGGGCCCAGTGCAGGGAGAGCTCTCATTGATTTCCTCTCACAGGCTGCTGAACGCTGCGTGCAGCCCCGAGCCCCTGGAGAAACCTGTCCAGCTGCATCTCTATCACTGGCCTTGACGTCCCAGTGTGGGGTGGACACAATCAGGGAGTGCTCGCAAAAGACAAAGTGGTTGCTGCTCCTCCTCCCCTCCCACCTGCAGGCAATCCTGCTGCCCACCCTCCTGTTAAATTGCAACAATGAAAAGAGAAATATGAAAAAAAGAAACAGACATTTGCAAATGGCTTTGTGCTTTTCAAAATTATGTATGTTAGGGGAGAAAAAACTGTTTAAAAGTGAGTGTTAAGCTTTAAATGGAGGCTGGTGGTGGAGAGGTTGGAGTGCTGTGTTGAGCAGCAGGGTGATGCCTCCCGTGTGTCTGCCTTCTCTGGACCCCACTCCAGAGCCTCCCACCACCATCCAGGAGGAGAACTCCAATGGCCAGGTAGAACTGGCCTCCAGTTCCCTGTTCGGAGGGTGAGGCTCCCACTGGAGTGCATTCCCACCAGTTTAAGGGAGGAAGAGCAAATCTCCAGCTGAACTCCTGTGCAGGCTTCCCTGCCTATCAAATCTTAGGGAATGCAGCCTGATGGCTTTCAAATGTGAAGGTCTCTCCTGTGGAGCTGCCAGAGGCAGTCATTGCATACCTCAGACTTCCATGGAGCAGCGCTGTGATGGCTGGGAACCAGCTGGGCTTGTCTCCACGTGCGCAAATGTGACAGCCTCACACCCTGGTGTGGGGCACAACGTGGCCCTGCTGAAATGTCAAGCTGTATAAGGTTAAAAAAACAAAAAAAAGTGGGGATTTATTTTTTTTTCCCCCACCCAAATAAACATTTCTTAGGCTTTCTGGTTTCAACTGAAAATAAAGGGGTTTGTTTTTGCTTTCCCCAACTGGCAGAACACTCTCTGACCAGCTCTAGAATTCACACTAAATTGAGTAACACCAGAGTTTTGCCAGATTGGACCAAAACAAAAGTGGCTGCCATGAAGCACTTCTTGGTGTGAATTTGAAGCACAAGGATAAACATAAAGGGCTCTTCAGTGGCACCTATACTATATTTAAAGAGTTTCCTGTGCAAGTTTGCTGCTTTTAAAACTGCTTAAAAACACTAGAGACTCCAATTTTAAATACCAGCGTACCAGTCATATGTGGTGCTATGTGAAAATTTATTTTCAAGTTTGGTTGGAAATTGGGTGGTGAAAGCAATGTGTGATGTACAATAAGCCTGTAGTTTTTCAAATATGCAAAGAGCTTGAAGTGGGATTGGCTTTGGGAGGAAATAGGCCAGAAGACTCTGTCAGCACAACCTGTGCACAGGCCACACCAGAAATCCTCAAGTGTTTGCTTTGGCTGTGGAGAGTTGTCACAGCCTCTGGATCTACCCCCAGTTAACACTACCAGCTTTCAGCAAGGAGCACGTGGTGCTTCTCTCCACAATTACCTTCCATAAAACATGTTTCCTAGCCTTGAGGAAGGTGCTTTTTCTTGCTTTCAACCCTCATGAATGAGGGGAAGCCTTTTAATTACGTGTATGCTCATTTTCTTTTATATTCACCCCAATGCCTTTAGTAATAAAATGTACTTTTTAATAGCTGTGTTTTTATGGATTTTCTAATATTGTCTGAGCCCTGTCTTTTCTGTGAGGGAAGATACCTGTGCTCTGTCAATGCTGATGCAGGGCAAAAGGGGTGCAGGTGCGAGAGTAGCACAGGAAAAGAAGTGTGAAGAGTCCCTTCACCCACCTGGTCATCTGACTTCCTTCCTAAGAGGACATTTCCTCTAAAACACATATTAAAAATGGTTTCTTTATGTTTGAACTGTGTGAGGTGTAAGAGGGGACATGGTAGTGTTACAGAGATAATGAGGATAAGATCTGCTTTGACTTAGTGTTCCTCATTCTGTAGGATTCTGTAGGATTTTTTTAAAATTACATTTGAAGGTGACAGTTTAAAACAGACCAAAAGGTTAAAAAGCTTACAGTAAAGTAATGAGCAAGGGAGTGGAATAAGTATTTTGTAGACTTCTCTTATAAACTACCTATTGCATAGATACTTCTGGCTGTGGAGTACTGCACATGATTGCCTGTGTGGTTCTTTCAGCCCTGATATGCCTATGTTTTTCCCTTTCTTATAGAAAGGAAGACTTAATAACCACATTGTAATTTCTTATAATCAATTTATTTTTGAATGGGCATGAGCTTTGGAGCACAACTATCTTTGTGGTCAGTAGGAAGAGAAATGTTGGATCTCACGAGCTGTGCTTAGTAGGAGAAAGAGTAAATGCAATCATCATGTTACTGTAAATACAACTTTTAAGAACTTTTTGCTTATTTACAGACCTAGGCAGACATAAATTAAGCAATGCTGTTCAATACCCAAGGTAATAAGGTTTATTATACCCAAGGTATAATAAACATGTGAACAAAATAGTTGTCTCAAAAGAGGGATAGAAATTTGAGAGAAGTGATATATGTGCAAATACAAGAGCATTGTCCTGCTGTAATGAAGTATTGTCATATACAGTGAAGGAATATATTGCTACCACTTTCCCTACAATCTTCTTTCCTAACCAGTTTAGAGACATATATGCAGCTGCCAACTTGATGAAATAAAAATTTGTAATGCTTTTGTATTGTTACTCCAAGGAAAAGCTTTTTACTGTTGTATGGGGAAGAGAGGGCAATAAGTTCTGAGACACCATTTTAATAATTTTATTTTCAGTTTAGAAAGCTGTAGATAAATTTTACAGTGTTGCTATCTAAAAAAAATACAGACTTGGGCTTTTGAGTGTCACCAGTAAAGCAGTAGGGTGAAAAGAACAAAGAAGATCAAAGAGAAGTGAGTTTATTTCAAAGACATCCATAAAAATAGTGGGGTTTTAAAATTTTATTAACAATGACCTGAATTTAGCTTAACTAATTTGGGTCCCAATCTTGAAAATAATTTCATGCATGTTTAACCTCAATCATGTTTGTTGTCAGCTAATTACTTCTGTTTACAAACTAAGCGTAGAATGTTTGCAAAATGAGCACAATAGAAAAATTGATAAAAACCACAGATATGCTAATGTGAAAAATCAGGCAGCCACACAAAGTATAAATATTATTTCACCTTTTAGTACTTGGAAATTCAAAAGATGTTAATTCCATATCATTTCAGCTACTGTTGAATTTGATGAAACCTCTTTTTCCCTGAAGGAATAAACTAAAAATAATCAAACAACACAACTGAAAGTTGATGGAAGAATACTGAACTTGTATGAACATTGTAGTAAATTATTGAGACCAAGTAGATTTTTGGCTTAAGATGAAAAGTTGTTTGGTTTGGCAAGAGTTTTACTGCTACTTGGCTTATTATTGGCTATTTGAATATCTATTATGTTAAAGTATTGAAAATAATTGAAGTACCACCCAAAAAAGATTAAGTATCACCATGACAATTAACTGCTATAAAGAATTCATAGCAATGTCTAGTAAATCACAGCAATGTAATTTAAAATCCATGGCAGAAATCTTGAGCTGTGACTTCTATGATAATATTTAGTTAAATCAGGCTTACACAGGTAAAATTTAAAATTGCAGCACTAGATAACCCAGGTGAAAAGCAGCACCAAAGATGGTGATTCTCTTCCATGCATCACCTTCTTGCTAATGGAGAATGGATTTTTTTCTGGGGTGGGGTGTGTACTGTGTGTAAATGCTATAAAACAAAACAGCAGCTGAAGAACAGAGACACTGCATGTTTTGCCTTTGAATGATTGACTTCTGTGGAAGTCATGCATGTTCAACTGCAGATGCAGGTATGGAGTGCCTGTCAAGGTCGCTGCTCAGTGGTGCTGCTGGCACTGCCACCAACTTCGAGAAACCCATGCCTGGCTTTGTATTCTTTCCAAATTCCTAACTTGCAAGTTAACTTGTTTTCTATTGGTTTCCTTGGTGGGCAAGAGCTGTATTGATGAAAGGACCTTTCACCTGGAAGTGAGTTGGAGATGCTGTTTTAGGTAGACTGTGGTGCAGGCTGTGTCACACATCAGGTAGTTCACAAGGACTTCTGAGCAGAGCCAGCTGAAGAGGTGAACAGCCTTTACCTGGAAATTAAGCTTTTTCAACTGTGTATATGCTCATCTACTATGTTTCCTCCTGGAACTGAATAAACACAAATTTAAGTTCTCCTGAATTTGAAGTTTTTGTATTATTTCAGTACAGAATCCAGATGTAGCACAGTTTGAATAAATCAGGTTTGGGCTTGTCAGAAAAGAACTGAAAAACCTTGGTTAGCCTCAGCTCAGTTTTGAGTCCATTAGTGTCAATCCAAATGATGTAAGAGAGGTTTTGGTTGCTGTTGATAAGAATTCCCATGAGTTTTAGTTCTGCTGAATTAATGTCTGGTGTATGTGTGAGCTGAATTAAAGCAATCACCTGTTCTTGCTGTGTTGCCCCTTCTGTGATGGACTTGCCCCTCAGGTCACGGACCTTTCCCTGCCTCTGTTACCTCTCAAATGGGGAAAGCAAAGCCAATTCTTCCAGGAGAAATAGAAGCAAATACAAGATATGCAAAAATAATTTATTTGGTGTACAAACAGCAGTCTTGGAGACTTCTTGCTAGTGAAAAGAACAAGGAAAAACCAAAGGGCAGAAACGTAATTAGAGAAATTGTGTGTTGATTCCCTAGGTCCTCTCTTAGCTCCTGGAGAAGCTGGGACTCCTCCAACATGACCTGAGCTTTGGGTTATTGGGTTTCAATACCCATGGTGTTCTTCATCATCTCATTTTCCAACGAGCATGGCATTTCTGACAGTGGGGGATTTTTTTCTGAGGACGATTTTAGAGGAGAAGATGCTGCAAAGTTTTTCCTGCTCTTCTCCTGACCTTTGCTCTAAACAACACTTCAGGGAAGCAACTGTGATCCTCATTCACTTCACTGTGCAACTCCTCCATGCTTGTGTCTGCACTTTTATTCCATGGTGCATCTCCCAAAAGCTGTAGCTGGGAGGGAGCAGCACTGGGCAAATCCCACCAGTGATATCAGACACCCATGGTGGGACTGGGAGCTGGTGCTTTCCTTGTTTTCCCCATGCCCTCAGCAAAGGCAGCCGACCTGGGCACGCAGCAATTTGACTGGGCTTCTGTTTGGGAAAGGTCGTGCTAACAGTGGGCACTCTGGGGCTGTGCCTCATGTGACAGGCAGGGAGAAACCTGTGCTGGGTCACAAGGAGCTGTCACTTTTGGGCAATGAAGGCGGCTTTGTTTCCAAGCAGAAGCTGTTGTTTGTCCAGCCTGTGGCTCGGGGTTGCTCCTTGTGTGTGATGGAGGGAGCTTTGTGCTCCTGCCGGGCTGTTTGCATCCCCTGGCAGTCATGCCTTCAGTTACACATGGGCTGTGTAAGCCACAGACCATCCTTCCTGGCTGCAAAAACATCAAATTACACCTCCCCTTTGCTGAAGAGGGGCCATTGTGTTCTGAGCTGGCAAATCACCCAGTTCAAATAAGCTTTAATTTCTCACAGGACCCTATTGTTACCCTGTGGTAAAAGCTGCTGTGGGAAATTTCCATGATAACAGTGCAAATTTATGCTCAATTCTTTCTGGCACTGCCTATGTGGCAAACACCACCAGGAGCAGGACTGTCCTGCTGTAGCTCTCTGGCCATCTCCTGCTACGTGGTGCTTGGGCTCCTTTGGTCCCCCCTGGCCTGATGGTGGCATTATTTTGTGTCTGTGTGTGCTGCCCTTCTTCCCCCAGGTCACAGGCTGGGAGCATCAGGGCTGCGCTGAAGGATGAGGAACAAATGTTGTGTATAGGTTCAATACCCTGGCACAAAACAGGACCTGAACCCTGGGTAGTGCTGAGGGAGCAGAACCTGGTGCCTTGTTCCAGGTGCCTGGTGCAAGTGAGCCCTGCCATCCCAGCCATCCCTGCCGCTGTGCCAGAGCTGTCAGCTGGCACTGCCAGCCCTGTGCCCTAATCTGCCCCTGGAATCTGCTGTTCCACAGCCACTGCAGGCACAGGCAGTGCACTAAACTTCCAACTTCATTTAAATTCCCAGCAGAACGGCCACGTGGGCACACTCCGGCAGGCAGCAGAGGCACGTGGCAGTGTTTGCCTGGCTCACTGGGAGGCCTTTGTGTGGGGCAGACCCCGGTTGTCACTGTGGGGAAGGGGACCCAGAGCTGCTCCCAGCTCAGTGCTTCAGGGGGAAGGTGAGACTGTAGTTCTGAACATCCACTGAAGCAATCTTAGCACTTTAGGTGTGTAAACACATGCACACCGTGCAGGCTTATTTTTTAGTTCCAGTGTGCACTGGTTGAATCTTTTCTCCCTGCAAAATTCCTGGCCTTCATTTTGACTCCATGGTCCTCTCTGTCTGCAAAAGGTGCTGGCAGGGCTGCAGTTCTTCACCATGGAAAATTGCATCATGTGATCCCATTTTAACACTTTATTGCAATGACTTGTAAGAAGGGTTAATGACTATCTGAAATACTTTTACACCTTTTTTCTGTCAAATTTTTTTATTAGGTTACAATCTCGTATTTCTATTTGTTTATTATTATTAGATACTTTTCTATCTAATAGATAAAGAGTCATTTTTATTGCATTGCAATGAAAAGACAGAAATTATATGGGCAAAATAATGTTTCTGAGACAACTCTGAATCCGTAAGCTTCTATTTTAGTCTTGCACAGGAATGGGGGAGGTCAAACAATTTCTCAAGTGTCAATGTAACTTCACATTTCTGAAGCCATTGACTCAAGAAAGTTTATTTAAAGCATTTGTTTTTATTACTCATGCAAATGTCTTTCTACAATAACTTCCCATTCTTTTTGATTCCGAGATGCTGTGAAAGGGTGTGAAACCTTTATGTGGTTTCATCTTTTGTTTCTTGGTAGATGTAAGTTGTGAGACATTTTGGAAATGCTTTACCATTTTGTTTCTGAAGTGCAGGCTGTAAATCATACTTCAATATCTGATAAATGCATGCTCTCCATTTTAAACATTCTAGACAAATCTTCTGTAATATATTATAGCTTTCTTTTGCCTGCATAAAAACTTAAATGTTCCTGGCTGTAACCTTGTTCCTGCTTTCTGGCATATTTTTGTTAAAATCTTAAATCCAGTGCAGCCTGGAAAATCATTCACTTTCTTACCAGGAAAACCCAGGACTGTGCTTTTAGGTTTCTGTCTTAATTTTACAAAATCAAACTCTTTTGAACTTGGTCATAGTTATAGTTTTCATTTTACTTAGTTGTCCTCCCCTCTGTGATGTGTGTTTTATGATTTCAAGTAAAATGTAAAAGAGATTGGCAAACAAAATTGAACGAAGCTATATATTCTAAAAATATTATAAATCCTCTTTTTTCATAGTTCTGCCCTCAGCAGCTCACAGTGTGGGCACAGGCAGCCAGATGCAGAGATTCTTGAACTCGTGCTCTATGTGCAGGAATAAAGTACATTTGCATGGGGATGTGAAGGCTTGTGGATCTCCAGGAGGTGAAAAAGCCATGCCAGTGGATTGTGTAAAGCAACAAGGGGAGAATTCTTCTCCATGTCGTAGTTGCATTCTTCTGCACTCCTTGCAGGGCTCCAAATGCCTGCTTGAGATAATGGTACCTTCCTCAGTGTTGCCTGCTCAAACCCCAATATAAAGTCTTACCAGTTTTCTAAATTCTTTGTTTTAAGCAGCACTCTTTGCCTTCATCGTACATGGGACTACCTTTGCCAGCCATCCTGTGTGTGAGCATTTCAAAGCCAAAGTGGGACTTATCCTGAGCCCTCTTGGGGCTCAGCAGGGAGGAGAGAGTTAATTGTATTTCACTACCTTTTCTCCTTCTTCTTTATGTCCCAATCTTCTGACAAGTCCCTTGGGTTATTTTCCCTCCAGAGTGGCCATTCTCCCTGTCCCACAGGTGTGCCTTCAGAGGTGCTGCCATGGATGGAGACTTTCTCTGCAGACTTCAAAGGGTCTTTTAGAAGCCTCTTGAAAGTTAACCACTTGGTCTCTTTTACAACAGACTTAAAATTCTTTATGATTGGCTCAGCTGGTTTTTAGTTTTATTTTAGTAGGAGGAAACAAGGGCACAGACAGGGTAAACATCTAGTGCTAGTAAAATCTGCAGATAATTCAACTTCCATTCTTGTCCTATCAGTCTATTCATGCATTCAGCAGAGGTGATTAAAGTGTTAAAAACTCTCATTTGATTGTCCTTCCAGCTTTGGTCATGCATGGAGAATGCAACCACCTCCATTTCATGCTGATGAAGTCTTCACATCAGCCCGTGTTTTATGTATATGCAAATCCCCACAATCAAGCCAATTATAGATGAGCTGCACTTTCAAGATCCTTTGCAGGGTGACCTGTCACAGCCTCCACACTGACAGCGGCTGAAGCTGTCATGTGCTTTAGTGACTGCGAGAGTCACATGGGAAATGTTGTTTTCTAATTGAGAACTCATTTCTCTGAATTAGAACTGCAGTTCAAAAGATTTCTCGTGCTTACTGGTGCATGTGTCTCACCTTCACAAGTCTTTGTTTCGTGGATTAAATCGACTTCCTTCAGTTGATGGTTGCATAGGAAATATTTTTTCCTGGAATACCTATTTTTTAATTGAAAACTCAAAATAAGTAGGTCATACACAGCTTAGTGTTTAGAATGCTTATATATAGATTTAAAAATGCACTAAATAATTTAGTTGTGAGGTAAGATGAAACACAAGATGTCAGGGGAAAAAATGCTCATTACCTGCAGTGTCATCTGTGGAAGCTTTGAATTGCTTGTCTTTTAAATTACTATCTTGCAGCTTCAAGAATATGTTCATATATAGAATGAAAATACCTGCTAGTTTAGATTGCAGATAAATGTGTGATGAATACGTGCTTTAATTTATATTCTCCTTCATTTGCCAGAGATACCCATGCTAGTGCTTTGCATACATAAACAAAAATCAGACAAATGGAGCAGGAATTCCTGTGCCCAACTCGAATGATTTGTCTACTTGCTTAATGAAACAACTGGGCCCAAAATGACATGTATAGCATATGTCCCTTCAGCTCTCCACTTCTTGGAAGACTGAAAGTTTGAATTGCATCATCTCCAAGGAGAAGGGAGAAATTATTTACTCATGGAGAAAACCTGAAGAAAACAGACTGCTGTTTGTTCCTTCTCCTTAAACTGTGTCCTTTGACATCAGTGTCCACAGAGCCACCTGGCTTTCTTTTCACCATTGACCTCATACATGCTGACTGATAAGGAGAGATGATGAAAGAGGGCTGAGGTGACAATGTTCTTTTGCACTCCAGACAGTACCTGAGATGCAATTAGCAGTGATTCATCTGGGGGCTGCAGGCTTCTTGATGAGACTGGCTGGTCAATGGCAGTTGATCTTTATCCATTTTAAGGAGAATATGAGCCAGTGCTGACAGCAGCTTCTGCACTGTGCCCATGGCTGGAAGCAGATTCGGTAGAGCAGAGAAGCCAGGAGATCTGAGAACTCCACCACAAGAGCTGTAGTGCCCTGCTGGAACCATTCATCTCAGCAGCACAGCCTGTCTATGCTGCATCACCCACCACCTGTGGATGGATAATTAGGGGAAAAACCCAGCACAAGTTGGGTATAATGTTCCTCTGTCCTTCACAGAGCCTCTTAGTTTCTAAAGTGAGAGGCATAAGTTTTTATGTCTGGTCCAACATGTGTCTGGACGTTCTTTTTCTGTAGATCCCTTTTTGCAGCTAATCTTACTGTTGCCCTGTAGAGCGTGCTGGAGCAGTCAGTTCCATATGGGAGTGATGTGCCAGGTAGAAAAGGACTGCTTTATTCAATTTCTTTTAAATCTGCTGCTCAATAGTTATCCTGGGGTATCTATTTCTCCTATTTTATTAAAAGAGAAACCTTTGTATTGCCGTGTATCTGCTATTTATGATTATATGGAAATCTATTCTCTCTCCTGGAGGGAACACGTTTTCATGGACTTTCAATATAAAGAAGTGTTTCAACAGATCTGTTCACCCTCACTGTCTGCCTGATACATCCTCTTTAAGGTGAGGTGACTCTCACTAAGTGCACTGAAGGATGGGGCTCACTATGAATTTAAATGATGATGTACATTTGAGGTTCTCCAATCTCTACTAGTGATTGCTGCTATCTGTTTGCCTTTGGCCTCTGGTTATTTTCAATTATATTTCACAGGCTTAATCCAAATAATTCACACATTTTTTATGTCCTTAAACTGCAGTAGGTATGTTATTGCATAAAAGACATGAGTAAAGATGATTTTTCCTATTGTTTTAATATTTTGTTGTCTGACTCTGATGTTTACCACATCTCAGTATTTAACATTCTCTCTATGGAGGAGATGATTGAATGCAACCTCTTGGTACAGGTTCTTTCTTCTTCAGAGAAGATGTGAATATCACAAATGTATTTGCTCCTATAGCTTTTCCTGGACAAAAACATGAATGAGCTGGTAATGATATGCAACTAACCTTGCCAGGACTACAGAAAAGCATTGTCAGGTATTAATCAAAATGAACATGTAGATCATAAAGATAATCAGGGAGCTGGAGGAATTGTCAGCCTTTGTACTTAAAAAAGATGTACAATTTCAGCCCAGCCAAAGTGAACAGGTGTTTTTCAACTGCCTTTTCTACACATACAGAATAAGCTGTTTGTGTAGCCTGGTGACCTATGAAAGCAAGAAAAAGAGAATGCAGAATCTATTTAATCATCAGAAGGGAAAAAAACCATCATGTTCTTAAAGATTTTCTACTTTCTTAAAAGGGTAGTTTGATATTATGTGTAATTCACAACCTGGAGATCTGTATTCAGTTCTCACTGCTGCCTAGTGACTTCTGGCAAGTCACACTTATTTTATTTCCTCATGTACTAAAGTAAGTACAACAAAAGGATATGGTGCCATGATGCTGTTGGTAATTACTCTCTTTATTACATAGAAACATTTGCATTGAGATGTTGCTACTGTCAACATCTCAATAGCAATATACAGAATAGCAATGCAAATGATCCTGCACAGTGGCCTCAATCTGAAGGGGACCAGGGCTACAGCATATCTTATCTGAATGATATGTGGGTAGATGGGTGTGTGGAACCTGTAATTTCCATGGCTTTTGCAATATTGATATGTGGTATGTGATTTGAGAAACCATCTTATCTAAGCTGCATCCCCATGCCAAATAGCAGGACGTATACATGCATGCAGATAGGAAACAGGTGAAATACTTCCTGTGTTAGTTGCTTTAGGAAGGCAAAATCTCAGATGCTGTTGCTTCATAAAGTTGTCCTTCTCTAGTATTGCTTTCTGAAATGAATATATATTTATAATTACTTGTAGTGTAGTTTTTTTCTTTAATGAATAATTTATTTTTGTTTTTAATTTTTTCTGATTTTCCTTTTTCTTTCTTTGGAACACAAAAAGGAAGATGTATGTAAAGCAGTGGCTTGCCATCAGCCTGCCTGAGGTTGGGTGCTAGAGAGGTGAGAGTCTGGGGATAAATCACCTTCCTTGATTTTCTTCTTATGAGATAAAGTTGTGATGAGTAACAAGTCAAAGCCTTCTGCACCAATGACCAAGGATTTCTTAGATGGGTTTGTGAAATATGTGGAAATATGTCTGTTCACTATTCAGTGTTTCAATTCTTTATTTCATGTTTAGTAAATGCATCCATCTTAACTGCTAAATGTAATGAGAACAAAGCACTTCTGTTAGTAAATGAGGGAGGGGAGTTAGAGCATTTCCCCTGTGTCATGCTGTGGTAAAACTCAGAGTGTAAATCTCAGTATTCACTCTGGAACTGCAACTAGAATGCAGTAGTAATTTCTGGTTTTTTAGAAAGAATAACAGAAAATTGTATAGAGAGATTTACACAGGAGAACTCATTCACATCACAAAATCAAGTCACATTTTCCAAGCATGTTAGCATTTATTTCTGTGAGAGCAAATTACAGATGCAAGTAACTACACAACAGTACTCAGAAAGCTGAGCTTTCAGCAGCTTTGCTTTTTTTTTGAGTCCATATTGGGATTGCTGCTTGCAAGAAACAGAGATAGTGGCTGAAAGAAGAGGAAGTGTAATACTAAATTAGGTTTGTATAAATGAGAACACAGGCAGCCTGTATGTTGTCCAATGTAACACTGCTTTGCAACCTTGAATTTTCCTGAACAATAGAGGAAAAGTGTTGTTTGCTGAGGTTCACAGATCTGCAATCCATCTCCTTCACTCTTCTGAACTCTCTACCCATGGAGCTCTTTTTTTCTTAGCCACAACCAAAGACTTCATCCTGTGTCTTGATCCTGGTATCCTGTACTTGAGAAGGGAGCAGCAGCAGAGTTGTGCTCTTAATGTCTTTCAGGGACCTTGTTGCTGTCTAAAACTTTGTGGTGAGGGGAAGAGGAGGAGCAGGCACTGATCTCTTCTCTGTGGTGACAGTGACAAGACTTCAGAGGAATGGCCTGAAGTTGTGTCAGGGGAGGTTTAGGTTGGATATTAGGAAAAGGTTCTTCCCCCAGAAGGTGTTTGGGAACAGGAATAGGCTTCCCAGGGCAGTGGTCCCAGCACCAGCCTGACAGAGCTCAAGAAGTGTTTGGGCCATGCTCTCAGGCACAGGGTGTGACTCCTAGGATGTCCTGTGCAGGGCTGTGAGTTGGACTTCATGATCCTTGTGGGTCCTTTCCCATTTAGGATACTCTGTGATTCTGTGGTTGCCTCTCACAGCAGGGCCTAGGTTACAGCAGGAGTAGGTTCAGCCTGTAACTGAAAGAGAACAGGTTGAGGCTAAAAGGAGGATCTGTAGGTAGTCCAAGTGCCATTTGGGTGCCAAGGTTACATCTGGGTTCCCTATGTCCCTCTTCCCTCCCTGTTCTAAAACACAAAGGAATTTTGTTCAATTTTTGAGTTTGCTATGGCTCTATATTTTGGGCTTGCTCAATGTCTTGACAAATGTACCCGAGACTTCCCATTATTGTTATACTTATTTCCAGCTACTATGAGTAATGTATTAATTGACTATGTATTCATATACTTATTTCTTATTTAAAATGAATGTATAATGAATATATATTCTATTATTCTGTTATGTTCCACTCATTTCAGATAGCCAGTGCAGCCCATAGCTTTGCAGGAGCTTGCATCCCAACTTTTTCCAAAATCTGTTAGTTCTGTGTTGGTGGGATAGCCAGATAAGTAAGTAACTTACTTACCTGAGAATCTTTCTAGAATTTACCAATGAGATTTGCTGGAGACTGTGTAAATACTCATGGTGGGAGCAGTACCTGCTGAATCCATTGCTGAAGATCCACCAGTGTGTTAGCAATGCCCTGCATTCACTGTGTGCCAGGGCTCCTGCTTTAGGAGGGAGGTGAAGGGCAGAAAGCATCCCAAGGCACTCAGGTTGCTGAGGTGCAGCTTCCTGTGGAAACCTTGTGGTTGAAAGCAGTGCCTGCCTGCAAGTTTGGGTGTGGAAATCCTCTGTAAACCATAGTAATAACATCTCTGCGACCCACGGAGGCTCCATCAGTGACTTACCAAACTCCTAAATGAAAGCCAGCAGTGCCATTTTCTGACAAAGAGATAAGGTCAAGAAGAGAGGACTCTGTGAAGTTGTGGGTGGAATAGTACTGAAAAAAGTGCCTTGAATTGACCCTGATGGGAACAAGAAATCAGAAAATGACAATGTTTTGGAGGAGGAAAGACAGTAGTGAGCTTCAGACAAATCTGAGATACTCTTTGGCAAACAAAATTGCTGAACTGAATTTCAGGGATGCCTGTGTGGGTTTTACGTATGTAAGTCAAGGCCTGTCCCCCACTCTGGAATCTTCAGTTGTAGTGTTAAATACTTTGGTTGTATTAGGGCAGTGATTTCCCTTGGGAAATAAAGGATACTTTGTGTACCCCTTCTGATCATGCATAGCAGGCATCCTTAATATCTTACATCTTTTCCTGGCTGGTGTCCTCCTGGTCTCCTATGAAAGAAATTAAATAAGCCCCTTGATATGCTGTGAGAAAGGAAAGAGAGCAAGCACTGCTGCAGCACATCTGATAGTCCCTACATGTGCAAGCATAAGAGAACCATGGCCCTGGTGTACCTGGACAAAGCATGGCTTGTCTTTCTCTGAGGCCATGGCAAAGGTCATTCATCTATCACATGGAAAAACAGTTGTGATTGCTCTCCAATGACTTCATGGATATGGTAAAAATGAATTCAGTCACCTTTTTGATTAGGTGACCAAAAGACAAATAAGCTGAGCTGCTTTTTTTCCCTGTAATTTCTTCATACATATGTATGCAGAGTGCAACTTCTGAAATAAACCATTATGCAGTGCCTGACTTTGCAAAAACTTGTGATTTTTAAAGGGGCTATTTGACATACAGCTTGCAGAGGTCAAAGAGTAAAAATGTATACACAGCCTGATGTATACAACTCAGGGCAAGTCTTTTTTCATGGTGAAGGTATAAATGCTTGTTATTACACATTATTGGTATTCCAGTGGTATTTAGAAGGTACAGAGAAAAGTGCTGTTCCAGCACTGTGTGTCTTAATATGGTCTGATAGTGCCCCTGAAACTACAGAACAAGTCAGCACTACACAATGATGGTTTCTGGGTCAGAGCTAGTCAGTTTTGTAAATTAATATAATTTAAAAGAAAGGCATTTCAGTTTTTGTTCTTAAGAGCTGTTAGCCTTACATTAGCCCTTTTGGCAAATGGGAACTTTACCTAATAAAAACACTGTAGTCAATATATATATTTTTAAAAATTTTTACTTGCATCTTGGTTGTCCATGTTCCTTCCCTTAGTCAACTGTTAGAAGAGTGGCTCACTGGTAAGCAAATACTTGCAGAGCTGCTCCTGAATTTGCCCACATGTTTAAGAGCAAGGGTAAGTCTTACCTGGACGTACCTGTAATCATAACCCAAGTTACAGCTTTAGTATGCTCTGGTATTTTGAGCCCGTGCAGAATTTATGAGCCTAAAGAGTTAGTGGTTGTATGTTGTATCATAATTTTGTGCAAAAGAAGTCTGAGATACCTTTACATAAGGCATGTGCCTAAATACCAGTGCAAATTCAAGTTGAAAAAGGAAGGACTTTATTCCTCCAGCTTACTGAGATGGGTACTGATTTCACTTTGGCGCTCACTGATAACATTGGCATTTGATTTGTTAAGTAATCCTGTACTCATGCAGAACTCTATTCAACAGAATAGGAGTTAGCCGTGTCTAAAGAAATCAGCAAATGTTTTGGGTGTTGAGGCTTGACTACATTGCTTTTTAGATTTAAAAGGAAGCTATCCTGGGATTGTTTCTTCCAGCTTCCTAAACAAAAAGTAAATTGATAGTCACTGGGGGGAAGATGTGCTGTTGGTGAGATTTGGACTGCTACATTTCTCTCTCTAGTTTCAGCTCTTGATTCTCTCTAGTTTCAGTCACTTCTATTTTTATTTTATATGTGTGTGTGTGATACAAAGTTTCAAAGACATAAAGAAAAGGAAACTGCATGTGTATATCAGATTTAAAATCACAAGCCACTAAGGTATTTAGAAATATTAAATATTTATTCAGTAGCTACTACCTTAATCACTTTTTGGAGAGAAGTTGTAGGGAAGGGGGTATTAAGAGTGTGGTGCATATGATGTTATTTTTCTTTTTGAAAGTTTTGGAACAGATTCCTAACAAGAAACAAGTGGAAAGGGGATTCTTCCTTTTGTTAGCTAAAGCCTTCTTTCTAACTTGGAGGAAGCAAAAATACATATTTGTCTTCATAATCCCCTCAACCCTGTTACTCTCCTGGGTTTAATATTCTCAAACGAGATAGGCTTAGACTGACGTGGACGTTCAAACCTTTCTGCATCAATCCAGAGAGCATTCTGGGGCAGCATAATTTTGATTGGGAAGAACCAGAGAAGTTGTGCTATCTGGAAAAAATGTGGTATTTACATCAGTAAGTAACTAGGCAGCCAAGGAAAAAAAAGAGGAGAAATACAAAGTAGAAAAAAATCCAACAGAAAAACTCAGTCCTAATGATGACACAATGATTGATGGTACTGAAATTGCAAGCATTATAAGGAAAGCTTTTAGCAATATAGAAATAAATTATGCATATAATATTTTTTTGTTTGGATGTATGAAGTACTCCAAACATGTTCACTGTGCAATATATAGGTTTTTATTTGCCTTTTAAACCTCTGACCTTGGACCACCTTACTATAAAAGCAGATCTGTTGAGTTTCCTCAGTTTAACATAGCTAATCTCTATGTTTGGGAGCTGATAAGAGGTTGTAAAACTGGCTCTGGGATAAAGGTGTGTATTCAGAGTTTTCAAGATGGAAACAGTTGGGTTAGAAGAGAGATGCAAACATGGGTGTCAGTAGCTGGGCAGCGCTGCACAGGACTGGCAGCTGGGAGCTGTAGACTGGGAGCTCTGGGAAACCCCAGGCTGGAGCATGATCCAAGTGTTTCTCCCTTCACAACCCACTGCCTTGCCTTACCCACAGGGGAACTGGCCTGTGACTGTGGTACAGTGGGGTGAGAATGATGAACAGCATGGAAAAAAACCTGCATCTAAAAAGTCTTGAAAATCTGGAATTAATTATCTTGCAAGGAGGAACTGATAAAAGTGTGTCAAATAATGAATGCTGCAGAGAAGGTGTGTCATGAACTTTTCATGGCAGAGGGTAGGGGGATATTTAAATAACTTAAAACTTGGCAAATTTACACTGAGTGTAATTACATTGTGGAATTAATTCTTCATTGAAAATCACTGGAGCCAAGACTTCAGCAAGATTCAAAACAGGGTTCCAGTTTTCCTCTGAGCTGTGGCAGTGGTTTTTGCAATGTCGTGCTCTGAGGTTTAGGTAAATCTCTAATAGCTTTTGATATAATGACACTGTGAGGAGAAAGAGTAGATTATTGACATTTTCTCTTTGAAACTTTTTGCCTTACTATGTCCTCTAAGTAACTGTATGGGCTGAGAGACAGGAAAGAGCATTGGAAGGGATCCAGTGTGACTGTTCCTCTGTTTTTGAGACTGGATGGGATCCAGTGTGATCATTCCTGTGTTTCTTACACTTTTCTGTCCATGAAAATTAATGTCTTCAGACATCCAAAGCATGGCATTATTAGAGATCTGGCAGAAGCCATAGTTGCCTTCAGGAAGACACAAAGATGATGCATCTTTCCATCTTAAATGTACAGGTTTTCAGATACCATTCACTATTTTAATTATATAACTGTGTTGGGGATCTCCTTTTAGTTAAAGAAAGCTTCTGATTATGCTGTCCTTGTTTGAATTATAAAAACGAAGATTGCAGTGAAAACTGAGATGTTCAGATGGTGAAGTCAGCTTTGCAGTGCTACCATGGCAGGAAGTCATGCAGTAGTGATTACATCAAATGGAAATGGTGAGGAATTCCTGTGGGCCAGACAGTCAAACTTCAAATTGTGTCCAGAGGGGAGCAGTTGCAAGGTCTGGTGTCAACCTTGTTGCAACCTTGGTGTCAACTTAGCTGATCCAGGAGGATGTTAGGATGAGCAGTACATGAGATTGCAGATAATTAATAAATGTAAATTAAAAAAAAAACCCAAACTTATAAACCTTGTGAACATTAAACAGCAAGGGGGTGATTGGAGACCTTTGCAATGCAGCTTCAGGGTCTGCAAGTCAGTGAGGCTGGCCGGTGCTCAGGTAGTGTGTGGACACCTGTGAAGCAGAGCTGAGCAGCTGATTATTTGCAAGGCAGAAAAGAATGTAGATAAGAATGAAGATCTCTGAAAATGAGATTGTGGCAGAGCCTTGCATCATCAGTGTCCATTGGAAAGAAGAGAGGAATGAGGAAAATATCAAGTCTGGGTAAGAAATAAGCAGAAGAAAATTGAGGCATGGTTTGTGCCTGGTGTTTCAGGTTTATCAAGTTACTTTTTAAGCATCACCTGGTCCAGCAGCTGCTCTGAATGGTGTATTGCTCTGCCCACTTAGAGTCAGATGTTTGTTCATATGTGTGGATCTGCTTGTGTAGGACAGCGAGCAGTGGTGGCCTTCAGCAGATACTTCATCTGTGCTTTTGTCAGGTTTAGGTGGACAGGTGTCCACCCACGTGGGGCACTCAGGTCAGCAGCATTTGAGGGCCAAACTCTTGCCCAAGGACACAACTGCAGGACTGAGGATCCTGGACAGCAGTACAAGGCCAAAGGCTGATAGCTGATGTGTGATGCTGGTCACATGCATTTCTGTCCAAAGCAATCTAGGTGGATGTGCTATCTGAATTATGCTGAAAATTCAGTGTTTGGTGTATATTTGTGTAAATCCTACCTTAAGTCTTGATTTCTTAGTTTCTTAAAAGATGGCTATCTTCCCAGGCTCTGCTAGTCCTATTTCCCAGCTAGGACTTAATAACAGATTATTAAATCAAGTCTCTTGTTGTTTTTCTGCATGTTAAGTAATCTTTTTTGGCACTTCTAAAGTACAGCTGTACTATAAATGTAAAAGCAAGTGGAGTGCTGGGTTTTGTAAGGTGTGTTTTGGTGTTCCTTCAGTCCTCAGGCTGGCATGTTTGCCAATTTACCCATGGATCCAGAAACTAAATAAGCCACAAGGGGAATTCCTGCAAATCAGTGAATTAACAAACATTTGCAATAATAATTAGCTACTTTTCACCATGTGACAATTGGAGAACAAGAGCAGAAGAGTATATTTTGACCTATTGATACAAACATGCATTCATGGGCTTTCTCAAAAACTTCTAAACCACCAGCCCTGTCTGTGAAAGCCAAACTCAAGTGCTGAAACTTGTCATCGTGGGAAATGGCCTTTGCAAACGCCTGCCTGTTAGAAAAGCACTGCTGGTTTTGGCTTCTAGCACAGGTGAAAATAAACACTCCTCAGTAAAATTTTGCTTGCTTTTATTTTAGTAAGTATAGCTATGATTTAATTCCAACTTCTTTTTAAAAAGAACTCTATATTGCAGGAAAGAATGTAACAAGGATGTGAAATTAGTGGCTTCTTTTGGGTTGAAATACTTTATTATTTTTTGAAATCTGAGGGAAAAGGCTACAGAAATCACAGAATAACCTCATTAACGTATGAAATAAATCACGAACTCAGAACTGAGGAGAAAAAGAAAATGTTTGCACATCTGGCTTACCACAGCAAATTTCCATATCTTGATCATGAGAAGTTGTAAGCTGGGAATGGAGAAAAAGAAGGATGAGAGTATGAAGATCTGATTTTCCAGCTGCATGCAAGTGTGTACCCTGGACCTAGCAGAGGCTTGCAGATTTCCAAGTATTTCACAGGCTCTGGAGGGTAATAATTCCTATGAGAACAGCTGCTTTGTGCCAACATCAGTATGAGCTGTCACATTCAGTCTCTAATAATGTTACAGACCTTTAGGAGCCTTCAGAGGTGAACAACAGCAGGGAAAAAATTGGAATTGTCAAATATTGTGAAACCTGTGGAGAACAGGGACATCGATTGTGTCTTGAGGTAATTGAAGTAACACAACAATTTTTCCTTTCAAGTTGTTTTGCAGGCTTAAGAGAGTAGGATCTGAGTCAGCCTCTGGGAAATAGGAGTCCTTGAGTCAAGGGATGCATATTTCCAGTGCTTCATAAACACTTTGCCCACATAACAGGAGAACAGCGAGGTGCTTTTGGGCTTTTCTGTTCCTTTAGTAACATGCTAGGAATTGAGTTGAGTAATCAAATGATGTTAATTCATCTTGCTGTTTGAGGTCGTTGTGGAATGGATTGGGAAAATGACATGAATGCATTTTAGGTTATTTCTTTTGAAAGTGGAATTTCAGTACTCTGGTTCATGTAGAAGTACCCTAGTGACAATTTTCAAATGTAGTTTTTTTTGCATAAAAAAGATGAAGTGATCTGGGTGTCTTAATAACAGGAGTTGCAGATCATGTATTGCAAAGGCCTTTAAACAGCTGCTTGTTTTGCCATATCTGGCTGTTGGATCAAATAGACTGTCAACAAAATGTATTTTAACATATCAGCCTAAATTGCATTTGCAGGCTATAAAATAAGGATTATTTTTTCTGATTTCTTGAGACCAGAGATAGATTTCATTTACTCTACATTAGCAGGATAGGTAGATAATTTTGCTCTGCATACATTTTCCTTAGTTTTCAGGCCCAGATTTGCTTAAAAATCTGAACTGGGTTTTCTTTGAACTGCATATTAATAGAAATGAGTGTTTACTTTTTTTCATGTTAGCAGGAAAATAAATACTTCCAGGAACTGCAGTTTGGGAAGCCTTTGTCTTTTTAGAAACAGTTTGTGTAATAGTTATTATATATTAATAACAGCGGAAGAAAAATTTGCTGAAATAGGCAACTAGATAATATCAGCACTGGAATGCTAAAAGTAAAAATTAAAGACTGGGAGGTGAATTTAAACTTGAAAAAACACAACCTGAATTATCTTTGATAAGATAGGTTTTACAAAACTGGCTGATCTCTTGCTTTTTTGATGTAGTTCACTTTTTTTAGACAAATGAAGTTTGTCTAACAAGGAACCAGGAAAACCAGTGGAATAGGATTAAAAGGAAAATAATTATTTCAAGTTGAAAAGATTGAGATCAGTGAAAAAATTCCCCCAGAATGGTAAAGAGGATGCTATAGCAGCTTGGAATAAAAAAAAAAATATATGAGTACAGCTGAATTTAGTTCCAGATGAGACTCAGTTCTTTTCTGAGAGTCTTTGACAAGCTCTTCTGCAGTACATGGGACCCAGACGTTGCCATGTACTTGTCTGACATCTTTTAAGACCTCCTGAAGGATAAGGTTGGTAAAATGGGAGGTAACTTTTTTCTCAAGTGAAAGTGAGCAGTGAGGTTTGTGAACAAAACCATAGTCCTTCCCTCCACAATGCTTCTTCAGGGAAGGCATTGCTTCCAGGTTGCTCTGTTCACTCCCCAAGCAGCCTCTGTGGTCTCTCTCACCAGTCAGCAGATCACCACTGGCCTTCAGTGGGACAGAACTGAAATGCAGATGGTCTGCTTTGGGGCTGGTGTGAAGTACTGAGACACAAAATTATGAACAAATTTCCTTGGAAAGACGGCGCCAGTATTTATGAACTATGGTATTACAGTTCAGAAATTCCTGGGTGTGGTGTCCTCTGTGTCTAGCAGTAATATCAGAGTTATTTTTCAACTGTGTGAGAAGTAGAACAAGAGTAACACAATTTTGCACCTGCTTAGGATTATTTGGACTGTGGAATGTGCATCAGAGGATTCATAAAATGTACCTGAATGCACCCTCCTGCTGTGTCTGGGTTGTAAGTGCTCTTCTGCTTAGTGAAACCGTGTTCCCGGGTGAAATAACACAAGGGTCCATTGCAGCCAGCATAGCAAGAACCTAATGGAACATCAAGAGGAAATACAGTAGAAAGAGGTGTGGGCTTTTCTAAATTTATGTGACTTACTCTGTGCTTTGGACCATATCCAGCCTGTCTCACAAAAATAAAACTGGAGAAGATGCCTTCATGTATAAGGGTACATGTAAAAGCACATAAAACTAAACTTCCTTTCTCCTCCAGATTTGAAGCGACATCTTGCCTCTTAGGTGAATCCATCAATGGCCATCTTTCAGTTCTAAGAAGGGAACTCTAAATGAGGTTGTTTTATTTTGCACAGAATAGCTAAAAATCTGCCGAGACAGAGAGGATGTGAGGAATTATTCAATGTTGTTGCTAGAATTCCCATCACTCAGAGCAAGGGTGTTCACTCTGCTCTGCTGTTCTTGCCTAGCAGGATGTTGGACTATGCAATTGAGGAGGTTGTTCCTTTTGGATGTTTCTGAAATGAATGTGTTTCTATACTTTTGGAGGCTTTTTTGGAAGGAAACAAGTTATTTTACTCTTGTTGGAAAGCTTGAAAAAAGAACTGGAGTTACTGGGGACTACGATGAAGGAAGGAATTGCTTCTGAGGGTTTGGAGATGTTTGGAGGCTTCCTTGAGCATTGCATTGTTCACATTAATTACCCTTGAGCACTTTGAGCTTAGGAGAGCGTTGGTTCTCAGCTGTTGGTAGTGGAAAAGCAGATGATGGATGTATCAGGCTCTTGTGAACAGGCATTTATGATCCTTGACTGCTTGAAACAAAGTTTGTGATCATACAGGAAATAACTTATTTACTCAATTTAGTAAACTAAACACCATCATTAGGGAAAAAACTAAACACCACTATCAGGAATAGGAATGTGAATATTGCCATGGAAGACGTTTATGTTTTCTTCATAATTTTTTTTTTAATTCTTCAAAGTCGTGTGTGTCATGTAGCGAAACATGGTGCACTAAAATTGTAGACCAGGTTTTTGAGCTCAGTGATCTCCCAAGTGATATATTTTTAAAAACTTTATGGTCACTCAGCATAGTTGTCATGGTAATTCCAGTCCCTGTTGACAACTACTTAAAACTCCTCAGTACTCTTCCACAACCATTCATGGTCTTCAAATTGTTTAAAAAGGGAATATTCCTGCTTCAGCTTTCCCATGGTAGTTAAGATATCTGTGCTTTTCTCTCTTTGCATCCAGCTGTCAAAGTATGTGGAAATTTGCATTTGCATGAAGAGGTTTTTTGGTTTTTTTCCCCTAGAAGAGGTTCTATTTTTACAAAAACTGTGGGAAGAGATTTGGACATTTTGGCATTCTAATACTACAGTACAACTGCTCTAAATACCTATTTTTAAAATCAACATAATGTCTTTCACCCACATTAGAGTAAAATAATATTATTTTAGATTTTGTAGATAGAATCAGTTCTATTATTGACTAGCATAACTAATACCAAATACAAAAGCTTTATGGTAATCTCAAGTCAATAGGGAGAATGTGGCAATACATCAGGTAAAAGCAGTTATTTTATTTTTTTTTTTCTAGCATATGAAAGAAAACAGGAGTTCAAGATTTCTGTTCTAAACTGAAATTTGGGATGAGATTTCAAATTATACTGTGATGCATCAATATACTGGGAGCAAAGTTATGGATGAAGGATTTAGAAGTCTGTTGTTTTTTGAAAGATTTATGTTTTCTTCCAAGAAGATTAACCCATTTGCACTTTTGTGGTTCACTTAGTAATGTCAAAAGTAGTGAAAAGATGGCTTAAAAGCACAAGGTTGCAAGCAGGAGAATTATTTTCATAGGCTTACTTCCTGGAGAAGTGACAAAAATAAGAAATTTCACTCTTAACAAATTTTACCATTCTACTTTGATATTGCAGGGGTTTCCTTGTGAAAAGCCTTGACATATTTTTCTACCCAGAGGAGCAAATATGCACACAGACTTGTTTGGATATGTATTCTCAATTTGGTTTCATATATCTATTATATGTTCCTCCTTTAGGATTCCTCCTCCTCCTTCTTCTGCTGTATTTTTTTTTCCAAGGCATTTTCAGGGCTGGAAAAAATCGGGACACAAATTTGCAGTACGCAGCGCGGCATTTATGGAAATGTCTGATTTGCTGTGAACTGTAAATTCTAAATAATGATAAGTGGAATTACTGCTGTAATTATCTTTCTGTAGGGAACATTTCTAACTTGAAATATAAAGCCTGCCTATTAAATAACATTTATCAGGAATGTTTCCTTAGGCATAGATTTCAGAATTGTATTTTATTTTTATCTTGAGCAAGATCTGACTCTGCACCGTTTGTTAGAGACAGGGAGAATAACTAGAAGAGGCAAATGCCTCATAGGCAACAGGAAAGCCAGTGGAGAGATGAAAGATGAGCTTCCAGCAGCTGCAGAAAGGATATACACTTCAAGGGTGCCCTATAAGCCTTATAAAGCAATAAAGGAAGGAAAACAACATTATGAAGGGTCCTAACAGTCATAAAATTCCAAAAATGGCAAGGGTTGCTTTCATTATATAAAGTGTTCGTTAAAGCTTTAAATAATGAAATAAACCCTTGACACTGAGAATGGAAACCTTCACTGTTCCACCAGCCTCTGTTTACTTTACAATAATCCAGGCCATAAAAGTAGTGCCGCGCAAATTCCCCGTTCCAGGGGAGCTCCGGGATGCCCGAGGACCACACAGCTCCCCGGCTTCCAAGGGGTCTCAGCAGCTTACCTGGCTCCTGGCCCTGTGCCACCCTGCTGGCAGACACTGCTGCACCCCAGCCCAGCCAGCCCAGAGAAAGTCTGAGTCACAAAATCCCTGGGATTGTTTTAATTGGCTTAAATTAGGTGTTTCGGGGTTCCTTTTGGGGGACTTCCCCCTCACCTCCAGTTTTTGGTTTTTTTTTTCTTCCTTTCTTTTGAAGCCCAGGAGTATTTTGGGTATTGGAAAAATGTGCTGAAGACTTTGGTACCAGAAAGTAAGTGGGGAAACTCATTAAGGGTCTTCTGGGGTTCAAGGTGGAGATACTAAAAATTGGCTTCCATACAAATTTATTTACTGCTCACATACTACTTTAAAACAGTAGAATTGGAATTAAAACTAAGCACTTGGCAGGTTATGCAGCAGATACTTAATTTCTCTATCAAAAAAAAAAAAAAAATAGGAAGAAAGTATTTATTTTGAATAGGAATACTTTCCAAATTCAAAAGACCTCGAATCTCTTAAACCCTGTTAAAATAGTTTACCTTCTCTGTTAATAGCATAATCTGTTCAAATATTTTCTCCTGAATTAGAATCTTCTTTAGGAAACATTATAAGCTTCACACTGTAAGTACACATGGAACACTCTTCCTTATCTTTCACTGAAATTCAGCCATTTTCTGCTTTGCTTGCAACAAACAGGAATAAAATGTACCCTTGGGGGGAAAAGGGAATTCAGATATAGGTGGGTAAAATTGTCACCTTTAAAAAAAAAAAAAAAGGAAAGCTTTAAGCTACAGCATAATCTCCTTAAAGGCACTTGAGCAGTTCTGTAATTTATGACACTGGTTGCAGTGAGAGTGTGGGATCCCATTAATTTTTCTGCCCACTGCTATAGTTTGCCATTTGTTTCTTCATCCTAGTTCTGAGCAGTTTTCTAAGAACTTTAGTTGAAGATCATTTTTAAAAGACATTGGAAAAGAAAATTTCTCCTGATATATATTTTTGTGTTCTTCTATGTGTTACGTGATATATTTGTGGAGCTCTGGTATCTCTGTACTTGCACCCTCCAAAATGAAATCTTTTGTCTCTCAGCATATTTTTGGGAGACCAGACAGGGAGACTGTCTGCATCATGAGTGGGAGAAGTAAATGACTCACAGTTCTCTTTATGAGGAGCTTTGTTTCATTCAAATCCCTCTTGCCAAGATGCTGACACTGAATTTGAGTCATCAGCAATAAACAAGTCATACAGAAAATTGAATCTTTAGAGGGCAGAAAATCATGGGCAAAGGAAAGACACTCACCACTGAGCTCTGTGTTAGTGTGTGCTTGAGAGGAGTTATTGATTGCATTATTTCTCGTGGTGGATTTTTCCATGAGTGCCTTAAACTAATTCAAAGTCCCAGCCTGAAATTTCATTTCAAAAACATGTATGTGTAGCAGCATCAGTCAGGCTTCAAGATCATGGAGTATAAAATTGAGTTTTCACTGCACTAAATTAGGTGATTTTGGTCCCTGCTTTTGTCATGAGCTTTTTACCTATGCTATGTCATGAAAGGCTGAGATCAGTAAAAATTCTTGGCATCTTCAGGAAAAAAAGATGTGAAATTTAGCTTGTATTGGGTTTTGTAATTTCTTTTTCCTCTCCTGTATAATGCAATAATTTTGAATAAATTTACTTTATATATCATGGCAGCAGTTCTTCAGAACTGCAAGTGTTTGTTTTCAGAAGTGATAATAGATCAGCTAATAGGTATTTCAGTTGAAAATGAAACTTTTGTACTATATCAACTCTATGAATTTTACTTTCGTGAAAGCAGTACAGCATCTTATTTTTCTGTGGTACTGCTGTTTCTAACCATTCTCAGCTTTGAAAGTGCAAATGCTTTAAAGAAGGGTGGAAATGCACAGATATTTTCATGTTTAATAACCTTCATATTTTCACATTTAATAACCTTCCCTTCAACAAAACACTAAGAAGTCAATAATTTGCTGATTACAAAATGTGCCTTTTCATTTTTGGTTTAAGTTGTGATTCAGTGTAGGACATGACATACAAATGGATGGAGTTGACTCATGGAGAGGCCCAGAAAGGGGATAGGATAATGGGAATCACTTCAACATTTACAGGCATTTCTTGCTCCTCAAAGTGTCTTGCCCAATGTGGAGTATCCCCAGGGGCTCTTTATTACCTGGTGCTCCTTTCTCGCTCGTGATGGGTTTGTGCTGTAGTTAAATTGCTCTGACCTCCCTGTCCCAGCTTTACACCTTTGTCTCTGTAATGGGGCAGAAATCCAGCACTTTGGAAGGAAAGAGGAAAACCCAGTAAATTTTCATAGGAAACACAGGGTCTAATGCAAACAGTAACAGTTGGAATGAGCACAGTCGAATGAACTTACACTCTGGCGTGGCTTTGCTAAATATAGCTACAGAAGACTTGTTGTCTGCGGGCGCTGGTGTCGGAGAGCATTGCCATCTGCAGCTGGGGAAGCAGCAGAAACAGGGGCACAAATCACAAATAAAAGAGATGGCAGTGGGATTACAGACTGCCAGAGCCCTGGTCCTATATTCGGCTCAACTGGGCAACCTTGCTCCTTGGAGGGGTGGATGGTCTTTTGTTTGTGCTGTCCTTTTCACTGTAAAAGTGGCATTTTCCCTCTTGTGCCTGGAGAGACTCTCTAAGACTTATTTCAATAGAAATGAACTTGTTTTGGTGAAAGAGGGTCAGTGTACTGCATGCCTGTTGTTCAGCAGGCCTTGGACAACCAGTTTTAAACACAGAAAAAAGCAGGGTATATTTGGTCACTGTTGGTGCATTCGGGTCTCTCAGGCCTGTGCTTTGCTCTCCCCTGCTGGCCCTTGGGCACAGGACCCCCCCAGGGAATACACCTGTGGCCTCCCATGGTGGAAACCTGTCAGATCACCAGTGGAGGTGCGGAAGAAGAGAGCAACAGGTCCAGGGGAAAAAAACCTGGAGAGTGCTGATGCAAACAGGAGGCTGAAATCCTTGGGTGCAGTGACGTGAATGCAACCTGGGAGGAAGGGAGTGAGAAGGAGGGCAGGGGCTGGGGACCAGCTGTGGGATGAAGCTGAGAAGTAGCAGAGCTGGACAGAGCACTTGGGAGCAGAGCCAAGGCCAGGGCAGAAGACAGGCAGGCAGAGCAGAGGCCTGCAGGGAGATGCTAAATGGAGATGCCACCTTTCAGCTGTGTGACATTATGTGATGGTGTCTTGTCCCAGGGACACCTATCCTCAGAGTGCCCTGCAGCCAGGTGCTCCTTCTGCTCCCTCACATCCTTAGTGCTGGAGTCTTGTCATCATCTGTTCATCCATGGCTTGGCCTGTTCCTTAAACCCATTGCCAGCCTTGTCCCTGTGCAAGGAGATCTAAATCTGCAGAGGCTTTGGAGAGTGGGTAGAAAACCCCACGCATTCTGGCTGCTCAAAGGACTTTGTGGGTGAGACCCTTTCCCCTCCTTGAGTCTGATGGCTTTTCAAGAGAAGAGTTAGTTAAAAACAGAAAGGTACCATAAATCCTTTCTTCCTAGGGCAAGAAAATATAGTTCTAGTTATTATCCTGTTGATAGTCTCAAAAAGCCAAGACTAAATGCAGCATTGCACAGTGGAAGAACATGAGCCAGGTGGACCTAACTGGAAAGGGGTTTGCTCCTCAGATGATGTAAGATTATCACATTCCTTTGCAAAGGAAGGAAGGACATAGTCCAAAGGTCTTAGTATTGTGTTGAGAAAACTGAGTGAATGGTGATTTATGATAAGAACAGAGTTTAAGCTCACCTAACCTTTGGTGAGCTATGCTTAGTATATCTTAGAGCTTACACAATGAGTTCAACATTGCTTTGAAATGCAATAGATTTACATATGTCATAATATTTTAATGGTTAATGAGCTATTGTTTATAATCTAAAGTCAGTCTACCTGAAAAAACACAAATGAATATGAATAGCATTAATCATGATAAATAAAGCACAGTACTTCCCCAAAGTATGTGATACACTTGACTTCCTTCCACCTCAAAATGGTGAAAGTGATGCTACAATGAAAACTGGGGAGATTTTATATTTTGCTTTTGCATGGTTTTTATAGTTGCATGGAAATGATGGACATGATTATAGAAAGTTTAGTGATAATTCCAAATTAATTTGCTGTTTGCTCCTGGAAACTGAAATATTTCCATAATAAATTGTCTCAAAACCTTGTTTTATTGGTGATTTTTTGGTGGTGTCAGTGGTCTGGGGAAGGAGTTACTATTGTTTCTGCTCAGAGTAGTTTTTTAATGGTGAAATTAAAAAGAATGAGTCTGGATACCAATTTGAATAAAAGATTATTACTGACAAGAGATAACACTTGATTTTTATCTTTGCCACTTTGGTGTCAAATGATTGGTTTCTGTCATTTCATTCCATTAAGACAATATAGTTTTATAAACTAGTGGAAGAAGCTTTAAGGCAGGAATGGGTGCAGGTTGCATGAGCCATGTCTGGAATGTATAGCTTGAGGTATTGATTGGCATGTGTATGTACTACCATGTGAGTGGAAGAGTAACCAATAGTCAAGCACCTGTTGTTAATAGTTTCATATCTAAAATGTCATTTCCAGCTTGCACATACCACAGTGGAGCTGTGGTTCTCCACAGGGTACCTCTGCTCTCCTAAAAGAGCAATAGTAAAATAAAAATGAAAAATTTTTACTCAGGCTATGTCTGGAATGCATGAGACTTTGGTGCTGATGAGCACAGGAAGTCAATAGTAATTTGTTTAGCAACAGTTTGAAAGAAAATATTCTTCATATTTTATAATTTTCACATAAAAGCAAACACATTTTTCATTAAAACATTTTAATGAAGTGGTATTTATTGTTAGTCTGGTTTGTGAGAAGTCAGTGATTACAATGGAGAGGGAGCATGTTTCACTAGCTTGAACACATGCCAGAAGTGTTCAAAATGGGAAGAAATGTGCTTGAAAAGTCAGTGGGTTTGAACTTTAAAGGCTTAGGACCTCTTGCCAAGTCTGCCACTTCTTCCCTGTGTAAATATGGGAATATTATCATTTGAAGTGCTCCAGTCTCGCTCTCCTCATTTAAAAACACAGATATTTTAGCTGACTTCTTTTGTAGAGCAGTTTGAGATATGGTAGTGAAGTGTATAGGTGTTATTTTAAGGATTGTTTTTGAAGCAAGGGCGAGAGGTTGGCTCAGGACACTGGCAGAGAGATTTGGAGAATTTCGCCTCCTTTTTGCTTACTGGACTAATTCCCAAGAAAAGGTGTTTCAGCAAGGCATAGCAATTGAAGATGTTTTTATGTAGTTATTGATTTCAGACCAGCAGACACTGGTGCTAATTTAGCACCCATTTGCCAGAGCAGCTGGGATAGGAATGAGTGTGTTGTTCCCTTGGCAAACGGTGTCCTTAGGTAAAGGTTGAGCACAGGGATGGAGCAGCACAAACAGGCTCACGTTGCCGTGCCCAGATGAACCCTACAGTCAAAGCTTCTCTTCTTTTTTGTGGTTTCCACCCTCTTAAGCCCTCAACCTTTACTAATATAGAAGTCTAATGTTGCAAGAGAGCTTTAGCTGCGTGATGAGTCTCACAATAACAGATAGGCCTATTGATAGGGCAGGGAATATGATGTTATTTTAAAAAATCTTTGAATTGTAAAAGCTGTCCTTCTTTTTAGTTTCTGGAGTAGCTTATATTGAACACAAGCATATATGCATGTACTAAATTCAATATTTAGCTCCAGAGTCAGGATTGTATCTCTGCTTTGGTGCCAAATTTCTCCCAAAATGTAAGAAGACTAAAAGAATATATTTTGTTCTACATGACTAATTATGTGTCATTTTTTGCTGGAAAACTTTTACAGAAAAATGTTTTTTAATCTTTATATTAAAAAAACATAGCTTACCTGGGGAAGCTTGAGGCGCAGTGAAGTGTCACTTTAATTGAATTTAGGAAATACAGACATTTGCCTCCAAATTTTTTTTGATACTTAAGTGGAAAGCCAGACATAGGGTCTTTATGGTACTATTTTCTAGTGGATCTGTTGTGGATCTGTTTTGGTTTTGTTTTGTTCTTCAGTACTGCTCAGAAATTAGCTAAAACATTTTTATTGCAGAAATGACATAGCAGCAGTTTCAAGTCTTTTGTGCCTTACATGCTCGATTAGAAAAATCCCATTAATGACAGAAAATGCTAATCACTGATGTGTTTTGCCAGCCACTACAAGCCCACACATTCTATATAATCCATTGTTTATTAACCTAATGAAGGTCATTGCAGATTTTGAAAGCTTGTGTGCAGCATATCAAAATTATTTTAAAACTCCATGCTGCTGGACTTTGTTGCTGAAATAAGTCAAGGTTGAGTATTTTCTTGCCAGAATGGCTCTGGCCTAAATTGAGTTTTTTCTGGGTAGAATGATCATTCTGTGCTTTTCATTTGTTCATTCTAATTGTCAGGACAGATGAACAGGGCAGTGGCTAAGCTGATGGTGCTGCCATTAAGAAGCTAGACACTGTCTTTATCCACATCTTATTGATTATCCTTTTCTTTTCTTGGCAGGTGACATCACACAGAAGGGATATGAAAAGAAGAGATCAAAATTAATTGGGGCCTACCTGCCACAGCCTCCTGGTATGTGTATCTGTGCTTGTGATATATGAAGATGTCAAGTGTACTGATTGTTGCCACTGTAGAAATCTGCATCTCTGAAGAAATAGATGTGGCAAAAACAAAGCTATTGTTATGCAGAATAAGCTTATTCCATCCATTCTGTGTGTATTCTTATATATATGTCTGCTTTGATGTGTGTGTACATTTTTTACATACGTTGGTGTGGGTTTGGCAGTCATGTCTGGAAAATTAAATCAGCCTAGGCTTGTTAGAGAGGCATTGTTTGTTGGAAGGAATGCAGGAATCCAAAGGAGAACATGATGTCCTAACTCATTAACATCTCAGCCATGTGAAGTTTTCTGAACAGAAGTATGCAAGAGTGGAAAAGAACCTTGGATCTTTGTAACTTCCTCCATTTCTGGGTTGCCTGTCCACATCTCACTTTTGAAAACACTAGAGAGACCATCAATATCCTTGGAGTTCAGCTTGTCCTAAGGCATGTGGGCAGCTGACTTTTTACACATACCTTTTAGTACTAAGGGATGCATGTCCTTGCCCAAAAGGTGTAAATGTACCTTCAAACTAAATTTAATAATGTATTGCATAATTGAATTTATTTTATATATGCGTATAAGAACTTTCCGGAGTTGTTTTACTCATGTGAGGCACTGGATCACAAAGTTCAATGTGTAGTTGTAGGTATTGGTGTAGACCTCTCTTCTGTCTTGGTCTGAGAGGAGTGTGCTCATGCATTCCTGGTCTCACTGACCTTATAGAGGCTCCACTTAGGCTTGGTTGTTCTCTAAGCCTTGTTTTAGTTGCAGGCCTCAGCACTAGTTTCTCCTTCTTTTTCAAAATCCTTCCTTTTTAGTGGAATTGATGGGGTTTCATTTAAACTGCTGATATGTGAAGGCAGTGCCTTGTTCTCTCTTCATCAGGTTTGTATATGTGTTGTCTGGCTCCATAGCAGAATGCTGATTTTGTGCCTTTAGATTTCACTTGGTCTGCTCCACTGGTGGGAATTCCACAACAGAGATCAGTGTTACAGACACCTCTGTTTTCTGAAGTGATACAGCCTGGTTTGAGGGTGTCTGTGACATTCCCGAACCACTGGGAGCCTTAGAGAGTGAAGCAAATCAAATCAACAGAATTACAATACCAGAGGTGCAGTATATTAAATTTCTGGGTATTTATCGGTCCAACCCAACTATCAGACACACATTAGTCTTCACAGCTGGTTCTCATGAGACCTGCTTAGATTTGCTGGGTTATGGAGAGTCTCACAGCAGTCCTCAATTCAGCGGCACAGTTGGTACCAGAATCTGTTTATTTTTTTAGTTGTTACTCTCCTTTCTCCACGCAAGCAAATAGAGCTGTTTCTCCAGAAAGCTCACAGTCCTCTGGTCAAACTATATCCATGGGTGAAACTGCTGGGGATTCATATGCATGTAATGATGAAAGAGAGAACATGGAGAACCCTCACAGATTTACCCTTCAAGGTCTCTACTGTGATACTGAAGTTTTGCAGTCTAAGGAGAAGCAGAGTGATGTCTGTAAGCCAGTCCTGTCGTGGGGTCCATTCAATAATTTCAAGAGATCATGATTGAGAATATAGCTGACTTAGAGCTGTTTTAAGGATGGGACAAAATGGAATGAACATTTTCTGCTCACCAAGTTGCTGCGAAATCCCTCACAAGGAATGTGAAATATAGATGTGAAGGTAATAAGATCAAGAAAAACAAAGTATTGAAATATTGTCCACTGTTTCCTTGCAAATATATTAAGCTCAATCATTTAGCTGATGGCTAAATGGATTATTTTATTGTAGTGGAAGAAACTGCTTCTGCTGTATTAAAGTATTTTCCTCCATAAATGGATACTATTTGTGCTTGGGTCTTTTGCTGTCTTTGTACTTTTTGTTTGTTTTGTTGTGTTACCTTTTGGACAACACTTGGAATGCTTTGATTTGATGTAATCCTTCTAAGACCTTATTCATCTGAATGGCTTTAAGTCCCTGCTCACTAGGAAGGGGGAGATGAATCCTTTCCAAGAAGAATTAGGATGACAGAACAGATGCTGCATTTTGTAAGCCTCTGTTAATATCTCAACAATCACATATATGACCAATTAGCCTTTTTTTTAAAAAAAAAGATTGTAAGCTGTTTTGATGGGGAATATAAGAATTTATAAGCTGTGACGGACTTGGATCTTGGTGTTATAAGGGAATAGAGGGTTTGGAGATATTTTAAACCGGTATGGAAACGGACATCACTTTTGCTGGGATGGGAAAGGGTAGGAATATGCATTCTGTGACTGCGTTCAACAAACTAAAGGAAATCCAAAGGCATTTCCCCTCTGCTGGGACATCCAGTCCTCCCGCTGCACCTTTGCTAACACTCCTAACGCCCATGTTGGCAGAGTGGAACATCGACCCGCGTTGGCTCCGTGGGTGTCCTGTGGTGTCTGTGCGTGCGTGTGCGTGTGTGCTCTACTGCATGGGGGCAGCAGCTCCACTCGTTGCTGTAACAAATGTAAAAAAACTAAACGTGAATTAATTAGTTTTTTTCAACTTGTTACAGCAGCGAATGGAGCTGCCGCGGTACGGTGTAGACTGCAACACAGTGAAGGAGCTGCCAGAAGAATGCTCCGCACTGCCAACATTGGTGTCTGTGACATCCGGGAAGCGGCCGCTAGAGAGAGAGCAGCCAGCACAGCAGGAAACCGGCCTCTCTTTTATTTTCGTTTTGGTGAGCACGATGAATGTATCTTTTCCAGTCCGTATCTGTATATAACTGTGCCTCATCTGGAGGCCTCTGGTAGATGCCTACATCAGTAGGATGGACATGGGGCTGCCAGTTGCAAGGCAGGACAACCAAAGGATGACATCTGGAAGGCCGTTGCTGACTTTCTCTGCCTAAGAGTGAAGTGATGGGAAGGGAGAAGGAATAGCTCTTCTTAGTAACATTTGAACGTATTAACACTTCTCTAGCTTCCGTACCATGGATACTTTGGAGGAGATTGCATACAATAAGCTGGTGAAACACAGGAATGCATGTGTTTCTAATTCTCTTTCTGGCATTGCCTTTTTACAGGGCTCTCAATAGGCCCAAGCTCACCAGATTCTGGAGGAAGCAGAAAGTCTAAGCACCCCTAGTTCTATGCTATTTTCAAGTAGAGATCTCTGCCTGAGCTCTGCTCACATCCAAGCCATTCAGAAGCAGACTGACTTCCAGGAACAGGCATCAGGCTGGTAGAGCAGGCTGGAGGAAGAACATTCCTCAGGTCTACATCTCTGCAAGACAAGGCATGACTCCAGCCATGCCTGGAGAACTGTGGCCTTCCCAGATACCCATCCCTCTGGCAAGACCTATGGCTGGTGGTAGGCATTCTCCCTTATTCCTGCATTTGTAGCAAGGCTGCAGAGGATCCACAGCCCCTCAAGACACCAGATTTTCTCTTGCCAACCATGTGGGCAAATGGAGGACATCACACTCTAGCCTGTGTGCTTGTCCACACTCGCACAGGCTGTCCAGACATGTTGTAAGAGACGGCTAGAGGGAAGATAAGATTTACAGTTCTGTCAGAACAAAACATACTTGTAAAAAGATTGTCTATTTCAGAAACCCTTCTCCACTCATTTTCAAACCAATTTGCTGTAATTCTATGGAGGAGACTTATATTGGATTCTGACTGTGTTTGTATTTCTTCTCTTACACAGGGCTGCTCTAGGTCAGGTTCCCTCAGTCTGATATGGTTAACTTCCTCTGCCTCAGATTTTTGCAAAATGGGAAGGATTTAATGTAAATTGTAATTCCAGGTTTAACAGTATTAGTGATATTAAAACATGTGATAAATGTAACCAGTAAAAAGGCTGCAGAATATATGAACAGACATACACATATCATCTTTTTGTCATGCTTATTGGGATGCTGTCATTTTAGAAAGGGAGAACTGTTATTTTTCAGGAGTGGGATTAATGGAAGGTAAAGCCAGGCAACCATGTGGTTAATAGTCCTCCAGGTGATGTAGGAGCTGGCTCTTAGGCTCCCTGTTTCTCACAGGACAATCCCAGATAGCGTATTGTCACATGCTGTACAGCAAACCTGCAGTGACACACAGGGGATATACCAGATCCACTGCACATCTGCAGGCTAACTCTGCAGTGCATGCATAGCAGGTCTGACAAATCCAGATGCTGCAGAGACTGCACATATGCAAAGGACATTTGGACTGTTCCAGACAGGCTGTCGAACATCCAGAAATCCGGAACGGATATGCTGCATTTGGCAGTGTTAATGGGACAAGGGATGGGGGGAGCCTCCTTTTTCTTTCCCATTAAATCCCCACCTGCTTTAAGTCAGGGAGACAAAAGTACAGCTTTGTTTTCTCAAGATGCTTTCTCAGGATGTGAGTTTGTAGCTGGAGATGTTCTGTGTGCAAAGCAATTTTTCTTTTCTTAGTGGGCCCTTGTGTCAGACGTCTAAAAATAATAGTGAATCCAGACCTTTATATCTGTACATATCTCTCAGTCCCTCTTGTGTGGTGACCTTTCTCTTACTGCCTCTGTAGAGGAGCCATGACAGCCAAGAGTGAAGTAACCACTTAAACAGGGATTTATTTCAGAATAACCTTCTGAATTTTATCTTGATTTGATCATTCAGTTCTGGGTAAGATAATGTGGACAACTGCATGCACATTACAAAGAGAAACCCTCCCTATAAGAAAAAAAAGAGCAAACTTAATTACCTGTATTCCCCATAAGCTGTGGTTTTACCCAATTCACTTCCAGTGTTTTGCCAGGAAATTTGATTATTCATTCACAGACAATGTTATCAATTAAGCATTGCTTCTAACAGCTCAGACATGGGTGGTTCATTCTCTCTTAATCAAGTGCTGTGTCTCCACTAGATTGCTTTCTGTAATTTCCCATCATTGGTACCACCAGTGTAGCTCTATTTGTAGTGCAACCATGTGGACCAGTCATCAGTGCTTTATTTATTATGGCTAATAAATCTGTGAGATGTGGTGCTTAAAAGGCACCTGCTGCTCCTTTCACATGCCTAGAGACAGATCCCTGCACCTCCTGCTGCTGGAGCCCCAACAGCACCAGCCTGGGAACATTTCAAGCTATGCAGGGCAGAGAAGATAATACATTTGTGCAGAAGATCCCTTTGCCTTACAAAAAAACAATTTTCTGTAGAATTACAGGAACCAATTTCCATAGCCTCTCTTATTAGCATGACACATATATTATGTATCTGTTCTCTGTGCATATATTTGCATACTTTCTATGTGTGTATGTGCATGCCTTTGCTTTCAGCTATTCCTGCTGCTAAGTCTTAAGGTAGTCCAAGTAAACTTGGTGATTACAATTTCATTTTTTCTTCCATAGACATTGTTTGTATTGCAACATTATTTGGATTGCAAAGATTGCAAGGAAATATTTAAACAAAATTTGATTCTGAAAAAGTACTCTCATGTATTCATTTTATTAATACTAACAAGTATTCCTATCACATCTGCCTTCCTAATTCTCAAAGATCTTACCAAGGGATAACCATGATGGGACATTTCAAAGAGTGTATGTGTGTTGAGAACATGGATCTCTTTGAAAGGCACGTGCACATCCCTGGGCACATGTGGGCACATCCCTGAAACAGTGCAGCAGATGTTTCACAGATGAGAAACTATAGCACACAGACAAATGCCTAATAAGTCTTGAGCTTAAAAAAGAGTTTGGTTTTGAATTGGTGGATACCCGCAGAGCTTAGTTTGGATAAAAATGAAGATATTGAAAGCCTCTGAGAAGCACCCCTTGAGGCCATCACTTAAATATGATGGTTACTGTTTTGGTTTTGCCACCATGACTGAGAGTCCAGTTACCATTTTATTATTCTTTGGGTTTTTTATGGCATCTCTGTTTTCTATCCTGTATCAAGGTCTCATAATATTAAACCTTGTTCAAACACAGAGCAAAAAATACCTTCCTTCACTTTTCACTAATGAGTACATGATGAAATCAGTTAGTAATGCAGGTAGTGGTTTCAGCACTTGGTGTAATGCTTTTTGGGTGGAGGATATTTTTAGTACACATCAGAGTTGGTATATTTTTCAAAGAATTTGAAGATTTCCAAGGAAATATCTGTTGATGTTCCTGGACGCCATCTGCAGAACATAAGAGCATAGGAGGAAACATGAAAGTGTTGGTCTAAAATCTTACAAATGGGTGAGGAAAGATGTCAGAGGTGAATGATAGAGGGTAGAAAGGAAAAACACCACTGAGGGCCTTAAAGCTTAACCAGTGCTGGAGCAGAGGAGGTGGAGCCTGTGGAGGTGTTTGAAGAGTTGGGTGCTGCTGTCAAAATGACAAACTGCTGAAATTCACAATGCTGCATGAATTTGCCTGAAGTGTGATTTGACCAGCCCCTTGGTGAAGATGTTTGCTTTATGAATAGGTAGTCTTCTTTTACATATTCTCTAAAAAGAATCATTAAATGGGATATTGAAGCTGTAGAAAGGAAAATGGAAACCAAACATATATGCTCTGGAGCTGTAATGTGATGTCCACCATCACTGGGATAAAGGAGAGAAAAAAAGAAGCCTGGGATATCCATGCTAAACTTGAATTGAAAGCTAAACCTTTCAAGGAGATGCTGGAAGGCAAAATTGAGATTGTAATAATGAAAGAAAATTTGAAGTATGTGCATTAAGTCAGACCAAGCGTAGGCTCACCTGTGAAGGAACACTTTTAATAAAACAAATCTAATTAGAAATTACATTTTTTCAGATTTATCTAGCAGAATGTGGCTCCACTTTCTTGGATGTCTTTGGTTAGAAGTATTGCATTTTAAGTCTCCTCTGGCTGATCCAGTGAATTCATTACTTAGTTGTACATTTGATGGGAAGAGTGAAATGCCACACTTAATAACGAGTTCCATGGGGATAGTGTGACATTTAGCATGTTGACAAAATATACTGTGTGTTCATACCTGGGTTTACTTTTAAAGCTGAGCCATCAGCCAATGAATAGAAGCTCAGGAAATACTGTTTCTTAAAACTGCCTGCAGGTACTGTGTGCCTTCCTTCCCACTGGCCCTGGAGTTGTTTGGTTTATCCTACAGCTCTCTCTCCTGGGGGCACACACTCTTAAGTTAGTTTTAGAACAATAAATGTAGCCTCTGTCTAAGAGTGCCTTCTATTTCTTGTCAGTTAGACATTTCAGCTTTTAAATATTTTTAGATTCAATAATTTGGCACAGACATAGGAATAAGAGATACATCAAAGCAGCTTGTCAGCTGACATTAGGGAGATAATTGTCCTTTGTTGGAGAGGGCAGTGCAGCTATTGCCATGTTATCAGCACATAGTGTTGCAATTTAGCTACAAAAAGAAGTAATAAAGAAAGGAGGAACAAGGAGGTGAAGGGGGAAAAAAATTTAAAAAGAGGCAAAGCCTGCTTCCAGCTGACAGTTTTGTACCTTCCATGCACTTAAAAATAAAGCTATCCAGCTTGTAGTGGTATTGCTTAAATAGCTTTACTGAGGCTCTTGCATTTTTAGCTAAATTCAGTCAAAACAGGATCCAGCTTACAGATTAGGATTTGTGGATTGATATATCTGCATTAAGTTGTCTGCCTATGAACTTTATGCTTCTATTCTTATGTGAAAAGATATAGTTAATTCAGTTGATGATACCCAAAGAGCTTTTCAGTTTATTCCAAAGCAGATACCTCCACTGACCACTTGCACAGCTCTCAAGGCTTCACTGGACTTCCAGAGTTGCCTGAAGATGGGTGTCTGGTACTGTTCAAGACTTCCTACTGTACTGGAGACATCTGCACAGAGTGAGCACACATAAAACAGGACTTCAAGGGGACAATGCCATTCTGGCCCAGCCAGGTATCACAGTCCACAACATCTTCAAAGAAATTTGACACCTTTGTTTAGAGTCCTGAGTTCTGGTCTAGGTCACTGTTTTTCATAATGGGAGCTTAGCTTAAGCACCTTCTTGAAGATACCTAAATATAGGGATCTTAGGAGCTTTAGCTTGTGTTAGGAACATGTCTGTTTGCTCCAATGCACCTGCTGATGCCTGTGTGTATTGTGATGCATAGATTTCTAAGCCTCTCATATAAAATAACTGTGTTCCAGGCATATACATTTTCTTGAAATTCTTCATGACTTGCAAAGAGTCAATCGCTAGTGCTAATCACACTTACCTGGTAAAGTCCTGCTTCAGCTGCAAGACTGGGGTAGACCACGGTGTTATTTAGAATTATGCCACTTTGACAGTGGCTGTGAATGTGTCTGTGCACAGGGCAGTGTCAAGACACTGGCCTTTCTCTTAGGAAAGCCATTCATTGCTTTACCACCTCCTTAAATTTAGGAATTTATCCAAGTATGGATTCTCAAGCCATTACGCCGCCAATTCACAAACACGTCTGGGTAGCCGCCAATTCACAAACACGTCTGAGTAAAGCTTTATGAACAATGAACAAGCATTAGCACTTAACTCACAGACCTTTGTGCTGGCTGTGAAAGCTATTAATTCTTTGGGTTTAGTTATGTTCAGAAGCAGAAGTGAAAAAATATATATTCTTGTTACTGCACTATACTGCTAGAGCCTTCATGGAGGTGAACAATTTGGCTGTTAACACCACTTTGTTATTTGTGGCAACACTTCACTGATTTCATGGTACTCATTATTCTGCATGGCTTTTACTCCCACCCATTGCTTAGGAATGGCAGTGTGTAGGTTCTTGCTATTGTGTCCTTTGTCTCACACCATTGCTGGTGCCTTGGGAGCCAGCGGGTGCACAGGAAGCCAAGATGTGAGTCCGGGCAATCCAGCTAATTCCTGCTCCAGCCCCTTCAGCAGAGAACTGTCATCCAGTTCCTTGCTGTCTCTCCAAACTGGGACACTGCTTTCTGGTTTTTCACCCTAGAGGAACTTAATACAAAGAGGTGTCCCCACAGTTGGCGGATGCAGAGCTTCTTCTTGTATTTTAGCACACAATTAACTTCCTCATCTTAATTGGTGTTGTCAGTGAGCCAAGTTCACATGTCCTATTCCACTCTTGGGCAGAGATTTATTCACTGTTTTTATATATATGGATAAGTAGAAAGTAAAACCATCAAATGATCCCCCAGATCTCATATGACATTTTGATATTCTCATTTAGTTTTCTATTTCCTTAAATGACTACTAGGGCAGGATGATGAGTTGGGGCTCCCTCTTTTCTGACTATATGAAGAAACTTCATGTTGCCCATTGGGTCAGAACTGACTTAGTTAAAACAAATAGATGTATACAAAGTAGAAGGAAATGAAACTTGCTAAAGTGTCTCAGTTTTAGGATTAGATTAGCTACTTAATGTATCTGTAGTAAAAACACAATCTCCACAGTGAACTGGAGGAGGGAAGAGCCCTTGGCAGTGTTGGGGAGTGCTGTGGGCAGCAGTGCTGCCTGGCCAGTTGGGTGTCCTGCTGTTTTCTGCCATGGCAGGGTCAGTGTTTGATGTTATCTTGTGTGCACTGCTTATTTTGCACCTGGAAAAAGATGTTTGTGTACTGCCCACAGCTGCAGAAAAGGGACTGAGGTACTTGAGGTATCTCACAGTCACTAATCCAGGAGAAGGAAGCCTCAGGCTTGAATGTGTTTTGCCCAATGGCTTTCAGGTCTACCTGGAAGGTCTCCCTCCTACAGCAGTTGTGTACCTCTGAAACTGATGCTTTTCCTCAGAATTTAATTTCCCCTAGCTGTTTCTAAAGCCTATTGCATGTGGTTTTGTTGTTTGGAAGATGCAGTTAATCCCCTTTTCCTGTATCATCTTGATGTTGTACTGCAGCGGCAACATCTCAATTTTCTTTGGTTGTTTTTCTCCACATGCCATTGCCCTACACAAGTCACTTGCCATGGGAAATGTGGCACTACTTTTTTTTAGCAAAACTTCTGTCATACAGCATCAGTGTTAGGTGTAGAATTTTTGGGTGTGTTTGTCTAGGATTTTTGTGAATACATGTGATTTCCAGAAATTATTTCATTCCTGACAATGTAGATAAGGACTGAGATGAGTAATGGTGCTTAGCATCTCATACAGACTGAAACATAATTTTTAGAAAAATTACAGTTAAAATTAGTTTTATTATTAACTGTATATTGCTCATTTTCAGGTTTGCCAAATAAAGAAGGAAAAGTTCTGAATATAAAAGGGAGTAGAAAGTACTCCTTTTGGTTATTACAGTGATTTAGAAGTCAGGTTCACCTGGCTGAAAGAATATTAAGGGAAATGAGAGCAAGTGAAATTATGCAGTACTATAGTATGGAGACAGAGGAGTTAAATGAAGACATTTTTTTTTGATTTAAGAGAGTGAATTATTAATCACAATCTGAGTAGAGTAAAATTTATGGATTCATTCTGTCTTGTAGGCGCCTATGAGATTTTACTCCAAGCATGTTTTTTAGCCAACCAGCCATTCCTCCACAAAATCAAAGCAGACTTGACATTGCTGATAATCCAAAGATTTAAGAGAAAAGCTGGATTTCCAGTGCAGTTTATTTTCACAAAGAAATAAGCATACAATGCCAACTTTTTTCAAAAGATGCTTTTTTAAAGAATCCATTGAAACCCAACTGAGACTGATTGAAGTAATCACAGGATTTTTGGTTGGTCTGTAGTCTACATAAAAATTCTTGTTTCCACAAATGTAAACTCTTATCCGTCTCTAATAAGCTGGCATTAGAGCTTGTTTGGAAATAGTAGTGGAGAGTTTTTACATTATGTTTTAATTGAAAAATATGAACATATTTCCAAGCATTGTTTTGTTGAATCCAATTTCAAGTTATTAGTCCTACATTTGAGCCCTAGGTGCAAGGGGCCAGTTTTTTCTTGTGTTCTTACAGTTACATGTAGTGTGTAAATACTTCTTAAAGGTAAAAAATTGTAGGAAAAAATCAATTTAATTTTGTCAGGTTCCTCCTGTTCTTTACCCCTGTGCATCACACATCCAAGGCTCTGTGCTTTGTTGGCTCAAAGCTGAATGCATCAGCTGGGCTTGTCTGCTCAGGTTCTTCTCGGAAGAGAGCAGGGAACCACATCATGCCACTATTACAGGTGCAGGTTTGCTTTCTTTTCCTATTGTTTGAACTTTCCTGTTTAAGTCATTGCCTTCACTCTTTTCTGGAAGTTGTCAAAGAACATCAGTTTCTAGAAGTGTTGATATGTCATGCTGTTGTTATATTACTACTATAGTTTAAGAAGCTTTCAAGAAAATCCTATTTAAAAAAAAAGCAAATTCACTATGGGAAAGGGATTAATAAAAGGTTTGAATCTTAAAATACTGGATGTTTAGGCTCAGCATATTCAAATGCTGCAGGTTTACAAGGCTATTTTTGTTGTTTTGCTGGAACAGGCCACTGTTTTCAACCTGGTTTGGTGCAGTTATAGTTTACTTTCTGACCATTGGTAGGTAAAAATAACTATAGTTATTACTATATTTTCCTTCCTGCAGGACCTAGTTTCCATAGGTTAGTATTATGTTGTTACCAGCTAACACCATCCAACCAGATGAGGTTTTAGATGATACACACTAAGTTTTCATAGGAACCATTTTGCAGGAAATTTTCTATTGCAATGCTGTCTACCTTTATTAGCTCATTAAAATATTTCCTAAATATTACTTTATGAAAAGTCATTTGTTTGTGAAATAAAAAATGCCAAGCTTACTGTCTGTTTGCTCTTTCTATGTTGTCCATGACCCTGGAAAAAAGGTTTTTTAGAGAGAACCAGGAAAATAACCACATCAGAAAAGCTGACCAGAGGCAAGTAGTGTGTAACCAATTGACACGATGCGCTTTAGGCACTGAATGTTCATTCAGTGTATGCCAGTGTATGCTGAACTCCTCCTCACTATAAATCTTCCAAAATTCAATCAGAATGAGCTGTTTGGTTTTTTTTTTCATTAATGCAGGGGTGGACCAGGCGTTACCACAAGAACGTCGAACTCCTGTCACTCCGTCCTCTTCCTCTCGGTATCACCGTCGCAGGTCCTCAGGGTCACGGGATGAGCGCTACAGATCGGGTGAGTGGGACTGAAGACCCCAGAACTGGAACGAAAATTTGGAATGTCTTGTTGTGTTTCTCACTTTTTTAAAAAGAAGTTTGTTGTGAACTCGTGTAGCTATACATGGGGAACATTCCTTGTACAGATAGAGAGACGCTGTCCAAGCGTGCAGGGGTGGAGTTATGAAGCCAAGATACATCTGGAACCGGATCTGGCAGTGAGTGTGAAGGGCTGCAAAAAAGCCTTCAACAAGCATATTAATAAAAAAGGGAAGAGTAGGGACAACATGGTCCCACTGCTGAATGGGGCAGGAGACCAGGTGACAAAGGGCATGGAAAAGGCCAAGATAATTAATGTATCCTTTGCCTTGGTCTGTGCTGATGATATTTGAGTTTGGAAACCAAGGCATTTGAGACCCGTGGGAAAGTCTTGAGCAATGACAGCCTACCCTCTGTGCAGGAGAATTTGGACAGGGAATATTTGAACAAACTGAACGAGTAGAAGTCTGTGGGACATGATGGGGATGCATCGCTGACCAATGGGAGTCCACTTTCAACTCCTCAGAAAGTCAGGGGAGGTTTCTGCAGACTGAGAGAAAGCAAGTTCATTGCTGTCTTCAGGAACAGCAAGAAATAGGATCTGGGAAACTACAGGCCAGCCAGACTCTTCTCAATCTCTTGAGCAGGTGGTAGAGCAAATAATGCTGGAAACTCTTTTTAAACATATGAAGGACAAGGTGGTCATTGGGAGTAGACAGCATGGATTTACAAAGTTCTCTTAGTAGCTTGGTCAATTCATGCCTGATCAGCCTAATGACCTTCTACAATGAGATGACTTCCCTGGAGGTTGAAGGAAGAGCAGTGGAAGTTGGATGCCTTGCCTTCCGTGTCATAACATCCTCCTTGGCAAACTGGTGAAATGTGGATTAGATAAGTGGACAGTGAGGTGGTCTGAAAATTGGCTGAAATTGAGTTCAGAGAGTTGTGATCAGTAACACAAAGTCCAGCTGGACACCAGTCTCTGATGGTACTGTAGGGAGTGAATACTGGCTCCAGTACCCCTTAATAGCTTCATTAGTGACTTTGCAGGTGAGATGGTGCCCTCTTCACACACTGGCAGATGATACTAAATTGGAAGAAGCAGTTGATACAGCACACATGTGTAATGCCATTCAGAGGGATCTGGGCAGCTCTGAAACTTCTTTACTCTTACCTTTGAAGGTGTAACTGCATGTACTGCATGTACTGCACCCTAACAGGATGAAGGATAGGTGTGCTCAGCTGTTGTTTGAATTACTTCAGAGGCTGCTGCAATATGAGCATCCTTCCCAGACAGCAGCCTGAGGCCACAGACTGGTTCATCTGGTGCTGCCTCTCTTGCAGCTGCAGAATTAGGGAGCCATAGACAGCAGCACCCACCAACCTTTGTGGCAGAGAGACCCTGGTGAGCTGAGAGTCAGAAGCCAGGGCCTGATGGTTATGGAGGGTCTTGACAAGAGTAAATTCGACTGTGGAGGCTCTGGATTGTGTTTGAGAGAAGTCTCTTGCTGGATGCAGTCAGACTCATTCAAATATGAAAAAATTGAAGTAAGCCTAAGAAAAAGCTTTTTTCTCTCCACTGGCACAGGTTGCCAAGAGAAATTGTGGTGTCTCCATTCTTGGAGTTATTAAAATTCCCACTGGATGTAGCCCCAAGCAGTGTGCTGTAGATGACCCTGCCTAGAGCAGGGAGTTGGACTGGATGGTCTCCAGAGATTCCTGCTGACCTACTCCAGTCTGTGGTTCTGTGGCACTGCTGAATCTTACTGTACTGATTCTAGTTTGGTAATACTATAAGAAAAATATTTAATTTGCAGTATAGCAAGTTGGGAACATCATTATGCCCTAAATAGAAGCACTGATTAAAGGAAGACAAAATTAATTTCAGAGCTGAACAGAAGGGTAATAACTCATTTCCAAGTGAATGGGATCCAACTTTCTTGATGATACTGCTCCAGATAAAACACAAAGTGAAGGAAGTGATTGGTTTAAAACTGGTTTATAATGGCTTCTCACAACAAGAAAGACATTGAAGTGTTGGAGCATGTCCAGAGAAGGGCAGTAAAACTGGCAAAGGGTCTGGAGCACAAGTCTTGTGAGGAGCAGCTGAGGGAGCTGGAGGTGTTTGCCCTGGAGAAAAGGAGACTTTATCACTCTCTACAACTCCCTGAAAGGAAACTGGAGACAGGTGAGGTTCAGCCTCTCTTCACAAGCAACAAGAGATAGGACAAGTGAAAATGCTATGGCCAGGGAGGTTAAGATTGGATATTAGGAAAAAAATTCTTCACCAAAAGAGTGGTCAACCATTGGAACAGGCTGCCCAGGGAAGAGGTGGAATGACCATCCCTGAAAGTGTTCAAAAGGCATGTGGTTGTGACATTTGGGGATCTGGATGAGTAGTGAACACGGTGGTGCTGTGTTGATGGTTGGTTTGGATGTTATCTTTTCCAACCTTAACAATTTTGTGACTCCATAAAGGAAAGGTAAGCTCTGAAACTTCTTTACTCCTACCTTGGAAGGTGTATTTAGGCAGAATTAGGGAGCCATAGACAGCAGCACCCACCAACCTTTGTGGCAGAGAGACCCTGGTGTGCTGAGAATCAGAAGCCAGGGCCTGATGGTTATGGAAGGTCTCGAGGAGAGTAAATTTGACTGTGAAGGCTCTGGATTGTGTTTGAGAGATGTCTCTTGCTGGATGAAGTCAGACTCATTGTGCTGACACAACTGGAAAATTGTGGAGAACTCCTTATTAAACCTTTTGTAACATATCTCTGGTTCATTCCATTAGTCAAAGAGTTTGCCAGTCCCATTTAAAGGAAAATTAAATGATAAATGTGACAGAGAAAGTTCATGTGTGTCCAGACCATTCTGATAAATTTTTAAAACTCCCTCCTCCCCTCGGAAACCCTGGGTTCATACTGTAGATGTTGCCAATTTTCTGTTGAATAATGGTTGTGGTATCTGCGTAATAATTCCTTGATATATAAGCTCCTAAGAGCTTCTCCAACATTACACTATAAATGGTCTGATTTCTACCCAGTTTTTAAATAGGTAAAAAAATACTATTCCTGAACTTGTCTAATTTGTGGGCGTTCAACACATGGTCCTCAAATCTCCAAGCTGTGACTCGCCAGAGCAGTTCTTTTAAAAACATGTGCATTTGACTGTGAGGTGAAAGTTGTCTGCTTGAGCTGTGTTTGCCATTTCTACATGAAGATGTTGAGTCAGTTTGGGGATGGGCAAAAGGAGACATCCTGCCTATCTTCATTGCGTGCCTCTTCTGAGACCCCAAGAGTGCTCTGAGTTGGTGTTGTTGCCTCTTGGTTTCAGTTGCTGCCTGCTGCCCTTAAAGGAAGGCATTTGTTCAGTGAAATGGGTACATGAGGTACATGGGTACATGAGGTCCTGTCTTAGGGATGGGGCAATTGTAATTATATACATATATGTATAAAATAAAGACATAAACTTCATTACTGAGAAGAAAAGTAAGGTATTCAGTATAGAGGGCTGTTATTAGTGCAGGAATCTCACTGTAGGAGAGTCAGGACTATACTATAAATTCAGATTTTGCTGCTCTGAAAATGTCCTCAGCATTAAAACTGAGAAGCTTGACAGTGTTTTGGGGTCTTCTGGCAAGGCTTTGAATTCCTAGCTTGGTTGCTGTATAGCATGACTCCTCAGCAAGTCACGAGCTCTCCAGCAAACTGGTTTGAACAATTCCTGCATCTTCACTCACTCAAAAGAAAACCAAATGTAGCAAATGTCAGTGAAAGTAAATGTAAGTATACATTTCAATTTTTAAAAGTTATCAGATTGTCTTCAAATTTACTTTCAGAGGAGCTTTGCTAAGATACAGTGGAATGTTCCACCCTAGGAAAAAAAAACCTCAAACAACCCTAACTATGTACTCCCCTTCTGTTTATTGCCCCTGTGAGATCAAAAGTCTGCTTCTTTCTTGGTCTCTTAATTACTCAGTTATTACTGTAGGTTGCAAACTTGCAAGTCAGATTTCATTCTGGTTATCATATTTTCAGATTCATAATTGCTTCAGGTAGAAGTCTTTGTTTGGCTTGTTGTTTTGCTGTGCTTAATACTTCAGTATCTCTGCTCTGATCACATTGTGATTGTTATATCCTAGCTGTTACCCAGATTGAGTGTTTGTTATCGTATTTGGCACATCTACTTGGAAAAAGCCCCAAAAAAATGAATACACACTCTTTAACCAATAAGGAATTCACATCTAGAAAACATTTCCCTTCCTTAGTGTTTATGCACAGTTTATTTCAATTAACATCTGCAAATAAATTTCCATTCAAATTCTGATCAAAGTCCTTTTCTGTCTCTTCTTGGTAAGGTTTTCCTAATTGGAAGTCTAAGATGCTGAAAGTCATCCAGTTCTCCTTCCATGCCTTTGCTTTTTATGTGGATTTAGATGTCAGCAAAGATTGTTTAATGAACTCTCTTTGGAGACTCAAAATCATTGCTGCCACTAATATCACCTTCAGCTTATTCTCTTGTACAATGCAAAATGTCAAACTGTGATGTTTTTAATCCCTATCTGTTTTCTTATTTCTTTATTATCTTTATTATTATTATTATTTCATTAATGTTGTAACCAAATTTTTCAGCACTATAATTTTGAAAACCTGCTTTCTATGATTTTATATTCTAAATAAAATTAATACTTGAGTTTGTGGACACTATTTTTTTCCCTCAATGTTCCTGGGATATTTTTTGCTTCAAGATAATTGGATTTTAGAATTCAGCCTGCACTGGAAATTCAGTCTAATTCTTCAAATCAAAAAGGTTTAAAATTTCCTGGCTGCTTCTTTTTTGTACAGGAAGGGAGCCTGAAACCACTATGTTTCAAAATGTCAGCTTTGATCATTTTTCTGATGTCTAAAGAAATAGAAAATGCTATAAAGTGTAGTAACTGATTTAGTGCAGGGTGAAGCGATATTATTTTCATTATACAAATGTGGCAAATAGTTTAGCTGATGTTAATCCAAAAGCATTTCTTGATTTGTTTACTACTAATTTTTTTTAAAAAAATCTCTTAGTATTTCCACATTTGGAAACAATATTTGGAAAGGTTTGTCAAGTGTAGATCATGGCAATGTTTTTCTCTTAGCAACTGCCATTCCTTATCCGGTGCTTGTGCTATAACATTATCTGGGGGCTCAAGATGACACTGAAGCCAAATGGTGCTGTAGGCTGGATCAGTAACTTTTGCCAAGAGGCTTTTCTGGCCCAGTGGATTTTCAGGCAGGAGAGCTCAGACAGAGGAATGCTGGCTTCCCAGCACTCTGCATGCAGAATAGATGTCAGCATCGGCCTTGGTCTGCTCGTGGGACTGCAGAGTCAGGCACAGACTGGAGTATGAGTGAATAATGGACATGTAGACGTAGCTGCAGTTGGCCATACAGCTTTTGTTTCCTTAGTGCTGTTTAGGAACTAGGTTTCTCGTGTACTTTTGGAAGCTGCAGATCCATGGATTTGGAATGGTGTGTTGAGAATAGGAGATGGGAATTATGTGGTGGATTGGGCAAGGGGGTAGCCTGAACAGCCTAGCTTTAGCTTTCACACCGCTGTCTGAATGACAGACCCAGTTGAATACTGACATTTCAGGGGCTGTTGTCCCTCCATACTGTCACTAGGGCCCTGTTTGCGCGCTGGTAGCAGTGGCTGCATTCTGCTCTTGCTACCGCTGAAAACCCTCATAGGAGAACCTGAAGTTTCTGCCACCATTATTTAAAATGCCATCATATCAGCTGTCTTGCTTTGGGAAGAATGGTCTTAACTGATTTGGTGCTTAAAAGCCCCTCTGCAGTGTAGCCCTGTGGTGACCGTGCTGCCCGAGCTTGGCCCTTGCTGTGGCTGCCGTGGTGGTGGCCGGAGCTGAGCTGGGCTCTGCTGCCACGTAAAGGCTGCAGCGCAGTACAGCAGCAGCTGCTGGGGCCCCGCCAGGTGACAGAGCCCCTGGGCAACTGGGAGGTCCTTGTGATCAGAAATTGTGGTCTTGGTCACCATAAATCCCCCCCCCCCAGTTCTGTGTTTCCCAGCCCGGTCGTGGTCTGGGAGGTTCAGAGAGCAACTCCCTGTCAGAGACCTTCAGCACCTTTCTGGAGAACAAGAGTGTTATCCTCCCTCAGCTGGGTGATCAACACACAAGGAGCTGAAACATCAGGTCCTTTCCAACTTCCATTTTCCCAAAAGGACACCCTGTGGCCTTTAGATGAGGCCAAAGCAAGAAGCTTGAGTTCTCCATCCCAGAGCACCTTCTCGTGTGCCAGGACCTGGCTTTTACTGTTTCCACACTTGTCAGTAATAAAAACCCACCTAAAACCAGAATGGATAACAGAAAAAATGTGCACCAATAAAATTTAAAAACTAAAAAAAGAGCAACATTAATTGCTAAAGAATGTGGTGTAATATATTCAAAGGCATATGGATGTGTTAGGCATGAGATAGTGTCTCTATGATTTCTACTGCACCACAATTCTCTGATGAGACAAGGATGGGATAAATGAGTTGGGCCAAGGTTATTAAGCTTCTTGTTTCTCATGAGCTTTGTAATAGGCCTTGAAGATGACCAGAGCACTGCCTGGAGCAGTGTAATCCTTAATAAAAGTGAGACCAAAGAGCTCTAAAATCTGACTTTTCCAGATGTCAGGAATGATGTGGGAAGTAGCAGCGTAAGTGAAATTGTGCTGCCTCTGTGTCTGGAGGTTAATGGTGTCCTAGAAGTAAGACCAGCAAAAGAGAGCACATGCATTGCATGGACTCAGTGGAGAGGTTTTAAAAGGCACAGCAGCAGGTGAGCACAGAGCTGAGAGCTGAGAAGTGGAGTGTTTTGAGAAATGCCATTTTTGGAATCAACATCTCCCAGCCGGTAGTGTGGAAGAAGGGTATGGGCTGTAGGGTGGTTGTGTTACCTGCACTCCCAGCTGGGAGAGTACCTCCCTTCTGACACTCTTCTGGTGATTTTTTTCCCCATAATTTAGGTGGTAGAAGTAAAAAAGAAAAAATTGGTCTGGTATACCTTGGAGACCAAAAAACTGGTCTGGTACATCCTTGGAGAGCTGCCAGCCCCTGCCCCAGAGATCCCACCACTGCAGAGAACAGCAGTGGTTTTTCAAGTATTTTTCATGTATTTTTCAAGTGCACTCAGCACTTCTTTTAAAAGACATTTTAATATAGGAGATACTTGGAGGTACTGCCAAAACAAATGCATCCTAACTGCACCTTTCACAGCTCAAACTCCTGAGCCACCTTTCCCACACTGGTGTTCAAAGGGGAAAAGACAGAACAATTTATACTGAGCATGAAATTGTTAAACTTCAGAACAAATCATCCCAGGCCAGGTTTGAGGGTCATTTGAAATATGATAATTAGGAATGAAAGAACATTCCCTGTAGATCCAAGTCCTAGAGATGCTGGCACCAGACCTTTCTTAGCTGAGCTGCTCTGCTCTAGGAGCTTCAGTACCTCTCTCACCATGTATTTGTTCTCATTTACCATGAGGTAGGTGTGTGCATGAACCCTAACAAAGGTTGGTCCCATTTTGTGACTTTACAGCTTACCTTGTGGTGATTTGAAAATATACAGGTTACTTATATTTTGTGGTTTTGAAAGCAGAGTCAAGATATCGTTCTGCAATCCTGCCAGAACTGACAAAAAATAATTACACTATGACATTATGAGAGCTGTGCATGCTAAAGGATGGAATGGGAAGATTTGAGGACTCATTTTTACTGAACCCTCATCATTTAGCATTTCCCCAAAGAATAAGGAGAAAAGAAAATATGTTTAATATGCTATGTATTAGAATGGGACTGCATATAAATGTTCATGTGACTGACCATAAAACAATATTTTAACCTTAAATTTGAGTGAGGGTTACTTGTAGAAGTTAATTTGAAATCATTAACCTAGCTGTAAGCAGACTTATTCAGAAATTATTTAATCTCCTATATGATTTAGCTTGCTTACAAATTTCAAGCAATTACTCAATTGGGACAAAAAAGAAGTTGAAGAAAAATGCTGGCAAATATGTAATTTATATGACCACATCCTTGCTTTTGACCCAGAACAAAAAGTTTGTGAGGATAAGTATAGAGCTCTTGAGAAAAATTATTTGAGGATCTCCAGAGAGAAACAAATATAAAGTTAGTTTAGTTCAGATTGCATAGTAAGGGGGCCTGAGATGAGATCACTGTGTGAAGCTGACTTCCAGAGTGCATTACAAATGGGATAATAAATAAATGGAGGGATGGAAATTATTAGTGGGAGACATGCATGTTGGGGTTTTATTTCACTTATGAGTAGAGTTAATACAATATTTAAAAATTCTCAGAGTTTTGAGAAAAAATATTTTAAAATTAACTTTATTATAATACCAGAAGAATCCAAATTAATGCAAAAACTATGCCTTTCAGCAAAACTAGCTGTGGAGTCAGAGAGTTCAATCTGTTTTGGTGTCCTCTGTTTCCAGCATGTGAGCTCTGTGTTTCACATCCTGCCCGTGCAGCTTTCCCAGCCACATGTTCAGCTTCTCTCTTCCTTCTACCCAGAATTATGGATTACTGCTGTGCCAGCCAAAGTGGGAGATGACAGCCATGCTTCCCTTCCTTAGAGTTTAGCTTTCTAACCACATGAGAACATACCAAGCATCTGGTCTGTGCATGTGTGCAGCAGGTGGGGATGGAAGATGCTCAGGGGGTGCTCAGCATTGGCTGAAGGATGGCACAGCCCTTCAGGGAGTGCAAGGAGCAGCTTCCTGCACCAGTGGGGATTGTTGCCTGCAGCATCCTTGAAAAGCCAAGCCTTTTACAGTGGCACATTCATGGGAATGCACATCTTTTCTAAACCACTGACTTTTAACTGCCAAAAATGGTACAAATCAACAAAACTCAGCCCCAAATTCATGAAAAGACAAGAGAAGTTTCCCTTGCATCTCCATGTATCCCCAGTTCCCAGTAAAGCCAGAGGCCTAATATATATAGCTTAAATATCCCAAAGACTGAACCTTGCACACATAAGTTGTTTCTTGAAAGGTAAGCAACAGTTTATTTCTGTTAGTAACCTCCACAGCCCTCCTGTAAATGAAAGTTATCTTAGAGCAGCTGTTCCTGCATTCAATCATGTGTTGACTATTGTGAATGCCATATTTCAGAATTAATAGCACATCTGCTTCCAGATGGAGAGAAATTAGGTGTCACACTGTTTGGGCCATATGCTTTCCTATCTTAATACCCAGAGAGATTGTGAAAGTATTCTGAGACTGCTTCGTTATAGCATCACCCCCAGCAAAGATCTGTTATTATATGGACTCACTTTCACATTCCCAGGGGTGAGATGATTTCCAAGGAACTGATCTATGTTGGATGAACACAGCAGAATTTTTATGAAATCACTTGCCCTGTATCTGCCTGAAAATAACTCAGTGATGTCAGCCAGGGCAACGAAAAGACAAAACCCAACTGTAATCAGTTCTGATGATACCACATTTACCATGTTTCACCCTATTTAGCACGTCCTGATTGCATTTCCAATAAATGTAGCTACCAAGTTATCTCTATTCAGAGTATTTACAAGCTGCTTATTAGGAAATGAATTCTCAGTGTATCCTTTGTCTCCATGGTAGCTCTGACAAAGGTCTGATTAAACTCAGAAGCAACTTTCATGCTTTCAAATACTGGTTTCCTGTAAGACAGCAATTACCAACCTTCTCCCTGTATAATTGCTTAGCATACAATTGCTATACTTACCATTGTCTTATCCAAAATTTTCAGCCAAAATTCACCTTTGATAATGCTATTTTTCTATAGTATCAGCTGTTTCCCTGTAATAACTAGAAATTGTTTTAGTAGCAAAACAATTTCTAGTTATTACAGGGATTATTATTGTTATTGTTATTTTTATTATTATGTTGTGCTCTGTGTTGATGCAGCAGAAAATGGCCTTGCTTCCATTGCCTCCTCTGTGTGTTCTTCCAGCTGTTTTCCTTGATGCCATCCCAGGTACTTGCTTCCCTATGATTGAGATTTATTTGTGGTTTTACTTATTTGTTAAATGTCTGACTTCAGGGCTGATCCTCTACTGCAATATAAATGAGACATGTATTATACATATGTAAATAACCTCTAATTAAAAATCCTTTGGTATTCTCAACTCATTAGAGCAGAGCATCAGCCTTCTTGATCTCAATAATCTGCCCTTCTCTGAGTGAGTTAGTTGTGTTTGAGGGCTATCCTATAACAGGCAAGGAGTCTAAACCTTCTCAGGCCTTAGGCCTGTCTTACTCCCAGTTGTGTCATCCATCATGTTGCCAGAAATTGGCTACTAATGCAAAGGAATAAAGATTGCTTCCAATGGCTAGCTCAAAACAAGGAAAAAAAAATGACAAAAAGAGCTCAGGGGAGAGGAATGAGAGGAATTACATGAGCCAAAAGGAAGAGATGGATGAATTCATATCACAACTAGGTTTGTCTCCAGGCAGTTTTATTCTTCCAGGGATACGTCCCCTGAAAGGAGGGATGGAAGTAGTACCATTACCTCACAACGGGCAAACCAGGCTGCAGAAGATGGTAGGGACTCTCTTAGGTAATTCTGCATCTGTACAGAAAAAAATAAGCAACAGCTTGTTGTTTCATATTTGTTTTTCTTAAACAGCTGGTGATTGCATATGAAGGCTTTATAATTCCTGGGAAACTGAAAACGTGAGCAAAACCAGAAGAAGGAATATATTTTATCAGAAACAGAGGCAGAAACAAATTCTAAAATCTTGATTCTAGCAATGCATGACTCCCATCTACAGCCAGTGTAATTTCTTGTCTCAAAAAGAGACAGGGCTGCGTGGTAAATGAGATGCAGGAGAACTACTTGACACACAACGGCAAGACCTGATTTAAGTACAAAAGAAGATAATGTTGTTCTTTTGTGTGCTGAGGCATTTTATGCAAGGGCTGTGAGAACAGTTTTATAATGTGAAACTTTTTAATGTAGCTGTTGCTGGCCATGGGAGGAGCACCCTGTTCTGTGATCTGTGCAGAACTCATACCCAGATCCCTGATCTCTGAGGAGGTACTGCTTTGCTTACAGTATTTTGAGTGTTTGACATGCCTATGGAGCAAATGCAGCTAATATTGAATAAAGGAAGCTGCTGAGGCAAGTTAAATTTATGTAGGGAAAAAAAAAAAAAACAAACCCTAATAATAAGTCCTCCACCTTGAGGAAGAATGCAACTGTAATTTGTTGAATAGGTTTTTGTTCTTTTAAAAAAGATCCAAAGAAAAAAGAGCAAGTTCATTTGCTAAAATCTGCAAAGGTCTTTAGGAGGACTAGGAATTTGCAGCATATTTCAAATGTCTCAGTTGCAATTCAGAGCTTTAAAGGACACTCTCTCTGGCCCAAGTAAGGAATGGGGCATCCCTGAACAGCAACAATGGGGTGGAAGGAGTAGGGTGAGTCAGGTTTATGCTTCATGCCGGATGAGAATGCACTCTTTGGAAGAGTGCTCTTCTAGCAGCTGTAGAGAAACACAAGATGCTGCAGCAGGGCTCCACATGTGGAGCAGGAAATGGCTGGCCTTGTTCATCACACAACAATTGTTTTTTGCTTCAGGAAAAGAAGACTGATTTGCTTGTGGAGACAGCTGAGCCTAAAAGGATCATGCATACTGTCTTCCCTAAAGGAAATGAGTAGGAGAGGGCAGCTTGTCATAGAGGGAAGTCTCCACTTGTTCTAAGTATGCATAAATTTTTGCAAGGAGGAGTGAAAGTATGTTCCTCAAAAAAGTCTTCATGAAAAGTTCCAAAGAGACTTACATGATCTCTGAGCCAGTTAAAACCATCCAGCTCAACTTCTGACTAAATAAAAATTTAGTAGCGTAGTGTTCCCCCTGAAAAAGATTTCAGGACAGCGCATGGAATAAATGGTTAAAGAACACTGTGAACAAGGAGTCAAAAGTATGAGCAGTCTGAAATGAACAGTGTTTATTTCTGTATTTCGGGGCATTACTATTTCACCTTTGACCACTGCCCACCTGTCAGCAGTTAATACTGCTCTGTCCCTATCTTCTGTCACTCAGTCACCCCATTTGAGAAGGGTGTCCATATCAAGCTGTGTCTGTGCAGTAATGTCTGTTTTAGTGGGGTTGGCTTTTTTTTGTAAGCTTTTCCAGTTAAGCCAGGAGCACACCGTTGTGCCAAGTTATGAGATAAACCAGATGAAAAGAGTGACTGCACTAAGCAGAGCACCTCCCAGGAAAGCTGGGCAATCCATCCTGCTGGTGGCATGAGGAATTTGCAACAGTGGAGAGATTCTGGTTATGGAGCTCATTGGCCAAAGCCATAGGTCATCACTCTGGAAGTCAGAACTTGCAGACCCTCATTCTCTGTGCCAGTTTTAATTTCTCTGCCCTTTGTTTTGAGACCTCATCTCATATTGTATAATAACAGATCATTACCTCTTTGAAAGGAAACTTTCTTTCTACCACCTGCTTGTTTTTACAGTTCCACTTCCTTTCTATTTCACTTACTGAGTTTATTCCCAAATGTATGCTTGCCCTTTCTGTCCTGTCATAGAAAGTAAAGGAAGAGAATAAACAAGTAAAAATGCTTGAATGCAACAGGGAAAAGACTGGGGACAGAGCTGTTGTGTCTGCAGTTTGCAGCTCATAAGAAATATGTCAGGTTGAATGCTGAACACCAGGCTGATTGGTGTTAAGCAACGAGCACAAGTAGTGAGCTTTCCCAAGCTTGGTGCTTTGCTCTTTCCCATTTATTGATTCTTTGAGTACAAACACACAAATTGGATTCCATGTGTGGTTGGCCAAGCTAAAACAGTGGAGGACAATAGCAGATAAGTCACTGTGCCTTACTTCCTACTACTGTAGAGAGAGGTCATGATATTTTACTCTATGCTCTGGATTTTCTGTAAGACGTTCTTGTGGAAAAGCCAGGTGGGAAGAGTAAAATGATTTTTTTACCTACAGGAGAGCTTTGAAGGGTCAGGATCTGGAGTAATTTTATTCAGCTATAACAGTACAGTTAGAATGTCACATGAGAGAACATTTCACCTAAAAGCATGATTTTTCCACTTAGAAAAAGCCTTCCACTCAGAAGGCTTGAGTGCAATTACATCAAGGTATATTTCTGTTTGAAACTCTATCAAAGTTTATAGTAGGTGAGAAACTACAGCAAGCAACACTATAAGGAAAGACAGAAGAAGTGTTCTTTTAATGATTTTTTTTAATGCAGGTATTTCAGTGTGTTGTTTATGGACCGAGTTTTCATACTTGAACAATCTTTTCAGAAAAAAATAATGAAAAAACTGTATTTTATAGCAATACTCAATCATAGTATGATGAATTCAGTTAGTCTGAGCATGCCAGGGTAGATTGAGAAGGAATTGAGACACTTTTATCAGACCTGCAAGACAGAGGCATCACCCTACCAGAGATTGTTGGAAATTCTAATGTGACGTTCCTGCTGATGCTGTGTCTGATGTGTGGAGAATACAAACTGCTTTGTGATGATGGGATTTGGGGGACAGCAATTTCCTGTCCCAAAGGAACTTGGATATGTCTTCTTACTTTGTCCCAATGTGCATCGCAAATGTGGTTTCCTTTCTTTAGAGAACAAGTAGCATCCAGTTCCTATTGTATAAATGCCTGTTGCAAGTCCCCTTGTATTTTTTCAGTAGCTGTTAGGGACAGCTTTGAGGAAGCAGTGAACTACATACAATATGATGGACACCACAGCCCATCCTTGACTGAGGTAAAGGGAAAGAGCTACCACACTCCTGTTCAAATTCATGAGAAGCAGATTACCAGGGGTACTGGTGATGAATGTATGCTTCAACTTGGATTTAAATCCATGCTTCACAAAAGTACAGTAAGAGATTATTAGTTACATTTTGGTTAACATTCCTTGTGATACATAAGCAAAGTCGGCTTGTAGACCAGAAAAGCAAAGCTAAAACCTCGAGAAAAGCAAAGTATGTGTATGCAAAATGCATATCTGAAGCTGATATTTGCTGGGAACAAACCTCCTTACAGTTTTTGTCTTACTGTGGTGACAGGATAGATATTGTAACCCATGAATTGCTCTCAAATGTAATTCTGAAGTATCAGTCTGGCTTTCCCTCACTACTCTGATTTCTCAATATTTGGGTCTTGGTCTCAAGGCATGAAGGGCTTGAAGGCTGTTCATTATCTTAACCAAGTCCCACTCTGTACAAGGCTGTCCAGACAGGTTAAGAGCATCTTCAGAACCCACCAACAGGCTTTCATTCAAAAGGAAGAACATACATTCTATATCAGCTGTTATTAATTCTTGACCCAATCCTTAGCCATTCTTTATATGCCTGGAGAAACTTTGTTTAGCCAAGAGTTTTATTCCTGAGAGAGAACATTGTGGAAAGATTTTTCACCCAAGCTTGACTGTTTATGCTGCATTTTATTCTTCTCTCCCTAAAACCCTGTAAACTCACCTAAAACCCTGTAAACTCTTGTTGATGCTCCCTGGACCATCTGTGGATTTTCTGTCCTCAGCATTTTCTAGACATGTGTCTCAGGGGTTTTTGGTAGCCTCCATAATCTGAGTAATGCCTTCTAAATATTTGAGCTTGCAGGCTGGGCTGGGAGCAGGTGTGTATGTTCTTTCTTCCCAGTCAGCTTCCCTCTTGTTTATTCAGAGTTTCTTGTCTTTGACATTGTTTTGCTTTCCTGTGAGGTTTTGGGTTTGGTTTTTTTTAGGTATCTATAGTGTGGTTTATTCCATGGTAGCCCATTACAAATAAATACATCAAGAATGTGCCTTATTAGGAAAACAATTCAATTCCTGGACTCCTGTGGACTCATTTGAAAATTAAAACCCTGCAGAGTGTTTTTAATTAAGCTGATGAGTCTACCTTCTTATATCAAAAAGGAAAGCAAAGAATTCACAAGTTCTGATTCAGCATCCAGCTGTCACTAAGCATTGTAATGATTTTCTGTCAGCTGTCCTCTTTTAAAAATTTTTGGCAGAATTTCTTCTCCCTCCTGGCACAGTTAAAACACAATTCTATGTACAATAATATACAAATAGTCCCTCCTGTGTTGATCAGCAAAATTTATTTTCTTCCATTCTTTTTTTTTTTTTTTTCTCCTGCTACTTGATATCTAATTGCTATCCTTTGAAGGAGAACCAAGAATTTTCCCCTTTAACAGATCAGAAAATATTAGGGAGCATGTTCAGTCCTGTGTACCTTATTGGTGTGAAGTGAGCAGGTAGGAATTTATCTTGGGGTCATGCTGTTAGGTAATACTTACATTCTTTATTTTCATAGTATGATACTTTTCACATAAATTTTCTGATACTTTTCACATAAACTTTTCATCAGTTTTTAATAATAAGAAAGACCTTAAACTTTCTGCTTAAAAATAATTACTTGACAGGAGACAATTTCTGTGTTGATGATAGCTTCTTCCTTCATTTTGGTACATCAGCTGTACAACTTTTTTACCTTTTGAGAATGGTTTTCCAGCTTTGCTGTTTGCTTTTCTTTGCTGATATTCTCATTCTCTTCATGGTTCAAAACAAATGAAAAGAAAGCAACTCACAGAAGCAGCTGTTAATGTGCTTTTTCTTACTCTTCCCTGTTGTACTTCTACTGAGAGGTGCTTAAATCCTGGCAAAAGATAGGAAATACCATTATTGGAAATGAGACACTGCAGCTTATCATCTAATGCTTCTAGTGATCCTTCCAGGTTGTTACTCACAAAGTACTTGCATAAATGTGATTCAACCAATGCTTCTTTAAATAAGAATATATGTATACACTCACACAGACACACACAGACACACACAGACACACAGACATATATATATATATATATATATATATATATACACACACACACACACACTCTTCTCTTTCCTGTTGCTTTTCTTGGGGCACATTGCCTGTTTAGAGCTGCCACCACATCCATACAGGAGTAGGATAATCACAGCGTGCTGCCAACCCAGCCTCTGAGGGTGGTCTTCCAGGAGATGCAGCAGCAGCAGAAGTGGGATCACTCTGGATTAGACCTGATTCACTGTGCTCCTGACCCACAAATGGGAACCACTAAAGTGATCCACAAATGGGAACAACTAAACACAAATTGCTGTATTTTCTTCAGTTGACCAGTGGCAACTGGTTAAAATGCAGGATGTCAGAGGGTCAATATATGTGGCAACTTCTTTACACACAAGGAACTCCTGTTGGCTGCAATGTCTTTTGCATACATTCACCTCATGTGAATATATGTCCCAATTCCCTGGAAATGTGCAGTGTCTAGAAATAGACAAACAGTGCAAGGTAGTAAACTAAAAGCAGACATTTCAATATGTAGTTATGGTAGTAATTAAAAAATAGTGCTTAAAACAAAGTCATTATCAAAAAGTCACTCACATCTTTTAGACATGATAAATGGCCTTTTTCAAACTTTGGCAGGCAGGCAGCTATAAATACATGGGAAAGGTAGAGAAGCTGTTCAGCTCCCCAAGGAGAAGGGATCTGTTGGGTACTGTGGAGTGGGCTGGTATGAGCTGTGTGCAGCACCTGCCTGCAAAGCACCAGATCTGTGCTTAGGGTGTTTTTTTCCTCATTCCACCTCAGGCCAGCCCTACATAGTACTTACTTTTCTGTGAATAATGCCAAGTGACAGTGGCAGGAGAAGGATTTGGGAATGAGGGACCTGTTGCCATTTCTATTGTTTTGTTTTACATACCTTTTACCCTTCAAGAAAATGTTCTTGTTCACTTACTCTGTGTAACTTTTCTGTAAATTGGAAACCTTATCCATTTAAAAAATGGGCAATGTTAATACACCGTGGTTCCATTGAAAACAGCAATGGTCACTGAAGCAGCAGCTCCTGGTTAAACAGAGGTTTGCCCTGGGGAAGTGATGTTCCTGCTCTTCAAATACTGCAGCACTGTTCTGGGAATATCATACAGCTCAAAGGGCTTGTTAGTACAGTACTTTTCACTGTGGCTGCTTTTTCTACAGAGGAGAACTCCTGCAGTTCCTCTGCCATCCCGTGTGCTCCTGGCCTCCCATCATGGGATGTGCGTTGTCAGCCCAGCTGGCACATGCATGAGTGTGTGCCAGGTCTGCTGGATGCACAGAGAACAGCTCCTTTCTGTCTAACTCTGGCTCCAAACCTCTTTCCTTCCAGATGTCCACACAGAAGCAGTGCAGGCAGCCCTTGCTAAACATAAAGAAAGGAAAATGGCAGTCCCCATGCCCTCAAAACGACGTTCATTGGTGGTGCAAACATCAATGGATGCCTACACACCTCCAGGTGAGTATCTCTCTATTTTTACACAAATTTTAAAAATGGTTCTTTGTGCTGCTCTGAACAGCTAATCTGTCAGCATAGACAGTAATGGAAATGTCATTTGATGCACACTGAGCTTAACTGAGGTATGTTTGAAGAGAAGGTGAACTGAGTAGTGGAAAAGTCAACAGGGACAGGTCACATGATTGCTTTGGCCTTGGTGATACCTTAGCTTGCACTGGTCCTTTTGGGCTTACAAGCACCTAACTATGGCCAGGTTGTCATATTTTATGGTAGTCTAAGTTCCTTCCACTTTTCTGGTTTATTCCCTAACAATGTAATGTAACATTATCTTAGCAATTAGTTGTGCCGTTCCTTTTCAGGTTTATCTGCTTTTTTATCTACTAGAGTGTGAAAATATCCCATTCTTCTCATACTCACTGAATCTGGCTGAGACTCCCATCCTTCAGTGAGGATTGGACTTTTTAGAATTGGAAAAGTATCTCACAGACTTTGTGGAGTGAGCTTGGGAAAGTTTTTTTTTTAATATTCTCTGCTCGCTGGAGATCTTCAGAAGATTCTGTGTTTAACATTATAAAGGAAGACTTTAATTATCTTCTTTTTTTGTACAATAATACACACACCATGACCTTAGAGCAGGAGAAGTGCATAGTTAGCAACTGACGTAGTTTCAGGGCTTTCAGTGCTGCAGTTTTCTCATTATGTTTTCCTACCTTCCTGGGATTTTCTTCATGGCATTTTCTTGAGATTTTTGATATGAATATGAGTTATTTCTATTAAGAAAACCCCAAAGCACTGCAAGTTAACAAGCTGTTTTTAATTACTAGATACTTCTTCTGGTTCAGAAGACGAAGGCTCCGTGCAGGGCGACTCCCAGGGAACTCCCACCTCAAGCCAGGGGAGTATAAACATGGAACATTGGATCAGTCAAGCGATCCACGGCTCTACCACATCAACCACTTCCTCCTCCTCAACACAAAGTGGAGGCAGTGGTGCTGCACACAGACTAGCTGATGTAATGGCTCAAACACATATAGGTCAGTATACAGATGTGTTGAGTGTGTCCAGTTTAACATGAATTTTGACTCTCACATTCAGTTGATGCTGCTGTGTGAAGTCTTACAAAAGTCTTTCCTGTACTGCTTCCTTGCTTTTTAATATTGATATATATTATATGGAGAGATAGTCCTATGTTCCTATTTCAGGAGGGGAAAAATTGCAGTTTAGATTTGGGAGTAAGCTTATGTTGTGGCAAATAGGGTCTAGCTATTGGTTGCCAAATACCTTAAAATGTACAGTTGCATGACTTCCATTACTTAGCACTATAAAGGTCTCTGTAGGATTCATCAGTAAGGAAAATCAGTGCATGCATCATTAGGGATTGCTTGCATATGAGTTTCCCCCACTGCTGCACCACTTTAATTACATAGCTTGAATTATTTTTGATAATTCTGTTAACAGTAGTCCTCTCAAACATATTTTTCTGCCCTTAATTGAATTTAGAGCTTGAACTGGGATATCTAGCGATTGTACTCCATGGGAGAGGCCACTATATAGCTTCAGAGAAGGGAGCTGTTATTATCAATAGCTTGTTTATTTCCTTTATAAAGATGCTAGGAAGTCAAAGCTTTTTTTCCATTAGGGCTAAGCTTCACAGACATTATTTCTGAATATTGTGCCATTGACACTGGTCTTTATTAACATGAGGCAGCTATTTGGTTGGATATGTGGAAAGCAAGGCTTGGTTTCCATTCATTCTTCAGCTGCTTATCATACAAGGCCTTTGCTTTGTGTATGTTCCTGCTGGGGTGTGTATTTTGGGCTCTCACTAAAAATCTGTTGCAGTCTTTGTTGGACCAGATAAAGCAATCTTAGTACTGTCTTACTACAGTTTTGTGTGACTGTTCTTCAGCTGACATTTCCTTTTCAAGTATATATAATGAGATACATGAAAGCATCTGCGGTGTTCATGATTTTATGTGCTGGAATGGGAGTAGATATCCCTTGGGTTTTGCTATGAATATAGCTTGATATACATCACCTGTATTTTCAGTAATCCTCCCATCATGATCCAGAATGGCTGAATTGCAGTGAGGGGAAGAACTTGAATTGTATTCATAAATTCATGCTAAATGAATGCTTAGAACCTTGTTTTAGAAACACATACATTGGGAACATGTTAATCATTGCATTTGATTATTTTCTGTGACTTCATCTTGAAATGCTACAGGAAATTATGGCATAGAGAATTAAATTTATCCAGACTCTGAAAGGTTGCATTACTCATACACAAAGTCTTAATGTGTCTTTAAATATAGCTTCTTTATAATTTGACATTTTAGTAATTTTAAATCTGGCACAGTAAATCTTTTATAATCACTGAGTTTGAGGTAAATAATACAGCATTTATAGAGCTAAATTAAGATGGCACTATTCTGCAGAGGAGGGAAACTACTGTTTCTTATGCTTGTTTTATTGTGCCTTGTTGACTAGAAAGATCTTGCCTTTGAAGGGAGCAGTTGAGCTTATCTTAGTCTATGCATATTTCCATTCATTTTGACAATAAGATGCATTAAATTGCATCTCTTCTTGGACACTTGTTGAGCTGTAGTAATGTAAAGGTCATTTGGGCACAAAATCTGATTGATGAAACTGGGATCTTGTGGTTGCCATCAGTCATTGCTAAAATCACTGGAAATGTAAGAGAAGCTGCACAGTTGATAACTGTAATATGTATTTCTTCATGGGTGAGCTGCATTCTTTAAAAATTTGAAATTAAATTGCTATTTTGTTTCTTTCCCATCCAAGAAGGTAGTTTTTACATTTAAATGTATTCTAAGAGGTAATAGATTTGAAGTGTCCCTACAGAAAGCCTGGCTCTTTCCAAGGCAGTGGGCCAGTGATGGTAGATGAATAACAATCTTTGGTAGGAGAGAAGAGTAATCCTGTTCCTTAAGGCTCCTCAGCTATCAGGGACAGTTTGTTCTTGGTCACAAAGACCATATGTTACCATGCCTTGATGTCTGTTTGGTCCAGGAGTTGTTCTCCAGAGACAGACCAGCCTGCAACACAGAAATCAACTGTAAGGCCATACTCTGAAGGTGCCAATTTTGATAAAAATTCAAGATGCAATGGGGAAGACCTTAATGATAAACCAAAACAGACATCTATTCTGATATCCACTAGGATTTTACCTCCAGAGTGTATCACAGAGTGAAAGGGAGATTTTTTTCCCAGTTCAAGTACACTAATGCAATCCTGAAAAGGGATTTGATAAAAAACTTTAGCTATAATATAATCAGAGTTATCTTTGTGAATCATTTGGATAATTTGCATAAGCTATTATACAATTTTAATGTTATACTATTCAATTAATTTGACTGCTGCTGCTTTATTGTGGCCAAAGTTCTAGTTTGGGATAGATATAATTTAAATATTTATTCTCAACTTTAAGATGCTCAGGGGTCTGCACTAAGCTACAGGCAAAATCTTTAGTTTGGCATAGTTATCACAGCTGTGCTTAGTAATTCTTGAATTTAGAGGTCAAACCAGTGAAATCTGGAAAAAATATCTGATGTTCTGATGCTTCTTTGGGTCAGTGCTGTGCACATTTCTAAGATCTTCAAGCTTTCATTTGTTGGTATTACATGGTTTGGATTTCTATGTATATAAAAATCAGGGACAGAAAGCACACCCCAAAGTTTACAAAGGTCATGCAATGAAAATCACACAATTCTTGCCTGTCATTGTAAATCTATATAAAGTTAATCATCTCACTTCAAAGATTTGATCCTATAGGTGCATTTAATGATTCTTTCATATACTTCAAATATGTTTCTGTTTGAAAATCAAAGGCTTCTATCCACATTAAAGGCTACATAGATTGCTAATCAAATAAATATAAAACCATGTGCCGTAAGCATGACTGATGGTTTTCAAACAGCTTGGAAATTCTTGTGTTCTGAGGGCGAATGTTAACTTAAACAGGAGACTAGTTTAAAATACAATCTGTCACCTGGACATCAATACAAGAAAAACCCAGCTAATGGAAAGAGCTGCATGTATGACTCTGGATTTCCCTTCCCTGACAACCAGAAGAGCCAACTTATTTGGGAGTAAAAGCTGCATTTTCTTCAAGTACAGTGTTTCAGGAATGCTTTTTGAGTTTCTGGAGACTTTTCAAATACCTGGTGCTTGTGTGAGCTTCCAAACCTCCACTGAAAGTATTCCTCCACTTCTTTGCTTCTCTTCAGACATGGGGCTTTGTCACTACACATGCTCTGTCCCTCCATGAATGTGCTCTGCTTTTTTGGGCCTTTCTGATCTTCATGAAATGGGGTAAATGATGTCACTCCAGTGGCAGAAATGAAGAGAGCCTTAACTGGAAACAGCTGTTCTGTCTGTGATCTCCTGATGCAAGGATATTGGAAGAGATGGGAATAGGAGGTGATGCAAATATGTATGTTTGATGGAGGAAGTACTTTGAAGTCATGCAGCTGTCAGTTTCTACTTTTTAGTGAACAGATGTGTCAGGGTCATGATTCTTAATGAAACCTCAAACAATTCTTCAAGTTACCTGACATAAGACCAAGCAACTCTCTACAGATTGCGTCCGTAGACAGAGGTTGGATTGACTGTTCTATGCCAAAAAAAGGGTACATTTCACATAACATAACAATTATCTTTTTCTTTAGAAATCATTCAGACCAAATCTGTGTCTTTATGATTTTTATTTCTCCAGGCCTTACTCTGAGATGCTAACTAACCAAAGATTTGTAAATCTAATGGATGAAACTTAGAACTGTAGATACTGTCGTGATAAGACATCTGTTAAGCAGATACTATAAAGGAACACATCAAGACAAATCTCAGTATTCCTTTTCTTCAAGATAGAAGTAAATAGCAGCTGGGCAGCCAGGGCACAAGAACTCCTTGACTGAGCCATGGTGGAAACCTTGGGAAGACAGTTTCTTCTAGGCAACTTCAAGTGCAGGTGCTGTTTGTTCAAAAGGAAAGCCTTTTACAAAAGAGCAGGACTCTTGTTATGTTCTTCCCCCTGCTCAGCACCATGTGTAACAAAGAAGAATTTGATTTTAAGCACAGAGTTCTGAAGGGAGAGCATCCTTGCTCATGTATCTTCTGTCCCATGCATGAAAAAAAAATTAGTCTTTAACTCCACTTTGCCTTGTAAAGTCTGAAAGATAGGAATACTTCACTGGAAAGATGTAAGCAAATACAGCTCACTTTAAAAATACTTTCTCATGTTACTAATAGCTGACTAAGTACAATTATTTTCTTAGTCATGATCTCCCATATGCATTGCATAACTGCATTATAAGTAAAGAGAAAAAGATAAACATCAGCATTTTTTAATTGACTTACTTACTGAGTAATACAATAAAAATCTATAAAAAGCTCTTGCCATTTACCAGGAAAGGGCAAAAAATTGTGCTGAGTCTAAAATAGTTGATAATGACAAGAAATGAAGACCTTAAATGAAGACATTATTCAAACAACTACTGGCATAAACTTCAATGTATTGTACTTCAGTTGGTCACTTATAGCACAATGTAAGCTGTTTGTTTCAGGAAAATTGTAACAATGGATGTGATCAGAAGCAAAAGCTCCAACTGGACACTTGTAGAATGCACGATGTTTTTGAGTTGCTCAATAAAAGCCATTTTGAGTTTTCCTCAACCAAGATAATATGATTGGGTGATAGGATTGAGCCCTTATGATGTTCATGAATATAAACATTAAATAACAGCTGCAGACATTAATGTCATGTCTTAAATCTGCATGATGATTTTCTGTCAAATGCTACCTTTAGATGAGAGGCATGCAAAATAAACATCTATTAGCATCCTTTTCTGGTATGTGTAGCAAAAAAATTAGTTTTCTGTGTTGATGGTGCATAAATTTGGGATTAAATGCACAAGAATCAGTGTTTCAAAGTTTAAAACTCATAAAAATGAAAGTGCTTTAAAATTATGTTTGAGATGAAATTTACTGTAGAAGTTGGTGTTCTAGTACTTACAGTACCATAATCTTAAAGATAAGGTTTAGTAAGAAGCACATCTTGAAAACAGTATTGGAACATGATGATATTTTTCAAGAATTTTTGCACTTTGAAAGACTCTTACCCTATTGTTAAATAGAATGCATTTCTCTTCACTTCCATGGCAGCAGAGTGAAGACCTGCCTTCTTTTGTAACTTAAAGGCTGCTGGGGATCATTTATGTCAATTGAAAGAAAAGTTGTTATTTGCTTGTGGTGTTTATCTCCATCTAATCTAATATGGGTAAAAACCTGCAAAAAATTTATGGGACAACCTATAGAAATAGCACAAATACGTAGGAAATACAGACTCAGACTTGAAAACATGGGAAGATGAACTAGGGTAGCATGCTGAGTTATCAGGCCATGAAAGAGAAGGATTATCTCTGTGGAATTGTTCAGCAGTGCTGGCATGAGTCAGACCAAATCGTGTTTGCTTCTGGAAGGCAAGGCTTTGTTATGCGGAAGAATTGAAATATCTCTGTCTAAAAATAGTAGACAAGCAAGTGTCCATGAAGAATGCAAAGTTCATGTTTCTTTACATTTTAAATTTTGCCTCTGGTTTCCAAACCTGCTATGATTGATTTTTTCCTTTCTTAACTAAAACTGACATAGTCAAAATACAGAGGTTATAAAAGTGATATGCACTGGCACTTGCAAGTGATTGACAGCATGCTGTGTTCTTTTTACTTAGAAAAACTGACACAATAATCCATGAGAAGTGTATTTGTCTGGGTCTTTTCTATTTGCAGATGTCCACAAGCCTTAAGTAAAATCAGATGTCAGTGGAGAACCTACAACCTAATTGTATTATTCTTTTAGCCTATTGCTTATGTGATTGCAGGTATACAGCCCTGCTTTAATTACTGCAAACTTTATTTATTAAAATTATACTACACATTATAGTTCAGTATAATAATTTTGTGCATTAACCTTAATGCCTGTTCATATGTTGGGGGAAAAAACCTCAAATGGTCTCCTTTCCTCTGCCTTTTGCTTTTCTGCCCTTTGACATTAGAGGTACATGGTTAAACCTTTTAACTTACTTTTCACAGAAAATCATTCTGCCCCTCCAGATGTTACCACTTACACCTCAGAACACTCAATACAAGTAGAAAGACCACAAGGATCAACAGCACGGGTGGCACCAAAGTATGGCAATGCTGAGCTTATGGAGACTGGTGATGGTATGTCACAAAACAGAACTGGGGTTATTTTGAGTATCCTGACCTTTTTAGTGGTTACTGTATGCATCTGCTCTTGTTTTTTGGGTGTTTTTTGTGTTTTTTTTCCTGGGCACTTTTCACTTGTAAACACAAAGTTGCAGCACCTTTACAGTTCTAAAATAAGCTGATATCAATGAAGATAACATAGCATATGAAGATAACAGAGAAATATTTCTTAATCAGTAGAGCCGACTCCCCAAAGAAACTGTTTGGTAAAAACCCCCAGAGAATCTCTTTAGATTTGCCATTATCATGCTGCCTGGTTACAGCTAGTCTGGTTTTTTTAATGACAAAGAATGTGGTGTGCTAGGACAGCTACATCTTAAAAACTGACATGTTTGAAGTTTTATTCTCTGAGTTTTGTTTGGTTATTTGTTTTTTTGTTTTTTTGTTTTTTTTTTTTAAAAAACAGTTATTTGTAAACCCTTCCTTATTTACCTCTCCTCTTTTCTAAAACTTACCAAACAATATTTCAGCACAGCATGGAATTGTTGACCAAGTGTACTGTATCTAAAGTTAGCATCTTCAGCTGTAAACACCACTTGGTAAAAGTTTTGGAGCCAACCTTATGGAAGGGTAAGAAGTTGAAATTCCTGCAATGCAGTGACAGAAAGCTATTAGTTCAGGAACAGATGATGTGTACATTGGAGAGGCTTTGCACTCAACTAGAGAAAAGGAAGGGGGAGGTGATTGATGGGACTATATTATAAAAATGCCCCTTGCCCCAGGCTGCTGCTCAGAGATATGTTTTCCAAAGTGTTGTATGGGCAAGCTTGCTCCCTTTGGAGATTGCTGGCTGGTGGGATTGGCTGCAGGGATGTTCAGAGAATGCAGGGGCATGCTGAAGTAATACAAAGACGTGAACCATGTTTAAGATGGATACTGGACAGATGTCCCCTGCAGGGTAAAAATAACCCAGAATAAATGACGGGGCAGAGCCTATGACCCACACTCTTCACCAGGCTGCATTCTAGTCAGACAATGCTGGTATGGCCAATGATCATGGGGAAGGCCAGTCCAGTTTTCTCCCTGACCATTGCTGAGGCAATTCTCTCAGGTTACTGACATTTGCTGTAGGGACATTTTTTCCTCTGCACTTCTCTCCCTCAGTCTTTGTGCTGTTTCCCCTCTAATTTTGCAACCTTTCACCCATTGATCCCTGTCCTGCAGGAGTACCAGTGAGCAGCAGAGTGTCAGCAAAGATTCAGCAGCTGGTCAACACACTAAAACGGCCCAAACGACCACCATTACGAGAGTTCTTTGTAGATGACTTTGAGGAATTGTTAGAAGGTAAAATGACTGATTTTCAAAAGGTTTCGGGATCGTTTATTAAAACTCTGTAAAATGTTTGTCTCCTATGTTAACTTTCTAGAAAGACAAGTAAGCCCTTCTTATACTGGCAAGTACCAAAAAACCATTGGTATTCAGTGGAAACTGTTGGTAGTAAGCTTGGACATAGTGCTGTGGAGTCAAAAGTGTTTCTTGTTTGCTCAGCTCCTGGTTCTGTTTGCCAGGAAATAACAGAAGAGAGTGTAGGGAAGCTTTGCTTTGAGAACATTCAGCTGTGGGTTACAGCCAGTGCTTTGGAACACCAATAAGAGAAAATATGTTAGTGAGGGAGAATGTTAAATGTTTTACAACATCCTTTGTGTAACAATGAAGTAGGAAAAATGAACTAATTGTAAGAAAGAAACAAAGATAAAATCAACAAGTTGAGCTTTTTTTTTAAAAAAGACCAGTGCTTTGAGAATTAAGATTCACCAGGATGTGGAAATTTAAATAGTCTTCACAGGAATTTATAAGAAAACATGTAACAGAACATGACTTATATAATTCTGTTACTTGTTAAAGTACATTTTTGTCAGTAGCTCTGCAGTTCATCTCATTACTACATTTTTTCCAGGAAAAAGTTTTCTCCACCTCTCTTTAGGAATAAAGAAAGGTTTACTATTTTGAAAATAAATATATGCATGCTGCCTCAGCAGTTTCTTTCCCTTCTTGTAGAACTAGTGTAAGAACAAGGACTTTTCATTCCTGAGGTGCATCAGTTGCTTGATCTGTGTTAAAAGTAAATTATTCTCTTATATTTCTCTGTTGCTTCTCAATACCTTCTTATGTTACTGTTTTCAGAACATTTTGCAAAGGTAACTTATTCTCTTGATTACACAGGTGTACACAAGGTATAGAATTTACATGGTAACTGTATATCTTTTCATAATCATAAGTTCAACAGCCAGATCCAAACCAGCCAAAGCCAGAAGGAGCTCAGATGTTGGCTATGCGTGGGGAACAATTAGGTGTGGTTACAAACTGGCCGCCTTCCCTGGAAGCAGCCTTGCAGCGATGGGGAACCATCTCACCGAAAGCTCCTTGCCTAACCACTATGGATACCAACGGAAAACCACTGTATATTCTCACTTATGGTGAGCACTCTTCAAACTGATTGTGCTTTTATATATTCTGTACTGTGTGTGTAGTAAATGCATAAATATAGAGTGAAAAAAGTCTTGTAATGATGCACCTGTTCCATTTGTGAGTAGGGTAAGACAGCTCTGAAGCTATTGATGTCTGAGTATGGGTTGCTGAGATGTTATAGTATGATTTATTTCAGACAGAGGAAAAGAGCCGAGTAGATACACCCATGGAATAATAGATTATAAATTGAAACCACCTTTTAAATAGAAATGTGTCCTAGGTCAGATTTTCCTGAAGATTGATGTCCAAATCCATTGCCCTTGGATATCACCCAGGCTTTGTTCTGCAAAAGCCTAACTGGGTCTACAAAATTCATCAGCTTCCTGAAGAAGTTAATAGGATTTTTCCCCTTGTTTTACTGACATTGTAGTAAGTGTGATTTGAATTATTTCTCCTGATGGGTTAGTTGTACAACTAGCAAATGTACCCCCTTGAAATAGATTTGCCAGGATATATTTTAGTGTGACCTTTGGCATGTTCATGTAGTTCAATGTGTAATGCTTGGCAATGTATTGCAACCAAGAAATGCCAAATGAAAATAAACATAAGGGTATCTCTGACAAATAACTCCCATATTGCTTCTGATTTTGAGATGTTCAGGGGACATTTGGGAGATGTTCAAAGGAATTATTATGAATAACTGTCAGACTTTGAAAGTGAGTTGTAACATTTCTGTATACTATTGATATGGATATAAAAAATCATTTTGCTTTTTTATTTCTACCTTCTCAGGGACTTGGAGTTCTGTGCAGAGAATGCTGTTACAGGCTCTGATATAGAGGTCTGTCTGTTTTGTTCAGTGCTGAACATTCATTTCCATTCAGGAGTCAGACCCAGATGGTCTCTGGCCAAAAAGTTGTCTGCTGCAAGTTTGGTGCTGCAAATATAGTTAAAGGCTTTTAAAGCATAAGAGAACCTTTGCAACTGAGGGTCATGCATGAAACATTTTCCCTTCAGGTACTTCAGAGTTAAGAAGTGACTTAATTTCAGGGGCAAACATAGGATTCACCATTGATGAATGTTTTTCTTCCTTAAGGACATTTACTTGAAACTAGGAAAGAATTTTAAAGTTTGCAATTACATGTTTGCAGAAGTCATGTCATCTACTGAATGCTCTAAATAAATTGGACAGGAAAGGAAATTAAGCTGTTACTGAGAATCAGACCATTTTTCTGAGTTTGGGATTCTGTCCAGAGAGTCTGAGCATATGTCCTGCTTTGCCCGAGGCTGTAGGGTGAGCAAATCAACCCAAGGAACATATCTGCATGGCTCATGGAGCCACCTAGCCTGCTTCTCTATTCTAAAATAACTCTTTCCTTTTCTGCATTGTCTGAATCTTGAGAAAAGTAGGACTAAAATTTGTGTTTCTCACCTTTCATTTGGCAGCACTTTGGGATGTGGTTTTCCTGTTGCCTTTCAGTAGTTTCCTGAGGTCAGAAAAGAATCCGTTCTTCTTTTTTCTTTTTTTTTTTTTTTTTTTTTTGTCTTCTTTTAATAGATAAAAGAAATTACAAACCAAAACACAAAACATCTCATAGATTTGCTGAATTGTTCTCTGCTAGGTGCATTTCATGCTGATATTATTTTTCATGGGAAATGTTCATTTACTATGCCATAGCAGTTTCCTTAAATGAAAACTGCTTTGGAAATGTCATTAACAATACAGCCACCTGCCATTTCACTGGTGACTTTATGAATGATTTTACTAGTCCACCTTCTGTGCCTGCAATATTTTCTAGCAATTGCAGGCATAGCAGTTTTTAACTTGAAAATTAATAGACATTAAGCCTTGAAATCATTAAAGACACTCCTACTCATGACTTTTTATCCTTGTGCATAGTTCCACTGGCCCTGCCAGTAATAAACTTTTGAAAGATGAGCTTAGGCACAATCCTGCCACATGATATTATTGTGACACTCAATTTCCTCATGTGCTTGCTATGATCAGGTGACTAAAATTTTAACTATCAACCCTGATGATTTTCAGTAGCCTCTAGTTTGTACTCCACAGTTATTTTCAATTTTTTGTCAATATAAAGAAATACTGTTACCAGGAATTTTCGTCTATTTCACAAATATTCATGCATTTTAAGTATCATTCTAATTTTCCATAGTTTTGGTTTTTGAGATGTTGTCATCACTTGTACCTCCTCTTGAATATTTTACCTCTATTTACTGTTTTTGCTTCAGTCTTTTCTTACACCTCCTTGTCTTCATGGAAATCCTCTTCCTTTATCCTCCAACTTTCTGGTTAAGAGGAGGCTTCTCTTCGATGTCTTTTGATTTCATTCTCAGTATCTTCTCCGGATTTTTGTCCCTCCATGTGTGAATTGCAGGTTTGCCTGCTTATTCCACACTTTTTTCCACTTTTCCAAGATGATTTCCAGGAGTGTCTTTGTACCTATCAACTAGATAGCTCAAGGCCCATCTTGAGCAGGAATTCTAATGCCCTTAACACCAAGCATATTTACCTCCTCCTTTGTGGATTGTTGTAGACAATATTGCCTTCCCATCCATCTTTGAGGCTCTAACTAGAGTACCATACACAGCCCAGACATTTATTTCTTTCTTTATTTTACAACCATTCTGTGTCCAAACCTCAAAGGTTATTTTAGGAGGAAATATTTTCAAATTGAGGACTTTTGCTGTATCTACTTGGTGAAACCTCATCTCATCTGTGACCTTGGTCTCGATTCTTACATCAGGCTCTCTTCTGGCCCTGAAAAGCAGTGCTGACCTCTTGCATCTATCCAGGATGATTTCTTATTCACCCTTGGTGGGCTTGCATGCTGAAAAGGAGCTCTAAGAGTCCACAAAATTCTGCTTCTCCAAAGTCTTCCTCACAACTTCCCTTTGCTGTCCCTTCCAGAGATACCTTTGAGGGCTCAGAGCAGAGGCCAGGCTATGATCTGCCGTGGCAGACAGTGGTGGATCCATGTTGCAGGGACCACCTTGTGTGATGCACTGGAATGGATTTCTGCCCCTGAGAGTGCTGATGGGGATATGTGTTAGTGTGGCTTTGGGTGGGGAGTGCTCTAGGTCGTGAAGGGCTTCTGGGCCAGGAGGGGAACCAGTTTAAAGAAGTTGCCCTTCCAGCTGTTGCTTAAAATCATTGCTGCCCTCCCATTTCTCTACAGGGGTTCATCAAATTTGTAATGCCTTGTATCTCCTGTGGTTTTTTCTGCATGTTTTTTTAGCTTCTTATCTTCATAGCATGTCAGGACTGTTTTTTTCCATGTGTCTCAGATTACTTTAGGTAGAATAAATGTATAACTGCACTTGCAGACTTAATCCTTTTCTTCAAGCAAGTGTTTGAAGCGCTTGCCTCAGTTCTTAAAGTTCTTCTCAGTGCCCCAGTTGTAATCTTTATTTAATGTACTCAAAATTCTTAAATTCTTTCTAGTGAATGAAACACTATGAATATCACTTATTTCTCAAATATTTTGTTCCTCTGGGAACTTGTCTAAGTGGAGAACATCTTAGTTAAGTTATTCTCAATCCCTTTATAAATCAAATCACTGAATATGCATAAATTGAAATGTCTGAGATATGAGAAGGAAATATGTCTTTATCAGGTTTTATGAGAGTCTGAACTCTGACTAGAAAAGTAATGTGTACTTTGAGGAAAAGGAAGACAATTTCTGGCTCAAAGTTAATCAGAGTAGTGAGGCATCTGGTTTTGGTATTTGTAATGAACTGCTTAGTGATTTCTTAGAGGAGAAATGTGAATAAAGGACAATTAAATCCTGTGTAGTTCTTATGATACCAGAACTACTTTTCTTACTTAAAATGATTATTCTAAGGAGAACCAGAATGGCTGGGAAAAAAGTAAAGTGTTGAAAGTAATTAATCAATAAACAAGTCTTGAGCCTTCTTTTTGTAACCATTGTTAAAAACAACAAAATGAGTACCAGTTAAATTTGTCTGATTCAAACAATCTAATTTCCTTAATCTAACACTATTTGTAATCAGATTTTTTTAAACCATTTTCAGTAGCTCTGTTGTAGTGTTTTCCACATCAGAGGCCCACCAGAGACATCAAGGCTCAGAAAAAAGAGCAGATGTGACTCTGGGCAGAGGACAGTTTCTTCCATTTGGATTCTGTGGAGAAGGGAATGCTTGGCAAATGGCATTTGTTTGCAAATGAATTGCTGATTTTAAAAATAACTTTAAAGCAACTGTAAACATTCTGGGGCCGAAGCGATCGTGCCTCAGCAGAAGTGATGTTGCTCATACTGGAGATATCCTGGCATACTTTAAAGGTAACAATAGGCCAAAAGCAGCCAACCCCAAGCCATTCTGCACCTGGTGTGCAATGTACAATTTCCTGACCTTTCTGTGAGAATGTCTTAGACCAGGAATTTCACAATTATCAGCAAGAAAGAGACAGATTCAAGATGCTTCTGAACAAGTAGCTACATAACCAAACTGTCCTTACCTCTGAAATAACTCAGGACTCACAGAAGTATGAATAGTCATGGTTTAAATCCCCAGACAGATATTAATCTTATGATTGTTCAAGACTTTAAACTTTTATTTCTTTAATAAAAAAACTGAAAATGGTTGGATTATATGATTCAGACTTCAATATCAAGCACTGTAATAGCATAGTTGGCTCTATTCTGAGTGTGTCTGGAGTCCTTAATTCTCTGCAACAGAATATTTTCTTTTTCTTTGGATTTTTTTATCCCAGAAGGCAACAATTTCATTTTCTGTTTAGGCTGGATCTAAAGAGTTCACGAAGAAAGGATTACCAGAGTAGTAAAGCTGCAGCTATTATTTTGCAAAGCAAAAAAAAAAAACAACCTTTACCTGCATAGCATTAGGAAGTTTGCCATTTACACTAGATTTAATAAATGCTCTTGTTTCAATTTAATACAAGGAATGTTGTACTGTGGTATTGAGAAAATGAATATTTGACAAAATTATTTGCAGTTAAACTTTGGCAGTCTCGCAGTTGCTGTGCACGGAGATTGGTAAGCACCCACTGGTTTGGCTTTGTTGAGTTAGTGCTGTGTGGTTCTGAAACGTGTCCTGAAGACAATCAGGAAATTCGTTGTGGTTTGTTTTCTGAGTTTTCTCCCTGATACAGCTTTTCTATTAAAACCTTCTTTACATTCAACACAAACATTTAGTCCTTTTACAGATTTGGAAAGGAAGAGGAAGGGGATTTTCCTCAGTGCCATGTGGAAATTACCTAATTTTTGTTAACAGATCCCTTTTTGTGTGGTTTTGACTTGTGGTTTCCTTTACGTTCATAATGTGTTGCTTAACCAGATGGGACTGGGTATTAACTACCTTCACTTGCTAAATTTTATTGCCATCTCAGTAGACTTAAAAAAAAGAAGATGACTGGTTACAAAACATATCGTTGCTGATGTAGAGTTTACTGCTCAACTAAATCAAAACCCCAGTGTCAGGAGAAAAAGGCCTAGCTCCACATGGGTGCTAACAGTGTTTGTCACAGCTGCCAGAAGGCGAGAGGCCTTTCTCCATCCTGTCCTTCCCAGCATTTCTGCACATGTGATGTCTGCCGGATATGGCTCACACTCAGAGGCACAGTGGTACTTGCTGTTACTCACTGGACAGTGGGAGCTCTCTGCTCAGTTTGCCAGTGTGTGAAGAACCTGAAAGGCCTCCCTGCAGCAGCATGCTGCTAGGGCATGAGAGTCTGGCAGCAGCACTCTGGCAAAGTGACAGAAGTGGCTAAGTGAAAATCTTTAGAGGAAGATTTATTTCGGTAAATAAGCAATTATAAGTTAGGCAATCATAGATGGACAGAAAAGCTCTGTTTCCAACCATCTTGTGGAGTTATACAAGATTTTGGAAAGCAGCACCACGATTAGCAGCTCAGTGGGAGGTAGGAACAAGGTAATAAATTGTAGGAGTAACAAGGTGTGCATCAATTGCCTATTGTTGGGGTTTTGTTTTCCAGAATTAGCTAGGGGAACTCTACCAGTCTGCTTTGTATGGGAAACGGTTTTGTGACCTGAAAACTGAGGGGTAATTCGTGTTCCTAAATGTCTAGTTCCCTATGTTACCCACGATATGTGTGTGTGACTGGCAATCCCAGCACTGGGTCTGCAGAGCCTGGGCCCCTTCCAGAGGGAACCCTTGTGCCATAAACACTACTGGACACTTCTGTACATGACATAACAATCCTTCATTTTTAAATGCATGAAAGTAGCTGTTAATGTTTGTCTAGTGAGATCAGGGCCTGACAGGCACAAATCCTGTGCTGGTGTGGTGGGTAGGCACGTTGTTTGGAAGGACCCTGCTGCAGTGGGGATGGGGACAAGAATGTCAGGAGCAGGAGGGCTCACGGGGTGTGGTGTTTATGGCAGGGAAGCAGCAGTGCAGGTCCAGGCTCTGGCACCTGTGCTCTGCCGCAGAAAGGGCTGAGGCATGTGGCATGGCTGGGAAAGAGGAGCTCTGGCACTGAGCTGGGACACAGGCTGCTCCACTCACTACCAAATGAAGCTGTTGCTTGAGTTTCCTACATCCTCCCCCCATCTTCAGGCCAGCTCAGAAGATTAATGGCAGTGTGTTTATCCGAGGAGGGCTGGCGCTTCGCTGAACTTGGGCTGAGGACAATGGGACGTATCCCCGGTGGCCCAAACCGATTTCCTCTGGAGGCCGTGTAACGAAGCGATTTATCCTGCACGGGGATGGGCCCTAAGCCCCGTCTCAGAGAGACAGCCTTGGCTGGAGCACAGCTGGCCTCCTCACCAGGCCTGCCACTCCCACAGCACAGATGTGGCACTGCCTGCAGGTCACAGCAAGGTCACAGCATCGGGATTTGTGCGAGAGGTTTTAGCAATCAGCTTTTTTCCCAGCAGCGTCTAATCTCTCAAGTTCGCAAAGGAAGAATTGCTTTGAATTGCAGCCTAGGCAGAACCAAGGAAGGAAACACTTCAAAGATTTCCTTCTTTATAACATCCTCCATTTCTCAGAGCTGTTATCCTGCAGACGTGGAGTCCTTTGTGTTTCTCTTGCTGTCAGGCCGGGGAGGGCAAACAGCCAAGGTGACAGGACAGACCCATGGTTCAGTCCATGTCTGGTCAGAAGTTTGTGCCCCATCCAGAAGCCACTGATCTGACCCTGATCATTCGTACAGTCCTAGCTCCAGCTTCTGGGCTACTGCTCCTTTTGTGGCCATTTTTTAATTTAGATTTTGGAACACAGCTATATACCCTACTAGAGAATTTAGAGACTTCCTGTTGAACAGTTCAGTTCAAGATCTGCCTGGACTTTGCTCTCCTTGCTCATGAGGGTGCCTGGGGATCCCTGCCTGCCCCTGGCAGCCCACACTGGAGCAGAGCTGGCAGCAGCTGAGAGCAGGCAGAGCCTGCAAGGGTTGGAGTGACATTACAGAACTTGTAAGATCTTTGTGTTCCAGCCCCTTCCCAGCTGGAAGCAAGCTGCTTCACTCCAGTTTTCCACAGTTTCATACTCAGAGGCATGTGTGCCTCAGCTACTTAACACAGGTTGGTATCACACCAGTAAATAGAGAAGGAAAGGGCTGTGGTGACAGAAAATTCAAGTCTTTTCTGGCCACTAGAAAATGCTGCGGCCATTTTTGTGAGTTCAAAGTGTATTCACAGAATACACTGTGTATTCACAGAAACAGAAAGGTGAGGAATTAGGAAGGCAGTCTTACGTTATCTGTGTCTTAGAAGATGAAATAAAATTTTGGCAATAAAAGAGCATCATGACAAAATGTGTTTCAACTTATTTAAAACTCTACTAGAAACTGCTCCTTTAAATTTTCTTAGACTTTGAGAGAACTTAATTTCAGCATATATCCAGGACTTTTAGGTGGAGATGATTGTACTGCATACCTGGGCACCTCTGAAAGAATGCATCTAAATCCTGTAATATGAATAGCCTTTAGATTTTTAAAGAAAATATTTGATGAAAATATTTGATATTTGGTACATTTGATAGATGAAAAATTAGTGTGAATATGTCACAAATGTAAATTTAATACTTGTAACAGATTTAATCTTTAGAGCTCAAATATAACTTTTCACACCAGCTCCTTCAATGTTCATTTCAATTTTAAAAGTGTTTGTGTAAAGATGGTTCTCTTTTGCAATTCAGAACTTTTGCCAGGCTTTTGATTTCCATTCTCCAATATTCTTTATCATTACTAATTGCTCTTTTAAGTTTGTTGCTATTGAAGCTTTAATGTTGAAAAACTTTAGTAAAAAGAATATTTGCTTTCTTAAGGCATCCTTTTTTTTACCCTACTCACTTGTCAAGTTCAAGTATTAACAGGGAGGATTTCAAAGACTTCCTTTCCATCAAATGGAGGTAGTTCAGTGAGAGTTAATCCTGCAGACATACTCCTTTATCTGTGCTGAGCTTCCAGTGAAACAGAATTGTGTTCCTTTCTGAGCAGCAAGACAGTTCAACGTGCAAATACTGGAGTAATTTTAATGAATTAAAAACTTTGCAAAGCATATTTTGATAATACTATATTACTGTTTTCATAAGAAATAATTGCATTTATACTTTCTCCATAACAAGCAGCAGTGACCCTTCCAATTTTCCGTAAGTGGGGAAAAAAGAAAATCTGGCCTTCTCATCTTACTTTATATTTACATCGGATTTGCACATAAAAATGATTCAGTAGTATTGCATTTTATAACCAGGATGTGGAGGTTCTTATTATAGCAACATCTTGGCTTAGTTATAAATAGCAATAGTGCATGTTTGGGGGCCTGAACTGCTGAACTCCATAGGTAATCCGTTGTCAGAACCTATTATCGTTTCAGCTATTGGTGGGCATGAATTAAAGATTTGTTACTGTCAGACTGAATAGTGCTTAAAGACAGTACCTGGGGCCAGCCAAGCACAAGGGCTGTTAAACTTGGTGTTGTTCACATGGAAGTAACAAGGTCTCTAAACAAAGAGCATCTGGAAGAGCAAAGATGCCAATCACTTGAAGGGTTAATGAAAGGCCCGTAATGTGGGCAAAGAGATCTTGGGGAGAGAATTTTTCTTTATTGAATGTTGGGGTGGGGACTTGATAAGGATTAGATAAGAGTGGTGCTGGAAAGGTGAAAAAAGGCAGGAGAGAGACAGTAAGGAGAGGTAACTGGGGCAAGTGAAATGAATGAGGAGGGAGGGTATGGGAGCAAGTGAGAAGGAAAAACCAAGTTAAATGGAAGAAGGCCCAGGATTAAAAGTGAAACAGCCATATGGATGTGCTAAGGTTCAGAGGGTCCCTGCTGCTTCAGTGTGCCCCTTTGGCTGTGGGGTGTTTTCTGTTTGTTGGGGTTTTCTTTTCTTTGCCTCTGCTTCTTGGGACTCCTTTCCTTTTTCCTTGGTGAGAGAATTGCCGTGCTCAAAACAGAACATCACTCTCGAGTTCAGTCTGTGCTGAAATGTGCCATGTCCACCTTGCTACAGCTAAGGTGTTAGGGTGATGTCTGGACTTGATGATGTACCAGCCCCTTCTAACAGTTAATTTCAGAGTCAAGATCCAGGTTTCTCCAAAGTAAAAAACTTCTGCCATAGAGAAAGCTATTCTCACTTTTCCTTTTATTTTTAAAGTGCTGCTGTCTTGAAAAAAGAAGTTCAAAGAAAACTTCTGATAAGTATTGAAGTATTTCCAGTAGTCCCAGTAGTGGTGTCATATTTAGTTGGAAAACTAATATAAATGTTCCTACTGTGTGTTTTTGACTTTTCAGATATTCTTTCTCTTTAATAATCTTGTAAAACATAAGAATTTTTATATTAACTTCGAAAATTTTGTGTTAATAGGCAAACTTTGGACCAGAAGTATGAAGGTTGCTTACAATATACTACATAAATTAGGCACAAAACAAGAACCAATGGTACGGCCTGGAGACAGGGTGAGTGTCCCAATGATTATTTGTAATAGTTCAAATCCAATATTGACAAAGAGAGAATGAGGTATTTGGGGTGCTCAGAGGAAATGAGTGAAGTGAAATAATGGGGTATGGGACAGGGTGCTGAAATCTGCTGTTTCCTCACTAAGACTGATCATTCAGACAGATGTTTTGAGCTGCATATTAAGTAACCTGAGCTGGTACCCCCGAACTTGAAGTTGTGGCAACATCAACAATAAACATTCCCACAGAAAGTGATTTTTGGACATTGAACAAGTCTGTTTAGCAAAAGCTTGCTTATGGAGCCTGGAGGTGTCATGTAGATAAAAAACTTACTTACTAATGACTTTGTAGCTGTTGAGATGGTAGAAACAAGAGAAGTGTTGTGGAGGACAAAGACAAGCAAAGTCAGCACATTTTGGCAGTCAGTTGAATAAATAAATGACGCTGACTGGTAACAGAGAGAATTTTTCCATTCCTGGTTCTGTCTCTGATGCAGCTACTGCTAGAGGCTGAATCTAAGTAGATGGATAAAGCCCACAGAGAGCAAGAGTTGCAGAGGTAGCACTTGAAGATGTTAAATGAAGACAAGAACATCCTATGGTTTTGCTAACAATGTACTTACAAACCTACCCCTTTGACTGCCAAGGCTAGCTTAGCCTGCTGCTCATTTTCTCTGACAAAGTGTGTATAGAAAATTCCACAGGTCCCATTCCAGTTTGGATCTAAGCCATGGAATGGATATTCCAGGACAAATTTGTCAGAAATGCAAATTTTAGTCCTGTCCTAGTGCTTAGAGTTGGGAGTGGGGGATTAAGTTTCCCCCTCCAGTGTCTGATAGCAATTCTCAAACTATTGGTTCACTTGATCCTCTTGTGCCACATGTGAGAAACATGTATGCTTGCATTACACATCTTAGGGCTTCAAAAATGAAAGCATGCATTAATGCTTCACAGAAGGAAAAAAGAGGAAAAAACCCAAAAGTGACAGTCCTTCCTGTGTTTCTTTTTGAAATAAATCATAAAGAAATTAACTAAAATATCTCTATATCCTTAATCTAAATTGCTTCCTACAATGGCATTCAGCCAGGACTAAGATCTGAAGACTCTCTTTTACTTGACTTAAAAGTGTGTCTCTCTGCAACAGCAGAAGCAGCAAGTTATTCAAGTGTACACATCAAAACAGTCCACCCAGAAATCTCCAAAAGAATAAAGTTCACATATGGGCCATGTGCATCTCTCCTTATTTACTGTGTGCTGCCTGCCCATCTTCGTAGTCATTTTCTGCAGCAGTCACTGACATCTCCTAACATTAAGAAAGGATTTGTGGATAGTTCAGGCTGAAAACTGGAAGTTTAGCTAGCACAGGACAGGAAGGAACAAATTGCAACTCATCTAAAATAAGTCAGCCTAGATTAGAGTAAAACGATGTTTGTAGCTGAGTGCTGAAAGCATATGCTTTGTGTTGTAAAAAACATCTTGCCTGGCATCCCTGTGTAACAGGAACGTGATCATTTGAGGCAATTTCACATTGAAGATGAGGTGTTACAGCACTTCTGATGATCTAGGCTGTGATTCTGGCTGTTACACCCCTGTTGTAATAACAAAAAAGCTTTCTGAGCTCTTTGAAGGTGACTTTATTCTACGAAATGTATATTGTGTGGCAACACTTAAAGACAGTTTTAAATACTAAATGAAATACAGGCACATATTTCTGGTCTTTTCCAAATGAGAATGTATTTGTTTCCTTATTTTGATATGTATAAAATAGTTTCTATTTTCCCTTTAAAAACAACTTCTGTCAATACAATCTGGTTTTCGTGACTACCATTACCTCACCTTTTAGGTTCTTTGTCTGAGCCAAAAAGTAAATGAATGTGCCTGCATTTCCTTCCTTGTTTCTGGTATTATACATGGCAAAGTGCATTTGCCTTCTATAGTAACTTCAGAAATTTAACCTTGTATCACCCCAGACAGCTGCCTGGAAATTAATCTTGCTCTCTGAAATATCTACTAGCTAACCAGATTCTCATCTGCTAATATGCACTGTATGATTTTGTTCCTTCAGCCCTTTTTGCTTTTACACACATTATTTATTTGGTACAAGTCTGATAGTGATTAATGTTTTTTGGAGAGGAAGTTAATGCCTCATTCCCACTGGACTTCAGTGAGATTTTTTTCACCTCTGTCAGCTCCTTTTCAAAGATTCCCAGCCAAACCTTCATTGCCTTTATGTAAGCAAAGACCAATGCAAAACCTAAGAACCCTCAAAGTAAATTTTGGTATCTATCAGATGTTTGCTGGGCTCAGCAATCTCTACCATCCCCTCCATGCACCTGGCAAAATCCCTGTATTTGCATATAGTAAGCTCTGCACAGCCATGGAATGTTTAATGTGTAACTGTGCAGATAAAGTAGCAATGCATTTGCTCTGACTCTAAAGAATTCCGAGGTTAAAGTCTTCAGCCTAAAAACTAGAGATATTTTGGACCCATTTGGACAAGGCTGGTTAGATTTCTTCTAGTTTGAAGAAATCAAGTTGATGATGGAAGGTGTCTACCTTTGAAACCATGTAAAAATTCCTGGAACACTTACAATCTCCAGTAACAGAACTTTGGAGCATACATGGAAACATCATGATTTTACTTCAACAAAACTTCAATGGATGTTAAAGCAGTCAAAACTCAAGAGCTGCTAAGTAGTTTCAGCAAATGGCAAGGTGCTGTGGTAACTCACCCCTGTCCTATGTGCGAGCCCAGAGGAAAGAGGTTTGGAATCTTTTGCTGTGCCTTTGCACACCGCTGCAGTTGAGTGTGCAGGAGTTACCAGCTGTGTTACAGCTGTTTAGGACATGAGCTGAGAATGCCCATCTGACTGAACTGAAACAAAACCACACAGAGGATCTGGCCAGTAAGGCCATTCACCAGTGAGAGCAGTCCTGTTCCCTGCCCTTGCAAGGAGAGCTGTGGGCTCTCTGAAGTGGCTGGATCCTCAGCAAGGCTGTGACCCCTCCTTTCCCTTTGCCTGTGGAGGATCTCAGGCATTGTCCTGCCTCAGGCAGGGCCTGCAGGAGTTAAGCTGCACAACTCAGCAGCCACTAATCATTCTGGTGATCTGTGATTGGTTTTGGCATTCTTTTATCTAAATAATTCCCCAGCCCTAGCCCTGAAGCTGTTAAGTTCAACAGATCCACACCTAGATTGGCATGTGATATGACCAGCTCTGGATGTGACGTTTGCTTCTAGATACCAGTTTTTGTGTGTACACAGCACACAGAAACTTTACACTGGAACAACAGGACAGTCCTAGAACAAAACTGTTGTATGAGGGAAGGTGTAGTGAAACAAAACAGTGTGTTAATGATTGGCATAATGACATCCTAAGTCTGGATCATTTGATTTGGTCACACGTGCACTTCAGTTTCAGTAACTTCAAGCAAATTATTACATTAGAATCTAAAATCCTTCTCATTCCATTTACTTAGGTTATTTAACACAGGTAAAGTAATCAGTTAATTCAGAACCAGATGGAAGGTGTTGTCAATGCAGGAAAAAATGCAGCATGAAAACATTTAACTACATCCTATGTGAAAATATGAATAAAAAGAATATTTATCAGGATAAATTCCTTCTGATTCCTCATTCATCTGTTATTAGGCATTTGAATAGCTGTCTTAGAAGTGCTCCAGTATCATCTGCATCCAAAAGGAAGCATGGAAACTTCAGTTATCATTATCTGACACCTAGGATAAAACATTTTTAATGTACATCTCTCTCTTTCAGGTAACCCTCGTGTTTCCTAACAATGACCCTGCTGCTTTCATGGTGGCATTTTATGGCTGCCTGCTTGCGGAAGTTGTCCCCGTCCCTATTGAAGTGCCACTTACAAGAAAGGTGGGGAACTGAGTTTTTTCTCTTTATTCCATTTTAGCACTTATGTCAGAATAAATCACAACTGGACATAGCTTTCGAGTACATTTTTGTGGTTAGCTAGCTCTGAATCTGAGGATACCAAGATGGTGCAGTGTGGTGAATTATATATAGTTTCTTCTGTTTTGTGATAGAAAATCTGAAGACATGCTTGCAGTTTCAGCAAATGCAGGTCTGCATGGAAAATGAGAGGAAAATTTTCCAAGAGAACAGCTCTGCCAGTCATAGATGGATTACCTTTGTTGCCTTTTAAAGCCTTCTGGTATTGGCCACTGACAAAGAATCATTGGCAACAACTGCTGATTTTCCACCTGTCCCTGCAACCCAAGCTATGTTATAATGCCACTGGTGCTGTGTGTGCTACTTCAAAGCTGTTATGGAAATGCCTTCCCCTGCGTCTATATGTGTCCCAAAGCTTCTGTCACCACAGTCACCTCTGCCAAGGGTGCTACTTAAACAAATTCAGCTCAGGAGCTCTTGCCACAGAACATACATTCATAGAGAAAACTGACCACTGCTAATCAAAAGCATTTCACATCCAGTGTTGGTTCAAAGATACAACCACGTATCCCAGAGAAGTGTTAGGAGGCAGCTAGAGCAGTTCCAGCTGGAAGGAGTGTTTGGGGGCAGTGAGGGGTGGAGGTGAACCACAGCTGGGTCACTCATATAGATTCTGCAGAATCTGAGGACGTATGCCTTGAAGGCTGTAAAATACAGCAAAATGTATTTATTCATTACAAGGGTTGTTTTGGTCATATCCCCTTAATTTTCCATATCTGGCTGCTCCCACATACCACTTGTATAATTACTCTTTTATTAGCTAGCACTAATAATGCCTTACTTTAATTATTTGGTCTGGGCTTGTCCACACAAAGAGCATTCTTTAATCTTTACAAGTTTTCTTTTTCAAGTGAATTGTTTTGGAAAATGCTGACTGAAGCCATGAGATGCCAAGCAAAGACCTGAGCAAATGTATTGCATTGGTCACATTTTCAATATTTCAATTGTCAAGGGCTTTTCATTGAAATGCTCCAGTATTAGAGTACTCTGGAGCAGAAGCTCAAATCTTTGCTTCATGGACAGGAACCCTCCCTTTCAAATGAAAGCCATAAAAACAAGATTGTAAGCCCTCACAAAGCCTTTGCAGTTTGGGCATCTCAGCCAACAGCCAATTAACAGCTCAAAATACCTGGAGATTCCTTCCTAAATGAATCTGCTTGGACCTTTCTCACCTCTGGGAAGCTGAGTTGACCTCAACATTTCTCCATTACAATCGCACATGTCCCAGCCATCATCTGTGGTGAGCCCCTGCCATGGTGAAACCAGAAGGTGGCAGGGAGAGAAGGGCTGGGATCAGGAGGAGGGGGCAGTTGATAAACTGGTGAAGGAGGAGAGAGATGGAGGGAGGGAGTGGGTCAGACAATAAGAGACCATGATCCAGCTGAGCAGACTTGAGAGGCACTGAGCAGAAGGAAACACCAAGGGAAAGAGGAGACAGGATGTGCCCCAGCTTTAACTGTCTGAGACTGGAGGGAAGATGCAGGTGAGCTGGAAAGGCCATGCAAGGGGAGGGGATGGGACCTCAAGCACCATACCTGCCTTGGGGAGTATGCTGTTTCATGTCTAAAATGTTGCATTTGAGAGCACTGAGAGGAGGACATGGCTGTAGAATGAGGATGGTGATCTCAGTAGAAATGTTTGCATTGGGCTCTCGTTGTGCCTTCACATCTGAGGGCAGTACACTTAGTCTAAGGCAGTTGCATAACAGGGTGCATTATTTTGATAAAACCCAGAGATTTTATATGCATCAATAAAATAAGGCCAGCAGAATATGTACATTTTAAGAACTTACAGTGTGCTCAAATAGGGTAATCCACTTTCGTTACATGAAAAAAATAAAGAAGCAACATGGTTTTGAGGGTTAAAAAATCTAATATGTCTTTCCCTGTTAATATTCTCCGAGGTTTAACGACATTTTAAAGCACATAGATAGGTGTAAATTTGATTTATTTTGGAACATCTGATACCACATCCACCCTGTAAACTATAAAATCCAGCTGTCCAAGTAAATACTCTGTGTCAAATGAATAACTTACCCTAATTTGGCTGCACCTCTTGGGTGTTTTTTTTTTTAAATATGTATCTATATATGGATATATAAATATACACTTACACATGTATATATATATATATATATATTTATGTAAAGGAATATCTACAGACACAGACTGTTTATCTTCTGGCACAATGTTTAAATATCAAATTAATAACACAATAACAGAGATGTCAGTTAAAAAAGCAACATGATCTATACTCTATAAATAAAGCTATGCAATCTCACAGCATATACTATTTCAAATATCTTTGCATTTGTTTATATGGAAAGGCAACTGGAGTGGAAACAATGAGATGAAAATCACATTCTGAGTAGTCCCAGAAGGAATACCTCTGCCTGGTCAAATGGCAGTGGATTGCTTCTGGCATCCATGGGAAGATGTCATTCCTGTCATCACACAATGGCCTAGACTGTTATTTTATGCTCTGCCATTATTTGTTCTCTGTTCTGTATCCTCCAGTACATTCTGGCAGTGGACAACTTTTGGGTTGCTTTCTGGAAGACAGAGATGTGAACTAGCAAATTATATTTTATATTATACTATAGGCTTACAGAATAATAAGCTGATATAGGATGAGCTATTTCAGGTAGTTATATTAGCAGCCATTTTTAATATTAAAAGTTTGTATTAGCAGCTTTAATACTGTTCTATGTTTTCATAAAGAAGAGCTATTCACAGCTCTGTGCAGAATTTTGTCCCTGGCATTTTAAAACTGAGCAGTAATTTTTGCAGCCAGGTAGGCTTTTGCTTTACAGATTACTCTGCAGACATCTGTACCCACATGGAAGTAGCAGCTTTTGCTTTACCAGCATATAGATTTTGTATGTCTTCCCTTTTCTTTGTAGCATAACTGTTTTTTTTTTTAAGATTTTGACAGGGTTTTTTTTTCCCAGTTCACTATTAGGTGAAGGTCCATCTTGCCTTGCTCTTTCCTTCTGCATCCCACCTTTATGTTGACAGAGTACCTAGAATACCCCCAGGACTTCAGGGGATGTGTGACCTGGCATCTGGGGTGGATTGTCCAGCAGCCATGCAGCATTCTCCAGTTTTATTCCCAGAAAGCTTCCTAGTGTTTGGCAAAGAAAAATTGGAAATTGGAAATTGCAATTCCTGCAGCATGGTGTTGGCTCTTTACATCTGGGACATCCGATCTAAAATTAAAAATCAAAATCCCAAGCCAACTCTTCATTCTAAAAGCAGCAGTCAGGGTTTCTGCAGTCATTGTAACAATAGAACAAGCAGAATTTTTATTTCTCCTCCTTTCCCTGAATTTAATACCATTGCAATGCCTTTGTCATCGGCACCCCCCAAAATTGTTAGAGCTAATCCTCATCCCTTCATTTATAGGCTCTGTTCTCTCAGAATGGTGTCCCTGTCTCAAAATTTGCTTATGTTTCCCAAACATTAGCAAATAATGTGTCCTATACAGCATCTCTTCCTTCAGAACTGCCACTTATGTTAATCTTGTCTGAAGCTGAGTGTTACAAACTCTTTCATTGCATGTGTTGATATGATGTGAGTTGCAAACTGTGTCATACAATGTGCTGTCAAAGTGGATGAGATGGGAGCTTCAACATGTTGAGTTCTAGTTCAAACAGTGATTTTTACTATGTCCCTCATGAAAATATTTTAAAATAAGGTTTTGATTTCTTTTTCTTTATATTTTTTAGGTCAATGTTTTTTTCCATTTGATCAGTGCCGTGAAAAATATTATTATTCTGCTCTGATACAGTCAGGGGAGCTAATCAGTTTTAATCTAAAAATAACATTTTTGTCCTCCAAGCACATTCACAGTTATCCTCAGTCACATGCTGTGAACATAGGAAGAAATCTATCCCTCACAGATCTTCATGGCCTCCTTATCATAGGCAGAATTTGTAGCAGGGTGTGTGTGATGTGAAAGCATGTAAAAATTAATTTCTCACTCAAAATGCTATTTCCTAGCCTATTAGATTTAATGTTATGTGTGCTTCCAGCAGGCATTTCTGTACTTTTCCAGATGCTGGCTCTCACAATATGATTGGAAGAATTGTGTATTGTCATAGGAAATCTGGAGATACCCACTCCTGGGCACTTGAGGTTTTTTTTTAAAGGATGCTTCATACAGGGTAAAAACTGTTTTTGAGGAGCTCTTTTTATTAAATCCCAAAAAGGTATTAAAGCTTTAACAGTAGCCAGGGAGGTATATCTCTTCCAATAAGTGAAATTGTCCCAGTCATACCTTTCTTTGAAAGAAGAATTCTAGTCTGAAGGAAATACACCTTGACATCTTTCCTAGTGTTTCAGGGCTCGAGATAAAATGAGCTTTGCTTTCTCTCAGCTTTACTCATTGTAGAGCTGTAGTGTGCCAGAAACACTGGAGCTCTAGATGCTTTTGAACATCTTTTGACAATGCATCTCTTTCTCCTCTGGATTTAAAATATGTATAAAACGTTTCATATACTCTTTTCAGTGGCACAGTCTTCTAGTCCCTCCAAAGAATGTAAGTTCCCTGAGCCTCCTGTGCAAACTGCTGGGCCCTGCAAGCCCTGTGCCTGTCCATCCCTCTTCATACACTTCAGCAGTGGAGCACCAAGAAGTCCTTGCTCAGTTTGCCACAGTGAATCTTAGATCCTTTGAAGTCTGTGTTTCCTTATTATATTTTCAAGTTTAGGAAATGGTAATTTCCTGGAGAGAATATCGTATTTCATGCAGTGTCCACTGCCAAAAATAACTATTGTCTTGCTTTTATTAAGATTTTTGGACGTTAAGGTGCTCATAGTTGCAGATTTCACATGCAAATTGCAGGCAGATATCAAAGCTGTTGTCCAAGGAGACAGTTAATTTCTTCACCATAAAGCTGGTTATGAAGATTGTGTCTGCACTGTGTTTAATTTTTACTAAGGTCTTTGTGTTTTTAAAAAAAGAAGGGTTCCTTGATGCCTTTTCAGTTTTGCCTCAGTACTGGTAATACTTGGCCTTTACATCTGATCATTGCCCTGTTGGTTCTTTACCAGCAAATTTTTGTTAGGGTAAGGGCACTGGAGCTCAAATAAGCATTGTAACAGAAAACAAGATTAGTTCAGTCTGTGATGCTCCACCACATAATTCTCATTTTGAAAGCAGTCTGGGATTTGCAAGTGAACAGAAGTAACCTTTATCAGGCCAACCTTTGCACAGGCTGTCTCTTCCTTCCTTATTAGATAAGGACATGCACTCTCATTCACGGAGACGGGATCATAACTGTTTTCCTTCACACAGATACTCTCACAAAGCATTATAGAAATGACATTAACAGCATGCTGAAATGCAGCCACACGTGGGATTTTTTTATCCTGACAATGAATTATCACTCTGCAGCAGGAAGAAGACAGTTTGTCTCCAAGTACTGGTGAAAACCTTTAGGGAACCTTTAATAAAAGTCTTTAGAGAACTTTGAATGGCTGCCTACAGCAGAGAGGATTTCTGGCTTGCTTCATCTGAAAGATTGATCTCTCTAGGTGTGTGCAGACATAGTCTAAAGCTATGCACACCTCAATTTTCATACTCCAGCAAGTGCTGTGTCTTCAAGAAATGTAAAGTGACAGCTCCAAAGTCAGCAATTGGTCTCAAACTTCATGCTACAATCCTTCAGCTCTGCGTTTTGCCTTCCACCTGCATTACATGTTACTTCAGACTGTCAGTTGTGGAGGATTTGACAATGAGCATCTCTGGCAAGTCTCTCCCTGTCTGCAGTTGGGACTGCATTCAGTTGTTTCACCTGGTCTCCACTAGCTCCCTCAATTGTTTTCTACCCCCACAACATTCAGCAAAATAAAGTGTTTATGGCAAGTGGGGGGTTGCCATGTAGCAGATAACTAAAATAGCAAGTAACCCTTCTGACAAACCAGTGTGTCCTGAAAATCTATTCCCTTCACAGGTAGGAGATTGATTTTACTTAGAGGGGAAGAGGATTTGGGGGTTTTGGCAGAATATTATTTGGTTGTGTCTCTTGGTGACTTACAGAGTAATTTTCACCATTGCAACAATTCATTTCACATTACTCAAAAGGCAGGCCAATACAATAGTTTGTCTGTCAAATCTGCAATAATCATTGCCCTTAAAGTCAGTAGCCGTTTTTGTGGCCCACATGTAATCTTTGACAGCCCCAGGCAAAGGATTGCACTTTTAGCTCAAACTTCATTTTTCAAACACAAGTTTTGCCCAGGGTCCTCGCTGTTCTGGGCCTGTCATGCTGAGGTATGAGGAGCAGCAAAGACTGTCGTGTTTACATGGTTGAGTGTGTCTGTGGGATGTATAAAGGTTTCAGGTCTTCCACCTCCTGGCTGTCAGTCCAGTATCCCAACACCACTTGAGTAGTTAGAAACAAATTCTTCTTTGAGGCACCAGTTATCACAGGAGAACCTATATGGGGCAAGGGATTCTTCATGTCTCTGTTCTATGCAGTAGTTTTAGGTTCTGGGTCAGGATGGAACCACCAGAAGCAGGCAGAAGGTGAGGATAACTACTTATGATGTGTGAAAGACTGAGACTGAAGGTGGAATCGATGGACACCAAGTCATTGGGTTCATACTGCAAAATCCTCACCTGGAGCTCCTGTGGCCCTTGAGAAGAGTGTCTTTCACAGCACCTCGGCTTCAGCATCTTGATTTGCCTTTGTCTTGCAAGGCAGGATTTATTGTGGCCACCAAAGCATGGTGTGGGATTTGAAAGCCTGTGAAACACACTGTCCATGACTGGTGAAAGTCTTCCAATCTCCTGTGGCAGTGTTATATCACATGATTGTTCAGTCATGTTTTCCTTACAATTAAAAGAATATCTGTTCAGAAAAGAATCAGGTGACAATTTTAATGCTGTTTGAGGTGGGTTGTTTTGATGTAAAGCACTGTGCTATTACAAACTGTTACATGTGCATAGATTGTATTAAGAAATCTATGTATGTGTGTGAACTGCTACAAATGAATGAATAATATTTATGTGGATATCCTCTAAGGCAGTTGATATGGCACTGAGGGAAAGTGTAGTCATTCTTTCTTGTGTTAGATAAAAACTACACTGTTAATAAAGTTTCTTTTTTCTGTTGTGGTCTTTTGCTGTGAGAAGAGTTTGACAAGTGATTTCTTAGCTGATGCATCCCCCAGGGCCATGGTATGCTGATGCTTGAGGGTCTGCACTTTCTACTGGTTTCCTTGTGTTAGACTTCTTAATGGAATTTGTTAGGTTAATTTCTGTTTACAAAGTGCTGCATTAAATGGAATTTCATTGCTTGAGAATTGGCATTTTCTTGACATAGAGGTGAAACAGTTTGTAGCAGTCTTTTATGGGATATGCAGTTACAACAACATTGTAATTTAAAACTGAGATCAATGCCATTGCTGCATTCAATTATAAAATTTATATGCCTTTTTAAATTGGTAGTTAGAAATTCATACATATATTAATAAGCATTTATTAGATTAAATTTAATGGGAAATTTTGAGCAATGGTAGTATGAATCTGATATTTTAAGGAACTCATGACCTCCCTTTATAGGTGACAGAGTAGCAGCTCTCAGAAGCTGTCTTGACCAAGGAGTGGTGCTCTCCATGGAGCATTCCAGCCTTCATCTTACTGCCATTCCCTCTGAGGGACCCTCAGGACAGCCATCCTTCCTGCACTGTTCAGGCACCCACATTTCCTTCCTCTGAGCAGACTCCAAGAGTGGAGACAGGTCTCATCCTCATGTAGAACCAGGATTAGATCTTGCTAAGTGCTTGTCCCACTTAGGTTTGACAACAGAGATGTGGAGCAGCTGACATGAGAGTCAGTGAGGACAGTAATTAATGCTGGACAAAGCCCATTAAGTCCTGGAAGCCCCTCTGGTGGAGGTGTAGTGGGATCAACAACATGCTCCCCAAAGTGTTGTTCATGGAGACACCAGTATTATTCTCTGTTTTTCAAAGAATACTCTCATTGTCTGTTTTTATATGGGCAAAGATAATACACAAGCTTAAGATTAAAAAGCCTTGCTGAAAAAATACATCTTCATTTTTTCCTGGTTTTATAAGCCTTCTGGCTATAGTAAGCAAAATCAAATACAATAGTTCTGGATAGGAGGAGTTATATAGCATAGACTTTGACAGATCAGTTAATTGTCTCACATTGCTTGCTCAGCTATCAAAGTTCTGATAATTGCTGCCATATACATATTTTTGAGCTGGTATGGAAAATTAAGCTTTTCCTTTTCCTCTGTTCTCATTGCTTCTCCATTTTAGATGGTTTTATTTGACTACATAAAAATTGCATTAAGAATTAGTCAGGCTCTGGGGCTTTTTTTCCATCGTAGAATTTTGTTTTGAACAAATCAATAGATTAAGGCAACTGTTCCATATTTCTGATTGTTTCCATTGTTAAGTGTGCTCTATGGTGATTTGAAAGATATTTTAATTTGATCTTTTGAGTCTCTTTAGGTGGTTTTCAATAGAATAGTTCTGTGAATAAAGGGTTAAGATTTTTATATGCATTTACATGCAGGGCTTTGCTCTATTGAAGAGTCTGTTGGATAGATGTAAAGTTCATAAAAGAGTAATGACAAAACTCTATACATAAAGCAGACGTAATGCTGTAGAAGCACAGCATCTCTTAAAGAACAACTATGGCCTAGGCTGGGAAATCATTACATGACTTCTTAGTCTTACTGCTTCTATCCCCTTGATGAAAGTAAACTGTAATGAGCTTTCTCTAATGGGAACTTGACTGTATGTAGTGCTCCTGAAATGTGCCTGTAACTACTCAATGAAATGGTTATTGACAAATCAGCTTAGGTCAACATAAATAGGGCAACTCTCACCATTGTACACCCATCATAACATCTTAATGGTTAAAAGCTTTCTCCAGGTGGAAGCATCTGTAATCCATATAATTTTCTAGAATTGTCACAAAATCACAGAATGGTTGAGATTGGCAGAAATGTGTGGAGGTGACCTAGTCTAGCTTCCCTGCTCAAACAGGATGCCCAGGACTATATCCACGGTAGCTTTTGGATATCTCCAAGTATGGAAACTCTACAACCTCTATGGGCACTTTGTGTCAGTCACCCTTCCAGTAAAAGGCTGAGCGGTTCCAGCTCTCACTCTTTCCTCATAGAAGAGATCCTCCAGTCCCTTAATTATCATAGTGGCCCTTTGCTGACTCCAGTAGCTCTGTGTCTTCTGCTTGGAAGCCCAGAACTGGTGCCAGCACTGGAGATGTGCCTCACTGGTGCTGAGGGGGAGGATCCCCTCCCTCAGCCTGCTGGCAGTGCCTTGCCTCGCACAGCTCAGGATGCCATTTGCCTTCCTTGTGCCAGGGCACACTGCTGGTTCATGCTCAGCTTGCTGTCCACCAGGACCTCCAGGTTCTTCACCAAAAAGCTGCTCTCCAGACTATTCTGGCACAGGGGTTTGTTCCTCCACAGGTGCAGGACTTTGGTGAACTTTATGAGGGCCCTGTCTGGCAATTTCTCCAGGGATCCCTCCAGATGAAACAACCCTCTGTCAGATCAGGCATTCCTCCCAGCCACTTGTCATTTCTGAAGAGATGCAAGAGCAGATGCCATCTGATGGCTTCCACTGTCTTTATGATTTATGCTGCTACTGACAAGAGGATACCTAGCTTGTGGAATTCCTTTGTCAATATACAGATGAGTTTTGATAGTCACCTAAAAGGAAATCAATTTAAAGGAAAGAGACTGTTTTCCTCTCAAAATAACATGACCCAAGGACAAAAGTGCTCTCAGCCTGTAATCACTTCTAATCAATTCTGTGCATTTTGTCATCTTTTAGGATGCAGGAAGTCAACAAATAGGCTTTTTGCTTGGAAGCTGTGGAGTTACTGTGGCCTTGACCAGCGATGCATGCCATAAAGGACTGCCTAAAAGCCCCACAGGGGAGATACCACAGTTTAAAGGTAATCTAGCCCTAGTTTATCGTGGCTCTCATTGGTCATTTACTACAACAAACTGCTCTTGTTTAATGGCTGTGGATGAGGGTCAGGCCTGTGATGAAACCCTTGCCACAGGAGCAGCTGGGCTGCTGGGACACTGCTGTCCTGGTGTGTCACTGTAGCAGTGATGGCTGTGCCAGCCTCATGGATGGAGAGCAGCACCAGTGCCCCCAATCCAGTTCTCTGCTGGCTCAGCCAGGCTGCTGAGACCATCTGTGGCCACAAAAATTCAACCAACAGACTTAGGACTGTAGTAGATGAGAAATGTTCATACAATTCACTCCTTTAATGAAGTGTAGGGACAGTAACTTCTGACAGGGGAGTGTCAGTGAAACTGCTGGGGTCAATAACAGCTTAAACTGCCCAGCCATTCCCTCAGGGACTGCCTAAAAATACCTCAGTTGCTGCGTTAAAAAGCAGTTCTGCAAACTCTTCTTTCCCATATTACACTGAGGTTCAAAGGAAGTAATGTTTAGGTAATGGTGACACAGACTTTTCAAGAATAAAACTCTGGCAAGGAAGGCTTTTGTCTTGTCTTATCCAGCAGAAACTCAACAAAAGCTGGCTTTTGTTTGTACCTCAGGGTGGCCAAAGCTGCTGTGGTTTGTCACAGAGTCTAAACACCTCTCCAAGCCACCTCGTGACTGGTTCCCACACATCAAGGATGCCAACAATGACACAGCTTACATTGAGGTGAGTTAATGAAGATGCATCTTCTCCTCAAATCATTACATATGGCACTCTGAATGAGGTAAACATCATTATTCATTCAGGAGTCACAGAAGCAAAGAACATTCTGGTTTAGCTTGTTAATAAGTAATGTTTTTTAATAAATTCAACCAATACTGATTTCAGAAAAGTCAATAGAATGTTAAATTGTATTCTGAGTGTTTCTAACATTAATGTTTTTATATGGCTGCTGCAGTGTTATATTACATTTGCCTTGAGCAGTCTTGGTTCTGTTCAGTGTGGGCTTGCCCACTAGCCTTGGGATGGATAGATGACAAGGTTCACAGTGAAGCTTCAGTTCTCATATCACAACCTTCATACCCTTTGAAAGAGAAAGAATTTCTTGTTCAAATGCTTGCCTGCCACTGACTGCTTTATGAGTCACACTACCAAGAACAGATCAGCATCAGGAAGGGAAAGTTAGCAATGCTGTTGAAATTTAATTTTCCTCCTTTTTTCCCCCATCATTTTCTCCCCCTTCTGCATAGACTCAAATGCTTTGAATTCAGTGATGTTAATATTGAATTTAAATTATTCTTCAAAGAGACTAAGTGCAAGTGAATGGACCAAAGGTGTTTCCTGTCTTTGTGCAGTCAGGACACTGGGCTAGAGAAGCAGAGATGTCTTCACTCTCAATCTTGCTGATCATTTTCATCATGGAGAAAGATAAATGTTTAATTTGTTATCTGTCCCTGATAGTTCTGTTCTGATACTATCTGTTCTGATAGTTCTCAGACACTTACATAAAGTTACAAAAATTATTTCAATAATCACCAATGGCCACCCGCCTCTTTTCTGCTGCTTTTTCATGAGTCTCACATTCTCCTGATCAAAGAGCTTGTGTCTTTCAGACTGTATACATATAGGTTATTATCACAGCACCCAGCAAAGATTCTGCAGTCAGCTCTTATCACATGCCTTATAAGATGCAGAAGGGAGAAGCTGGGGTTTAGTGGTTGGCCTATAAAATCTAACATGTAAACACTGAACAGGCTGAACTAGGTTATTCTCTGCTAAATCTAGCCAGTCCATTAGTCACTGACATGATCAGAATTGTTAGAGTTACGTTTCCATAATGACTGTTTTCAAACAACACATGGATTTCAGTTACCAAACCTGGGAATCTTCAGTCAAAAGAGAAAGCCTATCTTAAAAAAAAATTGCCTTTTTTTTAACAAAGAAATGCCTCCAAAACTCCCCAGTACTGCTGCCTTCTTAAAATAGAGTCATTAGATGTGTCCATCATTCACCTGCAGAGGAAACACTTTAAGCATTGCTATTAATAATGGAAACATGGCAATTCTTTCACACTGACTTTCCCTGCTTATTTCTTTTTAGTACAAAACATGTAAAGATGGAAGTGTGCTTGGGGTAACTGTGACAAGGATTGCACTGCTGACACACTGCCAAGCTCTGACCCAGGCCTGTGGATACACAGAAGGTACAGAGTGTGCTCATCATCCTTAAAACATGTGTACATCATCCATGTACATCATCCTTAAAATCAAGTGGGGTTTTCAATTTATTTCTCATCAGTCGCCTATATTATGTTTTACACAGTTCAGTGCCAAAGGCTTCTAGATTTAAAAACGTGAATTTTTTTTCCATTTGTTTCAGGAAATATGTTCATATTTAAAATACCTATAGGAGAGATACAAATAATGTCTTAACCAATATAAATCCTGCAGTGGAGATTTACTTTGAAAGTTGACCTTTGAGGTCATCAGTCATGTTATACTGAAGCTTCCTTCCTTTGAGTGGGTTTGCCTTGGGTCAATGCCATGTTCTAAAAAATAAATTCTGCCTTGTTTTTGTTGGACAGCTGAAACAATTGTGAATGTACTAGATTTCAAGAAGGATGTTGGTTTATGGCATGGAATTCTTACAGTAAGTATGTTTTTTTATTCTCTCTGAGTATTTGAAAATAAACTAACCTAATATGCTTAGTGCTGTCACAAACTGAGATGTCCTGCAGTTTCTTCTAATACATTTTTTTCTGCTTTGAAAGCAAAATAAATTTCATTTAAACCCATGGTCTTCTCCTAGTGCACTTACCCATAATGAGCATGGTAAAGATGTCCATGTATTTTTATGTACCATGTCAAGTACTATGACCCCATTCTTATCATGTTATTTCACCAATATGTGATTTTGAGATCAAATTTTATAGCAGAAAGTAATCAAATTAGTACGTGCCTCTGTAGGGATATGATCCAGTGGCATAGTTCTATTGCCCCTGACTAGCTTCCCTGTCAAAACTCCCCCAACAGATGTTTTTGCTAACATTAATTATTCCCAATACTTTAAATGGCATTAATTTTCTACTTGATGTTGGAATGTCTTCCTCAACTGACATGGGAGACAATTGACATATTTTTAAGGATTGCTTCTTAAGGTGCTGTTGCAATTCAATGACTGACAAATTGTTTACTATTCACTGATCATTTTAAGAACAGATGTCAAGTCTTGAAGGGTCATTGTTTGGGGTCCCATGATTTTGGGGGTCCCCAGGATTCCCAGTGATCTGATATGTATTTCCCATGGAGTGTTACACTGTTCTTACTCTCAAAGTGCAAGTAATAACATTTCTGAAGCAGAAACTATTAGGCTTAACACTCATAAGAATCTCATGTTAAAAAAAAAAGATCTTTATCACTGGTTTAAAGCAAATGTCTAATAGAGTTGTTCTGTGCCTTCCTTTGCTATTAGTCTTGTTCTGAACGTCATGTTTTCCAGTACTTGCCTGTTTTCCTGTACCTATACTTGTGCCAGACTGAAAGGAGAACTGTCTTTTGCAGTTCTCCAAGTGTTTAGATGACTAATCCACTGGGACACTTAACCTTTCTTAAACCTAGGTTTTCCAAAACAAATACTGTATTTAACCTGAGCTGCTATGAGGGAAAGTGTGTTGCCCTGAGGAGATATTTCCAAATGCTAACAGAAGTAAAGCAGCAACTCATTTACAGGGTGTGTGTTTAACACTGAGAAATCACTGATGCAATTGATGGGCTCAGACTGAGAGATCAGCTTTGGGTTTGTCATTGGTTTCACTCAGCTGCTTTTTCTAAACTTCCTGGAACTTTTCATGACCGTGTTACAAATATGGAATTAGCTTACCTGGAGAGAGACTAAAACCTCCTTCATTTGTTTTCTGTTAAAATAAATCAATTTCTGCTTAGTCTAGGATTTCAATTTCTTTGTCTCCTGTCTTTTAAATAATTTGTGCCCCACTACCATTGGTAGCTTTTAGTCTTCCCAGAGATGGATTTCCATAGACAGATGTCTTGCTGCTTTTGTCCTTTTTAGTACAGTATTCATATACATGGCAGTTTATCAGGTTTAGGCATAATATCTAAGTACATAGCAAACATGTAGACATTCTTCACCCAATGTTTTTTTTCATTTTTTTCTATTTAGAGTGAACCTCTTTAAGTATGAATAGAAAGAAAATGGTTTTTTTTTTTTCAGTACTGCATAAAAGTTATGATCTGATTAGTATAAATCCTTAATCCTTAATTAAAACATTGGAAAATGGGTGTCTGTTTCATCTTAATGTAGGTAGCTAGATAGGAAAAGATGAGTGCCAGCACTGACAATAAAATAAGCACAGAGTGATTTCAATAGATGCCTCTGCCCATAACACAATATGAGTAGTTGCCACAATTTTTTTTAAAACCCTTTTATCTTTTTGATTTCAGAGTGTCATGAATATGATGCATGTCATAAGCATTCCATACTCCTTAATGAAAGTGAATCCTCTGTCATGGATACAAAAAGTTTGTCAATACAAAGGTAAGGAACAAGAATATACAAAAGTTTCCTTGATAGTCAAAATCAAAAGTGCAAATTGATAACACAGCTGTCTAGCTTTTCTATGGTGTGTTAGTAATTTTCTCATTGTTGCTGCAGCAAAAGTTGCCTGTGTGAAGTCCAGAGACATGCACTGGGCGCTGGTGGCACATCGAGACCAGAGGGACATCAACCTCTCCTCGCTGCGGATGCTGATAGTGGCTGATGGTGCAAACCCATGTAAGCTCTGCTGCTCCAGCACAGGACAGAACAGGAAGGGGTTTCTCTCTTGCACTTAAAGCTTCAATCTTCACCCATCTTAGCTAAAATATTTTCAAAATACTACTATTTTCAATCTACTACAAACTATGTGACATTTATGGAAACAATAATCAGTCTGGGATTTTTTTCAAAGTATATTTTTCTTTAGCTCATCCTGAAACAAACTTGATATTCCATATAATGTAAGTTGCAGTAAATCCAGTTTTGTTTAACATCACAGTCATGTATAAAGACTGAATCTATAAAAGCTGAAGCAATGAAGACCTTAAGCTATAGAAAGGATCAGAACATTTCCTTTGAATGACGGTTCTCAGATACAGAAGTAACTGAGAATTTTAGGGGAATGATTAAGCTACTTTAGAGAAACACATTTGAATCACTTCATTGGCAATTAACAGCATGAGCTGTTTCTCTGTATTATTTAAGATACCAGCATAGAGCTGTTCTGCTTGTTTGTAGTAGTTTGTTTGGAATTTCTGAATTAAATCTTTAATTTCCTTCATCCTGAAATGGAACAGTGCAATGAAATTGATACTGTAAATCTAGCATTAATAGCTTTTCTAAGTAAGCATAATGAAAAGATTTAATGTTTAAAAATTAGTCTTTATTCCCTGTACGCATATACACAAGTGCATATACATACATACGTACATACATATATATATATATATATATATGTAGTTGTAGCAGCTATGATGTATTTCCCAGTGGACATGGATCCTTTTTAAATGATTTTTCCTGAAAAGCCTATATATTAAACAGTACATTTGCAGTTTGAATAGCATCACTTCAGAAATCAAATTACTTTTTTCTCTAATTGTTTTTTTTTTCTTTACCCCAGGGTCCATTTCTTCCTGTGATGCATTTCTCAATGTCTTCCAAAGTAAAGGTCTAAGGCAGGAGGTCATTTGTCCCTGTGCTAGTTCACCAGAAGCTCTCACTGTGGCTATTCGAAGGTACATGTTACACCAGTGAAAATAGACCCATTTAATGTGTATATCTGGTAATTTGGAAAAAAAAAAAAAAAGAAGAAAAAAATTAAATATGAATCTGCATATTTAACTTCTATTTAATATGCATATTTGCAATTTGTTTATGTCCAAGGAAGACATACAATAAGAATTTTTAGAGTAATGATTTAACTTCAGAATGCTTTATGGCTCCCATTGCTGTAAAATTAAATCATTTTAAATTAAATAAGTTGAAATGCACAAGGAAATTCTGTAAATAAAGATGTAAAAATGCCACCGTAAGCACCGTAAGCATAAAATTAATTAAAATGGGAGAATTAAGTGGAATTGCCATTGAGGAAAATCATATTCTTAAGTACTCTGTTTAGAGAGAATTAGGACATTCTGCAGGTTGCTTTTGGCTGACAGGCATTTTTTAACCATTCACAGACTCCCAGTAATCATATGGAAATGCTCTTTGAGTCTAAGGGATTTGTGACTAGAAATAAAATAGATAAATTCCACTAAAACTGCTAAATGCTACTCGAACTGTTAAGTGTTATTTTTATACAATCACAGTGTTGTTCAGACTGGAAAAGACCTTTAAGATCATTGAATCCAACCATTAACCCAGCACTGCAAAGCCTTCACTAAACTGTGTCCCTGAGTGCCACTTGCACACATCATCTAAATACCCAAGGATGGTGTCCCAGCCTCTTCCCTGGGCAGCCTGTTCCAATGCTTCATGACCCTTTGGGTGAAGAAATTTTTCCTCATATCCAATCTAAACCTCCTCTGGCACAACTTGAGGCCATTTCCTCTTGTTCTGTCACTTGTTACTTGGGAGAAAAGCCCAACCTGGCTGCAGCCTTTCAGGCTACAGCCTTCCTTATCACTTAGGAAGTGGTGAGGTCCCCTCTGAGTCTCCTTTCCTCCAGGCTGAGCCCCCCAACACCCTCAGCCTCTCATAAGACTTTACTCTAGCAGCAGTATGCTGTCAGGAGTGCTGTAGCACACAGTAAATGGTCTAAGTATTGTCTGTTTTGGCAGAGTTTTCCAAAAATTGTACATTGAACAGTAATCACTTTGTTTTGAAGTTCGTGTTTCTGCAGCCAATTATAATTGTTTCACGTTAGACTATGCAATATAAACATGTAAAGCACTAAAATAGCATTAAGTAAAATACTTCCTGCCACAAATTCCTAAATACACCATCCAAGTGAAATTTAACTAGATTTTCAATTAGCTTTCCAACAAAACATTTACAGGAGGAAGGACATGAGGCCAAGAGTGTGGTTGATTTTCAGCCACCTTATTATTAGTTTAGAACATCTGAAAGCAATCCATCAGGAACTTACCCTACCCAGGTTAGTTGTCTTTCTGTGAACTACAGGATTCCAGAGAGCCCTTCATTCAGCTCCACCAGCCTGCTCTCAGCTTTATACAAGAAGTACCCAGTGTCTTTCCCTTAGATGGATTTCCCTACCATTGGCTGTGCAGGCCTTTGCTCCCTTGGAATGAACTCTTGCCTGTAAGTTCAAAGAGGAAGTGAATGGGCAGCAAACATCTCTTGTGCTGAGCACTGAGCAGGTTTTTAATTTCCTGGGCCAACCCTGGAAAATTTGGCCCAAATCACAGGTTATGAAGTGGGAGAACTTCATAATGGCATGACTGATGTGCCCTTTCAAGACATAAGCTCTGTGCCTGTAGCCCTCTGAAGCACAAAAAATTCATTTCCAAATTAACTAGCATTGAGACCTTACAAAATAAATTATTAGCACATAGCATTCTGGATAATTCAAAAAGAAAAAATATGCATTTTATCTTCAGTGCCTCACTGTGTAATTACAGAGCAGTTCTTACTGCAGTGAGTGTTACAGAACACATCTCCTTTTATTTGAACTCTGTTTAATGGTAAGATAATGCTAGATGAACTCGGGAGATGTAGTATTTTTCATTTTGTTCAAGCCATCTCCACTGACAGTAAAGTCATTATCATACAATTCCCAAAGAGTTACTGCTGAAGTATGCATTAAAATTACTCCCTGCAGAGCAGACATCCAGAGAGCTCCCTGTTAATGCTCTGACTCTTTCAAAATCTATGGTGTATTTTCATTGAACTTCCTACAAGCAAGAGTAACAAAACCAGTTCTCAGTTGAAATAACCTTATAGTTTAGAAAAAGACAGTAATAGGCTAGAGGTGCTTCAGCCTTAGTGCTGAATCACAAACCCTAATCTTCAAAGCGATGTGTCATGCAAATAATTCATGTTATTCCCCCTTGGTTTACTGCATATTAGTCTGAACCCACTTGCTTAAGGGAATGCAAAAGTTTGAGGACAGTTTTTTTTCCCTTTTAAATGGCTGGCAAAAAGCAGTGGTCAAATAGATTGTAAATGGTAGGAGGAGCTGCTCTCAAAATGCTTTGTGTGATAAGTAGTGCAAGAAAATGGATGTGGTGAAAGTCCAGATGGCCTCTACTTCTGGAAGTCAGTGAGAAGCCTCCAGGAGACCTTTCTTCTCATGAGCACATGAGGAGAAATGTGTCTTTTGGGGAGCAGGGATGAGAGAAAGTTGATCAATAATGTCACTGAAAGTTCCTTTTACATGATGGGAATGTTATTTATCACGAGTGCTTGTTTACTAGCACCATTTGTTATGCTCTAATGCAATTTCAAGTGTGCTCACATCCTTCTTTGTTGACAATGTCACTTGAGAAATATGGCTCGTAAAACCTATTAATTGAAATTTATAGAGCCCATCAGGGCAAGGCTTACATGAGCAGGACTGGCTGAGGCCCATCTAGTATTTCAAGCACAGCAGAGGAGAAATGTCGGATCGAAGGACATTATCTGTTAAAAAATAGTTGTGTTGTGATGGAGTATTTGGAAAAAATGCAGAATTGTGAGCTAAATATTGGCTGTTCAATCCATCCTGAAAAGAGCTGGAGTCTGCTCTTCATGGATGCGTAATCTGAACTCAAATCAGCACCATGTCACCTTCCCGTTTGTATTTTAAAATGAGGGACAGCAGGAGAGTCCTTCCAGACATGAAAAGCTCTGACACCTTCCCCTGCCTTGCATACATCAACACTCAACTTGCATACATCAACACTCATTTACTCAAGCCACACTCTCCATAGGTATAATTGTATCCACTGGTGCAGCAGGTGGTTTTATGCTGAAGCAAGCTGACAGGCATCTTGTGCTGATGCTGTGGAATTTTACAGCAATGAATCCGAGCAAAGTGAGGCGTTACTGAGAGGCTGCATCCACATTTTGACCATGACTGATGAAGGTGTAATTTGTTTTAATTTTCATGTGGTAAATTAGAATAGGAAGGATTCAATTACATGCACTCAGATGAAGATGGTGAAGTCCTTGTGTCTTCCACAAATACTTGACAGTAAATCTCAGCCAGGTTGCCTCAAAATAGATAACATATAAAATTCAACAAGTTTACTGATCAATTCCAAATATTTGTAATGCAATTTCCTTCCACTTCATCTACATCATCTTTCAGTATTTTAAAAGTTAGGTAAAAGCTCTTGGGTGGTTAGGCAATCTTTATAATTTTTTCTGAAAATTAAATACAGGCTCTTTTGTGTAAATGTTTGGGTAAAAGTTTGGGTTACTTGCATCTCAGCAGTCCCATATATGTGGATGGGTACTGAATAAGAGAGATAAAAGATGTAATTACTCAGAAATGACTGAAAAACAGGATCTTATTGGGCCTAACAGGGGAAGCAGGAAGGAGAAATTTTAAACCCTTGAAACAGAGGAGTATTTGCAGTAGTGGTCCATTAAGCACAAGTAAATGTTTACACCTGCCTGATGGTGCCCTGATGCTCTAACCCGTGTTTGTAGGCCAACAGATGACAGCAACCAGCCGCCGGGAAGAGGAGTTCTGTCCATGCATGGTCTCACCTATGGAGTGATTCGAGTGGACTCTGAAGAAAAGCTGTCTGTCCTGACTGTCCAGGATGTTGGCTTAGTGATGCCAGGAGGTGAGGAACTTCCTTTCAAACTTACAATGATTCATCAATTTGAGTGATTGGCAGTAGAAAGTTGCAGGTGACCATTCTTTGTTGCCGGAACACAAGCTTTGGGACTACAAGCTCCTTGAAAATATTTTAGTCCAAAAGCATTACCTTACAAAGCATCATGGTTTGGAAATCCCAAGATTTCTTGTCTGCATTTACCTCAGTGTCTGTCTGTGCTTGCATTAGCAACATGTATTAAATAACCTGCCACCACATCTGTTCCTAAGCTGTGAGGTGTTAGTAGACAAAATAAGGAAGTTAAAGTACTGGGGCTACAAATATCTGTAAGTCTAACCAAGACAAAAGGTTTCAGTAGGGAAATTTTCATAGCCTATGCTAAGGATCAATAAAATTGCTATCTGAAAGCTTGCAGAATGTTTTTCCAAAGCATTCTTGCAGAATGTTTTTCCAAAGGTCTTCTGCTATCACACAGTTACTAGATAGAGGAGGTATGGCTGAAAAGTTCATGTTGATAAATTCAAACTGAAACCAGTGCTTCTGAAGAGGAAGATAACACTTTTCATAAGGCAGCTACATTTTAAATAAGATGCTATGGATACTAGAAAAGGCTAATACTTAATTTTTTTGTAAGAGAATGTTATGGACCAAAGCTATAAAACATAATGATGCATCTTACAAAATTTCAGTTGAACAACTTAAAATAAAGGAAGATACAATTGATTGTTGTTTAACAGTTATCATACAAGATATTATAATAGATGTGCCATCTTACACTTCATATTATGTTCTGATAAATTTAATGAAAGTGCATGCTCCTGTTTATCCTCTGAGTGAAACGTTGTTCAAGATTTTGTATCCTTGTACCTAAAAGATGTGTTGATTCCCTTCTACTTTCCCTTGATCATCATATCGTCTGTGCAATTACAAAATCTACCAATGCTGTACTCCAGCCCCAGAGATGATAGCTAAAGCAGCATTCCTGATTCTTGTTCAAATGGTTGACATAAAATAGTGCTTCTTTCTCAGACCAGTGCTTTCTAATCCTCATGTTTAGCTCCTGCTGTCTCTGCAGGCCTGTAAGACCAGACAGGAGTCTGAACTCTGATAGATTCTCAGTAAAATTAGTCTGCTGGAATATCTTGATCTTTCATATGGTGTTACTTGCTACTATCTGAGAGATGGATTTCCTGGTTGCCTGCCTCCCTGGCTGTATAGTAATTATCAAGGGCTCCATTAGGGTAATTAATTTTGCACCGACTGAGGCAGATCTGATTTTCAGTACGCAAAGCTGGAAACACAATCACATTTCACAGCAATATTACAGATGAACTGCAGTTTCAGAGAGCAAGGCAAATAGGTATTGTTATCAATGTAAAGACTGAGTTTACATTGCATTCTTTATATAAATATCATTCATAGTAGAAAACCACTTGATAATGTTGAACACCGTAATGTTCAAGAAACTGATTATTAGATATTAGTCTACATGTAATTCATTTGTTTATGTCATCTCCACCCTGATGTCTTTCCCACAGCACTTATGTTATTCTGTGGTTCATTTTATAATATTTTTTTTAATTCCTTTCTTCTCCCTCTAGCTATAATGTGTTCAGTGAAGCCAGATGGAATTCCTCAGCTCTGTAAAACAGATGAAATAGGAGAACTTTGTGTATGTGCTATTGCAACGGGTACATCATATTATGGACTCTCGGGCATGACCAAAAATACTTTTGAGGTAAGTTGACAAAAAGTGCTAAGTAAAATCCTTCCTTTTGAACTTCTTCTGTTTCAAGGTAGTATTTGACATGAAGTATTGATATTAACAGTATGAGAATAGCAATATTAATCAATGCTTATGGCTTGGTACCTATATTCTAGCCAGATAATCTGCACTGAAGTCCATTTCATTAAGTGCAATAGTAGATCTTTATGTGAGTTTAGTTTTGGCTCTGAAGAGCTTTTACTTCAATATTCAAATAAGATACCGGGAGCTGAAAAAAATCAGAAGGAAAGGAGTAAGAAAGACCAAGTTCAAAAGGTAATATTGTACAAGTCTATGTGCAGAATTTGATTATTGCAAACAGTAAGAAAGCTGTTTGGTATCTCTAGAAAGCAGTTTTCTACATTTCCATAGCACTTCCAGCCTTAAGGCTTGTATTTGTACAGAATCCTGACAGATGTAGTCTTCAAGAGATGTATCTGAAGAGCAGAGAAACCTTTTCCTGATTAGTCCCCACCTGCTCTTGTTTGAATTTCCTTAGTTGAAAGCCTTTGGGCTTTGTGGAATCTGTTTTCTGACTCCAGTGCACACAGATGTATTGATAGCTCTGTAGTACCTGCTCACTTCTTACCATTAACTTCTGCTGAAGACAGTGTGTAAGGCTGAAGAAATTAGAGAAAAAGTGAAAAAAAAATTATTTTAAAGCTGCATTTCTTTCTTACTTAATGTTTATGGCAGAAATTAACACTAATACATTTAGGTTTCTCTTAAAAAACTCTCTGTTATTACCACTTTTAATAGACTAATGTGACTAATATCTCCTGCAAAATGCAGAGCTGAATGTTGTAAACACTGCAGGTTATATAATTAAAGGAGACAAGTAGGTATTATTCTACATTCTACTGTTGAAGTCAGGAATCCTACTGTGCTATTGTGATCTGAAATTTGTTGATAACTGATTTTTATGCTGCAAATACAATTGGCAATACTCAGTGTGGGTGATAATCCTGGATTTTACATACTCAAGGGTAGAAAGGTACTTAATGTTCATTTTGTAGTACTTGCTGTTATTATGATATCATTCATAATTCATGACTTTCAGCAGGTTAACATCATTTTTAGACTGATTTAGACTAATTCCTAATGCTAAGCAAATAAACTGCCATTGAGTGATCAGGACTACTCTATTTTAAAGTTAAGCATGTTTTTAAGTGTTTTCTCAAAGTGGATCTCTATTCTGTTTTACTGTGCATTTCATGTTGCAGGTATTAGAGTGTCAAAGAGTTTTGTGTTCCTGTAATGAATTATGGCCAAGAATGTATAAGCATTAAATCTGTTCAATAAGAGTCATCCATGGGCATCTGGCAGCAGAATTTGACCTTTGTTTTTAGATGAGCCTTCAAGAACAGTATATAGGCATGGCATTCTACTTGCCATTGTCTTTTTGCCTTTAGACTATTTAAGTTTAAAGAAATGACTGCAGGAAAGTGTGGTTGTGTTAGAATGCAGCTCAGAGTAGCTCACGTGTCAAAAGGATAACACTGTGCTAATTAGAGTAGAAAAAGCCATAGGAATCTGTCTGTGGAAGTCACGTATGTCTGGTGTTCAGACATTTAGAGAGGTGCTCTGTAGGGCTGTATTTTCACTTCCTGGTGTGCTACAGAAGACATTATCACTAGTATTCTGAGAACTTAATTGACCTTAAATAAAAATGTGGTCAGCTGAAAGAATCATTAATGTACTGTACCTTAAAATAGCTTCACTTCTAGCCTGCCTATTTCTTACACTGTGCTGGAAATGGGCATGAGGTACTGAAAAAAAAACTCTACTGAAATGTTCATGAGTTAAGCTCTCAGTTAACCTATACACAGCACCTCGAGTTGGCAGTCTGCTCAGCATGGGGGTTTTTTTAATACTGATGTTGATTTATATATTTTTAAGGTCATAAATTATTTACAGACTCACAGTTACAGAAAATGTGTATGGTAAACAGAATGGGATTGAATTTGCTGGAACTCAGGTACACACCAGTGTAGGAGTTTCCTGACACTCCCTTTATGGTCAGTGAAGGATAAAGAGCATCACCAGTGACCTATTTACTTTGTTTCAGAATAGCCATCTGAGAGAAAATGCCTGAAATACTCTGCAGCCTGATCTCTGTCTATAGAACTGAAGACCCATGTTTCTGTTTTACAGGTGTTTCCTATGACCAGTTCTGGTGGCCCTATCACCGAATATCCTTTCATAAGGACTGGACTCCTAGGCTTTATAGGACCAGGTGGACTTGTCTTTGTTATTGGCAAAATGGATGGTTTGATGGTTGTCAGTGGAAGAAGACATAATGCTGATGACATTGTAGCAACAGCACTGGCCGTGGAACCCATGAAATTTGTCTACAGGGGGAGGTTTGACCTTTTCTTTTTTTATATTATGTAGAAATTTTTATTTTGCTTAGATGAAGTGTAAATGATCCAGATGCTTTCAGAAAGCAGTGCCTGATCTGCATTGTAATTTCTCTCCAGTTCCATTCATATTGCCTGAACCAGGAGACAGCAGAGGGAAGACCAATGCAATGTTGAGGCAATGTTTGGATACCAAGGTCTTGAAACTGTGATTACTGAAATTTCCAGTTGAACAGCTGGTTAATTCTGAGGGTGTTGGCTCAACAGGAGCCTTTCTGTGTGCACTGAAATTTCCAATATGCCTTACACTGAAGTTTTTGAATGTGAAAGTGGTTCTTTGTGTGACCTTCCTCACTTCCCAGTGCTGAAACTGAGCAGGAGACATCCAAAACTTCTGAGCCTCATGCAATAGCACGTGCTCACACTCCATCACATGTCAGACCTCTCACAAAATGATGTTGCAATTACCATCTTCTAAGACAGGGCCAAGGAAGCTGCTTATGCTGGCTCTTATATAACATCTTAGCAATAACCTTGGTGTGACCCAAATGTAGTGCTTTTCATCTTCCAAGAATGTTCACTTCTCAATCCTGCTGTGACATTCTGCTTGTATATACATGGCTGTAGAACAAAGCCTGCTGTTTCGACTCCAGAAGTTATCTAAAACTGTTCTTGTAGCTTTTTCCCATAAATATATTAATAATTGACACACCAGGAGTCTAACTAATAAGTAAAGAAATCAGAGTTGTAGAAGGTTAATGCAGAAGACAGTTTTTTCCCTCTGTCCTGGCACTAAATGCTCTTCTCTCCTTCTATAGAATAGCAGTGTTTTCTGTGAGCGTGCTGCACGATGAAAGAATAGTTATTGTTGCTGAGCAAAGGCCAGACTCCACAGAAGAAGACAGTTTTCAGTGGATGAGTCGAGTTCTCCAGGTAATGCTCTATATGTACGTTTGGAAGCTATTTTTTTTCTTACTTTATATTCTTTTTATTGATCTTTCAGACCCCTAAGGTAACTGACGTTTGAGTAATTGTGAATCCACCTTCAGTTGCACTTGCTCTTACTGAGCACAAAATGAGATTCTTCTGAGTGACAGTTCCTATTTGGTCTGTACACATCCAGAGTGTGATCCTTTTCCTAATCAAAATGCTATGAGAAAACAGGAATGAATTGAAGTAAATAATAGCAAAGAGAAAGTAGCATATGGTTTATAAGGATATTGTAATTCTTTACTTCGAAAGGGGAATGAATGAATGAATGAATTGATTATATACTCTTACTATCAAAAGCTACCAGTCTCTGCTCACAGTTATAAGCATGGGTACAGAGCTGGCCTCATCCAGATTTATTTTCTTTGGCAGGTGAAAGAGAATTATGTGTTTTTAGTGTACCATGTTGACAGCTAAAATAAACTGAATGAAACTCGGCCTAAAAATCCCAATTTCCCCCCACTGAAATGAAGTGATTGATTAGCTCAGATCTAGGTATCTACAATGAGGTTATCTTCTAAGAGGAACACCTCTTCCAAAGAATCCCATTCCAGCAGTCTGGCAATATCAATATAATACTCAGGGATTTTTTCAACTCTAATGTCCACACACAAAAATGTTAGATACTTTAGACAGGGTCATCTTCCATCTCTGTGGTTAATCCAATTCAGACTCAAAAGCAATAGATTTAATGGAGATGTAGTCAGATTAAATCTGTTTGTTGCTACCTTGTTGTCTCAACTCTATCTACAGTTGGTCTCCTGTTACTTCTCCTTCCCTTTCCTACCTTCCTTTCTGTCCTTCTGCAAGGACTCTTCTCAGTAATTATACTGCAGGCATATTTTTGCTTTACCTAAGAGCAAAGAAAAAGATTCTACAAAATTCAGAGATTTTTTTTTTTCATCATTGTATTTTACTGAATAAGAAAGGGAATCTATCTACACTATCCTTCAAGAAACTGAAAAAAATAGCTTTCACCCATCTCAAAACAGGCTTATCTGCTCTCTTTATTCAAAAGACAGCTACATTTCATACAGTTAGAGGCATCTCATATTCACAGTAAATCTAAATTAATACCAAGAAAAGATAGAACCTCTAGCTTGCCATCACACAGAAAGCCTTTGAAACACCTAGTATCACCTAGGGCAACTACTGTAGAAGGAGAGGCTTTGGGTTGCCCACACTTTTGTCAAGTAGCAGGCTCCTAAAGGGTCTGAAACCCTGGGCTTAACACTTGTCCTGTTTTGTCAGTGAAGCATCTTTGTGACTTTTACAAAACTAATGTCTTACACAATTATGGCCAGTAGAGTTCTGCACTAAAAACTGCAGGAATCCTGTGTCCCAATACTCCTGCCAAGAGTCAGCCCTGTTATTCTGAGCCTGATCAAGTCCCAACAGTGTCTAAGAATAGTAGGCCATGTATCAAAGTACTCACATGTGTGGCTGCTTTCATCACCCACGTGTGAAGCCTGCAACTCTGGCATGCACCTCTATGTGAACAAGAAGTTTCTGTTTCCACACAGCTGAGAGCAGAGGAAGGACAGAAGCCAGGAACATGTGGGATGTTTTGTGCCTCTTCCCAATCAGAGTTTTAATGACAGATGTCAGGAAGTGGTAACCAGATGTATCTGAATCATCTGCTAGTGAGGCACAACATAACAATATTACAACCTGTGTCATGACTCTCAGTGAAGTCCATGGTAACAAACTCCCATCAAATTGCTACTTGATTTTAACGCTATTTGTGAGTTGTCTGACACTCTGTGAGTGCTGCTCTGTGCCAGCCCTGCACTGCTGTGCCTTGCTGTCTCTTCCCTGCAGTTGAGCTGTGTCAACTGGCAGAACCAGTTTTTCCAGTGGTTTGCACATATTCTGACTCTCCTGACCCATCCTGCCCCTTGGCAGGGAGATGAAGGATGGTAGAGCTGCTATACCTGTGGGACTATGCTGGACTGCATCTGTGGGCTTCAGCAGAGGGATGGTTGGGAGGGAGTGGTCAGGCTGGGGATGGAGTTTCTTGAGAGTAGAAGGGTGAAGATCCCAGATCACCCAGCAGTTCAGTCAGATAGATCCTAGATACTCATCTGCTGCAGACTGACCCTTCAGGCAGGGTTGTGGTCCCGGTATGGCAGACTGAATGTTAGTTTTACCACTGCAGCACTGGAGAGTGTTTACCCAGAGAATTGTGTCAGAACAAGATGTTTTCCAAGCTCAAACAACACAGCAGTCTGGACTCTCCTCAAGTTTGGGTTTATCTTGTCCATTTTCACAATGAAAGACAGGGACAGAGATTTCAGATACTGTTTGATTCTGGCTGGGCACAGTAGTTTCAAAAACCAAGCCATCCAATCAGCAGGATGCATAAATGCCAGCAGTATTAAAATTGACTGGTACTCTTCTCCCTCAAAATTTTAAGGCTCAGTTCACCAGCTGTCATCCTTGTGACAAAGTCATTCCCTGCTTCAGAAATGTGTCCAACTCAAAGGTGTGAAAGGTGACAGATTTGAATGACCCATGTTATTTATGTGGCATTGTTTAGCAGATGTATCTCTCAGAGACAGTTCAGAAGTTACTGAGGAATCATTGCATACACTCATCCTACCACAGCTGGGTATTGCTTTCCATTCACCACCTGTAGGAGCCACAGAGTTTTGTCTTTGAGTAAAAATGGTTACTTGGCTTGTGATGGTTTTCCTTCAGGCTGATGTCAGGTGAGGATCCCATGATTTATCACTGCTTTTCAGAACCTACAAATAACATTATGATTAGTAGGTATTGGTGGTTTCTGCCAGAAACATGAGCCGTTGTGTGCTGGCTGCCATAAATATTTCACTGTTGCTGATATTTTGGGTGGTGTCTGTAGACCAGCAGCAAGGGCTTCCAGTTCTGCTATGAGAGCTACTACTGCTAAAATTCCAATGCTTTTAAATGAGTCACCATTTTATTATTCTTCCTTATGAGATTTTGCAGTCAAATAAATAAGAAGTGGAGCAAACAGAAGCCAAAAGAGAAGCATTGCTTAGTCTGTAGGAGTAACCAGTAATTTATTGGTCTGCACTTTAGTACATGCATAACTGTAAGTGATTATTTAATTCTCAGAGTATAGATTGTATCTTCAAGGCAGCACACATATCAATTCACTTTTCCCACAGTTTAAAATTAAAAAGCAAGATAAGTGAATTATATTTTTGAACATTTAACTACTCATTAGAGATGCTATTTGTAATTTGTTTCTCAATTTGCGTAAATGCCTGAAGTTGGTGTTCTAGCACACTGAAGTTGGTGTTCTAACACACTTAAAATAAATAAATCCTTTAAATCTGTGGGGAATTAAAATCTATGTGCATGGATATTCATGTTTAACTCAATAAATTACATAGATACTGTACACTATAATTTTATTGAAAGTGATGCAGTTTAATTCACTTTCATATCAGGCAGTGAACATGGTTGCTATATATTCAAAGATGCTTCTTTTTTGGGTTTTTGTCCAACCAATTTTTTTTTTCAAGTGGATCATTTCATAGTTTTCTCTTATATATTTTCCATTCCTGCTTGAAAATATTTTACACTGTGATCAGGAATGAAGCAGTTATTACCTGATAAAAAATTTTAAAATATTTACAAGCTGCATACATCATTAGTTGTAGGGGTTATTTGAAATTTTGCCCTGCTCAGAAAGATGGTCTGGATATTAAGTTGATAGGAATCCTTTGAACTTTAGCTCTGAGAAGTGCATAGATTAAAAGCAATTTCATGTGGTCTGACAGCCCATCTTTGTAAAAAAACTCCACGATATCTGCTGCTAATGTGTGCTTAAGAGGTGATAAGGAAGGCTGTAGCCTGAAACAAGGTAGCGTTTCCTACTAGATTTGTGTGCATTTATCACCAGGTTTTTAGTTGCTTTTTTATCTGCTGGAATGAGTGTAGCAACATTTCTGTCCACCTGTTCCCAGTGAAAAGAACCTCCTTATCACTGACATAGCTGAAGTGTTTTCCATTGCCAGTTAATTATTAGGGCTGTTTTATGCAGTAATTCAGAACACATGCTTATTAGAGTGATGAAAAATTAGCCTTTCATTAAAATCGACTTCCTGTGTGTTTTTTAGGCAATTGACAGCATCCATCAAGTGGGAGTCTACTGCCTAGCACTTGTCCCAGCAAACACGCTTCCCAAGACACCACTGGGAGGGATTCACCTGTCAGAAACCAAACAGCTCTTCCTGGAAGGATCTCTGCATCCTTGTAACGTGCTGATGTGTCCCCACACCTGCGTAACAAACCTGCCTAAACCAAGGCAAAAGCAACCAGGTAAGAGGAGTGAAGGCCCAGGGCCTGTGACTTCATGCTGTGTGCTTATGGTACTGTAAAGGAGCAAAGTCAAGTAATTGCTGATACAGGTGAGAATCAGCTTCATCAGCTTTCCTCTTCAATATTCTGTGCATGTCAAGGAGATCATTGGTGTTGCCAGGAGCTAGAAGCACCTTCACAGAGAGTGCAAGGAAAAATACTAATTCAATAAAGATGAGATTTTTATCACTCTACAAGGCACTGCTGAGACCACACCTGGAGTTCTTTGTAAATCCCTCTTCAGTTGTGTTTAAAGATGATGGAGAGAAAGATAAAATCTTTATTTTGAAGGCTGAGTTTGTAAACTAGAAACAGAGAGGAAGAGGACTGTTGACACTAAATAACAATGTTGGAAGAGCAAATACTTCAAAACTGATCATGAATAAATTAAGCCAAAGAATGAGTGTTTTAATCCCCCACCTCTGTGGGGAGATTCTGTATTACTCTTCCAGCAGATGTATTAGAGGAAAAACTCTAGTTTTAACATGGTTCTTCAGATGTTCTGCCTCTTCATGAAGAATGTAGGATGAAATGGTTCAGCAAGGGACTGTCCCAAGAGACCAAGAATGCCCTTGTAGCCTGCTGTAATCCAGTCACTGGTTATTTGTGCCCAATGTACAAGGAAATTTTAACAAGTTTTTGCCTTTGAATCCAATTGCAGGTTTTAGTACTCAGATTAATTTCAAGGAGTGCTGGATGTGTAGCCTCAGGCTTAAGACTTGGATTCAGCTACATTAGACTAAGTGTTGGTTATTTTCCACTTTGAAAAACACCTTGGAATTAGAAGTGGGTTTGCTCTCTGGATCTTAGATATGGAGACTATCCCTCATGAATTCAGTGCAAGTTTACCTAAACCATCATCTTTTTTTAAAACCTTTGGACAAATGTTTCAGAATCAAAACCATAATCTCGGTTTGTGGATACTGGGAGTGTCAGAGGTTAACAGTGACTTGAACTAACTTAATGAAAGCAAGGGGACCTTTTACTGCAGTGGTCACATTGGTATTTCCTTGTTGCTCTACCATAAAATAATTGCTGAATTAGAATCAATAGAGATTGTTACAGATATGTTATGTATACATTAAGTGTTACTATGGAAATAGGAATATTTAATGCCATGAGCATAGAAACAAAACTGATAGTATCACATTCTCCCATTTTGTGTTGTTGTGACATACCCAGAGGGTATTGCTTTTATAATTTTAAAGCAGAGTAGTCTGTAGGTGCTTTAGATTGTACATTATCTGGTTACTTATACCAGAAACAATCATTTGGACATCATAGGCTAGAAATAGAGCCTGGTATAAATTGCAGTTGATCAGTAATCCATGCTGGAGAAGCAGAAAACGAATGCCAGCATGAGCTTAAATGGTATCTGTGAGACAGGTATTGTCCCCTAATGGCAACAACAAAAGATCAGTGAAATCCACCTAATGGAAGAGTGTCAGCCACGGCATCTTATTTTCTTCTGAAGTTACTTCACTCTCAATCTTATTCTAGAGGGCTTGCATGTATTTTATCATATGCACCATCTGCCTTCCTAATCCCTGTCACTCCGTGTCTGTAGCATTACAGAAGTCTTAATACAGATGCAACTTAGCCCAGGCAACAGAAGAGGGAAATAGGAATGTTGTCACTCTGGACTGAGGCACTTGAATGGACATGCCTACAGTAGGAGCTAAATTTTCCAGATTCCTCCTGTGAAGGCAGACAAGATATGTCTCTGGTTGTGGAGAGCCCATGTTAAATTAGAGCTGTTCTGAGAGGATTAATCCAGTCCAACGTATCTTTCAACCTCTTCTGGTTCCTAACCAAAGTTTATGTCAGCAGAGATGTGCTCAAATTTTGGTTTTGTGGATGGCAGTGAGGAAAACGTAATGCAAAAGAAATCACATGAATTTTCATCCACAAGCAAAGGATTTTTATTGCATTTGGTGTATTTCTGCTTTATTCTAGAAATTGGCCCTGCCTCTGTGATGGTGGGGAACTTGGTCTCTGGAAAAAGAATTGCACAGGCCAGCGGTAGAGATTTGGGGCAAATAGAAGATAATGACCAGGCCAGAAAGGTAAGCTAAACTTTCCTGTTACAGCGTGTATTTAGCATCATATTCATCATAAAATAATTTAACTTCATCCATATATATAGTTAACATCATACAGTTGACATCAGGACACTCAGCAGTTCAGAGATATGATGGATGATTATGATTATTATTATTATTACCACCAAATTTTGATGGCTTCTTTTTAATTAATGCATATATTTAATATGCCTTCTTCACAGATAAATATTAAATAGACATGATGAGAAGTCACTGCATTTCAGTTTTATGGATTTTTTGGAAATAAGTTTACATGGGGCAGCAGAAAAAATGTGGTAAAAAGTGTTCTTGGGCCTTCTACCAGAAATAACCCTCTATTACATAATTTTTTCCAGCTCAAGTGGAATCCAGAGAATTTTGTTTACATATAAGGTCCTGACCTTATTTATTGTTCTTTTAACCCTGGAAAATTAAGTTGAAATTCAGCTCTTTTGGGGGCTTATGTGAGTAATTAAATTAGTAAGTTCTAAGCTGTATAAGTGCTTATGTATTTAAAGAAAGAAAAAGAGAGGAAGCTAAAGAATTAAATAGTGCTTAAATTCAGAGGGATCAGTAAGAACTTTTATTGCTTTGGAAGTATATGCAGTAATATATCATAATCCCAGCAGTGGCTTCACTTCCAGAGAGGTGCTGCTACCGTCTAAAAAGACCTTCCTATAAATGTGTGACAAGAAGAGAATTAATTCCTGTTTAGTGCTTCTGGGTATTGTGACCTGGATTTTAAAGCCAAGAAGTTGTTCGGTGTCGTGACTGTCACTCTGCTTTATTGCAGTTCCTGTTCCTGTCAGAAGTGTTGCAGTGGAGAGCTCAGACCACCCCTGACCATGTGCTCTACACCCTGCTCAACTGCAGGGTAAGAATCTCAGGCCATGGCTCCAACAGGCTTGGAAAAGGCACACTGGGATTTCAGCAGCATCTGCTTGTGCTGTGGCTGGATTTGACCTTTCTCTTCCCATTTCCACTAATACGCAGCTGTTTTATTTAATATTCACTGAGGCAGAAAGGAAAAGAGAATCATCATTGTCAATTGTCAAGTTATAGATTTCTTTTGTATCAGACAGCATGCCTTACACATTTCTCATTCCTTTTTCCACCACATACATGTTGTGTGTGAGCTGACACTGCAAATCTGTTTCAATACTGTTGAATCTGTTTCAGATCTGTCCTTGTGTTGAATAACAGTGTTTAATACTGCTCACCATCCCGATTCCCAGTTTGAAAAGCACAGGCTTGGCAAAACCAAAGCATTTTCCCGAAATATAACAATGGCTGCTGTTTGTGACATTGGACCATCTGGGGGAGGTGTGAGAATGAGAAAAGGTGAAGAGAAGAAAATGTATGTCCAGAATACAATCATATCTATAGAGGATCACTAATAAATCTCTGCATAACCTACATGAGATGCCAGCCTGGCACAGCATTTCATTGCTTACTAAAAATGAGTTAATGAACGTGAGAGGTACAGAACTTGGCTTTGCTAAGAGTAAAACTTCCTTGCTTTCTGTAGTGTAACTTCTTTACTTCCTGGATGATTACAGATTACAGATGACAAACCAATAATTCTCAAGACTACAGAGAGAATTAAGGTCTGATTTCAAACCATTCCATCACAGTACACCTACACATATCTGTCAGATCTGGGAAACATACTTAGTGTGTGAGGGTCTTCAGGAGAGGGGAGGCCTGGAAGAGTGCTGTTCTCCTGGAGTAGTAGCTGATGTTGTCTCAGCCTATGTGGTCTTTATGCAACTTGAATATGTCCTTAAACCTCCAGTAATTTGTGGACCCCTGTGAAATCACCACTTACAGTATTTACAGAATGTCCTTCTCCATTTTACAGTGCTGGTACAAAGTTCAGTTTGAAGCTACCAGTAAGTCATTAAATAACTTTTTTTTAAATTCAGATTAATAGCTCATATTTGTGAATATGTGAAACCTGGCAGATAAATAGTGAAGTAATAATGTATATTTATGGCAAAGTAGAAGTCTTGAGAGGCAATACTGTTTACAAGTTCAGAATTGCACCATTAAAGTACTGCATTGCTGTGTCCTGTAAGTTAGGAATAAAGATGCTGTGAGAAAGAGTTGATGTGTGCTATCCCATCTCTTCCACACAAGGCTGTTGCTTTTGAGTTTTAAATAAAGCCAAACTTCCCATGCTGGCAGAAGGGTTCAAACAGGGAAGGGAAGTAAGGACACAATGTGCAAAACAAGGATTAACAAAACAAATTCCTGTTCCATAGAAGTGAAGAGTAGTTGGATTTTAAAATACAGTTTCTCTGTTACTCTCAGTGAAGAGTATCTCATCATATGAAATTTGATTGAGACATAATGCTTTTTGGAGAGAATATTTTATGGAAAAGGATGACAGATGTGGTGGGGTTTGCCCCAGGCAAATTTTATTGCCCATCTTGAATTTTTGTTCTGATTCGTAACTTTTCCTATTTTCTCTTCCTTGGACATTGTCTGTACACTTTGTTCTAAAACATTCAGGCATCCTGCAGTGGATGACTAATGAAAGTCCACTGAGATTAGTGTTTTCCTGTAACCCAAGCTTTGAGAATTTGAAATATTTCAAAATTAGTGCAGTACATTGTTTTTAATGTGTGTCATGAAGGATTGCAACACCTTTATATTTCAGGATAGCTCATTAAAGGCCCAAAGGGAGTAGCTGCCTGATGCTTGCAAGTGATTCTTGTCCAACAACAGGATTCTCCTTCCCTACACTTCATATAAACAGTGACTTCCCACTGGTTCACAGGCAGCAAGTGCCAGAAGTCTTAAATGTAAACAAGCTTTGCACAAATTCACTTGATTTATAGCAATTCCCCATCTGCTGGTAGGACCTGTGCTTCTGATGTGTGTGGGGATATAAAGAGTCCTTCTCATAACCATGGAAACAGGCAATTTCTTGAAAGAAGAAATAGAGAATTCACATTCTGTAAATGGTACATTCTCCTGACAGGTCTGCAGTGGCAGGGCAGCCAGACCTCATGTTGCTTTGGCATACTCAGGGCTGGACAGATGGAAGTCATCTCTGGTCCAGGATCCATAGAGTTCCATATGTCTTTAGAGGAAGCCTTCTTAGTGAAAGTGTCTCCACATTGATCAGAAGAGTGATTAAAACTGTCTGAAGTGCAATTCAATAAGTGGGGTTGCTGAGGATGATGAAGAGGAATGCTGAACCCTGGCTTTGTCCATTTTATTTCCAGGGCTGTGCTCTTTGTTGCCAGTTTGTACTGAAGTCTGTGAATGCCAGGTGATCCTGGTAACGTGGCACTGCTTGTAGTGCTTGCCCTTTGGCAAACTGCTCCCTCCTCTCTGAAGCCTGGTCAATAAACACTGCAGTGGTGTGTGGGGTGGTGGTGGACAGAAACCAGCACCAGAACAAACACTTATTATTCCTTGCCTTGTTAAAATAGAGTGTAGAGAACATTTCCTTGAAACAGTAGACTTTCTTGCTTTCTCCCTTAAGGAAGATAGTGATGTAATACTTTTTTATTGTATTACATTGCATTTTTGAGGCACTATTTTAGTGTGCATTTATGTGTTCTTCTTTAGTATATATGTATTTACATATTCTTACATATTCTTACCTTTTTCCCCCCCCCAGTTTTTTCAGAAACACTTTTTTTTTTTTTTTTAAGTGAACTTAGTGCTTGTGATAGGTGCCAGGTGTGTCACAGCTGTACTGGAGACTGAACTCCTCTTTTTCCACAGAACAAGAACACAAGCCAAGATGCAGCCCTTCCCATACTGCCCTGTCCCTTTCTCCCAGCCCAGACCTGGCCTGACGAGCTCTAGGTGCAGCCAGTCTGTGCTGTACGTTTGCTTTTAGTTTTCTGAGGTGTCTGCCTGCAGTGGTAGTGAATTTTGTGATACAGATGTATATATTTTTCTAAATGTGTACTTGTGTGTGTGCATATATGCACACATGCATATATATTTAGGAAGTGCAAGAACTGTAACACTCATTCAATTTGAAACACTGTGACTGTTAGTTTTGTGTTTGCACTATTTGAAATGCTTCATAAATGCCAAGCTCATGCTGACCAGAGTTATTAAAATTTAACAAATACCTTTCTTCTCTCTTTCATTTATATGCAATATAAGTGTTTATCTTTTGTTCCAGACTAATTCTTTTTTCCATCACAAAGTATTGTTTTCTCCTGTGTCTTGTGTCTTTTGTCTTTAAAGTATTTCTGCTGGGCCACTTGGCTCCACTCCAATGTGCAGACAACAAAATGCAGTTTTCAGAATTGCTCTCCACAGATGCTCCGGTTTGCTACAGAGACCATAGAGGCACTTCCCTGGCTGCAGCAGGAATGCTGCCTGTGTAGCAAGGGAAGCACAGGACATTGGCACACTGCTGTACTGCCCTGGTGGGGGCAGACACACTGTTGAGGGCAGAAGGCTCAGAGAAAGGAACAGAGAACATTCCTCTACTTTAGAAACATTTTCTCCTTCCAACTACAGTTTGGCCTAAGGCTGAATGTTCCCATATTTTAAGTTCATTGAATCGCATATTGTGGCTGCCCCTCATCCCACAACTTCTAAGGTGAAGGGGGAAACAGAGTTTCAGCCCATCACATTATCTCCTGTGACATTTATCTTTCTTCCCATGCAGGGAACAATAGCCAACTCACTGACATGTGTCCAGCTGCATAAACGAGCTGAGAAGATAGCTGTCATGCTGATGGAGAGGGGACATTTACAGGATGGAGACCACGTGGCTTTGGTTTACCCACCAGGTAAAGAATTGCTGTAGCAGTACCTTGGGATTCGTGGAAGTCAATGAAGATCCTTCTGAACGGTGCTGCAGCAGGGCTGTTACCGTGTGCACCATGGGAATTGTCAAACACAAGGTGTTTGCCTTATGCACATTCCTTTGAATTTAGTCAAATGTAGTTAAAAGAATCTCTCTTTGTCCATACACACAGATTTTATTTCTTTGGGTTCAGATTAAGACTAACCTATGCTTTTAAAACCTGTCTCTTATGAGCAGTCAAATTTAATTACTGCTATTTTTTTTTAATTTGCTGGATACAGACTATGTTATGAGCATGCAGTTCCATCTGCTAAGTGTTCTTAGGTTCTCCTGTTCAATTCCCTCTTGGAAGTGCTGCATTTCATGAGGGTAAAGCAACAATAACCATGAAGTAATACATGAGGATTTTTTAGAGTAGAATTTTGATTGATAAGTAGCAAACAATTAAGAAATATAAAATTGTCATTACAATTCTCTCCATATATTCTTAATCTAGATAGCTCTCTTGGTTTTGATTTTCATTCTTTGGCATCAGGGCTTTTAAGTTTGTGTTAACTGGTAACATATTTGACATTTGCTTGAAATTATTTCTGATCTAGTGCTACTCTTTTATCTTTAACATTTCTTGTGTGTTAGTGAAATAAACAGTCTGATTTAAGATCTATAATGTGATATTTGGCTTATAAGGACTGCAAGACACTGGTTATATCTTTGTAGTTATAGGAGCAGTTTCGCAGTGATTAATATGGGAAAACCTTTTCCACAAAAGAAGACCAAGACTTTACACTTAAATGTCTGTTTTCTGTATTTCACTTTTCATGAATGAAGCATTTTATTGAAGGAACAATAACCTACCAGTACTGCAGATCCTTTTCCACTGAAAGAATAAACCAGCCCCAAGATGACCTATGTGATCTTATCATAGGCTGTGTACAGCACCAGGGAGGTGACCAACAGCAGTATTCAAAGCATCCTTGAACTGTTGTCTGTTCAGCCTCCTTAGGTAGCCTGAAGGGTGCTGTCCCTTGTCCACCACCTGCAGTCAATATCTATATGGCACAGCACCAAATATTATGTTAGAAACAGGATTTCAAAATCATTACTCCCTTTTTTACTGTAAAATATCAGGTAGATAAGTCAAGACTGCCTATGTGAGGTTAAAAATGGCAAGAGGAAGACAGTGTTCTATGGCACTCCAGATGTTCTTTCTGCAGCTGATAGGACCAAACATCACCCTACCTTGTCCTTTTGTTGGGACATCCCTCTTCTTGTATGCTCTATAGATGTACATTTAGGAAGATAATTAATCTGTAGAAATCAGTCTTTTTAACAGGTTACTTCCTGAACAACAAACTGGAGTTCTCCTAAATGTTGCTATGTGGCTGCAGTTTTATGTGTCACCTGTGGTTTTTCGTGCTCAGAATGGTGCAGTTGGCAGGAATCACTGAAGCTGAACAAATACTGACAAGGGGCTAAAAAATAAGTCTGTTAAAGGGCTTAGTCACTCATTTAACCTTCTGGGTTCAGTTCCAAGTAATATTTATGCTGACACAGGAGTCTGTGATTAAGCTGGTTGATTTTCAGGGGAGGCTTTCTGCTTTGTCTCCGTGCAGGGATAGACCTGATTGCGGCGTTCTACGGGTGCCTGTACGCGGGCTGTGTGCCAATAACGGTGCGACCGCCGCACCCCCAGAACATCGCCACCACGCTGCCCACCGTGAAGATGATCGTGGAGGTGAGCAGACACCTCAGATTGCACCAGTGCATGAAATGGGTGTGTCTGATGAAAGATTTGTGTCTTTAGGAGCAGTAACCTGAGCGAGGGGTGGTTGGATTGCAGAGTTGTATTCCTTCCCAGGACTCAGGACTTCAGGTTGCAAAATCAACGCTGCTTGGGCAACATGCAACCTGCTCACCTGAGCTGTCACATTTTGCCCCAGTTGCGTGACTCTTTTCAAGAAACATGTTTAAAATGCTTCTTTATATTTAGCTATATACCAAGAGGGGTAGGATTCCTCACAGGCAGAGCCCCACGGACTCTTGAGAAGAATCTCAGTGGGAAGTTTATCCTCACCTGATGGCATGATCACCTCTGAATATCCAATTGTTCTGCATTTAAAACAATTTTGAAGTTTTGTTGCGAAGATGTTGGTTGGTCTTTTGTTTCATCCAGGAAATTGTTACTCAGACTTTTTCCTTTCTTTTGATATTTTGGCTTTATCTAACAATGTCTAACCTTTGTTGCACATAAATAACTGCAATGTGCTTGGTACTGAGGGAAGTAAAAATAGTTGAAATTAGATAGCCCTTAACATCAGTCAGTTTCTAATTTACTGATTGGAATTCTGAAGAAACCAGTTTAAACAAATGTGTTTTTACCATTGATAATTAATTTTGATATTTTCAGTTAACAACTAGTAGAGATAGTTGTAATTTTTGGCTTTCCTTATGGCATCAGATGCCACAATGTATCAGAAGAGGTATGAAAAATTGTTCTATTATTTTCAGGATTCTTGTTATTGAATATTTTGGCACTCAGTGTTTTTAAACATCAATTGTTAACAGACAGAATTAATGTAAAATGTGGGCTTTTTTTCTTTTGATGTTTAATAGCTAAACTAGATGTTCAATTTCATGATAAAACACTGACAGCTGACTTGTGTTCATTGTCCCTTCAATATACTAACTTTAGATAAAATGTTGACATTTCTTAGCCATATTAATGCCAGTTTGACTTATAAACCTCTCAGCTCTGTTTTACACTAGAATTTCTTTCAATTTTGAGATTAATGGCCTTGTAGAAATTAAAATATTGCTGTTGTCCTTTCATTGCCAATGCAGTCACTCAAATTTCCTGAAGTGATGCTGTCAATACCTGCTGTAACATGTTGTATGTCTGGCACAGCACCTTTTGAAGTCAGAATGACTTCTAAATAAAATTTGGCCTGCATAATTGTGTTTTTGTGATGAGCTGATAGTGTAGACTATAACTGAATTGAGCCCCATCTTGAGCAGTTCCTAACCTGTAGCTAAGCTGTGTTATTTAACCTTCCCACTATCCCTGTGTTTAACCTTCCCACTATCCCACCTTCCCAATTCCTCTGATGTGGAATTCTCCAGGCATAGATATTTTGTATTATAATTAACCTTCTGATCACCCAGATTACATTATTCCTGAGGGTACTGGGAACCACCAACTCTTGAAATTCCTTTTGTTTATGGTTTAGTGTCCCAAATCAAGATTTTCATGGATTAAGATTAGTGATGTAAGAATTAATTTGCCTTGCCATGACAATGAAAATGGATTAAGAGGTGCTGCAGTGGCTTTGTTTGTATTCACTTTTATCTTGAAGTATTTAAACAGGGCAGTCATGGGATTAGAGTGTCAAGAGACTGGAGTTTGATTTGGTGATGTTTGCTCCAAATTTCAAAATGTCCAAATTTCTGGTGTTCTAAAAATTGACTTCCATGAGATCACTGTCAATGGAAGATGTTCTCTTCTGCTCAGTGGTAAAATATAATGTATATATGATTACTGATTTTATTAGTTTAAACACGGGAAATTTACTGTGCCATGAAATGTTTCATTTTCCTTAAAAAAAAATATTCTTAGCAGCATTTGCACAGATTTTCAAAGTTTGGGGAAAAGAAAAAGAATGTTGCCTTTCCAGTTTTTCATGTGTTTTATCTTCAGTGATTTCAGTGCTTTTATGCATGTTTGCCTGAATTCCTTAAGCATTAATTTTTATTAATAAGATAAAGAAGTACTCTCATTAAGTAAGAAATATTGTTGTAGTTGATACCTATGAACTTTTAAGAATAGCAAATCTAAAAGGAGAATTCAGCATCTATCATTTAAATTTTGGTGCAGATGGAATTTGCTGTAAGCTCACCATTTCATTTCTTAGTGCCACTTCCATAATTTCTGTTCTAGAGCTACTTTTGCCAATATCAGAAGAGCTCCCAGTGGTTTATCATTAGCACAGGAATTAGAAATACATGGCTAACATAAAATTGGCTTAAGATGGTAAAATCATTAAAATAAGATGTCAGACTAGGTTTGGGTTTATCTGAAAATACTGTTTATGAACCAAGATACGTTATTGTCACATAAGAAATCTTTTGGACACAGTCTTCTTTACTGGCACTAGAGCTGATACAATGTGCTGGAAAGGTCACATTCTCACTATTAAGGTGCTTTTAATTTCATTACAATGCTCTTCTCAAAGTACAGTTTTCATGTAAGTTGTAAAACTCACATGACTTTGTCTTCGTGAGCTGCATTGATGAGCATCTTCCCACCTGCCTCTAAGAAAACATAAAGTTGGTACACCCGTGTCCTGTTCTGGCAGAAAATAAGTCACAGTCTTGCCCATTTTCATGGGGGAGTTAATTAGTATCCCATCATTTTTTAATTTATTTCTTGAATTTCTAGGTGAGCCGCTCTGCCTGCTTAATGACCACGCAATTAATTTGTAAATTGTTACGGTCGCGAGAGGCGGCGGCAGCAGTGGATATCAGGACATGGCCTCCGGTCCTGGACACAGGTGAGTGCTGGGGCCAGGGGAGCTCTGTCTCTTTTGTCACTGGGCTTGTCAGTGGCATACACACGTTTTCTGTCTCTGTCTCCACCAGACGATTTGCCAAAGAAGCGGCCTGCACAGATCTACAAACCTTCTAACCCTGAAACACTTGCTTACCTTGACTTCAGTGTCTCCACCACTGGCATGCTGGCAGGGGTAAAGGTAGGGACTTCTTGTTAAAGCTGCCCTTCTTGCCATCCTGCCTGGCTGGCAGGTGGTTGCTCCTAATTTGTGATTCCTCGTGATTTTTGGAAGCAGGAATTGAAGTACTTCCTCCCATGCAAACATAGTTGAATCCATTGACATTCAGTTAGTTCTTCTCTACTGTCTACAGGACTGTGTGTGCTGGGATTAGTCCCTCTCCTCCTCCTCAGGCGAAAACTTCCATTCCATTACTCCTGTGCATAGACCACTAGTTTGTCTGCCTGAAACATTTTTCAGCTTAGGCATCTGTTATTTCCATTTTATGAAGGAAATGAGACTGTCATCCTTTTCCTGCTTGTTCCAGTGCCCATTCATTGCTCCCTTCTTTTGCAACTCAGCTACTGGCCATTGGTTTTCAATATTCTCTTCTTCTTGCCATTCAGGGACCTGATGATTTCTTCGGTATATTCACCCAGTATAGTATCAGAGTAAGGTGCAAAAATTCATTGATAGATTTGATTGCTAAGATAAGGCCTTTTGAGCTCTTGAAGTCTATTCTGCCATTTTCTCCAACCCTCTAGCCACAATTCATCAAATCTGTTTTACCTAACTTATGTATCCCACTACTGGTTTCACCAAGACATACTAAAATCACTCTGTTGTTATTCTTCCTTACCCCTATTTATTGTGTATCCAAGGATTATGATTACTTTAGCAACTCTGCTGATGTATCACACTTGGAGCCTATGCTGAATTCCTCACACTCCTTAGTATCACCCATCTATTTGCAGAAACTGTCAGCATAATTTATAAACAAAGCAAACATCCTTTTCCCAGTTTTTGGATGAAGAGATGGAAGCACAGAGCTGTTGAAGTGACCAGCCTGAGGCTGACTGATGGTTAAATGGTTGACCTGGCTGATGGTCACATATTGGACACTTCTGCAGCATTTATTCCATGTAACTTTGAATAGCTACAATGCCTAGAGATGTGGAGTAGTCATTGGGCTCCTCAGTAGCCAACAGAGAGAAGCAGGGACTTTAAGGGTGTAATTTATTTGACTTATCTACATCAGCTATTTTTTAAAGGGGTGAATGTCACATAAGTCTTCATTTCCTCTAGAGAAAGCCTCAAATGATTGTTTCAGATGCAGTCATCTGTATTAAATCAGTTCTGAATTACACTTTATCAGACTTGCAGAAATGACTACTAACTATGCAAAGCGAGTATTTGGGAAACTTCAAAGAAAGTCAAAGGCAGGACAAGTCGATGAGCCTTTCTTAGTGTGGCTAGAGGGAAATAGAGATAAATCTATCAAGGAATTCTTGATTAGCTTCTAATATCTGGGTCACAGAGCCTGCAGGTCACTGATTCAGCAGGTTTATGTAAACAGTTACCATCTACTACATCATCACTAGTGATTAATTAATTATAAAATGATCAAAAGAGGCCACAAGGCTTATATTCGTAATGCAGTGGTACTAAATTAAAAGAAATGGCTAAATAACTCCCATGGCTCCTGAAAAGTTGATAAATGTTTTCTAATCACTTTGAAAGTAGTAGATTCCACTTGCATTTACTCTCAATATTTTCAATTGCTTACATGCAGTATGATGTAAAAATTCACAGAACAACAGCAGTTCCATATCAGTAGAGTTCAGTTTAATCCCATGTGAAAAAGTGGTCTTGATTCAGCTGGAGTAGAATTAATGTGCAGGCTGCAGATGATCACCACACAGACACCCATTCAGAGCTGGTCCTTTTGCATCACCTGGACCACATCCAGCCTCAGTTATGACTGTCATTGGAATGGAGAAAAAGTCACTTCTGGAGATTTATTCCCCTGTTTACTTTAAGATCAAATAAATTTTACCTTCCAAGTGCCCGTTTTCCTCCATTGACTCGCAGTGATCAGTATATAAAGCAACCAGCTCCCAAGTGGCAGAGATCAAAGTTTTGATAGGTTAACTCCTATCCAGACTGTATTTCTAACACTGGTGTCTTTCCTGTTACTAACAGAGAGGATAAACATTAAAAGATATTTTCCTGTTTCCATTGTCATTAGAACTTGTAAGTCAGGATGGGTGAGTGTGGAAAGCATGCTAAAACTAGGAAAGAAGTCAGAATAATTTCCTTTGGATCAGGTTTTTCCTACTTTCTGCTTGTATTATCTTTAAAAGCTTCCTTACCAAGATTTTAAGAGCCTGTTTCTCAACTAGGAGCTGGATAACATGAAGATATTTTACAGATGTTTATTTACAGAAACTTTTCTAAGTTTATTGGGGATTTTTATTGCTGAATGATTAGCTCCTTAGTATTGCTTTGCTGGCAAAATCCCTTTCAATTTAAAAAGTGCTTTGGCATTTTTCATTTATTTTGTTAAGAAATACATACTTTAAAGTATGTTACTGATGATCAACAAAGTGTTTCATTCAGTCATTCATTCCATTATTCTTCCAGAAAGTGTATCATGTTATCATTAGCTTTGCATACAGCTTGGAGCACATCTTTAAACCACTCACAGCTTTCTTCCTAAATCACTTCAAACTTACCATTCATTCTGTCTCCTTTCCCCTTTCACAATTATGTGGGTGCCCTCTTGAAGGAAAATTACGTTTTCTAAGATATAAATTACCTGTGTTCATAAAGTAAATTACATTGAGCATAAAGTCAATATTTATTTGGTGTTTTTATCCTGTAATTGATGTGATTACTTGGTGCAGTCAGGGAGTGAGCCTTCCAATGACACAGTTGATCATTTTAATTGCTTTGCTGTTGTCTTTCAGATGTCTCATGCAGCCACTAGTGCCTTTTGTCGTTCTATTAAGCTGCAGTGTGAGCTTTATCCCTCCCGGGAAGTCGCAATCTGCTTGGACCCCTACTGTGGACTTGGGTTTGTCCTCTGGTGCCTCTGCAGGTGAGGCTTCACCTCAGCCTTTTCTGAAACACGGTTTCCATTGTACTGTGGCACAACAGAATGGATGATGTGAGTGATGAAAGGATGGGAGGAACAGACAGCGCCTCTGGGACCGCCACAGGCAGTTGGAATTGCTGGAAGCTGTGTGGAAGCTGCTGTGTGGAGGATGTGGTTTGTTTGAGCAGGGCATGGCCATAGGTGTTTAGACTTGGACGTACAGAGCATCAGCACGGCTGCTCATTGACCTCCTGCTGCTTTACTGCTGTCTCTGCAGAGTCTGGCTTGTTTTATTCGATGAAAGCAGTGCTTTACCAATATTACCTTAAGGAATTGTGTCCTCTTTTTCATTCTCTAATCTGAAAGCAGGAGTAGGTATCAGGGACTCTCTCATTTGTGAGACTTTCAGGATGTGATTTTTGCAGAGACACATAAGTCTGTTTTCTTGCAGGTACTCGTATGGCAGTAGCGAAGTTATCAGAAAACAAAACATTTCTAGTGAAATGTGAATCAGCTTTTTTGGTTAATAAATCTGGAAATATAACATTTCTGTTAATCTCTGTACTCCAGAGAAGTTACAGTTCAGCACTGAAAGCAGGTCTATTGATTTTTTTTTTTTTTAAGTTAGGTGGGTTGATACAGAGGCAAAGGAAAAGAACTGTGGGAGTGTTAATGGAGCCCATTTTGATGAAGGCATCTCAGAGTCACAGTGGTCTGACATCTTTGCTCTCTCCACAGAAAGTTCTTTGGTGTTAGCAGTACTGCTATTTTTAGTTGCTGAAATGAAGATAATCCACAGCATTAAAAATACTTTGGATCAACTTTGTACCAATTTACTAAATACCTGAAGGAAGTATTATTTGAAAACAACTGCAACAATTTCTTTTCAGCAATTATTGTTTATTTAAAAGGAGGCTATTGGCACAGTTTATTGCCCTTTAAAAATATTTGTTATTATATATCAAATAGGCTAAAGATTAGCAGTATTATCTTATTCATTCTTGATCAGTTTCTCTTGATTTAAGCTATACTTGCCTAATACTGTTTTGGATTTTACATAGGGATTAGAGTTGCCTTTGTTTTGAAAAACTTTTGGGTTTTCAGTGTTTTATTTAACCAACATAAAAGTAAAACTATTGAGGCCGCAAAAAAAACACTTCAGAAATAGTGAGATTTTAATTAAGTAACTCTGTTTTAAGTTTAATTTTTAAATGTTGCTTTTTTAAAGTCACTTTATTTCTGATAAAGACTTGAGTGTTCCAGCATGTGCTGATGTCAGCACTGTTAGACCAGGGAAGATGTGTGCAGCACCAGAGGAGAGTTCAGCTAAGGAATGTATCATTGTATGGGATAGTGCTGGAACAGAGAGCATCCAGAAATAACTTCTATGCAACATCATGAAAGAGCCATAAAACAGATAAATGTTGACCTGTCCAAAACCCAAATAATTTGTGGTGCCCAAGACTCTCCTGAATGCAATTTTTTTTATTTTCCTTCCAGAACCATTTTTCCAACAAATATGTGTTTGCTGCCCTTAGGTCCTTCCCAATACTGATAGTATTCAGCCTTTCAGAAGGAGAAGATTGTTTATGACTGACAAATGAATTAAGGCACCAAGCCTCTGGGAGAAAGCAGAGTCTGTGCTCATTACAGAAGGAATAGAAAATTTTATATACCATTTTCAAAGAAGAAAAAGGAGACAAGGGATTTGAAGGAACTGAGATCAGGCCAGCAACACTCTAGACTTATGAACCTTCACATCAATCTCTTCTTTGCCACTGATCCCCTGTTCCTATTAAATCAGAAAAACTGCTAGAATAGCGATTGTCATTTGAAGAAAGCTGGAATCAGACACAGCCCAATTAATTCCACTTACAAATCTAATTTCCGTTTCATTACTATTTTAGAAATGAGTATTATTTGATGTGAAAGGAAAACAAAAATACATCCTGGAGTTTATAAGGCTCTTACTCCTCATGATTTAAAATTTTATGACTTTACATTTTACTCTTTGTGGTTTAGCATAACTGGATCCTGCCCAACATTTCAACCCAGATTTCTATCTCAAAGAATTCTACTCTAAACTTACGATTGTCTGTCACCACTTCCACTTACTAAATTAATATTTCTAATGGCATATGGAAATGAAGTTTGATCTTCAATTTTTTATTAGTTAGGGGCTTTTGGGAGTTAAATAGGAACTCTTTGTTTTTGGAGCCCAGCAGGAAGCAAGAGCAACCTCCTGTGCTGGGTGCAGTTAAAAGTACATTTAAATTCCTTTATTAACTAGACCAAAGGAGGCATTGACTAAGGAATTGAAAGAAAAACTAACCTTTTATCCCCGTTGTAGGTGCTTAGATGTTGTGCTGGCCTGCTCCACTGCGGTGCCCCAGAATGCCCCATTCTGTGAGGTCAAAGCTACTTAGGAAAGCTGCTGGAGCATGGAGCCAGCCCTTTGGTAAGTTTGGAATATATTGCATAGTTTTGCAAAGTTTTTTATTTTTTTTAAATTTATTATTTTATGGCCTAAAGGTTATAAAATAATAAAGAAAAGAAACCTTGCAAAGCAGAGCAATACATTAAAAAGAACTGGTCCCTCTAAACTGGCTGCATGCTCCAGCAGGGTTTCCTTGGAACCTTTGTCATTGAACAACAAGTCCTGGGTGTGGCAGCAGATGTCATCCCCATGTGAGTTCACAAACCCCTAACTTCCTAATTTTAACGAGTTCTTACTCATGATTCAATAAAAGAATACATTATCTTTGCGTTTTTCTCTTTAACAATCTCATTTATCCATTCTGAGAAGGTGATCCTAGTATTCTGACTTGTATTGCATTACATTTTAAAATGTATTACATTCTTCAAAAGGAAAAAAAAATTCCTCAAATGTAAAAAAATGAACTCTAAATCCCATTGTTCAGAAATGCTTCCTGAAATTAAGATGTCCCTGTGTGGCAGAATACAGCATTCTGCAGTTCATTAGTGAGGATTCACTTAATTGATAGTTGATAAGTAATGCAATAGAATAAGATTTTCCCTCTACTTTAGCCCAGCTAAGCCAACTCAAATTGCAGTCCTACTTTTACTGCCAGAAGACAGAATTGTCCTTGCTCAAATTAAAATTAAGTACATTAATAATTTTTAATAAACTTTATATATATATATTCTCAGAAACTGAGCCTGTCAAGTGTAAGTCAGTGAGACTCAGACTGGACCAGAGGAACTGAATTTTCTGCTCTGCAGCAGCCATGCAATAAATAACATGGCTGCTGTGAAGTGGTCCAGGGAAGGCTCTCCATGGAAGGTACTTTCTCCTGTCCTGCTCCTGCTGCCTCTGTGCCATAGCATGAAGCCAAAATCCACAGTGCTGCTGCCAGGTGGCTTCTGCTGCAAAAAGACTGCAAGGTTTCTTAGTAACCAGACAGGTGGAATTGTGCAAGAAGTAAGCAAGGGATTGCAACACTGACAAGAGAACTGCATTTTAGGAAAGTGTATTTTGTTAGGAATCACTGATTATTGTTAGGTTTTTTAGGCTAACTTAAAGATAACTGGCAGGCATAAGCATTTCCAATTTCCAGCCCATGTGCAGCAAATTAAAGGCAAGACTGCATAAAGAAGCCTAAATGCCACATCAGAACCAGATAACTCTGACATGGGAAGTGAAGGATATGAACATAAACATCTGTCATGTATTTTGCAAAGTGCATAACTGGCACAGGAGGAGTGTGAAGGTGTGTTGTCTGCCCACACACTGCCGTGTGCCAGTTTCCTGGAGAGTCTGTAGCCAGTGGCAATTTGTGGAAGAGGCAATTTGCTTTCCTTCTACATTACATCAGTACTGTTAAACCTGCCTCAAGCCTGGAAAGTTCAAGGGCAGCTGAACGCCCAGAGTCACCTTGATATGTGAGTTATGAGATGAGTTGGCAGAGCTACCCCATCACCTCTGGAGGCATGCCCATACATGGGGTATAGTGAGGCAGGAGAGATGGTGATAAGGAATCAGAATGATGCTCAAGGCTGAGCAATGGCCTTCTGCTGTCTCTGGTACTGATGGGTTATCTGCTTCCCATGTGCAGTCATGCTCTTAGAGCACTGTGTGCCTGAGATCTGTTGGATCTCCAGAACTGAAGATTTAATTTTGGCCCAAGTCCTTTGAAGCCTAAGAGAGATATATTCCCTAACACTGTCCTCTATAGCTTGTACTGTCCTTCCTACAAGTTCTGGTCCAGGTGACTGTGAAGACTTTTGTTCTACCAAACACCCAGTTCTCATACCTGTCCCTCATCACCAAGTGACAAATACCATCTGTAGAAATGCAGAAACCAAATGCATACACCTACAGGATTCAGCAGTACCCACCTGCCTCCTCCACTGAAGTGGGGAAGCAGCTCATGTCACCCGACAAGGACACAGGAGTAAGGGCAGTGATGGGTCAGTAACTGCCAGAATGCAATTGCAAATTGCACTTGCCATTGTCAGCATTTATTGACCTGCTGAAATGTTTGGGACTATAATAGAACCTCAGCTTTTACTGCTGAGCTGCCTCAGCACAATATGGGCTAAAGCTCCAACTCAGTGGAGTAGTTGAGTGCCAAGAGGTCCTTCCAGGAATGTCCATATGCTGCCGGAACAGCGTAGCCAGTGCTGTGATCAGATGGTGAAGGTCATACCAAAATACATCCTGGTGCTTTTACCTGGACTGTTCCTGTTCTTGAGCAGTCCTTGCTTAGTGCAGACAGACAGGGCTCTTCACTTACTGCCAAAATCCAAAGCTTTGTCCACCACATGAATACTTTTTTTTTTTTCCTGGATTGTTCTGCAGTCCTCTAAAGGAAGACAGCATTTCTAAAAGGTGATCTTGCATCTCAGCCACTCCTGCATCTCACTCACTCTCATCTGCATCCCAAAAGTTGCTGTGACAAGGTGATCCAGGGGTGCTCTGCACTGTGCCTGCTCCTACATCAGGAGGTGGATACTTTTGTGACAATCTTGATACAGTTCCTTCCCAGTATTTGCATAAGTAAAATCTTACCCCTAGTCCATTGTATCATACATTGTTGCAATCTCAGAAAGGGGAATTTAAGTTCAACTGTTTATATTTAAACTCCTACATTTTTCCTAATATCCCATTCACCCCCCTGCTGCCAGTGTTCACCATTATTTTGTTGGTTCCTGTATGAGAATAGCCAAGCTGACAGCTTAACCATCTTAACTATGATTGTTTCAAGGTGAGATGGAACTACCTCACCTTGTTCAGTGCCTCTGTTTCAGGATTAAATCTACCAAATCTGGAATTCCATACCTGGATGAACCTACCAAACTTCTCTGCCGTTCCTAGAATTACATGGAGGCAGCATTGACAGAACTTTCTGTAGGTTTAGAACCATATCAAGCTTCATCCAGCACCTCCAATGCAGCCTTGCACAACTGCAGTTTGTTCAAGCACGTGGTCCTGTTTGTGGTTTGGCATTCATGCTAAGCAAGCACCCTCTAACATCTCACAGTGGTTTGAAACCACTAGCATGGTATGAAATGTTTCAACCAGCTGTACAAGGGTATTTTTTCCTCAGCTTTTTCTCTACCAAAACATGGGTGATAGACAGCTTCTCAGGGGAATATAGATCTGTGAATTTTCAGGGATATGTAGCATTTTGTGGCTTGGACTGATACACAAATTCTGTGTAATGTTTCAGAGATTGATTCAGGGAGCTGAGCCAAATGATGGCCGACGTCACAGTGACCAGGTGCTGTATAAACCACTTCAGCTGTGGAACTGGCACATTCACCCCACAATTATGCTTTTGTAGTTCTTCTTGTAGCTGCACCAACTGCTCTTGCAAATCAGAGGATGTGCATGGATTATTAAACCACAGCTCAGTAGGCAAAGCCTGTGCTGGGTGTGAAGTTTGCAGGCATGGTATCAGCTGGCTGTAAGTTTGTGTATTGCAGTCAAAAGCAGCACGTGTGAGGCTCTCCACCACAGATAGTTTTCTTCTTGCTAGATATTTCCTTCTGCTGTGCAGTTTGATCCTGAACTCCACAGTATTTTTGAGGCATTAGAAAACTCAGAAAACTTACTAGCAATATCTTAATTTGTTTCAGTCTAATTGGAGTAGTTTTTTTAGTCTAAGCCTGATCATTCCCTCAGTCTGAAGAAAATGGGTTATTTTGCATCTAGATCCTCATGCTTTGCTGCAGGACTGTTGGTGGGAGCAAAACTGAAGCTGCATCAAGGGAAATATAGGTTGGATAACTTAGGAAAAAGTTTTTCACTGGAAGAGTGATAAAGTACTGGAATGGCCTGCCCAGGGAGGTGGTGGAGCCACCACCCCTGGATGTGTTTAAAAAAAGACTGGATGTGGCTCTCAGTGCCATGGTTTAGTTGAGGTGTTGGGGCTGGGTTGGACTTGAAGATCTTTAAGGTCTCTTCCAACCCAGTCATTCTGTGTGAATTTTGTGAAAACCATTTTCTTGTCCATAAGTTGATCAAGACAGGTAGACAGTTCACCCTCACACATTAGCGTTGCTGAGTGGGAAAACATTTGTCTTTGGTGTAAATTATGCTATTTTGTATGATTTCCTGGTAAGATACACTTGGAATCAATTTCCTGTTTTCCTACCAAAGCAATGCAGCTTTCTTCTCCAATATTACTGTGGAGTTTGTGCAAACACTTTTCAGTACAGGGATCTGTTCTTTTGATTTGGTTTTGATTTTGCTATGTCTGCCCAGTTGAATGAGTGATACCTAAGGGATCTTAATGTGATTGTGAGTAATAGTTCTCCCACATTTGACACCCTGGCATCATGTTTATTATTATGCAGATAATTTTTTCACCTGATACTGGTTGCATCAATTAGAGAAGTTCAGGGTCAGGGGGAAGGGTTTTAAGGTGAATCTTTGTATACCATATTTGTACAGATTGGAGCCCATCCCAGATTTTTACTTGAGTGGTTACTGCTTCCTGTTTGTAAGAATTATGTATTTGCCAGAGAGATTGCACACCTTGATTGTTTGTGGAGCCCTAAGCAGGCTTTTGGTCTTCTCTGAAAAACTTAATAGACTTTGCTAAGAAGTAAAGACTGAGGTAATATTTATAGTAAAAATCAGTACTACTCCCTGGCTGGTTTGATCTTTTGCTTGAGCTCAGGGCATTCCCCTTTCAGGTGTGGGTAATGCTGCCAAGATCTCTTTTCACATGTTTATGCAGCACATGCTCAAGGTTCAATGATACTTTATTCTGATTCCATGAAAGGATAATGGTTCATTTGCCCGCCCCGTGCATGGCCACCGTGTCAGCCCCATCCCAGAACACAATGCTGCACAGCAAGCCACTGCTCATCAATCACCCAGTGTGGCATAAATGGGGACAAGCAGTCAAAGATAAAATTTCTCCTCTGTGATAAATGCTTGAACTGTAGTTCATACATATTCCATGACATCCTCAGGCTCATACTTCAGTGGAGACCTAAACAATTTGGATTATTAACTGCTGTTGTGGCTGGAATTGTTCACCTCTTTTGCCTTTATTGTGCCAAGTAAAGATATCCAGGTCACACAAACCTCGTTGTACATGGCACAGCTTTTGAAAGCACTCTCATCTGGGTTTGGGGAAAGTGGGGAGGGAATGTGTGTGTGTGTGTGTGTGTGTGTGCGCGCAGCCCATCTGCAAGAATTGCAAAGGTGCCTGATGTCCACTGTGACAGAGATGCTCATATTCCTGAAAATAAGTTTCCATTTCATGTCCTACCTCAGACACTTGGATTTGAAAACATTGACTTTACTTTACCAAGCTGGCATTTCAAGTTTTCAAGTCACAAATGAGATTCTTTTATGCATCATAAATCTTGGGGGCTTTTATGGTCCTTTCTCAGAACTTCTATGGTTTGGAGGCTTTACGCTGTCACCATTCTGATTTGAAATATCTACAGATCACAAATTGAGATGAGAGGGGACTGTAAAATTGATGGCAAATCTGCCTGTGTGAGATGAGTGAACAACATAGAACCCATGGGAAATAAATTCATCAAATTGGGAATATCTTTCCCTTGGGGAGATCTTAGGTACCAGAGAAATTAGCTCTGACATAATTTTTCCCTCAGGGACTCTGGAAAGTGTATTTTTGCAATATTTATGCTCAGTGGGTATCCAGTATTCAAGAGATGTAGCATATTTGAGTTTCAAAAGTTCATAAAACTTTCACAGAAGAAATATAAAACTACAAGGGATGTTAAATTAGGGCCAGATTTACTCCCTTGAAAATTATTGCAGACCTCTTGCTTGCTTTAGCGGGAGGCAGGTTGTTTCCATATTAAGTAATATTCTTTTAGTCAAGGTCTCTTAAAATGCTAATTACTCAATCCAAAGTATTTGTCAGCAACACTTAATTTTTCTTAATATTATTACACTGCTTATTCACACCATTAATAACTGAGCTATTTTGCTCTTTGTGGTACAGTCCTAACAGCAAAGTCCACTGGAATTTTGAATGAATTAGTAGTTTGGAGCACATGCTGCCTGCAGTCCTCATGATTCATCATAGGTTCTGGAAGAACAGCAAAAAAACAGGGTTAAACATTATGTTAAACTTATGGAGCTGTGAAGCACTGTAAGGCTTTACGTGATCCAGCCAGTGCTGTGATAAATTGTATATTCACCTACGCCATGGCTTGTCTGTGGACACGGGTGTTTAGTGTGTGTTAATGAATCTTGTGTCTTGCAGCGTTTATTCAGGACACCAGTCTATTCTGATTCCTCCCTCAGAGCTGGAGACCAACCCTGCCCTGTGGCTTCTTGCCGTGAGTCAGTACAAAGTGAGAGACACTTTTTGCTCCTATTCAGTCATGGAGCTCTGTACTAAGGGACTCGGTTCGCAAACAGAGTCGCTGAAGGTGAGTGGTTCTGCTCTCCCGCAGGCCCTGCCGATGCACGGTGGGAGCCTTGAACACTCTGCTGAGTGTCTGCTGGGAGAAAAAAATCATCAAAGGGCACAAGCAGCTTCCACAGAACCCACGTTACTCCTTGCCAAAGGCTGTGTATCAATACTAGTCATTCTTCAGATCACAGGGCTATTAAACATCAAGGAAAAGCTTTTATTTACCTAAGCTTTCTGGTGTGTGTTGCAGCCTATGTTGATAGGCAAGTGTTGGAAAACAGAGATGTAAATGTCCAAGAGGCTCAAGGAGTATTACACTGTACAGTGTGTTTTATGAATACCCTGATTATAAGAAGTATTAGTTTGGTTTTGACCTCTATAGTTAAATAATCACATGCTTAAAAGAACTGTGTTGTTTTAACTAGATGGTCCTTGTTGTATGGAGAGGAGGGTATATCTTCCTTCCCCCTCCAGAATTAAAAGCCAGGTAGCTGGTAAAATATCTGAAATCATCTGGAATTTCCCATATATTACTAAAATAAATTGAATCTTGAGCTGCTGATATTTATGATGTCTCCAGCCTTTACCATCCTCTCTTAATAATTTCCTAATCAGTTTTTCCAAGTCTAGACATTGCATCCTGTTTTCTGTTATTCACTGTCGTCTGATTAATTTGGGGAAATAGCATTCCCTCCCTTCAGAATTAGCATGCCCATCATTTCCTATGTGCTAATGTTGAGATGACAAGCAAGTATGTGCTTCTTCAGCTATTAGAGTGTCATCTGGCCATCTGGCCTCCAGGAAAAATGGAAATTGTACTGATACCTTAGCCTCTGTTCTGCTGCTCCTCTTGAATCATATCACCTGTATAATACACTTAAGAACTTCTGTTTTGCATTAAACCTGCCCATTTGAGGCCTTTGTTACATTTTGACTTCTTTTTAGGCAAGGGGACTGGACCTTTCACGTGTACGGACATGTGTAGTAGTGGCTGAAGAACGACCTCGGATAGCTCTTACTCAGTCATTTTCAAAGTTATTTAAAGACCTGGGTCTCCATCCACGGGCTGTCAGCACATCACTTGGCTGTAGAGTAAACCTGGCAATATGCTTGCAGGTAAGATTTTTCACTCCTTAAGTCTAAAGTTGTTTTAAGGAAATGGTTTTCAGTAAGAAGCATTCATTGTATTTCCTTTGGCTGTTTGGTCATAGAGATACTAAGAAAATGCATGTAGTACTTAATGTTCTTGCATACACAGGTAGTAAATTTCTGTTACTTTGTCAACAATTCATTCCTCTCATGTTGCAATCATAGCATTTATTCTGCCCATGAATACAGCAATTAGAAAAGCACCTGACAGTGACAGAACGTGTACTCTGTACTCCAGAGCCAGTATGTAATCATGTCATGTAAACGACAGTTTCCAAGTGTTTACTTCAGTGTGTTACAAAATGGATTCCTTCTGTTCATAAAATACTTCCAACCATTACCTGTTTAACTAGGTAGATATTTTCTGCACACAAGGAAAATTATTTTGCTATATCTCTTCTGTTTTGATCCTCTAATCAGAAGAAAAGTCCCAAGGATAATACAGGATGTAATGTGCATTCTCCAGGAATCTTTACTGAGTTGTGATTTTAATGACTGATGGAACACTGTAGCTATCTGGTCTGAATTTCTGAATAGCATCTAGTTTTTCAACCAGTGATAACTGCACCAAGCAAATTAGGTTGATCTAGAGTATAGTATTTTATCTTTGAGGACTTCATGTGATGAAAGTTAACTTGCCTTTTTTTAGGATGTTACATTTTTAATTAATTTCACCTTATTTCCAGTTTAAAATCATCTGGCATTAAATCCAGACATTTTTTATTCTAGAATAAGAATCTTATTTCTGTCATGCATCTAATACACATCTTAATTTTGATAAATAGATAAAGAATCTTAATACATGCTTTCCTGATCTCTGTCTCATTTTTGTGACTCTTGATCTCTTTCCGTCCTTCCAAATCTGGTTTCAGAGTTGCACATATTATTCCTGTAATAATACCATAGGTGTCCAACTCAGATGTAATATGTTTTCTAATTTAATAACCTTTTTAATACTAAAAGAATAATCTTCTGCATCAGCAGCTGCTCTGGCTGGGAAGTTCCATATCCATTTGGTCATGTGCCATGTCTCTAACCTCTTCAAAGTCACTGTGTCCTCAGTAGGAGTTGCCTGTACTCTGTGGTCCATCTTGCATTTCAAACCTGGCAGCTGCCCCTGGTTTATGTGAAGGATTTCTCATGAAGATCACATGGGTATCTGCTTTGGTGTGGAAGTCAGAGCAAATCTTCTCAGTGACACTGCAAATAAGAATCTGCTATTCCTTTTCTGACTGTAAATGTAAATATTTTTTAATACAGAAAACTGACAAATTGAGGTTATGGGTTCAGCACAGAGCAGTATGTCTGTGCCTGCTTTAGCCTCTTGCCCTTTGCAATGTTACCAGGATATGAATACAAGGAGGTGTGCCACAGTACTGCTTGCTTTCTCTCTTTCTGCAGCAGAGGATCCCTACATCCCTAGGGTGTCTTTAGTTATTACTGTCAATCATTTGACAAGGCAAAGCTGAGCAGGGTTAAAAGTCATTCTGTTGCCCAGAGGTGGAGTTGTTTGGCTTGCCATTCTGTAATTGCTGCCATAAATATTCTCCAGGAATAAAAAAGTTTTAGAAAGGAGGGGAATCAGGGAAGAGATGACATACCTTCATTGGAAACAGATCAGGATGGGGTCTGTCAGCTCTCCCAGCAGCTGTGGTGGAGCTGGTTCTGAAAGACAGCACAACTCCTCTGGCTTCTGGTCCTTGGAGAGACCAGACATGAAGGATACTTTAGATTACAAGGGCAAATTTTTAGCTGCAGAAGTTTGCTTGCCACTAATTAAAATCTCCATTTTAGACAAGCACCAACTTCTGGATGGTTCATGGTGGTTGCTTCACTGATAAGTCCTTAATTCAGGACAAATAATAAAATCAGGGGAGAACACTAAGGAGCAGTAAGCCAGGTGCAATATCAAAGTGTGGCCTGTTGGAAGTAATATTGTGCTTGTTCTGCCTGGAATTTAATGTTTTTCATAGCACCCTGTGTGGAGCTCTTTTTTATTTGTGACTGAACAGTGTTGGGAGCACACCAGTGGCTGGGCTCATGCTGACCAGTCCTGCACAGCATCAGGGCTGTCCCCATTTCTCTCTGTGTCCCCTGCACCATCACCCCACTGCCCTCCAGCAAGCAGGCTGGAGGAGAAAGAAGCTGGGAAGGGGCATAGCCAAGAAATCTGCCCCAGCTGACCTGGAATATCCCATACCACATAATGTCATGCTCAGCATTAAAGAAAAAGGGTGGTTGGTCTTCCAGAGCAGCCTTCGCTCAGAGACTGCCTGGGCATCATTCTGTTCAAAGGGGGTGATGAATGATTGCTTTTGCTTCACTTGGGTTTTTCTCTTTCCTTCTCTCATTAAACTGTCTTCATCTTGACCTGTGCATTTTCTCACTTTTGCTCTTCCTATGCTTTCCCTGTCCCAGAGGGAGTTGGGTGAGTCCTGAGCTGCTGACTGGGTCAACCCACTGCAAACATGCAGGAAAGCTGGCTACACTCAGAGAAAGAAGTTAGGCTGGATTATGGCTTGACTATGTATATCTGCCTTTTGATTGTGCTAACTCCTTAGCTGAAGATTCTTTACAGAAATTCTTGAAGAAGTCATTGAATCAAACTGTAAAAGTGGCTAAATCTCTGAAGGAATATTGTTAATAATAGTGCCTATGGATTTAGGAACAGCACAGAATGAGAGCCTTGAGTGAGATGGTTAAACAGCCTGCCTGATTGTATAGCTTAATATCAGGCTTTGTTGAGTTCTACTAAGATGTGGCATCTCAGTCCATAGGACAAACTAAAAGCCAAACACTGTCTGGAGAGTGATGTGGCTGGAATGGAGAAAAGCCACTTCAGGACAGGCTATATGTAGCAACAGAGCAATTCTGCTCCCAAGCAGAATTGTTTTTGAAGCATTTGAGCTGAGGCTTGTTTGGCAAGTTTTAGAGGTGTTTGAAAAATTACTAAAGGTTTTACTTGCAATTGTCACCACAAAACATGTCATTTTGGTGGAGGCTACAAAGATAGAGACTTACGTGTTTTGAAGCATCTGGCAGTAGACATTGCCAGGGACTGGATACTGAATTAGATTGAATGCTCTTTCCAAATTGTCTGGAACTTTATGGCTAGTGGTATTCCAGAATAGCTTGTGGGCTATTCTGTTTTCTCAGCTGAGAAACAAATTAAATTTTAATCCCTCTTCTTCAGTATTCCTGCAATTAGCATTGTCTCCAATATGTTCCAGAAATGGGTTATGATTTCTGGATTCTTCACACTGCATAAAACTACTTCTCAAGATATCTGAGTCAATAGCATCTGCCTTTGCTTTTTTTCTTCCAAGTTATGTCATCTATGAGATCAGCACGTGGTTCCATTATTCACAGGGATAATGGTGATCCAGTCTGGTCTGCAGTGCTTCTAAAATATGTTTCTAAACAAAATATGTTTCTAAACAAAATATGTTTCTAAACAAAATATGTTTCTAAAATATGCTTCTACTAATCACCTTACTAAACATATCTCAGGATTCAGCTACTGACCCTTATCCAGGTTTCTTTGTGGGCTACCTCTAATACAACTTGGATATTATCTTTGATACCTTCTTGATTTCCAATTTTGTGGACAAATCTAAGACTCAAATGTTTAAAGGGAAAGGTTTCATGATTCTTCCAGAAAGCTTTTACAGTTCACCTCTCCAAAAAGAAGAGGAGGAAGTTGTATATGTACCTGTACCTGTGGGTGTATCTATGTGTGTGTGATTCTGTGTGTCTGTGTGTGTATAGAAGAATTTAACTTTTTATTAAAAATTACCTTGAAAAAGAAATCATTGTGATAATCTCTTTGGTACAAAATAATCTTAGTCTACCAAATTATCTTAATTTCCGGGCTGTGATAACTGACAGACTAATGAATTGTCATTTGTATTCATTTCCTTTCAAACTGAGAGCAAATTTAGTATGTTTCCTTTGATGTAGTCATTGCAGACTAGATTTCTAGAGATGTGCTTTTGAAAATAAATAATTCTCTCCATCTTTAGGCACTTAAATGCTATTAATATCTGACCTTTTATGGCTGTATAGTCACAGATAATGGCCTAGGGATTAGTGAGATGAAAAGATTGAATCTCACATATTTTAATTCTCATTAACTAGCCTCAGCATTTGAGAGAGAGAGAGAGAGAAATAGATATGAAAAGTAGCTGGTTTCTTACAACAGCACAGATGGTTCTCTAGGATTTTAGCTGATTTCCATTTAAACACTTGGAATAAATATTTTCATTTTATTCAACCTGCTATTCAATTTCAGTTGAGGGAAAACTTCTAGAAGTTGTTAATTTTCCTTAGTTAACCCTGAAAATGTGCTAACAAATCTGTCCAAGCTAAGGAGAGCAGGATTCGTCTTGCTGCTTTTCTATCTCCTCTAACTGAGACTGCAAGGTTAAGTGAGTTATCCCACATCCATCAATAGTCAGTGGAATCACAGAAATATTTCAAGAGACATTTCAGGTGCCCATCTGGGGATGGGATCCATCACCATCAGGAGATCCTTCCTACCTTATACTGCACACTTTCTTCTCTAATGGCTGAAGTTACATGAAATGGACCCTTTCCTCACTGTCTAGCAAAGGAATCTTTGTTACTCAGTTTAGGGCATAAAGTTAATATTTCTTTTTACTTAGTGATAGATCACACTCCCTGAGGATCTTCCATATTAAAAGTAATAAAGGGTAGGTCTGCAAAGAGTGCCACAGGAGACCATGCACTGTGTCAGAGGTATGATTCACACTTAGCAATGTACTACAGCTCAGGGTGAGCCCCCTCGGATTCTGTTTTCCCACCTTTGCTGTGAGTCATGCCATGAAGTTCTTTTCACAGCTCCAGCTGCTGTGCTTGCGTAGGTGACATTGCCAAGTGCCCACCAAAAATTCCTTTTCTGAGCATTGCTGGAACAGAAGCAGACTTGGAGTAAACACTGAGGCCACATCCTTAGGCAGTTAAATAAAACCCAAAAAAACAGTTACTTTTAAATTCTTATGATTTTTGATAGCCTAGTTCCTGTTTTTTTAACTCTGGAGAGGGAAGTAGGGGAGAACATGCAGCTTGACCTTTAACTTGAGTGGAGATTAGGTTTGCACTGAGTCCTGGCATGTGGTCAGCCTTACAGCTGACTTTTTGGGGTGGTGCTTCAAGCAGTTCTGACCTGCAGTGTTTTCCCAGAGAATAAAAGCCTCGTCTATTGCTGAGATTTGCTCAGATGGATGGTTCACCAGTGGCAGCCTGTGCATGGGCAGAGATTTATTTAATCCAAGAGATGTGACTTACGATAGGCCCATTTTCAGACAGAAAATTCTGCATGTCCCATTATGTTTTCTTGAACACTACCAGGCATATCCTAAGTAAATATCAGATACTCCAGAAGTTGTGCTGTTTTTTTTCCTGTTACCAGCATAACAGATGCTCTCTATCTCTGTCTCTCAAAATAAATGTGCACAGACAAATTGAGTCAGTCATTCTGGTCTTGGCTTAGACTCTGCTTCCTTTGAAATACTTTTCAGAGTATTTCAGCTGCAACTGGCCACAGAAGGACATTGCTGATAATTCAGCTGCTGTTTCTCAAGCCGTTCCATAGTTAAAAGCCATATGAGACTCTGGTACTCTCAAAGTCCTTTCTGCACCTGCAGTATAGTCACAGGCAATTAATTATATAACTGCTGGATTTCAGTAATTCTCCTGCTTTCTTGCAGTTTCACTGCAGTGTTCAGCCTGGATTATTAATAATACCATTTTGGGGCATCAGTGATCCATCATATTTTTGTTAAATGTTTCATCTTCCTTTGCATCCAAAATAGACCTGTCTTAAGGTGCTGCTGTGGCAGCTTCCTGCAGTCTTTAACTCTGCTGGCATTCAGAAGTCTGGTGAGAGGAATGTGGGATGCCAGGGCTTTCAGAGCTGCTTGTTTTCACAAGTCATAGGGCAAATCCCACAGCAGCCATCTGGTGTTAGATACTCCACGTGATAGTAGTGCCTTAGGACTAGTCACCACTGAGGATTTTTTATCTCTTTGCTGAGTTATCAGTCATGGGGGAGAGCTGATGGATTTTTATCAACTTTACATTTTACTGTTCTTTGTACATATTACACTGTTTACCATAACAAATAGGAATGAAGACTTCTTGGGCTCTGAAGTTACTCCATTTCTTTATGAACTTCCAGTAGTTAGATTATGCACCAAGCCTTGATTTTATTTCGCTTTAGGATCAGGTTAATCTGTATGCAAGAAGGTGTAAGTATCTTTCTCTGTTGTATACTAAATATTTTTTTTTTCCAAAATTAAAGTTCACTTTTGATTTCCAGAGGACATTACTTGCAAACTTCTGTTAAATGGCAGACCTGAATTCTCAATTGAATAAAGTGCATTAAAATAGGAGGGCCATAATGTTTAATGACTTCAAACCAAACCAAACCAAACCAAACCAAACCAAACCAAACCAAACAAACAAACAAAAAAAAATCAGTATGCTAGACACGTGTTTTCCACTAACAACATTGTCTGTAGTGTCCTAAAACCATTTAAATCTGTTTGTCCAAGGTTAGCAGTCTACAGCTGTCTCTTCTGTTGCTCTACTAAAATGTTGACACCTCATTTTTTACTTTTTTTAACCTTTAATGGTATAATGGTTAATTTGTAAAATTCCTGTATTTGACATTGTTTTTCTTTTTATTTTACTCCCTGCTTTTTGCATTCTCCTCTTTTGTTTCTCCCACCCTTCATTCCCATTTTTTATTATTATTTTTGTCTTGTGTTACCTTCTTTCCTTCTCTCCCTCATCCCTGCTATTCCTGCTGCTATAGCCTCACAGGCTGGGGAAGCTGGCCGAGCAGGTAGGGGATTTTCATGTTCCCTCAATACCCACCTATCAGCTTCCAACAGTGGGACAGACTAGAAATTGAGTATGGAGATTTGAGGATTTTCAGATCCTTCTATAAAATTATAAATAAGTCCAGTATAGCTTTATCTGGATGCAGGTTTCATCAAACATTAGATGTCCGCTGTAATTATTTCATTCATGCTGAAAATAATAAATGCCATAGTGATCGTCTTTGATTTTCAAACTTGACTGTTTCCATTATTTTACAAATCAAATCAGCTTTAGTTTTATTTTTAAAGATAACCAATTTTTCCTTGGTTTTGTTTTTTTCTTTTCAACATTTTCTATATTTCAAATAAGTTCTCCACTCAGCACTAGTCTGTTACACTGCTGAGTTTAGCAGTAGACTGAAAATCGTGTCGTTAATAGCTAGAGAGGATATTGTACCTTGTATTGTGTATAACAAGCTAAAGAGGCTAACATGCATGTGCAGCTCTATTACTGCTGTTCTCCTCTGGTGGTGGGTGATGATCAGTACCTGTCCAGTAAGTATCAATTGGTAGTGGTAACACTTCTCCCTCATAGATACAAAAACTGGCTATTTGTGAGTCTGGGTTGCAACTTTTAGTGCTCAAAAAACTGTGGAACAATCAGCCAACGTTGCAGAAATGTAAAATTTAGCCCTAGACATTCCTAATGTGAAGAATTATACTCTACAATGCATCTCAAATGGGACAGAAATCACTAGGAGTTCATGTTGCCTGCTGGTTTAAGTAGTAGACATCTAAATAACTGCTAAAGGAGTTTGTGCATCTGGAGTTTACCAGGTTTAGGAGAATTCCTCTGCTGAAAAGAAAATTTCCAACGTGCCAGTGTTCCAGAATGAAGTTGTGCTTTTCTTCTAGCTTTGTGCTTAGCAGTAGCATGAGGTCTGCAGCGGAGAAGAGAGCCCTAGCCTGGAGCATTGAGAATTCACATGATGTTCAGTGGTGATGAGTTTGAAGTTTTGGATAAGGGCAGATCATAGCAGGCTGCAAAACTGCAGAAAAGCTGTGGGTGGAAAGGCCTAAAGACTGCATCATCTCTGCATGAAAGGAAACTAAAATTAGTCTGACTCTTTTCAAGTAACTAAATATTGTGACATAAAGCAAGAGTTTAAATTATGCAGTGGAAGACTGAAAAGGATCAGAATAATTGCTTAACAGACCTTCAGTCCAGATTGGTTCATGTCATGCGTGCTACCTTTACTATCTTTAGCTTCAAGTATATTCTCTGTTGCATGTATGGAAGACTCTCAGTAAACCATGCTTCACATTCCTGACCATGTGCTTCTGCCATTAAACTGTGTCTCCTCAGCAATTTCCGCCTTCCTTTATATGGCAAAATGTGTTTAACATTTTTGTATGTATCCATGTGCTGATTACTTGGCCTTTTGTAGCAAATAAAACCTCTGTTGACATGTGTTGGTTAAGTAGTCTGACTGCTTGATGTTTTTCTGAACTCCCAAGGTGACAAGTACCTGATGGTAGGTATTTTTCCAGTGCTTGTTCTGATTCTGTAAAGCTGAGCTTTGATTGATGAATACCTTAAATATAACTTGTCATTTGATTAGCATAATTAGCACTGAAATAAATGTTTGGTTATCTGGGGGTAAAACTCTTTTCTCCTCCCAGCCCTCATGTTCTGATTAGCTGATGTTGTTGTTTACAGGGAACATCTGGACCAGATCCCACCACAGTGTATGTTGATATGAGGGCACTGAGGCATGACAGGTCGGAACCACCTTTTTCTTTTTCTCTAATACACACAATTAACAGTTTCTAGCAAGTAAACTGCTTACAGCACACCCCACGGACCCTGGAAACCATTGCAATAATAAATAATTTGTGTTGACTCCTACCACCCAGCAGACACACACATTATAATGGTTAATTAATTTTACCATGGATAAAACTGAGGCATCTGACATCACTACAGCAACGAGTAACAAGATTCCTTGTCTTTATTGCCATCAGGATTTCATGACACTTGTATTCAGGTGGTGCAGCCTAGCCAGTCCCCACAAACTGGAGTCCTGTTGGGCCTTTTAGCTTCACAGAGGTGTTTCTCCTGGCTTGGCAGCTCTTTGCCTGCCAGGAGATCATGGTGGGGTTTGCTGCAATTCTTAATGCTGCAGGACTGTGAGGGGATGGATTATTTGCTTCAGCCACTATGAGCAACCACATTCTGTAATTCTGGGTATTTTTCAGTTCCATCTTGAGTGTTAGATATGTATACAAGGAGTGAGAGATAAAATTTATCATTTAGTGGTTGGAGGCAAGCTTGAGATCTCAGGTGTTGTTTTAAAAAATACCCATGCACATATATTTCATGAGTCATGACATACTCACTTGTCATGAGTCTCTTTACAGAACTGTAACAAACCAAGACGTTTTCTATGACCTGTGGAAAAGGTGAACATTTAATTAACAGTCCTGGTTCCCTTATAAAAATCATTATCCAAATAGGGAGTTTCTTTGTTGTTTTCCTTTCATCCTTCTTAAAAATGTAACAGAGAATTTGCCCCCCAACTTTGGCTCTATCAAAGTGACCAGTTCAGTTTGCAAAGTACAAACCTCAGGGCACTGCAGGCCCAAATTACCACTGGGTAGTTAGGTCAGAGAGACATGTAGGTATTTTCTTGTTGCACATGGAGTTTGGCAGGTAGAAGAAAGGAGCTGCAAGATGTTGACTCATGATTTCTTTATTCCTTTTGCACACAATGATTCCAATAATAACACTTAGGTTTGATCTGTCCTTTGGGACACTACTGTCTGCATTACCCAGCCACAGAAATTTGGTGTTCCTGGCCCAGCAAGTGCAGTAGTGTAGAGACAGAGTCCATGGTCATACTGAACCCAGAAAAAAAAAAAAAAAGGCCTTTTCTGTAGGAAGAGAATGTAATGTTCACAGTCAGTAAAAATTACAAATAATAAAAAAAAATATGTTTAGAGAGAGGAATTAAGATTTACTCTTCATGAAAGTTGTATAAACCAGGGGCATACTGTTTCCCTGCCTTAGCATGTCATTGAGAAGTAGGCATCATTACCAAGATCAGGCTTTGCAGTGTGTCAATTTATATTTAGTGACTAGTTCTACAGAACATGAAAGATGGTCTTTAGAGCTGGTTCTCTTAGAGTGGTAATGCAGATTTTAATTTGATGGTTTAAGGTTGTGCCTCATTTACCCAGTCCTGCAGAATTTGGAATTAGATTAGTGAGTCATAAATTAAGGGAGTAAACAACTCTATTTGACAAAGTCTCCTCACACTTGCTGTTTCTAACCATTTTAGTGGAACTGAATGTCCCTATTACTTAGCATTATCTGAAAGATCCCTGTAAATATCTGTGAGACCATAGAGTAGGAACCCACAGAGTCTTGGCAGGCCAGCCAGTCCCCCAACAATATGAACATTTTACACTGTACACTTAATGTGAGGAAAGGTTTTTCATAATTTATACTTTAGAAGATATTTTTTGGGATCTGAAACAGACTGACTATTTTTTTTCCTTGGCATGATAACACACTCTAGTTGCTTCAAAAAACAGCTGTAGTTCATCTCTCTGAGATTATTCAAATCCTGTTCACATCCATAAAAATTAATAATCAGTTTCAATACAACTATTTCAAGCTCATCTGGTAATTACGTGCTTGCACACTTTACAGCTTATGAAAATGTCATTTTCTTGTAGGCATTTAGGTCAAAATACTTGTGCTAGGTAGAATCTGTGTAGAGATCTAGGGGTGGTTGTTCAACCTAACTAGATGTTTCTTTCCTCGCAGCTCCCCCTGGATTTGGAGGGTTTGCTTCTTAGGTCAGGGTGGAAGGTTTCAAGCACCTTTTTGTGTGTGTCCCTGAGTGGTTTTGAGCTAACAGCTTAGGTTTAGCTGCTGGAACTCTGGCCATAGTAGTGGGCTCACCTGGAGGTTCAGGAAACTTGTATCAAAGGATGATACACTGACCACTTGGTCAGTGACTGGCATCAGTTCTGACACTGGAAGAAGGTTTGACTGCCTGGCTGTGAGCATCTAGTGCAGTTCTAGGTGCTCCAGCTTCTCAAGTAGCATCTCACATGGAGTCACGTTGTGTTTGTAAGTTCTCAGGCACCCTGAGCTGTCTCAAATGGCATTAGACACCTATTTTTGGAATCTGAGTAACACAAAAAGCAAGAATATACAGCTCTGGCTTGCTGGTGGTGACAGGATATCAGTATCATTGTACTTGATATTTTACTGATTTTCTACAAATCAGGATGTCCTTAGGGTGGCCTGAGAAAAGAGTGAGCAAAGACAGGCAAGTCCCACAGATACTTTTAATAAAAACCAGAAGACTCCTGAGTTATCTACCAGGTGGGTGATGTGCCCCTGCAGTGCAGAGCAGTGCAGTTTACAGACACCACAGAGGTTAACTCGGGTCCAAAGGACAGAGTAGGTGGATTAATGCTTCCCAGCACAGCACAGAGGCTCCTGGCTGCTGCCTCCCTGTGCAGCTCAGGCCATGGCCACATGCCCAGGGCATCCCCAGGGAGGGACGGGCAGCAGAGCTCCAGGCAGGAGCACCCGCTCAGCTCCTTGCTGCATTTCTCTGCCTCTGGGAAAGCCATTTCATTCCCCTTCCCCCACAAAAAAAGGAAAATAAATTGAATAAATATATACATACTCTTGTCCTGCTTCTAAAGACCTGGTTGTCAGACTGTTCCATCATATTTTTAACTGGTCATGCACTCCTCAGAAAGCTTTTCAGGTGGTTAAGCACAAGGTGCCTAAATATGCTAAAAGCTGAGAAGTGCTTGGAAGATAAAAAAGGGAGAGAGTGAGAGAGAGAGCCTTTTCTCATCATGCCAAAATACCATATACTTGAAAGATGGTGGCTTTTGCAATTTTGCATCCTTTGGTACCAGTAAATATGTAAATTTGAAGCCCAAGCATCCCTTGTGTCTGGAATGTTCTAAAACAATACGTACTTGTGTTTATAAAATGTCCAGCAAAAACCACAATTCTGATATTAAAATAAAAATTTCACAGCTTCTTCATCCTTAACAGCAGCTTAGTTTTTGGCAGAAAAAATATTTATTGGCAAAACAAGCCATTTCATCAATCTGAGAATAAATAAAAATAAATCTTTCTTTCCCATGAACAGGGCAAAAATATTTTCAAGTGTTCTGCAGCAGGTCAGGCTGGATTCTCAAATGTTTCAATATATTTGTAAACATCCTAAACCATACTTTTTAGACTCATTCAAAGCTGTTTTCAAAATGTTACTCTTTTAATCTGATAATACATATTTTGAAATTACCTTGAATTTGAAACTAGCAGGTATGAATTAGAAATAAAATTACATTAAAAATATTGACATATTTTGACTGCTTTGAATTGTTTCTCAAATGTTTAATGTAGGAATTTCTTTTCCTGGGTATCTGTATCTTTCATATTCTAAATGTCTTACAGAGAATTTCGTCAGAAATTTTAAATAGTGAGCTGAAGGATCCATCTGGTGACAGCTGAGAGGCATCATTGATCTTCTCCTAAAGTTGAAACTTCATGCAAATCCTGTAAAGATAAACATCCCCTTACATCTTAATATTCTTTTCTATATCAAAACCTTATCCATTAAAAAAAAAAAGTGAAAACCTCTGTTCTGCCTTAAGTGGGGCCAGGAAAGATCTACTTCGATATTGAAGTTTATTTTTAAAAGGATAAGAAAAGTAAAAGGAAACATATTCATTGCAATCTGTCTACCCTCAAAAGCAGATAAAAATGTCACCAGTCTTCTTGTTCAATGACAACTTATGAGCTTTGATGTAGTGGAGACTTAGACTCCCAGGGGGAGAGAGCCACTAACCAAGTCACAAATGTATTGATGAAGATTTAGATACCATTTTGCATGCATTTTCATAGACAGTTCCCCATTATTTTGACTACAAATTGCATTTAAAGTGTTTATTGAACTGCATTGACATTTTGCATCAAACTGGGCAAGAATGAAGACTTTCAGCCAGTGCTGGTAAACACTGTTTTCTTTTTTTATTTGATGCCATCTCTAGTTTCACACATCCTTTCCCATCATGTCCTTCTTATCCTGTCTCCAAACTTCAGTATACCCTGTGGTGAAATAATAGGTGCATTAAATGATCTTTTAAATTATTCAGTTTCATCTAGTTAAGTCTGTAGGGTAATAAAGATGAAAAAATTAATTTATTAAACTCTTTTGTGGTTTAGCTCCTTTTGAGCTACATGTAATGGTGAGCTGCTGGGATAGACAGACATGGTGAGGCAGCTGGCACCAAAGAGGGACTCAAATCCAGGTGCGGGATATTGCCAAACAGACCAGAAGTACAAAGATCTATGTGGGTTCCAGTTATTACCCTCTTTATTAAACAAGCAGTCTGTGGAGCTGTACAAAATAGGTGTCTTTTCCCATGTGGCCACTGACATCTTCGGAGAGCGATGCAAATTAATGTAGCTCTTTAAAAAAATTACCTTGTATATACTTAGTCTGTCATTAGCAGACTCCATTTCTTAGGAGGTTATTTGTGTGTTGTACTACCAATAATTAGCAAGTCTTACTTTTTGTTTTGGATTCCAAGAGCATTCAGAGTTCTCTGAACTTCCTTCAGACTTGCTCAGACATTGTCTTCCTGACAAACGTGTTTTCAGAATAGAAATTCTGAATCTCATTTCTCAAGAAAAAAAGGGAACACTTGTAGCATTTCAAAGAAATGAGAAAACAGTTACTTAGGATTTATTTTTATAGATTACTTATACACTGAGCCCAGTCTGAAATCCAGGCTCTGTCGAAAGGAATCAGTAAAGGCTTTGGCTTCATTTTAATATATTCCAGCATTTCAGACTTCATGCAGGAGCAGAAAAATAGCCTTTTATTATGGCTGTCGATTGTTTATTCTTCTCTGCATTTTACTGAAACTTTCAGGTTATGTATACATTGTTTGGGGTAATACCAAACAGCAAAGCCACAGGAGTTTTTTTCCCTTATTCTCAAACACTTCTCCATCTACCTTGAAAAATACTTTTATTAAAGGGTTACCACACAAAAGAACTCCTTAGCTGAGTTTTTAGCTGAGCTGTAGCCCCAGCAGTGCTCTGTAGCAGTCATAGTGTGGAGTGGAACCATTTTATATTCACACAGGAGGGAGAACACACACGGGGAGGTGTGTCAGGAGACTTGCTAATAGCAAGTGACAGTGAAATAGTTACCTTTTGTACAAATTCAATTGATTAAACGTATTTGAAAGCCATTGGCCAATGGTAGCAAAAGAGAAGCTTGGAGGAGTACTCCCTTGGTGCTGGGGGGAGCAGGGCTTTTCCAGCTCCTGCAATGGGTAACAGCATACAGAGCCCACTCACAGGTTAGAGAAAATCAAAGTCCTCAGCTGTTCACTGTGTGGGGTCCAAAGGGGTGGTTAAAATCCATCACTACCCTCTGTGACACCCAGCCAGCATTTCCCTTGCAGTGAGATTCTGTAGGCAGAGGGGCATGGGTTGTTTTGAGGGGTAAAGTTCCACCTACTTGGTGAACTGTTCAAAACAGACCTCCCATGTCATTGTCCTCAGAGTGCTTTGGACACAATAAGCTCATTTTGCCAATGGAATTGTCAAGTGCTACCTCCAGCAGTGCCAGTCCTGTCACCCTGAGCTTCAGGGATATTCACATATGGGTGGCTCCAATTCCAAGTTCCACACATCACCCATAATTTTTTATAATTGTCTGTTGCTTTAGCTGTTTGGAATTTTTTTCTGTTATCACAGAAATAGTTTTTTCATGAAAGTGAAAAGATTTTCACCCCTATGGAGTCAGTAGAAGTAACTCAGCTGAGAGAAGGGCCTGAGGTCTTTAAAATAAAACCTGAGTCCTTCAAAGATTTAAGTACAAAAAGAAATGATGCTGTTTGGTTTTGAGGAGTCTTTGTAGATCCGCCTGGCTTTTAGGCATTTTGCCTATTAACTTTCAGAATCTTATTTGTGAGTATAAGCTGTTTGTCATGGTACTGGCAAAACCCTCCTTCTTCTTCATGTTTTTCCTCAGAAGAAGATACAGCCTTGGCCTTTTAGCAGTATTGTGCTTTCTTTCTGCCTTGCAAACACTGCTGTCTCAAAAATCCCCTTGGTGTTGTTTCTGATCTATGGGAAACAAATCTCCCAGAAAGAAAAGTTAATTTGTGGTGATAAGCATCATGTGAACACTTTCAATTTTGGCTCAGAGAACTCCCAGTCTGTCTAGAAAGGAGGAAAGGTTCTCTCTTGCTGTTCTGATTGCATCAGGAGACCAACTTGTTTAATCTCCTTGCGCTGAATAGTCAGTGATTAGGAATAAAGCTGATGGTCTGGGAAACTGAAGAGGAGCAAATATTGTTGAAGAAATTGTACTGTTTACCCATGAGGATCCAGAGTTATAACCAAATTAGTAAATGTACCTTTTAAAGATGCCTCATGTTTCCAGGCATAGCACAAGTTCTGTGCAGGGCAGAAGAAAGGGAGAAATGTCCAAGGACTAAGGGGGGTGGAAGCCCTACAAAGTAACTTTTGTGCTTTCTAAGGCAAGATTACTTGTCACTGAAGTATTTCCTCCCTTGACGCAAGCCCATTTCTTCCTTGATAAAATCATCTTCAAGAGAAAAGCTTATCATTATTTTAGTGGAACAGGACAAGAGGAGTTGGCTCCAAATATGGTTTTTGAGAGAGGATGTGGTTTAGCATAGTTTAACTACAAATCAAGAAATTCCAGTTATATTTCGGTGGGTGGCTTAGGGGAAAGAGAATACTGTCCTGTGTACCAAGTAAGACAGAGACAAAGGGAAAACAAAAAGCTGTAGCTTTCCAGGAAGGTGGGCGTACTGCAGTTGTACAGTTATTGTGTTACTGTTTGCAAGTAGCATTTGCATGTCTTTCTTCCAGTATGAGTTTTTAGCTGAGCTGCGGTTTTTAGCTCAGCTAAAAACTCATACTGGAAGAGAAATAGATGGAAAATGGTTCCATTTTTGTTTTTACAAAGCAGTTTTGAGTGTAACTACAATTTCACTGAAATTATAAAATTTCAGTAAAAATATTGGGGATTTCACTGCTTATTAGATTTCCAACTTATTTAAATATACCAACATATTTATTCCTGAAGAGTTTCTGACACTGTTAAAAAAAAAAGGATTTCCCATTTCCAAGTATGCTGATTTTCTTTGGTGTTACAGGTCCTTCTTTTTCGATCATGCTTCTCAGGGAAGCTGGAAATAGATAAAATAAGCTGGCTGCTCAGATTTCTGAGGAAGATTTATTTGAAGATCTTAATGGAATGCTAAACATTGATTCTTTAAATTGCCAAGTGATCAGCATAGGGTACATATGCAGTTTCAGCAGTGGAGGAAAATGTGCTGCTTTCCCACACTGCTGCCTTAGAGGGCATTTCACAAGGCATCTGCTTTGGAAGGGGAAATAATGAATATATGTAAGATTTGGAGCAAGGCTTTGTAGCTTCTGCAGCTCTAGCCACAGACTGTGCTGTGCTATGGGAGCTGGAGTTTCCTACATGTTCCCCATCCCCCTTCCCATTCCCTCTTCTCTTGCCAGCCTTTGCAGGAGAACAGGGCTTTTGCCATGCCACACACTCTCACGTTTTTGTGACAAATAATTCAGCACAGGGTGCTGTGCTGCCAGTCACCCCAGGGAAATGGGCTCTGTCACCCTTGGGACCCACTCCAGCTTGCCAGCCTCAGGCACTCATTTGACTCCTGTTGTCAGTGAAATCTTTGGCTGAAGGAAAACTGAAGGAATGGTTAGGCTTGGGAAGGAGAGCTCTGAATAGTAAAAGCATTCTTTATTTATATAAGGATACAACACTAATTTGGTTAGAGATGTAATACCCTCTTAAATGTCTCCTTTCAATGGATCTTAATATGTTGCTTCAAGCCTAACTTGTCCTTTTTAGTGTGGCATGTAGTGGAAGTGTCTGTGAGCAGAAGATGAACTTGCATAAGCAGAGTCTGAAGAAGCTCAGCCACAGTTCCCAGTGAGTCTCCTGTGACAGGACAGTCCCTTTCCAGTGCCTGCAGGTGTACAAGGCAGTGCTGCTCATGGCACCACTGACCTTTCCTTCTGAGTGCTCATCTGCAGTTTTCATTGAACCAAGAAAATAGCTTCATGTGTTGGTGTTCCATGCACAGGAAATGTCCCTGGTTGAGAACTTTATGCAGATTCTTTCCCAAAAATGCAGGGTGAGCCAGCTAATGGGTAGGAAATTTGGAGGTTAGAGAAAGAGAAGGGGTCAGGTTAAAGAAAATTACTTGATTTCAGAAACTCCACCTTTGATTACATTGTGAGAATGTAGAATGTGAATATTTTATTAACAATGTTAAAATAATTTCCATCATTTGTTAACAACAAATAAGCTAATTCCATTATCTCAGGATGTTTTTAGTTCCCAAGTTCATTATAATTAAATTTTTCCCTGTATGTGAAGTCTCTTTAGAGATTAGGACTAGGAAGACAAAGGGTTACAAAATAGAAAAAGCATATTGCATTAAACAGAATTGTCAGATCTCAACTGTGATATGAAAAGTGCTGTAGAAACAATTAGTAATAAACACCATGTCCTGGGAGGTTTGTAATCTGAGTAAAAAGATAACAGCTGCGAGCAGCTTTATGCCTGGTTTTGCAAAGCTGAACCTGAAGCACAGAGAAAGGATATGCTGTACCTGATGGTGCTCGAGGTGCAAGGTGGGAGACCAGATTCTCCAGAGACTTAGTCCACTGCAGTCTCTTGAAATAGTTGTATATTGTGCTTTAAACAATGTGTAAAGTCAATTTAAACAAATTTAATGTGTGATGGCAGCGGAACATTTTAAAGTACTTCAAAACTGAAAGCAAACATAATCATTACTTACCTTTTTTATATATTCCCATAATCTTTTATGATAAAATTGCTATTGCTTTTTTAATCTGTGAAGCTTTGAGTGTTCCCTTCCTGAACCAGAGTTCCTGCCCCATTTTGATTTGTTTCCAGCTTTTTGAACTGTCTTAAATCATTGTGTAACTTTTTCTGCTTCTTTGTCCAGCCATCTGAAGGATTGGAAGATCTTAGCTTTTGGCCTCAGGGAATTTAGCACATGAATTGTAATTTAGGTTTATAGTGAAGGATTCCTTTGCATTAAAGGAAATGATTTAGTGCTAATTCTTGTTGATCATCAAATTAACAGGATTAAAATATGTCCTAAGCATACAGAAAGTTTAACGGTTGTTCATTCGGTTGGTTAAAGTTTGCCTAAATCCCAAAGCCTTTTTTCAATCTCAGTTGTATTTACCCATTATTTCAATATATAATGTGATAGGAGAAAATCTGGTCTGAGGAAATCAGGATGATGCAGGGAAACATCTTCATTATCTACAGTTTCCCTTCAGCCTAATTGTTCAGGCAATTTTCCTACTTTTCTGATTTGCTATTTGAATTTGCCTGTCATTTGGGAAGGCAGAGCTTATGTTCTTTGATCCATATTTCCATTTTCTCTTTTGGCTGAATGAGCTCGTTGACTTGTTAATTCTGGAATCATTTACATAGAAACATTTTATTATTTGAGTTAAGAGAAAATGCACCAACAGTCTTGAATGTCAAAAAGCCCTGACCCAGGCCAGGATCCTACTGTTACCTACAGTGCCCATCCTTCTTTTAGCTGTAGAGAATGAGAAGAGGCTGCAGCAGCCCTTTCCCACCAGAAGTCTTACCCAAGCACCATCTCAGACTGGACATTGATATATCTGTGAAAAGTGTTGTTGATGGCAGTAGTTCTTAATGATTTGAGTCAGAACTGGGAAGTCTCTGTGCTCTGGATGTAGCCACATAAAAAGTCTCCTTGCCTTGCAATTTGGTTTTGGTTACAGTTTCCAATGAATTAGGTAGTTGGCCTTTTTTTTCACTGTAAAAGACCATTGTGTTGAATTCAGAAGAGTCAGTTTGGGTAGATCCTTTTCAGCTTAAGGAAAAAGTTTTCAAAGTGGTCAAAACACAATAAGGATTTTAGTTTTTGCTCATGATGTGGGTGAAATAATTTTCAGTTTGGAGAGTTAATTCATTTAATTTCAAACAAAACAAAATGCCCTGAAATATTAACCATAAATAACCTCTTTTTCTGACCTGCCACGTGTTTTTTTTTTAGATTCTATTTACAACTTCTGTACATATTTAACTTCTTTGTTCCAGTTCCATTTTCAAATTTTCAAAAATTTTCAAAACATCAATATCTTGCAGGATAGAAAAATATCCACTTTTCCCCCACAAGCTTAACTTTTAATGTAAGATGATGGTCCGTAGGTAAATTTAAGAAATAGGGCTGGAATGAAACCAGGGACCACTGGCTGTTGCTTTCTGCCACAGAAAGACTGTGGGCAAGGAGGGGGCTTGAATACATTGGGTTATATTTTCATCACACCCTATTTGGTTTCCTCTAGGCTTTGTTGCTGAAGGTATTCAAGAGTGGCAGCATCCAAGAACAGATGCTGAAAGAAATCAGAGTGCAAAATAATAGCTGATGTGAAAGAGACCAAAGAGTTGGGCTTCCAAGCTGGCATGCCTGTGAAGTGACATGGTGTGAGAGCTGCTCCAGACACGAGGAAGGGTTGGTGGGAGAGGCAGGGAAATCAGAGCTGGAGATGATGTGAGTGCCCAAGCCTGGCTGACAGAAGACGCTGGCACACAGGCGAGGAGGAAGGGGGCAATTACCATGGCTCAGCTTGAGGGAATGGCTATAAAGGAAAGACAAAAGTTCAAGATGTGGGGTTTGGCCAAGTGGTAGGGTAAAAGGCAATCTCTTCAGCTGAGTTATATTGAAAGAGAACAGGGGCACTGGGGAAAAACTCCTTTGAGTTGGATGTGGAGAATTAGAAATAATAAGAGGAAGCTGAGTCTGGTTCATGCCAAGCATCGCAGAGTGAAAAAGGTTCCTGGATTTGAAATAAATTCAGCTGAGAAATAAGCCCTGAAAGGAAGTGGAAGAAGCCCCATCATTTGAAATACTCTAACAGAAGTAGGCAAAGCACTCAAAAGTGCACTGCAGGGAGCAGTCTTTTTTTGGCAGGGAGCAAGACTTGGATGACCTCATAGCTTCTTTCCATCTCTATTAGAATCACACAATCCAAACTCTTTCTCTGAGCAGCAGCACAGCCAGCTCTGAAGGATTGCCCAGTTTTGGCACTGTTGTCTTGCTTAGTACCAGTCTACATGTGCCAGCCCCTACAGATTCCCAAAGCAAGAGTTAATAGCTTTGCTGACAAACTCTCTGATTAGTGTGGAGCACTAGCAAGCTGTGCAGTGTATTTTGGAGAGTTTTCATCACCAAATGAACCAGATTTAAAATGGAGCATAAACAAAATTTTCAGTTTCATGTAAGATACTTGGGCAGAAGACATTGTTGCTGCATTTTGATACCCCTTTGCTGCACAGTGATTTCAGTGCCTGGTTAGTTATAGCTGGCCAGTTCCTGTTCTGAAGTCAGATTTCAGTCCTACTTTTCTATAGTAAGTGTTTGATTTAAAGAAGATGAAATATGTTCAATATATTAAATTGTAACAAGAAAAAAAGGTTTGCACATCCTGGGGGTGTAGCTGCATTTCCCATTAGATCCCAAGAACCAGACTTTGAAACAGTTTTCTCAACTCTACAGCTTCAGTGAGAGAATTTTTTAAGAAAATGTTCTTAGGAACCAGTGGAAAAAAGTTGTGAAAAATATACTCTTCTATACTATTCTGTGTAAATATTACAGTTTCATAGTGTATCATCCCTGGGTATAGCTTTGCAACAGTGAAACAATTCTTAAACATCTTCTGTCACCCCCCCTTCCAATCAGATATTTTAGTGGAGGAGAAACCCCGTGTCTGCCCTACATTGTGTGTCTCATTTATGTTTTCCCTCTCAGCTTGGCTGCAAACCACCAGAAGGTGCAAAAGTAGCTTTCACACCCAAGGGCAGCACGTTTTCTCCCATCCACTTGATTTTCAGGCTCTTTGCCCAGTCTGGCTCTACTGCCGTGTTCTCCTCTGCCCTTCCCAGCAAGACTCGGCGGCAGAAGAAAACAGCAGGAAGGCTCTGTGCTCACTTTGTAAGAGATTGTTTTCATTCCCAACAAAGAACTCTGGAGCACTGCTGAGAAACAGGACTTGCCCTTCCTGGACCTTTGCTGCCTGGGAGCGGGTTGAGATTATTTGTGAATTTGGAGAGGGTTTGCTGTCATTGTCCTAGGGAGGCTGCAAGGAGCCGTGTGCTTCTTTGCCAGCATCACCTAGGTAATTCAGAGGTGGTGTTTTTAAGGGTCTGATGAGCCCTGTGCTCTGCATTTTTAGTTTGCCTACCAGAGCAGCCTGGATTGTGATGCTGTTTGCTCAAGAGGAAAGAGAAGTTTTCAATTGTGTCTGCATTTGTCAGTGGAAAAAGGGAAATCTCTTGAGGAAGAGTGGGAACAATTGAATTATTTTATGCTGAGGCACAATAAAACTAATTTTTAAAATTCTTGCCTAATGCCCATCATTTATTCACAGTATATAGTCACAGTAGAGTTAATGAGACTATTAAGCACTTAAAATTAGGAATGCGCATGAGAGTTGCTAACATCAGAATCTCATGTTTTACTTATATCTTTTTGAAATATCTTTTTTAAATATCTTGAAAAATATTTTTTATTCTTTTTGGACTTGTTAGAGGTTTAACAGTGTGTTCCCCAATGAATTGTGAGATTAGCAGAAACTTTTTAAAAAGGGATCCAAGGTTTTGGGTGCTAAGAGGGCCCTCACAGAAAACCTCCAGGAAATGCCATTTCTATGTTTAGTGCAGTGCCATGAAAACTCTGTAGGGATGTGAGGTGGGAAGCACAGAGTGGGAGAGGTTTAACAGAGCTGGAAAGTGAGAAATTGCACCTTCTGTGGATCACCATGTGCTAAAAAATCAGGCACGGTTAAATGAAACAGGTGGAGAAGGGAACTAGAAGAATACGCTAGGGATAATAAGAACAAGATGGGAAGCACAGGTGCTGAAAGCAAAGAGAGGATTGTCAAATTTATCACTGTTGATTCATTTCCAGTAGTCACACCATTGACTATGGAATGTGTTGCTTTATTATTTGTGATTTTTGCTATTGCCTGTAGTTCAGCAACACTTCATGGAGGCATGTCTTAATGACAGGATGGGAGCAAAGGCCACCAGTATCTCAGGGCAGCTGGACAGTTCTGACATACACTTCCTGCCCCAGAGGTTTTTTCTACTGTTATCCAAATAGAATTCTCTTTAAACCTATCTTAAATTACATAAAGTGCTTCCTGACCTTTGTTACACCATCACTCTTAACAGTGCTTGTGGCTGAGGTTTTCTAAATTGCCTTTTTTCCAATATTCCAATATTTTCTCAATTTCACAAATGCTTGTAAATAATGTGTAAAATAACTCTGAAGGAGGTACCAAGTGGGTGAGATGATGACTATTTTTTCCAAGAGTAGCTTCCTGTCTGCAAACACCCATTGAAAGATTGGAGATGTCAGTTGTTTGGAAGAACTCAGTTAAAGGCATTCTCTATTTCTAGACTACTATGGATTTTACAGAACAAATATATATATATATGAAGGCAGAAATATATAGGCATTAGTAGCAACTGGTTTTTGCAATATTTTATTTCATTTCAATATATAGAGAGTTATTTTTAAAACCCTTGCTGAATACTCCTAAATACTTATGATTTGGCTGCCATTTGTGTGGTTGTGTGCTATTTGGTTGCCATTTGCTGCCACAAGTGTGGCTGATGTAGATGTACTTTTTATAGAGCAGCATTCATTTAGCCTTGCACACACACATTCTAGAGAGCTCCCATGGCCTGGCTTTCTGCTGCACTGTGTCTGTGTCCCTGGATGGAAAAATGGATGCTGTAACCTCACTGCTTTTGCCATCAATCCAGTGGTGACTTTTCAGCTGGTGGGAGGCTCAGCAGGAAATGTTGAAACCACAGAAGTGTTATACATGTGATCACTGTTTACAGCAGTGTAAACAAGGGCAGTATAACATCAATGTAACACACAAAGGAGGTAATTAGTGCTTTAGGCTTGGTCTGGGAGTTTAGTGGCAGTTGAACAAGTGTTGAAAAGTGATTCCTGTTACACACCTTGTAGGTCAGGCTGCAGCTGCCCAACTGTGCCTGCTCCAGGCAGTACCCCTTGTAGGGCACTTCACATCCTTTTCCTCTCAACACAACTTGGAAAAAGGTCTGAAATTCCTGAGTGTTTAGGTTGTATCTTTCTGTTAGTGAGAGGAGCTGTTCACATTGATGTGCAATATCTCAGGGCTTAGCCCTGCCCCATTCATCAAGGTTGAGAGACTTCCCAGAACTGCAGATAAAACACTATTCACTATTCCTGCCTTGACCTCAACAGTCTCACCTTTTATAGAAGACTCTTGGAGCAAAGAAATAGGGGGGGGAAAGAGAAAAAAAGAATAGAAAGATCTTTTTCCATCTCCTTTCTGCTTAGGGTCTGAACTTGCCATGATTTTGTTCTCCAAAGGGACCTCTAGCTGAGGTGTCTCTGTGTCTCAGCCCTCCTTTCTCAAACTGAGCACTGTGATGCTCTGTCTATAAAAAGACCTCAAAACAGTCTAAAAAAGATCTATTGTGACTGCTCCTAATAGACTCAGTTTTATGCTCAGCTTAATGGGATCCAGGTCTCCACCCATCTGCTCCTGTCTGTTTTCTTGTGGTTTGATGTTTCATCTTTACCCTTTACATAGTTGGCTTTTAGGCATCTTGTGTTGTGGGCTTTTGTCTTTCTGATGCCCAGAGCTGGGGGGAGGAAAGAGGTAAGAACAGCTCTTCAGACACAAGTTCAGATTTAATTTGGTTAAGTGGATTATGGATGTTGTTCAGGAGTGGGAAGTTTAAGGTTTTCATGGTTGCTAGAAATTTTAAGTTACTAGGATACAGGAATAACTAGATGTTACCAAATTTTCTTTGCCATGTACTGCCTAAGATCATCAGCTGTTTGAGAACTTGGGAGTCTCTTTAATTCTAATCTACTGAGTACTTTTCTAAGGTTAATTGAGAAATTTCCTTCCAGACCATGATATCACGGAAGGAGAGATGACATTCCAGTTCACTTATTGGGGAAATAAATTATCTAAAAAAAGAAGAGAGAACCAGAAAGTCACACTCTGAGAATGGATCTGATCTCAGCAGTAATAACATTTTTCATTCAATGATTTTTTTAATATTAAAATGTTTATCAACCACTGTCCATTGAAAATAATTAAAAGATTGCAAATGCAGATTTGAAGCTGAGGCCAGGTTATGAGTTATTTTGATATGATTTTGATTTTAGCTGTCAGCTACTTGTGGAATGTGGTTGCTCACTCAGCTCACATGCTTTTGTGTCTGTGCCCTGGCTTTTATGACAATCTTGTGGGAAATCAATATTTTAGATCCCTCTTGTCATGAATAAATTTGTGCGTGGAATTCCATTTACAAAAGTCAATCAAAAACAAATAGAAGGCACCAACTACATTCAAAGAATTTATTATTTAATAAAAAGTTCACACACGTATTTTTTTATTATTTTCCCTCCGTAGGTTTTAACTAATATTACATATTTGGTCTGATTATGTTCCACACAGCAGGATATATGCTTCAACTCTTCCAAAAATAACATTAAACTCTGCAACCATTAACCATTCCTTTTAGAAATAAATGTTAATGAAAAGCAAATAAACACAACTATGTATTATACATATTATTTTACAGAGTTCGTTTAGTTGAAAGAGGATCTCCACATAGTTTGCCTCTCATGGAGTCTGGAAAAGTAAGTACTGAAAGAAGATTTAAGTGTAACTTTTATGGACAATATTTTCAGTAAATACCCATTTCTGTTCATTTTTACATGAATGTAATACTGGGGAAGGTACTATTAGCTGTGCAGATTGATGTTCTTCCTTTACTGTTGAGGTTACAGCATGATGGCAGTAACTGATGCATTACTGCTCTCTCAGAACGTGTACCTTGCTCTTTTATGCAGAAATCAATTCCTTCTTTTATGCAAAAAGCAAGTTTGTCATCCCCTACGTGTCATTCCTGAAGCAGCTGACAAATGTGGTGCTGGTGCAGGCATCGATGTAGAACCCACCTGCAGTGGGAGCTGGTCTGAGATGACCAACACTGTGCTCACGGGCAGAGGGACTGTCCCTGCAGGGGCATGGCTCTGGGGAGAGGGTGAGGACAAAGGGGCAGGCTCTGGTGCTCTAGGTGCTCATCTAAAGGTTTCTGTCCAGAGCTTTGCAGACATTCATGGTCAGAGGATGCTCCCTTTTCTATTCTAGGGCTCAACATCCACCTCTGTAGTTGCTGAATGTCCATTACATGAGGACTTTGGCAGGTCATTATTCTGGGAGATTGCATGATGCCTCTGGCTTTCTCCTTGTTTTAGGCCAAAGGTTTAGGCCAAAGGAAAATCCATTGGAGTTTTCCCATTCTGCTATGTATTCTCATAGACACAGGGGCCATTTGTTCTGCAGGTGAACATTTGATTTCTGAGGAGGTTTATAGACGGAACAGCGTTCACAAAGAGAAGCAGTTTTGTCATATTTCCCAATTATCTCAGAATTTATCATATCTATAGACTATTTTATATTTCTTGCACTATAAGTTTACTTTAACTTTTTAAGGATTTTTAAGGATTTCTTGTAATTTGCAATGAGGGTTCTTTGGGGACAAAGCGTCAGCATACAATTGCATAAGGTGGTACCTGCTTTCTTACTGCCTCATGTTTTCTTTCAATAGATCCTCCCAGGAGTACGTATCATTATTGCTAATCCAGAAACAAAGGGACCCTTAGGAGATTCTCATCTTGGTGAGGTGAGTCATGAGAACCTGAACTTTGTATGCTCTGAACTAAATTGCAGAGACAAAGCTATTGTTGTGCATGCTAAGGATTTCCTATGATACATCTTATCAAGTGCCCAGTTAAGAAAATAGTGAATTCTACTTATCCTATAAAGTGTGGATCTTGATATTTGTGTCATTATTAAAATTGTTAGTAAATTGTTTCTAAATATTAATACCTCAAGTTAAAAAAATGAAAAAAAATCTGCTTTTCCTAACTATATATTGGGTGCTTCACTAATTCTGATGGAAGCTTACATGAAAATTAAGTTTATAGATTAGTCTAATTTCAGCTAGATGGTTTTCTTGTTCTGTTCTCCATAATCATTGTGCTTCATTGCACTGAAGTACTCTCATTAGCTGAGTTGAGCAAGACTATGTGTTTTTCAAATTTATTTTATGTTCTAGACTGAGAAAAAATATGTTATTTTCAAGCAGTTAAAAATCTAGTTAACATAATGAAGAACATGTTTGATCATAATTAAAACCACAGTCTAATCTGTGAGTTTCTGTAAGAGTTCATTAATTTGAAATTGTAAAAACTTCCATGATGCTTCAAGTTTGATGGAATGAATCCTTCTCCATAGGTGAAGGTCCCTGGCCTCACCCTTTAAAATAAATCTGTCTGGTGTTCATGGAGAATGCTCTTCTGGGGTAAATACACTGAACCAGGAGTGAGGAACATGCTGGGCTCAGAGCTGCCCAGCAACTTCCACAAAAGTAGATTGGTGTCTCTGTGCTAGAACTGGGTCAGTTATGGGTCCAGAAACAGTGTTAAAAGACATTTTTAGTATTATCTAGCTATGACTAAAAATATTTGCATCAAGAATTTTTAATAATGCTTCATTCTCAAAAGCTACTTTAATTAATACCAGTATAATTGCTTTTAACTTAGATATGGGTTCACAGCACTCACAACGCCAGTGGGTATTTTACCATCTATGGAGATGAATCTTTGCAATCAGATCATTTTAACTCAAGACTCAGCTTTGGAGACACACAGACTATTTGGGCAAGAACTGGTTATCTGGGGTTCCTGAGAAGAACAGAACTCACAGATGCAAACGGAGGTAAGAGGTTTCTCATCATCTAGGTCTACACAAATAATTTGAATTATTTGGAGAGTGACATGACCTCTCTGGCTCTGTGGTACCTAACATGCTCCGTCTGTGAAACTTGTAAAACTGCAAAGAAACCCTTAATTAAAATAATCAGAAAATAAATCAGAGGGCAAGATTTCCCTACTGAAATAGTTGCTTTTCCTTTGTTGCACCTCAGGTACTATAAATCCCCTCCACCAGTGACCTTTTGGCACTGTTAATATACCCAGTGCTTCAGCTTGAAAAATGAGAAATACAGCTGAAACTGCCATAATTTGCTCTGGCACTTGTGTCCCCAGAAATACATTTGTGAAGGTGGAAAAATCCTGGTGGGAGTCTGAGCTCTGTCCCTCCTTTGACCACCAGCTCTGTTATAAACCTAATCACAGGATGTGTCCATTCTTCAGATTTTTCCTGTTTTACCCCAGAGGGCTGGGTATTGAAATGTAACACAAGCAGTAGCCTGCAACAGACACTATAGAGTGGGTTTCTGTCAGGAAGGTACAGGACTCCCTTACTTGTTTTAATAATGTTCCTTGTCTCTTGTACTCATTCAAGTGAACCAGTGCTGCCAGGCACACGAAGTTTCTTTTCTGTGATTTTTGAGGAGCACAGTGCCACAAGTGGCTGTGGCTGAGCTGGCCATGGGAGGCTGTTGGCCAGGCAGGGTTTCCAGCAACGCTGTGAACACCTCCAGGAGTGATCCCAGGGCCATTAGAATAGCTGCTATTCAGCCAAGAAAGAATTTTAATAATCCTTGTGGATTAGGCCTGCTGCCGTGTCCTTGTAATGGCACCTTCTGAAGAGGTGCACTTTGGTGCCATCTCAAATCAATTGGAAGAACATCAGCCACACTGTCAGGATCAACTCTATTCTTTCTCTTTGAAAAAACAGGGAGACAAGGAACCTATTGACTATTCAGAGTGCCTTAAAAAAAAAAAAGAATGTGTTCTGCATCCACCTAGGAGAAAATCAGGAATTCTGCCTTTGTCTTTTTCAAATGGGAATAGTGTTTCTGCCTTCCTTTCTTCTGGTTTTTGCTCTGCATTTCACTTCAATAATGGAAAATGCTTATTAGTTCGGAAATCACTTCAGGGTTTCAGAAATTCGAGGATAACTTATGTTGCACTTATTTTACTTAATTCTTAATGTGAACATTTCTCTAATTTAATGTACTGGAGAATAGAATCTTTCTTTTTTTTTATCCCATTCCCCCAGAACGCCATGATGCACTTTATGTGGTGGGTGCATTAGATGAAGCCATGGAATTGCGAGGGATGAGGTACCATCCGATCGATATTGAAACCTCTGTCATCAGAGCACACAAGAGCATCACAGAATGGTAAGGATTATATAACACCAGGGCCCTTATAAAAAGCTGAAATGTCTATAATGTCTGGGTTTTTTCCTTGGATATTGCAATTGATCCAGGAAATGGCCTGTAGGGATGGTCACAGGATTTATAACCCAGCTGCAAATGTGTCCTTAGGATGAAACTTTTCACAAACAGATTTAATCAGAAAGGACTGATTTCAGATAAGTTCATTCAGTGTATTTCTTTTTCTTTTTCTTTTTTTTTAAGGAGTTCGCAAGCAAATATTTCAAATAAATGAACACACTAATAAATTTTATTAGTGGACACACTATTATTTTTGAATTGGTTATTAATAAATGAAGCAGTGATCAAATCAAGGTCACAATGGAAATTGAAGCAGTAAATCAATGAGTTAATAATAATGTTATCTTAATCAATGTATCATCCTCAGATGTACACGGCAGGAAATCATTTCTTTAGTCCAACATGAGCACAAATTGCTTTTCATTATTCTTGCATCAGAAGACTCAGTCAGGTAGTTGTTTTGTTTTGCTACAACCACAGCTCAGCTATTCACCTTTCAACCAAAATGAATCTGTTGCAATAGCCAGAGCAATTTTGTGCATTTTTCTTTTCAATCCTTGTTGCAGAGATGTGGCCTGGAGCAGGAAGCTTAATAATGAATGAAGCACAGCAGCTGAACTGGTCTTTAGTAAAAGACTTTGCTTTTTTCTTAAATATCAGTTAAAACGAATACAATTAGTTGCTTGGCTGACTGTAACTGAGGTTTTGCCTTATTGCCTTCTCCCTTGAGCATCATCACTGCTGGAATGGTCTTGTGCCAGACAGGCATTACACAGGGAGCTGGGTTCTGTGCCTTCATATAGAACAGTATGAACACTTTATGAATGTCATGAAATTCCCCTTGAAAATGTGTCAGATCAGTACCAGCAGTGGATGGAAAGTTTTCAGAGCAAGATGTTTAAGGACTGGTCTATTATAAGATGGCCACAGATTGATAAATTGCTGTGTTCAGCACTATCTGTTTGTCAGAGGTTTGTGTCCCCTCAAATTATGAGCTCACAGGCAGTGAATAAAGTAGCCATATCACACTGCAGAAATTGCAGGGTTTCAATACCAAAAAATGCTTAAATTATATTCCTGCTTTCAAGATTGCTGAGAGCACTTCAAGGATCCTTTTTGTTCCACAACCATGGAAATCCTGAGTGAAAAATGGCAACTGGAAAAGGGTTGGGGCTAAGCTGGAACAACTGGAGAAAAACACCACTGAATTTCTGCAAGAACATGCAGATAATTCTCAGTACGTTAACTCTTCCCAGTAGTTGGGTGATAATGTACAAGGCACAGGAGTGAGAACTCAGAAAACACTCTGTACTGTTGCTACCCTTTGCCCAAAGGCCAATATTTAAGGCCAGTATTTCAGGGTTGTTTTCCCTCAAAAAAAGAGATTGCTGATGAATTAGATGTGTCTCAGATGTGGTCCCTGCAGAACAGGGACACACAATTATTCAGAGTGCCAACATCTGGTTTGCTCACAGTTCCCAGCTTTTTCCTAACCAATGCTCTGCCAAATAACCATCATGGAATTTTCATTCACAGTCCTTGTCCTGACTGTCCTTGACTCCTCTCATGTAACTTTTTCAGCTTCTCTTAGGGGCCCTCCTTTTGTCTTTGCGAAACACCTCTTGACAAAATAATAGCCAGCTAACTCTTTTGGGTTTTTTTTTTTTAATTTGTATATCCTTTCTGTGGACAGGGGCATGAGCCTCCTTTCTTGTTTCAGTTACAATGCCCCAGTAAGGATTTAACTGCATCAATTTCTGTTGCACACAGAAGGTGCTGGGTATGTCCAGTTGATAGATTGTGAAAGCCTCTGAGAAATGCAGCTCGTTCTGTAACACTGGACATTGTAACACTGAGGGGCTCAGGGATTTGTTGACTGACATGTGATCCTGCTGGGCAGCTTCTGTCATTGAGGATCAGATCTGAAAGATCATTTAAAATTATTCTTGTCTTTTAAGAAATTTTAGCACAAAATCAACAACCTCTGACTCTGGACCTCCTGTGTCTTAACACATAAAAAGTGAAAGAGTGGCAGAGTCTGGTTTTATTGTGATGTAAACCCACACTGTGCAATTTGAAAGTGTTTCTAATACCAAAAAATGTGTTTTAATGTATGTGTTTTAATTAAAGCACACGGTTGATTCATTTAAATGTCAAAGTCTCAAAAGAGGAACAGAACAGAGCTTCCTGGAATTTGCTTAGAAGTGGTTTATACACAAAGCTACACAAGGTATTTGGAGAAGAAAACAATTTGGAGCTTCTTTCCCTGGAGGTGTTTTTCCTTGTTTTTCCTGTAGCATTTGGTGATGTGGAAGCAGCAGGAGGGGCCATTCCCAGTGCATTAACTGTTTTGCATCTATTGTGTGTGACTTGATTATTGTGACTTGATTATTTCTTAAGGAAAGGTCAGCCTTCCTGATCCCTAGCTTTTGGTTTGAGATTTTTTATTCATCAGTGCTAGAAAGTTGATGCATGTATAAGAGAGACTGGCTAATCTACCTTCATCTCAGCCAGTAAGAATATAAAGAGCAATATTTCCTTTTACTCCCAGTGATCACCAGTGAGTTTAGAACCATGACATATGAAATGAGTTTTAAATTATATTGAAACCTCTTGGGAGTGTCATTGATTTTAGGGCTTAATAGAAGCTTCATGAAAGTTTTGGGAATCAGTTTCCTGAATTCAGACAAACTAATTTATTCTAAACCATGTTTTAGGGACCTGCTCCTGAATCTTGTTATGAATTGCTTTCCCAAGTAACAAGCTAACAGTAGTTTCCAGGCATGATTTTAAATGCTAACTTACATTTCAATTAAACTTCCCCAGTTTTTTTTGTTAAAATATATATAATACTAATTTAGTTATTTGTACAGCAATCAGTAAAAGTTCCAGGACCTCTCTGGAGATGGTCACCTGTGCAGATTGATACTTTATTTTGTTAATATTCAGCATCAATCAAAGTTACTAGAATGTCTGTGAAAACATAATTACAAATGAAAATTCATCTCACAGCAGTATTAAGTCAAAAGGGGCCTTCTCATCCTTGCTTTGGCTGCTCATTAGTTTTCCAGATCAATAAGCACATAACAATTCAATCAAAAAGTACTTTGGCAGGATCTGAATTTTTTTTTAAGAGTTAAGTACTTTTCTTCTAAAATCTATTCTGTCAAGCATCAACATAGAGCACATTTTCGTACCGAATTTTTGGGTAAAGTAAGATATGTTTCCACAGTACATGGGTTTTCAGAGCTGTCTTAGGAGACTAAAACAATGCACTTCTGTCTCAATCAAGCATTGACCTCAGGGTAAGAAGCTCTTTTTGAAGATGGCTTATGTACAAAATATATTCTGACTTTCAGATGCTTATGCTCAAGACAGTTCTGGGAAGTTATCCCCTGATTTTATGAGGTAATGGCAACTAAAGTACAGGACTTGATGTATGGCCTACATGTGTGGAATATTATTGTTTATTCTGTAGAATAAGCTAGAGGAAGAAGTGTCTTAAACACTGCAAGGAAGAATGAGATTGTGGCTCAGCTGTGCTGATCTCCCATGAAATGCAAAAGTCTTTGGAGACTCTGGAGATGTGAGGAGGAGGAGGATGAGGATGGAAGGAAGCTATAAAATTACTCTGGGTGGAAGCATACACCAGACTTTGATACCCTCCCAGCCTCCATATTTGGAAGGATAAATGCATTATCTTTAGCCAGAAATGGTCCCAGATAGCAGAACCCAAAATTTACCTGCTTTGGCTCAAGGGCTTAACCAAAACTTTGAGGTCTTACAAAGTTCTTTTAGCAAGGAGGAGATACTGAAGATAATGGTGTTCCCTTCATGGTCTCAGCTGTTAATCAGGAATGTTAAAACTCCTGTCCCCTTAAACCCAACAGAAATAAAACAGCCAAAATAAAGCAGATGGAGACACAGCCTTATTTCTGTGGAAATCAATCGGTCCAGAAGAATTGCAGCTTTTTTGTGCTGAGCTCTGACCTGCCTGGACAGCAGCCAGCCCAGTCCCGAAGGCGCGTAGCTGTGTTTGCCGAGTGGGCATGGGGAGGATGCCCCCTCCCTGGGCACCCCTGAGCCTGCACTGTGCCATGTGCCTTCCCAGGGCTCCACACCCTTCAGTAGCAGGAGATATCCCACAGACCTTTCAGCTCAGACTATGCTCCTACTGTTCTTGGTGCCTGCTCTCTTAACCTCCTTGTTTTTTTGGGCTGCTCTTCAAAAAACCCCAGAGGAGGCACCTCCATACACACATCACTCCATGAACACAGCAGAGCTGTGGCACTTCCCTGGCTTCAGAGGGAACCATGTGCTGTTCCATGGCAGGCAAGTTTCTCTAAAGTTCAGCCTAATGCTTAAAATTGCAGCATTATCAAAGAGAGAGCTCATGGGGCTGTTCTGCCCCTGCCTGCAGCATGTTCTCTCTTGCTGTTTACACTTTGTCCTGAGCACATGGAAAGAGCCTCAGGAGCTCCAACAAAAGGTAACCAAGGTGCAAAAAAAGGGATAAAAAATGAAATGGGTGAAAAAAAAAACATGACTAATATTATTTTTTCTTTTGTTCCAGTGCGGTGTTTACCTGGACAAATTTATTGGTCGTTGTAGTTGAGCTGGATGGATCTGAGCAAGAAGCTTTGGACCTTGTTCCTTTGGTCACCAACGTGGTCCTGGAGGAACACTATCTGATTGTAGGGGTGGTGGTGGTTGTGGACATTGGTGTAATTCCTATCAACTCCCGTGGAGAGAAACAACGTATGCACCTACGAGATGGATTTTTGGCAGACCAGCTAGATCCCATCTATGTGGCCTACAACATGTAGTCTTGTACCTTAAAGCTTCCATAGACTTTACTATAGATGTATAAAATTTTTTTGTGTCCACTAAAAAAGTGTGCAGATAAGATACTGACACTCATCAGAATGGAACTGTTTCTATTACGACTTTTCAAAGCAGTCACGATTGGCAGGAAATATAATGTGAAATGTTTTCTTTTACCACTAAATTTTAGAAAAGAAGGACTATGGGGTAAGGCCCTTTAGTGTGTTGGAAAAGCCCATTTTAAACTTTTTTTTTTTTTTTTTGCTTATTGGACAATACTGCTTTTTGAGTAAATGTGGCTTTGTATTTTACATTACGTAAGCTGAAGTAGATTTTTTTTTATTCTACCCTCCAAATGGATTCTTTTTAAACAATTTGCATACTAATACAAATAGTTGTTTCCTTCATTTGTTTTAATATGTCATAAAAGGCTGATGAATACAGATCCATTACTAACTTAAGCCATTTTAGATCCCACATCTTAGGAAAATACGTAGTGGTACGAGGAGAAAACCCAAAGTAGCACCTTTCAATTAGAAATCTTGCAGCTTTCTGTCAGAGATGCTGAAAGCCCAAAGGCCAAAGAGCCTTTGCTGTTAGCGTTAGAATGGAAGAAATTTATAAATAAGGTGTATTTCGGCAATGAGCTTGCAAATATCTTTGTACTAAACTAAAAAGATAAAATAAGTTAACTACTTCTTCTGTAATTATGTACAAAACGTTTAATTTATTTTGATCTCTTTAGAAGTATAAAAGAGAAGAAACATTCAAGAATATTAAACTCTTGAAATGTTTGCTAATATAAAAAACAAAGTGTTGTATTATCTTGAGTGGATAGTATCACATCAAATATATATATATGAAATATAAATTCACTAATGACAAAAGATTTTAAAGTTTAAAATGCAGTACTTGTCACTTGCATGGTGTCTCCCACTGTAGATAATCAAATGTTACTCACAAATTTTTTGGAAAAAGAAAAAAAGCAATCCTGGATTGCTAAGTATCCCTGTCAAAAAGAATCCTCTAGATACCAGCAAGTGGAATTATTGCTGCCTTTAAGGCAGTGAATGAATTTAAGACTAAAAATGCACTACAATAATTTTCTTTTCTTTGCCATGGAGGCAACAATAAATATTCGTGCTGGCATGTGCATACACTTGTTAGACTTAGAAAAGGCAGGTTGAGGAATAGCACTGTTGTCTAGCTGCAGAACTTTGTTGCACAATTTTTTTCATTGTTTTAGTTGGTGTTTTTACTGCTATAAGGAAAAGTTTTGGGGTTTTTTGCACAGAGTTATCAATTTGCCTCTCAGCTAGGACACGTAGCTCGGTGGCCAACGCTTCCAGTTTACATTTACAGGAAACGATTGTTTCGATGGTCTTTAATTTATTCCTTAACAGAGAGGAGCGAACAGTCACCACCACCCTTTGGCACAGATCGTGCATCTGCTAACTAGTCCCTAAACACATTAAAACATCAGAGGAACCCATCTGCCTGGTTAAGGAACCGAGGAGTCCCGTGGTCTCCAGCCTGAGGCCATCATGGGAGAAGAGTAGGAAAACATGCATCACAGCTGCCTTCATTTTACTACCTTTGGAGAAAAGAGGGGTTTGATTCCCCAGTTCTGTTGTCTTCCCTGCCCCCCATGCCCCCTTTTTTAAAACCTTGCCCTTCCTTCATGTGGTTGTAACTGAATTGACCTGTTTGTGATCAAGAGTGGGATTTACCAGCTGCAGTCCAAGAATGCTTTTCTTATTTGTCTCAAATGACGTTCATGTGCTGGCTCTCATTACCGGATATGCATGACTAAGATTGTTGCAGGGCAAATGTTATCATGTTTATATCACGTATAAGGGAGTCTCAATGCTGGGTGTTAAAAATCTTTTTAAAAGGTAGGGACGTTTTAGTCTGCATGTACAGTACAGAGCATCTCGCCACGTCAGACGCGTTTTCTTTCAGGCCATCTTTTCCGCCCTCACTGTCCTGTGAATAGCCCTATTCCTGCTCTGCAGACCAATCCCATACTTTGTCAAATTCATTTTCTGCTCCCTAAAAAGAATAAAATCTGTTCTTAATGGCAAGTTGTTGTAAGGTTTCAGACAAGATGTTGATTGATTACAAACATAATTGCAGTGTGTGAACTAACTTGTGAAGTCCTGCTATCGCTGATCTCAGTACTGCAAAACAAATCTCGCTGTCGTTCAAAGCATCATTTTAACCTTCACGAAGTCAACTTTGCATCTGTAGAGAATAAAAGAACTGCAATGCAGTTGTGAAACGCAGTTAATAACAGCTCTCTTCTGCAACCTGTCATCTGTGGTTGTTAAATCCTGAGTTAAGAGAAATGATAAACTGAGTTTCTGGTTTTGTTGTGCAAGCAAAAGGAGGGAAACATTTAAGCACCATCAGACTGAGCAATAAAGAAGGATTGTTCTGTATTAGAAACTGTACTGTAGATAAACCATTCATGAGAATGTATAAAATGTTTGTCTTGTGACCTTGTGCTTTTGGAGTCAGACAAAACCATGTAATCAACTCGATGCACATGCACAAAAAGAGAGGGTACACAATGAACATTTAAACACAAAACTAATCAAACAGGAGCAGATTCCTCATGGTGCTTGTTTATTATATATATTTAATCCTGCTTGACACTTTACCCAAGGGAAGACTGTCCCTTTTATCAGTTGAATGTTAGCAGCGTTATTTCATAGAGTGTGGTGACTGGTTAGAGAAATTCATGTAACTCAGCCAATCACAGATTCAAACAAAAATTTTTATGTGCAAAGGACAGCAACCTTCTTGTATGTTAAACCACCAGTACGCTTTGTACATCTGTGATAACGCCTGTTTTATATTCAAATGAACAAATAAAAGCTTTTATTTTTGTTGCTCTGAAAATATCAGTTTCTTAATTAGTCATCTAAAATGGAGCTTCCAAGAGCTGTGGATGCTCGGTGGAGGAACATGGAGAGCTATACTGTAATTTTATTTTGTTTACCTCTCTTGTTGCATAATTTATTAGTACAAATCATTATACTTTTAACAATGTTTAAATACTGGTGTGGGCATTTATTGCTGAAAGACTTTCATATGGCAACAAATGTTTTTTGTGAAATGTTTTTTTAATTCTTTTTAATATATTCAAATATACTGTTCACATTTTTGCTGAAAGTGTAAAGATTATTGTAAGCTTGGTAACATTTTGTGAGAAGCAATAACAAGCATTAGTACTGTAAAACTCCTCAAATTTGTCACTTATCACTTTTGTTGCAAGGTCTTGCTACTGTCATGCTGCTAATCAGTCACCTAAGGAAATTACTGATCCAGGTTTTGTAGCTCTGATGGAGCTTTCTGCCAGTGGAAGTTTATGGGTTACAGCTTGGTCACTCACATGTGGGGCTAGAACCTCCCTATCGATTCAGCAGCCTTGGGCAATGGAAATGTTATCTTGGAAATGTGATCTGCCTATTTCCATTGGCTTTTTCCAAAAAGACCTTGATTTCAGAGCTGGCTCCCAGCTGCTGAGTAGCAGAGAAAAGGTTTTGCCACAGCTCTCATTTTCCAAATGTGATTTCGAAGGGTGAAATTCTCAGTCCTCGTGTCTTTGGAGACCTATCTGGGAAATTCAGGGTGTAAAATCCCATCTCTGCTGGCTCAGATTTCAAGTTGCTTATCACAAGAGGTAGGTGCAGTTTTGTGGACCCACAATTATCCTGAGCAGAGAGAGAGAGACCCAAAAATTGTGGGAAGGAGAAAGCAAGTTAGAGATGGGAGAAGCAAGTGGATGGCAGAACAGCACATAGTTCCTGATTCAATTTTACAAATCGTTTCATTAAAGCAAAAAGGGGATTGATTTTTATGTTAATGCGATTAAGGTTTTTAGAAGGTTAAAATATTTCAATTCCATATTTTAAAAATTATTTTGGCTATAACACTCCAAAGCTGGTGGGAAATCTCAAAAAAAAAAAAAAAAGTAGGATTAGAAGAATCATGCACAATACAAACTGCATAATTTCTTCATTATGACATTGATATTAAGAATGTAAGAATTGGAAAAACATCTGATAAAAGACCACACAGCTTTCCTTTTCTGGTGTTCAACACAAAGATTTGCTTTATGCACTGTTATTATCAAGAGAGGGAGGGAGGGAGGGGGGTGCACAGAAATCAACAAATTCTCACAAGTCGCCTTGTGAGCAAAGCTGAGTTTGGAGGAGTTTTGAGCTCTCTCCCCCACAGCTTCTCGCAGTCCCCTGCTGGGCCACTGAACCCTGTGCACCCCTGGAGAGGCAAATCCAGCTGTGGCTCTTGCCAGGGCACACTCCTGGTTTGAGGGGACTGGGCTGGGCTGTGGCTGAATGGGCAGTGGGGGAGAGGTGCAGCCTACAGGAATCATCCCAAGGGAGATGGACCCCTTGGTCCCCAGGGTAAGAGCCAACTGATTTTGAATTTTTTGTTTCTTTTTTTTTTTTTTTTTTTTTTTTTTTCTTATTGGAAGAAATTTTTGCTTGAAAACTGAGATTTGAAGAGGGAAAAGAGAAAAAAGCAACCAGATTCTACATTGTGAAAGTAGAAATGAATCATTTTCTGGGGGGATAAAATATAAAATAATATATTGTTCATTTTTTTCTTAAAGATAAATGTATGTTATTTTTTTACATCTGGAGTGCTCCATTTGGCAGCTCACCTTTCCAAAAGCACCACTCATCATGATTTAGGGTTCTCCTTTTCGTGGCTTTTCTGTTCTCTTTTGAGGGGTATCACCTTAAAGCTGGTACAAAAACCCTCTCAAGCTTTGCCTCATTTGTGCTGCACCTGGTTGAGATCAGCATCTCTGAAACAGCTGCTCCCCCTTTCCTACACAGCAGACCAGGATGAGGCCATCTCTGCATCTTCTGTCATCACCCTGGCACTGGGAACTGTGTGGCATTTCAGATTCACTCAGGTTCCCTAAGCAGGTCATGCTGCATCATGCCAGTCAAAGTCAGTGCTCCTTACTTCCTTCTGGTCTGCACAAACAAGGTTTCTCCAAAGGCACTGTTGTATTCTCTATCATCCGCATGGGGAAAAAAAGTCTTTTTCCCAAAGATCCCACAACACATATAATAATATTTTTTAAAATTTACTGCAAAATATTCTATGGCAATGAGCAATTAATGGTGGATCCTAAAGGCACAAAGCTGATCTTGCTTTAATTTTGTGCTTTGGCATGTGGAGAGTGGCTGGAGGAGGGGACAAAACTGATGGAATCTTCACAGGGAGTGGCTTCCAAATGTGACTGGCAGCATGTGGGAGAGGTTTGGAGATGCTGGGAAAGGCACCAAGATCAGAGCTGTACTGAGCTACCAGAATAAAGACACCAGAGGGGGAAGCCATAAATGAAGGGCAGTTTTAGGAAGAGTGTTTGGCGTAGAAGGGGAGGCCTGCAAAAAGAAAATTGTGCATATGGAAGTAAAGATCAAGCAGCTGAAACTATCTAACCATGTGACATCAGGCACACAATTTTAAGGGCCTACATTTTAATTTTCTCGCCTAGGGGAGTGCATTTTAATCAGGAAGCTCCAGATGCTGGGACACACCTCACTTCCCTTAGCCCCAGGTTCTGACTGGAAGCTTGGATGAGCTACCCCTGCTGAATTCAGCCAAGGGCTCTGCAGTAAGTCTCAAGAGAGGAAGTGTATGGAGGTAGGAGGACAGACATGTGCAAGGCATGGACTGAGTTTATCCCAACCCCAATGGTTTGGGAAACTAAAAAACAACCATGTCTGTATCATGTAAGTGGCAGGACTGAAGAACAGAAACCTTGGGAGAAGACAAGAGTAGGAAAAGCAGATGCAGGCAAGAAGAAAATAACATTTCCATGAAGCCAGGTTGGAAGGTGAGTATGGAATGGGCAGTATTCACAGAGCAGCAGGAGACAAGAATTTGAGCCAAAAACTGCCCAAAGGAAATAAGTGGCTGAGGATGCACAAAGGAATTAAACTTTCCATTGCAGACACATGCTCATTAGCATTTCTAGGATGCTTCTCTTAAACATTTGGGTTTGGGTACTTTCCTGAAGTCCACAGGAGTAATTTTTCTTCATAACCCCCTCTCTCCTAACCACAAGTAGCTGTGAGCTGGGGTGGGGCTACACCCTCGTGTGGCTTTGCAGGGTCCCTGCATGGCTCAGTCCTGGCTGGCTGCTGCAGGGGCAGGGATGGACTTGCACAGCCTGAAAATGCCTCTGGCTGCCAGGGCAGACATTGGGCATGCACTGTGGAAACCCACAGCCTATCCTGCCAGTCCAGGGTGTAGGGCCACAAAAACTGAATGGGAATGTTTAGTTCCTCTCTCAAAAGCTCTTTGGTTAGCAAAGAGAAAGAAGAAGTGTGGTCTCAGCTATAATTATTTCCTTTCCTTCAGAGGAGGGAAGTATTTTTTTAATCTTAGAGCAAAGCCTTTTTACAGTACAAGAGGCTTTTAACTACTGTTTTAAGCCATAATAAAATTGCTGTTGGAGATCACTCAGTTATGAAAAATTTTTAACAAACCCCATGTTTTCTTAAATGAAAACTTTCATTTAAAACTCCTGTTTCCAGTGGAGCACCTAACAGGGCCATAACTTTACTGCCCAACTGGTGTGACTGCATCTTGCTATGCCTGCATAAGTCACATGTGCTGTCATTGGACTTTACTTACAACTACCAGCACCATTTATTTCTCCAGCATGTGAAAGCCAGTGCATCCACAGGAGAAACACAAAGTCAGGATGCACAAAAACACAAAGTCAGGATGCAGCCTTTCATTTTGGGATGCGGCAAAGTCCCAGTTTGATTTGGAAATGCTGAGTCACAGGAAGAATAATAATTAGGTCTGTAATGGGACAGGGAACTCCAGACACTGCTTTTCTTCACCAAATGGTGAAGTAGCAGTAGTTGGGAGAAGTGGAAACACTCCCTCTGCCCAGGGAGGTGCAGAGCAGGATCACAACTGAGAGGAAAAAAATTCAAAATCTGAACAAGCTGTTAAAAGGAGCCCATAAATAGGTTCTGTCTCTGGAGATGATTCTGTACAGAGAATGTACTTCCATGAGCCTTGGGCTAAAGAGAAAGGCTCTGGGAGTGGATGCAGTACCAGGGGCAGAGGCTGGCAGTCTGGGCTGTGCCAGGCTGAGGAGGAGCTTGAGATGCTTCTGGCTTTTAGGCTTGAGCTTCTGCTGCTTGAAGGGCCCCTCCCTGTGACAATTGTCCATAGTTTTCCAAGGGAGGCTCCTGCATCAGGAGAAGCATGGGGTGGCTCAGAGCTTCTCATGGTCTGTGGCATTTCAGGACAGATCCAATCTCTGCAGCAATCCCTGCTGTGTAAGCTGCCTCCTGTTCCCCTTCCTGGCCCCAAAATCCTGATGCCACCCCACTGACTGGAGGGAAAGAAACTCCAGGGCTTGGGGGCTTTCCTTGCAAGTGCAGCATTGCCCCCACCCAGATTTGTCAGAGAGAGGCAGCAGGAACTGCTGGACTGCTGGTGGGAAGGGCTGGGCAGTGCTGGGCTCCGGCTCAGCATCCAGCGCTGACTCCCAGCCTGCCTGGAGCAGCTCCCTGCTGTGGCAGCCACTGGCACTGGGGAGCTCAGGGTTAAAATGCTGCTGGCTCCAGTGTCAGTGGGAAAACAGAACAAGCAATTGCATGACTGAGCTGCACATCTTGCATTTCTTTGGGGCAAAACTAAAAGGCTTTCCAGCCCTTGTGGCCTTTACGGACTTGTGAAAAGACAGGAAAAGGCTCTGTCACTCAGTCAAGTGTTGTGGCAGCCAAAGAAATTCTCTCTCCAGCACATAAGCCACGCATGGCAGAGTTTCTGGCCGTGCTTCTCCTTTGGGAAGGAGCCAGTGTTGCTGCCCCTTGGAGGGGCTGAGCTGCAGGGCCAACAGCAGGGGATGTCCCTGCCTGTGCCCTGGGGTTTGGAGGCCTCATTCTGCTCCCTCCCCAGTCACAGCAGATCCACACAGCTCCCACACCTCCCAACGAGGACAGTGAGCCCCAGCTGGCTGAGGCACAGAGAGGCGGCCCACACCAGACAAAACCCTCTCTCCTGGTGACAAGGACTTCAAGAGTTTCTTCAAGAGGTACTGAGTTAGTTTTCACTTTTAATGAAGCCATTTTTCACCTTGAAGGCTCTGTTACAAGGGACAAAAGCACATTGCCGTGGTCAGGCATGGTGGGATCATGGCTCAAAACTGGCCCAGTGCAGAGGTGGCTCCCACAGCTCCCATCGAGTGAGAGCAGGAGAGAGGCAGAGCCAGATTGTGGCAGCAAGTGGGGCCCCACACCACCTACAGTGGCTATTTGAAAAAGCTACCTTTCCTGTTAACGAAATAGTTAAAAATGAACGTGCTCTGGCTTTATTAATAAACATTGTTTTCTTCTGCAGAAGTCCTTTTCCAAACACTACTAAAGCATTTTGTGCAACCAGATTCACAGCGTCTTCTGATGCAGAACTGAGTTTATTTTTAGATACCTCTCTAGGGTAAATCCTATTTCCATTGAAGCTTCACGCCAGCTTAGTTTTCACTCAGGGAGTTTACAGCAACTGGCCAGTGGCTTTGTAAACAAACACATCGCTCTGCCTTTTAGCATGCAGTGTTCTGGCTCTCTTGGCATTTCTTCTGAATAATCTTCAATTATCAGTCCCCTTCTACGTACAAATTATCTGCAAAGTAGATGCTGTGCTTAATTTCAGCCTCTTCATTGCTGTTTGCCATCCTGGAACGGATAAAATATCTTCTATACCTCATTAGTGGCTCCAGGGTCATGGTGCTGGAGAGGTTCTGGGGCAAGCATGGCCATGGGGAGCAGGAGGGACAACTCAGAGTTAATTTTCTCTTGGTTCTCTTTCTGATTTTATAATTTTGAACCTCTAGTAACCAGCATTTGTTTTTCAAAGAGCATTACTCAGTCTATCATACTTTTGAGGCTTTTGACATCTGGAAATAGGTTTTATTAGGGTAAAATATGGGGTTTGGAAAGTCCAAGATAGTTGGTTTTATTCCTTTTACATTACCTATAATCATCTCCCACTTAAACCCAACAATATTCTAGTATTCTCACAAACGGATAGACCTTTCTACTTGCAATTGCATTTCCTTAACATGAAACAGCACAAGAAGGGCCTCTCTGGTTTAGATAACCCTCCTCAATTTCATTTATGAAAGCATTTGAGAAGCACAGGCACAGATCACATATGTACTCACACTCAAGGAGGCTAAAATTGACAGGGTGGCCCCTAACTACCAGTAATAAATCCCAAACATATTTCACATACTTGGTCATTTAAGATTGTGAAAGGCAAAGCCATGAGCTGGGCAGCTCACTCCACCTAAAGGAAGCAGGAGGCAGAAACCACAGCTCCTCCTCATTAAAATAAAGGAATAGCCAGAGTTTAAAAAAATAATAAAAATTAATTAATTAATGACAACAACAACAATAATGATAATAATAGAAAAAGGCAATAATAAAATGTTCAAGCCTTTAAGACTGATGCTCTAGGACCACCGCCTGCAGTGGTGACGCTGCAGGAACAAAGAGAAGCCCCCACTCACCCTGAGATTCCTGATGGAAGGAAACTCGCAGAGTTGGGGCAGTGCAAGGGTAACTCTGCTCCTCTGCCAGGTGGCAGTGACAGGGCCCAGTGTGGGACAGGGATGGAGTAGGGCAGGTCACAGATGATCTGTGTGACACAGTGCAGGGAAGGTGCCTTGGCATGTCCAGGGATCTGTTTGATCCCTATCCTGGCCCCACTGGTGTCAACTGAACTGGCAAATGCACATGGGGACGGGAGGGGAGGGGAGGGGAGGGGAGGGGAGGGGAGGGGATGGGATGGGATGCAATGACATTCCACATAGACAGGTTCAAAGTGTTTGGCAAGTTTAATTTTTAGGATTTCAACCAAAATCTTTTATGTGATTATTGATATAATTTTGTTATACCTGAATAATATATCTATATATATACATCCAAATATTGATTGATCACTTCTTTTTTAATCTAGTATCCCTGTTTTAGTAGGAATAATTTCTAGCCATGCTATCAGTACTCAAGCTTCTAACAGTGGGCCTAACCAATTTAAAGCATTAAAAAGAGGGTCTGCAATAGTTTGAGTGGCTTCCAGGGATGATGGGGCCACTGGAAACTGCAAACCTAAGAACTGGGAGCCTTTCTGGTTAGCCAGTAATTAGCTGTCCATGCATTAAAGGTGTGTTTTCAAATGCAAATAGCTGCAGGTGTGTGCATTGGGTAGGGGGTTAAAGGCTGTGACACTGGGTGACTTTCACCACTTCTGCTTTCAGGACTGAATGTTCAGTAATGTGGAAAAATTTGTGTGAAAAAGAAATCTTGTGAACGGGCAAAATCTTTTTTGGGGAGGGGAGGGGAGGGGAGGGGAGGGGAGGGGAGGGGAGGGGAGGGGAGGAGCATTTTCACTGGGGATTTCTGCCACTGGAGTGCTGGTGAGCAGTGTTGAGATCGAAGAGTGACTGAAGTCATCAAAAAGGGAAAATGCCCTGGGACAGGAGCTGAAGGGACATGCTGCTTATTCCTGATCCTGCTTTGCCAGCTTATGTGATGCTGTGACATTTAATTGAGTTTCATCAAGATGAAGGAATAAAGCATGGCTCATGTAAGAACAGAACTGTTTGGATAGCGAAACAATAAAAGTGACTTTGAGGGATCCCTTGGGACTTGCAGGTCTTGCCAGGTCTTAATTTCCATAAGGAAATTCTGAATTGCCACACTGAATCCAGCTCCCAGAGCGTCCCACCGGCTGCCCTGAAGTCCCGGTGGAGCTCCAGGATGACCCGCTCTGCCTTTGGCTCGTCCCCTTGTGGCCCTTTCTCTTGGGTGGCTGCAGGACGTTCTCCATGGGCCCTCAGCTCCCTCAGACCCCTCAGTGGCACCAAGTGTGGCTTCACAAGAGCATGGGACTGGCTGCTCAGGGCTTGGCAGGAGAAACCGCGCTGCACTCAGGTGAAGCTGGGCTCGTGCAGTCCCCCAGAGGGAATTACTTCACTGATAAAACCCAGGACAGGCACAGGCTCAGGCTGGTGACGGGGTGAGGGAGGAGGCAGAGTGGGGCCTCTGGTGAGGGGAAGCCCAGGGCACAGCAGGGCTGAGCCCCAGCCTGGCTGCTGCCAGTGCAGGATCTGGCTCTAAAACCAGGACTTGGGGTGCAGCCCCTGGGGCCTGCTGGCCCTGCACGGGCTGCAAGGATTCACTGTCGGTGCTGAGAGCCATGTTAAATGCTGAAACCCTTCCCTGGCCCTGCTGGCTCCCCTCGAGTCAGGACCAAGGCTCCTGGGAGCTCAGGCCTCCCTTGGTGAGGACAAGTACTAACAGCAGCCTCATGCCTGCCCACCCCAGGATGTGAGGATAACCGGCCAAAATCAACACAGACACATTCAGTGAGGGTTTTTTTTTAAATACATTTATTAACCAATGTTAACACATTAAATGACTCTATATATTGCTAGTCAGAGCAGCTTACAAAATGCCAGAATGCATCATAAACTGGACAGCCACAATGAATAATTACAATGTGCATAGTGGCTAAGCTCAACACTTTAATATAGCTTTATGATTTGCAGAAAAATTAATTTTAAATCATGGTTCCTAAAACAATCAATTGTAATTTTACCTAAAACTTATACAAAACCAGGCCACAATCTTTTTTTTTTCTTTTGTTTTTTTTTTTTTTTCTTTAAAACACACAGTTTTCACGCTGTAGTAACTTGGAAATGTGCAACCGTGTCAACAGAGACAAAAAAGCCAAAGTAACACGAATCTTACTTTCATGCAGCTATCAGTTAAATATTACATATTCTGGAATGATTTTACACCAAAAATATTTCCACAATACTTGCTTTCATAGGGGTGGATCGAAGTTTTGGAACTTGTAAAGTAATCGAACAAGATTGATTTTTAGTTGTGAAGTGTTTTACAGTCACAACACAGAGGCGACAAAAGTTAATTACACATTTATCAGGCAATAATGCAGCTGTGGTAATACAAGTTACCATCTACTTACTATTTTTTCCAATCAACTTACCACTTAATTTCTGCAACATATTGGGCATTATTTGGCGGTATCTAGTCAATTAACTTATATCACCACTGTAAGTAAAAAAGGTCAGAATTTCAGTGGTAGTTCACAGAAGTCTTAGTTATATTTTTGTCTTTACAATGACCCTGACAAATCCTAGAGAAAACTTTTTAAAAGGCTTTCCTCCTGATTCTTCAGCTTCCATCGTTCCATCATGTAATTGCTTTCAATAAATATCAAAGATCTAAATAAATATTTACAAATTATTCCTCTAACTTCTCAAAAAATAGCTGGATGATTAATGGGCATATGACTCAGTATAAGACCAATCTTTGAAAGAAACTAAAATGTGGAGACACTTTAAAAGAAAAGCTATTTAAGTAAGCTTTACATCTATTTAAAAAAATTGTCTCTGAACATGGATGCAATTCATATATCTATATATAAAACAAACAAAAAGAAAATCATTTTTCAACTATCGATCCATTCCTATTGGTAATGCTTCTTAATCCAGACATTCCGCAAAATACAGACTTTTTACAAATCACGGCATCTTTAATACAAGAAAATTAACATGCATTATTCTTCATTCTGAGTACAGTGATGGAGCTCATTATTAGGCAATGACCCATTACTACAAACATAACGGCTTCTGTGAAACTTAAGTGCTTTTTCTCCTTTTGTTATCAGTTACAATGGACCAGGTGACACCAGATCAGAGGTGGTCAAATGACATTGAATTGGGAGGCTGAAGGGGGGCGCAATAAAGTAATTTGTATGCCTCAAAATTCCAAGTATGAATAAAGGTAGTTGGGTTTTTTGTTTGTCTGTTGTTTTTTTTTTTTTTTTTTGGCTTTTCTTATTCTTGTTATAAGCACTCATGTTAGAACAAAGACGAAATGTGCAAACTTCAAAATTTAAATATTCATTTTTCTCTAAGATCCAGCTCAGTAAAAGATTACCCCAGTTCCCTGTGATTTTAAACTACAAGATCAAAGCTAATATTTTGTTATAAAAGTTATATATTGAAAAGAAATAATGAAAATAAAACACAGTTGGGAAATATTTAAGAAAAAATATGCAGGACTAGCACCTGCTGTGTCAACCCTGTTCCCTAAATTCAATCATGTACCCACTGGTATAACCAATAGATAATGCCTTTAAACAGTAAAATTAAGCTGAACAAAACCAGCTCAACAAGGTTAAGAAATAAATGTTACATCAAGGTAGTATGCTTCGTTTTTCTGAAACAGTTCTGTACTTCTTACATTCAGAACTAGTTTTTAAATGTTTTTTAAACATGTTAAACTTTTGTTAAACTTGCATCATTTTTTCTGTTTTTAGATCTGCTGTTTTTAAAGATTAAAATCTCTGTAAAACCTAAAAATGTCTTAAAATTTGCTGAAAATGCAACAAATCCTCTAGTTTAAAATTATTTGAAGTAACCTGCTCCAACAGATATTCAATTCATTTTGCCGACAAAATTTTGGAGGAGCATTTTTAACAGAAGACTGAAATAACTGTGCAAAATTTCTTCTAAGAAAAGTGTTTAAAGGCTGGTGCAAAATGGGAAGCAAATTCTAAACAATTTTGGCTTTTTTTTTTTTTTTTTTTGGAAACAAAAACCGCTCTGTCTGAGAATAGCAATCATTGGGGTGGTGCTCTAGGGGAGGAGTAACTCTTTCATCTTTTCCTGCGGCAGGTACGTTTGTGTTCAGCATGCCAGTGCTCCTGCTGACACTTGATGGAGCAGTAGGAAGTGTTCCAGCAGCAGTGGTACATGGCCTCCTCTTCACAGTTGTAGCACTGGGGAGAACAAATGAGATGGGATTACCCCCCTGGCAGGATCCCTCCTCACCCCTGCACACACCAGCACGTGCAGAGCAATGTTCCTCTTATTTATGCTCGGGGGCATCCAGGCATTTTTCACACGTGCTGAGTGAAGCAGCAATCTTCAGCAAACCCACACAATGCTTTCCTATTTTCCAGAGTCTGGATTATTGCTTTTCAAAAAATCATCTCTCACTTAAGAAAACTCATCTCTCAGAATGGTGGAGTGACATTTTTCAGGCACACAGCGCAGGAACCATCTTTTACCCTACATTTGTGTAATAGCACCCTGATCTATGTCTTAAAAGCCACAATAAATCAACAGGCGCTGCTGGCACAACAGGCTCTGCACAGGCTTGAAAATCAGTGTTTCTGAGGTTTCTTTATAAGCCTGACTTGTCCAGAGGTTGCTGGGGAAGATCCTTTTGGTTTAGAAAATCTCAAAAGTCACAACAATAACATCCCAAGAGACAAGAATTATTGGTTTGTTGTAGCCCATCTAGGGTCAGCCTGTAAGGACACTGCTGTCACCAGGGTTTGCTGACTGGCAGCCAGCACTGCCACCTCCTGAAGGGAAAACCTTGTGCTCCATCAGTGCTACTGAGCAGATCAAAAAAGTGTTTTTTCCTCCAAGCCTTAGATAAACCCAAGAAGGCCTGTAATATACAGGTTGGCTACCTGGGCTCTTGCCCTTTGTTGTGCCTGCCAGCACTGCACAAAACTCCTGAAAGAAAGACGTTGCATAGCCTATGATTTATACAGAATTACTTGGTTCTGGAGAAAGCTGCAGCAAAGATTTCTACCTTGGAACACAGAGAACACCCCCAGCTTTCTGATAGCTGGAAGAGCTACTTGGAAAATAACCCTGCGGCCCCTGAGGAACTAAGGAAGGGAATGCAACATGCTGGTCAGCACCATGGGTGGCCATCAAGGAGGTACAGCAGCTCCAGAAACAGCGTGCCCTGTCTTCAGGCAGGTTTATGCCCTTTTAAGGCAGTGCTGCAAAAGCATGAACTGTTATTTTGACAAAACTGCATAAAGTAAGGTGGCATTGCTGCTTAAGGTACCATTTATACTTCTGCATCCTGGAGAGTCAGCTTCTAATGGCCTTAAATTTGTCTTTCTGAATTTGGTCTGCTCAAAATCAGGAGGCATCTTTAGGAATCCAGTCTGAAATGCTTATTGCATGATGGGGAACAGGGGGAGGGATATCACACAGTCTGTGCAGGCTGCTATCAAACCACAGAATAACACACAATTTATTTTTTATGTCCTGTCTAGCTACAGCTTTGCTAATAAAACAGAGAATTACAAAGGAAACAAACCCAACTGCCTCAAAAGAGAAACCACAACAACCCACACTACTGAAAGACAGATCCAAGAAAGCCAACATTTACATTGGCTAAACTGATAACCATTTATTTACATCAGCAATAAAGGGACTGCCCTAGCTGTGTGAGAAGGGAACCTCTTCATTTTCCTTTCATAATTTAGCTCCTGAGAAGTTTATTTGTAAAAATGTCTGCAAACAAGTGTCCTCTCGAGAGCAGTTTTCCTGGTTTTTCATGTTGCTGGCTGCCCACAAGCCTGTGGGAGCCATTAGGATCATCTGCTGGAAAGGTGCAGGGAACAGCTGTGGCTCTCTCCATTATGTACAGCACGGGCCTCAGCCCAGAGACCAAATTCACATCTGCTGGCTTGGAGAGATCAAAAAATGCTATGACAGGAGAGGACAACTGATCTGTGAGTCCTGCACTTCCCTTTACATATGCTGGCCATAAGTGTGGGATGTAAATCTCCACTTACAAAAGGAAAATAGTGTCATCTGTGCTGGTGCCAGCACATGTGGCACTGGAGGCAAAATGCCAGCTGGCCTCAGGCCTCCTCTTTTCTTTGTATTTTCCTCTTTCTAAACGTTATCAATCACTTGGGGTTTTGTTTCAGACAGTACACATCAGACAATGCTCATTCACTTAAAGACCACCTGTTGCAAGTTAAAATAAATATATGTGTAAATAAATTTGACTGAGAAAAAAAGGTTAAAAGCTGTCAATGGAAAAACAATCTATGCACCAATTTAAGTAAGTCTTATACACAAATAAAAGAACTTGGAGAAACTAAAACAGAAACATTATCAAAACCAACATTCCAGCCTGAACCTTGGAGGCCATGGAGCTGCATAATCTCATTATTGTTACTGCTGCCTTTACATTTCTTCCTTTTGTTTGCTATTTACTTGAGGTATCTGTATTAAACCAATTTTTTCTGAAAGTATAAAAATGAAATTGGGCTAAGCCAATTGTGACCAGCTAGAGAAAGAAGAACTGTTATTCTTTAACTATTCATTAGTCTTCTGAGGGCTGGAAGCACATCTCCTGTCCCTGTACACCACCAGCAAAATGATCCCTTTGTCCCAACTGGACTTGTTTTTTAGGTATGAGAAAAAGACAAATACAGTGTGAATAATAGCAGCTGTATTCCCAAGCATAGACATCAGCATTACACAAAACCTGAGGTCTCTGCTCCTAATTAAAAAGCAAAGCCACCAAAACTAATTTAGTATGTGTGTTAATTACATGAGATTTTGGTAAGGAGGTATCATTATAATAGCAGTGTACAAGTGCAGTACGACACACCAGGGACTGTCATTAGTACCACTGAAGGAAGAATCACTGGGGAGTTGTGTAATTGGACCAAGTCCAGCTGCCTGGGGCTGTGTGTTGGCAGGCAGATCCATCAGCTTGAATGCAGAGGTGTTTATCCTGACCCTCCTTCTCCTGCCACATGCAAACCAGCTGCCTGCATGATGCCTTCATTTAGGGTGGTGATTGACAGATAGTTTGAGGCCACAGAAGTAGGCAAGATTGTCAAATACTCTTTCTATCTTTTGATTGTTTTGTTCAGTAGAGAAGCTTTATGCCCTCATTAATAAATTCAGTGATGTGGTACCAGGGCATTTTTTGATTAGTCTGAAGGATATAGTAAAGGCACATTGGAGCAGATAACTCCAGTCAGTCTCTTTTGAAAATTCTACCTTCAAAACCACCAAAAAGCAGCTAGAGCTAAGAGTCCAGCCTCACAATGATGTTATTGTGCCCGAGTTACTGCATGTCAGCTGAATGGTGACAATGGTTCACATATGTGCTCTTCACTTCTGACAGAACAGAGCTAATTTGCCATATTTTATAGTGGGCAAAGGCAATTCCATTTCCCTCTCCAGTGCCACAGAAAAGCACATGCACACAGCAGTTGGTGACATACTGAACACAGTATCTCGTTCAAGTCAGTCAAAAACAACTTATCTGGTCTGCAGAGACAGGTAGACAGGGAGGAATTCTCTTACTGACAGAGACCCAAGCACTGCACCATCCTAACACCCACAATAAAACCTCTGTGAGGAACAGAATTGAAGACTCTACAGGAGCTCTGGCATTTGAAGTAATTATTCTCTTTCCAAAAACCAAAACTCATAACTGTGATAGTCAGCGACCGACTGCCTCGCCTGAGTATTTTTTCCACTCTTCTTCAGAGCAGAGTTTTCCCTGCAGGGACCATTGTTTCATGTAAGCACAGGGACTAATGAGGCTGAGCAGCAGCAAAACAGCCCTTTATAGCAGAAGGCAAACGGGGCTGCAGGGGGGGTGGCAGGACTGGCTGTCCCTTGGCTCATGCCATCTCCTAGAGGCTCCTGCTCCTTTCCAGCCCCACCAGTGCTACAATCCTGTGCCCACCCTTCTGTGTGTTACAGGCAGGTGTCACAGTGCTGTGTAACTTCCTCAGGTACAGCTTTTGCTCCCCTGTTCTGTGAAAGTTATCAAAGAAATAGCAGAGTTTGTGTGTGTGCCAGGTCCCAGATCCTGAGCAGAGCAGTTTTCACCTGCACTCTGCTCCTGGCAAGCAGCACAGTTTATGGTTCTTGCAGTGTTTGGCTAAGTGCTGTACAGCCATGTGGGAGGACACACTCCAGCCTGAGAAAACACCAGCCACAGTCCAAATAAAAGCAGGGAAAAGTTTGTGGTGTGTAACAGAACAGTAAGTTAGATGTCTATTTCTATGTTTCTAGAGGGCACACCAACATGGTTTTTGTAGCTGATGCTGCAGATTTGCACTTAAGGAACAAACAAGAGAGGAATACATTTCAGAATGCTATGTCTTAAATATAAAGGAATATAAAAGAGCTATAGAAAAAGCAAGGAGAGGAAAAGGCCAAAAAGGATATCACTAACAGCCTTATTAGCAGGGGAATCCAAATTGATGCAGCCAGATATTGTACCCTCTGAGGTCTCAAGATCCAAGAAGTGTTAACATAATGGAAAGCATGTTTATACAGAGTAAAACTGCATTTAGAAAAAAATATTTTTGATACTAAGATCTGATTGGACTCGAGAAGGTGTTGCTGTTAGCACTAACAAATTAAGATGGCAAGTAATCAAAACAACAAGTTTGAAGAAGATTTGAAACAGCAATATGAAGGAAAAAGCCTTAATGCTTAAAGACCAATGAAAGAGCAGTTCAGTTAAAAGCAAGGAAGAAATCCCTTCAATTGCCTGCAGGATGCATTATACATTTCCACTTACTCTCTTGTGATGAATTTTTGACACTTACCCACTGCTTCTTCTTGGTCTGCGAAATCAGTTGCTTGTGCTGACCTGCTAGTTTCTTTATTTCTTCTAAAAATTCTTCTTTGCACTTCTCCTTTACCTGCTTACATTTTCTGTCCATCTCTCCTTGTGCATTGGCCACAGCTTTGTTTACAGCCTGCCTTTTCTCTTCTTCCATCTCTGTACGCAGCTGTCAAAGACAGTCAGCAAAAGAAGTCAAGGGACAGCTACTGGAATTAAAAGTGTCTCATTTAAACCTCTACTCTTCAAACCTCTATTATTGATGCAGGTGGAGGTCACCTAATTAGAGATTTCTCCTATTTAGGAAATAAAAATTACTCAATTAGAGATATAACAAAATCAGATTTAATCAAAATAAGAATGTCACTGTATTTCTACTCTGCTAGGCATCTACAATAACAGCTAAAAAAGTTCTATGCATATTTGCATATAAGTTCATAAATTTATTAATTTCTCTTTAAAAAATACTTTGTTTTTTCCAAATCTACAACTGCATATAAATCTACAGCAAGTGCACAATGGAAAATACAAAATAGAACATCTCTGAGTTCATTAAGAGGTACCTTTTAGTATTCACTGTCTGTGAGGTTCCTCTGCACCTGCTCAGGTATCTAAATGTTCAGTGTCTTAATCCTACAGGATTAACACTTGAACTGCCTAGGTTCATTTCACAGTCCTTCATCCAGAAGGAAATTCATCTTATCTTAAGACAGGAACTTAAGTGAGGTCAGACAAATCATCCTCCAAATTGCCCTAGCCAAAGGTGACCAGGTCAAGCTTAGACATTGAATTTTAAACAAGTTATTATTAGATAAGAAAATTCAAACAAATTTCAGTGACCCGATTTGATCTTTAGGTCAGAAGATGGACAAAAGAATTATTTATGACTAGCGGTTAAACAATGACATTGTTTAGAATCACACTTAACAATGGAGAGAAAGGCTTTGGAAACAGATACTCATGAATGAACAATTAGTTTCAGTTTTGGATCACAAACTGATTTCACTGGACAAGAATCAAAAAAGCCAAGAGTTTTCTGTTTAAAGTAGGCTTATTGGTATAGAAATGGTCTAAAAAAGCAATAATGGAGACTATTTTTATGTGATCTTTTTGGAAAACGTTTTTTATTAATTTTGGTAAGAGTGGTTGTTACAAAAATAGAAAAGAATGTGAAAAAATCCCCAAAATTGCCTTTCCTCAATCCAGGGTAGGTGGTGTTCAACAAGTGTTACCTTTTCCACTGCCTCTCGCACAACTCTCTCAGTTTCTCTTTTGTGATCAGCTTTCATCCTGTCCTTGAAATCATTAAAGATTTTGGTGTATTTGTCATGGCACATGTTCTGACACACTCCATCATTACTGGTCTGGGTGCTCCGATGCAGCATTTTTGGAGAAGAGGCACTTAACTTCTTGGTCTGAGTTGAGACTGAAACTTTTTCAATGGGCTGAGGCATTGTGGGAATTTCCTGGCTTGAACTTACTGCTTCAGTTTCAGGTTCTGGCTCCTGCAGAGAAAGAACAAACTTGTAAATCAGATATCAAAATAGAACAAGTCAACCTGTTAACTGATCAGTTCCCCCTGAAGAAAAAATGTGGGATCCCTGTGGAAAACCAACTTGAGAGTGGGAAGACTCTTGGGTCAGGCTTTTCTGACTTCAGCCAGCCTCACCTCCCCAAAAATATGAAAAACCTTGGAGGCTGTGCCGACTCCTTGGGATTACTAGAGGTTTGCTAGAGATATTTTTCCCCCACAATATTCTGCCTAAAGAGACTGTAGTTGCATGGCCTAGGCTCCTGCATTGTTTTGGCAAACTCTGGGCTTACTCTGACCCAACAGGCTGCACTGGAGTCTGTGATATTCCACTGACTCCACAGAAGTGCTGCAAAGATTGATCAGTACTTCAAAGGTCCTTTGAAGATGAAAGGCTAATGAGAGTCTACATCTTGCTTCCAATAATATGGAACCAGACTTGGATGACCACAGAAGCTCTGTATAATTACACAATTATCAAGAAAGAAGTCACTGTTTCTGTAGTGTACTCTGCTGAATTAAGCTGTCTGTGTTATTACAATGTAACACCAATTGCTCCTGCTCTTTAGAGCAGATTGAAGTTATACTCCTGGAAATGTTTATTGCTATTTGAAGTGTCTGAAGATACAAATGATATTTTTTTTTTTATTAAGGTTAGATGTTTTAATGCTCATTTAGCAGTGTAGAGACAAAGCCTTGTTCAGGACTGGACTTTGTGCTTGTCTGTGTGATGAGGCACTGCTCACATCATTCAAAAGGCTGTGTATTCCCTTTTGCAATCAATTACTCTCTAAGAGGTCACTGTGATTGACTTCTGGATCACTGATCAAAGCCAAGAAGGCAAATGTTAAGACATAAATATATGAAGCAAATTACAGCATTTGCTTGCCAGAAAACACAGTAAGAATGGCAAGACATCTCCTGTAATCTCCCTATCTTGCACTCAAACAAAGTTTGTGCCCCAGGGAGCACCGACTGTGTCACTGCCCCCATCCATGACATCCATGGCATGTCAATCCTCCTCCTGCAGGATCAGGTACAATGGGAAGGCAGCTGCCTGGGAATTAGCAGTGGCCATGTCCCTATTCCAGCCACCACAGAGAGCTCTGCTGCTACAGTACCTGCACCCTGCTCTGCACTGGCATCCCGAGTACTCTGGCAGGGAACACACATATGTGCAAATGTTTCTCAGCGTTCCTCGGGCAGCTGGAAGGAGGCCAGGAAAAGTCCTTGGCGGCTCGGGAACAGATTTACGGCTCTCTCTGCAAGTGCCCCCTTGTGTACACGCGCAATAGCGCAGCCCTTGGCTCCCTGATCCCGCAAGCGGGATACACGGGGAAGCCCCGCAAACTGGGTAAGGTAGTTCATAAACTTAATAGTCTCGATTGCACTTCCTAATTTCTGCTGTTCATGGACTCACTGATATCCTGAATTTGTTATTAGAAAAGAAATGTTGTAAGCTGGCTTGCTGTATTCACGATACAGGGTATTCTCATGATGACACACATTACTTGCATGTGGGAGGCACAGTTACACTTGTTAGCAAGGAGTACCAAGCTGTGGGACTGGAACTTCCAAGGCTAATACTGTAACATCACTAAAAGGTGACTGAAATTGAAGGAATGTCTATTAAAATTTCAGACATTTTGTACTTTGCTATCTCTATAAACACAGTAATTGAGGTTACTCACTTCTTTCTTGAGTTCCATACTCTGGTTACGTCGTCCTTTCTTTGCTCTTGGTTCCTGAGTAACCTTCAGCTGTGAACATTAAGAAAAGCATGTTGAATCAACCCAAAAAAAACAGTTAATGTAAGTGGCTTTTATTGTAACATGACTGATGTGGCTTTTATTTGTCATTATTTGCAATTATTTAGGGTATCAAATAGAAATGTTAATGAAATGTTCTTAAATGAGAAGTGCACACAATAAACTTTCTACATTATCACTGATGACTATGACTGCATGAAGGAACAAAATTAAAGAACAAGTTCTACCATTCAACATGCATTTGCTAAAATACTCTTAATAATTCCTTTCTCCATTGCACACACAAGTTCAAACATTTGTTTTCTGAGATATTCTGATATCAGTGACCCATATTTAGAAATCAGATCTTGCTGGATGCCAGAAGACAGCAGTGATTATAAAGAGAATATAAGTATGTAAATATGGTAAGATCATCCAGAGTGGATTATAACTGGAGGTGTATGGAACTTTATGCTTTAGAATAAAGGTCAGTCTCGCAGTAGAAACAAGGATGAGATCTAAGCGGATGGTAATTATCTTACAGTGCTTGTAGAGAAGGTCTTATGCCTGCTTTTGAAGCATGCAGTACTAGCTAGTCTTAGTAACAGGATATTGCAGACTACAGCAGAACAGGGAGTTTGATGGCTACTCCTGTGTTCCTGTATCTGGGAAACCAGTAAAACAGGTATAAGCATTAGCCAAGTCATGGATAAATAATTGGCATCATAGAGAAAATATGTAAATGGACACTTCAGACCCTGTGACTGACACTTCTGGAAAAACAGGGAAATATCAGTTATCTTTTATTTGTGACGATTTTCCTGTTTTACCAACAGGCTGTTGTATGACAGCACACAAGACTTTAAATAAATGGGCTACAAAGGCTAAAAACCCCTAAAAACCACTTTGATAAGGAACAACCTTCCACCACAACATAGAGGTTTATAAACTTTTATGTTTTTAGTTCTAGATTGAGTGATAGACCTGTTTGACAAAAAGACAAAGGAAGAGGGTCAAAATACACCAATTTTTTTGAATACAGACTTAGAGGAAGGATAGTGGTTTTAAATGAGGAAAGATGTTGCCAGGGAAAGGGCTGCTAAAAATACAGAGAAGCATCCTGCAAACTTTGAAAAGCAGTGAATATATAACACCCTCTTGGACAATGAATGATTAATAAAGATCAGCTATGATAAGGGAATGTCAATGTGGAAATGCAAAGTTTTGGATTTTGGCCATTTGTGCTCTTTGTTAAGACAATGTAATTTTTCTTGTTTTGCAGAATTATTTTTTATTACTTTAATCAGTTGCTGGTCACGTGGTCCTCAAGTACAACATTTGCACCTAACTTTAGTTGGACCTGCTGAAAATGTCATGGCTGGTGTTACTTGTGGATCTGAAGGCAGAATAGAGCTCAAAGTGAACATACTCTAGCTGTGAAAAGGCTGAGCAGCCACAGGGCTGTCCCTTGATAGGGCTCCAAGAAGGCAGTGTTGCAGTCCATCTGATATCTGTGACATTTGACTTGAACATTCCTATTTAACTTTAGAAATCTTGATCTGTCTCATCAAGGTGCTGTACATGACAAGTGCTTTGAAACTTCACAAAGGTCATCCAAGAAACTGAGGAAAGAGGAAAATCTATATTCTTGCTATTACTGATAGCAAGATAGGGATATAAGGGAGATAGGGAGAATAAGTGATAGGGAGGCTAAGCCTTCTTGTCCTCACAAACCTGCAGACAGAGCACAAGGCTAATTAACAGCACATTAATCAAAAACACGTCTTTGTACTCCTTAATGAATTGCCCCAATTGCTAATATTGTAGCAGCACTCACTTGCTCATTGCTAGTGGAAGAGATACTTGACTCTGCCTCCTCTTCCCCTTTGTCCTCATTCTTTGATTTCCAGAATCTCCCCTCACGAAGAAAACGCTGGTGCAGCTCCAGTTCATCACAGGCCTTCTTCCATCCCATACTGCGTTTCACGTGCAGCCGGTGGATGTTAACTGTGATGTCTTGAATGTTTTCAGAGGGGATCCAGGCCCTTTTGAATACACAGAACAGACAGGTTCAGAAACATGAAATACAGGTGAAGGATCTCAACCTGAGAAATTGACTTCAAAAGTAGTTTTTCACAATGGTCAATCACTGACAATTCCTTTTTGATTTTTTTTTAAACTCAACACATTCAAAAAAAATGGACTGCATGCTGTTAATTTTTGTTATTATAAATACTCATTAGCTGTTGGTGCTATGGCTAAAAGTCTCATTTTTGATGAGCCACAAACCTTCCCCAGCACGATCTCTTACCTGTTCTCTTGCTAAATGCCCTCAGACACAGAAATTTTTTTTACTGAAGGTTCCTATGCTAATCCAATTCAGCTCTTGACCTCTTTCCTAAAACTGTCAAGGAATGCACCAACTCATCACCTTGAATAGAGACATTTTGTGTCCTGGGCCCTTGTCTACCAGGACTGAACTTCCATGGGGACTGCTGTACTTCTTTGGACTGGAATTCATGGCAGTAACATGGTTCCAAAGTTACCTTGTCCACTTAAATATGTTCAGAGAATCCTCAGAGAGTTAGATAGGCAGGTCTTGACATTTTGAAAGGTTATACCAAGCACCAGGCAACATTGGACATTGGATATAGAGTCACTGCCAGGCACATCTGCCTAACAGATTAAATACTCAACAAATGACATGTTTGTGAAAAGATTCTTGATTCTTGCAATATAAATTTAATTTGAGTAAAGACAAAGAAACAATGCCAATTTATACCAACCAGGAGTTTGGCCTTTTGTCCAAGCCCAGCACAGTAACTAAGCAATGGCACTGCAGTTAAACATCCTTTGCCTTTTGTATCAGCATGCATTTAAGAAATTGCAAGCACCTCATCCCACAGGTGCCAGGATACTTTATTAAGTAATTTAAAACTGTGTGAACTTAAAGCCAAAGATAACTAACAAATTAAACTATATACATGAACAGATTCAAGGGGAAAACATTCTGTGACTGAGGCACCACTAAAGATCTTTATAACTCACTTTATAATTATTAGAAAGTTTTGGTAGTTCATATAAAAAGTGAAAAGATGTTACATACTGTGCAAGTTACATGAAAGCAATTTAAATAAACAGTTACTAAAACTCTGTTACTGAATCGTCTAGGTCCTTTTGGGATGCACCACAATATACCATCTCCCAAATACCATGAATTACTTTAGAAATGTCTCTTCTCCTCACATTATAGGCATATAAATAAAAGAGTAAAATAATCCAAACCAGTACATCCATTGTCACACTGCTACAAACTTCCCAAATGTTGAACAACCAGCTGGAGAGAGAACAAAAATCTGATCTCTAAGAGACAAGTTTCCAATGTAAAGAGGGATTCTCTGAAACTGCAAACTGGCTCCCAGCAGGAGGCCTGTCAATGATCTAGCAGTGAGACACAAACATTTGTGATATATATCATGGTACTAAACCACAAAATTGTAGTGCCTCAGCTCAAATGAGAAATTGCCTGAAGTCAATACTGCTGGTAGAAGGAGTACATTTCTGTCCAGTTTTCACCTTGGCCTGGATTAGGAGACTGCTACACATTTGAAGAACCAGCTGAAGTTCACTTACTGTTTTTAATTAAAATGGCATTAAGGAACATCCTTCTGGCAACTGTGGAAAGAGAACCTCTAAGCCACTGAATTTGGACACTTCAGATGTGTTAGACTGAAATTTAAATCTTCTGAAACAATTATGGCAAAGTATTCAGTATTTCTAATGTTGGCAACAAGCTAAACCAGGATTTACAACATGACAGATGAGATAAAGTCTTGTAATATTGTTGTAAAAAGCAGCACATGGAATTAATAAATTACCTTTGGTGGTGATGGCCAAAAAAGCGAACATCAACTTGATTGTCCTCTTTCTGCATGACTTTGGCTGGCCAAAACCCAAAGCCTTTCATTTTGGCCCAAACCAACTCATGATTAGGTATCTGGAAAAAAAAGTTGTATTTATTAGCGGATATGAAATATTATATTGCTATCTCCCACAAGTATTCTGCTGTGATAATATGCTAGTACCTTAAAAGTATGGTTACTGTTTGTGTCTAGTGCTATCTTCATTTTTATCTTCTTACATTTCCTTGTTAGATAGATTGCTTGGATCAACTTAAAAAAAAACCAACCCAAAACCGCGAAGTCTGAAAAGGGTGCAACTGTCTATTGAAAACAGAGATCTTAAGCAGCCTAAAAATTAACTTGTCTTTCTAGTTTCATTCAGGAGCAAAGTTTTAGTTCTGTAAGCTCCTTATTTTCTTGTGAAACTGTTGTAACTGGCTGATACCCAAGTTTTATAACCTACATTGTTACAGCTTTGAACTTCAATCAACACTTCACTTGTGTAAAATATCCAGGCTTACAGAGTCTTAACCATGCTTTTGAAACAAGCCCTCTGAAATGGAATATTCAATGCATTAATGACACCAAAACTGCACGCTTTCAAACAGAAAAGAAAACAAATAAAAATCTGTGTCAGCAACGTACACAAGGATAGCAGAACCAATTGTCAGGTCGCGCATTTGACAAATAGAAACAGTTCTTGCAAAGCTGCAGTTCATCCAGCTGAAAAACAAAAAATGGTAAATAAGCAAAAAAAATCCTATTTACGTGATTTCAGTAGCGTCCCTCTCTCTAAAGTAGTAAAATTTTTCAGCCCTGCTTGCTAGTTTGGTGGAGTTATTTCTGCCCATGCAAACTAAAGGTGGGCTGTGAGAGGCTGAAAGACAACCTGAAGAAACATCATTCGTGTTTCAGAAAACCGAGGCAGAGGGAGAAGACTAACTGACATATTAATGATCTATTATAGATGAAATGCAAAGAACAGTTCTTAAAATTCATCAAATATTTAAAGTACATTTTGAAAGAAGTAATTCAACTGTACAAAAGGAGAAAGTGTGCCAGATCCTCAGTTGTATTTTTTGGTCTCCCCTGAATATGGAGAAATGTTTTAATGACAATTACAGAATTTGGTAGGAATCTCACTTCAGATTCAATTTATATTAGTAAGTTATAATAATAACCCACTTAAGTAAATATTTCTAGTCCAAATCTGTATTGCTTTATTATTTTTAAATATTTGAATATCAGTGTTTTTAAAATTATCATCTAGTTGCAAAAAAAACCCCAAAAAACCAACAAAACCCCAACAACAAAACCCAACCAACCAACAACAAAAACCTAAAGAAAAAGTAAAAGGAATTCTGAATCAGCTGCTAGAGGAAATTTATATTTTCTGCTGTCTGGAGAAAATTTATAATTCAATTTCACATGCTTTTTTTTGTAATATGAAGAATAATTTCGTAGGTTTTGAAATGAAAATGAAGTATCTTGGTTACATCTTGTTTACTTGGTAGTACTTACTTCATGGCAGGTGTCTTTGTAAAGCATCCTTGCTATATCAGCTTGTTCACTGTCCGCTATAAATTAAAAATAGATGGTATAAACAATCACAGTATGATCACAGTGCTCACAAAGATTTGCAGCTCTCATTGCTGTGACTTTCATGCTATAATTGTCATGCTTAAGAAGAAAAAACATATTTTAATCGCTTGAGCAGCCCTTCCATTTAAAATTTTCTAACAATCAGTTCAATATTTGTTTTCTGTGTCATATTTATATGCTACAATACTGCTTTTACACTGAACAATGCAAGTACGTATCTGAGGAGGAGCAGCAGCAGGGAGACACAGTTGCTCTTAGTATGGGCTCAGTTCCTTTCTCTGCTTGTGTCTTAATGTCACACTGCAGATGTCCTAAAACCTCTCCTCTCTGCTCTGTGCTCTGAGTGCTGCTTCACAGACTGTTTATCACTGAGTCTCCCTGTATTCCTCTCTTGGCATATTCACATCTCTCCCCACCTGCCACAGTGTGAATCTCCTGGGGCTGCAAACAGACTGGTGCCACTCTCCTCCCAGTCCCCCTGATGGGGGCCACGTCTGCAGTGGAGAACCACATCCTTCCTGAGATGGTGGCTCTGGAAAACAGGACCTGGCTACAGCTTCTGGACATGGTGGTGGTGTTTTTTGCCTTCCAATCAGTCACTCATTACCTTCCCAGTGCCTGGCAGCTTCTCTGATGGCTGTACCTCCCCACTGCACCAGCAGCACACTCCTGGTGTGGATGTAGCTACATTTGCTGTCACAATATGGCAGATATTGCCCAAAAGTAAAAGAAATATGTCTGTAGTACATGCTCCTGCTGACACAGCAAAGAAAACCCTACCCTAGGATAACATATGTATATTGGCAAAAATCTGCAGTATAGACTGACTTAGGGCTTTGCTGAAGAAGAAGTAGAATGGAAAAAGTGTAATTCTCACTAAGAGGTTTAGTCAGGGAGGATGAAAATAGTTCTGTAGTAGGTGGGCCAGAAAAGGCCCTAAAAAGTCCTTATGCACTTTGATTTTTATGGGCTTTCAAATTATCTCATTCACACTTAAGACTAATTAATACCAAATTCATCCTGGACTTGTGAGTTTCCTACAAATAAAGACAAATCAAACAAGGCAAGCAGTAAATATAGTATTTTACCTCCATAGAAAATCACTGTGTTGTGTAGAAGCAGTTGAGCATCTGCTTTGAACTCCTCATAACTCCTGTACTTTCCTTCATTTACTTTCTACACAAAAGAAAACACAAGGCTGTGAGAAAACTCTTCAAAGTGCTCTACCTACTTTATGCAGAGAAGCTTTCACAGAAGTCTGCATTATGCAACATAGATCAGACACTGCTTTTCCTGCATACAAGAGGAATACTTACAACTCTTTGGTTTGTTAGTACCTGAGCACTGGCTGCCCTTTATACAATGCCCAGAAGTAAAACAGATCCTTTAATACTTGACCAAGTTTAAAAAAGGTTTTCCTGGTTGTAACAAGGTGAAGCTGCAGTAGCTGCAGTATAAGGTGTGGCACAGAACATTTGTTCAAACTGAAATATGTTCCCTGAGTTGAACATTTTGTACCTTAAAATATCAGTTAGTTTCAAATCAATGTTGACTGCCTTTCAGGACTGAGCTTCCAGGATCTTCACTTGACAGTCTGTGTTATCTGATGAAAGCTGATTGTCCCAGTCTTCCAACCTCATAAAAAATGCCTACATGGAGCCATGCAATTCATTTTCTTAGTATGGCTTTGTCCAATGGGGAATGCGGCATTTTCAGCTGTGCTCTCTCAAGAACCTCTATGACAATTCCAATTATCAAAAAAAACAGCATCATCTTGTAGAATGCTATCAAAGCCAAAAGACCTTCTATGGAAGCAGGAGAAGTTGACAGAGTGAAAGAAAGGCCTGACCTATTTTCAGGCTCAACCAGTGTTGCCAGCACTTCTAGACAAGCAGCAGTGCTGGTCTCCAATACTGTCAGTGAAGCTATTGTTTATTTGTGCATTTTAATAATAAAACAAAGGCTCTTCACATCTGTGCTTGTAAAGGGCAAGATATACCACAGCACTGCCTAGCAATCCAGTTGCAGGAATGAGTAAAGATGAATATCCTGTTTATTATGGTCATGTGCAGTTGATTTATCTGAGTCATGATCAGACCTTTGGCTCAGAAAAAAGGGACAATATATTTATTAGTACTTTATTTTTGGAACAATTAATGCAAAACAGATGTTTTGGGCGAGTCTGGTTTTTCATGATCAACAAAGTGATTGGTTCTTTATGAATCATTTAGATGTTTATAAAGCTGACATCACACAAGGGCATAATGACTGAAATCAGAATATGGTCAAAAACATTGGGTAAAGAAGCACACATAGGCACTTGAATCTATATTCACTGATTTAGTTAAACAATAATTTCTCTGAAGACTTTAGCTACCTGCAGATGCTAGTGTAACCTTAGTATAAAAGCAATTGAGGATACTCTGTCTGAAAACCAGGCACCACTGAAAATGGTTTCACTCAATTACCTATTTATGAGGAGAAGTTTGACATGTTAAGCTTCCGTATCTAATGCTGGATACAAAACTGAAATACTGATCATAAAGAGAATTAAACAGGATTAGGAATTTTTAGACTTTCACTATTAAAAGACACCAAAACCAGTGTTGAAGTTAGAAAGCAAGTCACTCTACCTCCTGTATAGTAGGAACATCAACAGCTGAGTGCACCAGCCTTCGATACATTGGGTGTTTGTTGTCCTTCCCTTTCTTGTTTAGATCTATAGCCTGAAAGGACCATGAGACAGTGTTTGTTATTTAGAATCTGCTTAAAACACATAAAAGAGGATTAGAAAGTGCAATAGTTTGGAATATTTCAGGTGGGGACTACACAAGGGCAAACTGGGGATCCACAACCCATGAGATTAGGTGTGTCTCAGACCTGAAAAGTGTCCATGTCCGAGCAGCCACGGGTCTGTGGCATAACCTGGTGACACTGATCCAAACCTCAAGGCCTGGTTAGTGTATGACAGGAGTGTTCATGACAGGAGAAATAAAAAACACCCTCCTGTAGCCCTCCTTCCTGTACAGTCACAGGTGGGCAACCACAGTGATGCTCTGCAGTGCAGCACAGCACTGAGCAAAGCTCCCCGCTCAGACTCACCCGCTCCTTCATGCGGGACACGATGAACCGCAGGTATGTGCTCATCTCTTGTTTACTTGTGTTTTTCTTCTTGATACTCTGCCAAAGAAAAACAGGATCATATTAGTATTTTAAACTTGACTTCAAAATCCAGCCAATAAACATTTTCTCTGCATTAACACTTTATTTGAAAAGGTAACTTTGAATCACATAAAACACTATTTCTTAGGGAAAATATTTTCTGAGAAGTTAGTAACACTAACATGCCACTATGACTATATCTGTTACTTTGAATTATGCCTGAGCTGAGAACTTCAGCTATAGAAAAATTGCAAGTTTTATTTCCACTTGTATCCATAGTAGTTTGTCAAAAACCTCGCATAAGAAAGTGTCTAATTAAAATAAAGCAATGAAGAAAGTCATTTTAGCGAGCAGCTGAAAATTTATTTAATGGTCTTTTTATTAGCAAGGCATTAATAATTTTAGTAAAATAAGAAATAATTTTAAAAATAATATCCTGTACCAGCTACAAATTTTGTGCTTACTAAGCAAAATGACACCATCTGGGAGGAAGACAAATTGGCTCTAGCCAGTAGAAACTCAGAGCATTTTTTACTGCTCAAGAAACATAGCAGTCTGGGAGCTTTGTGGTTCTTCCTTAACAAAATGTAACCCAGATTCTGGAACACAGATCACTACTTTTTAGCAGTTCAGGATCCAGAGTTTTTCCCTCTCGTCTTAGACTATTATAAAGACTTACCCCACCCTTCAAAGTATAACCAGGTTAGTGGGAAGCCCTGCATACTGAAAATGTGCTGCTAGAGAGAAGGTGTCTCTGCAAATGCCTAATGTGCTCTTACAAAGCAGCCTTTCCAATCCCAGCTCACAGCAGCTGTGCACAGCTCTGCAGAGCCCTACAACAGCTGTCTGCAAAGTACTACCTCCTCCCTGCTTTCACCTACAGTAGCTCTCCAAAACAAAAGCACAGTGAAACATGTGGCATGGGCTCCAGGTCTATTTCCCTGAAGTGTTTCTAACTGCTCACATCTCCTGCTAGGCATTCACTCCTCCTCACACCTCCTTGTGCACTGACTGCCAGGCTTTCTCCTCTTCTCATGCCTCATTTCACCACTTGTGTGCAAACTGTATGGACCAAACTGGCTCAGTTACACCTGCATCCTCAAAATCTGATGGTCTTTAGCAAGATCCACATAATTGTGAAGATGATGGTTGCTTAGCAAACACAAGAAAAAAATGAATCCATGTTCTAACATGTAAATAAAATAGGCTTAAAAATTATCAGTTACTAGAAGTGTGCTATTTTTCATTGAATTACTTATATATGACTCTGGACATAGGGCTCACACACATTGAGTACAGAGCACCTGCTTTTACAAATTTACTTGGCAAGAGTAAAATTACACATTAGCACAAAAAATGCCGATAGGATTTGATTGTGTGTCCCCTGTTCATATTCCTCCTACAAGACACTGAGGACACTGAAAACCACAGGCTGTTCCTCTGTGCTACAGCAAACTTGCAGCCTATACCTCTCAGGATTGTACTTACTACCTTTCTTGAAACAAAACTGTACACAGCACTACCTGCAAAGCCGCTCATTTGATTGCTTAACAGCAATTAGAATCATTCCAAACTGTGCTGAAATACCAGTTCAGTCACCAACCTACTCAGCACTGCATTGTGCATAACAACACTACAGCTTCCTCCTGACTGGGACAAACTCTCTCTTGTGGAAAGGGCCAGCCCCAGGTTTTTCTAAACCTACAGTCCCTTTAAGCATTATTTTCATAATATTAATGGTTGCCTGACCTTCCTTCGAAACTCTGGACTGACAGAGAATTTATCCTGCACTGTATATCTGAATCATATTCTGTATATTCATGTTTCACTCTGACCACCAGGAGAAACGTGCATTCTGCTGGAATTCAAATCACCTACTCAGTTTCTCATAAACCAACATTGCCACTGCAAATGAAAACCCAAATGTGCATTAAATTATCTGCATTATGAAACACTGCTGTCATTTTGTCATTTCAGGCACTGGAGTGCTGTGTGCTTGCTAATGACACAGCATTTTAAAAGACTGAAACTTATAAGGACACAATAAAACTCACATGCACTGACTAGTCCTGCACCTCTTTTTCTGACATGGCTCTGGAATTTATCATCCTTTGAAAGTATTTCTGAATTCATGTGAACCATTTTTCATGCCCTGCTGGGCAAGACAGTTTGAAAGAGACTGTTGAGATAGATGGTTTACAGTCTTATCCTTGAGATCATAAGAAAAGATAGATAGCTGGCTTTGTATAGTTATTGATGTCAGCAATTAATATCATCTTAAGCACCAATGAAAATGATATAATTAACTTGCCAATTCTGGCAAACTTTAATTTTTCCACTTTTCCTTCAATTCCCTACACTGGTTTATTTTAAGAAAAACTTGATCTCCATGTTCCTCTACTAAATTTTGAAAGGTAATAAATTTAGGGAATTGGAGCCTATGAGCCAGCAAAATGTCTTTTTATGGCAAGGTTGCTCACCCTTTGTAGAAAGCCAGTTACATTTCAAGCACTTCATTCACTTTTCAACAATAATTAGCCATTTAGGAGGTAGCATTCACACATTCTTTGGAAGTTATAATGGAAAATGTGTAAGTTTTTAATTAAAAAACCCTCCTTCGTATTTTGAAGACTTGTAGTGTTCTCAGAGTCGTCAACCTAGAGCTACTTAAAGCAAGAAAATAGATAATACTAGATGGGGACTATGATTTGCATAAAATCTATTTATATTGCTCTGACACAAGATAATATACCCACTTTCAGATCCCCCTTTATAGGCAGAGTGATGTAGAAGCAAATATAAATGAAAATTAGGTCTTCTAATTTCCTACTTTCAGGAAACAAAAACAATGATAGTGGCAAGATCCACTTTCTTTTCCCTGTCAGATCTACTAAGATACTCTACTGGAAACCTTGTTCAAGTTTGTTTCAAGGAGACTGCTGAGATTCAATCCAGCCCCCAAAATGTCAGGATCCTTATACTTTTAGATACCTATCTGTGGGATAAATTATCTTAATATAGGACTGTAGCAGGTCTGGCTGGGATGAAAGTAATTGTCTTCACAGCAGTTTGTGTGGTGTTGTGGTTTAGATTTGTGACCAAAACAGTGTTGGTAAGACATGGATGTTTCAGCTCCTGCTGAGCAGTGCTTGCACAGTGCAAAGGCCTTGGCAGTTTCTCGCTGTGCCCACAGTGAACAGACTGGGGAGAACCCAAGAGGCTGGGAGAAGACACAACAAGGCAGATGACCTGCACAAAACAAAGAGCTATTCCATGCCATATAACCTCCTGCTCAGCAATAGAAAGGAAGAGGAGGGGGCCTAGGGGGAATTTAGCCATCTTTAACTCAGGAACTGTCTGGGCATTGATCTATCCATGAGGGTTGGTTGGGGGTGACTGCCCTTGCACCACCTTTGTTTTGTTTTCTTTCTCAGCTGGGAGTTGAGGAGACGTGGACGTGCAGCCCTGTGGTGCTTAGCTGCCTGCTGGGGTTAACCTGCAGCAGGGACAATTCCTGTCACACCCTGCTACAGAGAAATCTGCAAACCTCCTGCTTTGAATCAAGGTAAACTGAAAGACTTGGTCAGGCCTATGTGTTTAGACAGGGGATGAAGGAGTGAAGTAATAGCCTTCCCAACAGCAATCCTCATGTAGGAGATTAATGAGATTTGGTAGGTGAAAGGCCAAGCCTGCAGCCTGACTCTTTTCTTGTGGGTGCAGGAAATACCTTCTATGAGCCTTATTCTCTGCAGCACATCTGTTTCTTAGAAGCTGGTACCTAAAGGTTACATTGTTCTTTATATTCAATATTCCAGGTTAACTATACTGCCCAGCTGTTCAAGAGGGTAGCAATATATTGCTACTGTGCAGGTGTGACTTATTTAGCAATTCTGAGATGCTTATAGTGCAGGACTTCACTGCAAGACTTTACCAACCACATGAAGCTAGAGAAGCCAGGAGCACTTCCCAGAAACACCATCCTGCAGTAGCACTAGGGATGATGGAAGTGACAAACCTCTGCACTCTGAGTTAGCTCTCAACTCCCAGGGTGGCAGTGGCCACTGTGATGCAGTTGCTTTCTTTCATTTGAAGAGAAAAAAAAAAAAGAAAACTCTAAGAAATGCAAGGTGCCAGCGCCAGCATTCTGTCTAGCTATAGGCATTTAAATTATATTTGTACCATTTAAAGAGGTTTTTGTTTCCCTATAATCTCCCATTAATGAATATTTTTCCCTTCCTCTCTCACCTGTCCTGTGTATACACACATCAAAGAGCTGCATTTCAGTTCAGTGATGGATTATGTGAAGGCTGCTCAATGCCAGATATGTGTTTCTAAGGCATCAGTTGCATTTTCAGAACCAATTCAGATTTCCAGGGGTTTATTTGCAGAGGGGAACTATAAACATGAGTCTAACACACACTCACCACTGCTCTTCAGAAACTTCTTGCTTTACACACTGGCCCTTGGACTTTTTTAGGGCTTAAATTGCCAGAGGAATTTGGTGCTACATATGGAAAGCTTTACTGCTCTGCTGCCCTCTCAAACTTCCAACCCTCAGGTCCTCAGGTTTCCTGTACCATTAAGAAAGGTATGCAGGCACATGGAATGGGTCTCAGAGCAATCAATGCACTGTGTGCCTTAAGCATCACACAGAAAAGCTTCTGCAGGAGCAAAATATGCCCTAAGATTTGCCTCTTTCATGATCAGATGCAGTAAAATTAGACTTTTTAAAGCATCAGGTGCTTTTGGAAATGTTACAGCTGAATCCACAAATTGATTTCTACATGTATGGTGCATTAAGCACTTTCTGAATATGAAGCATTGTATGAATTAAATATGCTTTTATCTGCACAAAGAAGGTGGCAGGAGCCTCTAAGTGGAGCTTACCCAGTTTTCTCACTGCTGTGGACAAATTCCTTTCTACTTTATTCAGTATGTCCCTATGCAGTGCCCAGCTCTGTCAGCTCCCTGATTTACTCCAGGGTGCACGGAGGGACTGGTGAGGACTAACAACTCACAGGTGTGGCCTCTGTGCTGCTAAAACTGGTCCTACACTAGGACTGCCCTTTTCCCACCAACCCATGACTATTATTTGTGTGATCACACCAAATACTGTTTCAAGGATATGTTTTTCCCCATCCAGGTCTCAAACTCCTACCATAACGCTATGAAATAAGCCAATAAAGCCAGATTCTTTCCTCCCTCCTTGTATTTGACATTAACCACCCTGACTGACAGCTGGTACCTAAACCCCCCTGATCTAAGCACTTGTGTAACTTCACTTAAGTAACCTCCATCCTCCTGTGCTTCTAACTTGCCACTGCTTGTCATTCTCACTTGTCAAATTTTGCCTGAAGTTGATTGTGAACTGCATAATGGTTTATTTTTATGTACTCTAGGAAATGCTCAGTACAGTACCAGCACTCAGAGAAAGCCTATCTATAGAATAGATACCAACACAGTGTTTAATATCTTAAGCTCTACAGATTACTTTGGTCTCTTATGTATAAACCACAAGAATATTGGAATACCCACTCTGACTATGACAGGTAAATTTGCTGTATGTCCTTGCAAAGAACATGCATGGAAGACCAATCTCTGATCAGATGATTGTAAAAAAATTTAGTAGTCAAGCAAAACCACATGATTAATTCTTCCCTTCTGTTTCTTATTTCTCTCTGACAAATGAGATATCAAAATGCTTAATTTTGCCTTCTTATAATATTTTTTTTAATTTGGATCTTTAGACAAGAAATAATAATAGCTAGTTACAACAACATGATCAAAATTCCCCTACTCATAATTTCATATATATCTATTCCCCCTCCAAATAATTAGTATTTTGGCAGTACTTTTTGTAGTCTTTAGGTACTTAAAGTAACAGCTGAAGAAAATTAATTCCCTTGTTTTATATAACTGAAGAGAAGCAATGAATGTACAAGTTTTCTACATCCTTCCTTCAGAGGCTGAGTTGACTAACCCTGTCTGGAACGGACTATTCCAGTAGTGAAAAATGTAATCTCTAAGCTCATTCAATATTAAGTTTTTCTCTTGTGACTTGTCTACCAGGAATTTTGCTGATAACGCCAATTTATTTCACTTAAGACAATGATTAGTCAACAGTCAGGGAAAAATTTCAATCAGTGCAATGTGGTTTGAATTGAACTTTGTTTGACTTTTGACTCCTGCTGAGAGTTATATAGGGTACAAAAATATTCAGAGCGGTCCCATCAATTTAAAAAAGAAACAAATGAGGAACTGGACATTGTTTTTATGGATGCAATGGAGAAAAACCATGAGCAGGCAAACAGAGTTCAGAACAAGGTTTGAAAGGGATTGTTATAAATGATATGGGAAGAAAATATTTTTTAGAGTTATGAACAAATCCTTAGCAATGGCCTTTATAAAATATTTCTGAGTAGCCAAGTGTGCAAGATAAAGCTGCACTGGTTGATCAAACTAATACAACCAGCACTTGTGAAATGAAAAATCCAAAGGCTTGCTGACTTTGGAAGCATTACAAGAGCAATCTTTACATAAGAATGAAGTGTTCTTCGATTATTTCTCTCAATACATTATGTTTTAAACATACTTTTACTTCACCTTTGTAAAGAGCTTTGAAATCTCCAAGTGAAAAGTGCCATGTCCACTTATGGAATTAAATATGAAAATATATGTATCTCTTTGTCCCAGCTATCACTTTTCTTGAAGATACTTATTTACTGCTGATAACACAGTGTGAATCCCCCACTGCCCTCATGCAAGATGGTTAAGCTCTGTTATGCCCTCTGGACATCAGCCAGGGCTCTCTCCACATTATTAGTTTTTTGAATATAGGCCACTTTCTTGCTTTTAAAATGAAATTAGAGCAGTCATTTCCTAGGAGGGTGGGGAGAAAGTAACAGAATACTGAAGGATGACTACTGACACAAGGATGCTGACTCCCACACTTACAGGGACTGTGCAAGCCTCCTTAGCCCAAGTTTGCAGAATTAGGGCTTGAAGTGATTTGAATTAACAAGAAAAATAGGAGCTGCTGGCACTGGGGGAGAAAGGATGCCATGGTGTTCACAATATCCACAAAAATAGGTTGATCATCACCTGAGGCACTAAGCAAGCCAAAGGCCTCTGGGGCAGGAAGTATTTAAGAGCCCCAAATCCTCTCCTTAATATTTGTATAACAAAAAAGGAACCAATATGCAGAAGGATAGGCAGAGAGCACATGGCTCAAGTTTCACAGGATTTTTTTTAAGGTAAACATTTATTTAATATCATTGCCATAAAGGACTTCAAGGCTTCATGATGAAAGTCAAACTGTTCTCAAAGCTGATGTATCAGAGCATATTCCAAGCAATGATTCAGCATTTCCACTCTGGTACAAGACAGATGTTATGAAACCACCTCATACACAAGGTGGCATAAACTATCCACATCCTCTACCTTCACTAGGCATCATCTAAAATTCCTAGCAAACTGAAGACTGGATGCAGTTTACCTAATTTTAACTATTTATAGGAATAACCAATACTTGTAATAAGACCCAACAATTATTAAAGAGATTTATTTAAAAATATGAAAATAATTCATCTATATATGGTCATTCTTTTTGTTTTTAACAGAGGGAATATTGAGTAGCTAAATTAAAGGCTAGCAATTCAATACGGAGAGATACAGTATATGTCTTTATTCTTAACAATTTTTTTCCCTGCCACTACTTCTTTCTCATTACTTTCAGCTTCCTTGAGGCAGGCCTGATATTCTTACTATTTCCCTAAACCCTGAGAGCTCCCAGTCCGAGGCAACAGCAACAGGTTTTGTGGAACTCATGCTAAGGTAACAGCAGTCAAAAAGTGCTGTTTTGAAACGAAACAATCCACATGTTTTCAACAACTGCTTCCCCATCCCACAAAGTGCCTGAAAGCTTACATTCCTTGCAGCACAGATCATCCTGAGGTCAGTCTGGGGCTCTACAGCTAATCCAAGCTTTTAGCAAAGGAAGTGCCTCTCTCTCCAGCAATCCGAAGCAGAGTGGAACTGGCAGTTTTATGCCTTTCTGTAGCAACAATTTTATCTGAAACATTCATATGCATTATTCCTTCCACAGGAAGGGAGCCTGGCTCTGTAGGAAGCCTAGTGACATGCTCCATTTGGGGAGGTGACACAGAGATGACAACAGCAACAGGTATTTGGCTGATTCAAGGCTAGGTACCAGTAAGCACCATCCTGACCAGAATGTTTAATCTTCTAATGACATGTAGAGAACATATCTGCCTATTCTTGGAAAGTATATAAGAAATGCTTTTTGCTGTCTCCCTGCCATATTCATAAGAATAGCATTTTTAAAGAAAAACCAATATAGATATGGATGCCATGAGTGAAATCCAGATTGCCCTTTTTGCACCAATAGAATTCACATCAGTAAATGAAAAGCAGGATTTAACTCCATATTTTTGATACTAGCCTCATCAGTAACATGATTGTGGCTTTATAATGTAAAATACCGTTCCAATAAAATATTAAGAATGCAAGTCATCAAAATACAAAAATGATTCATTAAAACAGCATTAAGTAAAAACAGTAGCATCTTATACAGCAATTTGTTTACTCTTGTTGAAGGTTCCCACAGTTTACTGCACTCAGGTGCACACACTCTGGCACAGGGTACTGTGCAAGTAAAACTTGCTGGAGTCTTCAAAAACAGCCATCTGCCACATGCACCACATTTTGGTACCTCTGTACAGATGCTCTAGGTATGAACCATCATTTCAATGTTCAGTTCTTTACCCAATAACCTGGCCAGACCATCTGGACACCTTCATAAATCTATTAATGAATATCAATCCTCTAATCAGCACATGAAATCTCATAGGTACTCACCCTGCAAACTGGGCACTGCCAGTGACTACTGCTGTCTCTAAGCCTGAACTCATCAGACAAACACTTGGAATGATACACACGAAAACACAGGTCACATATCAACACCTCTCCAGGCAAATGGCATTCAAAACAATACCAGTCATGATTTTCTGTTTCCCAGTCCTACAAAAAATACAAAATATTTTGGTATGACATTCTGTCAAAATCTGCAGGAACTAAGAACAAAATTGATATGTCTTGAAATCCAGCAGCAATTAGACATTATAAACATTTTTAAGAAGTGTATAATGTTTAAAAATCAGGGGAAAACCTACGTGCTTAAAGATCTTCATCAATTTAATACACACTAACTCCAATAGAATATGAATGCCAAGTATTAATTTTTTCAATTGTCTGATTAGTTACAATTTCAAATATGAGCCCTGTCCACAATAAAAAGTGGGTTTGTTTTCTACCTTTGTGTAAAACATTTGTTGACCTCTCTGTATTAGATTGCAAACAAAAGTTTGTGCACCTCAACAGACCACACCTATTTTCTTGGACTATTTCCCTTAGTTTGATTGTTACATTATATTTTTAACTGTAATTTTCTGAAGGGCGGTCCCTTCCAGTCTTTACTCTCTTAAAACTGACAACTTTTCAGCATCAAAGTGTTGAGTTACAAGAAATAAATGAAATCATGAACCAATTACTGCAAGAAATGTTCCTGCTAAGCAATCCCAATGCAATTCAAAACATATAAAATGTTTCACTTGCTGTGCTCAATAGCACTGGGCTCATTCCTGGAATGTTCTGCAGTAGACAAAGGATATGGTTCTGCTGATGCACAGGTGTCTTTAATATACTCTTCCTTGAAAATTCACCCCCAACGGCCAAATTCTGACCTTTGAAACATGTGCACAAGCTTTCCTGAAATAAATGAGAGCAGCATGCATATAATTTGGAGGCAGAATTTTGCTCTAGGAATCTATAGTTCTAAAACCAAGCAGAATTGCCAGTGGCCAGTGTGAAATGTTTATGTTTGTTATCTGAAATGCCACAGTTTTCTCTACACTTAAAAGACAAAATAGCTGTCATATCTCAGATAAAACTCCCAATGCCTTTTCATGTCAAATGTCACTTTCCAATGGGTTCAGATCTCTGAAAAAAACTACTCCTATTCTTCAATAAATTATCTTGATAAAAATCTGATCAAGCTGGTTTTAATGTCACGTTGTAAAGGTGGAGTTAGCAATTCCCACCGACTGCCAGGACTGGCATTTGTCTGATTTTCATTATTCTGTGCCTGGGAAGTGCAGTCCTTGTGTGAAAGGTCTCCTCCAGCGGAGAAGCGTAAGAAGTGCCACGCTCAAGTGGCACTTCCAGTCCCTCGTGCTGAAGAGCGGCCGTGCTGTGCACAGAACTCATCTGACCAGAGCCCCCATGCACACAGAGATTTTGGGACAGCCCCAACCCAGACTGCCTGCACTAAACTTGATGTACCACGAATGTTGGATTGCAGGGGTAGCAAGTTTAGAGGGGGGAAAAAAACCACCCTATGAAATCTTAACCAGTGATTTTTGAACTCAGAACTTTGCCCTCCTTTGTTGTGCAGATTAACAGTGTAACATGACCTTTTGTCATTTCTCCTCATTTCATTTTACTGGCAAATTCTGTGTATCTCAAAATGGCATAATACCACCAAATTTGGCTAAAAGAACACATTCTTATTTCACCAAATCTTTCCCCTTCCAAAGTCCAGTGGCTGTGTACTTTGGGAGCCCTTTGTTTATGATATTTTGTAAACAACTAAAGATACTGCATTGTTGGTGTACTTGATTTGCCTGTAGACTGAGAGAAATCAGGATAAAGTAGTGTTTTGTACTTCATTTATATTAACTGTATGTAGGAGATGAAAAAAAAAAATCAGGTGGCAGTAAAGCGTCCATTAGGCAAGAAAAATAATCAGTTTTGGTTGAATGTATATTTAGATAAAAATTAAACTGAGAAGACCCCAAGAGGTCCTGCAGTTTCACCACAGAATCAGGATTCCAAGATTCTTAATTTTTGTTTGTACTAGTTAAATATTCGTATCTCCCAGATATTCCATTGTTAAGAAATATGCTGGCAAAGAGATGTGGAATTTCATAAACATACGGAAATATATTTGCTGGCAAGAAGAACCATACACTGAAGCCAGAAACCATGACGTTAAATAAAACAGCAGAAGAGGCTTCCTTCAGTATTCACACTCTAAAGTTTTGAAAACCTCATTATTTCTAAATGCAAGGTTTTTCACAGAAAAAAGTTTTAGTTTAATGCAGTATATTTAGTGCATAAGTATACATAAAACAGTCATTTGTGCAACATATTTGAAAAGCTAGTTAAAAAAAAAAAAAGATAAAAAAAGGTACATAACCCTTGTGGACAACTGCCCTATTGACTTCAATAGCGAGGTCAGAGGCATTAATTTTCCTCCAACAGCAATGAAATGTTGGTTATTGCTTCTATCGTTTTACCTAAGTGTGAATGGGAGGGGAATGTGCTCCCAGCACTTTATTTATTTATTAACTTCTTTATTTTCATGCAGGAAATGGGATTCGTTTAGCTGCGCCCAGCTCTGGCCGCCAGCGCCCGGGGTCGGGCAGGTCAGGCCGCTCCGGCAGCCGCGGGCGCGGCGGGGCTGCAGTTCCCGCTCGCACCGCCAGGTGTCGCCGGGCGCTCCCGAAAGCGGCGGCCCAAGGGCGGCCGCGGTGACAGCGCCGGGAGCTGCGACATCCGAGCGGCCACTGCCAGCCCCGGAGCCCCGGACACACGGGGGGCACACTCAGCTCGGGACCGGGAGTGATATGGATGATGGTGGTGGCTAAGAGAGTAAACTAAGCTATCCTAATGGAAGACAGAAACGTAATAGAAAATATGACAGAATTCAAAACCACATAGTGCAAAAATTGTTCACCTTGTTTTTTGCTGCTGTCTGGGAAAAAGGCTGCATACCGTAGGCCTTTCAAAATAAAAACAAAACAAACTTTGTATCTATACTGTAAGCCATCTGATTATCAGGATATACACAAGGCTAGAAAGAATTCATGCACAGTGATCAGGAAATCAATCTGTTAGTTCTAACTTTTGGTTGCATACATTTCCTCCTGCATTCCTGGAATGCTACCTGACACTTTCACCACATTTTATTTCTTTAAAATATCCCACGTACTTATATGATTAAAAGAATCATACCCATCATTCTTATCCATATACATACCCACCACCAGGCCAATTTAAAAATCATCAAGAATATTAATGATTGTTAATTAATGCACTCTCTTTGATACATAAACCTTCTCTGGGCATCTAAATAAGATTCTTCTAACATAATTTACTGCACAGGGAGTTGCCCCACCAAAAGCAAAGCAACACCTTTGCTGTATATCATCAAAGGTTAGGCTATCACTTTATCAATAAAACTCACAGTCCTTGTTTGTGTATAAAAGGTGACACATTTTCCCAGGGCCATGCAGACTGAGGAAGGATCTCCGCCACAGGGACTGAGATTCCTGGCTCAGGGCAGGGAAGGGCTCCCGGGTCACTGTGCTGCAGACAAAGGGAATCCTCTGCCCAAGTTCAGCGCTTCAGCGGCACCAGCGACTGGCCCCGAGAGGGAGCGGATTTGGCAGCAAAGCTCCAGATCCAACAGGAGACCTTCCCCCTTCGTCCTGCCCAGCTGCCCGCTGCAGTCGTGGATCTATGCACCAGCAGGACAGCAAATGAGTCTGGGGGACTGTGTGTAATAGCCAAAGAGCTACGCTCTGTTAAGCAGAGCGGGATCTTGCCATCATATGTGTCACACGTGGCCACTTGTTCTTTATATTCAAATCTGTCAAACATTATATCATAAAGGTCACTTTGCACTGACATAAATAGCTGAGATTCACTCGGCAACATGAGTGAAGTACTGCAACAATTTCAAATATACATCTTAATTTATGACTGGCATGTAAGCTTACTTTTCTTTGTCATTTGTCTTAAGTAGGTTGTCTTAAAGAAAATACATACATTTATTCTGGAAGTACAGAAAAATAACATGGGATAGAAAATGTCAGGCTATCCAGAGCATTTGACAATTTAAATACAGATAAACCCAACAGAAAGGAATGAATCATCATGTCGTAGCATTTACTGTAAAATAAAATACATAGTTGTTGTCAAGGAAAGAATAATTTTAGTGCACAAAGAAAATGTCCATTATAATGCAAATGTACATGGAAAAGAAATGCTTACTCATTAGTAATGGAGATTTACTTAGCTGTAATTGAAATAGGGAATCTGTATGTTGGAGAATGTGACATCCTGCTGTACAATTAGCATACCATTAAGTAGGAGATGTGAAGCACATACTGACAGTAAAATTAACAATAACTTAGAGGTCACAATTGTAACTATTAGGTCACTTCCATACCACAGCAAGCCCGTAATTATTGTAAAAAAAAAGATGTTAAAACAAGTAATAAATTTTCATTTTCATATAAATTATATGTAGGTATAACACATGAAAACAGTATAACCTCCTTTCTTAGACTTTGTCTAAAAGGACCACTTTGCCTTTTTATAATGCACATTCCATTAACATAGCTCATTTCTTACCTGTTAATCAGTTTTCTCCAAGTCCCTTAATGGTAGCCCAGATACTCGGTATTAAGTCACTACTATCAGGTGGAGAGAGGAAAAGGGAGGGGGGAAAAAAGCAAAACTCTATTCATGAAACTCCCCCTTATGGGGATTTGCTGGTTTCACACAGTTGAACTAGATTTCCCAAACAATCCAAATTATGGATATCCTTTGGACCCATCCAGTAAGCTAAAAAAAAAGGGTCACATAGATGGGAAAGACAATTATAAGTCAGTTACCCCTTTGGCACGATCATGTTCATTTACGAATAGAATACACACAGTTCTGTTGTCCTAAATTCAATCTGAAGCAAATGAAGGAAATAATTTCCCATGGAGTTCATGGTTCCCAGCATTTCCTGTGTGGCATTTGTCCCATAGCACTCTTTGCACTTCCCCCCCCACCCCTCCCCCAGATGTTCTAAGTGCTTCTCCAGCATTTCTTTTACATGTGTGCTGCTGTGGTGTTCCACTCTCTCTCCCCTACACTCCTGCACACACAGCTCCTTCCAGATCACTGGATTTTCATTCAGACCCACCTGTGCACAGACTCATTGTCAGCCCTGCATGTTCTCTATGCTTTAACAGTCCCTAGAGCTCCAGCTGCCCACTGGATAAGGAACTTACAGCAGTTTTTCACTAGTTTAAAGGAAAAGTATTAGCAGATACACAGTAGATTTCACCCACCACTGACCACTTTTGGTCAGTCACAGTGGTGGAATCTAGAATAGCAATCTGCCAGCAGATAGAAGTAATTTTAAAAATATAAATTATTTAAAAATAGTAGTATTTACATGCTACATTTATTTCAAGTAATTTTCATCACCAGGCCAAGACTTTAGTGTAATCTTTCCATGACTATTTCATAACCCTTTAAAGAATGTCAATAAATAAGTTCCTACTATTTCTTAGATTCTAATTTCTTTAACATATAATGAGATAGGCCATGCCCAATTTAAAGACACAATTTCTGAAACAAATATTCTGGATTCTGATATTTTAGGATTTGGGAACAGCCATAAAGAACACTTCCATCTCTTCTCACCTCTATCAGCCTTAAAATCAGAGTTCTTTACATATTCCCCCCTTCAACTAAGAGAGAAGCTTTTAAAATCTTGGGTTCTGATGTCAAGGTTTTTTTTGCTGGCCTTCAATAACTCTTCACTGGAACCCAACAAAATTGACTACCAGTTCATATCAAGTAGAAAGATACACTGAAATAAATGCCTCACAAGAATTATGCTCTTTTTTTCAAATCTTTGATTTTGCTTAGGTTTTGTAACATGCATCCGTCATTAACTGCTGTTGGGAAGTAATTCCTGTCTTTACTTAATCTTTCATATTTCAAACTTTCTGCTGTAAATTAAAAGCCTTTATTATATAAGAAATGGTGGTACTGCATTCTAGCATGGATTTGTCTACCATTTCATTACTCTCCTCTGGTGTCTGGGTCCCCTCCTTAAGAGGACTCAGAGTATGCTGCAGGAAACTATGCCCCCACTCACATTAAACAAAGCAGCATCTATTTCTGTCTGAACACATTTTCCATTCTTAATAAATCAGTTCCTTTCTGTCTTTTTCAGGCAGCATCTGCTCCATCAAAGCTTTCTCAATTAGACATGAGCTTTACTAAAGGTAATTGCTAAAACCTTGCAGTACATCTTTATGACTCACGACTATCAGGAACCACAGTGGGGGTGCACTACCTATGAGACTTCTGTCCTCCAGTACAAAACCTGAAGAAATGCTTCTTACTTCTACATTTCCTGCAAATAGCTACTGCCCACTTAATTTATCTGTTTTGTACTTCTCTCACAGTGTAAATAACTGGAATCCCTGCCCCACACAAACGGCAACCTGAAGCAGGCTTGGACAGGAGCATCAGGGTTGTTAACAGCCCTGATGAGCTGCAGAAACGCAATACCAGCATTTAGCTCAGCTTTGAAATGCCTCCCTTTGCTCATCTATCCACTACTTCTGCAATTCTGTTCAACTTCCAAGTAACTGCTCTGTAGTAAGAGGAGTTTTACAAAGTGTGGCTGATTATCTGTAGAGCTGCACAGATAAGAGCCTTACCCCTTTTTTTTTTTTTTTTTTTTTTTTTTCAGAGAGTTCAAGTGGATGTGGTAGATGCACACTGGCCTATTTTAAACAGGCTCTATCTCATTGGGCACAGCAGCCAGTAAGAAATCTGCAGCTTATCAGGGGTCCCTGGCATATGTACTGGTTTCCATTCAGACATCAGCATGCACCAAATAACACCTGGGTGGAACAAACATTATGTGTCATGGAACATAATTTCCAGTGTTTTTTTCAAATGCAGTGGGGACACTCTGTGTGTTTTCCACCAGAGGCCGTGGTCTGCTGTGAGGGCAGTCTTCCCACTGCCCTTTGGTCAGTCTTCTCTTCATGCCACGTCCCTGGCTCCATCTATTCTTTAGCAAGCATGAATCCTCCTGTAAACATCCTTTCAGTAGCCTACAGGATCTGCTTTTATCTTTTCATCAGAACAATGATGAAAAGGTTAGGCTTCAAACCGAGGAAGGTGTGATTAATTCCTTGATGGCTCAGAGGACTTACTCCATCTTTGCAGCAGGTAAATGGTGAGTTAGCTGTTTAATAAAGTATTTCCCTTTCATCATTACTGTAAAGGTTCTATATTTGATCAGGACGATTGCTTTCCAATGATAAAAGTTTCTTAGATCGTCACATGTTTTACGTTTAATGCTAGAGCAATGCTTTGGGGTAAATCCAGCACCAAAATAAGCTTATTTTCTCCCTGCAGTTTTTCTGTATCCCTGTGTTTACTAGATATATTTCTTCCTGTTTTGCATCTATGTTTTTCCTACTGCTTTTGCTCATCTTAGGAATTAACAAATAAACAAGCATCCATCTCTCTTCCAAAGCCAAAAAAATTTCAGCAGCTAGAATCCCTTTGTGAAAATTGCTTCACTTTATCTTTTCCTTCTTTTTCTAGAAAACTACTACAGCAGGTAGCTACAATGTGTGCTTTTACAGACAGGATAATCTATCCATTCAGATCAGTTGCCTTTATGGATTCTCTCCTTCTCAGACCTGAGCTTTATCTTTAAAATGTATTCCCATAAAGTGCCCCTGTAGGACACTTTGGAAGTACTCATTATTCATATTTTATCATGAAGAAATCCAAAATAATTATGAATTCATATGTCCTCATAACTACTGAGGTGTCTTGCTTTCTTTCAAGTGCATTTATTTATTTATTTATTTATTATGGCCAAGGTTTTAGCAATCTCAGCAATTAATCGGAATTTCTTGTTTTACATGGTTTTTAAATTCTCTTATTTTAGAAACCTTTTCTATTCTAAAAAGAACCAACATAAAACCACCAGTCAGGGGAGAGATCAAAATCTCCTTCTCCGTAGTCCATGTATGTATGAGCTTGTAACAATCCATTTCCATTTTCTTCACTGGTAACTGTTTCCTCTCCTGATGCACTATGCAGGAAGACTCAGGTTCTGCAGAGAACTCCACATCCTCTCAGAACTCTTTTGGCTTTCTTTCACTGAATTTAATCTAATTAATTTATTTCCAGTTTGTCCTAGAAGTCTTCCATTTCTGGCAGAAACCACCCAAATGTTCTCTGGATTCTGCCAGGACAGGTAGATTTTTATTCATCTTCCCGCCCTGAAGCCGTGTTCAGGACAATTTGGGGTGATAGGTCCCAAAGTACAGAGCCAGACTCAAGCTCCCAGTGCTAAAATATGGAGTTTTTTCCAAGAAGTGCAGTAGCATGTCAGCAGCCAAACTGACTGCTTAAACCCCTGTCACACTTATCTGCTCAGCCTATGAGCTGTGCTCTTGAAGTAATGAATAAATCTCAATTTCCTTCCCAAGAATATCATATTTGGGTAGTAGCAGTATACATTATTTAAGGTGAGACAATACAAGTGTTCTCCTCCAAGATATTAGAAATAGAAAATAATTTCAAGTGAAAATGGTTTTTTTTCTTTCTTCACATTCCAAGCAAGTTCAAGGTTAATAGAAACTTTCAACTTATCTCCTCAGAAACTGGATTCGCTCTGCTATTAATGTCACAATTTTTAACTTAGGTTAACTTAGGAGCCAAGAGGAGGTTTGTAGGCTATTTTCATTAGGGAGATAAATCAGTAATGGAGTGAGGAATTTATCAGGTGCAATGCTGTTTATGTCCACATTATGGTTTTGTTCCCCTAGAAAGAAGGAAATCCAGACCAGAAATAAACCAACTCTTTGTTTGTTGTTCCAAGTCTCCTTTCAAGAACTGTGCACAAAAATAGTCTTCTTTCCTTTTCTTGCTTAAATTAAGTTTACCTTGCTTCTCTGGTCTTATTTTTTAGTTTTTCTTTAGGGTAATGTTTCAGCACACACAGAAACATTTTATCTGAACCAACAGCAGAACCTCCTAAACAGGTTCCTTAAATCTCTTGTCCGTGTGTCCTGTGCTGTAGGTGTGGCTGGTATTGTTTCAGCTGTCAGTTGATAGAAAGGCATGGGGATTGCATTTATTGTGAATTAAGCATGAATATTAATAAGCCCATCAGCTTCAATGAAGTTTAATTCAGTGACCAGCATGGCACAATAATAAAAGATTCAAATCAGATGCCAGAGATACAGAGCATTTTGAACCCACAAAGTTAATACAAACAACTCTACTAGGTGAGGGTGGGCACAAAAGGGGTAGAAAAAACCCAAGATACATTATTTTCAAAACAAACTCAAGACAGACTGATATATGTCATTATTCTATTAGCATAATTTAAATCCCATGATGGAACCTTTCTACAGACTAGTTTGACTAGTTTACTTCAAACTCAAAGGTAAATACTCATTCTTAAAAACATCCTTTCAATCCAAAAAGAACATTTTGTGAAATCTGTGAACAACATTATCAGTATCTCAACTCCAGAATGGAGAGTGAAAGCCTCAAAGAAGAATACAGCATTACATCAACTGAATTTTTAAAAGTCAAGTTGGCAAGGCTGAGAGAGTCAAGTGAAGATGCTGACAAGGTTGTTTCACCAGTTTAAAAGAAGCAGCATCCCTCTGCAGTCAGATGGAGTCTACTAGTGTCACCTTCAGCAATGTGAAGATCCTGAACTCCCTTTCCAGAGAACAAAAAATAAAGATGAGCAGAGGAGAGGGAAGAAATACCCCTGAACAGATGGAAAGAGAAAAACAAGATTGGAAAAGGAATGCAGAGAATTGCTCACTATTCTTAACCATCTAGAGGCAGGAAGAACCACTGGAATGGCTGTGAGGCCATTGTCATGAGCTGCACGTTAACAGCCTTAATGCAAAGACAGCAGAGGGTCTTGGCTTTAATGCAGAAAGAATTTCTCTTCCATGAGTTGGGAATTCAAAAGTCTAATTCGCTTCTCTAGGACAAAATAGTCTATGCTTTGATTTGATGATTTAAATATATTTACTTTTCTGAACTTTCACAAATCCACTTATTTTTAGTTTATTAATAAGCAGAATCACATCTGCAATTTGTTACAATAATTTGCAAGAAAATTCATTGCATTTAGCACATGAAGGATTGATTTGATGGCAGCCTTTGGAAAATTAAGCTCCGAATGATGGGACCTTAAAGGATGGAAAGACAGACAGAAAAGATTCAAAGAGTTTCAGAAGCTTATCTTCCTTGAGTGTTCTTGTGTGACCAGGCTGGCATGTGGCCTGACCTCAAAGCCTCCTCATTCTCTCCCTGATGTGTGGTATTAAGAGATGGAAGCCAGTTTGAATTTCTTCTCTCATGGGATCAATCAGTGAATCATCAAGTGTAAAGAACTCTGGCACTTTCACAATAATTAGGCATCTCTCTGGAACATTCCAGCCTGGAAAATTCACAATTTGTTCAATATGTAAAAAATATTAACTAATATGGCTTGGGCTGTGTTTGGCTTTGGATCAGTGAATTCATGCAGGACTTCACATTAAAGGCAATACGGATGGATAAAGCAAACAGAGACTTTTTTTAAATACTGAAGGAGATTTTTCTTCATTTGGTGTGACATGTTCTTCCTCTTTGTGCTCTTCAGTTGTAAGAGCTTTCATGATGAAGGCACTGGCTGTCACTATTGCTGTTTCATATTATCCTTCTGCCCCTAACTGAAAAGAATGGGATGCACATTAAAACCATTCCTCAGCCTAGTTATTTAGAAGCCCCCAGCTTGCTAGCAGGAACTGGTAGCTATTCAGGCTGGTTTTGCATTGAGGTTTGGTTTTCTCTTTTGTTGTTTGGGTTTTTTTTTTTTTTTTTATTATTATTATTTAAAATGTATTTTATGTACAGAAAAGATTCAGACTCTCACAGTGACAGTACTTAAGCTTTTTACAATTATCTTCACATTTATGGAGACTCAAGATGACACAGTCAGTTCAAAAAACAGCTTCTGGCTACCAATACTGACTTAGCATGGAAAAATCAATATAATTACAAAAGCAATTAAGCATGGCAAGCAAGGAATCAAGCCTTTGCTCAATCTAAAGTAATTTAGATTAACACAAACATAACAGCCAAAAATACTCCTTTCTCATAGACTGATCCTAGCAAAATCAAACCTGCAACACATCAAATAACAAAAATAATTGGGTGTGTGCCTGAGATCACTTGGGTTATCGAAATCACCTTCAAGACTCACAGTGCTGACAGTGGGTTACAACAAATGTTATAATGATGGGAATACAGACAGAGTGGAGAGATGGATTATTTAGGCAGCTTTGTGACTTGGAAGTATCTGGAGTTGCTTTGAGCAAGCACCAGTACTTTCTCAATTTAAAATACCAGAAAAATCCCCAGTAATGAATTAGCACACTGAGAATACATGTGTGTGTTGGGGAAAAGCAAGTTGTATCTCTAGTGTTTTCTGAAAGCAGGAAAAAGCAAGGAAACTTCCCCTCCAAACAGTATGCTCTCCACTAAACTAAAACCTCTTTAGAGGGAAGAATTGGCAAGGCAATAATTTAGGTACAGAGAGGACCAAATACACAGGACTGTAACTGAACCCCCCAGTCAGACTTAACTACCCAGAAGAATTGCTGCCTCTTTCTATAGACAATCAATTAAATGATCAGAAAACAGAACTCTATAAAAGAATAATCTCTTGAAAATATAATCATCTTTTATGCATTCTTCAGTGAAGAAATAGCTCACAGTGCCTTAAGTAAGTGTGAAGCCTCACTCTTCACATCTCATTAGAGTCTTTGGCCACTATGAACCATTTTTAAACCACAGCAGTGTTGTGGGGTATGTTGCAATCAGATGCAAACAATGAACCCATGTTATGAACACATCTCCATTTTAGAAGAGCACAATATTGTTTGGCTTCATGAACACAGGAAATTTGAAATTATACATTCACGAAGCCTCTCTCTGGGTCAGAGCAGCTTTATGACTTTAATCATGAGGAGAAGAAGTAGCACATTAAAATGCTCAAAATAGCTCAGTGCACACTGTAGAAAAATGTAAATGAGTAAGACAAACTAACTCTAAAAACTGCATCTAATCCCCCCATTAAGCCATGGGACATTGGTACTTAAATTCAATTTCTTTCCTTGGGGTTAGACACAGTACTATGTTACACAGATAAAAGTACATAAAATCATGGCAGAACAGAAAATAGTAATGAATAGGTAAGAAGATTCATTCTTATTTTCTTGAAGAACTACATTTCCTTTCTATTTTATCAACTGCATTCAAAACATAGTTAACAACACTGATTTACAATTTTTTTTCTAAACCCAAAGAGCAAGAAGATTTTTTTATGCTGATAATAAATAGCATGTTCAAATTCCAGAAGTTCTGTGAGAAATAGAAATAAAGAATTTCGAAAAAAAGAAAAAAGTAAACTTCCATTACCAGACTTCAGGAGTGACATTTCCCTTGCAAGGCAAGAAGCTGAAGAGATTTTGTTCAACTGTATAATAGTGCATCAACAAACAGAAAAATGCAAAATTCCTAACTACAATCCTGAATAAAAATGGAAAATAAATTCTTCTCTCATTTATTTTGTGCAAATGCATTAATCATCTGCAAGATAAGAAGGCCTGTAAGATGAGAACACATTTTGAAAATGTGCAAAACATCTGGAGACATGGCAAATGAATAAACACAATGAATACCTGCACAAGCCCTGGAGGTATAATATTTGCAGCAAAGTTCTTGTTTAGGCACCAATCTTTAAATGTCAGTTGGAATACAGTACATTTTGTTACTGACTCCACATTTTAAATTTAGTAACTTACATAAAAATATTTCTCCCACATATATCTGACAGAATAATTTTACACTCTTAAATCCAACCATTAGTTTTTTGTTTTTTTTTTTTTTTTTTTTTTTTCCATTTTTTCTGAATATTAATTTTCATGAGACCTCCCTTTTGGAAGAACCTCCTGATGTCCTCAAAATGTTTTGTCTTTGCATGTCAGCTTGTCCTTTGTATAATACTAAATATGTGAGGTTTTGATAACTTTTTTTTTTTTTTACTGTATAGCAGTATGCTTTAGCATACTGCTAGAATAATGAGAGCAAAGTAGTATAATTTTTCTGAAGGCTAAGAGTAACCCTATCAGAGATCATGTCCTTACTGCATAGATCTATCATTATGTCAACCTGTTGGATAGGGCAGATGTTTGGAAACCCCTAAGCAAGCACCACAGATTATCAAATTAATATTTTCCAAGTAGAGCTGTATTTTCATAATCTCTATACTTTCAATTATTGTCACTATTTAGCCATCAGTCACCATCACAACCAGCACTTTCAGGTCATGTGGCATTCTCTAGTCAGGCACTTCTTACAGGAACAGACAAAGAAGCTCAGCAGTTTTGTGGCCAAGGCCAGTAATCTTCTCCCCTGCTAAAATTCAGATCCAAAACTTCAAAAGTGTAAAAAATCATCAAGCAAATATTCAAATAAAAAGTGGGGGGAGGGATGATAAGAATGTGTCCCTTTGCTATCTCCTTAGAGCAGACTCTGTTTGCTGACTTCCATTGTGGTGCCAGGAAAGAAGCTAAAATGCAAAAGCATTCCTGCACTGATGTCAGTGGGTGGTGGATTGGTTCTTAAGTCTTCTCTTTCCTGTTTTGAGCTTTCCAAGTTCCAGTAGTACCAGTCAAACCAAACTTGACAATTAGGTCAAAGGTCTGTAAGTGCCAAAGTTTGAGCCTGAATTCCCTATTTTAACATTAACAACCCTGCTTTGAAGAGTTCCATCTCCTCCAAGCGCAACTCCGCATCTCCAAAAAGAATTCTGTGTATTTATCCTCACTGAAATGTAACTTGAGTTCATGGTTCAACAGTCATTAGTACCAGATTTGAGCAGTGCTGAATTACAAAGAACTACAAACTGCCTCTTGATCAAGTGCAGACAAAGCATCTGTAAAACTACCCCGTGTGTCCAAAGCAGAGAACATACCAAACTCGATGGGTTTGCACCAATTGTCAGAGAACGGAAAATACTTGATCTGATGTTGAGTGATGACAATGACACTTTGTTACTCATTAAAACTTTCTGAATAAAAGAACAAAGAGAATGACTTTATACCAAGTCAATGTGTTTTGCTTCATCTGTCTGCAGCATTTTGATTCAGTATTAGGAACAAAAAGTTTGGGTTTGGGTACTTTTGAAACATGGCCTGGATCAGAAGCTGATTTTTATTTTTGCATAAAACTGTTAAGTCAAGTGTGGTGTTCTGAACTACTGAGACAGCCACCACACATATGGTCACAGCCCAAAGTATGAGTGCTTAGCAGTAATACACAAAATGCAGTCTGCTTCTAACTAAAGGGTTATTAATCATGTGACTTGAACAGCATCTTCAGTCAAGAAAAAAGCGTTTTTTGCTCAAACATAAAATAATTGTGCAATTCTAATGACTCACTGGGAATTTACAGGATGCAAATTCTTTCATGTTTTGTTAGACAAATGTTGCTAATAAGCAGCAGGAACATTATTTGAATGATTATATAAGAAATGGCTATTGTGAGGCATTTTGATAATTTTTTTTTCCTTTCTCTTAAAAATAGAGGAAACAAACATACAGAATACTTGAGATAATCACAGATCTCAGGCTTTATGTCTTGTTGAGTCTACACAGTTAATATCACTTCTAAACAGATAAAACTCATGTAAGAAACACCTAAAAGAGCTAAGCTGGAGTTTTGAAATGTTTCCTTCCAGGGAGAACAGTAAAATGCCCTTTAAAGGTTCCCTTGAGAGTTTCTAATGATATTAGAATGAAAATCTTAACAGTGACATAATGTACATTAAATACAATGCATTGAAATGAAGGTATTTCAATACTTTAAATTCGTGTAAGTGAGATAATTTTGATGATAATGTTTTCTGTTATGGATATTGCTTGTTTCCACAAAACCAAAACCAATACATTGTTTCACTTTCAGGATCTTACTGATAACTTACATATTGCAAGGAGCAATTTTGGTGGTTTTTAGAGTTTTTCTGGGTTTTTTAAAAATTTAATGTATTAGCTATGTCTGAGACAATGCTGACCCTTTAATCAGTATTTAATGCAACTTATATTCCAAAGCAATAGTTCCCAGTTCAGGTATTTTAAAGCTTTGCAAAACTCTTTTTAGTTAGGAAAATATTGTCTTGTAAATAAAGAGATGAGGCTTCTGAACAAGGCAAAACAATTGTTCAAGCTTTTTCCTGGTCTATGTGACTACCCTCACTTTGTGAGTGTGCTCCACCACAGCTATGGAGGGATTCAAAAACATGGGTTTTTTTCTCTTCATGTAACTTTCAACCTATTTAAATGGATTTTAATATTTATGTTAGACATCCAGTGGAACACTATTTGGATGCCTGCAGCTGATTTGCTAAGAAAATTCTTTCTAATTGAATGCCCTGGTGTTCATGAATATCAGTAAAACACATCTTTTCATGTGTGTTTGCATATAATTTTATACTTTCATGTTGCACTCCTGAAAGGGTGTTCTTTGTTCTTCAGATTCAGATTAAAACAAGATTAAAAAGTTTGTGACTTCTTTTTTTTTTTTTTTAAATACACCATTGGGATTTGAGAACATCTGAGGATTTCAAGTAATACCAATAATATTTACTGTCTTCCTGTACAACTGTAGAAGAGAATACAACATAAAAGTGAGGCATAACCCAGCAAAGGACTTGGCCAGTTTTTCATAGCAGAAAACTCAGAGTTCAAGAGGAAAGAGCTTCTATGGAATAGAAAAGGTTAAAAAAAAATTAAGAGTGCATTACTTCCCTGTTCACAAGCACCAACACAGAATCTATAAATAGTTTGAAATATAAATTAAAACAAGTTTCATGCTAAGATATCAGAAATCGTGATTTATTTTCTCAAAGACTTTATACTCACAATCTCATCTCCTGGCAACCAATATCCTTCTTGCTCAATACCAGCTTTTGACCCTTTACACCCCACGGTCAGGGTTTCCACAATGAGACCATCCTTGACTGCTAAACTCAGCTGACGTGTGGTTTCTTTTGGATGCATACCATGGACTCGAGACATATACCTGCACACAAAGCACAAAAGTCTTTCAGTGTTAGTTTTAAATTATAAAATGTGTCAGCAAAATACACACATTTGCAAATGAGTTAAAATAATACACATTCTAAGTTTTTAGATTGTTTTCAAACAGTCAAAATTTATGTAACTTCCCCATTTACTTCAGATCAGCTTTTTTCCTCTTGCAGCTTTCATGTACACATTTAGACAAGTAGTAGCACAGTAAACTTCTACCAAAAAAAATCCCAAAATTAACATATATGTTGCTTGGGCCTGTATCTGCCACCTCCATTTGTGCCCTTTAAATTACTTTAAACTTGCATTTCTCTAACACTTCCTTATAGCATACATATGTACCAATGAATGTACCAATGAATCTTTGCGATGCTTGTGTGTACAACACATTTATGAAAAATGTGAAATTTATATATCACATATGAAAACCCAGCAGCTCAAGTTACTGTGCTAAGTGGTTTTTCTCCTTTTCTTGAGTCAATCACAATGATCACACTGTGACAAACTGCCCTGGTGAGAAAAAAAACACATGTAGCTTTAACTGTGTATATACATGAGATTCAGCTGTGTAGTGTTGACCTTTATCCAGTATAATTTGCTTCTAGACCAACACCAAATATTAACTGGAGTAAATAACATAAAATTATCTTCTCTCAAATAAAGATGACCTCTCTGCATTAAGGTCATTACAATTCAGGTTTTTTAACAAAATTCTGAGAACATATCCAGAAGTTGCTGCACACGGAGAGCTGCAGTCTCATGTAATCAGCAGATACATGAATTGACTTGGAACCAATTATTTTGTGGACAATATTTTCCTAGTTATGGATCTCTTAAAGTTACAGAGTTAACTGAATTTCTCTCCATTTTTGTTTCTCCAGGTACTCTGTCTTGACCTGTTTCCTAAGAGTGAAATCTGTAATTTTGCCTGCTTTAAGACAAAGCTGTCAGCTATAGTATCCTTGCCTTCCTGCTTCATAATGAATTCCATCAACCACAATTCCTTTGTGACTGTCATCACAAATACCTTCACAAAAAATGTAATTATGATCACAAGCAAACTCAAGAAATATTTATTTTAAAGCAGTAGCATTGCATTAAAAAAAAGAGGATTAAATCTGTTCAGATTTTTTTTTAATAACATGGCTGACAGGAATTTTTAATGCCTTAGAGGTTACAAATGTGCAATAAGGAGTGAAGACCACCCCAATGGTCAAGTCTTCGATCAACCTCTCCCTTTGAAGACATTTTACTTTCAAACTATTTACTGTTTTGTATGAATAAAGGTCTTTTCCTTTCCTGCTCTCTCTCTTAAGCTTTTGGTAGAACTGGTTTATGCTAATCTGATATTTTTGTTTTGCTCTAAACTGTATATAAAATAGCATAGTAGTTTTCTGACTGAGTTGAAGTATATATTTGTACAGTAAATTATACAATAATCAGAGCAGCACAGGACATGTATGAATTTCTGTGTGATATCAGAGGCATTTACATAAATGCAGCATGTTTACAGGGTCTTGGGGTTTAATTTTTTTAGGATAAAAACTCTTAGAGGCAGATGATGCCATTTACCATATTTTACAATGTCTACCATGACATGGTCCAAGCCTAATTGGTGTGTGCATGTCAGCACTGTATAAAAGGTAAGCAACTGATACAGAAATAACAATATTCTGTGCAAGTCTGTGTTCCAAGCTAATATATATTAATCTTCTGGTGGTTTGCACATAGGGCCAAAGGGCCAAAATCAGAAGATAAGGCAGGTCTTCAGGTCTGTATCATCTTGGCTGGATGCTCATCTGCCCAACTCGATCCCTCTCTACTTCTACAGAAAACAAAACTCAATGTGAGCACCTGTTCAACTGAGATTAAACACCACAAATAAGTTTTCAAATTTCTCCAAACTCCAATGTGTGAACCTTGACTCAAGTCAATAGACTCAAGTCTATTGACTTCATTTTCAAACAGAGTGCAAGTGAACACCGCTGGTCTATAGAAGCATAAAATGTTGAAGCTTTAAAGCCACATGAAAACAGCTCATTTGCTTATATAATCATGTTACATGTATTTCATGTGTGTGTGCACATATGGACACATTTATGCAAACACAACTAGCTTTTTGAAGTGCAAATTATCTTTCTTAACATTTGCTAATGTTACTCTTTTTTCACCAAATCTCCATTTTTAACTCAGTGCTAACAATGTCCCCAACAGAGCCATAGCATTCATGTGTCAGTAATTAATTCAACTCCTTGATAGGTCTCAAAATACAGAGAACAGGCTAACTATCATTCTTCCTGTTTTACTGACAGAACAAATCAGACTCTGTGCACAGAAGTGATTTCCCTACACTTATATGGTGGGCTGCTATAGGTCTGAGAACAGAAATCAGGTATTAACCCAGTGCCATAAACCTCAGGGTATCCTGCTGAAGAATCTATGTATTTGCACTGTATCATCCCTGGTCGCAGAAACACAGCCCTACAGAATTCTTAAATGCAAGCTACAGGTTTAATGATTTCTCACTTTTATCTCTGAACAGAAGACATATATAATGCAAACCAGAAAGCCTTAAACCAACTCTAATCAGCTGAGAGGTTTAATCTGCCTATTTCCACTGTAGCAGGTTGTGCACTAGTGAAAAGAGGCACAAGGCCCAGAATCGCCCATTTCTCAAATCCAGTCTGTGTTCTCAACCAGAGTAAAAGTACTGCTACCAGCTCAACTATCTCCCCATTTTCTCCAGCTGTAAATCAGGAGTAGTAAATTCCCAGTGGCTTTTTGAAGAGTATTTAGTCAATGTTCAGACTGTGCCACGGGGAGTCACAAGGGCTATGTTTTCTATTTTTAAAATAAAATGCTATCAGCTTTCATAGCAAAGAACACACATGTAAAGAGAATGGTTTTACTTCAAAGAGTAGAACTGCTGTTAGAAAAATGAACCCTCCCCCAGATTTTTATTTTATTAAAACCTGTGAAGTGTACATGACTAGATATTGACAAAGACTAGAAAACAACACTGTAGGGTTTGGATGAAAATTTATCTTGTTTCTTTTCAGCCAGAAGGACAGCAGGTAAGCAAAGACATGACTAAGGCACAGGACTCAAATCAGAAAAGACAGTTAAAGTTCTTTAATAATGAAATGTGAAGAACTGTCACATCATGAAAAATGCTGAAAACACAGAATGAATTAAAATCCAGCTCAGAGACAGAAAGCATGATGTTTGGAGTCCCAGCTACTACATCAGCCTCATTACTAGATCAGGGAAAAACAACCTTGAAATTTTGCCTTTGTGTGGAAGTGACACCACTAATCCACTGAATGCAAGTCTTTTCCTGGCTCTGCATGCACTGAAGCATCTGGCACCAACAAGTTAAAAAACAAGTACGGGAGATACAGCAATCCCTGGCTGCTGTTTTCAACAAAAGCTGATTAGCCTTACCTTGGAAACAGGGAGTTGAAGGAATACTGGTTTGTTATGCTCTTGCCCAGTCCTCCATATCAACAGATTTGGGAGTGCAATACAACCCAGCCACAAGAAGTAAAGCAAATACACTCAAAGGAGTGAGAATAAGGCACAGAGACAAAGTAAAATCCTCTAAATCAGAAAACCAGCCCTAATCACATAGGGGGCTGAAGAAACAGTTTCAAAATACAATTTAACTGTGCTAATCCCTACTATATAAAATGAGGGTCTTTCTGATGAAAAGTGGAGGTTAGGCCTGATAATCTGCGTGCTAAATTCAAAATCTCACCAAATGAGGCCGCTTGTCTGCAGAATACAGAAGCAACTGAACTGCTGCTGAAAATTAGAGTGTTTATAGGTCAGTATTTTCTCCATTTATGAACTGGCAGGGCAGATCTCCTTGACATTAGCACAGAAGAATCTAGCAAATCTAGCAAAATTACAGTTTTTGTAATCAGCTTCTAAGGGCCTAATAATACATGTTTTCAATTATTGCAACACCACTTGGAAAGCAAAGGATAAGGACCTTTAGCATGGAGTTTGTTCTTTACCACCCTTAAGTAAACCTCATTGCCATACCATCAAATGTATATTTAAATGTGGTGACCTTCAGAAACAAAATACTACCAACAGAATCGAGTAGATGCACATGTGCATATACCTAATAGATGTGTGCATCTGTCTGATGGCAAAAGAAAAACTTTAGAGGAGGTTACAAAATACCAATCAGAGAAATGTGAAATAGCAAGTTCAAACCTCTTCAGGACTGCAGATGAACAGTAGTCAGGTATAAATAAGAATAAAATATCATCATATGCTTCTGTTTATATTATTATATTATTAGTGTTACCCATCCTAAAGTCTTGACCACCTCTCAGGCACCACAGGGAGAGCCCAAAGGGTCAGCACATGTGGAGGGGGGCCTCCAGCAGTTCTCAGAGGGGCCACACAGGCACCTGCTGCACACCCCACCTGAGGCACACTGAATGCTGGGGAGGAAAGATATGCAGGGAAACCTGGTACAGACCCTTGTCTTCACAACAACAAAATCTCCTCTATCTCTTGCCCTAACAATTGACAACTGGATCTTGCCACCTCCCTTTGCTACACAAACTGGACCACAGGAGTACCTGATCCACCTCTAAATCACCTGCCATTATAGGACATTCCAGAAGCACCAAAGTCTGTCAGCATATCACCAATTCACTCCTAAAACTTCAAAATACTTTTCTCAAATTAGCCAGTGTTCATAATATCTTTCTATAAAAACCGAAATCTGTGCTTCATAACACACCTTAAAACTAAAGAAGGAAGTCTGGTTTGATCCTAGGGGTGTGGAGGAAGCAGACTCTAAAGCTGTGATCACCATGGGAGCAAAATAGACACAGAAGTAGCCAGCACTTGCAGGGGATCAGATGGTGAACTTTTCACCTACAGCTGTCACACAGCTCACAGCTCCTGGCTGGTGCTCTGCAAGACACAGCACGAAGGTAAACCCTCTCTCAAAGAGTCAAATCTGTGTGGCTTCAAAACAGAGCATGGAAAAATATCTAACTTTGCTCCCAAAGAGTCCTCTTGAAGGCATCTGTGGTCTACTGAGAGGCAGAAAATGGTTTACATGGGCACTGCTGTAGAGGAAGGGAGGCAGGCAGGCAGGCAGGCAGGCAGGCAGGCAGGCAGGCAGGAAGGAAGGAAGGAAGGAAGGAAGGAAGGAAGGAAGGAAGGAAGGAAGGAGACACAGGTATTTTAAAACTATCTCAGTTTTTCTGAACTCATAAGGAATTGCATTTTCAGCCACCTGAACTCAATCAAAAGAAATTAACTGAAAAAATGTTACAGCAAGGGTATCTGTACAAGACTGAAATAAAATACATATCTCAAATAGCTGCAAAAATACAACAGTGTGGAAAGGGTAGGTAGATGTTCATTTTCATGGCAAACTCTGTAATCTTGGTCTGATCAATTATCTCTCTCTATGCTGGATGCTTCCACCCTCCCCAGTGCAAAGGGAAGTAGCAGCCTACTGCTGCCAGCAGACTGTCTGCTGAGCAACTCATCCAGGGATGAGTTGAGAACTGATAAATTTGAGGTCTGATAAACTGAGGTCTGATAAAATTGACATCTGAGAAAATACAGCAGATCCCATTAAACTCAACTGAAAGTCTGCCATTAATTTTAAATGTTACCTACAGGTACATAAAAATGTCCGAGATTCAGGGACAGACCTTAAGGAATAATACATAAAATAGAAGGAAAGCAGCCAAAAATCTGTTCTGAGTTTTATATTGTCTTCCTACCTCTAGTGAGAAATGATGCCTTTTGCTTCAGTTTCAGGGCATGACAGCTATTTTATAGAAGGCCCACACATTTCTTTTGAGAGTTTTTTAAAAATAATTTGCAAAGAATAGGCCAGCTGGTCATACTGAAATAAAAAGTTGAAGAGATGGCTGTGATTAATTTTTTTTTTAAGAAATAAAGCTCCATGACCTAAGAACTTGAAATACACAGGCTCAGATCTCAGGAATCCATCAGCTCTCTTTGTGGAAAGCCAGGTGAAGATCTGTGCTCACAGCTGTATCTCAAGGTCTCAGCTCTGAAGCTCAGGTTCTCTGCTTCCACCATGTAGCACCCTGGTACCAATCAACTCCCATAAAACACAGGCTAAACGTTATGGGTATTTGACACAGATATTCCCTGCTTGCCAGAAACTGAGAGCTGAAGACAGCACAGACACACAGAGGAAGTGGAACTGGCTACAGTGGGGACGTAGCAGCTTGCTTTTGTTTTCTAGGACCCTTTTTGATGTGTTTACACTTTCTGAAGTTTCAATTACGGATTATATTCAGTAAGATAAAAACAATCAAGGCACAATGTTCTAACTGTGTATTTGTACTCCACAAAGTACAGGTACACAAACAGGCTGTATTTGATTTCCACTGCACTCCACATACCAACAGCACATGCACAGACCACGCAGGCACTGACAGCGCTGCTGCCTCTGCAATAAAATTCTTACATGATCTACATTTTATGCAGTCCAAAATTCCAAGAATTACAGAGAAATCATGCATTTACATTTCCCTCTGACATCAGTATCTGCAAAATTCATTTTGAAGACACATATACTATCCAAGCAGGAAATGTTTTTAAAATTTGTTTCATCTCTCCTTTGAAGTCTAGAAAGTCAGAATTTGCATGAATGTGGAAACTAATTTTGTGTGATGTTTTTATAACACCAAAAAAAAAAAAAGCATAAACTTGATAGTGCAACAGTGAAATCCAGCAGTTCAGCTAAATTCAGATCTGCCTGATGTTTGTGCTGCTGTTGCTAAAAGGAAGCTAAGGAGTGACCTTGTTTGTGCATGCTTTAGATATTCCAGGCACCATGCATGCACCTATAATGGTAATCACCTGGGTCATTTCTGTAAAAAGCACAGTAATGTTAAGCCGGGTAATTCCCTGATTCAGTAATTTAAACTCCCACTCACAGAACTCCTCTATACACTTTAGATTGTGTAACCCACCAGCATGACCACAAAAAGCAAGTAATTTAGCTACCAAGCCATTCACCTGTATCCAGAAAAATCTTGCCACCACTTTTTTTATGGAGGAACTTATCTAAAAAAGGGCTCTACTCCCATTTTTCCAACCTAAAAGCTCATATGTGGCACTGCTGTTAATGCACACATGTGTGCACTGAGCATGACTGGCAACAAGCACTCATCATTCAGGGACACTGCATGCACAGGGACAAATGCTCGTGTAGCTGCAGGACCACTGTTCCACCCAGCTCCTTTCTTTGGATGTACTAAAGAGACAAAAGTATTACATGACTCAGAGTGTAACATCCTAGCTAATACCTTGCAAATTAAATACTTAGGCAGCTCATATCCACCATCTCAATTCAAAATATGTTAAAAAAAAAAGAAGATTTGAATGCTTTAATGATTCTGCTTTTTAGAGCTTTCTATCTCATTTGATTTCCATTCTTATCTGGGTCAAAACCTTTCTCTTTCTGTTTTTGGGGTAGGTTTTTTGTGTGTGCTTTTTCTTTTTTTTTTTTTTTTTTTTTTTTTTTTTTTTTTTTTTGTTAGATTACTTTCAGTGTAGCTGAGTTTCAGAATCATCACTCTGTCACACAAATGTTCACCTTATTACCATCTAGGGAACAGCACAACTGCTGGAAAAGCCATCAGGGCAGGGCTGCTGCTCTTGGTGATGATATTGTTTATATGAATGGAAATATGAAACCACAGCCTAAAATAGATGGTATGAGTAGTGCTTTGGAGAGCATTCTCTCTCCACTGATTACAGAGAAAGCCTTGATGAGCACTTCAGGTCAGATAACAAGCTGTTAAATGGCCATGTCTCACTCATTTTTATCTCTTAGTTCTAATAGAAAGTCACATCTATTTACAGCAAAGAAAGCAAACATAAGCTAGAAGTTCCACTTCCAAATATTACAAAAATGTTATAATTTGAGCAAAACCCATAATTGTTGTGACATAAAAATTGGTTTGCTTTTAATAATTAGAAATAAAGTTAGCCTTTTCTGTAATTTCCTGTGTAAACTTATACAATTTCAAGATGAATATTAATAGAAGTATGAAGTACATGAAAAAGGGACAGTGATTTTCAAATCTATTCCATCTCTTTCCTTCTCAGTATTCCTACTGGAGCTCATACTTTGCATATATTGTATTAAACATTGAATATTACAGCTTTTATAGTAACACTCAATAAAGACAGTTTAAATGAGCATGCACTTATTAACAAACATCAAACAAGGAGTATGGCTGTGGTTAATAACGATGTGTTTGTGCTGTTTGTGTGAATCACTTTATTTACCATAGTCATGCTCAGCCCAGAGATGACTTCACCTACTGAATCAATGAAGTACATTGACCTCTGAGACAGGAAAAGAAAAATGCCACTCTAGCAAAACCATGTAAGAGCATTCCTAAGAGAAGAATTACCAGATAAGGAAAATTGATCAAGCAAAATTCATCAGAACATCTGAGCAACTATTTATTTTTTTGCAGAATGAACTGTAGGAACAAGATGTGCCTACAGTAATATTTCTGATCAAAGCAAATACACAAAAAACTCTACCTCAAGCTTTAGTCCTCAACAAAATAGCCATTTATGCTAAACTCTTACAGGTATAATGGCTGCACAGCCAGCTGCAGCATCCTTTCCCTCCTCTGTATTCTGCATAAAGCAGGAAAAAAAGGCAGCAAGGCTGGAGCAATCTGTCAGTCCCTGGTGAAGACTTTTCCACACCAGGCACTGAACTAGTCTTTGACAGCCAGCACTGGAAAGCAGACCCAGCAATTCAGGAAGCAACAGGGGACAATGTGTCAGTACCAAGTTGAAGGAAATATCACCCCTAAGAAGTTACAAATAACACTGTTTAATACACGTGGACTTCTTTTTATGTATTCCTTTAACCAGTTTAATTAACATGATTAAATAGAATTGTTACACAAATTGAAGAAATAAACTATCAGTAAAGGAGCTCAATGGGAAAAAGAGTAATTACTAATATACATTATAAACTTATGGTAATACTTCAACCAAATCTACTAATTTAGCAATTTTAATTCCACCACTACTCAGAACAAATGCAGATAGGATCTTGATAGCCTTTTTACAAGAAAAGTTTACATTTTTTCCTGCAATCCCTGTTTCCACTCTCTTTAGTCAATTATGTCTAAAGGCAGCACTTAAAATGGACCATTAATTTGAGCAATATTAAAACTAAATAATATCCAAACCAAAAAATCCAGAATCCAGAATCTTAAACAAAATTAAGACTAAACACCCTATAAACAGATAGGTAAAAATTGTATGGTGAATGTATCTATCTACACAGAACACGGGTGAAATTCAATGAACATATGCCATTGTGAACACCCCTTGTGCAATTATATCACAATCTTTCATTCCTTCTTAAGATTTTTTACAAAAAGTGTTTAGCTTAGTTTCTCATTTTTATTTCAACTTCTTTTTTTAACCTAGATATTCAAAATCATTATTAGCTTGGTGAGTATTACCTCATTGGTCAGTCTCAGTACAAATGGACAAGCAAAACTGTGTATCAGTTATGATGCAATAGCAGGTGAGCACCCCTGTACTTTTCTGCACATATTCATCTCTCACTGTTCTTTTTGTTACTTTATAGAATATAACTGAGCTTTTGAAAATCTAAAACAAATTTAACCTGAATCCATCATTTAACCTCACTGCAAAGCCATCAGTATAAAAAAAATAATGTGTCAAACAAGTCAAGCATTTTGGTGTCCAGCATATTTCTCTGCAATGTATTGCTATGCTTGTAACTGCTAGTTATGCACCCATAATACAATTTCTATATATGACCAAAGTAGTACTTGTACTAAAAAATCTGTTATTAGGGAATCAAATGATCATTTTTAGACTGGTTTTGTTTTATTAATACAATGATTTTTAACTAAGTCACTCCAAAAATTACTGAAAAACAGAGAAGACTTTTGTTTTCTGCAGTATGATCTCTGACTAGGGATTTACAAGACTTAAAACTCCAAACTCAATCAAAAAACTTTCCTCAGTTCATTCTCTTGATTTAACATAAAAACAGTTTTCTGAAAACAGAAAAACCACACACTGGTTTGGAGCTTAAAGAAGTAGCTGAAGTTTATCATAAGAAACAGAGAAGGAAAGCAAAAGAAATTACATAGAAGATTGACATAGTGGAGTCAGACAGAAAAAAAGTGCCTTGTCTTTACCTGTAACAGAAAACACATGAGGAGGTATTGAAAACTAAGAGTTTTCTACCCTGTCACCACCCAGTGATGTATTCTGTAATGCATATTACCTATAATTCTGCCAATCCAATACAAACTGAAGTCAGTTTTCTCACAGGTGAACACTGCATAGACAAGCAGCCTCTGGAAGCAACTACATGGATTGCTGAGGAGGTATCATGCTTTTTATTGTTGGACCTTGGACTCCACACTTGTGCTTACCCCTTGCATTACTAGGAATTCCTATTACACTGCATAGCACAATAAAAAATCTTCAGTGTACTGGCCACGGCTTCAATTACACTGTTTGCTTCAAATAGCCACATTTAAAGCACACATGAAAATGATGTACAGATATGGAAAAGGAGCCAGTAACTCTGGTAAAAAGTGAACAGGAGTGATCACTGCATTCTCTTGCCTAACAGGGGAATGTTCTACTTCAAACAGTTGCTTTCAGATAAGCCTGCTTTCCAGCAACAAAAAGACAGATATTTTAGGGGAATGGCTTGACAAAGGTTAAGAAACCAACAAAGCAAAAAAATCCCACTTCTGAGCTTGTACTAGGAAGACTTAAATTTTCATCAAGAGTACTATGAATAGTAAAAGATTTTTTCTAGTAAGTATCTAAGCTTCAAATAAGAAATTCTGTAAGAATCTTTTTCTTCCAATTTTTTTTCTTGCCATTTCATCACATATTCTTATTTACATACTTGTGTGATTATTCCCTATCCATTCAAATTGCTAATTTTCTTATTTATACTCAGTTGTGTTTATTCTGTACCTGAGAACAAATTGCTCATTCTCAACTATACTTTAATCACTGCTTCCATAAATTGTTTTATGTTTAAGTAGACAGCCTAGAAAAAGAAGAGCAAAAGAACTAAGGCAACAAAACAAGATATATGAACTTCAACTCTTCTCAGACATTGACTAGAAAAATTCCAAAGACTGATATTTGGAGAGGAAATCCCCCTCCTAGGTCCAAATGTCAAACTGAGAGGGTCACACAGTCAATCTACAACTGTTACCAACTCCATCTCAACTATGGGACCAGAAAAATCTCATTATTTTACAGTAATCTTTCATAGTGGGCAATTCCTTTCTGGCATGCTATCCCATCAATGCTGATTAATGTCAGTCTGCACAGAGCTAACAGAGTCTACTCGACACTGGCTTGGGATCTGCTCATTCCTGTTTGACGCTCTGACTTGGCTGCACCTATATTGAATTACAATATAGCAAGAATGAGTCCACAGAACAAATATGGGAAAAACAGCTATGATAATTTAGGGACCTAGTACTGGACCACCCTATCTGAAAGCCAATTACAGAAGAAGATGAAAGTCTTTGTATCTGTTAATGAAAAAACAGTATTTTCTTGTATCACCAATGGGTTAAAACAGCTTTACAGCTTTCTGATTGATTAAATGGATGGTTTCAGTATTTATTTGAAAATAATATAAAGTGTCCAATTATAGCATATTCTAGCTAGTGGTCTATCCATCAGCTCTATCCCCCCCAAAGCTGTGATACCTCTACCCTGTGTCCTACAGGCACTCCTGGCTTCATTCCCAAACTAACTTATTCTCAGGCTCCATTCTGGAGAAAGACAAGTTCTTCCCCCAAGGAAAAAGCAAAGCATGGCCCAGGGGTTGGTTTGCTCGTGACAGAGAACCCAAAAGTGAACCATGGCAACACTAGCTCCTTCTGCCAAGGGCACCAGCCCTGCTGCAGCACGCTGTGCGTCCTCAGATGCCTGCACATGGAACTATCGTGTCTCTATCTTCAGGTTTCAAGAATTGAAATGCCCAAGCATTGCTGTGGGCTGTGTTATTTTTGGCACTTTGAACTGAGGAACCACACACACATATAAAACAAACAAAGAATATGCCAGGGCCAAAGAAACACTCTGTGAGCCAAAGGCAACAAGATGTAGCCCCAGCATAACTGCTCCAGAGAGTGCCAGAGCATTCCCTGTCATAGTACATGGAGATGGAATAGACACAGCCTATATAAGAGACAGAAAGAAAAGCTAATCAACTTAATTAATCATGAAATGCCACAAAGGGAAAGAGGAAAAAAAAAATCATGAAGAAGGATGTGCAGAAGAAAAGAATTATGTTTTGGTTCTATACATTAGTCTTCATGGAATAGTTTAGAAACCAGAATAATTATCTGTTTACAATAAAAAAAAAATCTTGAAAGCTGCCAATAGAACACCAGATTTGCCAACTGGGTATGTTAATAACATTAACGTAATAGCTAATGAACTAATCGTAAAGATTATGAAATGTTCATATAATTGCTACTGAGGAAACCAAATATTTTGTGAGAAAAGTGGTATATATTTAATTAATAGTTAATTAAATCTTAGGAGTCCAATTATCTGTAAGGGAATTATGGAGAAAACAATATAAAAGGAACTGGAAGATTGGAATAGTCAAAAAGAGAACTTTAAAAACATGTCTGTACAGAAATACTTACCAATCTGCTATGCAACTGAATGTCAATAATTTATCCTACTAATCTAAATATGCATGCCTTTTTCCCAGTGTATTTAAGGCATTTTATTCCATAGAATCAATTCTTGAGGTTACCCCAAAACCAGAACAGATGGAAGATAATGAGGAAAAAACAGGAAGTCAAAGCATAGTTATAATTTTTAACACAATTTAGGGATGAACAATTTGTCAGGCTGCACTTTTGACAGAGAATTCACAGGATATGGAAAGCCATTTCTTCACTAGTGCCTACAGCATAACTAATACCAATAATATTCATCTAAATAATTGATACACTAGGGTCAAATTAACCCAATATCAAGTCTAGACAGAAAAAGAAGTCGTATTTCTTGATAAATACCTCTTAGAAATGCAATTTTGTTATTAAGAAATGTGGTGATTTAGAAATATTAGCTAGTTCTTGTAGTCAAATTGTAAACTATTGCAATTCATGGACTTGAGATATCTTGTGACAATATAAGCCAGGTGAGAATATTTGTTTTCTGTACCTTTACAGAAATGCTACCACTGCCTTCAAGAGAGCTCTATCATTAAATAAAAATGCACTGAATATACTGAAGCTTATGTACAAAGCTAGGAACTTAAACATATATTTTAAAGTTCTCTTCCAAAGGTAGCTTGCATTCAAAGTAGTAATTCTTTTAAAGTCACATCGCTCTTGCTCCTTGTTAGTATTGGTTTTCAGTCCTTCAGTCAGTTTGCAAGTTACTGAAGAATGCTTCTCTCCAACCCATGCAAAGTGCATTTCCAACTATAATGTACCCTCATAGGAAGTCAGTAAAACTGCAGAATCCCTTTCATATGATGATTTGTTGAGGTTTTTTTTCTGAGACATCAAGTCTGTGCAGTGTGGTCTCTTCCCTACCAATGCCTTAAGTATTTATATAACACTCCAATTAACTCTCTTATATTCTTGCCATTTTCATAACTGCGTTTTAAATTCTTTACAAAACAGACACCTTTCTTATGCTTCTTATTACTTCTCTGTATGCAATGACTTTTCTAAAAAAATTGCCAGAAGTTCAAAAAGCTTACTAATTAATTTCTTAAAGGCTCTAACTTGCATATTCAAATTTTCCAAGTGACTCTTCCCTTGATGTAAGACAGTTTTCAATCACTTCTAATCACGCATTTTTCTGTTCTTGCCTTTCCCCCTCATCAATTTAAAAAGCAAAGCATACTTGATCTCATCTACTTTTAATTAAAGGGCCTCTTTCCTTATAGGTTTTTCCTGATAATATCAGAAGTACATTCTAGTGCTCTAGGCTCCTCCTACACTATCCTCCTACTCTTATGTTCTCTACAGATAATGTGTGCCTAGTTCTGTAGATTTTTCTTGTCTACTCTCCATTGACAATACCTTCTGGAAGTCTTCCTTTACACAAGTAATCTTCTTTCAATTATACTTAAAGTGTACAGGTAACAATTTGCATACTTGCATGTATTATATAAATTTGTCTGTTTTGCATATTGAGTTGGAACAGTTCATAATCTACAAACAATGAATCCTCTTTTTATATTATGAACATTTCCTCCCAGGTCATTAAAAGTAAATGTTCCTTGAGATGTACATTGTCTTCTACTCAGCACCAGAAGACTAAGAGAAAAGTAAGAATTAAATTAAATAAACAAGAATATATAAAGAAGAGGGAGACAACCATGCTGAATGTACATTAGGAGAAAAGCCAACAAATCAATTTGCTCGAAGTAACAAACCATCCAATGAAGAAAGCAACAGTTCTTCATAGCAATTTGCTATAAAGTGTTTAGACTAACAGGTCACAAAATACACAGGACAACTTGTCTCTAGCAGCAAATGAATGCCTAAATCAGGAGAAAAGAAAATCCATTCAAAAACCAAATAATGAATCATCTTTTTAATATGTGAAATTATCTGAAAGCAGCCATTTGTCATCCACTATATGACACATAGGAAGACTGTTACTTACCTTAAACATGGATTTACAAAAAAAATATTCTCTTGCTGTTTTTATGTATTCTTACTCAGGAATATGACATGCTTCCATAATGTCACTGTTATTATTACTTTCTGTCAATCCCAAGAGGTATTAACACTTCTAAAAAATGCTACTAGTACAAATATTAAAACCTTCCTTATAGCTCCAACTATGTACATGTGCTCATAATTTTCAATTTTGACCACTGTGTTTAAAAATTCTTAGTATTTGTATGTTAGCCTATATGCCCAGACACTGATTGATCTTTTAAAGAATTGCAGTTGACCTGGCCAAATGATTTTGAGCCTGGAAGAATATATTAGCTGCTCAGTTTTCATCAGAAGAGATATTCTGATGACATGGTAATTTTGTAACTTTATTTTGAATATTATGTATTATGCATACTCATTTACTATGTCATCTGTGTTTCTTCATCAACCACTGGTACCATACTGCAATTCAAAAGGTCTCTATCATTTCCTTGTCAAAAGTTATCTCCTTAGAAATGTCACATAATTGAAACTAGATCAGTGTTCATCACTCTTGTCACTGATGTGCATGGGGAGAATTTACAATGCCCGAGCACTTTTTAGATTACTCTTCACTGCTAACACCTTGTTCATCTTTCTCAAAGTACTTCTTGCATTTCTGTTTAGTCACTTATTTTTTTTTTCTGAATGGAAATTACTCATACAATCTGGACCTAGACTTTAAAAAAAAATCAAACTACCCATCAGTTACCAAGAGCAGTACTTCTTTTTCTAGCATCTGAGTATTTGTTTTCTCAACCTTGTTTGTAATTTGTCTGACCTAACTTTACCCAGCTAAATGTTATTCCCACTATCTTAAACTAGGCATCTCTCATAAGAGTGGGATGAATTCCCAGCTAGACATGCCTGTCTCCCTTTATTACATCTAGAAAGAGCATAAACAGCTAACAAACTCAGCTAATATGTAGCCTAGAGTAATTTGAAATGTTAAAATGGAAATTGTATAGCATTAGCTTACCCACTTGTCTCCGTGGAGACATCATGAAAATATATATATGCTTTAATGTATTCTAGAACTCCACTGTGACCTCAAAAGTGAAATTCCCAAAAATACAATCTCCTTCCAAATCCTCTTGGAATTCCCCATCTCTGGAGAGGTGCTCTTCAGTTTGATGGTCCATTTTGCTTCTTGTTGAGGCCAGGTACACATTAATTCATTTGGGACATCATCTTTCCTTCTGCACTTCACTGTTCATTATGTTTGGAGAACCTGAACTGTTACACTTCTTCCACTTAGGAAGCCAGTTTTGCCTGTCACTTCCACCCCAGAACTTCCAAACTCTGTCAGTGGACCCTTGTCATGGGCCATGTTATAATGACTTTCACTTTGTTAGTCACCTGCACTGTTTGTAACTCTCCTCATTAGTGGTCTCTGCCTTCATTATCAGCTCACATTGGTTCTGACAACTGAAGAGTTGCCAACTGGTTACTTTAGTTCTTTTAAATTATTCATATTGATTACTTTGACAAATGTGATGTACATGTCAGCCTGGAAATGCACACAAAGCAGAGAGGGGCACAAAAACCTCAGTTTTTATTACAGTGGCTGCTACAAGTTATATTGTAGACCTTTCTACACAGTGCAAGCTCCACAGAACAAAGAATATATATTTTTTTGTGCATCCAGCACCTAATACACCTTGATGAATATTTTGACAGTATGGATCAAAGGTCGTAATCATCTCGTGTCTTCTTTAAGAGCATCTTATACACATCTTGGCAAATATGGCTTCTTATTTATTTGAGCGACCTAACACTTCATATTTCTCTCTACCTTCTGGGAAAGTCCTACACTAACCTCTCAGATTTTCCTAAAGAAACAGATTATTTACAGATTTTATTGCCCTTTTCTCCTTAACTGTTATATCTATTTCTTGTATTTTGACCAAGCTATCAACTCCAAAATGCTAAATTCAATTAAAGTACTAGAAATGTTACATATTTCCTAAAGATGGTTATGCAAAACAAATACAGGGTAAGATCTCAATTCAAGGAATTAAACCTCACTTTTGGATCTTTGGGTGCTCAGTTTAGTAAATTTGGTTTTTTTATATATAATTAATTAATTAGTAACATAGAATTACGTGTAACTGTTTCACAGTCTCACTATGCTTACTATCTCTGTCCCCAAGGGCTTTTAATAGCATCAACCTTCCCCCTCACCAAGACTTTGTTTGGAGCAGGACACTTACTTTGTAATGCGGTCAATGTTAGCAATTTGCTTCTGGTTCCGGATTATTTCTATAGCTGCCCAAAGATGCTGGATAGCCTTTGTGTCTGCCTGTCGTCTCTTCGTTAGGCGTGCCATGACCTGTTCACCTGGTCAGCTGCAGCCAAGAAATTAAAAAAAAAAAACAAAACAAAAAAAAAAAAAAACAAAAAAAAAAAAAAAAAAAAACAAAACCAAAAAAAAAAAACCACCAAAAAGTTAACCAAGAATTATAAAACAAGCTACATGAAATATGATTACAAGGAAAAATGCATTGTTGCATAGCCATGCAATTTGTATGTAACAATATGTTTTCAAGTGCTTAAAGAGTAGTACAAAGTGAAAGAAAAGTAGTTTACAAGAACCCCTTTCACATCATGCAATTGAAACAGAAGACCAAAAGCAAGCAGTAAAATATATGAAATCAATAGCAAATTTAGGTCATATCTCAGCTCCTTATATTTGGTAAAAATGCAAAACGACCCCAGCCTGAAGCTGCCACAGACTCCTGCATTGCCTGAAGCCCTTAAAAAGGGCGTGTGGTACTTGACTACATCATACAGCATAAGCATGAATTCTGACACAGAGAAAAAGCTGGACCCACAGTTTAACATAAAACACAGTCCTTGGAGTATTCCCTTCATGTTCTTATCATTTACAGCTATTTTTAAAAAGTCCATTCTATGAGGAGAAAACCGAAGTATATTTTCATGGATGATAAGTCTTTAAAAAAATATTTTGGAGCAGTTCCATTTTCTGTAACATGCTAAAACCCAACAGGGCCAAAGTGCTTCTGATGGCATTTGCCCATCTAACCAACCCTGAACAGGAACATAATGAGCATCTGGCTTTGTTTACAAATTTTCCAAAAGCTGGAGGCAATGAGTACAGATAAGCCATAAATCGCCTACAGCTCCACTACAGGCACCGAATCCCTTTTTAAAAGCTTAACGATGCATTTTGATCACTAAATAACTTTCTTCCACTGCCACCACTTTCTCAATGAAAAAATGACTGATTTATGAGTGCTACCAAGGTCTATAATTTATTTTAGAGCTCTGTCCTCGGAATGAACCCTGTGGTATGCACACAGATATTTGTAGCTAGCAGAATATTAACTTCAGTAACCCAAAATAATATAAAAAATGCAAAAACATTTCACCATCTGTGCAATGTTAAAGATGGGAATTTAAGTACTAAAAGTGTCCCTGCTCTCAAATTCAGAAAAAGGAAACAGATTTGAGTATTCCATCAGTTGCAGCAATGTAATTTTCAAGTCTATGGGACCTACAGGTACTTATCAAAGAGGGCTCTCAAGTTTTAGATCTGATATAAGCTCGGCGACACTTTACAGGTGCTATGAAATGAACGGCAACATTCACTCCATTATTAAGGATAAGAAATTATTTAAAAGCATTATACTTAATGCTATGTAGCCTATTTAAAGAAAAAAAAATAAGGAAAATAAAAAAGATGTTGTGAAGTGGTATGTACACGCCCAGGTCTGTGAGGCCTTCCTGGCTGCAGGAGATATCAGGGAAGGGCAGAACAGAGCAGCACTTGAGATGATGTGATGTGGTCACACATCGATCCCACATTTCAGCTTTAGAAATCTCCTCCCTCTGGGGTTTAAAGGAAGGGCAACTAGAGGGATGTCCCAGAAAAAAAAGGCCAAGAACACAGTTTTGAAGGAAGGATAAGAAGGAATGTGACAGACATTCAGCTAAGAGTGACAGCAGTAGATAGCATCACCTGACAATGATTCAGAGAAAGAAAGTCTCCATTGGGAACAGCAGGAAAAGACATTTCATCCCTGTAAGCTCCTCTGCATTAATTTCACAGAACATTGCAAGTTAAAAAAAAAAGTTTTAAGATAAATAGAGTAAAGCGCAAAAGAAGTTAGATCTTAACACAAAATGTGGCAATCTTTACAGACCTATTGTTTTAGCACAAAACTTCTTTCCTAGCACAGGCATGACTGAAAGATCATTCTTCTTATTCCAGTTCTGCACAAACCCTCTGTACAAAAGCTGTCAGACGACAGGGCAGCCAGCAAGCTGGACACGGGGTCTCTTGCACAGCATCACATCCCCATGCAAGGAGCAAGCGTTCGTCCTTCTTGACCCCGATAGCAGTGTGAAACAACAGACCAGTTCTCAGTTTATTTAGCAATCCCAACTCCTTTAAAAATAGCCCCTGTTTCTGGCAGCCCAGCATATGGCTGCCATGCCAGCGTCTCACCCGGCGCAGAGGACAGTGGGGTTTTCTCTCACACCCCCCTGACGCCTGCGCCCAAGGGCACAGCACAGAGCAGGGTCCTGGGGAAGCCACCTGCCACCTCTGCGCGGTGCCATGGCCCCACTGCAGCCAAAGGGAAGGCTGGCCTTTGGGAATAAGGAATTCCCACTTCTCCAGGGCAGGAGAAGAAGCCCATGCTGGAGGCAGGGAGAGGGAGAGCGAAGGAGCACTGTAACCACGAGCTCCTGGAGCCCTGTAGCTGCAGAGTGGGAAAGGCCCTATGGGATCACTCTCCCACCAGCCCCTCACTCCATCCTTATCCTGCTGTGCTGGCTTCAAGCACGCCCAGGCCATGCCCTGGGCTATGGCTAACAGCCCTCAGGACAGGTGTCCACCTCCTGTCCTGAATGCTGCAGGGATGTCACATCACTGGGCCAGAAGTTACCCCCAAAACACAACCCTTGTGGGTGCCCCCCAGATGGCTCCCTGCTGGCTCCCACTGCTGCACACACGGGCATGGCCATGGCTCTTCCCCTCTGTCTGCAAATAACAGCAACAGGGACACATGTGGGACACAGCAATCACACCTGTTCTATTTCCTTTTTTTTTTTTAATTCAAGGTACAGTAATTTTAGCAGGTGTTCTGCCTTCAAAGAATATACATTTCACTTTCATAACTTTGGTTTACTATTTAAGAGCACTTTCGTTAAACTCAAGAGTTGACACTCTACTACTGAAATAGCAGCTCTTACACACCATACTGCCAAAAATACAAAAATAGAGTTTTTTTTTCCCAAAAGCGCAGACTACTTTAGTGTTATTTTAATCTTTTAATTGCATGGTGTAGAAAAAATATAGAGTCTTTTTACATTACAGAAAAAGTTTAAAAGATTGTGGCTTATTTCTTGCTGTTCACCACAGTCACTCTACCTCTACAGTAAAACTAACCACAACAGTCTACTCCCTGCACTCCTGCAAAAATATAAGCAGTTTTCTACATTATTACACTATTTTAAAGGGAACTTTTATCCAATCAATGCCTTCGAGTGCTACTTCCAAGCAACAGAAAATCTTCCCAGTGTCTCCACAGGAACAACTTTTTCATGCAAATAGTAGTGTACATTTTAATGGGAGACACATTAGAGTCTTGTCTGTATTTATCACTCCTGATTATGTGCTTATGTGTGGGCTCACACACACACACACTTTGGAGAGAACAAGCATAAACATGCAGTGCGTGTGAGCATGTGTAAAAATCTATGGCTCAGAGGTGAAGTATCCAAAGAGGCTGATTCACCCATGCAGTCTTTTAAACAAGTTTGAAGTCCAGAGACTCTTTAAAAACACAATACTGGATTGTACATTTACAGATAAATGCTTGAAAATGTTACTCATTCTCCTCTTCTGTTATAACATTCATTTAAAAATCCTGGAAAGAAAAACTAAAAGCTGAAGTAAATATTCAATTCCTTTTTCTGATTTGCTGGGCACTGTGCTCATTTAGCTATGGTACACCCTGTCCATACAAAATTATTTGCTCTATGCCACTTCATTCATGTTTTGTCAGCAAGTTTATGGTAGGATACAGCTTCTGAGAGAAAGGTTGACAAACATAGATGACTGAAAATGTAGGAATTTATATCAGCAGGATCTGTCTTAGGTTTTGTAGGCATCCATGCGACCTGAAGAATATAAGAAATATCCTCCTAACAGAGAAAGTTTTATGTGGCTGATGCACCAGCTCACACACTTCCATCACACCCTCAACTGCCCAAAGCAAACTATTTATGTTCTCAATTTTCAACTCTCCGACTTTTCCTCATGCACTCTGCGTATGGTTTTACTGCACTTTGTATTTTGAATCCCTCTTTAATGTCCTAAACACATTTTGAAAAGTATGCTGCTTTACTGTGTGCAGCTTTCCTCAAGAGCCAAATGTTACCCACGCTTCTCACAGGCAGGCTCAACAACCTGTTCTTTATCTTGTGAACACACAAGATAACACACACAGCAGGGCTTATCTTCCCCAGGTCCCCAGCACAGCCTCACTGCCGCGTGGCAGCGGTGACACGGCAGTGGCAAGGTGGACACTGTCACAACAGCAATGCCACCAGTCATCAGCACGCACTTGGCTGAACCAAATACTGTGCAGCTGTCTGCTGCAACAGTGCTGGATATGGAAATCTGAACTGCAAGTCAAAAGAAACAAAAATCACCTTGCAGCAAGTGAAGGGATTTAGCCCAAGGAACCTCCTGACTTGCTGCTTGCATCCAATTTAGCAGATACTATCAAGTACTAAGTTTAGCTAGAAACTCTCCCTGCACACAGAAAAAACTCAAAGGTAGTCAAATCTTGCCACGTGGTAGCTGTTAAACACCATTGTCCAAGCAAAATATGATGCTTCTGAAAACTCCACTGGTAATTTGGACTTTGCACTGAAGCAGACGGCGTTGCAGTTGGGTGCTGCTGCTCTGATGGGAGCTGCTAATTAAGAGCTGACAAGCAGTAGGTTGTTAAATCTTGTGTTTGTGCTTCACTCTAAGTGAGGCTACCTGTGGTGCTCGGCCCTTCCAGTGCAAAGTCAAACAGGTTAAACTCCATCCCTGCTATCAGCCACCATTTGGCTGGGACTTCGTGTGCACTTAAGTGCACTGGAAAGAAGGTTTAAGGAGCTCATCCTTGCCACTGCTCAGCTAGTGGTTGCTGCCTTTTGGCCTCACAGCCCTGTGAGGGACTATTGCTATTGTTTCTTCCATAATACACAGTGAAAGATTTTAGGCTCAAAAGCAGGAAGAAGCTAGGCTCAGTCCTAGTTTTTGTGGCTTTCATGCTAAGTTTGGGTGATTTGGGAACTTAAACACAGGCTCAATTTCATATTTGTAAGTACTTTATAATATGGGGTCTAGTGTTTATTAAAGTATAACTCTTTATAGCAGGTATAAAACTGTACAAAGCAGTACAAAGAGTTCCAAATGTCTAGCTTTGTTCTTGTACTATATAGGAGTCTACCATTAAAATACAGATTTGCAAATTGATGCAGAGTTTGGGTTCTTGGACTTCATACAGCTCTCCATTGTACTGTGAACTTCTACAAGCTTAAAATTTAGTTTACAGTTTAAACTGCTGTTAAATCTTATCTTTCATCACTGGTGCAGTGGGAGTATGAACTCTTAGTCTTCCCCTCCTACAACAATTGTGATTAAAAGTGGTAATTATTCTATTTTTACATAGGAAAGGTACAGGTAAAAATGTCTTGACTAAGCAGCAGCATAGGTCATGCATGGGGTAAAAGCAAGAGACGGTTTAATTTCATGTCTATCTTCCATAGCTGGTGATCCAAAAATGTGGGGAGAAGCTGCTAGGGTGAGGACAAAGCTTTTGGTAGGAGAAATTCCATATTTTGCTTACTATTTATTTGTCTTCATGAGTGTGCAAGATTATAGGCATAACCAAGGATTTGCTGGGCATCTGGTAGCAGGAGATTCTCTTTTGTAAGATTGAGGGTTATCAGAAATAAAGATTTTGCATACAAAGTCATTTTCAAATGTTGAAGAATAAGCAAATGGTTTGGTATATTAGATATTTATTTTGGACTTAATCCCAATCCACTAAAATCAACAAATGCCTTTCTGCTGATTTTCCAGGGTTTTGGAGTAAACTTTCAACTGCTGTTGTATTGCCACATCCTCACAATGAAAAACTTAGGGATGTGTTGAATGATTTTAATGAACCTGAAAGATGTAACAAAGGCTTGTGAGTGAAATAGGCAAAATTTTTTGGCAATTAAACTAAACTCAGAAAAATAGATTATAAATAAATAATGGTTTTTTTTCTTAATTAGGAGATCAGTTCAGGCTGTACTGCTATGATTTTGGAAGCTATTAAAACATAGATTTTTGCATGTTGAATGTGTGTCATTCCTGATGAAAATATTTTTATTTCATTGTTAGCTTAAGGACTATACAGTCTATTCAAAAGAGGAAATTTTATTAGCATAATTATCCTAAATATTTCCCATGTGCAAGTACAACATCCCTGCTGATCTGTGCAGTTCCACCTCTTGCATTCCCAACTGCAAGGTTTCTAACCTTGATGTCATGCAACTTTTTGAGTGAGGTTTTGCATAGCCCCCTGAAGTGCAGTACAGACACAAAACAGGACTGCATGAATATAAAACTGTAATGTTTTCTTTGTTCTCTCTGCAATTTAATTTTCCCCAACTCCTGTACACAGAATACATGAAAGCTTTTGCTTCTACCTTGTGCCATTTCAGGATGGCAGTGAGCCACTGTAGAAATCTGAGCCAAGGATATTACAGAATTAAAGGCCCCAAGAATACTTTTACTACACATATGTGCAAGGTCTATTTTAATCCCTGATACTGCATTTATTTCATTTGTATTGTATTCCATTCATAATGATTAAGTAAGTGTCCTTCACTGGGGCCAAGGCATACAGCACTTGAATGTTAAGCTCAGACATTTTGAATCATCAGTATACAAATGGTAGAACTCTTTATTTTGCTTTTGGAGCCAAACTTGGACTTTCCTGTTTAATTAACTCACCCTGTTAGAGGGAACTTGATACAACTGTTGAGGTGCCATCCCAAAAGAGAATTTCTAAAAGTGTAAGTGCAAATAGAGTATAACAAAATCTGATATGAAGCATCAACGCAAGATGCTCAGAAAGTACATGGCTGAATAAAAGCCATATACTCCAAACAAAGGCTGTCCAAGTGGTCTTGTTGGCTATCAAATACAAATGTATGCACAGGACTAAAATACATTCTGCTGCCTTTCCAGCCAATGCTAGTCTGGAATTTCAGAGACAACAGCAAATGCCAACCTAATATTTGAAAGAAACTATCCTTTGTTCCTGTCTGGCAGAAATCACTGAATAAAACTTTATCTAGCAATGCAAGTTTGGACAAAAAGAAAAGCATAGCTGCCAAAGAAAGTAATGTACTTGCAAGGGCTGAAAGCAAAGAGCCAAAGCTGTAACCAGCAATGTAGCTACACCAGCTTCTTTCAAATGACTTTTTTGGTGATGGTCATCATGTTTTACTCTCGGGACTGTGCCTAGGCAAGCTGAAGCTCATAACATATTTTTTGCTATGGATCTGTGTTAAGACAAGATTCCACATTGATCTTCTAAAACAAGCAGTATTTTCCTTAATATTTCAACTTTTAATTGGTATTCAGTGCATAGAGAGTTAGTTTTTATAGCCAGTAAGAGAATTAACAGTTAAACAGGAACATCAAGAACCACAAAAGTTTCTGTTTTACTGAGAAAATAATGTTTTAAAGCAGTTCTGAGGAGGTTTAGACTGGATATTAGGAGGCATTTCTTTACCTGCAGGGTGGTCAAACACTGGAACAGGCTTCCTAGAGAGGTGGTTCATGCCCCAAGCCTCTAAGTGTTTCAGAGGCATTTAGCATTTTCCCTTAATAAGATGCTTTAATTTTTGGTTAGTCCTGAAGTGGTCAGGCAGTTGGACTAAATGATTACTGTAGGACTCTAACAACTGAAATATTCTTTTCTTTTCTATTCTACTCCTATTTTATATGACCACTGAAAATGCATACACTGTTAATACATTTAACAAACTTCTGAACTTCTAAAAAAAGAAATTTAGTTTGGTTTAATTAATGCTTAACTAATGAAATTAAGTTATGCTAAATGGTTTCCACAATGGAGCTTGCAAGTTGTTTTAAAAACACAGGTCTTGCAAAATGATGCAAGTTTCTCAGGAAGATAAACTTCAGCTTCCATAGTAGCAAAGCCTCTTATTTTCAGGATGATGATGTACTAGACTAATATAAGACTACTCATCTTGGGGCAAAGGAAATGTCTATACAAAAGATGGTCCAACACAAGTACCTTCAACATCACTAAATAATACATGGTTCATACAAGGTGTAAAAAGATCATCCTACACGTCTTGTCCTTGATCACAAAAAATAAGGTCTCATCAGATTTGGTTTTTTTGGGGAGTTATCAAAAATAATGCTTGCGTCCAAGCTGCTGTCAGCAGCACTCTGGGCTCCCCTGTACAAATGCACAGGCACATCGATACAAGCAAGCCACACACACCTGCCTTGATGAGAGGGGCTTCAGCCAACACATTTTACCTTCCATTTGCCACAGACTAAGAGCATGAGGAGGGCCAGTTACAGGAGATTAAATGGCACGTGGAGAGAGGATCATGTTCTGAACACACACTGCACACTAACACAAGCTTTCTGTGGTTTAACTCCACCCACTACCAATTCCCATATATTTTCCAAAGCAGCCTGAAGCTAAACCACTGAAAGATGCTGAAGGAGAATCCATGGAAGGAGTTAACTCCTAATGAGGAGTCTGGGCTGTTTCCCCATGTAGACAAGCCCTTAGTAAATAGATGCTTCCTGTCCTCTCACTTGGTTGTAGTGAGCAGAGATGATTAATGCAGCTGTGCATCCTGACAGGCTCCAATGCTCACTTGGTCGTAAAACAGGAAAAATCATGGCCAAAGAAGGCTGATGGTGAGGGCTGGAATTTCGGTTTGGATGATAAATAGAGGCCACTTTGATTCTGCAACTCCCTCTAATAAAAAGTGATAGGTGGAAGACATCTTAGAAAATGCTAAGAAATATAAATGAGAAGAGTAGCTCCTTCTCTTGAAAGCAAGCTTTTGATCATCATCTTCCTTTCTGCTCTGAAAGCTAAGGAGCTTGGTTGTTTTGTAAGCCTCAACTGAACCGATGCAGTAAATTTCTCTGTCAGTAAGTAAGGTATAATAAATAAGGTATGATGACATAAATAAATAAATGATTTTTCATGGTATATTAGCAGGTAATGTAATTCTGCGTAAGGTCCGTTTCACACTAAACAATGAGAAAGAGAGATATATTTTCCAGGTCAAAGAATCATGAATGTATGGAAAAGTACTAAATCATGAAAAAGATAAATTCATTGCAGATTATGTAGGCTATATGGTGTAACACTGAGCTGATGTTGACTTTTTTTCCAATTTAATGTGAGATTCCAATTTGCTGGAGTTTTTTTTTTTCTCTTTCTCTGAACTACACACAACTGATGCTATCTTTAAAGTACAAATTGTGATTCTGGTGGTAGCAACAGGACCTAAACCTTAGATGTTTGTAACAACTATTCCTCTACCAGGCTGCATTTTTATTGACAAAAGGCAGCTGAATCAATTTTTGTTGCTCCTTAACAAAAACAAAGTCTGCCTGGACTTGTTTCTTTCAAAGCTCTTCTTTTTGGCCTCTCCCTCTCTGTAAATAAAAGCACAGCTACAGAACTTCTAAAACTGCTCAGATATTGAGTTATTTTAAAAGTGAGTGTGTTATGCAGGCATGACCACTTTTCTCCAGCAATCAGGCCACAAGTAACATTAACTCAGAGGAGACTTTCTCTTGTCAACACTCATCTGCAGGAAAACTGGTACTATAGAAAGAAAACAAGCACAACTCTGAACCAACTAAGGTTTCCAAACTAAAGCTCCTTCAAGGCCAATATGCCTGGGCTTACCCTTGAAACTTTCAGAAATATACTCAGAACTTAGAGCGTTAATACACACTGATCTGTAACGCAGGTAAGATGAGCCTAAGAAAAACACTGCCAAAGCTTACACGCTTCTACAGCATTAATCAAAAGAAACTTTCAGGCAGGGAGAGGATCAAATTGTAAAATCTGATCTTTAGATCTTGCTTCTGAAATTCAAGGTGAATATCAGAAATAATGGACCTGAAAGTTTCAGTCAATGCTCTCCCAGCTGTGGGACAGTTCATCAAGAGAAAGAGCAATCCATGGTGGAAATGGAAGCCTTTCCCCTAGTGCTCATCTTGCTTAGCTTTCTCTTCTATGTTTTTTAGAGAATGTATTTCCTAAGTTGGGCACAGACATCTGGCTTAAAAGTACAATCTGAAGTACATTTGAAGCATATGTTCTCTCCTTCATAGGCAGTACCCAAACTCACTAATTACACACATTCCTACACAGCTTTCCTCTCATCCTGCCCCAAACCAACTCCATCATCACTTCCTAGTGAAGCCTAATCCCTATCCATCTCTAAGGTCTATTCCTTAGGTATATTTTTTATACCTCAAAAACAGGTAATTTATTAAGTTTGCACTTTCTTACTTCAGATTGCCCTCAGCTCTCCCCCCAAAACATTCATGTCTGGACAAGGACAAAGCTTGCCTAGAGGACAATTTACAGACAAGTGAGAACAGCAGTTTTCATGAAAACCAATGTACAGTGAAAAACAACTGCATTCATAACTAAACAAATCCTGAAGTGGAAAACAGCTGAGTATAATCATGATCTTTTCTATTTATCTTTGCTGCAAAAGTTAACAAATGGAAAAAATGAAGAAAATAACTTTCAAAATCATAAACTTTATAAAGAGAAAAGTCAAAACATTACTCAAAGAAAGAAAGATCTTCCAAAGATCAGAGCAGATGATGGAAGTATGTTGCCATTACTTCACATAACACCAGTTTCTCAGCAAACCTGGTAATAGGTGATATCAAGAAAACCTCATTCTACCATTTCAGGTTGGTATGTCCTTCCTACATGCTCTTTAAAAGCAGGGAGCAGGAATATACCACTTAACTTTATAACCAGCTCTTGGCGTGGCTCATTGGGTGGCAGAGGTTGGGAAATGGGTTTTTCTGGCACAGAGTTTTTCCCAACACTGTAATCTGGGACTGCACTCTCAAATTTGTTGAGCTGTTTCAAAGACCTTGGTGGGAGTTCTAGTGTGATCTCTTTTTATAATATTTTCTATTACCTATAACTTTCAGATGCTTCCAACTCCTATTTCTCATCTTCTCTTACCTGAAGCCAGCTTACATGTGTTTATTTTTTAATGCAGAGAATTCTTCCCAAGGCTTCTCGAGGACCAGTTGTGGATGAACAGAATTACACATTTTTTCCTGAAAATCCATTTCAAATCAGCCTGATTCTTGCATGTTATATCTGTTCTGTACCATTTCTTTGGTAAAATGAATACTTTGATCAGTGGCTTGCTATTATATTCATATGCACGTCCATGGCATGTGCTGGAGCTACAAAGAGCCCTGTGTTGTTTTGGGACTACAGCACTTGCCACTTGCAGAATGATGTTCTGTGTCTCCTCTGGCGGGTGCATGTGAAACCTACTTCTTCAAGCACTGATGGTGATGTCAATGACATAGAGCAGGTCACAAGGGCCCTTTGGGGAGGACATTACTTCCTGAACACTCAAGAGCTCTTCCTGCTCTATCATTATCTAGGGCTGAGGTTTATTAAAGGCAACAGGACCACGCTGTTCTGTTCTCAGCCATTTCCTTCAGACACCGAAACATGGGATTAATAATTTTGTCAGCAAAACTAGGACTTCATTTTTCAGATTATTTCAGTTTTCACTACTACCAACATTTGGCTGTGGTTTTATTTTACTCCTTTAACCTGAATGCAGATGAATGATAGGGAGCTCTGACACTGAGACTTAGCCCTACAGGGTGGGGGAACTTCCTAGATGTGCAGGACATAACTGAATAGTGTGCCATCCCTGTGGCTATCAACAGAAGTAAAAGCCCAGAAAAATTAACTAATCCTACAATCAGCTTCCTCTAAATTTCAGAAAATGTCATTCATGAAATATAGCCTCCTGTTGTGATTTCTGCAAAAATCTTTTCTACGTAATGCAAAGAAAATGAACTGCAAGAATATCATAACATTATGGTGTTATCACAAAGGCCAAACCTGTTGACTTGGAATTTGGATTTACAATACACTATTCTGCAGGAAACAAAATACTGGAATTCTGGAAATCTTTCCAATCAATATCTTCTTTCATCATGTGGGGTTTTTTCAACCTAGGCAGAAGACCTGGAGTCCACTGAGCTGTTAAAGCACCTGCCTGGAATGACTCCAGTTGTGATGCCTAATGTTGAAAGAGGCATTTAACTTAGGGCTACGTCACCAAGCACTAGGAACCACCTGAAACACAGTCTAACACTCCATCATCCTCTTAAGCTGCTCCCTGTCCTACAGGACTGAATGCAAAGTGGAAATGGAGAGGGTCATTTGCTCCTGACAGGGTTTTTGAAGCTGGATTGCTTGATTTCAGACAGCTACGTCTTAGGAAAGTGGTTATTTTCTCACAGGGGTGTAGCTTTTCTTCTCGTGTAAGTCATATCCATTAATGAAGAACACCATGTCTAAATCTGGGAGGACTTCATAATAGTAGTGATTTCCTTACAGGCTTATATGGCTGCTTCTCTTTGATACACTTACATGCTAAAATTCCTTCTAAAATGGTTTCTAGAGTGTGCTCATCCCCTATTTCTCACTTGTCCATGCCCGCTTCCTAGCATTTAATTTAATTTTTCATTTTGCTCTTTTGAGTACAACAAGACATAAAGCAGACTATGAGAGCTTCTTTTACACTGAGGAGCAAGTTTTTTTTTCTTTCAGTGACACTGAGGCCCCGGTGGGTGACCACAAAGTGACCAATGATTTATTCTACTCTATACCATGACATTTAAAATGTTTTTCACTGTTTTCACCTTCATTAATAGAAACAGAATGTGTTCATCCAGGTGATGACATGCTGAAGGAAAACCTACGGGAAATTGAACCGGTCATTTTAAACTGAAGAAAGACAAAAAAGGTATTGTTTTTAAACACTTCACATCTGTTCTCCTAGTGCTGAGAGAGTCTGACTTTTACCACCTTTTTTTCTTTTGCAAATAGTCTGTTATTTATTTTTAGACATGAGATTTCCTACTGAAATCAACTGTGGGTTTACAATCTTTGCTGAGTTCCAACGACAGAACCAAACTTTTGAGGAGACTTTTCAGGTATTGTTTGTTGGAGACTGCTGCCACCACAGTGGTCAAACTAATTTAAAGCACTACTCTAAACCAACTGCAAGAAATTCTACTGTCCAGTCTAGTAGCATGGTTGTTAAACCAGAGAGTGTCCTGTCTTCATTCATGCTCTTATTGCAGCCTTGAAACAATAATGGTTTTGGTGTGCTAAAGAAGACACTGATATTCATGTCAGTCTCTGGATTGTAGCTTCTGAGTTTATGACAGATGGGAAACCAACAGAGGAGCTAAAATCCTGTGAATCCACGCACAGCTTATAGCCAGTAGCCATCTGGCTGGGGATCTACATAATACCACAAGAGGATGACAAAAAAGAAGAAAAAAAAAAAAAAAAAGGCAGTTTCATTTGAATTTCCGTTTCTCATCCCCTTCTTTGTCCTACCTGGTTTGAATACACTATCTTATTTATTATAAACAGTCTTTCAGCTATTTCATACAGGTTAAACAATTACAGTATTTTCTTACGAGCACTTTCCACACAGAAAAATAAATTCAGTGTTAGGCAAAAAGTCCAACACATTACAGCATATAAGGTTTTCTATGGTAACAGGCAAATAGGCAGCATTTAAGTGAAGTGTAAGCATTTGAGGAAAGAACAGAGAAGGGAAAGCACCAAGCAACCCCATTCAGCAGGGCTTCCAGTTGCTGTAAAAGCAATTGCAGGCAGAAAAAGATGTAACACAAGGCCCCTAAAGTATAATTACTTGAGAAAAAAATGTGGCCAACAAAAGTTACCTAACCTGTTCACAGAAGAAAGAAACTTTCTACCCCTAAAATGTGCTGGAAAGGCTGAAAATCTGGTTTTCAAAGCAAAAAAAAAGTAAAAGCCTTAGCAAAAACCCCTTTTGCACAGCAGTGTGTTCAGCTAGCTTGAGACAGGAAACACGCAAACTTTCCTTACAGATAAAAACTCTTTTTTGCCTCAACCTGCTGAAATGTTTAGCTAGGCACTTTCAGCCCCTGCATGTTTGTTGGGGTTTTAGCTTTCTCAAATGAGCAGATTTCTGATGCAAAGAAAGAGGAGAAGCACTACACCAAGAATTCTCTTCCCTGTGAGCTATGTTGCAAAAATGAGAGCATATTAAGCAACTCGAGAACAGGAAATAACACTGACAAACAAAACTGATATTCTTTCCATAATGTGGTCATTCAGAGGGGGACATTTGAAACTTCATCTCCCCAAATCAAGAAATGTTTATTCTACTTTTGGCAAAGCTGCTGAACGCATGTGTGCTCCCTCTTCCTAGTCCAAGTGCTTTATGATCCTTTCAGTGAAGCATATAGTCACACTAGAGTAGAAATGAACTCTGAGCTGCAGAGTTTTCTCATAAAGCTCTCTCCTTCGAAAAATGTTGTTTTATTGGTCCCCAGGTGGTTTGTGGAAATACAGTAGTAGATATGTGGGAATGTATCCGAGATCCCTTCAGCTCACCTGGAGCATCTGGCACAGCAGGTGAGGGGTGCTGAAGCTCCAGCTCCACAGCCGGAGTCCTCCTGCAGCTCTGTCCTTTTGTTAGCACAGCCTCCGATGGGAGAGGCTGGAAAAGGATTGAATGCAGACATCTATTCCTGAGCTAATCACTCCACACTCCCTTCACACTTGACATGATCTACTCAAGGCTACAATTCATCTTGCTGTGAAGCAGACATCACAAATAGGTCAGATGAATTAAGCCCTAAAATTAACCATTTCTCTCCAGGGAAGACAAAGTAGATTAGGATGAGAAGTTGATGTGGCTGGATTTAAATCACACACACTGCACTCAAGCTGCCTGCTTTAACCAGTGCCTGCACTTGCCTGGTATAAGGTCGTGCTTGCAACTGAATTTCTCACATCTCAGCTAAGGGCTCTAGCCAGCACATTATTGATTTTTCTGCTACTTTGCCTTTTTTGGATGAAAAATTTCATCATTATGCTTTCATTTTCTATATGGACATCTTTGAATAACTGAAAATATCTTACTTTCCCCATCTGCCTTGAGAAAAAAAGTGCAGTTGTGTTTTTCATTGAGAAAAGCTTGAATAACTGCAAATTTTCCTAAAAAAAAACCCAAATACAGACAGGGATACTTCCTTTATAACCTGAGTAATATCATTGTAATTCTAGTAAAAGGGCTGATTAATGTCTGATATACACTATAATTTTCAATGGGAATAATGTGTATTTTGAAATTTTTTCTTTTCAGATTGAGTTTTTAATTAAGAAAAAGTGCAGTGTAAGACACTTCTTAATTTTTCTTGTAAGAAGTGTGATTTTAATAAATGTGGCTATCTATCCAGACAAAATGAAACTGCAAAAGCATAACTGCAGAATTTTCTTCAGTGTTTTACAACAGTGCTTTATTCAAGTAGAAACTGAGCTAGAAAAGAAAATTAATATCCTTAGTTATTTCAAAAGGCTAACTTTCTCTAATTCTGACTCCTAGGTCACAAGGCTGTTTATTTCAGATCAGCAGTACCTTCATTTAAAGTAAAGTACAAATTTTTCATCCCTTTTTATAATGTTGAGCCCTTTGTCCTCTGTATCATATCACTACTGGAACCATCATCTCACCCTCCTGTCTTTATCAGCACTCAGTTAATCAAATTTATTTGGTTGGTCTGAGCTTGATTCCTACATGAATTTTCTGATTACCTCCAAACAGTTTAACAAGTTCAATAAAAAGAAGCTGCAAACATATAAGCAGTAAAAAATTTCCATACTGATGTCTTTGTCTTCAATAATTTAAAATAAACACCTTCCTTTATTCCTTCAATTTGACCTTGACTTTTATGGACTCCATGGAAAGTTATAAAATGGAATGTAAAATAAATTTTAAAATGCTCAAACACAGATTTCAGGCTCTGTCTCCAGAGAGGCTGTATATGGAACTACATCCCACTCCCTACATCCCTGCTCACAGGCCATGCCCCAGTCCCTTCCAGGACTTCACTTTGGAGAAGTCATCCAGGACTTCACACTTAGGAGACAATTGACACTCTAATTCAGGCCTTCAGCCTCAGAAGCCATCTTTATGTCTTCCTTTGATTTAAGGGTTAATACAATGTTCTTCTATCTGCTGAAACATGTTACTCTTTCCTAATTTCCTGATTAAGAGGAAACTGCATGTAAATTCATTCCTATAGGTTTTACTTACAAAGGAGGACCTCGCATAGGATTTAACTCTGTATATACTCCTCATACTGCACTTCAAATAAAATATTTTAACCAGCAGTTGTTATTTAGAGCAAACCACAGAAATAAAAAGCTAAAGCAAAAATCAGATATAAAATACACTTCCATTTTTACGTCAAAAGAAATTGCCTACTTCATGCATTCAATTATCTTACTGCGACTTATAAGAGATGGGGGGTTTTTGCATGAAATATAACAACTGATTTTTATAAAAGAGTTGCATTAATTCTCAAAGTAATGTGCAAAAACCGTTCAAGTTCACTTCTATTTGATGTTGGCTCAGGCAATTTTGTGGTTTCACAGCATCACATCGCCAGGATCTTTTGTTTCAGACAGTGCTGGTGTCATTCAAGGCAGCAGCAGCAGCCCAGGGAAGCAGGGCACTGTTCTGTGTGAGCATTTGGTATGACATGATGACATACAGGAGACTGTATCCTACCCCTAACAACTGCTAGGAGCAATGCTTCAAACAAAATAGGCACTACAAAGAACCAGAAGGAACCTTACTAATTGCAGAAAGCTTTGCAGGTGACACAGAGGCAGGAGGCCTTTCCAGATGCTACAGGTAATGCGCTTACATCTTAAATCGTGAGATTTGATTAGCCTTCTCTAGGCATGCTTTGCTGCCACTGTTATCAGACTTTATATCATCAAGCCCTTTTTGAAAATTGAACCATTACATTTAACTATATGACCTCCTATTCTACAGGCTAAATGCCCCCTGTCCAAAACATTATTTATACCTTATAAAATTACAAGTTACTCATAAATATCTGATTTCTTGATCTTGTTTTATGAAGATGAAAAAGAAGAAAGAAATACCGCCTGATCATTTCACCTCTAATTTCATATAACTAGATATCTCAAAATTAATTTTTTTTACTATTTCATTTCCAAAACAAACAGAATACACATCCATCCCACCCCATCACCTCACAGACAGGACCTGTCACTCCTCTTTATATTATTTAGGCTTCTATACTTTAATAGAACTTGTAAAATTTTAAAATGACTGTAAACATTAAGTCTTTATCTCTTTGGTTTTTGGTCTCTCTCTTATGGTTACCAACTGCAGCAAGATGACTTCCTGATACAATCCTTTAATCCAAGCCCCTCCGGCAGGACCACAGAGGAATGAAAAGGAGTTCCAGAGACATTTTTTCCCCTTCAGCTAGTCTCTTTAAGAGTTATGGATTTTTCTTTACTCTTTGAAGACATCTGTATTAAATTAAGACACAACAGTAATCCTAACAAACACAAAATTTACTAAAACAAAGAGAAAATGGAATCAAACCAAAATAAATTGTTTACTTAACATCGCTGAATTTACAGTTCTCATACATTAAACTAGATAAGGCATAAACAAGATAAGTTTGACTTCAGATGAAAAAAAAGAAAAAAAGAATCCTGTAGTTTATCCTTTGAAATTAAATATCCTTTCTGACCACACCAGTCAGCCTATCAATGCTGCTTGCAGACAATTCTGTTTTTGTCTCCCAGAGATATGCTTAATAAACCCTGGTTAAGGTTTCCTAAACACTTCTCTGAACACAAAAAAAAAAAAAATGGGCTTTGCTAAACAATTTCAGTCTCCATTCTCTGAAGAGTTACACCACTGAGGAAACAAAAAACCTTAATTATGATTTATGACTGCCTTTTCAAGGTTTATGACCCAGCTCAAATATTGCCTTTTGCTAACCATCCTGGCTGGGTCTCTAGGTTTTGGCCAGACCCATGGGCAAATCTCATGTAAAGTACACTCCCTTCCTATTCCACTTGTCACATGTGATGAGTTATAGACAAGGAATAAGGGTCACTCTTAAAATCAGCTATGTTTCAAAGCAAAGTCCAATGGACATTTGGAAAAAATCAGTCTTGTTTGATATCTCAAATGACAGATTGTTCTTTGTTTCCACCTTTATGGGTTTTAGGACTCACATGCACAGTTTTTTGCATGAGTACCCTGTGTCATTTAGCAGGTGGTATTTCCCTGATATAAGCAGAGCATGACTCTTGGACAGATATAATAAAAACTGATCTGTAATGGAAACTTCTGCCACTTTGGAAGTATAATGAAAATGGCAGGCTTGTTCCTTCTCACATGCAGCCATGGATACAAACATGCCAGTAAAAATGGCTCAGATAAGCAGAATTTCTTCCTGTTAAGCAAATAATGACAAACTGCAAACTGCAGAACAGGCTCCACACTGGGACACCAAGGTACCAGAAGAATAAGGAGAGCAATGGTGAGTAGATCCCACCAGTATCCTGTGATATTAAGTTTAACTATTCTCATCTTAGAGTATGGTCTAAGCCATTCTCAACCCTTTAATCTCCAGCCTCTCCAATAAATTTGAAATGAGAAAAAAACCCAACATCCCAGACAAGAAACACTGAAAGCCATGAAAGGAATGGAGGTATTACAGAGCTACCTAACACTATCCACACAGCTTTGTCTGGTGTGATCCAAGCCCGGAACTAAACCAGGGCTACTGTAATCAGCCATGAAAAAGAAGTACTCATGACTCGAAAGCAGATTCCTGCAGGAGAAGGTTAGCTTGTGGCTCCCAGAGCTGGAACTATGTCACACATTTTTGGTGTAACTGGAGGCTTAGAAGAAGTCTTTCACCAGCAGGAATTCAGGGTGTGGCTGCACTTTGGTTCCCTAAAGCCAAAAGCAAATGAACTGTGATCTCAGATCTGCTCAACAGAACATTGTATTAATTTCATTATTTTTCAAATTATGAAATCATACATAGGACAGTCTTTCCAAGCTTCAGATCAAGTTAATTTCAGTCATTACAGAGGCAAGCAGAATTACTCAAACATTCAATTAAAATAGCCTTACAGAACTGTATTTAAATTGTATCATCATTCTGATGATATCCAAAGCAAAACATAAAATAAAGGTCAAACTAGAGAACACTATAGAGCAAGTTAATACCCATGAAAAATGAGCACAAGGAAAACAAAACTATTCCCCAGTGAAAAATGGTAGCAGAGGATGTGAGAAGGGATATTATTCCTCTCCTTTATTGCTGCTCATCTAACAGAGAAAAAGAAAAAGGAACTCCAAAATTTCTAATGGTAAAAAGACAGCCCTGCTTTACCACATAACAAGGAAAGAAAGAGTTAGAAAAGAAGGTGCAAAACCAAAATAGGACCTCACTGCTTGCACATCTCCCTCTCAAGCTCCAGGACACACACCCTGTCATACGTGATTTTATTTTTTTTAGTTTGCTCAACAGTTTCTTACAAGGAAATAATTTTGTAATTGACTTAAGGCAAGGATTCCTTCTTAAAAACAACCATTAAAAAGTCCTAATGCTTTGGTAATCTCTCTCTTAATCCTCTCTATACATTATCACTGGAAAAAACTTCAAAAACTGATTAATCCAAAGATAATTATACTCAACTGTTCACCAGTGAGGAATAAAAATGTATTGGAAGGCAGGTAATACACATCTTCCTTAAAGAAATAAATTAATTATTCTTTCAAAATGCCTTCAGATGTACATATTGATAATAACAATAAAAGCTAATGACCCTCACCTAAAAATCTCTAGTTGGTTGCTTTCAAAATAAAGTTTTTCTCAATTTTATAGAGTTTCTGCACACATTTGAGCTGAGTCCAAAAATCTACCAACGCATTTAATTATTTCTACTGCAGAAATGTTTAGATAGCATGCCTCTGTCTGTGAGAAAGGAAAGGCCTCCTTGTTTTTACAGGAAAAATATGTAATATGTTAGCCATAAATTAGCATGCTACTTTGAGTAGTAACCATGCAAAATCAGCCTTGATACAAAATTCAAATTATGCAGAAATACATTAATTTTACATCCTGACCTTCTGGCTACCACTGCAGTAGAATACAATTAACACTTTTCTGAGCCTCTCACAATGTATATTCAGAGGGTTTATGACTAAGTGATATATGAAATGATACAAGGAACACTTTGAAGTACTGCAGACAAAAAAGAACATTGAAAAACTGTATCTGCCAAGTTTACACACAAATATTCTGCACAAACAAAGCCAAGCTAAACACATCACCAGGATAGTTTCTTTACAAATGGTGAATCCAGACAAATATTATTTGCTTTACATTAAAAATATGATAGAATGGCAGTAGTCTGTTAACAAGCTAATGTTTTAAAACAAGAAAGTGAAGACAGTGTATTTTAAGGACTCATTTAAACTCTAGTGTCAGAAAGGTCAGCAGAGTTTTCATAATTGTTCATACTTGGTGAGGATGCTGGAAGAGTGGGAGTTGAGGCCCCATTTCAGGGGTAGGCAAGTGTGTACCAACACTGCTAAACATCCTGAGATTTTTTATTAAAATCTTGAAGTACTTTTAATTTTAATAACTGAATTATTGCAAAAACCCTACAAAAAGTGATTAACAATTGTGAATGTGCACCTAGGTTCTGCACCATCATTTATGGACTGCTGTAGGATCATGAACAGATGCACAACCCAAATATTTGTGACATCTCTGCCTTAGTATTTGCAGTCATTTATGGAAGTTAAGGTAGGATCTTCTTATATTTGGCCTATAAAGGTGTGATTCACCAGGGCTCTTGACTACAGCATGGTTCACCTGGGGTTCAGCAATGCTCAGCACCATCCTCCACAGCAAGGAGGTGTTCCAAAGCTGGAGCAGCTGATAGACAACCCAGGCTGGAAGTGCTCAGCTGCCCTGCTGGAGTGCTGCCACTTGCACAAATAATTACATATTTATTCTAACATGGCACAAACCCTCAAATCCTAGATAGCTGCATACTCTTTAAGGTTAGGACCAAATGTCCAGGCGCCTCACTTACCCATTAAATGTAAAAGCTTAAGATCATACTAGGCAGGAGAAACTAACTCTCATGTACACTATTAAAACCTCCAGTGAATAAATATTCATCACTATGATACTGACCATTAGTTTCTACCTGGAATTTAATTTTTTCTCATCCCTATAGAAGCGAGAATTAAAATTACAGTGGTTTTTCTTTTTTAAATTGTACTCTTAATTGTACTGACTATAGAAAGCAAAATTCTTACAAAAACAAGATATTTTAAAAAACCATACCTATTTCAATTTTCACAAAAGAATATGGAGAAAGGAAATTATGTGCTACATTTTCTTAATACATTATGCCTCCAGTGACCTTCAGCTCTGATGAAAACTGCCACCACTCATTTTTTTAATTACTAACACAAAGCTCTGGATTAGTTAAAGAGCTTATGAACTCTTCAATACATTGTTAAAGGCAAAAATGGAAATGGCCTTCATTCATAACATTTTAAATGCAGGTGACAATTCTCACAATGGCACTGTAAGAAAGCAGAGGAAACCACTCTCAATGGGTTTGAATGACCCCAGGACAGAACAGGGCATGTCCAGACCAGTGTGAGAGTGGAGATGGTCATGAGATGCCCTCCACCACCACACAGGAGCATAAAGACAAGCAGAAAGTCCTTGTTCACACATGCCTGGCAAAGAAGAGGCCCCACAAGGTCAGGCCTGAGAGGGAGAAAGCTCCTCAGACAGATCCCCACGAGTGCAGGACTGGGAAATGCTTTCATTGGAGATAGCCTGGCACCACTGTGCTCAGAAACCAGGGTGATGATGGGATGGTAGCAGGAGCTCCAGAGAGCTTTCCAGAAAGAAAGTGGCAAAAGAAAAAGTCTGTGGGATGATTCAGGCTAATTCTGGAGAAGAAAGCATTATCCTCCATGGGGTAATGTCCTCAGGTTGATTCCATGGCAAAATCCCACAGCTCAAACCACAAATGGATGTATTTGGCCAGTACACTCAAAACTGGACTTGTTATAGGATACAGAGCTCCAGGGTACTAAATATTATCCAAGCCCCAGAAAAATATTTAATTTCCAAAGCTCATAGATAAACCTCCAAGAAGATACCAAGACCAGGTGACTGGGCAACTAATTTTCTCTAATGCAATTCCTAGCATCCTACAGAAGTTGATTTTTTGGTAAAATTTTCCAAAGAATTTCAAACGCCTGTCCACAATCTAAAGCTGGGGGAGTTGAGTCTTTGAAAGGTTAAAGGGCCTGTCCAAGACCTGTAAATAGCAAAGATAAATCTCCAAGCTCCATCTCTCCTCCCTTACTCCACCATCATGAGTCAGAAATAATCCTGCACCAGAGCTTTATCCCAAGGATTACAGAAATTATTCTGAAAGACTGCATATGGGAAAAATACAGTTCTGACATGAATTCTAAATAAGATTTTAAGAGAAGCAGAGTTTCAGTTCAATTCTCTGCTCCAGTTACAGTCTCTCTTCTAAAAATCAACTAAAAGAAACTCAATTCAAAACAACCAAGATGAATAAACAATCTTTTCAACACAGCAGCAAATCAGGTAGATGGATGTCTTAAAGATATGAGTTCCAAGTTTCACATCTCATTACTGCCTAGAGCCCTCCAGTCTCAATCCTGACAACAGCCAATAGCTTTTATGAATAAGCATGTTCTGGAAGAGGAGCTGGACTCCATGGCTGATAAACAGACAGATAAGATGGAACAGAAATACAAAACATCAAACATCCATTTACCACAGGTACAGCCCAGGAGCCTGCAGTAATGTTTATGCAGATAAGAAAACAAAGATCAAAAAGAAAGCTATGCAAATAGTTTGCTTCTATTATTTATTATAAGATTTTGGCTTTGTAAATATAAATCAAATACAAATGTACAACACTGCCAGGGAAATAAATTATATTAGATATCTATACATTAATATATTCCAGCAAACTAGTCTAAGGAAAAAATTTAGCCATAATTCAGTCAAGAATCTGTACAGAACCATACTATTAAATTTCTACAGTATGTGAAGAATAAAACAAGTTAAAGCAATACAGTTCTTCAAATCATATCAAAAGCAAAATGACTGCAAACTCCTAAAGCAACATTCCTAATTTATCATTGTTATAGCTTAAGAATGTAGCCACATCACATAAATTGCTTCTCCCTCATGTAATATCTTTGAATCGCTCAATTTGGGGAAAAAAAAAATCCAAACTGTATTACAAAGAGACTGCACTTTATAGCACAGGAGGTAGCAGACGGTGAAACAAGAAATAATATGATGGCATGAAGAATTATATGCATTTTGCATTGGACTTATCATTTACATGATAAATAACAAGTACACAAAAATTTGAGACACTCGATTGTTTTTCTTGAAGAAAAAAATCTGTTTGGTATAGGGCAGCTAGTTGGAAAACACATAGATTTTTCAGTAATTCTGAAATGAAAGTAGTCAGTAACAGCTAAAATGTATCTCACACTACAAAATGCCTTCATAACTATTTTGGGATGTTACAAGGTGTACATCTACTTCAATTAAAAACAGGATAAAGATATTCAGAATCCTAAACAACAGCTTTGCCTTCCCTGGATCTCATCCAAGAAGGAGTAGTACACTTCATCATTTTTTTCCTCTCATAATTAAAAAAATACTGGATTCCTCTTCCACATTATATATTTTCCTGCAAATTCCTATTCTCAAAGAACAAGAAGACAAAGAACAAGGGAAACATCGGAGCATTTTATTTCCTTCAGGTAATCCATTACACTGATAGAATGTTGGTACCCTAAATTCTATTTCTCCCACATTCATGACCTGCTCACTGCTCTTCTCCTTAGCCATAGTATCTGACTACTTCTCTGCTGAATTCAGTTTATTTTAGTCATTTTCCCACACCAAGAGCTTTCTCAGTTGTCCAACTCATTTGCTATAAATTTTCATGGATTATAGGCCACCTCCTTGACATCCTCCCCTCTCCTTCTTGTATCTTGTTTCCTGCAGTCGTGGGAAAGGGATACGAGATGTTTCATCTGTGCTCTGCCTGATTTTCTTGAAGATCCTTATCGCCTTTTTCCCCCCCATTTGCCAGCATCTCAAAAAGCCCAAAGATTTTGTAAAAAGCAGTACCAACCAATAAATTACAAATATTCTTTTAATACACCCCAAAACTGCTTTGAAAATTTAGTGCATATAGTGAACATGAAAATGTTAATTAGAAGGAATAAAAAAAAAATTGACTTATGTTTTTAAGTGGCCACAGCTAACAGTCAGAAGAAAACAAGCAACAGAAGTACATATTGGAAAGCAAATCTCATTATTTAAAAATGCAATAGTTCTTTTTATTGGGAGTGTTTTAGCTGCTGTTTCAAGTAAGCTACATGAGGAAATGTGAGAAGTAATTCTATTGTCTCTATGTATTCAATTAAGAAAAACTGTATTTTTAATAATTTATGATCCTAGACAAGAAAGTTTTCTTCTCATTCTACTTTCTCTTGTTTTTTCTTTAGAAAAGGAAAAGCTTGTGTAAAATCTGTGCAACTATTTTTTGAGAAAGAATTAAAACAGACTGCCTGACCTCATAAGCCCTCTGGAAGACTTAGCTAAAAGTCTAAGAAATAGAAAAGCTGAGCTGCAGGAAGATTGCACTGACTATTCTGGTACTAAGTCTCCTGTCACATGTGCCACTCCCACCTTTTTTAAGCAGAAATGACAATGCATGGCCAGTTGCTGACAGCCAGCTTCAACAGTATGGCAGATACATTTGTTTAAGAAGGTCTGTCCTGCAGGTATGTCCAAGTTCACTTCTTGGCAGTGCTACAGGTTTTCTGTGACACCAGGAATGTTTCTTAACCAGTTAAAAAAAAATTCTATCTGTTTTCTTGAGATTTCATAAATCATCATTTTTGGTAAAATGGAAAAAACGCCATCATACACATGCTGATTACTGAACTCTCCAGTCACTCTTGAACGGTGGACATTCAGATTCCATGAGTGAACACTCAGATGCAATGAGTGAACATTCCTGTTTAATTATACCAAGAAAGAAATCCAAGAGAATGTTTCCAAGCATGGGACTCATGTTCAACAGCATACGCACCCTCTGAGCTACAGCCTGAAACCAGACAATTTCTGTAACAATATTCAGTTCTCTCAAAAGCTCTGAGGGCAGCTCCAGATTGTATCACAGTGAATGCCTCAGCTCGTTGATGACAACAGAACTTCTGATGTCACAGCAAAAAGTAAAAAATGGGCTATGGGCAAATGTAAATTTGAAATGCATTTCACTCTTCCCAGAGTTGAGACATTCACTCTGAATGAAAAAATAGCAGTACAGTGCTGGAACGAGAATTGCTAGCAAGATTACTTGTCTCTTGGTGAAGATTTTAAAGGAAGCTATTTCTCTAGAGGAAAATGATGCAATTTCTCATGACATTCCTTCCCAAGTTATAAGGAGTTTCTCAATTTCAAAGTAAAGTTAATTTAGTTACTAAGTACAAAATTTGCTAGTTTTATTGTAGCACTTTCTTTAAAACTAATCCGAATATCATAGTAGCAAGTGTTTTTCACTATTTCTAGAACCTAAGCAAAATTCCATTTCCTGCTACTGTGGGGATACCAGCAACTTGAAGTTCCAGCCATTTTTACTGAGCTATTAAACAATTTAGCATATTAAATCTGCTTGCCTTTTGCTTTTGCACATGCCTTCATTGTTATCAATACCACTTTCTCTCCATCTCATCTCTTCTTACTTCTGATTTTCTATTCTTCTAGTGCTAAAAGTATTGGCATATTATCTTTATCTCTTTCTGCTTTAGAAGCAGACCTGTTCACAGAATGAAATGGAAGTGTATGCCTTAGCAACTGTTCCCCCTCTAATTTATACTCCAAATGCCTCGTAATACAGCAAAGTGCTGATGCTGCTACTTTACCATGCCATAGAGAAGTATATTCAGAATCTGTTACAAGCACAAAAATGAGACTGGTAAATCATGACAGAAACCTGATGAGTTACTCTCCCCAGCCCATGGTGGGCAGCCACAGCTCCTGGCTCACAATATTTCAGGTACAGCTCTTGTGAGGCTGCCAGTCATGTACCTGGCAGCAGGGCCATGCTGATGCTGCTGAATAAAGTCTGGTCACTGGATTTGGAAGAAACCAGTCTACAAGGGTCACTGAAGCAAACACCAGCCTAGCACTCAACACTGTGACAAGTCTCAGCCTCCATTTTGGGAGCTCTCAGCTCTCCAAAGCACAGGGTACAGGAGTTTTAGCTCATGTCCACATAGGAATTTTAGTGTGTAATCCCCACAGGGTGAGCCAGTTTGGCCATATTTGCCCTACACAGTAAACACTTAAAAGCAGTAACAACACAACATGTGTGATATAGACATCACATCAGGTTCCTCCATCTGAAATGCTCATGTTTAGATCCTACTGCCTGGCTTGCAATCCACACTTGGCTGTGTGCTGTCACCCTCACATTAATACTGTGGCTTAAGTGGCTTTTTACTCTCTTCCACAATCACCTCCCTCTAGACATATTTGTAGAGATCATAAGAACCACAGGGATTGATCAAAGACACATTTACTGAATTTCTGGTGCATGACACGAAGCTACTTAAATATATGGGATTCTCCAGGGCTAAAGATGGAGAAGGTAACATAAGTAACAGCATTGTTTCAGCATCTCTGTTGGAACACTGATGTCAACATCTAATTCACAACAAATCTAAATCCTAGCTTATTAATGTAAGCAGGCTGTAAATAAAAGTAACAAAGATTAGGTATTTTTACTGACTCAGCAAACAGATCTGCATGTTTCAAACAGATGCCTTCCCATCTAAGACACCTGTAAGGCCCACCAACACCAGTTCTTTCTCAAAATCAAGCTCTAACTAGAAGAACTGACTGCTACAAGGCATCTGGAGAATCTTTTAATTTGAAACATTAAGTATCCTGAGCCTTTTCCTTGTGCTGAAGAGAAGAAATCCTAAAGAGAAATCTGTCCTTAGCTTGGGGCCACTAAAGTAGAGTTGCCTACTTGAATCCTTGGAGGTAAGGGTCTCTAGCCTTTGGGATCAGGAACAAACCTCAGTTGAGCAAGTTACAGGAATTAATTTAAGGAAAACTGACCATATGACTGTTCTCCTGCCTGAAATGTTTGCTCTAATCCACTTCAGTTTATGGGGTAGAGAAAAGCAAACAAACTGGCCCAAGAGTTCTCACAGTACCTACAGCGGACACTCCTCTACAGTCAATTTTGAGAAAGCAAGACAAGAGGAGGAGTGGTAAGTACTCCATGGTGTTTTTTCCTCAAACCATCTTGGCAGGGGATCTTGTACCCTTGAACGTTTTTATGCCTTATGCCCACAGCACTTTGTAAGATTTGTTGGTTTTATTTTTTTTTTTTTTTTTTTTTAATTTTACTGTTGAAGAACCATTACACAAAAAGCTGACCCTGGAAGGCCTAGTGAAGGTACCCAACTTCAGCACCACAATTAACAGGGTGTGCAATTCAGAAGTCTGGTAAGAGGTTTTTATGCTTTGCTCTCTATGAGATCAAAATAACTACACTCAGTAACTAACACTGTCCAGGCAATTCTGCTGTAAATAGTCCTGGGCACCTCCAGTTAGCTTACAGTCAATGCACTATTTTGGTGACTTTATGCAAAACAGAAACAGTCCCCATCACAAATTTCTACTATAGACAAAAATAACATAAGCACATTAAGCTGCTTTCCCCTGTCACCCCCAATGAACTTCATATGGCAACCAGACCAAAAGCCCCCGCTGAGCCCCCGAAGCTGAATGTGAAACGGAAATATCACAAAAAAACACTGCCAGCATCCCAGAACATGACTCACACTGCATAAGTACCAAATCACTACATTTAGAAGATTCTTGTCTGGTTATTTTGTGTGGATAGATCAAGCACTCTGAAAGTCCATTTGCTGAAGGAATCAGACTGAGCACCAGGGCTCCTGACTTGTAGTCGCCTCCTGTGCTAGTTAACTTCAGGCAAGTCACTGCATATCTCTACACTACCATCTCCAAATGCAAAACTAATTACACTAATCACTTTTCTGCAGCACTTAAACATCTATGCATGAAAAGTACCATCCAAAGAACTATTTATGTTCTTAGAGCAAAGAAATAAAATACTGCTTGGAAAGCCAGAGTCTCTTCTGTCAATCTATCCCTCCTGACAAGTAAAAATTCTTAGATACAGAAATTACTACAAAATGCTGTTTAAAATTGATGGACCTTCCTGAGCACAGTAAAATGGGGAACTGCTAAGGGAAAACCACTGAAACAAGAGAAGATGTAAACTATCCTAAGGGCCAGATTTTCAAAGATGACTGAAAACAGATATGAAGTCCATACGTGATGAGATTTTCAGAACCAACATTTATTCAAAGTCCCACTAACATCAATTGCAGCTAATTAGTGCTGCCTTTGCAGACAACTGCAACTTTAATCACTCTGAACATTGAAAATCTGACCCAAGTAAACAAACTCAAACAACACTGTTAAATGCTGTTTGTATGACTATTGTGGAAAACTTCTTTAGACAGAAATGTGACTTTTAAACTGCAGTTTAGCAATCCATAAATGTTAATGAGATCATGTGCTGTTTTGTCTTGTGATAATTTTTTCCTATTAAAATCTTGTTCTTTTTTTAACCTAATGAGCACATCACTAGTCTAAGCATGCTCATTGTTCAAAGTTTAAATTTACAGCTAAAATAAAGAGAGGTTGCTTACCAATAACCAAAATTCTTTGAGACATGAATTCTTCATGTATATTCAAGTTACTGGGCTGCATATATGTTCTTCCACTTAAGACCAGCCTTTTATCTTTGTAATGAATAAGTATATAAGGTACTGACTGTGCCACTTTTGGTTTCCTCCCAACCATAGAAAGAAAACTCAGACAAATTTTAAAAATTCTGAAAGAGAACAAAGTAATCAAAATAGAAAATGTTTATGTGAACAAAACATATTTTTAAAAAGTTGCCTCTTGGTAAATCAACTCTCTCTATTTTGAGGGCACTATTACAGTTCATCATAGTGACTTCAACAGCTACACCTGGCCACTAAGCTCCTGAGGGCATGGAATCTTTTATAGAAACCATTCTCAGAGCACATGGTGAAGCTACTGATGGAGCTACAGATAGCATCACCTCCAGTGCCTCAACTATTTCTTAACAATGTTTTGTGCTCTGAAGAAGTACTCTCTAGTGACAGTGGGAGATTCATCTTAGCAGTCTGATAGCAAATTTTGACAGTCTCCAACTGACTTTGACAGTCTGTGTGGAAATGGCTGAACTGTTAAACACCCCAGAAAACACACAATGAATAGCCTGAAGCATTTAAATGTGAGAATACAGAAGTAGACAACCCACGACATAAAAGTATAAAATAACAAATTCTGCTTTAGAGGCAGATCACCAGCAATAAAATTTTGAGTTTAAAGAAAACCTGCTGATTAAAAAGTAAAATTCTACCATGATTTGAGACAGAAAATGAAGAATGTTATTCATAAGAACATATGTGTCTCCTGCAAAAGCCTCTGAGGAAGTGGCCTTGATGAAAACAGAAGTGGTAAACACCAAGCCTAAGACCTTAATGAGGCTAAGTGATAATTCAAACTCTTTTACCCTTAAGCAGATATTCCACAACAGCTTTAATAAATGATACAGGAGGAAAAAAAAAAAAAAGGTAAGAAGCCACATGGATCTTATTCCCATAATGTGCAGCATGTAGATGCTGGATGGCTTTCCTTGTTGAAGTATTCCTGATTTTTTTTCATAGGAAAAAGTCCACAGATGACAGAAAACTCCAACTAGACAGACACTAAAGTGGGTAAGATACCTGTCTGTCTCAGAGCACTGACAGATGGGGCTTCAACCCTTTCACTTACACACAGCAGGCTGGCTGCTGTCACAAGGGCTTGTGATGGCATTTTCACTGAGTTTGATACAGAAGAAATAGGTAAAATTATTTCAGCCGGGGTACACAGAAAAATTATTTCCAAAAACAAGGCCAAGCCTTTGAACAGACAAAAATTAAAAGAATAGCAGTTTTCAGAAGCCCATACATTGTCATAATTTTTTCTGTTGCATAAGTACATAGTACATTATTTACTCTTTTTACTAGAAATGAAGATTATGTAAAAAGGACTACTAGCAATAAGAAACACCTAGCAATAAGTGTTAATATGTAAATTCTAAGGTATCTTCAAAATATTTTTCCCATTTCTAGAAAACCAAAGAAACCCCAAACCTCTTTTTGTGAACAATCTATTTGAGTTGGGTATGATTTCACTCAGAAGTACTAGTCACAAGTATTTTTCTTGAAATCATTTTCAAAATGAAAACTGTTTTTCCATCTACTTCTAATATCTTTGTCTAATGGGGTACATATGCACTGTGGATGAAGCATCTCTAAACAGACAAGTTATTTTTGGAAGAACACGGCAACAGTTCTTGTAAATATTAGACTGCTATGGTTATGCAGTATGGCCTAATACTGGATTATTTTGATCTCCTCTGGAAATCCATTCCAGGTTAATATTGATTATTATTATCAATCAGTTCATAGAGCAAGCTTGCAGCTTTGAAGTTCGTATATCTGCAAAATAACTCTCCACAACAGGATGTGGCTTGTGTTCTTTTTCACCTACCTCTTACTCTACAGTAACAAACAGCAAGGGCTTCCTACTGTAATTTAAGCAGGATTCTGAGAGAGACTGAATGGTAAATGATAAAATGTGCCTTTGTATGTAGAAGAAACATTTCTGCGCCAGCAGATGATTGCCATGTGCAGATCTGTGATTGCCTAAATTCTTTTGACATCACCACACAAATTGGCTCCCACTCTCTTGTTGACACACATGTAAAATCCATGTCTGATAACCTTGTAAAAATATACACAGTTTAACTACAATACAAACAAGCATTATTTCTCCTACCAGTGAATTATAGCCAATCCTGCTGCACAATATATCATATGTTTAACACTGCACACTACTCAGCAACTTAACCTATTTCATAAACTCTGAAAACCTACCTCTTCTATGAATGCTATTACTGAATATGCCACTTCATATTTTTTCTGTACTGTATCACGCCATACTATACTTATTCATGCACAAATACCAAATGTAATTTGGAGCAGGGATTTTCCTAACTTATTTATCCTGTGCTGTTATTTTATAAGTTTCCAATTACATATGCATTACTATTTAAATAAACAACAGTAACAAAATCCAGATGAAATTTTACAGAAATATAGGTACTCAGAATGTAATTAGCCAAACTGGAATTCAGCCAGGGCAACATCACTACTCTCGTGGAAAACACCAACAGATCATACAAATGCCTTGAATGGGTCAAAATTGTAAGTACATAAATAATACACTTTAAATGAAATTCCCAAACACAATACACCATCATCTATCACCTTCTGATTATCTAGCATAGCTATCAGAAGTGCCAGAGCCTCATTAGCAAACACCTTCTCAAAGCTACGTCCATTGCAGCCTCCTGTAGTCTGAGATGCAGGAAGTGAAGGTCATCATTTAAATTCAAGACAAAGCGACTGTAAATCAGCGCTTCTGCCCGACCTGGGGTTCCTGCGACAGCGCTCACCAGCAGCTCTCCACCCGGTCTGGCAGCTCAGTTAATTTCATTAATTCAGTGGAACTAGGAAGAAACATTGGAAACCGGGACTGTAATTTCAAGCTGACAAGAGTTCTTTTTGTTTCTTAAATTTAGCAACATACATGTGAAAAGGTTTGATACCCACTGCAATATTGCACTTCATGTATTGTTTGATAATCATCTGGTCACCACACCCACCAGAACGGGCTGAGCTCAAGGGATGCTTGTTTGCTCTCCTGCCAGGACTTCAGCCTTCTTTGACAGCTCCTAAACTGCAATTCAGCCACCCAAAACAGCTTTTAAGAGGCATCTTCAGTTCTTCAAAACCTGAAAATATGTTGCATTAACACTGACACTTTGCTTTTATTGTCACTGAATTCTCATTTTCCTTTGACATGCTGCTGATTTCAGCACCTTTCTTTCTTTAAGCTCACCCAGTAGCCTTCCATGACTGAATTCCCTATTTACTGGTAAAGAAATACACAGTGAGGACACAGGACATTCCTCTGAGTTTGCAGCCCTTTCAATGTTCTTCCAAACGAAAGAGAGCAAAAGTACCACATTCCTATAAAAAGTGTCTCACTGAGATCTTACTCAGCAGTGGGATGGCATTTGTTAAACCTTTACTCAAATTCCTCCTCAACTGTTGAATTCCTCATATTCACATATATCATGACATTACTTCAAAAAGGGAATGACATCCCAGAATGCCCAGATGAAAGTATAACAAGAAGTTGTACTAAAATTGTAATAAACTAACACAATAAAGCAGAGGAGCTCTTGGAAGCCAGAGAGTGAAACCATTAAAAAATTTGCTAATTAAGAAAACACCAAATAAGATGAACAACTGACCCTCTCCTCTGTTTAGAGTCTCTCTGCTGAAGCTACAGGGAGATACTTAACATGATCATAACTTCTCATTTGGTGAAGCTTTCAATGTAGATCAGGAAAGCACAAGGAAATAGGCCAAGAGATCCAGACACAAACAGATGGAATTGGCATGTCTGCATTCTGAGCCTTCATGGAACGAGAGGGAAATACAGTTCTTATCTTCATATGAAACACGACTTCCTTGTTCCACCTGCACTCAGACAACAGTACCTCACAAGAGCATGAACCTGTCTTTTCATTTCTGCAGGGAAATAACTGGAAAGCACATGGGTAACCCTTTAAAAACTGATGGTGCCAAGTGCATCACTGCTAAAGAATTTACCATCCCTCTCTGGACAAGATACTTGCCTAGTGCATACCAAGAGGAGATTTATTTGATTGTGAGTAGCTTCCTCTCAGAAAATACAGGACACTTAAAGGCACACAACATTTTCCTCTGCTTTTCACTGCCACCTATTAGCTGCTGCTACACTTATTTCCCTTTTAATGTATTTAGACGATTGGGTTTCTATAGCTGCAGCATTTAAGTCTAAGGTGTTGTCTAGTTGATGTTGACATAAAACAGAAATTTCTCCCACTTTCTTTCACATGATTATACTTACAGAATAATCAATTTCAGAGAATTATTTAAATTCAGAAAGTTATTTGGGATTATAATTTTAAAATGTGGCTTTCATTTTCATAGCTCACAAACTATGCTTGTTATGAAAATATTTCATACAAGCTGCTGCCTAATTAGATGACTTAATGTTAGAAAACTCTGTATTTAAAAGAACTGCCAAACATTATCAAAATCAGATTTTTTTCCTTTGTTTGCTACAATATGCTTTTTTCTACTTATTTTATGTACAGAGCAAAAAAGAGTTGACTGGTAAGACCATGAATTCACATTGCGTTTTACTTTATAATATTCATCAGTTAACTGGGGTGTTCATAAGTTTGTTTGCTTTTTGTTTTTTTTTTTTCAAAAGTGACATATAGGAGGCAATAACCCAAAGTGTATTACTGAACACTTTAACAGTGTCCAATAGGTAGATGACCTAGCTGCACAGTGATTAAATGATTTAACTGCTAGATCAATGAATGCAGCATGAATTAAAATGGCTGCAAGCTTTTGCAGGCATAAGATGAGACCTAAAAAAAAAAAAAAAAAAAGGTACCTTACTTTTTTATTTCACATTTCAAAGAAAATGTAACCATTTCTTTTAAAAAGAAAAAAATACACATTTTCCTGACAGAAATAACACAGCTTTTTTCTAATATATAGTGACTAATCCATATATTTTAATTGTCAAAGATCTGACTACATTTTGCCATTCTCATACTGAATAACCTCACTCAAGAAAAAAAGCAGTCTCTGCTCAGGAAACATAATGGTGTTAGGATCTGGTCCAAAGTGAACTGTTATCTCACGCGTGAAGATAATGAATGTTAATTTAAAATAATGTTCTTTCAACTCCAGGGTTTTTTCATACAATCAATCAGGCCTGAAAGTGTGTGCGTGCACGCTCTCTCTCACATGCACTCTCTCTGTCACTCACCCATAAACACTTCATTTTATATTCTCATTCCCAGAGATTCATGGGAAAATTTTCTGCAGGTGTAAACTAATATTGCTCCACTAAAGTCAAGAGAGCTGCATCAAATGACATTAACAAAGTCAGTGGTCCTGTCTCCTGTGACAAGGGTGCACCTCGACTTCCACTTAATGTGCATCTCACAACAAACTCTCCCTTTCTTCTATTCAAATGTGCATTTCCCAGCTCTTACTGGTACTAAGCAGACAACCACTACATCCTTTCACTAACTCACCCCTTCAGGTCTCTTATCTCCATCAAATCCCTCAGAGAAGCAGGTGTAACATGGCTCTTTCCTGCAACCTTGGAAGAAGCTCTTGGAATATGTGCAAAGAGAAAGAGCACTGCAGTGGAAGGCTGCAAGGCATGTGGAAAGGACAGAACAGGCTTGACCTAAAAAGCAGTAGGTTTCAACATTACAGCTAAAATATTCAGTTATAACAGGAAATAGAAATTAAAACATTCAAAAATGGAACAAATAAAACTTCTAAATGTGTAAAAACTGGAGCCATATAATCTAAATTATTATTGTTTGGAATAGTATGGAAAAGAAGTATTCTGTAGCTTTCTACTCAGAATATTTCCTCATTTTTGACACCTTTTAGGAGACATCTGATGGCTTGAAACGAGGCTCTGGATTACATGACACACTAGTTTGATCAAGAAAGGCAGTTCTCCTAGAAGAAGAGCCAAGTGGAAATTTGGATACCATTCCTTCCCACTGGCCCAGGAAATACTGCAACTGCTTATCCACTAACTTGGCAGAGCAAACCATGTTCAGCTCCTCACTCCTTGGTGCACCTGCACTCCAAGAATCTGTGCCACCATGCAACTTTAGCTGATTTTTATTGGTATCTCCTGTGCCTGTGTGAGGAACAAAAGGACTTTCATTTTATTGAAAGCTCCATGTTTTCAGGAATTAGTGCTACAACTTAGGCTAATACTTGATTGACTGGAAAATGGGTAATTTTTATGCTACTTTTTAGAACTATTGAGAAAAAGAATATCAGCATGAATTGAACAAAACCCAAAAACAATAAAACTGGCTCCTGGAGATGACTGACTCTTAATCTGTATTTCCTAAAAGGTGCAAGTTCAATAACAAAAGGAAATTTCATGTCTGGAACCAGAGAGAAGTTAGGAGTATGCTTCCAATTAGGAGATTTACAAAGAAGCCTTCTGGGAGCCAGCAGAGTAGAAAGTGTGCAGGAAAAGGAAGAATCTCTTTCTTACAACAAATATTTCCTGTAAGTCTCTTCAGGTCAGTGTAAGCAGAAGATGAACACAAAGCTAAAAAACTGAAAGACAAAATTACAGACTGGGAGTGCCCATGTTTCTCACTTTCTAACACTCCCAGGTATGCATCAGCACTCTCCTTCAAAAAGTTATGTCAGTGAAACAAAACATTTTCTTTTAACACATAAAAAAACACCCAACCTACCAAACAATATTTTAATACGGCAGCTTTCAAACAGCCTGATATTGCATTCTAGTCAGACTGCTAAGAGGTCAGACACCCTGAGTTATCTGTTAGCAAAATGTACATCCCTTTTCACTGTTCCTCATATTTTACTGTCACCAAGAGGTTTTAAGAAAGCTATTTTTATTTGGGAAAAAAATTTAATTTTTTTTTTTTTTTTTTTTTTTTAGTATTAGTATTAGAGACAATTCCAAATTATTCAGTGTGCCATATTGTATTCAAATGTCAGCTTGCATGCAATGACTGACACTGAAGCTTCCTGAGATAAGTCCATGCAGCCAGTTGTTAACAATGTCCTAAATTATCAACTATACTTACATGAAGCTAAAAATGGTGTCAGTCTTGTTCCTCGGAAAAGAAATAATAACAATTCTTTGCTTTTAATTAAAAAGAAAGTTTCCTGCAATTTTGAATGTTTAGCAAAGAATGAATAGAAGCACAAGGTGAGGAGAACATTACCCACTCTAAACAATTTGTTGCATGGAACAAAAAGGATTGTCTAGATTTGCCTACTGTTTGCAGGTAAATGATAAAAACAGGATGAATCGAGATAAATTTCAGAATTCAGATGTTTAATTTATGTTCTATGATAAAAAATAAATTGATTACTTAACCTGCTTGCACCTTCACAATTTCCATAACTTTGAAACTATGTTAAAATACACAGATCCCTGACATACCTGTTTTCTACCTTTCCTGATGTAAGAATAACCTTTCTTCTCATAATGGTATTGGCTTTTCCAGTAGTAATTTCTTCTTTCACCATTTTCTTTATCTATAATTAAGGTTTTCCATAACACACAGGAATTAAGATATACAGAAAATGGCAGAAATCACTAACAGAAAAATATTATCCACACTTTCTCTGTTCTTTTTCTAAGCACTGTAAACTCCTTCAAAGACTGTAGTAGTACATGTAGGAAAAGTGCCTTAACTTCAATGGAAATAAACAATCATGTAAAATTTAGCATGGGCAAAAAAACCAAATCATGCTGTTGATATTGAAAAGGCATAAAAATGCCAATGTAACACTGCTATGTAACTCCATAGAAGAATCAAAAATACAGCATTACATAAAATTATATCAGCACAACTAATTTTGACTGTGTTCTTCCTTGAATATTGCAGTCATATGTACAGTCTTAATTTTTAAAACTATTTTGTGGAACTAAACTTGTTCATCAGTATGCTCCAAGGCCTATGCATTTTCATGCCTGTGGGAAACAAGTGCTTATATGATCAAGGTCTCCATCATTATATTAATATTAATCTATGGGTAACAATGAATTTTCTGCAGTGAATATCAATTTTCATCAGTGAACAATCAGTGACTGTGTGGCCTGTGATTACATTTTATGAAATAGCAATTCTTTTGTTTTGATTTTGTACAATTTTTAACCTGGATCCTAGTAATTGCTTGGGGGAAGGAGATGGTGCATAAACTCTGGGTTTAAGCTTGTCTCTGAAGTAAATGACAGCTCATAAGCTACTGATCACAAAATTAACAACAAACCAGAAGGAAAACTGGAGAAACCCCGCTCCATTCTGAGGCAGAATTTCTACTTTAATTTGTGCATGTGAATGCACACACTGCAGTGTTATGCAAGGCACAGACTCTGTCCTCTTTGGAAGTTTTCTTTTACTAGCAATGACACCAAGAAAACAGTAATAAGGCACAAGCAGCCAGTGCAGATTTGGCTGGTGCTTGGTTTCTGGCTTGAGAAGCATCTGTAACTGCAAGCAGGTATCTGTAGAGTGAGATCCTCTCTTACTGAATGCATAAATGTTGTGTGAGACTTAACAGAAAATGATAGCGTGCTAAGAAAGATAAAGCTCTCTGATCAGTCAGATCTTAAAGATTTGTTGAGCAATAAACATATCTTACATACTTTTAATTTCTTTTTCACTGCGTACTATTTTGAGCTACTTCAGGATTCTGCTAATCATTTTCTCTCAACTCCATTTTGTTTCACTTCATTGCTTTTCCAGAAGGTTCAAATAAAACCTAAGGTTGACAGACAAGAATCGCTCTGCTAAAATTAGTGAACTAAGTGCCATGTCCCATGAGTCACAGCACGCAACTTCCATCCAGCTCTCTTTAAAAGACCAGATAACAATGCCATGCCCTAAGTGCATGGGATCAAAAGCACAAATACCCACTTGCCAAAACACTGCTTTGGAGTACTACACTACACCTACTAGCAGAGCCCTCTGCTCTGTAACCAAAACATCGTTAAGCCAGCTGCATTAAAACCATGGATTTGAATATAATGCAAGCTGGTTTATATTTAACATAGTAACAAACATAGGAGAAATTAGAGGTAAGAAGGAATATGTTTAACTCTTCTTTTTCAAAATTACTAGACGTCAAATCAATACTATTCTATTATAGATAAAAAATTAATTAAGACAGTGAGCCCAGTTCTTTGCATGCAAAAAATACAATTTCCACAAAAACGGTGAATGGGATATTACTGCTATTTTTGTTGGCATGTTCAAATTAATTTTTTAATGAGTAAGTGGATTTTAGTACTTCAAATTTCAATGTGTCTGGTGTTAAAATTATTTGTTAAATATTAGTTTTATATGATGGTATAAATGAGAGTTGTATGAAGACTAATAATCATCAATTCACAATGTTTTATTCTGCAATTATTTAATCCTGCAATTTAAAATTGAATACAGAGTAAAGGTACATGCAAAGATATCCTAATTGTTAGTAAGTACACCAATAAACCATATTTTACTTTTATTTTTAATACATTTCTAATTTTGAAATTACAAATACTACTTTTTATCAATAACCTACTTGAAACTCAAACTACATTTCTCTGTATTTTCATTACAGACACCTTTTGCATTTTAGTGAAGTATAAAATGAGACATTGGAAGAAAATCAAAACCCGTCTTTTTGTACACAAAACTCTCAATAGCTACACTTTGGATTTATCTGCATGGTAGAACTATAGGATCAGGCTCTGATGGGATATTACCAAAGCTGGCTAAAATTAGACACCATGAGCTTTAACTTGGGTTCATGGACATGTCAGGATGTATAACCACTGTGCCTGATGTAGCCTGCCCACAGGACTAAAAGACCCTGGTCATTTCAGGGACAAAAAAAAGAGAAGAAAAAAATATGAATGAAATCTTACTAAAATGCTAGGTTTACCCCCCCCCTTTTTTTTCCCCATATAATCCGATATTCACAGCATGACAAAAATAAATCAAAAGACAGAGTTCAGGCTTTCACAATTTACTTCATGGCACACATTGGTTTAAAGAGATGATAAAATTATGTTTAAATACTACAGCTGAAAATATGGTGAAAAAAATGGGCTCAATCCAGCCCTGGTACTTCTGGGAGCTGCATGTGGAGAGGCCTTGGAAACCAGACAACCCCATGTGCCACAGGAGTTCACCTGTGCAGGCTTGAGGCCAGTGCTTATTGTGCTGTACACAGCCACCCTGGTGTCCAGTGGTTACCTCCATTACACTCAGAAATGAAGGAGTTCGTGGAGGTTTCCACATTTGTTTTGTATTTCATATGCTCTCAGCAATAACAAATAAAGAAATTCCTGAAAAATGGAGTCATTACATCATCTTATAAACTACCTACTTTGCAGGCTGTACTCTCGCGACTGGAAGATTAAACCTTAGAACAATAACCCAATTATGAGCTAAATTTACATTCAACTGATGAAAAATGATCCAGAACCTGACAAGAATAATCTTTGTTCACAATGTTTAGCACAAGCAACACTGACAGCCTAAAATGTATGAGCTATATAAAAGATGACATATGCTGCACTGCCCAGCTACCAAGGGCACCATGCTCCAGGTACTACACACATAATGTGGGAGCGTTCACCACATCCTGAGACTAAACAAACCCAACAAAAACCAAGGCACAAAACCCTCTGCAGATAAAGAACATGATCTTACATTACCTCCTAAACAATCACTGCAAGAAGGATAGCTAAACAAAGTCCTATTATATGGAAGGAAAATCACTGCAATTAATAAAATCAGTAGTCAGGATTTTTAACAAATGTATATATTTGCTGGATAAATATGAGAAAAAGAATTACTCCAACAATTCTGACCTAACTTTTGAAAAAAATCTCCAAACTCTACTTCATTCAGGTAAGTAAAATCTTGTGTGCATTTTGTTGGTAATTTTAAAGAATTCCACATTTTATGAGCCAAGTTCATCACTGGAGTGAGGCACATATACCTTGCACAGATTAATTTTCTTTATAGTTCTAGTTAGCATTTGTGACAACCTGCATTATGGGTAAAAGACCTCTTTTACTGACATTTATGCTAATCTGGATCTAGCTAAAAAGTCATTTAAGAAGCAAATAAAAAATTTCCTGAAGACATCTTCATCATAACCTTGTCCCTCTTCCAGAACTTTTAGCCCAGACTAATTCACACTGCCTGAAGTCTTCACACACTTCCAGAGATAAATGTTCTTAAATACTGTGGGAGGCAGTTACTACAAAAATTAGTTACAGGTATGTCCAAACTTTGTGAACTTTAGCTGACTGAAATTGGGTACTCAATTTCAAAACATGTCTCCTAATTCTAAAATTTCCCCTCATTCTCAAGCTGTGTGAAATGAAACAATTTGCTAGCTAACTAGATAATGCAGGCATCTACGGAGATGTTTAGAGGCCTAAAATTGAGAAAATGTCTTCAATGTTATCTTTTATCTATTTCCTTTTTGGGGTGTTTTATTCTAACCCAGTGACTGCAGATGGCACAGTTCAGTGGTCCCCAAGCTGTGGTGCACTGGTAGAAATGCACAACAGTCTAGATGGAGCCTGAGCCACTTCAAGGTGAGTTTGAGGCCAGATTCATGGTCCATCTGCTCAGGGAGCACCACATCACTAACAGCACCCAGTATGTTTTATTTACATGCAGGCAGAAATACCAAGCACACTTCACAGCCTTTCACCATCTCACTCGCTTTTGAGATGACCTTAGGCCAAAAACACAACCCAGGCTCTTCTGCTGCAGGAGCCTCAGGTCATGCTGAACAGTCCCTTCTCCTCTCTGCTCCAAGGCAGCGGAAACCCAGGACACTAGAACAGCAGACGCCTACAGAACTCCTACTGCCTGCAAACAGTAAGGACACACAGCACACGAACTACTACACTACTACATTGTGTGCACAGCAATTCCACTAATGAAATTCTTGTCACTCCAATAGTGCTCACTTTTTTCCTGAAAAGTTATGAAGCATTGCTCTGCCTCATACTACAGAAGGACTATGTGAAACTATTAAGAACTATTTTGGTTTCTGGTGAACAAACTCAATTTGGGTTTTTTTTATATTTATATTTAATAGCTGCCAAGTGTTTGCTTAGATTTAAAAAACAAAACAAACAACAACTTCAGAGATTAACTACTCGTAAAATTTTTGCTACAAAGCTTCAAATTGTTGAAGAGTATCTTCTAGCACATCACGAAAGTTTTAAGACCCCCCCCTCCCAACATTCATAGACTCACAACTCCCCTTACAAACTTGACTTCAACACACGACAATTTCCATCACATTATCTAGTTCATGAGGTGGAGAGGAAGAGTCATTTTTCTCACTCACACCTTTGCTACTGAACCTGATACTAAGTATTAGTTGCAGACACCATCTATAGCACAATCAACAGAGCCATCAACACAGTCACTTTTTTCCCCACTCACTAAAACCAAACTCACCACCAGCAAGAGAAAGTGCTCTCTGTTGAACTGCTTACCCCATGAAGCATTCCCTTCCCTCCCTTCCCCATGCAATTATCTGGTCAAAGCAGAGAGGGTTTGTTTAGGCATGGAAAAGCTGGCATTTTAAGGCCATAAATCCACAGTGGGAATTAATTAATGCCATAAATCCCATAAAAGTGGAAATTATTTTGTGGGCACTTCCACTTTTATACAGCATATTAGTCAGCAAACAGTCGACTTCCCTAAAGACTTTCCATAGCACACTCAAGAGTGGTTGATAATTAAAAAAAAAAAAAAAAAAAAAAAAAAGTGGAGAGATGCCAGATCCTTCATACTGAAGGATGAGGAACTCGAAAAACCCAAAGGAGTACAACCTGAACCATAAACTGGCATTTCCCCTCCCATTTTCCTCCTCCTCACACCTGCCTCAGCATTCACCCCTAAAGAATTAAACTATTTCCTGCAAAAGCAAGAGAAACGAAAAAATATCAGCATTAAGTAGGACAAGAAAGCATTTCCACTTTTTCTTTCCTACTGCAATAAGGCCTTCTTAAAACTACAATGAATAGAATTACTCCAACAATACAGAGACCATGCCAGATGATTCCAGGTAAATTATAAAACCAAACAGCACCAAATTAAAGTTTATTCACTCCTTTATCTCTTCTCAAACCACCCCATCTCTAGCATCTGTAAAGTTCACAGATGACCAAAAACAAATTCCCAAAGCCTGCTGGTTTCCGGATAAGCCCCAAAAGACACACGAAGTTTCCCAAATCCTTAACATCAGCATTTTATAGAGGGGCTGTTGTCTGGAACACACGGAAGGTCAGGAAAGCGCACGGACGCTCCCCATCATCCTCACCACGGGCACTCCCCCACCTACACTTCCATCCTTTCCCCGAGGAAAAAGGAGACAGGCCTCTGAGCAGCCCCGAGGGAGGGGGCGAAGGCGAACACCCCACAAAGTGCACCGAGGGCAGTTATCTGCAGACACGACTTCGGGGGTGCACACACACAAAGATCTCCAGAACGCAAACAAAAGCGAGCCCGTCGCCAGTTCGCATTCCCCGAACCGCCGAGTCCGGCACAGCCCCGGGAGGGCCCCTCCCGGCGCTGCCCCGGAGGCCGCGGGGAACCGGGGTGGGGGAGAGCGGAGAAATCGCCCCCTTTACCCCCCAGGCTCTGCCCCAGAGCAATCGGGAGAGGCGAGGAAGCCCCCGGGGCTGTGCCGGGGGCCAAGGCGATGCCGGGCCCCCGGTGCCCCGCTGGGCGGCGAGGCCGTCCCGGCCGCGGGAGTGGCACCGCCCGCAGCCGCCGGCGGAGGAGGGCTGGGGCTCTGGGTTCACCCTTTCCCCGTCCCCTCCCCTGCCCCCCGCGGGCACGGCAGCCATGGCCCCTCGCCCGGCCTGCGGGGGCCCCGCCGTCTCTCTCCTGTGGAGCCTCGGCGCTGTCGAGCAGCTGCCATTACTCGGGCCAAGACCCGTCCTCCAAGCAGGCATCCCCCTCCCCAGCGAGGAAATGCGGCGGCGGCGGGGGTGTGTGAGCGAAAGGAAAGCGGGGGAGAGTGGGGAGCAAAGCGGTGGCCCCGCGTGCGGGAGACAGCGGGGCCGGGGAGTGACGGGGCTGAGGCCGGGCTGCACCACACCCTGCCCGGCCTCGCCTCTCACGCGAGTCCCCGGCTCCCCCGCGCCCTGCAGGCCCGCGCGGAGCGCTGGAAGCGGCGATTCTCTCCGGAGCGCCCCTCTCCCCACCCCACCTCCTCCCGTCCCGGCCCCGGGGCTGGCTGCAACTCGGCACGGGGGCGCGGGGGACCCGCCGCCGCCTCCCAGCCGAAATTCGACCGGGGAAGGTGTGGGGACAAAAATAATCGCTGTTAATAATCACACGCGCTCCGCCGCCGTCCCCTTCTCCTCCTCGGTTTCCAAGCGGGCTGCCAGATAATCCTGCCCACTCCGAAAATGAAATAATAATAATAATAAAAAAATCCCGCCTTCCATCTCCCCCCCGCAGCCCCACACATTTTATTATTAAGTATAATTGCTCCCCCCTCCTCATACGGCACCCCGCGGGGAAGGATTGCCCCCTCCCCTGGTGCCCAGCCCTTCCCCTGTCCCCTCTCCCCCATCTCCTTGGAACAGTGTGTACATGATTTTGTAGTTTTTTTAAGGCGCCATGTTTATAATCCTCCATCATATTAAAAAAAAAAAAAAAAAAATCCACCCAGCATGAGACACGGCGTCTCTCGCACCCCAAAGCCAGGGAGGCAGACACAGAAATATCCACAGGGCTGTAAATTCACCCCCCCTCCCGCACACACACCCCTCCTCCCCAGACTTAAAAGTCTCTCTCACCTTGTGCTGCTGGCGCTGCTTCTGCTGCTGCAGGGGGGGAGAAGTTAAGCCAGGGGAAACTTTTCAATCCCTTCCCCAGGCCGCTGTTGCCTCCTCCTTCCACATATTTTTCCCCTCAGAGTTTTATTGTGTCTGAATTTTCTCTCTCTCTCTCCTCTTCTGTCTGTCCACAGTTCAGGTTTCTGGGGTAAACAGGGTTTAGGATGGTGCTAGGGATATTTGGGAGAAGGAGAACTCTAGTGGTCTCTGCTGGAGTTGCTGTTTGTTTCTTTTATTATTTTTTTTTAATAATACGTTTGAAACGGATCTTTAACTATTTATTATGTATGTATTTTGTCATACTCTTAGGTCTGGACCCTCTCTTGTTGCAGAGGGAAAATGTGGTGCTTATCCAGCCTTGATACATGAAAATTCCTCCTATCATGAAGTCCAACTTGGAGAAATGACAGATAATGTTTTTGAAAATAGATGCTTACCTTGAGCAGCAGAAACCAAAACATAGAGAATCAACGGTCTGTCTCAGAGTTGTCAATATGTCGTGAGCTGTAGATCACAGAAGCATAGAATCACTTAAATTGGAAAAGACCTTTATGATCATTGAGCCCAACTGTTAGCCATACTTGCACTGCAGGGTAAGGAAATACATATTAACACAAAATACATAACTTTATAGGAACATATATATATATATGCAACATACATTTTATATTTTTAATGAACTGTGAGATAAATATTAATAAATGTCTATGGAAATATATTATAAAGTTTCTGAAATTCTTCAGGAATTATTAAATGGGTAAGTAACACTTCACAATTAATTAACTTGACTAGAATTTTACTTTTACTAAAATATACTGCAAGCTCAGTTCCATAAACATTTATGCATGCAAAAAAAAATTAGTCATATGAGTAGTCATTAATATTACTGAAATAGTAGGAGGAAATAGTAGTGCTAATGTTGAAAAAGAAGCATCCATTGTGCCTGGTCAGTCAAAAATTAAACAGTTTGCACACTGAACAGTGGAAGTTTCTCCAGCGTGTCCAGTAAATAAGATTTCTAGTAGTGTCTAAACCCAGTTTCTTTGAGACTGCTGCATCAGGACATTACATCTACTTTAAAAATAAAATGAAAATAATGGTTAGTTGCACAGCTGTAATGAAGTCTTACTTCTACTATGCATTTAAATATAGAAGAATGTTTTACATTATCTAAAATAAATACATAGGAAAGAAAGTGCTGGTAATCTGCTCTCAAAGAGTGCTTGAGGCATTGGGCAGATACCCAATAGTACTATAATTTATTAACTGCATTATATTGCTTATATTAATAAAAAAGCAAATGAAATTTACAAGCAATTTTTTTAAGTAAAAAGGGATTTACCATCAATATAATTACAAAAAGATTACCTTATGTTAAGCATGTATTTGTGATGTTTGGCTGTGATTTTGTTAAGGCATGTCATTTTCAAAAGATGTTTGATAGAAATACATGCCAAGTTTCCATGGGATATTACTGGCTTGGTTGTCCTAGCTTTCTTTGAAACCTTCTCTGTTCAAATTGCATCTGAGCTATATTTATACACAGGGGGGAGAAGAAGAATTTGGGGTCATTACAGTTTCTGCTGTTTCTACCATGCAGTCAAGCCAACAGCTCTGCTCAAGCTGACATGGTTAAGACACACTGATTTTTGCACCCAGAATCAGAGAACAAACATAACCATTTTTAATTCTTCACCCCAAACAGCCAGACGTCCCCAACAACCTGGGTTGGTTGGGGGGATTTGCCATAACTCCAAAACAAAGCTCCAAAGCCAGTCTCAGCTTCTCTAGTGAAAGATTTATTGCTCTGCCGTAGTGCCTTCTCCTTACCTATGTAAATATTTATTTAAGGCAGAAGTTCAGCTATCTTCAGTAAAAAGAGGTTTTAGCCTTTTATCTCTCACAGGACCCACGGAGAGCTGTCAAATAAATACTTAGGCCACAGTTTCACCAGCATGAAAGCACATGGAGGGCAGAAGCCTTATGGCTTGCCTACTGTACAGGTTTTTACCTGGAGTCTACCTCTTGCCAACAATGTCCTGTACTTAACATATTTATAAAGGCTAGTCTGGACCACCTCCAAATATTTGTTTCAGGATACAAATATTTGATTTTAGAAAGAACAAGGTATCCTAAAGCAAACATGATAGGGAGTGTCTGCAACCATAGCCACGTTACCTTCTATGCGCTGGGGGCCAGTAAATTAAATCAAGTGTAGAAAGACAGGCATAGAGCTTATAAATGGATGTTCATGGGCCTGGTTTTGGGGTGTTTTGATATCCTCATTAGACTCACTGAGTAGCTGTTTACATTATATAGCGTTCAGGATGCACGTTGAAGGATTAAAAGGAAGCATTTTTGTCTCGTTTCGACTTATTTTTATGTGTATTGTGAAGACTTTTAATGCTCGCCAGTGTAGAGCTTTGAAGCCCGGCTAGCCGGGCTGGGCTAGCCCGACTCCCGCGTTTCCCGCAGCAGTTGGGTGTCTAACACGAGCCCTGCGGCGGGTCCCTCCCGGCCATTCACTTTCACTGGCAGCGGGGTCCGGGAGCGCCGAGCCCGGCAGACAATGGGAAGGAAATCCCCCCTCCCCCAGCCCCGGCCGCGGCGAGTTTCCTCGTCGGCACGGGGAAATGTTTGCTCCAACAAAAAGCGGGCTTGGGGCTGTCTGCAGCCCCCCTTCCCTTCCCCGGGGCCAGGGCGGGGGGCGGTGCGAGGCCGCGGGGCCGCATTTCCTCCCGCCCGGCCGGGAAGGGCCCGGGCAAGGGCGAGCAGGAGCCGCGGCTCTGGGGCAGGACCGGCATCTCCCCGGCTGCAGCGGCTCGGCTGGGGAAAGGATTTGCTGGTCCAAAAGGTTCATGGTGAGGGCTCAAGACGTCCACTTGCTTACGTGGTTGTGGGGAGAGAAAACGCACCACTGCGTCAGTGTTAGAAAGAAAACATGATAAAGTTACTTCCTTCCGCGTAGAAAGTGCTTGCCGTAGGAATACATCGGTCTGCATTTGTGCTGTGTGCTTTTGCCAGTAGTGCTGCACCAGTGTGTAAACAGGCGATTTGTAGGCACCGCTTCCCTTGGAAAAGGACTTGGAGAGGGGAGAAGAAGCTGCATAAACAAGAAGCACAGAATTAACATTGTCCAGACCAAGAATGTAATCTACTGCCATGAATTAAAGGAGGTACCAGGCAGGTTCATGGGAAAAAAATCCTTTGCAGGTTGTAGGCACACAAACCATGACTTGGGAAATCCCTCAGCTGACCACAGTTGGAGGCTGGGACATGAATACCCTCTATCCTGGCTGTTATATGTTCCCCCAGGTATGTCCACTACACTTTCCAGGTGTGAGAAGACCAACACTGCCTAGTGTCATGCAGACTGGTAAATATCAGGTAAATATCAGACAGGTAAATAATGCCTCCATGTTCCTTTTAATGCTACTCTTCCCATCCTCCTTTTCAAAACATCTTTCTATTTCCAGTTCTACTACTGGAGAACACAATCCTGTGCGTACATGGCTTTTTATTCTTGCCACAATCTTCTGCCATTCTCTTGCTTTAGTGGTACAACCATCAAACCTGCAGGTGAACAAGTACATAATTGCTGGTGGGTTCCAGGTACAGGGCTTGGTACCATGAAATCATCCATTGAACACTGCCCTTGGGAGAGCAGGGAGTATTGTGTCCTCTCCATTACAGCACTTGTACTAGGCTAATGAATGCACATCCCTGCCTTCTCCAGGACTTTCTACCATCTTTCTGGCTGAACCAAACCCACCCACTATAAGCTCAAGTCTTTATCTGGCTTTGTAAGATAGCTGTCTTGCTGGTGGTGCCAATCCACTTCACTGTGTACTCCACTCCTAGCTGCACTGAAACAAAAATGATTTGAATGTGTTTCCTGGGAGGCAGGTTTGCTGTGTTGTGATCACACAAGTATTAATGCAGAAAATTAGTGTAAATTTTTCATCAGAACAAAGTTTAGCAACACAGCTTTCTTTGCAGTAAAAATCTCAGCAAGGCATTTAATTTAGGAAGCTGGGGGAAGGGAACAAAGACTTAATAACAACAGGCTCAGGAAATCCATGGAGCTGAAAACAGTTGGAGGATGGGAGAGTCTTAAGGAGAAGGTTATGCTCTTTCTTTTTTCCCTAGGCATTGTAAAGAAAATACCAGGCTCAAGAGGGGGACACAGAGCAGAGAACCCCCAATGTCTGCTGCTTCATAAAGCTGTCTAAGGAATGAGTTCGAGTCACTCAGAGAGGCTGTCCTTGCAGATGACATGATGAGGATTGAAATACACCCTACAGCAGCCAGGATCCTTCCTTCCATTTCAGCTTCCATCTCCTTGCTATGTCCCTAGCCATGCACCACTGGCTATGTGGTGCAGGGAACCCACAGTGCTCAGAGGAACTTGTACAGGCAGAATTTCTAAAGACATTCTGGGGTGTTTGTTGAAAACAGTATATTGTGGGGAGGTGGAACTTTGATTTGACACCCTATGGCCAATACTTGCCTGTTTGAGTTCCTTGTGGGTATAGCTGGTAATGAAAAACAAAAACAAAAACAAAACAAAACAAAAAAAAACCCCAAAACCAAAAAAAGCCAACAAAACCACAAAAAACCACACACACTCAGAACTAAGTCTAGCAATGTAGACTAAGATACAAAAATGCACTTTTTTTTTTCTTCAATGTGTTCTCTCTTTACATTTTCATGCACAACTGGGAATAGAGGTTTATCCTAAAAAGTTTACCTGTGAGTAAACTGACATATGTTTATGACATATGACATGACATGTGTTTACACCAGCATTATGGTTCATGAAAAGTGTATGCCTGATTCAGCACAGAGTCTGCCAAAGGAAACTTAGCTCCATATTTTTTAACTAATTCTAAACAACAGAGCAAGTTACACTAGTTGCATACATTGTAGAAAAAAACCCCTTTAATGTAAGTTTCCAAGTGTACATCAAATTTGTCTCACACAGGTCTGTACTGGTGTAATATAGGAAATAATTTATATCTCTGTAGAATAAATGCTTAAAATGTATATTTTATTTTAGTCTGAAATAGCATCTACTGTTATTTTATGAGGATTCTGTGACTGGAGAAACATCACTTACCAGAAAATCTGCTGGGACTATGAGGAAATAAGTAGTACCTTTTGTTATTAAATAACTACAGAACTAGAACTTTTATATGGATACATGATGAATGCCATAATTTTGGGGAAATAATAATTACACTGCACATAATATTAAAAGCCAGCATAGAAAATAATAAGAAAAAAAATCCTATGTTTAAAGGAAGTGGAGTTGATCATTCCAAGACAAGGGACATACATGGATAAGGAAGGTGCGTACATTAGGAGCATGTAGAGATGTTCAAATGCCTTTAAAAATAATTTAGCTCATGACAAGGCAGGTTTAACCTGGTTTGGTCCAGCACTGCCTTTTTGCTAATTAATGCAGAAATACTCAGTCTCTGCCCTTTGTATCAAAGTCTTCCATGTTCAAACTTGGCTTGTTAGCTCCAAGGTAGTGCTGGAACCAGGCTGGTTCTGTGCATTCATGAGGCATTTCTCCAGGCTTAACAAGCCCTTCCAGTGCACAGTCTTCTGTCCCTGTACAGAGCAGAGACATCCAGATGTTTCTGAAAGAGAGAATGTATTATCATTAGTACTTAACTGAAGCTAATAAGCCATGTTAGGCCAGAGCTGATCACAGTTGTGGCTCTGTGCAGCTTTTTCCCAAGCTCCAGTTTCCAGGAATACACTCTTTTGCATAGCATTAGCTCCAGTCTCACTCTGTTTATTTTTCCAGTTGTGATGTTACACAAAAGAGGCAAAATTGTTTCTGGAACAGAGCTGCTCTTGCATCTAACATTGCCTGAGCTAAAGATCCCTACCAGACTGAAGTTGGCCTGGCATGAAGCCATCTTCATGTGCTTGGAGCTTTGATGTGTCCCGATATCATCTGCAGCTTGACTACACCTCTTAGTGATATCACTGAACAAGGATGAGCTTAATTAATAGCAACATTCGTGTCAGTTTTGAACCGTTATGGTCAAGATGAAAGCTAATGTAGGAACAAAAAAAATCTACAACTTTCATACTATATTTCAGACACCTTATTTGAAAGCTTTTTATATTATCCAAAGTTAAAGATAATATGTTGGATAAGATATAATAGTTTGGATCCATTATCACAAATTTAATTTCTGTTGCGTTCTGTAAGGAATCACATGCTTAAAATAAATTGTAATATTCAAGTCTAATTGTCCTTTCACAACCAACCTTTTTACACTGTTGGAATTTCAAGAGAATGCCATGACAAGTTAACCGAAGTGGAACTTAGTGAGACTGATGGAAATTGTTGGATTTGAAAAGAGTAGCGGGAAAAATAGATTGTGTATTACTTGATCTTACATGTCATGTAGAATATGCGTTATGTATAATTCACAAATAATAGATTTCATTTACATATTTGTCTATTTACCTATTTATCTCAGCTAATAGCTGCATTATGTTCAGCATATGGCAATGTAATCGCTTAAAGATTTCTCATTTAAAAAAAAAGAATTTATTAGCACCCTGTTACCTTTAATAAGAATAATGTGGGGGATTAAAATATCTTGTAAATTTACCAGGCATACTAAGCAAAAGCCATGGCTAGCTAGTAGCAGGGTAACTAATTACAGTTACCATTGAAATAGTAACTAAATGTGCAGCACTGCTGAACTTAAAAAGTCCACCTTATTTCCTTGATCCTGAATAAAAAAAAATATAAAAGGAATCAGATTTTGACATCCTGTACATGTGTGTACTCAGGGCAATTTTGATAATACATTTTCTGTTCAATACCTGCATTTAATAAATTTTTTAAAATTGAGACATAAATCCACATATTTTATTTCTAGTAATTGTATGCTTTATAGCCTCTTCTTAGTGCTTGACTAGTTCTAATTTTGTTGATTTTTTTAATGTAAAAGGAAAGATTTATCATCCCCATGTTTCAATTCTTCACTATAGGTCATGCTACTTTTCATCTTAGTAATTTATGTGAATGTTTTTCCTTCTGGGTGACAACTATATTGTATTCACTTTAGAAATGTTGTTGCCTTTGAATGGTTTAGCACAATTCCAAGGTGTTGGGACAGACATACAGACATGTTTTTTCTTCTTTCTCCCATAACTCTCTAAAGATCTAGGGAATCCTGCCCAAGTGTCAATTAAATAAGAGTTGTATTTATTTTCTTTTTTATTTTAAGGGGGGGGGGGAGAAAGCACTGCATATAGTTGCTTATGCATTACATAAGATTAAGCTAAACGTGATGTGTGGTAGAATTTTAAAGTCTAAGGAATTTCTGTGTGACTTTTTAAACAAAAATAAAGCATAGTGTTAGTACTGGAATCTGTGGATGAAATAGGCAGAAAATTTGTGAAATCCCAAAAATAGAAAGAATTGTACTTAGAAAATGAATCAACAGAACCAGTATTACATAGTCATTCTTATATTTAAAACTATTTTTCTAATGCTATTCAGAAAAGTTGCAAACTGGTAGGTGTACACATGGTAGAGAACAACACAGTTCTCTGCTGATAAAAACTCAGGAAGCTGCAAGGAATTTACAAAAAAAATTCAAAGGGGATGCTGTAATAAACATCAAGCAGCAAAGCATTGTAATAATTCCTCATAATATTATTATTGGAAAAGAGATTGAACTTCCAGATGGATTCTCTGTGTGAAAAGGGAGCAGAGTTCCCCCCCCCACATCCTCTTAGTTTGTGTGCTGCATTTAGAGTTAAACTCATAGTGCTTGAAGATATAAAAACAGGACAAATCAACTCACACAAAAGTCCATGTTTGAATTCTTATCCTGCACGTTCTATGATTTTATCTCTTTTTATATCTTTTATATCTTATCTGTAAGAAAATTTTGCAGAGGTTTTTAATTAAACACTGTATCAATTAGTTTACAAAGTTTACAAAGAAGGTGACCGTTCACTTAAAAAGTTGCATTTGCTTTCAGCTGCTGAGCTGTGAGCCTATGAGGACGTAGTACACCATGCATATGGGGAATAAGGAAGATAATATGTGTCTTCTTAAAATCAAAATCCTGATTACTCTCCCAGGGGATCAAAAATATTAGGAGAGGCAAAAAAAGAAATTAACTCAAAACTAAAACACAAATAATTTTTAAATAGCCTGAAGATTCAGACTGAACCATCTCAAAATACTTTATGTCCATGTAGGGATTCCTGAAGAGACAAATGAATCCTTTTTGTCAAGTTGCAAGTACTGTCCAGTGTGTATGAACAACATGTTCAAGCAAGGACTACAAGAATAAAATCTTCCCTTTCCTATGAATTTAGTGACTAGGAATGAACTCAAAGTATCCCTGTGCAGCAGTATGGCTGCTGGTCACATTAATAAATTCTGGAATCAAGTGTCCCAAATTTATATCCTCTTTTATGTTTTACTGGTTAGTAAGGGCACTTAGATGAGAGGTGACACTGGTGCTAGCAGTGAACATCTCTTGCCTTTTCATTACCACAGTGAAATTGTTCAGGTCCGTTTGTTCAACATTTCCAAATTGTTCAATGGTAGAAAAGATAGAACAAATTTATGCACACTATATTAAGACATGATATCCATAGGGAAAAAAAAAATGATAAACTACAAAACCCTCACAGAACACTTCTGAATTATTAAACTGCGTTATTTACAAGCATTTTCATTCAGTCCCATGGAATTGAATGAGGCTGAGGAGATGTGGGGAGGTATGAGCTATTTGTAACCAATTAACTTGCCATGAAGTAATCGTGGCACTTTTGTTGGAATGTCTTCATGGAAACTAAGTGGGATAAGGAGACATTTCTTCGGGGGATTGGAGTCTTGATTATTTTTTTGCCTCAGTTACTAGATTTACATGGCACAATGAAGACTGACAAAATTCTGCTCTTAAGTTCTAGCAGAACTTTCCTGGTAGTGTTTAAGTCAAACCTGGACTCATTATATATGACAGCAATATAATTGTACTATCTTCTTTGAGGAATACCTGTTCAAATATGATTCTGAAAAATATAAAAAAATCTTTCAAATTGGCAAGCTCACAAGCTGTTAAAAGTGTTAACAAAGAGATGCCTCCAAGCTTTCTCACAGATGGCCTCTTCTTTAAAATAAAAATTAAAGATATCATTCTTCCTTAGAGAAACAAAGAATATAGACCAGAGTTATATGGCTACAGAATGTAAGACATGTAGTTTAGTAACTCTGAAAAGAACCAATAGTCATGTTGGATAATAAGTTGAACATGAACTTGTGTAGTTAATGAAAGCAGAATACTGTTGCAATAAGTAAGGTAAAGTAGAACAGATTACAGGAGGTGTAAGGAGTTGAAGACCGAACTAAACCCAAAAAGCCTTTGCTACATTTGAAGCAGTAGGTCTACAGCAAAGTTTTTACACAACTGACTTAAGGTTTAGATGGTGTATTTGAACAATGTTGTTGTACCTGAGACTTCAAAAAGAGGTAGTAAAGAATAAAATTACATCTGTACAATTCTTTTTGTAGAAGTTTGTGTTAGCATTTTGATCATAAGTAAAAACATTGCTGATGAATAAATGAATAAAATGTGTTCCTCACTGTTATCTAGCCCTGGCAACAGCCTACACAACATGCCTTACATTCAGGTGGCTAAAATCTGTCACCTGCAAAATATAGTGTTCTCATCTAAACAGTCTATGGGGAGTAATGCCCTTAAATCTGGCTTTTTTTTTTTTTTTTTTTTTCTCTTCAAAAACCATGTTAACCATTTAACAGAATCTATGACCACATGCCAGTGCCCGTGCTTGGACCTTAGCACTCCTTTATTTATCACTACAGACATTGCTTCTTTATTATACTGCCTGCACACCCAAATTGATAGAAATGTATGTGAGTCCAGTTAATCTTAAATTAATCTACGCAGACAACCCTAAAGGCGAAGCAGAATTCCAATAACCATTGCCCTAGACAAATAACTTTGTTACTATTATTGTGAGCAAACTGTTTGCTACAAGTCTAGCAAGCAGTGAGAGATGATTGGAATGTGCATCCATGGAAATACAGTTTACAATTACTAGAATTTAATGCATCATGTCTAGTGCCTGTTAGGGTGTGAAAGACTTTAATTTGTTTACTCTAGTTTTCTTCATAATATACATTAAAAAAATTGAAAAGCTTACTTTCTCTGTATGGAAGGGCCATGATTTGCAAGCAATTAGGAACTTGTATTTCTTAAACAACTTTTTTAACTTGTCAAGACATGCATGAGTTAGCAAGTACAATAGTATCTTAATGTTTGAGCATATACATACAACCTGTCTTAGTTAACAACATCAGAAATGTTAAAAGTAAGTTTTCTAAGTCAGAAAAGTTAATACAACCCTAAGCTCCTCGTAGCCTTTGTTTTGAAAGAACACAATGTGAAAAAAGGAAACTAAAAATGTAGGGCCTTTATTAATAGCAACAGCTGTAACATATTCATTTTTGTCTCTCTTGGATATTAAAAATGGCTAAATAGAATTGATTAAACTTTGCTTTAGAGTTGTCCTGGGAAGGAAGTAGCTATGACAGATTTCATCCAAAAAATTACATATTTTTTGAAATTGAGGCTTATAGTAAAAATGCTTGGAGATACTATACAGCATTCCTTCTGTGATACAATGAAACAGAGAGGGGATAGTAGAACTCTACTGCCATTTGTCATTTTAGAGCCATAGAAGACCAGATCTGCAGTGCAGAAGACTATTGCTCAGCTTGCCTGTGGTTTGCAAGACCATATGTGTGAATCATTTAATTCAACAATGGAACACAGATCTTACTGATTATTTCTGTTAGACAGAGATATTATTGGTCTTTTCCTGTTCCACAGTTTATTTTTGGAAAAATTATTCTGATTTTCAGATAGTATTGATATTAATTGTTCTAGCATTTAGAAAGCACAACAAGTCATAAGTAAATTTCACTGGAATTTTGGAATGGGAATAAAAAAGGATCTGGTCCCCAACATCTTTTTATAAATACATCAGTAATAATGTATGCATTTCTCATTTATTATGGCCATGAAGTTGTAGTACTTAGGTATCTATATAATGGTATAACAGTATATGTTTAAAAAATCACTTTTTTTTTGGCCATGAACAAATGTCAAATCTTAAAACCTGGTGCGCTGGTAAAGAGACACAGAACATTCAGGCTACAGCGCCATTTTAAAATACCTGCTGAGAACCATTTGAAAATGTGTAGAATTTTGACTCTGCTTTATAGACTATAGTAAGCGTTCCAGCAATGCCAGAATCTCTTAAGTATAACTCTGAGAGACCAAAAAAAAAAAAAAAAAGAAAAAGAAAAATCATGACTGATTTCTTGTGCTTTCATATTTCCACTGCATCTGTACAGTCAGACCCTCTGTTAGGCTACACTTTACATCTGTAAATACAAAGATAATTTAAAGCCCTCTTTGAAGTCAAGAAAATTTAGCTTGAATGATGTCTTTAGAGCTGTTCCATTTCTTCTGTTTACATTGAAATCTAGCGAAATAATCTCATAGATTTGGAGGCTGTTTTTACAGGCATGAATACAAAAGAGAAATAGGAGCTCACTTTTAATATTTTACAAAAGTGATTTAGCAAGGCAGAACAGGAAACTCCATTCTTTCTAGCAACTTAGTAAATCACTCTCATGCTACTAAATTTCAGAGTTTGCTGAAGGTCTCACTTGTAAACAAGCTGGGGCCTGCTTTTTCTCTGGGAATATTTGTAAATGCTGAGGTGAATGTGAGATGAAATAAACTTGTTTGTGATATAGGAAAAGCCCAATCTGAATTCCAGTGAAACTGCATAGAGAGAGTCTACTGCCTTACACAACAGGAAAGAAGTCACAAATAACATGCATCACTTACAGAACCCATGATGCATCAGACTGGAGAGTGATTCTAAAAAGAGAAAACAAGCACAAGCCCGTGCTTGTGCTATCTGGGGACAGCAGTATCCATTTTCTGTCTCCCATGGGTTGGTGTTGGTGACAGCCAGGAAAGTCAGGGCAGGAAGGACCTGAGACCCTGCTCAGCTGGAGTGATCAGCAACTGCACAGTCAACAGAAACAACAGGGAAAAGAGAGGCCAGGAGAGCAATGGGGGTTTTTAACCAACCTCATCGTCTTGCTTACGTTCTATGATTTTATCTTTTTCCTTACCACTTTCAGTATTGCTTAAGGGAGCATCAACTGTGTATGTTCTATCACAGAGAAGGACTTACGTGGACTTCAAGGGTGGAAGGAAGACACTGTAGGCACAGACCTTCATGTCTGAGTGAATATTGCTCAGAAGCAGCATCAACATTATGCTCGTGTGGCCTTGGTTGAATCTACAGTTTTAAATCTTAGAAATATTTATCTGCAACTGGGTCATATTTTATTTTCTAAGATTTTTCTTCTCTGTGTATTTTGTAAGTGATCAAAAGCTTGAAGGGGGAGGAGGGAAGCCTTTGTGCAAAACGCTCAGCCCTGTATATTTGTGCAAAATGTAAAATAGATGCCTGGCAGGCAAACAGAGAGTACATACTGCCACAGTAAACTGGTGATTGCTTTCAAACCACTGCTTTCTACTTCACTGCACATAAATAAGATCCTCCTAACCTCTTTCCTTGAGTTTGACAAGAAGAAAATCACAAGACTTCCATGCAAGAACAGCTAAAAGCAAAGTAAGAAAGATCATCTTGGAGAAAAGGGGCAGATGGGGCTCACTGCCAGAGTGATGGACCCTAAAGCACTGGTGCTTCTGGTTTGTATGGTCTAAGTACCATTCTCATTGCCAATTCCAAAGATGTATAACTGTGACCAGGTGTGCACTGTTCGCTCTGTCCTGGTAAGGCACTGCAAATAGAAAGGTGACCTGATTATACTGCCTGTGAATGGTTGCATGCTTTTCTGTCAGAAGGAGGGATTTTATAATTTTGAGATACTGTGGGTTAACCCCATCAGGAAGATCAGCTTCACACGGCAACTCACTCACTCACTCACTCACTCACTCACTCACTCACTCTCTCTCACCTCCAGTAGGAAGGAGGAGAGCACTGGAAGGGTAAAAGTGAGAAAAGATAAAAGATAAAAACAATTTAATAGGTAAAGCCAAAGCTTCACACTCAAGCAGAGCAAAATAAGGAATTCATTCACTTCTTCCATGGGCAGGCAGGTGTTGGCCATCTGCAGGAAAGCAGGGCTCCCTCATGCATAACAGTGGTTTGGAAAGACAAACAGCATCACTCCAACTATGCTCTTCATTCCTTCTTTCCCCAGCTGACCATGACTCCATATGGTGCGAAATACCCCTCAGTCAGGTGTGGTCAGCTCTCTGTCCCCTTCCAATATCTTGTGCACCCCCAGCCCTCACTGCCAGGGTGGGATTGGAAGCAGAGAAAACCTTGTCTCTGTATAAGCACTGCTGAGCAATAGCTTCAACATCCCTGTGTTACCACCACTGTTTTGGTCACAAATCCAAAACAGCACCCAACAGGCTGCTATGAAGAAAGCGAACTTCATCCCAGCCAAAAGCAGTACAGGAGAGAAAGTTACTACAATTCATCACATGCCTCAAATCCATTGAGAAGGGGGTTCAGTAGTTTCTTGCTAAATGGAATAGCTACCATAACCATTGGACACAAGTGTTTCTCTGATCTCTGCATAAAGTTCCATATGTACAGATGCTCAGTCTGGGACTAGATTGTTAACCAAGAGGAGCAGGTTCTCTTGATGTCCTCTATGTGCAGGCCTTTTGAGTGAATTCTTTAAAAAATCACTTTTAAAAAATGTATTTCAGAGGTTGGTTCTATTTGTTGCCACCCAGGACACAGTCATAATTTTCTTTTTCAGCCACCACTATTTTATTTGGGAACATGAAGCTGAGAACAATGTTATTTAATCCTGATGGTTGGAGATTCAAATACTGAAGAAAATTTCTGCTTTCCTAGTTTTAAACCAAATTCAACCAATGACAATCCATAAATTTTGAGGTGGATCTTCTTTTAAATATTCTTATCTAAAATAATTTTAAGAAGTGTTCTGAAAACAAAGAATGAAAAATGAGAAAGTCTGTTTTGGAAAGAGTGAGGCCTTTAGTAACAATTCATATAAAAATTATAATGTAATGAGAGATTGCTGGAGGTGATGAAGAAGAATTTGAGGAGATGGGAAAGGAGACATAATTGCCACCATGAAAGTTTTTTAAGAGAGAAGACTTTCAGACTTGGTGCAGAGAAGAGGTGGAAACAGCACATAATATTTTATTGAGGCTGGGACATTGCTGAATGTACTCCATCCACTTTTGTACACATAGCAAAATGTAAATGAGAAGGATATCAAATCTTGCTCTGGATGCTGACACTTGTATACTGGAATGTATGAATTTGCCATGTATGAACATATCAGTGCTAAGAAACGTAGGTGCCCCTTATTTGCATGAATATCTTAAAAGACTGCTAATTTTTCCTCCTAAGTTTCATTGCAATTGAAGTTATAAAAAAACTTAAAATCCGTTCACTATGTGGTTTTAAGATTTATTTCTTATGTCTTGTGGGATACTTAGTCTTTGTTGGATTCTTTTTCTACTCTTTGAAAGAACATGGGCAAGTTAAGGAATATTTGTAATTTCTGTTCAGGTCTGCAGATTGCTTATCTTGCAAGGCTACTATCAATGTCAGTCCTGTGATTTGGTCTGTAGTGTTGAAAATGTTTTTTCTCTGTTTCTACTGGCACTGCCAGTGTTACACTAGCTCAGCTCTTGACAATACTTATAGGAGTAAAGTAATGAAGCTCAGCTTGGAAAAACTAGCAGTACTGGTGAGGATGTGAGAACTCCTCCTGGGTTTGCCAGCATGGCTGGCAAAGTTTGAATTGCCCCAGGCTGGGGGATCTGAAGGATCACTGCTCCTGTAGTGTCCCTTCACAGCACTCCTGTCTGTCTGATTTGCTGGTGCACTTTGCCAGCATCACACCTCTCAAGAATTCAGAGCTTGTTTAGCAGGGGCTTCATACTTCTGCAGCCTGCTTACTAAGGGGGAAATGATAAATTTTTGAAAGCCCAATGTTGCAATTTAAGAAGTTTTTTTAGTTCATTTCTGTGGAGACAAAATGGGGCATTTAGTGAGGGCTTATTTGATTAATTTATCTCGTAATTACTGGGTTTTAATTATTTCAGATTCACACATACCAAACTTATTGGGCATAAGAGTACATTTCAGAGAAATGGGGTTTTTACTTTAAGTAGTGATTTTGAAAAAATTTGGAAAGTAGGGAAAAAGGAGAGTACAAATAGGGATAAATGATTCACATTCTGTGTTTTCCTGTCTGAGATAAACATCAGATAACAAACTCAGGCCCAAAGGGTATATGTTGGCAATCAATTCTGCTCAGCCAGACATTCATAAATATGATTTATTTAAATTATGTGGTGTTCAATAAACATCTGAATCTTTATTTATACCTCTTGATCTGCCAAAATGTTTTGCTTAAAATCTAAGGCTATGAGGAAATATGATAAGGACTACTGTCACCATCTGTTAAAGGAGAAAACTTGACATAATTTTTGGAAGAAACATGCATATTTTCTCCTGAAAAATATTGTGAAAGATTGCATATGTCATGGTCAAGGAGCAAAAGCAATGTAAAGAATATTTTAACCTACATTTTATAGGCAAGTAGCTAAAATAGTTGTTTCAAGAACATAGTGGGGTTATAGAGAAGTAATAAAGAATTTCTGTAATCTTCCACTACCTTTGCTTAGACAAATGTTGCAAGTGGAGACAGTTTCCTTACCTTTCATTTCTTTACCTTAAGCAGTTTGTTATCACAAAAGTAGGCTCGTCTGTGCATGAAAAGGCTGTGTACTTTCAGAACATTATGGGGAAGAATAATTAAAGTAATTTTTATGTGCAGCAAATTGCAAACAAGTAGGAACATGAATTTTTGGCACATTTTGGGAGGCTGAAGTTCACAAAACTTGTTAATTCCTATTCACTGTGGTCCCTGTAGATATTCTTGGCTTTCTTTTGGCTCCGGTTCACTTTACTGTTGTGACAGCTAGAAGTTATGTGTTATTTTAACTCTCAAAAGCCATAAAGGGATTAGACCCACATAGCACTGGATTCTTCAAGAAAATATAGAGAAATTATATTCCTTCCTAAAGGTCTTACTCTGTTGTGTTTAGGGTTGGAGAAAGAAAAGGCAGGGAGAAAGGATGTGATATGTATGTAGAAATATTAATTTAGTGTGCAACTTTAGTTTTGGTTCTTACTTGTATTTTATTGGATCATATGTAAAAACTTATTATTTTATAATCATTTTATTGTTTTGTTCTACAATGGTTTCCTTCCTAGGCCCTTTTTGAAGGGCAAAGGAAACTAAGGAAACACACAATCACATTTTGTTTGTGTGAGAGAGAGGAAGAGAGGAAAAAAAAAAAGTTACCTGTTTTGTGGAAAGTTGTAGTAGGATGGAGAGAGGAGAGCCTGCAGAACATTTATGAGATTATCCAGATCCACATTATTACAAAAAGCCACTTGAAATGGCTCCTCTCTCTGAAGAACTGCTTTTGCCCATTGATAAAGGTCTACGCTGTCACTTTGTTTTATCATATTACATATGTTTGTAGTTTTAACAGTTAATGTGCTCTGAAAAAGGAACTGGGCTATCTAGATGTGTAATAGGGCAGTTGGGCACTTAATTTTTAAAAAAATGTTTTCTATGTTCTTTAAAACACTCTGTTTTCTTTAACAAATGATGTCCTTCAGCAAGGGATTAATCACAAACAAAGGAATAGCATTTGATAAATATTAGATGTTGAAAATCACCAGGAGTGGTAAAACAACTAGCTGGTCCTACGGAATCCAAGCAATTACAAAAGGAATATTTCCAGGACTAGTAATGGTAGTTAATAAAATGTTTGCCTCCAGGCATATAACACACCTTTCTGTCACCTTTGATTGTTCAATCTGCTGTGTCTGCAAACTACATGAATCCCATTGTCCTGCAAGAGACAAGAATCTCAGAAGCACCCCTTTGGGGGTACTGCAAGGATCTTGCAAGTAATAATAGCTTCTGAGAAGACACATCTATCACTACTATTCTGTTTGTGTTTGACTATCTGGAATGCAAAAAATATTGAAGTATTACAGGAGATTTTGTAGGAAAATTATAGATGAGATACATATGTCTGACTTGGCTTAGCTTAGAGGAATTTTAATCAATTTCCCAGAGAAGACATTTCAGTGTTAGACATTTAGAAGCTTTTATTAATCATAACCCCTTAGGCACCTCCAATACGAAGTTTTGGCATGAAGCAGTTTGCTTTCAGCTACACCTCTGCAATTCTTCTGAAAAAGGCTTTTCTCATCTCACTCTCACATGATTACAGAACTGAAAACACGACTGAAAGCAATGAAACAGAGTGCTGATGGAATTGGAGCACAAAGACTTGACATCGCCCTTCGTGAGAAGGACAGCCACACTAAACAGCACCTTTTGCAGAACCAGCATACGAAATGCTTTCATGTAAAAAAAGTCTGATAATAATCAATTTTTATCTAGACTCTCAACTGTAGGATGAATGAGTTGCATACATTCAGGGTTCTGCTGGTGGATTAGATGCTCTCTTCATTCCAATGTGACTTGAAGTAATGGTGCCTTGAGATTTTATTGACTAAACCTGTCAATCCTCTGAATGTTAAATCCCTTCAAAGGCTTACAAAAAGCACATCTGAAAACCTGAAAACCCCAGTCATTGTCCAATCTTAAAAAACTGGGTTCTGAAATAAAGAAGAGGTTGCTTGGTTTAAAACCTGCTTTCATATCCATTTAACTGAAAGGCAAATATCTTACTGGTTTAAATGGGAACAAGAAGAGATTCTTGATGTATTTTATGTCTGAATTTGCAAGGTATTTTGCTTCTGCAGCATTCTGAACTATGGTTTAATTGAGTTATGCTTACAGGAGTTAATTTTTCATATATTAAAAAAAGATACAATCCAAAGCTTTTTTTTCAAGTTTTAGTCTGCATATTCCTGGGGATTTTAATGCTGTCCCAGTTTAGCAAGTTATATGTATATATTTTTAATTTTTCATATACATTTAAAAAATCAGACTCTAGATATTTGAATATTGTCTACTGGGACACTTCTATGTATCTAGAAAATGAAGATATACCAGTTTAGTTGTTTATGATTTAAGTCATATGAAGCAATTTTTCAGAGGAAACTAATTTTCTTTGAAGAAAGGCTTATCTGGCATGGGTTTATTATTGGTTGTTAGGATTAAGAATAAAATTTAAAAAGTGAATCCTCTTATAACTGGGCCAGATCCTCAGAAGGTATAAATCATAATGGCTCAATGTAAGTAAAGCAAGCTCTGACAATTTACACCAGTTTAGGATTTGACCTTCTCCCCAGAAAATTATTTCTCTCAAGATCATACTTCCTATATTTGTCTTACTTTGTGCCTGGCAGAGAATTAATTAACACATAATTGCTTTGGTGAACTCAGGATAAAACTTCTCTGTTCAAGAACTCTATTCATTTACTGATTAACTTGCTTCATGGCTGAGTTAGTTCTGCAGGGTCATGCTGTACTAATGACCAGAGCACAGGAACGTTGTCAAACCAATGAGGACAAGGTAGGCTTGGAAGTATTCCAAATTCTGTTCAATTAGTCACCGAAATTTCAGCTTTGGGGACAGAGTTGAAAAGTAAGTTGAAGAGAAATACTTAAAGAATTAGATTCTTATTCCAGACAGAGGGAGTGGGAGGGAGGCATTACTGGATGAAACTCAAAGAAAGATGAATTGAACAAAAATGTGGAGATTTTTTTTAACTGCATAAAGCATGTTACTGATGATTTTTCAAAGCATTGTGATTATTCCTTTTTTTACTGTAATTTAATTTTGTTCTTTTCTGACACTGCCTGATAGAGCAATCTCTGCCAGTATGATGACCTGCATACATACAGACCATGCCTACGTAAAAGCTTATCAGGTCTAACTCAGATTTTTTTTAAAGTTTCCTCTTTCTTTTTAACAGCCTAGATTTTATGCCACAACACACTGCTATAGATAACCCAAAAAATGCTCTATTTGAGACACAAAAGTTGTTAAGGTCAATGAAGGGTCAATTGCAAATACCCAATATCCCTCAGAGAGGTCCCAGAGACAGGCATGGTCTCTGGACACATGGTTCCAAATTCATGAGCACTACTGAGATAATGACACGTGTACATGAAGGACAATAGGCTGCTCAAAGATTAGGGCAGACTGTGTCTTTCTCCTAATCTGCAGCTCTGTTATTGGTTTTTTTCAATAGCACTCAATTGAAAACTTTCAGCAGGTGCAGTACCATTCCAGCTTCACACAGGCTACCACAAAAGCTGCGTTTCAGGAAATTGGGCAAAATCTTCCTAATTGCATCTTAGATTTTCAGGTGTTTTTTTTTTTTAGGCTGCTGAGAATTATTGTAGCATGTGACATGAATGGTAGATACTAAACACATCACAAACATAGTTTTTGAAATAACCCTGGCTGTATTTTTTTTTTTCTGGGCGAAAAAATTGATTTCAGCTTTACCTAATTGAATCATCTGTGGTGAATTAAATTCTATTGAAAGATAAACTCTATTTTTAGCTTTCACATCAGTTAGTAGATCAAGTGAAAGCTGTACCTACGAGCTTATTTTTGACCTGCCAGCTCCTGTCAAGGTTGCAAACTGCCTGGACTTCAGTGTTTACCTTGAATGACTTCACAACAGTATGAAAACTCTAGCTTTTCTCCTGTAAAGAAGAGAAACTAGTACTTCTATTTCTCACTCTCTAGAATCTGGTCAGTATTTCGATTTAATTTTGTAAGTGAAAAGTGAAACTCAATTCATTAAGTTTCAAAGCTTTGTCAAAATGTGCCATAGAGAAAATCATTAAAGTTAGATGCTGTTAACAAAAAGAATTTCAGCAATGTGTGTCTAATACTGTAAGGACAATACAATTATGATTGAGCTGTAGAAGTTGAGTACAATTTTAATAATATTTAAATGCATACCATAATAACATACAGTTGTAGCTTAATTATAATGACAAATAAAGGTTGATTTGTTTGGTTTGGGTGGTTTTTTTAACTATAGTAAAATAAGTTTCCAGACAACCAACTAATCAGCCAAAAATGGTTTCCACCAATAAAAACGGTTTCTGGTGTTGAAATTTTTCGATCTATGTTTTTAATCATTCAGTAAAATTGAAACCTTTCATGTCTATAATTCTATGTTGCACAGCTGGACTCTGATATTCTGCTTATTATGGCAGAATATTTCCGTAGGAGTTTCTGCATACCTCTCTGTGAACCAGTGAATGTGGTTGAAAACCCTGCCAAATTCCGGCTAACAATATATAATAATAATAATATACTCAAGATCTTCTAGTAGATCCAGAGGGGATTGGACTCTTTTTTCAATCATTTGTCTGCTTGAAGTGCTTTCTTTTGCAAGAATGAGGAAAAGATTTTCTTTCCCCTTCCTCTGCCACCTCCAGAAGACTGAGTACATCTTCTGTAGATTTTCTCCCTGCTCTACTGAAGCCACTGCCACACTATGCAAACAACTTTCTGTTTCTAAGCTGGCCCAAATGCAGGTAAATGTTAGAGATTGTGCAGTGACTGTCATCAGCCTTTGCAGATTACAGACTTCAGCTTTAGGAAAGGCTTTGGGGGAGGTGGCTGTCTGTGTGTCAGACTAAAATCAATTTAGATAATGTAAGTCTTGCAACAAGCCCTGATAAAACATGTTACAATTATACAACATTGATTGAAATGAAGAACTGAGACTAAAATGAGAATTATTGTTTAAACTGATACTTCTTTATGTGTTGATACTCTGTTTTTATGATGGGAATGGCATTAACTTAATCAAAGATTGGTTTACATTTGAGCTAGTCAGTGGAGAAGCACTTACTTTTGTCACTATGATCTAGGTATAAATTCATTTTGTTCTCCAGATAGATAACTGAAGTGGAACAGAACACAGTCCCAAATCATGTTTTAACTCCCTATAAAGACACTGAAGTGACTTGTTTAGCTATAAATCTCCACGTGGTTGGTGCCTGAAGTTAGGTAAGATGAATACCATAAATCAAGGATAAATAAAATCTTCTTATTTAGAGACATTCTTTATAGAATGTTTAGAACTTTGTATGTTACAGTGCATTCCTTATTTTGCAGTCAAACATCAAGAGACCACTACCTTTCCTAAATGTCCAGAAGAGTGGGAAGAAGCAAATCCTAAACCCTGCTGTAGCAGATTCTCATTTTATGAAGAGTCACAGAGCTCAGTCACAAATCAGGGAAAGGTAGGCGTTGTCAGTAAAAAATACAGATGACTTTACAAGTTAATTATATAAATAAAATATGCTGGAAATTTTAAAGGATAAATGTGGGCTTGCTCTTTTCTTTAATTTTTAAACTAGATATCAAACCCAAGAACAGAATAAAATACACTTATTATTACTTGTGCAAGTAAAGAGTAATCGGAAAAAGTTTACCATGATGGTAATTTTATATATATATATCTATGTATCTATATACACACTCATATTATATATATTTTCTGGATTTATATCACGAGAAATATGTAGATGCAGAGATAAGTAGAAGCCTCTTTTTTTTTTTCTTCCTTTACATTTATATATTCCACTATTTTAATTCTCAAAATAAAGATGCCTCAAATTATTAAGATACAGAGGTACCAACTTTCTCTTTGGAAAACAGAACAAGAACAACATCTCTGGAATAAGTTATCCAGACTGTCCTTCCATATGGGGCTGTGGGAAATCAGGCCACATCAGTCTGGTCTTTGTACTGGGCCTATCACAAGGGTATTTGCACTGCAGGTCCCCACTGCTTCCCCCCAGTTCCATTTAACAATCTGCACTCCTTCCCCTCGAGTTTTGAGGCAGAGGCTGTGCACTCTGATATCACTGACTTTATCACTGCACGTCACCTCTCAGTTTCTTTGGCAATGAACAAAAGGAACTTCTCCAGAGGAGGCAGCAGCAGCTGTAGAACAGCTTCCAGCTGGAGATCTCTGTAATTCAGGGAACTCCAGGTGCATTGATTGCTGTGGGAATGAATCAATGGTTCCCTGAGTGCATCCATTTACCTTGTTTACCTTTTGCAGGTAATTAGTGTAATTCAGAATAGAGGCATAGAGCCCTATATGACAAATAGTTTGGAATTCAGCATCTGCCAAGGAACTGTATCTTTTTTACCTCTGCAATCTCATAAACTGTCTTTTGTAATTACTATTCTACTGACCCTTATTTTTAATCTAAAGTAACCTGAATTCCAGCATTGTTGGTGTTTTGATGAACATTTTGGAACAGGTAACTGTTTGAAATTCAATTTGTAGTTGAATCCTATTGAGAAGTTGATGCAGAGCCTTTCTCATGGCTTAGATAACAGCTGGAGTGTTAGCCCCATGTTATAGTCCCTCCTTTGGCTTCCAGACAATGTCATTTAAGGTTTTAGTGCTAATTTTCAAAGCAGTGTAAGACTCATGCCACCAACTACCTGAAGGAACAATTTTTTTAAAATGTCAATCTATTATACAATCAGTGTGCAGAACAATGCAGAGTGTGAGACCAGCGTCTGAGTACTGAAGGCAAAGCCTTGGCAGCTAGAAAGTTCCAAGAAACTTGCAAGAAAAATAGTTGCAGCAAGTAAGTCCTTACTGAGAAACACTGCATTCTGAAAGATCCTTTTCGACAAGTGAAGGATGTTCAAAGTCTTCAAACTCTGCCAGCTTTCCCCCTCAAAAGACAAAACAACAACAAAAAGTTAACTGGCTTTTTTATAATTACCATGGCTTTTTCAAAATGTATCCATTGTTCCCATATTTCGTCCTTGTCCAAAATGAGATACAGATGTTAAGAGAATGTGATTTGTTATGTTTGAAAAAATGTTCAAAATTTTACTGATACATGAATGCTCAAAAATTCAGATAAAAAAATAAAAGTAATGTATCTAATTAGCAGACTGATTGCAGGCATTAGTTTTCAATAGCATGCTATTGGAAATTACTTGTAATGCCCATTTTATAATAGTTGTAATAAATGTATTTGTCAAGTGTCAGTGTATAAATGTTACCTTTGCCTGTCACAAGATGGCAGTGTAAGAACACACATAGCATTTGTTCACCTGCCACAAAATACTGCCAAACTCTCCTGCACATCCTTCAGGTCCTGACAGCCGGACCCCTTAGTGGGATACGCTGTCAGCTGAGCGCTGGGGCTGCTCACACACCGCTGCCTCCAGGACTTCTCTGCACACCTCTCCTCTCACGTGGCATCACTGCTGAGCAGGGCAGGTGGGCAGAGACCCACTCCATCCCCACCACACATCCTCCTTGGGTGCACAGTCTTGATGATCATCCTGTAGGATTGAGGGAGCCTTTATCATCCCTCATTCCTTGAGCCCAGACTCAGCTCTCTGAGGTAACAGTCTGTCAGTTACAGAGAAATGTCTTTAGCGTGGTAGGGATGCCTGTGATGCAAGATGCCTGTGGCTGCTGTTGAGTTGTGGAAGAGGCAGGTAGAGCAGGCAGGGGCAAAAGTGCTGTGTGAAAGTCCCTGCTGTGTAGTGGATGGTTGGGTTTTGGATGAGTGGGATGGTTCTACCTCAGACACCATGTGAGAGACGTGTAAAAGTAATGGTGTCAGCACATGTTGATCTACGCTGTGGTTTTCAGCACCATGTGTGTTGTCAGGACTCCTCTAATCCCTTTGGGTTCACCTTCCTGTCTCTCTGAATGCCCACAGGAGTCCACAGCACCATGCCAGGTGTCTGAATGTCTGAAGTGGGTTGTACAGAAAAGCAGGGGGCTGTGTAACCACTGCTCCCCCAGGATGTCCCACAGAAACCAAATAAATGGACATCCTGCCTGCTCTGACTTGCTTCTATGAAAAACAGGGAAAGATTTCTAGCTCCTGGGGCAGCTCTAGGCCATTTGTTCTGTGAAGGAGCAGTAGTAGGTAGGGAAGATGCACACATGCTTCCCCAACAGACTGATAGATGGAGGCATGTCTTCTGTTTGGGCTCAGGCACAGTGGTGTTCCCTGCCCGTGTCAGCCCTGCTTGCAAGTGACGGAGGCCGAAGCTGTGGCACAGCCTACACGGCTGCCACTGAACAGCACGTGGGACTCTGGAATGTGTACACCCTTCCATGGGGTGCAGCCCTTCAGGAAAAGGCTGCTCCACCATGGCTCAGAGGTCCTGCCAGCAAATCTGCTCCAGCATGGGCTTCCCTTGGGGTCACAGCCTCCTTCAGGCATCCACCTGCTCTGGCATGGCATCCTCCCTGGGCTGCAGGTGAATCCCTGCCCCACCATGGACCTCCACAAGCTGCAGGGACACAGCTGCCTCACCATGGTCTGCACCAGAGGCTGCAAAGGACTGGAACACCTCCTCCCACTACTTCTGCACTGACCTTGGGGTCTGCATTGCTGTTCCTCTTGTGTATTCTCACTCCTGTCTCTCTTGACTGCTGTAGAAGTTGAGCAATTTTATCTCCCCTTGTTAATACATTAGCCCAGAGGCATCACCACCACTGCTGATGAGCTTGGCCTGGGCCACTGGTGGGTCCACCTTGGAGCTGTCTGGCGTTGGCTCTCTCAGACACGAGGAAGCTTCCAGCAGCTTCTTGTAGGAGTCACTTCTGTAGGCCTCCACTACCAAAGTCTGACAAAAGAAACCCAATACAAGCCTGTTGAATAATTAGGAAATAAGTTCTATAATGGTGTTGTCAATGAGCTGGGGCCTGGACAAAAAAGGGTGATGAGTCAAACTGGTATTCTCAATCCACGATAACACTGGATGTACTCATGTGAGCAATTTATCTCTTTTCAGACAGCAAGGACATTCTGTTTGTTTAATTTTCCAACCTTCCTTTGACTAATAAAACCATTAATAATGTAGAATTTTATCTTTTGCAGATTTGTAAGATACTTTTACCATATCTGTTCCACAAGCTAAGTAGTTTTTATTTTGGTTTGAAAGTAAACTTATGCTTTTGTAGTGGAATGAATTAATTCTTTGTGCTAACTTGTGTTTGGTTGCTGGCCTATGTGCAGTGAAATAAGGACCTATTTCTTCCTATTCTCATATTTTTAGGTTTGAAATCCTGGTTTGCCCAGGGACATTTCTGGTCCCTGAACAGCTGTTATTTGTCTGATAAATGATTTGAACATTATCTAGCAGCAGCCTTGCATGTCCCAGGTTGAACTTTCAGGAGCTCCTGTCAGTGAGGACTGGCCTGTCCAAAGAAGCATTGGCTTGCACGTCCTTCTTTTGGAGACAATGACAGTTTGCTAACACAAGGAGCCCTCACTGCCTCTTGGACTCTGTGCCCAGGCATCCCCAGTTAGCTGGGATAGACAGAGCACTCATGACCAGAGTCTCTAGATTCTCACCCCAGCTGAACATTTGACTTGACTTTTGAGCAATATCTGGATCTGATAGACAGAGCTTAATGATGGTATTTCTCTCATGTTTTCATATATTAGGTAAACATATACTTTTCACAACTTACTGTTTCTTGAGCACTACCAAAATAATTTAAAAAATAATGGAAGTGGTGAATTATGGGTTAGAATTACAGAAAATTCCATATTGGAAGGCACCTCTGGAGATCATCTGTACCAATCTCCAGCCAACAGCCAGGCCTTAGATTCAATTTTCCAGAGGAGTGTCTAGCCAAGGAATATTTGTAAGCCAAGGGGATTCCACCACTTTGCTAGGCTGTCTGTTCCAGTGTTTAATTCTGCTCAAGATAAATAATCTTATTTCTTAAATCCAAATGAAAATTCCCATGGAACAACATGTACCTGCTGTCTCTTGAGCTGCTACCATGCATCCTAGAGAAGAGAGTATTTCCAGCTTCCCTGTTACTTCTCTAAGGCGTTGGAAGACAGTGGCAAAGCAGTTTCAGGTAGAGGTGGACCTTTTGGAGATTTCTGTGTGGTTCTGTGTTAGCTCTCTGAGGTGATCACATGAAATATTCTATGCTTTCAAAGCTTTTGTGAATCTATTTAATTTGTGAAGATTCAGGTAAGGGGATTAAATGCCTTAAATGATGGGCTCAAAGCCCACATCTTTTGGTGGGAGCTGAAACAGAATCAAAATCTGCATCTTTTTAAGTCCAAGTGTGAATGAGAATTTCAAAAGACCTTGGCATTTGAATCAACTCTCTGTCTCTGAGGATTGAAATCCTAAACATCAGCTGCAGTGTGCAATGGTTTCATTGTGAGCACTGGAATATCATTTGATTGCATTTAGTTTTCCTTATCCTGCCAATGTTGGTTGTTCTGAATTTTTCCAAATTACCACAAGTCAGTAGTTGATCACAAAAATAAATCAGGTCTTTAGGTCTTTCTGCTGATTTTTTCCCTTCTATGTCTCCCTTGTTTTCTGTGGGAAATTTCTATCACTAAGCTAGTTATGCAGATTAGCTGAGTTGAATTTTTCATGTAGCCCTTTTTGAATGAAGCATCATGTAAAAGCAGTAACAACTCTTAAATGAAGTAACAAATTTTAAGAATAGAAATAGCAAATGAGACTATCAGCTGGTCAGAGGACATCAACATTTCATAATTCTTTTTTTTCCTTTTGTTGGAGCTGGAGTAGTAAGGAAAAAGCATTTATAATTTTTTTTATATAGGGGCTCTCCAACAGAGGCAGGAGTGATACAGCTCAATTTTCCAAGGAGCCTCATTGTGGCCATTTATCACAGTCAGATATTTGACTCAAGTGCAAAAATGTAGAAAACTAAGGTCTCCAAGAAGGATTAAAAGTAACCCAAACAGTAGAGAAAAAAATTTAAAAAAAAAACACAAAAAAAAACAAACCAAAAAAAACCAAAAAACAAACCACCGCATAGTTTTCCTCTCACAGACTGAAACTTTATCTAAATTTGCAGCCAAGGTGAGAATATTTTTCATGGAGAAAGAGGATAAAAACAGGATGAAAGATATATGCTGAATTTTATTTTCCCCAGAACTGTTCAATCCAATTTCCTGGTAGGGATGTTATGAAGTCTGTAGCTGACACTAGGATAATTTCCACAATATTTTGAAAGATGGTATGGTGGAGGGGGTTTGTTTCATATGTTTTTGGGAAAATAACAAACAGTAACTGGGAATATGAGATACCTGGACTATTTCTGAGTGACCTATTTTGTAGAATTTTTAGAGCCTTGAGGCAAATCCCAAACTTTGACCAAGTATTTCTAAGATATGGGCAAGTTGCTTCTTCAGTTTGATGCCTGTAGATTCTACATTGCATGTAAAGAAATAATGTTTAACATTAATTGTAACATTATTGTAGCCAAATAAGCTTTAACAACAGAACTTGCTCTATATCCAGGGGTCCTGAGTGTCAGATTGCTTGTGTGAAGGTGGCATGTTCTGGTTTGTTTCATGAGACAAAACTGTGGTTGTCTTTTTTTTTCAGCGCCTCATTGCAACACAAATCATGGCTTTGAGGAGCATCTGGGGAATTTCATGTGCCAGTCTGAGAAGACACTTTATTGTTAACCATCAGGACAGCCACTGTCTCACTGGTGCAGTCTTCACAGCAAACCACCTCATTTGCTGACTTGTTATTTTTCTAGGACTCAGAGGGCAAGCAGGGGTGTATACCTGGGAGAACCAAAGGGCCAGGACTGTCCTCAAGTTTTCACTCAGGTCTCAGCACCTTGTGTTTTCCTTGCTGTGTCTTACTCTGCTGAAGACCTGCATTTGGGAAAACAGAATAAGACTTAGTTCACAAGTTCTGGGCTTTATTTTTGTTGAATACAGATTCACAGAAAATTCAAGAGCACAGTGACTTGCAATTTGCTATAGTTTTTAGGTTTAAATTGGAAGTATATTTGCACAAACCAGTGCTTGCAAACAGATAACTGAATTTTCTGAAGACTGCAGATTTGAGCTGTAGCCACATTAACATGAGCAGAGCATAGATCAGTGCAAGCTCTAACCAGTGGCTGGTTGAATACTTGCTGGTTTTACAGATATCCTCTTCAGCTATTGGACTGCAAATTCTGGCCTTGTGTATTGGGTTTTGATGGTAATGCAGCAGGGGGCTACATGGGTGGCTTCTGAGAGAAACCTCCAGCAGCTTTCCCCATACCAGACAGAGCCAGTGCCAGCTTGCTCCAAGACAGATCCACTGCTGTCTGAGGCTGAGCCCATCAGCAGCAGCTGCAAGTGCCTCTGGATAACATAATTAAGAAGGGTAAAAAAACCCTGAAACTGTGCAATAGCAGCTGGAGAAAGCACTGGGAATATGCAAGAGAAACAACTCTGCAGACACCAGGATCAGTGAAGAAGAAGGGAAGGTGCTCCAGGTGCCAGAGTGGAGATCCTCCTTCAGGCTGTGTTGAACACCTCAGAGATGAGCTGTGCTCCTGCAGCCCACGGGGGGCCATGGTGGGCACCTGGTGTCCAGCCAGGGTCAGCCACACCTTGCTAAAATCAACAGCAAAACTCTGCTTGGCATCAGCATGGCCAAAATGTTATCCAAAGAACCTTTTGCAAACCAGTAAAATCTTTCAAAATTCAGAAACTTTAAAAGGTGACCAGCCTTGTGGCCATTTTTTGTAAACTTGGGGTGGATTTATAGCAAGAACATGTTTGCAAGATCCACATTAATGAAATGTGCAGCAGGAGTGCTCAGCATGCACAGTGACATTCATCATTGTCAAACTTCCTCTGAATTCACATCCTCCCAACATATTAATGAGGGCTTTAATCTCAAAAGACAAATCTGATCCACAATTGAATTCACGGGGAGTCGCATTCCTCATGCATGAGTATAGGAAAACCTTGTAAGCTCCCAGCTGAGCTGCTAAGGCCTTTGCAATGGTTTGTGTGTGTCCTCCTTACGCTGACATCACACCAAACTCCAGATTTTCTGCTTTGTGTATTCACTATAAATTCATAAGGGTTTTGGTCCTGTATGTGCCAGCAAGATGTACCAGATATTTTTAGAAAGGAAAAGTGTCAAGGACAGATTAAAAGGGTTGTGAAAATTTCCACCAATGTTCAGCTCATGGGAGAATAAGCTTGTAGCTTTGAAAAACAGATCTTGTTTTGTCTTTATGCCTGGCATGACAAATCCACTGTGTTCTGTAAAATGTTTTTCTCTTATTTGCTTCTTTGTAAACCTGAGGTTTTTTGGTAGAGACACTTCACCACGGGGTCCACTACAGGCATGTGTGAATGATAGAATTAGTGAATGTTTGAAAATGCAAAATTTGTAACCTTGTTACAGTGGTTATGAATACAGTAATTTACTTTTTTTTCAGTGTATATAAATTTTTTTTCTGGAAAAATATGGAGTTAATGGCATTCTTATAGTTATTTTTCCAAATGAATATGAAAAAATATTTAAGAGTTCACACAATCCATCTCTAAAAGAAATACAGCTAATGTTTCATTTAATACGTATAAAGAAACTAGACAAGTTTTACCTATAAACTTCCTTTAAATAAAACAAATAACAGCAATTTTTTCCAGTAATTAATTTCACAAATATTTGGATAAAATCTCTTACAATGTTGTCTTTCTGGAACTCAAATATTCTGGAGGTAATATGCTGGCACCTTGGAAGGAACTGACAGTTTGTGAACACAAGTGATCATGACTGCTGCCACTTTTTTCAGGAGCCAAAATAATTTATGGTAATAATACAGCAGGCCAACTCATAAGAAGATTTTATTCATGTTTCAAGCAGTTGCTGCTTGGGTGATTTATTTATTCCAACTGTTCCAAAAGTCAGGATATAAACCATTTCCTGAGTGACAAAGAGCTGATGTAGGTTAAAACATGGTTTGGGTAGTATAAGGTCATTAGCTTGTATCTTCAGGTTTTGGTTTTGTTGGAAGAAGTTTCATTTTTTTTTTTTCCTATTTGGTTTTGTCATGGTTCTTTAATTCTTGGCTTGAGACAGTGCACAAAGTACAATTTATTTATAGAGTACATAGCAACAGCTGTTTTTGTGGCATTCCTGCCCTGATTTCCCTCATAAACATGAAATATCATGAAGAAAAATAGTGGTTCTAATAATTTTGGACTTTTCCCATCCATACTGCTTCTTCAGAAGATATATTCTATCTTTCTCAAAATGTCTTGCAGGCAGAATAAGTCAGGCTCCTGCATTTTCTCCTCTCCTAATCTGCTCCCTGCCATGCATCATTCACTTTACTAAAAATCTCATATGTGTGCTGTCTCAAAATACTTTGTCTTCTGCTGTCTCTGTAAACTCTGGTGTCTGCAGGCTTCTCTGCTCCATCCAACTGCTCTGCTCCATCCAACATTTTTCCTCCATACTTTTATTAATCCATGAAGAATATTACTGGGAAACTTGACGGGTTTTTTGTTTTTTTGCTTGTTTATAATTCTGAAGTAAGAAATAAGAAGGAAAAAGGGTACAAAATTATGTCATTCATTACTCTTATTTATGTAAATGCATTCAATAGTAAATCATAGAATTGTAGAATGGGTTCAGTTGGAAGCAGCCTTAAAGATGATCAAGTTCCAATGCCCCTTCCATGGACAGGGACACATTCCACTAGACCAGGGTACCCCATCCAACCTGGCTTTGGTCACTTGCAGGGATGGAGCAGCCAAACCTTCTCCAGACAACCTGTGCCAGTGACTCATCTTCACAGTAAAGAACTTATTTCTGATATCTAATCTAAACCTGCTCTCTGTCAGTTTAAGACCATTTCCCCTTGACCTGTCACTCTACCTGTCCTTTCCACTTGGAAACAGTCCCTCTCCAGCTTTCCTGTACTCCTGAGGAGTTGGTACAAAGTCCCATCAGTGCCTTCTCTTCTCTGGGCTGAACAGCCACCGCTCTCCCAGCTTGTCTCCATAGGACAGCTGCTGCAGCCCTGTGATGGTCTTTGTGGATCCCTGGGCTCACTTCAACAGGTCCTTCTCCTTCTCCTGCTGACAGCACAAGAGCTGGGTGCAGCTCTGCAGGTGGGGTCTCACCAGAGCAGAGCAGAGGGGCAGAATCTCCTCCCTCCCCTGCTGTCCACGGTGCTTTGGATGCAGCCCAGGACTCATTTGGCATTCTGGGCTGTGAGTGCCCATTGCTGGGTCATTTTGAGCTTCTCATCAACCAACACTCCCTAGTCCTTCTCCCCAGGGCTGCTCACAGTCCATTCCCTGCACAGCCTGTGCTTGGGATTGCCCCAAGCCAAGGAATTGCTCTGAAGGGTGTTACTCAGTGCATTGCTCCCAGCCAGGCAGTGGAGAGTGACTGGTGGAACTCTGACTGCAACTCTCACACAACTCCAGTTTATTACACTTCACACAATACATTATTTATTATCTTGCAGTTATTAGTTTACCTATATTGACATATAAACTGGGAAGGCAAGTCTTATAAACCACAGAAGAGAACAATTGACAGAAAAAATAACATATATATTCCAATTCTCTATTTATTTCCTCCTGGTGCTCAGAGAGCCCCATGACTTGTGTTCATGGAGGCTGAAAGAGCTGCTCACATTGCACAAGAAGGAAACCACTTTCTTCTGGGCTTCCAGAAGGCACACATATGACATATATTATTGTTCTGGAATATATAGGCCATGAAAAAAGAACCTGGATTTGTCACAAAGCCAGGGATCTAGTAGGAACTTCTTGGGATGAAGAGTCTAAATTTGTAAGCAGAACACTCACTGTTTCTCATCACATCAGCAACCAGAGTTTACAAGCTGAAGAGCACAGTGCTGGCTGGCTTCTCCAGCTTTAAACACACTGACAGCAAGTGAATCCTTCTGCATGCATTTCAAACACCTGTTCCTCAGCTCAGCTCAGCCCAGCCACACTATCTCAGAAAAATGTATTTTTTATTCTTCTTTGATGAATCCCTAAAAAAAGTCACTTGAATCCTTGAGTTTATTTTGTCTTGATGAAGATAAACAAGCAAAAACAAAAATGCAAAGGTTAGTTAAATGGGATGTAAGTTAAAAGCCAGCAGTACATCTATATCGCCTGAAAAACAGGGAAATTGAGACCTGGATATGAATATTTTCACTTGGGCTCATTTTTAAGATAAATAGTGCAGTTAGAAGCTGTGTTCATTTTTAAAAATTATTGTAATTGTTAATGCACAGGTATTGCAATGTTAGGGTTTTGAATTATTCAGTCAATAACCAGATAGCAAACATGAATATGAGAGTAATGCAATAGAGAATCATAATTACTTTAAATGTAAAATCCAAAAAAAAAAAATATAGTAAAGCTATTTTCAAGTTCAGAACTGCTGTATTGGTGTGTCCCTCCAGCGAAGTGTACACAGGTCCAGACTGGAAATAAATGCAAACAGCCAGAGATTCTGAACTACAAACTCAGATGTTGTGATATGAGCAAAGGATATGTATTATCCTATAGCATACTCATACCTTAGCACTGTCTCCATTTGTTCTAACCCATATCTATAGATAGAAACAGAAATATTATATACAGAGACAGAAGCATTGGTACCTAAATTGAAAACCACTTTTTTTTCCTTAATAGAGAAAAATTGAAAATTAATACATTTTTAAAGAAGTCCAAGGACACATAGGACATAAGTAAATTCTTTACTGTGAGAGCAGTGAGGCACTGGAAGAGGTTGCCCAGTGAAGGTGGGGCTTCCCCATCCCTGGACATGTTCGAGTCCACATTGGACAGGGCTTGGAGCAGCTTGAGATAGTGGAAGTTGTCCCTGCCCATGGACAGGGGAAATACAAGATTCCTACCAACCCAACCATTCTGTGATAGGAAGATGGAAAGATGCTTTAATGTCCCATTAAGGAAATCTTAAAATTAGGTATAGTTGTGTGTAGAGCTTGCAAAAGGCAAAGTGGAAATAAGAGATTCCTTTTCAAAACCATTTCAAGAGTTTCTGAAAACTGTGACCCAGATAGACAGAATCTGCCATTTCCATTATAAGTAAAAAAAGAAAACAAAACCCCCCAAAACAGCAGCTTGAAGAGTTACATCTTGACACAAGGACTTGTCTTTAGGCCATCCAATATTACTGGCCCATCAGATTCACCCTCTTGCAGGACCTATACTTTTGTGGACTCCTGCTTTGCTTTTTCTGATACAGATAGACCCAGAAGAAGAAAGTGTCTACTGGAATTTCTTGTATTCAAGGTGATTGGTAGATCTTGGGTGACTTGCCATGCTTCATTTAGGCTCTCAGTGTGATTAATCTTTTACTACATATGTATGGCAGCATTTTGCTACTTTGCTTCTGCATAATTAGTTTTTCTAACTTCATTCATAGAATCATAGAGTATCTTGAGATGGAAGGGACCCATCGAGTCCAACTCCTGGCCCTGCACAGGACTGTCCCCAAGAGTCACTCCATGTGCCTACGAGCACTGTCCAATTGCTCACTGAGCTCCGCCAGGCTGGTGCTGTGACCACTACCCTGGGTTCAGTGCCCAGCCACCCTCTGGGTGAAGAACCTTTTTCTAATATCCAGCCTAAACCTGCCCTGACACAACTTCAGGCCATTAAGTCGGGTCCTGTTATTGGTCACCAAGAGGAGATCAGTGTCTGCCCCTCCTCTTCCTCTCCCGAGGAAGGCGAAGACTGCAATGTTTGCAAAAGAACTTCTTTGGTGTTGGTAAGTGCAGCAATACTTGGTTCACCTCTCATAGTCTCCTCATGCTCAAATACTTTTGGAAAACAATATTGTGAATCTTTGTAAAGTTTGAATCCTGTCATTAAACCACACTTCAGGGTCCTTGGTTCTTGCTAATATGATATAAAACTTAACGTCCCCAGCCCCAGCACTGTTAATTCCCTGCAGCTCCTCAGCTGCCTGTCAGGATCACAGCCTGTATTTCCTGAGCCTTTCTAATGTGTCCTCTTTTCTGATCGTTACAGTTACTACAATATCTGCACTTTATTTTAAGTATAAATAAATTAATTACTTCCAGGAACCTGAAAGAAGTATTTTTTCATTTTAATGGATTTCATAATGTCTCGGAAGATAAAGTTCCATAAAAAAGCAGGAGTCTTTAAAGATGAACCAGGGCACAGAGTCTTTCTAGGGCATGTCATACTCCCATGGTTTATAACATTGTGTGGAATTTCAGTCTCTGGGCCAAATTCTTGCCTGTGTGCTGAATTTTGGAAATATGAGTCTGATAGAGAAGCCCCTGCAAAGGACACTTTGAATGTCTGGTTGTGCAATGTTAGTAGCAATACCTGCTGTAGGAATCCTAATCATGGCTGAAGAATTGCATAAAACCAGAGCAAAAATGCAGTCACTGCCTTATAGCACTGAAAATACAAAATATCAGACAAAAGGCAAAAGGCTGTTTAGAGCTAAATACTAAATGAAATTACCCCCAGGAAAAAGTAACTGCATTTTACTCTAAGGTTCATCTAAAGTGGTGTCACTAGTCTGAACTACTCCACAACCACCCATTTCTAACAGGAAAAGAAGCAACTAGGTGTTTGCTTTCATCATCCCTTCTCTTAGTTTAAAATGGTGATTGTCACTCTTTTGGTAGAATGTCTGGTTCAGTCAGAAGTAATAACTTGTGATAACCTCAGCCTTTTTCTATCCTCTTCTGGGAAAAGTGGCCAGCTGAGGGGATGCTGGGATGCTAATACCAGTACTTTTTCGAAGTTTAAGCACACCTTGAAATAAAATGAACTGACAAAAACCACCATGGTTAGAAAAATAACTGGCATTTAGTTCTTAGCTACCTGGGGAAATACAGCTCCATATCCATTCCTACTGGCATATGTTAACCTGTCTTTTCCTTTTAAATGGTTTCCATTAGATGAAGTAGAGTGTGTCAGGCCTTAAATCTTCTAGATAACAGGACATGGCAGTTTGTCATTTAGGACAAAAATAACTTCTGCTCCACCGTCAGAGTTCATTACTGTCAACTGGAGTAGAACCCTGCTTAGGAAGTACATGTCTGATGACATGATCCATTCTCTTTGCATTTGTGAAGGGCTGTATGTATGTTATAGATACACTTAAGATAAGCACTGCACACCCAATCCCTTCAGGGTTGCTGCCCAGGCTGAAAATACAGGAAAACTGACATGCAATTTATCACTGGAGACTATGATATTCATTGTCACCAGTTTAAACTCAGACTAAACCCTGTTTTAATCTGTATGTTCAATGAGGCAGCTAAAATCATCACTTTTCCAGGTATTTGATAAATTAAGGAAGAGTTAGGATAGGACCCTGTAGATGAACTTTTCCAGGTATTTGATAAATTAAGGAAGAGTTAGGATAGGACCCTGTAGATGAACTCAGTCTGTTTTCAAATATGCTTCTGAATTTCCCTGTATTTCAAGATTCTAGGTGATTTCAGATTAGAGAGATGACCTCGGCTAATCTATGCCAATATTCTTCCAGATGTTTGCTTGTGAACATGCCATCAGTGGAATTGAAAATACTGGAAAACAACTCGAACCATGGAAAGTAAGCGTTAATTTGTTTTTACTGACCAAATTCATGACTACAATCTACAAGTCTAATATGCTTTGACATCCAGGCCCAGAACAGCAGCACACAAATATGTCAACATTACATTATAAGGAACAAAACACTCTTGTTGAGATCTGATGAGAATTTTTCTCATTAGTGTATTTTAGTAAAAGATAAGTAGTAGCAGCCTTGTACTCTGCATGAGCTGTCAGGACTTTCCATAGCTCTGGGAACTTGAAAAATAATAATAATGTAACATTAGCAAGTCTCATTTATTCAGTCCCTGAATGAAGAGATCAGCACAGCAGCTTCCCTGCAATCTGTTGACATCATGGAAAACTAAACTTGAGTAAGAAAGATGAAGGGGGCATCAAGACTGGTAAGCAAAGGAGGATAATGACATTCAGGAGCCAGCCAAACACAACATTAACTCCTAGAACAAGGACAAATCACTCTAGTTACAAACAAAAGAAGCTGCCCACAGCAGTTTTTGTCTGAAATCCACAAAAGGCCCTAGTGGCCTACATTTCAGAGATCCTCAAATGTTCTGTACAATCTCATTTTGGACTGCAGAGTAGGACATCTCAGTGATTATAGGAAGAGTCCTCTGGGAAAATATGTGCCTCACTCACAGCTAAAATCTGCCATGATTCTGGTCAGGAGCTCCCACATTTTTCCATCTTGCCCAGATCACCATAACATTCAGCAGGTGCCTGAACCCAGTGCAGCACAGGACAGCTGCTGCTTCCTCTCTGCAAGAGGTGAGGAGGAGACACCTCTGCCAGCCCTGCCATAAGGACTTTGTGGGTTTGCAGTGCCACAGACCAACCCAGCAAGCTGAAAGGTCAGTCTTGGTGTGGTGAGGATTGCAGGAGATTGACCAAGCCACCAGATTGTGGAAGAGGCTTCCAGGACAACTTCCCCTTAAAACTGAGCTATGGTGTAACCTCAAACACAAGAAATGTGAAGTAAAAGGAGGAAAATGAATACACTGACCATAGCCTTCTTTTGAGGGAAAGTTTGGACTTATTTGCCCTCTCGCAATAGTTGTTTTTGTGTTTCTTACTCACTGTATTTTTTATATAATGCTGATTGCATGTGAAATGTATGAGCTAAGTTGCTGGCAATGAGTAGGGCCTGAGTGTTCTCTCTCTGGTGAGGCTGCTTCTGGGTTCCTATTGAGTTTTAGCATCTGCTGAGTTTACACGTGGATTAATTAAGTCTTCTCAATATTACTTGGTTTGTCTCTCACCAAACTGAGATGAAAGGGAATCACGACCTTGCCTAGTAAACATGTGGTGAGCATTATTTATAGCTAAAACAGGCGAAGCATTTTTTGCTAAGCAAACCTTGGCAGTGATCACCATCCGCTCTTAAATGTTCCACCTGCTTGGCAGAAGGAGATGATGAGCAGATGTAGTATTTGCCAGTTTGATGAAAGCACTAAAAAAACCCAAATCATTTATTGATCCAAACCATTTTATGCATGCATTTGTATATATTGCAGAGTAACAGGGAATAGTTTTGCTTTTGGTTTCCAGTTGCAGTTTGCCGTATTTCTAACATCGTTTAGGTCTTGATCAGTTTACAAAGCTTTTAGGGCTTTGATAATAGCTTTTCAAAATCACATGCTTTACTTAAAGTCTTGAAACTTTTTGAACACCCAGATTAAGCTATCACATTCTAACCCGCCATTCTTGCTTTGTTCAAAGCCATTCCTATTTCTGCTACACCTCTTCAGACCATGCAAATTTTTTCCTAGCTGCACTGCCCCAGTTAATACAGCTTTGCACTCTATATTGTTTTCCTTCTGATTTCTTGCAGACATTTCCTGTTTTCTAGCTGTAAGCGTTTTTTGTTGAACTGTCCAGTTTTTGTTGGTCCCTTAGAAGGACTTAATTCCTTTCAGTCATTGACCATTGACCTTGGAAAGACTTGGCTCTTCCCATTGACTGTACAGAGCAACCTAAAAATCAACTTGGCTTTTTAAAATCAACCTCTGACACCAGACACTGAATATTTAGGGACTGCAGTGCCTGCATTGGAAGTACATAATTTTTCAGCAGACTTCTTGCCCTTTATAAATACCTGTGTCATTCTTAGGACATTTAAAATGCTAACACATTTATAAAGTTAATGTTAATGTGTTAATATTTACAAAGTGCTTGCAAATATTTAAGAATAGATACAGAAAGTTCTGCTATATAGTGAGAATTTTGAAGCAAATTATTTAGCATTAAAATATTATATTGAATAATCTAGGTCATGGAAAGTGGTCTCTGTACTGGAGAGAGTTATTATTGCATATTGGATTTACCACCCTGAGTAAAAGTTCCACGATTTTCAATGTTTACTTCAGACACTCAGTGAAGGAGGAAAAATCTGGAGATGGAGAGTTTACTAGTGTGAAACACTCTGAGAAGACATTTGCTTTCAGAAGCTAAGTTAGTGTACTTTTGCACGGTTTATATTTGGCTGGAGCAAGTAACAGAAGCCATTTAGTCCTGAGAAATGCACATATTGGTCTGTGATTCTGGTATCATTTTCTGTTCTGTAACCATGCAGAAGTTTTAGTTATGGGGGAAGCTATGAGAAAAAGCAGCTGTCTGGCACATGATAGTTTATCTTAAAGTGGGTGAATCAAAGTAAAACTTGCAGTGTTTGACATGCAGATGTATTAAGCGTGCTGTTATCCAAAGGTCAAAAAGATATTTGTAGATTAACTGGTGTTAAAGAAAATATTAACTATTTGCAAATATAGGGTATACTTGGGAAAAAACCCACACTTCTGTAGCTTCTTTCTAAAGGCATTATTTTATCCTTTGTTTAATGACAAGACATAAGTTTACTTTTCTCTCTTTTGTTATTTTCAACAGAAAGACAAACTATGTACTTACCCAGAATACCAGTGTTTATGCAAGGGTGAAATCCCCACACAGTGACTCTTCAGAGGCAGTATTTAAAAGCTACCATTTACTGCATTAACACTTCTTTAGCACTAGCCAAAATGTGTATCAGATTTGTTTTTTGCTAATTAAAGAGAAAACTGTAGCAATTTGAATGCCATTATACAGGAGTTCTGGAGTGATTGTGATTTTAAATAATTATGGAATAAATTAAAAAATAAAATTTTTAAATCCCATTTAGGCCTTTACTAGAGAAGTTACAACTTGTGGAACATTTTTGAATCAGGAGATAGATAGATAAGTCTTAGTTTAACCAGTTGTAAAGTCAAAAGAGCATTTATTTGAAGTAGCTCTGTTGTATACATCTTACATTTGATATATTTTGTCAGTAGCATAATCACAGGGAGGTAGGATTAAGTATACTAATCTGAAACAGCCATATTTAGAACATATCTATAAAACAGCTCCTTAATCTCTGATGACCGCTAAAAAAAAAGAGCATTTCTGGAGGTTTGGATGATCCCTGAGAAAAAAGTAGAATCCAGCCTGGAAGGGTTCAGCTCCTGGACTTCTTTGCAAAAAACACCCAGAATATCACAATCATTCCAAGAAGTATTGTATTCCAATAAAACAATTCTGCAGAAAATATTTGGGATTTTGTTTTATTTTATTTTATTTTTTATTTTATTTTATTTTATTTTGGAACTTTCATAGATTTTTAGATTGTTAAAGAACTGAAGGTATGGAGAAGTGTTTCAGATTTCAAGCTTCTTTCCAGACAGTTTTGAAGTGAGAAGGCAGCTATCCCAGCTTGCCGAGGTACCTGGGAGGCACAGGAGCATTTCTCACCTTCATCCTCTCATGCCCTCCCAGCAGCTGCTGCATTCCTGCACTTCAGTAATACCCACATGATGGCAGAAGAGAACAGACAGCTGCAGACACAATCTGACAGGCAAGTTCACTTCTGGCATTTCTGTAAAGTACTTTCTATAAATATCTGTTAAAATATATAAGCATTTGGAAGCATTTAAGTATAAATATATAGAATAAATGAACACATATACATTTTTATATATGTATATATATATATATAATGCATTTATAAATGTGGATTTCTGATAAGTATGAGGAAAACATGGTTTTAGTTTTGGATGGACCTTACTGTTCCGAGGAATTAGAAAATAGTAGAGATACAAAAATAGTTGACTTAAATCCTCTTCTTACTTTCACTGCCAGAAGTTGATGGTAGTTTGTTTTGTCTGTACTAAAGGTAAGTATATAGGTAAGAATCTATGATTAAATGAGACTGACATCAGACTGTGAAAGGGAGAGAAACATACAATTCCAAGTACTTCCATTGTCAGTGAAACTCCAATTTTACTAACTTAGAGCATGCTGTGCCCAGTAACTGGAAAAAACAACAAGAAAAAGTTTGGTTTTACCAATCCACATAGTTTTACTGCATACATTGTGCATACCAATGTTTAAAATCTCTCGGCCTCACTAATCCAAAGTGATCTCAAAAATGCAATGTATTTTCATAGGCAGTCTTGTAAAAATAATTTTTCTTGGTTGTATGTCTGGAAAGTGTTGACTACATTACAGACACTGCATCAGCTAATAATAATTACTGGAGTCAAAAGATGGAAATTTAGACCAAAATTAGCAAATTAATTATATGCAAAAAGTTACCAGAAATTATGATTTTAGCACAGGACTAAGACAGTCTTCCCCATAAATTCTTCTCCCAGTTCTGCCACCTGATTTTTTTGTATACCCACCAAATAAATCTAACTTTTCTATTCCTTATTGTCATGAAGATTAATTAGGGTTTGATTGTACAACACTTGTAAAAAACAAAACAGAAAATGCTGAGCATTGTTATGATGAGGTTGAAGCTCCTTGATTTGACACGGGTATACAAGTGCATGGCCTTTTAATTGCAAAATCTATGTAGGTGATACTTGCACAGTGGCTGATTTCTGATTGCAGTTGTGTATCTAAACTAGGTTAAAAAACTGTAGTTAATTTTTTAAATTCAATTGCAATTAAATGTTGCAGGCAAGGGTTGTGACACTTAGTCATCTTCTCTTGGTTTGTGGAGCATGCCACTGTTCAAGAGTGTGTTACTGCAGGGCAGCTGCAGCGGAGAGGGCACCAACTCATTCCTGTATTTTAAACACTGAGGTACCTACTCTGAAGGGTGAGAAATAGTGGCTGGATCACCAGCAGTGCTTAATTATGCAAAAGAAGGAGGAAGGGTAGGGTGTGTCTTTTCCAAAAAGAGATCAGCATGAGATGGCTGTGCCCCTCCTTTTGGCTGGAGTAAGGTCCAAACCTCAGATCTGGAGGATGCACAGAGTCAGTGCTGTGGGCCAGCCTTGTGCCTCTCCTTGTGCCCATGGGTAGAAAAGCAGGACTTCAGTAATATCCAGGCCAGGGAACTGGGATTGCAGAGGAGTGCCCTTAAACACTCCCCACCCTGAACCTAAAAGTAATCTGCAGTATTCAAAGCAATCCATCAAGCAATTTGCTTTGCCATTTTTTCTAAGTTTCATTCTTCCTCAGACACACAGACAAAACATTGCCTGAGCCAGCTTTGCTGGAGACAAGTAACCTTATTCAGGAGATTCATTTCTTTCTCTCCTTATTTTCTGCACCAAGCACTTTTCAAATGTTCATACACTCATTTACATGCTTTGGTATTGGGAACTGGTGTTATAATGTAATATGGGCATTTCTTTCTGACTGCCTGAGTCAGAATATAGAGATTGAGGGATTTGAGGGCAGTGCTGGAGCACTGAGCCATCCTCCTTGCAGTGCCCAGCCTGTGGCTGAAGGTGGGCAGCCCTTGCATCACCCTGGGTGCAGGATGGCACTTGAGTACCAAAAACTGACTGTTTAGAGCAGGAGAAAGAGCAGCAGATGCATAAGGGGAAAATGAAAAAGAGGATCAGATCTGTAACATATGTTGACATGAAAGTTAGAAATTGAGAAATAAATCTTACTTATCCTGAAAAGAAAAATGAGTACATCCAGTTGTATTCAAAATGGACTTCTTTTGAAAGATCCATGTGTCATGTGAAATAGGAGCTAATGACAGAAATTATTTAGATTATCTACAAAGAACTTTTTTTCTCCTTAATGTCTCCAAGCTACTCTCTATCAGAACCTTCCTTAATTTTCTAGTGCTGGTATATCACCACCTCATCCCTGCTAAGTAGAATTTGCCTTGCTGGAATCAGGAACAGGAGGTATTTTGTAATCTGGTTGTTTAAAACTAGATGAAAAGGAGTATCCAGATGGGTTTTTCTTTTTAAAGAATCTGATTCCTAGGACAAATCTAATCACCTGTGAGGGGCTCGGAGTGGGAAAGGAGAAGGAGATATGAGGGATGTTGGGGAATATGGGGAAGAGAAACCACATATTTTTGTTGCATAGCATCTGTTATTTTAAATAGAAGCTACCTGTAGCACCACTGGAAAACTTGATATGGTTGTTCCTTTTTTTCTGGAAGTCAGTCAGCAGGATGGACTTTTTAATTATAATTAAGGATTCTTACTAAAATAGATTTCTAACATGCAGCTTTAACAAGTTAATGAACACAGAATAAAGTGGGGTGCTGGAAGGCTATTTTAATGGAAAGAACATCTTAAATGATTCTGTTGTTTTATAATTCTAAGGAGCTTTAATCAATTCCCAAGGCAGCTGGAAATCTTAAAGTTGTATGATGACTTAGCAGATGAAAGAATATAATTTGAGTTCTAGGTCTGATTTAACTTCTATACTACAAGATATATGACAACATTGGGTGGGGAAGATTGGTCTGTAAAATTAATGAAAATGAATTCATTAATTCATTATTGAATTCCTAAAAGGAAATATGCTCTGACTTGTTTCTTTGCTACTTTGTTTTAAAAATAGCCATACTTCTTCTGAGGCTCTTCAGTACAGCAGTATTCTTAATTAAATTGACATTATGAATGCTTTGGTAGGTCATATGAATATATTGTGCACCTTGAGGAAAATTATGGAAAAAAAAAATCTCAAATTTGATGGAAGCAATCACATTTAACCTGGACAGCTGTTTCTTTGCTGCTAACATAGAATATGGTAGATGCTTTCTTTTTGAGGGCATAAGATTAAAGAAAGCATTCACTATCACTGACCAAAATATTAAGCTTGACAGCTTCTGTAAAGATCCCCTGTCAGAATCTCAGTAACTGGGGAAGTGTCCTAGGGCACAAACCAGCAAGTGGAAGAAAGATAAAAAGACAAAAAGTGCTAAACCCAAAGTTAAAGACAGGCTCAGTGCTGACATCCTGGAGACTTTGTCCCTATGGATGGTTTTAATGCAATTATGCCTGAGCACAGTTTATCTGCCTGATAAAGGCAGGCATTGGTTTTGGAAACTTTAGTATTGAAATGGATATTCAGATTAAGCTTTATTTTCTGCCTTTCCAAGGAATCATTTAACAGATTTAGCTGTTTCTCAATGTTTTATGTATTTATTTTCATCTATTAGTAAATTGATATAGTGTTTAAATTTAATCTGATTTTATAGCTTTTTTAACTTCCAGGTAATGCTAGTATTTTCTCTTTCTTAATAACCCCAAATGTGGCTTAGCAGAATACTAAGTTCTAAGTTGCTAAGTTTTATTTAAATCTTCTGTGAAATTTAGTTTCCATCTACAAGGATTTTAAAGAAAAATTTATGGTCATACTCTTGCTGGTTGGGTGCCAGCAAGAAAAAGCTAAAATGGAAACCATTTTCCAAACCATTTGGAAAAGCCAAATGGTCAAAATATCAGCTTTGGTAAGTATTTCTGGGTATGTGCTTGACTCAGGAGGTTCACATGTCTCCCAGAGAGCCTGCCCTTCTTGTTGCAGTGGGACTGGACCTTTGAAAGCATCCAGCAGTGAACACTGTCATGATCCTTTGCATCTTTGAAATACAATCAAATTCAACTTTCCACAGAATCAGCCTATGAATCCAATGAGGAAAATAACAAAATAAGGCCCAGACAGCTGATTCCCAAAGCTGATTCTTCCTCTCCCTTTCTCACTCTTGCAAAGGCAGAGGGGATACTCCCAGAGAGGTCATTGACCTCCTGAAAAGCAGATCAGGAGGCTGTCCATGGTCTGGCCTTTACTGATCTTTTCACTGATTGTGGGCCAAGCGTTATCCCTGATTGCAATTAGGAATGAAGTAACCTGGCTTGTGAGGCCAGTGGAGTTATTCCCAATTCACAGTTCATGAGGCAAACCAGAGGTCTCTAATTTTTAAAAGATTTTGATTTTGTTATTTCAAAAGGGATCAGGACAGACTGATACTGGAAGGACAGTGTTTTTTACTAAAGTGTCATAAGAAGAATGATGGACTGAAATTAAGATGTTCCCAGTTCCCTGTTCCAATCTGTAAGTTTGGGGGATATTTACTTTGTGTTACCTTTTGCTTGAATAAGCAGTTGTGCATGATGGATTTTGACAGAATCAGGGAGGATATTCTGTAAGGCAAAAATTATTTACATTTCACAGCTGACTGACTAATGGTCTGTCTCTCCATGCTGAATTCGGCAGTGTGAGCTTTGTCTCCAGTACCTCTCATCTAGCTGGGAATGAAAACAACAATGTGACTTTCCAGCCCAAGTGATTCGGGCAGGGATCTCTTGGCAGGGCTTTCTCTGGGAAATTCACTCCACCTCATCAAGGCTGTTTGGCAGAAGTGAAGCCCATGTCATGCTTTGCTCTTTCTGCTGTCCCACCATGCCATGAAAGGGAGCTCTCAGGAATGTCACTTTTGAAGACAACATGGATACAGTCTTAATAAAAAAGGTGATATATTTATTATAAAGAGGTGATATATTTATTGCCATTTTTAAGATATAGTACACCAGTATTTTCATACAAAGTTTCCAGTTATACTGGAAACCCCACAATCCAGGTCAGTGAAATTACATAAATCTAAGCGTCTGGCACTGCTGGTTCCCAAGATGATTGTTGATACCACTGCTAAACTTTTGCCACTGGTTTCTTCGTGAAATATGCATCCTGGCCTGGAATATGCTGCTAATTTTACTATGTGTTGCATGCCTAACATTATTTCTTTATTCATCTGCAGGGAATTCAGTTTGAGGAGTCTATTCCATAGTACAGTACACCTTTACAAGATTAGTTTAACCCAACCTAGAGAGGTGAAAAAAATACAAAAGCAGGGCAAGGTGGACTTCTAATCATTCTATATGAAATTTGTTGGCACTGTAAAATGAAAATTAATCTTTCAAAAGCAACAACTGTGAACTCCCCTAAAGTGACAGTGTGACTTTTCTTCACTTTTACCACCTAAGGAATACATTAACATGTACCTGACACCATTGCTTACAGACCAGAATTAAATCTGGCTGGTCTGGAACAGTATTGATATAGTAAGAACTGCACTTGCATTGCCACTAATAGCCAATAAATGCTACTTAATCATATTAGCTATTTTTAAATACTTGATTGTATCTATCTGAGAAAGAAAAAGAACTGACATACCTTCTATAGATCCATTGCTGTATGCTACAAATTGCCTTTACTCATAGTAACCTGAGATCATTTTGTTTGCATAAGATTTAAATGAAAACAAATGCCTTAATGAACCCCTTGGAGTCAGGCCTGACATTTTCTGTGTGGTATCATTTTGAGATCTAGATTTATGTGATGTATGATTACAGCATGAAAACAGTGGTGTGGCCACAATTTTTCAAAGGCAGTCAGTAATGTGTGATTTTTCAGGGCCTGAGTAATCTCATTTTTCTTTAATGGTACCTGCTTTTTTAGGCCTTCTCTCTGGTTGTTTTCAGTGATGCAAATGTGCCCAGCTCAAATGTGCCTCACTCCCAAAATTCTGAGCACTCAATTTCAGACTGTCTAAATGATGATGGAAGAACCTTGACCTTGTTTTCAAACCATAGGTTGCCTTGAAGAAAAAACTTGAGATACTAAGCCACAGAGAGATTTTGACAACTTTCAGAAACACTTTTCTTCTGCAAGAGCAGTGCAGGTGCATCTCTGAGGATCAGAAGTTATCTTCCTACAGCCAATAGCTCATGTCCAAGCCTCACTTGGACTTCAGTGGGGTGTGTTGAAGTTGGTTTTCCAAAAGACCACTGTAAATTTCTTTTAGCTGTTGGGGCTGGAGAGGTCCTTCTGATGGGATTTGCAGTTGCACCATTTCCTTGTGCTCTGATGGCTGTTGGGATGTTGCAGCACTGCAGCACTTAGGTGTTACTCTTACCTTTTGTCATGGTTGGACACTGGCGCAATGCCAGCGTCCCCATGAAAATGCACCTTCCCTAAATAAATGCTGTGAGATGTTATCAGGAACAGAGCAGACCAGGCCCAAGCTTAATAACAAAGGAAAAAAAACTTTATTAAACTACTACTAATACAGAAAACACATAAACTAAATCCAGGATGAAGACCTTTTAAAACACCCCTCCTCCTCCCAATTTCCAAAAACACCCAGCTATGAAACATCACCCGGGATTCTTGATCAAATTACCACCCTTCAGGTAATCCATACTCAAACTATCAAGGGAGAGAGAAGTCTCTCTTGCACCACAGACCCCCCAGGAAACACAGCTGCCCCCCTGTGTTTCCCTGTCACACATGGCAACCGCCCGGGAAAAAAAATCTGCCAGTGTGACACTCTCCATTCCATGTCACAGTGCTCTCACCACCGTGCATGGACAGACTGCTCGTAGGGCTCCTTTAAGGATGCTTTGCCACGGACCCAAAGATACAACAGTTCAGTTTCTCATCCTGGGACTACAGTCCCCCCCATTTTCCCCTGGGGCCGAGGGGTCCAAAAACAGGACTCATCTTCTTCCCGAAGACAGAGAGTATCACCATTCCCTCTTCAGCTTTCTTCGTTTCTCGCCATTCTTGTGCTGTTCAAAGCTGAAACAGGTCTCCCTGGGTCACCACTGCATCCCCCTAAAATGCAGTCTCTATTGCAGGAGATTTTGGTTCAGTCCATGTCTAACAAGAAAAGTCCAGTCAAAAGCTACTTCATCATCTCCTCTCACCTAAATATTTCTTCTTCTAACACCTCAGGTCCCAGACTATCTCTCTTCCACTACAAATCAAGGAGGAGTAATACTTTTTAAAAGCCCTCATTTCCTGGAAAGGTTTAAACGTTCAGACTCCCTGGACGGCTGAGATCTCGGTTCAGCGTTCGGTCTCCCACGCTGGGCATTCCCCCCCGCCTTCTCCTTCTCCTCTGCCGGCAAATTTCCAGGTGCCGCCAGGCTCTCTGTCTCTTTCCCTCTTGGGGTGGGGGGGACAAAGGCATCTCCACTTCTCTCCACCCTTCCGTCCACAGGAGCTGGCTGGGTTCCAGACCCTCAGCCCCTCGGCCTACCTGGACAAGGCCGCGTGGCTTCCCCTCCCCCACCCAGCCTAAGGCTGGGCAGGGGGGGAGTCTGCACTCTCTGACGACCGGAACCAAAAGAGAGAGTTCTCCTGGGAGTTCTTGCTTTTAACCCCCTGTGTTCTCAGAGGCGTGTCCATACTTTCAGTGGTCACTCCAGGTGCCAATATCCAAACCTGACCACTGATTGGTTTGACCCAACTTCCTGGAAAAAATTCACTTCCATGTCAAACCACGACACTTTTTAATGACTTGCTATGCTGTTCACCTTGTTGTCTTCATATTCATTTGTTCCAGCCTGTCAAGCCCCCACAGGAAGGGGCTGGAAGCAACAAAGCTTTTCAAACTTGGGTCTAATGCACTTGGTTTCTCCTCCTGAAAAAGTAAATATTTGTGTAATAAGCTGCAGAACCCCTAAAGCAGCTGTGAAATGATCTAGACATGAGATCTCATTAACAGATCCAGGATGGAGGAATGCTGCCAGCAAGATCTTGTTTACCCTGCCTTGAGAATTTGACAGCTGGAATTATGGAAAAAACATCTGTCTGAGAGGACATTGCCAAGTCAGAAATGTAATGGTAAAACACAGAGTTGTACCTGCTGTGCTGGTGGTAAGAGTGACCAGAGGGGTGCAAGGGAACCTTCCCATCAACAGCTCATTCCTGATACCAGGAATGTTGTGCTCCTGTGTTTACTCAAATTCAGCTTTCTGTAGTTTGCAGAATCTGGCCTTCTCTCAGCCTCAACCTGTCCTTGGATGGCTCCCATGATTTCTGACCTCCCACTACCTTTTCTATGCTATTTATAGCATAACAGCTGGGGAACATTGATGTGCATCTCTGTTGTATTTACATTTTAAAGAGTAACTTTGGTTTTTATTCACGTTCATGGTAGTTCAGTAAGTTGTTTGGCATGATGTGGACTTCCTAGTCAGGCTCCCTTTGCATTCATTTATCACATTGCCTCCTCCAGTTTTGTTTTTCTTTCCCCTGCCATAAGTGAATCTCTCTGTCCTCCAGCTTTCCATTAGCTGTCTCCTTTGTTTGGGAAAAAAGTAACCCAGGGTATATTCTTTCTTTCTTAAAAGGGTCATTTGTCACTAGGAAATAAGCATAGACATCAGTTGGCAAGTAGACCCCAAGTCTCAGTTTGCTCATCTGGTTTCTGGTGACCTGTTTCTTGTAGATACTGGTATCTTGTTTCAACACCTTGACCATTGTGCACTTTGTTCATCCCCATTTCATTTCCAACCAAGCTGTTCTGCTTTGTTTTGTGTGTCTTCATCTCCTGTATTTTCAGCTGCCCTTTCAGTTGCATCAGAATTTTTTTCATGGCTATTCCAACTTCTCAGACATAAGCTCCTGTAGTCTGGGTCCACACTGTGAAAACTGGATGTGTATGTATGGGGAAATACTCAGAGAAGTAGCTGATCTGCAAGGGGAGTGAAGAATTTAGACTCTAGTTCAGTTATTAACTTTTACTTTTTTTTTATGCTTAGCAATAAAAATGGAAGAATAATCCTGTACATGAATATAGTATTAGTAACTTTATATCATTATTATCTCAAGTTTTATTGTGCTCTTATACAAGAGTAGATGCTTCTACACATGAGGCAGCATAATAGACTCCATATTCAGATCTTATTTGATAAAGCCTGTGGAGAGTACATAACACCTCTCTTCTCAGATAAGTGCATTTCATGAGCATTTAAGTGTTAGACTAGAAGATTCACTTGTACCATGCACCGACAGCATCCTGTTTGTACAGAAATAAAACTCAGTGATGCATGTGCCTATATTTAGAAAGTCACAAGAGAATATTTAACTGCTGTGACTGGCCTTACTTCTGCACCTGAAAATTGCTATTTAAAGAAAATATTTCTTGTACTGACCCAAAGAACTTGCTACCAATATCTGCAGGCACTGAAATGAGGGTTGCTTATGGGGTGCCTGCTCTGATCTTCTCTTGGGACTTCCAAATGCCCTAAAAATGTAAACCTCAAGATTTTTCATTTCAGATACACATGCATTATACTGATGACCGCTAATTATTCCTTTACAGATCATTTCATGGGTTTTAAGCATTTTTGACTTTTATTATTCAATGGAAATGCTAATGAAGAAATTAGAATGGCGAGTACCTGGAGCTCCACGGTTTTTGCGCAGCTTCACAGACTCCATTACATGTATTTCTGCAGAAATCAAATACTGCACTGTGAGATATGACAGCACTGGACATAGGTAACAGTGTTTGCATGCAACCAGGGTATCTGGCTAAGTCAAAACTGGCTCAGTCAATTGGAATGGAAGGCTAAGTTGCTGCTAGGAAGAGTCAAAGGTTTGAATTTTCTTTAGATATGCTATAGTACAATGCTTGTGCCTTGCTTCTTTCCAAAATAGTACATGAAAATTCTGCTTTGCCTCTTTGTTCTACTATTTTTTTAAACATTAAAAAGATGCTAATATCTGAACTGTAGACAGAAAGCACTCTAGGTTATGTTTAAACCAGCAAATAGGGCAGATATTGGGAGCAGATAGGTAAAACATTTGGGGTTGGTGTCCATACCATACACATTTCGGTGGATTTGCTTTAGGTTAGCAGTGGCCAGGGCACATGGGCTGAGTTACCCTGTGCCTTTGGAGCCCACCAAGAATGTGCTTGCAGTTACCTTCTGATTTTACCCAAAGAAAACTCTTTATACACTCTGAGACTTCCCTGTGAAGTGAATGAAATTGTGGGAAATTTGAACAAAGCATCCTCCTACAACCCTAATAGTAGACATGATCTTAGATTAAGCTGCTGCAATTCACTGGAGCTTCTTGTAAAATAAATCATCATAGACTATTCTTGGTGCAGTTTGGCCTATTTTCTATCAAATAGTATCTTGTTATTTAGTGTCTTGACAAGAAACTCTTACCTTTGTGAATTTAAATTACTGTTTTGTAGAAGATGTAAAATTTGCACGTTTTGTTCCTTCTCATCCTGCAGAATAAGCTTTAAATATTTACTTTCTCTGTGCAGCAGGAATGCTATCTGAAACATTTCCTTTGAGCTATGAGAAATATTCATGAGTCCTCTTTAAAGTTTGTGGAGTACAGTAAGTCCTGTCAGCAGTAATCCCTGGGCCATCAGTCTTCCAAGCCTAGGTAAATTAAAACTTGCACACTTATTATATCTGTATTATCACATTATTAGGCCTTGACTGCTGTTGGCAGATACTGGCCCATATTGGCCCATAGTAGTCCACCCTGGTAACAGGTACCATTCCTTGGCCTTTCCTGTCCCCTGAACTGTGTGACATCTTGCCTAGGAGAGCCAAAACTGTGGTAAGGATTTCATTGCCACTTGCTAGCCTTGTTAGTTCTGTCTCTACAAGTAAACAAAGAAGGACCAGGGGACAGGATCCCAGCACCACAACAGTCACAAACAATGGGGAGGACAATTGGGTGACAAACCTAGGGAATGAAGGAGAGGCTGTGGGCATGTCTGTCTGGACTTCAGCAAAGCCTTTGACACTGCTTCCCACAGCATTCTCCTGGAGAAGCTGGCAGCCCATGGCTTGGACAGGTGTGTTCCTCACTGGGTAAAAACTGGCTGGATGGCCAGGCCCAGAGAGTGGTGGGGAGTGGAGTTACATCCAGCTGGTGGCCGGTCACAAGTGTGCTCCCCAGGGCTCAGTGCTGGGACCAGTCCTGTTTAACATCTTCACTGATGATCTGGATGAGAGGAACAAGGGCACCCTCAGCCAGATCACAAATGACACAAAGTTGGGTGGGAGTGCTGAACTGCTGGAGGGTGGGAAGGCTCCACAGAGGGACTTGCACTGGGGCCAAAGGTATGAGATTCAGTGAGGCAAAGTGCTGGGTCCTGCACTACTACAGGCTGAGGGCAGAGAGCTTTTCTAACCTCTATGATTCTATGAAGATATTCTATTATGAACTGTAAAGATTGGCCTGGCATGACTGCTTCTTTCTCCAAGTGGTTTTCTGCCATGAGATGCAGGACGTGAAGCAAATGGGGGCATCTTGCTGCTAAGGGGGCTGGATGCAGCTGCTCACTCTCGGTGGGAGTGGACACTTGTACAGGTCCCGTACAGCATTGCTCTGTGTTATTTATCACTGCTATTTACTGGTTGTTTACTAATGTAGACATAACCTCAGTGACCTGTCCTGTTAACACGTAGTAGAATACTATGGGATAGTAGCTCACTCACACAAATGGAAATTCTTAAAAATAAGAAGGCTTTCTTCTTCCCAGAGAGGGAAAATACCATCCTCAGGTGTGTTATATATGTGTTTTCTCTTCTGGCTTATCTGTCCTCCTTTAACCACCTCTTCCCTTCCTCAGGTGTCAACCCATCACAGAAATGTTTTTCAACCATTGCAGCAGTATTTTAAGGTACATTGTCCTCAGCACGGGCTGATGGATGGACAGCCACAGTCCAGACATGAAGATGGATGTGAGTGGGGGATCACGCAGCTGGGCCACAGGGGATTTGAACAGAACACTACTTTATTTGCAGGGCTACTACAACGTCCACATGAAATCCCTGTCCAGGAACAGCCCATATTTGCTGGCTGCAATGTTCACACTTCCCAGGGAGCAGCTGTGTTTTCCAGCCAACTGTCCCATCACAAGGAGGGCAACTAGGGCAGGACAAGGGAGTGCATATGCTTGCCCCTGCTCTAGCAGTGATAATCTCTTCTTCTCTCTTCTATCTTCTCTCTTCTTCTCTCTTCTCTCTTCTCTCTTCTCTCTTTGTCAAAAGCTTCTTTTAGCAGGCCTTAATCTTCAGATTTTATCATGGCTTCCTCAGTGGTTGTACCTCAAGGCATGGAAAGCACTCATCTGCGCCGCTGAGTATGTAGTAGAACAATCCCTCTTTCCAGCATGGAGTCTGTGTTTTCCATCTTATCTCAGAAAGAAAAGGACATCAGAAAAATCCAGGATAATAATTGTGACTGAAGTTTTGCAGATTTGCTGGGAAAAGTAAACATAATTCCAGACTCTGATTGATATATTTTTTATCACTCTATAAATCTGAAGTTGATGAACTCTCAAGTTCCATCATCCTTAAAGTGTGTTGCTCAGTTCCCCAGAGCTAACAGAAAATGGACAGAACGTGAGGCGTGTTGAAAAGCTACCCAGAAGAGCATGTGTATTTATCCAAGAGAACATGAAGTGCCCCATCCTCACTGCTTCAGAAGGAAAAAACTATCCTCCTGCTTAATCATCTCACATTCTGGACTTGCTGGAGGTTTCTTGGAAAGCAAGAAAGCAACATTTCTAGTTCTGTTTGTTCATAAAAGCAGTCATTATGCAACATTCTGGCAGCAGCATTTATATCCCATTTCTTTAATATTTTTATCTCCATGCTGTTTTCACTATTATCCTTTCTTTGTTTTACTTTTCCTCATCCTCCAAAATAAGGACATATGGTTTTTAGTTTTCTTTTATTTATTTATGTTCTCTGTATGAGAACTATGACTGTTATTCCAATTTGTTTTTCTGACAAGCTAAAGTAGTGTTTCTGTATGTCTTCACTGCTATGTATTAAAATAACTGCATTAAAATAATTTTCTTCTATTTCATGCTTTGATTTGTATTTCAGATCTAACACTAGAGTCTACTTTTATCTCATTATAAAACTTCTGAATCTTTAATATGCCAAATTCTAATGACTAGAATACAATTTTAACTCTAAAATTCACTTAACATTTAACTGAGATTAGTTACTTCAGGTTTTTGTGTCTTTGTTTTCTCCTTTCATTTAGCCCAGCATATGTCCCACAACTGACTTGTGGCATCAGTTATTTCTGTCTTCTGCTATATCTGAACTCAAGTGGCAACTCCTTCCACATGGCACTTACAAAGGAACATGTTCCAGAGTAAAGCAAATTTTAAAATTTTCTTTTAAAGAAAAGCTTGAAACTTAAAGTTGACTCACAGAGGTCTATAGCTAACTCCCAGGGATATTAATGTGAGGTGTAACTGTCCTTCAGGATTCCTTTGCTATTTTAAGTATTTCCCTGTCACAAAAGAAATGTGTCTTTGTAGGGGCAAAATAATTTCTCTGATTGGTTTGTTGGTTTCTTCTCCCATAAGGTCCAAGAAGTTGATCACTTTGGCTGTGTTGGTGCTTCAGCTCTGGGTTTGAGACTGATTAACTCTCTTCCGAACCAAACTCTCTTGATAAACTCTTTGGGGGGGAAGTATCAGGCCAGTTTACAATCAAGACAGTAGAAAACATCTTCTTCCCATCTTCTTCCTTTCATTCACTGTTAGAGACAATTTTGGCTAAAGGGGGAGAAATTGTAGGATGCCCATTAACATGCGTTACTTTATTTAGAGTCTGTATTTTAATCCTCTTATATTTTTTTCTAAACTAATCTTCATCTGCTGAGCCAAGAACAAATGACAAAAGGTAGAAATTCTGGTGAGGCAGTAGAGATCAACAAGTGACTGCAGGGGACAAGTAAAGGGACTAGTTTCAGTGAGATTTTCAGCTGACACCAGGAAAAGTGTGCAAGCAAGACTGTCAGTGCACTACTTAGAATTATGTTGAATCCACATAAAAAAATTAAAATATCTTGTTTTCTATTGTATCTAAAATAGTAATGGTCAGTGTTTAATTAATTTGCCCACATATAGATGCATAGAGACATCTGAGATCCTCAATGGCCTTGGGCTCCCTTGGCTCCAGAAGGGCATGGGGTATCCCACCTAAATTTCACCTAGGACCTAAATTTAGACTAGAAAAACAGTAATCAATCATAGGATTAGGGCTTTTTTTTCCCTGACATTAGGAGACTCAGTGTGACATGGGTGCTGCTCAGGAGCACTTTGGCGCAGAGATTGTCAAAGTCATCTGTACTATCCAGCCAAAGGTGTCCCAAGGGCTGAAAAGCCTGAAAGTGTCAACATCCTCCTCTGCATAAAGCAGCACAGTCCCTTCTACAGGAGCTGCTGGGGATGAGGTCACCAGCACCTCCCCACTGAACATGGTGTCCTCAATGTCCCCCTCTTCCTCATCACTTATAAATTAAATAATAAGGACATTAGAGAGGATAAGCCCCTATTCCAGGAAACACTGCGACAGTGACTCTTGTACTTGCAATATAAAGTGAAAAGATGAGAAATCTGTGCTTTTGTTCTCTATCACAAGCATCCAAGCTTTAAGCAACATCTATTCTCTGTTACTGTATGCTGCACAGACAAAAAAGGATTCTCAAAGAAGGCGAAAAACCTTAATTATTAACTAAATCCTCCTCCTCTTTCTGATGAAAAGATGAATTTGCTTATCCCTGCACAATTACATTGTATAAAGAGAATTAATCATTACCTGGAAAGAAATCTGTTGACTCAGTGCACTGAATGTGATCCTTTTTCAAAGCTCATGTCAATACTGGCCTATGACATTTGAAATTGTTAGCATTCTTTCCAAAGAGGTCTAGGCCTATGAATGGCTTCCTGTAATAACAACCAGAAATAGCTACATTTCTTTTGAAGTTAATGCAGAACCCCCTAAACTGCAAAGTGGATTTCCCCCACCAAAATATTTAACTAAAAAATGTCCACCTTTTTCAGCTGGAGACCAATGTATACACTTTTTAGACTGTTTTGTAGACCACACATTTCTATTATTGATCAAGACTTAGAATCTAGGTTAATTTTAATCTTTCAAATAAATAGGCTAAAAGCTCTGGATCATTAGTTCTTTCTGCTTTTATTTGCTGGAAAATATTTCACATCACTTTTAGAGATTAGGATTTGGTAACACTTTATTCTATCTGTCTTATTGTTTTAATTTATGTGGTCTTAAGAATATCAGGAATCATAACAAATTCTTTGGGTATTAAAGAGGGTGGTATATGCACACAGATGCAGTCAGTGACAGACGTTTTTTTTCCTTTCCTTTAGAATCTATAACACTCATTTTGAAGACTCAGACAGCAAATGAATCTGTTTATCTTTTGCTAAACAGTCAAATGTGTCATTTAAAAACTGCACTGCAATGAGGTTATTTTAGAAGCTGAAATGGGAGTTTAGTGGGACGTCTAAGGATAAATAAAATATTGACAGGACATGGATTCTTAAACTACCTTGAAAAATATAGACCACAGATAAGTATCAAATGTCTTGTCATTTTCTTTACCCTCCATAGTCTTCATGTAGGTTGGCAATGAGTCTGGAGTCTGAATCTGAGACTGTATCACAAGTGTAAGGCAGCAGAAAGAGAGAACTCAGGAGAGTTTGATGTTCAGAAGAGGTGAAGACTGATTCTTCAAAGGACACTAGAGGAATGAGATGCTCAGTTTTCCATGAATTTCAGTGACATCTGTCATGAGCCAAGTGTACCTGCCCTGAGCACATCTTCTGAGCCTCTCTTGCTGAGGACATACCTTCTCACCAGCAGCTGTTCAACTGGCAGGAGGAAAGGAGCAGAGAAAAGTGTTCTGTCTAAAGGAGAAACCAAAGGGGAGAAAGGCTACCCTGAGGTTAAATAGTTTTGAAACTCTTAAAAGGGGAGGTAAAAAAAACAAAAAAAAACCCAAAAAACCCCAACTGATTATAAATATCACAGGAGTCCTTGTCTAAGAAATCTATTACATAACCATAAATCCTGGGAATGAACAGCGAATCTATTTAAACTCAGACTGATTCACTTCCTGTTGAAGTGAATCAGTCTGAGTTTAAAGAGTAACCTATTTTTATTTATGTCCAGGTATAATGCTGTCATCTTTGACACCAGATACTGAGATTGAAGAGATTAGTTCTGCACTTACCTGGACTTCCCTGGGCAAATGGCAGCTCACAAGGACTGAGGGAATTTCTCCAGGAACCTTTACTTTAATGGTGGATCACCGTAACTTAAGATGAGTTCTATTCTTGGTATGTTTTTTTTAAATGTGATGACTTAGGGATGGATATAAAATAATTTCTGGGACTGTGAGTTATTGCTGGAGGGCAAGGGGTGTCGCCTGGTAGACAGGTGTCTACCTGCATGGTGGCAGAATCTCTGGGAGACACAAGCTGGTTGCTTCCAGAATGATCTGAAGTGCATTGAAGTTCTCGATCTGGAGGTAACTTTGGCTTTTCCCCCTGTCCTCTCTGTGGGATATAGACTGTCTGCAAGACCATTTAAGGTGATCTGGCCTAATTGGTTCTCTGCCACTGTGGTCATTTTGGAGTATCCTCAGTAGGTCAAGTCTTTAGCAAAAGGCACAGACAAGAAGTTAGAGTAACTTATATCACAGTTTCTTCTAGTCTGAAATTGCATGAAATGTTAGGAGATTTCTAATGTAAATTCAATGGTAAGGATCAGATTTAGTACCTTAAAGTCTTGCTGGAGACTTCTTTTACTCTGTGAAACAGGAGAAGGTTCAAACACAAGTCAGTATCATAGTGTAGGAATTCACTATGCATTAACACTCAATCATTTTAAGAGAAACTTTCCTCTTACCCCTGTTTTAGTCATCCCTAGGTTGGAATGGGCATGGAGATGCATCACGTCTGATGCATATGATCAGCAACAACAAATAAATGTGCATTCCTGATCCATATTTAGGCAGCTAAATAAGTGGCTTTACTTGGAGCTATGCTGCACACTTGAAGATGTTCCCAGCAGTGTGAGACCCAAAACAGATGCTGATTGTTATTGACATTTGCTTTCAGCCAGACACAAACCTCCCAGCTGACAGCTGCACTGGCAATTTGCTGTTGCCCTCCAAGAGGTCGTGGAACTGTGTAAAATGTGATAACCACCATTTTTCTTGGTCTGGCACAGAGCCAAGGCCAGTTGTGGAGTCCAGGATGCTTCAGAGAGAGAACAGTAAGGTCGTGGAATCAAAGTGGATCATAAAGGCTCAGGAGCACAGTCTGGCTAGGTCACATTTTTGTATAAGAGAAGCTGATGACTGCAGGAGGACTAATTATGGGGCTCCTGGTCACAGCATCCTGTAACTATGATTTCTCTTGGGAAAAGAGTCAAAAATCCAATGAAATATTCAGTGCTGCAGCTCCCAAATATTAGCTGTCTGGCACCAAGAATTCACAATGGACTTTGATGGACACCTAAATTGCTATGACAAAAGTAAGTATTAAGTGAGGCAAAAAAAAAAAAAAAAAAAAAGAAAAAGGATTTAAACCAACCATAAGCTAAATCAGCTGGTAGAATAAAGTAAGCTGAGGCCTGCAGATGAAAATATTTCTCTTTCTCTCTCTCTCTCTCACAGGTTCCTAATTCAAAACATTTTTCAATTTTGTCTGAGTATTTTTCTATTGCACAGTGCATATTTAGCCTCTGGTTACGGAAGTCTGGGCTTCCCATACCCTGGTCCAGAATCAGTTCTGCTAGAAGGATTTTTTAATACTATTTTTTAATTCTGAATAAGGACTTATAATGACTCGGATTCCAAGAAATGTCTTATGCAGACATTCCCATCAAGAGAACTGGGTCCAGAGTGTGCTGTAAGGAGATACATTTTCAAACCAATGTGCAGATTCTTTGCTTGGGACTGATAGCCCTTGGCATATTTTAGATAGATAGATATATGCTTTTGCCATAAATGCAGTTATATAAGGATAAAATGCTTTTTGTTTGGTTGTTGGTTTTTTGGGGGTTGTTTTGTCGCTGGTGGTTTTTTTTTTTTTTTTTTTTTTCTGGGGAGGGGGGGCTTTAGTGTTTTTTTTTTGTCTAAGATGATGTTTTTATGCTTTGTTAAAGGGTGGCCTATAACACCAAACCAGTGCCAGGTTACCTTTCTTTGTGCTTACAGCCAAGGAAGATTCATAAATTATTTCCATTTATATCTCTACCACACTGTGTAATTTGATAATTTTTCTCTTTTAAGACATGAGTTTATAGGTTCACCTTGCTGAGATTTGTGATACTATTGTCAGCCATTTAGAAAATAATTGTATCATGCATCCAAATTGAGCGCTTACTTGGGAAAAGTGGCAATATTTGATAATGGAATAAGTAACTAGTATGAAAGAGTAGGAGCAGTACAGTAGAATTCTGTACATTCAGGAATTCTGAACTGTTCTGAAAAGGGCAATGAGAAGAGTTCTGATTGAAAATGGTGAATTATGAGTGAGTAATAAATAGTGAAAAGCAGTACAAACTTCATATGGGCAGGAACTACAGACCTCGAGTTGTTTTGAGCTTAAAAGTCACTACTAGGAAAATTACAGGGGTGAAACTTGTGAAGGTTTCTTACCTGCTCCGTAATATAGGTGCAGCAGGTAAGTTGTATTTTTATTACTGAAACAAAAAATGGGCTGAATTATCCCTTTGTCTTTTGAGTATTGGATTACTGCAGACAGGTGAGAGAAAAACAAGAAAATATCTGCAGTGAATGGAACAAGACAAATGCACAAGTTTAAAAACAGGTGGGAATAGATGCTTTGACATTTCTACTCCCTTCTCTCTCTCCTGGGAAATATATCTGTAGATATATTGGGAGAACTATTTTATATTAGCAGGTAAGTACTTTTAACTCCAGTTGAGTGTTTCAAGATAAGGTATTACAGATAAGATAAGGTATTAATTTAAGGTATTAATTTAATTTAATTAATTATTAATTTAATTAATTAAGGTATTAAATTAATTAATTTATTTAATATAAGGTATTAATTTAAGGTATTACAGATAAGATAAGGTATTAATTTAAACATTAATGTCATGTTTAAAGACTGAATTTTTGTCAGTCTGAATTTTACTGTCTAGAGTATTTTTATACTAAGACTCAGAAGATAATAATTAAAAAACTCAACTATGAGGTCAAAATAGATTTAATGGGTAAAAAGGAACATTGAAGAGCCCTAGGGACAGCTGCCCCTGGTGCTAATGGAGTAAACCCAGTTAATAATTTGTATTATGATTTGTGGAGTGCCTCAGGATCCTTCAGAACTGAGATAATGGCAAACTGCCATTAAACAGAGTTATGACAAAGCAAACAAGGCAAAGCCTAAAATTTTATCCAATGAATAGCTTAGTTAATTTGGCTAGAAAGGGCTTAAATACTAGAGGAGGGGGTTTTATTGTCTTTTTTCTGCATCTGAGTTGAAGGTTTGACCATTTCAGATATTCACAGTATTGGCAGGCTCACAGTAAACCAGCCTTTTGTTGCTCTGCACAGCCTGAACAATGCTGGACATTGCTCTTGCATGCCTGACTCTCCTGCCATTCCCAAGCACTTGGGTGTTCCTAAATTTTTGCCCCAGAATTAAAACATAACCTAATACTTGTCAAACACAAACTGCAGTACCTGTGGTCCATCATGAGAATACACCACATAATTAGAATAGAAATTCATTAAAGAAGTTGAAAAAACTCAGTCCTTTGGCTAACTCTTGTGAATCATATTGGCAAAGGAAAAGGGCATCAGAAATTTGAGTTTGACAGAAAAGGAAAAGTCACTGTTGCATTTGCTTGCACATGTTGCCAGCAAATGTTTTTAGCAGTGTGAAGTGCTTCTCAGGAAAAAAAGGGTTTTCCCACTGATTAATATTTTTATATAGGAAATCCCTTCAAGTCTACAAAATAACACTTAACAAATTAAAATAAATACATTCAAGGCCCATAATTTGTTTTTGTCCAATAAGTATCTGTGTTTTGTGATGAGAAAATAGTCCAGTTCTCCCTGAGGGTTGCAAATGTGGTCACTTTATGCAGCTGACAGCATTTATTATACAATATGAAGAATAGTTGTGCTACTGCATGAGTGTGATGAATTTCTCCAGCTTTAAAGCATGTTCAAGGGTGGAGATTACCAGAAGCTTTATTATTTGGGCCTGGCTGCACCAGTTTTTTTTTTGGTTTTTTTTATTTCTCTTTCACTTGCCTCCTTTACCTATCCCATGCTTCACTGCTTGACCTGGACCTTCAAAGGCTGTTCATCCCAATAATGCAATTTATCACAAAACTCAAAGGCATCTCATTGCCCCTCTTCAAGAAGTTCCTGCTCCCCAGATTTCTCACCAGCACTGAAGCTGTGGGTCCCAGCAGAGCTAAGATGTCCTCAGAAGGTTTTTAGCTTGCAATCCCCATTCTACCTCCTCACTGCTGGGCACATCAATGCTAGAGGCCCCTGTGACTAATAAGGAAGAAACTTCAAAAATAGTGAAATACTGATATCTTGGTGCAAACTGACCTAGGAGAAAAGAAAAACGTCTACAGGCAGACAGATGAATGTATGAAAATATTCTGGTACAAAAACTACAGAACTACATTTCAAACAGAAAGATAAAAAAGAAAGAAGGCATTAATAAGTCAGATAAATAGTCTTGGAGTCACTGAAGGTAGATCTTGCTAGCATAAAGCCACAGCTATTCTATTTCCTCATTTTGCAGGAAAATGTATCTCTGCTGCCACTGCCTCCATTTAGTGAGACCCACCCACAAACTCAAGTAATTAATTTTCTCCTACTCTTAGTTTTCTCGTGGACAATGTGTAAATTCTTTGTCTTGTCCATGGGGAGAGGAAGAGGAGACTCAGTCCTCCAGGACACTCTGTGTGCCTAACTGGCTTATATGGAAGGCAGCAAGAGGAGAGTCCTGGCAGGCAGTGCAGCCTGCATTGACAAAACAGGGCTGTGTCAACAGTCTGTATCCTTAGCCTGAGACTCCTCTGGGTCACACCTGAGACCTTTCTTCTAGGACTGGTTTGGGTTTTTTGAAATTTTTCAGTTCAGAGTACTAAATGTATCAAGAGTACCATGTAAATAGGAGTCTCACCCACTTTTGTCCTCAGATCATTATGGTACACTAAATATTTTATACTGTTATATAATCTAAATATTTTATACTGTTATACATTCTAAATAATATACCAAACATATCATCACATGTTTATCAGGAGAAACTAGTTTCCCACTCTGACTGAAAGGCTTTTTTATGATTTTATATGTAAGTAGATAAATATGTATTTCTGCATATGCAATTAGACAAAAAATATAAGCACTTGAATGAGGTGAATGGGATGTCCCTTTGCAAAGGAGGTTCAAAGGTGTCTCTCCCTCTAGAGAAGGAAAATGTGCACACACACTGTGTCTGATTTACAGATACAAATTACTACATTTATTATGAATCATGAGCTACTTATTGCACATTATTTACAATGGAACCCTTGTAAGCTTAAGGTCTCTAAGGTAAAAAGAAAGATCCTTTGATTCTTACATACCAGCTGCAATAACCCTGCAGAAACTCTCACTCTTTTCCCTTCTTTAGATCAGACCTCCAGAACTCAATTGATGTACAGATGTAAAAACACCTTCCAGTTTTAAAACATGCTGTAGAGAGGAGGCTGAAATCCTGTTGTATCCAGCTGTGTGTGCAGAGTCTATCACTGCTAAAGAAAAAGAAGCCTGCAGAGACAGGGACTGATATATATTATTTTTAAAATTATTATTATTATTTCTTCAGTGGGCACACACCAGCACTATTACCAGCTTGATCCAGCAATTTCTAGTAAAAACTATTTGTAGAGTGGAAGTGTTAGCAGCCTTTGACTTAATTTTGTGTAGTGCTTGTAGTTTTCCTTCTAAAGAAAAAAAAAGTTTTATATGAAAGAAAGACAATCTGCCTTATGTTATTTAATAAGCTCCCGAAAATGCATGAGCTCAATTTTTGTTCAGCTTTCAAACAGATGTTATCGTCTTTAAAAATGATCACATCCCAAATGCAGCAATTTTAAGTGCACATTTACTGTGTAGTCCAACACTTCTTGGGTTTAAAAACACATTTTTTATAAGCCAGAACATAAGATCTTGAAACAGATTGTATATATATTCTTAGGAGCAGGGACTGAAGAGCAGATGCCCTTGGTCCCAGATGAACCATGAGGGTGAAAAATAATTGACCTCTTCTCACTTTACCCTTTTCTTGATCATATGCATGATGCATGTTTGTTTTTCTCATTCATCCAAGCGCTCCTCCCAAGCAAGGTCACAAAACCAGTCTATCTTTTAACCTGGTGAATTAGGACTATCAATGAGAAAAGCTGGGTTGAGATGCCCTGGCAGATAACTTCTCTTTCACCTCCCATCCTGCAGTGTGGCCATTCCATCTTTACAGCAGAGCACTGCACAAGTCCAGCCCAGGTCAGGATTTTCAGAGCAGCACTTCTAAATCCCGCCTCAGAAGGGTTTCTGGATATTTTCAAAACTTTGGGATTACCTAAATGCCTAATTGCTCAGAACTATTGAGACATATTGTTCTAGGCATGGCCCAAGCACATGTGGACTTTAAGGCTATGGAGCTTTTGGAAACTAGGAGATTTCGTTCCAAAATTTCCTCATTTGGATCTGGGAAACTTAAGAAGCATGTTGCCTCTTTGGGAATGTAGCATCTGAACAGATATATAAATGCTTTTCGTTTCAGGAAGCTCACTGTTCTTTTTTGTAGCTCTTCCTGAGAGGCTGATATGTGATACTGGAATTTAAATTGTGCACAGGGCTTGAAAGCAGAGCAGGCCCTTCCTTGGAGTGCCCTGTCCCAAGGCAGTGGGTGCACTGCCAGAACAAGTCCCTCCTGTGCAGGTGGGGTGAGCCTCGCCATGGGATAATTGATTAGTCCAGTTGTAAACACAGAGAGAAGCAGATTCTCTCTTTGTCCTTTTCTTTCTCTATTTTTTCCTACACTTTGTCATTCATCACTGACAATTCTGGCAGACGGGGATGAAACAGAATTTTTCTTTTCATCAGAATATAAACGTTCGCAATGCACTTGTGTTAATGCTGTGCAGCTGTTGGATGATCTGACTGTAAAGGACCAAGAAGACATTTAAAGCTTGGATTTTTTCAGACAATGTACTCCTGATTGCTTTTCAGTCAGCTCAGAAGCAGCCTGGTTGCAGGAATAGGCTGACTCTGCCATTCAGGCTGCTTTAAATTGAGACAGAAGAGTCAACACAGAATGGAAGTCAGTGCTTGGTGAAGAGCCCAAGTGCAGGGAGAGGAACCCAAGAGTAAGGAGAGTCAGTCAGCAGGAGGTTTAACTTCATGCTGCCCCTTACTAAAAGGGGGAAGGGTTGTGGGGTAACATTTCTCAGAGTCCATGGCAGTAAGACAAAGGAAAAAAAGGACAAACAGAAAAACTACAAACAAGGTCAAGGCTGCCCAGGGAAGGGGTAGAATCACCCTTGTTGCAAGTCTTCAAAAGATGTGTGGATGTGGTACTTGCAGATATGATTAAGTGAACATGGCAATGCTGGGTCAATGGTTGGACTTGATGATCTTGGAGATCTTTTCCAACCTTAATAAATCCATGAATATTAGAAATATTGTTAGGAAGAAAGCACTGCTTGCCAAATATAAAGCCACTTGAAGGAGCCACTTGAAGTCCTTGTACTTTAAAGAATCAGAAGCTTCTAAATTCATAATTACAGCATCAAAGAAATCTGTTTTAAATAAAATATTACGAAACTGAAAAGAGTTGAAAGCAGAAGGAATCAGTCTGGACTACCAAGTGATAGAAAGGTTAGACCTCAACAGGATAAAAAAGACATTTTAAATAGTTATCAGTTATTAATATAGAGTTAGATAAGATTTAGAAAATTATCCTGGGTAAAATTATCCTTTTTCATCCTTCACGAATACACTGTTTCTCATTACCCATGTTTCTCAGATAACATTCACAGGTTTTCCCTGTCCAAAGACTGGGGCCAGGTGGGTCTCATCTGTTTCCCATCCAGAAAATCTGAAGAGTCCAGATGTTTGTCCTACCTATGAGAGATCTTCCTTTTGGAGCACATAGCTCTCTCCTGCATTCCCAGCCATGATGTGCATCGCTGATGCAGTCAGCATTAACTTAGGAGCTTTTTGGCCTGTTACAGGAAACTCTGATATGTGAATGGAGAATATTGCTGTGAACAGGGAGAAGGACATTTTGTTTAAAAGAATATGATTTAAGTGGATTTACCTCTTTAGGTCATCATTTTAAAAATACCATTTGCAAATTCTTCAAATTGTTCTTTTGAAGCATAAATACTGTTGCTTTGAGTTTATTACTACAGTTTAGGGGATTAAACAAGCCCTTCAATTTTCGTTAGTTATCCTGGCCTGATGTTTCTCTAAACCTTTTCGCTGACACAATGCTGCAAAAGAAAATGCCAAAATTCTGACATTAAAAATTGAACAAAAATTCAATTATATTTTCATAACTTTGGATTGGAGGTGAGAGGATGGCAAGTAATGCACATTGTGCCCCATGTCAGCAGTTTCAAAAAATTTTGTCACTTTACAACAAAGCTGAATTTGGTTTCAAAGTGCAAAGTGTAATTAGACCTTTCCTTTTACCAGAAATTCCCAGTGTGTGTAGGCAAGATCAGCTGCTTGCTTTGTGTGAATTCTCAGATTGCAAAGCTACTTTTGCTCCATCTGATTTCCTTTGAAAAAGCCTATTTCTTTAGACTGAATTCATCCATTTTCATTGTAAATGAGGTACAAAACATAATTACTTTATAAGAGTTGGAAACTCAGAATGGCCTTATTTAGGAGACAGAAGCCTTGGGATTATTGGCAATTTGTAAAAAGTTATGACTATGTTGCTGTGATCTGTCAACCTTGCAAATAGGAATATGATTATGCATGCTTTAAAAAATAACCCCAAGAAGCTAATCCTGGATTACCATAGTGCTCATGGGTCCCCAATTAAATCAGTAAAAGTGATTTATCTTCCCTCTTCATTTTCAGAAGTGACAAAGATATTTAGAAGTTTATTCATTTTCAGTGGTGGAGGGTAATGTGATGCAGATGAGGTGAAAGAGGTTTTTCGTTTGTTGTTTTGAATTAGCAAGAATGGCATTTAAAGGATAGATTCTAAGGATGATAGAAATAGCTGTGGGGGTACTTGGAAGAGGAGAAAGAAGTCAGAGGGTGGTCTGAAGGATTAGAAGCAGAGGAGAAAACAGACAACAGAGAAATTGAAGGAGCAGTCAGAGAGATGGAATATAATTAGAGGCAAAGAATGAATGCATAACTTTTTTATCAAGTGATAGGAAAACATTAAAATATTTAGAAAAATGGGGGGAGAAAGGAAATGCAAGTCCAAGTGTGCAGATGACAAACCAAGAGAATGATAACTGCATTCTACAGACAGCAAGAAGTGTTGTCAGTGGAAAGGACCTCAGAGTGCTGGAATCAAAGCTGCAGAGTTGAGAGCAACTGCACAGGAGTCAGGGCAGAAGGGGGAATGATGGGAGCTGAAGGTAGAGCTGAGCAACAGCCAGCACAGATTTGGCAAGAAAAAATAATGTCAAACTTTTCAAACTTCCTCCTGCAGCTCTGTGGATGGAAGACAAGCAGAAGATACCAGGGTGGTGTCAGTAAAAAGGCTTTTGACATTGCTTTGTAGAGCATTCTCACAGGCAGGTCTTGCAAATGTATTTCTAAATGGAACTACAAAGGGCATAAAACAGGCTGGAAATGTGTACTCTGTAGTGATAATGAAGGGGGATGCTGTGGAGCCCATTATCATTAACTATGGAAGGATAGAGAATGAGACTGCTCATTAAACAGACAGAGGACATGCAACTGTGAGGAGCTACCAGGAGAATGTATAATATGGTCAGAATCATGGAATAAAAGAAAAAAGAGAGAGAAAAAGATAGCACAGGAAAAAAAACCCAAAAATTGGGCCATATTTCAATGAGAATAAATCCTGTTGCATGCTTCTTAGGTAGAATTAATAAGCCTATAAGAAAGATCTGATCATGAGAGACAATCACAATACTATGACTAGTTCTTGCTAGCAAAGTATCTTCAATATGTTTCTGCAAGGAGAAAGTCTAGAAATCAAGCTACTTTTTTTCTCTCCTTTCCTTTTGCAAAATAGACTCCCTTATAATTCCACTCCTTGATTTTTACCAACATTTTTTAAATACAGTGGTTTTACCATCTGTTGATGCAACCTTATATCAGCTCATCTTTCCCTTACCATATTAGAGCTAGAAGGTCTGAAAGCAAGTTTCAGTTATTTGCTCTTGCAAAATCCATTTCCTTTGGAAAACAAGAAAATTCATTATTAGTAATCCAAGAAGAAGCAAGGTCAAACTTTGTTCTTAAGAATATGCATGTAACAGTTTAAGGGGGTTTTGTAAATTACATTGACAACTGGACTCGCCAGTGTATTTTTTCTTCAAAGTCCAATCAATTTTTACATGTTAAATTTTATGAAAAAAATCAATAACTGTAATGATCAGAAGATGGCTGCCTCTCTTTCCTAGCAGGGATTTTTAATGACAAACATGTCTTTAAATTCTGGTGGTTGGCTTTGGAAAAAAATAAGTTTAACACCTATTAATATATAATACTGGGCTTTACTCTCCAAGGACTTGTTTTGTTGGATCATTTCTTTCCAAAGAAAATCTCTGTGCCCAGAACACTTGGGAAGCATTACAGACTCCTCCCAAGCGAGTTCATTCCCCAGGATCTCCCATCTTACTGTTGAGGTAAAGTTTGACTCAGATTGAAGTTGCAGCCAATTCTCTCTTGGAAAGTTTTTACAAGCCAATCTAAATGGGGATCCAGGTGCCACATCCAGAGCCCATCCTGGATCTGTGAGAGTCAGCAGAAATGGATAATCATGTTTCATTTATTAGTTGCTGAGAGAAACTTGCATTAAAGAATAACAAAACCAAGTCATTTTAAACTATCAAAAATTATAAGGCTCTATACATATAATGAATTTTTATTGCCATAGTGTGGAAATCATTGTTTCTAAATGTAATGTTTCATCTTTTAAATGCGGAACGAAGCAAGTCCATAAGGCAATTCCTTTGAGGGTCCTGTCCATTTCCTGCAGCTGTCTTTAATTTCTACAGACTCTTTACAGTTTCCATTTTGCTTTGGGCTCCTGGGAAACAGGACATACAAACATCTCCAAACATTTCCATAGATGCCATTGAAGTATGCAAGTAAATTGGTATTTCCCTGTGGGTTGGTTGGTTATTCCACAAAAAACCAACCAAACAACCAAACAAATCCCAAAACAAAAACCCACAAAAAAAAAAAAAAAAAAAAAAAAAAAAAAAAAAAAAAAAAAAGAAAAAAGGTAAAGAAATCCATAATATTGTGTCAAAAAGTTTCATGCCAGCATTTGGCATTTTCCACTGGAAGAGGAGAAAGTACATTTAATGAACCACTGGTCTTACTTGACAGATCAGCTCTTAAGTATCCTTATTTTCTACATGAATGGAATGAGGGATCAAAGATTTTAGAAAAAAAAATCAGGAAACAAAACACTGAGTTATTTCCTTCCTACTGATCTGTAAACACACTGATTTAAATGATGTTCACAGAGCTATGGGTTGAGGGTTTTCCTCTTGCATGTCAGTAGACAATTCTATTTAAGTTTTTAAATAAAACTTTAAAATAGATGCATAAAAAATAATGCATGCACTGAGAAATACGAAGTTCATTACAAAAAGTAGAAGTAAGAATACTTCACATAATCAGGTTGTTTGTTTCCAAAAACCTTTTCACATCGTGTTCCCCTGGTGACTCTAAAAGCAGGAGCCGTAGGGGCAGCCGGATGAGCTCCCACATGTAGGTTGCACATTCCTCATATGGGGGGTTTACAGCTCCAAAGAACAGTGCTAAAAGCACCACTGGGTACAGATGCATGGGATTAATTCTGAGTTCTGTGATAACAAAATGACTGTTTTAAGCCCTTTCTTTCCACTGGGCTTTTACTGAAGAAAAAACAGTTGACAACTGTGGACAAAGAGCCCTGAGCGCTTTATGTTTGTCAAATTGCCTCTTTAGTGGATGCATTAGAAATCAGAAGCATAAGAAAAATTCAAATTGCTTCAGGCTTTTCTGGTGAAAATTCTTTACCAGAGGTCTTATTTAACCTTCACAACATACATATCTTTCATTAACCTGATGATCCAAAGACTACTGTCAAGTTTGTTTTAGGACAAAGAAACAATAAGAGGGAGGAATCAAGGGCGTGTAACCCATTAAACTCATCTCTTATTAGACTTCTTTATAGGTAGCGCTTTCTACAGTGACTCACCACATGTTTTCACAACCAAGCAAATTGCTATTTTCTGTGCAACTTTAATATAGATGGCTTTCTTCTTCTAGGTGTCCTTTATTTTCTCATAATCCATTATCTTCATTAGTTAAAATAATTGCTTTATTGATATAAGATGAAGGGGTAAGTTAATAGAAATACTGATCAAATTCCAGGTTACAATTTAAATCTTTAAGTGAAATGGATGTGATTGAAAAATTTGTAGTGGATAAAGCCTTTTCTATTTATTCTTTGGGAATTGACTTGTCTTTCATGAGAGTCACAGATGGCTCCTGGACTAGAGGCGCTGGTCTAAATAAACTGTGTTGAAAATAAATAAATTTGTAAAAGAAAAACACTTCACTAAATCATTTATTCATGCACTGGGGATGAAACCCAGGGTTTTCAGCTTCCACAGGAAAAAAAAAAAATGGCCTCCTCATCTGGGCACTGATATCCAGGTAATGGTAGGCCAAGAATCCAGAAATACTGGATTAATTTTTCCAGTGTATGAATGAAAGCTGGAGCAGTGAAGTAAAAAAAGCAACCCCCCTTCCTCCCTCCATCATAAGACTTTTTGAACCAAGTTTCTCTATCTTACAGGTAACAGGGAGGAAAGTTCCTCTCCAGCTCTAAGACAAATATATAGCATAATACAGAGTATTGCTATATTATAATATTGTATTGCACATATAGCACATATACTATGCATGGTTATGTGTATACAAATGCTGATGTATAAGACTAGAATATTTCCCAGGTATTTGAGGAAACAAGAAGTACGGATAATTTTCCAACTGGAGAATAATATCTCAGTTGCTCCTTTAGATTAGATGCCTAAAGAAAAAATCAATTAGATCAGTTCCTGAAAAGTGTATCTCATAATGCATTAATGAAAGCTTAAGCTATAGTGAAGTATCCAAGTCTTGCGCAGGCCATGTGGAAATCACAGCAAAGCCAGTTTGCTCAGCTGGGCAAGGGAAAGAGAACATGAATATCAGCAGCCCAGCTCTGTAAAACTCCTACGGCCATTTCAAACCCTGACTGAAGCTAAGAAAGGCATCCAATATTCCTCTCTGTGAGTGTGACTGCCTTACACACTGCCCTAAAACAGATGGGAGAGACTTAAAGCCAGAGCTTTCAAGGCAAAGGGCTGGAGGTTTCAAAAGAGGATACAGGCTCTTTGTCAGCGTTTTCAGCAACCAGAAGTTGCCACTGTCAGCTGAAAGTGGCTGCCCTGAAGCCCAGGCACAAAGGCTGCCTGTGTAGAAATGAATCCCACTGCAGTGGAAATAAAACAATTTTACTGACTGTCTTCACTTGTGCACTGGAACCTTCTACAATGGTTTAAGCAAGGGTATTTTCATTCACATTATCAGAAGATGGAAACTGTGTGCACTTACTCCAGCTCAGCTGAGAGAGGCTTGACTTCACCACATATGCCACTTAGTTTCTTGCAGTTGATCAACGTTAGAGGCTGGTGTCAGTTTTACTGAGTTCTGGGTCAACAGCAAGTGTTTAATTCCTTGTGAAAGAGAGAACAGAATAAAAATTTCTCAAAAGAAAGTTGTCTGGTTGTTGTCTGTTACAAGTGTTTCTCTAAGTGTTCTGGCAGGTACCAACTACTGGGGCCCATAATGCTATATCCAAGGGCATAGTGGTGGAGTTTACAGACTTGAAAATCATTATTTACAGCAATTTAAGATTCATTTGAAAATCCAATGAAAAAAATTCTGTAGAAAGCAGATAACTAAGAAGTCTTCTTTCTCGAGGTTGCATCTTGAACATTTTGTCCACCTTTTATTCTCTTTAAAGGGCTGTGAGCCAGCTAAAAGAAATCCTGTTAGTTCAGGCTGGCTGTTTGAGCCATGGTGGGTGCAAGGTGTCCCAGGAGAAGAGAGATGAATTTGGGGTCTGAAATGCTGAAACCAAGAGATTGTCTGCCTGGTTTGGGTCATCAGAGGAGAGAGCCGATAAGGGTTTGCTGTCCAAGCAGAGAAACAGCAGAAATAGAGAGGTTTTCATGGTTGATTTAGTATTTTTCATCGCTGCAATACCTTGAGCATCATTTCCTGTCATGTTAATGTGAAAGCGCCTAAGCCGACTCAGGATCTGGGTTACAAGAGGCACAATGTGTAGAAGGCACCTTGCAGTGAATTTTTGGATGTTGACCTTCAGCCAGACCCTGGTCTGGCTGGGCAGGCTCAGGAAGGGCTAGAGTTGCACTGCTGTAAACTCTGGGAAATATCTGCTGTGTCCTTCCCAATGCCTGGCTCAGGAGGGCTATGGACACATCAGGGCACAAACCAGGAGGAAATATCACAACCTGGTCTGTGCTCTTCTGCTTCTCTTTATGGCCTTATCTCTGTGTAGTGAGCTGGACTCATGCTGGGGACTGAATTGCCAGCACTAGAACATGTGGCAGAATGCAGAGTTTCTTCAGGGCCAGCTACAGAAAGCACCTCAGATCAAGACAGCAGCGAACTCCTGGCACTGAGCAGGGAAGAAAGCTGTGACTGGCACCTGGTGTCCTGGGCTTGCTGGGAGAACTGGAGCCCCCATAGCCCTCAGGCTGCCACAGCCCCAGGCAGCAGAGCAGAACCTCTCCCAGTGGTCACATCTGGTTCATCACCTGCAGCTGTGAGCAGGGACACTAAGAGGGACATACCCACTTAAGAGAAGAGGGCAATTATCTACTGGCTAATGCACACAGCAGAAGCCAAGGGCTTGTAACTCACTGGGCTGAGCATTGATGTGTCTCACTGCCTCTAGTGAGAAACCCTGCACACCTTTGCTGGCAGCACAGATGTCAGCCCTGGGGGAAGGACTGTCCTCTGTGATCCTTGTGCTGATGAGCTGCCATCTTCCTACACCCTGCTTTCCCTCCTTGGGTTTTATACATTGTCATACCTATATTTACCTTGTCATATCAGATTTATCCTCCTGACTCACTGAGCTGCCACTAGTCTCTCAGAAAAAATACCTCTCTGCTCCTGCTTTTCTTGCCTGGCATGGATTCAGCCTACAGCTTTGCTCACACATCCACAACCTTTTTTTTTTTTTTTTGTTAAACCAAGCCAAGGAGGCCTCCTGAAAGGAGGTTGTAGCAAGGTTGAAGTTTAAAGTTTTTAGCTTTTATATTTTTCAGATCCTACACTTCATTGGAGTTCACCAATGAACTCCATATAGAGTGTTAGTAAGCTCTATATGGAACTTCACATTTTGGTCAGACAAAATATTCCTTTAGGCCTGAGAACCAAGGTCACCATCACAGCCTCAGGCCCAAAAAGTGAATGAGGGAGGAGCAAAGTGGGGGAATATTCTTCATTACCTGAAGCTGTAATTGAAGGATTAATGCCTGATTATGCAAATAGACCAAACTTACATCTGTCTGAAAAACTCATGACCAGTGTCCATCTTGGGTGTAGCCTCTGCAAGGCTTTTGGCTGGGCAAGGTGTATCTTTTGAAGGCCTTTTATAAATACCCACTTTATTCTCCTAACTCTGTCTAGCCTCTGTTCTAGGTAGCCATTCCAAGGCATCAGGGTAGGTGCCCATCTCTCCTCCCAAGAAATAAGTGGTAGAACGAGAAGAAATGGCCTCAAGTTGCACCTGGGGAGGCCTAGATTGGGTATTAGGAAAAATTTCATCACTGAAAAGGTGGTGAAGAATTGGAACAGGCTCCCCAGGGAAGTGGTAGGGTCATTATCCCTGAAGGTATTTCAAAAGATGTGTAGCCCAGCAGTGTAAAATCAGTATCTGAATTCAGGTCCTTCACACACTTGGGTACCTGTGTGCCTCAGGGCTGTCTTCAGTTACCTCCACCCCTCTCTTGGTGCAAAGGGCCATCCACTAGTTCACTGTGCAGGGATAGGAGGATCTAAGCTTTTGAGTGCTCTTTGGAGAGGAAAGGGAGCCTAATACAGTTTTGTAGATGTCCTTTTAACTTTTAGGATTAGAGAGTCAAAAATAGGAAACAGATTGTGAAAACCATTTTAAAAAATGAATCCTTCTCCTGCCCATCAGAACTGTCATGATGAAATGTGCCATCCATCTAGATTAAAAATAGAAACTCTGTACTTTTAAAATGTTGTGAAACAGCCAGTTGTTATATGCCAAGACCAGTTTATTAATTGAAGGAGAGCAAAGTCCTGAGTGCTCAGTGATGCTGCTGAGAGCTGTTACTTCTGAATTCTGTTTTTTTTCTAGAAGGGCTCACAGCATGACAGCTGTTTGTTTCATTTGTTTCACACAGGTTTGGATCCTGGGAAAAACTAAAAAATAGTCATATTCTATTTATCAGTTGTTGTGTAATCTGTGTTTTTGCTAGTGTGTGGGATTGCTTTTTGCTTTTCTGTGAATATAATGAAAACACACACAAAAAATTGAGGATCTTTTGGATGTTCCTGTCAAAGTAGTTTTATTTAAAAATTCAAAGTAAAAATTCTAGTCATTAGGTGGCCTTTGGCAGGTACACATAGTTCCACAAAGTTAAATGAGTGAGCCATTTGTAGCTTCCTTACCATGGATCTGAGAGGCTGAATTCCTTTTGCAAGGTCCTGCATATAGAGCTCGTGTCTGCTGAGATTTCTTGGCAGCATCTTTCAGAATCAACTCCTCTTCCCCATCTCCTGCTAAGTAAAAGCTCTTGATTAGTAACCCTGGCATCCTGCTAGGGCTGTGGCAGAGCCATGTGCATAGGTCTCTGGCCATATATGAAACAAAAGGTGCACAGACATTACTGGCAGTGAATTTAAAACCAGTTTTTTCCAATAATCAGTAAGCAACATAAAATCCTCTGTATGTATTTAAGCCATACATACACACACTGACAAATATTCATCAAACTATTTATTAAAGAATCTCAGCTACAAGAAGACAGGTAAAAATGTAGCCCTGTTTGGACATAATTCACCAAAAGGGTGCTCTAAGAAGAGGCATTGGCAAAAGGTGATTAATGGTCAGTATAGGTGCTGTCTGCCACCTGCTCACACCTAACACAGCTTATAGAGCCTGAAATGCAGATTTTTAATAGTGTCTCCAGGTTTGTTTAACACTAAAAGCTTATTCACCTCCACTTTCTTCTAACATTTGGGCAATCTTCAGTGCAACCCAGAGCAGGCAGAGAGGACATGCCCACGGCACGTCCCAGCAGGTGGCACAGTGTGACTGGACAGTGACACACACAAATCTGCAGTGGTGGCCAATGGTCCCAGCCCTGCAACAGGGAAACAGGGAAAACTGTGCCTTCCCTAAGAGAGGTGGCTGTGGCTGCACTTTGACAGGATAAAAGATTTCATTTAACAGAAACCAGACATAGTAGCATCAGTCCCCAGATGTAACAAATACATGTTTTCCCGAGGGTTCCCACAGCACTGAGAAGCAATCATATCCTATGCTACAGCAGAAAACACTTTCTCACTCTGCAGTAACAAAATCCTGGAGCCCCAAGCCTGCTCTGCTAAGATGAACAGCAAGGTTATTTTGATAATTAGTTATTCTGATAATTCAGTTATTCTGAAATTATTCTGATGATTAGTTCATACAGCAATTGCTAAGCATGGTACTTTGTGCCCAGTGAAGAATTTGTGGTTTAGTTACATCTTTTATAAATTTGAATATAACATCTAGAACATGAGTTAATTTGTACTGCTATCTGCTAGAGGCACGTTCAACAACGAATGTTTAAGAGCAGCTGTTTGACTTAGTCTTGGTGGAAAGCTCCTCATGGATCAGAGATTAATATTCAACTTCTCTGTAATGGGCTTTCCAGGCCTATATGTTTAGGTAATTTTAATTAAAGAGTATATATTTTTCAAGATTTTTTAAACAAAAGGCCAGCCTGTGTAAACTGAGGAAGCATTTCTGACTTCAGTGGGGTTGGGACATTTACCAGGGGCTGGTCCTTGGCCTCAAGGCTGGAGCTACAACCCTTGCAAATGCTACATCAGAGAAATTTTGCAACTGCTTTTTTGACTAATGCTAGACATAGCTCCATGATTATGACCTATTTCCTGATCTTCTAATTTTCTCTTTTTCAATACAAATGTTTGTGTTATTATCAGAACAGCAGAAGAAACCCACCACTTTTAACCTTTTGAAAACAGCCCACAAGAACTAGGCATCACCTCTGTATGAACTGGCATTGTTCTTTTCTCTATTTTATTTTAAATTTCTAAAGGAAGGTATATCCTTATTTCCAATGTCATTTCTGCAAGAGAAAGTAAAATGCAGAAAACTAAAATCTGTATAGTGCGTGCTTTTTATCATCCTTTCTGCACTTTAGCTGAATGGGAGCCAGAAGAATGAAAATAAAATGTAAAACCATGTATATAAATGCAGCATGGGAAAAAAAGAAAATAGTTCACAAATATTTAAAATCATGTTTATTTTATGGCTTTAATAGTTGGTAAAAATAGCCCCTAAAACTGATTGCATGTGGAAAAAAAAGCAAACTATGCTCTGCATCTTCAAAATGCAAATGTGTTAATGGCACATACAAAACCAGAGCAGCACACTGCAAAAATGAATTTCCATGTGTAATCAGAGTGGATAGCACACAGCTATTCCTTGAACCTTTACATAAAGTAAATGTTGGTATTTCAGGTCCAATTTTCACTTTCTCCTGGCACCATAACATGCCCAACATGTCTGTTGTGTTTGCCCACTGGTATTATGTTCCCAAGTACCCACTCTTTTTCACTTCTGCAATTACCAGGGCAATACATTTTGTGAAAATCTGCCTTGGATTCTGTTTGCCAAGGCTTCCATATGAACACCAGCATCCACTTAGTTTTTCTCACTCAGCCATGTCTCTAAAGATAATGGCAAGCTCAACATCTCCTTGGAAGAGCTCTCACATTTGAGAAGCTTTGAAGCTGTGAGGGGGAATATGCTGCAAATGCAGACTCAGGGTGTAATTACATCTGTAATAGTCTGTCACTCATATAAGTGGGCCATCACCATCTTTTTCTCTTCTGTTAATGCAATTCTGAACACATGGACAAGGCTTTGAGAAATGAAAAAAAGCGACCTTCAAGCTAACTTGCATAATAAATACATTGGTGTGTAAAGAGGAGTGAGGAGATGCCCTGAGAGGGATGGACAGTGGCCAGGCAGAAAGGGACCTGGGGCTGCTGATCAACAGCCGACTGAACATGAGCCAGGTGTGCCCTGCTGGCCAAGAAGGCCAATGGCTCCTGGCCTGTACCAGCAATAGTGTGGCCAGCAGGAGCAGGGGGGGTCATTCATTCTTCCCCTGTACTTGGCACTGGTGAGGCCACACCTTGAGTGCTGTGTCCAGTTCTGGCCCCTCAATTTAGGAGGGAATTTGAGATGCTCAAACACATTCAGAGAAGAGCAATAAGTCTGTTGAAGGGTCTAGAACACAAGCCCTATGAAGAACAGCTGAGGGAGCTGGGGCTGTTTAACCTGGAGAAAAGGAGGCTCAGGGGAGACCTTATCCCTCTCTACAGCTGCCTGAAAGGAGGCTGTAGCCAGGTAGGGGTCAGCCTCTTCTCCCAGGCAACCAGCAGCAGGAAAAGAGGGCACAGCCTTAAGCTGTGCCAGGGGAAGTTTAGGTCAGATATTAGAAAAAAATTCTTTACAGAAAGAGTTGTTGGGCCACCCAGAGAGGTGGTGGAATCATCATCCCTGGAGGTGTTTTAAATAAGACTGGATGTGGCACTCAGTGCCATGGTTTACTTAATAAGGTGGTGTTAGGTCATAGGCTGGACTTGGTGATCTCCAAGGTCTTTTCCAACCTAGCTGATTCTGTGATTCTGTGATTCTGTGGGTGAGCTCTGCCCAGCTTGCCCATGGTAAGACCTGTAACTATTGACACGTGAGAAACATTTGCAAAGGGAAGAGAAACCTGCCACCATTTACTGAAATATTGGTTATGTTCTGTCTAATCCTTTCATCATTCTTTTTTTGGACTTTCTTTTTTTCCTTTGCTGCCTTTCCATGGAAACATAACACAGCCTATTGTTTTGTTTAATTTTTGTCATTTGCTTCTCCTCTATCGACCTCTTCTAATATGTGTGTGATTCTATTTTTTTTCAGAGCAGCTAATGATCCAGGAAGAGGAAAGACATTTTCAGGACAGCACGAATATAAATGATAAACTGTAAGTCACATTTGTTTGCACATGGATAGTATTTGTGGTTTAACACTGTTCCAAAGCAGAGGCTCTGCTTCCAAGAACTGGCTGAGTAGTTTGCCTGTTATTTATCACACTGTCCCAAGCAGATGATTTCTGGATGATTAACAGAGCTATCATTGCATTCTTACATGCAGGCTGAACTTATCTTGCTGTTTTTGAAACACTTCACAATTGTCAAAAATAACAATAAAAAATGAACAGAGCCCCCCAGGAATACTCATCTGCTAACCTTGCTGTTAAATGTCTTCTAAATGTTAGCATTATTTCAGCTGTAATTAAAGCCTAGATGAACTTTTCCAGCCTTCCCCTTGTCCATGGCTTGCAGTCGGCTGCAAACACAAGCTTTCTTTAAATCACAGTGAGGAGATTACACTAATGAGTACTGAATTCTCAGAGTGGGAAAGAGTCTCAGAGACCATGCTGGCTTCCAAAGAGCATAGGGAACTTCACTTTCAGCATCTCAAAGAGGTTAATTAGAACAGTAGCTGGAACTACAAAATATTTCAGGTGGTTTTTCTCTCTCAGTTTAGGAACGAGATAAGCAGAGCCCTCAATTAAGGATGATGCTACCAGGGAAATACTTTCTTCTATTAGCCTGGAAAACATCTGCCAGTCCTCCTGTTCACTTTGTGGAAGTGAAAGGCATAATCTGAGGCTGCCCTTGGAAATGCAAATTCAACTTAAAACCTACTGAGTTGTCTGTCTTCTTACCACATGTGTTTAACAAATCCCATTTACAACACTTGCTCTGTACTATGTTGGGGGAGTTATCTGTGCTCTATTTAGGAACATTTTATCATTAAAGGATAGGAAACGATTATTTTTACTTTGATTGGTTAAACTCCTCACATTGCTCTGTGGTAGTAAAGTCTGTGACCTGAGAAAATTTGCCAAGTTCCATGACACATCTCTCAATACAAGCAAGTAGTTTATAAACCCATCTTGGGTTACTTTATTTTCCATTTCTGATCTGTGGGAAGCTAAAGGAGAATCTATGAATGCTATTATTATCATTAGGTTCACTTGTTTCATATTGCTGAGCCTGAGCATCAGCCTTGTGGAAGTAGAAAAGAGTCAAAAATATTCTTTAAATCTCTTGTCATAGATTCTAAGCTGTATTTGTCTCTGTATTTCCTGCTTATTAATGTGATTCATCTATTTAAATATTTTAAAGAAGATTCAATCTTGGAGTATGCAGATATGCACTTAAATTCCTAAAGACAACTGGAAACACAAGGGGTTTCTCAAAAGTAACTTAGCTGCTTTCCTATCAATTTCTTCATGGCTTTTTGTTTTCTATAAGTATGTGGGTGCTGGCCCAAGGGAGAATGGAAAAGAGAAAAGGCTTCATTTTACCCAGAGGGGAACGGGCCAAGGTCAGCCCTCTGCCCCTGCACTCACAGGCCTTTGCCAAGAGCAAAGTGCCACGTTTTAACTCATTTTGTCTTTGAATACCTCATAGGCACTCATCAAAACCCTCCTCCAAAAGGTCTTGTTTTGCTCAATGAAGACAGTCCTTTTGCCTTGGGGTTAGACTTGAAATCCAGTTCTGTTGGGAAAGTGTTTAATCTAGTGTCTGCTATGGAGAAAAATAAATCCAGTAATTTCCCCATTCTTTAGATATAGCAGTAGCTTAAAAAATGTAAATTATGAAACTTCATCGTAACTTCTCCGTGGTGGAGGTTTATTTTGATTCTGTTTTCATAAGAATAGGACTCTTAACCCAACTTGCAGCATTTTTTCTCTTCTTTGCTCTGTTTTCCAGATGCTGTCTACTACTCTGGCAGTATGGCCATTTTCCTGTCAGAGAAGCCCAGCAAAAGGAGGAAAACAAATGCAAAATTTCCTATTGAATGATTCAATTCACCTGAAATAGCATTTGAAATAATGAAAGTTGTCTCCCATTAGCAAAGTCCTGTGCCCACTGTTGAAACTAAATCGTGTGCTGTGGAATTGCAGTCCTGTCTTAAAAAAAAAATTAGTTTTCCTGCTGGGAGAGCACTTAATGACAAAATAGATTCTGCTCAAAATAACATAGGGATTTATATCACTCATGTCAATACAAGAAAGGACTAATTTACAGGTTATTAATTAGAAAATTTTGCAACATTTTCAGTGCCAAATGTTAATGCATTATGCAGTAACGTCTCTATATTGTGATAAATTTTGAATTATTTTTAAATGATTTTGAAAGTTATACTGAATCCCAATTGCCTCTTGATTTCTGAATGCATAGAAGATGCCATAAGCTTGTAAAGATCCATATCCCGAATCAGGTCTTACTGAATATTGTTTCCTCCCAAACCACTGATTCATGTTCCAAAAGTTAAGTGTTCATAAGCACATTATTTGGCCAAATGTTGTAAGGCCAGTTACATATGACTGCTGGCATGAACAATAGCTAAAGTGGTGAATGTACATTAATTCCTATTATTTTTCCATATAAATGGCTTCAACTAGTTATTCTCATAGGTTTAGTTCAGCAAACAATCCTCTGCACTCAGTGGATTAGCTGATTTAAAATACTTTTATGCATGACAAGAATCTGATCACCAAAACATACTGAATTTTACTCCTGGAATTCATGCTGTTTTCCATTTTACTCGGTTAATGGGAAGTGGTACAAATATCCCTCATGAGGCCTTGAGAGAGGACTCAAGACAGCAAGATGTGTCTGGTTGCAAGGGTCTGATAAAAACGGATGGATCCTTCTGGAGAAACCTTAGTGGCACAGAGACACCACTTGTTCTCTTTCTAGTATTTAATTTAATGTGGTGTATTTCAACATTGCTACACACAAAAAATATTTCATATGTATAATAAAATAACCTTTTCTGTCTGTGATGTGTAAATGTAAGAACAGCTGATGTGTGCCAAGCTCATCTTAAAACAGACAATGGGAAGCAGGGCCAGATCTTCATAATTAGAATAAATTTTGAGAAAACTCTACTGTATCTCAAGAGTTGTTATCTAGCCCCACAATTCCTGTTGAGACCTCAGGGGATATGAAGCTTATCTGACATTTGCTTCCCTAAAAAAAGTCCTACAGAGCTCTGTCTAGCAGCCCATCTCTGTTTTTTCCAAGTCTGATAATACTCAGAGCGTTTGAAGACCAGCTGAGCAAGGGTCATTTGAAGATAGTGTGTTAATCTTTAAAACTTGAAAGATTTTAATGAGAAGTCTCCATGAGAGTTCAGGAGAGTTGTCCTGGGTAAGAAACCAGGATACCAGTTTGGTGTATGTGTCTCTTGGCTGCTACACCAGAGCAGAGACCATAGCTGACAGAGGCCTGTAAGCTGGTGCTCCAGGAGCTGCCTTGGAAAGTATTTTGTCACGCTCCAACTTTTCGCTGTTCAGAACAGATTGAATTGAAATGAAATTCAGGATGGGAGTCAGCCATTAATGAAAGAGAATTTTTTGCTGTCTGGTGACTGTTCAGATGCAGTTAGCAGTAATTAGCTTTATTGCTCCCCAATTAGCAATAGTTGGCCTTCTGCCACCCTGCTTCATAATGGTAATATTAAAGAACTGAATTCACATGTAGCCTGTTACAATTTCCGGGATGCCAGAGTGGCCTCTGCTTATCTGTTTTTTTGATAAAAATATACAATGTCATTTCATAAGAAAGCTGAAAGAATGGAGCACAACAAACTGAGACTTGCTACCTGCTACATCTTACTGTTATATTTTGGTATACTTTTACAGTTCCAGGCTCTGCTTTTCATGCTGGAAAGATTTCCACCACTTAGATCTGACAGCTGGCATTTCATCTATGCATCATTTCATCTTTTGGTTCCTTGCTTCAGTGAGAGTGCATCTCCAAAAGCAGCTTTGGTGCAATTCATGTGTCTATGCATAACTGGGTGGTCCACAAGAAATCATCTAACTCCTTGGTTCTTTTGGTTCCTCAAGGCATCCTTGATTTTACCCTCAAACTGGTTCTCAGCATCCAGGGAATTTCATTCGATTTCAGTACTTGCACATGTATAACATGAACAACAAAAACGGTGCTAAGAAAATGTGTAAGGCAGTAATTCTATTATTTTACAAAAATTGAATTAAACCTCAGGCTTTCTCAGCTACTACATTCAGAAGATGGCCTTCCACTTCAAACAGTTGAAACTGATTTCCCTCTTTGAGAATTATTATTTTCTATTCGAAGAATGATAGAATCATTAAGGTCAGAGAAGACCTCCGAGACAAGGTCACCCAGACTATCCTTAGACTGAATACCACTATTCCCACTAAACCCTATCCCAGTGTACCAATCCACTCATTTTTTGAACACTTCCAGGGATGGTGACTCCAACGCCTGCCTGGGAAACCTTCCAATGCTTAACCATTCTTTCAGTGAAGAAATTTTTCCTAGTATCTAAAATGAACTTCCCCAGGTGCAACCTGGCTGCACCCTCCTTTCAGGCACTTGTGGAGAGCAAGGTCTCCACCGAGCTCTTCTCCTCCAGGCTGAACAAGCCCAGCTCTGTCAGATGCTCCTTGTAAAACATCTTCTGTAGACCTTTCACAAGCCTTGTTGCCCTTTGTCAGACACACTCCAGCACTTCAATGTCCTTCTTGAAGTGAGTGGCCCAGAGCTGGACACAGTGGCACTCAAGGTGATCTGTTCCATGACTTTCCCCAGCACTGAGGTCTGACTCAGTCTGCAGTGCCCTGGATGCTCCTTCAGCCCTTCTGATACATGGGTGCCACACTGGCTGGCCTCCAGCTGTCTGGGACCTCCCCAGTTAACCAGGACTGCTTCACATCAGAACAAATTTCATCTTCCCATTCAGTTCTCTTCAAACCTACAAATTACACGTTCTTAAAAATCTCTTGTAGGACTCTTAAAGCACTGATGCTCACATTATTACTCATGTTCAAACTACAATTTAAGTGGCATTGAATTTGAAAACAATTGACCATTTATGTGTGACAAAACCAAATATCACTATTTAGACAGTCTTAAAAAAAGCTCAGAAAACTAAGAATTACTGTGAGAAAAAAGAAAAAATTGAAATCAGAAAATAGTATCTATTGTACTAGAGCAACTGTAAACCTATACCACTGTGACAACATACAGTGACTCTATTTATGAATAAAGCATATTATTATTATTATTATTATTATTATTATTATTATTATTATTATTATTATTACATTAGCTTAAACCTTTTAAAAAGAGTGGATATTTCCTCTTTGTGATTTCCCTCACAGATACACATATAACTCTTTTACTTCTACACTTTGTTGCCTTATGTTTGCTGCTTTAATATGTTCTGATTCCTTTTACAAGGAACATTATTTAATATCTACTATATAGCAGCCTTCATCTCATAATCACTTCAGTTTATCTTCTGTTTTTCCTTTGCAGATGAGAGCAGGATGCCTTTCTTTTGAATTTATCTTGTTTTGAATCTCTTGTAATAAAGTGGAAATAATAAGGTTGAAAGCATCACTATACCTGTGTAGAACCAAAGGAAAGAGAAATCATTAACAAATACTTAGTGTACTTGGTCATTAGGTTCATCCAAGCAGCACAGGAGGAGAAATACACCAGTTAACAAGGCGTAGTGCTTTTGAAGTAGATGGAGGAGGGAATGAAGCACAGTGTTTTACTTGCACTAATATGATTTCTTTTTAGTATCCTCCTATTTTTTAATTGTTTGAACCAGTGTTTTGATTAGTTGAAGCTAGCTAAGCAAGTGATAGTTGAATTTTTTGCATTGTTTGGTTCATCTTTAATTAGCCCAGTCTACTGGACTTTCCAGCAATTATTGTTAATCTTTAATGTAGCACCTGAATGATCTTGTGGAAGGACTTTGCACATTTCAGAACCAATTGCTGTCTTACAAGAGAAGAGAAAAATGGCACTCCAGATCCACAAGATAAAGTTGAATGTCAGCTTTTACACAGCTTCTGATAAATAACACTCTTGAGTCTCTATTGTGTTATAAAGGCCATTTGTCCACTTAAGAAACACTTTGAGAGCATCTGTTGCTGTCTTTGTTTTGCTTCAGTGCACTATGCACTAAAAGCTTTATTTCCACAAGGGAAATTAGAAAATCCACATGCAGTATTATTCTTACACCTCCAAGCCAGCTGGAGAATATTCACAGCAGCTTCTTCTTGTTATTTGATTTAGTTAATCAAGAATGCAAAATAAATCCAAATAAAAATAATTAAATAATCTTGTGGGGTTTTCTTGCCTTCCTCTTTGACTGACAGTTACAATAAAACTTGAACTTCCTTTAATGCATTTTGCCTTGGGACAAGTCATGTATACTTTTATAAATGTAAAATGTATGCTCTAAATTGACAATCTCTTCTGCTCTTTTAGTGAAACTTCTTTTCTGCTGGGAAAAGAAATAACTACTAAAAAATAAATTCTGGAAGTGTAGATACTCATGAACATATTGGTAAAAACCCTCATAGTATGACAATTTTCTGAAATCTTGCATATTTACTGAGCTAGAGGAGATATATTCTACTTGAACACATGTCCTGGGACCTTGGTGTTTCCAAAAGTCTCATAAGTGCTTGTCAACAGAAGAGGGGACAGCTGCTGAAGGAAACTATCAAACAAGCAAAGGGGCTGTTGAAACATTATGGAAAAGGATGTTTTAAGAAAAGTTTGAAGACATACTGGGCAGTTTTGCACATACTTTAAGAGGTTGTTCTTGAACATTAGCAGGGGCTGGAAAGAACTAGTAAAGTTGCTTTTTGAAAATCTAGCCAGGTACAAGCAAGCCACATGATCTGAACAAAGCCCAAAGATGGCTTCCGGGCCAAATCAGAAGAAAAATGCTGTTGCTGGCTGGGAAAATTCTAAGAAACCTTTATTTCATATAGAAGAGAGAAGCTACCTCAGAGAGAAAATTATCCTTGCAAAGGTCTTCTGGGTGTAGAGGGGAAGTATGGGATTTACTCAGTCCCAAGAAAGCATGCCACATGCAGGACAGCAGAGCCTGGATAATAAGTCTGAGTGAATGAATCAGAAACTGTGTATTTTAGAGATGTCAGAAGGCAATAAAGGCCTCAGGTTATGGTCCTGTGTGATCAGTGGCTTAATAGCTCTGTCCACAAGAAATGAGAAAAATATATAATGAAAAATATTACTTTTATAGTGGCTATATTGAGCTTAAATGTCTACAAAGAAGTGTTAGAGAGGGTCTAGAATTCTAGTTTAGACAAGAGTATAGGATTTATCCTATCTAACTTTCAATAGCTTCCATGTAGCTATTACCCTTCATAGTGAAATATGCAGAGTTAGATCATCATTCAGTTGCCAGAGATGTTGTTCTTTAGCACTTGGATTAATTCAACTATACAGTTCTTTAAATATTATTGTCTTGCTTTTCAGACTACACATACACCCTACAATGGTTATTCAGAAATAAATACCTACATTCAGATACCTGAATCTCAGTTGTGGACACAGAATACAGGGTAGACACAAGGGAGAATTTTTGTTTGTAGATGACATTTACTTTAAAAAGATACACAGAAAAGACAGAGCTGTAGGAGATCCCCAAAGGGGGATGGAAAAAGGCAAGGACACACTGAAGAACATGCAAAAAGTATGGTTTGAGAGATAGGAGTGTTTATTTACTTTAGGTCAGTAACTAGAGACTGTGGAGAAACACAGGAAAGACGGCTAAGGATGGTGAGTTGAGCAGACATGGAAAAACACACCAGAATTGGTCAGTTTTATCTTGGAATAAATAAATCAGGCTTTCTGGGGAAGTGAGAAGCAGAGGCAGGCAAAGGAACATTTTGAGGAACGTGTCAATTTGTTGATAAATTCTCCAAAACTCAATTTTTTTCCAGAACTCTTCCAAACCCACCTGTGAAATGGGACCACAGCAAATACTGCATTCAATCTTGAATCATCAAGCAGAGCATGCAGGTACTGTTCCTGGAGGTGAATCACAGCAGGAGCCAGAGCCACTCTGGGTCCTTAGCAGGACTTTCTAATTCTTGTTGCTTCTCATTGCACTGCCCCAGGTACTCTCTTTCCTCCAAGGTCACACTTTCTAGAGTGTCCTGCTCCTCCATGAAGTAAAATATGGCAAAACAAAATCTGGTTCATGCACTTTATGCCACAGTTCACACGTGGTTCACATGAGCAATGGTGTTTCTATGAAACTCCCCTCTTCTTTTTTTTCCATCTTTTCCTGTCCTGCATATCTTCCATTTCTGTCTTTAGGGAAAACAGCCTAGAAAGGAAAAGTTACAAGATGTGATATTGCTGAACTATTCATTGGATGCAGTTAAAAAACCATGCAGAGGGTGAGCTGGATGATTTTACAGATACACCAGGAATAAAACTGCTCAGGGCAAACTGCTGCCCGTATATTGCAGCTCTGGAACGTGGATGTCGCAAGCAATGAGGAAAGATTTTCCAGCAGGAAAAATTAAAGTGCTCAGCTCAAAACAGGCAGCACAGATTACAAATCAGGATTCTCTATTTTCAGTATAATAATTAATAATTTGAGATTAAGTTTTGCAGCAATGGCAGTTGCTGATTCAAAGCAATATTAGTCTCTGAGTTTTCTGGGGTGGGAAGGCTTGGTGGTTTTCTATGATTTTTAACAGACATCACTAATTTCCTAACACTGGCATCTTCATCACTGCAAGGTGATTAAATAGTTTTGTTTCAGTTTGATCCAGGCAAACTGGTCTTTTGTACTACAGCAAGAATGAAGGATCCAGAGGAAAATTTACTATGTCTCAGCTTGGGGAAAACTCAAGTCTTCTGTTGATTCTTGTCTTCTAAAAATACTCTGTAGCTGGCTGTAAACCTACTTGGCAGGGCATTTGTGGGGGTTTTCAGATTTGAAACTCTGCTTCAGGTGTTGAGTGTTACCTGCTAACCTTTTGGCAAAAAAATATACATGGAATTTGGATTTTAGGAGAAAGAGGCTTGATGGAATTCCAGTAACAGTAATTTACTTGTATGTGCAGCTCCACTGAAAATTCAGAAAACCATTTAAAAGTCTTCTGCCACTTCAGGGGTTACATTTCTAGTGTATTTTAATTCCAGCAAGGTTCATGTGTCTCTTAAAATAGAAATACTAGTTTTTCTTCTTTAGTTCACCAGTGACCTCCCTAGTTAGATTACTGCCTGTAACATGGACAATGATAAGAGAGTTTTCAGGCAATGTAAGACCCAGAGCTTTAGATTTTCCCCTAAAATGGACTAATCAGGATAGGAAAACTTCCAAGGTTTTTGAAAATGTGAATGAAAACAATAATATTTTTTTAAAATTAAACCTGTTTCTGCCATGCTGGATACACATACCTCAGAGTATCACGCAAGTGCATGAGAACTAACTGATTTACGTCACTTTGGGTTCTAAAATGAGGGCATAATTTGCTTAAAAAGCCAAAATGCATCTATTTTTATACTCATGACTGCTCATGTTATAAATGAAGCTAATTTCAAAATGCTTTTCTAATTATAAAGGAACAGATTATTTTGCTGCATTACAATAGTACTTTCCTCCAAATTTTTCTGCACACTATTATATAACACTGAATGACTTGTATTTCTAAGGAAAATGTTCGAACACATTTGAATCCAGTTCTGTGGATTTCAAATATTAAGATTTATTGTGGTAATTTCTTTTTCTATCTTGTGACTTATTTACATTAAGATGTCTTTGTGCAATTATGAATACATTGTTATTACAGGTACATGAGGGTAAAACACCATAATAAGGTGCATGTTGTGACTTTTTCTGCAATAACATTCCTTGCTTTAACCCTCTTGAACTCAGTTTTCCCTGTTGGTCTGCTTTGGAGGTCTATGTCACTTGGCTGCAGTCACCCTTGTGATCCTCAGGATTTTTTTCAGGCTGAAGTAACAAATCTGGGAGCTGATGCAATGCACACTGTACATAGATGATAGGGATAATACAAACTGGTTCACTGGCTGTAGCTGCTTATTTCCTCTTTGCACTGAAATAAAAAGAAATCTGGCTAACTTAGGTCACAGAATGATCTTGATCCATTGTTATGTGCAACCATAAGAAATAAAAGGCAGGATTGCTGCAGGCTGAGTCCTTTCTTTAGAGGAAGAGTAGTTTTAATGACCTGGTGGAAGGCATGGCTGGACCCTGATGGATTATTGCATGCAAATTGAATCACCTAAGTTCAAGTCTCCATGAAAAAAAAGCAGGTAACCAAGAGGGGAAAAAGGAGTGCAAGAGATTCATCTTCTTTAACTACATGAAGCAAATGCTGAGAGGGAATATCATGGGTTTGGAAACATATCAAAACAGAGTGAAAACAAAGTGCTCTTAGGATTACTTAATATAACTAACAAGAGAAAAAATGAATCCAGACTGTCTAGGAATACAGGTGGGCTGGAAGTCAGGGTTCATTTTACCCATCAAAGCAGTGTGGTCTGGAACAAGTTTCCAGTACAATAAATATAGCAAAAGCCATACAGAGCTTAATCTTGATCAGTTTTAAAAAATCATGCCATAAAATCTGAGGTCTCCAAGTGATACTTTATACAAAGTTTTGAATCTTTAAAATGTCAGCTGGGGCCACTACACAACTGTAACTTCAGACAATGTTTACTGAAGGTTTTTGTTGGAAGAAGCATCACCTCTGGCTCAGAAAGCCTGTTATTTCCAGTGGTTATGAGAAAACTATATTTTATCACAAACTAAATAACTTAAGAGCAGAAAATATATAGCAGAATGTAGAAGGTTTTGTACAACCCCATGGCTACACATTTATAGTATCACAGGATTCATAAACATTCTGTGTTAATTTGTTCAAACACTGTAGCAGTTGCTCATTTCTACCTACATTTATAAAGTTTGTATTTGGAAAACCTTTGCCAAACAAATACTTCTGAAATAATCTGTTACTAGAAGTCTCTAAGATTTTTCTTTTCTTTTCATGGAACACTAGCTTCTAAGTGAAACCCATAAATCCTTTCCTCTAAAATTTCTTTTTATTCTCAGTAGCCAAATGTGTATCACTGTTGATAATTTCTTAAAATATTACTTATATGCCAAAATGCCTCTAACATGAAGATGTATGGAATGTACAAAACAGGTTGAAATTGAGGTCTCCACATGAACAGTATACTTAATGCCATGGGCCATTGAAACCACATGGAAACCCCCTCAAACTAATTTAAGAACAGCACAAATGGGATTTTGGGGGGTTTGAAAAGGCCTCTGAATTGTGTCTCATCAATGGTTCCATGGGAAAGGATGAAGACTCTGTATTAGAGAACGTATCTATTCCATGAAAAATAGTATGGCAAATACTGTACCAAAAAATTCTTATTATTTGAATGGTATTATCCTGAGCATTCTCCTCTCCTGGTGGCAAAGAGAGAGGTGGAGGCTCTCCAGTCATTTAAAGACTTTCCAGTCTTTGGAGTTCAACCCCACTGTGTTTTGTTTTTTTTTTTTTAGTGTCTGTAATGGGCATTCTACTTAATAATTTTGAATATAATCACCTTGACTCTCACAGGCGCCTCCCTCTCTCTCACCACAGAGGTTTTACAATGTAGTCCCAACCACTCTTACACATTTTGAAGTTAGAATGCTCTCTCTTCTACATGGCAAAACTGAATCTCTCAAGAATGCATTACGTACTTCATGCTGAGTTTTCCTAAGTTAGTTCTCCCTGCATTACCATTGCATAATAGTCTCAGATTAAACTTTAAACATGCTTCTGTTGCTTTAATTTGAAATAAATAGATTTTATTTACATCTTTCAGTTCCTTAATTTATTTGATCTCAGAGGAATCAGTTATTTTTGAGCATTGATTCATACTTAAATTATCTATGAGAAACACATTAATGAGTATTATGATAATAACACTAATACTCTGATTAAGATGGTAGTTTTAAATCACAAATATAAATTGCCTTCAGCCTGAGATTCCATGCATTAACTTTTGGGAGAATATGCACTTAGCACAGCCAGATTGGCTCCTTTACAAAAAAAAAAATATTAGTATAGAAAATCTAAAGTGAAAGCCCTAAGTATTTTTTAAATAGTATTGATGGGAGTTTGCATCCAAGAAATATCACAGTGTTGGATGTGTTCAGTGTTTAAGTTCACTAATGCATGTGAATAGACACAAGTATATGCTTATAATAGAATCTTGCTTCAGAGCTGGGGAAGTGTGTTTGTCTGCATGCACAACAGTTTAAATAATTCAAGAGGAGAGGAAAATGCTGTTATTTGAATAATAGATAGGACAGAAGACTGAGGAAGAGATATAAAATAAATTTTCAGTTATCTAAAAATCCCTGTTCAGTGACAATGAATATAGTTTTGATGACTCAAAGGTTCTCTGCCTTCAGAAATTAAGTGAAATGGCTGTCTCAGTAAATAGTGAGCATTTGAGGATTTATAATGGAACAGTTATTCTGGCTATTTCACCACTTTTCCAAATGGGAATAAGCCTTGACTACTGATGTATTTATAAGTTTAGCTGTTGGTGTTATTTAAAGTTGATGTTTGCAAGAGTTGGATGACTTAAATGATTAATAGTAAAGTCAAGGATGAGACAGCTACAGCCGTCCCAAATGTTTCTGCATAGTCCATTTACCTTATTAACACCAATCTTTCCACAGCTGAGGTGTCAGCACTATCTGAGACTGGATAGTAAAAATATTCTTGTCATCAAGAAGGTAAAAGAGCTTTTTCTATCATAGACATTACTAGCAGGCTTCTAATTTAATCACGCATGCTAACACAGCTGAATAAAGTTGCCACTATATACTGAGCTATCTGACCATAGAGAAGGATCAATGCATCTCTGGATATCAGCCCAGGGACCCACAGCTCTGGGGGGGTTATCTGCTATGCTCTGGGTTATCTGCTATGCTGCTACTTGTGTGGTCGCTGTTAAAGGAAATACTGGAAAATGTAGGTCTAAATGGGAGAAAATTGTGACTGAAGGATTTTTGGATTTTCCCGTCAAGGAGAGGCCCAGTTCTCAGACCTTTATCCTTATTCTGCTGGCAGGAGACATGTAAAATCAGGCTTATCTACAGAAAGCTTCCACTGACAGATAAAAGCCCAAAGTGTTTGGGTTGGGAAGGCTGGAGAATTTGGTCATGTATTTTAATAAGCACCCACATACTCACTTCACAGCAGTTAGCAGTGGGATACAAATGAGTTATTCTCCACTTTAGTGAATTATTCCAAATTGTTCTCTCTTCTACATGTATCTTGAATAACTCATTATTCTTTATAGAATTTTATAGATCTCTTTATCCAAACTTTAAACAGGTAGCTCAATGCTGATTCTTATGGGATATCACTAGCCAATTTCTCTCTTAGATTATTTATAATTTTTCATTGTCAGTAGCTCACAAGCTTGCTTTTGATTGAACCAATTTTCTTGTTGTCCAAGCCAAACTGATTTAATTTTCTCTCTAGACTATCATATACTTCCTTAGCAAATGCCTGTCTACAATCCAAGTATATTCATGACAGTCTCTGACTCCAGTTTTCTGCCTAAAAACTATCAAGTTTGTCTGGCCAGCTTTATTTTTAGTATTTTGATGCCGTTTTGTTTCCATGACAACAGTCCCATCTATGATTTGGTGACAGCCCATCACCTGTCACACAGGGACTAGGGGGCTCTGGGACATCTCATGACATTGGCATTGCCCAGCCTCACTTGGATGTCCACCCAGGCCATGAGAGTGGGCCCAAGGACTGCTCTCAAAGCACCAAGAATAAACAAAAAGCGTCGCTGGCTACAGCCCAGGCTCCAGCTACCAAGCCCAAATGGAATGGTTCTGCTGGAACAGGCACAAAGGGACATTCTCTCCAAACATGGGGAGCACTGAGAGTCAGGACTGGGGATATCAGATACACATTGCTGCAGTCAGGACCTAAGGGATCCACTGGGAACAGGACACAGCCCTTAGAAAGGAGGTTGTGTTAGACCTGCTGCCATCCAAGGTGCTCTCCCCACGTGGTGTTTGCCCCAAGATGAACTGAAACCTTCCCCCAGAGCCAGGGTGCCTGATGAGGCTGGATGATTTCAACTTGGTCTTCCAAGGAATTCAGGTTTGGCTGAAGAAAAGCACAGGTTTCTTCATGACATATTATGCATTTGGAAAAATAATGAATACTTTTCTGGTATATTTTCTATCATAATTGCTCAAATATGGTAGATTGTCACTCCAGAGTAAGGGAGAATGTGTTTATCAGATTAGTGCAAAGTAATTTAAAACTGCATCCTAGTATATATTCTGAGTTTCAAATCTCCCTCTTTCTGACAAAGAAAAGTTCTCTTTCCTTTTAAAAAGGGACCAAACCTTGTATAAATCATATTCAAAAAAATGTGAGAGTGTATTGAAGCATGTTAAAACTTTCTGTGTTAATGGATTAAATATAATGAACTAGCTGTTCTGCAACAACTGGGTTTTTTTTCTTCATTGAAACAACTTCAAATTTTCCTTTTACCTGCCCTCTCAACACCATTCTGTGTCAAACACACATACTGAAGTGAAATTCAAAATAAGAATAACAACAAAATATAAATAAAATATAAGATGCTTTTAAAACAGCTTGATCAGCTCCTGCTACTTCTCCCAAGGAAGAATGAAGTTATATTTCTCAGAATGCATTAGAGAAATAAGCTGTTCCTTTGAGCACAGGTCATTAATGCCTAGCTCTAGTCATATGAGCATGGACCATTATATTTTAGTGAATTTTTTTCAAGTTGTTGAAGTCTTCAGAGGAATTTTAGGTGCAACGTTGACCTAATCTGAGTATTTCATAGTCATATGCCACCTTGTACACAGGAAAGCCAACTCTACCAGGTTAGTAGACATGATGGCTTCCCTGATTGGTGAAAAGACGAATTATAACAGCAAAAAAAAGTCTGAGCCCAGTACAGTCTCTTAGACATTAAGGAACAGTGCATTGTAAACTGGAGGGGAAAACTTTCTGAAAGGGCAGAAGTAGTAAGGTCACTCTTTTTTTAATACATTTTTTGAAGTGAAGCAAAAGTCCCTTGTTTTCTAGCCCACATATCATCACCTTGTGGGGTTTTCAAGTACTCTCTTGAAATTCAGCACATTCTCAAGTCTTCTCTGCCCATCATTTATGTGTCTTGCATTTCAGTGTGACAAAACCAAATACATCAGTTTTTATGGTACACACCTGCAAGATGGAAGACATTGTTTTGAGTTTTCATTGTTTTCAGCCACCTGAAGGGAGAAAACCAACTCCCAGTTACCCATGCTGCTGTGCCAGCCTCCTCCTCTGGTGGGGTCTGCATTATGAGAAAGGACTGAGCAGATACAGCTGGTTAACTTGGTTAACTGCAGGAGAAGGTGCTGGCTGTGAACCCCAAAGTAGCTGTGGTGCTTCACACTGTTGGGGAACAGCACAGCCAAACAGGAGAGTTTTGTCTGTGCATTGTAAAGGGAATCCTTTGATTTTGAATTTCCCTGTAATCAGGGTTCTCACAAGTGTAAGCTGTAAGATTTAGCTCTAATACTTGAATAGTGAAACCAAAGGTGAATCACATTAAATATCTTCCATAGAGAGCCCTTAGATGCATCAGCCTTTTATGAAAATGAAATGTTTGAGGTGTAGAATAATCTAGCAAGAGCTAACTTATATGATATATTTACAAGAATTATTTCCACTGAAGAGTAATCAGGTATGGTCTCACAATGCTTCTCTTACTCAGCTTCTATTTAGCAAATTTGTAGTGTCCAAGTTGTCTTTTTATCTGTACTTGCTGTTATTAGCTCTGCTATGACTTGTACCTTTTTATGTTTGGAAGCTACTTTTTCCAGACTACTAGTGAGAAGCCATGGGTCAGACACATTTATATACAAAACCACCACGTGTGGGATGGATAATGGCAATGAAATTACCATGAAAATCATTTAGTCTGAAAGAGTGAAATTACATCTATTGTGCTCCCAAGGAAACAATACATGAAGTGCTAAGAGAAGTGTTATAATCAGATACTTTGATTAAGCTTATCAAGAGAAACATGAAAAGCTGCTATTATGAGTACCCATTCCCACAGCCACTGGCAAATTTCATATATGTTTTCAAACAAACAAAATAAATAAGCAACCCCCTCAATTCCTCCTCTAAATTAGGAGAACAAGTAGTACCAGTTTAGGTCAAAGATAATGTTTGTTTCCAGTACTTGTAATGAGTCAGGTATCAAAATTTTGCCTGTTGGTTTTGTCTTAGACTGAGCATGCAAAGTCTCAGTGGCTTCACTGAGCTTCTTAAATCTTTAAAGCAGATCTGGAAAGACTAAAATAAAATTATTGTATTCATGTTTTGCTTTTTTTTTTTGTAATTCTGTAGTTCTTCTGATCAAATTGAGAATGTGGCTAGGTCATAAACATTTATCTAACTCTGGCTATTCATTATCTTTTTTTCCTTTATGTGAAAGACCTTCTCATTCCCAAGCTGCCCCAAAATGCCACTGAGTTATTTTAAAAACAAATGTTCCTCTTTCCTGAGAACTATTTTCTCCCAAAAAGTATGAAGCTGTGTTATCTCTTGGGTCCACTAAATCTCTTTCTGGATGAAAGCTCAGGAATAAGTCATGACAAACTTTCATGTCCTCATTCTTTCAGCATGTCCAGAGAACAAATACAGCTTGATGGTCCCAGTGAAAGTGGCAGCACCCATTTCTGGAACACAGCAGGCTCTCCTCTGAGCATTGTGGAACATGGGAAACCTCTGCCTTGCACAGAAAAGTCAATTTTACATTGAAATTGAAAAGCTGGAGTGGAGCAGTCAGGATCAAACAGGGAGTTGCTCAACAAATTCTGTAGTTTAAAGACTTACCGGAGTGTTATCTTAAAAATGGATTGTGTTCCCATCCAAATTCTACTTTGGTGTCTGGCTACTAAGTAAACATCTACGTGATTTGTCTAATAATCCAGCCTTAGAATTCCCCCTAGTTTGAAAAAGTCTCAAGTCCCCTAAGTAAAGAGAAGATAAAATGAGAAATTGCAAACTTTCTAACGACTTCTAACATTTTATTTTCATCTTTGTATAGCTCAAAAAAATTTAATATTTCTGCTTTTTGCTGTATAGAATAAAACCACTTGCCAGCTTATTGCAGGTCTGACTGAAATTAGGATTCAAAAATTATTTTCTTTTATTATTTTTATGTATAATACTCAGCTGAGCTCAGTAAATCTGTTTTCCAGGTAATTCAAATAAAATGAAGTCCCTCTTGTTCTGCAAATCTGTTTTCAAGGTAATTCAAATAAAGTGAAGTCCCTCTTGTTCTGCCTTTCAGAGGAACCTATCAGCAACAAGAAGGTGTAATTACATTGAATGGGTTGACTGCAAAGAGTCTCTCAGCCCACTGCTCTGCTTTGCAAGGCCTTTTACTGCTGGGAGCCCACAACCAAATTTACATTCCATACACAAATTTACCTGTTTCAAATGCTGGGCAAGTACCAGCTGAAAATTCAGCAAGCATGGACTGGTTATTCCTTTGCAGGTCTTTCCATTCTACAACTGGAAAGTCACATTAGCAATATATTGATAAAATTCTTACATACATAATGCTAAAAACAAGGCCTGCTTGACTCAAGTGTTTGATGCAATAATTTTGGTTAATATAGAACTAATCAAGGCTCCATCTTGATGTGATCCAAGAAAATAACTGTCTTCTAACCATCAGCTCCAATGGCATTAGATAATTATGCTTTCCCTCTTGCACAATGTGTATTTATAGTGTAGCAGATAACTGCACTGGGTATATTCTTGGAAGCCAAGATAAAGCCCTTACTTTTCTGCACAAATAATCTGGTTTTCAAAAGCGTTCAGATGTAAAAATGATGTTAATAAGTATGTTGAAGTAACCTCCAGAGACAATATTGTGGTAACTTATCAACTAGGAGTTTAAAATGCCTACATCCACAATTTTATGATTTTAAAAAGGTACATTTTGACCTCAAAGTGTTACTCTTGACTAAAATAACAACCTATGCTGGAGTTTTGCTGAGTCTTCAGAAACTGAGGAAAATTTTAATCTGAACTGAGACAGCCTTCTCAATTCAGGCATCTGATTTCTCTGTCTGTTCCCAACAAACAGATAATAACCTCCTGTAAATGCAGTCCATCATCTAGGCTGGAAACCAAAGTGTCCCTAGGCTCTGCAGTTGTTGATTTCAGCTGCCAGGAGATCAAAAGAGCCAAAAGGTTTGCTGCTTTGAGGGTTTTTTTTTGTTCCTTTTGAGGCTTCTTTAAAGAACAAACTGTTACAATGTCTCCTTTCTGGCAGAAAAGAAAAAATGAATTGTTTTCCTACTGTATTACAGTGCTGCAACATTCAGTAGCTAACTATGGTTATATGTATTACTATGGTTATATGTGCTAATAAGCCCTCATTCACATCAGCAATATTGTATTCAGTATTATTAAATATCATGGCTATGGCAATAGTTCTGGTTTTCTTCCTGACAATGGAACTATTCTTTGCTTAAAAGCTTTAATTTCTTATGCAGGAGGGAATTTCTCCAGGGAAAATCGTACACGTTAGTTAGAGGGAAGGAAAAATTTGTACTCATAAATTTTAATGTGTAATTTATTTGCTTGTTTCTGTGGACTAGTCTGAAGAAAAATGTGCAAGGCAAAAGCCAGCATGGCTTGATTAATGGTCCAAAAGGCCTTTCAGGGATTAGGGATTTGGATGAATTGTTTAATAACATCTAGGGTTTTAAAAAGGCCCTTCTAAATGTTTTAATTTATACCAATACCTATGAAAATTGCATAATAATAACTCATACCATATGGTGAATGTGACAGTATTCCAAAGGCCTCTTTCCAATTTGACTTGCTCTGCTTTAACTCTCTCTTGAATACACGGCAGTATATTCTTGTCATATATATACAGGAGGAGATGAAATACAAATTGATCACTGGAGGTAAGAGAAATAAAAACATGAACTCCTAGTTCATATCAACAATACTGTACTAAAAAAAAAATTATTAAATATTTGAAACTAACACGGCTATGGTAATGGCACCCTTCCTGTTGATTACAACTGGCTGAATCCCCTAGATGTCACTGACTGGAAGGAAAGTGAGATCTGCCTCTAAATTCTAATAAAAATTACATTTTAGTTAAGGAATTGTCAGCACTGGTTGCTTTGGCTAAGTATAGATGTACATTTACTTTCCAGGTTCAAGCATAACGCAGTAGAGTGGGAATAGGGAGTGAGGCTCTGTTGGAAAAGCCCCACATAGCTGGTCCATCACCAGGACATGCCACTTCTTACTAGCACAGTCTGGTGATTTGAGAGCCTCCTGATTACAAACATTGTATTTTTTCTAAGTTATATTTTAAAAAACGTACTGTCAAAGACATTGCAGGAAATAATTTAAAGAAATATTTAACTTATTAATGACTGACTGTGTCTCATTCCATTCCTGTAATCGTATCTAAATCTAACTGTAGGGAGTTTTCGTTTTTAGATTAGGAAAAAAAAAATTTACAAACAAATAAAAAGAAAGGAAAAACAAATCTGAACTAAGCAAAGAATCCAAGCAAAAACTTTTCCTGTTTTCACATAAACTCCAATCCCAGTTTACTTAAATAAATCTCCAGTAATTAATGAGGAACTTAAGACCCAGTGGCTGGGAAAACAGCTCAGAATAAATGTACAAATATAGCATAAGTTTCCAAACTAGAATGATGCACAGAAATCTGAGTTGTTTCTGGCACAGAAGCTCATGAATTACATTTCCTCATGAAGAAATACATGAAGTAATTTGGAATTCTCCCAAAAGAGCTACCAGCTACCATGTATGTATTGGAAAAAACTTACATGAATATCTGGCTTTGCCACAATCCTAATCCTCAGAACCAAATGTAACAAACTATATGTGATAAGAAATCAGATTAAACATAAGGAAAAAACCCAAAGCTGGAAAAGAGTAATTTGACCATGGAGGACTAAGAATAGCTATTTACTGCACATTTTCAAACTGAATTAAAGATTTCATATGCAGAAAACTTTGTTGATCACAGACCATCAACACTGACATCTTGAAGCCTTTTCTCTATGACAGTATCATAAATTCAGGAAAAAATAATAGTTTCTACAGAGGCAATCCTTCAGCATGGGTAGATATAGAGCTCTACTAACCAGAGGAAATCAGCCAAAATACACTTTTTCAAAAAAATGTTTAAAAATTCCAACAAACTCCCAATTCTTCACTGTGAAGCAAAATCAACACAGAAACATCCAAGAGGATTTACATGAATAGTAAGAAAATTTATATAAATGTTAAAAGATGTGGTAGTAAATCACAAGGCTCACATACTTCTATAGTATTAAGAGCTAAATAAATTACAGAACTCAATTTAGGAAAAGTTCAACAACAGAATTGATAAGACAAATAGGCTACTTACAAAAGCATCTTAAAAAGAATGAAAAAAAAGCTTAGCAAGAACAAGGCTGGTCTTCACCATTCTTCAAGCACATTTTCAGCCATGAAAGACTATGTCAGAGATATACCAAACAGCAACAAATACAACTTCTTGGAATACTATATAAGCAGGAAGAATATTAGATGATTTTATACCAGGGCATATCTTGCAGAGATCAAGTGCACTCAATAACAGTAGCACTGATGTCAGAGAGGTTCTCTCAGTGTGGCATTTGGCACTGAAAATACAAGTTTTTAAGCTGAGGTCAGACAGACAAAGGGAGAACAGAGTGATCCACCAACAGAACACCACTTATGTTTTACTAATGTCAATCAGCTAACAGGAAAGTAAAATAGCACAGTAAGAAAAAGTGGCTTAATACGTAGTCGTAAAAACAATGCAGTCATAAAAAGCAAATATTTTCTAATTTTGGCACTGTACTTAAGGGCAATGAGTATTAAGACAATTTGCCTTCATCTAGATATGAGAAATGATCAGATGCAAAGCTGTTGTGAACTGGAGTTGCATCATTCATTGAGTCAAAAGAAATGTGGTCACTGCAAATTTAGTAACTCAAGACCAAACTAATCCTTGTTTTGAAACTAATTTCCGAATTCATATCTGGATGTCTCCATAATTTTAAAAGCTATGGAAAATTAGTACATATTGAGCAGAGATTAATTTGTAACAGATTTATAGGTTTATCCTAAAATTCCCTAATTCCAGCACATCCTGGAATGAAGCTACAGGGAATATGACTGCCTGACAGGAAAACGTGGGAAAGGGTCAGAGAAAGTAACTTCCCATGCAGGAAGGTTTGGTGGAGAGAACATAAATGGGATAAAGGAAGGGGAATAGAAAACTTTTTTCTTCTTTTTTCCTAGCTTTTTTTTTTTTTTCTTGATTGTATGGGACAAAAGCCAAGCCATTGACTATTTTCAGAGTCAGGCCTTTGTAGTTACCTTTCATGCTTTGAAGAAAGAAAGAAAGAAAGAAGCTGTTACTCCTCACAAGATCCCTCATTACAGCTCTGAAGTTACTGCTGATTTTCATGAATGCAGTTTCCTTTCACTTTAATAACTGAGAAATATTGACCTTGGGTATTTTGAACCTGCATTTGTGAAGCTGATGATGCTGACAGAATGAATCACACAGGCTTGCATTTCCATTTAATTCATATGTCTTTTGAATTGGGCCGTTTTCACACATCATATCCTGAATTTAGACCTTGGAAAATTGAATTGCTAGTTGAATTATAGTTGTAAGTGGCACTTTGGAATGCCTATAGAAAGTTCTTCGTTTTTTCTTTTGGTGATATGCAGTATTAATTTTTGAAAGTCATTAGGGTTAGCTTATCTTTCCACAGAACTATTTTTGAACATGACAAAAACACCCTCCCTCCCCCCTCCCCACGTACAGCCCAGAAGAGTTGTTTTTCCTGGTGAAGGGATAGAGGCTGATCAGGGAGAGCCTGAGCCTGCAGGGACACTCAGCTGGTGGATGAGATTCATCAGGACACTCAGACCAGTTCATTGCAGAATGGTACAGGTGGAGCCACAGTCCTCTAAAGCCATTGTGGGACCAAAACCTGTTTGTTTTGCCTTTGAGCCCTGAGAAGTTGGAGGCACTGCTGCCTTGACAGGAAACTGCTGGGTACAAGTCAGGAGCAGGGGTCCTGGTAAGCCATTCTTCCACCAATGCTCCCACCTTCTCTTCTTGGCAGACAACTCTTAGTGGCTGTTCTTTAGTTTGCCCCTGACCTCTGGCTCTGATTTTATCATTCTCCCTTCCCTCACTTTTCAGCAGGAATCAACAAGTCTGAGTCCTTGCTCGTCAGACCTGGAGCAGGAAAATGAAAATGAAATGGTGTCTGCCCTGCTGAGAGTCCCTGAGCTGGAACTGTGAGCTGAAATTGTCTGTGAAGGCGCTGCAGACAAGGCCTGGCCAGAATGGGCCAGCCACGTACACGATCTGCTGGAGCAAACCCTCCACAAACAATCCCAGCCTGGACTGAGCTTTATGCCCAGCCAGCTCAGAGCAGCAAGAGAAGCACTTTTGAGAATCATCTCCATCCATACCAACCATCTGCTGTGAGGTGACTTACAGAGGAGCTGTGGATGCCCCATCTCTGGAGAGTTCAAGGCCAGGCTGGATGGAGCCCTGAGGACCTGGTGAAGTGGGTGCCACTTTTGTCTGCGGAAGGCGGTTTGGAATTGGGTGGTCTTGAAGGTCCCTTCCTATGCAAGTGTTTCTATGATTTCTGAGATTCCATGAAACCAGTGTATCAATGTATACATTTCTCACAGAGCAAAGTAGGAGAGCACAATCCTGCTTTTAGCTGTGTTGAAGCCTGAGGTGGTACCACAGCCTCTCCTGGAGCCACTCCAGTGTCCCACCTGCACAGCCCTGTGCCCAGAGCTGGGTGGAATCACTTGAGCATGCTGCCTAGAAAACCAGAGATCTTGTTTCCACTCTCTTTGGGGCTTTGTGTCTCTGTATTACTGCTGCCATCCCTAAGTGCATCAGTGATTGCTTTGCTAAAAAAAAAAAAAAAAAAAAAAAAAGAAAAAAAGAGTAGTCTAGTGTTTCAATCCTTACTACTGGAAGAATTACAGAATAACTATAAATATATATACCCTGCTCCAAGGCTAAGTCCCTTCTGAACATGATTACCCTTGAAATATGTGGAAGTTCTCAGTGCTTTTAAACCATAAATATGTCAGGATGAATCCTCTTTCTGACTTTCTGCTATATGAGTTGAATGTGAAAGGATTATTTTTTCAATCTGCCTTTTTCCAATCTGGAAAGACATTTCTGGATATGCATTTATTTATGTACTTGAGTGAAGGAAAATTCATTCTCTCATTCTTGATACATGGTTTATTTTATGATTAAGGTTACCATAGAGGGCATTTTTGAAAAGTTTTACTTTCTTCCTGATAGCTTTTTGGATTTTTTTTATCTGATTTTATTTGATTTTTTATGAAAAAAAATACTTCTAGTTCAGTGACTACTGTAATTTCTATTGTCTTTTCCATTAAGCTTTTTTTAAAGTGAAGTGAGGGAAAAGGAATTCAAAGGAAGAAATGTCAGTTTAGTCAGAAAAAAAAAAAAATCAAAATTTTGTTGAGCTACCATGACTATCATATTTTTATTGTAATCTGTTCATAATTTCCTGATCAGCTTGTCTGAAGATTGAGACCTTGCCAGGTATGTCCTGGCTCAGGTATGGTTCTTAGAGATAAGCAAGTCAATCTTTTTTCCCTGAGCTGCAATCTGTTCCTTCTGCTTGTTCATGTATAAATTCAGATATTATAGATTAGAAGATGGAGGAAGGAGAGAACTTGATTCAGATAAGTTACTTCTATGGGCTGATCTAAATTACAGTTCCAGGAAAAAAAAAGAAACAAACTTTTTTTGTTAATATGTTAGAGTAGGTATTCTAGATCTGCATAAGGGAATTAAAATAAGCTCTTAAAAAAAATCCCAAACAAACCAAAACCAAAAACCAAAAAAGGGATCAATCAATCCATCAATCAATCTATCAGTACTATGATATCTCATCCAAAATTTTCCTACAAGCTCCAAAACTGAAGGTTCATAAAAACAAATGTTGTTGCTTTGTAATATCATCACATAATTCTAGGCTGCTTCTAATGTACATCTTATGGAGCTTCCTTTCTTAGCAAAAAAATGCAAAAGGATTTTTGTCATATAACCAACATTCTAGACTTTCTGAAAGCAAAATGCTTTTTTTTAATCTTAAATAAATAAATAATAAAAAAAAAAAAAAAATAAATCTAAATTAACTCCAAACAAAAGAAAGTATGCATACACAATAGATTGTACAATATTTTGATATATGGATTTTAATGCTTAGGACAAAGGAATCTTGAAGACATTCTGAGCAAATTAGCCTAGGAAATCAAAGGATCCTAGGCAAGAAAGCAAACCCTGCTGGCTGGGTCTCATGAGTTGGTGTAGGATCTTCTTGTTCAGGTCTCTGAAGGAACTCAACTTTAATAAGTAAATGATGCAGTTCAGGGTAGTTCTCATATCCAAGCAAACAACAAATGTTCAGGAAAAATATCAGCATAACAGTTATCTGTTACCTAAATTGCTAGGTATATTTTAAGAATATTCTCACATCAAGCATATCTTGATGGGAAGGCTGGCCATCTCCTGTGTATTATGATTTTGAAAATAATAGATGAGACAAAACAATAACTAAAAATATAGAGGAAGTAAATATTTTCAGATGTGGCAACTCTGGAGTCAGCACAGAGCATTTGTCATGATGAATTGGTAAAATGGGTGCAAGAAAGCAACTAAACAAGTTAAAGTTAGTAATAGACTGCTGCAGGCTGAAAACTTCTCCAGTTTCTGAGGAGTGGAAAGATGAAAGACAACAGAAACTTTGTTCCTATTCTGTGTTTATGTTCCCCTCAAAGAGAGTTAAGAAGAATGTTAAGAGAAAGAAATATATTCATACATCCTATATTGCCCAGAATTTTTTTGACAGTGTGGACAGCTGGCAGAAGTCAAGGGCCTTAGGAGCTTTTTCTTTCTGCTGTGTGTCCTAGAATTCCAACTTTCTGTCTTTGCGTCAATATGAGAAAATCTGTGATTTTCTTAGAAACCTCCTTCAGAAAAATTTTGGTTATGTATCTCAAAACATAGCACCCAAATGAAGTTTATCCACTCTAAGTGTAAGAAAGCTCTTTGGTTTACATCAGGGTAATTCAGAGCCAAATTCAGGCAATGTTTTAAGTATTTATTTTGCTTATTTTTCCTGCTTTTTGGAAAGGTCCATTGTAGTCTGTTTAGTTACTGCAGTCTCAGTAACAGGAGGTGTTGCTTCATCTGTTTTTTATAGAAGGTTGGTGGTGTTCAGGGATTTAAACAGGGATAGATTTACTATGAAGCACTGGTGGATTTGTAAAAGCAAAATGAGAACTGGAAACCCTGCTTCTCCAGTAGTGATTGCCAACAACACTTTGAAAAATAATAAAAATCTACTATAGTAGTCCTCACCTAAAGCAAGGATCTGAGTTATATCATTGCTTGTCTCATCAAAGATTTTGTGAGTTCCAGGGCACATAGCCTTGTATACTGAAAAATACAGCCCAAGTGAAATGTAGCCACCCAAGATGTCCACAATCTTTGCACTCACAAGACAGAGGCAAAAATTTTAATGAAAAGAAAATTTAAAAATAATAATAAAAAAGGATGAATTTGTCATGGCTTTAATTCAGGCAGTCGTCCCATGTCATCAGAATGTCCAGGGATTCAGGTTCTTCTTTCCTCACACAGGGAATAAGCAGCTATACAGCTATGATTTAGTGCCTGGGCAACAGAGCAATTTATATTAATGCCATTGTTGTACATTGTGACTGAAATTCATCTGCTTCTTTTGTCTTTTGCAGATAGGAAGTTTGCTCCCCTATATGCATCAGAAAGGGAAAAATAAAACATCCTCTCTTCTCCAACACCAAGTGAGGTCCCAGAATGTCAGTGCTGAGCTCTGTGTCTGGATAGAGTCCAGTCCTCTTGCCACCGCTAGGAAATCTCTTTCTTAACAAGGTTTGATCAAATAGAGGGCCAGATATGCTTGACAGGATTTTTGTTTCTTTTCATTTTCCATTGTAAGGAATGAAATTCTGCCTCATTTAGTTGCATGTCTGGTCCTTGATCTGTCCCATATTTGGGGTAATACTCTCATATTGTCAAAAATCCCTTTGTTATCCAAAATACTTCAATTTTCATAGGGATTTTCACATTTAAAAATAGGGGGATAGAGGACATTACTCTGACAGGACTGTTAACAGAAATTCAGCACAATTAAAGCCAGAACCAAAACACAGATAGAAAGAGAATACACTTGATATTATTTTTGTAAGTTTGCACAATTAAATTAAAGTCACCATGAACTCTTTTTTCCTTATATTAAAATACTTTTGTTTACAAAAATTGAGAGCCAAGATTTCATATTAAAAAAAAAATAAAGGTTAAACCCTTTTAATCAGAACCTAAATATAATTTTGATACTGGTCAAAATATTACCTAGAATGTATGAAGTATTTTTGTAAATTAGCAGTTAGGGTTCACCTCATTTAATAAGCACCATTTAAAAGGTGGGCAGGACATCTAAGAAGCCCCTGTCTCAGTGGTGAGTCAAAGGCATCTCCTGAAAAGAAACAGACATCCCAGACTGTTGGGATGAGCTGCTTTTCCCCTGCTGTCTGCTTCTATAAATTGCTGGGAAAAGGTGCCCCAAAAGGTTTCACTCAAATATTTTCCTCTCAGGTGAACTGGATCCCATTTAAGATTAATAAATTCAGTGAAATACTAAAGTGGAAAAAAAACCCCAACAAACCAGGCATTCTGCAATGCAGGGTATTTGTGTGCCTTCCCACAAGTAAAATTATGGTTAGGATAATAAATGTGCCTATAAATATCAGGTAGCTATGGGAATTTTTAAAGATTGCATGTTGTTGGAAAGATAAATAGGGACTGACTGTCAGTGTTGGATGGATAGTAATCTTTCTCACAACAAAATACTTGTAAGTTGCTATTCACACATGAAACACTGTAGAGGAAAATATTTAATAATGAAATATAATAAAAATTGGATGGGAGTGATAAGGTTAGCACACTGGGTAGGTTTCAGTAGTGAACAGAAATCAGACCATGGGAATTCCTGAATGTTCTTTGATAAAGTTCATTTTCACCACATGGCAATTATTACGACCTTAAAAGGCAATTTGATTCTTGCCTCAGTCTCAAATAACTCTTAGACTACCTAGGCTGTTGGCTGGCCTTATTTCTTCACACCTTCTGGGATAAGAAAATATTCGGAAAGCTTTAGGGATACACCTAAAGATTTAGGAACTCAATAGTTAAGATGCTTTGATTTTGAGCTGCTAAGCCTGATCCCAGAACAGAGTTCACTGCACTCACCAAGCTGCACCAGAGGATGAACACCCAGCTCTTGTCACACTCACCATGGAGACCCCTCGAGCAGACCAAAATTAAGCTCTGAAGTTACCTGTGAAACACAACCCACCTTGCAGCACTTTTCCCAGGGCTGTGCACTCTGTATACTCAAGTTCTGTAGTCTATAACCATTATTTGAAGAAGCATTTGTAGGTCACTCTTCCTTTCTTTTTCTTCCTGAGTAAAACTTTTTTGCTTCTCAAAACACAGGAACCTTCCCTATTTTTACACCTTTGTACTACAGGACACATGGCCCTAAAAGAGAGAAAGAAATCCAAGCATGTTTTCATCTCAGCACTTCTGCACCCATCTTTCAGGGAAACGTCCTCCCTGCAAAGCTGTGAGCTGCCTGCAGAAGTGGTGCAAGCTGCTCCAGCTGAATTTGCTCCAAGACACAGAAAGCAGGTAATTAGAAACTACTATATACTTCCATTTTCTCAAATTATACACCTGGGAGAAATGACAAACTTCGGTGCTCCAGGTGGCTTCATCAAAGTTACTAAGAGAGAAAAAAAAAGCTTAGTTGCAGTAAGATTAAGCACACTTAAATTTCACTTGTTTTGCTAAAGTTTAGTAACTTTGTATTGTCTTGCCCTTTTGATTAATAAGAAACTTTTCCTCAAATTTGTGTTTTCCCACAGACATTAACTTTTCTCATAAAAGACACCAACTTCTGTTCCCAAACCTTGTCCTTGATATCTTGAATACACTCAGATAAAAGTGTTTTGATGCAAAGTAATTTGACCTACAAATTTTACAGAAACAGGTCTGTAACCACAGGGGTGATGTGTGTGATCCTGTCCTGCCTGTCAGGAGTGTGTATGTATTAAAAGATAAAGGTTGATTAGACATAGATATGTAAGATACCAAATTATATAGGTAAAATATATTTATATCAGCACTTAAACTTCTCTTAGATTACCACTCTAGAGTCCTGGCAAACTTTGCATTCCATTAAATAAATCTTTAACCAATATTTTGTTACTAGAAGTCTGGGAAAATACTGTAAGATGATAAGGAAATTCCTCCATTATTATTTGTTTATATATATATAACACTGTCCTGAATTTGTCCAGTGTGAATTAGAAGTCCTTGCGCCAAGTGATTTTATCTCTTTCCTTACCAGGAAATTTCTTTATTTTCACAGTGAAAAGCAAAGATAAATACCATTTTCCCTCCCTTTCCATTGTGGGCTTGAAGCTTATCAAAGGATCAGAGAAAATATTAAAATAAGACTATTGTCCCAGCATTTGCTGTGTATTATTCATAAGTAACTGCAGAGAATGGGAATAACCAACAAACTCAGGAAAAAAAAAAACAACACTGTTTTGACACTCTCTCAAGACATGTGTTCAAGAGGATTGCTACTCTTCAAGACAGATTACAACTTTTCCATTCACATTTTCTGTTTCCTAGGAGTCACCCATGCTGGGGGGCTGAAGTGGGACCTCTCAGCCCCTGAAGGCTGGCTCTGTGTTCAGTGAGATGGTTTCTTCTTACCCTCCCCCTGACCTATGACATGAAAATGCAACATCAAGCATACAGCTCTAGACTCTCAGTTACACAACTCAGTCTGCACCCCTGCAGCCAAGAATCATTGTACCAGCAGCAGGAATGAACCAGCAATTTCTGGTATCTAATATTCAATAGTCTTGCAGAACATTAATATAGTCTTCACTGATCATTTAATAAAAGAAAAATATATATACCACATGTAAAACTCAAGTTGTTTTGGAATAAAGGATAAGATTTTATAGACTGAATTGCCATATCAAATTCACAAGTAGCTTTACAGTCTACCAAAGTAAATTCTTTTCAGGTACAAATGAAAAATATATGGCAAAAGCAAAAAAAGAAAACTATTCCCCTAAAAAACTGAGAAAATGAAGGTCCTTGATGTTACCTTAAATATAATGAGTGACCTGCCAAAATAAGCTTCCAATATAATCTTGTCAATGAGGCCAATGATTTGTGCAAGTGGTGTTTGGCTAATGGACAATTTATGTTCCATTTTCTGGAATGAGTCTGGCAGGACCTGGTCCTCAGCAGACACTCACTTGGTTCTGCCACTGTCTTCCCAACAAACTATTCCACAGAATCCTGAATGTCAGTGTGCAAGGGACAGTAAAGACTTTGCACAAGGAAGACTAGTTATAATTTTACTTACCATGTATGCTTTGAACAGATGTTAGTGGTGATTCTTGTTTTAGCTGACAGGTGGGGGGGGATCAGACCTTTGGAGAGGTCTGATCTCAGATGTCTGCACACATTAATATCTGTACTAGGACTGGAGTGTGCAGTGAACATTACTCAATCTGTTCTGATGAGATTGCTTATCAGATCAGATGTGTGAATGGAGAAATCTTGTTTCACTCTCACCCCTTTAAGAAATTCCTTATCCTAGAAAGGAGCCCACTGTTTACTTCAGAAACACTTTCCAGGCCTGCCATTCTTGTCTGCAGGATCTCTGGTAAGGCACAGCTTGGCCCAGCTCATGTAGTGCTGCAAAAATAGAAAATCCCCTATACCCAGAAAGGAGCAGGATCAATGTGGCTGAAGATCAAAAGCTGGGGTGTTCCTTTTTGATCACAGACCATTAAAATGAGCTCTTGAGCACAACAAGAAGGGTGCTGAGCTTCACCTGTTTCTCCAAATCCTGGAGCTGGTGATGAATTACCTTCCCAACCTTTCACTGGCTGCACACACAGTGACCATAGGTGTGACTGCTACCCTGAGCGCTTCAGGCTCTGCCTATGCCAGACTTCACTGCCAATTCCTAATCAGAGTACAACTGATGCATTTGAATGGGAATCACTACATTTGGCCAGAACTAGCATAGAAATAATTTCATTTACATTTTCCAGGCTATGCAAAAGTCAGTAGACAAGAATATTATTTGTGTAAAGATTCTTGAATTAAATGGATGTGTGAGTCAGCATGTCCTTTAACATGGCATTCAAAAAGTTATTTCTTAGACTGTCTTCCAGCTGTTGTATAATATTCTGATTTAATTTATAATATGCGCAGTCAAATTCTGTTGACGTCAGTTGTAGTTCATTCCTTATAATTAGTGCATAATGCTCATCTCATGTTTAACACAGGGAAGTGGAGTAATCATTAATTTTTCTAAAATAATGAAGTTGTCATCAAAATATAATGAAGATAAGAAAATTAGACAAACTCTCTTATGAGTCTGAATGAAATTAAAACTGAAAAAAAAATTGACAACAGTCTATGTCTGGGTTATTTTTCCAGAAGTAAATAACCTTATTAAAATAGAAAAAGACACTTCAGCTGGTGCCTTGAGAAGAGTGTACATCTGTCACATTAAGAGGAATCCCTAAACACTTAAATAAATAATTAAAGATATCATAATTCTTATGCCACACCCATAATTATGTCACTTTAGTAATGTATCACTGCATAAAACAGTAGTCTTGGAATGGATTCCTCTGGTGCAGAAGTAAGAGATAGCTGACATTTAGCTTAAAGCTACCTTTGTCCCCCATCAGCCCTTCTCCTGGGCCTCAGAACAATGAAATTCACATTGGAATCAACAGAAAAACTCTTTGGGATGCTAAAAAGCCTTAAAATAATGCAAATCTCCTCAAATATGCAAGATAGGATGTAGCCTATTATTCTTATTCATGTCTGTTCATAGAATGGGCTTGATTGGAAGGGGCCTTAAAAATCATCTAGTTCCATCCCCCCTGTCAGGAGCAGGAGTAATAATTGTAATGTCTCAATTAAAAACAAAACAAAAATTAATATTCTGGATTACTATTACAGTAAAAAAAATGAAATTAAGCCTGGGAAAAAAAAGAAAGTGTGAATGTAGTCAGTTAATTTTCAAGAAGTGGATCAGAAGCAGCACGGTCAATGCATCCCTCATCATGCAAAAGCTTCCACTTGTCATTATTTAAAATCTTTTGAAAATCCTCTTTGATAAAATTGTACATTAGGAAGAAATTTATCTGATAATGCCAAGACTAAGCCAAGGATGCTTCTTTTTATTCAAGTCTATTGGATGCAGAAGAGGATCTGAAAAAGTTTTTTTCGAAATGTATTTCTTAAATACACTAAAATCCACTACTTTTCATTGTTGCAGAAGACCAAATTTGTGTCTTCTGGCATGTCCACAGGGATGGTTCCATCTTTGCAGATGACAACTGCCAAACCCTGTAATGACAGAAAACTCTGACTAGGAGCATTATTTGTTCGTCTGACTTTGAAGAAGCCAATGATCCGTGAACAGACAGAAACAAAAAACTTATTTGCAAGGTACAGCCTTGGGTATGTTAAGCTTCTCTGTGCACATAGTTTCAGGCCCAGTTAGTCCAGCATATACAGCTGAGAAATTGCAGCTTATTTTCCAGCTTCTAAACAGGGAAAGACTTGGGACCTGATCCAAATCTCAGTGAAGTCAATGGGCATCTTTCCATATACTCCAATGGGCTTTGACCTGGGATCACTGTTCCAAACACTGCTAGTAAGCAAAGCTGGAAGAAAGTATTGTGAGTAGTTTCTCTGCTGAGCAGCTTTAGGAAAAAACTCATCTGTGAGACGTGGCTTTGCACGTGTGAGAGTGTGGGTGTGTATACAAATTATATACAAACAGGAAAATGCATTTTCATAAGCAAAATGCTTTCCTTAAATGACTCCCTCCTGGCCTGGCTATTTTTGACTGAAAGTACTATAAACAGAGCAGAACAGATATTTGTATCATTCAGACAAGGATTTCTCTTGGGTCAGCATAAGAGCAAACACAATTAAGTCACCTCCTGACTGAGGCACTGGATATGCACAAGCAACCAAAGCTTTCCATTGTTTTTGTGCCAGCTTTTCACATTGACATCACCCATACTGGCCTTACATTCCTTCCTCACCACCAAATGGCCAGTGGCTCCTTGCCACTGCTCTCCTCCCCACCACTGCCCCCAAATCCCACCCACCTTGTGGAAATTCCTGCCCATGTCCTGGAAAAGCTGTCTGTTTCTCCAGGACATCTCTAATTACTCAGAAAGAGAGGAAGAAAAAGCCAATTGGAATTTGTCATTATTTCTCAATGGATTTCCATTGAATCTGCCCATATCTCTCTCTTTTAGTCTCTGGCTTAGTCTCTTTTAGCTGTATGTGCTATGCAAGATGTTTGCAAATGCAGACTTAACCTTGTCCAGCCTATTTTCTCCTTCTTTCACTGCCAGGCTCCCTTGATCATCATAGAGTCTAATTATATTTTGGTCAAGATATTCATCTATGCAAAGAGACAGTTTAAGGACTTTGAATTAACTTAGCAAGCTATTTTGAATTAACTTAGTAAACCATGGCATATTATGCCATAGACACAAAGTAAACATTATCCATAAGTGATGTGCAAAGAAAACAGGTCCCCAAATATGCTGTTAAAAAACACAGTGATAACCTCCTTGTGTTTGTCTTGCTGAGATAGCTGGTAGCTATAGTGTTGCTGCAAATACATAAGATTTGAGTTGTAGCCTAAAAGGAGATGATCTTTCAGCCTTAGTTTTTTATGTAGGAAATAATGCACTATACTCCACCAAGGATCTTGTCATTCAGTCTCAAAACCCCCAAATTCACCAGTTTCACTGCTGTTTCTCAGTCTATAATCTTGTTGTACAACTACAGCCTGCTCCCATAAGGTTAATAGTCCATTCATTTCTCCTTCTTAATCCTCTCTAGAATTATAATTAATGGTGATGGGTATGACTACAATGACGGGTATGAACACAATGCAGACTTCTCAATATGGTAAATCAGCCTTTGTTAAGGTCCTTCATACCAGAGTAATTCCAGTGAAGGGTACCACAACACTACTGAGTAGGCAACAATTCCTCTGCTCAAAACTTAGAAGCAAAAGCTCATTTTCATATGGGATTCAGGGAATTAGGATTGATTGTCTGGTCAGTGTACAGGTTTGGACTCTCTTTAGAATCACATCACTGCTTCAAATTTCTGTAAAGTAATTTTTAAAGAATCTAAGGGAAAAACACCTTTCTTGACAAACTTTTCTGGGAAAACCCTGACTCTAGCTCAAGTCAATGGGAGATCTGCCACTGAATTTACTGAGACCAACACTGCACATCAGGGACTGTAGATATCTTATAACCCTGCTGGATCTGTTCTTATTACATTGGGAAAACCTAGAAACTAAAGCACTGGATCATCTCCAGTACCAATTCCCTTTTAGCTTCCAAGCAAGGCATGAAACATGAAAATGAGCATTCTTCTCACCTTCTGAACAGCCTCTGAGCCATCTGTCTGAAAAGCCACTATATGGAAGCTTGAAAATTGTCTTTTTTTTTCATAATTAACTTTGCTTATGGCCTGAAAAGCAAGTTTTACTGTTGAGTGCAACCACAATATTAAGACTTTCCACAGTGAAAACCCCTGTTTTGGGGCAAGATTCTTTTTCCTTTGAAGCTGAAGGGAGTATTCAGTACCCTAAACCTTAGGCATGGAGTAGGTGCCTAAATCAGAAGGTCAAGTCCAGTGTGTTATCTCTGTTATGGCTCTAGAAGAAGAGGCAAAGCATGTAAGTTAAACACCTGTCTCTCTTTATTGACTGTAAAATTCACTGTGTTCAAAAAGAAAGGTAAAATCTACTTCCATGCAGGCAGCCCAACAGAGAAATAAATATTGATGTCATAACATTGATACTACATACAGATGGTGGTCAGTAAACCACAAATTGTTGAAAAAGTTCAGGACTGAGAGCCAGACAAAAGTCTGGATAATTCATGGAGCTATTAGAATCTGTTTTATCTGCTAAATTGGGTTAGACAGTCTTGTGAGAACTGGTTTTTTTTATTATTTTTTTCAAAGTACTTTCTGTTTCTGGATAAACTGTATATAGCCCAAGAAAAGACTTTCTCATAGAATTTTGGCTATTCCCATTCTAGTCCCAAGGGACCTGGGGCAGTGTGAAAACAAAGATGGAAAATGATTGCCCAAAGCTTGAAGTTGAAAGAGAGGTGCATTTAAGAAAGTGGAGGAGAGAGCAGTGAGATAGATGATGTTTAGAAGATAGAAAGTTTTTGACTTGAGATGCCTTTCTTAATATAATAATATAGCATGATAGCTGACAGGACCATAGAAATGCAAGGACAGACCTACTTGGACCAGAGATTTGTCTGGCCTGGTATCTGACCAGCTGCAGAAGCCAAGTTAAAAGCATGAAAAATGAGAACAGGACAGGCCCATATTCATCTCTGCTCCCACTGGCCCTTGTCTTTTAGGGCTTTCCTGAGGGCATCCCAGTGCCGAGCACTACTAATGCAGGATGTGAGCTATACACCCCCTTCCCATGGGATGAAGAAGGATTAAGCTCCTGTACATCTCCTTTCTAGCTGTGAATTCACTGCCCACCAACCAGCAGCTTTCCTCAGAAGGTACAAACACTCTTGTTCTGATCTTTCCCTGTACAGCAGGCAGTTCATAGGGCGTGAACATCTTAGCAAAGAATATTGGGGAGAGAAATGTTTTGTTTATAGCAGCTGAGAAAACAATTCAAAACCATGGCAAGTGAGGGAAGGGTGGAAGGGAAGATGAGAGATGAATCTCCCTGCCACTCACTGCTACTGGTAACATCTACTTTCTCACTGCAGGTCCTGGCTTGTATGAACTAGGACAGGGGAGAGATCTGTCTTCCAGGATCAGCACAGAGGCAGCTATGGCAATCCAAGGCAGAATTATCTGTCAGGGAAGTATCCAATCAGGCACACGTGGATGTGTTTCCTGTGAGCACACTGGCCCCACAACACCTGCCAGCACAGCTCACCCCAGCCCCACAGTCACCTCTCACTCTTCCCTGTGAGTGGAAGTGTCAGCCCAAGGATGGCTGTGCATCTGTGCCTTGGGCAGAGGGCCACAGAGAAAATGGAAAATTGCATGGAGCAATGTTTTAACAGCAACTCCTGACACCATAAGGAGTGATTAGACTTCATGAAGAAAGAAGAAGGGAGGAGACTGGTTGATTTTAATCCAAAGCTTTCATTACCAAAATATATTTATTGTTGTAGTCATAAACTACCAGAGGGTAGTGGTCAATGGCTCATATCCTGATGACACAAGTGGTGTCCCTCAGGGGTCTGTACTGGGGAAATGTTATTTGATGTCTTCAACATTGTCACAGATGAAGGGATCAGCTGCACCCTCACCAAATTTCCAGATGACACCAATCTCAGTGATGCAGTTGCCACACCTGAAGGATGGGATCCATCCAGAGGCACCAGGACAAGCTCAAGAAGTGGCCCATGAGAATCTCCTGAGGTTTAATAAGATCAAGGGCAAGGTGCTGCACCTGGGTCAGGACAACACCTGTTATCAACACGGCTGTGGGATGAGCAGACTGAGAGCAGCCCTGCCCAGAAGGATTTGGGGGTGCTGTTGGGTGAGAGGCTGGACATGACCCAGCCATGGACAATCACAGCCCAGAAACCCAAACGTGTCCTGGGCTGCATCCAAAGCCCTGTGGGCAGCAGGGCAGGGAGGGGATTCTGTCCCTCAGCTCCTCTCTAGTGAGACCCCAACTGGAATATTGCATCCAACTCTGGGGTGCCCAGGAGAAGAAAGACATGGACCTCTTGTACTGAGTCCAGAGGAGGCCACCAAGATGATAAGAGGGATGAAGCACCTCTCCTACAAGGGAAGGCTGGGAGAATTGGAATTGTTCATCCTGGAGAAGAGAAGTGACCTTATTGTGGCCTTCCAATACCTGAGGGGAGCCTGCAAGAAAGCTCGAGAGGGACTTTTTACAAGGTTGTGTGGGGACAGGACAAGGGGAGTGCATGCAAACTAAAAGAAACTAAGTTTAAATTAGACACTTTGAAAAAAAAAAATTACTGTGAGGGTGGTGAGGTTGGGGATGCCCCATTCCTGGAGGTGTTCAAAGCCAGGTTGGATGGAGCTCTGAGTAACCTTGTCTAGACGAAGGTGTCCCTGTCAGGGATGCTGGAAGTGGATGATAATTAAGGTTCCTTCCAACCCAAACCATTCTATGGTTCTATGTAATATATCTGCTTATTACAACAGCGTTTTATTACTACTAAGGCAGAAATTATGAAAAGTCCTGTAAGTAAAAAGAAAAAAACCTTTAATTTATTTGTTCTCTCCCGATATGTCAAATGGTCTCCATGAAGAGTGTGAGGTAGGAAAGGACTTCCCTAATATGCTGTAAGTGTTAAAGAAGATTAAAGAGTATATATAGCCATAAGAGGTACAACTTTTATCCTTGCATACGTGACTCAGGCCAGCAGAATTAAGAAACTGCATAAACTCTATGGCATTTATAAAATACCACTCAGCTACACAGTGGGGTGCAGGACCAGTCTCCTTAAAGACAAATTGTCCTTCCTTTAACAGCTCTGCAGCTGGCCAGCAGGGATTACTAACCTCCTTAGTATCTCATGCTTAGCTCTAGTTTATAAATAGAGCCTCAATTATGCATGTACAAGGTCTTTTCAACTAAGTGTCCTTATCGTTTTTCCCTTCTGTCCTCTTCTCCAGTCTCTCCATTTATTTTATTTGTACACTGTGTCTGAATTCAGCCTGTTAGCTCTAGAGATCAGAAATGTTTGTTTGTACAATTAGCATGATAAGATGATCTTGCTCTGACAGGAGCTGTGAAAATATAAATGTATTACAAATGCTGCTAATTTTTAATGTTGTTAATCTGGTTGACAAAATCCTTTTGCAGCTATTTCACTGACAAAGGAATAAGCACTCTGGTGAGTAGTATATGGATTAGAGCACTGGAGACTTGGGCCAGAAATCACAACATACATTACTTTTTCCTCCCAACTTCCTTAGATTATATAAACTGCAATCTCAGTAGCCCTTGTAACTGTTTTTCAGTTCTTGAACTGAAGGCAATTCCTTATTCCTGAAAGCAGTTCACTATATGATCGCCTCTCCTGCTCTTGTGTATTGAGAAAGACATCAAAGATATAAATGTCCACAGTCAACATAATTATTTCTTGGTAGAGCTCATAAAATCAAACAATCAGTAGGAAAGAACAAAAGACAAAAAAATATGCTCTTTCCTTCTTTAACATAAAAAAAATTAAATTATATGTTTTTAACTATCAACAAAATTATAGTTAATGAGGCCTGAATATCAGGCCTCAGCCTCTACTGTGATGAAAATATGAGTGTGATGCTGATCTCTGTAAACTGAAATTAAGTCATCACCCTTGGTTAGAGCTCTAAGGTTGGATCTGCTGCTGTCTTTAAAAGGTTCCCACATTTCCTACCATGTTCCTGCCTTACTCTGCAAGAAGTATAAAATATTGTCACTGAGACAAAGACTCACTTCACAGGGTGGCTGTTGTCCCTTCCTGCATGTGGGCATGTTTCGGTGACATCATTTCTGTGATTAGTACGATATAGTTAGTGGCAGGTTACGCACAGGGAAGGGAGATGCTTGGAAAGAGGGAGAGGTGGATCTGGACATCTAAACAAGAAAAGGAAATGCATGTTCTTCATTCCTTGGGTAAAAGCCTAACTACTGTATCAAAGGATTCAACCTCTTCCAGTATTTTCTGATTCTAACTGATTTCTTTCACTGTTTTGGTCAGATTATCTTAATATAAATAGAAAATAAGTTACTAATAACTTTTCATAGTATGCAATAAGGGAATAATAAGTAATATTTTTCATGAACATCTCTCTGAATTCAGTCTGCAGTTGTAAGTAGTTTGGGGTTACTCAGAAACATATTTTCTAGCTAATAAATAGCTGACGTGGCAAAAGTTATCCAATGTTACATTAGCTACCAATGAACATAATTCTCCATCTGAAAAAGGGAGATATTTTCAGACTGTTGCTGGACTCTTCCTGACTCCATGTTACAGTTGTAACACAATGACTGTAGAAAAGTAGTTAAATCATAGAATCATAAAAGCGTTTGGGTTGGAAGTGACCTTAGAGATCATCTTGTTTCAATTCCCCTGCCCTAGGCAGGGACACCTTCCACGAGAACAGGTACTTCAAAGCCTCATCCAACCTGGCCTTGGAACAATTCCAGGGATGGGACACCTACAGCTCCTCTCAACAACCATATTCTGTGTCTTATCATCTTCACAGAAAAGAATTTCTTCCTAATATCTAATCTACATTCACCTCTTTCATTTTATAGAAACACTTTGTAGCTGTGAATTTACGCAGTTCACTTGTGCTCAACTGCACTGACGTCTTTTACAGTATCACAATGCAACCCTGAGATTTTGCAGACAATTCTTGATATATTCCACATTAGTATTTCAGAGCATCTGAAAATGTTTTCTACTCTACATTAAATGTCAGAAGAGACATAGTATGCAATTAATGAAACAGCAACCAATGACAACTAGCAGTCAGCAATCCAATATATCTATTTTGTTGTGCTTTTTTTTCCTTTTGAGAAGGATTACTATAGCTTGAAATTGTGCAAATAAGTCTTGCAACAAAACTCTCTCATATTACTTCAGGGTATCAATTTTAAGTCCCTTTTAGCCTTCCTGATTTCGTCCTGCAGCCCTTCTTTTGACTTCAGGCAGGCCATGAGAGAAAACTTTTAGGGCCAGATAGCATACGTCTTCATATAAACCTTCACCAAGGCAACAAAGCAAAACACTTTGGTTGTGCATAGAGAAACAGCTTGGCACATTCTTGAACTCCAGAAAGTGCTTTAAAATGATTTGAAGTAGTTCAAAAAACTAATTAATTCACTCAAAACTTGAGACCACCATTCAAGCTCTGCTTTTTGGTATTACTGGACCCATGGTGAAGACTGAAGTCTTGGCTTGCCATGTGGCTACAAAAAGCAGCCACAATGCTGGCTTTCATGGGAAAAACCCACTTCTCACTGACACTGTGAACACACACTCCTGCTCCTCTACATCCTCTTCTTCCATCCCTGACTGCACTCTCACTCCCGGGCTCAGCACTGGAACAGGTAGTGAGACAAAGTGCTTGAAGTCCTGCTGGTTGGCACCTGGAGCTGGAGCTGCTCCATTGTGCCTACAAATACTGCACCATTTCTAATTTGTCACATTTGTGTTCTGCCATGACACTGCAGATACTTTCTAAAAATATGTATATTTACAAATATTCCATCAGCTTAAAACAAATAAACAAGATCTTCCATCAGGCATACATGTGTATTCAGGGTTAGTGTAGAGGTGGGAAGGACAAAGGGACGGGACTTTTAGAGTAACATCGACCAGACTGACTGTGGTAAGTTAGAAAAGCATGATTCCTCCATAAGAATGAGCCTGAAACCAGACATGCTTTTGTAGATTTAACAGTAGATTTTAAAATATTTTTACTCCCTCAAACTAATATGGAATTTACAGGAGTTAGCATACCAATGTCTATGTAAAATTTCCATGCAATTTAATTGCAATTAAAAAAATATTAGGGAAGATTATGTGAACTAATTAAGTTTATAAAAACATTTAAAATATATAATTCAAAAAGCACTAAATAATTATGCAAAATTCATTAGATAATCATATCTCTATGGTAGTATTCTCTGGGAAGTTGTAAATAAATTTATAAAGCTTATTATTCTCTGTTCATAAAGCATAACTAAATATTCAGCATGGATCTTCTACTGATTAAAAATGTTGTGTGCTTGGCAATTTCATAGACTTCATTGACACTGCATAGGTTTGATAACAATGGTTTGATAATCAGAAATATCAGCTAGAGATGAAACCAAAGCAGAGCAAACCCAAGGAGAGAGCTTTGTTCACTCCCCTTGAAATGGGAAGCTGATTACTTTCTTGAAGTATTTAGGGATGGTTTTCCAGACTCAGTACAAAAAGCCTTATTTTGCTCCTCTTTTGAGCTGCCATCTAATGTGGGTTCACCACTGCGGTGTCTAAAATGCTGAGCATATTCAAGCATTTATGGAACAAATTTATTAACAACTGTGAAGCTCTTAACCTCTAGACTGCAGTTTCTTTCTTTTTTTTTTTCATTTAATTATTCCTCAGAAAGGTAGCTACTGTTCCCACGTCTCTGTAACTTGCCGATTTCCAATGAAACAGGAGTACAGAGAAAATATTAAAAACTCACTTGATATTATTTTGTAACACTCTAAGAAATGGTTCCAGCACTTTCCTTGTCATGCACAACTGCAATTATTAACTGTTTAATAAAAAGTGCATAAATACTGCAGATTAATAGGTTTGCTTCCTAAAAGCCCACCAACATCACAAGGATAAGCCTGAAGTAGCATTACAAGAAATGTTTTGAGCACCTCAGGGCTGATCACAAGTAAAGTATGTTGTTAAGGGCATTATTCAAATGACTCTTAAACTTTGACAGGCTCGGGAGGGTTGTGATTGGGCGTAGGAGGTAACAATTGCATGTAACAATTGTGCATTAAAATAATCATGAATTCATCAAACTGAATGAAATCAGGGGACCTCTGTGGTTTGGAGGGTTATCCTGGCTTCATTCCTAAGTAAATCTTTAAAAATTTTGTATGTTGTGAAGTTCTGAAAAAATCAGTCAGCAATAGAATCTTGTCAGTATTTAATAACTGGGTAAGTGTTGTAGGTAAGTCTCCTGGGATTTTAACACTCAGTATGCTGCAGTCCACACCTGCAGAGCTTGAGCTGTTCTTTCCTTGCAATTGCTCTTTTTTCATGGTGGTGCTAAAAGCATTAAGAAGGTTTTGCTGTTCTCTCCATGTACCTATTGTATGGAAGAAAAAGTAAAGGCATGAGGTTAGGGGAAGAGAGAGTCTGCATGAAGCACATAAGAAAGAAACAGAAGAAACAGAAAAAATATTCAGGACATAATACAAAAATGATGTATAATTAGTGAAACCAATTGGGCACATTGCAGAAGAGCATGGTGAAATCCATGACAAACACTTCAACCATTTTAAGAGGAATAATACAAGCTGATGTCAATTTACCATTTTCAGAAATTGAGATAACATCCAAACTTAAGTAATGGTTGAAAATTCAGCCATTCAAAAGATAAGAAATACAACAAAAAGTGAAAAGGTGTCATGTGCACAAGTGTTCTGTTGAGGTCAGGAGACCTAAGTGTCATTGCGTCTCCTGCCTGCCCAGAGGAATTTCCCGGGCTGGTGGGAGCTCTCCCACACACACCTGTGATGGCTCCAGAGCGCTGCAGACACAAACAACAGGGTGAGGATTTCTCCTTTCCTTTGGCTCTGGTAAAAATACCTGGCTGTTTTTACCTCTCCACCCAAAAAACTTCTCTTCCCTAGCTCCTCCTAAAATTATTGTCACAGTTAGCTCTGTCCTGGGACTTCACAACACCAGGGAGGAAAAGATCATTTCTTTATATGACATTTAAATTGGTTTCTTCTCTATTTCACTGCTTACATTCTGACAACAAGGTGTACAAATCACCTTGGGATCCTTTGTTATATTTATCACAAGAATATTTAGGCCCAAGACCTTCCTTATGCCACCACTGACACCAGAGCCATGTAAGCTGAATGGTGACAACAGTTGAGAGTTTGTATGTGAAGAACAACCTGGGAAGTGAGGCTGTTGCATGCTGGAGGTAAGGGTGTGCTGGAGTTAATTTGGTTATCTTTCTAATAATGGTAGTTTTCTACTCATTCAGTTTTATGGGATAAAATAAGCCCTTGTTTTGAGCTGAAGGCCAAACTACAAGGAAAGGGAGCCTTGAGATGGGATTTGGTGTCTTGTTTGTTTTGTTTTCTTAGGTAACAGAGGAAAGTGCTTTTCTGGTAGAAGCAAAGGCCTCAATTAATATTTAAAGATGGTTATCAGGGCTTCTTTTTCTACACTCACTGGGGAGATCAGAAGTGCTCTGAGATCAGAAGTCCTGGCTAGTGTGATAATGGTTTATGTCCCAGAGACCTCTCACATTCAAAAAAGCCATGGAAGGTTGCCCAACTGCTCTCATTGAGGGACCCTGTGAGGTTCTGACGTGGTTTTGCTTTAGCCAGGCATGAAGACTTCCTGCAGGAGGTGGCATTCACTCCCCAGAAGATGACATCCCTAGGACGTGTTGGCAGGCCTGGCCTGAAGTCAAAGTTCTCTCTGTGCTGTCCCTCCAAAAAGCTGCGACCACGAAGGAAGATCCCCTCTTGCAGCAGTCCATAGGGGCAGACAGGCCCTGCGTGGTACAGTGGCATTAAGTGGCGCCACAGAGGCTGCAGTTCAGCCTGGCTTCCCTCTCTCCCACCAGTCTGGCTGATCAGGTCAGAGGCAGGAGAGCAGGTCACAGGCTGAGCAGTGTGGGGCTGAGGGGGTAAACACTGCAAGTCCTTGCAGGATGCTAGTGAGATAGGTGCCCTTCTGGGAGCTTCTGCCTGACATTCGGTGTTGATTTCATTGGAGAGGCTGAAGCACTCTCACCAAAGTATCTTAAAATTGCAGTTTGTAGGTTGCTGGAAAAATACCATAGGAAGCCCTAAACAATTAGGTTGCAGGCGTTTTGGCTTGGAACACAAAATTAGGTAGTCACCTTTTGATCTTCATCTTTAGGTCCCTACAAAGGGCTAATAATGCACCACCTCGTCTGGGTGCTGTGAAAATTAATCCATTCCATTTGTGAAGTATCCAAATACTCTGACACTAAGCATAGCAGAACAGCCATAGAGAAAATTGACAAATCTCTGTTCTAAGGAGGGTTTGGATAGCACGAATTAAGTAAGATGTCTAAGGTCACATACTGAATAAAATAAAAGAAATTATTCTATGTACATGAACTGAATGAGGGATAGATAACTGGGGGGAGAATACCATCATGTAATGAAGGTCTGAATTGTAATGCACACACTCAGAAGGTCAACAGAAAGTTAGAGGTAACCTTTAGTCTTCCCTTCTGAAACTTTTAAATCCTTGTCTTTGCAGCTTTAGTGCTTGGGAAATGCATTTCAAACATGTTTTGTTTTCATTCTTTTCCATGAGCCAGATTACCTGGTTGAATTGCAACTTCTAAGGCACAATTTGGTCTTTATGCCTCTCAAAAGAAGCATAGCAGGTCATTGGAAAAAAAAAGGGAAGTAATCAATCTCAAAGTAATCCATGTCTGGTTGTCAATATAATGATTTTACCCAACCCAAAATATTTCCTATGTGAGTATTTATATTCAAAATCATATGAAAAACAGAAACACGGTAAAATATAGAAAACTGGATATAATAGGTAATATTTTACTATTTTTCTTTATTTTATTGTTATTTTACCATTTTATTTTTTTGTGTGTGTGTCTCACCCTCCCTATGAAAACAGAAATATTAGCTGAGCCCTGAAAGTAAAGGCTATGCAGATTTTAGGTCATTACCATTGCCAGTATATGGGATCATATGACTAAGGCTGATGTTAAAATAAAGCTAGACCTGAGGATGTATTCTTAGAACAATATAAATCAATTTTATCACTTAAAAAAACTACATCTAGAATAATATTTTTGTTAAATTCAATTTTTCTTTGTTTACAGTGGACTTTATATGTAGTATCGTATAACAAGGAGAGTTTTTTGCATTCAAGTACAACCCCCAAAAAGCCAGACTGTCCTATTACTGCAGAAACATAGATCCTAAATTGCCAGAAATTTTATGAAAATGGCTGAATCAAAAGGGAAGAATTCCATCAGTTTATCCATCCCCAGAGAAGAACTCAGTAGTAGTTCTGGCCTTTCTATGAAAATGAATTAATGGAATACAGAAATGTTAGAAATATTCTAAACACGGGAAAAATGTCATTGGGAACTTTACCCTATTAGGCACTGATGAATGCATTCCTCCCTCAAGATTTTTCTTCTGTGTGAGTTCCCTTCACCAATGTTCTCATTTAAAGCTGAACACACATCCTTTAAAATGCTGTTCTCTCCCACTGCTCCAGCAATTACTTTTTTTTTTTCCTGGTTGATCCTATTTGGATTTTAAGATTCTAGGAGCTTATAGATGTCTAGAACAAAAGTTTTGTACTTTGGAAAATTTTGTGGCCAGTTTTGGTGGCAAGTTTTTAAGTAATTTAATCAAATGTGTTAAATACTTCTGGAAAACCTCAACTCTTCCTTTGTGATTTTCTTTGCTAGATAACACAAGCTACAATAAAATTTCCTCTCTCAATAGTACATGGGGTTTCATGAGGTTGCAGCTAAGAGGTTGCAGCTATCCCTTTTATTAATATGAGCAGACTGTAAAGTCTGTCTGAAAAGATCAGCACAATAGTGACATATTGTACATCAGAAGTGACATCCTGAGATCAAAGGCAGTGAAACTGAAGCTATTCAGAACAGAAAGAATTTTCTCTCCTACTAACAAAAAAGTTCTGGGTGTTCATGGCACTTTATGTTTTGTCACTTAACTTCAGGAGGCCTTTTGAAAAATATTTGGCATCACATCTGAAAAAAGGTATTAACAGATGGTATCCTTATTTTTCAAAATAATAATTAAACAAAACAAAGTAAGAGTTGATATTTATTGAGGTTTTTTTAAAATTAATAGGAAAAAAATAAAAAACAACCAAAACCAAACAATATCCCCCTAACCATCTTCTCCTCAAATCCCATTTTTTTACCAATGTTAGACAGCACATACATGCCAGTAGTGTCATCACAAAGGGCTCACAACCTTAGAAAACCAGATACAATTTTTGCAGACCACCTTTAAGACAGGGCTTCAAATTTGCAATGTCCAATAAACCCCTTTATCTTAAATCTTAGTATGAGTTCATAAGACATGAGAAGTTTTCCTTTTAAAAGGCTGAGACCTCAGCTGACATATGTATTAGTCTATAAATAAACAGACATTTCTCTCCATGTCCAGTGAATGAAAACTATTGTAAAGAAATGTTTATAAAAATGTGGGTCTAAAATGAAAATTTCAGGGTAATACTATAGAAATTGGAACCTTGAAAAGAATTTTTATTATTATTTTGAGGTCAACTGCTGTGAAACTGAAATAACCTTAATCAAAACGATGTTGACAGCATTTCAAAAAATTTCTCCCATCTTTTTATTCCAGCTATTTTAATGCAGCTGGTCTTAATATTTTTATTCATTCGGCAGCAGGAATTGGCAGAAGATATTTTACTGGCTGGGCATATACTATGGAGTATAGAAGACAGTTCATGAGAGCTATTAAACCTCATTTTGGGAACTGCTGAAAGAAATTTTAGTTCTTGTTTAATTATCAATTAAAACATAAAAAACTCCCAGAAGAATTGTGTGTTTTCTTCAATTCTGGTATTTTTGGAAATGCAGTAACTTTATTGGTTCAAATTTCCCTCAGTATTTTGAGCAGATGCTGCAATTTAATCTCAAGGAAATTTTAAGAAGAGTGTCTCTTGATTTTCCAAGGGAAGACCAAATGTTGCCTTCAGGCTCAGGAAAGTGAAATTCAGCCCCCAGCCCACAGATTGAATTCAGGAAAGCCATCTCTGAGGAACATCTGAAATGTTTGCAATACCCATTCTGGCAGAACTTTGTTTAAAGCTGGTGAGTGCAGATCAGGTAGAAAGACACAAAAGCCATCAAATGTCCAATATTTGGTCTCATAACCAAGCATTGTTACCAAAGCCTTCAAGCAGAAAATCTGGGCTAATTCACTTCATCTGGAATGAGGAATTTGAAACAAAGGCCTGTGCTAGCATTCAGGAATGTATTTAATTTTCTTTGTCCTGATACCCAATTATAAGTTTTAAAATCTCCATTTTCTGTTTGTGAATGAAACTAGATTATAGCTGTTTTATCTGATTTGTTTACAATTCAGTAGGAAGGATTTGGAGATTAGATTTATCTCCCAGAGAAAGTTATTACAGAGGAATGAATCAGTTTGAAACAGAAATAATAAACAAGGATATGTATTCATCTCAGCAATACTGACCTTGGAGAAAATGATTTTTCTCTTTATATTTCTCTTTCTGGGCAATTCTAGAGAAAATGTTACTAAACAATGCACATTTTTTTTTACTGAAATACATTTTTAAGTATAAATATTTGGAGATAATGAAACAGTCTGAGCATTTGTACTGGGACTCAATCCAGCCTTGTGGTGTTAAAGCTGGTTAGTCTTCACCCAGCAGCACATTTTTAGGATGGGGTCCTAAAATCATAGCCAAAGTCTTGCAACACATTGATGCATGCTTTTGGAAATTAGAATCTTCCAGAAAAATGAGCAGGAACTGGCAACTCTTCTAATTGTGGTAGTCTGCACGTACCAAGACTGAGCCTGGAATTTTCTGAAAAGCTTTTTCTTTTGTCCATTAGCAATAGATTTTGGGGCTTTTGGGATGGTTTCAATTTAAAACTTTCCTTTTGGCCATTCTTTGGCCAACATTTTTTAAACTTATGTTCTGCCATATTTTTCTTGATTCCAAAAAAATAAAAATTAACTGTGAGAGAGATCTGGATAGTCTTTAGAAATAAGACAGTCAAAGCCAGCCATATTGTCACTATATCCATAAATGGCTCATGAGACTCAAGGAAGTAAATAGTCCTTTCTGTGTGCACAGAGTTTTTACCAGGACACCCCACATCTAATTTGCTGCAGCAGCTGTACCAGCTCAAACTCATAAGCAATGTTAAAGTCCATGAAAAGCTGTCCCATGTTCCCAGAGCAACATGGAAGCAATTGATTCTTTCTACCCAGTTACTCACCCAGCACTGGAGAAAACGACGTGCTCCCAAATTACTAGTTGGTGTTGCTTGAATCAGTTGCTTCCCTGTCATTGATAAAAGTATCAACAAGAAGCTCTTCCAGGATGATGTTCACTGACTGTCCAAAATCACCAGACATTCATATGAGGACAGCTCCCTTCAGGAGGTTTCTCAGTCTTAACAGTGTCTGCAAAAGTCATTCTCTCCTGTGTGCTCTATACTTGAGTTGTGAGGAAGCCTTTTTCTCCCAAGTATGCTTTTTACCTGTAGCACTATACCTGAGAGCATCCCTTTTCTTCTGCATGGCCTCTTGGAAAACCGAATACTGATTTTCCTTTCAAGAGGTGTATTGTCTCTTTTATATATTCCGGCTACTTTTTATTTCATCACTTTGTAATGTTCAGCCTGTGTAAGGAGATGTGTTAAATGGACATTCCTTGCATTAGTTTGGCTTAGGAAAACATGATATACCACAGGAATATCACATTTGTGCTGCCAAGAGCTAATAAAGACCATCCTGGAAGACCTTTCAGTTCAGCCTCTGAGACAGGCCAGCCGTGCTGCAGAAATAGGCTGCAGAAATTCTTAGGGGAGAGTAGAGAAATACTGTGGGTCATTCCAGATATGCTGCAGCTCTTTGGAGCTCCAGTTGTGAATATTATTTTAAACTTCTAGTATGAGGGGATCCATAGACTGTATGAGGTATGTTGTACCTGATTAATATATGGAATAAATGATATAAGAGTAAATTTATATGCCAAATAAAATATCAATTGAAATAGATCTTTCTGTGCTTACTAGTTTGGGAACACAGTGTACAACAGTCTTGGCTAACACATATTTCTAGTTGCTGTTTCTGCCCTTTAATAAACTCTTTTGAGGTTGGTATGACTTCAGTTTTCCATTTCCTTACAATTAAGTGGACACAAAAAGTGTTTAAGCAAACTTTGGATGATAAATATATTATCATAAAAATATTAATAATTTTGCCTGTCAGCAAGAAATAAACATGCAACTTAAACTAGTATTTACTAATGTGTATACAGTTACTCAAAGTGTATGAAAATCAAAAGGGAAAACTAAAACTAAAACTAGTGTGGAAAAAAAAAAAAAACTAAAAGGCAGAGTTTTGATAACGCCTTCCTTTTTCCTGTTATTTGTTTTTTATCTTTCAGTTTCTTCTTACATATTTTGGGTAGAGATGAAGAAGAGTTAAATAAACAGGAATTATTTGCCTCATTTGTTCATCTTCCAGGGAGTAACTTCTAATCCCAAATCCTGTGCAGATACAGGTTATTGAGGATGATTCTGGAGAAGGAATCTGCCCTCTTCCTCTTAACTACCTGCAAAACAGCTAGCAGAAATTAATTTGCTTCATAAAACCATTGGAACATAAAAGCTAACACCAGGACTCCATACTAATCCAACACATTGTCTCTGACAGCAACAAACAGCAAATATGTACAGAAGAGTTTTAAAATGGGACAGTTGGTCTTTGGTGAGTATTCTCCCAGAATCCAGTTATTTGTATTTAAAGTGTTTCCTAAGCCAGTGGTAATATCTTCGTGCTTAACCCTCTTTGAGCTTTCCTTCCATTAATTTGTTATAATTTCTATCCTGTATTCATTTTTAGCCACCAGCATCCTCTAGAAATGTCTAATCATCTGTGCATTTTGTGAAAAAGGTAACTTAGTAGTTTAATTTCATGTCCTAACTAATCTTTGTATTGAGAGTATCAGTAAACTTTCATTATTCATCTTCATGACATCCATACTTGTTCCCTGGAATACCATTTAAAAGTTTGTATCATATGATCTCACTGCCAGCCTTCTGCACCAAAGATTTAAGTGAAACATCACACACTATCAGCAGCTCAGTTAGCAGCTCAGCTCTTTCACTTGGAAATTCATCTAAGATCTTTTGGGAATATTGCCAGATCTGGTAGTTACTGTTGTTCCTGTCTCTTTATTCCATAAACTTCTACAAAAATCTTGACTACAGACATATTTTCCTGAAACATCACTTATGATCAAGGTTCTGCCATGGTGGGCTCTCTGTACTTGCTCCTTCATTATGTACACAGGTGGAATGAATCCATTTGGGGTTTTTTCTAAGGCTTATCTTTTTGAAAATGTTGATGCATCCTGATCCTCTATTTGCTATACTGATGGTCCATCAGGCTTGCTTTGTGTGTGGAAAAGACTTTATTAATTAATACTGGTGCCATTTGGAAGTTCATCTCCTGTCCTGTTCTGCTTCTTCATGTATATTATATGGGGTTTTATGATTTTTCTGGTTATTATCTTTTCAGATTTTGAAGGTTGTTGCATCTATTAACTTTCCCTACCCTTTCTGTTCAGCCATGCTGGATTTCTTTTTCTCTTTCTAAAATGGGATGGTCTGAATTCCCATATGGTATCTTTGAAGAGCCTCTGCTGCTTGCCAGGGCTTTACCCTTTGGCTACCCTTTAATTGAGCTTCCTCCCCTGTATGAAATTCTTGTTTTTGACAATAAAAGACATGGCATTCTTGTTTATGTACCTTCTACCAAATTTGAAAGTTACACTAATATTTAGGCCTTACACAGAGACATCATGTGTTCTTTAACCCAGAGGTTCAGAAGCATCACACTCCATAGAAAGTGACAGACCATTGAGTATCATCCTATAGACATTTCCACACTTTATCATTCCATGAACATTTATTTGATTGGATCATTCCATGATCAACTATTTCTTCAAGTTTGTATTACCTCCATGAATTTGATTTTTCTCTTATGCATCATTTCTGCAGTGTCACATCTTTCTTCCCTTCTGCATTAACATAATCAATGCACTCAGCCCTTGGCAGAATGGCAAGCCCTTCATATTTCAGAGTATCTACAAGAGAATAGAAAAACATACCATTAATTTTCAGAAACACATAATTCAGAAATAACGGAAAGGCTCTTAATTTCAAATTCAGCTAGGTAAGTGACCTCTATGAACAATATATTCAAAATTAAGTCGTACTGAAGTTGCTGTGGCTACTGCAGTCAAAATCATAGCCACTGGCTACTCTAAAATCCATATATTGACCAAACACTGCACTCCCAAGATAAGTTATCATCATGGCTTGATGAGGGAGAGTTGGAAAATGACCTTAAGAAGGTGTTGAGGAAACAAAGTGAAATTGCTACCAATGTTATCTAATGTCCAGTAAGTACAAGGCAGGTAGACAGTAGTGGAGAAAGGCCACATGCCAATAAACATTGAGATAATCAAACACAACAAAAATTGAGAACATGAGTAGATGACACTTTGAGTCTGAAGCCTGTAATTCATCAACATTCTACAGCCAAAACACAAACCAGCAGCACAGAGGGATGACTAGCAGTGAAGGGACAGAACTTACAAAGACACAGGGTGAGAGTTTGGGGCAGTTTCAGTAATACAGAAGGAGTATCAAGTATCATTAACATGGAAGCTTTGTACTGCCTGAAAGCTGGTATCAGCATTTGACCTGACAACCTTTCATGTCTTCCTGTGCCACTGTGGACTGAGATACTCATAGTGAGCAGATGCAGTTAGTTCAAGCATAATGTAATTTGAAGCTCATTTACCACAGAGCAGTCCATGCAATCAAAGTTCTGATGAAAGCTCTTTTTAAAATAAAAAGCATCAACATTAAAGGTTTGTTACCAATTGGCACATGCAAATGCATTAAGAAAAAGCAGGGGAAATTGGAATAACTAGCAAGAGAAAGCATGGATTTTGTGTGCTCTTGCTATGCTCTATTTCGACAGAATGTCAACATTTCAATCTTGCCTAAAAAGAAAAAAGAGTAAACCTTAAAATCCCTGTAGACAATTGCTCATAATAATCTTCTAGGACATTCTGAGCTTGTTCCTTTGTTTTGTGTTCTTGTCTTTTTTTTAACTGCTTTGTGCCCTGTGTCATTGCTAACAAGTGTGGAAGGAATATATAAAATACAACCAAATTTGGAAAATTAGCACATTATATCCACTCCAGTCATTTTTCTCCAATGTAAATCACTGGACAAGGCACAAGATAATCAAGACTTAGCGCCATTGTTATTTCCATAGCCTGACCTTAATATTAAATCCTATGACTGGTGAGTCAGTTTCTGTCTGGTGTTTTGACATTTGCCTCTCACTAATCATTCTGCACAATTCCATTAAAAATAGTATATAATAAAGCAGGAAAATTACTTCTAGAATCAGTTTCTAAGTTCTCAGTCCAAAAGAGCATTGCAACTGGGGAAAGGTTCTACTGGCATTTCAGTTGTGGAGACTGAGTTAACTAATTACTGGCATATTTAGTGCATATCATTCCTTGGTACATGAGATGCCCCACACTATAGCAGATGTAGGATACTTAAAAAAGGAAGGGTCTGTGCCATCATTCCTCTAGTGATCAGAAGCCCAGCCAGCTTTGTGCTCACCTTGAAAAGAGCAGCATGATTTATGGAAATTTTAGATTTGAGTAGAATTTACATGGTTTCACAGCCAAATTTTGCTTGATTTTGTTCCCGGCTGAAACCAATGGGACTATTGCCATTGATCTCAAGGTGAACAGGGCTGGGCCAAAAACGACGGATTAAAGCAATACCCAATTTTCTCTTGAGGGTTCCTTGATTCCAGTTTGAGCTTTCTCAATATCTAGTACAGTTGCACAAACCCAAGGACTCTCAACACCTCCCTAGGACCAGAGCTAAAGAGATTTCAGAATTACATTCTCAGTGTTGAGTTAGCACTTGTTAAAAGAATAATTGAGGAAATATGGGGCAAGATCTTATCCATGGACACCTATTTTCCAGCAAAATGTAAGCATCTAGGGCCTACAAGCACTTTATTTCATCTACTCAGAGACAAAGCTGTTAATACCTATATTCTGTGTAATACCATAGCAATAAATACACTTTTCCAGAAAGTGGGAAAGGTAGGCATCCAGGGTTATATAAGTGATGAAACACAACTCCTGACTGTCCAATCCACTAGGCTCTCTGCTCAGTGACATCCCCCCTGTGTCCCCCTGCAGCTAGGCCACTCTGCCACCACGGGTCTGGCTCTCATTTTCTATCCAACCCTTTCTAACAACTTTCAAACCAGGTAGCCCATCTCAATCCAAGACACAGTACCAAAGGTGTCATCTAGAGAAGGACAGAGCATACCTCTGCTCCTAATACTGCATTCTCCAGAGAGCACCTGTTCACCTGAATGCCCATCTGTCTTCACCCACTAAGGTTGGCAGCCCATAGCACAACTGCCCTGCCTTTTCCTGCCTCCCCAGTGCATTCTATTTAACTTGGGACCTGAAGTGGGGGGTACTGATTCTGTCTATGGAACACTCCTGTGGATTACAAGGGCTTGTTTTGTCAATATGTATTTCTTTTACCCTCCTGCTATGTGGGAAAATTCTTCATACAAGCCTCAGTAATCCTTTCCTGATCAGAGTGTCATTCAGATCACATTACACTGGACAATTAGGCTTCACTTACAGTGTTGTTACTTTGCTACATGATGATTTTTTCTTTTAATGGAGACAGTCCATTAAATATAGTGTTTAGAAGTTCGATTACATCAATGATGACATTTTTCCTTTTCTATCTCCTGGGTAGGCTTGAGATAAGCAACAGAAACCAAGCCTCATATTGATAACTACACTGAAATCTCATCTCTCCTCTTTCTAAAATTGTTGCTTTATTTATATCCATTAGGCTTATGGTTAGTCAAAGTCTTTGACAGAATGATGTTCTTAATTTCAGAGGCATTTCAGTCTTCTTGAAGTGACCAAAAAAAAAAAACCCACCACAATGTAAACCAAGTTCTATCCTAAAGATACAAAAACTTGACAATCAAAACAACTTCGAACTGCAACTTACTCTGACTGAAAATTCACTATACATTTACTTGGCTCTACTCCAAGATTTAAAATAATGCAAAACTAGCACCTAATCTTTTGACTACATAAAAGCAATTTTCCCCCTCTCGCTTTACCAAGACTAGTGATGGCTGGGATTCTTCATGTCTTTTTTTCAATCATGCTTTACTACAAATCTAAATGTTGTATTTTCCCCTATTTTTGGAGAAGCGGCCAGTACAGGTTTCCTGATACAAATACTCCCAGATTACCAAAAAATTAGGATCCAGATGCAGTTTGTGAAATTTGCCTAAAATCTGCTCTGCTCCAAGAAAAGGTTCAATTGAACAAAAAAACTTCAGAAAGTAGAGCCTAGTAGGGACTTCTGTTTCCTCTCTAGCAAAATTTATGCTTGTTTTGAAAAGCCCCAAATAGAAATATTTATCCAAAAGCTAAATATTTGTATTTCTGGCAAAAATAGTCTGACTTTTGATGAAAAATAGAATTTTCCACAAAGGTGTGCACTCTGTACAGAAAACTACTTTTTCTGCGTAAAAAGAAAAAAATTCCAGCAATCAAGTTTCTGTAGAACAGTGATTTTGACAGAAAATTTGGAGGATTATTTATGACAAAATAGGATAGTGGCTTGGAATAGACCTAGAGAAAATCACAGTCTATTGTTTGTGCACAGAGCCACAGAAAAATCCTTTCAACTGGCTGATCATGTTCGATCTTGAAAAAAAAAAAATTCTTTGCCTTCACTGCTAAAATATTCGTCCAGAACAGGCACCTGGATATGAATCTGCACATTTACTTTCACCTAGCTTAATCCACCCATTTTTCTGCCAAATTTCTTTTAGTCCACATAGTTCCTTTCCTGATGACATATTTAATATCAGTTTACATTTTCACCAGCAATTGCACCAAAGTCTCTAAATTCCTTTGGTCTTCATTAATATATTATTTATCTGCGGAATTCATCTTTCTTGACTGCAGATTGCTAAAATTATATGCAGTGCTCCAGATAAGACCTGACCAGACCTCATTCATTGCTTTTTAACTCTACAACAAGTCTCTGTCCCATGTGTCCTGAGATCACACTTACTTTTCACAGCCATGTCACATTAATGCTCATATTTGCCACACACTGACTCGTATACACAGGACTTCCTGCTATTGCCCTTTAGCTTATGGTGGTAACGTTTGTTGTTTTTAGCACGTGACATTCCATCTTGCTTTATTACATTTCCAACTACTTTTTAGGACTTCATTTTCAGGTGATCCAGTTCTGGATACTGCTTACTACTGACAGCACCTTGAATCAGCAGCAAATTTTGTTTTGTCAAAAATGAAAATAAGTACTGAAAGGAATAAAACAGGACCCTGGCCTGATCTCTGAGGAACTTTACTGCTATTTCTTTTTTTCTCCTGTTTATACATCAGCATTACTAGTCAGGCTTATTTGATCACATTTGAACCAAATAGATCATCAATTCAACTAGCAATTTCTATGGCAGCATATCAAACACATTACTGACAGCTATCTAGAACAAATCCAACGACTTTTGTTTGTATCAAAGATACTTTCTTACTTTTTCTCAGTAAAGTATTATCTCATGCTAGATGACATGATAACTCCCTTTGATAAACACTACTTGTATTTTATTTTATTTTTCATTTGTTTTCCCTTCTGCACTTAGTCTGGTCTATTCCTCTAAAGCCTTTTATGCCACTTTATCAGTTATTTTTTTCTGTAGGTTTTGTGTTTTGTCTTTAGAGTTTTTTTTGGAAGATCTACCCTTTACTTTAAATTGTAAAAAAATATAAAAATAAACCCAAACATACTAACTAACCATTACAAAACACCTAAAAGTAATGGGAGAATTTTCTTCTTTTCATGTTTTCATGTTTTCTTGTCCAGTAAACTCTCAATAAAAAGCACTGACCAAATATAGAGCTTTGAAACAAATAAGAGTTAAAATTACATTAGCCAAGTACTTTTCATTATGCCAAATACCCAACTTCTTTATTTTAAATTTAACCTATAAATTTAAAAGATCAAATTCTACTTCACCTACACATGTAAATGTAACTGAATGCCTATTAATTTAATGAGTATAATAAGGATCTGAGTATAATGGAAATCAGAAAAATTGGATACCCTGGCCAAGAAATTGAAAGAGTTCATTATACTAAAGGGATCTCTCTCTTTTGAAATTACATAGAAGTCTTCTAAATTTGAAAGACAGAAAGAATAAAATTGTATACTTTACACTAAGTACTGCGGACTATGTTCTGTGTCTTCAGTGAAAAGCTTCCCTGTGCCATTTTCTGACTGAGGATTTCACAGTTACAGACCTCACTTTAAATAAGCTCTTCAGCAGTCCTGAACTTAACAAACCAGACAGAAAAGTGTCTTTGTTTTCACTGAATTTCTTTGTATTTGTGATCGGCAGAAACATCTTTTTGTAGCCAAGCTACTTGCACATTACAGAAAGACAATTCTGGAGGGTTCTCCGTATCCCTGTCGCTGGTTGGGAATCTCTGCGTTGGGGTGCTGATATTGGCAAAATGCCACTCCACAGGCCTCTGCCAAGAAGTGTTTTGTGGAGCAGTATGAGCCTCACCACTAGAAGATGCACCCTCAGCTACATCATAAAGCTACTCTTCATGGCCAGACACAGCAGGACACTGTTGGGGATGCTCAGAGGGAGGAGAATGAAAAAGCTGAGGTGACACACTTGAGGACAGCCTTTCCTTAGAAAACTCTGTGTGGTGTTGCTTCTCTGCCTAGAAAACAACACAGGGTTCAAGAGATTATGGGGACATAATATGATTGGTAATGGTGACAAAATTTTAGAACTTCTGGACACCATCTGGATCTTCAGATAAAACACAGAGAACCTGAATTTCATTTTCTCCTCTTACTGCAGCTACAGTATTTGATGCCAGAGAGTTGGACAGAAGCATCACTGTGCTGCTTCTCAAAGGGTGGTGCTGCAGCCACACATCCCCTGGAAGGATGCCCGAGGTCTGAAATCCCATTGTCACAAGCAGGACACACACTGTTTGCCTCACTCGGGCCTGGAGCCATCTTTGTTGTATTCTATCTGATCTTTGAGAGAGGCTTAGTAAAATCAAGTGTGGTAATAGTTACTGACACTAAAATTTTACAGAAGTTTAATTTTCTCCAGTATAAAAGATCCAAATTGCACACACATTAGTCGCAATCTTTCTTTCCTGGAAACCCTTTCTAAAATCTATTTCCAAGGTTGATGGAATCTTTCCTTAAATAGTTGGGCTGCAGGAAAAAAACCCAAACAAACAACCTAACAAAATGCAGGATGACAGTAGAGAGTGCCTTTGGGAGATTTAGGAATATCTGATGAAGACCTAGTGTCTTTGAAAAGTGTGAACACCTAGGAAGAGCACTCTTTTGGCAATGAGACTTAGTACAGCATTCCACATAAACTCTCTGTGGTCTGGAAAGCAGGGCTCAAAACACATGAAACAGCTTGAGCGGCTCAAGAGACAGACACGCTTGCAAGAGGCACGTTGTTCAGGATGGCTTGTACACATGCTGTGAGGGAAACCCTTCAAAACTTTTCATGCAGTTTAGGTATTTCTGGCAACTCTATGTTATGCATTATGTGAGCAATAAATGTTAGACGACTGAACAAAAGAAAACTCTTTTTAAACAATGAAAGCAATGGATTTGGAGATTTTATACACAGAACAAGATGATTTGTAGGTAAAATATAAATTTCCAAAGCATCTTGAACTCCATCAACAATTTAAATAAGAATTGAGCTCAAAGAAGGTTGGTGTCATTACTTCAGTATGGAAACTCTAAATCAGCCATTTACTGCCAGCACTGTATTAGAGGATTCCAAACAGACAGATGGCCAGGGAGCAAGTAATTGTTACTTATAGCTCTACTGGCATGTACCTTTGCTCAGCAGGCAGATTCTTCCAACAGCTGGAACTGAGGAAAAGCTTTTGGGTTCTGAATGTGTTGTGAGAGCAGAGAACTTGCCGTACCTTGGCGCTGCCTGCCACTGGGTCCATTGCCCGTCACTGAACTTTCTATTTCCACTTTTACTGCCCTCTGAGGAACACCCAGACTCAGCTGATCCAAAATACTATTTATTTCAGTCAAAATGCATTTACTTCTCTACCACCTCTATTGTGATGAATTTCTGGCCATGTTTGGACTCCATTCTCTCTGTGTGTTTGCAGTCCTGTGCCTCATGGATATCTCCATAAAATTTTTCCTTTTAATTTGACAGTCCCTTCTTTGAAATGTCATCAAATCAACTCTGTCTAAATTTATATGACTCATTTGTTCTTTCATAAACCTATCTGTTTTTTGCTGATTAAGAATATCAGTCTCATTTGTATTTACCTCTATATATGAACAGCTGTTCTAGTTTCATTCTTGTTCTTCATTTCCCTTTTACATCTGTTGTAACAGAGCACTGAACTGTGATATGTTTAAGTGAAAAAAACTTGAACCATGAATTCTGGACTTCATCCATCAAGAATTTGTTTTCTTCTTAGAGAAGCACTTAGCTGTATATAAACAAAAATACTAGTACTTTATGCATCTCCTTCATCTGCTGTCTCTTTCATGTCAAAGAGTCACTGGGAACAGCAACAGAGGAAAGGGTTGAAAAATAACTGATGATATTTCTTTTTACCTAAAAATGTTGATTCATTGAAAACAAAACATCACAAAAATCTGTGTACAATCTTCTGATAGAACAGATGTAAGTTTCAGAATTTCTTTGCTAGTTCTAGGATATGTGGACTATTAATATTTGAGATATTAGTTTCTGTCATTCCACAGAAGGAATAATGATGACAGTTCCCAAGACTGTTTCTACACAGAACGTTAACAGCAATTTGTTAATTGGTTTCCCAGGCTACTCAGCTTCAACAGCCTAATGAATTATTTGCTCGAAGAATTAAACACTGGGGTTTGGTGCCTGGCAACTCTTGTGTCCTCAGCTGCTGGGGCAGCCCAGCTGGGGCACAGCCTGCCTGGCGGCTCCTCTGCACAGGCACTGCCCTGGGGTTTATTGCTGATGAACCTGATGAGCCTTGGCATGTATTAATTCCCCTCATCAGAATGACTGCTCTCTTAGCAGGACACCAGTCATCACAAAGGGCAAGAAAGAACTTCTAAAGAGAGAAGAATGGAAGGATTTTCCAAAGCCTTGCAGTGATGATAAAACATCAGCTTCTTGTGAACTATAAAAGAAATGGTTTTGAGGTTGTTATTTTGGAAAGACTGATAGCTCTTAAGAAATTGTGAGGAGCTGATCCAGACTGCCTGTGTCAACCAGGATGCTGAAGAGGAATCTCGGACGCTGGTCTCAGGAATCAGAGGGGTTTCACTGTGCAATTCTCCATGTCTAGGAGTTTTGACCTGAGAGCGTGCCCAGGAATCTCAGAGCTAATGGCATAACCAGTCTGCTCTGCAAACCAGCTGTGTCAGGAGTAGATGTAATCTGGCCCTTCAGTCCATCTGTCACATACAGATCAAGTCAATCCAAAGAGGTACTCTTTCCTGCTACAATGAGAATATTTTTATAGCCTGACAATATACCATCCTACAAGATTTTCTTTCTACATTAATGTTTCCCTCTGCCCTCAGCATGCAGGTTATAAGACTGTTTATTAGTTTGTAGTATTTCTTTTTTATGATACCAAAGATGTTATTATCAGGTATTTCTTCTTAATATGTGAAAATAATTTTTGCACATTAATTAAAAAATTAAAATTCGCTGTAGCTTTTCTGATAGAAGTGTCCTTGCTTTGCTTGTAGCTGGTTATTTTGGAGGGGCTATTTAGGAGAGTTTTATGCTGCCTCCTCAGTCCCTTTTAGTACATAATACTTACATTACAACACATATTAAGTCAATGAAAAGGCAACTGTAATATATTCCCATTCACAGCTAAAAGCCAATATAAAACCACTTTTTTTTCTATAACACAAGGCATGTGCTAACACATCACTTAACTGTGTACTTTCTATGCCTTGTGAGGCAAAACCCAGATCCATGCATGGTGTAAACTGCCAGGGAATAACAAGGAGTTGCTTTAAACTCTTGGTTCTCTATTGAGAACTCGGAAAAAAAAAAAAAAAAAAAAAAAAAAAAAAGAGTTGCGGGGAAGAAAGATACAGCTGTTGTTCTACACAGTGGTAAAACGGGCCCTGCCAGGCATCACTTTACTCACCCCTCAACGTTTTTCGTGCTTGCCTGGCTTGAGGGGTCTGTGTTCGGTGATCTTACTGGTTTTACCGGCAAAAGGCACCCCGGTGCGGGCGCCGATGCGCTGCCGGGACTGGCACCCAGGCTCCCTAGGCGCGTATCACGGGAAGAGGGGGTTCTCCGGCACCTGGGAGCGGGCAGAGAGGGGTTAGAAGCAGCCAGTGCCCGGCAGCAGCCCGGGGGTGGCGGTGGGCACCTGCGGAGCGCAGCGATGGGCGGGGGGCGCCCCGGCTCTGGGCAGCGACTCGCACCTCTTATGGGGGGAGCGCCGGCGGCAGCGAGAAGGAGGAGGAGAAAAGGAAGGCGAGGAGAGGGGCTGGGGAGACACTGGCGGGCGGGCAGGAGCCGGGGGCTAGAGGAGGAGCTCGGCGCAGAGCGGCGGCGGGCACGGCCGCGGTCGGGCCGGGAGCTGAGGCGTCGCAGCGGGGCAGGTGCGGGAGCCGCCACCGCCGCTGCCCGCGGGGCGGGGGAGCCGGCAGCGGCCCCGGGCCCTATGGTGCCGGGCGGGACCCGGACCCCGCTCCCCGCCTTCCAACGGGGCCCGCGGAGCGCCTTCGAACGGGCACTCGGCGGGCATGAGGACCCTGCCGATCCTCCTGCTCTCGCTCTGCTGGAGCCTGGCGCGGGTAAGTCTCACACGCAGCACAGCCCGCCCTGGGCACGGCCCGCCCAAGGAACGCTCGCTGCGCTGCGGAGCGCGGGCCGGGCTGACCGCTCGGCTCTTACCTGAGGAGCCCGTGCGGAGCCCTCCGCGCTGTTCCCGCAGCTCCGCGGGGCGGGGGCTCGGCGCGGCAGGTGCGGAGGCCCCGCCGCACACGCTCCGGGACGGCGCTGCCTCTCTCCGCTGGCCTCCGGCCGTCCCCGGGCGGAGAACGCGAGGGGAGCGGGCGCGCAGCCCCGCCGGGACCCCCGGGCGCTCCCCCTGCGCTCCCTGCCGCAGCCCCGGGCGCTCCGCAGCGCCGGGACGGCTCCGCCCGGCTCCGCTCCGCCGGGCACGGTCCCATCCCCGCGGAGCCGCCGCTTGATCCCCGCAGTTTGCCCCGTAGCCGGTGGACACCGCCGGCTTGCGAAGAGTTTTCACGGAGCGCTGCCCGGGAACGGTCCAGAGGCCACTGGTCATCATCGTGGGGGGAAAAGACCCACATCCACAACTGCTCTGAAATATGTACAATGGGATTGCGATGTACAAAGTAGTCAGAATATTGAAGTGTTCTTTTATAGTCTTTGTATTTTTAAGCGTTTCTTAAGTAGTTTGTAAAAGTCAGTTACATTGATGGAAATACAATACGTACAAAAAAAATTTTAAAGCTTTCACAATTTTTTGTTATTGTATAATACCAAAAGTCGGGAAACCATACTGAAGGTGAGTGCAAGCTGCTTGTCAGAGGAAATGTTTATTCATCAAATTTCTGGTCTAGATGCTTCAAAAATTGTTAAGCTGCTTAAAATGCAGAGAGACTTCTGAGCTGGAAATTCAGCTCGGTGTGCACCTTTACATGCGGTTCTGTATTCACTGGTGACTAAGGATAACGTACGTCTGGTTAAGCAGAGGGAAATATGGATGAGCACAAGTCCTAAAGAGTGGTGAATGCCCTCAAAATCTTGATGTCTTTCGGGAGGTGGTCAGAGCCACATCATCTGGAACCCTAAATCTCTTAAGCTTTGTGAAGTCCATCTGAATGAACTGGATGTATTAGAACATAGTATAGTACAGTTTAAGCATGTAGCCCAGCTGTGAAAAGTAATATGCTGCCTTTGGGTAGTAAAGAATTTTTAACAAAACTTTACTATTAATCACTGATTTTTCAGAGGTATCAGAAAGAGAAGTTGTTTACTCAGCAGGTTTCTTAATTATAGTAGCTAGTTTGACTTATCCTTCATTTAGTTAACTTTTTTATTTACTGAACCTTCCTTTCCAAGACCCAGTAATTGTAACACTTTTTGATGAGTAGGAAATCCACTGTCAGTTACTGAATGTTTGCACTTGAAAATGAAAAGTAGCCAAAAATAAGTTTTGTGAAAGGGAAGCACTATTAAAAAACATTATGTGTATGTGGGACTCCTATTTTACATGGCCGCTATCTGCAAAAAGGATTATACATACCAAAATGTAGGTATTTTCAGTATAATGCTGAACTTTAAATTACAAATTCTAGAAATCCTAATTTATGTTAAATATGTGTCTTTGAAAGGAAAATAATTCTACACTTGAAATGTATAATTTCAATACTCAACACAGAGAAAAGACATGGAAAGGGAAGTCAGGTTCTGATGTTGCAGACAGTGAAGTGAGACATTTGGAGAAGAGACATCTTTTTCTGAGTTTTCATAACAGCCCCTGCTGTTATGCTTATGGCTCTTGCACTGTATTTTTAAAAGCTATGCAAGTGGTTTGTCCACAAAGAGACTGCAGCATCACCAGGTTCTCAGTCCTAACTCTGGATCTGAGGTTCTGGGCCCAGAATCACAACTTAATAATTATTAACATTTTTTAAAAACTGATGTGTCATGCATCAGAGATCATTACCAGATTGTGTTATTAAATGTCTCCTAAAAGATGTGAAGGAAAAGACAGAAACTTGGAGAGAGACCACCTTTTTCTTGGTAATTACAAGTGTGAGGTGTGAGGATGACTGAAGTACTGCATATTCCCATTTTATTTATTTAAGATGTGATCTCATTTAAGCTAATCAAACTGTCCCACCAGCTCCACTGATGTTCCAGCTTTTGCACTTGCCACCTCCTGCAGTAATTTCTCCCATGCAGTCTCTTTTGGACTCCATGTGTTTCTCTGTAAGGCTCTGACTGCTTCTCTGAATTCAGCTGACCCCAGTACAACTTTCCAGGGTCTCATTTCTCTCTCCAGTACTGCTGCGTTCCTGTCTCTTCCTGTGGACATATATAAACTTTTCTGAAAACCAAAGAACTGAAGGCAGGGCTTTGAACCAGTAAAGACATTAGTGCTTTAATTTTTAAGAAATGGGGCTTTCTTCCTGTGGAGAATTTGCTTGTATCAAGTAATCATGGTCTGGGGCCTTCAGGAGATAAAACATACATGGTGGAAAAGGGTGGAAGAAAAACAGAATTTACCATGTCAAAGAGAATGAAGTTTGATCAATTTTCATGTTCTGTGATTTGTATCAAACTTTCAGCTCCCTAACTTAATACAAAAGGGGAAAAACTTTTCCGTTTCAGCTCAGAGTTTTTCTGGAGAAAAAGATCTGGTGGTACAATATTGAGGAATGCACTAGAAAGCTAAATAAATGCTACAGGAAGAAGCCAATAGAGTGTTTCAGCATTTTGTTCTGAAAAGTCAGTGAGTGAGAAGCTGGCATTGAGTGTGCCTAGCACATGCTTGGGTGAAACCCGTGCCAGTTAAAGTTGTGGATGTCATTATTGGTAGTTGCATTCTTCAGGAAGCATTTTCATTCTAGTTTCAAGACACAACCCGTTTGTTAATTTGACACAGGTGAATGGTGTCCATCCAGAATGCAGGTTTCAGCTGGAGATTCACAAGGAGGAAACCAGGTGCATGGAACTTCTAAAGAATGCAAAGCCAGTGGACTACAAGGGTAAGAAAACTGTAATGTAGAATAACTGGAGTATTGAAGATTTTCTCTCTTTATCTTCTTTACTGTTGTGATTGCAGTTTCCATAGTTGTTTGAACTGTGCTTGGGATTTTATGGTTTTTAGAATTGATGCAATTTTGCATTAAATGTACTGCTGCAGCAAGCATGTGGTGAGAGGTCTGCAGGTGCTAAGAATGCCCTGGCTGGGACACCAGCTGGGAGCAAACACATTCTTACGTGCTGAGAAGTTGTTGTAGCATTTTCTGACTGGCAGAGCAGCTGTGATGACAGGACCAGCAGGAAGAGCAAATCTGAGGGAAAGCTGAAAGCCTTGGATCCAAGCATCTCTCCCTAGCTATGCCTGAGAGTAAAGTGCTAGTGGCAGGAAGGATCGCTGGGTTTCCCAAGTGCACAGTGTTTCAGACTGAAGGCCAGATTCACACCCAGAGGACCATGGAGTCGTGCCAAGGGAAAACTGGGCAGTCGTGTTATGCCCAAAACCCCAACTCTCTCTGTCACTTTATTGTTTTCATTTTCTTTCTGCATAGAAAGACAAATATATAGCTATTGATTCAGCAAACTGTAATTTAGTGGAAGGAAGAAGAACAGTTGATGTAGGGGTTTTTGTTAGGTTTTTGGCTTGGGGTTTGTTTAGGTGTTTTGGTGGGGTGTTGTTTGTTTGTTTTTTTAAATTTTTTAGATTTTATTAAATTTCCTACATTTTCATGGGACAAGAAAAAAGGTTTATGGAAAAATAACATTTTTCTTGTAAGTTGAAGCTGCTGGTAAAGCCATTTGTTCAACAAGTGGAATAAAAAGGTGACAGATAAATTCAGATTGTCAATACGTGGTTCATTTGGGCTTTTTGTGTTCATTTTGTTTTGAATACACCCTGAATGGGACCTCAAAGACCTGCCATCTGCAGTGCTCTTGAGCATAAACATGAGTCTCAACTTACGATGCTTCTTCCACCTCTCCTCAATTTAAATGTGCAACTCTCTCAGTGCATATTCTAATACTAATTTGGATTAAAAAACTTCAAAGGATCATCAACAGTTTGTATTTTATTATAATTTCTCCATTTTATTAATCAAGATCAGTAATTTAAAAAAAAGAAAAATCTTACTGGAATAATTAATCTAGATTTAAGGCTTTTATTTATATATGAGTGGCAAAGAAAGATGGCTGTTACATAACTAATACTAGTGCGAAGCCAGATGGAGAAATAATTAGTAGGCCAGCTTAATTAATTAAATCATGAACCAATAAATTCCCTGTTAGCTGTTACATGGCTTTGAAAGTAAAGCTTTCCTCAAGGTACACTTTTGTGATCCAGATGCTGGACTGCTCCAAGGGTATCTTCATGATGCACACCAGTTTTATTTTGGGTTCCTAGGGGAAGAAGGAAGTTTGCTGTCAGTATTTTCTTCCCAGCCTCTTTTCACTGGGAAAGGGGTGCCTTCTGAAGTAAAACTGCTGTGAAAGAAAACTCATATCTTGGAAGGACACAGGATGTCTGATGGTGTTGATTCAACCCTGCAGACAGTGGCAAAACAGTAGTGAAATGATTTAGACACTTTTTTGAATGCCCATCTGAAACTGTCTATTTTGTTGGACACTGGAAAAAAGCCCCTGCTTTATGAAAACTGCATGTTTAATAGTACAGGAGAATTTGTTCGATGCTTTCTGTTACAGATACCCTCACCAAGAACCTCCAGAGAGTAGCTTATGTTAAATATATTCATTTACATTTACAAAAATAGACATTCTCGGTGTGTCCTTGTTTTCCTAGTAAGCTCTCTGTAATCATACAAACAAGTAAGGACCCTTTTGAACAGTAATACTCTGACTGCTGAAAAAGTAGAATTACTAAAGAAAATTGACAAGCTAGAACTAGTCCAAATTGTAGCTCCACATGTAACTTGTAATACATTTGAAACATAATTCTTTACAATAAAGTCCCAAATGCTATTCCACTTTTTCCTGAATGGGAAAGATGGTTATACAAGCCTTGTCATACTTCTCTAGCTTTAGTATCTGCTACCTGACTTACAAAAGCTGTTAATGAAATCTTGAGAAGGAACTGTCTTGATCTTGGAAATAAGGGTTCCCTGAGATTTTCCACAGAAGGCTTGGACCTCCATTATCAAAATCAGTGGGAATCTTTTCATTAATTTATTGGGTACCTGGGAAACCTTTGCACTTCTATGCCACATGGTCCAGAATTTGGCTGGCATGCACAGCTTCTGAATTCTGGAGGATCCAAATTGTGTGGGACAAGTAGTTTCTTCTTTGAACTAGATGACAATTATGTATTAAATATCTGTCATCATAGGCCCCTGGCCAGATAATAATTAGCATTGACTGCATGATTCACAGAAGGCTGATCAAGCTCTTTATTATTCTGTCCTTATTAAGACACCCATTGCTTTGATAGACAGTAACAATACAGGTGGACCCAACTGGTCCTCCACTCCAAACACCATCACCATTGGCTAATTAAGAAACCACCCTCTGGTAAACAAATCTCCATAACACCTTCCACATATTCACAACAACGGGTACAGCAAGTGAAGCTAAGAATTGTTTATCATTCTTTGATCTTCTCAGAGCCTTCCCCAGGACAATGCCTGGGAAAGTTGTGCCTGTTGCTCTCTGTGGCCGGAGGGCTGCTGCCACAAATATCTTACCTCATTTTTCAGCTCCCAGTTAGGGAGGCAAAAAGGAAACATTTAAGGGCTATTTGGGTTTCTTTGACATGATAAAAAGATCTTACACCTGAGCTGTCTCAAGACATGGGCTGAAGAATTTTGCTGAGTAATTCTTGCATTGCACCTAAAATCACTATGAAGTCTATAAAGCACTTCATGGCTTAATAAAACAGTAGTGTGTTTTGCAAAGAAACATTGTATAAAGACAGCGTAAGCATCCTTTGCTAAGGATATGCTAAAACCCAGTTGGTCTAAATTCTGCTCATTTGCCAATGTCAAACTGTGAGACACCCAAACCTCTTGCTGTGCACCCTTTGGGGGATTTTCAGGCATTAGCACATACTTTTCCATTAGTGGACAGCATTACACTCCATTTAGGGGAGAAGTCACTCTCCAAAGACCTGTGGCAGTGCTTTCCTCTCTGTAGTGCTCTTTAGAACATCTGGTTGTTTATTTTATGAAGGCTGCATTAGCTTCTATCCACATTTGTTGTCTTCTTCCCTCCCATAATTTGGCCCCTGAGATATGGATGCACCTTAGCTGGAAGCCTAGGAGAGGTTCTTTTATTTTGGGCACATTTCTTTCTTTTTGAAGGGCAGATGAATTGCATTCTAACTAGCTCATAATAGGTACAGATTTTGAGATCTATATAGAAAAAAAAACTGTTTTGTTTTTTATCAGCTACCCATGGCTTGTCTTCTAACAAAAAAAAAAATTGTAAGTTCCCAAGAAAAGTGATTTTAAATACATAAAAATATCCTTCTGCAAATTTCTGCCTTTATTGAGTTTTCAGAGTTTTTCCTTATAAAGTAACTGGCTCAGCTTCAAATGAAAAAATGGAATCTTATGGTCAAAAATGTTAAAACTCAGAAGATTTTTAACAGGGTTCTACAACTAAGAGTTCTAAAAAAGATTTCATTATGAAAATAATGAAGTTTAGGGACTTTTGGTTCATTTTGGACTGAGTGGCAGCATAGTTAAATGTGTCCTTTCAGATTTTGATTTCCAAAATATGTTTTTGTGAGACCCATATGTCAGACAACATTTTTAATTTTAGATACAGCTTTTTAACTTTGAGAAAGGGATGTAGACAAAAAGAAAAATGGCTTTGGAAAGAATTTCATAAACCTCTCGAAGAGAAGCTTCATAATGCAGCTTGTAATAGGAAATTAAAAGAGACAAGACACCAAAATGATGCTCTCAGTTATTCTTAAGTTTAAAGAAAGAAGGACCAATATTGCTGTGTAATCCAATCTCCTGAATTGCACTGTCAATAGAATTTTCCTCAGTGATTCCAGCACGGAGCTCATGATCTTGTGGATGAAACAGAGCTGTTCAGAACAGTGGGATGAACATTCAAATGTCAGACCCATGGCAAGTTGCCCAGAAGTTAAATATCTGACTAGCTTACCTGTTAAGGTTGTTTTTACAGGAAGAGAGGTGCATATTTTGCATTTACACACACCCCCACACCTTTGTGAATAATACACACCCCTCTCTCTATAGCTACACAGACGTGATCCCTGTATCCTCCACGTTAGTAAATAGGAGACTGACACAAAGCCAGATGAGACCTTTCTTTTGCTACATGAACAGGAATCTCCTCAAGGTTCCCCCTTTCTTATGCTCCCTGTCTCATCATGGGCTTGCATCAGGTTTTGTTTAGTTTTGAAGCTATTTTCTCTGTAAAATGAGTCAGTACTTCAGACTGCAGTGGTGCTGACAGTCCTCTGAGGTAGCATTCAAAGTAGAATTAAATGAGATGGTGGGGTCATGGAACTTCCATGCAGCACCAGTAACTCTTGGAAGCACAGCTTTAGCTTTCTTAAATCTCTGTGCTGCTGCTTTTGCAGGTGTAATACAGATATGTTGCTACTTCTTAGTTCACACTTTTTTTTTTTTTTTTCAATGAAGGAAGTTAAAGGGGCTGCTTTGGATATTTTTATGTTTTGGCTTTCACTGATCATCATTAATGACACCACATAAAACTGACCCTTATGGTATTTACAATGTCTGGGCTTTGTGGAAGCTGTACTTAAATATTTGAGGGCAAAAGAGAGGCAGAGCTCTGTCTTTTAAGGAGGCTTGGTGAGAGAGATAAGAAAGAGCCTTGAATGAAATGAGTTGCCTACTGGAAAGTCACTAACTGAAAATAAAATGGTGAAGACCAGCAAAACATCCTGATCAGCCTCATTCAAATATCTCACATAGTATAATTTATTAAGAGTGACAATAACAAACCCTTTTGGAAAGAAGAGAAGCACCAGGTGCCCACAATGATTTTGAAGACATGAAATTTCTGCTCTACCCAAAACGTAAATAGAAATTTGGCAGTTGACATTAATATGCGGCATTTGTAGCCCTGAAGAAGGAAAATGCACATCCATAAGTGAATTTACTGTGTTTTCCAGAAGATTCTGAAGGAAATACTGCCCAGCACAGTCTTGCACTTCAGTCCTGATAAAGACAGCAGTGGCCATGGTAGTCTATTCTCCATGACATCCAAAGTGAAATACCACAAGGAAGGAATTTTGAGTACCAAAACACTGAAAGAGCTTCAGCTAATACAACAAATAGCACATGGGTTAGACATAATACATACTAGCAGAAATATATGGTCCTACTTCTAAATAGAGACATTTAATGTTTTGTGATAGGGTTTAAATGAACAGGAGATTGATTTTTAATGGTAATTTTGCAAGAATGTACAGCATGTCAGAATTGGGGCAACATAAAGATGAAGGTATCTCTTACAGCTTTGACTATACACACATTAATATATTTGCATAAGAATAGAAAAGAATGTTCTTATGGTAAGATTATCCTGATGTTCAGCCAAACAAAAATAAATGCTCTTGTCTTCACAGGACGTTTTGAGTAATTGGAAAACAGGATTTACCTGGAAAATTTGGAAGAAAGTTTGTTTTGTTTTTTGAGAGGGATTTTTTTTCAAAGTTTTAGCTGCCAACTTCCGTATTTCCCCATAGTACCCTAAAAATATGTAAATTTCATTGAGTGTAAAACTGGACAATAGATTTTTGATTGTCCAAAGGGAAACTGTTCTTCAAAAGGGAAACAAGACGTTTCTTCTGAAGTGTTTGATTTCATTAAAATCCCAAAATCCCTTAGAAATCATGGAAACCATATTTTTGCCATTCCTGGTAATAGAACTGGCTTTTAAAGAGCCTATGAACATCAAATATTTTAGGTTAATATGAAATAAACACTATTGGTTTCATCATTCTATTTAAGCTAGTTAAATCTGATGTCTACTGTAGAATTTCAAATTCCTGTTTGCTGTCTACGAGTAATGTTTGTTGACCAGAAATGAAAAGTTTTTCTATTGGAGTTTCCTCAGTGTTTCTGAGTAATTGGGGCTGCTCCTATTCCCCACTGGAGGCAGTGTTTGTATTGTCACAGGACTGCAGGCAGGCAGCCCCACGCAGAGGGGCTTTGGCCAGGCAGGGTCCAAGCAGGTCCTTCCCCCAGGTCAAGGCAGCTCCAGCCCCAGGCAGGTGTCACCTCCCTGGGACAGGGACATCAGCCTGCAGAGGTGAGTCAGGGCCCAGCACAGGGCACCAGGGTTGGGCAGAGCTCTGGGATGGCTGGGCAGGGCCACAGTGCAGGGCAGGGGAGAGGAAGGCACAGGCTCTGAGGAGGATGAAGGCAGCTGCGGCCCCATCACAGCCTGTTTGTGCTCTCAGAGCCCTGGCAAAAGCAAGTGGGAAATACCCTCAGTGAGGCCGCGTGGAGCAATAGCCTTTTTTGGGACCGTCGCATTCCTGTTCCCACTCTAAGCAGTTCTGCTTTGCTCCCAGTTTGCTAGCTTGCTACTTGTGCAGCACCTGCTTTTCGTTTTTTTTTTTTCACTTGTGTGAAAATGCAAAAGGAATGTCAGTCCATATATGTTCATAATTCCCATGCGACCTAAGTTCCATGCTGTGGCACACAGACCTGCAGTCTAGAAATCATTGCCCAAAAGAGGTGAGATGGCTCCCGCTCTGCCAAGTACAAAAATCAAAACATTGAAAATAAACCCTAGGCAAGCTGTCGACTTTCTGACTCATTTTCAAAGCACTCTGTTGTTTTTTCATGTTTTATGCATGCCTAGACAGTTTTGAAAAATGCTAAACGTCTTTTGGAAGTGACAATTTTTAAATCCAAATACAAAGTGCCACCTAGTGGTTATATATTTATAAAAGGTGTCTGTAAACAAAATTTTCCAGCACAAGCCCCAGTGTTTTCCTCTCCCCTGCCCTGCACTGTGGTCCTGCCCAGCCATCCCAGTGTTTCATGTTTTTATAGACAAAGAAGCACTCCTAGGTAAGTGAACTTGTTGCTCAAAGACTGGATCTCAAAAAGCAGAATGATGAATGGGGTGGCAGCACTTATGTAAGCTGAAGAAAATGGGAAACAAAATGTAGTTTATAGTCTGTTATGTTTCCTTTAATTATGAAGTATCTGCAAATGCATGACAAGCATTAAAGACCAAACATTCAAATAAAGTAAGTGATCTCATTGAAACTAGCTGACAACAGCATCTGCAGCATCCTCTGGAGGAGCAGGAGAAGAGACTTCTGGGCGAGTCACTGAGCAAAGGTTTTCAGGGAAGTTTGCTTGTTTCCTTGGATGTTCTGTGAAGAACACATCAAAGAAATAAATGGTGCAAATGAAGACATTGAAAAGGGATTGTTCTATGCAGGCTGCAGGAGTGTTCTACACACCACAGAATCAGGAATCTAGAATCTTTTTTCTTTTTGCCTTTGCTCATTTTGTTAACAGTTGTTAATGGCTTAACCCCAGAGGTCAACCCAGACACTGCACTCCCCCATTAGCAGGATTGGGGAGAGAATTGGAAAAGCTGAAAAACTCTTGCATTGAGAAAAGGACAGTTTAATAGGGAAAGCAAAAACCCACTGTTTAGCACAAATCCCAAACACAGCCCCATATTAGCAGCTGTAAAGAAAATTAACTCTATCCCAGCCAGAACCAGTCCAATAGTTAAAAAAAAACCTAAAGAATATAATAGTAGACATGCAGAAAAAGTTGAGGAGCTAGCACAAATTTAAGCTGAACTTACTTTTTATGTGTGCATATCAAAGTGAAAGGACAAAAACACTCAATGGTTGAAAAAACATAGAGAAAACATAGTGACTACATAGAGAAAACATAGTGAAAACATAGAGACTAAATCCAATAATGAACATAAAAGAAAAAAAAGATGTACCTTAAAGTACATCTGGGTACTTAGAATACTTTAAAAATAATATAAATAAAAATTACAGACATTATAGGAAATAAACACTGGAGCAATTAAAGTTTTGCCTTAAAAGTGAGCTACAGAAAGAAATGGAAAGCTAACTATAGAAAGTATCATTTTATTGGTAAAATTGTTACCAGAACTAGAATGTAAAAGCTTATTTAAACATAAAAATATGAATCTTTTTTATCTGACTTATTTAATATCATTCAGAGACAGTAGGAAGCAGGCCTGTATATGTGAGAGATGGGTAAAATTTCCAAAAATGAGACTTTAAATAATGATTTTATGAGTGATGCACTGATGGATGACAGTCCAGAAATCCTAACACTGAATGAATTAATGGCTGGACGGAGAGTTGTAGAGTAGAGAGGAGAATACTAAGTTGAATCAAGTTAGATATCCTATGTAGGGAAACAGAAACATTTAACATAGCATTTACCACACCTTCACTTCCCTGCAGTGTGATTATTTAAAGCACCATAGACTGCTTTGTGGTGGCTGGAAAGAAATAGGCAATCGTTGGGAGCAATTAATCTGGCCTAGTTTCATGTGTTTTAAGGTGAAGTCAAGTTAATTGTATGCCACCTTTGTATAAGGGTATGTTTTTCCAAAGAGAAAAAGAAGATATATTAATGCAATATTGGTAAAAATCTGTAGTAACTGGAAGAAGGGGGCAATGAGGAAAGGTGTGATTTGAAAGCCCAGAAGATGCATTACTGTTTAGTTGTAATTCTAGCAGTAATTACACCAGTAATACCATTTCAGGATTCAGACTAGACCAGTTTTCAGATGCCCACTGTAGTCATTCAGTAAATGCATCCAGGACATTTCAGCAGTTTTCTCAGATGTCCTGTACCATTATCAGTAAGCCCATAGAAATACATAAAATGAGGCTTAATATTCTTGGAGTTCTGGTGACAGCCGCTTCAGTTTCAGTCACATGATTTGTGATGCATTTAAATGTAGTCTACATGTAGGAAATGTGTTTGGTGTTACTTCATCCATTTGATTTGAGTAATCTGAAACACTACAACTCTCTCCTGGGCCATAGATGCCTGTAAAGTCCTAAAATACTGAGGAAAAATAAGGGAAAAAACCATTAGTGACTTGTGATGTTTTGGACATCAGCAACTTGTATACTGAGTTCCTTCCAGCAGGCTTTGAGATTTGATACAAATTGTGTTGATTAATTTTGGTAGCAATAGGACTTGAACTTCAATTTTTCTATATAGTATTCCATACAATTGAATAAGATTTTTAAGTGTTTTCTGTGGAAAATATAGCAATGGAGCTCTGAAGTCCATGCTGTTCAGCTGCCTGTTTGGCAAAACCTTAGCCCAGTTGATATACAGCAGCATAGGAAAAATTTATAAATGCTTCTAAGCTGTTTGCAAATCACTGTAACAAACCCACTGTTTTACAGAGAGTGGATTGAATAAAAGGGAAAATTTCAGAAAGTCCTCAGCTTCCATGGGTGTGCATGAACAGTTTCATGACTCGGCTCTCACTGTTAGTAGAAATGGAATTGAAATAAAGATGTCTGAGGTCTTACAAGATGATAATTATTCTTGTGTACTCCGGGGCTTGTTTATGCTGGCTCAGGCAGTCCATCAATCAAAGCCAAAATAATTTCATTTTGTCACTGTAGTTTCTGAGTGCTGGCAGATGAAGAAAATAGTTTCTTTGTCTTTCTGATTACTTGTATGTCATGTTATTGATGTTGTTTTTGGCTTAAAATGAGCTGGGGAAAGCTGACCAAGCATGACCTGAATTGGTTCAGGTGAACATTCTTTTACTTTGAGTAAGCTCTAGTGCTACATCATAGAGATTTGGGCTTGATGTTGACCCAGAACTACAGCTCAGGAAGGACCTAAGCATGTTGAAATTCCATTTCAAAGGCTCTGAAGGTGACCTGCTCAGTGTAAACCTCTGAAATTGTGCACAGATGGCCAAGCCACCATCAGAGATCTCTCAGGGCTACTGCTGGTAACACAGAGAGGCTGATACAGCACACAGGGCAGTGGACGATAAGGCATTACATTATCTACACATGGAGACAAACTTTGTGAAGTGTTCCCTTTAGTAATCCGTTATTTTTGGCATAATCTTTCTGAATATAGAACAGATGCTGCATTTAGAACTGTACAATCCTATGAGGAGTGAATAAAGACCCAATGCCCATAAGCAAGTGAATCCTTTAGAGAATTGCACTTCCCTGGGAAACTGTATGAAGAGTACTCTGTGGAATTGGTGATCAAATGCAGAATTTCCCCCATAATCCTCCTCTCATTTTCATTTATCATCTCCAAACCTTGTTCTTGTGCCGCTCAGAGGCTCTCTCACAGCTATCACACTTGGGTGGATGTTTCCAGAGGAAAGCAAGGCCCATGGGAACTCTGTGCCACTGGCTTTCCTTTGTGCTGCAGCTAGGACATAGCCCTGGGACAAATCCAGTTGCTGGTCCTGTTACACATTCTTTGGTTCCCTAGTTTACGTGTGCTTTGAAAGTAACTTAAACTTTGAAAGCAGGATGCTGCATATTTTAAGTCAACACAAGCTGTCCAAGTTTAATCGCACTAAAAAGTTTTTATACAAATATAGAACTTCTAAATATTCCTTTTCAAGTTTCATTTAACTCATGTGGCTTGATTTTGGGCATGATCTCACTAGCACAGAATAAATTAATAATGAATTGCTAATACTATAAATATTCAGAAGAATAATATGGCTGTGAGCAGTTTCCAATCCAAGTTTTATGTTCTCTACTGAAAGGAACAAACTGTCCCTTATACTGCTAAGAATCTTATGGAGATAGCACCAGTGGTACAATAGTTTGATTTCTGTCTTTAACATTAATTACAAATTAAAATTTTTAATTGCCTTATCTGAAGACATAAATGTCCAGAATTTTGCATGATTTCTTTTTTTTTTAATAACTTGAACTGAGATAATTTCCTTACTTCTTTGTCCTTCAAGGCTTGTGTTGACAAACTTTCATAGCTGTTTTCTTAGCTTAGAAGATATGCATTATAAACAGACACCTTTAAACAGGGCATGATTGAGCCAATTGAGCTGCCTATAGCAGCTATAGGAAAATTTACACTCATTCACAAGATACAGGCTTTGAGCCACATTGATATGGATATCAACATGGGCAAAAGCTGTATCAAGTTACTTCTTATTTCTTATTTACTGTAACTATAAAATATGTCTATGAAATTTGAAGTCCCCCTGCCCTTCCTGAAACCAATATATAGAAGCATTTTTTGTTCAAATGTCTGGTTTTTAGTTTGAGAGATTATTCTGTAAGTCCATGCCTTTTGTTCCAAACCCTCTCCAGTCATAATGCATGCCTATCATATGTGGTGCTGAGTCCAATGACCTACTTATATATTTATTTGTGATGTTCAGTCTGCTTGATAAAAAACTCTTATTTTAACGATGATTAGGAAATTCTCAAAATGTTGCAATTCTTAATAATCCCTATCAATGCTCTGGAGTTACTTTTTAATCTTTCTTACTTTTTCTTAGCATCCTCCCATCACAATGACATTGTTTTAATGAGACATTTTGCAAAAAAAGTATTAACTGACCTAAAAACTGGCTGGTTAATCAGCAGACTCTTATGATTCCTTTAAAGTTTTCATGGACAATATCATCTTTGCAGCTTTCTTAAAGGAGTCTAGTATTCTTTGAACCACTTGTCCAAAGCTTTCACCAGGTCTTTATAAGGTAAACTCAGCTTTCAAGTCTGTTAACATTGGTTTTGTTTCAGGATGTGTTGGAGTTTGGGATAATATCACCTGTTGGCGACCTGCAAAGATTGGAGAGACTGTCACTGTCCCATGTCCAAAAGTATTTAGCCTTTTTTCTGGCAAACCAGGTATTTTATTTTAAGGTGTATTTTTACTGTCTTCTCTCTGCAACATAATGTCCTAAAAATGGTTTATTTGGGGGTTTAATTTTCTTTGTAGATTAGAAATTCTTGTCAGAGCTGTTCAGGATACACGGTGAAAAGACCAAATTATCATCTTTGTGTTCTGTTTAGTGTTCTCTGAGTTGGATACTAAGTATATTTCTGATACAGTGATACTCACCAAAGCTGCCGACATTGCTTGCTCTTTTTTGACTTATTTTGTTAATTATTAAGGCAGCTGAGCCTGACTGACATCTCTAACAGTTGCCAGCAGGCCACATGTAGGTTGTTCCCTCTGTGTCTCAGGAGGGGAGCTCTGCCTTGCCATCACGAGAATAAAGAGCCCACATTAACAGATAATACCTAAAATTACTGCTATTGCAATTTAAGGTAGTTATTATGAAACCTTTTATTCTGCTTTTTAATGGAACTTGAAAAGAGCTCATCAGTGTCTCAGACTGCTGAAACATTTAACTAGTTTAAGTCTCCCATCTTCTGCACCATCTTGTCAATACATCATATTTTGCCCTGTGGCATTTAAGTGGGGTTTTGAAAATAGATGATGCACACAGAGTATTTCACATGTATCTCAAAAAGCTGCTGAAAACATCTTATCCCCATTCCTCAGGTGGGAAACCATTGTCATGAAGAGCTGGTGAAAGGTGAAAAACTTACCACAGTTATGTAATTCTTTTTTGCAGGGAGAATAGAGGGGTTGGTGTCTCCGTGGAGAGCTTTAACAATATTACTTTTAACTTAGAGGTTAATTTGGGGTATGACTAAAATACCTTTAGACTCAAAACTGTTGAAAAAGTCTTATTCCAGTAAAAAATAGATAAGTAAAACAATCTACAGATGAGCAAAGGTTTTCATTCCTGGAACTGGTGAATCTTGATTAGTTTATCATGGATAGTCTAAACAATTTGTAAAGGGGAAAGTATGTGTAATCGTCACTAAATGTTGTGAAATCTATAAAAGTTTTTGACTTACTCAAATGAAGATAATAGTGTGTTTTCATGAGACAAGGCAAACTAATAAATATCAAAAATTCAAAATCTGAATTAAATCACACTGCTTCTGTCTATTTGCCAAAAGCTAGAGCATGCACACTCTCTCTGGAGTCTAACTGTAGTTATATTACAACAACATTTTAATTTTATTATAGAACAACTGCAATAAATATTTACGTCTGAAACTTTCACAGCGCATTACAACCCTATTTCACTTCACCATGGTGTCAGCAAGACTGAAATATTTCTTCATTTTGTAGTTTGCTATAATTTTCCCAGATCCAGCTTTTTTCATAGCTACCTGTTTACTTCCTGCTTGTGAAACTAGCAGGGTTGATTTTTAGAGGTTCCTGTCCACTTAGGAGTGTTTTTTAACCGTTGTCTTTCTAAAATTTCAGAGAAGGAAGACAACAAACATTTTGCATAGTTGATTCAATTAAAAGCTAACGAAGCATCTTGGTACTTTCATATGTTGATTATGCTCAGGAATATGTAATTTATTTAATTCTTAACAGCACATTACAAATGAACTTCATTGTTATGGTGGAAAATTATGAAAATACCTTCAAACAAGAAATTTCACTCTTTTTATTTAGCCAGATTTGTGAGATCTTTGTTTTAGCTTTTAGTGTTTAAGAGGAGTTAAAATTCTACTTCCAGATGATTTAGACTACCTTATTTTTATGCAAATATTCCAAACCTCAAGTAGGCTTTTAAATACCATCAATTTCTTAAAGGATTTCCCAATTTAAATTGTGAATTTTAATAAATAGTTGTCTTCTCATCTTCTCATCTTTTTGGAGAGCTGGCTCTAAATTTCTTCTATGGTGCTCTATGTTATAGTTTAAGCATACCACGTGATTAATTCTGTATTGATTTTTAGTAACTTTTGATTAAAAGAATTTTTACTGTAAAAGCAATCATGTTATCCTATAATGTTTTTCTTGTATTTTACAAGTTTATTAGTCTCAGAAAGTTATTCTGTAAAGTTTTTATTCAAATGTATGTGTCAAGTTATAGGTTTTAAATAAGGTTGCCATCTGAAATACTTAATTGTATGAAAAGATGGTGTAGAAATAAACATTGCCTTCCATAGAACATTGCCCAACTCTCTTTAGGTTAGAAGGTATTGCAGTATTTGAAGTAAAAAATACTTCAGCGTCTTGAGTACATTGAGGGGTTTTTTTGCAAAACTGGCTTTGACGCAATTGTGGTTCTGTTAACACATTCCTCTGCTCTGCCTGGTCAGAGAATCTTGATGTACTTTTAAAGTGAAGACTCTTCACAGTGTATAAATAGGTTACATTTTCTTTTAAAAATGTCATTTCTATGCCAAATGGCAAAAGTGGTCCCGTTGTTTGAGGAGACTGTGGGTTCAGGTCAAGGCCTTTTTATTAGCTGGAAAGATTTGGTTGTTGGCTGGTGAACCATTTAAAGGATATTTACAACTTTCCACTGAAGACTTTATACAAAGAAGAAATTCCAGTAACCAATCAACAGAATAAAGATCTCAAAAGTTTTAGTTTGCAGTACATATAAACAAGTTTGGTGATTCTTGACCAACACTGACCTATGGCACATAAATTTATTTTTCTATGGTGAAAACCAGGCATCTTTAAGTCAGTTATAGACCAGTGGTAAACTCCAAACCAAAGCAGTATATTATTATAGATTTCAAGTATCATAGATATACAAATTGCTCTAAGAAATGTGAGGGGAAGTTGAGTATGAGTTAATATTGTAAAAGTAAGTTATAATAAATATGATGACTATTCTTTAGTCTGACATCAGGCTTTTCTGTTTGGCCCTCTTGAAATTGTTCCATATTGCATGAAAATTAATTCATTTTAATTAGATTAAGAAGCAGAATCATGGGTTGCCCCCATCTCATCTGTGTGATGTCATCTCTGGAAAGAGACAACTTTTTCTGTCAGCTCCAAACAGAAACTTTCTGAAATTAATAAATGTTCCAAATTCCTTTCCAACCATACTTTCACATGTCCTGTACATTCCCTGTATGACATTGTTTCGATATTGGTTCAAAGAGTGAAATTCAGCATGCATCTTTACCTGATTCTTCAGTCTATGACATAATTTGTCTTTTAAGCTTCATTACCAAACTTACCAACATTTGCTGTAGCAGTAAGTCATCACCTCAATGTCTAAGAGCTTTTATAAGTCTTCAGTAGATTCCTCAGTATTGGCTTCTCAGAAGGCTTAAATAGGAGCTTAGAACAATACTCACTGAAATTACTTTTCTTTCAAATTACCTACAAATAGCCTCTTTATAGAGTGAAGTGTATGGCTCCCTTCTGAGTATTTTAAATAAAACAGCAGAACAGTTTAGGCTTTTGCAGATGTGTAACAGAAATAGCTGTTATACTAAAGGAAAAGTCTCAGGTTTACTTCTGTTTTTCTGTAGTGCAAAGGCAACTCCAAGCAAGTGTAAAAGCCAAAGTAATTTGAATAAAAGAACATGAAAGGAAATGGCTGGGTTGAGTCCTAGGAAACAAAGGAAAAAGAGCTAGGTTGTGACCAGCTAATGACACAGTTAGATTGTCTAAGGAGTCATTGATGAGGAGAGTTTTGAATCTTTCTGATTTAAACTCTCTAATTTTGCTTTACAGGAAACATTAGCAAAAATTGTACAAGTAATGGATGGTCGGATATATTTCCTGACATTTTAAGTACTTGTGGATATAATGACTACGAAGATGATTACAAGGTAGGAAAAATACTTTTTCTATTCATTTAGATGATGGTGTTCTGTACAGCTATCAGATATATTCTGCTTCTAAATAAATCCCATTTTACTCAAAGTGAATAAAAATGAGATAGAATGAAAATATGCAGTAATTTTTCATAGCATTGGTTGCAATACGCTTGGATTGCAGTTGTCTAATGAGATAAAATCAGGAATCTAGAACTCGGTAACTGTTTGAAACTCAAGGCTATAAACTGCTGGTAATTGCAGTGAAGCATCTGTATATCTAATATTGCAGTGCTACTCAGCTGGTGCACCATATGTTTTGCATTGTGAAATTTGTAATTTCAAAAGAATATTTTTTAAAAGTTATTGCAAAACCTAATTCTAATAATCTGTTATAATCTGTTAATATTACATGCACCACTTGGTTGATGCTATGTGTTAAAGTTGTAAGTAAAATAGAATTGATTTAGGTCATTGGAGTTATTGGCAGATTTATATTGGACTTGAAATTGTGCTAGCAGTTGTAAGTTATTCAGAAAGCTATCAAGGTATCCTGAATACACTATGCATGGAAAACTGAATTTGTTCACTTTGCAGATACTATCTCTTTTTGTTGAGAGAAGGGTTTTTACCATCATGATTTCTGTATTTTCTGTCTGTTTTCCTGCTGAGGCTAACAGAGCAAGAGTTTGTTTACAAGGATGAACTCATAGTGTCAGTAAAACTGTTATTACCTAAAGTGGATTAAGTTCTCTCATGAACAAAGATACTTGTCCAGTTGGGTTTTTTTCTCTGGATTTTAGTATCTGTGGAATAGCTGTTGCAGATCAGATCTGTCTGGCTTGCAGAGCTGCCCTGGTATTCCAGCCAAGGCAGGAAGGTTTTGGCATTTTTTCTGTATTCAAAAGCCCAACCATATACTGTAGTTTAAAATAGAGAAAAAATGAGAGAATATATTGTTTCCCCAACTTTTCTGAAGACAAATTCTAAAACATCTGTGTCATCTGACAGCTTGGGAACACACATGTATTACTGCTAAAACAGCCACTTTAAACATTGTCACTCAACCCAGGAATTGCCATGTGGTGTGAAAATGGGTCAAAACATAAAAATTCAAATTAACAAAATATAATATTTCAAGTAGTGAGAAACAGTTAGAAGATGAACTAGTATAATAGAAAAGCCGTTCTTATTTGACATATTCATTAGCAAGTTGAGGGAATGAAATGCAAATTGAGTATACTTGCAGGAATTAACCTAGACAGCTTGAAATAGGATGTAGCAGCAACATTTGGAAAAGCCTTGAAAAAAGCAAATAGTAAAAGTGTGAGGATGAAAATCAGGAGAGGGATGTGGAAAGCAGGTACTAGAAAATATTGGCAAACATACAATAAATATATCATACATACAAAAGAAATCATAGAGAAAACAGAAAAATGCAAGTATCATGCAGTAGTGAGATTTCAGGAGGCATTTGAGGTTCTGCACCAGCTACTTGTTTTCACAGAAGATGTTTTCTTGAATTCAGATCTTGGTGCTCAATGGTAGCCCTTCAAACCAAAACCTTTACTCATCATAAATCAGTATAGTTTGTTGGGTTTTTTTACATCTAATATTTCAACTATGAGAACTAAAAATAAGGTCCTAATATTTGGATACTGAGTATTCCGGGCATAAAAAATGTCACGAAACATGCTCTGCAGTATGGGGTATGAAGTATATGAGATTGACCTCAAAGTTACATTAACTAATATTTTAGGGAAGGTGGCAAAATAGTTTTTCTAGAGTGAGTCCTAAGTGTTCTTTTTTTTGTTTTGCTTTGAGGACAGTGTTAGAGGACTAGAAACTGTCTTTGGTGTAAATTTGGTGCCTGCATCTTCACTGCTGAATGAATTTCTATTATAGCTACAACTAAGTATTTATTCCTGTGGGGTTTTTTTTCTGTCTTTTAAGACACAGACTTTTATCTTTAATCTAAAGGGGGTTTATTTCTGTACATATTCTACATATTGTATATATATGCACACACACAGGCATATATCTCTCTGCAGATACACATTTATTTTGGGCAGCTTTGAATATTCTAGAGAAGGTTTAAATGACAAAGATCTGTGAGCAAATACTGAATCATTTGTTAACAGGTACAAAATTGCTATCCTTAAAAATGCACTGAGATGAGGAAGCTTATTAAAAAAATAGCATAAACATGTCACCTCTTATTTCCTTACTGAAAGATCTTGCATGCTTCCACAGTTTCTATTGATTTTATGTTCAAATTAAAATATTCCATTTTTATTCCATTTTAATGATATATTAGCAGGGTCTATAAAAAGAAACTATTTGCTTAACATTTCGAAATTAACTGTAACTGTGTCATCCAAAACCATTGGTTTATTCTGTGTTAGATCTTAGTATTCTTTACTGCTCTTGCCATTATAAATGGGAAATCAGTTTGATAAATATGACTGCCCTGGATTCAGCTGGGATAGAGTTAATTTTCTTCCTAGTAGCTGGTACAGGGCTGTGTTTTGATTTTAGTGTGAGAATAATGTTTATTATTTGGTACAATTTGCTTATACTGGTGGTTTGCTGTTGCTAAGTAGTGCTTACCCTAAGTCAAGGACTTCTCAGCTTCCCCTGCTCTGCCAGCGAGCAGGTGCACAAGGGGCTGGGAGGGAGCATGGCCAGGACAGCTGAGCCCCCCTGGCCAGAGGGACATTCCCCACCACAGAATGTCGTGTCCAGTATATAAACCAGAGGAGTTGGCTGGGAGCTGTCAGCTGCTGCTCAGGAATGGGCTGGGCATCAGTCAGGGGCTGCTGAGCAATGGAGTTGGGCATCACTTGTCTTCTTATCCCAGCCCAGGTTTTCCCTTCTTCCCAGCTGTCCTCCCCACCCCATGGCAGGAGGAGGAGGGAGGGAGTGGTTGTGTGATGTTTTCTTGCCACTGAGGTTAAAGCATGACAATGACAATGTCTGAACAAAATATTTTTATGTTGTTATGGCATCAAAGTGTAGATCTAAACCTTTATTATATGCTTCCAGACCTTTTTCTGAAAGTAAACTAGTTACTGCTGATCTTCAAGATCACATTTTAGGTTCATCTTAGGTATTCAGATAAGTATCTTTTTTTCCCATTTTATATTTCTGTGGAGCTCACGGCAGTACAACACACAAGCAACAAAAAAAGCAAGCTTGATTTGACCACTCTAGAAACACACATCAAGGTGTGTTAACCAAACTCCAGCCTCACTGCAGTCTTTCCTTGACATACTTGACATCTTCTACCTAGACTGAACAAGCTGGAGATATGTCCTTGCTGTTGTCAGAATGTATTAAATGCTGTGTCAACATTATCAATATACAGCAAGATGTCTGGTGAATTTAAAGAACTGAAATGTGTCCACTTTATTTAAAATAATGACTGAATCAGTTAATACAGCTTTGTCTGATCTTAGGCCCAGGATTTATAAGATCAGACAAACCCCCCCCCCCCATATACAAGTTTCAGGCTGTGGGGTTTGAATGTGTAGTGTCATACGAAGAGAAGTTCCTGGAGAGAAAGATCCTTGGGGCTATTAAATGTGCTGACACTGTTGCAGCTTGTGCCTTTAGTAGAAGCACCATCCATGGATGAAGCATGCCCCATTTGCCCAATTTCTGGAGTGTTCTCATCACCCTGGATGAGCAGCAGATCAGCTCCCCAGACAAGGGGAGCTGAGGCAGTGCAGGCAGTGATGCCAGCAGTGCCTTGGCTGTAGCTGCCTTTAGAAAACAGATGCATTGCTGCTCTGTGGAGGGGATCATTGCTCTGGAATAATGCATTGTTTGCAGTGAGTCTAAACTGAATCTTTGCCTCTCACCAAAATCTGACACAAGGCACACATCTACCAATGTGTTTCCTTGTGCCTGTAAGTCATGCTAAATTTATTTATGTTATGCTGCATTTTTCATTAATGTTTTTCCATGAGGTGTGACTTGTATTCCTTAAAATAAAATCTTCATCACTGCAAGTGAGGACTAAGACTGAATTTTAGCTGATATTCTCTCTTGTAGAGCACAGAGGGAATTTGCTTTAATTGCAGAATATTAATAAACTGCTTAATTCCAGTACACGAGTGTTCACATTCACAGATTCATCTGCTGATACATGTTTACACAGGAAATGTGGAAGTTTGTGCATTTAAAGTGTTGTCATCTCTCCCATTATGGTTAGGGAACTTTGAATAAGAACACATTCTGACTGGCATAATTAAAATTAATGATGCCACTATTACTAGGAGATACTTATGGCAATGCTGATCTCATCTTTTTTTTGGGGGGTGGTATTTAGGCTCAAAATGAATTGAAGGAAAAATGCCTGAAAAAGGATATCATTAATTACTTGTATAAAGATTATTAAATGCCATGAGGAATGCAAATTTTATTACAAATCTTTTAGTAAATTCTATTCTTCTCTACATACATAATTTAAAAAAGTATAGAAATGTCCTATAAGAGAAAATGAAATTTTCCACAGCATGTAATCCATCTCTTTATCTCAGTTCATATTTATTCTTGTATGAGTACAGGGTTTTTAAAATGGCTGCTGCCTTGTTGAAGTTAATTTTGCACAAGGAAAGAACTAGGGTTCCTTACTCCATTTCTATTTGATTTTGCTCATTTCAATGTTTCTAAGGCACTGAATTCATTTGCTAGGTCCAGTTTCTATTTTACATTGTACAGTTTGAGATTTTGTGATATGTTTGAGTATGAATAGTCAAATATTACGAAATATTAAAATATTAACACATGGATCATGAAAATTTAGGATCACAAATTTTAATACAGTTGTAAGTCATTATATCTGTAAAGAGGAAACTCCTAGATGCAATATTACAGGATTATATTAGCCCACGGAATAAACAAAATGAAGAGACAGTTGGGATGATAATGGTCATAGATTCCTTAGCAATGATAAATTATATTTCTGGATGAAATGAATAAGAAGTTGAGGGCTTTTTATTTATTTTTATACATTAAGGGTGATTTCTGGTCAACAGCAAAACTCCTTTGGACAAAGAATCAAGCCCTTAACTCTCTCCAGTGTTTTCTCCTTCAGCACTCAGGTACCTTCTCACCCCTAGAGGTCCTTCCAAACCAAGGCTGAGGTTGGGAGCTCTGCCGGGTGACTCAGCTTTGCCTAGGGAGTGTCTCTGCTCTTCTGTGCTATTTCGTAAATAAACAGAATTCTATCTCCTGAACTGAGTAAAAATAACATGAAACTAAATTTAAAGGAAACATTAGCAGAACCAGGTGTCTTTTCTAAGAAAACAAACTACAAGTGTGCCTAAAATAGGCTTTACAAAAAATTTATTGAAGTTAAGACTAATTAGACAAACTTGTAGTAATCCAGTTTAATTTTATGTGTGGTGGTTTGTGCCCTTTTAAAACTTATTAACATTAAGTAGCCACAAAGAAAAAGAGGAAACATTTTAGGATTAGCTCTTTAGGAAACACACTTCTTATAACCACTTCCATTGGTTTTTTTTCTGAAAATCATAAGCCACTGATTTTTTTTTCCTATGCCTAACCACCTAATGACTTTGGTTTAGTGGTTGTAATTTTAATATTTTCCTCAGAAGTTTAAAAATAAATACTTGTATTTCATTTTTGGAATCAGCATTGCTGAAATAATCCTGTGAATATTTTGCAGAGGCCAGTTGTTATTACTATGTTCTGATTTTGTTAGACCTGCAGAAAAGTTCATGTCATTTCAATTTCATAATGGGATTTCAATTTCATGTGTATAACTTGAATCAGTTTTTCCTTTGAAAAGAGCTATAAAATCTGAAGGGGTTATAATATTTTTTCTGTGTTAAAATATGTTGAAAATATAATTTCTGAAATTCTCTTTTAGTCAATCCATACCTTTGTTGCAGTCATTTTATTCCTGACAATCTTACACATTTATATTTTAAGTTTAGAGGTTAAAGCTAAATGTTACTTGAGACACGGGTAATTGCTGTTCACACAGAGCAGTAAGAAATAAGTAAGACATCCCATTTTGTATAAAAGTCACTGGTTTTTTGTGCTATCAGATTTGGCATTTCTTTGCCTGTTTCTTTTGCACCAGTAACATACAAAGAGTTTGTTTGTAAAGGGTACTAGATTAAATACAGATGAGTGACAAATATTTAATAGCTGTGATTAGGTCAGTATTAGTCTAACAAATTTCCTGGTCTTCAATTGCCACAGCACAATGTGGAATTTAATTCTTTGTCTATACGGGGTTTGTGTGTTGAACTGACATATAATTTGAGAACACCTTTTACTAAGTTTTTTTTTTTTTGGAGAGTCACTAGGAGTTATAGAGGTCTTACAGGAAAATTAAGACGCATGTTTTATGTTCATACAGGAAATGTAAGGACCAGTATGATTGCATCATCTTTGGTGCTGAGTCTGATAAAGTGCTCCATGTTAATAATTTAAAGCATTCTAATAATCTAAATTTTTTTTTTGGAAAATCAAAATATTTGAATTTGAATAATTGTAATTTTTGATGGATTAAAATGGGTTAGTGTTTACTTACCTTTGCAACAGTTTGAGACACAGGGTTAATTTTTTGATCAGTAGAAAAATTTGTAGCATCTAAGATTTCTGTCCCTTATAAAACTAAACCACTAAAATGTCAGAGAAAAAGGGAAAAGTGTTATTTTCTACCATTTCAAGTGTAGAATAAGGATAATTATTATCATATGATAAAATAATTTCAGCTGTGTAATTATTGCTTATTTTCTCATGCTTAGCTTGAGTAAAACGACTGTGGTCATTATTAAGGTAATGTCCAAGCACTCTTGGCTGATTAACTTCAATCCTGACATAGTTCCATGCAGTTATTTCACATTCATCTGTTTGACCAAGGAATGGCCAGCAGAGAGACTCAGTCCTGCTGATACCAACAGCTCTTTGCTGGGCTAAAACTACAGGGGGCTCTTCTTTTGGTTTTAGCCAGACTATTTGTTGTAGGGGTCATGTGTGTGTACAGAATGCCAGAAACATTACATGAAATAGTGTGTTTTTTTTGTGGCAGAAGACAATCTCTTCTGCTCTCCCTAGCAGGGCAAAGTGACATTCACTTCATGTGCAGCAGCCTGACAGTTTCTGTCAAGCTCAGCCAGAGGATAAATTCAAGGCAATGTTACAGCACTGCAGCTGGACTACTGATGCTTTGTTAGTAAATTCATGCAGGGTTTTCCACCTTTTTTTCCTTCATTTAGGAATTCTGAAACCAGTTTCAATTTCCAATTTCAAGAGTCTCAGTCAGTGGAGTTTTTCCTGAAATCAAATCTGGACAGAATTTCCAAAATGGTGTGGAATGATGAAAAATTAAACCAGTCCAGCTTTCTTGTTGGACATATCTCAATCATCCCAATGCAGTTTGAACAGCTACTTTCTTTATACCAAAATACCAAAGACGATTTCTACATTCTAATAGTTGAAATATATAACAACATAGCAGTTGCTATGAATGCACTTAAGATCCATGGCAGTTGCTTCCCATATTTTTCTACTTTAACCATATCTACAGCAGTGCAGTTGCAAGATTCTTCATTCATTTCACATTTCATTTTGCCTTTTCCATATCTGTATAACATTTGCAAAGGGAATGTTCAGCTAATTTCATCATGAATTGGGATTACTAAAATAACCTCCTTACTTAGCCTTTTGAGTGCTATGAAAATAAATACACTAAAGTAATTTGAGATTCCTTTGGCTATATTAGTTTACTTAAAAGAGTTGCTTCCTTGCTACTTTTTACTAGTCTCATTTGGGAAGGCAAATGATAACCATGTGCATTAGATATTTAAATTCTGTCTCTTATACGTAGCATGTTCTGTGTTGCTTTTAAAATCTTTAATTTCATAATGTAATAAAAAACTTCACTGTTTTAATATTTGATTTAGCTTGAGTGGAAACTAATGTCAGACTAATGATTTTATTGTAGGCATAAATGGAGAAGCAGTTTAAATCTGAAAATATTTGGCCCTATTTTTCTTGACGTTGTTATTCAGAGTGTAATGTTAATGTAGTGTGTAGCTGATGAGTCTACAGATATATGCAGTTAATAAGCAGACTGCATTTCAGCCTGCTTTTCCTCCATTGAAAAACCTCCTTTCCAAATTTTAGCAAGTAACTTTACTAAAGAAAGGGTTTGTGTCACCATTTAATAAAGTATTTGAAAATTTAGAATGAGAAATTAATGAGACTTAAACATGTCTTTAAATTCATGTATAACTGCATTACAAAATACTCTAGAGCAGAAAGACTGAGGGAAATTATCTCTTTTAGAGATAATCCATTCTTTCAAACTGACTTGCTCTTCCAGTTTGATTGTGTTCATGGAAATTGATGAATCTGCTTCTTTATTTGACCTCATTGACATGATATCATCAACTGGAATGGTACCAGATTGTGTGTCTAAGTTTTGAGTTCCTGAGGCTGAATTTTCTACTGAAGACAATTGTCTTGAGATGTTGCCTTGCAAAATGTGTTGGAATAGAGATAAAACATTCTCATCATGTACTGCAGAGCAAAGATGAAAATCATGCTATAACTTTCAGAGCTATTTAATGGACAATTACATAATTTCACAGACAATTTGATGTATCAGTAACTAGTTTCTGCATATATATTTTTCTGTGCAGGTCAACTTCTATGTGAGGGTGAAAGCAATTTATACCCTTGGACACAGCGTATCTCTGATTGCTCTTACAACAGGAAGTATAATTCTTTGCCTTTTCAGGTATGTGTTTTTCATGAGTAAATATTAACAACAATAAGACATCTTTAACTGTTGTCTGATTGCTGAGCTATTTAGAAAATGCATGGAATTTACACTTTTTGCAGTTAAACAGCTGACAGCAATGTACTACTGACTAGATTTTTGCTAGCAATGATCATATTAACAATTTTCAAAGCATTTTACAAATTTACAGGCATTACAGATCACGTAAGAAAGAACAATAATTTAGGAATGATTACATAAAGCATTTTCTATTTGATTATTAAAATCAACATGTTGAATTGCTCTGGAGAATTAGCTGGATGCTGATCTCACCACTGGACAGGAGTGCAGCCATGTTTTGCAGAAGCTTCCAAGTGGTTTCCAGGGGTACTGTAATCAAAGGCAGTCACTAATTTGTCCAGCTGTAGATCACAGAATCACCAAATCACCAAGGCTGAAAGAGACCTTCAAGATCATCTACTCCTACCATCAACCCAGCACTGCCATAATCACCCCTAAACCATATCCCCAAGTGCTGCATCCAAACACCTTTTAAATGCTTCCAAAGACAGCTGACCCCACTACCTCCCTGGGCAACTCATTCCAATGCCTGACCACTCTTTCAGTGAAAGTTTTTTGTCTAATACCTAATCTAAACCTCCCTGATGCAACTAAAGGCCATTTCCTCTCATCCTTTCACTTGAATCATGGCAGAAGGGACCAGCCCCCACCTGGCTGCACCCTCCTTTTGGGTGGTTGTAGAGAGTGAGGAGGTCTCCCCTGAGCCTCCTCTTCTCCAGACAAAACAACCCCAGTTCCCTCACAAAACAACCCCAGTTCCCTCAGCTGCTCTGCACAGCACATGTTTTCTAGACCCTTTACCAGGTTGTTGCCCTTGTCTGGACACCCTCCAGCATCACAAAAATGTCCTTTTTGAAATGAGGGGCCCAGAACTAAACATGGTGCTCAAGTTAAAGCCTCACCAGTTCCAAGCACAGTAGTAAAGGTGTGGACAATTGTGCTGGGTCTACAAGGTTTTTGTTAGGCAGTTTTAGGAAAGGCAGTACTGCCTGCTGATTTTGCCTAATTTCTGTGACTTTTCTCAGACTGAAGGCAATCTTCAACTAGTAAAGTAACTTTTTAAATGGTCTTATCAGAATCACAGTTTTTCTCAGTCCCTCCACCTTCATGCCTTTATGTATCACTTCCACCTGTCTAACAGAATAGCCTTTATATTCTCCATTATGAACTTCACACAGCTTTTCTGCTCCACTTAGGACCAAGAAAACCAAGAAAGTGCATCTCACAGTTTTGGTAGAAAGGAAGTACAAATAATACATAGATAACAGCATGTTATTTGTTAGAGCCTCATTCCTCTCATGAAATATTCCTATGGAGAGTTCTGTAAGCCTTTCAGTCTGCCATCAAATTTTCTCAATATCTAAATCTTCAGAGACCATTCAGAGCAGATACATAACCCATAATTATGTTTGAAATACCTTTTAAAAAAATGAATTGAGCCAGTCATGGTCATACTCCTTCTACCCAGCAAATGCTCCAAGCAGATCCCAGTGCAGATTACTGCAGTTTCAAAACTGCTAAAACCTAAAACCACATTTAATACAGAGAATTGCAGACATCTGAATGTCACCCATCACCAGAAGTCAGATGTAACAAATCAAGCATTTAAGAGTTGTACTCAAAACCATCAATTTAAATATCTAAGTCGAGATATTTTTTCCCAGTCTTCCAATTGAGTCAGGGAAAACCAGACTTTTTTTCATGAGGCAACATATGCTCTTCTAAGTCCCCCTTCAAGAAGAATCTTTCTCTGTTATTTGCAGGGAACTGGGGCCTCTCAATATAGTGAGTTGAATTAGGAATCAATTTCTGCCCAGTAACTCCAAAATATTTGTTTGACAGCCTTGTATATATCCAGCATTTATTATCTGAGCTACTGAATGGGATGAATAACTAATCATCTACATGAGTTATTGAAGAAAAATAGTTTCCTCCTATTTGCAGCTTGCATGTATCTCTGAATTCCACAGGAACACGTGCTGCAGTCCAACATAATAGTGGTATTTCAGCAAAGGATGTGCATGTCCACAGCAATCACTGCATTTTTGACAACTGTTTAAAATTCAGCCTGGTATTTTGTCCTTTGCCAAATTCAGGGCTAGCATGGCAGATCTGTTCTTTATTTCCTTACACTCACTGTAACTATCCTTGCTTCAGTAATTTCAGAATGGATTATGTATGTTTGATAAAACTCAAAACTGGAAGAATACCTGTAAGTTGACACTGCACATTGCCATTACACCTATTGCATCTTCATGTTTTCACTGCTCATGCTTGCTAAAATTCTTGGGTTCTTGTCTATTTCCAGGTTCAGCTCAAGGTGCTGGTTGTGATCACAAAAACTCCTTAGAAACTTTTGGTTTCTAGGGATTTTCTATTAAAAGAATCTTTTAAATAGGAAAATCTTGAAGGGACTGTATTTTAAGGGAAAAGCCATCAACTTACAGCTTGCTTCCCCTGAGTACTCAATCATTTACATGGAATATTTAATCTGTCATTTATTTGTAAGGTTTTCACACGGCTGCCAGATTCAAGTTTTGTGTTCATTGGATAGAAAGGATAGGTGATCAAATGCTCTGAATGCATTTTTAATTGCTCTTGCATACACCATCATCATAGGATCAAAAGTCACTATATAGCAAAATAAAGGAGTTAAATAAAAGAATGAAACCAGAAAATAATAGGTGAGAGCACATCTGAAATATATCCAGGATAATCAAAGTTGAATTTGCAAGAAAAACACTGAAATGAGTGCACACACAGAAGGATACAATAGCCTATGTTTATTGTTAGCTTATTATGTCAGTTTATAGACAATTTATTATGTTATGTTAAAATATGAGAGAAATACCATTGGGATCTTTTAATCTGTGATACTTAACAGAAGTAAGAGATGAAAGAAAATAGCAAGGCAGCCCTGGCAAAATGACAGAAAAATGAAGAGTATGTTCTTACTCAAGGCTCATATTGCTAAGAAATGAACACAGAGTAACAGAAGTCTGTTCAACAGTTTCTACATCATAATCTAAAATGCTTCTTTTTAAATCTCTTTTTAGAAAACTTCATTGTACTCGGAATTACATCCATCTGAACCTGTTCCTCTCTTTCATTCTAAGAGCAATCTCTGTTTTAGTCAAGGATGATATTCTCTATTCCAGCTCCAACACAGCTCACTGTCCAGAGGATCAAACCTCATGGGTAAAAAACCTCATTTGCTACCTGGTGTAAATCTATATTGTCACTGAATTTTCCTCCCTAATCCTTTTAAATATTTAGGAGTATCAAAATTTCAGAGTAGACAATTCTGAAGAGAATATAATGACTAGGAGAAAGGTGTGATAGACGTATCAAGAAGGTTGCAGCACAAGCAGGAGACCTTAACATTGTTTGCATGTCCTTGAAGGACAACTTGTCATCAGTCAAGACAAATCATAACCAGATGCAGCTCAGAATAAATATGGCCACTGCATTAATCAGCTGGGAGGGTTGAAGACAAACAGGAGTGCCATCAGCAGGGAGTGATTAAAGGCAGCTGCTCTGGAAGTGTTCCAACAGCTTTATCAGAGGTCCAGGAACTGGACAGGTATCAGTGGAGGGAGGGAATAACTCAGGAAATTAAATATTTGCAGGAGTTGTCTTCATTAGCTCTGCAGTAGTTCTGGGCTATGACAGAAGTGTTATCATCTTCATTCTTGACAAGTTAATATGTTTACTGCATTTTCATGTACAGGGTTTAAAAAAATCTCAAGTCTTGCTGTTAAAACACTGACCACTATATGATATACCCCATTCATTGCTGTGTTGTTTCAGTCAAAAGTCCCTTCTAATTTTAATTAAATATAGTTTAAGCTTGTGAGAAAAAAAAATGGAATAAGATATTTTTGTCTTGATGAAGCCATATTGTCCCAAAACATGAAGTTCTTAGCAATGAATACCAAGCTATATGTAGGAATTCATAATCTGGGATATTTCTAATGGAGAAAAACAGGAACTGTGTTAGTAGACCCCAGTTAGGCAAAGTAAATAGTAGACAGATTACCAGGGGTAATCAGAAGTTCTTAAGTCCTTGAAAGACAGTTTAGTGGACTCTCAAAATACAACTTGGTTTCTGCAATTTCTTTTATTCTCCAGTTATTCTTGGCTACAAAGCCTTATACTTTCCTATTTAAATATGTCAGATTTTGTGGACTTCTGGCTAATTTCTGTTGCATTGTACCTGGGATGATCTGGCAGCTGCCTGACAAGGCTGGTCTGTCTTTCACTACCTTTCACATGTAACAGCACACAGGGTTTGCCCCTTTTGCCATGTGTGTGTGATGTTCCACATGATGTTCTGCTGCACTCACAGAGGTCTAAAACACACAGTTCATAAGGCTCTGTAAGTAGGTCCTAGCTCTGCATTACATGGAGAATTAATTTTGGCTGACTTTTCTGATAGATACCTTCACTGTTTAGCATGGGTAAATACAGCTGATACAGGATTACCTGAAGGAGGAAGGGAAAATACATTCATGCAGGTTTCTGGTATGTAAATTGAGAATGTAATACAAGGTAATATTGAAATTCATAAAGGATTACAAATTTTTCACTGTTGATCTGATTGTAAGAAGTCCTAAGCATAAAAGGAAATTTCAACTTGCTTGAAAATCTCAACTTTTTCAACAAAATTCGAAACTTCAAGACATTTTGAAATGCTTATTTTTATCCATCTTACATTATCTGGCCCATTGCTGATCTGCAGTGGATATCCCAAAGTCCCAAAGAGGTAAGATCAGTCTTACCAAAGTTAGCTAGCTTTCAAACTTTGGTTTTAGGCAGCTAAAATCAGGTGAAATGAATTCAAGCCTTTGGACTCTTCCTTAGCATGGATGTTACTTGGGGTGCACTGAGGTATCTGAGACATCATAGGGGGCTGATGGATACAAAGAAGTCTCCCTGTGGAGGTCTGTGCCCTTCTGGCTTAGCAGCTGGTGAATGCATCTCACTTCTTAATAAACATCTATGTTTAGAGAGAGGAATCAATCACTGAAAATTAGTAAATTACCTGCTTAGGTATCTGGGGTACTTGGAATTTTAACAGAAAAATGCAGGTATGAAAGGTATTTAAAATGGAGAAGTGAGTTAAGCTGGTAGAAATCAGAGATTTTATTTGGTCCAGATTGTGTAGTCTGTTACATTCACCATATCATTACATTTCTCAGCACATTCTCAGTCCATATGAACATTTTCATATTCAATTCTCACATCCCAGATTCCTACTGGGAAGTACCAAAGTAGCAGCAGCCAGCACCATGGAACATCAGCAGCACAGACATCTGAAAATTAATTCTCAAGAGCAGCACACAGACTCTAAGTATCATTTTTGATCATGTCTATGTGTTTTGTTAACTAAGAAACTCTAAAACATTTTCTAAAGGTAAAACATTAAAAGTCCAGCCAACTTTTTCTTCTGAGTTTACTGAGTCATCACAAAAAGTTGTATTTTTCACCCAGTTTCACATTTAGCTTTGAAAAAATCATGAAGTAGTTTCTTTGTTAAGTTTTACTGTGTTAGGAAGCGATGTGAGGTTTTAATGCATTTATTAGACTCCGAGTAGATGATAATTTAATTTTATAGTCATTTATTAATAAATTGTTGCAAAAGCGTACATTTATTGATAACCACTATATTTTTTCTATATTTATATTTATCGTATGAAGTTTTCAAAATTTCTGAGTGAACTTGCAATGAAAGCCATCTAAATAATTTTTAATAATTCATTTTCTCTTAATATATACAGTAACATTTACAATGTCACAATTTGCTTGACTGAAGATAAACATTTCTACTGGACCTGTTTATTGATACTACGAAGACAGATAAGATTTTTGGCTGTAGTAATAAAAATAATATGGCACCTTTCCTGTGTCAAACTTGATCTTTCTTCTCATATTTCAGGTGGGCTGCAAGGCAATTCTGGTGTTTTTTCAGTATGGTGTTATGGCAAACTTTTACTGGCTTTTAGTAGAAGGACTTTACCTCCACATCCTCCTTGTGCTAATATTCTCCCCCAACAGACACTTCACGATCTACCTGCTGATAGGATGGGGTAAGAACTCACACATCTTCCAGTAATGTTCTTTTTTCTCTGTGTGTTTGTTGGTCAGGTGCAGTGTTTCATACCAAGGTAGTTGAGCTGTCTCTGGTGGTGTCTCCTGAGACTCACAGATTGCTCAGCTCAGCTCCAGCACAGGTTACAGCTGCTGCAGCATGGGACAGAGCAGGCACAAAACTGCTGGAGCTGTTCTTCACTGCTGGCTCGATCCCTGGCACAGCTTTCACCTGTGCCATCTGCACCACACCCAGGGACTGCTCTGGGGCAAGGACTGCCACTGCAAAACACATGATTCAGGTGTCCTAATTTGTGAGGAAAATTAAAGTTCAGCTGCACAGCCATGAGCTATACTATGCAATTTTCCTTTTTGAAAAGCCCAGTAATACTGTCCATCTGGTTTTAAATACATATATTCCTTTCATTTACAGAAAGTGCCATGATATTTATATGGAACACTTTAATACTTCCAGTAATAGGTGGTCATAAAACATTTGGGTGTTGCTGGGAAATGGGAATAAACTAGTGTGTGGACAAGGATCCTTATGAAATGATTTATACTTCTATTTTATATTGCAGTCCTTGGAGGTACATTGGGAATGCATAACTTGTATCTATTTCCTTATAAGTCACTCTGACACCTTGCAAGAAACCTAAGAAAGGCATTTTTTGTGTATTAGTAATTATGGCTGCATTTCTATGAGAAATAAACTCACTTCCCTGCAGTCTTTGTTTGTTATACATTGCTGATGTATACATGCAATCATGTAGCTCATCAGATGGACCTCTCCTTCAGTCCTCACTGAACTTTTTTTTTTTTTTTTTTTTTGTGTACTTGCATTTTTGTGATCATTCTCCAAACCTATTTGGAACTTTTCAGGAATTCCTACGATATTCATTATCACGTGGACAGTGACACGGATCATTCTAGAGGACACTGGGTGAGTGTGTGTGGGAGAGAAAGCTTAAATCCCCCCCATGCCTGTGCAATCCTTGCCTTGGGTATGGTGCTGCTCACACAGAGGTGGTTTGCTGCTCTGGAGGCGAAGAGCACAGAACTGAAATTTCAGAGATGGCAAGAAAAGGGCAGGTGTTTGGGAGCTCTTCATCTGTGGTTTCTGCTCGATGTTTATTTGAAAAACTCACAGAGCAGGAGAGAGCAAAGTTATGACTACTGTTCTCCTTGGAACCCACATCTGGAGCTATCTGCTTGGGAAGTCAAAATAATGTTTGAAACAGCAGTGGTGTCCTTGGGCTCAGTGCTGCAACATGTGCAGGAAGGCACTGGCCATTCTAATTTGCTAACTGGCAACTCAGAAGATTGAAGTGTAGATAACTTTGGGTACATATAAATTGCATTCCCAAAAGTGAAGTGAAGTAAGAGTGGGTCAGATGCACGTAGCCAGGTAAAGCTAAAGCTAACTAGAGCTAAGCCTAGCTTCTGGTATGTGAAGGGGAACTGAGACAAGAATTTTGTAGGAAAATCAGATTTGATCCTGCTGCTCCCAAGGAATGGGAGAACATTCCTAACTACTGGACAAACAGTTTGCACAGTCCTCTTTTATCCAACTAACTACTATTTTTCAATTTGTTCTGTAATTAAACTGAAAAGTCATGTCCTACATAATTTCAAAGCTTTCTTTGCAAGACCTCTAACATGTAAAGCAAAGGCAAACTCCTTTTTCCTTTGTCATTATGATTACAGAGGAAGTCTGAAGGGTAATTAATCCCTAATCTGACTAACCTTTCAGAGCACTTAGAGTAAGTATTTGGATCAAAAGGGCTGAGCCCAGGATGAAAATTAAATACTCAGTTTTTCAGACAGAACTTAGGGTTCAGTCTCACATTTTTACAAACAAGTTCCAGGCATCTATAACCTCCATATCCCAAAAGAAATTATGTAATTTCAATTGCATCTGTCAGTTGCTTTAGATCTTCCTGCTACCCAGAGGTCAGCATTAAGTGCACACTGGAGAAGTGTCCTTACACAAAGTGAAACTGAGCTTGGTTCCCACAAAGGTCAACATCCTCCATGATGTCTAATGGATGTCTAATGCCCAGTGTGCTTGGTGTTTTAGCTGATTTCGTAGAATTATAGAATGGATTGGGCTGGGAGAGACCTTGAAGACTGGTCAGTTCCAGCCCTCCTTGCCATGGGCAGTGATGCCACACTCAGGTTACTCAGAGCCTCTTCTGTTCTGGCCTTGAGTATTTCCAGGGATGGGACATCCAGTTTCTCTGAGGCCACACCCTGAGATGTGTGTCCAGTTCTGGGCCACTCAGTACAGGAAAGGCATTGAGGTGCTGGAGTGTATCCAGAGAAGGGCAACAGAGCTGGGGAAGGGTCTGGAGCACAAGTCTGGTGAGCAGCAACTGAGGGAGCTGGGGGATGTTTAGTCTGAAGAAGAGGAGGCTCAGGGGAGACCTTATCACTCCCTACAACTGCCTGGCTGTAGCCAGGAGGGGTCATTCTCTTCTCCCAGGCAACCAGTGACAGGACAAGAGGAAATGGCCTCAAGCTGTGCCAGGGGAGGTTCAGTTTGGATATTGGGAAGAATTTTTTCACTGAAAAGGTTGTAAACCATTGGAATGCATTGCACACAGAGGTGATGGAGTCAGCTTTCTTGGAGGTGTGCAAGAAATGGCTGGATGTGGCACTCAGTGCCATGATCTAGTGGTGCTTGGTCAAAGTTTGGACTCAAAGATCTCAGAGGTCTTTTCCAACATAAATGATTCTGTGACTTTATGAGTAAAGAATTCCTTCCTAACATCTAAATCTCTCCTCTTTCATTTTTAAACCATTCTCCCTTGTCCTATCACTACATGCCCTGGCAAAATGTCATCTTCTCTCTTTTTTATAAGCCCCCTTTAAGTGCTGAAGGGTCACAATGATTTATCCATGGAGCCTGGTATTTTCCAGGCTGAACAACCTGGACTCTCAGCCTGTCTTTGCAGGAGAGGTACTTCAGCCCTCTGATCACCTCTGGGTGACCACCTCTGCACCTGTTCTACCAGGGCCACATCTGTTCTTATGCTGAGGACTCCACACCTGGATACAGCGCTCCTGGTGGGGAAATCAAGTGTGAATAGAAAAGGGAATAAAATTAATAGCAGGAAATTATTGAATGCCAAATTCTAGGCTAGAGCAGGCATTATTTTAGCGTCCTTTGACTTGTTTATAAGAAATACTTCTCACAGGTCTTGCTTGCCAGATGATATTAATGTCAACATGATTTTCTCTCTTTTTTTTAATAGCTGCTGGGATACAAATGAGCATGGTGGTCCCTGGTGGGTTATACGAATACCAATTTTAATTTCTATTATAGTAAGTAAAATTTGAAGCATGAATTATAGATCTGTTCAGCATTGTGCAGTGCATATAGCCATTATTCTTTGCTGCTAGTTCCAGATAGGCAAGAATTCTGTTTTAATGAAAAGAAATGGTGCTGCAGGAGAAATGTTAAACAGATGCCAAGGCCATTAAAATTTGTTGCCTTCAAAATTTATCTGCCTCCTATTAAATTAGCAGTAGCTTTTATTTGTGTGTTGTTCTTTCTTCAACATCTCTCCTGTTTATGAGCCTGGAGGAAGGAAAAAATCTAATTATACTTCTTAATGAATTGCAGATTTGATTTTGTGTGTAAATAGAAGGTCTTGCAATTGAGAATCTGATATTAGTAAAAAAATTATGGCTGTGTATATATTTCTTTAATTGGTAATCTACTGAAATATATCTTGAACATGAAGTATTTGCAAAATAATACCATTTGAGAATGTTTCACAAGGGCTTTTCCTGTTTGGAACTCATTAGAATTGCTGGACTAGTATAATAATATTCCTGTTCACTGTAATGATTGTGTAATTAACTTCGGGCATAATATACTACGGTTATATATCCATTTCTGAAAATAGAGAGCAAATTAATGTATTTTAGATATACTTGCTTCATTTTTAAAATTATAGGCAGAAGATCTAGGGCATTATTAGATTACACAAGATTTCAGGAGTTTGCCTTAAGCTTGGGCTTGCCTTTCAATCTGTGCCTGCTGAAAATCACTTTGGGAGAAATTCTGTCACCACAATCAAAGTGAATTCTGCAGTTTAAAGAAAAAGAAGAGTAGGCCGTATGTGTGAAATGACACAAGGTAAGGCCTCAAAGATGTTTTATGTTATGAAGAAATGAGCATACAAGAGAACTACAGCAGGAATACTTGGACCTCAAAGGAGCTGGAGAATGGGGAACAATCCAGAGTTAAGAAAATATGTTGGAAGATGAAAGCAAAACAAACCACCTGGTGTTTACAGGAAACCCTGATCTCTGGATGCTCAGTTTGAACAGCTCTCTGAGATTCATGTGCCAGAAGGCAGTGCTCCTTCAAAGCAGTCCTAGACCTGGAAGTGGAAGTTATCCCAGGGCACATTGACAGACCTGAACCGCAGCTGGATCTTAGACTTGGCAGAGAAGTCAGATGGAGTACGGGCAGGCAGCAAAGTCTGAGCCATCCAACAGTATTGTGAGAGCAAGTTCTGATACCATTTTGCACAGTGGGAATGGCTTCAGTTAATTCAGTGTGTCAGAACCCTCCCTGGCATTTCCTCCTGGGAATTTTGGCTTGAGAGAAGTCATTTGGCAGACGTTCGCACTTCATGCTGTACGCGCTTCAGAGTTACTCAGTTGGATGTGGCTGTTCCAAATGAATGTGCTTTTACCCTTGTTCTCTTCTTGTCCAGTAATACTGGCTCCAGAGCCTATGGCAAGTTAATATTCCCTGCTGTGGGCACTCAGCTGCATTAAGTCTGCAGATAAAATCTGCAATAACAGATTTCTGTCTGTTACCTTTCTTTATAGGTAAGCCTCTAAGTAATCATCTGCCTGAAAAAATGTATGTTAAGTTCAGCAAAAGCCTATATTTTCTAACATTTCTTTTTTATTTTTTAAAAAGATATTAGATATAATTTTCCTAAATTTTTATTTCATCCCTGTCAGTTCCTTTCACTACCCTTCATCTGTCATTTCAAAGAAAATGTTAAAAACAGGGGGACATGCAGTTGCTATGACCATGGTTTATTTATTAGTATCCCAAATTCTATAGGCTGTGTTATAGAAGACACAGAAATTAATTGAACTTGAAAAGCTTGGAGCCAAATTTTTAGGAGAAAGAAGAGTTCCACCAATACATGAAGACAGATTTATAGCAGTGAGACAGGCACTGTCTCAGGTACCCCACCTCCTGACTTTCTGCTTTGGGATGGGGTTAGTTTAAAACAACAAAATTCTCATTTTCACTGTGATACAAATTTTTCTCTAGATTAATTTATTCTAAGATGTGTGCATTTGATGCAGCTGTTTATGTAGCTGGAGTTGCAGTTTTCAGCACACATTGTAGCTCTGAAGGTGTGGATTCCAACTGTTCCCTTACTTCAGCATGGACGTGCTGTATTTGGTGTGCAGTTTTCTAGACCACACCAAAGAATCCAACCCAGAAGGGATGGTGACCAGAGGAAGCTGAAAGTCAAGGCTGAAGAAATAATGGGAGTGAGACTTAGGATATACTGAGTTTTATACTTCAGTTTTCTAGACTGCTTATGTTCTGATCATAATGATTTTTTATGCAAGTGCCTTTCTGAAAAATAAAATATGAAATAAAATGCAAAATGAAATGCTACTCTTCTGTCTTGGAGGGCTGTCATGAGAATTAGGCTGCAGCGATTCAGATGGACTAGATGATCTCCAGAGGTTCCTTCCAACCTCAGCTGTTCTGTGATTCTTTCATTTGTAATGTCAGCACCAATATCCAAGACAATCTGACACCAGTGAGAGGCCTTTTTGTTCTTGGTTGGAGTAGACAGATCAGCTGTGCAACAATCTTCTCTAAGCCTAATTCAGACAGAAAATTGAAGTGAAAGTTGAGGTGAGGAGCAAGGGAGGGTCAAAACTGCCTCTGGGCTTCCAGTTGTGAATCCATGTGACAATTTAGGACAGGACCTGATTGCAGAAAATCACATCCAGTGTCCCATCCTGCTGGGAAACCTGTCCTCAGCTGCAGTAGTGGAGGGAGGACACTTCTGAAAAGTGGGGCTTTCAAAGACTTTTGCCAGCCAGAGCAGCAGTGGTGGGCTTGAAGTGGTTGCTGGACATGGCAAAAGTGGTGCTGCAGAACACGAGAGGTTTGGCCCTGCAGAGCTGAGGGGGTCTGGAGGGAGGTGCACGACTCCCATGCTGACTTGCCTCCTGTCTGACTTGATAAGAATTTCTTTTTGCTGCAGATTGAGTGGACAGTTCAGAAATCACCATTATATTTGTTTTCTTTGCAGGTGAATTTTATACTTTTCATTAGCATTATAAGAATCTTACTGCAGAAGTTAAGATCTCCAGATGTTGGAGGAAATGACCAATCACAGTACAAGTGAGTCATATTTTTAGATATTATAGACAGAACCAAAATAATCTCTTTAAGATTTCATCTGCTGAAAACCAACAACTGTCTTGTTACTATAATTACATTTAATTTAGAACTACTTTTAGATATTGTTTAATAAATACAACTGTGCTGAAATGGAGATATACTTTTTATCTAACGTTTAAATTCAATTAAAAATACTTAATTTAGAAAGACCAACAAGCTATTATTGAATTTGAGTTTAATCCATGAGTGAATATGCTGATACAAAATATATGGAGAGTAATGTTTTCCTTTTAGTATATAAAAGTTTCGTTTTGATATAAGAAATGTTTAAAATCCTTTAAAATAATTTTCCTTCAACCTCCTTAAAACCTTTTTTTTTTAATTTCTAAAATACTTTGATATATTTTAAAAGCTGACATTTTGTTACCAAAAAATTAAAGATTAAGTACAGTGTTTTATACTGATTTAAAATATCATCTTTACTTTTTTAGAGGAGAACAGTTGTTTCTGGCTTAGATCAACTTCATTTCTGTTCAGACTTTCCTCTATTGTGTTTTGGTGTGAACAGCAAATCCTAAAATTTGGAAACCTCTTGTTTCCACAGCTTTCAAATCAAGGGATATTGGGGGACAATTCAAATGCATTGCTAAAATTGGTTTTGTTCTTCATTGCCATATCTGTTGTTATTGTTGTTTATTATAAGAGCTGCTGGATAAGTAATAATCTGCAATAAAATCTGTTGTAGAAGGTGTTATTTTAAAGCCCAGACATAGACTCTGACAGTTCAGGGTGTCAATATGATACTTAAGTGACAAAACCTCACATGAACACTGAAAATCCAAAGCCATGCAAGTAGCCTTTGAAACAGCTCCTGGATAACACCTTCTTGTGGCATAAAGTTTTCTTTGCTTCCATGTGGTATTTATTTAATTTTTGAAAATTAGGCATTCTCTTACTTTCAGTCCCACCATTTTCCACAGTTTACTGTAGCACTTCATAATATGAAATAGTCACATGAATAGCAACCTTGTCCTTCATTATTCAGCCCTGTAAATTCTTTGCTTTTAGCATTTGATTGCCTGATTAAGTTTGCATTTCTGGTTTTTAGCCGATACCCATGGGAAAGTAGATTAACCTCCTCAAGAAACTGCATCTACAGAGCAAATTAAAAGATCTGAGAGGCTCGTTTATAAAATTGCAAATGCATTTTCTAAAATGCAGAGAAGAATAAGGCTGTTTTGTTTGTCCCTTTCTTTTACTAAAATGTAAATGAAGTATAGAGAAAGTAGCATCAACTAAACAAAAATTACTAAGCCAAGCATGGAGTGAAAGTGAAATATGAATCTAAAATGAATACTACTCATGCAAGTCACCATTTTTATTCCCTTTCTCGGAATATGCTTGTAGCTGGTTCCATTCTTCTTGTTGTTCATTTTACTTTTGCAGTGGACAAGGCTAAGTTCAAATAAAATCAGTTTTCTATTTCATTTGGGAAAGCAGGAAATTTGCTGCCAATGTCATCTCCTCCAGTCGTAAATTAATTTCTTCTGCTAAGGAATCCCTATTTTTCCTGCTTCTGTTATCGTCTTTAGATGTGAGGGGTTTGCTATTCTTGGGAAGCTTTGCTGTCAGAAGTTATCATTTCCACATAAACAGATGCAGCCCCTGGACCATTAAGAACTAAGCAAGGCCATGAAGACTGACACAGAAAAAATAAAGCTACTTGAAGTACTTTTAACTTTTCTGTTAAAATAGTTGAATTCACAACAGCATCCTTTCATTGTTGAATCAAGTTATATTCATCAATGCAGTGATGAATTATGGAGCTCAGCATTATAACTTCTCAAATTTTATCTGATACCAGACATCCAAAATTGGCCAATCCATGACTGGCCCTGTATAATATATAAAACTGATGTTATTAGAGTGAAATGAATGACATATAAGGTAAAAGTAGCAATTTATCATTCCAGTAGTTTCACAAGCTGTTTGTCAGAGCAGTTCTGCTTAGTAATTTAAAGTTCTGTTTCCTTAACTTCAGTAAGTAGTGTCTTCTGCTAAATTTTGTTATGTAATTGACAACGCTGAAAATTATTTCATGGCGTATGCTTAATACCATCAGTAAAGCTATGAAGTTTTAGTATTTGAGGCTCATGAAAATCTCTTAGTTGAGATGATTCTGGATTACACTTCCTAGGTACTGTTTGCATACTGTGCATGTGCAATGTACAGACTAACTCTAAAATTACACATTCATCTCAGTAAAACAAGAGCTCATCATCAAATTTCAGCTTTGTCTCTTTCCTTTACCCAGGAGACTTGCAAAATCCACGTTGCTGCTTATTCCTTTATTTGGAGTTCACTACACAGTGTTTGCTTTGTTTCCTGACCGCAGCTCCAACAATTACAAAATAATCTTTGAGCTGTGTTTGGGATCTTTTCAGGTAAATTTCAAGGATTTTATTCAAAAGAAGTTTTACTGACCTAGATGAGTGCTGCAAACTAACTAAGGAATGTTGTCTCTTTCCAGGGCTTGATTGTTGCAGTCCTGTATTGTTTTTTGAACAGTGAAGTAAGTCTCATCTTTCCTACTGAGAATGTTAAATATTGGTTTTAGTAAACGTATAAGTGCCCCTTTAATTCTGCTCTGATACACAAAACTGTTTTGGAAGATGTCTGCATTGCTATTAGTGGAATATATTTGTGATAGTTTTTATACAACAGGAGAAATCAGTGTGGCGGGTGAAAAGCTTTAAGAGCTGTTTAAAATCTAATTCCTTGCAAACTGAGGTGTTAGTGTCTTCTGCTATTTAATGTGATCTAATCTAGCTCTGTTAGAAGCAATGTGCAAGTGAGGTGCAACACACCTGAAAATTCATCTGGAACTTGAAATACCATGTAGTAAGTATATAGGGGTAATGTTCTGTCAGTATCTAAACCTCAGAACAGCAACAGATTATTGTAGTGTTCATAGTCTCAGCTGAGAAAGATGCAAGGAATTCCTTTTGATTTCAACCACTATGCAGTGTCTGACAGAAGGAATATGTCTGAAAAGACACCTGCACAGACAATTAACATTCAGCTCTCCTGAGTGCTGTTCTGGTCTTTGATATTCATGAGATGCCTGATTTTGGGCTAATCATTTGATTCTATGCCTTAAGTACACGAGATAAATAGCTCCATACCAAAATCTAATGTTGCAGCACAAGTGATACAAAATTAATTTTTGAAAGTGGCCTTAGGGCACCTCTTCACACACAGTGTAGGCAGTTTTGCCTCAGTTATGGGACCTTTGTAAAACTGACTGGATACTCTAGAGGGACTATCCAAACTGATCAGATACTCTAGAGGGAGTATCCAAACTGATTGGATACTCTAGAGGGAAGGGATGCCATCCAGAGGGACCATGAGAGGGGGGAGGGGGGAAAAGAACCTGAAGAAGTTCAACAGTGCTAAGTTCAAGGTCCTGCACCTGGGTCTGTGCAGGGCTGACTGAGGGATGAAGGGGTTGAGAGCCATCCAACAGAGAAGGACTTGGGGATGGAGAATGGACTGTGAGCTGGCAATGTGCACTTGTAGCCCAAAAAGTTTAATGCTGAACCTCTATTCAGCATTAAAAGAAGCATGGCCAGCAGATCAAGAGAGGTGAATTGTCACCAGTGCAAGAAAGACATGGACCTGTTAGAGCAGGTCCAGAGGAGGCCAGAAAAATTTATCAGAAGGTCTTCTATGAAGACAGGCTGAGGGAGTAGGGGTTGCTCAGCCTGGAAAGAAGAAGGATCTGGGAGGAATTTATAGCACCTTAGAGTACGTACATTATAAGGAAGATGGCAAAAAACTTCTTAGCAGGGCCTGTAGTGTCGGGACACTTTTAAACTGATGTGGTAGATTTAGGAAGGAAAAAATCTTTTCTGTAAGGATGGTGGAAACACTGTAAAAGGTTGCCCAGAGAAGCTGTGGTAGCCTCATCGAAAGCCATGCTGGATGGTGCTCTGAGCAACCTGGTCTGGTGGAAGGTGTCCCTACCCATGGAAGGGGGTAGAATTTCATAATCTTTAAAAGTTTGTACCAATCCAAACCATTCTATGATTCTGTTCCTAGAAATCCCCATGTGACAGCAAACCAACGTGGAAAATTTCCTCACATAAAAGAAAATGTTCAGCTCATATTGTGCATTTTGTTTTGAGCACAGGTGCAGGGGGAGCTGAAAAGAAAGTGGCGGAGTTTGTGCTGGAAGCAGACAGCAGGCAGAGACTACAGACTCCACTCGTCCATTTCCCGAAATGGATCAGAAAGTGTTTCCCAGCTCCACAGGAATTCAAGAGCTCACTCATTTATGCAGACAGAGACCACCATGATATAAATGAGCTACGTCCCCCAAATCATGAAAAACTGTGGGATAATTCATTATGCAGCTTGATGTGATATTTTATAACATGTACAGTTCAGTGCTTTGCTTTTCTACATGTTGGTATTTGGGGAATTGGTTTGTGCAGCCAACCTATTAATAACAGAGGAACCTGCCCCATGGATGATTTCTGTTTTGTTCAAATGGTATTCATATTAATTCTGATGTTCTCTTGCAGTTTACTAGCCATAACAATTCAAAAATTCATTTTCCACAAAGGTCCCTTTACCTTCCAAAATGGCTACAAGATCCATGCAGGGTATCCTGCTCAATGCAGATTTCTTTGGCACATGTAAGGGTTAAGATGGGAAGCAAGAAAATCTCTTACACTTTATTTATACTTAAGGAAACATGGCCTTAAGGATTAGGAAATTCTTTTCTAATTATGGAAAATAAAAAATAAAACAAAACGAAGACCATAATTAACCACACTGGGAGTTCAGTGTGCTAATCCAGGAAATCATTAACATGATTTACACAGAGGGAAAAGGTAGTACTTCTAGGCTAATGGTATAAATTTCAGATGTTACTTTCTACAGACTTTGATTCCAATCCTGTTATTATTTTCAAAAGTGCCTGGTTTAATGTTTGGGTGCAGTGTGTAGGGCTATCTTTACAGGACATACAGAAAAAACTACTATATTACTTTTGAATGTAGTAGTTCTCAGTTGTTCTCTTCTGTTTAAAGTCAGAAGTCATTTGTGTTGTTTCATGAAGGAATTTTCTGTAGAGGTATGTTCTATTTTTAAAGCAGCCTGGCATAGGATAAACAGCCTTGGATAGCTCATTACACATTGAAAATATCACTTTTTAGAAGTTATCATTGAAATCTCTCTGTGAACTACATATTTGACTGCAAAACACAAGGAATATTGCAGTGAAGCTACAACTCATATTTAACAAAATATGTAATGCTTTTAGGTTTATTCAGTTTTATATCTCTCTGAAATTATTTAACTTTTAGTCTTGACCATGACTCCAGAAAAAAAATTAGACAGAATCCCTAAAAATTACCATAAAAGGAATAGAGAAGGATTTTTTAACAATGACAAGGCACTTATGTAGCCATGTTAAAAAAAAAAAAAAGGCAGGGAACTGACAGTCTTATAAAAATATACATAACATTTCCACTCTTTAAAAGAAATAAACCCAGTGATGTTCTCTTCCCATGTCAACGTTTAACCATGTCCACCCTACATTACAAGTGGGAATAATATGTATTTGCATGAGTACCTCCATACAAACAATTGTCCTCATATTTCAGATAACAGATTTTATGGAGCCAGCAGAATCCAAGGTCCCTACTCTTGTCAGATAAAGGGAAGAACAGCAGCAAGGGCATCTCTTGGCAGGCATATTTGTACATCCTTGAAAGTATTACCCATACTGGGAATATTGTCAGCAGCTGTCTAATTGTATTACAATCCTTGGTCTGATTTAATCCAGCTATTTACCAGTCAAACACAATTTGTTTTAATGGGATTGCCATGGAGTTACACAAAGTTTTGTCAGACCAGAGATAGAAAGGGCCCCATGGTTCACATGACTACTGCAGAACCTGGTGACTATTACGTGACACCAGTAGGTGTCATTTGAGTTAAACAACAATCACTCAAAGAATTGTTACTTACAAAAATTGAATTTAAAGGAGCTATTGATCACTTCCTGATCATTCATAACGTTTTCTGCTTGGCAAAGTAACTATGAGATTCTGGGTGGAAGTAGGCTGCCCAAGAACATTCCCATGGGGTCTAAAGATGTGCCCCTCCACATGTATTTAAACTCAATATATTCCCAAAGACTTCAGACTGAGGAAACACTGCTAAAATTTAATATGTTTCCTGGATCTCTTGACTTATCACAAGCTCTTAACTGCAAATATATGAAGACCCACTGGAGCTTTGGGATCTGCTTTTACACCTAAATTAAACACATCTGTGCACATTAGGATTCTTTGTCTGCAGTGGCATTGGGACTGCTCAGTTCCCTGAGATGTGACGTGCAGGATGTTCTTTTTTCCCCTTAATTTCTGGGGTAGAAAGGCACATGTGACAAGCATTCAAGTGTGCTCATCTTTGTGCTCAAATGAGGTTATGTGAGCGAGTTGACACACAGACAGAATGATAGCACAGAAATAGATGTTTCAGGCAGTCATTTCCATCAGTCTGCTCTGCATGATGCATCACCAATTACATGTGTTTATAACACATTGTATCTTAGAGAAAACTGTCTTTGTTCTAATTAGGTGAGCCTGAAAAAAAATCTGCATTTTAATTATTTCTGGGTTATATAAAAAAAAAAAAAAGCTTTAATAAGAAAACACATTTTATATTGCTACAAACCATAATTGTTTCCTTTAACAGGGTGCAGATGCATTTGGGCTTGATTCTACTTTTCATGTAGGGTGAAATGCCACATGAGAATTTTGCAGTGGGAGGACATAGCGGTACCACTAAGTTTGTAAAGGACAATGTGGACATGCAAAGAATGGCACACAGGAGAGAGAAGTGCTGTATATATTTTTCTTTCAAACCAGTGAAAAGTACAGTACTTTGGAGAACCTCATCCCTCTATTAACAATATAAATGCAGATAATCTAAATACTGTTTTGTGAGACAGTTTAACTTCATAATACTTTGTTCAAGCATTACCATGGCAGTAAAGACACAGAGGGCACTGTGCTCACTTGTTTTTACTCACAGAAAATTTCTGATTTCCAAATAATTTTATGCAAAGTTATAGAATCAACCCTATCATCACCAGTTTGACTTTCAGCTGCCTTTTCATGGACAGATATAAAAATGTCAGTAAAAGGTGCATAACAGTGTGACAAATCTAGAACTTGATCAGTGTTTTTCATCTTTACAACACCCATAACAAGACAGCTTCTCATGGCTTTGTCTTTCGTTGCATTTTGCTGAGGAGTATGGGATTAAATGCTCTTGCTCTGTGCTTTGGTGACTAAAGATACCAAAGAACAATGCAATGAAACATACTTTGGCCTTCTGTCATCCCTAATCCTAGTTCTCTCTCAGTCCTAGCAGCATCAGGGGAGGAAGTAGAGGCTGCAAGACAAGTGTAGCCTTTCCCTGCACCTCTCTTTCTTTATTCCTTTACTGCCTTTTTCCCTTTGGTTGCATCAGGGTCCAAACTGAGTTGTAAAGTCTTCAAGGAAGGAAACCTAGGTTTTTTTTGTCCATCCCCACTGAAAAGCCAGAAGCACAGTTTGTACTTACTGGACAAGAATGATAATACAGTTCACCCCCATTACCATGGTTAATTGTTGTGCATTACCTACCCTGGAGGCACCATTAATTCTGAATTATTTCTGTCAACATTACCTGCTGCTGGTACCTGAGGAACACAGTGGCAGCTTGCTCTCCACTTACTAACCCCAATTAAAAAATATATATGGACACTGACTTAATTTTTCCTCCTTAGAGCCAATTTCAGCTGGGTGCTTGATAAACTCAGTTGCAACTCATCTGCCCTGGTTTTGTTGTCTAAAAGCTGCATGTTTGTCTCTGAGCTAAAGACACTTTTAAGGTGCCTTCCACAGTCATCATAGAGAAATTGGCACTAGTTGAAGATGTTCAGCTTCCATGTTCAGCTGGGCATCTGAGGTAGGTAAGCTGGACCTAGTTTTCTCTGTATTTACTATAAAATGAGCCTGGGGTGGCTGGCTGGTACTTATATTTCTCACTCCAGAGATAGAATCAGGTAAGATGTATGCCTCCAGAAGAGATTAAACTGTCTGGGTAATACTAGACAGATACTCATTTTTAAGCCAATTACCTTGGGTTGGCCAAAGTTATCCTCCAAGAAATGTGCAGTGTAATTCAAAAGGTCAGGCAGTGGAGGATCCCACAGTTCATTGGGTCAGGTGTCCCTGCCTTCCATGATAAAGCCCACAGGCTTATGTCCCATTTTGATTTGCCTGGCCTCAGCTTCCAACCAATTTTAGAAGTTCTGGGTAAGATGTTTGGTTTTTGCCTTTTGTAGGAGGGGACATGTGCTAAAAGAAAGTGCTTTTCAGTACCCAAAATTTTCTTTATGTTGTACTGCAGGTAGCCAGCTGAAGAATACCCAATCTAAGCTGTGATGGGATGTTCTGTAGCAGCAATAGATAATTGGTGGCAAATAGCATTACAAAAAACCTTCTACAGTCAAGTTGGAGCCATCCTACCCCACTCTGTAGCATCTGCTTCATGTCCTGATTCACCCTAGGCTTCCCTTTGCTTTTAACATGCCAAAGGGGCAAGGAACAAGCACAGACCCTCAGCAAACCAGAGACTCCGTCTGGGACAGACTGATGAAATAAGGCATTGCCAGGTGCAGGTATCACACAGTCTATGTGCAAAGACTAAGATGAATAATCTGCATAATTTGTCCTCTATTTTTCTAAAAATCCTCTTCTGTTAACTGTGAATTTGCCCAGTTCAGCAGAGTGATTTGGGATAAAGTCCAAAATTCAGTCTATACAGATTTTTTCAGACATCCTTAAGGAAAAATCAAGCCCTAAGTATGTCTGACAAAAAGAAAGAACTGGCAAGTAACCTGCAGACAAAGCTGTTATGTGTATAAGGGTCATCATCTGAGCAATTACTGTCTGTGCACAGTGATACAGGAAATACCTTTACCAACAGAAATACCTTCATGTTACCATGAGTGCCTATATCAGCTGCGGGCTGTCAGTACCACCCTGACATGACCAAATACAGAAGTTAGGATGCAGTGCTATTCTGTTGCTAAAAAAAAATAAAATTAAAAAGTGTTCTAACATGTATATTACAAGAGTACATCAGGATAACATTTAAAAGGAGCATTCTGTGAAACAGTTTTGCCACTCTGTTGAATCTGGTTCTGCCCAACGATAGCAGGTGTAGTTAAATCTTAAGTCAGGAACATTTCCATTCTCAGATAAAAAAAAAAGTAACTGAAATGTCCCAAACCCCTCTATTTCCCAAAGCACTGTAATGAGTTTATGATTACCTGCAGCTTTTTTTGTCCTGATGCATTAGTATGAGTATTACTTCAATTTTCTCTTTTGTCATCTTTGTTATAACTTTATATCTGTCAAGTATGGTAAAAATTAAAGATTATGTAAATGAATGTGATTATTTTTTACAAAATGTACAGATTATGATGTTGTATAGATTAATGTGTGTAAATAGATTTCATACTGTAATTCACTATAGTTTTCTTCTAGTTTTGCTCTTTTGTTCTTTTCTGGTTTCAGTTTTTAATGTCACAAATCTAACAGCCTTCTCTGAGATGTTATATATAAAGCTGTGAACAAATAAGTGTTTACATCTTTATGCTATTACAGATAATAATAGTCAATAACACCATAATGGACTGAAGAGGAATCAGAGAATAAAAATTTTAAAAGTTTTGCACAAAAATTCCATTATTTTTCTTTTTTTAAAAATTGTGTGCAATGATGCAGTTTTCTTACTAATTCAGTGGGTCATGGCCATGCTGAAGGGTGTGGCTAAGTTAATATTTCACTTTTTAATTCAGCAGCAGTTAGACACACATGTTAAAGAAAAACAGCCCCTAGCTTCACTGAGGAATACGTAGCTTTCTGTAACCTAGATGTGCTTACAGGGGTATGAGAATGGCACACAGCTAGAGCAGAACCAAATGATCCCATATGTTGTGTATGGCACCATCTCCAGGCCAGCAGCTATTTTTGATTTATCACGGCTTGCTCAAAACTTGATTGCCCAGTTATCTGTCAGAAGTACAGGTGTCTGTCTGGAGTACAATGTAATGTAGTGAGAGCAAAGCTGTGATGTCTCTCCTGTAGAGGCAACACCATATATCATGGGTTTTTTCCCTAAAATATCTGTGTCTGTTTCTATACCTGTAATGGGAATGAGCACAGGAAAGAGACTGGCAGTGGTGTGTTGCTGATGGGGCCAGAGAGAGAGGAGAACATGTTGGGGAGGAGGTGGCACCTCGTGGGGCAATCCCTGCCCTGGCAGTGACACCAAGCAGGGACAGAGGATGGAGACTTTTTTGGTGTCCATCCCCTCCTGTGTGTGTGTCTGTGAATCACAGAAGCCACACCACCCAGAGGGCTCTTCTGAGCCTTTGGGAGACCTGAGCTCTCACCCTCTCCCACCTTATGGGAGTTCTTGTAGGAGATGCATCAGTCTGGACCCTTTGGCAACCAACAGCACGTCTGCAAAGCCCTTCAGTGTCCTCGCCCACATGCATGGCCTCTGTCCCTCAGAGCTAAAGGGGCAGCCCCACAGCCAGATCACCCTGATGTCTGCATGAGCTGCTTTGGAGCTGCTGAGCCTGAGCATGCAGGACAGCCAGGGTGCAGATGAACAGGGACACTGGACCAGTTCCCATCAGTTCTGGCAACAGCACCTGCAGGTTTCCGTGGCAAGTCTGAGTCCTCTCAAGTGCAGAAGTGGATCCCTTAGAAAAGTTCTGGATAGTCAGAGGAATGGTTATCCCCAGAATACAAGCAGTGTACTGTGGAGGGGAAAAATAAGGGAGTCTGCACTTCAGAAGCAGCCTAAAGAAGGAAGCACTCATCTGACAACTCCTGCGTGGTCACACAGGGCAGTATCAGCTGCAGGGGTCTCAGCTCTGTACTCATAACCACTGGCCCACAGGCAGCTGTGAATACAGCACAAACTGCATGTGAACACACACACTCCCCTTCCTCTGCACCAAGGAGCTTCTAACTGGGATACTTGAAAAGGTAAAGGACACCAGTGGATGGGAGGGTGGAAGAGTCAGAAAGAGCATTTGTCTTCATCTCTGTAAGAGAGCTGAACCAAAGAACTACAGCACACAGTTAGAGAAAAGGTATTGCACACTCTGTGTGTGTGTGTTCCAGTGTGGTGTGGATTGTAGAATGCAGTTACTTTTAGAGAACACTTTTTTTTCCCCTGGCAGTGCATGAGCCAAATCTCATTTATCTCCCAGCTTCAGTGCTAGTCACCCCTTAGGTGTCAGAGTGACAATCTAAAGGGGGTGACACAGACCATGAGGAGGAACAGGGCACTCATGAGAGCCCTTGCTCAGGAAAAGCACCATCTCCCCCACACCCTGCAGCCTGCTGTGCAAAGGCCAAATCTGAGTGTGGGCCCCCTGCAACACTGCCCTGTCTGTGGAGTTTGGGGGTGACTTTTTTAAAGCAGTCACTCTGGTGAGGTACAGGACATTCCACTTTGCAAATGGGTTCCCTGCACAATGTTAAAAAAAGTCCTAATAATCAAACCGTATGTGTCCAACTGAATAAAATAAAATAAAATGCTACCTGTTAGTTAACTTCTAATATTTACAATCAACTATATTTTCATGTCCTTAACATAGACTGTAATATATTATGAGCTGGCTGACATGCAATTTAGGTTAAATGATTATGTCAAACCATTTAATAAGTATATTTTACATCAAACCATTACATAACTATGTGTTGCATGAAAATAGTTATAGATTTTTCACACATATATTTATTTATATAAATAAATATTTTTCATGTAATATGCTACAAATTACCCTAGGATGTTCCATTAAATATGGATATTGGATTTGGAAGGCAACAGAAATCAAAATGAAGAGCTGTGCTTTATGTTGAAACCCTTCTGTATTTCCCAGTTGGTGCCTTTGTAAGTGAGACTGCTTCTCAATACAATCCCATTAAGCTGTGAAATTCTCTGTTCAGAAAGGCTTTACTCAGTAAGAGCCCCTGGCCACTGCTTATCCCTGGTTTCCTGCTTATATTCTTCACCTGCTTTTAATTAGTGCCTTGGGCTTTGCCTGCCTGTCTCTGTAGGATATGAAAAAATACTGACGGAAATAATGAGGGAATTAGTAAGCAAGTTTATAACAGTACAATTAATAATGGACTCTGACTACAAGGGGACATTTTGTTACACAGAACTGCATTCACAAGAAGCAATTTGAAAATTAAAACATAATCTGAATTATACACAAAATTGTGCTATAGAGGATGTTTGTGCCTTAGCCAGGTGATGAATTGGACAATTTAATCATTCCTGCAGATTATGGCTCCTGTTATTCAGATAAGTACCAAAATCATATGGCCTCTTTCAAAAAACACTTAACTTGACCTTATTACTCAACAACAAAAACATGAAGAAAAATACTGTTTCCCTCAGATACACAACATCTTTTAAAAATCATTTTAATTTTGCTTTTGAAGACCATAACATCCTGTTTCTTGGGTTAGGATAATTTATCAATTTAGACACTCAAAAGTGCCTTCTTGTCATGAAACGTATGGAATTAATATTTTTAATAAGTAGGGTTTTTTTAAAAACCTTTTAAAAGCCAAGCATATACCTTGATCAATGTATAGCTCTGGTTGCTTGTCCTGATGCCCCAAACATAAGCTGAGAGCAGCTTGAAAGACAGGCAGTATTGGGGTTTTTTATCATTGAGGCTTAGTCCATTTCTGACTTGAAACATCTCAATTAACTATTTATAATTCCCCTTTTTGACTGAATGCAAGTCTAAAAACCCAGCCCAAGCACTGCTCCTGCCTCTTGGACATTTCATGCCCTGCCCCAGAGGAGCCTGGTGCCTACAAGGGGCTGCCATGGGCAGTCCCATATCCACAGAGGGTTCAGCAAGTCTGCTGCTGCCCTCACACACAATTCTCTGTCATTGCTACTCTGACAGGGCTGTGCCATAGATATGGTGAGGTTTTCCCACTCTTTCAGCAGCTTACAAAATCTGAATCTTCATTTAAACCATGAGATCACTGATTCTATTGATCCACCCTCATGATATCCAGTAGGAAAATACTTTACAACCCTTTCTGGCTTCACTGCAGTGAAATGATGAATTTTGAGTAATGCTTTCAAACATAATAATGGATTTTAAGCATTAAAGTTGAGTTACAACTGTTCTTGGATGCACAAAAATCAGCAGCAGGTGTTTTTTATGGTTCTGGTTCCTATGTAAATTTACATATAAGAATAAGTCAAATATTGACTGGCATCACATAAACTGAGGCTGGAAGCTAGAGAGTTATTTGCAATTAACAGAGGAGTGAGGTTTTGAAAAACTTCGTGGCATCTCAGGAAAATTCCTCTTTTAGATTCCTTTTTATATGGCTTAGGAGGAGTAACATGTTAGGAGTCTAAAGCAACAGGGAATTAGGCCTCATGACCCATACACTTCTACTTCCTACACTCCCATCAGGCTATGGGATCTTAACTGCATTAGTATGTCCAAAGATTTGGAAAGAAACAGGCAAAGTTAGGAAAAAAATTATAAACTTACACAAAGCAGAGAGTTAAGACAGATGAACTGGTCACAAAAATCATTATGTTTTGATCTGTTGTCAACTGCTATTACAAAACTCGCTATTAATGCCATTTCAGTCCCTTATTTCAGCTGTAGATTCAGTCTGGTGCTGCTCCATTGTGCCTGGATGAATGGAAACTGCTGTGACGTAGATACTTTGGAAGAAATGTGAGCACTATAAAGAGACTTTTAGTCTCAGTTCATCTTCTCCCTCTATTGTGCTCTGTATTCATCACAAGCCTAGAAAAGTTCTTCCAATTTCCTATTCATATAACGATCCGTGAATAGTACAACTGTACTGCTATATATGTTCTCCAAATGTCTGGGCTGAATAGTTTATTTCCTCTGAGTTGTAATTATTCATCTCAGCATTTGGCAATGTTTACAAGTGGTTTTAATTTTCCTCATACCATGTGTCATCAGGTTTCAAAAATAGTAGTTTCTTTGGACAATCTGGTTACTGAAGTATTTGGTTGGCTTGTAGGGTGGAAAATGGCTTCTGACCTTCACAACTAACTTGTGGTTGACTGGATTTTCACTGTTTTAGCACATTTGAAAAATCCATATTAGTGCAAAATGGTAAATTAGAAGAAAACATCAAGAAAAAGGATGTAAAGTTGGGGAATAAACTGAGGTAAAAGCTAGGATCTAACTTTGAAGAAATACAGTTATGCTCTGGGACAATGGAAGTGGAAAGGGAGGGTTGGTTTAGGGAGGCTACATGTAGAACAAAGTGGGTGGAAAAAAGGTTGTGATAGGAAGCAAGGAGCTGTGCTGAAGATCCCATTTGAGTCAATCACTACTTGAGGACCATTTTCATGAGGAACTGTGAATGATCTTGCTAAATATTTTCCATTGTGTATGTGTGAACCTAAAGTAGAACCTAAATTTTCAGAAACATGCACTGCATATAAAACCTCTCCAGTTTTGCTCCAGTTTGCAGCTAAGATACACAGTCTGAAAAATTCAGGTGTTGAGGTACAATCCACCCATCAACTGATGGTCTACATTCCTGTCCTTTTACATAGAAATTTTACAAGTTTTAGATTACATGAAAGCCATTTTTTGGCTCTCTACATATGAAAAAAATTAAAACTTTTCTGAGTAAATAAGAGAATTGAAAGCACTGTTTCATCTTCCAAGACAGAAAAGGCAAAAACCCTTCACACCACCAGACCAAGAAAATATTTTTACACCAATAAGTTAATAAGGTAGTACATTTTGAGGCATTAAACATAAATCATGAGTCTTGATCTCATTACCAAACTTAAACACTGTGACATTAACTGTGTCAGTTGATGAATTATGTGTGCTGTGATTTCCACAGCCAAAGTCACTAATGAAAAAATAATATCCTCTATACTTTCATATGCCTTGAATATTTATTTTAAGATTCTCCCAAACCAAAACACAATAATTTTGGCTTTCAGTCTTCCACTGGTATCTGGTTTGTACCTACTTAATTGCAAACGCTTCACTAAAGGTACAATCCCAGTAGCCAGCAGGCTGCCAACTATCAAAGCATAGCTCAATACCAGCAAAGTAGGAAGTCGATTTTTGAGCACAACTCATTAATTTACTCTTCCATTTTCTACCTGAAAATAGTTAGCATTTGGTTTTGTTATTAATACAGCTTAAAGTCTGCCATCTGCCTTTGTAAAACCATGAATTTTGTACATGCTGAGTCAAATTCCTGCAAGATGACCTGTGACCTATCCCAGCCTTAACGATGTCTCTGCTATTCCTGACATATTTATTCAATCTGTACTTCATGTCCCTCAGCAACAGGCACTGAACAATTTAAGAGGGCAGAAATCCTCTCAGAGAAGACATTTGTCACAAGCTTTGGCTGGAGAAACACCTGTGCTTTGTGCACAATTCTTCCTCTAATGAGATCCACAGATGTCATTGCACATAGTAGTCATTTGAAGGAAATTAATTGCTGTTCTAAAATAAGTCTTCTGCAATATGTTTTAGTTCATCTTCTGCAATGAGCCAAACCCAAAAGCATCTGGATATCTGCTTACCATAAATTTTTATTGCTTTTAAGTATTCAAATTTTCAGCTACTGTATTATTGCATCTGTTGGGGGGACAAGTGACAGGTTGCTACCAGCTAGGAATATTGGCTTGTTTCCTACCAAAGAACCACATTCTCTCAGGCTCATTCATGTATCCAGCTAAGTTCATCTCAAGCTTTAAGCCTATACTTAAGTCCTGAAACATCAGCAGAACTTAGGATGCTGATCTGGTGTTTTGCTGATCATAAACACTGTTTAGAGCAACAGTGCTTGCTCATCCTTGCTTATGCTTTATGATTTCCATTGTGTAACTTATATATGATCTTGAGAATCCGTTATCAATACTTACCCATTTACAGTATATTTGTAACTCTTTTGCACTTCACCAAGGATGCAGTTTGTTCCTTTAAAATATTGTGAATATTTTATGGTTTTGTACATATTTCCCTTTAATTTATATGGATATGTTTGCTGACATTGTTATCTGCATATTTATTGTCTCTTGATGTTTTTTTCAGAATTGTTATGGCAAGAGGACAACAAGATCACAGCTACAGCTGAGACAAGACAGTCACGACACCCTTCAGGGAAGAAAACAGATTGGAACACCGAGCCAAGAGTGCCAGGGCAGGGAGCTGGAAGACCAAAGCAGCGTGTCAACGCGCAGCAGGAATGAGCCTTGAGCACCCATCCTGCCATGGGCAGAGCCAAGGAGATACCACAGTGCCTCCCACAGAAGGGTCTGAAACCCTTCCCTAAGTGATCTTGGTGTTGACAAATTGACAGCCCACTAGAAGAGCATCAGGGGAGAGCTTGGATCAGAGGCAGCAGTGCTAAGGGAGGCTTTAGCTGACTTTTGAAGGCTTTAGCTGACTTCTTTTCAGTGAGTGATTAAATCACCCTAATCTTGTCTGGGGCCATTGGACAGCAGTGCAGACAGCCCCAGACTTGCAGTATGACCTTCCAGCTGTGGGCTCCATCAGGATTTCTGGCTCACACATCAGAAAGTCTCACTGTCATTGCTCAAATTTTCTGTTTATTCTTTCAGCTATCGCCTTGCAAATGTTTGTTTTAATTTCATGGCAGTTACTTAGATCAAGATGGCTTTTATCATAGTTAATTACTAAGAACTTGAACTGAGGAGATACTTTGAATACTCCTAGCAGGCTTAAGACTTTGTTACTCTAAAAGAAGAGATATTGAGTAAATTAAAAGCAGTCTCAGAGTTGGAGGATACAGAACCAGCCAAGATGCAGACAGCCATTAGGCCCAATGTTGTTTCTTCTTTTCTTGGTGAATAGTAACTTGAAGCAAGCTAGCTGAATTTCAATTGACACTAAACAAATAAACACTTAGACAAGTCCATCTAGGTCGCAGTATCACTTCACATTCTTTAAAAATCAGACATTGTAATGTAGATGAGGAGTTCAAACAAGTGGAGAGAGAAGCCCACCAGATTTTCCTTCCAACCTCCAATGCAAGTCTATTTTTAAAATTTTGTATATTGTGGATGGACAATAACAGTAGTCTATAGCACTATTTGTAGAGAATAGTAATCCTGAATGACATTTTATATTAATTCCTGCTTTTTCCTAAGCTTTATTTCCCATATATGATATTTCTTTTGTCTTTTCTTGTGTCCCTCCACTACCCCAGCAATATTTTTTGTGATTTATGACATGATGTTTTAGTACCAAATTAACAAACCTCAGAGATGATGCCTGGACACTGAAAAATAGGATTTAAATCACTGACACAAGACACTGAATTTGTGCAGAAGTTTCTGTGCAGTTAATGAGTGCACTTGAGAATGGTTGAGTGCATTTAAAGTACTCAAGGATCTCCACTAAGTCACACAATCCAAATGCAATAATTGTTGCTAAAGCCATGTCTTAGATGGGGAAAATTAAGAAAGCTTGGACTTCACTTTCTCAAGTCAGCAGTGATGGAAATACACAGATTTGCTTACAGATAAAATTAGTGTTCCAGAAACAGACAGTTTTATGGGCTGAAAAGTGAGGCATTCTATTTATCTGTACACTGTTCAGGTTCTCATAAATTAACTTCAAATACCATTTTACTCTGAGAATCATTCAACTGGGTTCTATGAGATGTCCCTACAAAGAGAAATAACTGGTGTAAAATCAAGACTGCAACTGCCTGTTATAAACTGAGTATAAACTGTGTGTATGTCTGCTAGTTTTCAAGAGGGTTTTTCTGTTTATTTATCTATTTGGTAACATTTCTGAATGCATTGCTATATCACAGCTAGTAAAGCATGCCATACTAGATCAAGTCAATGGCCACATATAGCAAAAGCTTCAGGAAAAACCCATCAACATTTTTACTGTGTAACCTTTGCTTGGTCTCTTTCTAACCCAGAGCTCCCGACTCACACCCAGACACATGAGACACGCAGCTCCTTGTGCTGCTACCTTTCAACCCTTCCCTAACACTCTCCTGAGACTGATTCTCTGTTTGCCAGTCCTACCCACTGTAGACTGTCCTTTCTAAAGAGTAACTTTATTTTCAGCTCTGTTTGTTAAGCTGATCAGTGCATTCTCTAAGTTCCATAGTTCCTTGCTGTGTAATACAGTAGTTGCATTAGTTTGAAGTCTCCAAATTAAGGTATTGCATTTCCTTACTGAATTCTGGGCTGAAGCATCTCCCTGTGCAGCTCCATGCTGCTTTCCTGCACACCAAGACATTTTCTTGCTATTGCTGATGGCTGGAAGATGCCCTTTGCCCTTCCCCAGCCCTTAGGATAGCAGTTCCCAGGCTGCTTACATAGATGAAATCAATCCAAATCAATCCCATGTACCAATGATTTTGTTCAGGATTTCCACTCCCAGAAGAATAAAAAGCTTCATCACACATGAAATATCTCAAAAACCTTACAGGTATGCAAGAACAAATAAAATTGCAAAATATTAATTAAATGTATTTAATTTTGAAAGATTTCTTTGACTCCTTCATCCCAATGTTAATGAAGGTGGAATTAACTTTGGAAGTTAAGATGAAGTTTTAAGACTCCTGCCTTCTCTTGCTTTTTGTCCTCTATAAAAACAGGACCAAAAGCCAGAATTTTCTTTCATTCATGCAAGCTAGAAAGCCTTGTTGTACCCATTTGTCTGCTACAAAACCTTGTTTGTTTGTTTCTGGTTGTTGTCTTATGATACTTATTTTCCCAATAAGGAAAATTTTCTCTTTGAAACTGTGTAATAGGTCCCATTTTATACTTTTACTCACTTTTTTTTTTTTGCTTTCATATATCATGTCCTTTTGAAAATAGTTAGTAAAACCTTTTGTAGTATCATATGAATAATTTTCAAAGCACATTTTTTGCCAGATTCAAAGCTGTTTTGTGCCTGTGAGGCTGGAAAAAGATCTAAAGATACCACAGGTGGTGAAATTGAAACAAAGCTACTTAATTTGACTAATATCCTTTTCCCTAATACATGGTGTTTAGGATTGCATTCATATCCTGTTCCATTCATGAATAAATCATGGGCATGTTGGCTTGGCTGTGGGTTGCAGCTCTCAGCATTTATTTCTGAGGGTGACATCCAGAATTCAAATAATGTGACATATTCCAGGTATTGCCAGCTCTGAGTGAATTTGTGGAAAGACCAGCTTACTTCTTTGTGGAGCTGGAAGGGACAATTGAACTGCTCTTGTTGGGAAGGAGCAAGACTGATCAGGCAGTTAATTAAGCAATCAGACTGTTTGGTTAATGATCCTTCAGGGGCTGTCAATTCCTGTTAGGTGTAAGATTGGTTTCAAGTGGAGCTGAAAGCTGAGGGTTGGTTTCTGCCTCTCTCTTCAAAAGCAGGAGCAGGAGGTGGTGCAGAGAAATCTTCACAAGACCCTGGCCAGCAGGTGAGGGAAGGGAATGGCAGTGAGTTTTAGCACAGACACAAGAGGTGCTGCTGACCAATTGTTGCCCTGTTCTTTTAAAAGTTTTAAAGTTCTTTAAAAAGTTTTCCATGCCTTCTGATGTTTACATATTTCTACTGGAGTTTCTAACGCACTGTCCATGTAAATAATGATTGTTTTACATTCTTCTTTGTGGGAGGAGAGAATTGATGAACTATTGGTTTGACCAGTGTGGTTGGAGAGGTGGCAGTTTCACCCTCCAATCCACTGTCACTTTTGGGATTGTATATATTGTGAGGTCAGAAATAAAACTTCCTCTTTTCCTTCTTTTGCATCTTGAGTGAATGTGTGAATTATTTCGTGTCGTAGTGTAACAACCAATTTCACCTTCTCTCTGGTACCTTGGCAAAGGCAGCATTCTGTCTGTGGATGTCTATCCCAAAAGCAAATCACCCATCAAAATAGGGTTACTTTTATCTTCATCATGTTCCCCTGCAAATGGTTAATTTTACACACTGAGAGTTGTCAACAAAGGAAAGGGGATGGAAAAACGGGGCCAGAAGCTGCTTGAGCCAAAAAGAAAGACTTGTCACTCTGTGCCCATGTGTGGGGACAATATAAAGTCCTACCTGTGGCTTTTCACAGGACCTGCAAGTTGAATCTCCATAGAATAGAAGCAATTGGTAAAGTATCATTATAGGGGAAAATTAGTAGCTTCAAGAGAAAGGGCAGGCAAATGAATGAAAAGACAAATCAAAGAAAATTAATTTTACCAAGTGAGAAATAAGAATATACTAATATTTAATGGTAAAAATGTGGAGTGCATTAACAATTTATGCTCCTGCCAAGAAAAAGAATAACTCCCAGGTGTAGACACCCTGTTATGCACAGTGGTGAAATATAATTTATATCCATTTTTGTGACTCTATACTGTCTCAAACAAATATCTCAGAGTACTTGAAAAATATCAGTTAATAAATTCTCCCAGTTTATTACCTTGATAGAACTAATCACATTTTTTTCCTAGGAGAAAACTGAATATTTCTCATATGCTTGGATCATACAGGAAGTCTGTGGCAGTCCAGGATATAATCCAGATCTTCTGAATATCAGCTCTGTATTTAACTATAAATTCAGCTTTCCTTAGACTTGACTTGAGTCATATTTTGTAATCCAAAAGAGGTTCCTTCTCCGTCTTCCTTCCTACCACTGCAACAACAACAACAACAAAAAAAAAAACCACCAAAACAAACAAACAAGCAAACAAAAACCACCACCACCAACAAAAAATAATTAAAAAGAAGATTACCAGTATGAATTTTTGGAGCTATTGGTGAAAATTTGCATGGACATGATCCCAAATCTACCAGCAGACTGGCTGGCTTGACACTGAAAAGGAAGAGGGTATGCAGAAACTTCAAGAATACAGACATTTTTGAAAGTTTCAAATAGACATGTTGCAGGTTGCATGCAAACTGTACATGATGAGACATCATCTATTCCCTTTCTGGATGACAAGGTCAAATCAGCCATTTGTCTGCTGGTTTTCACCTGTTCATGAAATATGTGCTAGTTTACTTAAACTTTTGTAGACTGACTTGGACTATTCTTGTGAAATCTTTCTGAAGAGAGATAATCTGTGTAATCTGCTTTTCTTGAAAGATGAATTTTTTTGCTCTCTACTCCTTCCTTACCTGCCATCAGTTTATCAGCATGCTGGCATCTCTCAAATCTGACATTATTCAGAGCTTTGGAAGAAAAGTAAAAACATAACATTGCAACTTATCCTACAGTCCAGACTGCAGCCACCCCAGAATCCCTTCAAAACTGGGTTTCTTGATATTTGACTTCTATCTTACTTTTTAAAAATATTAATTTATTAAAATTATTTTCCACTGAATCTTGAAATTTTGTTGAAAAACCCCCAAAATAGTTTTTGTTTTATGACATTTTCTACAATTCAAAGGTCTAGGCAGGTACATCCCAAGTCCTGGCTGACTCCTAGCTCTATCCTGCTCTTTTAGCACATTTTTTAAGTTAAAGTTCCTGAGCATTTCACTACAGCAGCATAAAACACCTCACTTGGAAACCCACCTGTTCTGAAATCACTGCTCAGGTGTTTGGACAGTGCTTTTGGGCCCATGGTGTGCCTCTTGGAGCTGCTTCTGGCCAGGAGCTGGACTCAATGATCCTTGTGGGTCCTTGCAGCTCAGCAGATTCTGTGATTCTGTGATCAGCTGCTGTCTGAACTCATCAAGGTGCCCACCATGCATTGCCCAGAACTTCCTTTGCCTTTCAGCTCCCAGTGCCTTTTCTCTGCTGATCCCAGCTGCCCTTCCCAGTTGTGCTGCACTGGAAGTGCAGTGCAGAAGACTTTGCAAGCTGTCTGTGAAAGGGATGCATTCCACCCTAAGGAAAGCAGGAGTTTATCATTAAAGACTTCATAAATAATGATTTGCTCATAAAGAGCAAAAATGGAAGCAGAATCACTTGGAAAATCATGAACATTTGAAATGGCAGGAGTCATGTTACCAGCATCTGAATTATATTTAAATTGCTGTAAATGTTGAGGAACAAGGATCACTAAATTGCATACTGGAAGAAAGCTAGTGATATAAAAAGTAATGAAAAGAGCCAGGACTGAACATTAGTAATTTTCTTCATAAAAAGCTAGTTTCCATGACTCATTCATATACTATCAATTACATGTGTTTAGAGGCTGAAGTTTAAGATTAAAATAGTCCACTAAATTTAACCGAGCCATTATCTTTATATTTTTGCAGCAATGTTTTCCCCTGGCAATTGCAGAGAATAGCAAGGTGGTTGTGAGCTTGGGTTATGATAACATCCGCCCAAAACCTGCATTTACTGCTTTTATAAATATGTGGATAACATTGAGGATTTTTCCATTCTTCTAAATATTTGCTTGCCAAGGTGACACTGTTTAATTCCCATCTCCAAAGAGCTTTAGTTTTACAGATGCATTTTGAGTCTTTTCATGGAGATGTTATTTATGTGCAGTGTGAACTGAGTTTCCTAATGTAGAAGCTCTGTCCCTGTGACCCTGCCCTTCTGCCCTCTTTGTATCATCTCTAGTTTTGCTGCATCTCCTTCCCAAAGGGAACCAGAGATGCACATAGAAATGGCTCCACCACTGATTTCTATGACTTAGTTATGGTTACTGTTTGCTAAGAAATATGTACTAAGGGATCTTAATTGAAGATCCTTATTCTCTTTGACTTTAGACCATTACTAAGCAGCAAGACAGCATTTTCACAAAATTATCTAAAGGCACTTTCTGAGAGAACACATTTGCTATATTTGTGGCTCATTTTATGCCATGTAGACCTACAGATGGGGGTTTTACTGCTCATCTTTTGACAGGCATACCTTCAAGAACAAGACTGACTTAAAGTAAAATGAACCTCAGAAAAGAATGCATCAGGACTCTCTGAATCTTGTCAATAATGTGTTCAAGTTCTTCTTTTCAGAACACGCTACCTTGAAAGCTTTACAGCACAGAAGTCCTGTGAATTTACATGAAATATCTGAGCAAAAAAGAATTACTGAACAAGAATCTGAATCTCTCTGTCAGTAGAATATTCTTTTCTGTAACATTTGGTTTCTCTTTTCATTACATGACATAGCAGAAGAATTTTGAGTTGATTGAAAAGTAATTTATATAAGTAGAAAACAGAATGTAAAATGTTGTATATAATATACATTTATTTTCACATCCATCTTCCTATGAGCCTTGCAATTGTTTTTCTTATGTGGTTTTGCCCCTGTCTTAGGAAATACTGCAATTACAGTCAAGTAAAATCAATGCACCCCTTAATTAGAGTAATATGATTCCTAAAGAAATTAAAAAAAAAATCCAAAACATAACCCAAGGCAAAACAAAACCAACAAAACCAATAAAACCCAACTGAACAAAAAAAAAAAAAAAAAAAAAAAACAACAACAAAAAAAAAAAAAAAAAAAAAAAAAAAAAAAAAAAAAAACCAAACCAAACCAAATTACTGAAAACAGTTACTTCAACTACAGATTTTTGGTGTGGTTGTATTTGCAGAGGTTTTAACAGAAAGCCTTTTCCTTTAATAGAAATGGTTTTATTTCAATAAATAAAAACATAAATTCTAATTCTCAAATACTAGCCATAACTCCAATTCATTGGTCTTTTCACTTTTCATCATGATCAGAAATGTTTAAGAGACCATGAGAGGAATTTCAGTGAAACGCAATTCATGCTTATTAATTTATCATGGATTATCAAAACAGTTTAGAAATGGAAAAAATATGAGCAGGAGAATAATCTCATAGAATTATTTTTAGTTAAATCAAATTAATAAAACTATCTAATGAAGGACTTTTCTAGAGAGACATGTGGTCAATGATTGCTAAGTGTTTTAAACCCAACAGAAATCCCACCATTTTTCTGTTTGCAAATACATAATAATTAATAAGTAAAAAGATAAGGCAATGTCTTATCTTCAGGAACATCTGAGAGCCTTAAGCAAGGCTTCCCAAACTCAGTTTAACTGAGTGCCATTATCAGTTTGAAAAATACTGTGGCAAATGAGTGTCTGTGGTTGCTTCCCCTCCCTACCCAGTCCGGATGTTCTTGAGCCACAGCTGCCTTTGAAGGCACTGACCTGCCAGAGCCAGCACTGATGTGGTGAGGAGATACCTCTTTAATCACTGTTATTTTGACTAGCCAGTATCCATCTTGCCAAGTCCTCCCAAAGTCTGCCTTAATCATGAAAACAGTGGGTTTTTCCATTCTGTTTTTGTCTTCACTTTTACTTCCATTTTACAGGTTCTTTCCTTGCTATTTGGTTTTTTTTCCTTATATCTAAGACTGATGATCTTTCCAACACACACTTCTATAGCTGTTCTGATTTTGGCTTTCCCATAACTGCAGTTCAGGTATAGTTATGACACTTCATAATTTCAGAACTTGCAAGAAACAAACCTTACAATAATGGAAAGGTCATTTTCTGCAGTAACGTTGAGAAGGAGGAATACAGACTTTAATGTTCCCTCTTTCTATAATTGGCTTTAAAATTTACCTTATTTTATTTGGGGGCACTTCAGTCATTTGTTGCTGATGTTTAACTGGTTGTTGTGCCATTGCACTTACACTGATTCAACTTTTAAGAGATTTTAGTACCATACACTTGAAGTGTAATTAAATTCTCTGACACAAAAAATTTTATTTCTCCTTCTGTACCTTTGTGCTTTTGCAATAAATATTTCTTGCAAAACCTTCAGTTATGGAAATAATGGGCTACTTTTCTCTAGAGTATTTTCCAGTACAGGAAGCATGACATTCAGATAAGCACTTCTCAGAAGAAGCATACCACACTATTGCCATGGAAATGTCTGGCATCAGGCTCATGTCAGTGATAAATGATTTGTTACTTTTTGATAAAGCAGGGTTGTGATTTTCCCACCTTCACCTTTGTAATGAAAATCCTCAAATCAACCTTAAATTTGCAGTTTTAATTTGTATCTTTCAGCCACTTGACTAGCTGAGATATTTCTCTCAATTCTGCAGGTTTAGCAGCAGTTATTTGCAAACCAAATCTTAATGCTCTACTAATATCTTAAATAAAATGTGGTGATCTGGAATTCCTCTGGCACTCTTAGTCTTTTCCATAGAATCAGGGGATCATAGAATACTGTGAGTTGGAAAGGACCCAAGGATCATGGAGTCCAACTCCTGGCCCTGCACAGGACCATCCCCAAGAGTCACACCCTGTGCCTGAATGCTTCTTGACCTCTGTCAGGTCTGGTGCTGTGACCACTTCCCTGGGGACCCTGCTCCTGTTCCCAGCCACCTTCTGGGGGAAGAAACCTTTTCCTAATATCCAACCTAAACCTCCCCTGACACAATTTCAGGCCATTCCCTCAGATCCTGTCACTGTCACCACAGAGCAGAGATCAGTGCCTGCCCCTCCTCTTTGCCTCAGCCTCCTCTTCTCCAAGCTGAACAGACCAAGTGACTTCAGCCACTACTTCTTTCTCCCTCAAGGCCCTCACCATCTTCATGTCCTTCCTTTGGGCAATTTCCAATAGCTTTTCCTTCTTATATTGTGCTGCCCAAATCTGTGCACGATGCTCGAGGTTAGGCCACACCAGGGCAGAGCAGAGCAGAGCAGGAGAATCCCCTCCTTGGACCAGCCAGGGATTTTGTGCTTGATGTACCCTCAAGGTTCATTTAGTCCTTTTGGCCAATTTGTATCTAATTCTTAAATAAAGTCTTTAAATCTCCACTGATTGCCCCTATCTGCCCACGCAGGCTCCGTTTGCAGGCAGAGGGTCAGTGCCTTGCAGTCTGGCTCTCAGAGCCATGGCAGCCTGTTTGTCCTGGATTTAGTAAGGATTATTCTTGAACAATGCCAGATAATAAATTTCCTTCTTAATATGATTTTTTTGTAGTCTTTTTCATTAAGAGCCCCTCACAGTGATCAAGGCTCATCCTCAGTTGTCCATTAATCATGTGTTATGCCATAGCAACAGCTCCCATGAGTGGGTTTGCTTCAAGGTTTCCATCAAAATGCAACTTGAACATGCTTTTAGCAGACATTTATCTATAACTATTAGCACATGGTTACTCCAAAAGTAATTTATGAAATGTCTCATCTGCTGAGTACATCACTGAAGTAAGTCAAGGCATAAAGTTTCAAAGTAAATAAATCTGTTCAGATAAATCCAAGTCTGCCTGCTCTGACAGTTTTTAAACAAAACCTGAAATTGTGCAATGTCTTGTGGTCTGCAGTTGTGCTTGCTGTGTGCAATTTGTAGAACAGGTAATTAAATTGCTTCTTGGACAGTCTCAAAATTTGCTCAAAGATTTTAAAGCAAGGCTTGGTTTTACAATAATTTCATATCTCAGCATTAAGAAGATTATTGTGAGATCAAACATCAAGGGAAGAAAAAACATAATTGATTTTTTGAAATAATTTCATTTGCTGCCAAAGAAAACAAGTTGAATATTTGGACTGTTAATCTCTCATTCAGTAGCTCCAGTAAAAGGCATCAATTTGTAGGGACACTAGGGAAAATCAATGAAGGATGATAAAGATATTTGCAATACCAGCTGAATTGCTGCTGGGTTACCAAAAGTATATTTAAGTTAATTTCATGGCACAATATCCATGGTTTCGTGTATTCAATGAGTTAGTATTGAATTAGTTCAAGTTATAAGGAAGTACCTCAGAAGCCAAACAGCAAAAAATAATTACCATTATGTGCTGACAGGATAATCTCTTTTTTTCACAGACCTTCACTAAGCAAGTCATTCATGTGCTTGCTTTGCTGGAAAAACACATTTGATTAAGAATCCCATGAACATGAAACATGTGCCCAAGATACAGTATGAGCAGTCATCACCTGATTTTTCAAGAGATTTAAATAGACTTTGGATCAAGTCCCAGACTGCAATGGTCTACTTCCTTACAACAAACACTATCTTAACTAGCAAGAACTTGAAAAGGTCCTGACATTTTATTTTATAAAAGCTACATAACTCAACAGAGTAAAGAGAGAGCATACAACACTCCATATGGTTAGTTGTTAGAGGTCCTGAAAATAATATTATATACTGTTAAAATGTTACCTTCTGTTGGTTTCATCTTCCAATTATTTGAGCTTGTGGTTTGACACTAAAAGTAACACTGAAAACAAGCGGAGGTGTTCATAGAGTGCAAATGTTTGGTGTACACCTCTCAAGCTGGATTTTTTTCAAGCAAACTGGAAAAAATTTATGGTTATAATTCATACTTTTGTGTGTGCTAGAGCACAGTTCAATTATGCAAATATTCATTTGCATAATTTACATGACTCAATGGTGAAGGCTTTTGAAAGCATCACCTACATAGAGCCTAAAATAAAAGAAGTATCAGAGAGACTTACAGAATGGCATCAGTAACTTTTCACTGCCAGTAACTGTGTATTGTATTTCTACCACAGCCAAATAAGAGATGCAAGAACTGTTTCCTTTGTTACCCTTCATGTGAGATTTTCTGTGAACACAACACTGAGTGGATACTTTAAAGAAAATCAAGTCATTTCACACAGAGCAGTCATTTAAGTGTTCATTTATTTAATCTTATTAAGAAGTACAACCCTATCCTTCCAGTGGTGAATTAAATTGATCTCTTTTGCCTGTTTATCTTGCTGGTTTTATGTTTGAGCTTTCTGACATCAAAGGGATGGATGTCTTTAGGCAAGAGACCCTGTTTGGTGTTCTGCAGCTAAATAGCTGTGACCTACAAATATGTCAGCACTAGCATAAGGATCACTGTACAAACAATAGCAGAAGTTAATTTCCTCCAAGTTTTCTTTAAAGAGTTATTTTAAAATGTTTGATATATGGGTGGTAGAGGCTTATATGTATGGTAAATTCTTCTTTAGTCAATTCTGGTCTCTTTTATGCTCCCTATGAGGCTGTCAGCTCTCATTAACATCAATACTAAAGCTTTGTATGTCTTAGTTTTGAAGTTTAACAGTTTAAAGGGAAAACAAACCTTTGCCATTTGTTTCTACAGAAGAGACTATAACAAAACAAGATGGGCAGGAGATTTTAACATAATACAGCTATAGTCAGCACTGAATGCCTTTTGGCTAATATGCTAACAAGCACTCCATGCAGTCTCAGAACCCCAAGAAAGGGAAGATACTTGTATCCATAGCAGCAATTCACAGTAACCAGTCTCTATTTCTCCTTTACTGTCTATTGTCAGGAAACAGCATAAAATTATCTGCTCAGCAGGGAGGAAGGAAACTAGCATCCCATTTGCTGTTTTGTTAATAGGAAAATGGAGAGATTAATCATTAAAGAACAAAATGTAGTATATTTTGTGGGAACAGTGATGCTATCAGTAAGAGCAAAGGACCCCTACAAGAGTAACAAATCCACGTTTAACAGTGTTGAGGATTACTGCATTTGGGGTAAAAGTCAAGATGGAATCCCTAGTAGTTTTCAAAACTATTAGCGTGTTTCAAATTTCCATTGAAGTGTCTTGAGGTACAAAAACATCTTCTGCAACCTCTGCAATCAAGTTTTTAAATATTTTTAGTAATATTTATTCCCTCATTAGAAGAGTGGTTTTACCCTGCTAAGCCTCAATGTTCAAATAACCCAGGCTCCATCAAAAGAAATGGGACCTTTTGGGGCATGAGGGATGAGGCAGCCCTCCCATGGGCACACGTTGAGAGAGTTGGGGTTGCTCAGCCTGGAGAAAAGAAGCCTCTAGAGAGACCTTAAAACACCTTACCATACCTGAAGGGGCTACTTGAGAGAAGTGGAGAGGGACTTTTTACAAGGGCATGGAAGGATAGGGCAAGGGGCAATAGTTTTAAACTGAAAGGGAGTAGATTCAGATTAAACATTATTAATGAATTCTTCTCTGTGAGGGTGGCGAGGCCCTGGCCCAGGCTGGCCAGAGAAGCTGTGGCTGCCCCATCCCTGGAAGTGTTCAAGGCTGGGTGGATGGGGATTTGACAAGCCTGGTCTAGTGGAAGGCATTCCTGGCAGGGGTGTTGAAATGAGATGGTTTCTAAGGTCCCTTCCATCCCAACCCATTCTGTGTTCAGTCTAGAAGAGTATTTCAATACCCTGTCATTAATGTGACTTTTGGGTTTCCTCTCATGAGTTGTTTCCACCAGATCAAGTGTTCTGTGATTACTGCTACAATGGCAGACCAAACACACAAAGCCAACAGGCACTCAGAGAAGAAGCAGATGAGATGCCAAGATGGTAACTCTCAGAGCAAGAACCCAGGTTGTTAGTTCAGTACTTCAGGGTGGAATCATGATGATAGGCCAATGCTCCCTTATCCTTTAAACTGAACTGGAGACTGGGATGTGATTCACCCCCTGAAAAGCTGCTTTCAGAAAACCATGTAGAGAGAGGGAGATACTCCTTTTCTCATTCTCTGCAAGAGAATTTTCTCATTTTCTTTTGCAAGGCACAAATGTATAAATGGAGGTAATAAGATGGACTCCAATGTTGGAATGACAGGAATACTGTGACCTTGGGACTATGGCCTTTCTGTTGTCCTCATGAGTACAGGAATCCCTGCATGTATCTTTTTCTTCATGAAGCACTATAGATCTTCAAAGAAATTCTGAGTTTGTAATATCTACAGATTAAATATTAGTAAGAAATTCTTCCCTGTGAGGGTGGTGAGGCCCTGGCCTAGGCCAGCCAGAGAAGCTGTGGCTGGCCCATCCCTGGAAGTGTTCAAGGCCAGGTTGGATGGAGCTTCTTTTCTCAAAAAAAAAAAAAAAAAAAAAAAAAAGAAAGAAAGAAACAGAGGCTTTTTTTCTCCAGGCTGAACAACCCCAACTCTGAGTTCATAATATCCAACCCCAACTTCATCCTCCAATTTTACACTCAGGGGCACCATGTCCTTGAGTACCAACATCTGAAGTTGGATAGGACAAGTCACAGGGTTTAGACCAGGTACAAGCTTGGCAGGGATTCTTCCTTTCCTAGAAACCATTGGCTCTGGAGTCTCCATAGCATGAGAAGACATCAGGGATATCTATTCACTATACTGCTCTGGGGCATGCTTAAGAGATGAGTTTAAATCATAGCAGCCTGGGAACTGCTCGTGTTATCTATCTGAAAAGACAGAGTAGTGTCAGTGAGTTTACAAAGGAACAGATGTAGTTGTAATATTCTCTGGAAAAGTACTTCAAAGAGAGAATTCCTGGAAGAAGATCATGAAGTCACAGGCGATAAATCCAACTAATGTTTTTAAAATATGTAGTTTTGAAACTACTGAATGAAATATGCTCACAGAAAATCAAACACAAAGACCTTTTGTTCTTGGCATTAGGATTGTTTGGCAGTCCAAATGAAGTGTGGGGTGAGGGGCATTCCCACTGTACCAAGGGCAGGAGGTAAACATGTCTTTAGTGTAGGAATGGGATGTCCAGAGTCATGGCTAGGCTGTGAAGCAAGAAGAAGATGAGGCAGTGAATAATTTGGGTCCTTTGTTGAGGCTCATAGCATTTCTCACCACTCCTGAGTAAATCATTATGCACCAGATCCTTTCTGAAGATGCAGATACTCCTAAGGGTTTTCTGTTAATCAAAGTTCACAGCAAAATTTTGCACACTGTGTCTAGCTGAGAGCTGAAACATCACTCTCTGCTCATGTGCAATTGCAGACTGAGACACAGCCGGTCCAAAAGGTGCTGCCCAGTGAACCAAGGCTTGCTACAGATCAGAGGAGTGATAAAACAGTTTTTTCTCAATTTTGTCAAAAACAGTCCTATATTGGATGTATGGGACATAGGGGACTGGGGACATAACTGTAAGATACTGGCCAGGGGAAATGCTTTTCATTGCAACCTCACGTGGGGACCTTCTTCCTGAAGATCTTTTTATCTGTTGTTGACTCTGGGGATGTTAGGAAGTGGTCAGCTTTCAAAATCCCTGTTGTTTATTTGGTTGGTTGGTTTTTAACTGTAAAAGCTTTATGCTTGTTAATGACCTGAAAATAAAAATTGAGTTTGGTCCCTACCAGGCAAGTCACATCTCCTGGTGAGAATCTGTGCCTTCTCAGCAACTCTAAACTGCACCACTCCCCTCCCTGCCACCTCTTTTTCCCAGAACACTCAGCAGGTAACTCACATGCCCTGCCTGAATCAGGAATGCCACGCTTAGCAAGGATGTTGTAGTGCGTTCCTGTTAGTGATGGGATGAAGTCTGTTTTCAATTAAGGCCATGCAGATTTCTGAACATTGAAGTAAAATATTAATTTATCAAATATAATTTCCACCATCAGCTACAGAAATCTCAGCTTTTAAGCTGCTGATACAGAATGCTTTTCTACTTTCATTTATATATCTGGATGTTGTATATTCACAATACACACATATGCACTACCTTAACAATGGAAAAACACTACCTACATGCAGCAGATGGTTTCTTAACTCTATTTTGCTCTGTTAGTAAAATATCTATTTAAGCAAATAGTAAATCCATAATTTCTTCAAGATTAAAAAAAATGCATTATAGTCTCTCTAAATTAATGGAAATATTAATAAAATAATGCAGCCTCATAAATGGCAGAAAAGGTGTTGAACATCATAATCAGTTGTAACTGAATGAAGGGCCACACATTCCAAGATTTTGTCTTGGAAATAACTTTTATGTGAAAAACAGAATAAGTCAAGAAATCAGAAGAAAGAGAAACACTACACTGCTCACAATTCAAGAATATTTTCTGCAGAAATCAGTGATAAATGTTTCTTCAGAGCTATTTCTGCCTGTAGGAGGGAAAAAATATCTAATGAAATTCAAGCTGCTGCATAGAAAATTAATGAGTGAATTCACTGAGTAGAGAGCATGGCATATATAAAAATGAATCAGATATAGACAGATTAGCACTATCATATTTGCATTATTGTTTATATACAAGAAAAGAAAGAGAACTTCTCAGTGATATATACACAAAACCTAAAAAAAGACCACAGAAAGAATATTAGAAAACTATTAGAAAATCTGTTCTAGTTCTACAGACTTCTACCTTGTCATTTTTTTATCTTAATTTGACTGGACTTTTTTAAAAGATCAGAAACTCAAGGAACCCTCAATCCTCTGTAAAAGGCCTCATGAAAATAACTGATTTTCAACTTCTGTCCTCAAGGATGAGTTCAATCTATACCATTACTTCATTGTTTTTGTGGAGTGAAGACTGAAGGACCTCTCCTGGTAAACCTTACTAAACAATTTCTGAAACATATAGCTTCTCCTGTATTAAAAATCTTCCATTAACAGAAATTCATAGAGTCACTGGACAACATTCTTACTAGCCTATTTCTTTTTATTTTGAAATATTCAATAACTTTCCAGTGAGTAGTCCCCTGATAAACTATTTTCTGCTCTACTGGATGTAGCAGTTTACACTCAGAAGTGAATGTATGCCATTAAATTACTTTAGGGATCCAGTGTACAGTTCATTTTTACTTAATTCTGAATTTTTTACAGAAATACCAAGTACCAACTGCAATGGAGGTGGAAAATCTTCCTTAAATCATGCCATATTATTATCCCATAATATTTCCCAAGACATTTTAGTTCTGCTCATTTTTAAAATCTCCACAGAAGAGGGGAAAATGAAACAAATTATACTTTCTTAAATTTCTCACTGCTTAATTACTCTCACTGGCATTTGCATGGCAATACTTTTCATATATTTCAGTTTCTTCGGTGCAGGACTGAGAAAATCACTTAAATAATTGTTAGATCATTATCCCCATTCAGAGAGAAAGCATTTAAAATGTCATCACACCACTTATCCCATAAATAAAGCACTCAAAAACTGAGTACAGTTTTATGAGGGCCAAGCAGTATTTTGCAGTTAGTAACTTTTGTGACAATGAAATATAAAGGGGCAGCTCTGTAAGGGTCGGAGATAGGTTTGTGTTTTATAGGAATATGATCTGTATCACTGCCATAGCTTGACTGTTCTCTAATTTAAACTAAACTGGTCAGTGCCTTGTTAATGGCTGCTCTCTATTTGTTACATTTACAGCTTGCTCTTGGCTGTAACATACATGTCATGTATCTCCCATGACACCTGACGGTGTGCTACACTTCCCAGGCACTTTTCCAGAGGACACAGCTCTGTAGCCAGAAGCCAAGGACAAACACATTTTGTCTTTTTGTTTGCCTCCCTTGGTTTTGAGGATTGCTCTACAGAGACAGTGCTCAGCCAGTCAGGACACCCAACTCATCCACTGGCTTCTCCTATCCCTGAAGTCACTCCATGCCTGTGCTGTCCCTTCCTCATTATAACTTCATTTCACAGTAATCACCAAGTCAGCACGTTATGCAGTGAAAAATTCCTCCCTTGGGCAGCATTTACTATCATTTCAAGTAATATTAAGTACTAATTTCTACACTGTGAATGTTAAAGGGGACTGGGCTTTAGACCAGGTCTGAACACATTTAACCAATGGTGTATTTCTGTGGGAGAGGAAGAGGAGCAGAGAGTCTGGTCTGAGTGAGCTTGACCATAATGTCAATAAGATAGTGCAGTTCGGAATGAGAAAGCATTAGAGATTTTTTTTTCTTTTAGACACTGATTTATCCTCAAGTGTTTTGAATTTTGTTTCCCTTTCATCTACCAAGGTGATAATTACTTGGGATGGCTGTCAGAAGTGCAGCAATGATTGCTTTTAGGTAGTGCTCCTTTCTCAGCAAAGTAGCAGCATCCATCCCCAGAGCACACATGTCATTAAGGACAAGGCTCAGTGAGAAATGACTGCTCTGCCTAGTAGAAAATCTTCCATTTCCTTTGTTATCCAGACACTGTGGCCAAGAACTGTGTGTTCAGCCATGGACACACAGTGCAGGCCTGCAGGAAGGGGAAGATGCATCATCTGTGCTGCGAGCCAGGACAGTGTCTCGCACACTTTAAAACAAGCACTTCCTATTTCATGACTTTGGCCAATTCCACAGCTGGAGATGGCTTCTGTCCTACTGCACATCAGCCTCCTGTGCATTTCAAAGTCTCAGCACTAGAGCACAATATCTATACCTAAATGGAAATAGAAATTTCCTTCGTACTATCATCCGTCTCAAGCTAAATGGTTTTTTCTCTTTCAGGCAGCTGCAGAGAATAAGTGCTAGCACAGAAAGGGAAGGATACGCCTCTTGGTCCAGATACAAATTCAAATAATTGGAGAGATTCTATTCTCATCTTCAAGTGTAATTAATCTTTGGGAGGACATAAGCACTAGATATTTCTCATTGCTCTCTTAGACCAGGTGTCACTCCAGCCCCAGCTGTGGTATGTGTAACCCTCCCTTGCCACCCAGTGAAGTTAGTCAGGACAGGAGCCCAACCATTCAGTGGAAGACATGCAGGTATTCAAATGCGGACAAGTTGCATTTCAATTTGTCTTTGCAAGGCCACAAAACTGAAAGATGCTGTCAGAACTTAGGGTAGAAAATAAATCAGGATTAACTGGTAGCCAGCATAACAGAAAAACTGGTCCATTTTTTCCTCTGCAGGAGCCAAATGGCACCACCCAAACTGATGCCATGAAAGTGTCTTGCTGGGTGGGAACAGTAAGAAAACAGAGAAAAAGGACAAATATTTTTTTAATTGTCTTTTAAATAGTAATGTATGAAGTGGTGCTGTATTACTGGCAGCAAGTGAATCAATGACAGATTTGCTTTGCTTAGTGAGAACTGGGATAGAAATAGTTAATGGCAATTTGAAATAATTTTATTTTTTAGTGCAAGTCCTTCTATATTTACATTCCCTTTAAATAGCTCGATTTATTTCACAGTGTTGTTGCTATAGTACAGCAATTTGCCCTGTATATTTCACTTAATATTCTAGAAAAATGAGAAGCACTGGAGGAAAAAAATAAAAACACAAACATTTAACTGCAAACTGTCTGCAACAATTCCATCATTTTCGGCTGTGGGAACACAACCTTGCTTTAAACTAAATGAATAGTCTGACTCTCTGTAGTCTGTAAAAGCTCATCTGACCAGACATGACAGCTGTGAACTATTTTCACTGCTTGATATAAGGCATACTGGGCTTGTGCACCATACCTTCAGGTCCTTGTTTGGAATATAACCAAGCTGCCAATCTTTGTTGGCAGTGGCTACATTTGGAATAACTTCAGAAGGTCAGTGGGAGCTAAAAGTCCCTGGAGATCCTCCTTAGTTCCCTTACTGGCCCTTAATACGCTCATTAAAATGGCAGAGCAGCCCTGTGCAGGTTTATACACTTCCCTCATCCCCTCTCATTTCCTACCTCCTGCAGCTCTCCACTGCAGAGTCAGCCCTGCCAAATGGCACTGAAGGAGTGACACGAGGTACCACACCTGCCACCACCTCAAACCTGCCACCACCTCAAACCTGCCACCACCACACACCTGCCTGCCTTACCCGTGTCAGCTGGTGACACAGCCCGAGACAAAGGCAGTTTCCATCACTGGATATACATTATTTTGGTCAGTTTTCAATACAAAACCTGCTGCCTGGAGCTAATTATGCTACTGGCCTTTAATTCTCTACCTAGCAGTCTTTTCAGGATTTCCCCCACCATTTTCCTTTCTTACCAATTCCAGATGTCCCAGAGTTTGAAAACAAGTGGGATTTCCAAAATGTGCAGCTTGATCAAATTGGTTTGGAGGCTAAAGAAATACTGTGCTATTCACCTCACTGACTTTCTCACACTCTTAAACCCTCCTAAGGATCTGCATCACAAGCCACATATTCCCTTCAGTTGCACTCAGCCAGTCAGAAGTACCTACAAACTTCTCTTCATCCTCTTCAGCATGGTATAAAAAGGAATATTTGAAAAGTCTGTTCTCTTCTCTAAGGCTCCTCAAGATGCTGTGAGATGCCCAGAAGACTAACATTTTCTTTCAGCATTCCTGGGTATGTTTTACTGACTCCTTTTCACTTTTAAACTTTCTATTGTCTTACTTTAATGCTCTGTTTGAGCTCTTGAGTTCTATTTAAACTGGTATATCTGCACGCAGTGATGTAAACCTCAATTATTCTAACTCTCCATTACTTACTGTTGTGTATTAACACATTCATAGCCACTGCATTATTCTCTTGAATAACTTTTTTTAAAGTCTACCTCCACTATTATTACTACAGATAATTTAAACAGAGCTATATCAAAGGGTTTCCCACACGTTATTTATGAATATCTGTTCTAATAATTTGAGGAACAGACTCTTTACAAGGTAGGAGATGCTATTTTTATAATTAGCTATAATAAATATGCAAAGGTCAGCTTGGCTAAATAGTGTCTTGATGATGGAAATTACCAAATAGAAATGCATTAAATTCAACATAGCAAGTTAAAATGAAATTGTAAACAGCAGTTTGGCATATAAAAATAACCATCCAGGCCTGTAGAAGATATGTCAATAGTAGAACAAAATAAGATGAGCAGAAACTGAGCCAAGTTAATAGGAAAATGTTGTTGGTATTTTTAAAATAGCCAAACAAAAAGAATAATGTAGAAAGGATTTTTCATTTTAGAAGTGGTTACTGCACTTTTGAATTATAAAATACTGGGGAAAAAAAGTTCTAGAAAAAGATATTGCAGGACACATATGAGTTATGATGTCACCTGGTTCTTAATCAAGACCTGTGAATTCCAGAAAATATGCAAAGTCATACAACAAAATTTGAACTAGCCTTCCCATCTCTTTACTGTAACAACAATTGAATCAGTAGGAGGAAAAGTCAAATTTGCACACCCAACTGTTTCATATTTCCCTGCTGACTTTCCTTCATTATCCTCTGGGATGTTCCGTAACCATCAGAAACTGAGCTACTGCTGCTTGGCTCTCCATCCATCTCCACAGAGCTGCTGAGCCAACACTTGCTTTTTCCTTACCCTAACTGCAAAGTGAAATGAGTTCACTTATACCACCTGATTGTCCCAGCACCTTTGGGACAGTCCCGGATTCAGTAATCAATCAACTCCAGAAGCCAAAATTTGCTTTGCTGTCTGCACATGCAATGTGACTTGTTCTGATGCAAGGACTGTCCACATACTCAGCATTTATATCTTCTCATGCTCATTTGACAAGAAGCAGATGCTTAGACTAATTTTTTATCTGAGCTCCTTTGCTTTGAACCCTCTGGCCCATCTGTGACAGTATTGTTTCTCCTGGGAAGAGTCCACACAAACTGCCACCACGGCTATGAACAGTGAGATAAAGAGAGGAGGCTTATCAGCAGACTTTAGCATATGCAAAATTATACAGAGAAAACTGGTCTGTTCTGTCATGGTGAGGCACAGACAGTTTTGCACCAAGACTCTGCCCTCCTCACTGTCCATGCAAAGTATGAGCTCGTTCACATTCAGGCTCCTCTCTGACAGAGGTCAGAGAGCTCCAGGCAGGGAAATGCAGCTAAGAACTGGAGGCTGGATCATTCAGGGGTTTCTATTCTGCAAGTAGGACATGTGTGAGTGGTGACCAATGTACAAGAGCAGTTATTCTCTCTTGAGCTGAGAAAAGGCCTAAAGCCACCTTGAAGAGACTCAGAGATCTGGTTGAGACTTGGTTCGTTAATAGAGACCAAGCAATGATTCAGCCAGGCACTGCAGCTCATACTTGCTTTCAAGGGAATTCTGAAATTCACCCTTAACCAACAAAGCCTGAGTTCACCAAGGGTTCGGTGATCCTAACCTAAATTAATGTCAAAGGGAGCTAACTTGGCTCTGAGGACTCAGAAGGAGTTAGAGAAAAATGTGTTCTCCCTCGCTTTTACCCAAACCAATTTTTGCATACACTAATGCACTGTACTTTCAAAAAGTAATTGAAGGGTTTTACAGAGCAATCCCAGCCAGGACTGATTGTGAAAACAAACACTTACTTACAGATATTCAAGACTGATTTTATATTTCAACTTGCAACAGTGATCAGTGCTGTTACGAAGCACAAAAAGAAAAAAACCACTTGAAATGATCTCTGTGCAAATTGTACTGAGAGCAGCCACATGAAACAAAGGCAGCTTAACTTCACTCCCTGAGTCTGCAGTGAGTTCATCCTTAATAATTCATGTCAGGCTTATCTAGTTTTTCTTTCTCATACCATATGACCAGTCTCCAAAAGGGATCTGAACTTTGCTGGTGTGTTTGGGCTATTCTATTCTGCCACAGGCACACAGGATCGGGGACAGTTCCCAGCTCCTGGGAGTTTGTGGAGGAAGACAATTTACAGAAGTTCAAATACCAGCAACAAGCAGAGGCACCATGCTGTGCTCCTAGTAGAAAGTGTCAAAAGACATTTAAATGATACTTCATTGCAGCTTGTACTGCAGGGTGGTGAAAAGCTGTGAGCTGAAAACGAGTGGGCTGACCTGTGTGTTATTTTTGCAGAGGGAAGAATTTCAGCACTCAGCAGAGCATCACGCAGCAGCTCTGTGTGATAGGTGGGTGCAGCACTATCATGGCCAAGAGGGGTGGTGGTGACATGCAAAGTAAGTGCATTTATGACTTCAGGCTATCAACAAGTGCTATTCCCAGAGACAAGCAAAGGCCACTCTCGCTGGCAGCAAATTGTGTACGTGCAAGCAGAGGTTACTCACTCCACTTAACCCCACTTCCCCAAAGGAAAAAACATTCCTGAGTTTCAATGGACCTGAATTAGGAGCCATTATTAGCCTAGCTGAGGAGGATTAGGGTGTGAGAAGTCAGGTTAGCTGACTTCAGCCACCACACTCTAAAAGGGAGCTCCTTTCCTGTGCTCAGTTCCAGAGCTCCTTCCCCTTGAGCAGTCACCAGGTCAGGTCCTGCCCCTCACCATCCTCTGTCCCTCGGGCAGAAGTTTCAGGGAAACAAACCAAATCACAATCTCACTGCTGGAAATCTCCCATGATGCTGATGGAAATATCTGGAATTTACTTCAAACTGTACCCATGCATTTCAGAGGTCTTTTCAACAGTACTTACCAGCACCTGTTTTGCTGCATTTGTATGAAAACTGAAAAAGTCCTTCCTGTAGCTTCTCCCTTTATGTTGAGTTTCATTTAAAGAGATTCTTATCAGCTCCACTTTCCAGCCTCTCTGAAGATGTTAAGTAGCATTTTGTCAATTTAGGAACACATCCTCATTCTTCTTTGTATTGTCTTGGCATTTTGGTTTCCAGGAGGTTATTGAAAATGAAAAGAAATGTAATTTGTTATTAAAATGTTGCCCATACTTTCACAGATGCAACCTGGGGCCTCTGGAGAAGACACTCTGATTTCACCCTTCTGAGACAGAAGGCATGAGAACTTTTGATAGTCATTGTGGAGACATAAGGGAACCATTTAGCTTATCTTAAAAGAGATGTTGAAGGATACCTCCTTCCTTCCTTGCTTGACTTAATAGGATCAGCATTTATCTGCTCTAAAAGTCTTTTTGCTTTGTTCCACCTGACAGTGGATCTACTCCGGGTGTATATTTTACAATATTACAGGTTATTTAAGATTATTACTGCTTTTGCATGCATTTCCCCCCCTTATTTATAGTGATATCTTCAGGCACAGCCCATATAATAGGCACCATTCTCTGGGATTTGGTTCACCTTGGCATGTAGTTTCTCCCCTCTGGTCACAATGCTCAGAGGAAAGTCCTGTACCCCTCAGTTTCTGACATGTGAGTACAAAAGGTTGGTGCAGGGATAATGTGGGTAAAGGAGAGCAAATCTCAGAACTGTCCTAAGAGGCACCAGAAATCAGTTACTGGCTTTTTGTTTCTTTTTTTTTTTTTTTTTCCCATATTTTAGCACTACTTGGCTTTGCAGAAGGCTGTGGGATGCATGATTTCTCCCACTGAGCTTTGGGGCACTGGTGCTGATGTCAGTGGACACCACAGTCCCTGTGATTCCTCTTAGCAAACTTGCAGCTCTAAACTTCTTGTTCCAAATGCCAGACAGCTTTCACCACGAAACAGGTGCAGCCAAGACACCACACAGCAACATTTGATGTGAAAAAGTAAGTTTAATTAAAAGCTTTGAAAGTGAAAACTCTAGGAGAAACCAGAAAGAGTGAGTTGTGCAGGTCCAGTAGAAAATGTCACTGTCAGGTTACTGTTGGCAACTTGACACCTCTCATGATCTTCTAAGTGTTGGTGACACCTTTAAAATGACACAAAATTCACCGAAATGCTTTTGAAATTCCCACCTGCTTTTACCTGCCCACCTCTTCTGCTTACCCACACATAAGGAAAATGCTTTTTTTCTGTCTTTCTCCAATTTATCACCTCTTTTTCAGTCTCAAGGTCATTAAGATAGTTGTTTTAAGTATTGAATTGCAAACGTTCTGCTGCCTCTGTTGTCAGCGGCTGCTCCAGAGCTGCACTCAGTGCTCTTGCTGAAACAGAAAGAGATGGCAATAATCCAAGCAAAGTCACTGCAGGAGGCACCACAGGGAGCTGGCATCCACCCATTCCCAGGGAATGGCTCCTCTGCCAGCAGGCATCATGCTGGCCCCTCCGCTGGCTCGAAACACCTCCATTTTCAAGCATTTGAACATCCCATAATAAACATTAATGAGTACTGTCAACCAGCTTCCTTCCTCCTCAAGATCACTTTGCATAGTATTGAAAATATTTTGAGGTAATTGCATTATAACAACATGTTTAATTACTTCAGACATTTCAGAGTGTGGGTTTCAGCACAATTAATTGCTTTATTCCACTTATTTGTGACAATGACACAATTTTTTTGTGATAAAAGGTTCTTAATCACAGTTACTTGGTAGGCAAGTGCAAAGGAAGAGCAGCTGCCATCAGAAAGAAAAGCAGCACAAATCCTGCCTGTCTGGGATTGCAGATGAAGGAAGCCACATGTATGAAACCAGACCATGAAGCAGCCCCTCTCTGCCCGCACATGCTGCTTCTTCCCCTGTGCTCCACCTGCAGAGGCTGGGAGGAGGAAAACACCCATCCAAGGGGGGTTTTCCTGCATGCAGGTCCTTCCCTGTGTGTTCTCTGATGGTTGAACCAGTGCTGGCCCCAGGAGCTAAAGACAGGAGTGTTGTGAGAGCAGATAAGGGATAAAAGCATCCTTTAGCAATGCTGAAGTTAAGAGCAGGTTATGAGTACCAGGGTAAGCCAGGCCTGGTGCTTTGAATAGATGGTGTCCATTCCTCTGCAGAACTCTTCATCCTGACCCTGGGAACTGCTCCTCAGCTCCCTCTGAGCTGCCTCCATGGTCTCTTCTTGTCTTCTCTCCTGGCCCACACTGTGCACAGACTGTCTCTCACACAGCAGCAGCTGAGCCTGAGGTGCTGCCCTCCATCCATGGTGAGCACTTCTTCCCGAAAAAAGAAAGATCCAAAATGGTGAGAGGATAGATTGTAGTCACTGTAGCTGTATGGAAGGAAGGACAGATTACACCTTAGAGGGTTTGTTGGCCTCATTTAGACTGACTGTGAGGGTGGTTGGAGGGAAGACAACTGACAGGTTTGGGATCAGCCTGACAGGCAGCATGGTGGTACACAATGTGCTGGTGCAAGAAGGTGGACAACAGAGTGAAAGCTGGAATGAAAGACAAAGCAAAGAGGCAAAACTATTAGTGTGAACAAAGAAAACTGCTGTCCAGATGAGAGAATAATAGATAACAGAATACTCATATGCTGAGAAAACAGACAAAGAGCTGAATCCTGCCAAGCCCATAGGCCCTGATTTGTCAGTGCCCACCTTGTCTTGGCCCTTGCATTCCTGCAGAACTAGAGGAAGGGAGACTGGTAGAATTTTATGCTTATTTTCTACTTATTTGTAGGTATTTTATACTTACTTTTCACAGGTGTGTGAAAAATACCATTACAGCACCATTACAACAGCACATTCATATTGCTCAAACACCTGTGCTTTAATTATTTTCACAGGCTCACAACTCGGTGCTTGGAAAGATAGATTCAATCAGCGGGGATGACTGTGCTGTTCTGGATGAGTCTTTTGAGGCAGCTGTTTCCATGGTGTTTGAGCATTAAATACAGTGAGTGACATTCCTGAAGCTCCTTGCAAGGCAGCTGGGCTGCCACTGCAGTTAGGAGTTGAAAACATAAGAACTTTTATTCAGATGATGGTCAGAAGTTTATCAGACAGATGGGAGACAAAGAATAGCAATTCCATGATGTCCTTATGCATGATCCAGCACTGCAATATTTTAGTTTATATATCTGTCAACACACATGTCACTGAACTCTAAAACCCTCTGTGGGCAACTTTTTATATTTGGATATATTTGCCTATCCTTGAAGAAACCTAGATAAAATATTTCCCCTTGCTTTCCTTCCTGCTATTAATGATCTTATTCTGTGTTAGAAGCATTTTTTAACCAGCAATGGTAGCAATGCTATTGCTGCTATTGCAAATTGATAGATGTGCTCTAATGCAAACAGCTTGTGAGACAATGCCTATGCTTTTGACTACATTTTGAAGACATCACAGTAATTGTTAACTAGTCCATTAAGGATGTTCTTTTAAAATGTATTGATTTAAATTATGTATGTTAATGTACCTATCAACATTACAAATGTAGTTTGCAGCAAACTGCTTATAATATATGAATGATAAGCCATAAATAATAACTGTGGCTGTAAATTAAATTACTTGATTAAGCTGCAAAGATGCACTCTAATTTGGAACAGAAAATTACTTCGAAGTGATTTCAGAATCTGATAATTCTTTTAGAGTAGCTGAGTTTTATGAGCCATGGTGTTCTTCAAGTCAGGCATCAAACTTTCTGATTGATTTTGCCCACTAACATGGTTATTTGGGTATTGCTATGCCTTGAATGCAATGGGTGCAACAGACTGACAAAATAATGAGTGACAACTATTTTAGCCAAAATATGAAAGTTCTTGAAATCAAATACATTCTTTCTTTTCTGATAGAATATGAATAACCTTGGGTTGTGTGTCAGCAAGAGCAAAGCCCCTAGAAGAGCCTTAATTTTGAAAGACAGCAGAGACAGCATATAAAATAGTTGCAGTTACTTTGGAATTTTTTAATAGGCACAAATAAATAAAGGTATTGTTAGACCCCCAAAACCTTCAGCAGAATTTAATATGAGGCTCTGAAATACAAGCTGAGCAGAAATGCAATGCTTGACCTCTTCTCACAACACATCTTACATTACTGGTACAGTAGATTAGATTCTGGATGAGTTTCAATAGATAGAATAACTAAAAATAATTTACCAAACATGGACTTCTGTACCCAAAAGCTGCTTTGATAGTTTGCATGTATCTAAGTGGAAAGGGATGAAGTTGTGGGAAAGTACTGGAGAGCTTGTGTTCCAGGAGCAGCGAGCCTTTTCTGTACATCCCAAGAGAAGAACTGCACCTGCCTTAGAGCCACAGAGTAAAGCCTGGCACTGTTGAGGCACATGTCACTGCTCAAGGCTTGCTTGGAGCTCAGGGCAGCTCCAAGCTGCAAGCTCCAAGGATCCTTTATATCCATGAGGAGACTCCTTAAACCTTCTTTTCCTAAGGACACCCTAGAAACTTGCTGGGGCACATAATTCCTTGGGGATTGTTACACAGTGGGGTTTGTAACTTGTGGGCTTCTCCTTTAGGGTCACACCCAAGGAAAGGGCACACCCAAGGAAAGGGCACACCAGCAATGGTTTATCTGGCCTGGATGAGCAATCAGATTTCTCATTACAAAGTGACAACAAAAGGACACTGATAAATGAAATATAAAATCAATTCAACTTTAAGGCTGATGGGTACTTCCAGTTGTCTGGGTACAATTTTTTTTTATAATCCAGTATTTCTAAATGTCCCAGCTATCTGAGGCTTGGGGTCCACCTCCTTCTTCTGAGTTCTTCCACTAGATCTCAGCTCATACATCTGTTGCTCTGGAAGTCAATTTCTAGGCACTTCAAGTGTAGGTTGTTTTTTTCCCCTTTAATAAATGCAAATGATGGGAGATGGTGTGATCATGTATCCTTTGATGAAGGATTCAAAGTGTTTCAAGTAAATGGCACTTGTTTGATCTCTCAACCTGATATTACAAATCATTCAAGAGCAAGATTTGTTTTTTTAATTATAGTTTGATTTCTCCTCTGCTAGGTCTGTTTGGGCAGAGGTGTCTAAGATTTAGATACAGAGAAATATATATCTATTTATACTGCTCAAGTAGCATTAATATTTAAAACTTCCATTAATTGATATAATTAGCTTGAGGCTAATTTCAACACACATCTACTTTTCTTATCAAAACAAGGGTTTTTGGAGCAGGGTCTGAGGCAATTTACTGGTACTCCCAGGCATGACTGTTACAGGAAACACCTTTGTAGCTGAAAATGAGATATTTGAGCCCAAATCATGGTTTAAATGCAATTCCCCTCAACATAGAGGTAAATTTGGAAAAGTTTCTCTATGAAGAAAATCAGAATAGAATTTCTGAAAGCAGATAAATAGACAGAGATAATATGAGAAATAACAATATTTCTACTTATTTCCTGGTTACAATTTTCCTTTTCAGATATGAGATGCAGGACATAGTTAGTGAACTGATCAGATAGCAGGCTTGAAACAGAAGAAGTTATTTACACAGTCTAATTATTTGGTGGAATATATTGCCACAAAATATTTTGGAGACAAAAATCTTTTTTAAAAGCTATTGGATGAATCACTGGGAAAAAAATTCCTCCTTTTCTCTTAAGCACAGTGATCTGCTACCATCTGAGTCAGAAAATTCCTCTGCCACCAAGGAATTGATTTCCAGATTGCCAGAGGCTTGGAAGACACACCATACTTGGAAAAAAAGTGTCACTGCATGTTCCTCTTGCTTCCTCTGTTACTCTTTTTCCTTCAGCATTTGCTCTTGGCCCCTGTGGGTGGGGTAAGATCAACCTGAATGAATACAGCTATTTTCATGTATGGATAGATTTTTCAGAAAGACCTTAAACTTCAGAGATTAGTAATGACATTAAAGAAATAAAGGGTTTTTCTGTTTTAAAGACATGGATGCAATGATATGAAGAAATGCAGTATAATGTGAAATCCTTATCTTTGTAAAGTATGAAAAGAATGCAAATCAGAACTTAAACAAATGTAAACTACACTGAATGTCTTTGAAGATTGTGGATAGGTAGTTTTCCATGGATAGGTAGTTTTCCATGGACCCCATGCAACACCCACATAATTAGTAATGAATTTGCTTAATGAATCAACCTTACAGAACTGCCAAAATGCTAAGTATGGAGCAAGTAAAGCAAAAGCCTCAGGGAATTTAGGGAATCTACAGTAATGTAGTGCCTAACCTATGTCCTGCATTCCACAGCACCAATGAAGGAATTTCCTTCTACTCAATGAGAATTTCATCATTTTGGGTGACTTAATCTTTAAATGAGGCCCTTTGACATTGTCTCATAATGTGAAAAATAGCTTGATATCTAAAGTAACCTAAGTAATTGTTAATTTTCTAAGTGAAGGTTAGAAGGGCAGTTTTATATCCATTTTTTTCCTTTATCCTGCTTTTCTGGTATTAATCAGCCTGTCCTTTGGCTCAACTGCATGGGTATTAAGAGTATCCTATCACCATTGCAAATAAATGGAGCAATCAAAAAAAAATCTTTTCCACCTACCTCATATAAGCTCTGTGAGACAAAGACTTTTCTTGGTCACTTATTTCAATAGTGCAATACAACTTGACTCCCAAATGATTGATAAAAGTTATTCTAGATGAGGAAAATTTATTAAAATTTTCTCAATTCTTTGCCCTTAAGATATGGCATTAGAAATCTGGAGTTCTGAGTGCAGTCAGGGTAATGCACAACTTAACTCACTGTAAGGGTTCATTGTTTGACTCTGCTATTTCAAAATTACAGTAAATGTCTGATTGTGGACTTATGGATTGTTCTTTATGCCTCTGGAAGAATTCCCCTATCTCCCTAAACAACACTTTTTTACCCAGCTCTCATTTTCTCTCCCCCAAGAAGTACCAAGCAGATTAAAAATGTAGCTTTTAAACTATATGCCTAATGAATTATTGTGTTATGCCTCTCTTTTTTCTATAACAGAGTGAAAACATTGCAGTTGGAGCTTGAGGAAAGTTGCAAAATCCCTGATGCGCAACAATTGTGGGATGGACAAGTTGAATGGTTTTGCCTGGTCACAAGACAGACAATGTAAAAGAGGAACAGCACTGAAATTATCAGCTGGTAGAGCAGAGCTTTTGGCTAAGAAAGACCTCTTAAGAACACTGTAGCACTTCAAGGCCTGACTTAAAAGACTAATAATATAGTCTACCTGCTTATTATTTACTGTATTGAACCTATTCAGCAACAGCAGATTGTCTGACCTGTGTATGGGATTAGCTTCCAGTGGAGCTGTTATATTTCAGACTCCTAAAAGTAAAACCCACTTGACATCCGGGAGAAAAGGGCAGCAAATATATCACAAAATTTAATGAATCCAAGGGAAGCAAGGGTTCAACTAAAGGTGAAAAATAATCACGTTTTAAATGTCAATGGGTAGTACAGGCTATTACTGTATTGCTTTACTCCTGCTTTTAATAGGGTATCATTGCAATTTTCTATTGGGTTGCACCAGTGTAAATCTGGGAAACAGAGCCCTTAGGCTGCTTTAATTTATAATAGGATATAAATTATTTGGAGCTGAAATTCCATCAATTTAGTGGCACAGTGCTAAAAAGTTTAAGCTACATCCATGAAAAATACAGATTTTTCTAACTATGTGCAAATGTTAGTGCTTTTGAGTCTGTATTTGACACCATGTCAGTAACCAATATGAAGAAAAAAAGCACAGATTTCCTTGTGCTCAAAATCAAGCCCATCAATGCTATCAAACAATTTTACTCTTATTTGCCTCCCTCCTCACAGCTGAGGAGGCTCAGAAACACAGACAAACAAGCAATTGTCTGTAAATAGAATATAATAGAAGCTAATAATGAAAATATGTCTCATCAGCCATTTCCTTGTCCTGCTATCTTCACAACTTTTCCTGGTTTGCATTTCATGACAGCCACACTCTGGTTATATCCAAAGTGAATTCTGCATGGACCTATTCCAACAGTCTCTGCAATTTAATGACACTTCAGTATTTGCTTTAGTCCTGCCAGTTTCTACATCTAACACAGACCTAGACAGACTTTCCAACTCCTCAGAAAAAAAACCATCTATTTTTATAATTTAAATATGCTCTGGTAAAAATATTCCAGGTTGCAGAATATTCCTTTCCTTTGGAGGCTAAAAAGCATCCATATCCTTCAATATGACTTAATTAAATGACAGCTACACTTAATTAAGGCAAAATTGCATTGGGTAGGATGGTCACCTTCAGTACAAATAAAAATAAATGTTCTGGGACTAGAGAAGAGTCATTCTATTCCTGTTCTCCCAAGCTCTGCTGGAAATATAGGCTGACAGGTTAATAGAAGCATTTCTAAACAGTTGTAAGAAATCAGCCATCTGATTCAAGAATTCTGTTCCTTGGTTAACTTACTATTCAGCTACTGAAAAAGAGATTTTCCCATCTGTGAAATGACAAAAATGAAATGAAAACAGTAATAATATTTATGTTCAAATAGAAAAGGCTTTCAAAGCATGTTCATAAAGTAGAAAATAAAAGCAGCAGTTTATCCAAAACTTTCTGGCCTTTTGCAAAGTTAAAATTTATCTGCCTTGCTGCCAGGATTTGTTGGTTTAAGAGCAAGTAATCATATTTTATATGTTATTAATATAGGTGAACTTCTATATCATTGAATGTTCTCTATTATGTGGATCAGTTAATTACAACTACAGTTCATACTGTTATGGGTATTTATTCCAAAATTGCCCACAGGTGGGAAAAAATATGTTTACTGGGTCTGGTTGAAATGTTTTGTGATAGCAATGTTTCTATCCTACATAAATATCATTCAACTGAATGTGTGTGCATGTGAACTCATGCCAGAGGTACCAGTAAAAATTATATCCATATGAAAATACAGTGAACTTCTTTTTCTTTCATAAGAGTCTCATTTCTAATTAATCATGTTGCCTTCTTATGAATAAAATCCAGTATCTTATATAACTTGACAATCATTAGAGGTAGCTGATGGAAAATTAAATGTTTTGTTTGAAACAATTTCTTAAATCCTTATGCCTGGAATTGCTTTTCTTGTACTGTGGCCTGCCAATACTTCCCACTTTGCTGCTGTATGCTCCAAAATTGTTATAGCCAAATGTCCAACTGCTAAGACTGTATGGCCTGCACTCCAATGATCTGCACTTACCCACTGAGATCATGTAAAAAGGACAAAATGTTTTCCTCACATTCTTGTAACAGCAACTGTCAGCCCAGGATACTTTTATTATTACTGATATTCTTACATTGGTTTCCACTTCAAGAGAGGAAAATTCTTTAGACAAGAAGCACAGGCCCACTGCAGGAACTGACTCTCCAGGCAGTACAAACATAAGGTAATAAAAATTTGGACATTTGAATTCAAGTATACCTAAGAACAGCTGCTCAAAAACAGTGACAGGTACTTCTGTGAAAAACCTGACATTATTTTTTCCTTTTTGCATATTCAAAAAACCACCACATCGGCACACAGCAAAAGGCAGAAAAATCCCAACCCTTTGCTTACAAGTTCCATGTACAGAATTTGGTACAGTAGAGAAAATTCAGGATGAGAAGTCCTGAAAGTGATGAAATTATATTGGATTTCTTTCAGAAGATTGATCTGGGAGAAAGGAGTGGTGGAGTGTGTGTCTCTCACATTGGCATGGAAAGAGTGAGAGAGTTGGGTTTGATTTTTTTATGATGGGTGTCAGCAGAGATGCTCTGATACCTTACTGGAAAAACTATCTGCCCTTTCTTTATCTGGATTACTAAAGGTATTCTTATTTAACTTGTAATGTATTGCCAGCAATGAAGATAAGAAGGGTCACTTGTGTTTATGGACATAAAAGGAAGTCCATGGCTAATCAAGGAACTAGGATTTGCAAAAATGGTGTCTGAAACTGCTGTTCTTTGGGCTCTCTGGATTTGTGCAATGGACAATAGACTCACTGCCCAAGTGGTGGATGTTGTTTTCATAAAGAACTTATTTTTTACTGCTGTGACTTGGCACCATCATGTGGCCACTTTGCGTTTTCTCAACTTAAGTGAAAATTTACATAGAAAAACGTTTGCAATTAATTAATTTAAACTTGGAAATATTTCAATCTATTTCAGAAGGAGAAGGTACATACCTTAAATATATCTGTTCACTAAATACTGAATACATTTTCTGTCAATTGTCCTTTTTTGCACCAAATCTGAGCTTGTTTAATCAAGGTTTTACTCATGTTCAATCCTTACCAATAATGTACAAAAATTAGTATCATATTTTAGACAGCTATCCTCTTCCTCACTACAAGAGCTTTGGAAATTATTTGCAGAATTAAACAGGTAAGTACTTTCTGTTTTATGTCAGAAATCCCAACAGATTTAGAATTTCAGTATATCTCCCAGGCATATTGTTCACACAGATCAATCCAAACAGGAGTGCACATCTCAGAACCTGAGTTAGTCAGGTATTCCTTTTGCACAGTTTCAGGGTCAAAATCAGAAGATAGATATGTGTGATGTAGTTTGTGTTTTGATATACTTGCATATGGTCTTTAGGTAGACATGAGAAAGCTTTACCAAGCATTAATGTTTAAGAGGCCCAGAGGTGGAAATCACCTCACACTCAGGTTGTACAGCAACAAAACTTTACATTTGCCAGAGAATTGCTGTGATTTGTTTCGGAGTGAAATAAGGAGAAACAACAGTGTAATTTATAGAAATGCATTTTTGCTATTTTTTAAAAATATATGTACATCTGGAGTACTTTCAGTAATGAAACACAGTCATCATATATTTGAGTACAATAATGTAAATGTGATTGTTATTTTTATGATAAAATATATTGTTTCAGTTGAAATATTGTATAGATAGCCTTTAAACTATACACAAGTTATATACAAATTACATTAAAATTTTTTAATTGAAGTAAAAAATAAACTACACATTTTGCAACCAATTGTACAATTGTTTCTAAAAAGACTGCAATAAAATAGAATACAGTTTGTCAGATTCCTCAGGCTGAGGTAATGCCCACTTCTTCTTTACATACTGAATGTCTATCTGCCCAGATTCCTTGGCCAGCACAATGCCTAACAATCCATTTGCTTTTTCTGGCTCTCCCAGCAGAGTCATAGTTACAACCCTGAAATCAAAAGAACAAGGAAGTGGTTTTTAATTGAGGCAAAATACACAGAAATTGGTGCTTTCAATCATGTTTGTATCAGGTTACCTACAGTCAACTAAATGATTCTTATTTTCTGCTCAAGCCCCAGTGTGTTCTTTAGCTTTTCACCAGTTGCAACCATTTAATGTAAATATAACTTGCAAATCTTCCCCCATGCATTTCATCATCAATTTCTAATCCTGGTTTTAAATTATTTCAAGCTTGTAAAAATGAACAATGTTTGACAACATTTTCCACTACAGTGTAATAAACTTAACATTTAAATGACTTAAATTTTAATAAATTTAAAAACTGTAGTAATTTCTCCAAAAACTAGCAATGTGTTGCTGCAGTTAACAAGGATACAAGGAAAACTTTTAGTTAGAGGGATATTCAGCAAGGCTAACTTCAGCCTAGGGAAGACAGTTAAAATTTAGCTCACTGTAGTTTGTTTCCACACCTTCAGTAGTTCACAAAATAAGAGTTAGAAAAGCAAATTCTAATGATCATTTAAAATCAAGCAAAAAAACCATGCAAGAATATTTTGTTAAAAAGAGAGCGCTTACCTCTCTGATGGGATAGTCTGCTTGGCCACAGGCAACAAATCATTTTCCAGAAGATCCCAAATGTAAATATTGGATGATGCATCCAGGGCAAAGAACACAGCAGGTCTTGTCAAAGCCCACTGCAGGGCAATAATTGGCTGGCCCTTTGTGCTGTCATTCCACTGCATGAGGGGACACTCTGATGTCATCTGGTGTAATCTAATACTTCCATCTGAACAGCCAACCTACACCACAGACAAAAAGAAAATACCTTCTGGAACAAAACAAACTAACCAAGATATAAGAAGTGGTGTTTAGGTACATGGCTTACTGGTGGACTTGGCAGTGATAGGTCAAGGGTTAGACTTGACGATCTTGGGGGGTCTTTTCCAACCTAAATTATCCTATTATTCTATGATTTTTTTTTTGTCATCCTTCACAGCAGATCTGAATCAGTGAGGTAAATCTACTAACACATCTATTAAATACATCAAATTAGAAATATTCCCTCGGCAAGTAATTAAAAAATGAAACTTCCATTAAAACATTTTCATACCAAAAATAGTGGCTTTCCAAAAGGGAAGAAGTCAATTGCAGTGATGCTTATGGATCTCAGCCTGCTCTCCTGGGGCCTGAATAGCTTTGGAACAACTTTTAAATGATGTCTTGTACCATGGCCTACCAGACCCTATGAACAATATAAAGAAAATTAATTAAACAAAACAACAAAATAAAGTTGCATTATTGGTATTACAGGAAAGAGTTAAATAATTAATGAGCTGATACTTTAAAAGATCCCTACTAGCTAACAAATTTTATTAGCTAACAGATTTTAATAATATAGGCTCCAATTACAAATTTTATATAGTCTACTGGTAAAATCCCAACTAAATGAGACAGCTTCCAAACCAAAAAACTAACAACGAGATGAATTCCAGGATGGTACTCACAATGTTTGTTCCAACAATGAAGTGATTGGGATTAGAAGACAGAAATTTAATAGTCAGTGTCTGTGGCATTCTCTGGCTAATATCCTTTGGGAAAAGGCTGAGGAAAATGGCAAAGGCAAAAGATGACATTAACACAGGGAATTGCCTCCTAAAGCTGTGCAAGTACATACAGAAATTCTTTATCTAAAATGTCTATGACTAGATCTTGGAAGAAATATGTATTAAAAAAAAACCACAAACAGAAAATTATGTTAAATATATCTTATGTAACAGCAAATTAGTAAAGTATAGGAAAAATTAGCTTTGTGAGATAACTTATGTAAAACTGAAATGCCCCAGTTTTCCTACCTGTTACTCAATTCCATAGTAGAGCTATGTACTAACTTCACTTTCCCTCCAGGAACTAAGCCTAAAATTATAAAAAATTATTATTTGAACTGATTTTAAAAACTGCAATCAATAAATTAAATCATAAGGTAATAAGTAAAAGGATATTTCATACTTAGTTTACTGCAGATACAGCCTTTGACATATAAAAATCTTACATCATTCAGAACTATTTGCTTCAGAATTCAAATCTGAAGCGTTATAATCTTTGACAGAAATAGAAACATAGTTACACATTGCTTTTTCTCTCTGTAAGACTCAATTCTAGAAGTGGTTAAAGTGCACATTTATGTTACTTGGATCTTTGAGAATGAATTATAGGTATGAGATAGTGGAATAATACATCCACAAAGTTGGTCTATGTTACTTGTTAGCAGAGAACAACATAAATAATGCAAATCCTTCAAAGACAAAAATTTTTTGAACAGGAAAAAAAATTTACTGCTGGTTGCAGTAAAAATGTGTCAACACATGACCACAGCTTTAAAATGTACCTCTCCACAGACATAATACCCAGCTTTAGAAGCTTAATATAGCCTGACATTGCACATGAGCTTATAGAAACTGATCAAAAATTCTACTTTTCTGGCATTACTTCATTGTTTATTTTTTCCAAATGTAAAAGGATTTTAGTCACAGCCTTTTCCAGTTAGGTAAGCATGTAAGTGTAAATTTGTTCAAAGAACAAAGAATGTAATTTTCTCCCTTTACATAACTCAAAAAGGGCTGAATGGACTTGGTTCTTCAGTGTTTTCATAGAAAAATTTTCTCATGCTAAATTAAGTATCTTACCTAAAAAAGAGCTTTCTGGACAATTCTCAAAATGGAGACACAGGCAACAACAAAATCACTATAACAGGTTTGGTTAAAACTAAAGTACAAAGAGGATGACCAAAGACATAGAATTGCACATTCTTTGGGAAAAAAAAAAAAAAAAAAAAAAAAAAAAAAAAAAAAAAAAAACCAAACCTGTTGACAACACAGAAAACTACTCTGGCACTGTAAGAAATGTGGTTGTCCAATGGCAAATACAAATACAGAATTAGCAGATGATATTTAGATAGCAGTGAAAATTACTCTCCTACCTAACCAACAACCCCAAACATCAGATATGAGCTACTCAGAATGAATATTTTCCTCAGTAATTTTGCCTTCTTCTAAACTATTTCTTGCCATCACTGACTCTTCCTCTCTCTTTTAACTTCATAGTCTCAAAACTGGAGCATTTTATTCTACCTCTAACAGTAGTACAGTACTCACCTAAGTCAGTTTGTGAACCAGCTAGATCCGCTTTTTGCAATTCAACAACTACCTGAAAAGCCAGTATTTAACATTAATAAACAATCAATATTTACCAGGCTTCAAAATTGCAATAGTAAGCAATAACTCTAAGGGACTGTTTGGAGAGGCAGGTCTAACATTACAATGATTACAGGTAGATTCTCTACTGCCTGTCAAAGTCTGCAATTTTAAAAATAGCTTCACATGCCTGCTGGATGTTCCCTGATGGAAAGCAGAATATGGAAAGCTACATTCTACACTGAATTACTAGTTGGCATCTTGTTGGTTTGGTCAGTCACAAAAAAAACCCACCCTAAACAAGGAATTGTAACACATTTCCTGTGCTTTCCTATACATGAATAAAATCACCTATACATGAACCATACATGAAATAAAAAGGGTAGATTATTTGGCCTGAATCTGTTGCTTCTAAAGTTACTTAATTAACTACAGTTAAGGCTTTGAGGAACTTGATTACTGACACAGAGGTGAAATACTTTTACCCCTTATTATTCACAGGTTCAGCAGCTGGGCCAAAGCTGCATCAGGTAAAAAACACTAAAAACAAGTGATAGAAGAGTTGTCAGGACAGTAATTAAAAGCAGCAGACCTAGTGCTTTCCTAACCATCATATTTTAGGCAAGGAAATCTTATCCTCTGATTTTCACTTTTTATCTCTTTAACATTTGTTTTATATGAATTAAGAATTTAATTTCTCCCCTACATTCAGTATCATCTCTGACACCACTGTGATTTTAAAATTAAAGTAGGTGGGTAAAAGATGACTGAGGACTATTAATCAAGTACTGGAAATATATGAACATATTTTTATGAAGTAAAACAACTGATTGCCTTTTTTCATGAATTCATGTACCTGTTAATACTTTTGCCTAAAGATAACATTTTGGAGTCAGATCAAAGCTTTTAAGGAGAATTCCAACAGAATAGTTAGTGTTGCTGTACTTTTCAAGGAGGCAATTCTCCTAAGAAATTATGAATTTGGGTTGTTGTATTTGAAGTATTTTATTACACATTATACTCTCTCTTTTCATACATACTCACCCACATATTGAGGATTCCATTTTCATCCATTGAAGCTATCTGAAATGGAGGGCCTGACATTTCTATGGAAGAAATGGCAACAATTTATATTCATACACTGACCTTCCTTCTGAACAACAGCAAAGGATTTGAAACGTTTCCTACATTAATACATCCTCTGAAACGTCTACAATCTTCTCAGCTGCATAAAAAGGGAAAGTGCCCTAATTTTACCAAAGGGAAAAAAGGACATGAAATTTTCTTTACTGACAAGGTGGTCAAATATCGGAGCAGGCTTCCTGGAGAGGTGGTCAATGCCCCAGCCTGTCAGTGTTGAGGAGGCATTTGCACAATGCCCTTAACACACTTTAACTTGGTCAGCCCCAAACTGATCAGGCACCTGAACTGGATGATCCTGGATGAACAAACTGACAACTAGATCCTAGATGAACATATAGACAACTCAGTCTGTTCTATATGGTCTAGTCTGGTCTATTCCAGTTATGTGCAGCCTGTCCTACCAGAAAGGCAGATGATCTCAGTCTGCATCTTTTTTAAAATATCTGGATTCTGTGTGGACTTTGGAAGGGAATATAAAGTGAAACAGATGGAATCTCATAAAACCTGCAATAGGCAGCACATTTCTTCAAACCACTATGGATTTCAAAGTACAAATTTGCAATGGAAGTGATAATGTCTTCCCTAGCACACTGTCTGAGAATTTGAGGATGTGAGGATTAGAGTTTCTTTGCAAAGGTTGGTCATAAAAAGAACAGGCAAAAGACATAGGAAAAACCACCAGTTACAGCCACACATTTTAAGTGCTTTCAGATATAAGCAAGTTGCTCCACTGACTCAGACAGGGATTTTTTTTTGGACATTAGAGAAGCACTAAGACTCTTCCAAACATAGTTTTTGAGTGATAACTTGCTTTATCATGGAAATATGGTCTAGAAAGCAGACTTTATAACAAGCACAGAACCACATCTGATGTGAAGCTGCACTGAATGAACATTACATAAAAATGAGAGCAGAAAACAAACATGAATATTGCATGCAATTGATACTACAAACAACTTAAGAGGCAGGCTCTGATTATAAACTGGATTTTGGCTATGATATATTTTTTTCACTAGATAACTAAAGAAAGACTCAGATGTACTGATGCTTAGAAGAGCAGTTTACATACCCTCCTGATAAGACAGGCTTGAGAGCCCATAACTGTGGTCACTGTTGAGAGAAGTTGAGACAGGTTCCACTGCCAGTATAGGAGAGGCGTGGTTTACTGAGTTTAGAATGCCATCTGTAAATGAGGATAATGAAAGTTAAACATAGTACTTTCCACAAAAAAAACCAACAAAATCTTAATCACTTTTCAGCTTATGGGAGAATGATGATTACAAAGAATGGCAAATAATGAACTCTGCACAGCTCTCAAATACAATGCTGCAAACTGCTAAATTAACAAAATATTATTAGATAAATCAGTGTTTCAGTATTTCTATTCACTTCTCATTTTCCAAATGACTGATGTACCATTTATGCCACTGTGCCAGACAATTCATTAAAACCTGCCATTTTGGGCTTAGTATGGAAAGAATTATTTCAAGCTCCATAAACAACAGGGGTAGAAATAAATCACTGTTCACTATAACAGAAGATAAAATTGAAGAAAAATTACTCTTAGTAGAAATTATCCTGAAAAAACCTGAAACAAAGTATTAACCAGAAGAAAATATGTATTTACATTTAATAAATGTTATTTAATAACATTTAAAGGCTAATGTGTGTTTAGAGTAATTTCAATGTGTGTTCTTTGTCAGATACTCATGATTTCTGGACTTGCCCTGTACACTGAACTTAATCTCATTTAAGACTGAAGGCATTAAAGCTTCCTAAGTATCCAGCATTAAACCTGCCTGCTTACATAAGCAACTACATGAAACTGTACACATCCATTTGACTACCAGTGTGCAATGCAAGACATCAAGCATTTTGACCTACTAAAAAAATTAAAAGTCTATCTACAACCAACTATTGTTTACTTTTACATGGCTGCTGCAATTAGAAACACTTGTGAAGAAAGAGGATTCTGTAAATGTGTGTAGTGGGGTGTTTTAGAGAAATAATAGTACAACAGCCAAAGTTAAATCAGAAAATCATAGCATGGTTTGGACTGGAAGGGATATTAAAGATCATCTCATTCCTAGCCCCAGCTGTGGGCAGGGACACCTTGTTCTGGACCAGGTTGCTTAGAGCCCCATCCAGCCTGGCCTAGAACACTTCCAGAGATGGGGCATCTACAACTTCTGTGGCAACCTGTGTCAGTGCCTCACCCCTCCCTCAGGAAAAAATGTCTTCCTAATAACTACCCTAAACCTACACTCCTAATAAAATTATTTACAAAACTATTGCTGTATGTTATTCTTCACTCTAGGATGTCTTGCATGAACATTACAGAAACATCAAGACTTAGGTGACAATTTCACTGTGCACAAAGTGGCTGACCAGGATGCACAGATGCTCACCCGTGGAAAATGTGGGAACTCTAAATGTCCACTCAGTTTCAGTGATCATCATACAAGGGTGCATTCTTGAGTCTTCTCGAAGATCCCACACTAACAATGAACCATCTACTGTTCCAGCAAAAACTAACGTTGCTTTACTGGGACTAAAGCAGCAACATATCACCTGTAAAACAGTAAAAGCATGCAGGGTTGATATTATGATAAAGATCAATGGTTTGATGAGCCTGAAATAGGTTTGCGAGCATGGAAACCCAGAAAATACAGATTACATGTGTTTATGGCAGAAAGGAAAACTATTTTAAAAATTAAGTAGGATACAAGACCTTCAGTAGGCCTTCCCTTTTCAAAACAATCATCGTGTAATCTGCATCTACTGTCACAAAGCTGAAAGAGGTGACTCAACTGGATGGGAATGATGAGTAGAGAGAAATCCTAACAACATCTGAACCAGATGTTTACTTCCATTCACTCTTCAACCACGAAATAGGGTCAAAATTAAACAATCAAAACAACCAACAAAACACCATGACCATCACTACAATCTGGTTCTGGAGCACAGAATAGAACAAGAACAGTCTTTGTTCACTAGACTCAAATATGTTTCTCAGAAGATAGAAGATGGCATATTTTGCAGCAAGACAAAAAAAGACCCCAAGTAAAAATAAAATCTTTAACTAAAGTCTTGTAAATGATGGAACAATATACAATGTTATTAAAACATACCTCTGAATCACATATTAAAACTTTCTGAGGACTGGAGGGCTGCCAGATATTCCAAACACATATAAGGCTCTTTCTGCTCAGCAAACCCACATCTGCCTTTTCAGGTAATCCATGAGCAGAAAGTAGTGTCTGCCTCTGAACCTGGGAGACATACAAGCAGGGTATTTTTCGGCCTAAACCATTAAAAAAAAAAAACAAGAAAGAAAAGCAATAAATTAAAAAGCATATTCAATGCAGATGAAAAAGCATATTCAGCTGCTATAGCAACAAACTAAGATGTAATTATGAAGAATATTTCTATTAACACTGTGTTTCTTCTGAAGCTATATAATAAAAAAGTAGGGACTAGAGAAGGAATTCAAAATACTAGAAGTAGAAAGCAAAAAGGAAGAGAGTTGGGAAATTAATAGAATAATTATCCTGGGCATAAGCAAGCCAATCTGATCTGATGTCAGTATATACACTGAAAATTAATCTGAGTCTCAAACAGGAAACAGCACAGGCCAGGCTTTTTTGGTTTTATCTCCATCTAACATATTCATGTTAGATGACATAAGGTTCTGTGTTATAATAGGCCTTCCTAACATAATTACAGATGCTCTGTTTTTCACTTTTCATCTGAACAGCTACTGTTTATATGGAGAAGATATAATTGCTTTACAAATATATCAGGCTACAATGTCCCTGTTGAATAACCTGCCTTTATTTGTAACTTTGGCTCTATTGTCAGCATAAAGAGCCCAAACAGAAATTACACCCTTTGGGATGGCCCTTCAACAACAGGAACAAGAAATTACACCCATCGTGTTAATTGCTATCTTTATTTCTGGTAGGAATAGATGGAATATATTTCTTGTAAGATACTCTGATGTTCCCTATGCGAAATCAATCTGCACAGAGTTCCAGCAAGATTACTGCAATTAAAAGGAAAGTGGGGTTTACATCATCTGTATATCCTGATATGTGCTGTTTGCACAGTAATGACAAAGAACATGGCACTTTGCATAAGAAAGAAGAGATCACTCTGTACACTAAAAAGTGTAGAATAAAGTTCCCTTACCATGGAGGAATGGCTGGTTAGTATTTAACTGGAAACAGCTATCACTAATAGACAGACTGGTTTGTCGAGATCTTAGTTTCCTGGGTTGTGTTGCAACTTGATCTTCCTCTAGCAAAACAGCAATCACCTTTCAAACATAATTACATTTATAGAAATAAAAGGGTCATCTTATCTTCCAGCTTTGCTATTAATGTAGCTTTCTAAAGTTATGTGGATTAATTTCATAAAACTTTATCAACTATCTTGTTAATTTTGTAACTTTGCAAATACAGCTTTACAGACATAAAAGTTGCACAGCTCTGATTCCATTTCTTTGCAGAGAGATTATTCTTTTTGATAACAAGTATTATTTAAGTAATTCATTTAAAATAGTCAGAACAAGAACACTAAGTGATTTATCACACTATATACTTATGCACACAGCTCATAAGGGATATTAAAGATATATCAGTGTACCTGGCATGCAGACCGGAGAAAATTTGCTAATCGTTGTGAATCAATTTTAGGTGTTGGTGCTCCATTCACTGATGTATCCTGGCTGTTTATGGGACCTATGAAAAACAGCAAAACAAAAAACCAAACCTGACGCTTCAAAAGAGAATCAGTTAAGAAAAGTGAAAGGACGATTTCATTTATAAGCAAGATGAGAGTGGCAGGAATCAACTTATCTTCAGTAGAAATAACAGCGCTGAAGGACAAGATCTGTTGTTGCTGCCAACAGAAACATCAAGCCAGAAGGAAAAATTATTTCTGCCACTTATTTTTCATAGTTTCCACATGAGGATTCAGAGTGCCTATGTCAGCTTGCTATCATTGCAGCCTGCCACTCTACAGATTCTCACAAGTAATGGATAGCAAAGAGAAAGTTTATATGACATGCACTCATCCATGAGTGAGTAAGATGAAAATGTTCTTCACCTCCAGATACAAGAGCACTTTCTCCTGGATGCTGAGTCCATTTCTCCAGTGTCTCAATTTCCTCAGTCTGAATGTCTCTATCAAGATTGTCCTCATTACACTGAACATATGCCTAAAGTAGAAAGATTAAATGATCAATATATGGGGTAAGACAGCTAAGACTGACAGCACATAACGGAATAGAACTTAGTAATTTTAAAACTGACATTTAAAGCTCAGCCTCTTCTGGTTTTGAATTCAGATCTGAGCATACTGACACACTGTCACTATTCCATGCATACACATTTTACCACGTTTCAAACCAGAGTGCTAAATAAATAATATTGCAAAAATACAGAATGACTTCCACAGTGTGTAAACATCAAACCCAGCATATTTGGGGACACTGAGCCATAGACAGGTGAAAAGCCCTTTAGAAAATGGGGAAGAAAAATGAGAGTCATCTTCTAATACAGAAAGGAAATTGCCTGTCTGGCCAAAAGTTTTGAGATCATTGCTTTATAGTAATTGAGGTTTAGAGATGAATATGATTAATTTATTACTTTATGTCCTGGTAGCTTTAGCTACTTCATTTTTTAAGGAAAATTCTTTTCCAGAAGGAAAATCCGGCCTTTTGAGGATTGAAACATTACTAGGTGTTTGTTACGCACCTGCTTAGTGTTCATTTTACCAAAATTCCTGATGTACATGTCGTACTCATTGACAGGGGGCAAATCCAGTAATGAAAAACTAACTGAGAAATCCAGGTCAATTAGTGGGAGAAGTTCTGAACTCCGTTTTCTTCAGGATTAATTAGAGAGAGAACACAAAAATGGTTAAGAACAAATATTTGGTATTTCTAAAGAAAGACAACCTGATTTTGTATCTAACAATTCTTTAATCTATGGGAATTGAAGTTGTACTGAAATTAATTAGCAGATAAAATGTAACAATAGAAATACATAGGCTATTGTTTAGAGTTTTCATTTAATGTTACATTGAGATAATTATCATATTTGAAAATGCAATACTAATTGCAAATGGAAAACTTCAAATGGTTTATTACTAAAGCCAAACTATCAAAAGCTCAGCAGATCATCTTGCCTAAGTATTCCAAAGCTGTTCTGTGAGGTAACAGATAAATGTCTCTTTCTTCTATAGTTAGGACATTGGCTAATTCCCCTAAACTCATTTTATTAACTCACATCACTCATGTGTGTACATGCTTTATAAAGATCTTCTATGATGTCCTAGCTTTGTTACATATATGCAGGAAAAGACTGACAGACCCTGTCACAATTCACCCAACTATCTATCTACTTCAATGCCATAAAGCTGTTAAGATATTTCATTTCTAGAGTGAACTGCTTGAATTACACAAAGATGTCTGCTTACAAGTCAATTCCAGGCTCTTGCTGTAGTACAGTCTTTGATAATTAGATAATTTCTGCAGTCTCCCTTTCTCTCTCTTGCACTTGCAGGTTTTTCATATACTTAAAAGTGATACATAAATACAAACTAGATATAATTATGGATCTATAACAATTCCATATCTAGACACTCTTGCAGATGCATGTTCTAGTTACAGCTTCTTGCTGAGCCAAGACGGTATTTGAAAAGGAAAAAGACTAGAGTAACAAGAGCTAGAATTTCATCAGTATTTTAGAGTGAATTTTTCTTTATGCATAAGGACAATTTTCACATCTCCTTTTTGCTACTTGATGACATCCATTGCATATTCTTACACCCATTTTACTTTAACTTGTGCTTCCTAATGTATCATCTCTTCACAAATGTGGACATAGATTGCTGAGATATAACTCAAACATAAGAAACTTGCTTACTAGCTACAAATCTTAATGATACATGCAGACAAATCCTTAAAATAAACTAATAAGCTTGTATTTATAATTTACAACTCCCAAGTGCCACAACTTATTTATGGGATGCTTTCAGTCTATTTACTGGCAGTAATGTATTATCACAACATTAAATTTCACAACCCCTTCCTCTTCCCATGAAAATGCTCATTATCTTCACAGGCTGTGTATGCTGTTAGCATGCACACAGAGTTATAAACATAGTCATAATCAGTCATGGTACTTAATCAGCAGAGGCTGACAAACATTCCAGAAGGCAATTCTCCAGAGATGCCTTTGTGAGTTTCTTAATCGTCTCTACAGTCTAGAGAGGAAGCCTAGACAATGAACTTGTGTAAAATTTGAGTATATAATTTTAGGCAATGTGAATTAAATACCTTAAGACAATAAAATCTCCCTTATGTGAAAATTAGCCACTGATGTACAGCCATGAAACAGTGGAATCTGGTATTAACAATGACATTTAATTATCTTGCTTTATGCATCCAAACATTGTAACAGAAAGCTGAAGATATATACAGTGCTTCAGACAAATGTGGAGCTCCTGTCAAGTTCCACAAAAAACAGGCATCAATTTGTTTCTTTAAAATACAGAGATGTCTCAGGTATCTCAAATCTAGATCAATTTTAGATCAGTATTAGCATGTTTTTACAGCAATTGATGCTATCTCTGAAAGGGAATGTGCTATTTTGGCAACTATATGCATCATATATTGTTGATTATATCAATAAGTTACAGCTCTGCAGAGACCTGATGGTAGTTAAAAGGCTTGCTCTTTAGTACTTTAAGTCAATATCTAATTAAATGACTGAAATATTAAATGAAGAAAATACAATTGTGGCAACACGTTCTGTAATAAAATGATGCACATAAACTGATATATAGATACATTTCTTTTATAAAATGACTTGTAGCAATACCTGTAAATTATATATACTTAACAACTAATTACTGCTAGTTAATAAAATACTTGATTCTGTAAGACTCAAGTTTATTAAGTATCACATATTTCAATGAAAATAATGAAAATAAAATTAAAATAATGAAAAGAAAGGATTTTCAATGAAAATAACAAAAAAAACCCCTGCATCTCACATAGTGGGCTGCCATTTTTCATGGATTATTTAAAATACACTTACTTCTGCTTACTGGCCATACTTCGGCTGCTTTGTCTTTGGTTTGCCATTTGGAAATCCATGAATATTCCACAAAAAGAGCTTCTGACAGAAGAATTTTGCCTTTCTGTGATATTGTAAAACACAGTGTTACAGTTCACACTTAAAAGTGCATGAAAATGTTAAGAAGTAAATGTAAAAAGCAGCAGATTTGTTGCAACACAGCTACTAAAAGTTCCTGGTTCACATGTTACACAAAGTGCTCTATCACCATTTTCAGTATAATGAGTTTAACATCAGTAATGGGCCAGCATGTAGTCCTTAGAATGGTTCTTTATCAATCAATTCAAAATGACTGACCATTGTAATTTTTACTTTAGAAGACTGATGCTGAAAGTGTCTCTTTCTTTCTGCTGCCATCAGCAGGTGCTTTGTTCCCCTGTGTACAGTAAAACACTCTGTGATCAATTCTAAAGATTGCATTGAATTCACACAGACTTCACCATGTGCACACTACACCTGAGTAAGAACTCAGGTAGAGGAGAGCCTCATGAACACAGGCTTAACTAATATCCTTAGATGAATAAGGAAAACATTGAAAACTTCCTTGAAAAGCTATACTTAACAGACCAACTACAACAACTGATGTCACGTCTATCTTACTCCCTTTCCTGGCTGGGTTGTAGCTAATTGACCTTAAGATCCAACTTCCAGTCAGGACTAATGGTGCTTCACTTCCTCAAAGGATGACTGCCTTTTTAGGCAATACTTGTAAAATGCTTTTTAACTTATAAAAATATCTGCCAGACTGCTCAATCACCATTTTAATCAAACAAGAACAAAAGTTCATCAAAAAAAGAATGTGTTGAGTAATTAAGAATAAACCATGAAGTGCTACAATTCTGAAACTGAAAAACCTTTATCAATTTTATATTGTTCATTAGATAAATAATAATTGCATAAATCTTCTGCAAGAAGAATTTCACATTACAGTATGCTGGTTCCTGTTGCAATGACCATTAACTGAAAATCTATTGACAGAATTAGAGACTCTTCCAGGCTGGAAAAGACCTTTAAAGAGATACTGTAAAGACTTACAGAAACTCCATGCTATCCTTCCATGACTGTACTATGAACCAGACTAAAAAGCTATTTCATATTCTTTTGCACAATGATTCTATGTGGTTGTTCACTTCAGTGTGGATCTCAAAGGAGAACCACAACTGTACTTAAAAAAGCAGCTCTGGCACTCACAAGTGTCAGATCAACAGAATGCCAGACATTTCAGAAAGAGCTTGCATTTAAAAGTGATAAAGTGCTATATATTTGAGTAGTATTGATATTTTTCTTGCTTTCTCTCCAGAACAGTTGCTTCAACTTTGCTTAAAAGGTGAATTTAATGCCAGCGGAAACCCCAGACGCTTCCAGCACTCCTCAAGTTTTTAAAATCCAGACTCTAATATGCTCCTCTTACCCAAAATAAGATGTATTAAATGTCAGTCTGTACTTTTTATATTTCACAATTTAAATGATTAGTAATGCCTATGAATCATTTAGTAATGTGGACGTTACAGTGCTTACCACAAATCTACATGATTCATCCAGAGGACCAGATTTTGGTCTTTAGGCAGACTGTTAGAAAAAGTGGCCAGCTGACTTGTAAGTTGTATTTGTTACTCATACATTAAAAAAAAAAAAAAGGCTGGTATCTAGTCACATACCTATGACTGATTCCTTTTTTTCATTTTCCAGTTTCTTTGGCAATGGAGTAAAAATTCTATCATTTTCTGCAGTAATTGCTCTTTGAATTTCTTCAATTTCTGATGTTCTGGAAAATTGAACATCTCTTGGGTTTTCTTCTGCATCTCCTACTTCACCACTTTTATCTTCATCATCTTCAAAATCATCTTCATAGACCTTTGAAAGTAACAGAACTTCCAATATTTGGTAAACAGAGACTATAGATGCATTTTCCAAGATCTATTACAGAAATTACAAAATGTCAAAATAAAAACCTCATACAGGTATCTATAAATCCTCTGATTGAAAGGCATTCTAAAATAAGTGATGGAAAGAAAAACAGCATCTCTTGATTCTGCAGTAATTTTAACAAAGATAAGATAATCTCAGTGTTGTTCTACAGTGCCCAAAATAGTCTTTTTATTTAATATCCTAAAGTAGATACTATAAGTTTAGGTGAATTATGTGTTCTTTTAAAAACTAAAACAACAGTGTTCAGTGGTATAAATGCTTCAGGGATGTATGAAGTTGTTTATTTGACAGTTTTAATTCAAGCTGTCCTTTAATGGCAGGCTCACATTTACTAAACTGCCACATGTCTACGCCTAAGAGTCATCCTTTAACAAATTCTCTAAACTAAGACAATTCATGTCATGCTAAAATAATCACCTAACACATATGATATGAACAAGTCTTAAATGTGCTTATTTCTCTTCATTGAATGGTAAAGGGCTACTGCAGTGACCAGCTCAACAAGTGGAAATCATCACTCCTGACATGAGTGGAGATGAATTCCACCCTCACTGAACAAAGATGATTCTAGTTCAGCTCACAATGAAAGCACATCCCACACACTCTTGTATCTTAATAACTTTAAAGTAGACAAAAGAGAGCTAAAAATAGGGAATTCAATTAAACAAATCAGTGAAGTGAATGCTCTGTGTCAATACCTTTTTCCTATGATATTTTTTCAATTATAAATGAACAGGCTTTTTTAATTTTTATCTGAAATTATTAGCTCTGATTATTTAAATAATTCAGCATTCTTCACAGAAAGTTATTTAAATAATTGAAATCCACAAAGGCAGAGAAAACATTTTGTGAACATTTCAACTGAAAAAAACAAAAGTTGGCTCCCAACCTCTGATGAAAACTAACTAAATATATAGCAGAGTTTCTGCCTAACATTTTAATTACTCACTACCTACTGTTAGCCACATTAAGGTCACTGTCACCAAAACTAACTAAAAGCATCCTGCAACATCCTGTTTATTTCTGTGAACAAAGTTATTCTTTATTTTGATACTTAAGAATTACTTCAGACAGACAACTGTATACTTTTACTTACTTCAAAGTCATCTTCATAATTCAGAGAAAAATCCTCAAGTCCTGTGTCTGGATTCGAGATGTGTGTATCTTTCATTTCCTAAATCAGAAAAATAAATGAAACCATTTATTTTAAGATTAAATAATCTTCCCCCAAAAAAATCTCTTATCTGCCAAATCTTAGCATACAATAGATTAATAGTTGCTATTCTCAGATATTTTTACATTTTCAAGCAAACATATAGCATGTCGTTTATACAGATAAAATTATATTATCAAGTGCTAATTACTGAATTAAACTAATAGTACAGGAAGAAAAACGGACCTCAACCTTCTCTTAGGAAGACCAACAGTTTTTCTAACAGTATTTTTATTGGAAAAGACATAAAAACTGCTGCGTTGCCTACAATTTAATTGATGGTGCTAACAACAAATTAAGATTGCCCCACCCTTTTGAGGACTAGAAAAAATTATTCCTACACCTAAATTATACTGGGGGATTCAATCTGCTGATAAAATAGTGCAAATGTTGAAACCAGGAAAGCAGAGCCATGGATGTAACAGCAGAATAAGATAATTTTTATATTTAAATAATTTTGCTGACTTTTAATCCTCTACTTTATTTACATGGAATAAGATTTATGGTATCCCTGCAATACCTTCAAATACATTTCCCTTCTCTACATTATTACCTTGATTAAAATAATGCCATTTATTTATGGCAACTTTCCTGGTTTCAACATTTGCAGTGTTTTATTAACAGTATTAACAGACTGAATCCCCCAGTATAACTTCAGTTGTGAGAATTTTATCTGATTTCTTCTGCCTGCAAGGTTGCAGGTACTCAGCAGTAACTAATTCATATAGTTTAATTCATATGATTTTTTTAAAAAATCCTTATTCCATTTAGTCAGACCTCTTTTGTAACACACTCAAAGATGAGTCTTTATTAGCTTTTAGGCCACTCTGTAGTTTTTATTACCTATGATCATCTCAGAAAATGCCTACAGAGCTGTCATCTTTATCAGTAACACAGATGCATCTGGTATACATACAGTTTTTATAACTAAAAATCTCCACCTGTCAGTAGTTATCTGAGTTCCCACTTTAAAGAATTTACAGAGAAAATCTATATATTGTCAATACAAAGCAGGATTAGGAAGTCATGCTGGAATATCTCGAAGGCTGTGGCATTTGGAGCAACAAATATACAAAAAAAAAATTAACAGCATAGAATGCAAACCCCTAGAATTTAAGTCTCTCTGTGCGTCAGGTCCTAAGCAAGAATTTCACCCTCCTGGGTTGCTTCCTATTGCCAATGAAGACAGAAAAGATAATAGGAAAGGAGTCCAAATATAAGAGGACTGAAATGCCTATTTCTCTCCACAAACTACAAATGAAATTTAGGTCCTCACCACAGAAATTCACACTTAAAGATGAGCTGAATCAGTGAGTTGAAAATATCACAAAACTTCTTCAAATTTTTTATGGTAGACTTAGGCTGTATCTGCACAGACTGTTCCAAATAAACCCAAGTCTATACAGCTTCAGACTTGCTGAAAATTTGGTTCTGTCTGCACATGTCCATTTAAAAATATTAAAATACATAACTTCAAAATATAAAAATCATTTCCTCTTCCTTAGTTTTACCTCTTGTCTTTTGTCCATGTTCTCTGTTTCAACAAGTTTTCCTTTATCTTTTACAGTCCTATTAAAAAAGAGAACAACAATTTTATTGGTTAACTCATAAGAAAGCAGTTCTGTTTCAGTTTTGGTTTTTGGGGATTTTGTTTGTTTCAAAAAAAAAAAAAAAGGCTTTTCCCTGAAAAGGAAAGAACAGTTGGAAATTTCCACTTAACTAAAGTATTTCTACAAGTATTTTTATAGATCTCTATGATACAAAAGGATAATGAAACAAGTGATTAACCAGCAAAGAATTGAGAAACTTTGTCCAAGTTTAACACCTGTAATTGAATGAAAAGCCAAGAAAAAGTAGTGAGGAAAATAAATTCATAACCCCACACATTTATTGCTTGTATTAATATCTGTAGCAAACCAGAGATCAAGATCAGGTTGGTGCAATATGCTCAAAAGCTATAAATCAAAGACTGATTTCAAACCTGTTTTTTCATTCAGGGGTCTTATTTATGGGGACAATACAATCAGGGTCAGAGAGCAGGAGCAAATCAACAACAAGCTTTGCTTCTCAAGAATCTATTTGATTATTTCATACGTAGAGAGTAAGTAGAGAGCATCAAACTTCAAGAAGAGAATATTTTACTTCTTATGTGAGTATTTGTATCTACTGCTGTTGGGACTGACAAACACGGGAAAAAGCAACAATAAAAACTAAAATTTGGCTGGATCGTGTCATAACAAATTGGAGTGATTCAACACTAACAGTGCTTGAAGCTGAACCAGGATTTCAGAACATCTCAGCAAACCATACTGCCTTCCCTGCATTCAGGAATGGCTAAACTCTTCTTCCAAGCTAAGCAAAAACAATGACTCAGCCACAGCCCCAGCAGCCACAGCTTCAAAACATTGCCTGAATATTCAGCACTGCTGACACAGCTGAGTGCAGCTGCCAGGTAGCATCCCAATGTGTGTATTCTGACATATTTCATTTTTCAGATTTGCACAGGATCACATTTCCACAAATTCACTTCAGCCAAAGTGGTTTGTCCCATGCTTTACATTAGTAATACTGAGACAACAGTGGTAATGACTTCACTGCCTGTGTCTCCAGAAGCAAACAACCCAGACTTGTATTGAGCCAGGAAGCTAAACTAGGGTTTAAGAGTGAGAATTGCAAGCAACCATGTACCCAGAGAATTAGACTTCATAAAGTTTTGTAGCCTTGAGCCTTCAGAAGGAATTTTACAAGGCTCAAGAATTAAAGAATTCTAAGTACTAGAATATACAGGAAAGTTCTCTAAGATTTCTATTTGCTAGTAATAAAACCCAGAAACATAATCCCAAAATTTAAGGGACCCTATTGAGGGTATCTAGATTTTTTCTTTTCATATTCAACTGCAAACTTGCTATATATATAAATATAATGTTTTAGATACCATCTAGGATAGATAGAACTGAGTATTGATACTCAAACTAAACAACAGAATCCTATGTAGTTCATCATGAACCTTACATGTGTCCACTTGAGTACATAGTGAATTTCCAGATGGTAAAATTCAGCATGTCTGTCTCCAAATCTAAGAGCCCAGATTAATATATATGACTGAAAAATATTTCTCGCTACCCTAATGAAGAAAAATAATTTAAGGAATACAAATACATACATATTTTATCTGAATCATCTTAGAGGCAACACACAGATTTTTTTGCAATTGCTGTACTATTGGACCTATGAAAAAACTTATATTATCCCCAAATATGTGAGATTACGAATTTATGCTTACTGGTTTGGTGGTGACTGAATCTTAGTAGACACCATCTAGTATATAATTATTTTAAAGCTCAGAATTTACCTTACAAGCTGATGGCTCATTTCTTCTTGAATCCTCTCCTCCTTTTTGTATTCACTGTTCTGTGAAAGAAGTCACAATATGAATGAGTCAGAAATGCTGGGAGGGAATATGTATATGACCCTGTATTAGTAGTACTCTCATCAAACAGCAAAAAAGGTTGCTAATTAATTGTTTCAATTACAGACTATTTTTTATTTCAGTCATTGTTTGTAAGATGCTCTCAAAAACTGCCAGGGCCTAAGGGCTGACCTTGGAAGACTGTGGCCAGCCTGTTCCAAAAAATTACAGTATGAGACTTTAACAGTATGCACTACAATTCACACAAACTGGATGGAGGGACAAAGAACAGTCTCAGGACTTTAAATCCCCAGTAGAGGGACTTGAATCTTAAATTATTCATGAAATTATAAATTAAATTATTATGAAGGTTTGCTTAATTTGGAAATGTATTCAATAGGTTGTTTAAGAAAAAGGTCTTTGTCTCTATCCAGAAACGGAAAATAAAATATAACTCTGGGACAGAAGCATCAGTGTGTGTGTTCTCTAACAGATACCTGAGTACATTTCCAAGGAAGTCAAACAGAACATCTCAGCAAGCCCTTGATAGACTTTTGTTGTGTGCTGCAGTCAGTCAGTTTAGGAAACACTCATGGAGGGCCCCTACACTGAAAATTACTCATATTGTCACGAGAAAATGTATTTCTGAACTTTTATTTCAGAAGCTTATACATCTTCACTCTTCAGGCAGCAGAAGAAACTGCCCTAGACCATCTCAAATGTTGTATGTCTCATAAAATTAATTAGATTTTAAGAGTTACAAATTACTAGAGACTCCTTCTCTCAGTCTTGTTGAATAAATACTTATAAAATCAGTAAAAAATGACAAAGTATTGATTAAGTCTCTAGGATATAACATCATGCTCCATATTAGAACTATAAAAGATATTCTATGCCTTCAGAAGTAGAGGCAAATCCCACAAATATAAAGGGTCTATATTCACCTGCCTACTTACGAATTGGATAGCTGTGCTCCCTTGACAGACAACATAAAAGTAGCCTCTATTAAAATCTTTTTTGCTATAAAGGCAGCCAATAAACCTTAATGGACCTCAAGCCTTATGACATCTCCACTTCAAAGTGTTTGCAAAAATTTCAAAAGTCATAGCAAGAAAGAATTTTATGAATAAAAGATGTTTATAACATAAAGGCAATTTTTTTGTTCAAATTTTATGGAAGGAATCAATTCTGAATTAGCATACTTAAATACAGATATAGTGTTTTCATCTACCACTTTAGCCTCAAATTTCAGAAAATGTTGGCTTAAAATCCTAGCATTTTTATGATTCCCCTCTTGACAGTATACTAAGAATTAAAGTAAGTGATAAGATAATGTTTTAACAAAACCTACCCTTGTATCATATTTGTTTCTTTCCTTTTCTCTACTTTTTACTCTCTCATCAGCTTCTGCTGCTGGCTCTTCTCTGTCTCCATGGAAAGATTTTTCTTTAGATCTCTTTGATTTATGTTTTTCTTCCTCTTCCTTTCCATAATGTTTATGACTTTTCTCTTTAGGAAGTCTCTCTTTTTCTGTCCCAACAGAATGTTCTTTTTTTTCTCTGTGTTTTCTTTCTCTCTCTTTATCCAACTCTTGATGTTTCTCTAACCTCTGCACACGTTCACCTTCTTCAACTTTGTAGGCTAAAAATTTTTCAATTTTCTTTCTTAAATCATTATCCTGCAAAGAGGAAAATAATATTAAATGGTTTAAAAGTTCCCCAAGACTGTTCTATCTTCACAAATCTATCCATATTTGACCATTAAAATGATTGAATTCTAAGTACTTAATCTTTCTGTCACATGGTTCTTCCAGCCATTTTTTTAAATTTCTTATGATAACAAGCTTCAAATTATGACTGCACATGAGATTTTGGTATTTCTTCTTGGATATTGCACACTTTGCTACAGAAAATGCTTTGAATTATATGCTCTTCACACAAAAATTTAATTCTTGTCTACTAGGTGGTCTGAAGTAGGATGTACACTGATCAATTGCCCTTGTAATAAATGCAGAAATAGCAGATGTAAACTTTTGATGTAGTGCAACAAAAATGAAGCATTTTTTGCTACAAAAATTTTATTTCATGTTTATTTTAAAAAAGAGAATAAAATATGTCCTTAAAATCGGATAGCTGAGATATACTTTGTTTTTGTTTTGTACACTTGTCATCACCTTATTATCTATGCATCTCTTGGATTTCTTGGGAAATGCAGTCTGATCCTTCTTTATCCTTTATTCTACAATAAAGTTTCTTCTTTATTCTACAATTTTATCTTTTTCTGTTATGGAAACACTTCACTAACTTCCTTTACCTTCTGTGCTTTATGTCTTCTTTCTTGCTCTTCAGTTCTTGCTTTCTCCTCCTCTAGAAAACAGATGCATAAATTAGGGAACAGATATTATAATATTCCAACTCTGTGTATAATTAACTCTAGCATGTAGAAAATAGTATTTTAGCAATGTGTTTTTCTCTAACATAATATTTCTAAAAAGGAATTCTGTTGAAATTCTCTCTCCAAAGCTGGTTACTTCTTCTTCTCTCCTAATGAATCCCTCCTGTCTTGTGTCATGGTAAGAATAATGACACATGCTACTGATTTCAGCAATCACCCTGCAAGTGAATGATAACTCAGGACAAAATGTCTAGGCACTGACCAACAATATCAGTGACATCCATCCTCTCTTCAGAGGAAGGGAAACAAGCATCAATCTTTTTAAAAGCATCAAAATAAAACTAGGTTAAAAAACATTCCATAAAATACACATGCCAGTAGGTACTTACACCTGCCTGTTTTATCCTCTCTGCACAGATGGGGTATGGTTTCAGAGTATTCCTATCTAAATACCAAATATTTTCCAAATAACCCAAAGTTACTTACCCAAACGATGCCTGATTTCTCTTCTTCTGTGATGTTCTGTATCTCTTCCTTCAAATGATTTCAGATAATTCTGTGGATCTATTTGCTTTATCTCATATGTCTTGTGCTTTTTGTCTCGTTCTCTATCAGTCTCCCTGTCTTTATGCTTTAATATGCTGTGTCTCTCCTCCAAATATGACTCTTGAACCTTATCTTTGTGTCTCTCTCGGTCTTCTCTCTGGTGTTCTTTTTCCCTTTCTCTCTCTCTCCTTTTATCCCTGTCCCTTTCACTGGATTTCAACCTCTCTCTCTCTCTTGTTCTTTCCTTGCTCTTCTCTCTGTCTCTGCGTTCATGTCTGTTAGGGTCTATGTCATGAACAGTCCTCTCCCTCCGCAGTTTCTTTTCTCTGTGTTTTCGGTCTTCATTTTGACTATCTGGTAGTGATGCCTGAAATAACATAAAAAATCTATCATTACAATTGAGCAATCTATTTTGATAGGAGTATATTCATGTGGAAAAAAATGCTGGATTACTAAATATGTATTTAATTTCCCAAACACTATTAAAATCCTCATATAGTTCTAGGCTTACTTTGTAAATACTAACATTATGTCTGTGCTTATTGGAAAAAACCTAACAAATTGAATAATAATAAAACATATTGGAAAACAGCTTTTAAAAAATACAACACAAGCCTAATATAAATATCAACTGACTGCAGTTAAATATAAACTGACTGCAGCCTGAAAGCCTATTTGACCCAGGATAATGTAATTAACCAGTTTAAAAACACAGGACAAACATGATAGACAATGATAATAAATACAATGGATAATGCATATTTTAGGAAAGTGAATAATATATATAAAGCACAGCTGTCACTTGGATTTGGGTGACCAGCAAATCACACCCCATTGACTGCTGTGTGATTACTGTAACAATGCATTATTTCCATTTACCTAATTTAGAACAAAGAGTCAACTCTTTATGTTTAGACCAATAAATTCTAGTGCTGTAAGGCAGCTTAACATGAAGACTAGCAGAAATAAAATAAATCCACCTTTAGATGTTTCCTAAGTTCTTCTGCTTTCCAAGTATCTTCTTTGGTTCTTTTCTAGAACAGAAAATGCAGAAAAGACTGTGTAACCAATTTGCAGAGAGAAGTGATGTTACTCTGTTCTTTTAAAAGTTTTAAAGTTCTTTTAAAAGTTTTCCATGCCTTCTGATGTTTACATATTTCTACTGGAGTTCTCACGCATTGTTCATGTAAATAATGATTTTTTTTGCATTATTCTTTGTGGGAGGAGAGAATTGACGGACTGTTGGTTTGACCAGTGTGGTTGGAGAGGTGGCAATTTCATCCTCCAATCCACTGTCACTTTTGGAATTCTGTATATTACAAGGTCAGAAATAAAAGTTACTTCCTTTTGCTCTTTTGATCTTAGTGTGAGTGTGTGAGTTATTTTGTGTCGTAGTGCGACAAAGTAAATCATTTAACAATGAATCATATTTCTAAGGAAAGGACCGAGGTACATGTGGCAAGTCTCACTGAAAGGATCATGCAAACAATAATTTGATTTAGCTCAGTAAATCTCACCTTCCTGGACCTGGAAGAAGCCTGAAGCTCAGACTGCATGTGTAAGTTGACTGCACATGAAATACTTGTATGCAGCACTGAAGAAGAGCAAAAAGATAATGAAACTAATCAAAGTACACATGATTGTTTCACTAGAGTGCTCTCTAATAAAATAAGTTATATTTCTTCTATCTGCCTTTGCAGAGCTCCTCCACTTGGCTGCTTGACTGCTGTTACAAAGACTAAATAAAAATTCATATTGTTTGAGATCACTAAAGGAAAGGAGGAATTTTAATCTATTGAATATTTTAACTAGTTCATTGGAGGATGATGATCATATCCAAAGTGACATGATCAGGCTATCTTTATTCTCAAATTTAGATTTGGCAAAAGCTACTGAAGATTAACAAAATAATCACTGATAGATATTGTAATGATGAGCTGCATTGGTGGAAGAAAATAAATATATGGTTCCCTTTTTTTTTTGTTTGTTAATTCATTATACGGAGGCAGTATTTTAATAGTATATATATTTTTTTTTTAATAATTCTACATGAAAAAGATCTTGTCTTTTCAAACTTGGATTTTAAAGAAGATTGTAGTGGACTGGTAAACTTCGAAAGTCAAAGAGAAGTCCCAAGAAGGCAGTATTTGTATCAAACATAAAGTGCCCTTTCAGCTTTATTTTCCTCTGATACTTAAAAAGGGGAAAAAACAAAGAATGTAAATATTTACTACCGCAGAAAGTCTGATGAGAAAGTAAAAACAAAGCTGATAATTTTCTTAAATAAAGATTTAACAAAGCCTAAGAAACTCAACAGAACTTGGCTGAAAGTCACCTGGAAGGAAGGATATGGATGGCAAGAGAGCAGAATGCTCTAACAGTAACCTATTTAAAATCATGTTTTGGAATTTGACAGTATTTGTGTATGTATCAGCAAACAAAGAATGCTAATGATGTTAGTAGCATAAAATGAGCATGAGCAACAGACAACATCAGATGAGGCAGCTTCAGATTTATTTCCAAGCTGAGGCAAAAAGCACACAGCACACATTCACAGGTGGTTTTCTGTCAGACAAGAATATGTATGTCAGTTTTCTGGGGTCTGCAGTTTTCACCTCCCCACCACAACCTGAAGCTGTTGCTTTTGTGTATGATGATTTTCCACTTAAATCTCTGCTTTTGCAGAAGTATAATAAACAAACAGGGAAAATGAGATATTTTATAAAGGGTTGAGTCCTTTGTCCCTCTGTAAGTAAATGTTTAAAAAAAACTTTCAAAGGACTTATTGAACTTTCTCACCTGTCTGCTAATTTAGAAGTACTTATATATTCATTTAAATCCAGATTAAGATTTGTTACTTAAATGACACTGGGGTTTAGCTTAATTCATTCACCTGAGAGCATTCAACTCACATGAAATGCCACAGATTTACTGAACTCAAAAATATCTATGAACGTTTTTATCAGTTAAGAATCAGTTCTTTAATCTAAAAATAAAGCAGTCAGTGGAAAAAGAAACCTTGTTACTTTAGATAAACTTTGAAAGAGATCAACAGGGGTTTCTTCACTCACAACTAGAAAGGTAAGAGGTTTTCAGAACATACTGTTTTTAACTAATTTAAGAACTCAGTTAAATTTGATTCTAAAGAATAAGACACAGGAGAACAGTAAGACAAAATTCTGCCTTTAATTTTTAAGCCAGAGAAAAATGGCTTAAATGGCTTATTTTTTGAATGTAAACATTTATTTTTCTTATTTCCAGTATGAGTTGCCAATTTGAGAGCCCTCAAGTAGGTAAGAGCACGGCTGACAGAAGCAGCAGAAGGAGGGTTCCTCACTCAGTGTGGCTGTTCCTGCCTCTGGCTCTTTGGCACTCTCCCAGCGACACACCTGAGATATTTCAGATCAAAGTGTCACTTTTCCATCACAGCTCACTGCTTTGGCACGTCTACTTTTGCAAGTGAAAACGTCACACAGTAATTGATGCTAGCGGGCGCACGTGGGTTTGTTTCCTTTATTCCGGAGTTCTACAAACGTTCAATAATTTAACACCTTAATGCAGAAGTTACGTGTGTTCCCGAAGAACTGAAGCCCGGCAATTAGCGGTTACAGGAGCATCAATAATTAAACACACTTTTATCTAGAACGTGCAACAACGGGTATTTCCGTAACCAGCTATCCCCTTCTGCAGGAGGGCGTGCGGCTGGCACAACCTCCCCCTCTGCCTCGGGATAAGGATTTCCTCGCTACGGCTCTTGCGCGGGGGATTCACCGCCGTGCCGACAAAACAAAGCGACCCGGCCGGCCCCAGCAGAACCGCGGGGGTTCTCGGGGGCAGCAGACGAGACTGCGGCGCTGTCCCCCGCCCCCGCCGCGCTCTCCCGGCCGCTGCCCCTCACCTTGTCCCCCTCCATGGGGCCGGGAGGCCGCGTCCGCCGCCGCGGGCCGGGATCGGGCGCTGCGTGCGGGCCCGCCCCGGCAACCAGGGCCGGCAGCCGCGCGCCGAGCGATGGATGCGCCGGCGCCGCCTGCGGGGCGGCAGGGTCGAGGGGCGGGCGTGCTGCTCCGGGCTGACCCTGTGGCCAAGGACGGGGGAGTCCTGGGCTCCAGCACGTCAGGGAGGTGATCCTGCGCCTCTCGTCAGCCCTACCGAGGGATATCTGGAGTCTGCGTCCAGTTCTGGGCTCCTCAGTACAAGAGAGACAAGGAGCTCCTGGAGCGGGTCCAGCGGAGGGCAACGATGGAGATGAAGGAGCATCTCCTTCGAGAAAAGGCTGAGGGAGCTGAGGCATCAAGGAGAGACAAGTGACAAGTAAATGTGTATAGGTATCTGTGGGAGGGTGCCAAAAGGATGGACCAGGCTCTGCTCGGTGGTGCCCAGCAACAGGAGATGAGGCAATGGGCAACAGCTGAGGTGCAGGAAGCTCCACTGAACATGAGGAAGAATTTCTTTACTGTGCAGGTGACCGTGCACTGGAACAGACTGCCCAGAGGAGCTGTGGAGTCTCCCTCACTGGATATTCCAGAACCATCTGAACACAATCCTGTGCCGTGTGCTCTGCGGTGACCCTGCTTGAGCAGGGAGGTTGGACCAGACAACCCACTGGTCATATTCTAATTTCAATAACTGTAGTACATCAATCACCTCTTTGCTGAAAAGAGGTGAGTTAATGACTTGTGATGGAAAGACCAGATGACCCACTGTGCTCCCTTCCAGCCTGACCCCTTCTGTGATTCTGAGTTGGTGCCCAGCTGGGTTTCCGCAGGTGAGGGCTCAGAGCCTGTGAGCTGGGGATGGGGCACACATCCCCCCAGCCCTCAAGCACTGTTGTTCTCCTCTGCAGCTCTGACTTATTCTAGGTGAAGTGTATCGTGAAACCATCCCTCATCGTGGCTGACTCACTTTTAATAAAGTTGTGCACAATTACTGCAGGGCAAAAAAACTGTAAAAGGGTGCTATGCTTAATCTGCCACTTATCCAGATGCTGGGTAGAGGTAGGTATGAAGAACAGTTGTATAAATAAATTAAAATGCTAATAATCTTCCCCCAGTGACAAGTACCAGAACTGATTTCTGCAACAAAGCACAAGTGGCAGCTCACCAAACCCACATGGAATGAGCTCGATGGTTGCCTGCAGGAAAGGTGTGTGCCATTTCACAGCAAATATTTACAACCCGTTAACACGTGCAATTTAAAAGACCAAGTGAAAATTCCTCTGGGTTCTTTTAACTTTGTTCCCTATTTTCAGAGTGTAAAAAAAAGTTAATATGTAACTGCTACAGCTAATATTGATGATTGTAGAAAACTGACTGCTGGGGGCGGGAAAGGGGGAAGCAAAGGAAGAGGCATTTTTGCATTTGAGAAACATTCTTGCCATAGTTCAATGGGAGCTTGTGGCTGACTTCAGAGATAAAATTTAACCCCTTATACTTGGTCTTAGTCAGTTGACAAGTACGTACAAACCCGTGATACCTTGCCTCGTATTCATATTTACAGAATAAATTAAGGATGCTGTAAAAGTTTCCACTTGTGGAATATTTTCCTTTATCATGTAGCAGAAAAGTAAATCAAGCATGCAATTATAAGCAAAAAAACTCCATCTCGATATTTTCTTGGAAAAAACAAAAACACACAAAAACCCAACCAATAAAAAAACCAAAGCCCAAATACACCATTAAATGTAAGTATGACTTTTAAGGGCTAAATTGTATCCACTAAGTATAAACATCTATGGATACTGAAATATTTATAAGCCTTCTAATGGATTACTTATCTGGTTTTGGCAGAACAATAATAATCTATAAGCACCTGGTTTGGGGAAGCCTCCGATTTCAATCCAGGCTGTGGGATGAGCAGATTGAGAGCAGCCCTGCCCAGAAGGATTTGGGGGTACTGCTGGGTGAGAGGCTGGACATGACCCAGCCATGGGCACTCACAGCCCAGAAACCCAAACGTGTCCTGGGCTGCATCCAAAGCCCCGTGGGCAGCAGGGCAGGGAGGGGATTCTGTCCCTCAGCTCCTCTCTAGTGAGACCCCAACTGGAATATTGCATCCAACTCTGGGATGCCCAGGAGAAGAAAGACATGGACCTCTTGTACTGAATCCAGAGGAGGCCACCAAGATGATAAGAAGGATGGAGCACCTCTCCTACAAGGGAAGGCTGGGAGAATTGGAATTGTTCATCCTGGAGAAGAGAAGTGACCTCATTGTGTCCTTCCAATACCTGAGGGGAGCCTGCAAGAAAGCTCGAGAGGGACTTTTTGCAAGGTTGTGTGGGGTCAGGACAAAGCATGCAAACTAAAAGAAAGTAAATTTAGATTAGATATTGGGAAAAAATTCTTTACAGTGAAGGTGGTGAGTCACAGGAACAGGTTGCCCAGAGAAATTGTGGATGCCCCATCCCTGGCAGTGTTCAAGGCCAGACTGGATGGAGCTCTGAGCCACCTGGACTAGGGGAAGATGTCCCTGCCCATGGCAAGCCATTTGGAACTAGATGATCTTAAAGGTCCCTTCCAACCCAAACTTTCCTATAATTCTATGATTTTATATTTTCTTCCCTGAACAAATAAAAATGGGCATAAAAGCCATCTTGGATTAACTCAAAGAGCTCTTTAGCCATAGTGGTGACAGTGTATAAACACATGGAACTGGGCATCTGCTTAGGAAGAGATCTCTACAGAAATGCTCTCCTATGTATAGAGACTGAAGGACAAAATAACCTTTTAACTGGATTTTATTTTTAACAACAATATAGCAAATACATATAACTAAATAAGCAAATATGACAGCAATGCCAAAAACTGGATAGAAGACACAGCTTTTTTTCAAGTTCTGTTTTTCTTGTCTACTCTTTAGAACATGCATCTGTATGTATTTATTGGGAAAAAGAAAACCACAGTTAAAAATACCAGTTTAAAATACCAGGTTTGGCTGCTAATAGCTTTTCTTCTTAGCCCTATGATGATATACTAGTCAGGCATCATTAAGATGAGAAAAAATATAGATGTGGGAAAGTGCCACTAGAGGGTTTGGAAAGAACTTTTCAAACCTTAAATCTAGGGATCAAACTGAAGTTTAACTGCTGCATGAGAATACAAGGTAGAATAGCACCTTTGGAATAACAATACTAAAATTTGTACATGCTTAAATGTATCCATCATATATTAAAATAAATTACAATGTGTCACCAATGTAGTGGAGAAAATGAATACACCAGTAGTTTGACTGCTTTTATAAAATGTGTGTTAGACTCAAGAGAATACAGGCAATAAAATGACACATATCTGTTGTGTAAAGCCAGCATAAGAGGATACCCTAGACTTTCTTTCCAAGAAAAGTGTTGTAAATGCTTTGATTGGTAGCCCTGAGAATTTTATTACAATTTTAGCTTTTACAGGTTTTTCTCTTGTCTGGCTTGGTACATATATCTACTTCTCCACCTTCACCGTTATCTTAAAAACAGGAAGATAAAATAGCACAGCTTTTTATGTGCTTTTTATGTGCTGCAGTAATAAACTTATTTTGTTTGTTCATTTTTATCTTCTCATGTTCCTCTAAGCCTGTGAAGCAACATTGCATTTTTGTTCACCTCTGTGGAATGACACATCACAGTATTAGACCAAAAAGTTACTGGAAATATTACCCCTCAGAGGGACAACAGGACAACATGGCAACTTTCTACCAGGCTTAAAAATCAAGACTCTTCTATTGTTAGGAGAAAAAAACACTTTTTTTTTTTTTCTGTAGAAGAAATTAACTTTTTAGGATCTAGGCTTTATAGGGTCCCCCCCCCTCCACCTCCCCTTTTTAAACCACTTTTTGCTGAGGTCTTTTGAAGATGAGAAGAAAATTTAAATATTTCTATTAGGAGACATGCATAAATGATCTGCAAAGTGTCAAAATGCTTTTGTTAGTCCTCCAGGTTCATAAACAAAAACGGGAAAAATGTGGATCTCTGCAGTAAAGTTTTTGGATTTTGTTTTGAACTTGCAAGAATCCAATGAGGGAAAAAAAAGGAGACTATAATTATTGTGAAAACTTGTTAAGAAACACATCTTAGTGGAAAGTATTTCTGTCTTCAGGAACAATAAATATTTGAGGATCTTGTCATGAGAGTACAATTTATGCATTCAGTGAAACTGAAGCCAGCCTGGCTGATAGCAGGGATCAGACATACATAGTTTTTCTCCAAACAACAGATGTGCTATATATTAGATAATTTGAAGCAGGCAAAAAATATTTTTGGCTTATGCTAGATAACCTAGAGCAGGTTGAGAGAGGTGCATAAAATCAAACACAGAAGTAGAGAGTATTCCATCATGAGAATCTACTTGGATAAAATTTCATGTAAATTATATTTTCATTAATAATTCATTTTTTTTTAAGGATGATGTTCCTTAGCAAAAATTCTCAGATTTCTATTCAATAAAGATGTCTCTTCAATGGCAAAAAAGTCTAGAGAGAACCATTAGACTGAAATAAACCTGTTTGGTAAAATTAGGTGTAACACCACATATTGTCCTTCAGGGAAATAACCTGTTACTGAAAATTATCATGAAGTAACAATTAAAATTACTTCCAAAACATGTTTTCTTGTGTGAACTCCAAAGAAGTTGGGAAAATTAGGTTTTCTTTTTTACCACATAAACTGAATTTTCCCAATTTTTCTCATGGTCAGTAATGATGTACAAACAAGATCTTTCAGGAAGTTATTTGGGAGAGTAGTGCTGGTATTTACTGGAAAACAAATCATCATGGCAATCTGCTGGTGATGCAATGTAAAGGTAAACATAGAATGAAACTACTTTGCAATGAAAGACGTAGCATTTGAAAGGGCAAAAAGGAGAAGCAAACACATATGGCTAAGAATGGGTAAAAAGGGATGTTGCTAACAAAAAGTATTAATTAAGATTCCAATAATGCAACAGGTTTTAAAGAGGCAGGATGTGGAAAGAATAAATGTTATCTAAATGAAATAAATATAATCAGCTGTGTAGCTGATACAATTGATTAGAGGATGCTTAAGAAGAAGCCAGAGAAATCTCTGGGCCATAAATGATTATCTTCAGGAGTTCCTGATGCACAAAGGATTACCATTTTAAACTACGTATTTTTAAATTTTACTTTTTTTCTTATTTTCATATTTTTAAATATTAAAATACAGGATCAGGAAATATGTGAATTTACATTTCCAAGATTCTTGAGCAAGTTATTAAACTCTTTATCTGCACCAAAAGATTAGAATAAACAAATAACTAGTGTTTATCTAGAACATTTTATTTAAAATTTTATAATGGAGTAATCCTAATTTATCCCCTAGCAGCAGACTTTATATCTTGATTTTAACAAGATTCCTTTGTCTCTATACAACAATGGCTATGCTAATTTCATACTACCCAGTTTCTTCATCAAAATATTGTGTGAGCCCAAGTCAGTAATCTACAAAACTTCTTAGAAGTCAGTGGTAAACTCTTTATCAGAACTTCCTCTTGATGTTGCAGATAAACACTATCAAATTCATGCTACAAGATCTTACTTCTGTTTTCCTATTTGATTGGCACATAATCACACACTTTTAGTTCTAATTAATCAAACTTCCACACTGATTAATGAATTACTCTGTGCAGGATCAGTACTAGGCTGCCTGGTCTACAATTATATTACGTTTGTCATGCTAAATGCTACTACAAGATTAGTTTTTATTTCCTGTTCTGTTTCTCCATTGTATTAAATTTGACTGCATGGGGAACTTCTCTAAATTCTATAACCAGCTGATTTTCAAAATACATGCTGGACATACATGAGAGCAGAATAATATGTACTTTATGGTAAAGTATTACTTGCCAAATATCACATTAATTCAATCACTTTTTCCCCTCTCATTTTGAATTTCCATTTTAACTTGTGGTACAGTTGTATTCTGACTCAGACACTGTGAGGCCGGATAGGGAAATAAAATGGACAATGGACACCAAGGCTGAGAACAAAATACTTGAAAAAAATGAGAGAGTATTAATAGTGTTGGTTGTAATGGACACAACATACAATGTAGCCATTTGTACTATGTGTTGCTGAAACTCAAGAGTGAGTGACATTCAAGTCACATTAAAAGCAGAGTAATTGGAAGAGGAATTCAATAAATGCAAAAAATCCCTCAGATTTACTGTAGTTAATTGGTGTCCAAAGGGTTCACAGCATCATACTTGATACCCTCAGTTTAAAGTCACAAGCTTTCCTAGGGACTTATGGTGCTTTTCATTCAGTTCCTTCACAGTCACAGCCTGTAGGTGTTTTGAGCTCTCCAGAAGACCCAAGGTAAATTATAATTTCAAAACTTGGATTACCACCTAGTTGTAAATAAGTGACTTTTTGATGATACATCTTTTTGTATCATTTGGTTGTTCTGAATATTCATCCTGAGTAATCTAAACACACAGATGGGGAACATACAGTGTCAGTGGTAACGAGGAAGTAAAGAAGAGCAGGAGTCTATGGCCAGAATTTAATTTAGAGTGGTCCATTGAGTCTGATGGCAGGCATGGAGGGTTTTTGGAAAGATGAGAAAACAGAATACCACATTCAGTTGTCAAAACATGGATTCTTTTTCCAATTCTGCTGTACCACACTAAGCAAACAACTTTTCCTTTGATGCCATTGCCTTTTGGACTTTCCCTTTCTCTGGATAATTGAGATGAGGTTACTTTCACTTCCTAAGCAAATGAAGCTTATATAGCTTTCCTATTTGTCTACTTATGTGTGTTTTCATAGCTTTTCAGCCTATTGGCTAAAGTAATTATCCCCTCTTCACTGCCTGCAAATATGAAATCTCAAAGTCCTACACATTTTGTGAAAATTGGCATCTGAAGAGAGGAGAAAGGATCCTTATTCCCACTAAGTGAAAGGTTAGCTATTTGAAACCAAACCAAACAAAACAAACAAACAAAAAAAACCCCACCCAAAACAAATAAAAAACCCACACAAATTCCTGGTAAATACTGAGTTTAATTTGTGTGTACCAGCAAACTGATTAGGACCTGATAGCTAAGGACAAGCAACAGCTGCCTCTTATGAAACTCGTGGCTGCATCAAAGTTGTTTGAAAAGGTAAAGAAATGAGAGGAGGAATTATGTGAGAACCAGGCGTTAAAGGGATACAGAACACGAGCCTGTTATAAAATCAGCTTTTTTAGCACATCCCAAGACAGCGAGTGCCACCCTCGGTACTCGTGTGTGTTAGAAGATGACAGAGGAGGCAGCTTTATGTGAGGATGTGTGAGCAAAACTTCAGGAAACACCTGTTGTAACTAAGCCACGGAGTGACCAGCTGCTGCTGGCCTGAGGCGTTGATCAGTCTCTCCTTTAATAATACCCATCAACAGGGAATAAAGCGAGACACGAAGGTTGTTATCGAAGGGCGTAACAGGTAGAAACCGTCCAGCCGCGTAAGTGACTGAAGAGAACGGGAGACGGTGTGGTTTGCCCGTGAGGAAGCGCACACACGCCTTGGCACGCTCGTTCTGCTCCTGCCACCCACCGAGAGCCCTTTTCCTGGCAGTGGCCCCCAGAGCCGCGCTCCTCTTCCCTCGTTCCCGGAGGCCGCGCGGCGATGGCCGTGGCCCCGAGCGCAGCCGGGCAGGCGCCCCGAGCGGCCGCGGGTCCCGGCGGCAGCGCGAACCCGCGCTTCCCGGGCAGGCCTGCGAGGGAGGGATGAGCGGGCGGCGGAGGGAGGGGAAGAGGCTGCCCGGGGCGGGGGAGGCGGCGAACAGAGGCGTTCGTGCGGCGGCCGGGCGCCAATAGCGGCGGTCGGGGCCGAGCCGCCTCCTCCGGGCGGCAGCGGCGGTCGGAGCTGGGCCAGCCGAGCCCGGAAGCGGCGGCGGGTGGTGCCGGAGCGCGGTGAGCGGGGCCGGGCGCGGGATGCGAGGAGGCGCCGCCGCCGCCCTGCCCCCTGCCCGCTCGCAGCCAGCGCCCCAGGAGGAGGAGCAGCGGGAGGAGCGGCAGCAGCAGTAGGAGCCGCCGCTGCAGTAGCATGAGCGGGGCAGCCGCTAAGCAGCCACCCGGCGCGGGGTCCGCCGCGGATCCCGCCGCGGAGAACGCGGCGGCTGCGGACCCCGTGCCGGAGTCGCCTCCACCGCTGCTGAGCGTGGACGTGACGGGATTGGTGTCGCAGTTTGCGAGGAGCTTCGTGCTGATCTTCCCCGTGTATGTGCTGGGCTACCTGGGGCTGAGCTTCAGCTGGGTGCTTATCGCCCTGTGCGGGCTCTTCTGGATCCGCAGGCACCGCGGCGGCAAGAGCTCCCGCCTGGGCCGGGCGCTCGCCTTCCTGGAGGACGAGGAGGAGGCGGTGCGGCTCAGCGTCTCCTCCGCGGATCTGCCTGCGTGGGTGAGTGGCCAACACCCTTCGGCGCTGCCGCGAGCCCCCGCGCCCGGCGGGCCGGGGCCTGTTACCTCCCCGGGACCCGAGTGACACCAGCCCCGCCGCGCTCCCCCCGCCCCAGAGCGCCACAGGCCGGAGCCCCAGAGCCGGCCTGGCGGCAGGGGTGAGGGCAGTGCATCTCCCGCGCCCCATGGCTGCTTGTCCCGGTTCGCCAGCCCCTTCCGAGACGGTGAAGCGGCGGGAGCGGGCGGGCAGCGTGTCCCTTCCCCCGTTCTCCTTCCGCCGGGGTGGCCTGTCCGTGTCCCCGCCGCCCGCTCCGGTGCGCCCGCGGCGCTGACGGCGGTGACAGCCTGAGCCTGCCGTGGCCGCGGTTCCGCTCGCAGAAATAAACTTTACTGCAGGGTTTGGGTTTCCTTCCCCTCAGGTGCCAGTGACGCGCACGGCTTGGTTCTAGCGCGGTCTCTTGCAGAACGCGGATGTCGCGGCTTGGGCCGTTCCTTACAAAGTTGGGATGAGAGGGAAATAGAATCGGGCGCTGAATGCTGTTAGATCTCTCAAGCAGTGTTGCCAAACGGGGGATGAACCAGAAGTGAGGTGGTGTTTCTGAGTGGTTTCAGGGCTGTGACATGAGGACTAAGGTACAAGGGCCGTGGTGGCTTTATTTGTGCATTGATATGGTGGGTTTTTTTCAAGGCTTTCTCCAAATCTTTCTTTGAAAGTTTTAGGCTTTCTACAAGGTCTTCAGAACTAATGTTACTTACTTTTTTTTTTTTGTTTTAGCTTAAATCCAGCTTCAAAGTTGAATACCTTCTGTCTGTAATTTCTCCTTTGGAGGATTAATGATGTTTTTGATGCAGCTGCCAAGTGCCAGTGTGCATCCGGGCCTGCCTGTGCCCTGCCGTGCCCCCGTGGTGCTCTGTGCAGAGCTTGCTGCTCTCTTAGTGCCCATACCCAAAGTCCTGAGGGTTTCTGCTGCTTCTTTCCGTGTGATTCCTTTATTGACTACTCTCTGCTCCTGACCTACAGTCACCCACATCTCTCCTAGGGACTCTTTGCAGTGACTGTGCATCCAGCAGTATAGAGATGATAGGAGTCCAAATAGCTGTTTTCATGTGATCAGATTGCAATACCTGGGACCTGTTCTAGCTCTACTAAGGGAATTATAGGAGAGAATAGAGTGGGTAGGTGTGAGACTGGAATCTTTTACTCCTCTTCCATCATATGTTTTGCCAGAGTTCTGGTGGAAGATTGTGATAAAAATAAGTGCAGTGTACAGGAGAGATTAAATGTTTTTACCTCTTGAAGCAGAGATGTGAGTCTCAAATAACAGCTCTTACATTACCTGTGTGTTATGTTTGGTTTTTCCTGTAATCACATGACAATATAATGGACATGTTCTGATGCTGCATTTAAAATGAATTAATTGAAGCTAGATTTGAAGTGGAGGCTTGTATATAGTAACAATCTGCTGGTATCTAAGTTGTAGATATTCAAGCTTAGTGGTGTGTGTAAGTTTTATTTTGAGTTTCAATTTGTTACCTTTGATAAAATGGCAATTAATTTCTGGCTGGAGTTGTCCAAATAACTAAAGATTTGGAAAGGGGCCTCCTGATTGAAGTCAGAGACAAAAAAAAAGTTGAGTGCTGGCTGCAAGCACCTACATATATCCTATGGCATAGTGAGAAAGCAACTGATCAATATGCAGGGTGTCCCAAAAGTGTAACCCTCTCAGACACCAGTTGGCAAATGCATGTAGATCTTTTTTTTTTGCTGTAGAATTTTTTTGGTTATTTTTTCTTCCTTCTTTATCCATGTTCTTAAATTTTAAAGGTCTTGGTTCTTTTCTTTCTACTGACGTATTTGCTATGTTCTGGAAACATCCTTCTTTCAAATAAAAGTAGCTTCCAGAATAAATGTAATCTGGAAATCAGAAGACTTCTGAAAACTGAAGACCTGCTTAAATCAAAAGTGGTCTTCAATGTCTGCTGTCATAGTCCTTAAGGTTTATATGAGTCTTACGGTGCTTCCATAATGCATCTTGGAAAACTGCTGGTTTTCTTCCTTCTGTATTATGTGTATTTTCCTGGAGGTTTGTGAATATTTGAAATAACAGCTACTGGATGGAACCTGACATCTCTAATAGGAATCAGCTTTATCCATGTCAGTGTGAACTCCAAACTGAAGTGTCTTCTGTTGGTTTCCATTATGAAAATAAATTTTAAATTGCTTGAGTAGGATAATGCTGTGTTAAATATAGGAAACTTTGTACTGTTTTGAGACTGATCCTGAGGTGTAATAAACCATTTTTCAACTAAAGTTATGTGGTAGCTCAAAGATTTATTTGACATGTGGTATCTTCCTGTGCCCTTGATTGGAGAAGAGCTTTAGCTTTGTGTGTTAGGTATGATTCCCTTTCCCCACACACCTTGATATTGTCTGTTGCTTTAGTGGTTCATATTAAATATTCAGTAATACTGCATTGAGTTATTTATTTTTAAGAAAGTGATTATTTCAAGAGAATGTTTTTCTGCTGGCAATATGCTCAGTTGCAGTTTGAAAACTGTACAGTTGGGCCTAGATAGAGTTTGTAATGTTAATTATTAGTTTCCTAAATTAGATCTACTTCTTCCATGAGCGGGTGGTTATAAATCAGGAATATTCTGTACTGTGTATTTAAAATTAATTAATTCAACATGAATACAAGTTATGTTACTTAAAATGTCAACGCAGAATTAAGTATGCACTGAAAAATACCACATTTACTGTCTTAAAAAAAAAAGTTAAGACCTGTACTCATAGACTTGCTAACATGTAGTTATAACTGTGCTGCATGTTTGAAAGGTGTCATGGATTATATGGGGTAGGAGGGACCAGAGGTGGGTGCTTTTCCAAATAATTTAGAACTAGGCAGCAGAGCTTACAATGAGAAAGAGCTGGAGATCAAAGTTGTCTTTAAATAGAGACATTTTAAAACACAAAAAAGTCTTTAGAGAAAGACATTTCCCCTTTATTTGCAGCATTTTTATGCACCAGATGTATTTTATACTGGAATGAATGTAATTTAGACACAAATATTTATATAAGGAAAGTGGCAGTTTAAGTATCACTGCATAGAGGAGGAAAGGTAGGAAACTAGGACTCCTAAGTTTTTAAAGGACAGGTATCATGTTGCCTTTTATTTTAAAAATGGTAATGGAATTTCATAATCTAATAATAACAAATTTACTTTGTTCTTTCTCAGAACAGCCAAAAAAGTTAATCTAATTTTTCCATTTTAGCAGTGGTTCTTGTTGCTTAGTGCCACTTTCATAACATGCCAACATATCACGTTCAACATGTTTTTGGATTAGTGAAACTTTGGCTCCTGTTCTGTTCAATATACAGATAAAAAGCCATGCTGGATTTGTTTTCCCCAAATTAAATGTAAATTTGGCCTGGTACCAGGAGCTATATCTATGTGCAGTCTGTCAACAATCAGCAGGTGACCAAAATAGGAACAATCTTAGCATTTTTTAAGGAATTTATTCTGAAAACAGACTTAGACAATTTTTTGTAATCCTAAGTATGTATTATACAGAAACTGAAATACTGTATGTGATTGTAGTAAAAGTAGTGGCATGCTAGAACATAAATTACAAGTCTGCTGTGCCATTTTGGGTCCTACACACTTGCTTAAGTTTCTGCTCTAGTTTGGAGTGATTTTTATGTTCTTGGATTTGTTTTTTTCTCTTGTTTTATTTTCTCATCTACTTAAGAAAAAGGAAAAAGCCTGCCTAAATCTAAATAGGTGTCATCACCTTTAAAATTAAACTTTCTTGGAGTACTATTGTAAAGAAATCTATGAAGTTTTTGCAGGTTGTGAGTGAGTCACCACTGAACTGCTGTACCACTGCTACACCTAGAGAAAAGAGATAATGTTTAATTATACAGTTAGAACAACAAAGACTTTGGTTTTTACTGGTATTGGAAAGGCAGAGCCAGTGTTTGTGGAAGAAGAGTGGTTTGGTAGCTCTAATTGCAGGATCACACCTGTACTGAGTGATGTTTGCAGAGAAGGTTAAGGTGGCTCTTGTGTGTAGTTGATATGAAGATTTCTTAATGATACAGAATCAAACTTGCCATCTAGATCTTAGATGGATGGTTCAGGACAGGAACCTCCAAAGAATCCCTGCTGATGGATGTTATGTACTCAGTAAACCTGATAAACAGGTGGACTTCTGCAATACAATGTGTGTTATTTGCTGTAGAAGAAAAAGATGTTCCCCTTCTCCTTACACCTTTGGTTGCTGCTGTTACTGCTGCAGCTGTAGGAACTGTAGGAGGATTTTTTTGAAGACACTGAGACATTGTGACACATTCTTCTGATCTGTTCTCCAGCTTAGTTGAGCATGTTAGATGGAATTCACCAAGGGGTGATTTATAAGGAAAACAACTCTCATGTACAGTAACTTAGTGTTAAGCAGGATCTCATCAGTTTGGGTGGTGAGTACTGCAGGTGACCATTGCTGTGGGCTGCCAGCCTGCATCTGGAAAGGGTGAAGAGGTGTGAGTAAAAATAGAATAGTAACTTGTGAGTAGTTAACAACTGAACTCTGTGTCCTTCTTCTGCCTGATTATTTTTCATTTTAAACTGCATTCTATTCTAGCTGATTCATAGTATATGAATATGCACATTTGTGTATTGTGGGTTGTGTGTGTTTTTGTGGTTGGGCTTTCTTCTTAAAGGAAGAAGTTCAATTTGTTTCAGTATTCTTGAAATTTAGGTAACCCAAGTGACATCCTAAGAGTACCCCATCATTACGAGAAATGTAAATTATGAGTTTGGGAATGGAGAACCAAACAGGAAAAAAAGAGTTATTAGACAATTGATCCTATCTCCCTGTTTCTCAGAGTTTTCAAGTTGAGTGTGTTGAAGCTATGCTGAGACAACGTCTGTCCCAAAACACCTTGTCTCACATAGTAATGTGGTGAGCCTCGCTATGTGATTCATATATAAAGATCCCTTTCCAAAATATTTATGGTAGAAACCCACATGCTGAGTTGATGTTTATGAATGTGATATCAAACTACTAAAGAAAAACATCAGCCTGAAAGTATTAGTACACTTCTTGAACACTTTGTAGGTGACACAGGCTTTCTAAATATGTACTTATAATACATTATTTTTTCATCTAACAAATTATTATGTAGAAATTAACTACTGAGTTTTGGGACTACTGTAAATGTTATTTAAATATGCAGTTGGAATAATTAAGGAAGATGTGTACAGGTCTCTTTAGTTTTTTGTTTGCTCATTTGGTATTATTTTTATTTTGCATTTTAGTCTGCTAGTGTTGTTTCTGTGCCCAAGTGCCTTTGCATATAAGGACTGGCCCATCGTAAATCATATTTGAGAATGCAGGAGTCAGAAAGATCTTGTCTGTAGAGACTCAGGATTTGTGGAAGCAAAAGAAATCTAGGCTAACAGTCAACCTTTTCTACCTCTTCTACAAGATTCTTCTCACTTTAAATTGCAACTGCTTTTTGAGATTGTTGGCATATCATAGTGTAGTGGGGTATGCCATCTAAGATTTTTTTATTTATTTATTTTTTAACATGAGAGCTTTCTGGGAAATAAAGTTGAATCAGGATTATTGTCAAAACATTTTCATTGCAGTTTATAGTAATGAAAGCCTGTTTTATACACTTGAAGTGTTAAAAACAATTCTTTGGTGTCCTGTTCTTCAAAATGAAAGAAGAGGTGGCATGTTGTTTCTGGTAAGATAAATTTCTTTGACTTAAACTTTAATATAAACCAAATTATTTCTCTCCTATTTATCAATTCATCACTAATTCTCTAGTTGCTGAAGCTGTCTTTGGCATAGCTTCCTTTGAGCTTTGCTGGCCATTTACCCATACTGAATCTGTTTATTTAAAAAAAAAACTTTCTTTCAAATAATAGCAAGTTTTAAAAGAACACAAATTTCTAAATATCCTCTGTAGTGTCTGAAATGAGTTTTTCAGAGTCTTATAACTGTATATAAGATTCTGAAAGCAAAAGTTAATGATTATGAATTAATCTATACCACTGATTTGGTATGTTCTGATATGTAGATAAAAGGAAATAAATAAAAGAATATGATTCTTCAGGATGTACTACAGAAATGATACATTTGGTATAAGACATTGCTAGTTTAGATAGAGTTGTTTGACCTGAGGTAGCTTGTCTTTGTCTTTGCTTTTCTCTACTCTTGGACAGTATAAATTAAATCTGATACTACCCTTTCCTAAGGGAGTGGAGAATGGACACCCCACCAGCACGGCTGGAGCTTTCCTGTGGCCTAGCTTGAAAGGGCAGCAGAATTTCAAATGTAGGATGTGTAGGGCTGCTTTTGCACATTCAAGGTAAGTACTGTGCCACTTCGAAGAAGAAAATGAAATCCTTATCTTTCGCTGCTGTTTTTGAACACTTAATGAAAATAAAGGATATCCAGAGGTGGTGTGTTCAACATAGAATGAAATGTGACTAACACTGGGGAGACAGTGTTTTGATAAGAATAGGGGGAGAGCGTTTTTATTTGAAACAACTGTTTTAATTCAGTAAATTCTGAAACTGAACTGTTTAGAGAAATCTGACACTTTATCATTTGTATAGCTTTTAGATAGTATGGCATCATTGATTCTGGGTAGGACTTTTTTCATTTGAATGAGGAGAGAGTTCTGTGAAGTTGAGAAAGAAAATGTTTCATAAGAAACAAGAGGGAGGAATTAAACCAAGAATTTGCTGAAAGTGTGTGAAATGCTGAAACCCAGTTGCCAGATTTATTTGTTTTTTTTTTCTGGCATATGCCACGTTCTCTCTGTTTCTGAGCTGGCAATAATGGATCATCAGGAGTGGAAAGAGGGGTTGTACAAACTTGCCCCATCAGCTGGGGATATATCTGATAGTAGGCTTCTACTCCATTGAGTGGAATTAATTCAGATTTAACTTGCTTTGTAAAAACCTCATTACAAAAGTGAGGTTCAAGATTTAGGAGTCATTTCCTGGCTTCAGGGGCCTGTGTTAAACCAGCACACTAGCCTTGGGAAGTCTGTTCCATTTGCCTCAACTTTGCAAGATACTTTTTGATCCCTTGTTCCTTTATAAAGGCCTTATCATTCCATCCCAATGTCAGGGTTCAGGTAAAAAGCTGTATCCCATCTCTTCTTGAATGCCATTAATAGGGTGCCTGGGAGAGGGAGGAAATGACATGTTCCTAAGCCTTCTTGTGCATCATTTGATCCCCATCCCCAACCTACTTCTAGTGTTTTATTCCCAACAGCTTTACCAAGCTTCATGTACCAGTCTTTTAGTCTTTGTTACATTGATGGAGTTTTATTTTCCTTTCATTTTAAATGGCACGGGGTTTTTTTTGGGTGGTTGGTTTGGTTTTGTTCTCTCTATGTGCTTCCTGTGCTACAGTTAAAAGTTAGAGCAGCAGCGAGAATATTAAAGCTTTATTCTACTTGGTCCTTATTTAGGATAATTTAAATTTTATTTGTAGGCTCTGCTCTGCATTCCTGTATTCGTGCTTGTGGCAGAAAGGATAAGGGAGGTTAGTAAAGGGACTGATTCTGCAGTTTCAAAATGAAGTAAATGTGCACTCCTGACAAAAAGGATGTTCTGTATCCAACTGCACTTTCCCAGTGCCACCTTGTGCCAACATTAGAATTTACTTGGCCAACTAATTCTGAGTTTTCTGCCAAGTGTGGATGAGTTTCATGAGTTTACTATGAGACCACAAAAGTGCCAGTGCCTACAGAAGGGAAGTGGCGGAAGCCTGTGCTCAGGTTTAAAGTGAGATGGAGCTATGGCCTGCACAAAGAGGCTGTTCTTAGGAAAAGGGTAGAAAATAATGCTGCTAAGGTATCTTTGTGGGGAAGCAGAGTTTGAATGGGATCTGTTTATAATGTCAATTTGTATATCTAACTTCTTTTATAACATTTATAGCATTTTTAAACATTTTATCTAATTATCAGGCATATAAACTCAGTATTTTGATTCAGCTTAAAAGTTGACCGTGTTTTTAGTACGTGATTAGATTGGATCAACTCCAGAAGTCTTACCTGAATTATTCTATGATTTTCCTTTTTGTTTTAAGCTGCCATTTAAATTAGCTTTCAGTCTCCAGTTATAGTTTACAAATGATAAGAAATCTTTTCTGCATAAAATACAAGTATTTGCTTAAATATTAAGTGTACTAGCAAGAAAAAAAATTAAAGAGGCTATCTTTAGAAAGGTGTTTTGTTGGATGTAGTGACACCTTTTAAAGCATTCAGATGCCTGTCAGCTAAGTAGATAGTATTAAAAGTTCTGTGCAGCAAACGTTAAAACACACTATTTTTCAAATGGAACTCCTGTTATATAAATAACCTTTGTAAGACCAGAGTTCCCATATAATGAGTCATTGCACAAAGTTTTGTCTGCTACACCCTGATGTGACTACAGAATTTTCCTTAAGACCTGAAAATCTGAAACAGGACTAATGGTTTTCAGCTGAAGCAGCCTGGATTTATGTACCATGAAGTTGTTACTATACTAGAAACACGAAACTAGTTTTACTTGGCTGAAAATAACTGTCATATGACAGACAAGAATTGCATTGTCATTTGGCTGTCCTTATCGTATAGCAGCATGGGTCGAGTTTACATTAGTTCAGTTGCAGCACTTTTACCTGAGAGATTTATATTTGCAGTGTAAATTGCATATTTTGGCATCTGCTTATGTGAAAATGTCAGTTGGAGTCTAGTACAGACTACACTATTGTTTTCATAACCTTTGTTTGCATTCCTTTAGTTAGATACCGGCTCAGTGAATTATCCAAGCAGACTGAAATAGTTTCCTCTGAGAAAATTTTGAAAGATGCAACACAGAATGTAAAATTAACTGTATTGACAATCCATTGTGTTGTATTCTGTCATTGTCAGGCATTAGTGGAAAGATGGGAAGAAGGTGAATGTTTAAGAGTGCAGTGCCTTCCTATTTCATTTTTAAAAGTAAACACTGGACATACTGAAGCATGAAGGTAGCTGTAAAACCTTGCTTGCTCAGATTTGAATTAATTATGCAGTGTTATGCTCCACAGTTCTGCTCTTAAAGTTTGTAGGTGATATTTTTAAAAATAGCTTACTAAAACCAAATTAATTGTCTGGAGGAAAACTTTCTGGAGAGAGCTGAAATGGAACTTCACAGCTCAGAGAACTCACAGCTTGCTTTATATTTAAGCATTATTACTGCTTCTTTGTACTATGTGGTTCTTCATGCCTTATTTCAGATCTGCATAGCTTGATAGAAAAAAACCCATGTGTCTGTGCTTTCTCAGATGCCCTTCTTCATAGCATACTCCGTAGACTAGTGAATAAGTTTACAGCTTCATATCCAAAAGCTCGATAAGAACTCCTGTGGTTTGTTTTTATTCTGCAGGGAAGAGTATGAGAGCTCACAACTCTGAGCTGTGAGTTTTTGTGCAGACTTATAGGGCAAACTCTCAGGACTTTTTGGTATTTAGCATTTTTGAGCTCTCTACATGTTTCAAGCTGACTGTTAATGTAATGATACAAATGATTCAAATGAGGAAATGTCTTCTCTTCATTTGTTAGTATTTCCTAATGCAGTAAGCTTGCTGGTCCAGAATTTTGAAACATTGTAGTTTGTTTTGAGGGAAGTCTTCCCTCCTCCCCCAGGCTGTTGATTCAGCTTGCTAATTGTTGAACTAGAATGCTAAATTATCTCTTGTGTGTGGCTAGGAAGTTGCCTTAGTCTAGTAATAAATTTTATGATGCAGACTAAATTTGTATCTTAAAATGTGGTGTTCCTCACTCAATGACTTTCTCCTAAAATACTTGAACTAGAAAAAGAATGCTTTTCCACCCACCCACCCTCTGCCAGTTAAATATCAAATGGCAGCCAGGAAATGATAAGAGAGTGTTTCATGGGGGGAACAGAAGACCAGTGCTCAGTCATCTGACTTGTATGTGTTAAAAGAATATTCTATAGAGATTTATATATTGGATTAAATTGTAGTAATTTCTTTTCTCTATTGTTCATACTAATCTTTATATTGCTTTATATTTTTGGGAAGATATTTGGACTTTTGAAAGTGTTTGGGTTTCTTTTTTCTCTTAAGGGTGTGCTAGGTATGAGGACAGTGTTGATGTGACTGTACCTAAACTGTCCATGTTCAGTTGATAAAATCACTTATTTCTGTCATGTTCATGTAAGTGTTTATAATGGGAATTAATTTTCTGGTACTTTTGGCTATGTATAAAGCTTTATAAGAAGTTGCATATAATATATGCTTGTGTTGTTTTCAGGTCTTAACATAGATGTCTAATAACAGAAAACACATTTGCCAACAATTGTTTTTCAGCTCCTTTGTGTTTTGCAAGTTTTGCAACTATAGTTGACATTTCTTTCCCTTGTGTCCTCTCTTTCATGTATTAAAGTGAATAACCAAAATATTACCAATCTGTTCATTTTGTTACTTTTGATTTACCAAAAGAAAAACTCGAAGATTTTTCTTGTGAGTTCATTAAGGCAATCCATTACACACAGAACCATAGTGACAGCCTGACAGTAGATCTGATTTGGAGGTTGCTTAGTTTACAAATAAAGTTTTCATATAAGATTGTGTACTTTAAGTTTGCTATTTGAGAGATGAGGAATTACAAAAGTGTTATTTTAAACAATATTTCTGTGATTTGCTTCCAGTGCATGCAGGTTTTTAGTGGTCTGCCTGCTGCCTTTATGCTGAACTCCTTGGTTTTCTGGCACAGCCAGTGAGGAAGTCTGACAAAGTAAATCTGACAAAGTGCTTGAACCTCTGTTGGGTTTGGGGAGGGGGTCTGCGCAGTGGTGTTCTGGATATGATGCAGGAGTGGCAGATGATTGTAGGTGGCAGTTCTTAAGTTCAGCAGAATAAGTGTAGACAAGACCATCGAGGACTAATGGGTAATTTTAGATGATGTTAAAACATTTACCAAGGGAAATGGGCAATAGGAAGACTTGAAGGGCTACTGGAAGGCAGTTTGTATTGGCTCTGGTGGGAGACACCTAAACTTTCATCTTCATTAACTTTGAGTGAGTTTGGTATTTGTGATGTAGAATATTTAGCAGATATTTTGTAGAACTTTTTTTTAGTGTAAGAAGTGGAGGTATTTGTGCCTGAGGTAAACTCTGCTAAAGGGGTGGAAGTGATTGCAGCTTTAAAGGATTTATCCTTGACTGAAATAAGATTGATTAACATCTCTGTCCTCAGGGAGCAAGCTGGTAAACTGTAGGTTCAATTTATTGGAGAGCAGTAGAATGTATTCATTTGCCTGAGAGAGAAGTTCATCAGTGTTCCTAAAATTAATGGATTTTAAGCTCTGACAAATCACTCTGGAATTTCCTTTGCTGTAAAGTTCTGAGTCTTGATTCCCATGTAATGCATGAGATTCTAGTTTAGTTTTAACATGTAAGAACTTACAAGGTCATTTGCTTTTTGGGGAAATGGTTTTTCTTTTTGTCAACCCCAGTTGTCTGGAGGGTTTTCATTTGTTCTAGTTTTCTTTTCCAGCAAAGTTATGAACTGCAGCTCTGCTTTCTGCTACTGTGGTTGTTTGCATTGTCAGCCACATGGGAATAACATTCCTGTCTGTCATGTTCCAGTGGAGAAGGCAAAGTAAAAGTAAAGCTCTTACATTGTGATCTCCCACTGAGTAGGTAAACTAGAAAAAACTCGAAAAAACTCTTTGACTGGAAGAAGTCCTGGTTAGTCAATGACATGGGATTTGAGATGTCACTATTTTAAAAGAAAGTAACTATATGAGCTTGTGGCAATTGAAACAAATGTATTTCCCAACATAGTTTATAAGTTAATTTCAGTTGTTGTGATTTGACCCTGGCTGGATGCCAAATGCTCACCAAAGTTCTGTCACTCCCCTCCTCAGCTGGACAGGAAGAAAAGTGCAATGGACAAGTTTGAGGGTTGAGATAAGTACAGGGGAGACATCATTCACCAGTTACCAATATGGGCAAAACAGACTCAAACTGAAGAAATCAACAGATTTTTAGCAGTTAAATCAGAGTAGGATAATGAAAAGTAAAACAAATATTAGAAACACCTTCCCCCTACCCATCCCTCCTTCCTGAGCTTCACTTTGTTCCTGATTCACTGCCTCCTTCTCTTTGGACTGCAGGGGAATCTCAACTCTGGCACCTGGAGCATCTCTTCCCCTCCTTCTTCACTGACCTTGGTGTCTGCAGAGTTGTTTCTTTCATGTTCTCACTTTTCCCTGGACAGAATTACTTCTGTGAAATAATTTTTTTTTTCTTCTAAAGTAAGCTATCCCTGAGGTGCTGCCACAATGTTGCACTACAACACGAAATAACTCATACACTCACTCTAAGATACGAAAGAATAAAAGGAGCAAATCTTATTTCTGACCTCGAAATATATAAAATTCCAAAAGTGACAGTGGATTGGAGGATGAAATTGCCACCTCTCCAACCACACTGGTCAAACCAATAGTTCATCAATTCTCTCCTCCCACAAAGAAGAATGTAAAACAATCATTATTTACATGGACAGTGTGTGAGAAACTCCAGTAGAAATATGTAAACATCAGAAGGCATAGAAAACTTTTTAAAGAACTTTAAAACTTTTAAAAGAACAGGGTGACACTGCTGTTACTGCTGGGATCAGTCTTGTCCAGCAGCAGGTCCATCTTGGAGCTGGCTGTCATTGGCTCTGTTGGGAGGGAAATAGGGAAATAACTCTATAGGGAAAGCTTCTGGCAACTTCCCACCCCTGTGGCCCTGACCCTCCACCTGCTCTGAAAACCTTGTCACACACACCCAATACAATCTTAAACTGCTCAGTTAAAAGAGACCTCTTTAATGTATTTTAAAAAATGAGAAGTTTGGCAGCTGTGTATTCATGTGGTAATGATTTCACAGATATGTTGAGCAGTCAGGACTGTGTCAGATAAGGCAAATCATATATGGCAGCAAAGGTGGTGGACTTGACTTCAGCATCCCTTGATGTTGAAAAGAAATAAAATACTTAGTTGTTTTGTTTTGTTTTGTTTTTTCCCTCAGAGCCTAGTTGTACATGGAAAAGACTTTATCAAATTCTTGAAAGTACTTTTTTGAGCTGGGAAGATATAGTTGCAAATTAGCTGCTATTTATGCAGATCTCTGAAAATAACTGTGGCATTTTACTCAAGGGGGTTGATTTCATTTTAACTGTCATCACTGCATTCTTCTAACTCAAGTGATGTCTTTTGCAAGAAAGTTATTACATGTGATTAAAAGCTGAGTACAGATCTAAGACTGCTGAAAATATCTGGTAGCTGTACAGGGCTGGGATTCAGGCCTGGCACAGCACAATAAACAGTAAAACCAGTAAGAGAATCTGTTCCCAGTTAGCAAACACAGTCACATTTCCTGTAGCAAACTAAAATTTAGGTATCATACTTGAGCACCTCATTCCAGAGATGAAGGTCTCTCCCTGGAACCTGCCTTGGATGAATGGGAAGGGGTGGACAGAGCTCTTTGCAGGAGGTTCCTTTCCTCTGTATAATAAGAAGCTACAATAATGAGGTCCTAACTATGCTGCTGCTTTTTACATGCTTAAATTTATCAAGGAATAATTTGGGCCACAACTGTTAGATTTTAATTAATACATGTAGTAAATATTCTGTGGTAGAACTTCTAAAAAGATTACTAGCATCTGTTATAAAATCTGCTGAGAGTTTCAGAGCTGACAGTGACTTGGCTGCACATATTTTTCCCTGCATGGGCACAAAGATTAACCTCTCCAAGAGAAATTCAGCTTAAGGAAGGCTCTGCTTAGGAGCAGTCAAATAAATTGGCATTGCCACGGGCAAGATTTCTTGGAGCAAGATTTTGGACAACTGACTTAATAGGTGGTTGTTGGCAATTCAAGCAATTGTCTTAGACTCAACAGAAATTTCATTTACAGAATTATTACTAAGCTGGGTTTTAGGCACTAGGTGTTTGGTTTCCCCTTAGAGCTAGAATTTGCTGAACTTAAATTTAAACATATAGGTGTAAATTAGTTGGACCATAATTATCTTTATGGTCAGTATACACATCTCCAGAGGACTGTATTTGACAATAAGGAAATCTTCAAGATGTCAGATAAGGCCTCTGGAGAGAACTTATTTCTCTTTTATTGATGATAAAGCAGGTGTAGAGTGACTTGTTTATTCTTGGACATACAAAAGACAGAATTTTAAGAATTAGAGAAAAGTCATTTCATCAGTTGCAATTGCCTACTGATTAACAATATTTGAATATTAAAAACTGGAAATCATTGAAATTGCTCTGAAACTATATGTAGGTAAAAGGGTTGCTGAGATGTAAAAAGTTTTTTTCATCTTTCCTTTGTCTTAAACTACAACCAAGATCTAGTGGCTATGATCTGTTTATCACAGTTCCAGCTATGGGCTGTACAAATACACAAAGTGGGACAGTAGATGCAGATTAAAATACTTAAATTGTGAGTTTAAGTATCAGTTATAAACTGCTCTGTCTTAAAAGACTCTTAGATGTGTAATGTCATGATTAATTGTAGGCAGTATCTCTATAACATAACACAGCCCACTGCTGTCATTAATTAAAATGGTCTTGATTTCTGATGGTTATTTTTGCTGCTAAATGGCAAAGTGAAAGAACTTAGTGTGTTTGTAAGAGTTGAGTTAGGGGTAAAGAATATTCAAGAGATCCCCAAATGCTTGGCTTATCTTCATCATTGATGATAATCAGCAATAGAAGAGGTGACTGTTCTCTGTTGCAATTATAAGAGGGATAATGTATCCAATTCCTCTTTTTTCACTCTTGCCACCTCTCCATTCTGTCTGTCAAACACCCAACAATTCTAACACTGGAACATTCCTCCTCCTAGGCCAAGAAGTTACTGAATCTAAATCACTCAGCTGCTTGCTACCCATTGTTTGTTTGAGGGGCAGAGGCTGCCTTTATGTAAGGGCTGGTTTCAGGTATGGGGAAAACATCATGCAAGTGGTGCTGAACATAAGCAGTGGCTGTGTATAGAAGCAAGGTTATGTCATTCAGGTCAGCACTGCACACTTGCTTGGCCATTCTAGAGGTGAACTGATGGCATTATTGAAAATCTTAGGTATAGACTCTAGATAGGAGTTTGTCCACAGTCTGTGCTTCTACTGAAGGGCTGGTTTTGTAACTGCTTCTGTGAAAACTAGAGTATATTCTCAAAAAAACACAGGAACTCTCTCTCCAAACATATGCAAATAAAATAAATGAATTTACATTAGAAGCACAGAAATTGAAATGGAGTATTTAAAGCATATACAGCCAAATGTTAAACTTCCCAAAACATGGGACAAAGCAGATTCTTTAGTTTCCCATATTGTTTTAAAAACAGCTTAATTTAGAAAGAGGATTTGCATTTTTTAGAATTTATGATCACTTACTTTGCTTGCTTTTTTAAGATAGAAAAACTTTTTAACAGAGTCTGAAGAATGTTTTGATGTAGAGCATTGCAACACAGCTATGTAAAAGGACTGTATCAGTGATGGTTTGCAGTCATGGCATGAGAGAAAGTGTCTGTGTCTGCAGGAAGCTGGGAATCTTAGGAGATGTTTCCTGGAAGCAGGGCCTGGAGAAGTTTTGGTAGGGTGAACAGGAGCATTGCCAACTGGCTGAACTTTTAATTTCTGTTTAGTGTTTTGTATTTTTGTATTTACTACTGATGTCTTAAAAGAAATAAACATCTTGAAACCGCATCACTATTTTTCTGTTTTTTTCCCCAGAAGATGAAATGATGGTTTTAAACTCCAGATTTCCTACAAATTAGCAGTATTTCTTTTCCTCCCATGGCTTTGTTGAGTTGTAAAAACTTGTGTGGTGGGGCAAGTGACTGAACAAATGTTGCTGTGTACACAAGTCAAAGGATCAACAGGACTGTCAAATATCCAGATGTGTTTTAACCATAATATTAAAACATGTAATACTGTGTTGTTGAAAAACTTTACAGGCCAGGCTTGGGTGCTCATTTACTCATTTGCTGCAGTTCCACTTGAGGGGCTTTATCTTCCTTTTTGCTAAGTGTGGATTTCAATGTATTGCAGACTGTGATGTGTCTGCCAGGCAGTGTCCATCTGTTTGTGGATGAACATAAACCTCCTAGTGCTGTAGATGATGTACTTTGGTATTAAATTCACTTTCTGATGAAAATTATTGTACAGTTCTAGAGAGACATTGCAGGCCCAGGAGATTTGCAGCTTGCTGGATGTTCCACTGTGCAGATGCTGTATGTGCCAGCCCAGTAACATAAGCACATGAATTTTCCTCAGAGGATGCAGTTTCAGTAGCGGCCTGTCCTTCTGCAGGTTTGATTTAAGTACACTTACTCTGCTTTTTCTAAAATAGCTTCTTGGATAAGAGGTGCTAAGCTCAGTCATGGGATAGATACTCCAGCTGGAAGATAGGCTGTCCAAACGTGATTTGTATGAATACAAGAATTAAAGTGCAAACTTAAAAATCTTTCTACGTGTTTGTAAAATCTTTTCAATAAATAATGAAAATACCTTTTCTGTTTCAAAACAAAGTGATATTACTGGGTGGGGATTTTTATGTTGAACATTACTTTCTGTTATTTTGAGGACTTTTTTTCCTCTAAAGAACCTTTTGCTAACATATATTTTAACATTGTTAAAATAGTAAGGCTGATATTTAAGGATAAGGATAATAGTTAATTTAGCTGGGGAGGCAGTCTGGGTTTTGATTCCACCTTGTAGCTCAAACATATGATGTAGCATTCCTAAGTTTAGAAACTTGATTTAGCAGGGAGTGCTTTCAGTGTCTTTCCTTAGCAACCCAGTCTACCAAAACACACCAGAGCTGCCCTTCCTGCTCTGTACTGAGGAACAGTAGCAAGCTCCATGGTTTTAAGGTGGAGTTTATAAAGAAAAATAGGATAATGAATCCTGCAATTGTAGGGGATTGGAATTTGGTATTTTCCAATTACGTATTTTGTAGGTCTTGCATTTTCAGTATGATACTATATGAGGTTAAGGGCTGCACTAAAACTCTAGAGCATCATTTTTGGTTTAAGTAAACTTACCTGAAGGAATGGAATTGCTTGTGGGATTTTTTTTTGCTTGTTTTCTTTTTTAGGGGCTAAGCATGCCTCAAGATAGAAGGGATGCCAGCAGCTGCTAAGGGTTACAGCCATCCTTTGCAGAAGCTGAGAGGGCATTCAGGGAAGGATAATCCCATACTACTGTTTTAGGTTTGATTTTTCCTTAAATATCACTTCTGATTGCTTTGTTAGGTGGACCTTTGATCTTGCTTAGTGCAGAAGTTGCTATGTAATGTGTTGCCAGTGAAATATACGACATACTTTGCATATCTTTTTCTAAAAAGTAACACTGTTCTGTTACAGAACAGTGCTATACACACTAAGGGGTGTTGATACACAGCCCATTGAGAGGGCCAGAATTGTTCTAGAGAGAAGGGAGCAAATCTTATAAACCTTAAAAATTTTAGCATCTACCTAATTAGTAGAAATACTGAGCTTTGTATATGAACCTGGTATAAGAATTTGGTTAAATCCTTGAATGAAAGAACCAGAAGGAGTTACACATGTAAGCTTGTCATCTATACCTGCTGCTGTCAGGTTAACTGGGGCTTTCCTCCCCACCGTTTGTCACTGCATTAACTGAGACCTGAGTTAAACATTGTGGCTCTTCTTGCTTTCATTTTATTAGAATGTTCTGCTTTCTGTTACTTTGTCAGCAGAGTTTTCTAGTTTCAGAGAGGGCTAATCACTGATTATTTAAAAGTTCCACAAAACTCCCAGACTGTTGGTCTGCATTCTTTATACTCTCTGGATTTTATGTAGTGGATTTCTAGTGTTTCGAATAGAAATGAAACAGTCATTTTAAAATGCCTGTTATATCTTGCATGATTTCTGATTATATTTCAAAAATATTTTAATATTAAGAATAAGCTTTGGCTGGATAGTACTGGATGCAGTGCAGCATTTAGAAGTTAAACACCTTTGCTGGTATTCGGTCAGAACCAGTTAAAACAAGCATTAAGTTTTAACTACTGAGTGTATTCTACAGACTTGTTTGATTTCTTAGGTTAACCTAGCTTGAATTTTTATATCATGATGCTGCATTTTTTTGGATACCACCGAAAAAATAAAAATCCAAGTTTTCCGTTTTTCTCTTTTGTATTTTCAAATACAAATTTGCAGTTTGCTCATTTCCAACCAATACAAAGTGAATTATACTTGTCATAGTTCACATAGATTTGTTTCAAATATATTGTGAATTATAGATGACATTAAAAAGAACAGAAGGTTGGGCTTCAGTACATAGAGATGTTTCAGGCTAAAGGTAGGGAAGAAGATTTAATCTGCCTGAGAAAGAGGAGTCTGGTAGAAGGTGATCACTGCTTCTTAATGCAGAATGCCTGTTCTGAAAGCTCACTTGCCTTTTCTGATGCCCATTTTAGCTCTCACAGAACACCTGCATGGTTCCCTTAGAGAGATGAACTGGGCAATCCGGCGAGTGCTAAAGGAATGAGCTCTCCCTGCTGCAGGAAGCTCAGTCTCTGGATCAGAGCTGACTGCAGGGTTAGGGAATCGGGCAGCGGGTCAGTGGAGTAAAAGGTGAAGAAACCTTCAATGTTTTATTGTAGATACCAGCTGACCATTTGGTGCAGAGCCCAGCACTTCTTTTCACAGCTGTAGACAGTTCAAAGAATAGTAGGTTGTGCTGTGACACTGGTTGTATAAGCTGGTTTGAAAGCTAATGTTTAGCAGTCCAGAGAGGAAAATTTGTCTTCTGTTGACTGTCAAGAGAATAAGACACTCTGGCATGCAGTGGGGTGAGAACATGTCTGGATTCTCAAGGGAACTGAAAAGGAATTTGTTATAGAGACTTGAAAGTACAAAAGAGGTAATGTTTTTGAAATGTGACAAATTGGAAATATCGTGCTAATGCTTTTATAATTTTATTTTAAAAACCAAAAGCTGGAATTCCAAGGTATTAAGACTTTATTTGTAGAAGGAGAAGAACAAATTAAATTATTCATGGGAATAAAAGGGTAAAGTGAATAATGTCAAAAAAGAGTACTGTGCAAGATTTTTTAAGTGGTAAATTTGGTGAACCCTGAGAGCTATGGTTCATCCTATGCCTTTTAGCAGTTTAAACATTTAAAATCTGGGTCTTTGCTTTCAGTAATTGCAATACTTGTGGGAATTTGGTGATGTGCTAATGCAGGCTTATGAAACATTAAGTGTTTCATTTTGTAAAACTTGGTTGCACTATTTTTCTGTAACGTGGTGCGAGAGCAAGACGTTGATCAGTATAAATCCAGGTTTTGATAACTTCACTTGTATAGAGTCTCATGCTACCAATTCTTTTTATTTTTTTTTTTTTAAACTGTGCTTGTCCTGGCCAAGCACATCAGCATTTATAAAATACAATTGTTACTGCTGTAAATGCCTGTTGAGGTGAGATTGGAGAAGGGCATCCTGTTGTCCTAAGAGTTCATGGGTCCTGGTCTTCTGCCTGGGGAAGTGGTGTAGAAAAAAACACTACTGTAAATGTGGATAGTAAACAGTCAAAATGTTAAACCTAAATTCTTATGTTTCCTCACTTTAAGATGTGCTCAACAGGTGTGAAAAATGTCTCATCCTGTGTCAGGTTATCAGTCTTCTGTCAGAGGTTCTGGATGTCAATCCCTCAGAAGTGGAAACCATTAAAAGGTTCCTGCAACTGAATGCCCCCATATGCCTTCTACTTTTTTTTTTTTTTTTTTTTTTGTGTCTTGTCTCACTCCAAACTAAGCACTGAAAACTTGCCTTTGTCCTTTTTGAGATGGAAAGTGAAAAAGAAATGTGAACATGGCAATCCAGGAAAAATTACAAGATATTAAACTGCAGTGAAAATAAAGCATTTTGGCTACAGAGTTGATGTCATCTCTACATTGAAGCCTGATTTATGATATATGTTACTAATATATGCAAACTTGAAGATAATTCTGAAATTAGGCTGTGCTAGAAGATGAATCTGTGCTAGTGGACTAAAAGCTTCAAGCTTTCTGTTCAGAAAGAGGTAACAGCTGAGCAAGGCAAACCCATGTGGTTCCCTTTGGCAGACATCCTGTGCTGTGTTTAGGGTTGATTCTGTACCCAGATACCAGAGAAAACCACGCCAATGTACTTCCACGTATTTGGAAGGAAACTCTAACCTTTACTGGTGGAGAAAGGGATTTTTGTTTCATGTTGTTTGTGAGGTGATTAAACCTGGATGCTTCTGGAAGTTAATGATGATTGGTTTTTAATTTCTAGGCTGAAAGTTTGGGCTGTAGAGGCTGAGTGTCAGGCTAGAAGCAGGATTTTCCAGTTCCCTTACTAGCAAACTACTGTTCTGTCATTCTTCCAGAGCAGCTGCTTATAATGCCTATCCCGGAGGATTTTGTTAGAGCAAGCTGCTGCTGAGTAGGAGGTCTCTGGGTAACTTTCTATTGTGGCATGCTTGCTCCCTCACTGCAAAAATAGCAGCACTTAGGCAAATTTTATCTAGTTTTGGTATTGGTGAGTTAAATTGCTGAAAAGTAATGTAGCTTTTGACAAGTCACCCTGCCACTGTGAGTGAAGCATATTTAATAGATGTTCAAGTGGAAGATGTGCATGAAAAAATGAAACTGCTGTGCTTTGAAATGGCTCAGCATCCTTCACTTCTGAATTGCAGGACTGAGTTCTGGGTTGCTTTTTCAGTCATATCAGAGCTCTGGAGCCTCTTTTTAGGCAGGGTTTACCTTTTCAAATACAGCATTATTTTGCATTGCCAAAAACATTGTTTACCATAGAAACTGGGGAGAATATCCAGGTGAGAATATTCTGGTGGTGTTGCACGGCTCCATAAGGATGGACTCTGAATCCTCAGCTGCCAACACTATAAGCTGATTAGGCTTTTGATGGGCTGCTAGCAAAAATTGGAGGATTGCTGATTTTCTAAATGCTGTTCCAATGAATTCTGCAATGAGAAGGAAAATAAAGGGACAAGTATCTCAATTACAGTCCTGTATATGTATTTAATATGCAATATATTTAAAAAAATAATCTTAGCAAAGTAACATGCTTTTATTATTTAAATGAGAAATATAGATACATTTATGGTTATTGGTAAAATGTAGAAAAGGCATTTTATAGTTTGAATTAATGGTATGCTTTAATTTTAGCACAGCAGGCAGGTTGGATCTGGGATCCCTCCATGGAGTTTGGGCTCTAGTGAGATCCAAAGGCTGTGTGTATGGGCAATGGTGGATCTTGGCAGCGTTTTGGGAGCATCTGGTTTATGCTAGTTTAGCCTGACTTTACAAGACACAGCCTATGTGCTGCTAGTTGTTTTCCTTGTCCCCCAGATATGGTATATATATACTTATATATATGGTGTATATATATAGTCATAAGTATATATATACATTTATGAATATATATTAAGAAGTAATGTCCTTCAGGCCATACCAGGATGCTGAAATACCCTGTGTATGTGAACTACTGAAAGGGATGAGGAACAGAGGTAACAAGGAAGGTTGTAAGAAAATTAAAATTCCTATACCTTATAAAGAATGTCAGTTTTATTACTTGAGGTGTATGAATTCTATTGTAGTAACTTTCCTGTGTTAGCATTGAATCCTGGAGGTGTTGAAAAGCTGTTTGTTTCAATTTCGCCAAGCACCAGCTTGTTTTGTCTTTAATTGCTGTGTTGTTGAAGAAATTACTTTTCACCCTAACGCTCACAATGTCTGAAGCAGATAGCTCAGGATAGGGGGAAATACAGAGATCACCCTGGAAAACTCGTGCTGAACAGCTGTCTGTAATTTGTTGTGGCACCTCAGAGGACTTGAACTGATAGAGGCAGCTCACGTGGGATGACAGTGTTTGTGCTGGTAGAGTGTTTTGGGAACATTTGGTGGGGTACCAAGTATGTGTTTCTAAAGCCACTCTTGTCTTATAGGTGCAAATCTGACTCAAAGGGCATTTAATTGCTTCTTTCATAAAGGTTTATTTTGTTTTCCAGTGTGTTGTCCAAGCACTTAAATGGCTTATGTTCCAGTTCATAAATAAATACAGTCCTTAACCGTGCTTGATATTACAGCTGTTTCTTTCATTTAAGTATGTTTCCACTTTTTCCAATATTTCCATTTTACTGTGCAGTTTTATGATGATCATAGAGGCATGGCAAAAATTTTAGGGCCTTTCCCCTCCTCCTTTATCTCTGTGTCTTACTCTATGTGTACTCTCTGTGTGGAGAGGGATAGTTTTATTTTTTCCCCTACCTTTAATTCTCTGATGTTTGATTTTTTTTAAACTTTTTGTTTGTCTATGGACAATTATTGTCAAAACCTTTACTGCTTATTTTGTAACACTTTTAGGTTACTTGCTACCGATTTATCCGAGTCTTTCTAACTGGTATTCTGTGAAGTATCCTATGGACATAAATAGCGTGTTTGACAAAACTGATTTTCTATATTCAGTTTGCTTCTGGACCTTCCAGATGTTTCTGTTGAAAGATGTGGCACATGCAGCTCATCTGTAATGATTCTCAGGGAAACTGTTTCAAGAGTCCTGGCTTAGTTCTCATGCTGCAAATACACAGCATTTGTGGTCCTGAGCATGAATTTTGCTGTGCAAAGGCTAATCATTTTAATATATTTAAAACTGCAAACTCAAAATCCATCCCAAGGCATGCTAAACAGAAACTGAGTCAGATTACCAGAAGTAATGGAAATAGCAGTTGACTGTTAGTTTAGCAACAAGGGCCTGCAGGATTTTTAAGGAAACCTTAATATTGGCATTTAACCTTTTCTTTCAGAAATACTGAATCCTGCAGTTCTGCAACAGTAAATATTTTGTGGGATTTTCTTGTTATTTGGAAGAGGAGAGAGCCAGAGTATTTCTGGTATTGACAGAAGTAGGAAAATTGCTCGGTTAACCCCAGAGGTGAATTACTGAAGTGACAGAGCCTGGCTGCTGTGCTTTCCCTCACAGCCCCCCTTCTTCAGCTCCTGTCAGAAAGGAGGGGTCCTCCCTTCAGCCAGCGTTGGAGGAGAAGCCTCTTCAGCCTGTGTCAAGTGCCAGAAGACTTTGGGTCAGTTCCTCTGTGGAAAGGAGCAAATTGTTCACCTATTGCTGCTCCTTGTTGCTTCAGAGACTGAGAGGGGATTGCTGGCTGGAGTACACGGGATTAAGCTATTAGCCCTGCTCAGCTCTGTTTTACCTAAAATGTCCTTAGGCCAGCCTGCTTTACCAGCTGGAAAGCACTGGAGTGAATAGATGTTAAATTGAGCTTGAATATCACTATATGACACGATTTATTCTATCCATGCTGGGCTTCTTCTTTTAGTAACTTTCTTTGGCCTTTTTGAGTTACAAGTGCAGTGAGATTAGACAAGCTGTCAGCTATTATTCAAAGGAAAATTTAATTTTATTGTGTTTTGGGTTTTTGCCATGCCACTGGCTTTAGGCTTAATGGTTAAATAACTGCTTATGCTGTACATTCAGAAGGTTTTAGATCACCTAATTTGGGCTTCTGTCCTGAATTTCCTTCTGTGGTATAGTCTCCCTATCCACTGATTATGCATGAAGAGACTATGAAAACCTACTGTGATACCCTTATACATTTTTACATTTAAGCTAGACAAATGCACTTTTGATCAAGTAGAGGATTTTTATATGTAATTTTAGCTTTCCAAAATAAGCAGAAGGGATCAGTATCTAATAGAAGAGATATTTGTGAAATAGCTGGAAAAGTGCTCAAGAATATTTTACTGCATTGTAACTATATCAAGAAACTTGATTATATTGTGTGATCTTAAAGTGACTGGTATAGTTTCTTTAAGATTTACATCTGGAGCAACAAATAATCAGTGCAAATGGAAGGAACGAAGCTTAAGTAATGCTGACTCAGATAAGTATCTGTTAAACATAGCTATGATAGTACATTATTTTTAATGTAGAATATTCTACAGTGTGTAGAAGTGACTCATCAGGATTGTTGAGTCCAACTCCTGGCCCTATGGAGGGCACCCCAAGAATCACACCATGTGCCTGAGAGCATTGGAATTCTTACCTTTAATCTTTGAATGTAAAATGGAAGAACCCCAAAATTTTAGAGGGTTTTGTTTGGGGCTTTTTATTTGTTGTTATTGTTTTGGGTTTTTTCTTTTCTTTAATCTGCTTTTATTGCTTTTGTTTCTTCCATTGCTGTAATATACAGTTCATGAAAAGTTGTTTGTTTGTAGCAAATTAAGTTTTCATTTTTTGGAATGCTCTGATTAATACCTGTAGTTTTGTACTTTCTGTGTAGATGCTCAGTTTTTTTGTTTATGTAGATAATATTTAGTGCCTATGTGTTAATCATCAAATAAATGTTAAATTTATCTACAGTTCTTTCATAAAGACCTTTAAGGATGGAGAAAGCTTCCAAAGATAATTTTTAAAAGAAAAATATTTTACAGTGAGGGGATCTGTGAATAGTAACAGCTATTATGCAATTTATATTTTGAAGTAGATTATTAGTACCTGTGACTTGTGTTGAGAGCAACATTACTTATAGAAGGGTGTTGTCATGTCTTTCCTTCTGAATTTCTTGTCAATGCTTGCTTTTAGTAACATTTATGTAGATAAGTGAAACTTCCTTTATGTAAATGAAAAATTATATTTAAGGCATTAATGTTATTATTTGCACTTTGAACCTCATTTCATGTTATTTTCTGATTCCTATTTGTCTTTTCAAGATTTCCTGTCAATCCTTAGTCCATGGCATTTGAGTGTAATAGTTATTATTCTGTGTCTAGTCTTGTTTCCTTGGAAAGATGCAGATGATAGTCTGGCCAGAAAACTGAGTCAATTTAGCCAGTGTGAAGAGTGTATGTAGAGAGTTTGAAAAACAAAATAGTTGTGGGTAAGAAATGTTTCTACTGTTGTTACTGTTATTGTAAATGGTTTTCTTTTGTCCCTTTTTTCTTTTATTGTCCTCCAGGACAGAACAAGGAACTGCATTCCTTGGGCTCTTTCTGGTATTTTACTGATTATTACAAAAAATGCTATGTTCTGAACTGAGTTTTTGAAGTGCAGGATAGGAAATAGAAAGTAAATGTGAAAGCTGTTTAGAGCTAAGCACAAACAGTTGTGTGAGAAAGCCAGATAGTGTCCTTTTAATGTGCAGAAATGCATCTTTTGAGCACTTCAAGTATTTTGCAAGATAACATTTAATAATAGAACTTTCCTGGAAGTTATGTTTTTGGTGTTGAACATGGTCGTTGGGGCATTTCTTGCAACAGTTCTCTCTTGTTATACTTTGCTTTGAATAATGAATTGCTACACCAAGTGGTGAAATGACACTACTTGCCAAACCTGCATGAGTAATTTACTAACAGAAGCCAAGAGGAAAATGCTTTTAGTTGTTAACTGTCTTAGCTGAAATCTTGACTTCTGTCACTTTCTGTCATGCTTGTCAATAGATTTTTATACGAGAAGTAACAGATTATGCACATCAGTTGGTCTGATTCTTGCTTCTGGCCATAAAAATGTTTGTGCAGTTGCTTCAATGTTCTTGTCTCAGTCCTGACTGATCCAGTGTACCAACTTCTATCCCTCAGGCTTTCTCCTGTTGTCTATGCATAGGATTGCATTTGAAGTCAAAAACTCTTAAAGCAAAAAATAATTTTTCCACTAGTATTGCAGTCTCATATAGCAGGCTGAAAATATATTAGTAGATGGGTAAATATTTTATTCTTTGTTTTCAGATAACCTGGGTTTGGAGCATCTAAAGATTAAGCAAAGCCCAGCTTTTGATTTGAGGTTGGCTTGACTGAAAATTTAAGAGTCTTGAAAATAAAATGTTCTCTGCTCTCTGTTTTGAGTGTCAGAATAGGCACCAAACTACATTAAAATTTGAGTCAGCAAGCAGAAAAGCAAGAATGGAAAATGTTGCATCCCGGAGTTTGGGTTTAGATGAGGGTTTTTAATTTATGTTAAAATAAGTCAAGTTCTGTAATCCCGCGTTTCCCCCGTGTTGTTCCCCCCGCGGTTTCTGCCCCCATGTTGCCCGCTGCCGGCTCTTACCCCTGTGCCGCTCCTGTAACCACCCTGCCGTCCGGCCCCGGGAAACCCCGTGCTGGCCGCCCCGAGCCACACGGTCCCGCTCAGCCCGCTCTGGCTCGGTGCCCGCCCCTGCGGGGTTCTCTGGTTGGTCGCTGTTGCTGACGTCACCGCCAAGGCAGCCGCCCCTATTGGCCGGCAGGCCGTGGATCCTCTCGCCCCGCCCCTCTATAAAGCCCTATCCCGCCGGCAGTCAGGCGCCATTTGCTCCCATGCGAGTGCCGGGAGCGGTCGCGTCTTTCCATCGATCCGCGCCACGTGACCAATAAACCGTTCCTGCCAAGCACGGAGTAAATGGACAAATTCCTTCCTCTTTGCCGGGTCCCTAGCGCACGGCAACAGAGACTGGTCAGCCCACGCGCCCGAGACACGGAGCCGTGTCCGGGAACCCGCGGCAGCAAACCCCGGCAGCACGTGGAAGCTACGCCACAGCCGGGCTCCCAAGAGCCGCGTGCAGCCGGGGAGAGCAAAAACCCACGCCGCAGGAAAAGGGATGAGAAACAGGAATAGAAGATACTGTATTATTTGTTGCCTACTATCAACTGCAGGAGTAAACTAGGCTTACATAATTGAGGAGCAGGCTTAGTGCCAACTCATGTAACTGTAGGAGCATGATAGGTGTGGCACACCAAAGGACAAGTAATTATTAAATCTCTAGAAAAATTAAGAGTCATGTCCTGTTAAGCAAGGTCTTAATAAAGACTGTAAAGTAGATAAAATAAAAAAAAATACTCAAATCTACCCATATATGCTAATTTATTATCTGTGGCCTCTTGTTTGTTTTCCAGCCTATCTCAAGTGTTTCTGCATAATTTGGGACTGAATGTGAAGAGTGCTTGATAGGTGTAAGAGAGATACTTCCTCTTGTCTTCATTCCACAGAGGAATGTCAGCTGTGTGCATGGTGCAGGGAATGTGGCCTGTGCCTTCAGAAGTTTATACTCTGAATCTGGGAAGTTGGATCACCCTTTGGAGGAAGGTGAATTTCATCTGTGCTGAGGTTATATTTAGAGTGGGAAGCCTCTCTCAAGTCTAGTGTGTCTTTTCTGTTAAATGTCAACTGGATACTTGTGCAGAAGACTAAAAATGTATTGTGAACATGACAACTGTTATATCTTGCATTACTCACAGCAGACAGGTTTGCTTTTGGTATTTCCATTAATTTTCCTTTCCTCATCTGAGTGTTTAATTTGTTGTTTCTATTTATTTTATTTTGTTGCTGTTCATTGCAATTCCTGTAGAATCATAGCATTTAGGAAAAGACCTCTGTGATAATCAAGTCCAACTATTAATCTGACATTGCCAGATCTACCACTAAACTATGACTCTAAATGCCACAGCTGCAATACATCCAGCTCTGGTGACTCTACCACTTCCTTAGGCAGCCTGTTCCTATGCTTAACAACTCTTTCCATGAAATTTTTTTTCTTATATGCATTCTAAATTTCCCTGGTGCAACTTGAGGCTATTTCCTCTTATCCTCTCTCTTTTCCACATGGGAGAAGACAGCAACTCTCATCTGGCTACAACCTCCTTTTGGGTAATTGTAGGGAGCAATTACCTGAGTTTCCTTTTCTCCAGGCTAAACAACCCCAGCTGCTTCATCAAGTGCTCCAGCTAAGCCTTGTGCTTCAGACCCTTTTCCAGCTCCACTGCCCATCTCTGGACACGCTCCAGCACCTCAATGTCCTTGTATTGAGGAGCCCAAACCTGAACACATGATTCCAGGTGCAACCTCACCAGTGCCCAGTACAGGGGCAAAATCACTGCCCTGGTCCTGCTGGCCACACCATTTCTGATACAGGCCAGGATGCTGTCGATCCCTTCATACAGATGACAGTAAACTAAACAGGAGTGTCCCCAGCACTGAGCCCTATGGAACATGCTTGTGACTGGCCAGAGTTACAGCCATGGATGTAACTCCATTCTCCCCACTCTCCCTGGGCCTGGCCATCCAGCCAGTTTTTTTCTCCAGCTGACTGTACACCGATCCAAGCCATGAGCAGCCAGTTTCTGCAGGTGAGCGCTGTGGGAAAACACATCAGAGGCTTCACTGAAGCCCAGGTCAACACATCGACAGCCTTTCCCTCATTCACTAACTAAGTCATGCTGTCATAACAGGAGATCAGCTCCATGGCCTTTGCTGGACCAAGGTCAGAGTGACAGGCCTGTCGTTCCCCAGGCCCTTGTGGACGGGGTTACATTTGCTGACCTCCATCACCTGGGACCTCCCCAGTTAGTCAGGACTGCTGGTAAATGACTGAGAAGTGGCTCTGTGAGCACTTCTGCCAGCTGCCCCTGTACCATTGGGTGGATCTCTTCTAGCCACAGAGACCTGTGCTTGTCTTAAGTGGTGTAGCAGGTTGCTGACCATTTCCCTTTGGATTACGGTGGTGTCCCCTATGTGGAACAGCTCAGCAGCTCTCACCCTGTGAAACTGAACATCACTGATGTTCAGTGATGAACCTAAATCAGAATGAAACATGTTGATCCAACGTCATGCACAAGTCATTATTGAGAATTGGCATTTTTTCTGTTTGCAGATTCAGAAGGCAAATATTTTAAAGGAAAGATCAAGATGTTATTTATTAGTGTTGGGGTTAACAGTGTTCATTCTCTCAGTTCCTTTAACTTTTTTACCATTGGGAGCAAGAGAACCTTGCAAGACAAAAACTGAGTGTAAACTCTGTTCAGCTGTAAGTTCATGTACATACTTGCAAGTACTTGTGTTGCAAAAGTAAAAAACAAATTAATTATTTTTTGTTTTCAAAAAGTGGACACTATCCCCAACCCTCTTACGTACAGAGTTCTGACATTCTACCCACCATAATTTTCTAGGAAATTAATTCTAAGTAAATAAAATAACATGGCTCCCAAATTGTTCTATCTGGTATTAATAAAATTCTGTTCTTTTAACTTTAGTAAAATAAATGATGTTGAATGTTTTTTCCTCAGTCAAACAGATCACTGGACACTTCCGCACCACTTGTAAAGCTTTTGAGAGATATGTGATGTACTTGATAAAGATGCTGAGAGCCTTTCTTGACAGTGGAAGACAGCAGCATTTGTAATTCTTCAAGTATCTGTAGAAACATGGGGCTTACCTTTGTTATTGACCTGAGATTGTTGAAAAAGAAACAGACTGGAGAGACACCTCTGACACTGTTGATTATGCTGATGAGGGGCAGCATGGTAAAAACTATATAGCAAAAGCTTGGGGGTTTAGATGAAATTAAGGATTGCTCTGAGGGTAGATTGAGTTTATGAAGGATATATTAGTGCTGATTGTTAATGCAACAAACAAATAAAAACTGAAAAAAGTCATTAATGTGGCTTGCTTTCAAATTAATCTTCTTGGAAATACAGTTTAAAGAGTAGGTGTTTTACTGACTGTTCATATCTGGGATATGCACAATAAATATAGCTGCTGTTGAAGCCAGTGGTGCAATCTGTTATGCTATGAAGAGATTAGGACTTGGCAATTTGGTTAAGTAGAGACACTGCTTCACAAAAGTCACCATATGTAGGTCACAATTTTTTAGTGTGTTCAAAGGCTCTTTGTCTTTGGGAAGTGTGATCTGCATCTTGTTCTACAGCCTGTGAGTTTCTAAGGAAATTCTTTTTAGCTCTGCTTCTTCAGGGCTTTATTTTTGTTAGGACGGGATTTTTGATTGGGTTTTTTGCATGTATGTGTGTTTGTAAAAGGTAAAGCTACTAACTGTACTCTCCTGTGTCTGGAAAACTGTGTCTGTTCTTCCAGCATTTAATTGATGTTTTCCTGTTGCCACGGGTACTTTCTGCCCTGTATATAACCTGTCTTGGACTGGTTTCTGCAGTTTGAGAAAAGAAATCACTAGAAATGTCTTTCAAAGGGCTCTTGGCTGAACTTAAATCCATATTCCTGAGCTTCAACTTCACTGATGAAATATTCATAGCCATGATTTATTGACATTGAAAAAGATTTGGGATGAATGAAAGGAAGCAGAAGTGCAGTGGGGACTCTGGCAGTCGTGTGTGTCATTTTAATATTGGTTGACACAAGCTGGGTTGGCTGTGCTGGTTTTTTAGTTTGTCCATGGTGTTACAGCATTACTTTATTCCAGGTGCTACTACTAGAAAAAAGTCCAAGCATATATTTATGTAGTTCAGAAATTAGTTTGTATTTTAATTTACTTGTATTTTAATTCTCTTGTCAGGAGTGTTGACTACTGAATATGTTGCCCACTGTCTAGGGAGATCCCTAAGCTTTGCAGTATTATAAATGACTGGACACAATTACTAAAAAGTGTTTTGTATTTGTATTAATTTTTTGTTTTGTGTTTGGTTTGGTTTTTTAGGTGCATTTTCCAGACACAGAAAGAGCAGAATGGCTCAACAAGGTAAGGAGAAACATTGCTCCCAAATGGGAAGGGGCAGGAGGGAAGGCTGAGATTAAAATAAAAAGTGAGGCAAGAATCTGAGAACAGAGTAGTTTTAACTTTATGCGTTATAGACTTGAAGTCTCTGGTTGTTGATCCAGTTAGTCACAAGAAAGGTTAAATTTATTTTCATGGTCCTGAAATTGTGAGTTTTATGAATGATTTAATGTGGCATTACAGTAATGACAGCTATAATTGCGTAGAAGTCATAGCAGCTGTAAACACAATCTTTAATTTTCTACTTGTCTGGAATACTTTCCAGTTACTGTAGGTTCCTGACCTACAATCTAAAAATAAATTAAATTTGTGGTTTTGATTTGTGTGTGTGATAATCTAAGATATAAATCTATGTAGCTTACTTTTTAAAAAATATCTTTCATTCAAAGAGCATAGAAGAACATGAGTTAATTGGAAAATAGTAAGAAAAAAAAGCAATATAGAATTTTCAGATAGAAAATTGAGATGCAGTGAAATTCTGAGTTTTTACATTTATAACTTGTTCATGTATTTAAGAACTGTACTTCCATGTAGATTGTTTTTTCTCCTTAGACTGTAAAACAGATGTGGCCTTTTATTTGTCAATTCATTGAGAAACTCTTCCGAGAAACCATAGAGCCAGCAGTAAGAGGAGCAAACAACCACCTCAGTACCTTCAGTTTTACAAAGATTGACATTGGTCATCAGGTGAGTTTTTTTTAAGAGACCCTGTTTTACACAACATTTTCATGTAGCCTGTTCAAATCTGCACAGAAATATTTCTCTGTGACACTTGGTCATAAGCCTGATTCTGATTTCTGTTGTAACATTAATGTAAAAATGTGTGGGTTTTTTAGCAGAGGCTATATTGCATTTCCTGGGATCTATGCTTCAGAAACTTGACTGAGAATTTGGAGATGACTCAGTGTAGTAATGCCTGGTCACATGAAGAGCTCACAGCAAAGTGATTTTAACGTTGTTCATGCAGTGCTTTACATTAAGTGAGCAGGAACCATTATCCTTTTGCCAGATGGTCCAAGTGCAGTTTTCTTGTCACAGATGCACTTCTAATCATATTGTGTGGAGTCAATGACAAGGCTGCTGGCTTGGCTTTTCAAGAACTGCACATAACACAGTATAAATGGGCATACAGATGCTTGTCTTCTGTTCCATCCCATGAAAGAAGGGGTCTCATGCCTGCAGGAGAGCCTGTTTGACCAGTGCAAGCTGAGAATGATCCCCTCTGCTTGCAGCAGGTTCAGCACTACTTCATCTTCCCTGCATTAACCAGAACTTTACTGCTTTGAGATGCAGTTTAACAGCTTTTGTTTGAAGTTGTCTTTTGTGTTTCTATTGCTTGTCATAAATTGAATTTCAAATAAGGATTTAAAAATCAACACCTCCATACACCCTTAAATGTTAGGAAACCTGAAATTATTTTTCAGGTGTGATAGAGGGGAATTGTTTTCCCTCTCTTTGTGACTCTATTTCATGTAGGTTATAGTTCATTATGCTTTACTGCACTTTTTGTGTGTTTGGTTTATTATTGTTCTAAATTGTAAAACCTTTTACACAGAGCCTCTGTCCTGCCCTTGATATATTTGTATTGCAGACTGTATTTGTATTGCAGCATTCCTTTTAAGATATACTAATTTTAAGTAGGTTTTAGCTCCCAGACCTCTGTATGGTTCTGCAGCTGAATTGAGTAACCTTGGACATGACAAAGAGCTATTCTTACTTTATATTGCAGCCTTGGTTGAGTTAATTGAGCTGCACAGCCCCAACACAGTAGTGAGATTTTGATTTTAAATGAATTATTAAAAAGGTGTAAATAGAAATCTGAAAACTTTTCAAGAAAGGAAAAACTCAAAAGTGAGGTTCTTAGTCATCCTCTCCTGCCTAGCGTTTGATGTATATTTGGGGCTTGAGTATGTGATGGATATGTGTTAATTCCGTGTGAGGGAGAGAGGGGAGAGTGTGAACACAATGATGTAGAGAGATAGCACAGAGTGGTTGACACAACTTTTTATGGGAATTATGGATTCTTTTCCATCTATTCTCACTAAATTCCACTTAAGACCACTGTCTTTTTGTGAACTAAATTTAGCTTGTTGTTGTAGTTACACAGTAAAGAATGCTTTGGGAGTGTTAGAATACACCTCTACAGAGAAATCAGATGTTTATGCAGGGTAGAGGGAAAGCTTGATTATTAAATGTTTTGTGTATCTTGAAGTTAATGTGGTCCATACCCAGGGTAATTCTGGAAGGATTGTGGTTAATTGGATCCCAGCAAGGTAATTTTTACCCTTGAAATAAGAATTTGAACTAAACTGATAGCCTTCACACCTTTTAATGTTTATAGTAGGTTCTTAACTTCAGGCATGAATATGCCTATGGTCACCTTTAACTCAAAGTTAAGAGTTTAATATACTTCTATAGAAGAATCCAACTTTTACTTGCTTCATTGTTCCAGCCTCTGAGGATAAATGGTGTGAAAGTGTACACTGAAAATGTGGACAAAAGACAGATCATTTTGGACCTTCAAATCAGGTAAACTTTATTACTATATTACAATGGGGTCCATGCTTTATAATTTGCACATTGTTTAATTTGGCAGTTATGTTGGCCTGAAAGGAGAATTGCTTCATCATGCAAATATAGTTAGTTCTAATTGTGTATGAATGGAGGAAGAAACTGCATGCTGTAAGTAGAGGGAAATGGAATATCAACTCTCTGTGGTTTCATCATTGAAGTTATGTTTGTTAATAAAAAAATACTTTCCAAAGATAAAACACTATTTTTGACTTTTTCCCTTAATGTAATACTTTGCCATTAAATGTAGCCTGAGTTATTTGTACAGCTATGCTGTAGCCTTTGCTGCTTTGGCAGAGCTGGGCAGGCCCCAGAGTGATAAAAGGCTGCTGTCTCCTTCCCTGGGTTCCAGAGCAGGTGGGGGCTACATCTGTGGGCAGAGCCCAGTCTTTAGTGAATTGAATCTTTTTATTTCTGTAGGAAAAAGACAGCTGTCCAAATCAGAGATTGGTGTTGCTGGACAAAATACAGCAGGATTGGCTCTTGAGAGCTTATTTCACTGGATGAACATGTTAGCCCTAATGGAGCAACTTCCTTCAGTTTTCTCTTTGTTGCCACTTCTGACAGCAGCTGGGAGAGCAGTCTCACCTCTTCAGAGATAAGCCCTCAGGAAAACAATCTTGTCTGACCAAACAGTCCATAGAAATTGTTTTTGAGAAGCTGTTTCTGTTCCAAGACCACTTCTTCCCTTTAAGGCAGAACTATTTCACAGGAAGACAGAGTAACTCTAGTATTTTTTTTTAAATTTCTCCTCATCCTCATGAAGTAGATAAAAGTAAAAAGGCCAGTAGGTTTGTACAAAAATTTCAGGAACAATGTCCTGTTAACATAGACCTGAAGGAAAACTTTACCCATATGTCTCATTGTGTTACCTTGCAACCTACTTAGAGAAGTGGTAGGTGCAATAAAATCCAGTCTAAAAGGCTAAAACAAATTCCTTGAAGTGGTTTAAATAACAATAATAGAGCTGGGTCAGTTGGGTGCCTGTTGATCCCAACAGCCTGTCCCTAATGCAGGTGGCACAGGCTTCCAGGAGGAAAATGGAAACGAGAGCTCTGGAGTGACTATCACAGCTTCTAGGAATTAAAGCTTAGACAAAACCATCATCAAAGGAAGTCCTGTTTCATGTTTAAGACTTGTCCTTGGCACCTCATTCAGAAAGGGCTCTTTTTCAAAGGCTTTTAGTATGCAAGTTTAAGACAAGTATGCAAGTTTTAAGAGCCCCCCAGCCCCCTGTACCAGTTGTTAACTGTTTGATGTTGTTTGCTTTTTAATAGTTTGATTTATATATCCTCTGAGAGTATTATCACTGAGATTACCTCAGTCATAACAGGAAGAATAAGTACCTCTTGATCATTTAGATATAGAGTTAAATACAGATACCAACCCTAAATTATGTCTGATATTGCAGTTTTGCAAGATTATAAAGAGCAGTCTCACTGCTGGAGAAAAGTCCATCCTTAGGAGTATTTTTCCCTGTAGATTTTAATCTCCAGTTAAATTAGTTTGCTATAACTTTAATTTATTTCGAAGTTTCAAGTTAGGAGCTTTCTATAAACCCTTTATTCTCTAAATACATTTGAGAAGGACCTCTCAAAAAATCTCTCTAAACATTTATAAGAATAGTTGTAGGAAGCCAAGCCCTGTGGGGCGTGTGGTGAGGGAAGGAAGGAAAGATTTTATTTATATTTTTTTCAGTTTAAAGTACATTAATTCTTTTAAGAATCCCCTTTTATCCTGCAGTTCCACTGTTGTGGCTTCTTTTAGCCCTTTCTGCTGTCAATTGTTTGTGGTGGGGTGTGTGCATTTGCTTTGGACCTTCCATAGTGCATTTAAGTAGTTTCCATGTGTCTCTAGAGTATTTTTTTACATAATCCTTGAGGGTTTTTTTTTTGGTCTGCTTTTAATTTTAATTGCAAAAGGAGTGTGTTTTGGTTTATTTTCTATTGTTTCTACAAGGATACTGAGTGCATTTTGATCATTGCTTCAGAGTATTTTTCAGAACTCTTTGGAACAGGTTTTGTGCATCACTCAGAGTCCAATTAAGAACTTCACTCTAAGTAGTTTGAATAGCTAATCCACAAAGCACTCACTGGAGAATGTATTTAAAGGTTCAGTTTGAGGACCATATTTGTGAAGGGAATGCTTTGCCTTTCTCTTACTGTGGAGTTTATGTTAAAAAAATATATCAAAACTCATTACAGTTTAAAAGTCTAGTTCTTGATGAAAAATAAGGGAAAAATTTCAACCACTTGAGCAAATGAAGATAAAATCTAGAGAAATTGTTAATAAAAATAAATCTTACATTTGCTAAAGTGTATGAATGGAGTAAATACTTGGGTAAAGGTTATGGATCAACAGAAAACAAGATAAACTCAGTCAATTTAAATGTGAACTGTAGCAAAGAAAGCAAAGAAGATTGAGAGATTGAAGAAGTAGTTGTAAATAGCCTGAGTTTTTTCAGATTCTCAAAAAAATTGATGCACTGAAGAGAGTTTTAGGCTGCAGATTGAAAGACATTGCAGATTTTTTCAAATGTGGAATACTTGAATGGGGAGATTCACTACATTATACTGCCAGAAGACAGATGTAAAAACAGGGCCTAAAGACTTTCTAAAAACAATTAAGATAGTCCAGCATACAGAACCACATACCATTGTAATAGAGGAAATTTTGCCATAACCTTTTATTTTTTCTTCTTTTTCTTCTGGGTATCTTCCATGGGCTGCAATGACCACATGCAGTACATTATGCTTCTCTTTTGATTCAGTACAGCTGCTGTTAATATTCTTACAAGAGTGTCCTCATTAAACTGTGATCTATCTCAGTGTTCTGTACCTTAAAGGGATCATAAATATTTCTGGGATATTATGATATGAATGTATAGAATTTGCTTACTATATGAGCTTTCAAGTTGTATGGTGTATTACAGTGGAATTGTGTAGGCATTGACTGTTAATGGACCCAGCCAAATATCTTAGGGGATAAAACCATATTTAGCTTTATTATAAAGTTAAATGTTGTTGACTTAGTCCCATCAAATGCAGTTTGTTACTATTTTTACTTCAGTTTGTCATCATGTTGTTATGGATTTTCAAACAAGCATATTACTTCCCAGTCTTCATAACACAAATAGTTCTGATGCTGCAGAGTGCCGAGATTGAGGTTTCAGTTGCAGGTTTTAATTGACCTTGCTTCTCTGTGTCATGTTGTTATGCAATTATTTATATATATATGTGGGAGTGTATTTATATATATCTCTACTATCTCTATATATAGTTAGATAGGTTAAAAATAGAAATTACATAGTTTTAAATTGTGTATTAAAAGTTACATACCTATTTTTAAACTGTACAGTCACACCACATTCTTTCCAAGGAAAGCAACTGTCACCTTCCTTTGACATAGACCCCATCATGTTGTTGCCTTCCAGTTCCCCAAACTGGCCATTAAACAAAAAGGATTCTACATAGTGTTATCTTTTGAATAGTTGAAAATAAATTCCAGTGATGGATATTTACAGCAAAGTGTTGGTAATATTGTTTATTTCTGTTTAAGGGATTGATAAGATTTGCATTTGTTGAAATCCCAAAGGCAGCACCACCACACACAGAGCAGAGGAGGATACAGATGATTTAGATAATGGATATGTGGAATGCAGCAGCTCTCACCTTGTTTTTTCTTTTGGTAGTATTTTGTGCTGCTCAGGGGAAGGCAACAGCAATCTTGCTGTTCTGCTCTTACTGTAAGAGTCATTTATTCTATATTGACTTGAGCCTAGAATAGCCAATGAATGAGAGCAATTCCATTTGTTCACAATTCCCCAAACATTTTTGTAATAAGATTACATCATACTCCCAAACACAGCTAACAGTGTTTCACTGTACAGACCAGGTCTGAGGAACTAATGTGCAGAAAGCTGGGCTCTGCTGCAGAATCTGGAACAGGATGCCCTGCAGAGGAAACAATTTCCCCCTCCTTTTCAGCAGTGTCTGGCTTTAATCTGGCTCACTCCATCCCACTTGGCTCCTTCTTCCATTTTCTTTACCTGGGCAGTCTGGTCAGAAAACCATTCAAATTTCATTTGTGCTTCTGTTCCAGCCTCTATCTTCTTAGAGAGTGTCCTAGTCCAGTTCATCTCTCCCTACCTGGAGCATGATATTCAACTGTTGGGTTTTGCTTTTAGCTCTCATTCTGTAGAATCAGTGACTAATTCCATGCTAAATGAGAGTCTCAAGTTTTCTTCCTGAATTCCTTGTTGAGTCTCAAAATTAGTTTGTTTTCAGAACCAATGTGTCTCACAGCAGTACCAGCTCTTGGAAAAAAAGGTTGCTAAGCTCTGCTGGTACATGCTTGACCTGGATGAAGCTTCAGGGAAAGCAGCTAAAAATCCAAGCCTGAGTTGTGTGTGAATAATCTTGTAGCCTGTAGCATGGGCAAAATATTTGGGACTTCTTTTTACCAACTTCACCAAATCTGAAATACAGGGCAGCATCTGGAAAATTTCAATCACTTGAACTTGCATCCCCAAAAATGGGATGCAAGAACTGTTCAGGGAAAAATATGCATAGTTTTTAGTATGTTCTCTAATTTGCTTCCTGCCTTCTCTCCCTTCAGAAAGGGCTCAACTGTTTTTGGCTTAGAACTTGCTTAGAAGATCATTCAGCTCAGCATGCCCTGCTTATTGAAATTCTAAATATGACTGGCTTTGCAAGTCTGTGAATATTTCAGACAAGTTTCATTTTTAGCATAACTACCATCTCTGTCTAGTACTTCTCGTGATTATGTTAGATGAGAGTGGATTTGGGTACATTTACAATCAATGAGATCTGTGGAGAGCTTTCCTGAAATGGAGTATGAATTCTGTGTCCATTATTTCCCAAAAGTAGGGCCTCTTGCTTGTTTCCTATTATGCCTCCATCTGGAGATGGTAGCAAACCTAGGTATTAATTTGAGTGATTTTGATCACAGTGATGTTTTGAAGGGGGTGTTTTAGCAAACGGACATTGTTTTGTGTTCTAATATTTCAACATGCATTTTTTTGTGCATACTCTGGGAGACAAAATACATTGTCATGACACTGCAAAACAGAACTAATAATTTATTGCAATTTAGTTCATAAAAGTGAAATGTATACTTTCTTTTTTGGTTTAGTTTTGTTGGAAACTGTGAAATCGATTTGGAGATCAAGAGATACTTCTGCAGAGCTGGTGTGAAAAGCATACAGGTGAAATTCAATTTTTTTTCTTTGATTTTCATATCACTAAATCACTATTTTCTGATGAAATAATCTATAAGAAAGCAACAGTAATATTGTGTAGTTTTCTAGCTTTTCTTTTTTCATTTGAATAGTACTGATACAGCATTAGAATTTCAGTAGCATGACTTAACATAAGAAAAAAATTCCTTTAAGGTGTTGAACAAATATGTAACATTTACTACAGGAAAAGCTGGAGATAATTTCACATCAAGCAAATGTGATGTGTTGTGTTCAAGTGATGTGTCAGTTTATAAAGGCACCATGGAGCTTAAAACTTTATTTCATGTAATATGTAAGCATCAGATAGAATTACTGTTTAGATGCAATTACTGTTAGTAGATTTGCCTTCTGATATTTCTGAGATTTCCTGAACTTTCTGATAACAGATCTCTCCCTAAGGAGCAGAATTAACTCTTTTGCATGTGTGTCTTGACACACCTGTAAGCATTCACCTGCTTTTGCTCTGGTACCTGTGGATGCCACTGTGCTTCTTGCATACATTTGTTTACATGGAGCTGTAGAAATAATCTACTTCACACCTTTAAAAAATTACCACCAACATGACACTGCATGATACAGATTAATGTAATGACTTTTTAAGCACAACTGTTAAGTGCTTGTATGAATTTTTTTAGGCTTGGATGACATATAAAGAAAGAATTTATATATATATATAAAATTCTTCCTTAAGCAAGAATTTAATGAATTAGACGTGTGAGCATTGTCAGCAAATATATTTCATTTAAAACTTGACTAAAGTAAATTGTCTTTTTTTATTTCCTCTTTCACAGATCCATGGCACCATGAGGGTTATCCTGGAACCACTAATTGGAGACATGCCCCTAATTGGAGCACTATCCCTTTTTTTCCTTAGGAAACCTGTAAGCACTTATTTCCCTTTCCAATTTTTTTGAGAGTGTTGATGATGGTAGATAGAAAATTATGGAGTAAGAATTAAGCAGCAAAAGGAAACAGTTTGGGAAGTGTTTGGTTGAACTTTGACAGATAAGCACTGGAAAAATGTTATGGATGTAGCATGAATCAAGATGGATAATAATTACCTTGGAATTTGGAAGTGTGTCTTGTGAAAGCTGTCAAAGTTTTCTTACAAGTCCTCTGGGTAAGGAAAGATCAATAGATGCCATCTAGATTGGTTGTAAAAAAGCTTTTGTTACTGGTCTCTTGATATTCTGTAGATCTAACTTAAAATTTCACAAAATCTGTGCAAGATTGTTTTGAAAACCAATGCTGGTGTTAGCACAAATTAAAATTAGAATGGGAAATTACCCACCTACTGTAAGTTTTTGTCCTAGGTAGCAAGTGGGCAATTTCCATTTCATTTACCAGTGACCCAAGCATGAGGGTGGATGAAGCACATAGTGAGATGGAATTGGAATTCAAAATTTTCATGATAATAGCAAAAGTGGAAAGCAGAGAGAAGGTCACAGAATTCAGCTGGGAAATGCACTAGGCCAAAGTGCCTAGTGCACTTTGGGCAGGAATAACAGTGAAACAAAGGTGAGCCAACAAGGTCTGGCTGGTATGAAAATGATACAGCCAAACTGTCATGTGTAAACAGGAGGACAGCCCTCAAATGCTTTCAGTTTTAGGCACAGCACTTCAACAAATCTTTTTTATAAAACTAAAAAGGATAACATAATACACATTGCACTTGGCTGGTGGAAAATCCATTGATGCTATGTATGCATGTGTGAGGCAGTTTTAGCAATTTGAAGTTTGGTGCTGCTTTTAATAAGTATCCATAAGAGCTTAAGAGAAAATGTGAACAGCATGGAAATTCTTATGCTCCATAGACTTCTTTAAAGAAATTAATTGTTTCCATCTCTTACTTGAAAGTATATTTTCCATTGGAGGCTTTCCTTGAATATGTTCTAACTTAACATTAAAACTTACTATGTCAAGGTTTAACAGTTTCAGACTGGCAGGTCACAATTTACAAGTGCATGGGTTTAGACACTTTGAAGTATCACAAAGTGATCATCTTGGTTTCATCAGCAGTCTGAAACTCTGAAAAGTTGATCTAGGCTTGGGGGATGAGAGTGAATTCTGCAACAGCTTTAGGAGGTATGTTGTTATTTTCTTCAAAAAAATCACATTCTTGTGATACAGTTCTTTTGAACAAATGTCCCATGATAAATTTTTGCTACTATGTTGAAAAGATAGGTTTGGTTTTAGGTGTTTATATATGGCTGAGAAAAAACTTACATCACTTGTATATTTATGTGGCTTGTTTCCTCTGTCTAGAGAAACCATGTGTGCTTGGGTAGAAGGAATGGAGACTTAAATCTTAGTAAAATATGCAAGAATTTGGAAATATTTTGTACCCGATTTAGTCAGTGTTTTTGTAAAAGTAAATTAGTTCATGCAAAACTGATAAAACATCGGTGCTCTTATTTGGAAATAGTTAAGTACATTGGGATGAACCAAATTTGAATTTCCACAGATTTCTTTGAAGTGAGCATAAACACTAGGAGATGTCTGCTTGTTTCACCTCATTTTTAATCTCTGGCTGAGCCGTGAGTGTAGGACAACTGTTAATCTTCATGTTTATCCTAACAAAATAAGCATGGCCCTGAAAAGGATTGAATGCTGTCTTAGGCTGGTTTGCACTATGTATTTGTTAGCATACTTTCTGATATTGTTTTGCTATTTAATCCTCTGCTAAACAACTTCCATACTCAGTACAGTCCCCAGATCGTTGCAGGGACCATCCAATAAAGAAATTACATGCAAACATTTTGGTTTAGAGGAGCAGGGGGAAAAGTGTAGCTATGTGGACAGGGGTGCTCCCTCTTTTTCCCCTACAGGAATAATGTTTCTGCATTGTCTAGATGTGGTTTGTGTTGTTTCTCTCAGTTCTGTTTTGTACAGTCCTTCTGCAGAAGCCATTCTGGCACACTGTGTTGGAGCCATGACCTGACCCAGTATGTCTGGATTGCCGTGGGGTACCTCCTGCAGATGCTTCTGTTTGGTGCCTTCTGGGGGAAAGGTGGGAAAGCTGGCAGTGGTAGGAGGGAGAGAGCAGCAGCAGGAATCCTTAGAAGCAGTTTCTGGCCCTTTTCTGCTTTCCAGCATCCTGCTCTGGTAGGAGGTATCCAAACCTTCCACTTCTGCTACTCCCAGAGCCTTCTAGATTTTAACTCTGGTACCTGTGCCCACGCTTTTCTAAGTGTGATACATCTGCAGAGTGCTTAACTAGGACAACTTGCACCTGAGAGAAGAAACTGAAAACATATCAAGTGAAACACCTCTCATTTGGGGTCAGTTTGTGAACTTTGGGAAATACATTGTCCATGGTAATTTTGTCTTTTGTCCTACCCCTGACACTTTATTAGTGGGACAAAAATGGATGGGAGATAGAGCAGAGTATCAGCTTGGACTAAAAAGTCAAGCCCTCCCCAAAAGTATTCAGTTACAAAAATGTAAAAAGTGTTTTTCACCCTCCTTTCATTTAAAAACTAAGGTAGTGGTCAAGGTCCAAGCAAACCTAAGGGTGGATGTTTCAAAAATTATCTAAGATAGCCCATAACTTTGACAGTTACCCATGGCTGTTCAGCTTTTTCCAAACAGACGTCTATCCCCACTGCAGTGTGTTTTCTCAGTGTTTATTTTTCTAACTTCTGTAGAAAAATTTAAAATAAAGCTTATTATAGCAAGAACCAAATTCAGTTCTCTTACTAGAGAGCAAATGGCTGCAGCCAAAGAAAGCTTTTCTTAAATATTTTTGTTAGAAGAGAAGAGGAATTAGCTGGCAGCTGGCATTAGATTTTGTTCTCATATTTTCCAGTCTAAAGTAACTGGCAACAATTCCTCTTGCTCTGTATCATCTGTTTGCTGGACTTAATGACTATATAAGGCAACATGGCCTATGAGTTTACCAGTCTCATATTTCTGAGTAATTCATAAAGTTTTTGATCTTTCAAGAGTTCTTACATCTTATGAAACTTTCTATATACTGTATTTTGTTGTTACCGTGAAGAAAGTGCTAAAAGTTTCATCAGCTTATTTTATAAGTCCAGATATGTAGGACATTTCAAGGGAGGGAAATATGTGCATTCTAATGTTTGAAGTAGTCTTTTAAATCTCTGAGTGTCAGTGCTAAAGAGAAGGTGGCACTGGATTAACAGTCAGGATTTGTGAGGTTTTTGCATATTTCTCACTATATTAACATTATGTATATTTACGAGATAGTTGGTTCTCAAAGTTTTAGTTATCATTTTACTTTTAGCATGAATTAGTGCATAGTTATTTTGGTTTGTTGTTCAGTTTTAGAAGTTTATATGGCTTATAGTTCTACTCTAAATGGGTAATTTTCAAAAGCTTGTTCTGTAGCACACTCAGAATTGAGGGTGTGTCCTAACCCAAACGTTTTCTCTTAATAAAAGCCAAAACCCTCCCAAATAAGACAAACACATAAAAATACAAGTGTTCCAAAAAGAACAATGGCTGGAAAACAGGATGTCTTCCAGGAAAAATGGGCAGCTCTTCCAAAGCTCTCATTTTCAGATTCACAGTTTTGCCTTCCACTTGCTGACTTGAGTACTACTCTCCTTCAACTCACTTTACAGATTGGTTCTGTCCTGTAGTTTTGATTAATTTTTATATCAGTTTAATTTCATTTAATATTGTCTGCCTTTGGTAAACTACATGCATCTAGAGCATGTAGGACTGTCAGGTTTGTGGAACACCTGGATAAATGCTGATGCACAGCTACTGTTAGAATAATATTTGTTAAGAATTAGTTTTGTTGCTTATGAAGTGAATGATTTGCACTGCTACTCAGCATACTTAAAATTTGCTACAACTTATATTTTTTTCTCAGTGATTTTAGATTTTTGTAGCTTATGGGATGTTTTAAGAGCCATCACAGTTGATGTTTCTACAGTACCTTATTCTTTTTTTTCCCATTTCTCTTTTCATTCAATGCTGTTGTCGCTCTTTCACCAGTTTTGAAACTTCTGCTGCTGGAGGAAGCTGGCTAAGGGATGTGAGGTGGCACGATATTAAACACCATAAGAAACGCCCAGTTTTCTGTTCTAGATGTAATTTAGTTGCCAGCTCACTAATGTCAAAAGAGTGTCAAGACTGGTGTGAGGGTGTGAACCAAAATGCAGTCTGGTAGAAGGGTAGGAAGGAGGAGAGGAGGTGGAGGGAATTGGCTTGAATGAAGCTATGAGTAGCTGACACTAGAGAACAGCAGGTGCACTGGATTTGTGCAAAGTCAACTGTGATCCTGCTTCTGGTCACTTAGCTCACTTGCCTGCTTTGTCTTTTACCCCCTCTTACCTCTTTAGCAGTTGTCTCATTGAAATCTTCAGAGAGTTACAACTGAAAAACTTTTAAACACCATTTCTGTGCAGAGATATGCTGAGTTTCCTATAGCAACCAGTGGGAATACTACAGCATCTACTCTCTGTAGTGTTGTTTGAGAGGTTGAGTTTATTGTGTATTTCCTGGGAGATACACTGGGTAATGTTACACATTAAATTATTGCAACAATGCCAGCACTTCAGTATTGTAGGTGGTGATGAGCTTTGCTCTACTAACAAACAGATTGTACCATGTCTCTGTATGGCCATTCAAGAGTAACAGTAGAAGGAGAGCATGTTAGTCCCCTCCTTGTAATGCACTCCTGGGAAGAATCACACCTTATCCCACGGAATTGTATCCTCCTGGCCTGTAGGAGAGCTTAAGTTTTCCTACAAAAGTCTTACACTTCCATAACTCGTTTAACAGGAAGTTGTTAATCAGTATTTTAACATATGCTGTGGCTTCTCTTCTGAGAATTAGTACTGTTTATGGCAGCCAAATCAAGCCATAAGGTTGGCAGTGTTCAGAGGCTGCTTTTTGTACTTCTGTGAACTTTATTTATGGCCCTGTGTATTCTACATTCCAGCACATTTTTTTCCCTTTGTAAAGGTTTCTAGGGTCTTTAGAACACTCAATGTGTATAGAGATACTCATTAGTTTTTAGCCTATCTTTTCTTATTGGCTGAAGTTTATTTGTTTATTTTTTAATCTGATTTTTAATCTCTTCCAAAGTATGTGTTGCATTAGTTCTCAGTATAGAGCTTTGGTAAGATGTGAATTTCTTGGCTTTCAGGCAGATAATGAAATTTCTTTTCACTTCTCTGAGCAGAGGAAGAATTGTAAGAGGTTTGAGTAACAAGACACACAGACTACTTCATTGAAAGTGTAAGTGGTGTCTGGAATCCTGCCTCTGTCCAGTGATCTGGTTGTTAGAGTCTGCAAGGCACATCACGTCTCTCAATTGCAGTGTGTTGTGGAAAGACACCATCGTTTCTGGCTTCTGGCAAAATTTCATTCAGTTACAAATTCTGCCCGCAGTTTTTCCAGTGTTCTGGAAAATTTTTCTGTTAGTTCTGCTGCAGAGAACCAGCTGGCATTCTCTGAATTTAGCCAAACTAAGAGAATTATGCATTGCTTAAAATGGTGACAGAGGAGGAAATCATATTGTTAAGCTATTTTTTAAATATGGAAAGTTTTTAGGTTTAGTGCTTTATAAAAGATTCATCAACTGGGAGTCCTTTGCTTGCTTCCTTTTTCTCCATAGGACTCTTCAGTTAGTTATGATGGCAGCATTGCTGTAACTTCTGTCAGAATCACATGCTAGGGGATCCTGTTCTTCTCCAGCAAGTCATGGCATGGCAGTGCCCAAAATTCAGAGTGAAAACCCCTTGTTATTTTGCTGGACTGTGGCTGGGGGCTCCCTCCTGCTTATGAAGAAATTCTTTGCCTCCTTTCTTCTCACTTTGCTGTGAGTGTGTCTGCTGTCACTGTTATTTCTCTACTTTTGCAGGTATAAGGATTTTTTTTTTCTGAGTTGCCTTTTGGAAAGCTCTTCTTAAATTGCAAACAGTGTATCTATTGCTGGTCTGATTATGTTGGGAAACTAAGTGCGGACTTGAAACAACTTCATTGAAAGGAAACGTGGGGTGAAGACAGGGGGAGATAGAACACTAAAAAAGCCAGAAGAGGAGAAAACAAAACAAATATTTCTCCCTAATACCTGTAGACTAAGATTACAGTGTGTGTTACTGCTGAGTGCTTCTGGTAGAACTGGAAAGGAAGCTCTGGGTGGGAAAATGCAACAAACTTTATCTGACAGGGGAATTTGCCTTTAAAGCCCAAACAGTGAAAGCTTGATTATGCCAGGAGTTTGAGGGCTCATATTCCTTCTAAAACATTTCATGGCTTAAGATTTATTTGCAAAGCTTTTTAAATAATCCTATAAAGTTCTTAGCTGTAGTAATGTTTTTTAATTTCTGAGCTTCAGCTTCAAGTGGAAGTAACATTTCTGAAATTGGTCTTTGTCTTTATTCCTGTACATTAGGTGGATGAAGAGAATTTCTGATATTGTATGTATTTCTTGTCTAAATGACCACTCTTAGTAGCAAACAGCTCAGGTTTTTTGTATCATTGTTTTTCCATGTTTCATGCTTTAAGGTCTGATGATGAAATGAATGGGTAGGCTTGTTTTTTAGCAGAGGTGTGTAATAATCAAATTATTGACAGTGAGGTTGTACCATAGGCGCTGTGTTGTTTCATAGGCTGTGTTGCAACCTTCTGATATGCTTTTTAGTCACATCAATGCAAAGTGTCACTTCTCAGTGGAATCTCTTCAGTTGTTCTTAGTTTTCTTATGGGCTGTGGCAGTTAATACAGAAACCACTGTGATAAATGTTTCAGTCCAGTGCAGGATATGTTTCTCAATGTTGAATTTCAACATGCATTGTGTTGCTCAATGCATTTATTCAGTGAAGTCTGTTTAGGAGACAGCAGAGGACTTACTGTGTTAATTGCTGTATTCAGTACACTGAACAAAATATGAAAACAAAAGGAAATGCAAATCTTTTCTCTCATGCTATTTTGCTGAAAACATCATTATGTAAAACTGTTAAATACAGGATGCAGGTATGAGCACCTCAGGGGGATAGGGACCACTTTTGGAAGGTATTTATGGTGTCCATTTGCTTCTATTTTGCCTATGAATAAAGAAAAAATAAATCATATAATAAACTGGGTTCTTTGTCTTAAAACAGTATAAAATTACTTCTTCTAGAAGCCAGGTAGACTGCATAGATTTTTAAAGCGTCTCATAATGTACAGTCAAAACTTGTGATTAGAACAAGAGAATTAGTCTGAATACTCAATTTGTGGTTAGTCTTATCAACTACTACCAAGCTACTTGTTTGGTTTATTACTTAAACTTCTGTGGGTTTGCATGATTGAGGAAGTAATATAAAACTGAAATCATTCACATTAAGTTGGACTTTTCATCCTGGTTCAATTTTTTTTTTTTATATATATATATATATATATATATATATATTTTCAGATTTAAGAAGAGGAGGAGATTTGAGAAAATATACTAAAAATTTGCACAATTAATTTTCAAAGTGGAATGTGCTGAAATTATCTTAGTTTTCCTAAATGAAAATGTTCTGTGTTCTAGCTCATAGTTTACTTTTGTAGAACTGTACTACTAAAGCTTACATACCAATGTAAAAGAACCCATTTTGCAACAAATTATTTTCAATAAGGGTTTTTTTACATTTGGAAATTAAAAACTTCATAGCTTTAAATTGATAATCGTGTAGAAAAAAAAATAACAGCACCTCAAACAAAACAAAAAAGACTGTTCAGTATACAGTATGGGTTGTAGCTAAGACCTTATTCTCTTCTGAAAGGTATTACTTCCATTTAGCCTTGCTAGTATTCCATAAATAGACAAGCATTAACCTTTTCTCACTAAAATAATCGTGCTAGTACTCTAATAGGGCAAAACTAGTTGTAAATGAGGTACTTTAAAAAAGACATTGAATACAAAGTGATCCTGCAGCCAGTGATGGGTTTGTGCTTTCACCTAAAGAAGGAATCAACCAAGAAAGTTAGCAATCTCTGCAGAACTACTGGAGAATCTTTTCACTTTAGATTCTTACAGTCTGGTTTCATCCATAACAAATGTAAATGATCAGGTAGATGGCTTAGTCTGAGTTTAGTTTCCCTCATATAGCCTGACTCTCTGTAGAGAGGGGATGTCTGAAACAGGATCTCTGACTTTCTGGAGAAACTACTGGGGGGAATTATTCCATGATGGGCAAAGATGGAAATTTTCTGCCCCAAGGAAGATGACTCCTACCCCATCTGCAGATTTGCAGCTGTGAAACAGATTTGGGGCCAGTGTAGCAGAGGAGGGCCTGGGAGCATCCAAGCCAGCAGAGCCTGAACTGCACTGAAGCACCAGGAGAAAGGGGAGGTGGTCATTTCTGAGAGACTCCTGGCCCCATGTGCCATCCTGACCTGTTTTCTCTTGAGGTTTGTGCTTGCCTGGACCTCAGGTTCAGCATGTTGTCAACTGTTACAGCCCTCAAACCATTACTCACTGCTGCTCTTTCCTGTGGGGATCAACACCACTTCCAGGGGAGATCTGGAAAGCATGAACGGTGACTGCAGCGTGGCTCTGGAGGCAGTTCAAGGGCACAGGGGCTCAGGTGGTGAGCTCCATCCTGCTGGTAAGGTTGAAGAGACAAGAAAGTGATTTGGAGTAGCCAGGAGAGAGTCATGAACAGGAAATCATGGAAGCCAAGCCAATAACCCTCTGTGATCAGAAGTTTGGCTTGGTGGATGAGGGAAGAACAATGGATACAGCTGACCTTGACTTCAGTAAAGCTTTTGACACAGTCTGCTACATCCTCGTAGGTAAACTGCGAAGAACAGAGTAGATAAATGGACAGCTTGGTTGAAAAGTGGCTAAACTCTCAGGCTCAGTGAGTTGTGGTCAGCAACATGAAATTTGGCTGGAGGACCATCAGTAGTGATTTACCCCAGGGTAAAACCTGGGGCCAGCACAAATTCATGGCTGTCCTGGATGGTGGGACAGAGTGTGCTCTCAGCAAGTTGGCTTGCTTAAAACTGGAAGGAGTGCTTGATAGACCTGATAGTTGTACTGCTATTTAGAGGGACTTTAACAAGCTGGAGAAATGTGCCAACAGAAATCTCATGAAGTTCAACAAATGGAAATGTAACATCTTGTGCTTAGAGAGGAATGACTCTGTCTCCCATGTCAGGCTGGGAGCTGACTGTCTGGAAAGCAGCTTTGCTGAAGAAGATGAGGGCTGTTCAGTTGGACAGAAAGGGGAAGAGAAGTCAGAAATGTGCACTTATGGCAAAGGACAACAGCATCCTGGGCTGCAGTAGGAGAAGTGTTGCCAGCTGGGTGAGGGAGATTTTTCCATTCTCCACAGCACTGGTGAGGCACATCTGAAGTGCAGTGTGGGATTCCCCAGTACAACAGAGATAGGGACGTGCTGGAATAAGTCCAGTGAAGGGCCACAAAAATAATGAAGGTATTGGGCATCTCTTATGATATCCTGCTCCAGTCCCTTAATCATCTTCATGATGCCCAGAATAGCCTGAGCCCTGTTTATGGCAAGGGCATGGTGCTCATGTAGATTCTTGCAGTAGGTCCCATGATGTGTGTTGTCTTTTGTTCTGGAATATCTGGTTATTACATCTTACTTTTTTCATTGAAAGAATAATGATTTTCTTTTTCCCTGCTTAATTATTTGTTACAGGCAGGTCTGGTAATATTGTTCATAGGTAACATTGTTGAAATATTTTCACCATTACAAAAGTATATTAAGTAACAGTACTCCTTATATGAGTTAATCTATTATGTGTTATCTTTACTGGAAGTATTTGCAAAGGAAATCACTAATTAAACTATTAATAGATCCTTTGTAAAAGAATGGTATGTGCTATTCTTAAAAAAGAAAGTGAAGGTAGGATGATGATTCTTGTCTGTTTGTGAAAATATACAACATTTGTTCTTGTAGCGGTTTGTTGTTTTGTTTTAGCATTTAGCTGAACCACCACAATTAGTTTCTTAACTGGGGAATATCAAAATCCTTTTCTCATGCAGTTAGATGAGTTTGACTGCGGTAACTGGATGGGTTTGGATTTATTTCTTGCTTAAATACTCTGGTAATTTCTGTGAAGTTAATTGAAATCATTAAATGAAGAGAGAACTAAGGGAACTCAGGTCTGTTGGTTTTGTTATCTAGAATTAGAATATTATAGGATCAAAAAGGATGTTTTATATTAGTTTTTAATGTCAGCAATCTTGAAACAGAATAGGTACCTTTGTACAGCATAATATTCTGCAAAGATTTTCAGTGAAGAAAGTATGCATAACATAGCAATGAGTTATCCCTTTTAATTATTTCTGAGGATTTTTCTCACTTTGGTACTTAATCCTGTTGATGCCTTTTTCTTTATCAGTGATAGAATGAACTTGTGCCTTGAAAACAGCCTCTTATGTTTGCAAGCTGTTATCACATCTTCCTGCCACCTTCTTAATCCCAATTCTTCATTCTTCTGTTGCCTCTGTCTTCTAGATCTCTTATTTTCCTGGACTCATGTGGGTTTCTTTTTCAGTTTATTATAATTTGCAAATTCATGTTAATGACTGTTCATCTGTAACAGGTCTGTGGTGACTCCAGAAGTATTTCTTCAGAAAATAGGACCACATTTCATTATTCTATGTGGTTTGTACAGAGTAGGTCCTGTGTATTTGTGTATATTGTGGGATGTATATTTATTTATATGAATGGTGGAAGAGGGGGTAAGAGAATGGTGAAACTTTTTATAGCTTTTAAAAAATGTGTCTAAAAAGTCTTAAGAATGGAAGAGGGTTGTTTTGTTTGTTTACGACAATCCTGGAAACAGCCTAATTCTCTATGGATCAAAATCTATAACTATTGTGTTTATTTCTTCAGTGTTACAAATTCTAAGCTGCTTTTCTTTATTTTTTTTCCTGTCCATCCCGTCCCGTTCCCCCCCCCCCTCCCCCCCTCCTTTTCTCTGCAATTTACAGCTTTTGGAAATTAACTGGACTGGACTGACCAATCTTCTGGATGTTCCAGGACTGAAGTGAGTATACCTAAAACACTGTTTGATATATCTGCACCCCAATAAAGCCCAGAAAATCTCAAGACCATCAATTGGATAGTTTCTAGGTTAGATGACTCTGAGCATTTAACTCTTAATATAGAATTATATGAAATTGCTCAATTTGCAGAAAGTAGTGATTTCACCACAAGTCAAAGTATGCCAAAAGTATATCTAGTAGGTCTTGTTAAAAATACTTAGAAAATATAATTTGTAATATACTTCTTTTAGTATTCTCAGCCTTTCCAGTATCTTGTGAATTTTGTATCTGCTATCTCCTATGACAGCAGGAAGACACAGAGCCTTCTTTTCATGCCAGTGGGTTCATGACATCTTGGTTCTTGGCTTTGTATGCCAGTCCATCTCTATTTGCTTGTCTAAAGGTCGTTAAAAATACCTTAAGATTATTCAAATTAAATACAGTTTCTAATATTGTCAAGTGTTTACTTTTGAAGCTTTCAGTTTATTATGTGAAGATCAAGTGGAGTAGCAAAAACATTGACTGTATATAGCTATAAAATAGCTTAGCTTATTCAGAGCTTTTCCTAATACCACATGATAAAATCCCAAATTAAAAAGCATCAATAGAGGTGCAAATCAGGCTGCTTTCAGTCATTAGAAACCTGATAAAGTTAAATCCATTAATATATTCATATTTATCAGGATTTAATAGTTACCCAGGGGCTTTTTAATATGGAGACAATGGCAAAGGAGATAATGGCGGATCTGATACACACTTGGATTTTGTGACTACCCCTTTTATTAGATCCCATACTCTCAAGAGTTGGCTGACTCCAGAATTATTTTTTATTGTTTCAAAACAGGAGTTTGAATTTAGGTATTAAATTAATCCCCTAGTAATAAATTACATGACTGAAGTGGATTTTGCTTTCCTTAGACACGTGAAGTCATTGCACGGAATCCCAGCTGAACAGTTTGAAATTAGAACTTGCATTAAGTAGGTTAATGGCTCCAAGAATTGCTCATGTTTCAAGCCTGCTTAAGACTGTCTCTGAGGAAAGAGGTTTTCTTGATGAGTGAGAGAAAATGGCTTCCAAAATACAGCTCCTGAGTAATAATTCCCCTTTTTGATATAACATGACTAAATTTACATTTAGTACTTAACTTTACTAGACTCCTGAGACTCACATCCTGCTACATATTTGCCTGACTGCAAACACAAAACCTCAGATGTAAACAAAGTCTCACTAAGTATCTCAAGTTTATGGTTTCCAGAGCAACCAAACTTGGCCACATATGCACAAACCAGTGCCATCCAGACGTGGTATAGTTTCTATAGTAACTGTAACTGGGGTGACTCATGCTCTGCCTTGCCAAGAGGTTTCTTTAGTGCTGTATTTGTTTTTCTTATCTGTATAGATAAGTTGTGTATTTTGGTCTGACAAGTTGACATATTGTAGTTGTTATAAACAATGATGAACAAGAGATTGCTGCCACCACAGGTACCTTTATAGTCCTGTGGCTGTTGGCTGCACACTAAAGTGCTTATTTGTACTGTTTGCAAATGTCTTCTGCTAATTGAATTTCAGCATTAGCTGCTGGAAGCTTCCCTGTCAGCTGTTAACAATTTTTTCATTACTTTTCCTGTATGACTCCACAAGGAGAAGGACACACAAGTAATTCATATTCCATCGTTAGTATAGCTTGTGGAGAGGTGGAATTAAAATCTCCGTGTGAGCAGGAGCCAGGCTGTGAGAATATTTAGGTGCTTTCAGGAGGGGATGTGGATGATGGGAAGATGTTGGGGTTGCTTGAGATTCAGTGAAAACACTCAATGCAGTCAGAAATGTGCTGTCTCTGCAGTATGAATAAAGATAGCATAGGAAAAATACACAGCTGATAAAAATTAAGTAGAGCTAAGTAGAGAGCAATACAAAAGAGTAGGCAACTAACAATTATTTTTCTGCAGTGAAATTGAGCTTTTGAAGACAGTTTAATAAACTATATGAAACATTGCACACTTCTTTCATTTTTTGAACTGAAAAAATAATTGTACATAGAATCATTGACTAAAGTTTTATGATCTTAGGAAGCTGTTTTTAATGATGCGTCAACATAAGGGTTTATATTAATGCATCTTTCTGTTGCTTGCAGTGTTTTGTCTCTGTTTTCCATAGATCAGACCACTTACTTTAGTTAACAAAAAATGCAAAACATTGTCATTTTTGCCTCGTATTCATAAAGAATACTTTGCATCCAAGAGTACCCCAGCTGGCTGACGCTAGATGAGATTTAAACAGCTTGAAAGCATCGTGTAGTTATAGAATTAATATCATTCATTAGTTAATTGCATACAGTCTTCAGTCTTCTTTTTCAGATCCCTGTATTTAAATGTAGAGTATCTGCTACCTTCTAGGAGACCAGTTTCTCTGTGTACTTGGTGAAACTTCATTAATGCTGCCTCATTTTTCTCAGGTGTTTTTGTGAAATTCAAGTGGTAATGTTGGGATAAAATTATGAGACTGACCTCTGGAACCAGAGTTGGGGTTTGGTTCTGGCATAAAGGATTGTGAGTCCTCCCAGTGCTTGGGCTGTGTTTCTTTCTCTTATTTAAGGAGATTTGCTGTAGCTCTACTTGAACATTAGTCAGTCTCTGAATCTTTTTCTGGTCCAGAGCAGGTTTATTTATGCCTGCGATCACATAAAGGATCTTAAGGATCTGTGATCTCAAGGAAGAACTAGAGAAGATCAGGGCAGCCTTTCTTTCAAGGCAGCTCTGATACCATTGCTTTCCTTGCATGGCTCCTTTGCTTTCTGTCAGTTGGTTTTCTCCATTATTTATCTGTTCTTAAGGGACTGAGCATAAAGGCAGAGCTTTCTCTTCCTGACAAGTAGGGACACTAACAAAAGCAGGAACAAAAAATCTTACCTGATCTCTGTACTAGAGTTTTGTCATTAGGCTTGTATTTTGAAAAGTGTGATTGTTGCATGTGTAGTTACCATCATTTCAGCTTGGGTTTGGTTTTTCTTTTCCTTTTAATGTTAAGACTGGTTGAGATGTTTATCTTCAATTTTTTTGTCACCTCTTAACAAAATAATGATTTCTATTTTCTTGGCTCATTTCAAAGAGTTGAGCATACATAAACTGAAAGCTAGATGTTTGGCATAATGAAACGTGAAAGTTTGAAAAGCAATATGTTAAAATGATAGCTAAGTGAAGCTACTCTTCAGATAACATGATTATCTTGTAGTATTTGTCTTAAGATTTGCTGAAACTGAATTTCTAGGGTTCACATAGAATGACAACCTCTGTAAATGTGATTGGAAAAGCTCTGCACGAAGGGGAGGGGAAGGAAGACTCTTTAGGGTACATGTGAATTAACTCAGAAGCAGAGAGGAAATTTTTTTCCTCTGAGCAGTATCTTAATATTATCCACTGTTTCTTCTTTCTAACCAGAAGCCTGCACAGACCTGTCCATTGATTTTGATGCAGCCTTGAGCTCCTTCTGTTCCTGTTGCTCTGAGTACCATTACAAAGTCAGCCATGTTCCATCATGTACTGTAGTTACCTGGATTTACAGTGGAAGTGGGCAGCCAAGGGGTTGCAGGCTGTTCAGGTTGCAAATCTCTGGCATGAACATCACTGTGCATTTCTAGTGGGCCAGATTGCATTTAATGGGTTTGTTCTGTTGCCCATCTCTAGCATAATGTTAATTGCTCACCACTACATTTTCTTTCCAAATGAAACTGTAACACATATCATGTTTCACTGCAGCTTTTGTGTTTTTATATGCTAGCTCCTGGGTCAGAGCTATTCCCAGCTTCAGATTCAGTCTTGGAAAACTTCAGAAGGCTCACACACAAGCGCTTCATCCAAAAAATGTTTTAAGTAATCAAACATTATTTGCATCTTGATTTCACAAAGACTGGAAAAAGGGAATAATGGAGTGTATTTAGGAGGAGAAACTGCAGCTCCACCAGCTTTAGTGAGAATGTACCTCTGCAGTTCAGAGTATCTCAAGTATTGTTGTAATTACCTCTCCAAACCTTTGTACATCCTCCTGGGATGTCCTGGGGACTTGCGTTCCATGTTCTGTCTTATGCCTGTGTAGGCAGTGTGTGGAACCAGTGCTATTGGTCTGACAATGATTTGTTGTCAGCTCAGACCTGAGCTGGGTGACCTTGTTGCTTAGGAAATTGTTCTCTTCTCTGTGTTTGTGGAGAGGTGTGGGGTTGGGTTTTACGTGATTCATTACCAGGGTGGTTGCACTGCCACTCCCTTTTCACTGAACAAAACCAGTTTTGCTTCCCTAGGCTATGTTTTACTCTGCCATGAGCTTGTGTTCTGTGTGTCTGTGGTTTAAGTGATGGTCCTCCCAGCTCAAGAGGGCAAGTGGTTTCATAACAATACAGGAATGGGTAGCCAAACTTGCAAGGACAGATAAATCATTATTGAAGTACAAAAGTAATTAAATAGTTACCATCTGCTTGGTTATACACATTAGAGGCAAGAGCACTTATGCAATAGCCTTTTACCCAGGCTGGTTTTAAAAGGCAAGGGTGAGGGAGAAATTTGGCCGTGGCAGGGAAATGGGAACTTTATATTCATCCCTGTGGTTTCTGCTGTTCAGTGTCAGCTGCTTCCACCTGGTGGCTATTTGGGCAAGAACCCATTATTTTAAGTTTACAAACCAGATGTGTCTTCTGCTCTCCCAGAAAGGCAAATATTTTCTCCATTTAGGTTGTTACGCAGCAAAAGGAATATTTTTTTGAAGTAACTGAGGATTCTTTTCTCCAACAGTGGCTTATCAGATACAATAATATTGGATATCATATCCAACTACTTGGTCCTTCCAAACAGAATTACAGTCCCCCTCGTCAGTGAAGTGCAGATCGCTCAGCTGCGGTTTCCTATACCAAAGGTAAGCAGGTTTCTGTTAACAGTAATAGTTGGGCATTTAGTTTCTTCTGTAGTTACTGTTCAAGGCAATCTGGAGGAATTTTGAAATACAACTACTGCACTGGTACAAGTTGCTGTGAATTTAATCACTGATAATAACTGATTTAATTTATAAACAGTTTCTGTGAAGTTAATGTTTCAAAAGAACACCATGAAAGAGTTATTTATTTATTTATTTATTCTCTTTGTTGGAATCTTAAACATATTACTTTTACAATCATTAGATTGCTACAATCTATTTTAACTGTATAGGTTAAAAAAAAAAGTAGCATGTATTTTATATTATCATGGAAAATTACTATTACTATGCTTCACTAAACAGTTGTTGCTATATTTTGTTACTCAGTTCCAGAAACTTGGTATTTATTGATGTAACTGGCATGTTTCTGATGGCTGATGACAGTTTTTCTTTCCAGGAGTCTCTTGACTGCTAGGTCTGTTGAGTGTGTGGATCATCACTGATATTTTCTATTTACAGTATGTCCAAAATAAGATTCATGTTAAGGAAATGGCAATGGAAATTATAAAACATCTTTGTGTAAATTGTGATGACATGGAAGCTTTCAGATTACTATACAAACCCATCTTCTCCTTTTTCAGGGTGTTCTAAGAATACACTTTATTGAAGCTCAGGACCTAGAGGGGAAAGATACTTACCTAAAAGGGATTGTCAAAGGAAAGTCAGATCCTTATGGAATCATCCGTGTGGGCAACCAAATTTTCCAAAGCAAGGTCATCAAAGAAAATCTCAATCCAAAATGGAATGAAGTTTATGAGGTATAACCAAAAAAATACCTTGTTGTATGTTCTTCTGTACAGAAGAAACAAAAGAAGAGATATTCTCTTTCTTTTGTTAAATAGGTTATTTTGGGAGTGTCTTAAGGAGCATCTTGATATCTCCCTCTAGAAGCCCAAAGTTCTGTAACAAAACAGAAGTTCTTCCTTTATTTATTTATTTGTCTAGACTGACCATCAGTAATTCTGAAATAGTAGTTTGGGCTTTTAGAGCCAACATTGATAAGTTTTATCTGAAAAGCTCTTAAAATTGCTCTACTCATTAAATTGCAATTTTTTAAAGCATATGCTTACTAATGTATTTTATTGTACAAAGGTCCTGTAGCTCAGTGCTTTACTGTTATTATGCCATTTAACCAAGCTGGTCAGTTTTACTGAACTCTCACTGAACTTCCAGGCCTTAGTGTATGAACATCCAGGACAGGAGCTAGAGATTGAGCTCTTTGATGAAGATCCAGATAAAGATGACTTCCTGGGAAGGTAAATGTTATGAAGAATATGTTTGTAGGTATCGGAAAGAGATTGAATATTGTCATTTTTCTTCAATTATTATTTTTATTTTATTGCAGTTGTTCTGCTATCTAATTGTATTTATAAATCAATTATCTTGGTAGTAAGTAATTCCCTAACTACTTCATGTATGTAAATACATTTATATACAAATGTGCTTGGGTGTGTATATACACATCTATATGTTTACATCTTTTCTGAAAAAAACTGATGAATATTGTGGGTACCCAGAATTGTGCCCTAACTTCTTTAATGTTTGTGAACTAGCACTAAGTCTTAATTCTTTCTTCAGGCAAAGTTAATATAGTTTTATAACTCTGTATCTTTTTCATCTTCATAGCTTCTAAATGACTGTCTCAAGTTTGTTTTTCCTCTTAAGAGCTGATCTTAACTATTTGATTAAAGAAAAAAAATTTACTGTAATGCTTTCACAAACATGACTCACTCTTTGACTCCATAGGCCATAGGTGTTTACTCATAAACATTTCAGGGGTCTAGCCAGCTTCTTTCTCCAGTAATTTGTCACCTTTATTTCTTGCAGAGTTTTAGAACTTCCCATTGTTGCTTTCCATACAGAGTACAGCTCCCTTGCCTTTCCAGCTCCTTCTCTCTTAACAGGAACAGCAATACCTACTTCTCAATAAAATAAAGAAGTAGGAAGTAGGAAAAGGTTTCTTTTTCTTTGCACTTCCCTAATCTTACACTGAAGTGATGGTGGGAGGAAGTGAGATAATGTGTAGATCAGTACTAATAAAATAAAAAGCCAGACAAATGTTCCTGTGCTGGCATGCAGATGTCTGCTCTGCTTAATTTTTATCAGATTCATTCCCTGCTACATTTTTAGCTTGTGTGAACTAGAACTCTCCCAGGCACTGCCAAAGCATGAATTTGGTCATAACATATGTCCAGGTGCCATTTCCAGTGGGTCTTTGGATGTGCTCTGTTTTGAGAGTTAGGTCATATATATGTGAGTTACATTGTGCCAGTTGCCCTGTGGTTACAAAATGGGCTCTAGTGTAGGCATTTCTCTGAAGTCCTGCACTCATCTTTGCTCAGCCATTTCATTCCCTGCTCCTTCTTTTCTTAGGTGCTAAAAGCATAGTACTCTGTTCTTTTGATCTCGGTGGTGGATACTCAGCAAGCACAGGGTGGTGCTTGAGTTCTGTGCCAGATCTTTTGTTTCTTGGCTAAAATACTACTTCTTTTTCTCCATTTTTCTAGTTTGATGATTGATTTAATTGAAGTTGAAAAGGAGCGTCTTCTAGATGAGGTAATCAAGTTCAGTAAGTTTTGGTTTAACAAGGCCCATATGTTGCACATCTAGCTGTTCTTGGATTGCTTTTTCCTGGGCATAGTTCCTGTATGTGCACGAATAACCCTAATGCTGTAGAAACAGATGTCCTGATGATCAGTACAGCGGTTTAAAAGATATCTAAACTGGTGAAATCTGAAAAATAATTACATTCTTTGTTGTTTTTGGAGTTTTAAGGTTACTCCTATGCAAATGCAAAAAATAGTAACTTAGATATTTGGTGAGAAGGTTTTTTTGCAAGAGAATAGTTAATTGCTGGGTGGACTAATTTTTGTCCTATATGTAAGAGAGATTTTATAGGAACATTGTGCAGGGCTTGTTTTCCCAGAACATCTTTACAGACCTTTAAGAATTTTCTTGGTATTTTAAATATGCTTTTATCATATAATGTAGAGGTTTGTCTTGGTGCTTTTATCATTCTGTGTTGTAATACTTTATGCAAAATACAGCATTTTAATGGATCAGATCTTTCAGGTTATGTGGACTTCACCCATGAGACATTCTTAGCAGACGTTAGTGCTTCCTAAATGTCCTGAAGAACCAATTGCAGTCATATATTTGTTTGCCAGATTATTTCGCATTACTTTGTTTTACTTTCAGTGGTTTACTTTGGATGAAGTGTCCAAAGGAAAGTTGCATTTAAAACTGGAATGGCTCACATTGATGCCAACTGCTGACAATCTAGACAAGGTATTAAAGGAACACATTACTTTCATTCTAATCTTAATTGTTTTGTTGTGACTTTTTGGTTTATTTGTTAAATATGTAACCAGTTTTCTAGCTGCTGTGAATTTGGAGAAACCTGTAGCTTTAGTCGATGCTCTCTGTCTTTAGAAATCTCAAACCAGTCATAAGTGTCAATGGTTTAAATGAGATTTCCAAATGCTTTTGTGGTTCTCTTCTTTTCTCTTAATGTTACTGTTTGAGAATGTCTGCTAACATTTCATTAGTTTGGGAGATAAAGCTGGATATGATACTACAATCTGTCCAATCTAAAAAAAAAAAAAAAAAAAAGTAGGAAATGGGGTGCAAATTGCCACGCAAATGGTTTTGAAATGTCTGTATGAGTCTTGAAAACTTACTTTTTATGCTTCAGGCTCTGAATTTGTGAATGTTTGCTTTTTGGGAGATGGTTTTTTGGGATTTTTTTGGGTTTGTTTTTTTGGGTTTTTTTTGTTTTTTTTTTTTCCAGAAATGGGACAGAAAATAGTAATACTTGGTTTCCAGAAAGGCTTACAGTGTGTTTTTGTTTTAGGTGCTAACAAGCATTAGAGCTGATAAAGACCAAGCTAATGATGGGCTTTCATCTGCATTGCTTATTCTGTATTTGGACTCAGCAAGAAATCTGCCTGTAAGTTACATTCTCATGGATGCCCTTTTGTCACAGAGTCTCTTGGGTACTCCCAGCATGTCTTGCTTGGTAGTGTGACACACTGCTTTACTAACACACATTGTGCCATCTTCTCTATAATTCCTCTCCTTTCAAGACGTGTAATGTAAGGTCCACTTTTTTAGTAGCATAGTATTTAGCTATATATTTAATAAAACATTCTTTAATCAGTGTGGTTTTTCTTTAAAGAATGCTCCTTTCCTGGACTTGAAAGGCTGCATGTTTTTATTACATGATGTTTTCCATAAATGGTATAGGATTAGCATGAGGAATTTTAAGGAACTAACTGGGAAAAAACCCACTTCCCTAAGTTCAGGTAAACTTGCTTGTTTTGGCTTAGGGTATTGCTGGACATCTGAAGGTACTGAAGTCCTCACCATGAAATCAGTACTCTGCAGTTGATGTTAGTTTCAGAATACTTGTACAAGATTTCTATCAGATTGTTTTTTGCAGGGTGGGTTATTTGCTTGTGCAAAACATAGAAATAAATCATGTTCTCTCTCTGTATGGATTTATCCTATTGGACTGCGAAATAACTTGTTTTGGAGTTTATTTCAGGTTAGTAAAGTACTGTTCCTGGTTGTAATTGATAGCAGTAATAAAGTTAACCCTACCATAAAGAGATATGTGAAACTTAACTGAGTTTGCTGGTTTTCAGCATTGCTATTAGATGAGAAGTTCTGGAAGTGATGACTAAAATATTAATCAGAGAATACAGTTTTCAAGCTTTGGATTTTTTGCATGCATTTTGCAGATTTGTCTGCTGAAATTTAAGTTAAAATTAAGTTAAATCAGAGAGGTAACAAATGAAACCTTAGTAGCCCAAACAATTTACAAGTCTGACTAGTGATTTCATGTCTGTTTCAGGGTGTATAGAGCAGAGGTTGGAAGTAGTATTTCTAGGCTAGTTTAAAAGCTAAGAGGACTCATTTGGAATAGATCATCACGTTTCCTTTTTAACCTCACTGTATATTGAATTTAGGCAAACACAGTAACTTAGCAGAAAAAAAATAGAATTACTACAGTATAGAGTAAGCAGGAACAGAATAGAAATATGGTGTGCTTAACATCAGTTTCAGAGAACTGCAACAGATAGAAAAAGTCTGCCATCTGTTTTGTGTACTAGATTCAATTGAACCAATTTATGTATCTTCTTGTTCAACTACTGAATTTTACTGAAATAGCTACAAAGTTAATGTTTGGTAAAACACACTAAAGCCTCTTACTTAAAATAAATGGTGTAAAGTTCTCTTATACACCAGTTCTAGTCTTTTCCACATAGCTCTGATTCTCTATGTTACATTCTCCAGCAAATGCTCCGAGGCTCTGTCATAAATTAAGTTTTTGTTTTAAACAAGCATTCTTTAACATTGTCTCCCTCTTTTGGGAAGATGAGGTTGCAGGTCTCGAGTTCTGCCTATTTTTGCAGACAATATTTTAATTTTGGTTCATTTAATCAGTGGATCTCTAAACTCTAGGGCACAGAAAGGGGGAGTTCTTTGCACAAAGCAGAACAGTTAGGAAATTTGGGAACAGCATCCTGAATTTCCTATTGCTGCATCTGATATTCTGTCTACAGTAAATAACTGCCTCGGTGGGCTGAGAATGATGGTCATAGTGTGGGACCTGTTTAATCCTCGTACGTTTTTCTTCCTCTACCAGCCCAGAAAAGCAGTTGCAACAAATGACTCAATATTTAACTTCAAGTAATTTTCTTTCCATTGTTGTAAAGAATATAATAGAAAGTAACATGGAACAATTGCAAATTCCATGTACAACTTTACTACAAAAGAATAATAGGACATTGTGTTAAATCAAATTTTCCAAAACCAGAGACTGAAAGGCTTCACAGTTATGTCAAATAGGGAGGAAATGCCATGGGAATACTTTTTTATGCAGGAGAACTGAAAAGGTTCCTGTACATTCCAGAAAGACAATGTCATGGAACTTCTACATGAACTGCAGTTAATTGTGGTAAATAGAGCTTTTTTATGGCCATAGGATTCTAATATGGAGCAACATTTAAAAGACTAAACATGACATTTGTTGGTTTCTCATGTTTTGCTCAAGTTCAGTGGTAGGGGTTATGTAGAGAAATAGCAAATTAATGTCTTGGATTGCTTGTATTTATGGAGAAGAGAGAATTCAAAGAGAATGGTTAAAATTACACTGACTCATATTAAGAGTATAAAGACTTTTGTGCAACATTTAACATTACACTGAAATGTTTTTTACATGAATAATTACCTTTTATTACCTTGAAAATTGCCTTAAGTGAATGCTTACCACTGGTACATTTTAGGTCATGCCTTCAGCCTTGTTTTGTTTGAGTTATAGTGTTGAGTTACCACAACACAGGCATTTTGCATCATAGTTGTGAGTTTCTGGCACACTGGGATGATTGATCTGGAAAAGAAATAGAAATGGTATAGAAGACTGGTGTCTAAGTTAGTAAACATTAGTTGGATCTGCCATATAAATCTGAACTACCAAGAGTAAGCCTGGAAAGTGGGTTAATATAATTGAGTAATTAATAAAAAAATAAAATTCAAAAAGCATTCCACCTTGCTGTGCTACAGAAAGTCATTGAATGGATGAAATTATTTGTAATGACAAATATTTACTTTTTGTTACCTGCTGTTTTCTCTGGAATCCTTTGACTATTTTCCTTAACTTTTCTGTGTAGTAAAGCTGCTTATGCATTCATTCTGCCACAATCCCATCACTCTGCTTTCTCCTTCCATTTCCATCTTCCTAAGAGTATCTACGAGGGAAACTTTGGGTGTGGATACTTAAAAGAGAGGAGAGCATCGGGACTAGTCTTTTGTGAAAACACTACCTCACTCTATAGAGCACTATTTGTGAGTTCTCTGGTATTGTTTGTATTGTACCTTTTCTCTGCCAGAGTGTGGATTAGTGCTACTAAAGCCACTCACTCTAGTGGAATGAGAGCATGCAATTTGTTTTCCTGCATGGTTTCAACAAGTGTGCATTGTTTTTGTGCTATTTTATTGCATTTTAAAGGCTACTTAAATTTCATTGATCAGCATATCATTGGGTAAGTAATTAACCTTTTATGATAAAAACCCAAGATAAGTTTGTTGTAAAAGCTCTTTACATTTAACTTAAATTGCTGATTCATTGAGAAATAAATGAATACTGTACTAGCACACTGCGTGCTGTTTAATTGTTGGCTCTTATTGTAAGTAAATTAAAATAATAAATATTGCAACCAATAGTTCCTTCAAAAGGTGACACACTCAATGTTTGTAAAAACTTGCAACCTTTCCACACTGGTTCAAGTTGTTTTAAAAATGGGCGCAGCTCTTTGTGCTTCCCAGACTATCAATTCCCTTGTAAATTCTATCTCACTCCATGATGCTCCTTGTTTTGCAAATTCCCAAGCTCCTTTTCTTTTTTGGAAATTAGTCTGTAGTTGGGAGAATCCAGGCTAGGGTGAACTACCAAGTAATATTTTTTGCTCCAATTTAATGTTAGAAACTGTTAAAAATTGATGAGCCTCTGAGTATCTTACACTTAAATATGGAAGTACAACCTCGGTATCTTCAAAAAGACTGAGATTCTGTTCAGAATAAGTATCTTTTTGCCAGAAAGAGGTGGGTTTGTCTTTGGAGGTTGTGCAGATATATTTGTAACTGGTTGGCTACATCATAATCCTTGATTTTAAAACACCTTTCCAAAGCCCAGCAAAATCCTTTCTGTTGGTTTCTCTGTAGAGGTTGATTTTAAAGTATCTAAAAAGTTATAACCATTCTATAATCTTGTTAAAATTAATTAATGAGAAAGACAATTTATAACCTACAGTTCCATCATCTTGGTATTAAAATTGTTAAGGAGTTGCTGTTTCTTTTAGTTACACAAATACCAGGTATATCTTTAAAGTAATTATTATTAAAAAAAATCAAAATGCTGGATTAAGGATGGTTTTTATGGATCTTATAAGACAGGTTGTCTGTATAGAGCATTTATTTAGAAATCAGACAAAACTTTCCAAATCCCTGAATCGATTTGTACGGCAGAGTGGAGCAGCAGCTGTTCAAAGAAAGCTGGGTCTGGATTCCCTTCTGCAGCACTGGGAGCTGCCTGGCTCTGCAGTGTCCTGGGTGCTGATCTTGCTGCAAGAGGAGGAGGAGGGCTGTGGCTGAAGGCCAGGGGAGAGGAGAGTTCTGTAGTGGCCCAGGGATAAAAACAGCTCCAGCAGCCCTAGAAATGCACTTGTTCTCAGGGCATCCTTAAACATGGGCTGTTACACAAACATTCACACCTGCAAGCTCAGTCTCTAACGTGTAACATGAGTTACTGGGGAAGTGTTAAAAAGGGAGCTCACTTCCTATGGGGAGAGGAAAATTCTGAGTGATCTCTGTTCCTTTTTGGATAGTTTATTGACTGCTGCAGACCTAGGTTTGTGACACCAAGACATTCACCCGTCTAAATCTGATTTAGCTGAAGTTAAGGTATAAGAATTGTGTTAGTTAAATTTCTAAAAATGACATGAGTTTTATGATAATCAATCGTTCATAACAGTTTTGGTGCCTGTGTCATATATAAATTATCCATATTTTAAATGAGCTCATAAAGGTAGTGACTGTCTTCTGGTTGTCTGGTGAGGATGCACTCAGAGATACCCCAAGCAACAGTTAGTGAGTCAAAAGAAGTAATGAGTCATTCTCCAAAGCATATTGAATCAGGAGCTGGCTGAATAACAAACCAGTTTGTTACTTTTGTAATTTATGGGTTTGTTATTAGGGTTTACTGCAAATGTCACTGGCTGTTAGAGAATTCCACTGTGTCATTTTCAGTGTATTTCTTGGATAGCCCATTCTCTTTTCCTGTTACTGGAGACACTCAGAACCATATTTTGTCACCCAAAGCAAGACCTTCCTTTTTTATATTATCCCCTTTTCTCCTCTGAATTTCCTTCCTCCCAGCCTTTCAACCACCATCTTCATGGACCTGCAGCTTCTTCCCTTGAAACCTGAGGCCTGGCTTAAATATATCTGCCCCAGCTGATATCCCTCTTGGCCTATCCTTGCTATGATTCCAGAGGAATTGAGATATGCTCAATATCCAGGAGTCAGTGGTTGCTTGCCCTTATGTATGATCACATAGATTTAGTTTTGACTTCTAAAATTCCTTGAAATAATAATATAGGAAGGGAAAGATTTGTATTGAATATACAGGTGCAAATGGGAAGGAGACAAAGCCCAGTAAGTTGAGTGACAGTTAAAGAATCAAAATAATTTTGGTGAATTGTAGATGCCACCTGAAAAAATCAGGTACTTCTCTGCAGAGGGCAGTCATTGCATCCTTATAAATGTGGGATGGAAACAGAAAGAGATTTGAAAAGAGATCTTTCTACAGAAAGAGATTTGTAGTCATTCTGTGTCATGTTGTCATGAAAGAAAACACTGTGCTCTGTGTAGGAAAGAGGAATGCAGCCTGTGAGAAGCATGGCCTAATCCTTTTGTTCTACTTAGCCATTACCAAGGCCCTGATCTTGGCTGTAGCAATGTAAGGTCTGGAGCACAGCACTGATGATGAAAGAGACTGGAACCATGGCTAGCAGAGAAAGGGACTTCAGCCTTAGGAAATAAATCATGGGACCACAGAAGGGTTTGGGTTGGAAGGGACCTTTAAAGATCATCTCCTTTCAACCCCTTTCCATGGGCAGGGACACTTTGCACTGGATCAGGTTCCTCAAAAGCCCCATTCAACCTGGCCTTGAACATTTCCAGGGATGGAGAATCCACAATTGCTGCAAAGTGACACTTTTGTCTTTGTCAGAAAACAGGGAACAGTGCTTAAACTCCAGCAAAGAATGCTTTCAATCTCCAGCAAAAATTAGTTCCAATGAGGAATAGTTAGTTTCAATTAGTTTCCACAAGGGATAGTGTGCAGTCTCCATCTTTGAAGTTCTATAAGTATTATACTAAGTTCCTAATATATCAGATAAATAACTCTGGACAATTCCTTGATTTTATTTTAAGAAACATAATGTTTGAGAAAAATACCCCACAAAAGTAGTCAAACCTTATTTTTGGTTCTCTCAAGTTTAAGAGTTGGACTTGATGTTCCTTGGGGGTTGCTTCCAACTCAAAATATCCTGTGATTTTGTCCTGGATATTGTATGTTCATTCTGAAATAGAAATTTTCAAGCAAGATGCCAGGAATCTTTGGAATATTTTGGCCAACTGGAGTATTTGATGTCCCAAAAGAAACTGCAAAATAATATTTGTGCATAAAGGTTAAATATCTTCAAATTTTAGTCACTTAGATTTTCATTTCAGAAAGGCATTTCTTTTGGCAAAGCATTAATACCAGTTCCTGTTCATAAACCAGAATATTTTAAAAGGCCACTGTGCAATTTTTTTATTGTCACAGTCTACAGCTTCTAAAAAAGAATTATTCCTTGAAACAAAAATGTGCCCCTAAAGAAAAAGTCAGCCATAAGTACACTAATTTGAAGTCTGTTTTATTTCCAAATCTTATTTTCTGAAACTATTTCTTATGAATTGAATGCAAATTTTTCTAGACAATATTGGGTCACTTAAAGGAACAGTATATTAATCTTAAAATAAAATTCTAAAATTTCCGTATTTAATGGAAAGCAGTCAGAGGTTTTGTCCTGCTTTAGCCAGTTTAAATTCCTATTTTTAGTGTATTTGCGTGTCTTCATTCAACTGAGTAATGTAGCAGACCTTCAATCTAGTTAGCATGCAGTGTTTGCACCACTTTTCTGGAGAGGCTCTAAAGAATGTTGACTTTTATAATGATATAAATCCTTATCAATTAGATGTTGTAATTTCTCCCATAAAAGGACTCCTTTGCATAATTACTTGACTTATCATCAGAGAAGCTTCTGGGTTGTGAAAATATGCTCAAACAAATTCTAAAAAGGATCATTCAGAAGGCAGTTCATAGGGCATCAGGCATTATATAAAAATATTTTGTGAATTATCTCTATTAGGGTAAAAAAAATGAGCAGAGAAATACAAGCAGATGGAAATTGGGTATATTAGTTTTAAAGCAGAATAAAAACATCCAGAGGAGAAGAGGAAAAAAAAATTGTCAGACTTTTTTGTTGTTGTGGTGGTCCTTCATTGTTTTGTTTTGTTTGAAAGATGTTTTGTTTTTTTTGGGGTTTTTTTTAGGTTGATTTTTTTCCCCCCTGCTTTGTCCTATGTTGTCATGTCATAATTAATTAACCTAGTGAAATTGCTTCATTGCATGTCTTATTAACCCTTCCTATGTTCATTCTCTCCTGACTTAAAAGAATAATCCATTAGAATTTAACCCTGATGGCTTGAAGAAGGCTGCTGTTCAGAAAGCCCTAAAGGTAACATTAATATAGTTGTCCATTTAAGGTCACAAAAGTAATTGGAAATGCACGAATGCCTGCAACACTCCGCTTCCAACACTGGATGGGATTTCTATTGCCAGATACATAGTTAGTGTAATTCTGTTTCACTTGAATTTGATTTCAAGAAGCCAGGGTCAGGATTTAGTGAGAATACTGTAGTCTGTGGTAATTTGAACTCTAGATCACATTAGTGGAGTACAGGCTGCTTGAGAAGACTGGGGAAAAGTGCTGAGAACTAATTTGTAGTAGTAACTAAAGAATGAAGCTGACATGAAAGCTAAGACATCTTTCACATACTGAGTGATACCTTATCACTCAGCTCTGAATGATTGGTTTGGAATAATCTTGTTCCTACTAGATGTTTTTAGTAGGTTTTACATCTTTATATGACTGCTAAAGAAATTTAGGCCAGCTTTTTGGTAGGCAGACTTGGAAAGGGCTGATGCTCAGCTGGAGGAATTTGACCAAGGGACAGACTTTAATAGGCTGTGAACAACAAGTCTGTCAGTACCTGATGTTAGAGGTACAGTATATGTGTGTGCACATTGCTATCTGCTTAATTTGAATTAAAATTATTCCTATTTACATATCAGCATAAGTGACAGGGTCTTTTGTCAGCTCCTGTAGTTTCATCATTTTATGAAGAAAGTTTCAGGCACCATTTTGTGGACAAAGAAAAAAATGAAGATAATGTCACCTGCCATTTTAAAACACCATCAGTTGCAGTGTAATATGGCTTTCTTTCTGTCCTGTAAACCTTTGTATTCGGTTTTATTTGAGAGCTAAATATTTTTTTAATTAGAAATCACAAAAATGAAAGGCAGCATTCATCCAAGAAAGGAGTGCTTTCTTAACAGCTTTGTTTCTAAAGGAAAGTATGGTTCTAAGCAGTATGTGACATTAAAGTTGAGAATTATTAGTGAAAGTATGATGTCCAGATAAAAAAAATGTATCTAAATGATGCACTTTCTTAATTTAAAAATATTTCTTAATTTAAAAAATTTGAATCACTTGGATGTAATTGTGACCTTACATGCATTAAGAAGATTTTAACTAACTTTCTGTTGATATACCTGATTTTCCTACAGGGTAGAACTCAAAGTAACCATGTATCCTATGTTTTCTAGGCTTTTAAAACTGCATTAACACCTGTTTGAGATGATTAACTTTCATGTCTAAATTTTCTTTCTGAATTGAATTTTTGTTAGATTAAATTGAAATTCATGAAAGAAACATATAGTTGCAATGTTCCTTTGCATATATAATTTGTTTCTAAACTGATGTTTGTTTTCACAGTTTGATGTAATGCTATACAACTGGTGAGCAAGGCTCAGATATGGCAGATGGTTGATTCTCTAATAAAGAGTATTTGGTAAACTGTAGAAATATCCCTCACATACATTGTAGTGCATATTCTTTCTCCCCCAAACTGAAAAGCAGGGAACATCAGTGTTGGATACCACATCCAATTTAATAGTTCTACAGCACTGTGTATGAAGCTCCTGAGTTTGTGCTTTCTTCATATCTTCCATCTGCATGCAATATTCATTTCGCAGATTTAACTATGCTTCATTAGCTTTGGGGATTGTAATGCTCATTAAAAGATAAGAATTTGCATCTTACCAGTTTAATTTAAAGAAAATGGAAATGAGTCTAAAACTCCTGCTTATTAGTAGCATTTTGCTTCAGCATATTCAGGTAGTTGGATGCCTTCATGCTGATGTGTTCACCAGCTACTCGCCAGTCTGCCATTCCAGCTGGCTGAATAAAATACTGAGAGCAATAGAGAAGCATGTAGTAGAATGCATATGATTTGTATTTTTAAGATGCAAACATTTAAGTTTCAGAGGGGAGAGGTTTTGCTTTATTCTGAAGGCAAAGTTTTCGTTTTTTTCTTTACCAGTCAGGAAAGAAAATAAACAGCAATCCCAATCCACTTGTTTTGCTGTCAGTTGGACACAAGGCACAGGAGAGTAAGGTAAGTTCCTACCCTTTAGACGTGGCTTTGTCTTCACATATTTGGTGGGTCTGCGAGCTTGGCATTTGGCAACCAAAGCATGGAGCATATACACACACTAAGTTGCCACCAGAACTGAAACTGGCAACAAGCAGCCAAGGATTACAACACATGACCTAAAACCACCTTATCAACTAAACCATGGCACAAAGGGCCACATCCAGTCTTTTCTTAAACACCTCCAGGGATGATGGCTCCACGACCTCCCTGGGCAGCACATTCCAGTGCCCAATCACTATTTCTGTGAAGAATTTTTTTCTAATGTCTGGCCTAAACTTGCCCTGGTGCAGTTTAAGACTGTGTCCTCTTGCCCTGTCACTGGCTGCCTGGGAGAAGAGGCTGACCCCCACCTGGCCACAGCCTCCTTTCAGGCAGCTTCCTGTCAGGGAGTTGTAGAGAGCAGTAAGGTTCCCCCTGAGCCTCCTCCAGACTAAGGAACCCCAGCTCCCCCAGCTCTTCCTCATCAGACTTGTTTTCTAGACCCTTCCCGAGCCTTGCTGCCCTTCTCTGCACACACCAAATAAAATGCCAAAATGAAAAATGTGCTCATTTCTTGTCACCACCTCTATTAGACAAACTGTTTGATAATTTGTGTGCTTCCTTTTTTCTTAACTTCAGATTAGATACAAGACCAATGAACCAGTATGGGAGGAAAACTTTACTTTCTTTGTACACAATCCCAAAAGACAAGACCTTGAAGTTGAGGTATGTGTCTCACTCTCTTTAGACACCTTTCTTTTCTAAGATGTTGCAGCAGTAAAAGTCACACATTAAAGGCTGTTATGAAATAAGACTAAATATAATGTGAACATGATTAAAATTATACTTAAAGTATTTTTAGACCAGGCAATGAAATGTTTATTTTGATTTACTACTAAAAGGAAGAAAGACTATAACCAGACTCTCACATGAATAACATAGTTAGTGGTTGTCTTTTCTAATTAAAAAAAAATCCAAAAGTAAATTTGGTATATCAGTTTGGAATTAGGAATCTTTCCTCTCTCATACCAAGGAAGTATTTATCCAAATACTGTATCCCTTTACACTGTTGACATGTCCTTTACATAGGTCTAAGAGAATGAAGTGTAAATGAGGACTGTCTTAGTCACTCTTCCTCTAGTAGCTGTGGGAATTCATTTTCGCACAGACAGTTTGGAAACCCTGTAGTTATTTTGCTCAAAGGTCTGGTAGATGTAGAGGTTACTCTTCTGTCTTACTTTGCTATAGAAGGTAAGGGTGAATCACAGAACCACAGAATAATGAGGTTGGAAGAGACCTCTAAGATCATCGAGTCCAACCTATAAAACGAGAAATGAGGCTTTGAGTATATTTGTTTTTTTCCTCCTTCAATGTAAAGTAATCTTAAAATCAGGGAAACTTGGTTTAAGAAAAAACTACTCTCAATATTGTTTGTATTTTTTTTTAAAAAAAATGTAATTTCTTTCTTTGAATTCTTACAAAGCAGATGATACAAAGAGACTTAATTTCTGTGTTCTTTCAGGTGAGGGATGAACAACACCAGTGTTCTTTGGGGAACTTCAAGCTGCCTCTAAGCCAGTTGCTAGAGAGTGAAGATTTAACTATGCATCAGCGATTCCACCTGAGCAACTCTGGTCCCAACAGCACTATAAACATGAAGATTGCACTCAGGGTACTCTAAAACCTTTCCCATTGTAAACCTCTGAAAGCATATTTAGGGCTGTGGTGACTCCTGGTCTGCCAGCTTTTGAAGAAGCCAGTGCATTTCCTTTGATATCACCTGCCAAGTGTCCTTGGTTGTGGAGAGCTATCAGTACACAGAGATAGCCTCTAATTGAGATACATTCCATTTGAAAACTGTACAGTGCTCAAAATTAAATAATAGTCACCTGCATTAATTAAAACCAAGGTCCCCAGTGGTTTTAGGTTTGGAAATCATGTTTGGAATCTGAATTCCTTCAAATCTCTTTTGAACCCAGTGGGCTACAGATCAGTGAAAAAGCCTCTATCTAGAAATGGAGGTGAGGTTTTGATGGTTTTAAAAAATAAAGTGTATAAGGAAAGGAAGTACCTGCATAGTACTGGAAAAATTCAAACCAGCTTTCAAGCATGTTGGGAGTTTTGAAAACAAAACTTGCATACCTGAAAGTTGGTTTGTCTTTCTTCTCCATCTAAATTACTTGGTTTAATAAGGTATTATATCTCTTTGCAAACACTGTCACACTTCTGTTATTTTTCTTCCTAAAGCACTTTGTTGCTTATGTGTCATTAATAAATTAAAGCAACGTATAAAAGAGTAAGAACAATAAATGAGAAAAAATTGTGATGTAAAATTAAATTTCAAGAGAGTGGAAGAAAAAATTGCAGAATATCTTTCCAGATGACTAGAACTGCAAAGTGAATTGCATTTACACCAGAAGTGCATAGAATATGGGAAGGGAATAATGAGGAGAATAATTCTTAATGAATGGAGAATTTCACATTGTTTTATAGTTACTGCAGTTGCCATGAAGAAGGTGGAGATGTATTTTGTCATGTAAAGCATTTCATATTGTAGAGTTAACAATTGTGAGTGGTTTTGGTCCTGCTTTAGTGTCTTAACTTCACAACTTGTCACCAACCAGTATTGTAATTTGTCTCTGCTTCTTATACTGCAAAATAGTAACTTTATGTGTATTTTCCTGTATCCAGGTCCTTTCTCTTGAAAAGCCGGCAAGATCTCCAGATCATCAACACTCAGCCCAAGTAAAAAGGCCATCTCTTTCCAAAGATGCAAGAAAATCATCTTTTAAGCCTCAGGTTCCTGTCTCGCCAACATCTGATCCCAACAAGCCCGTTCCAGCATCCCCAGTGACTGACAGTGATAAAAAGACTGACACAGCTGATAAAAGTCAGCCTCCCAATGCCAGCCCGCAGTGGCCAACAGATCTGAGCCGCAGCTCCTCCAGTCTCCACGCCTCCAACTTCTCCTACTCCCCCAGCCACCTCTCGGTGAAGGAGCCCACGCCCAGCATCGCCTCGGACATCTCCCTGCCCATCGCCACGCAGGAGCTGCGCCAGAGGCTCCGGCAGCTCGAGAAGTACGGCCTGCACTGATGGCTTCTGCAGCACATCCCAGCTGATTCACAAAGCATGTCACCAAAGCAGCAGTGCTTAGTTCACCTTTCAGAAATGTTCTTTATTGTGCAGTCGTTGGGATTTTTTGCTTCTTCCTGGTATCTCAGACAGAAGCTGCAATTAGAAGTTCCTTGCCATTGTGATTGTCTGCTAGATAAAATCCCACTTCTTCTCATAGTTGCACTTTGTAGTTTCATGGCAGTAGTTACCTGTTTCACCACTGAATCCTATTAGCATTAATTAAGCCAATTAAGCTGGAAATGGTTGATCTTTCAATAACTCAGAGGGATATTAGACTATAAAGAATGTTAAATGGGTAGTTACTATGCAGTCACTGAAGATGGCTGCAGACACACTTTCTTAAATTCTTGAATTTTTTTTTTTACTTGCCTCAGTGGGCAGCTGTACTTACCAAGTACAGACAGCTGAGCAGCCATCCTGCTCTGAATAGGAGACTGGAAACTGTTCATTCCCTATTCATTGAGCTTCTCTGTGAATCTAAGTAGAAAGATTTTATTTTTTATTTGCAAGGGATTGAACCAATTCATCTTTTTCTCTGTCAGAGTTCATAGAATCAACTGAGTCATAGAGGTTGGACAGAATCTCTGGCTGATCATCCCTCTGCTCAAAGCAAATCCCTCTTCAAAGTTAGATCAGGTTTCTTGGGCCTTGTCCAAACTTTTGGTTATCTCCAAGGATTGAGATGCCATAACTTGTTCAGCAACTCCAGTGCTTAACCACTCCACTTTTAAAATGTTCTTCCTTATTTCTATTGAAATTTGTCTTGCTGCAGCTTGACTATGGCCTCTTGTTATTTTCCTGTGTACAGCCATGAGGATTCTGGCTTGGTCTTCTCTAGAATGTCTGCTTTAAGTAGTGGAAGGGCTGCAGTTGAGTCTGCTGTTGGCTCTCTCTTCAATTTGTACAAATACACCACCTGCTTATATGCCCCAGACCCCCATTTATCTTCACAGTCACATGCTAACTTGTTTTGACTTTGTCAGGCTCTCTCCTGGTCCAAAACTGAGTTACAGTTTGTTAATTGTGATAAAGATTGAAATGCTACTCCTCATGTAATGCACAAATATCATCTTTGTCATTTGGTAAGAGTGGTAAAGCTACAGGTAATGAGGTCCTTTATTGCAGACCACATGCTTTTAGGTGCTTTGATTTTTTTTTTTTTTAACTAAGAAAATAATGAAATTAAATCTTTATTCTATTTTTTTAAAGTGAATGACTTTGGAATTTTAGTGGATCAATCACTTTGTAGTAGATATTCACAAAACAGGCACTCTTCTCCCTTGAAGATAAGATATCCTTCAGGTGACTAAGAAATGGCAAATATGGCACATACTGTCCTGTGTGATATGGAAAATACTTAGTTCACACAAACTAAAATGAGCATTTCATGGAGATGAGGGAACTGCATATGCTGGCCATTCTATAAAACACAAGTTCTTAAGCATGGTGCCTGCTTTTTATTTAAACATGACCTGTAAGTGTAAATTTATTCTAATCTTGTTTTTATGATGATATAAACTATAGAAAAGTAAAATGGTTGTGTTTATACAGAGCTTCTACGACAGGAAGTAGATTTAAACTATCACTATTTTAATCCCAAGAATATCTACATTTCTATGATAAGAGAATTTAGAAAAGAATGAGCTGGTCTTCTAATTGGCTTCTGGCCTTAGGTAAGAGCAGCCCATGCCTGATGTTTTCATTGCAGTTAGCACTATTATTCTTTCCAATTTCCTCAATGCTGCTTTGATGTTTATTTCAGGGCAAGCAAGTTCTTTACTTGTAATGAGTAAAGTCCCATACTCATAATGACAAGAAAACCTGGCCTATTTTGAAGAGCAGAGTTGTTGGCAAGGAACTGAAGTACAAAAATCTGATGAGGATATGCTCACACACTTACATATGTTCTTTCACATTGGTCTAGAGATGTTAAATGGATAATACATGATTTCTGGAAAAACTGCTCAGTTCTTACTTCTAATGTGCATTTTAAAAACTAAGCATATTGTTCTATTGTTCTGCTTTTTCCTGCAGTGGAACAACTCTGGGGCAGTCTCCATTAGGGCAGATTCAGCTAACAATTCGTCATAGTTCACAAAGAAACAAACTGATTGTGGTGGTGCATTCCTGCAGGTGAGCATACAATACACAATTTAATATCTGGGCATATTTCTTTATAAAGTTTGTCATATCCTGATTTACTCTTAAGTGGATTGGTTAATCTTTGTTATTTTAAAAATAACATATGCATAAATACAAAAATATACAGAGCTGTGCTCAGAATTGGTAAAAACTTTGTGGAAGATTTTGCTCTGATTTTATATTTGTCTATTTATATTTGTCTCTGTCAGATTTTAAATGAAAATTACATTTAGATTTTTATCAGCAGTATCTGAAAGCTGTTTCTAAGAGACTGAATTTTTTACAGAATGACCAAAACATGCGATTTCTAAAAAGCCATATCTAAACTTCAAATTAGAGTTTAGGAAACATTGCATTTCCACCTCTGCTTTCTGCTTACTGGTAATCTGCTCTTGTACAAGTCACTCCACATCATATTTTGTGCAGGGGAACTGCTTCATGTACTAAATTAAGTGATAGTAGTGTGGACACTTATATTCAGCAATGTCTTGTTGATTTTCTAAGTGCTTTTCCTTGTTTTTCACTTCCACAGAAATCTAATAGCGTTTTCCGAAGAAGGATCTGATCCCTATGTGCGAATGTATTTATTGCCTGATAAGAGACGATCAGGAAGAAGAAAAACACATGTATCAAAGAAGACATTAAACCCAGTGTTTGATCAAATGTAGGTTCTAAACTATGTGCAGTAGTTTTGTATCATGTAATTACAAAGCAGTCAAATCAAGATTTCTGTGCTTACTTGAAGTTCCTGGTTGTCACCATTAGACTTGATCATACCTTTCTCTTCTGCTGTAATCGTTCTTCTCTCCTTCTATTCCCTGTTATCACTACAGCCCTTCTTGCTGTTAGCAGCCACTTCTGTCTTTCCTGCCTTCCTACACCAGTTCCATGCTGGTAGCTCAGCTGCAGGATTTGCTCTCCTGGCAGGTGGTGAGAACACGAGTGCCATTAGCTGGCCAGTGCTGCTGATCTCCCTTCCTGCCAGAAAGCTTGGCTGGCTGAGTGCCTGGCTGATGCTGCCAGCCTGTGCCTGTGCATGGTCACATTGCTCAGTCACTTGGTGGTACTTCTCAGCATCCAGGGAGTCAGGAAATTTCCTTGTAGATTATATCCTGGCCCATATGTTGGAAGTTGTACCATCTTGTGCAATATTATATTGCATAAAAATCCTTATCCTTGCACTCATCTTTTTGATAGTAGTTTCCCTCACATGTCTGCCCCTCACCCTGCCACCCATCACTTTTCAATAAAGACCTTTCTCTACTGACAGCAAATGAACTCAGGGAAAACACCAATTCAGTCCCTTCTGTCCAAGGCAAATCTGTAAATCATTAGCTAGAGGCTCCAGCAGATTTTCTCGGTAGTGCAGCTCTCTCCTGTTCATTCCAGGTAATAGATTTATTTCACCGTGCCTTTCCAAGGAAAATGTATTACAAAGTTATAAAGCTGTTTAAGAACTGTAGTGACAAATAGATGTAAGTTGTGGTATAACCTTCTCCTGACTTTGTCTAAGTTTCAGCTCTAGCAAAGAGCTATCTTTGATAGTTTTCTTTAGCCAGCCAGGAAAGAAAAGGAGCTCTGGTTATCAAGTACCAAGGATCAATAACACTGACCAGTCTTCTCCTTTTGGAAAATGCTATTACTAAGCTGTCAGTACAGTAGGATTCCACAGTCTCTTTTCTCTAGAGCCAGTGCTTGACCTTTGCCTCCCTTTGTCTTGTTCGTGTGTTTGTTTGGTTTTACCAGTGACCTCTAGAGGCCAAAGGTAACAGAAGTCTCAAACATTTGATGTTGATATTGATCACAGTTTTCAAGAAAAAATTAGGCAAAACACTGGAATTTTTTCCTTCATTTGTCTCAGACCTAGTTTTTTAATTTGGGGAGGGAGATGGTTTGGTTTTGATTGGAGTGGCAGTTTAGCTGTAGGAACTGAACTTGGACCTCTGGTACAGAATTCCCTCTAAAGCATCTCTTTGCCTGTCAGGTTTGATTTCAGTGTTTCCCTGCCTGAAGTACAGAGAAGAACACTAGATGTAGCAGTGAAGAACAGTGGTGGATTCTTGTCCAAAGATAAAGGGCTGCTTGGCAAAGTAAGTTGACAATAAGCAAATTCTGTTAATACAGCTTATTATATAAAACAAAAATCGTCCTGACATATGAGTTAGTGTTGATTGAAGGCTTATTCAGGTATGAAGCTTTCAAATATTATAGCCTTAGATGTCAGGCTTCAGTAAGGGAAGGAGCAAACTGCAGAGCCAGACTTAGATGAGGCAGTAATCTCCTCTAGAGAGTGGTAAGTTCACAGTAACAAAAGAAATGTGCTTGTCAGACTTGCTAATCATGCTGTCAGAGAAAGGAAAGAACCAGTAGAAACCAGGCAATATTGCAGAAAATGTTCAGATAAAACTGGAAAGACAAATGAGTAGTTAAGGAAACACACAAGTAATTAAATTCCCAGTTTGTAAAATCCCTGAGAACGAGCTGCTACTGGAGACATTCCCAATGCCAACACCAGCTGTTGTGTTTGTAACTTCAGTGTTCTATAGGCACACAGTAAATCACCCGAGTTGCTACACACGTGATTGGGAGCATGGAAGAGGAATAGTAAATTCCTACACCCTTTCAAATTGCCATATTTGAGCTCTGTGAAGAAGATGAGAGATACAGAATCATGGTCAGTTCATGGTGAACAGCGTCCTCAATTTTCCTGTTCATCTGGAAGGCTGTTAGTAGGAACACATCTGCTGATTGCCACTGCTGTGATGTGCTCTGGGACTGTACCACCAAAGGGTGTGGATTTTGAGGTCAAAATCAGCAACTTGAAACTTTAGGCAGGTGGCAGAGAGCTGTGATGACAAGGATATAAAATACACCATTTACCAATGGCATTGCTTACACTGTAGTTTACAGGATTGTCAGATTTGATCTTTACTAGAAATAGAATGAAAGGCACACACAGTGCATTGACTGGTGATTTAACTTTCCACAGGTATTAATACCTCTGGCATCTGAAGAACTTGCTAAAGGCTGGACCCAGTGGTAAGTATAACATTTCCTTTATTAATAATAATACTACATATTAACAACTGCTGTGTTAATAATAATTTTAATAATACATGCTAAATGTAAAAACCAATCCTTTGTTTTTTTCTTTTTCAGGTATGATTTGACAGAAGATGGTACAAAACCACATGGTGCAAGTTAGGCCCATGGACACCAGGACTTCCTCACGCATAATTTTGCCAACCTTTATATATTTTTAACGCGTTGTTTTCAGAGATGTACCAATGTTATTTTTATAGCTTTACTGATTTAGTTCTTAGACACATCCCCAATAATTTTATAACACTTGGTCATTTTATGTAGACATAGCCTTCCTCATTGTTAAACTTTATATTTTATTTTGCTAAACAGTTCTATGTGTTACTGTAATGTGCAATAGTACAGTAAAGTAACCTTTTGTGTTTAAATTGATCTTTATGATGGCTGTACCTATTAGAAAGTGAAAAGAACATGTTCTGCTGTTTTCCTGCCTTGTTTTATATCTCACCAAGGTATACTGTACCATGTAAATATATACTATTTTTTTATAATTCTTTCATGCTGGTTTGAATTCAGAAGAAAATTAGATAAAGGATACAGATATTTTCTTCTAAGTGCATGTTAATTTCTTCAGATGAATCTCTTTTGTCTTTGCAGCACAATGGTCTTAATCATTTTGTGACACTCTGCAAAAAGAAACTGCAGAAAAATATTTTTACTTTATTGTGTTTCTGGCCCAGTGGGGCTAGCTTAAAATGTATAAACCATTAACATTTTAATATTTATATATAAATGTATTATTGGGAAATCATGCTATAGAATATTATAAATAAAAATGAGAATTCTATAAATATTGTATAAATAGAGGATGAGGTCCACAAATAACAGTTTCTAAATCTGAGTTTTCATTTAATGGCATAAACATAACAAACAGTACAGTTTTATTATACAGGTTTGGTTGGTTTTGTTATTTATTCCTGTACTCTGGAGTACTAGACATGTGATCTTTTGAAGGTATGAGGACATGGATTTTTCCATATTATAAAGAAGATGTCTAACCACTTTAAACTGTCCTTACCACCATGTTTCACTGATTTATAAGTAGACAAATCAGCTTGCAAGTTAAGTTCATATAGTAGGCATATGTACAAGACATACGTTATTTTTATTATACAATACTGTGCTAAAATAGTATGTTATGTGATACCTTCTGTAATCCTCAAATGAACACCAGTAGGTAAGAAAGTGGGGAACTGGGATGAAATTGACTGTCTTTGACAGTTGCTTCATTGCTGCTTAGTATGTTTGGTGCATGAACAAAATGCACATCAGTGGTCCAGGCAGGTTTCTGAGCAATGCTGTCCTTCTGAAGCATTGCCGTGGGCTGGGCAGGAGGCAGCAGGGACACCATCAGCACAGACTGATCCAGGCAGGCAGGATCTGAAGGGAGAGTATCAGCCCCATCAGCTGAGCTCATAACTCTAATTTTATGAATTATGGGACTATTTTTTTTTTTTTTTTTTTGTATTCAGAACTGATTTTTCTTTTTCTGGTAAGTTTTTTTCAGACTGTTAGAAAAATGTGCATTAAGAATCCAAGAGAACAGCTTGGCTTTTGCAAAGCCTGTGTCCTCATCCTTGGAGAAGTATGCAATTAGACAAAGTATATTATTTAGCTAAGATTCTAGAATGGTATCTCAGCCAAGAAAGAATTTTAGTGCAGAATGATAAACTCCTGAAATTAGCTTTATTGTAAGAAAACTGACAGAACCTTAACTCTAGATGTAGAATTTGCCTACATTACTAGATGTACCAAAGTGCCTACCATAGATGTAGCTTTTTGTCTTTTTCAAGTCTAAAAATTTAAGTTTATCTAAATTCAATTTAACATGAACATTTTTTATGGATATGTGTGACCTGCACCATACACCTCTATACAGTGATGGCCTTCTCATTGCCGCATTTTATACACAACAATTTTATCAAACAATCTTACATTGTAAATTGTACTTTAACTGCTGTTACTGGACTAGGCAATAGAGAGTCTTTGTAAGAAAACATTTCCATTTGAAGGCTTCATTGTATATTGGAATGTATGAGTAGACATATATTCACTCATCTATTAATGTAAAATATATTATGAAATACTTATTTTCTTTGCTAGTTCTCAATTAAGATGTTAAGAATGGAAAGACAGAGAATTATTCTTAATGCAATGGAAATGCAGAAACCAAATGCTAATCTGAATAAATCAGGTCTAAGAGTGGCAGTTCAACATAATTGTCTTTTGCCTTTGTTCAGTCTGAGATGGAAGGATTTTTGCTCTACATCTTGGCCAGCGACTGCACAGAGTTTGATCTGCAGCCAACAAATAGGGTGTTAAACTGATTCAGTGTTCCAAGTCTTAGGTGAAATCTGGGGACAGAAAACTGCGCTTGAACGAAAAAGAATTTCTGTCTTCTAAAGTTTCAAAGTGGAAAATAATGCCATGTTCAGGCAATTGTGAAAGGATAGCACAAAGTGAGTAATGAACAAAGAATATAGGGCAGATTTTCAGAATAGCTCACTACCTAAAATTAGGGATTGGTTCTTACAGATCCCATTTTCTATTTAGGAATCTGAAATGAAGAGATTGAACTGTCATTGCAATTCAGCAACTAGAATTCCCATAGTCTATAATCAGTTCTGGATGCCAGATCTTCAGAAACATTCTCCTGAGTGAATTTGGATCAGACTGTGAGTGCCTAGATGAGATTGATTCTTTGGATAGTGGATTTTTGTATTACCAAATTCTAGTTGTTCCATTTATATGGAAGTAGGAAGGACAGTTTTGCCTCTGGGCAAAAATTGCACCTCATCATCAAGTCATTTATTCAATGTCAACTGATAGCTTTTCATGTAGTTCTTCTTTATCCTGTGCCTTAAAATATGAACATATGAAGATGTTTAAGAAATGGTTAAAAAATAAGCTTTGTTACCTGTATTTACCAACACATGTTCTGTACTATTGAAACTGTTTTTAGAATTACTCTGCTTCACTGACAAGAAAACCAGCTTTCTTAACTATAGCAGTGGTATAACTCGAACTCAAATCAGCATGCATATCACTTGGAGGTGGACTAAAAGAGTTTTAATTTTCGGTCTTGAATCCTTTATCAGAGCTGCAGCAAATGGTGAGAGTTAAAATGAGAACAAAGGGTAATCAATTTTGTACAGATTGCCTTTTTTGCTCATGTAATTCTACATTATGATGCATGTATTTATTCAATAAATGGTTCGTATGGAAGTCGGTGTGTTGCTTCCCTCTACACACACACCCCCCTTCTCCTCTCTTGGACATCCCTGTTCTAACTGGTAATAAATACAATGAAGTGAATTTTTAAGATAGTCCTGTATCCAGATCTTGTAATCTAGAGAGCCTTGCTGTAAGGTCTGTAGGCAGATTTTTGGGTCTTACACGAAAGTGGACTGAGAAGTGCAGGACAATTCATGGGGATTTCTGTGCTTCTTGTTCTGGCACAGATTCACACATAAGAATTAGTAGGTCCTTTGTTCAACTTCAGTGTCTAAATTTTATTTTTCTCTTAAATTGATAAATTGAACAAATTGTCATAATTCTAGCACTTTTAAATTAATTGTCTTTAATTATGCTTTCAAAATTACCTAGAACTGTATTAAATTGCCTTAGATTTAGAATCAGCAGATTTCTCCCCGTGGCATTCTTTCCTATTCTTTCATTTGCTTGATGAGGCAAATACTGATGGAAAATATAATGATGTACTGCAAAATAAGAAAAAGGGTGTTGTATCCTCTAGCTATTCCAGAAAAACTGACATAGAAATTATGCTCTTTGCATTAAACATTAATTTATAATTAATTAATTATGATATTAATTATGTAATATTATATAATTTTGTAATTAATTATGATACGTCTTCCCACAAACAGCTACACCTTGTCTGAATTCATAAGATTCAGTCAGTTTTCATCAGCCATAAATAAAAGCTGCAAAACTTCATCAATCAGTCACTATCCCATTTAGAATGGGCCCCACTGGATAATCTTTAATGTTACTAACTACAAAATTGTTCCACTTTGGTTTGAGAGTTTTTTTTTTTTCCCTTAGAAGGAGATGTGTCCCTTTTTTAGCAGAATAAAAAGTGCCTGCTTATCAATGGGAAGGCAGCTAAAACCTAGGAAAAGCATGGCTGTCTCCACATTTTCCTCATGGCAAGGTGCTTCTGGATTGCACACTCCCTGGCAGGGCCAGTACTGATCAAGTGTCAGCATTTTCCTGACTTGGGTCAAGATCAAACCTTCCACTCAGTCCTGCAAGACAGGTGGTACCTGGATCAGCACTGCCTGTGTATTCACAGATCTTACTAGAGAGCAGAAATAACTATGCAAGGCATTCCTGCAAATGGCTTTGGTATTAATTTGATGGGCTCACCCCAGTCCAGGATTCTTCTTAGTATTTGCTGTACTGTTTAAACTGGTTTGGGCTTTTCGTTTATCCAGCCTCCACCTAGGAGCAGTGTTTGCCAATAAAGTTACCAATGTGGCTATTTTCACTATTTTCTCAGCTAAGAGCTGAATACAAATTTGTTTCCTATGAAGTACCTCTTTTAATCAATTTAATTGTTTATATTCTCCCTCAAACAAACTCTGAATGTTGGATGGCACCTTTGGTAGAAAGAACCAAAACTGCAGATTGTCCTGGACCCATTTGTGGTTGTAGCTGGCTGCCGAAGCAGTCAGGTTATTTAATTCCAAATGGTGGCTTTGTATATTCTAAAGTGTTCAAGTGTTGTATGTATGCTTTCCTACTGATTTCTAAGGCAGTCAGGTCTCAACAGTATTCTCAGGCACCCGCTGAAATATGTTTTATACGAAATGCAAAAATCCACTTGTATTTCTTTCAGTGTTATGCAGTAAATTTAGCCGCCAGAGTAGATGGCAGCTCTGGGAGGAAAGTAATCTGTATTCATATGATACAGGTGATACTCTCTGTTCTTACTGTCTGCAGGGAATATTGCTGCATGCCAGTCATCTACAGTGGAATCCAATTTGAGCAGGTTCCTGCATCTCTGTTTCCTCAGATACCCCAAAGTGAAGCCAGCCTGTCTTTCATGTTAATCTTTGAGTCCTCAGTAGCTGTAAACTTCATAGCAAGGGAATTGAGGCTTAACAGTGATCATTCTTGCCTTTAAGATCCATATAGGAACATGTCCAAGGACAGCCCAAAGCTAGGCAAGATTCCAGCCTTTCACACCCAGGCAGTGGAAGGGCTGGTTCCAGCCCAGGGTGGTTTGTGGCCTGGAGACACATGGGCCATTCCTGCAGGACTTGGTAACCCAACCCTCAGAGCTGGGCACCAAGCACCTCAGCCTCTATGCAAGAAATGACAGAAGAAGTGATGTCCCTGCACCCAGCTGTGTCCTGTAAATTCACTCATCAGCTGTGCAGTAAGGATCTAATTGATGATCGATTTTATTTATTAATTATTTAAGCAAAGTAGCTCCTTTCTGCAGGATGTTGCACTAGATGACATGGTGACGTCCCTTCCAACCTCAATTCTGTGTCTCTCAAGTATGTTTTTTTAAACATTAATGTAAACTCAATCAGTGTGCTGGAGCTCTGTGTACTCCTGGCCTGAGCTGTAGAACTTCCTGGGCTTTCTTCTTCCTGAGCACAAGCTCTCAGGGACGGGCATGTAGCTACTCCAGCTGGGCAGGCACAAGGAATCACACAGCTAGGAGCTGCAAGCTTTGCTGAATGAGGATGCAAAAATTTGATAGGAATTAAAAATACATTAATCTGTGCATAGAACTTGTAATGTAGATAATGCCAGCAAAATGGTAACTGTAGGTACTGAATGAAGGTCAGTAATTTTACTCGATAACTGGGACAAAATCCCCAAAAAGGGTGCATACAGTTAAAAGAGGCTGTTTCCAGCATGAAATTTCAAATGAGTTTTTTGTTCTTTTATTCTAGTTGAATTTGCAAGCTAATATGTTATTCTACAAACTCTGAGACTCTGACAACTAGAGCTTACTAAGCACGTCACAGTGATTAATAATTTAATACAGAATCTTTTGCAAGACAGTTTCATGCAGACTTCCCATGGGAGAAAAACTTCAACTGATAGGCTGAAATCCCTGATTTATTTTGCATGATTGTTGTTGCTATCTCTTGGGTTAAGCTGAAGTTACTGTGTTGCAATATTTTCCACCTACAATTTATATGAAAGTTTATCTACTTTTGCATGAATCATGAAATTCTCTGAGCTCAAGTAACTATGATAGCCACTGAATGGGTGCTCTATTGTAACTTTCAACTCAGAGTTCCACTGGATCCACCAATTCCACTGGATTCACCAATTCACCATTTGGTGAATTGACAACAGCATCCAGACAAAGGACGTGGAATATCTCTAGACCTGTCATTTATCATGGGGATGACAATGAAATAAAGGGTAAAAATGGGTTAATGGAAATGGATATTCATGACTTATGAATGGTATTGGTAGCAATACTGGTTCTTTGTTTTATTTGGTAAATCATTAATTAATTTGCATGTAAAATGAGTTGGAATCAAAAGTTTAAAATACTAAGATTAGCTTTCTGACAAGTTTCAATCTTAGTTTTAGCCAACTTTGTTCTATGCCATATTTTTTATTCAATATGCTTTTTCAAGTTCAGATTATCTGAGACATAAAAAAATGCTTCATTTATAATTTTTTTACAAAACCAGTTTTGCTTATCTTGCTTTTCACATTGAGACATTAAAGTTTTTCCATGTATAGTCATTACTGCCCAGTGTTTATTTCTGAAGGTACTGTTATATTCCACTAGATGGTAGTGCAGACCCTATTCTCAGAATCCTTTTTTGCTGCCTGTGCACTTTCTTGTACAATAAGGAAGTGATCTGGATGAGAGGCATGTTTGGAAGTGCAGCCTCAAGTCACCCTGGCTCAAAAGCAGTGAACAACAGGTATGGTCCTCATCATGCTCTGCTCTCCCTTTTTCCTCTGATGCACCAGAGATCCTAAAAGAATTGAGTTTCATAATGGGGGATTTAATTTGCCAAAATGGTTTTGTAGAGGTATTTAGTCATGAGGCACAGGGAAATTTAAAAAATGGTCCATGATGTGAAGAAACATAAAACTTTGGAAGATGAAGGTTCTCAGTTCACCAGAAATTCTTCATGCTTCTGTCAGCAATTCACTATAGGTGTTTCATACCTTAGATACCAAATTAGATTTGATTCTAGAACTCCCATGAGTTGCTGACACAACTTTAATGAGATTAAGTGCAAAAATTTGAAATTAATCAGAAGCAGGCAGAAGTGAAATTACAGTTCAGGACATGGAAAATGGCCAGCACATTTGAAACATCACTGTGCTTTAAGAATTTACTGTTGATTCAAGTACCTGGCTAGAAACTCAGGATAGCTAACAATGAAATCCATCATGGAGCAGTACAATCAACATGAGGGTAAAGGGAAGACAGATAAAATTCTATTAGAAAAAATAAATTAAGAATCAATTTTCCTTTGTTGAAGGACACGATAAGAAAGTTTGCTAAAACACAGGTCTTGTTTGATGCCCAGAACAGGAATAAATGACAAGTATGTCTAAACTTAGTGGATATGGAAGCCCTCATGTGCGCCTGGCTCCACATTTCCCCCCAGGCTGATACTACACTAATGTCAGTTCTGCATGAAGGCAGCAGGACATGGAGCCTATAAAAACCCCAGCGGGCTTTGGTCAGGTGCCTGATCTGGATCAAGGACATGGGGAACAGCCCTACTGACAAAGCCAACACAGATGTGAGAGACAAGTGAATACTTATAATGTCCAAGTAATGTAAAGCAGTTTGTTGTATGCTTGTGTTGCTTATATATGTATAAACTAATATGGATGAGCAAATCATGACCATTCTGATATTTTTACTGTATTTTCATGTTTTGTACTAGACAGATGGAACAGAGATGGTGTCATATCTAAATGATGCATGTCTATCACAATGAAACCTCTAAGGGCACTTGTGAAATTAATAACAACAGTGATTTTTGTACCTTAGAAGCATTTTTTTCTCCTAAAGACTGAACAGAATGAGAGCTGCAAGGAGACAGGACACTTATAAGAGCAGTAAATCTCTATCAGAATGTAATTTAATAGGGATAAAGTAATACAGACATAGCATTTGTAACTGGAGTGTTTTATATCTGAAACAAATTAACTGACAAACTAGTATTATAAATTTACTCAATGATACATAGTATTCTGAAAGATGACAATGACTTTATACTAGAAAATGTTTGCTGTAGTTGTAATGAAAAATTCCACTTCCTTTTTTTTTTACAGTGGGATGGATTCAGCTATGCAAATACTGTTATTGTAATTTCTTTTTGTGAGTATCTCATAGCATTTTAGAAATCTTTCCATTTTCATGTTACTAATAGCGAGCAGAGAAAAATCACAGTGACTTATAACACTGTTTATAAGGAACAAGTGATAACAGTAAGGGCATAATAATACAGTAAATAATAATTACAGGACCAATAGAATGGTTTGGGTTGGAATAGACTCTAAACATCATCTATTTCCAACACCCCTGCCATGGGCAGGGACGCCTTCCACTAGACCAGGTTGCTCAGAGCCCCAGCCAACTACGCCTTGAACACTGCCAGAGCTGGGGCATCCACAGCTTCTCCAGACAACCTGTGCCAGTGTCTCACCACCCTCACAATAAAGAATTTCTTCCCAGTATTTAATCTAAACCTGCCCTCTGTCAGTTTAAAGCCATCCCCCCGTGTCCCGTCTCTCCGTGCTCTTACAAAAAAATCCCTCTCCTTGCTTGTAAACCTTTTAGGCACTGAAAGGTGCTCTAAAGTTTCTCCAGAGGCTTCAGGTCTCCCAGCTGTCTCAGCCTGTCTCCATGCTCCAGTCCTTTTCAAGATATAACTAAGTATTTTGTCACAAAGCATCATAACAAAGCAACGAAAATGAAGTTGCTGTGTTTTCCCAGCTTAAACTGAGCTGGGTGTGGTTCCTTGCAGAGCCCGGCAGTAGCGGGGAGCTCCCGCGGGGCGGCACTTCAGGACTTCGGTACCGTCGGCAGCGGCTCCAGGGAGTGGCTCTCCCGAGCAGCTTTTGCATTCCCTCTGCGCATTTTGTTTCCGTATTTTTGTGTGAGTTAACAAGGATAATTTTTTTTCTACTGCAGTGATTTTTTTTCCTACTTAATCTCTTAAACTCTAAAATTGATTCATGTTAATATTAATAATTTAAGGGAAATAAGCCTTTTCACGGTCTAATCACACCAGCATTGAGAAGTGACAGTTGCCTCTGAATAAAGGATGGCATGATTGGCAGGATTACCTTCAGGCAAGGAGAGATCTGGAGAAGTGGAATAGTGTGAAACTTCATCTCTCTCCCATGCTGTTCGGATTATTTATCAAAGTATGTGAAGATCAAAAAAAAAAAAAAAAAAATCAAGGGAAATGCATGCATGTAAATTATTAACAGCCTGCCTCAGAGGATGAGCAGATTTTGTTCATACTGTATTAACTATAACAAATTTTATTACATATTCAAAGAAAAAGAAATAGTAGTTACAACTCCAACATGGTAATAGATAACATGTGAAATAATCTCATAAGAAAATATTATCTACAAAATAACATTGTAAATATAAGAAAATATTGTCAAGAAAGCGTCTGACATTCAGGGAACTACTTGTTTATTTTTATTTATATTGTTGACTCTTATAGGTTGAAATGGAATGCTTGCCCTAGTCCAAACAACGATATTCTGGCGTGAGCCATCTGTAACAGAGATCTCTAACGCAGGCCACCAACAAGAATAAAGACTGGTTCATGAAGCAGTAGCACAAAAGCAAATCTTTATTTGCTGTTGCTCAGCAACCATGTGCAAAAGGCCCATTTTTCATTTTTGCCTTAACTTGACAGGAAAATGATAATAAATATGAGATTATTATCACAGGGTATAGATTATTTTGAACAGATGAACAGATATGTCAAAGAGAGGCATGTAATTTGGTACTCTTGAAAGGGAGAATATTAGAGAAACTGAAAATAGAGTTGTAGGTTTATTACTGGCTTGCAGTTCATGCACAGTTCTTGAAAAAACCTAGAAAACATTATTCTGTCTCTCTGGTTTCTCTAAATGGTCCATTAAAATGAATCACTTGGTGTTATTCAGCCTGTTGTTATCTGTGTCAACTTCTAGTTTCAATACTATGAAACAAACCATTCTGTGGTTGCTATGCAACAGAAATTAAAAACTAAAATATGTTTTAGTTTGTTTGCTAAAATGATAGTGCCCAACTAAATAAACAGTAACCAGGTGACTAAGGTAGCATCTAATTAAAAGACAAATCAAGGTATTAATGAAATATTCAGGCTACATGAGTCATGATAAATAAATCCATCAGTTTGGATTAAAATGGCAAAGATTTTTAATATATGCAGAATTTTTTTAATATAGGCATACGTTAGCATAATGTATAAATGTCAGGTGTTATACTTTTTTGTTTTTACAATTCTACAGGTATGCTGATTGCCCATGCAACTTATTCCAAGCAAACTGTTTCACAGACTCCTTGCACTTAGCTGAATATGTAACTTGGGATATAAAGTCAGGTCCACAGGATATGAAACAAGCCAGCTTCTTTTATCTAATAAATGTGGCAGAAAATGAAAAAAATCTTATTTTTTAATGTAAACTAAAACTGTGAAAGGCAGGATCATTAAGGAAGAGTCTATGTTAAAAATTAAAACAGCAGAATATGTAAATGCTACTTTTAAAGGAGTGAATTTTTACATTTAATATGAAATAAAATCTGAATTACATAATATATTTTAAAATTACAGTCCTGAAAAGTTCAACCAGATATGATAACTTCTATGGAAATTATAGTTGGTTTTCTGTTTGTTTGCACAGTAGAGCAGCACATGCTGTACTGCTTCCACAGACTGGAAGTAAATTACTTCAGTTATGCACCTCTCTCTTCTGAACAGCCAACACTGAGAAATGCTACTGAAAATGCCAAATGGAAAGATACAAACTAAGCCAAAGATACAAACAAGACACTTTGACTGGTTTTGGTTTGCAGAAGAGCTCAAACAAATTGAATGGGGAATATTACAGAATTCAAAATCTAACTCTTAACTATTTCCAAACACTGCAAAGAAGAAACAGAAGATATAATTTCCTGATATATTAAAAAAAATCCTTAGTTACCAAACTCTAAATATCATCTGGTTTACATCCTCTCCTGTACATTCTGGCATATAGGCTGTTTAACTCTTGATCCTTTTGGATGAAGAGTGCGAAGTACTTGTATTGTTCACCAGGACTGTGAGGAAAAGCAGAGCTGTCAGCAATAGCAACAACATTATTATTGGAGAAAAAAGCCTCCAATATAATCATATGCGTGATGTTCTGTAAAAGCAGTTATGTCCACGTTACCAGAGATCCATGGAAGAAGGAATACTGTTTCTTAAGCATGAACATGAGTTTAACTGAGCGTGTCTTGCCCCCATTTGGAAGCACTGACACTTTGCAGGCAGGTACAGAAAGGGAACAGTGAGCGGGGCGGTGCGTTTGAACCATGGCAGCAGCCTCTGGGTAACTGATGGATGTTACCGTGTCCCAGCCAGCCTGTGTCAGAAAGCAGCGGGGGAAGGAGCCTTTCAGCGCGGCCGAAGCTGCCGGGAGCAGCGCAGCCCCGCGGGGCGCTGCCGGGGCCGGCCCGGCCGCTGCTCGGCCATGGAGCCCGGGAAGGGGCTGGGCACAAATCCCAGCAGCAGCGGCGGCTGGGGAAGCGGGCGCTCAGCCTGAAGGAGGCTCCGGAGGGACCTTATCGCTCTGAAAGGAGGGTGTAGCCAGGGGGGGGTCGGGCTCTTCTCCCAAGTAGCCAGCGACAGGACGACAGGACACAGCCTCAAGCTGCGCCAGACGAGGTTCAGGTGGAACATTAGGAGGAATTTCTTTACAGAAAGGGTGACTGGAATGGGCTGCGCAGGGAGGTGGTGGAGGCGCCCTCCCTGAAAATGTCTAGGAAAGACTGGACGTGGCACTGAGTGCCATGGCCTAGTTGACCTGGTGATGTTGGGTCATAGGTTGGACTCGGTGACCTCAGAAGCCTTTTCCAGCCCAGCTGACCCTGCGGTTCCCCGAGTTCTGAACACGATGCCCGCTCCCCAGTGAGTGTCCGGGGCCTCCTTCCCCCCACCCCGCCCTCAGCAGTGCCGCGCGCGGGAAAAGGCGGGGGCGGCGGCCGAGCTCTCGCGAGACCAGACGGGAGTTCCGCGGCGCGCGCTCAACGTCGGGCGCGGGAGGATTCGAAAAGCGGCGGGTGAGGGAGGGACCGGCCGGGCTGGGGGCGTCCCCTCGTGTCCCCTCGTGTCCCCTCGTGTCCCCTCCGAGCGGCTCCCGGGGCCGGTGTCTCCTCCGGCGGTGCTGCCGTGCGCCGCGGGCTCTTCTACGCGCGTGTCGGCCGGCTTCATTCCGCTCCGCTGAGGCGGCGCCGCGGTCTTGGAAGCGCGTCCCGCGGATCCGTGAGGGTTCGGCCGCTCTGAGGGAGCCCCAGGTAAGCGGCACGTCCGGCTTCCCGCTGCCTGCTCTGCCGCGGCCTGGCGGAGCCCCGGGTGACTCGGGACGGGGCCCAGGAGCCCCGTCTGTGATGTGGCTTCACACACACTAAATGCTGTGTAAGTCACTTTCCCACCTGGAAAAGCACGTCAGGAGACACCTAGGATGGAGGGAATGTTTACGTGAGCAGATAAGGCTCTTGGTGGCCTTGTGCATTTCCCATGGTTTTCTCTTGATAGTCGAGAAAATAGAGCATTTTACTACCCCTCAGTGCTTCTGATACAAATAAATACTGTTGTTGGGAATGATAACCAGCTTAAATAGTGGGTATGTGCTGAAGAATGCATTGTGCTTTTTAAAAACCAAAGTATCCGTTACAATTTATTCTGCTTTAAGACTAATTTGCTAAAAAAAAAACTCAAAAAAAAAAAAAAAAAAAAAAAAAAAAACCGAAAAAGAAAGCAAGCCCTGCAGCCTAGTGACGTGAATCTAAATCCCGATTCAGATAACTAAAATATATTGGAAGGGAAAACTACTTTAACTATGTACTGCATGTATAACTACTGTAATATATAACATATATCTAAATCTAAATGCTATGTATATAACTGATAGATGACTACAACAGACCAAAATGATCTTGTTTTGGTATACAGTACCTTCTCTAATGTTATGTTTTGGTTATAAAGTAGGAAAGACCAATTCCAGGATGAAACGTGAAGCATTTTTGCAAGTTGTGTCTAAAGAGTCAATTGAAGACTTCCTGCTCTACACTCAGAATCCTGTAAGTGAGCCAGTGTATACATTTATCACTTCTGGAGTCATAAGTCTCTTAGGGTTGCAGAAATCATGTGACAAAGGGACAGAAACTATTTGTTTGGTACTTGCAGATGTGTGGGAATAATTGCTGTAGAAAATAAGTTCAAATGGCACTTGAAGGAATATAGGCTGAAAAAGCTGTAGAATCTGAAATATGAATGTTTATAAACCAGCTGCCTTCTTGATATTTGGTTGTTTCACATACCATTTAAAAAATAAATTATTAGTATTTGTGTAATTCTAAACAAATACTAATTTCGTGTTGCTGAAGTATGACATTGTTAAATTCCAACCCATGAAAGAGTTCATTGGTATACCTTCAAGTTCAAATGGCACTTGAAGGAATATAGGCTGAAAAAGCTGTAGAATCTGAAATATGAATGTTTATAAACCAGCTGCCTTCTTGATATTTGGTTGTTTCACATACCATTTAAAAAATAAATTATTAGTATTTGTGTAATTCTAAACAAATACTAATTTCGTGTTGCTGAAGTATGACATTGTTAAATTCCAACCCATGAAAGAGTTCATTGGTATAGCATGAATAAGAGTTAATGTACAAATGTGTGAAATTGTGTTTCACTAGTATTTCTTCATCTGTTTGATAGTTTGGGCTGTCCACTTGTTCTTTGGTCCATGTTTAATTTTACTTGAATTGTTCTTTCTAACGCTGAATGCTTTAGAAAAGGGGTAGATTGCTCTGTCGAAAGGAAGTGTGGAGAGAACAGGGAGGAACAACAAAACAAATCCCCTGAAATCTAGTATTAAAAGTTCATTCTCATGTAATGTGTATATTGCATAATGATGAGAAATAATAATTTGCATTGATGGGTTTTCTACTCACCTTCAGTCTGTCTGGTGTTAAGATATAGCTGAGCTCTTCTCAACATCTTTTGCTTGCTGCCATAAATGGTATTGTCAAGTTATTTCTTAAGCTTTCTAATGGGTATTTTCCTGGTAGTACCTGTGCCAGGATAAAGTGGATCAGTTGACCTCTATGTGCACAGAGGCATGAACTGATTTAATGTAGCAACTATATTAAACCCACAGTCACGTTCTGGATAATAAGCTTACAGATTTTGTCTCCCACACATCCTTGAATCTTTCCCCAAGAAATTTGTGTTCCTGTATGGATGACAACTTTATTACCAGATTGCCTCTGATTAAAGTCTCCTTCCCATTTTCCCTAAATCTAAACACTTTAACAAAAAACTATTCACTTTAGAATTCATTTGCAGTGTTTCCTTTTCAATTGATTGGGTTGTATTGATTCTGCCATCTGCAATCAATAATTTATTTTAATGTGCTATGGGCTATTTGGATTAAAAATGGTTGGGGTTTTTTTCATCCTTTTGTTTTTCACCACTAATTCACAGGAGTTCTCTTGCAACAGTTTTCAGCTGTTGCCAATATCTCTGGAAATTTTATATCACCCGCTAAAATGAGTATATCGATTAAAATTGTCTTCATGCATTTGTAGCATAAGGGAACACAAATATTCACACAACTTTTTGACTGTCCAACCTACTCCAATTATTTTATTAATTTCCTTTGGAAACCTGCAGCAATGGAGGATGTGTGACCATGTCTTGTTTTAATATGAGGATCCTCCTTTTTGGATCTCCCTTGAAAAATTCTTGATTGCTTTTCTGGGGGAGGTTGTGGTTGAATAAATCATCATTAAAGCTTCACTGCTTCCCTTAGTTTTTGTATTATATTTGCTACTTAAATGGTGCTCTAGCCTTTGAATTTGCCTTTTAAACTCTCTTCAAAGTTCACTTTTTAGCATCACTTCTTTTTCAGTGTCTTGTTTTCTACACACGCCCCCAACCCCCTTTTTACTTCCACCTTGAATTTTTCCACACTCTAAATATTTATATTCATCTGTGTCTTCTAAATTTCCAGGGCTTTGCTAATTTTCCTTCAAGGTTTCTCATGGGCTTTTCATTTTTTCCTTTATAATATTTTAAAAATGTCATATTGTGGTGCTCTTCATTGAGATCTTCAGCAGGTGCTGTTAGTTTTTTCCACTAAATCCCATTCCAATTCAAGAAAATATATAATTTCTTAGACAGAAAAATAGAAATCACAGGTATGATTATCATTCACTGTCATCCTTTCTTCTCATAAAATCTCAGATTTTGGAATAATTCTGTCTCATATGATCCCAAAGAAAAATCTAAAAGCTCTGATCTTATTATGAGTTCATTCTTTCTGTTCAAAATGGTACAATCTTAATATCCTGTCTTTTGGGTTTGTTTGAAGCACAGGGCTGCAGAACTCCCTGTGAGGCCTTTGGTTTATTGTATTTGTTTTCAGTTGTAGAATAGAATAGAAATTCTCTTATAAATATGTAACAGGATATTTCTTCTCATACCCTTCTGGGAACTTTCTGATACTTACTGCTGCTTCTTCCATTCTTTTCAGTTTTTACCTTCGACTTTCTCTTTTTGATGCCTTGCAGTGTGTCTGCAAACTAAAAATATATTTATTTCAAGATCATGGACATTCTCCCTCTTTCCTCTGAAGTGTTTTTGACCCAGTAAACCTTCACTTCCATATTGCAAATTACATCTCAGAAATTATCTGTTCTTTCTCTTGACTGGGCCTGGTCTTCCTTCTTATCTTCTCTCTGTATATTCCCTATCCTAGCAGGTTGCCTACCCTTCTTTGATGCTAACAGACTCCTCGTGTCTCCGAGGTAAATTCTTCTAGCAGAGTTCTTACTAGGAAATAGTTCAGATCAGCCTCGTGGTGCAGTCTCTACTGGAGACTGATGGTGGCTTCCCTGTCAGCAGGAGGTGTGGGGTCAACATGCTCAGGAGCTGGGTTTGATGTAGGACTTTTTAAGACAGTGCAGGGTGCAGAGCTCTGATGTGTGCAGATCATATCCCAAATTAGTGCTGTCCCTATGGCTCTACTGACTGCTACGGTTCCAGTCCTTGCCTAAGGATTTCCTTTCAACAGCCATCATCAATCGATATTTAAGAGAGCAAAGACATAATCAGGGACTTAAATTCTGTGCAGGTTTGAGCTTCTTAGGGTATGGAATTGTCTTCATTGTTATCAAGGGCTAAAGAATTCTGTCTTAAAAGCAGCACTCTTGCTTCATGATAAAGAGTTAACTAGCAGGAGTTTCTTACGCTATTTTGAAAAAATATAACTTCTAGAAGGTATTTTATCTCTATAACTGCAGAGGAATAGAAGTTAATCATTAATATAAAACCACAGATTAAATGTAGAAAATATGATGATGAAGTATAAGCCACTTTGCTGATGTGAGATTGTGTGGTATCTTCTGATGATTTATAGAAAAACACATTTGATCATTTTGACTTGAATGAGCTACTTCAAGAATTGCCAAGAAAGCAAAAACAAGTGTTATGGCAGAGACTGACACAGCTATTGACAGAGAGCTTGATGGAGAACCCTGTGGAAACATGGCACAAGTATGGAGATGGTAACAGTGATGATGACATGGAAGTTGAGATAGTTACAGAAATGGTAAGAATCTTGTAAAATGAAAATATGATGAGTGTTTTGTGTTTTTTGGGAAATAAAATAGAATATTTACATAACATCTGAAAACATGCAAGGGTTATCAAATAAAACCCATTCCAAATATCACCTTCCTGCCCATTTTTTAAAATGAGTTAATTTATACTTGGGTTAAGCTGAACTTATGATTGGTCTATGCTCTAAAAGACTAGATCTGCTGATAATTTTAATTAAGATGTGACTTAGTTTTCTTAGTTAGAGTTGAATGGGCTTGTTCTTTGTCTTACGTTAGTAAACAAATGTTAATATTATTGATGTTAAGTTTAAGTAGCTGGCATATAGTATAAGAAATTTGCTACCTGGTTTGTAATGTCATTTTATTTAATGAACATCATGAAATCTAGATTTGACTGCCTCTTCCACAAATTTAGAATATATAGAATTTTTCTGACTCAGAGCCTTATGTACTGCCTTCTGTGTTGTAGTCTATATAGCCTTGAGAGTACTGGGGGAAAAGGTTATTTAATTTTGGGGGGAAGAAAATAAATGCAGTGGGGAAATCATTAGAGAAACCTAGAGGCTTGTAGAAGATTCAGTCATCTGTTCAGAGGCCTGTAGAATCACACTTGGAGTGAAAGTCACCAGATGTACACATCTCTGAGCCACACAAGACCCTGCTAGTTAGGGCCTTTTCAGCTCTGAAATGGATGTGTGTTTGAGTGGGTTTGTTACAGATGAGGATTTTAGTGCAGGAATGGATGCACAAATGGATGCTGGAGCTGAAAACCCTTTTCAAACTTTTTGAAAATATGTACTTTAAAAAAACTATTCTTTTGTCTCTTATTTGATAGGTTTTGGGTGCCAGTATAGTCCTTCTTCAAAATGGAAGCATAATAACAATTCAGCTTTGCTCTCTGTTGCTAAGGTTCATTTCTTGTTTGAATTATTTTCTGAGTCCAAAGCAAACTGCAGAAGTGTTTCCTCAGCATTGGTTTCTTTCAGAAACAGACTGTAGCAGTGATCCAAGGAGTGGCAGCTGTCGTTACTGCTTCCATACCTGCAGTGGATGAAAATGTAAACTACAAAGCTCTTGTAGAATGTGTTTTTATACTAAATGGTGAGTGCTTCTCTGTACAGAATGCAGCATTTTACAGAGGCTGTTTGATCTGACTGAAATCCAGCTGGCCTATGAAACAGAATTCACAGGAGAAAAGTTGGTACTGGTTTGAGTTCATATTTATGAGACAAAATTAAGGGAGTGTTTACCTAAAAATCAGCTGCACAATTTCGAAGTTGGAATGTAAATAGTTTTCTTTCTCCCAGCTGTTTACCCAGTGGAAGGTAACTTTGATTATCCTGTGATTTATATTACTTTTAAGGGAAACTCAATATTCCATTGTCACTGATCCAAAGAGTTGGGCCAAACCTTAGAGTTGCCTAAATACTGCAGTGAGCATAAGCCATGAAAGTGTGTAAATGTGACAGGAGGTAGCTGACACCGTGAGGTGTAGTTAGTGTGCTAACAGACTACTGTTTTACAGGAATGACTTGGTTCATTGCAGTAAATAATTATTTCATTACTCTTGTAGGTATTCTTCCTGCATTATCTGCATCTGAAAAAATCCTACAGCATGCCATCCAACGTGTGTGTGAAATGTGGTGGGAGAAGGGACTGGAGGGGAAGGAGCAGCTGGGGAAGACTCTGTTTGTCATTCTGCTGAGAAAAAGCCTGAATAAAGCTGCTACGGTAGGCTGAGGCTGTGTTTACTTTCAGGGTATTGTTGAATACTTCAAGAAAGATAATTCCTTCAATAAAACACTGCCTTCTCTAGAAGAAACTTTAAAGGTTTTTGGCATCAGTTTCACGAGTGAACTGGATTTAATTTTTTTTTTTGCATTCCTTTTCATCTTTTTGCTCTTTTGTCCAGTCCAATGACCAGGGTTTTTATTGCAATTAACTTTCTGTCACCTCAGATTTTAAGTACTGCGTTCAGCTAAGCATAGAAACAGCTTTTGTGGGAAGCTTCATCTTCTCTTGTTTTTTATCTGTCTACAAATAATTTTTCTTTCATTTTTCAAAATGTGTGAGTTACTTGGAGTATTGTGATATGCTTTTGCACTAACATCCTTATGTCTTTCCCCTGTTTTTTCTGGTTAACTGCATGTATTGTATGAAGTTTAAAAAGCGCAATGGTGTGGTTTTAACATATTTTGCACAGAATGCCAATTTTCTGTACTTGAGCATATCTTCATTTGTTGGAAGTCAGAATTTTTGCAGTTACAAATATTTTTCCCAGTAATGTGATGAAATGAATATTCATAATTTCACAATGTGCAACAATGCATTTCAAGTTCATTATTTAAAATCCTTTCAATGCTGCTTTGCATTAAAACAAAGCTTTTTGCATTAAAGAAAAGCTACTCCACTCCAATGTGAGCTTCTTCTTTCCTGTCAGGGTGCAGATATAGTTCGTGTATGGAATCTACATCAGACATTACTTTGTTTTGATTATGATTCAGATGAGAGTAATGAAGTCAAGGACTTGTTGCTTCAGTGTTTTTTGAGTGTAAAACACATTAAGAAAGAAGAGGTAAGCCAACTTTTATCTTACTGTGGTTTTGTGCCAGTGAGCTTTGGTTGCTTTTAATAGTTTTGCAGTTTGTCTTTTTTTATGGTACAGTAGATAGCAACATGAGACAAATCAGCTTTGACTCCAGGCTATAAATGGTGATACTCTGTTTCATTTGGAAAACTTGTTTCTATTCCAGACTAAAGTGTGAAAGTTTATGTCTAAATCTTCAGTCCAGTTCTTTTATCCTGAGGCAATAAGAATCCAGTGCTTTGCTTCCAGTGCATTTCCTTCAATACTTAAAATCATTCCCTGGTGTAATTCTTTTTTTTATAGCAGTTTTTGTTTTATTCAAGACAAGTAACTGTAGCAAAATAATTTTCCTTCTAAATGACTCCATCTAGAAGATTGTGTTGCTGTATTCTGTTTTAAAAGTAGCATAAAAATAACCGAACTTTACAGAAAAATGAGAATATACTTTATTTAACTACATAGATTTCTCTCAGTTAACAGTTGCTGTTTTGTTGTTTTTAGATTGTGCCTATGAACCAGAATTGTGGTGTCCAAGCCTTTTTTCTGGTTAGGTGACAAGACCACCAGACTTTGTCTCTGAAGTTCTGACTCTTCCCTGCATGTGTAAAATAGATATATTCCTTTTCCTGTGGAATATATGAGCTTCTGTCATAAAATGAGCCCTGAGATTGCTGCATGATTGTGGCAGTATAAGGATATGTCATTTTAAAAATGGAGTCAGCAAAGGAATTAGGTGAAATGTTTGATAGAGTTTGGATCCAACATCCAAATATTTGGATACCTGCCATGAAGTTGGTGGGGTTTTTGTTACTTACATATGATATTTTAAGCTGTTTTAGTTTTGACTAGAACTGTGATGTACCAAGGCAATATGAGAGGTGGGAATGGAAGAAGAGAAAATGTGGGTGGAAAGAGGAAAGACAGGAAAGGCTTTATTGACAGAGTTTACAATTAATTTTGTGTCCTCGGTGTATTTCATTTTAAGCCATTTTTTGTCATCTGGAAAAAGTGTGTACTTGTGTGTGTTTTTTGTCACAGTACTTAAAATGCATTAGCTATATTTGATTCTGTATGGTTTTTCTTCTGTAATATTTGAATCCACTGTATTAATATTTCATCTCCATATAGGCACAGTAAATAATTGGTAATTATATATGTAAAATATAATTGCTATCTAGGCTTCAGAAGCAAATTCTTGTATTTCTTTTTTTCTTCCACATTATGTGAGACTTTTAGTATAACGTGCTAATTACTAGACAGCTTTTCTAAAGGAAGTTTGCACCTTGAATCTTTGAGTGAAAAGAGTGTAAGAGTTGTGGGTTTGTTGTGGGTATTTTTTTAAATATGGGGGGAAAAGCAGTGGTAATCAGACTCAGTAATGAATATTTTTCCTAGTGTATTAAAACTCATCCACTTTGCTTCACAAAAACGTGCGGATTTGGCCAGGCTTTGCACATTTCTCTTCCCTGCACAAGATTTTTCTCTTCGCTCTCCTGGGGATTTCTGGTTCTTGACATTTTGTTACCTTTACATTTTCATAGGCCTGTCTCTTTCTGGGTAGATATAGAGAGCACCTTACTGCACTCTCTGCAGTGGTTTAAATCCTTAATTCTGGATTCTTTGCTTTCTGGCTGGAAGGACTGACTGAAAGCAGCAGCTCCCAGCTGTAGCCAAAGGGCTCAGCCTTGGCCAGTGGTGGGTCTGCCTTGGAGCCCACTGGCATTGGCTCTATCGACACAGGGAAAGCTTCTGGCACAGAAACCACCTCTGCAGGCCTCTACCACCAAAACCTTGCCATGTCAGCCCAAAACACAAGTCACTTTACATCCTGGAGGATAACAGTTCAAAATAAAAGGAGAACCATAACCCATTCTGGAAAGATCCCAGGAGAGGGTTCAGTTAAATTAAGTGTCTGAAATAAATTTAGACATCTGTGCAGGAGCATAATCAGTACAGGTCCTGGGAAGGATTTGATTGCTTAAGTGAATGACCCATGCTACATTGAATGACCTAAGTTAGCCTCAGACATCCATGTGGGGCTGGCATGTAAAACGCACACTGTCATAGATCTCTGCCTTCTGGAAAACCATATGGGCATGTAAAATTACTCTTTGTTTAGGGTGTGCCATATTAACCCTAGTCAGCAGAGTCAACAGAACAATTCAGCTCCATAAAAGAATAACTAAACAGCTGATCACATAAATCACTTTTCAGACAATTAACATTCCAGGGACTTTAACATCCAAATTCACGTCTCAGATTTGTGAGCAGAATCCAACTTCACTATATGAACTTTCAGTACTTATCCAGAATGGTAACCAACTTGGATTTTCCTAGCTCTGCAGACAGGAGATTCAGAGTGTTCAAAGCATTTTCCTGTTGCTGTGAGGCCATTGTACTTCAGTTGCAAGTCCTTTTATTTGGGATTTGCGTGCTGTGGGAGTTCAGTTGCAGTGGTAACACACCTCATATATGTTCTCTGATTTCCCTTCCTGGCTCATTTCACTATTGATAGATTTCTTGTAGCAACAAGAAACCAACCAAAACTCCCCCAGTATCTCTGCTGGACCTTTTTTTTTGCATCCTCTATTGCTTCTAAAATGCTTGTAGTAATACCATGTATCAATGTGATGTATGAATTGCTTTGAGTTGAAAGTGAGCTTCTGTATATCAGGCCTAATACTCCCTTCAATGCCTGCAGACTTGTTCTACAGTTCCTAAGAAAAGTAATCCTAGCATTTTTAGAGTACATATCCCAGAGCACAGCTCCACAGTAGCTTAAGCTGCTATAGGTCCAGGTTGCAATGACCCTGTGTTGCCATGGACTAGCATTCCTCTTTTCTTTTTCACAGTGTAATGTTCAAGCAGCAATGTAATGGCTTGATTGAAGGAGGTAGCTGTTTTCTCCTAGTAAGATTATTTTTCAGACAGCTTAACTAGCTGGAATGGTTCATCATATGCAAGACTGAAGGAAGGGAAGAGTCAGGAATGCAGTGTATCTGTTCTAAATCAGATCAAACTGATAGAGAACTGCACATTTATAACTCATCGCAAGATCAGGGAGTTCAGTGTTTCTGCCTCCCAGGCTGTGCTGTTCAACACACAGTAATATTTCTCGGAGTCTTAGCATCAGGCTGCATTAGTGGAGTGATCCTCTGAATTTATCTCTCTGTGATTTATGAAAGCATTCTTGCTCCGATGGGGTTTCCAGTCAAACAGCTGCAGAGCATGTTACTGTGTTTTAGAGGTGGGTCTGTTGTACTCTTTCCTTGCTCACCTTCTCTGTGTGTACAGAACAAAGTCACGTGCTCTGTGTCCACAAGCACAGCAGTACCAGACACTCAACACTGATACTGCATTAGTCCCAAAGATGACAAGTTCACAAATGACAGATTCACCTATCACCAAGTTATCTCTCACAATAATGAGAATGTTGTTACCAATAATTATTTCAGATCCCTTAATCATAAGCAGCAGATTAAGCTAGAGGCACTTATCATTTTCAGGAGCAGGATCAATCTTTTAAAACCTAAGGCTAAAAAGAATTGGTTGAAAGCTATTTTTTGGCCTTTTATCATCTATCCTGCTGCTGGGGTTGTAGAAGATGAGATGAGTTTGAGTTTGTCCTCATCCTTGCCTTGTTGAGGAAAGAACTGTAGGTTAAAACTCCCTTGACCTTCTATTTTGTCAGGGATGCTGATGTGTGACATGCCAAGTGGGACTCCTCTATGTTTATATTAGGCCACCAGAGCTGGAGATAGAGACAGCTCTCATTGACAACAGGAAGGATTCCATCAGACTTGAAGCCAAAAACCTTGACATTGTATTTAGCCTTTAGGTCTTGATTTTTATGAGCTTCTGAGTTACTTCGTCACCCAAAGGCATTTCAGCTATAATTGCACTACAGTGCAGTTTCTGACTATGTGCTTCCATCTCCCTCCCCTGCTCTGTAAGATTCCAACTCCAAGCGTGTCTGGCATTCCATTTTCTCTATTTGGTCTTAGGTGTGAACACAACTCTTGGTCCAGCTCTCAATGGAACTGCCTCTGAACCTCTGCTGTGTATTCAGTGACCCTTTTGCACTTCTGCCAATGTGCTCTTTACTACTGCACTTCCTTTATTAATATTTCTAATTTATTTTTAGCTAGAAAGCTGAGAGATACAAAGGATTCTTACAACCGGCTGACTCACCCTTACGTGTGATCTGACATTTTGAAGTCTTACCCTCACCTGTAAGACAAGGCAGAGTGAAGCTGCCTGTACATATACTGTATAAGGCTCCAGTTCCTTGGACAGATCTTGCTGATTCTGGAAGAGCATTGGCTTATTTACTTCATCCGCAGCCTTCTACTGCCTTTTGTTACAAAATTCTATTGCATGTCAGATTTGTCATCATTGTTCCTGACTTGTTAAAATGGAAGAAAACTAATTTGGGAAAAATAGTTTCTATTTTCGTGAATGAAAGCAGCTCCAGGAGGTTCGCAACATTACCTTTCATGTGGCAAGAGGAAAGGAATTGTCCTTGCTGATCAGAACATTTAATTTCCTCAGTGGCACAGCTGTTCTCTATGGCTTTGTTAAAAATACTTCTGTGTCCAGTGCTGGTAGAGTTGTGGTGTTTTATTTGTGCCTTCACCATTATTCCAGTGTCATGCCGGGATGATATTGCCCTTGGCAGAGCTTGCTGATCCAGCCTTGATGAGGGTGCTGATTGCACAGTCTGCTGTCATTCTGGACTGCTGCTTGAAGGCACACCAAGACAGAAAGGACATTGAATGAGTGGAGGCAAATACGTGATCCACATGTTCAGTTGTTCCGTGTTCTTTTCTACAGTATGAATAAAACTAGTGCTTGAATTCTGTTTAATAATTAAGAATCTTAAATAGTTTTTTCCACTTCACCTATGCATTTTAAAGATGTGATTTCCTTTGTATTTACTATTTTTGAGGTAAATTGGGTATTCTTAGCTTTGAGTTCTGTTTGATTTTTCCTCTTTTCCCCTCCCCACAGGGAAGAAGACTCTTAAGTTTTTTGTTCAGCTGGAATGTAAATTTCATTAAAATGATACATGGAACTGTTAAAAACCAATTACAGTTCTTACCAAGGTATGCATCCTAGTTAGAGTACTTAATTAGTAAAAGCTTGTCTAAAATCTTGTTTATCTCACTCTAAAAATACCTAGTGTATTGAAAAAATATATCAGTATCCAGAAACACACAAATCTTCTGAGTATTGCTGCTATATTGTTTCAGCAACTTCATTTAATAGTAGCTCTGACGTGCCTGGGTGTACAGTTGTAGGAGCAGTAAATGTTTATTTGCCATTAGCTAAAGCAAATTACTTTGGATGGAAATTAGACTGAATTATTTGCAGTGCTTTGTGTGAGGGTTCAGGTCCATTTCTCCTTTTGTAGGGAGTTTCTATTTTTCCTATGAGTAATCTCTAATTTAATTTGCTAGGTTTCTATATAAAGAATTCTAATAAGAAGTGACTTGCAGGATAAATCATAGCCTGAGATGATGGATGAAAAAGATGGATTTTTTTTCTCTGATTATTCAGTGAAATATTGCTGAAGTAAAATCAGAGGCTTTCTAATGCGTTCATGAAGAATAATATATTCCTGTACATGTCTATAAAGAATTTAAGGTATTCTTCATGACATAACTGGTCAAGTATCTCTCTCAATGTTTTGACTCTCCCACCATAAGAGATATTTCAAGTATCATGTAATAGTGCTTGGGTTCATTAATTAAGGGTTAACTCGGTAGTTATGGGTGTAGAATTGAAAAAGAGAATTTCTTCTAAAAACCAATTTGATGCATAGAATTAAGAACCATATTGGTTCTTATTCAAAACCTAATGTTTCACCTTTATGAATTGCACATAGATATGGTTAGCATGCTTTCTTGACAGTGTTTCCTATATGTTAATGCAGATCCTTGGTGGAATACATTTCAGAAGTTTACTTCAGGGCCTGGAAGAAGGTGTCAGGAGAATTCATAGAGGTAACACTATGCTTGAAATCCAATTTCATTTGGATAGTTTGGAATTTCAAGGTAGGAAAGACTCATGACTTTCCACCACAGAGAGGTTCCTTTAACAAGCCTTAAAGAATTATTTCCCTAAGGAAAGGGCCTCTTCAGCAATGTCAAGGAGTAACTGTATGTCATGCTTTGAATGTTTTCTCACTGAGATCAGCTTGGCTGCAGTTAAACACCTTTAATTCTACTGCTGAAATATTAGTTCACACAAATATGCATATACACGTTTTTCATAAACATACCCGTTAGCTGAAGTATGTTTTATTAAAATTACTGAAGCTTTTATTCAGTATGTGCAAGTCTGTATAGTTGATAGCTCAAGTATTTATCTAGTTTTTGTGGATTTCCATGGAAATTATTAAAGGCATAATTACAGATCACAACAATGCTAGAGCAAAATTTCACATACCAAAATACTCTTATTTACCTTGCTTTTATCTTCTGACAATTGGATTAATTGTATATTCTGAAATTTTGAAAATCAGTTGAGGCAGACAGAGCCCCCCAGCATGGAAAAATTTGGGCAAAGCAGAAGCCAAGTAAGAAACAACAGCAGATACTATTTCCAGTTGTTTGTTTTAGGCAAAAATATAGTTGCTGAACAGCTACAGTACTTACTATTGTTTTATTGTGTTAACAGGAGCATGTGTGTGTTTTACTGTAGGTACTTGAATACAACTGCATTCAGGATTTCATGCATCATGGAATTCATCTTCCCAGAAGTTCTCCTGTTCATTCTAAAGTTAGAGAGGTAAGTTCCAGGAAAGCATGACATGAACTAGTAGCATTAAAATGAGATCAGTTGCTGTAAAGTGGAAAATTTCCATTTCATACTAAAATACCATACCAAGTGTGGCTGGAATGGAAATACTTTCCTTCATAGCAGCCTGTGTGGGGCTGTGTCGGTGGTGTGCTGGTGGCACAGCAGTATTCTGGCTGCTGCTGAGCAGTGCCTGTGTGGTCTCAAGGCTTTCTCCTCCGCACATTTTCCCTTGGGAGTGGGCTGGGCATGAGCAAGAAGTTGGGAGGTCACAGCTGAGACAGCTGACCCAAATTGACCAGAAGGATATTGCATGCCATACAACCATCATTCCCTCAGCAAACTGAGGGAAAGTGGGTTTTGGGGAGGCAGCCATTGCTTGGAGGCTGGCTGAGTATTGGTCTGCTTGTGGTAGGTGGTGAGTGGTTGCATTTGCATAACTCCTTTGGGGATTTTTTTGGTCCTTTTTGCTTCATTTATTAAACTGTCCTTATCTTGACCCATGAACTTGCTTTTCTCTTCCATTTCTTTTTCTTCCCCACTGAGCAGGGAGTGTGTGCATGGCTGTGGGTTCTTAGATGGTGACTAGGGCCAACCCAACACAAATACTTAAAAAATAGCATATTCTGAGAAATAATGTTAGAACAAATTTGAGGAGGAGCCTGCTGATAGTTTTGCACCAGATTTGTCTTTGCTGCTCAAAAGTAGAAGGGGATTTTCCAGAGTGCCAGAGATAGATTTTGCAGTCTGTTGTCTAAGCTTTCTTTACCTGTAGAATTGACCTTTCCATAGATGATCACAGGGATGAAAAGTCATAACCTTCTTGAGGCAAACTTAGTAGATAGGTCTGAAATTAAACTTGGCTTTTTTTCTTTTTATTATATTTAGGGGATTTATATATGTTTATAGGGACAAGCTTTGATTCTAGTTGTCTGTTTGTGGCATTCAGTCATGAGCAGAACATTTGAAGCAGAATGAGATGTGCACACAATACTATAGTGGGGTTTTTGCTTGTTTTGGTTTGGATTTTTTGGGGTTGGTTTTTTATGGGGTTTGTTCTGTTTTGTTTTCTCATAGCTATAGGATTTCCCTTTCCTGAGATTCTTGATCAATGGAACAGGCTTCTGACATGGCATTTCATGTTTTGCAGACTCTGGGGCTTGTGATCTTGAAAGAGGACAGTGAAAAAATGTGTCTTTGGGCTGCAAGAGGAATAGGTCTTGGAATAAATTTTAACTGACCACTAGAGGGTCAGCTTCTTTTCAAATTTTGTGTAATCTTGTATTCTGTTTTCCAAGATCTTCAGGGAATTACCAGTGCTGTATTGATCAAGGCCAGAAATATTCAGAGGATGATCTCGTCTCACTTTCTGATTAATTACCAACCTTAGAACACAGCCCAAACTGCTCAGTGTTTCAAAGTGAAGGAATTCTTCATATCAAGTTACACTATGTCCTTTCTCATACTCTGCTCTGGTCTTCAACTTCCTCTTTTTTTTCTGCATAATTCAGATGCAGAAAATAACAGGATTTTTAGCTAATTAAGCACTGTTTTGGGTCCCAAAGAGTGCTGATACTTCTCATCAATGCATAAAAAATGTATTAGGTTTGTACATGTATATTTGGATTACTCCACTTATCAGATAAGTTCCTTTGCTCTTAACAGAGAAAAAGCTTATTTATCTGTAGTTTATAATTTCATGATTTCAAAGTATTTCTGCTAGTTACTTTAAAAATAATTTTTTACAGCAACAAAAATGAGGTGTTTCTGTGAACTTCTCTAGCCATGTTTTTTTCTTAGTTGTAGATCTTTATATAAACTCATTGACTCTATAAAGTTATAAAATATTATATTTATTAGATTGTTTTAATTTTACTATTTTTGAGACTTCCTAATAAGATAGAGTGTCAATTCATATGTTTCATTTTATCGTTTCCATAGCATGAAAACTCTGATCTTATATAATTATGAAATGTAACAGCCGCTTACCACTTCCTGAATGTAGAATGTTAAAATGGCTTTGGGGCCTCTTTTATTTGTTTTTTCTTAGATCCTGAGTTATTTTCATAAACAAAGTAAAGTCCGTCAAGGAGTTGAAGAAATGCTTTATAGATTGTATCAGCCCATTCTCTGGAGAGCACTAAAGGTAATTATCCTTTTCAGAAATACAACTGTGTTTCTCCAGCTATTAAATTTTGGGTCCCTTCCACATCTTCTGTTTATATTAGTTGCTTTTAAAATGAAATGGCCACAAAAACCAAAATGAGTGTTTAACATCACAGATGTAGCTGAGTAACTTTGCAAGTTGTAATTAGGCATAGCATGCATTATAATGTTCTAATTTGTTAATATAATTTACTTGTAAAATGCACTTTTTTTTTACAGGTACCTAGAGTGCTTTCCAGGATTGCAGCTGGTATTCTTATCTTCTCAGTCTCAAAATTCTGTGTAACCTTGTATTATCTTTTCCTAGATCTTTAGGGAATTATCAGTGTTTTACTGATCAAAGCCAGTAATGTTCAGAGGATGGTTTAGTCTCACCTGTTGATTAATTACCAGCCTTAGAATACAGCTCAATGAATTTATTAATTTAGGAAATATTTTATTCTAGTTGGATTGTATGGACAGATATTAATGGTATGGATGTGCACCAGTATAAAATTTCTTACTTGTAGTTCTTTCATGGTGTGTGTATGTCCTTCTGTGGAGTGCATGCATGGACTAAAGACGACCCACTGCAGTTTGTCTACTCATTTACACTCTGTGATTAAGAGGAGCCAAGCTTCCTTCTTTGGTGACAGCTTTTATTTTGTCTGAAGTTATGAAATCCCTGTTTGTTAGAGCATACACATACAGCCAAGTTAATTTTTGGCAAACATTTACAGTTTCATTTACTGGTTGGTCATAAGCATCTTCTCCAGACATGAGAAAGGTATTTGAAATTCTCAAAGTTGAAAGTATTTACTATTAACTTCAAAAGTTGTTTGCAATAGATTTTATGCGTTACAGGAAGGAGTTGAGAGAGATTTGGTTTCAACAGAACACTGTGGTAAAGGTGGGAATATGAGAAGAGTCATTGCTAGCCCAGTATCTTGTTTGGTCTTACATTAAATGTTGGATCCCATCCTTTTAGAATTTATATAAAAAAGGAACCTTCTGGATGAAACATTGATGTCCTAGTGCCAGAGAATGATAGCTACAAAGCATGGCTTCCTTTAATTTCTACATTTCTGTCTCTAAAAAGAATAGGGGTTTTAACTGATTTTTGGTAAGTTAACAAAACATAGTATTCCATTCTTAAGGGAATTGCTGCCTGTCAGTGGAGAGTCATAGTCACTTGCCAAAGCCCATGACTCAAATGTGAGACTAGACTACTTTTTGGAGGAAGATTCTGTCAAACCTTACGAAATCTGCATACCTTTATTTGGAGAAATATAACAGAAGGTGTGTCGTGTGGGGAGAAAAAGTTACTGATTGATTTGCAGCAAGACAACGGGAGAATTCCAGAAGTGGTTGAAATTTTTAACAGCTGCTATTCATAATTTTCACATCACTAATGGTTCCATTGCGAGAACAAATCATATAGTACTGCATGAAATATTTGGCTTTTTGAACTGTTGCTGTGACTCAGAATCACCAGTAGTTTAAGATACAGAATAAGAAGGGAAGCTTATAAGTGTTCTTACTGTTATGGATTCTACTCCAAAGCTTGAAATGTCAGTTTAATTTTAGATAACGAGTTTGATGCTCCTATTTTAGCCAAATCCCTAATTTAATATAGTGAAGAACAAATTCTGTTCTAGAACACTGTTTATGAAACAGAAAGGACACACAAGGCCTCTTTACTCCTCCTTCTTGCAGAGAGCAAAAATACTTCAGTTGTAAGAATACAATGAATTCCAGAACTGTTGATTTCACCTCAGAAATCTTTAAAGTGAGAATGCATATTTGGATTGCATAAGCTTCTGTTGGGGCTTTTACCAGCCCATCTTTTATAAAGCCGTTATGCAGCTCTTAAGTTTTTATAATATAAGCCCATATATATCTTCTTCATCTTTTTTCATGTTCTTATTATGAAAAGCAAGTGTCATACAAACATAAAAGAGATGTGCAGTGATTAGTTGTTAGTATGAGAAGATATATGGATTTAAAAACACAATTATTTAGTGTAAGTAGTGATTAAGCTATTTCTTATCAAGCTGAAAAAGTCAAGATCCACTCCTCCAGGAATTCAAGCTGTTGAAGGAAGTGACTCCTTTAAAGTGTTTGGTTGTCTTTTAAATTTTTTTTTAACATCCCACATGTTTAAACTAACATGCCCTGGAGATGCAGTGTTTTAAATAATTTGAAGTTAATTTCAGAACCTGTAAGACCAGTTAAAATTTAAAAGAAAGCTGTGAAAATTAACTGAAGAAAAAATCGAGATATTGTTTCAAAAGATTCTGAAAGTTGCTCAGAATAGTACAAGCATAATGGTAAAGAAATATTAGTCATTTAAATTACTGCAGGCTCTGGCATGGAAAAGTCGGTGTGGATTAAAACAGGCCATGAATTTAAAGTCTTAGGTTCTACCTCTGTGAAGACATTGTAGGAGCCTGAATATGCAAATACATTTGGGATAAATTCCAGTTAATTAAAGGCAGGAATTTGAACTGTGGGTACTAAGTTCAGAATTAAAAGTGAGCTTAATGGAATTCAGTGTAATGCACTTAAAAAGTTTATGGAAATTAACTTTCTGGAATGGCTGTGGTAGACAAGGTCTAGGTTATTGCACAAAACCACATTTGAATTAATTTTCACATGCAATGTTAGTGCAGAAGAGCTATTTCACACTGAAATCACATATTATCTTGTTATTTGTTAATTCTTAAATATAGACAAGCTCAGAGTTAAAGGATTTTCTACAACTTTATAGGATACAATTAAGAATTACGATCTTTTCACCTTTAAACTGTTTGCATTATCCATAATAAATAGAGAAAAAACACACGACCCTAATTAAAGAATGTATCTATGTGCTTTATTTGCTTTTGTAGTATTCAATTTAAAATTCCTAGTCATTTTGTTGACTTGAAGAATTTGGAATGTTATGGTCCTAGTCCACCATATCAAGATTGGTCAAGAAACCCAAAACAGATTGTAAATGAAGTAATTGTTGCTCATTTCTTTTGTGTTTTTCTGGTGTTATTTGTCATTAGTTTATTTAAGTCTAAATATTGCATGGTTATTGCCATGTTTCTTTTCCCTGCCTTTGATCTCAATGTGCTTTATGACAAAGGAAGAAGAAAATTAAATGATTAGCATAGTCAAGAATTTCCCTGAACTGTTCTTTCTTGCTGCTAAAATTAGGCCTACTTTGTTTGTTATATTGAGAGACTTTATTTTTTTTTATTGGACCCAAAATCTGGACCAAATTCTTCCTTCCAAGTCTTCTTTCCAAGAGAAGTCAGTAGAGGCTCTTAACTCTCACTGCATTTCTATCTTTGATAAATAAAATTAGGTGGTTAGATTTCAGCTTTCTCCTTGAAATGCCTTGAATTTCTTCATGGTTTCATTGCCTGCTTTCTTTTTCTGTACTTTTAAGAGTCCATAGGATCAGTTATCTTTCACTGAACAAGTGTCTAAATATGCACCTTTTTCTTTTTCCTTTTCTGCATTTGTGGCTCTACAACCGGTAAAATATATGGTGGAGTACACTGAAAATTGTTAAATATGGTAAAATGTTGTGAGGCTTCCCATAGATTTTTGATGAGCTGCCTGGAGCTCAGAACATGGTCCTAATACTTATGTGCAGAGATGCAGAACTGAATATGATTGTGCTGGATAAGTTACGCTCCAAGCTTTCTGGTACTTAGTTACTAAATACTATTTTCTTGAAGAAATAGGCTTGAGCTTTTCAATTAAATCACCTGTCTCTTGACAAGGAAGTTAATTAATCCAGTCTGATTGAATTCAAGAGTCTTCTGTCCTGAAGAGGAGCTTTAAGGCCACCAAGAGAAATCCCAACTGCTTTTAATTTATTCAGCATTACAGAAAGCAGAAGGGCTCTGACTGTGATTCCTCAGGGTCATTGAAGCTGATGTGCTTTGAAAGCTGATTGTAACAGTAACTCAGGTTTTACTGAATGGGCAGAAAGTAAGAGAAAGCATTAAAACTCATGTGTGACTTTAAGTTCTTTCATCTGTTTATAAATTCATCTTTTCCATCTACTTAATTAAAAACACTTGTTAAAATGTTTGGAAAGCAATATTTGGCAGGATACACCTTTGGATATTAACAGTTGGTTCTTATGGGAAAAATATCTTTCCTCCATTTTAACAGGCCAGAAACTCAGAAGTTCGAGCAAATGCAGCATTTTTGTTTGTTGATGCTTTTCCTGTTCGCGATCCCAGTTTTACTGCTGAAGAGATGGACAGTGAAATTCAGAAACAGTTTGAAGAACTTTTTGTAAGTTTTAATGAAAGTAAAATGTTAAAAATGAAACTTTTGTCAGAACTAACTCGAAAAAAAAACTGTTGATGCAATTAAAATTTATGGAATTTCTGGATAATTGTAGGGAAATAGAGGTCTGTGGCACAGAAAATATAAAAATAAACTAATATTTTAAATTTCTATAATATGATTTTTTTAGATGCTATACAGCACATTAAACTCTAAAAAGAAACTATTTTGGTTTGTTATTCATTAATTTATGAATGAGAGATGCCTTTGAAAGATTAAATGCATGAATAATGATCTTGATCCTTAACCTAGGATTGTGGGGGAGAGCTTCGCAGTTACTACGGAAGCACTCAATGAAAGTTCAGTACTGTATTACTAAATACTTCTGAAATTAAGTATAATGGAGAGAACCTAAAAATCTCCTTACCAGTCCAGATGGGTGAGAATGGGCATAGTATTTTCATTAAGAAAATGTTGGGGGATTCCTGAGTAGACATCAGATAATTGGGTGAATTTCAAAGCTGTTATGTTGTTCCATAGGAACAGTGGTCAGTGTAGACTCATATAAATAGAAGTCCAAATATTCTTAATTAAGTCACAAATGCAGGACTTTATTTTATTAAAAAAAAAAATTCAAAAGTCCAATGAAAAAAGTTGGCCAATAGTTATCTTAATTCTGCTTCTGATTTAAATTTCCTTGTTTTCTTCATAGTAAAATGCCTTGAGGGACTATTAATATTACAGTTCTTTTATTGTATAACAGTTTTCATAATGATTAAAAGCTAATGGAATGCATTTTGTTTATGACAGGCTCAGGTCAAACAGCACTAGAGTCATAATAATCTGTATGCTCACAGTATTATTTTTCTGTTTGCTTCAGAGTCTCTTAGAAGATCCTCATCCAGTTGTCCGCTCTACAGGGATACTTGGAGTTACTCAGATCATATCCAAATACTGGGAGATGATTCCTCCAACAATTCTTACTGATCTTTTAAAAAAGATAACTGGAGATCTGGCATGTGATATAACATCTGCTGATGTTCGATGCTCTGTTTTTAAAGTAAATATTTTTTATCATTTTTATTATCATTCTATTTTACTTGATGTACAGGTTTCTAGTATAGGCCACTTTAAATCAAGGAAATGACTTGTTCTTCAAAATGTCCTATGCAATGGAATTCCTAATAAATGGAGATTTTGCACATTTCATAAAAGCCACATGTTTGGAAAACACAAATGTCTTAAAATAGTAACTGATTGGCTTTCTGACTCTAAGGTTTTTCAATTCTACTTGTACACACACTGTTTTGACCCAATAATTAATTTTTTTTAGCTATTAGAAATGATGCTTAGACTTGAAACTATATGTAGTTCCAGGATTTCTTACATCACTGGCCTGAAGGCATCCCAAGACATGCATAATAAGGATTTTGTATCCTACTTTGTGTGTCTGAGGTTTGGATGGATATAATTCCACAGTCTGTCTGGTGATGCCTCCTCCCATGCATTGCTCACTATGTTAGAAATAGTTCATCTACATTTTTCTGGCATGTGAGAAGTAACTGATAGCTTGGACAGAAAAATGAACTCCCTAAGCAGCATTTTCACTTGAAAATTTTATGTCTGTGTCAGTTCAGCCTTAAATTGAAGCTGTCATCCTGTTAATCCTCACTTGCTGCACTACTGCTTCTTGGTGGAGCAATCCTGGATAAGCAGAAAGTACTGATTTAAAAATGAATTGGGAAGAAACATGTATTTTTAATTTGAAATCAGCATATTTTAGAGAGCTGGTATGTCCTCAGGCAGAGGGCAAGACCATGGTCTTAGTGTAGCTCTGAAGCTGATTCAGCTGAAGTGAGTTCACTGAACGCTGCTCACTATAAATGTGAAGTAATCAAAGCAGGTTTTACCAAAGAATATTACAAGAAAATACGCATGCACAGTGTCTGCCCATGCTTTATTTAACATGAGAAGTGTCATGGTCCTTCTCAACAATTTTTAGCTACAGATTTTTCATCTCTACTCTTTCTGGATTTGTTTTTTTATTTTAGTGCCTACCAATAATTTTGGAAAACAAACTAAGTCACCCACTCCTGGAACAGCTCCTGCCTGCAACCAAACAGAGTCTTCATGACAGTTCTGAGAAGGTGCGAGTGGCTTTTGTGGAAATGCTGCTCAAAGTGAAGGCTACCAAGGCTGCTAAGGTAGGATAATGACATTTGATTAAGTAGTAAGGAGACAAAAATCAAGGCATTTATTTTAAAAAAGTACAGTACATTTTGAGACTGCTGCAGTGTTCCTAAAAAAGAAGTAACCTGCTTTGCTCTGGTAATACCCTTAATATCTGTGGTGTCCTGAGTGCTCTATGGGCCCTTATTCTCTCTGGATGGGCAGGGGAAAGCAGTGGGTTACAGCCACACTTCCCTCAGCTGCCCAACTCTTCTATATACCTAACACCTTAACCCAGTAGCTTTTTTTGCTTTGATTCTTCTATTTTTATAATTTCTATTTTGTGGGCACATCCTTTGGATTTTGGTGTCTTTTTATAGTGATTTTTAATGTATTTTGTGTTCTGCTCTTTGTGGACTCTTATTTCGGGCAATACTGTCTAGCCACAGGCATTATAGCATCTTTGAGCTCTTATTTCACTCTCTAATGTTAATAGTTTCTTACTCTCAATTTTATATTTTAATTTAGCAATGTTTTTGTCTCTTGCTAAGCCTAATAAAGACATAAAACTATAAGAAAGCATCCAGAGGGCTCTGAAGGTGGTGAAGGGTGTAGAGGGAAAGCCATACAAGGAGTGGCTGAGGTCACTTTGTGAATTATTCTGAGTTTGCTGCCATTAAAGACAGAGAAAAAAACATAATTCTCAATGTCAGGGATTTTTTAGGGGAAGGAAAGATCAGATTAATATAAAGAAAAAAAATCCTAGTAAGTGTTAGATGTTTTTCAGTAACTCCCTATTGATTTAAAAACTGTAATGTGTATCTCTGGTAAGTTCTGGGATCACTTTAAACTTATTTTTTATTACAGTTTTAATAGGGACATCCATAGCTTGAATTCACAGGGTAATTATCTGATGCAAATATTTCTACTCAAGAGTAAAATAGGTTCTTTGGCATTGAAAAATACTTTTTTTTGTTTTAATTTGAAATTGTCCAGCATAATTAATTCAGAATCTTCTTACAAAAACTACAAATGTAGTGTTACAGCTGGAAAACAGCTGTGTAGTCTTTCTGAATTTCATAGCATTTGATTTCTGTGTTACAAGTAAACTAGAGCTCTGCTAAGAATAGGATGCATTCAATATTTAGTAATGCAAGGTTTGGGATGGTTTTGTAAAGGGTGTTGATCCATACAGGTTTTTAAGGTGTACACAATTCCTGTAGGTAGTTTGGTCCTACTTTGTCTTGTGAGGCGAATATGAAACATGACACATAATTACAAAAATTGTATTTTATGATGATATCCTTGTAGAGTAAACAGTTCTTCCCTGTATCTATGGAATTGCATTGGTATTGCAGGTGTATTGAACTGGACTTGCTTGAACCACAGTTTTAGCAGTGAGTCAGAGATACTAGGAGATTTAAAACATCAGCACAGCAAAATGACATTATTGCAGCAGAATTTGACCTCCAGTACACGTTAGTGTAAAAATAAAAAATGCTCACGTTTTCCAGGTTGATGTTCTTTATATTTGATTAGACTATTGACATGGAAATCAGTTAATGAAGGTGATGGGTTTTTTCTCTATTTTTGTTTAATTCCTTTGAATATCTTTCTCACTTCATAAAGTTCTGGAATATCTCTCCCATGGAGCATCTCCTGTCTCGCCTTGAAGCTGACTCCCGGCCGGTGTCGCGGCGCATCGTGAATCTCCTGCTGAACTCCTTCTTCCCCAGTGCCCAGCCCGAGGACGTGTGGTGTGAGCGCTGTGTCACTCTGATCCAGATGAATCCAGCAGCAGCCAGGAAGTTCTATCAATATGCCTATGAATTCACTGCCCCCACCAATATAGGTAAAGCACAAAACCTTCTGAGCTTTTGGAATTGCTGATGTCATGCTATGTAAATGCTTTTTTCTTCTTATTTCTGTAACGGTGGCACATTGTTGGTAGTTTTTTTGGGGGGTTTAGTATAATACTAGTTCGTAGTTTTGGAAATTCTTGATACCAGCAATAAGCACAGCAGGCAGAGTCATCAGCTTTTTCAACAATCAGGAGATCAAAGCTTTTAATCTCTGTTCTTAGATGCTGTACTGTACATTCCAGCTCATGGTGGTACCTGGTCCTTCTCTTCCCCTTTCTCCCTACACGTACCTTAAAATGATCTCAGTTGATACCTATTTCTCACGTAGAAATAGGGTGGCAAATACCCTGATGCCTTAAGTGATTTGATATTTTCATGTGAAAGATTATACAGAAACTGAAAAAAATGTTTACATCTGATAATCTAGGTATCTGGGATTTGTGGATCAGTATTTTCAAGTTGCTCAGAGAAAATCTAAAAAGTACTCCTTCCGAAAGCTTCTGAAAGTTTCAGTGAAGAGGGCATCTACTGCCCAGAATATTACAGCTTTTTAGAAAAGTCCTATTGAAACAAGTAAAATCCGGAAAATTTTGTTTCAGGGGAGTTCTGTTAAAACTCAAGTAATCAGCTTGGAGTGACATGGGTAAAATGCCCAAACCATTGCCTCTCACTGATCATCTTGATAAGGTTATGAAATCACAATTACAAAATCAGCTTGTACTTCCATCAGAGTGGCATAACCCTTTCACTTTTTCTAGAGCTAAGCTCCTCATTCAGGAGTGCAGTGGTGGGGCTATGACATCTTTGCCATAGAATGGGAATTGACATTGGAATGAACATTGACATTGGAGGGTGCGTGTTCTTGAATGTGAGTCATTAACAGCTATGCCAGATTAGATGTAGGAGTTGTGGGAGCTTCCTCTGATTCTGATTTGATAAGGTGGTGGTTATTTGGAGTTTTTTTAGTATACTCTTTTAACAATAAAATTACAGAGCCTGATGATAATGTTGTAATTTCTTCTTCATACTTGAAGATATACAACATATTCACGTTTTTTCCATTTCCTTTACAAGGAATTCTTCTCCATCTTTTTCTAGCTGTTTCTTGTTCTCTTGCCTACTTTTTAATACTGGCTTTCTAGCATTGTAATTAGAAGCACTTATTACCAACATTCTTAGCAAACAGTAAATGTCTCATTTATTCTTACTCTATTTAAATTTAGCTAAATTGATGCTCACTATTCGACGCTGCTTGAATGCCTGCATCCAGAAAGCAATGAAAGAGAGTCTTCATGATAGTGGGGATGATGATGAAGATGGAAGTGAAAAGGAGAACAGCAGTGTAAGAAAGTCCACTCTATTCTAAATTCTAGTAACTTATTTTCAGTGGTGCTTAATGTGAGACAGAATATAACAGAAAGTCTAAAGGAATGCCCTTGGGCATCTCTGGAATTGGAAGGGGAGAATTGGCCGTATTGGATTTTCATGTCCTGCAGTAGCAGAAATCTGGTCAAGTAGCTAGAATAAGATAGAAGCATATTTTAAATTAATAGTTGCCTAATTCCAGTGCTGATTATAAATTGGTTGGTTTGGTTTTGCAGTTAAATTATTTTAAAAATTACCATTGCAAGATATGTAAAGTTAAGAGAGATTAAGACTGAATTGTGGAATTCCTGTTCTACAGCAACCACAATGCCTTTGTAAAGAGTCTAGAAGGACTTTTTCTAGTGTCTTTAAAGCCTTATTTTAATTTAAATTTCTATTTGAAAATATAATGGGTAATATCCTCTAAATGTTTGTATTTCAGGTGTTGGATAATGTGTTGTCAGTAAATGATGTGGCCAGCATGGCAAGTTTGTTGGAGATCACTGTAATACTCTGGAGAAGCATCCGCAAAGCACTAGATCACAATGAAGATGCCAAAGATTATGCTATCAGGAAGTTTGCTTCTGTACTTCCTGAATATTTTAAAGTATTTCAGGTAAGGAAAGCCTAGATGTTCCTGTATTTTCCTGTATGTTCTCAGTATTTTCTTCAGATGCTTTCATATTTTATGTCTTTTATCTATTTTTATGGCATTAAGTATTCTTTTTCATTGTTGCTATAAGCTATAGACAGCAGCAATTTTCTTGGAATCTCACAAATGGGCAGAAACTGTTTTCCAACTGCAGTGTCTGACTGATGAACTATTATCTAAATAGTCAGCTCAAAAATACTTATGCAATAAATTGCTCTCCTTGTAAGGTTTTCCTAGGGTTTTATTATTTTGAACGTTTTAGAGGTTTTGGAAAACAGTAAATACAAATGTGCCATTGCAGAGCAAATACTCAGTGTACATTAGAGTCCACATGCCTTTCTTACCCACTGTCCCCCAGACTCTTCCACCAGAACCACTTATGATTCAGCTGCAACTGAAGCAGCTGAGGCTCTTTTTTCACTGAATATGAGCTGGCAGAGTGCACTCACAGCCCAGAAGGCCAAACATGTCCTGCTGACCTGCTGGAGTGAGTCCAAAGGATGGGCCACCAAGATGATGAGCGGGATGGAGCACCTCTCCTAAATGGAAAGGCTAAAAGAATTGGGATTAAGCCTGGAAAAGAGAAGGCTTTAGGGTGACCTAATTGCAGCCTTCCAGTGCTTGAGAGCCTGCAAGAAAGACAGAGAGGGACTTTTTACAAGGGAGTGCAATGACAGGACAAGGGGGAATGGATTCAAACTAAAAGAAAGTAGTTTAGATTAAATATAAGAAGAAATTATTTTTTGTGAGGGTGGTGAGGCACTGGCACAAGTTGTCTGGAGAAGCTCTGGATGCCCCATCCTTGGCAGTGTTCAAGGCCAGGTTGGATAGAGTTTGGAACAACGTGGCTAAATGGAAGGTGTCCCTGCCCATGGCAGGGTGGTTGGAGCAAGGTGATAATGATATCTAAGGTCCCTTCGAACCCAAACCATTTTGTGATTCTGAGGTTTCTGCTAATTTGAATCTATGCTCTAATGATCTGATGCATTTATTTATTGCTTTTGTTCGATATAGGCAGTTAATTAAAATCAGTCATTTTCAAATTGTCAATCTCCTTGCTCTAATTCTTTTAGTGTTACTCTTGAGGATGATGCCATCCTGAGAGTGGCCAATAGTGGCTGCTGCACCCGCAGTGAATTTGGAAGGATTACGTACTGGATATCTTTTTCTTAGTTGATTGCTTTTATGCTGAAGTATCCTGAAATGTAGTGGCTGTTCCTGCAACTGCAGCGTTGTTTTAGGTAATCAGGGAGTGAAAAGCAGCTCATTGCTACATATTATTCTGCAGCACAGATACACAAGTGCTCTGTACCCTGAAAGCATTTAGAAGTTGTCAAAGACATTTCAAATCTTTTTTGGTAGAGGATGTAGTATCCTTTCTGAAAGGGTCTGGTGAATAGACAAGATATCCAGGTTTAGCAAGCAGCCTCTTTGACTTTGATATTCTTATATAGTGAATGCAGCTTGGATCTAAAAGGACCTCTCCTCAGAGGCTTAGTTCCTAAAAGCAGCAAAGCAGCCTGCCTCTTTCCTGAAAAAGCTACAAATATATTTCAGAAGTTCTTTTAAAAATATGAGCTTTAAAAAACTGTTTTAGATCTTGGAATGGCTAAGTAGATGATAATTTCATTTGGCTGTTTCCATGAAGCTTGGACATAGAGATAAACCATTTTTAAAGAGTTCTTAACATAGTATTGGTTTCTGTATAACCTGAGTGAGATTATGTTGTGGCCTAGACCATGTATTGTGTCATGTTGAACATTACCATCCTTATATAAGAACCCTTTTCTTTAGAGTCCTTTTAATAAGTTTGTCTTGTGAATGAATTTAAGGCACTGATTGAGAGGAGTTAGATGGTGTCATGGTTGTGCAATTAAACCTTAGTCTCTAGTGGAAAAAAAAGTGATGTGGAGCTGCTATTTCTTTTGCAATGAGTATTAACCTAATGGAGCCATGACTATTCATGGTAGTTATTCTGGCAGTTTGTCAGAAAGTGAAGGATATGGTAATTGGCAATTGACCTTCAAAAACAGGAATCAGATATTTCAGATTGCAAGCCACGTATTGTTTTGAGCTTCTTTCAGCTCCATTTGTAGTGGAAAAAGGAAATCCTTAATTTGAGGAAATGTAATCACAGTTTTTCAGTACTGTCTTTAGTTTTGCTTGCATGTGTGTACCTTTACTTCATACAGTGCAATTCTTTTATCCTAGGATGAGCGGTGCATGGCTCCACTGATTATTCTGGCATCCTTTATGCCCCCTGCTGCTATTCCTACATTCAGGTATTGTTTGGAAATCCAAAATGCAAATGACAAGAAGTTTCTTGTTGGCTGTATTTGTTCATTTTTCACAATCTGATATATTAAATGCCCATTTGGGTAAATTAAGACACTAAAACTGTGATAAGTCAGTAAAATTTGTGATGTTCAAGTCTAAGTCATTGGTGAATCCTTTTTTTGTATTATACTAAATGTTTTCTGCACTTATGGGTGTGAAGGTAATGTATCTCTTTGTCTGTCTGTTTTCTTTTAAGCTGTGGTGTGGTTTCCAGACTCAGAAATATTGACAGTGGAGCTGACCAAAGCAAATATTCTATGCTGATCGACTGCCTGTGCCACTGGGGTCAAGCGGGGCACGTTATGGAATTAGCCTGCGACTGGCTGTCTGACTCACTCACCCCAACAAAGGTGTGCATATGCATATGACAGGGAATATAGGAATTGCCAGAGTGCTTTAAGGCATCATGCTTTTTTAAAAATAGAATAAGACTTTTTAATGCTTTATTATTCTGCTTTGAAATCAGTTCTAAAGTCAGATACTAACAGAGTTGTACTGGTTTTGTGCTTTCTTCTGATTCAGAATACTAAAACATCTGGGCGTCGAGTACGTATCCATGTAACACATGAATCAAAGCCAGACTTAGCAATTGATTACATTGAGTATTTATTGACTCATCCTGTCAATTGTGGTTGCCTCCTTTCTCTTCCTAAAAATAAACTGAAGAAGCTTTTGAAAATCCTCGGTGCTGCAAAGGTAGTTTTCTTCTTATCATAAAGAGCGCTTATAAAATCAGTGCTTAACATCATATATTGCCTGAGTCAAACTAAAATGCCTGCAAGAACAAATAAATGAGATTTTTGATCCCCTCTCCCTTTGTAAAAAGTTTTTTTTTGTAAAAAGCTTTTCCTTTTGATTTGTATTTCCAATACTCTAAACTTGAAGTAAAGTAGTTCAGAATTGTTTATAGATGGTAGATTTTAACCAGCTTCTCAGTTTTAGGTATCTCAAAATTTTTGTGATCTAATTTTGAGTGTTTTTAAGGGACCTGACTTTGTGAGTAAGGAATAGTCTGAAAATCAGTTACGGCACTATAAAACAGAAGTAATTAAAGTATGCTTATCGTTTATTTGGGGTTGGTGCTTTGCTGTTTTTATGGGTTTGAGGTTTTTTTTTTTAACCTTTTGTTTAAAGCTGTTGAATAAAGAAATATTTGACAGGTTTTTCTGAAAAATATAAATGTAAACCTTGATATTTCAGAGGGTTCTTGGCTCAATTCTGAAGGGAGCAGATTCTGGTGGCTGGAATCAAGCAACCAGCCTAAGAGCCTTCAGCCTCTTTTGCAGATTGACTATTCATCTTCAGCACAAGGTATTATTATAGCTTTCCAAAATAAGCTGGAGTTACAGTTGACAGTACAAGGAAGTTCCAAAACAACTGGAGAGACAATTGGTAAATTTCCCTTTGGGTTTTTTTTTTTTTTTCCAGTTTTCTGAAGAAGGAGAAGATCACCTTTCACTTCTGAAGGAGACAGGTGCTTGGATAGAAAGTCAAGTTGTACCTTTTATACTAGCAAGTGGTCAAGAGGATGGTATTTCAAAACACAGCGATGTTTCTGAATTAATTATCCAGGTTAGAGGATTCTTATAATCAAGGTGCTTTCAATTTGAAAAGCTGTAGGTGTAGCAATTTGCAGACAAACTGCACTGGCATTTGTGTCATCACTTGCAGTGTCCCTTACCCCTGATCTTGATTTGTCCTTCAAAGAAAGCATTTGATGATATAATGTGGGAGAGGTTTTAGCTAGTTCAGAATTGTTTTCTGTTGCATTCCTCTGATATTTCATTTAACCCAAGGTGGATTTTAGCACTGAACTTTTACCAGATTCTGATGAAAGGAAAGATTTGGCGATAGGAAAGATTTGGCTAACTTTGCTCCTAGTCAGTGTCTTTGAACAACCCAGCACAGACTGATTAAAAGTTCTCACTCTGTCTATACTTCCATCTCATAATCTATTTAGTATGTAACAACCAGTGTATCTGTAAGGAAAAGCTCTTTTTGTCTGCTGGTTTTAATTTTGCTATTAAAGGCAGGTAGAGATGTCATATTTTGCCTCAGTAAATGATAATTATCAATGCCTTTGATCTGAGCCTGAGTAAAAAAGAGAGGATTTACTGCCTTTTGAGAAACTGTTTACTGTTGGGAAAGGGCAATTGAAGCATTTGAAGGACTGATTGGAATTCGTGCTTTTCAACAGGTGTGAACTGAGTAACTCCAGTTAGGTACACCAGTTCTCAGTTCACACCTTGGCCTAGAGTTCGTGGTTTTATTATTTTGAGTTTTACTGAGTGGTGTACTTTACATAAAGTTTGAGTTTCATATAATTTTGCACCTCTCTTCTAGGCCTACCTGACAGTGTGTAAAGATGTCATAATGGTGGGCCTGGGAAATGTCACGTTTCAAGCACACCTTTTAGAAATGGCTCTTCAGATTATGCAAACAGGTACCCTGTTTTTACTAATTAGCAACATCTGCATTTATACTTTGCTGACTTTCCTTGTCTTAGCAAGTTAGTTAATCCCTTACTTTTAAGAGTTGGAGGGAACACTGGATTCATACTTAAAATGTTAATTGGACTGTATGTAAATTTCAGCTAAGGGTGCTCAGAAAGGAAATGCATTGTCTGCACTTGTAAACTATCACTATTTATTGTATCTGAGTTTCATGCTAAGCTTGTACGTGATGAATATTACAACTTCTATATTATGGTATTTATCTCTTTCTCTAGAGAGAGGTGGCTTTTGTGCTCCAGTGTTGCTGTGTGCTCTAAAAGAAATTATTGAAGCTTCTTTAAATCAGAATACTGAGACAGAGGAAGTGACAAATCTTTTCCACACTCTGCAGAATGTCTTTCAGAAAATTTTAGAATGTGTGGCACATAGACTTAAGAAAGAACAGGAAGAAGGAATTCAGGTATCATATTACAGTTCAAAATGCTATGTAACTGCTAATGTGTTGATGAATCCATAATTTTTATGCCAAGGGGTATACTTACACACTTCGAGGTTGTTACCTTGCTATTACTAACTGCATGGGTAGACATGTGATTAAATTTTCTGTTAAATTTTCTAAGTTTTCTTGCTACCAATTTTTTTGTCCATTTTGGTCTCATCATGACAAAAGAACCAGTAAATTGCAGAACAAATGCATTCTGTTGCCAATGATCCTGGACCATGCTGGTACTTCTACGTTGCTAATCTTATCTGCAATTAGATGAACTTCCTCAATTCAGAGCAGAGGATTTGTTTATATATATTATGATCTTGGAAGGAGGAGAAGTTTTCTTTATTATTTATTTCTTTTAGCCTGAATGATACCAACTTCAAAATATGTGTGATGTTCTAAAATTCTTGAAAATCTCACATCTTCACAGGAAGGTAGACTTCTTGTCTACTAAAGCAGATAGTAAATAGTAATAAAATGGGTGTATCACTGAGAAATTTGATGATCTACTTTTCAGGATTTCCGAAAAACATTCAGTTCTTTTTTGTAAGAACCACTGCTTTATTTGTTTCTCAAATTTATGAGTAGACTTCCAGGTGTTGCTGATTCCCCCTCTGATCCCAAGTGACTAGAATACCTCAAGAGCTTTCAAGGTGTGTTCTGCACTTCACAGAGAGGCTTGCTAGTATATTTCAGTTATACTCAAGCAGTCTGAAAAAACAGATGTGTTTTTTCTTTTTGGTTTTAGTTGATTCACTCTATTCAGATGCCTCTTGGAGAATTCATCCATGCACTGCAGTGCTGGCATTCCTCATTCCCAGCAGTTCACCAGGGTGTACTCTCCACTCTCCTGGCTGCAATAGTAGCAGAGATAAATTGTGTGCTACAGAAGGTAAAGTTAATCCTGATTTTTTTTCTATTTAACGCCTTTTTGCTTTTTAAATGTTATGTTGGAACGACATAGCTTTATTCAGAAAATTGATCTTTGTACTGCAGATGAGGATTTTTTGTGTGTTGGCATGGAACAAACAGGAAAGTTTACTTGCTATAATTTCGTATTAGAGATCATCTCTCAGATTTCTGACTACAGCTGTGAAAGAACAGACTTGTCCTGATACCTATTTCAGTATCTGCCTCTGACAGGAGAGCTTAGCAGTTAGGCAGTGTTGGGGATTAATAACGTGGGTTCTGGAATATTCCCTCACTGCTTTTGTACTGGCTCTGGCTGGGAAGGAGTCAGCTTTCCTCTCTGCAGTCCCCGTGCTGCTGTGGTTGGCATTTGTGGCCAAGACATTGTTGAGGACACACCAGTTTGTTTTGGCTGTTGCTGAGAGTGCTTTGCAGAGTGTCAGTGTTTCCCTGGTTCCTTCACACTAGAAAAAGTAAGGCTGTCGGTGGGCAAGAGGCTGAGAGTGAGCACAGCTGAGACCATGGGCCCAAACTGATCAAAGGCTTGTGCCACACCATGCAGTGTTGTGTTCAGCAATTAGAGCTCAGGGGAAGGAGGAGGACAGGGGCTTGTTCTAAACCTACCTCACTTTATCCCACCCAGCATTAGGGAATTTTGGGAGTAAGCCCTGATGTGTGACAGATTCCCATTCGCTATTCTTGGAATGGTCCCAGAAGGTTCTGTAGTCCTGTTTCAAAGCAGGCTGATGCCCTGCTTGGCACTGATCACTTGTGCATTCTCTGCTTCCATAGAGAGACAGTTCATGTGCTGCATCTTTTTTTTTTTTGTTGTTCCTTTGGTTTTTGTGCACAGGATTTCCAAATACCTGATCTGTGTTGCTTTGGAAAGTAAAGAAAGTCTGTAATGCTGAAAAGAATGTGTAGACAGAGATTATTTCATGTTCTGAAAGTCCCAGGAAACACAACTGTCCTTGAAGGAGAAGGGCAACATTCCCACCCCATTTTTCTAATGCAGGTAGTGTTAGGAGCAAATATGATTAGTAAGATTGGAAGCTTTGAGAACTAAAAAGGAAGAGTAGAGGCTGTACTTTTGCCGTGGGTTCTGCATGTGTCAGAAACAGCAAGAAACAGTTGCCAGAAGGAACCACAGAACAGCTTCCAAGGTTCGGTTACAGGAGGCACTGAAGGTGACCCAGCTGTTTGCCTGCAGATGTTGATGTATCAGCTGAGAGGCTGTGGGGTGACAGGTGCCCTTTACAGATGATGCAGAGTAAACAAACATTTCTGGGTTTGAATATACTGGAGATTCGTACTCATAGATTGAGTGTTCATTCCAGTCACTCATCTGAGCTGGGGTTTTCCCTGCCCCTGGGTTGTTGTAAATCAAAATTCAGTTCTAACTAAACATTTGTCATCTATTCAGAGCTTTATACCAAAAAGAGCAGGTATCCAGAAAATCACTGTCACTGAAGTTATATTTAGAAATCATGGATGCACACTTGAACTTGGAGCCACAGAGGGGACTCATTTCTGTTTAATAGGCTGTGCCTTTATAAAGAGTGACCACCAGTGTAGTTTAATGAAACTTCTAGTGAAAGCAACTGCAGAGAATATTTGCCTTGGTACAAATACTGTTTATGTGGTTTAGTTTCAGTTTTACTAATTTAAATTAGTTTTGTTTATTTGGACACAACACAGATTAAAGCTATTCAAAGAATACTTGTGAATGTTCCAATTGTTTTAAGGATCGGTCCTGGTTAGTGTAATTATTGAAAGACAATATTCTGCATAGATATCTTTCTTGAGCTACAATGGTTGTTGTCTTTTTTCTTTTTTAGGCTTCCAGTGAAAGAGACTTGATTATGCCAAAGACTATTTCAGATCTTCCCCCTCTTTCAAGCAGTTTAATGGCTGTAATTATGAAGTCAGTTAATGTTGTCAGGTAAATGTTTCTATATTAATTTTTCCAAGGTTTTTGCTAGTATAGAACTGTTGTCAGTAAAATTTTAATTTCTAAATTCAAATTAATTTTGAAGAACTAGTTGATTTCTAAATTTATCTGGACTGTTTAATAATCCCTTTTTCTTGACATATTGCCTGTAGGTATTGATTGCTGGGGTTGAGTCCATTTTTTTAACCAAGAGTGCTTCTTATTTACAAGACTGTTAATCATGATGAGTTTTTTAATCATACATCTTGGCTTGCTTCTTTCATAAGATACTTATAAAGCTGAGTCTCCAACACAGAGATATTAAGACGAGAGAAAATATTTGACAGAAATAGAATTAATCCTTTGGTTGAACATCTCCAACAAGGTGACATGGACCTATGGCTGTATTAAAGTCACAACATCAAAATAGAAAGTATCTGAGTGCTAAAAGCCTCCAAAAGTGAGCTTTTGTTATTTATCTTTTAATACTTAAACTAGAGGGGGGAGGGTATTTGCTCTATTTAGTGGAGGCCCTAAATATCTTTTAAAATTGTCACAACTGAATTCCATTTTGAATTTCAATTTTTCTTAACATGACTGTACACACTAGACTTGCTTTAAATTATAAAGGGCCGTAGAAGTCCTATTGCTCTCCCTGACTTACCACAACTAATTCCTCTTCTTAACTTCTTCATCTGACAGGCACTGCCTGTCTCTGCTGTCATGAGGTGTTTTTTTTCTTCTCAATCCTTGTCTAATTCTAGTTGAACTTGCAAAACAAAAGACTCCAGAGACTCCAGCAATAGTCCGACTAATCCAAATCTTGCTCTTCCATGAGGCAGCAACTCAAGGTGCTCTCTTCTAGTGAGAAAATTATTTTACACATGTCTTTTCAAAAGAGATGAAGAAAAACAGTTAATTTTTCTGAAACTTTTTCTTGTAGTAATTTAGGTGAATCTTGTCCATTCATGGTGGAGAAAACTGCAAGTTTGAGCCAAATTGTTTCTCAATACTTGGGAAAAAATGTATCTTCTGGTATTTATCTTTCTGGGGCAAAGATTTAGAGATAGATTCCATCTGGTTCTACTGGTGCCTCAGAATTGAGACTACTTTTAAGGCTCTTTTATAAATCTGTATTGATAGGCCATAATCAGAGTTCAGTAGTGAATGGTTCAGTATTTCAGAAATCTTTATGTTAACATGAAAGCCTTTGACGTTACAAAATCTGATGTGAGGCTGTGCTCTGTGAACTCGGTCATCTTGTTCCGAGTTCTGCAGCATCTCTTTTATTTTCAGTACTAACCAGTCAGTCTCTAGCACTGAATTTCAATCCCCCTAACAGTGATAATACTGGGAGGCTTGGCAGTATCTGTCCAATTGTGTGAGTATCCTTCATTTTATTAGGGAACTATCTGTATAGGAACCAATTCCTTACCTCTGAACCTTATATGTATTTTTAAATAGCTTATTGTTCTGTTCTATTTTATCTTTGCCTGCAGGTTCATGTGACCCTTTTCTCAGAGGGAGGTGGGGAAAGGCAGCTTCAGTGAGTCTTGCTACAGATTAATGAAATTCCAGTGTTCCTTCATGGAGGTTAAGAGTGTGCTTAGTGACCCAAACAATGATAACAGAGAAGTCAGGACTCTGATCCCAGTACCGTCCATTAGCAATTTAAGAGCAAGGTGAAATAGAATCAATGCTTGGTCACATTAGTCCACAATGATACAAAGAAACTGAAGCAATGCATGATCAACTTCATAATGCTTATTTCTGAAGCTAAAGATTTTTCATCTTTCTCAGCTCTTAGAAGCAATATTTGAATTTCTGCAAAACGTTTTACTGAATTGGTTCTTAACTGCATATTTCATTTTGATATCTTAGCACAATAAAAGCCTGTAGAAGAATTGAAGTCAGAACTGGCAATGTATGATGTTCAGTTTTCATAACAGATAATAGTATTGCTAAAGCTTTTTTGAAATAGGGAAGGTTTCTGTAACATTCTGCTCTCAGTTTTCCCTTTAGTTCTTCACAGAGCATTTTGCTTTGTGCTCTGAGGAGTATCAGGATTATGGATCTCTTCCATCTCCTGTTTTATCCCTCTTGTTCTTTTATTTTTCTCTTGTTTTGAGAATTGCTTCTGAGTTAAATTTGGGTTTTTTACCACAAACACTAATAACCAGTTAGTTTCCATTCTGTGGTATTGACTTATTCCCTACTGCAGTTTAGTTTGGTTGCTGGACCCATCTGAGACTGTAATTTCATTTTTCTTACCTTGACATATATCCCAAAACACCACTGGAGTTTGCTGGTAATACTTTCATCTCTTGCTAGAAGTCACAAAATCTCTTAAGATACATATTGAGTTAGTATTTTACAAGGAGCTGCTGTCATGGTTCTGTTATTCTGTCCATAGTTTCAGTAACTAAGATGTTGCTGAAAGTGTTTCAGAGCATTGTTTAGTTATAAATTATCCTCACTGGGTTGTAATTGGAAAAATATTTTAATATTTATGAGAAACACATTTAAGGACAAAATGTTAATTAAGCCTGAGTAGGTACTAGCAAACCAATAGAATATATTTTTTCAAACTTCAGTAGAAATTTGAGTTAGAAATTTCAGTACAAATTCTGTGAATTAAATTCCAGTAGAACCAGTAGTTTTTTCATGGATTGACTTTCCTAAAATATACCACAAGCTCTTCACTTCTCTTAACAGCCACTTTTTCTGTTTGCAGACTTTTTTATTTTCTTCCCAAGCAATTTACCATGCTTTGATATTCTCAGATCCAGAGGCAGCACATAGTTTTCAGTTACCCAGTCACACTGCTTTGTCCTGCATGGTATCTGTGAAGCTGTGGTGGCAAACTAGCATAATTACAAACATGTTCTGTTCAGTTCTATTTTGAAAGAAATGTGGTTTATAACGTATTTTTTCTTTATTTTTTCCTTAGGTCAATTTTAAATGAATTAATGGAGTGCATTCTCTCTGAAGAAATTGAAGGGATTTTTAGTCTAACTGCTACTGTCTGCATTGTGATTATAATTAAAGGTCAGTTAAAACATTTTTGTCCTTTTTCCATCTTTCTTTTTATGTACTACATTGAAATACACAGTAATTAATCCAGGACAGTGAAAAAATCCAATTTAATATCTAATCTTCCATTAAGCAATCTTTTATGTTTAAAGTTATTCTCTGAAAATATGGAAGGGTGGGGTTGTTGATAAATTATTATTTTTGTTCAATATTTCAACTCATATATTTGTTGTTGATAAATTATTATTTTTGTCCAACATTTCAACTCATTTCAAATAGGTAAGCACAAAACTTCACTTCTAAAGGATATTGCACCTGCCATTCAAAGGAAGCTAATAATATGCAAGGATGCTGCCACAGGAGAATCCAGCAGCACTGAAAGGTGGGTGTGCTGTAGGAAAGGAGCACTGTGCGCTCCTGTCCCCTCTCTGCAATAATTGCCTCTGTTCTGTACTTACATAACACTGTTAGAGTGCTCTGAGTGATTGATGGCAAGGTTTAAAATACTGGGGGGGGGGGAGGAAAGTGGGCTGTATTGAGCCCAGCACAGTATTAAATTTCCTGCCCTTATATCTGCTGTGATTGCAATCTTTACATATTTAGCTTCGGCCTTTTTTCATTTAATTTGAATGTGTTATCACTTGATCCTGTATATTGCAGGATTCACTTCTGAAATCCAGGTCTGTTTGCAGCAAGGGTAGAACAAAACAAATAGTCCAGTTACTATTTCTTAATACTAGAAGATTTTTCTCCCACTTTGGCATAAGGCATAGGAATCCAAATCTATGCAGGCAGTAAAAATTTAACTGAATATAACAATGTCTTAGAGACTTTCCACGGGTGATTTTGCTCTTTTTGTTGAGGGGGGATTTCAAGTGTCATATCTTGTGTATCTTTTGTGAAAAGTTTTTTGTAAGTGATTGGCTGCATTGTATTTGCAATTGGTTATCTCAAGCCTGTCGAGAGAATCATGATGAATGCTTTAGCCTTTCGTGTCTCAAACTTGCTTAAGTCTTACAATTTGTGAGCATCTGATTTCTGCCTAGTTATTGAACTGCCCATGGAATCAAAAAGTGTGCAAAGGAGATATTATAAGCACAAATACAGAATGTGAAGAAACCAGACTGGGGTTAGAGGCATTAATCCAAAATTACTGAGAAAATTTGCAATGCATCACAGAGGCCTGAACATGCAGAGGCCCTTGCAGTCTTTTGTTCTTCAAAGTAGTGATCCTTACATTGAATCAAACAATGGATGTAGAATAGACAGACTTTAAAATATAGAACAGAGACTCCCAAACAAGCAAAAAATCCCATTGTTTAGGAACCTCATTGTATAGGAGCTTCATTTACTCAACAGTTTATTGCACAGCTCTCCTCGCCTGAGCACACATCCCCAGTGTGCTCTTCTTATGGATCCTTGGCCTGAGGCACGTTGTTCCCTGGCATTTTAGTGACTTGACATAGACATTGGTGGCTGAGCTGTGCCTCCGTCCAGAGGATGGTGCTCTGGGTCCCTTCCAGTACCTGAAAGAAGCCTGCAGGAAAGCTGGAGAGTTGCTTAGCTGTGAACAAAATGTCCTTTGGTCAGGAGCTAGTTTAGAAACAAAATCAAACACAAATAAACAAAACCCCATTCCTTTCCCCATGAAATTACTTTACAATGGGTTGCCAAGTGTTCTACTAGAATATCTTTAACAACAATAATAATAATAATTATTATTATTATTATCTGGAAAAGAAGGAGAGCAGCAGGGTATTGTGTTTCAGATTGCACTTCTTCTAATCAAGACAGTAGGAAAAGCTGTGAAATTAAAGTGAATCTTAACGTGATTAAATACATAGGCACATTAAAGTGAATAACTGCTGCCACTTGAGAGCACTAGTGACTATAAATTTCAGTGAGAACACAGATAATTGCTTTATGAATCTATATGATTGTCTCTGCCCAGTGAACTGGGACAAATCAACCTGCATGTTGGGGCAGATGAAGAGTATAAGATGCTACACGGTGTTTTAATTTCGTGATAGATGAGTGGCTACCTTTGTATAATACCAACCCAGGAGGCAATTGCAGACAAAATTCAAGGGTTAGGGATATGAATATGATAATGGGAATTTTTTTTTTCTAGGAATCTGAATTGCCACCATGATAAAATTCAGAAGCTATCATAGAGCTTTGCAGAATTTAGGGGGGATTTCATATTTGTACAGTTATGCTGGGGAATTTTTCCCTCCAGAAGGGTAAAATAGTTGATGCTGGAAAGAGGTTTGAAGGAAGTTCTGCAGTGATCAGGTTTTGCACGATGAATTAAAGTGTGTTTGCAGTGTCACAGCCAAGATACAACGTCAGACTGGACCGGGCCTCTGGTGGCTTTTGATGTGTCATTTGTAGTGCTCTGCTGCTTGTGTGCTAATGTAGCTAAAATGTGATTACACATGGTGTAAAGCATGCACTATTGTTTGTAAACTATTTACTCATCCTACTCTGCTTACCAAACACCAAATTTTAGTTATGGTATGCTGCAAGCTAGATCTCTGGTCATTAATTTGAAGGCAGTCCTCTAACACACATGACTGTGCTGCTGCTGCTGGCTAAAATACTGGGTTTTAACTTATTCTTAATAATATTACTATTTTTTGCTTCTGAATGCATTATCTCCTAATAACTCCTTGAGGGATTATTTTATTCAATACCCAGGTATACCAGGAAATGGTGACATTCTTTAATTTCCCAAGAGAACTGGTGTTCTGTGCCAGCATCTTAACTTCAGACTTAGGAGTAATCTCTTACGTATTAGCAATGAAAGAAAAAAGTAAAAAAGCTGTCTGGTGTGGTAATTAAGGTGCTGCCCTCATACAAGGAATTGGTGCACTAATTTAGAAGCAAAACTTTTCACTGCAATTTACTTTTCCCTCTTCAGCTGAGCTAGTGGTTTCAGATAGTCCTGTGGGTCTGTGTTTTAAAAATGCTGTTCAGTGCATTTAAAAATTCTGGACAACATACTGTGTATTGAGAGAATTTCCTCAAGAGTAATGGCACACATATTAGTTTATAAAATGCAAATATTTATGCCTAACAAAAAAAATGCAGATAAAGCTGTCAAAGCAGTCATTTGGAGGCTAGATAAAAATGTCTCACATTCTGTAAAACCTAATGTGCTATACGATAATAACTTTTACTTAATACTGTGTATTTACTTTATTTAGCATTTTGATATATGAATGTTAGAATTTAAATTTAGCTAATGGCTGTGCTGATTTTTTTTTTTTTTTTTAGTATTATCATTTAGCTAGTTCCCAAATTCTTAATTGCACTTTCATTGCATCTGTAAATTATGGCTCTTGAATTGTTTTGGTGTATAACTCTGGGTAAGATTTCTCTGCCTGCCATCTTTAAGTTCCCTAGAAAGATACTTGGTAAAACTGACTTCATCTTGTCCGTTTAGGAGGAGCACAGTTATCCCAAGTGATGGCTTTTGGCCAACGTGCCAATGGTCCCACATTACAAATCCATTGGGTTTTTAGCCTTAAACTGTAAGGAAATAAAATTTCTACAAAGCAGCATTGTGCCTAAACCCACAGAACTTAACTAATTATCCTAATTCTGTAGCACCTTGTAACACTACCTTTAGTTGACACTGGAGTTTCATCCTGGCTTAAAGGCTGTGGCACTGCAGAGAGGAGTGTGAGATCAGTCAGAGTGGGACTGAGAGGAGTGTGAGGGCAGCTCGAGGAGGCAGCTGCTAGTAAGGATAACATCGAAAGCTCAGGCTTGGAAAAATGTTGTCACGGGTGAGAAGAAAAATTATAAAGGCTGGAGAGTGAGAGAGAAATCAGGAAAGTAAAAGAATGAAAAGTGGTCTTGGAATTAATTACCTGTAAAGATTTCACTGTTTTGTTTGAACAGAAGAGTAACAATGCTGTGCAGAAAACGAGTGGGTTTTTTAACTAGATGATGAAATATTAGAAAATGTGCTTGAATTGACATAGTAATTTAAACTGGTTTGCTGTTGATTATTCTAAAGACAGAGATGATCAGCAGAAAAATTGAAAAGTTGAAAGAAAAAGAATCCAGCTATTTCAAAAGTAATTTGTAAAGGCATTTTAATAAACTAATATGGACTAACTGGTCGAAGAAATCATGTGGTAGCCTGTACTCTGAGAATCAAATAGTTGAGGATTGACTTGGCATTTAGCATTTCTAATTCTGTTATGCATTGTTTTATGCCATTTCAGATTCCTGTATGAATCATCTCTGAAAATTTTGGATGAGTTTTTGAATCCTTGAAGTTTTTGTTATGAAAATTGAGAGATGTATTGCTTTGTAAAAAACTTACCTTGTAAACTTGTGAATTGCTTAATATTGTTTTCTGTTAATCTGTACATTTAAAGGAAGCAAAATGTATAAAAGTGTGTACAGACATTATGTAATGTAAAGATTTTTCAACAGCTGCAAAGGGGTTATTCTGTATACAAATGTCTTCTTGGGGGGAATGTAAAATCAGAATTTTTGTATCTTTGTTTTTGTAAAACAAATAATAATTGTATCATAGATACTCTTGAGACTGAAGTTGCATGTAACCTCAGTTCCTGGGAGGACTAGAGCATATTCCTAGGGGTTATGGAAATGAATCTTATTTTGAGATATGTGAGGGTCAAAATAGTGATTGAGAATAGCCATCATGGCTTTACCAGGGGCAAACTCTGCCTAACCAACCTGACTTCCCTCCCTTTTGTAGAAGAGAGAGCACAGCATGTCCTGTTTCCTATCCTTGGCAAAGACTTTTACACAGTCTTACACAGTATCCTTACAGCCAAACTGGAGAGAGTTGGGATGGATGGGTAGACTTGGAAGATGAGTGGAAAACTGGCTGGACCATCAGAGTGGAGGAATAATCTGCTAAGGAGTGAGATTGGCAGCTGTGGCACTGCTGAGGGCGGGCCCTGCTGCCAGGGTAGGTTGGTGACAGGGTGAGCAGCAGATGACAGCAGCTGGGAGCCACAGCTGACACTGAGGGGCATCTCCTGATGTTCAGCAAAGACCTGGAGCTGATGGGACAAATCTTGCACCACCCACACAGGCATCTGCATGAGAGCAACTTCTTGCTGCCTGCACCGGCCTGCAGGAGGGTAAAGGAAAGACTTTCCCCAGAGATGAATGAAGGAGAATGTGAGGCTGCAGAAACAATTTGAGCAAGAGAATTTCTTGTTGGACATGAAAAACAATCATTATGAGAGGGAAATGGAACTGGAAGAGGTTGCTCAGAAAGCTTGTGGAATACCCATCCTTGGAGATGTGCAGAACTTGGCTGACAAGGAGGGAGGGCTCTGACCTTCCATGGTGTTACAGCTTTGGAGTTAACCCGGCTGAGCTAGGGATTGGACCAGATTCTCCCCTGAGCTTCTTCATAACTTGAATATTTGGGTGATTCAGTGCCCAGTACACTGGGGGGAAATGTCTTAACTATTAAACATAGGCTTGAGTAATATATAAATTGTTTTATATTTAGCTATTTTTAAAAATTATACCTATTTTGATCAGTTAGTACTAACAATGCCGATAATGCAGGCATCTAAGCCACTTATTTTCTTCATGCAAACAGATGCTCTGCCAATGATGCCTTGTGAAGGCTGTCCTAGAATAGAGGCTAGACATTGTTAAAGGAATAAAGTAGGCATTTATAAAAGGCCTCAATGGATACACCTTGGGCAGTACAAGAGCCCAGCCGGGGCTACATCCAAGATGAAACCGAAATGGCCACAAATTGTGAAGAAAAGAGATAAAAATAAAGGGAAATAGAACCACCCAGCCAGTCCCTGGGCAGTGCCCTCTCCACAACCTCCCCCCCAGTTTATTGCTGAGCATGATGCCAGATGGTGTCAGACATCACTTTGGTCACTTGGTGTCCCCTGTCCCAGCTGTGTCCTCTCCAGCCTCCTTAGGTGTGGGGTGAGAAGCAGAGAGGCCATGATGCTGTGTAAGCCCTGCTCAGCAGTAGCTAAAACATCCCTGTGTTGTCAGCACTATCTGCAGCACAGATCTGAAATACAGCCCTATACCAGCTACTGTGAAGGAATTTATCTCAGCCAGAACCACAGCTCCTGATGCTTTAGTTTTGTCTGGTTTAGGAGATTTAATCGGAATTTCCAGAAAACGATTCATCCACAGAACAAAGTCACATCCTCCAGCTTAGACCTGGAGGCCTGCACATGAAGCTCTTGGTTATCTACAATTAAATGAAGTAATTCTCAGGGTGGGCCTGTGCCAATGGCTATTGAGTCTCCTATGTTACTGAGTGGTACTGACACTGAAGTTAACCAATCTAGCCAAATTAAGACAGGCTCTTCATTCTTGATTAAGATTTGTGCAAAGCTGTACCTCCCATCTGTCTAAACAAGCATCTACTCTGCTGGTTTTCTTTCCATGGTAAGAGACTAAGATTTTTTTCAATATCTGCTGTCAGTGCAAACATCAGACCCATACCTGGGTCGATACATAAAACTTCCTTACTGGATAAAAGCTGTTTTACCTGGAATGTTGATATTTAAAAGCAATACAGTTCTTAATAAACTGGCAAACTTTGCAACAGGATAGTCTGTGTGTGCATGGATTCATGAGTTCCAGATTTACCTCCTCCACAACAGTGGCCTGACCAAAGGAACTAATGCTGCCCCAGCAGGTAGCTGCAAATCTGCCAACTGTTTATCTATCAGCATCTTTATAAAAACTGTGTTCTTTGGCTTTCATTCTTCTACATCTGTTAACAGGCAGGTGTTCTGGTAATGACCTTTTAAATCTTCTGATTATACAAATTACTCAATGAATATGTAAATAAGTTTCTTTTTTTTGCTTCTCATTCTCTCAGTATTTGCTCATATCATTAGATTAGAAAGCAATCCAAATTTACTGCCTTGTTTTCCGTCAGTGTATAGTTTTGGTTTTTTCCTGGAATTCATGGTACAGATGCAATAGCCGTGTCAGCTAGGAAGGAAATAAAAGGCCATTCCATCAACATAAGAAATATATGGATTTCCTTTGAAGAACTCAGAGGTGATACTGCTAGGTAGGGTAAAATACTTAAAGATACACCTTTGTCTTCCTGATGGCTGGTACTCAAGTGATTCTTAAGAGGATTGAAATAATTTTCTGTTAGTCCTGCAGCTGGTGAATGTATTTCAGCTCAATTTCTAGTCCAGCTCTACTAAACTGCTCTGCCATGAAAAATCATTGGCTTTCTGCAACACAAATAATGGTGGTGGCATTCCTTGAGTCAAGGCCTATCAGGGCTTTCTCCTTAGGCCTTTATGGCAAATTTCACAAGAATATTGGAGAGGTTCTATGTTTCACTTGCTGTTCTCATTGCAAACTTAATCTTGCAAAAATTTAAATCTACATTCTCCTTCTGTTTGGAAGAGTCAAATAAATAGGACATTTCTTAAGCTGTTACCTTTTGTAAGCCTGTAAAACAGATTTGTTTCATCTTATTAATCAAAAGTGCTCTTGGGGAAGAGGTGTTGTTCTTTGGGTATGTTTGAAAACTTGCCTTAATCTTTGAGATCTGTTCAGCTTTTTGAAGAAGTTGAACCTGACTTTGATTAATAAAATTGCTTGAAAAATGAGCAAGAAATCACCAGTCTATGACACTCCTTTGGGCACTGGCACTGGCAGGTGCTGGTGATGAAGAGCCGCCCACAGAAGAAACATTCTGGACACAGTTGTACCTGTGAGGGCCATGTCAGGAGCTCTTCCCTTTGTGCATATGCATTCAGGATCAATGAGACTGAAGAATAAATAACTTTAAATAACTTTAAACTACTTTCAGTAATCAACATTGTTTGTAAGGACTTGGGCCCTTTTTGTAATGACAATGTTCATTTGCTTTGTTGTCTGGATGGGAAACAAAGCCCTGCATCTGCCACCTATCACAGCTTCAACTTGTGAGCTAAGGAAAACCAGGAGAAATTCTCAAGCTTCTTCCTTAGCAAATAAATGTCTTCAGGTATGGATCCAAGCACACAAACCTTCAGAATAGCCAGGGAAGTTAAAAAAATTCTACCTTGCACCTGTTGTTTACTTCATGAGAGCTGCAACTCACTTTATATTTAAACTCCCATGTGCTGCTCTCAAGTGTTCTGAGGTCTTTTGACTTTCAGAAGGAAATCAGACTAATTTTGACAAAATCTTTCACCTTACCTGAAGGATGCTTAGTGACGGACACTCCTGATAATGACTGTGATGTGAAACCATGACACACAGCAGTGAACTTCTCATATTCTTTGCTGGTCTGCTCCAGTGTCTTGCAGACCAAGACCATTGCAGAGTCCAGCGGTGCCTGTGCCAATCTAGGAGCCCCCGTTGTGGCAGCTGCCCATGTCTGAGAGAAGAGCATGGCTTAGCAGTGGCACCTGGACAACCAGCTGGCCAAGGGCAGCTTTCAGGAACAGCTGCAGAAATTTCCACTGGAGGCCAGCAGTTCTTCAGGTTCATTAAGCCCTTGCAAATAGGCACAGATCTTGCCTAATCTCTGGATAAGAATTCTTGGTCCTGCGCTCTGTGTGGCTGCTTGTCTGAGCGTGACCTGAGGCAGAGCCCCAGGCTTCCAGCAGTGCTGTAGCTTTGGCTTTCATTTACTCAGCAGTCACTGGGGGGGTTTCACTTGGTTAGGGTGTTCAGCATAGATGTGTTCTGGGTCTTCTCTAATCAGCATCCTTTATCTCTCCAGTTCCATATCATGGTTCTAGAAAAGTTGCAAAAATTATTTGCTGTGGCACTCAGGAAATTTCACTCTGTGTATCTGTCACCACTGTTTGAAAAGAGTGTGGCAGTAGGAGTTCTGTTACTTTTATTTTGTTACTGCTCATAACTCTAGTAAGCAAAAGCTGTTACCAATCTTTTTCTCTTGTGTCATTATTTTTAACCAGAGGACCACCTTTTTCTTAGAACTTAGTTCTCAAACACATGATGTAACAATTGTTTATTTCATGGTGCTTGCATTACTTAAAATGACAATTTTCTAGATTCTTCCTATGTAAAATTCTAGTATTTTGTTTTATACTCTGTCAACTTGTCCCAGTTTCAAATATATGTTCAATTTTTTTCTGCTGTCATTAATGAAAATATTAAATAAGATGCTGTTCCAAAATATCATTAGTAATTACTTTTCAGCCTAATCTAGTTCCCTCTTCCGTTCAGTTGGTTCCTTACCCATCTTACTACACTTACAATAAATCCTTGTCTTGGGTTAATACATTTTTATTATGCTGCAGTAGCAGATGCTCTGCTGTAAAGCCTTACATTTTAAGCAGGTACATTTTAGCAGTTCTTGCTGGAGAGGTACCTGAATCCTGTGTGACCCCATGCCCACATCAAAGGACATAGAGGATAGAGCCAGCCCAGCCTCCTTCAGAGTTCTCTGCAATGTGCAATGATGTGTGCTTCCTGCCTTTTGGGGTAATTATTAAACATTTAGATAAACTGTTTATGTTAGCTCAGCTTCCATCTGAATAAAGAATATTGATTTGGCTATTTTTTTTGTTGTTGTTGTTTCCTACTATTGACATCTTTACTTACCCATTGCCTAAAATTGTACCTGAGCACAAGCTTCTTAGTGAGAAATTCAGGCTTCATGCACAGGCCTTTTTGAAATCTTGCCATGGTTATTAAAAATAGATGTTTGCAACTTTATTTTCTCAGAACAGCCTCTAAAGGAAAAATACAGCATCTGTAAGAGCCTACAAATTCAATTAGACCAGTCTAGGACAGTACTGAGAAACAAAACAAAACAAAACAAAAATCAAAACCCAAAGTAACTCTACTTCCTGCTCTAGTTCTGGCTATTTAAGGACAATTTGACTTTCCTGCATTGATGGAAAAGCTCCTTTGACAGGATAGGCTCCTTTTACTGATCACACTGCCAAAAACTGTGTTCTTTCTTCCATCGTCCTCCATGGTGGACACTACCAATACACAGGATAATGAAAAGGCTTTTACTCTCAGTATTTTCTCAGTTCTGCACAAAGAGAAGTTCTAAGGCTTGTTCTGTATTTAAAAGTGGTCCTTTATTAAAGGGGATCATCCTTCCTGACAAAAATCGTTGCCTTTCTCTTCTGTCCCCAGTTTCCCTCTCATGGGCTGCTCACTTGGTCTGCAGGACAGTGGTTTTCATGGGTCTGTCCCCCCATGATGTGTAAAACACTTGTTTGCCAGTGCCTGAGCTGGTCTCTGGGCACAGAAGATGAGTTTGCCTTGTGTACAAGAGCTGCTGGGAAATGTGCAATGACCACAACAACCTATATTCAAACTCAAAGACCGTAGCAAAAATGTCTGAGATGGACACTGCGTGGTGCCCTCTATGTCCCAAGAATCTAATTTTTAAATGAAAGAAGTTAATGGTGGCTTTGCCATATTCCAGATCAGATTTTTTTTCATTTTGTGTCTCCTATTGTGTCTCCTATTGTCAGAATTTTAAAAGTTAATGTTATGCTAGGGCTCAAAAAGAATACAAAACCAGTCTACGTGCTATGAAATTGAGAACTGTTTGATGCAAGAAAAAGCTCAAGGATCTGATTACAGCCTCCTGGTTCCCTGATTTGATCTGCACTGGAATTGACAGCAAACTTTGGTTCCTAAGCCATCCATCACAGGTCAGCCAGCCTCTGGGGGATTTTTATCTTCCCAGTTGAGATCACAGAGCCTTAAACTGCCTGAGTAGCACATAGAGATCAGGGAACCTAGCCTGCAGTTTTTAATTTATCAGTGGATCATGATGCATTGATTGAATGCTTAAAAGCAGGCCTGTTCCAGGGTGATCTAATATTAGAAAGCACTCTGTGCTATCTGATGAGACTCTCCTGGGCAATTAGCACATCTGAACAGGTGTGATGCTTTTGACTCTGGAACTAAACTGACTGTGGAAAAAAAATAAATGAAACAATTTTTTTGGTTGGTTGGGGATTTTAGTTTTTTTTTTTTTTTTTTTTTTTTTTTTTTTTTGGTTCTTTTTTTGGGGTTTTTTTGGTTTGGGTTTTTTTGTTAATTATAGTGAGAGGAAAGCAAATTTTTTTTTTTTCATAAACCTATTTGTGAAGACCATCTTTGTTCTCTTGGCTCTCAAGCTTCCTGTTGCAGTTCCAGTTTAGGACAGCTCTTTTATCTCTAATTTTATTCATCTGCTAATGAAAGAAAATGCCAGTTACAAGTTTATTTTTGTCTTGGTATTTTTTTCTAATTGTGTTGAATGTAATTCTTGCCAGTAGAATTCTGTGCATTTACCATTTTTTCACCATGATTTTCCTTTTTTCATTGGCAGCCTAGGAGATGAAATGATAAAATATTAAGTATCCATCACACATCTCAGAGCAAGACTCTTGTTCATCTGTTTGTGTACCTCTTCGTCATGCACAGTAGAAACTCTCTTATAGAGAGCAGAAAAGTTAATGAGAAATGCCCAGCCTAGGAGAAACAAAGTAGGTATTTTTGTTTGGTTTTTGATGCTCCATTGGAACACTCTGAACTACAACAGGGGGCAACAGGAGGGCTTTTAAAGTAGTGATTCAGAACAGAAAAAGAGCCTTGTCTTTTCTATTATTCAACTTTTAATACGTTCTCCAAAACCATGATTGTTCTCAACATAATCTTGTACTTGCAGAGACACATAATGTAATTTCACTGTAGTCTAAACAATGTTCCTCTCCCCAGCTGTCATTACCATGAACTTTCCCTATCTTTTTTTTTTCCAGATCACAGCATATTCTCAAAAAGTGATCTTCTTTTAAAAGAAATGCATCATAGGCCCAAGCAGTCTTGTACTCTGAGATATCAGACTGCTTTCAGCAATACTTTCTAATTTTTTAACTGGAAATTATGTGCTTACTTTGTTTTTTATTCATTTTTAGCTATTCAAAACCATATAACCCATGTCAATTAGCATTGTTATAAAATTGCAGTGAAAAGGATCTGAGCTTAGACCATATTGGTCAATTCTACATTTCCTTTACAGTGTACCAGGAGGAGAATATCCTGAAGCTTATAGACAGACAGGAGCTATAGCAAATATTCTAACCTCTGGGCAACCACCAGGTTTGCTTCTGTGTTTTACAGTAAGCAGGACAATGTTTCCTGGATAGAACATTGAGGATGAGCTTACCCCCAGGGCAGATTGTCTCCAGTCACAGGCAGCCAAAGCGAGGGAGAGATGCTGGAGAAAATAAAGGAGGGGAGCACAGGTGTCTTCTTGACAATTTGCTGTCCCACACTTCCTTTCACCAGCACAGCAAGGGGCTGAAAAATGCAAGAATCTGCGCTTTGTGCTTTGTGAAACCAGATCCTCCCTCGTATGTTTTCAGGATGAGAGGAATGGCCTCAAGCTGTGCCAGGTGAGGTTTAGATTAGATATTAGGATCTCACTTTCTCCACTGAAAGGGTGGTTAAGCATTAGAATAGGCTGCCCAGGGAAGGGATGAAATCACCATCTCTGAAAGTGTTCAAAAGATGTGTGGACATGTCACTTAGGGACATGGTTTTGTGGCAAATACAGGGTTGCTGGGTTGACAGTTGGATTCAATGATCTTGGAGGAGTTTTCCAACCTTAAAGATTCCATGATTCTTTGAAACACATAAAGACATGGTTTAAGCTGAAACATGTTAGAGCTGAAAAATCAGGCACTCAAAAGTCAAGTGAAGACGTGCACAGCTTAAATCTCTCCTGTGATTATGTGTCAAGTGACACATCTTCAATCACATTAAGAGAAGTTACTCATTCCACACGAACTGTTCCCTGTACCTGCCCTATGGATCATGCAAACCCCTTGCTGTTGATGACACAGCAAATGGTCAGTGCTTTTATCTCCTCATGGTTCAGCACACAGCTCCACACTGAGGCTGCTGCCTGCTGTGTATACCCAGCTCCTGCAATGGCACTACTATGGCACTACTCACAGCAGTCCCAGAATTTCACAGTGATTCATGTCTCTCTCCAGCTCCCTGTAGGTTTACTTATCATTATCTTAAAAATGCACAGTGACACTAAGGTAAAAAATTTCCATGGATTTTCTTCCTTGTTTGCCAGATTATAACACTTGTTGCCTCTTGGCACCCATCTCCAGCTGTGGGTGCTCAGCACTGGAACCAGGCTGCAGGTTCTGAGTCAGGTACAGCAAGTGGGGGACACATAACTAGCTTCAATCAACTACAGGCCAATTCTTTCAGAATGACAAAGTGCAGTAATCTCATTCATCCTTTAATTGAGTACAAGAGGAGTGGGTATCCCAGGGGATTAGTTACTTGTAAAATCCATTCACCAAGTATCAAGTCTTACAGATTAGCAAAGCTGGATGAAAAAAGAATTTTCAAACTGTTTTTGAACTCCCTCCCATTAAAAGAACCTAATTAATTTAAAAAATTGTCTCCCTATTGACATTTCAAATCAATTTTGATCAATGGCAACCAAATCTAATTATTCATTGCACACCTAAGGGTTTCAAGATGGTTTTGAAGAACAAGAACCTATTATCAAAAAGCATTATAATGTCTAATCCTTTCACTTGGATATCCCATCATAGTGTGCTCAGACAGCAATTTTTTAAGCTGTGCTGAGGCCTCTAAATGCCCATGAAAATCAGCAGAGATTTGTGTGGTTTTGTTTTAAAATCTGTCTCCAGAGACTACAAAACAGGCAAGTCCCAGTTCAGCCTGTGCTGGACTGAGGTGACAGTGGGCATTAGCAGGAAATACAGCCTTTCTCAGTCAGAAGGGACCAGGTCCAGAGCACCTCAGTCACCTGTGCTTGTTCTCACAGAGGCCATCCCTCTCCCAGGGAAGCCCAAATTCCCTTTTATTGCTTGACACCAATATAAAGCTGTCAGAATGGCCTCAGAGTTGGATTCATCAGTTACTATAGCCATGCCTTGAGACACCAGGGGTCTGTTCTTCATAGGTTCTGGACATCCACACATTGTTACTTCACTCCACCTTTGCCTTCTCTTCCAACAACTTCACACCAGCAGCTTCAGCAAACTTTTTCCTGTAGGTATCACCATCAGTGGTATTTGAACAAGTCAGCTAGAATTTTAGATGAGTCTTAAATGAATTTGGGTTCAATCCAGACCTGCAAATGCCTACATTAACAGAAGCTGCTCTCTCCAGCATCCCTTGCAAACCAGCAGGAGAGATTATGGAAATTTTCCTCACACATGCACACTGAAGTGGCTGGTCTGTTACCAAGGCTTCTTACAGCCTTGGAAGTCAGCCCTGAGCACTCATATACAAAGATGTTTAGGTCTTCAGTTAATGTAAGTCACATCTCCTGCTATTCTCACTGGTAATTTTCTCTAGCTGCGTTTCATCTCTTAGGCCTTGTACATTCCACTTTAGGCTCATTTCCAGAAACACATAAAAACAATTATCATTCAGTTACAGCACAAGGAATAAAAGACAGGCTCACATCTTAGCAGTCATAACTAAAATCAACCTACTTTTTTTTTTTTCACTTTTTAAACTGATCAGTCATGCACTTGCACAGTTCTCTAGAATTTTTCCTTCTGGCACTGTATTGAACTCCTGTTCCTCAGTGATGCTGAAATATCTAGAGTAAAACTTTTAGTGTGCACCAGAGCAAAGGCATTTTCTAATACAATTTTGGAAACAAAAAAAAAAGCTTTAAAATAGCTGAGAACAGCCAGACAACATCATTCTTAGATATAACAGAATTGCTATGATATTCATAATCATACCACTATCTTCCATCAAGCAGTCTGATTTTTCTAGACCCTGCAAATATTTATTTTCATGCTAAACTGTATTCAGTAAGAATTCATTTAAAAAATTCTAAGGCTCTGCTAGTTTTATAGACATTAAATAAAAAATACTGAAAATTGGTAATTTCTGTATCAAATGCTAAAATCCTCTCAAATACTTTTAATTACACTATGAATTATTCAACAATTGAAAAAGACCACAATCACTGCTGATATGACCTTGGACTATACATTTTCACACCAATTAAAGACTTTTCCCTTTAGGAACTTCCTTTTTCTTTGTCCTAAAACTTTGTCCCTGAATTCAGAATACAACCACCAAACTGAGATTTAAGTGAGTATTTGTACTGCTAAGGAGAGAGTGGTATGACTTTAGGTCTCAGTAATCCCGGCTTCTGTAGAGCTTCTCATGCTTTAAACACTCTTACTGTCTCAGGCACTGGATGGCTTTTTAGACATAGTGTTTATAACTATTGCAGAGTAAAGTCTTTCCTTCTTAATTGCTTTAAAGTATTAACTATTTAAATTCTATATTTTAAAAAATGTGTACATGGAATAAGTTATACATTTTCTTTTACTGAAAGGATCAAATACACAAAGCTATATAACCACACCTGTACTTTTTCAAGTACATGAGTAAAAGAAGTTACTGGTTAAGTGCATAGTACAAAATTTCTATTAAACTTGCTTGATATTTTTAATATCAAGGGCTATTACAGCTTCTGCAATACCCCCCTTCATATAATTTGAATATAAATCTTGTGACTTTAAACTTTTTATCAACAATAGTGACTAAATGTAACTGAAATATGCCATAATATGAACGTGTGAACAGTTCTGCAGTCACTGTTTGAGTGTCTCTGCAAGATCACCCTGAAGAGTGCCCGGTGCATGTCAGCTGCCAGAGCAGAGTGTATGACTGCTCACACCAACAACCTGCAAAGTGGCAATTGGTGCTGCTCCTCTTATAACCATGGCACCCCAAGATGTGGCTCTGGAGATGAGTTTTGTGGCCTCACTGTCTTGTGAAAGAAGTCCTCAAATGACACACAAGGTGCAGGAGGGTCACTGCTGCTCTTTCTGCCCTCAGAAAGGTGTGGTGAATGTCACACGTGCATCAGAGACTTCAAAATCTCCCTCAGTGTCTGTAGATACATCTACAGGCTTTGAATATTTTACCTATCTCCTCTCAAGCCAGAACAAGGAAATAATGAAGCAGTACAAATTCTGTCTTTTCTGGGCGCAGATACAGCACAAGCCTCTCTATCTCTTTCTCTCCTCTTTCACCCTTAACCCCCCAATACATCTTAAAGCTCTGCCAAGATATCTAGGTTACTGAATCTGAGAGATAAACTGCCTGATAGGTATTGTTCCCCTGTGGACTTTGGGACCATTAGCAGGACAAATGATCTGCAATTAACGTGCTCAGAAGTCTTGATTTGGGGAGGGGAGGGTGGAGGGGACAGGAGGATGAGAGGAAGAAAGAAAATGAAGAAGGTAATTTTAATGTTTTTTTTTTTTTTTTTTTTTCTTTTTTTTCTCTAAGGGCTTGTTTGTCTGTGCAGGTAGAGTGTATTTAGCATAGCTGGGACTGACCTTTTGTTCAGGCTCTTCTTTATACTTGGATAAACTGACAAATAGCTTCATGATCCTTGGATGAAACATGTACTTCCATCCAGTAAAAATATTCAATTTCTACAATCACACAGGTGTACCTATGCTTATAAATATAATTCCTATTTGAAATTAGAAAACAGACCTGCAAAGGCTTTCAAAGACCAGCTCAGTAACTAAGTACACAGTAAAACTCAGATGTTACCTTTGTGTGGTAAGTTCTAATACTTAGCCTCTAACTATCCTGTATTATTTAAATTCTTGTATTTCTATTAATATCACAATTATTTACAAGTCGATAAGTATTAAGAGTATTTTCCCTTTGTGTATCTTTATGCCTAACTTATTCTCTGGCAATGTTCTACTCTGACTGAATCCTGTGTTTCTTTTTTACACCCAATCAATGTCTGGTTTGTGAAATTTTGGCACTTTTTGTTCTTACATCTCTAAAAAATTCTACCATTAACTGAATTCCCAGCTGATTAATTCACTACTCCTAATATTTCATTCTAAACAGTAATAAAACAACAAAATAAATCCTATAATGAACTTCTTGCCTCTCCCATGCTAAACTACTACCTACAAGGTCTTTTCTAGCATGGACATTTGCTTTTAATATAATCTTGAATGACCCAGTGAAATTGAAAGAGGCTGACCTAAATCTCCAGTGGTTAGTTCATGTCTTTGAATCAACCAGAGCAAAAATTTGAACCTTTAAAATACCAGGCCACACAGGTGTCCTGGCTACTGGGCTATATTAGCCATCCGGGGATCATTTCTGGTCCCCTCTGGATCTCTTATTCTAGCCCTTGCTAGTGGATTTTTGATTAAAACGAGTGTATTTCTCATGAAAAACCTTAGTCAGACAACACAGCATTTTCAAACAGAAAAGTGTTCCCTTGAAAAACTCCTGTTCAGCTGTGGTTGCCATGGATAAGGATGTAAATCTTTCACATGCATAAAATCATATAGATTATCCAGCTCTCCTTTTACTTTGCCTAGCATGTTTTTCACATCTAAATGGGCATCACAGAAAGACTTAGCTCCAGCAATTAAGGACATGCTAAACCTCAATTTGTTGGACTGGATTTCACTGGGCTGAATTTTTCAGTTCTGTAATTCCCAATGTCATTCTTTCATGAAGCATCACACTCACCTCCAGACACACTAGCAAGGGAGAGCTGATATTCTACCCTACCATTCAATATCTTTAGAATCCCTTACCAAAAAGATTTAAATATGCCCTTACAGAAATAATTTGCTGATACAGTTCTTACAAAACTATCAAGTCCTACAGTTCTGTTTGAGCCCCACAACATCCCTGACTTCAGGAATGGAGTAATTTCTCTAGTCTTTCTAGAAATTTTCACAAATGACTTGAACACTTTAGGATTTCTTTTTCCATAGTTCAGAAACTTATTTGAAAACATGATAAGAAAAACCACAGTCAAAACAACTTCACAAGGTTGGTAGACCTAAACATGGATGCTTAATTTATTATATGAACTATTGAAAACCTTGGCACTGAAAATTGTCTTGATAAAATGACTGTGAACAAGCAAGGAAGATGCATGTGACACGTTATTTACACTGTGATACTGTTTTTCATCTAATTTGCACACAGACTCAAGCCTTGCAGTTTTTACACTTCATTAACAAAATTCATTATACCTAATACACATTACTTCAATCTGTCTGCTCCTGGGGCTTTAAGACAGATCTGTGTATCTTTGTTAGGTGAAGCCTACTACAAAACTGTAAAATACAGCCAGGCTGGGAATGCCTTGCACTCCCCAGTCCTGAGAATTGCTACTTGAGTTATCTCCAAATGCCTAATTCACCTACTGATTGACTCTTTACTCTTTCCTTGACACCTGACTCCTGTTTTTACTGGATTTGTATATTCAAGGATTTCTTCCTGTCCTCAGTGAATGCCCTTTCTTGTCCTGATTTTTCACATTGGTTCAAATGCTTTTGAACAAATGTCGTTATTTTGCTAATCCTCTGCATGAAGTGGCTATGAGAATTTTAATTTCCTTTTAAAATCTGCATAGTATTTGATCATAAATTCACAGGAACTATGCAAATCATTCCTTGCAGAGCTGCACCGATTCCCAGTAATATCACTGCTATTTTGTATTTTGACGTGCAACTTGTTCTCTCGCTGTGCCTGCCATTTGCTGCTTTCTTACCTTCAGTTGTTTTGCAGTTCTCTGCTAATTCTGATGACCTTTTTCCTTGTTCCCACTACTAGCTTTTAAAGCCAGATGGTTTGCATAACCCATGAGAATATACTAATTTATGTTTCAGCACTTTCATTTCTCATCTTGTCCTTTCCACAGAATGCTTTTCCCTCCTTTTTTGTTTCTCCTTTTTTAGTGCTCAGATTTCTCTCAGTGTCGTCAAAATTGATTTTTCTGAGGTAAAGGGACTTTTGGCTTAGTGAAACCACTGTTCTGCAAGACATAAACAGTCATGTAACAGACCTCAAGAGCAGAAATGTTCGAAAAGACCATCCAGTATCAATGCATTTTTTTGAAATTTCTGTTTTCTGAATCAAGTATTGCCCTTTTTTGCATTTGAGTCACCAACCTTAACCACAAAGGAAAGGAGGTGACTTTGCACCAGTTCTAGAAGCAATGAGGTTTTTTTTCCAGCACAGAGGTTCATGGTTTTCCCACAGAGCAAAACTGAGAGGACAAGAGTTGGCAGCAGCTGTCTGTAAGTGCCCCTTGTTCTCCCCATGAGCTCCCACCCAGCTCCCCTGCCCCAAGCCTTGGAAGTGAGCAAGGAGGAAGGTCTCTGCTCTTCCTGGGTTAGTATCTTCTGTGGACTTTTGTTATTTGCTTTTCAGCTCTAAGGCAAAGGCACTTCATGTACTAAAATTTTTGCTCTTTTTAAATACCTTGAGCATGTCTCAGTCTGGTTAAAGCCAGAGATGAAGCATGTTCAGGGTATAGTTAGAGCTGTTTACCTGAAGGATGAAGAAGGTCGTAGGAATCTTAAACTTCAGGGAGGAATAAAGTAGATGTTTAGGTGACAGAGGGGGCTGGGACCAACATCATAAAGTATGGCATGGAGCTGGCTGTCCTGGCCAAAACCACATTCCCCTGAATGGAGACATGGCACCTATGCTGTGTCACCTTGGTGGCTGTGACTGCTCCGTTAAAGGCTGAGTATTGCTACAGTGAATTTGTGAGAAAAGGAGAGCCTGTGAACCAGGAGGGACTCCATGAGCTTGAGACTCCCTAACCCTCCTTGCAGCCTGGACTGATGCTCCCACTTGCACAGAGTGATTTGGGAACAGGAGGGGTAGGATGAACATGTCACACGTGTGTATGTCTCCCAGGCAAACTCACAGAGGTGTTTACCTGAAGGCTCTTTAAATCCTTTGGAATAGCTAGTAATTTTCTGTGGAGAAAGCATTTATACACAAACAGCTGCTGAGGAGACCAGAGGGAGGATCCACTCAGCTGGCACATGTTTCAGGACAAAACTTTGATAGGGTGGACTGGTTTCACAGAATCCCAGAATTTTTAGGGTTGGAAGGGACATCTGGAGATCACCTTGTCCGACCTCCTTGCCAAAGCAGAGTCACCCGGAGCAGGTGACACAGGAACATGTCCTGGAGGGTTTGGAATATCTCCAGAGAGGGAGACTCCATGACCTCCGTGGGCAGCTTATTCCAGTGCTCTGACACCCTCAACGCAAAGAAGTTCTCCCTCTTGCTGAGGTGAAACTTCTTGTGTTTCAGTTCATGGCCCCATTGTCCCCCCGTACAGGTGTGTGAAACAAGCACATTAACTCCCTTCCCATGCCCAGCCATCTTTACGGGGGCTGCCGGCGGAGGCGGGCAGGATCCCGGTCTCCGCCAGGGCCGGTGAGGGCGAGGTGGCCGGGGGAGCCCCAGCGCTGCCCTTGCCCGGGGCAGCCCCAGCGCTTCCCCGCGGTCCCGGCGGGGCGGGCAGGGCGGAGCGGGCAGCGGGGAGCGCTCCCCCCATCACGGCTGCCGGGCGGGCCGGGGCGGGGCCGGGGGCGGGCGGCGCTGGTCGCTGTCCTGGGTGTTGAATCTGCTGCGGCTGCCGGAGCCGGGGAGCGGCCGCGGGAGGCACAGGGCGGGAGGGCGGCATGGAGTGAAGGCTGGCGGCGGCGGGCAGGGGAGCGGGGCATGCGATGGGCCAGGCATGATGGGGACGCTCGGCTCCGTCCTTCCGCTGCTGCTGCTGCTGCTGCTGCCGCCGCCGCCTCAGGTGCTCGCCGCCGCCCCGCGCATCCAGCCGCCGTCCGCGGGGGCCGCCGCCGAGGCGCGGATCGGTGAGTGGGGCCGGGGCCGGGGGGCGCGGGGCTGGCGGGGAGCGCACCCCGCGCTGCTGCCCGGGAGCTTCCCCGCGGGCAGCTCGGCAGGGCCCCGCGGCCGCGCCCGCACGGCGGCCGCGGAGGGGCCCGTCCGCCCGTCCTTCTCCACCGGCTCCGGATAAGCGGCTCCGTCCGCCCGTCCCTCACCGCCGGCTCCGGAGCTCCGTCCTCTGTCCCTCACCGCCGGCTCCGGATAAGCGGCCCCGTCCGCCGGTGCCTCCGCACCGCCTCCCGCTGCCCGTGCCCGTCCCTGGTCTGTCAGGACCCGCTCGCGGCCCCTCGCACCTCCTGCCCCAGCGGCGTGTCCCGTCTCGGGGGACCCCTCTGCTGGCGGCTCTCACCCGCTCTCCCCGCATGCTGAAAACTTCCGCCAGGGCTCACGAGGCCCCTAAAATCGAGGTGCGCCAGTGGCGAGTCCCCGAAAATGCTTCCACCCTGCACATATTTAACCCTTCTCCCGGTTTGCTGGATTCAGCCCACTGAACTGCCCGTATATTTCAAGGAGACAGGAAATCTCCGGGCCACAATCCCCCAGATGCAGCCTCTGGTGGAGTCCCCCCTCCAACTCGTGCTGCTGGAGGTGGAAGTCAGCTCTGGCTGCGGGTTAAGGCTCTTTCAGAGCTGTCAGAAAATCCCCGGTGCGGACCATTAAACAGCCGCGTTCTGTTGAGACATTGTTGACCGACCCCTTCTTCATTTAGAAGGTACCATCTGCACTAAACATCCCCACCTGGGAAGTGACCCACACCGGCATGAAGGGATCCTGAAAACAAACTCTGTCTGTTTCGAATCAATGCAGTTCTCCTGTGACACTCTCCCTGGCAGTTCTTTCCTTGCATTGAGACATTCAGCCGTGTATGCTCACCTGAATTGTCTATTAATATTAATATCTATTAATATAGTCATCTCACCGTATCTTCCCAAACCTCACTTTAAGTCAAGAATATTATGACTAGGAGAATTTTGTATTTTTTCACATTTTAATATCTACCTAGGATGGTTATGGAGATCAGAGTGAAAGCTAAACAAACTATCCCTAAGAAATCTTTTTCTAAGACAAAAAAATTAAATTCCTTTAAGAAATAAAAAAAGCCTTCCAGAGGAATACTGCTGCAGTTTCCCTCATGTACATTCTATTTATTAAGAAGAAATTAAAATCAGCTGACCATGTTTATAATGAGGCTTCAGCCAAGTGGCAATAAAAATGAACTATTATGCTTGCTATAGTGAAGGTAGTGATGCAAGGTTTTAAGGAGAAATGGCTTGGACTGGATTTATCCATCTCTCTCCTGGTTGCTATAGATATAGACTGTTTCTCCTAATCTGCTGAAGAGAAAGCTTGCATAAAAATATTGCAAGTAATAGCTGTAATTTTTACCTCTAATAATGCAGTAGCCTGCACTGTGCTTTCAAATAGTCAGATTTTGATTCTCTCCCTCTGTACAAAAACTGCAAATCAGTTTGGGTCACAGAGCGCTTTTTCAGTTTGTTGTAGCTGAAACACAGAAACAATGTGTGTGTTTGTTACTTCCCTCCAGCTTCCCTGTGCTCCTGCCTCGGCAAGGATCCCTGCCTGCCAGTTAAGGCTGTCCTTGCATGGAAGGGACTGGGGGAAGAGCAGCCTTGATTTCACACAGTGAATCCACTGCTCTGGAGGTATAATTTGGAGGCATTTCAACGGCAGCAAGACGGGCTGAGCCTCCCTACTTCTTGCTGGGATAGGGACATCACTGAGATGTCAGGGATCTCTGTGAAAGATGGGAAGGAATTGATTGTGTTTGACAAGATGCAGGAAAATGTTTGCACTGCTCAAAGTGAAACAGTTTTAGCCTGTCTCTTCCATTAGAGTTCCTTTATTTCTTTTATTGACCAGTGTTTCAGATCTCATTAATCTTGAGTTCAAACTATTTGTTATTGTAGATTCTGTTCAATTTTGGAGTACAATTTTTAGACACAATCAGGGGAAGTAACTGCAATTGTACAAGGTGTCTGAGTTTTGGGATTATTTGTAGTTATAGGTGAAAGATACTAATTTGGTTTCTTCTTGTGTGCAGTCCCATCTTCTTTAATTGAAAATGAAGACAGATAGATGCATTATGAGACCTCTAGAATATGTGCTGAAGACTGCTTTAAAAGCAAAGTAATTATAGAAATATATTTTTATTTTGTTTTTTCCCCCATTATTTCAGGAACTCTTCCTAAAAGTTGTTTGGGAAGCAGAAGTTCATGACCTTTACCATTTCATGGAATGGATTAATCCAATTTCATTCTTTCCCTCTTTTTTGTGGTCAACTTTTGTCTTCACTTTCCAGTATAGTGAGCATCTTTAAATGTTGACCTTTATTTTGCAACATAATTACAAATTTATTTAAAAAATTAGAAGAGTTAAAGTTGGAGTTAACTGAGATACACAATTTGGACTCCTGCTTCTTCTGCCTCTATAATTCATGAAGCTTCGTAGATTCTTCCTGTGGTGAGATGTTTTGTTAAGGTGCAATTACCAACAGAAGCACATATTCTTCCATTTCTTGACATTTACCTTTCATTATTCATCATTCTGTGATGATTTATAGTAGCATTGTAAACGTGAACAAATAAGGACAAGTAAAGTCTTTTCCCTCTCTCTTTTTCATGCCTAAGTCTAGGCCAGGAGAGAGATTCTTCTCTTTTTCACAGAAAAAAATTCAGCTGAGTACATAGTAGTAGTATTCATTAGTCTTTAATGAAACACTGGGGTTGGGAGCTTAATATTCTAAAGAAATCTTTATTCATTTATAAGACACAGTTCATTTATGATTACGGAACTTATTTTTAAGTGTTTTACAAATTAATCATCTGTGGAAAAATACATCGTGATCATGTTTGCTCAGTTCCAAAAGTTTGGGTTATTCCATTCTTCTGTTGATGGTCATAACACTAAGCAGTACCTTCAATAAAAACTGCAGCTCCAACTACTGAAATGTTTTCATTGTACAGCCTTTTAAGTAGACTAATTGATTCAGAAAGTTGCAGTGGTACTTTATTTTCATTTTAGATAGGCTGGGTGAGATGTAGAACTCGATAACAAAGTAAGTTGTGAACATTCTTAATCACGTTCTTTCATTAGTACTAAAACACCGGTAGCTTATAGCAGAAGTTGTCCTCCTGTGTTTCAGAAAAGAGTAAATGTGCTTGCTGCAGTGCCTTCACATTGACCTTTAATGTGTAAAATGATGCTTATAACCTTCAGTGAATATGATTTTGCAATATAATTTGATCTTTTGTGCTGTGTGCAATCCCATTTTTCAGTATGCATTTTTCCTCTTAAATGAGTACATTGATATGCTGTGGAAATTTCCAGAAACATTTGTTCCACATTCTGCGTAGATTTGTTCCATACACTGTGTAAAAGTTTCTTCAGAGTTGTATTAACTAACCACAGGCAGAATTTTTGTCTGTCAAATGAGTGAGAATTTAGTTTTTAACTTGCTAACAAAAAGACAAGTCACATTTCAGCTTATAAATATGAAACATACTCCTAAACCTTTAGCTGTGAGTTCCTGATACATACAGTGAGCAAAGACAATGTCTTACATTTCTCTAGGATTTAAATTTAATTGAGGATACAAACTTTACTCAAAGACTTAAAAAATGTTGCATGTTAAGTTTAGTACTTTCAGAAGTGAGATAGAGAACTTTACTATACAGTGTGCATATTTAACCACTGAAAAAATATTTTAGACATGGGTTAGGAGTTGCAAGTGGCTAAAGTTGATCAGAATTAAGAAACTGCAACAGCAGGGACTTCAGTTACTATTGGTGAAAAGCATTTCTCCAGTGTTGATTCTTAAATTGCAAGAGAGTGAAATAAAGAGTAGGACAGATGAAAAAAAAAAATATTTAGATTTTTTGCATTTCATTCAGTGTTTTGAACGCTATCCAAAGGAGGCAGTGACAGAGAGCTTTCATCTATGGCTGCTGCATGAGGAATGGCAAAGAATTAAAAACATGTATCTTGGCTTAGTTCTTGTTGGATGGATGTTACCTTAACAAAACTACCATAGCTGTTGTTCTCAGCCATCATTGTTCACTGATTTGAAGATCCATGAGGACACAAGTTTTGCTTCTTGCAGCAATTGAGCTGAAGCTCACTGAAGTAAATGTCAACCTTCCCATTGACTTCAGTAGCATTTGGGCCAAAGTTCTGGTGTGGGGCTTGCAGCAGACTGGCTGAGAAAGTAGGGGAATTAGAGTTTTACCATCTGTTCAGTATAAAAAAAAAATTGCCTGACTTTCCGGTTGCATTCATTTGGAACTTCTCATAAGCACTCTGTTTTTTTAATAATGTCTTTATTTGATGTAATTATTGATGGTAGAGTATAATTTATGATATAATACTAGAAAATAAAAATAACAGCAAAATTATTTAACTAAGACAAGGCTGTGTGCTCAGAATGTGAAGGATTCCGTGAAGGAAACTGGATTCTTCCCTTCATCAAAAATACTTTTGCATATCCTAGAAATGTTTCTTAAGTTATCAGTTACATTAAAAAGCAGCTTTAAGGTAGATTGATATCAAAGCATGTCTATCTGTCAGTTCCACTGAATTGCAGGTAAGAACATGCATTAATATTATTGGCATCATGCCATGACTGTTCTGCAATAGCTTTTTTTACTGTAACTTGTTTGTGTTCAAAGTTGCAAGTGCACAGGAAGTGAATTATTTCTCTATCAGTCAAAGGAAGCTAGTTGCTCTTAAGGTTGCTCATAGGATGGGATTTCCTGGGAGGTTTTTTTGTGTCCTTGTTTGTCTTATTGATTAAGAGAAAACGGAGTAGTTTTTGGCAAGATAATCTTGTCTCTGCTTCCTACCTGGGTGTGCCCCAGCCCTTCTAAACCTCCCCACAGCACACCACCATAGTGCCATGACGTCAGTCAGCCTTCTGGGGGGGAATTGCCTTCCTCCTGGCGCTTAGATCCCGGAACATTTGGGCAGCTCTGCTGGCACAGCCCAGGGCAGGCCATGTTGACACACTGCTGATAGACAGGCAGTGGCCTGTGTACTTTGTGACTGTGAGCAGTGTGGGTTATAGACAGCACTGTGCTGAGACTGCCACGGAGAGGAAAGTGCAGCTGCAGTCCCTGGGGGTGCTGAGCTCATTGAGAAGAGGAGCTGAGGTCCCCTGTGTCAGACAGATTTCCACTGCCTGGAAAGAGAGCATAAGAACATGAGCTCAGTTGTAGGTGGTTGCCATCATTCATATGCGTCCAAATCCGTAAGGAGACTTGTGCAAATCAAAAGGCAGTGTATTTTCCAGCTGCCTGAGAATGATACATATTTTGGTCTCATCCCACTGACAATGTGGCCTAAAACTTAGCTAAAATCTCTGCAGAGATTTTTAAGAAATCTCTGATTTCTTAAAAAATCAGTGTATCTACTGTCTTGCTAAAACCTGTGTTGGTGTTTAGGCAACACAGGCCGATTTGGGAGGAAATTCAGTAAGTGGAGGAAAGATTGATTTGGTTTTGGTCATAATTTTGGCAGAGGATGGAAAGTCTCCAGGAGGCAAGTTCACTGCTAGCTTCCATCACAGAAGTGCTGAGCTGGATGTGCGTTTGCTTGGGCTCAGCATGGTCATTATTAATAATCTAGGAAGGCAGAGAGTAATGTTGTTGTTGGTCAAACAGTTTTATATTTGCAAATGAGGAGCAAGCAGGTGAAGATGCAGATGAAGAAGGGAAGCAAGCAGAAGAGAAGCCAAGGAATAGAGAGAAGCATGTTGGAATGTGGATGTTTAAATGACAGAATGAGAAATTAAATCTTTAGAATAGGAGATCAGAAATGGAGATTAGTGAGTTATATATGCTCTGTAAAGATGTAAATTTAAGATTAAATGGAGTTACCTTTTCTCTTGGAAGAAACAGTCATTGCAGCAGCAAACCTGAGATGTTCAATGTATAAGTTTGAGGCATGAGAAAATGAAGGAAGGTGACTAGAAGGATAAGAGATTTGCAAAATAAAACTATTAACTCATTCTTTCAGACCAAAGCTGTGGCAAAAAGTGGAGTCGAGAAATACATATACACTATGAGAAACTGTTCTGGGAATAGAAAGGATTTATTTCTCTTCATGTAAGGGTTGGGAATCATCTGACTAAATGTAATTAATTGAGCTAATCACTCTAGGCTCCTTCTAAACTATTTCTAATTTATAAATTTAAATTAATTTTACCCAACTGCACATATCTAACACAGGTCAGATAAATGTCTCCCTGAGTGCAGCTATTGCTTTCCACTTAGTATTATCTTAAATACATTTCCCAGGCTAGGGCAAGTATCTGTAAATATCTACATGGTAGGTACTGCATTTCAGCTCTTCAAAAATCAGGTGCTCAGGTTAAACTTGGGGAGAGCTAAACACATTTGGAGAGTGATCCACCTGTCTTTCCCCACTAGGTGAGACTAATGAAGTAGCTTAAACTAAATTTAGGTTGCTTGAGGCTCACCAGCTACATTTCTTCAAAACCTTTCTGAGATCTATAGGTCTTGCCAGTGAGCTGTTTAGGGAGGTTCTGTGAGTAGTCAAGCAGGTTTGTCACATAAGGGACTGAAGTGAGTTGGCTCATGGATAATTGTAATACTTGAAAGAATTTTCTCTGAGAAAATCAGCCTCTGGTAATTGCAAACAAGTCAAGGGGACCTCCAAATGACAGGGACGAGAAATGGGCATAACAGAATGAGCAAGCAAAGGGAAAAAAAGCAGGTAAATGTGCAGGAGCTCTGCAGACAAGACAGAGAAAAAGGCAGGGGTGTCTGGTATTAGAGGGCTGAAGGAAGGGGAGCATGAAGACATGAGTTATGGACAGTCAAGGGAGAGCATGAACATTAATGAGCTTTCTTATGTGAGTTTTAGGGCCTTTATTTGTGAGGTGGTGGAAGGGTTCTATATCTCCCTCAACCATTCCACAGTGTCAATACATTCCTGCTTTCCCAGTAAGAGTTTGCCATTCAGAACAGCTGTAGTTATCCAACAGTTAGGGAGTTTTATTTCTGAAGATTAGAGGAACTTAACTTTATAGATTTTATTCTTTTTGAGAAGGAATTTCTTGAGAAGTAGGTTAGTAAATGACCACATGTTACTGTGGTTTTTCCCCCTATAGTTTGTTTCAGCAAATGGTACCAAGCCCAGTTTGTTGATATACAGTCTCTCTGGATGGAGAGTTAGTGCTTACAGTGCTATCTATTTTGCTTCCAAGCAACATATTGATTAAACAAGCTTTTTTTTACATGTAAAATGAGTAACTAGAAGTTTTATGGGAAGTACAGCTGGTTGTAGTGGGTGTAAGGTCTCTTCTTTCAGTCATAGCTTAGCAGCATGCAACGATGGTTACATAAGCTTGAAATCACAGCCAGCAAGAACAATGTAATGTGTGTAGGGATAGTTGTGTCTCCCAAAATGTCACATACTTCCAGATGTCCTCATAGAAAATAATGCAGTGGGGAACAAACACACACTGTGTATTGCAATGAACTTAACAAGTCCAGCAAACCTCAGGAAATATCCAGATACATGTAAGCCCCCTTTTTTACTTCTTCTTTCCAAGTAATCTTTGATCTCTCAAGTTTGAACCTCAACATATTCTACAAGGTACCTTATGAAAATCAGTCATGGATGCTGAATGAGGTGTTTTGAATTTCTGGTGCACAGAAATCTTCTGCTCACATTATTCTGCAGGATAAAATTACCTGTCTGTGTGTTGCTGCCCTAAAAGGGGTAATGCTATTATATCATTTTATCTTCTTACTATTCTGCTCTGCACCAAGAGCAGAAGTTGTCTTTTCTCTACAACTTTTTAGTTGGTTGATACAATTCAGTTAAGCTCAGAGCAGTTGGTTCAGGCAACAACTTTTACTTCCCCTGGAAGGTCACGCCTGATCTTCAGGCCTGAGGAAGAGTTTGTGTGTTTGTGTGTTTGTCTGTGTTTTTTTCAACTACTACCAGTCTGCAGCTTTGCAGTACAGAATGGCAGTAACAAAATTTTATGCTATTCCTGACAGTGACTGTTGATCTTGCTTTTGTAAAGGGTATTGGATTGGATGAAATAAAAAAAAATGGACTTAAACCACAGCCTTGCTCGCAAGCAGTGAAACCAGTGCTGGTATTAGTGCTGGTGTCCATGACATGGCAACAGGGACACGGGTTTTGAGGGTAGGATTAGTTTATGCCACTATTTCTCTTAAGGTCTCAAAGGCATGAAATCTTGACTTGTGTCTGTGTAAAAGATAGTCTCCTATTATCCTGGCCCCTCTAAGAGAGTAGATTTATAAGTCAGACATTACATTGTATTTGCATTTTAGTGCTGAATTTAAAACATAGCATCAATTATAGGCCTTGATTAATGTGGATAAATCACCATCAAATAATGTGAATGTCTATTCTATTTCTTTTAAGAATGTATACATTATTGTACATATTGTATACATTGTATTTTCTCTTGGAAAATTTGTTTGTTATAATTTTAATTTGTAGTGTGGAATACTTTATATATAAAATACTTACGTTTCATCTTTATTTGATATCTGATGTGATAGATGTTAACTATCAAATACCTTCAGTGAGCTATTATGAAATCCTCCTTCCTGTTCTAGATTTCAGCAAAGCTCAGTAGTCTCCGTATGTAGTCAGTCAGTGCCTTAGTCAAACTGGCAAAATCTTCCACCAAACCTCTTCTGAGACCTGGCCACACCTTCCAGCCCAGCTCCTCAGGTAAACACTGGCTCTTATCTTCATGAAATTAATCTGTGGATGATGCAACTCCTTCCATGTGTTGGAGATGGCTGTACTCACTGGTGACTGTCCAAGTTCTTACTTTAACATCCTAAAGGAAGAAAAAAGGAGGGGAAAAGGAAATTTGGGAATTAATCTGTTTGGAGATAGCTGAATATTAATGAAAACAAGATACCAAGCTAAATATCATCAAGCATTTAGGTAGGTCACCTTGGAGGTAGTGACACATTTGACAAACATAACTCCACCCCAAATATTTTTCAGTGCAGAGTATTCATTAAATTTTGATTTTTGTTTGGTCTGTATTTAAGAAGTATCAGTTTGGCTGTGCTTGTTTTATTTTGCTCCTTTTTTTTATTCCTCCTGAAAACTGGGGTCAGGTTCTGCAAATTTTTCTTACCTCAATTTTAAAGTTGTTAAAATATTCTTGTTAGTACTACCTACCTGGAAATTTATTTTAGTTAACTAGGTCAGCTCATAATTACAGTTTACCAACATATGTTAGATGCACGGGATAAATTCCAAGGACAAAAAGTAGCAATAAAAATTATATATTCAGAATGTGACAAGAATTAAAACTGAAATTTTGAAAGAAAACCCAAAGTTAACTGATGCTATCCATTGTAAGAGCTGCAGAAAAATAAAACAATCATGTTCTTTGGAAGCAACCACTCAGACTTTCAGACAATATAAAATTTTTAAAGCTATAATCAAGTGACATTTGAAAAGCAGAATGGGAAGGTTGTTTTAGTACTATATGTGCTGGGTTTTATGCTGCCCAACAAAGATGTAGGGATGAGGGCGGGTTATTTTATGTCCATTTACTTTTTTTTCTCTGAGTAACACCTGCTCTAATGAGTTTGTAATCTGAAAGTAAATAACTGAGCAGGGAGGAGGAAATGGACACAACACACAGGCTTGAGAATAAACAGCTGTCAAATGGCTGCTGTTTCAGAAAGTGGAACACACAGTTTTGATGGAGAATCTGATTCAGCTTGAATGAAGGAACTGATCAAACCCAGTTGTCAAACTTTCCTAATTGATGAATTACTTGAGAGAATTCTAGAACAATATGTTATCCTCTTCAGATTATGGAACTATTTTCACAGTTTAGCAGGTAGGGAAGAGCTTTGAAAGGATCAGCTACCCACTGATGGGGTGGCTATGCAGGCTGTAAAAGGAGTGTGGTTGTGCTTCTTTCTCTTGCAGTTTAGGGAGGCTCATGCCAGAGAGACTAAATTAAATATTAGTGCAGTAAAAGGGGATGAGAATCACCTACATCTTCATGAAACTGCCAGAATCTGAATTTATCTTACATATGTTTGGCCACCTAACACTCTTGTCATTCAGTATCTTTCTTTTTGTCCATCTGGAATTAGAATAAAATAAACTTGCTTTCAGATGAAAGTTCATCCCTGCACAAGGAGACTCTGCTGTCAAGAGAGACGTGTAAAATACAACCTTTAATGAGTAGTTTCACCAGTTTTTCTGACTTTGTTTCTGTGTTTGGTGTAAATCAGAGGGGTTGCATGTTCAGTTCCTTCTGATGCCACTAGTATTAGTCCAAGGTTCCTGGATTTAAGGGGATTTAAGACACCAAATATTTAAACAGGGCTTGCCTGATTTTATAGAATATGTTCAGCTCTATTTAAGACAAAGCATTACTAAATAAATATTTGGACATTTTCTTTTGAGTCAGTTTTCCATTGTCTCTGTTGTAGTCTGGAAGACAGACTTGGCTCAGGAGCTCCCATGTTTTCTTTCTATTTGACAAAGATACTCTGCTTAATTCTTCTTAGTCTGGGGAATCCTTCTTGCCAGATGATGGGCTTTGGTGGTTTGATGGAGCTCCATTTTACACCCCTGATCCCATAGAATGGGGTGTGAGTGCTACCTCATATGGGAATGTCACTCTGGGAAACAGAGGGCAGTGTTCCCTTAGCTGGCCACACCTAAGTCACTCCCCAAGCCTAGACAATGTTCATGTTCAAATGAAAAGCAAGTATTCTACTCTATGCAGAGTTCAGTAAAACAACTATGGTACAAAAGAATAGGTGCAAAGAAAGATTACATAACATTCCATCACCTGTAATCTTCACCAGACTGTCAGAGTAAAGTAATTATCAAAATGCTTAATTACATTTCCCAGGGACAGATTATTTTTGGTCAAATCTCATCCCCCAAAATGCATACTGATTTTACAAGAAGAACCTGCCTTTCTGCTGTGGTTTCTCTTGGGAGAAGGCTCATTCATACCTGGGATTTCTCCCCACCTTCCAGCCCTTCAGCCCCTGTCAGCTGTGCTAACAGAACTCTGTTTGACCAGCTTCGTCATTGCCATGGAACTTTTGGAAAGTCCTTCCCAGTTGTACAGATGTCAACTAAACACTACTTTGAGGAAAAAAAAACAAAACCAAAATGAAAAAAATCTCCCAAACCATTTACACACTACCAATACAGCTCTTCCTGAACACACATTATTAAGTTGGGAGTCAGAGTACTCTGATATTATCTGTTATGTTGGAATCAGTATGCAACAGCTCTTTTTCCTAGTTTTTGTAAGTAACAGTTGAACTGGTAGCTCTATTGGAAATAGATTAATTTCAGTAGTTTCTTACCACTTCTCCCCACCACAGTATTTTATATTATATTTATTCATAATGTATTTTTAGTCACATTTCATTTGTGAATAATATGTGTCAGTTATTATGATGATATTTTTTTCACTTCATAAATCAAAGAAGAGCTATTTCTATTTTAGTTTATTACCTGAAAGCTGTGATTAAGTCTGTCTGTTTAATTTTGGTACTGATTGCCAATGCAAAGAGTTAAGCATGTGCCCAACTATAAGTAAATGATGTTGTCACTTAGTAAACGTGAGTGATCACCCTTTATGCTTTCAGCATGGAAAAATACAGGTCGCAGGAGTTTTGTTCTTTGAATTTTTGTAGAATCTGGACCTTTATTTCACTCATTTAGTTGGTAATTGAACACTTTGATGACATCAAAATTTTACACACTAGAAAAACTTGTAATTCCAACTCCATAGTGCTGTCACTTGCATACATGTTCAAGGTTACTCAAAAAATTCATTGCATTTCCAAGTACGATAGTCATAACAAGGCTTCTAAAATGAGACTAGATAGAAATTCCTAAAATTGCCTTGAATCTGCTGTTTGTAGTGCCTTGTGCAATAAAAAGACTTTGTGTATTTAATTTTTTAAAATTTGATATGGCACAAATCTAGATGAGCTAGAAGGTTTGGTTTTCATTCTTCAATGAGTAGGATGTCTGCTGACATCCAGGAAGGACTGTAAAAACTACATTTGGGAAGATGCAAATGAAATGATTTTGTCTGAAATCAGATTGGTGCCAAAAATCCACTAACTGATGCTTTACAACTGCATGAAAACTGGAAGAGGTTATTCCTCCTTTTCCAAAGATGATCTTCACTATGCATATTGCCAATATGTCCCCAGAAGAATGACTTGAGCTCTGGACCTTACCTTACAGACCAGTGAGATAATTGCATAGTTACAGAAAAAATAAATATAAATTCCTATCAGAATCCCCAGGTGCCTCATGAATGAATTTTGAATTCACTCTGCAATTTCTCAGTTCATATATTATCTGTGTGTAGTTATTCTCCATATGCGACAAATTAGAAATAGCTTTTTATTCTTGGTTTCATCTCAGGAGGTGAAAACTTATTTCTGCAAATACACCTTTTTGCAAATGTAAGCTTTTTTTTTCTTTTTTTTTAATGAAGATGATAAGTTGCTCTAGGATAAAAAATTATTAGGGAATTTTCCTTAGAGACCATTGAGAATTCTCTCCTCACAAGAGAGACTACTGGGTAGCTAAGGGGAAAGAAAGTAGGACAGACCACAGCAAGTGAGAAGTCATTATGGAAATAGATAAAAACTTCAGTTCACCTTTTCTGTTCCATCCTTACCCATGCTGAATATGAACTGGATTCCTCTGAGGAGCTTGACTGTGCTTTTTAACTTGACCTAGAAGTTGCTTAAGACAGTGTTTAAATTTAAAGGGCTTGTTAGGAAGATGTTGCTGTAGTAACAGGAAAGTAATATTTTTCAGATTTGACAAAAGGCTTTAGTGTCCTTCTTGAATGTATCTTCCAGATTTCACAGTATGAATTTTTCTCAAAGTCACATATGGTATTTGTTGGATGAATTACCAAAAAATAGTCAAGTGGTGCAAAGACAAAAAGGATGATTTCAGATAGTGATTTTTTAAAATAATCTTACCTGCAGTAATATGTTGCCATTCCATTATATGAGGCTTTAAAATATTAATAAAGGGATGATTCCTGTTTTTTTCATGGGTCTGCTGAGGAACCCTCTGTTGGTGGATCAGCTCTCCAGGCTGGTATGAGGCCTGGCAGATCTGAGGATATTCCACAGTGATGGATGGCTGGCAGCTGGAAAGGTCACACCAATGTGCATGTTATGATCTATTGCCCCATTCTTGCCTTCTTTCCTTCAGAAAATGCTACTGGTTTCTGTCAGAGAATGATTTTGGTTTAATCTGATTTGGTTCTTGGTATTGTTTGCCCCTTTTGACAGAAACAAAGTGAGTAAGCACAAATTGCAGCCCTGAATAATGCTTGGGTTCCCTTACAGACTGATGGGGCCAGGAGGCTGCAGTGCTGAGGGTATTCTGAAGAATGATAGAACAATTCTGATGTGGACAAAGATTCTAGGTGCAGGAATTCAGAATCTTTCCTTTAGAAGAAAAAGAAATAGATATATTCACAGTAATCGTGAATCAAAATTTATGCTGGTATTTGCTCATCAGGCCCTGAATAAGAAATATTGCATGAGAAACAAAACTCCATGGATTTTTGCTACTGAGCTGTTAATGCAGTGCTTAGTGTGGGCAGAAAAGACAGTAGTTAAATGAGTTTTTTGTAACTGTGTTCTGCCCAGAAGTCTCTATATTGAAGTGCCCCACTAGGTTCCTGTAGTCATGGAAAGTATGTAACAGCTTGGGTGAGAGGAAAAGCCCTGTGTTTGCATTGTAAGTGGGGTGTCAGTCCAGGTAAGAAAGTGTGAATAGAAAAATGTCACAGCAAGGCAGAACACACAGACTATTATGGTCTGCTGTGCTGGATCATTCTACCCAGCTAAGCCAGGCCTCCCCTGCACCCTTCTGCCTCTGATTTCAGATTGGGTGCCAGTTCTGGATTCACCAGTGTGTGAGAGCTGCTGAAAACATGGACTTTGGAGTGTGCAAGTGGGATTTCAATGTGGCCTTCAGATAATTTCTGTGCTCTAGGTGATGGGAAGGAACAGAACAAGGATTTGTTTTACTTCTTGTGTGTGAAATAATAAAAGTGCATCTTTGTGCATAAGATCTACGTAAGAGGAAAGATTCAATTGCAAGTGTGCTGAATTTTAGGAGAAAGTAGCTCAATAGGGTACTCAGAAAATAGGTAATTGAATAAAGTAAAAAGGGGTACAGTAAGTGTGCAGAATTATCATGATCATATATCAAATTGGTGGATATTATAACTACAGCTGAACCAATTTTTTTTTTCATTGCCTTGGTTTACTTTCACAAATGAACAAAGTCTTAAAAAAAAAGTGTGGAGACAAGCAAACCAAGGATGATGATATTAATGAGAAGGGCACTTCACATTCAAGAAGATCTGTTACTAATTTGTAACCTTGAAGTCACAGAGTTTAAAGGAGCATGACTTTCGAAGGCTTCTTTAAAGAAGGAAGGTGAAAAATTTTAAAAAAATTAAAATTTGCTTCTTTTAATAGCACTTCTGGTTATTTAAATATACAGTTTAAAACAGAACAGTTCCCTGAATCTTCCAGCTGTCAGAACAGGTTTGTTCTAAAACAAGCTTATAGGAATGTGTTTATCACTTTCTTTAAAATTAAAATTAAAATTTTGCAAGAAACATTTGACTCTTCCTCAAAAATTACTACAATGACATAAAATGGCAGTTCCTCTAAATCTCTGCCTGTTGTATATAGGTTATTTGAGCAATGATTTTGAGTTTTTACTTGAAGGGTAAGGGATCTCAAATTGCTCCCAAGTGCAGTGTGCCTGTTTAGAGCTTGCTGTATTTAACTTCTTGAGCCACTGGTTTTGTGTGATCATTAGATTAAAACTCTTCAGTGTAGTACAGATACTAAAGTTACGTTTTACATGACCCAACAGAACAAGGAAATACATTATATTTTGGGATGGTTTTGCCTGGGTAGTTTTTGTGGTTTTTTGCTTTCATTCCTTAATTGCAGCAGAGAGTATTCCTTGGAGAGGTTTTAGTTTTATCTGCTCAACATGTGGACTTTTTCTTTATAGGAGCCTCTCATGTTTTAACATTTGTTTTTGCTCCATCTCAGGGCAAAAATAAAATAGAAAATGAAAGTATATTAATGGAATAAACCACTTTAAAATATTATTTTTGCAGAAGGTAAAATACTGAAATTTTTTAAAATTTGGGGGTTTTATGTTAACACTGAACTTTTTCAGCCTAAGCTGAAAGGTTTCTCACCCTAAGGGCAGAGTGAAGGATTTGCCAGTCCTCATCCTAGAAGTTGTATCCTCAGATCTTGTGTGTCTACGATGAGCAGGAGAACCCAATCTTGTCACTGGGCCAGGCTCCCCTGCTCACCTGATCCAGGAGGCCACACTCTGGAGGGACATTTGTGACCCAAGAGTCACAAAAATCAGAATAGAATCACAGAATGGCTTGGGCTGAAAGAGACCTTTTAAAGGTCACCTGGTCCAATCCCCCTGCAATGAGCAGGGACACCTTTAACCATATCAGGTTGCTCAGAGTCCCATCCAACTTCTTTTATCTAAGGTCCCACCTTTCATATCTGGCTCAGATGCATTGTAGTGTTAAATTTACCTCAAATGAAATATTTTGATTCTATTATTTTTTTCATTAGAACTATCTTGTAGAACCTCCATTTTCTGAAAACTACACTTTCTTTGAAAGCTCAGTTGACAGTCTCCATCAGCCTCGGTTAATATAAGTATCAGAATGTTCAGAGAAGTCAATTGGTTTTGTTAAAAAAACCCAAACAACCCAAAAGAAAGCAATCTTTTAATTTTTCTTACACAAGAGCAGAATGTGAGTGAAATTTTCATGAAAATGGTGGGGTTTTTTTACTTCTGCTTTTTAAGTTGTCTGCCACCTGGTCTGGTTTTTTTTTAATACCAGGAAAAGAAATCCTGTTTTTCAAGTGTCTTCAAAGAATATGTTGATTTCACTAAGGAAAAAAAAAAAAAGTGTGTTTTTACACGCTTTCAAAAGCTCCAGCTTTTACAAAATATCACAAAATGTGTTGATATCTGTCCTCTAGTGAGAATGGGGTCTGCACAATTTTTCAATTATTTTCTAATCCCAGACGGACTGGAAGCTACAGCTATTGACAAACCTCATGAGAAATAGCAACATGCACCAAATTCCTTTTCAACTCTAGCAATTTAGTACTCTCTCAGAAATAAGACTGTGTTAGATTAGGTATTTAAAAGTCTGTTGTTGTTTGTTTTTTTTTTTTTTTTCTTAAATTGCTTTTGATAAGAAACATTTCAGCTTTTTTTTTCTTTTGAGAAAACTTGCTGGATTGTTAGTTGTGTGGAGTGGGATTCATCTTACATGAGATCTCTGCAGCTGAGTCAGTCATTCTGTCCCATTTATAGTCACTGAAGGGGAAGAGGTACTCATGGGACATGTTTGATCTGACCTATTTTATGTGTCTGCATCAGGAGGAGATGAGTGATACTCCAGGAACATTTGGCAAACTGGCTACATTTCCTTCAACTGCAGAAGCACCAAAGTGTGAGCAAAGGCTGTATTAGAGAAATGTAGAGGAGTATGAGCTCCCATCCAAACTTTCTGAAATATCTCCGTGAACTTTTTTAAACTTCAGGTCTGCATCTTAACTTCAAATGGGATAGTTTCCAAATCCTCTGTCTTAAGAGTACTTTGTAGTGCTAAGGTGTTATAATCTTTAGTGGTGCCTTTTTTACACCTAAATCATATCACATAGAAGGTAAATACATTCTCATGCAAAGTTTTTAAAACTAAGAGAATGACAGTAACAGGAGCTTTGTAGAAGGATAACACTGTCTTCTCTTGAAGCACATTTTGGCTCTACAGTAATGGGGTATCTTATGACTTGGGATTGAATGATGTTTTTGAAAAGTCAATTTTTGGACATTTTTTAAAAGTAATCTTCTTGTTTGTAAATAAATTCTTAGTTTGAAATAAGCAATGAAAATATAATAAGGACTAAGCAATCACTAACTTTAAACTGAAAAGATGCAGTTAAATTCCAGTTTGTTTCTAAGCTCAAAAATTTTTTAGCCGTTGTATATAATCATGTAAATGCACCAGCACAGACACACTGGGCTGCAAATACATTTCTTCCTTCTTCTTCTACAGTATAACAAGTTTCATAATTTTTGATGATTATTTACTTTATCATGCTTTGCTCATGATCAGCTTAGTTTTTTTCCCCCAGTACTAACTTATCTTGGGTTACTGTAAAAAGTTCAGAGATATGTTTTAGGGATTTTTCTTTCACCTGTGTTTATTAGAAAATAAACCTGTCTTAAATCTGATGTAGACTGCTTTTTATATAGAAATACTGCATTTTTTTTCAAATATCTATAGTGAACTATATAGTGCTTATTTATTTTATGTTGCTACCTAACATGTTGGAAATTTTAAAGCTCTTTGAAAAGATGCACTTCCAACCTGAAGGAGTTGATAAATTAGGTAGGATGTATAATTAATGCAAGGATTTAAAGGTTGCATAAATTAATAGTAGTGTAAAGATGGTTAACAATATGCTGGTTGCATTAACTTAATTTGACAGTGAATCCTTTTCTGCACTGTAGTAAGAAGAAAAACGTTTAACTCATTGAAGAAAGAGCAATATTGTAGCCACGGTGGGTTGAAAACCCACCTGCACCAGGCCTGAGGGGCTGAAAAGTCCGTGGATATGGGTAAGGAGGGATTGAGATCTGGTCACACACAGGGACATCTTCTGTGCTGGCCCATGACAGTCCTGAGCCTGGGGTTTAAGATGAGCATTAATGAATAGAGGCGAACCCATAACTTGGTTCAGAAATGGAACTCCAATGTATTAACAGGAAGGCAACAGCAAATAAAAGTAAAATGAGCTGGAGGACTCAAGTTGTTTGGCTGGAGAGGTGAGGGTGATGGGAGAAGAGAGAAATATTAGGAAGCAGATTATGAAGGGCTTTGAATGTCAAGTGGCCATACAACAGGGTTTGATTCCTGTTTCCTGCTATGTGACATTAGGCAAATCATGACATTTCTCTGGTTTTTATAAGTCGAAAATGTGGATAATGCTTGCATGCCAAGTAGCAAACTATAATGGCAGCTCTGATCTTGGTGCAATGTAAATGAGATATTTAATTTACTAATTTAAAAAATTCCTAAATGAACACGGCGATGTAAAAGCATTAGATTCACACTTTCCTTGAACTTACTTTTTGTAGTACTCATTAACATATTTTTCTGTAATCAAGATTTCTGCAGAGCTTGATTTCTGTATACAAAGCTTTTTATTTATGGAAAGCAAGTTTCTGCAAGGTGATTTTCTTTCTCATCTGTAGCGATATTGAATAGCTAATGAGGAAATGTCCTTCTCTTTGCACTTCATGATCCTAACAATTTTTTAAAAATACATAGGTAGGAGATTATACTGTGTCACTAACTGTTAAATTTAGTGTCCCTATTCATTATATAAGAGAAACATGTGCAATACCATTGCCAGCTGCAGAAGCAATGCGTGCATGTATTGATTTTATTTTCCAAATAAGAACTTACTGCATAAAATGTGCTAAGAATGGTGCAGTTTGTAAAAGTAAAATACAGTACTGCAGAGAAACTACAACATTCTGGAGGGAATATTTGGTATTCCTTCTCTTGAAGGTTGAAAAATACTAAGAATTGAATCTGTTTGAGGTTCAAGAATTGTTGCTATATCCATGATGATCTCACACAACATTATCTGTAAGAATTCCTGTCTTCCATGTCCAGCTGGCTATAATACCATGTCTCATGCTGGTAGATGATGACCAAAGCTGGATTTTACATCCTTTCATTGCTTCGCATCTGGATTTCAGTAGGATAATACTCTGTGGTTCAAAGTTACCCTTCTTTAGTAAAGGGTTGCTAATCCAGAAAAAGGCACTGGGTGAATTCAGCAGCACAGGCAGAGGTGAGTTGGATTCTGTTTTGAACAGTGGTTTCCTACAGCTCAAGCTCAAAGCCTACACCCTTGTGTGTAAGAGTACCACTGGAACTGAATGGGCAAGACAGAGAAATTCACACAGAAGGAGAGCAATAGAGAGAAAACTTCATAAAGCTACATATTAGTCATGTCAATTGCACATGTCAATGCACTAGAAAACAGTTGGATATGACAGCAATCAAAAATCACATAATGACAAGAAGTTCTTTATAAAAATACCATGGAGCTCACACTTGAAGATGGTAATAATTTTATTGACATTTGAGAAAACTTATCTTTTCTGAAGTTAACATTTTATGCAAAATGATTGAGAGATCTGGAGAAAACTTATATCTGAATGAGTCAGTTTGTGGGTTGTTGAGTCAGTTGGTGGCTTAGGTAAATTAAAATGAAAACAGTTTTTCTTTCTGTTGGTATTTGGATATTTCCCTCATCTGCAGTAAGTAAATAATTTGCTGCTAATATGTATTTTTATTGAAATTATACTTTTGATTATGACTGGGGAAGCAAAGTGCTTCCCACTGTAGGATAAGACCAAGTTCATGACCACCTAGGGAATCTGAATATACATAAATTTATGGGATCTGATGAGATGCATCCCAGAGCCCTGAGGGATTTGGGTGATGTAGTTGCCAAGCCACTCTCTGTGGTATTTGAAGTCATGGCAGTCAGGTGAGGTCCCAGGTGACTGGAAAAAGGGAAATGTTGCACCCATGTTAAAAAAGAGTAAAAAGGGGGATCCTGGGAACTCTCAGCCTGTGCCTGGGAACATCATGGAACAGATCCTCCTAGCAGATGTGCTACGGCACATGGGGGACAGGGAGGTGATTTGACATAACCAGCATGGCTTTGCCAAGGGCAAGTCCCACTGACCAGTCTAGTGGCCTTCAATGATGGGGTGACTCCATCAGTGGGCAAGGGAAGGGCAGCAGATGTCATTCATCTGGACTTCCATAAAGCCTTTGACACCCTTCTCTCTAAATTGGAGAGAGAAGGATTTCTCTCTCCAGTGATGTGTGGACTGTCCAGTGATGGTTGCATCCAGAGGGTAGTGGTCAGTGGTTGAGATCCTGATGGAGATCAGTGACAAGTGGTGCCCTCAGGGGTCTCTACTGGGCCAGTGTTATTTGATGTCTTCACCAATGCCACAGACAGTGAGACTGAATGCACCCTCAGCACGTTTACAGATGGCACCAAGCTGAGTGGTGTGCCTGACTGCCTGAGGGATGGGATCCAATCAGAGGGACTTCAACAAGCTCGAGAAGTGGCCCATGAGAATCTCCTGAGGTTTAAAAAGATCAAGGGCAAGGTGCTGCACCTGGGTCAGGACAAACCCCTGTTATCAACACAGGCTGTGAGATGAGCAGACTGAGAGCAGCCCAGAAGGATTTGGGGGTGCTGTTGGGTGAGAGGCTGGACATGACCCAGCCATGGGCACTCACAGCCCAGAAACCCAAACATGTCCTGGGCTGCATCCAAAGCCCTGTGGGCAGCAGGGCAGGGAGGGGATTCTGTCCCTCAGCTCCTCTCCAGTGAGACCCCATGTGCAGTGCTGCATCCAGCTTTCGGGTCCCCCAAAAAAGAAGGATATGGAACTGTTGGAGGGAGTCCAGAGAACCAGACAGATCATTAGAGGGCTGGAACAGCTCTCCGATGAGGAAAGCCTGAGAAAGTTGGAAATGTTCAGCTTTGGGGTGACTTTATAGTGGCCTTCCAGTACCTGAAGCGGGGCCTGTAAGGAAGCTGGAGAGGGACTTTTTACAAGGTCATGTAGTGACAGCAGAAGGGGGAATGGCCTTAAGATGAAGAAGGGTAGGCTGAGATTAGATATTAGGAAAAAATTCTTTACTATCAGGATGGTGAGACAAGGATCAAGTTGTCCAAAGAAGTTGTGGATGTCCCGTCCCTGGAAGTGTTCAAGGCCAGGCTGGATAGGGCTTTGAACAAGCTGATTTAGGAAAAAGTGTCTCTGCCCACAGCAGGGGGGTTGAAAGTGGTTGATCTTTAAGGCCCCTTCTCACCCAAACCATTCAATTATTCTGTGATTCTATGACCCAAAACATATTTATAATGTCCAGTGTAATAAAATCTCTACTTACACAAAAAGTTGGTTTTAAAACATGGAGATTTGGACTGAGAAGACTTTGGGGAGTTTACTTGACAGCTTTGTACTTCTGGTAAAGAAAAAACTTCATTAAATTTGTCAAGAAAAAAGTCATAATAAGTGGTGGAAAATTTAACCTGAAACTGAATAAATTATTGCTAAAAGATGAGGGTTTTTTAATCACTGGGATGACAAGCCATCAAAATTATTCAAATGGGGCATACAATATTTTAATTCAAACAGAAATTGTGGACTAATTGCAGTGACCACCTGATGATGGTGATGGCATTCTCTGATGTTTTCAATGTATAATGTGCTCACCATGGTCTTTTCTGACCTTGAAATCTATCAATCACTCTCTTATGACAGAGTCCATTACTGTGAAATGTATGCTGTAGAGATTTTTTTCTTCCTCACTGTTCCTCTACTGTTCACACAGTGTGAATGGTGGTATCTATTAATTCTGGAATAAAATGATTTTATGGTAGTTTTATTATTAAAAGAAAGAAATTTTTAATGATGTTAAATAATAACATCTAAGAAAATCTTGCCCATCTTACCAGCATACAAAGTCAAAAATGCTTATCAGCTTGAGTTAAAATCTCAGATGATTGCAAAGTGTTGTTTTATTGAATGCATTTTGTAATGGGTTGACTGTAGAAGTTGGTGTGGATGGTAATTTTGTATTCATCCTTTTGTCATTTATGGCTTGTAGTCATATAAGAAAACATAGCTAAATGTTTCTTATTATTTTTGTACCAACTGCAGAAGGAAAGGATGGAGGTCCTTTCATATAATAACAAAAGCTAAGAGGAAAATATTTTTTTACCTTTTGTACTATTTTAAAATTGATTTTGAAAACTTGCTTGTGAAACACTGAAGTACTCAAGGAACAAAATCAAATCCCTGAGTAGTAAACCAGATAAATTATTTCTTAAATAAATTGCCATAAGACATTTTTCTAGTTTTTGCTTTTCATCTGGGCAAGTCTTGGAAAAGAGTTCATTTTTCCAAGGACAACTTTACCCTTGAGAACAATGGTTTTCATTTCCACCAGAACTTTATGAGGTTACTAAGTCTTTTATTTTTGTTCTGTCTTAGTAATGTAGAGGCATTTCTAGTGGAGTTTCAACAGAATAAAACTAGTCTGAGTTATTGCCTATCAAGATAGTACTCAAGTGAGAGCATCTAGTTGTTTTATGTTGAAAATCAGAATGAATGAGCATCACCTTGTAGCCCCATATCACATGTCACTTGTAGTGCTCAGTCTAAGCTGATACATTTTGGGATAGTGAAATCCTCAACGAGTGGCAGTTTTCCACAGATGTGTGTGTATGTACATGTATATATTATTAATATCAAATCAAGCCCAGAGTTCTCATGTTTTCATATTCTAGTTCAGCAGTGCTCACTGTCCTGAGATACTCACTGCATTACAGAATCCTCTACCCTGAATTCTTCTTCAGAGTTCTGCTTGCAATTCACCATCAGCATTACAAAGCATCAGAGCTACCCCTGGATTCTTCTGCACTTGTCTGTTAAGCTCCCTCTGCAGTGTTTGAGGTCAGACAGTCCAAATCAGCCCAGCTGATTTTATGGTAACTAGGAAGGAGGTTACACAGGGAAAAATCTGACTAATCTGAATTTAAAATGTAGCAATAATAGCTTTTGACCCCAAAGCACTGTATGAATTTTTATTCTTTTGATGGAAAAGGGGTTGTTATTGGTTTTGGCCTGATATTTTGCTGCAGTGCAGCTTTCTATGCCTCCTTCAGCTTTTTCTGGGGTGTTCCTCACTGAAGAAAAAGAATGAGAGAATGAGTCCTGTGACTTCAGGTCAGTACAGGATCATGCCCCAAAGGGCACTGTATCACTGGCTCATATAGAGCTTCAGTCTTCTTACTCACTGCCAAACTCTACATCAAAGAGAAAAAAGGCAGCAGGTGTTCCCCATATTGCATGGGGAGAAATGTATCTGAGCTTCTATCTGCTCACATTCTGCAACTGCTGCAGAGATTTTTAGGGAGCAAGAAGAGGCTGAAATACAGTCATCCTTCAGAAATGAACAGAAAGTTTTTCAGACAATACTTTGTCCTCTGATTTTTTTTTATGATTAGACAATAAAATTTCCTTATTTTTAAAAATGACTCCTAATGACTCACCTCCTGCTGTTGCCTTTAAGTTTCACACAATTTACATGAAAAATAACTGGTAGACAATACATTAATAGCAAAAAAATATGGCCATGACCACAGAAGCATGAAAATATCACCTGCCTTAGCTTGTTTGAAATAGAATCTTATATGTAACAACAAAAACAAACCTAGAAAAAAATTAAAGTGTGTTATTAAAATCATTTTCCTTGAAAATACAGTTGTTGTAGAGACAAATGGAATGTGAGTCATTAGGAGCTGTGGTCTGATTGACACTCAGCTCATGTTGTGTTTTGCAAAAATAGATTACACACTTTTCAGTAGCACTAAACTTAAACTTCTTGTTGAGAGCAGGAGCAATTGTGTCTTGGATAATAAAACTGGAGATATAAAACAATTTCACTGTATTTTGCTTCCATTTTATGGCATAGAAATTTGTGTAACTTAAAATGTCAATAAGGAGATAAATTGCTGGTTTTCATTGTGAAAAAATAATAGTATGATTTTCTTATGCCAAAAGATACAGCAGGTTTCTGTTAAAAAGTAAGACAAGAACAACTATTTTGAAGCAGCAGACATTTCTTTTATTTCATATTCTTGCACATATTTTTTCTAGCTATTGAAATTTTTATGTTATAGCTGTTGAAGTAATGAAGCTACTGAAATATTTCTGTCCTTTCAAAATTATTAGAGATAAGTGTCATAGTTAGGAAGTGCTTCCAAATAGTGTGCTGTGCTAGCACATTGTCCTAAAGAAAGGCATGACCTTATAGACCCAGTCTTAATGTATGGGCAGCTCCAGCTGGGGTGAGCTCATGGTGCAAAAGTGTCACAGCTGCTTTGCCAAAAGACAGGAAACAAAAGAGAGCCAGAAAATGTTTGGACAGTGAAGGCAGCAAAGAGAGAATATATTCAATGATCACCATGTTGCTGCTATCTGTGGGTGCATGACTGGAGCTGCAGAGAATGCTGTTGTGTGGCTGGTGACACAGAGGACAGCTCTTGGTGATGGCCCCATGTCACCCAAATGCTGACCTACCTCTGTTACTCTTGGTCAGACAACTTGCTGGTTACTTCATGGGGAAGGTTTTTTATTTCACCTAGTAAGACCCATTCTTTAGTCTATAATATTTATTTTATTAAATTTTCCTAGCAACATTAGAAATACCAATATTTAGGAATGATTGCATGCCTTTTAGAGAGTCCTGTGTTTTAGAAATCATCACACATCTCAAAGTTCTTGGTGCAACACAGGCATATGAAGCCAGATTCACTGGCAATGTGTGTTGCTTCTGAATCTGAGTTACTTAAAAGAGTGAGGGAATTGCCTTGCTAGGAGTGAGAAGATTCAGGAGTTGGGAGATTTCCCCTCAGAATCATGGGCTACTTTTACTGAAATTTTTGCTGTGACGCAGTGCACTCTCAGAGCTCACCAAATGAAGGCTTAAAACATTATGGAGGGCAGTTTGGTGTAGGAAAAGAGAGAGTTTTTTAAAAAATATGAATTATGGAAAACCTAAATTTTAAAGCACTTACATGTGGTTCTATCTATATAATTATGGACATTTGAAAACTGTCCATGTCTATTGGTTTAGTTAACACTAGTGAATGAAATCCAAATTCTTAAAAGATTTGTTCACCTACATCCAGAATAGGATTTGAATTAAGAGTGTGTTTCCTGTAGGAAGAGGAAGGCAGAGGAAACCACATTGTACATGTATACATGTGTACTTGTGGTGCAACTACCTGTGATGGAAAGCCTATGTTCTTGACAGAGGTGCCACTTATTTCTAGAGGAGACATTTCTGCTTCTGGTAGTCAAAATTTGAGTGACTTAACATGATTGAAACTTATATCACGTTATTTAGAACATGAGATCACTGGAGATACAAAGTAAAATGTGAGGGTGGGACACTGTTTGAGTAGAATCCATAAATCTGAGTTATAAAATTGCTTTAGCTGAAGCATAGTAAAAGGCAGCGTGGCCAGAACAACATAAATTGTTGGGGACTGAATTGTGACAAATTTATGTCACCCTGAAATCAAATTGTTTGATTTTTAAACCTGTTTTGTTAGATGCACTGTGAGGAAAAAATGCAAACATTTTACAAGTAAGAACAAAAAGAAATTAAGAGCTGGACTATCAAGAGGCTTTAGGGATAATTTCCCAAAGAGAAAAGATGGTAAAGATGGTGCTTTCTGCTTCTCTCACCAGACTCTACAGCTGATCTATTTCATTCTGAGGTCTAAAGATACTCAAAGCTGAGCTGGTCCTCTTGAATCTGTTCCTGTGGTCTGCATGAACCAACCAGGGGTTAGCCAGTGGAACTGCTGGTGGTTTGGGTGGTTTGGGCTGTCAGTGAACTGGGATGCAGGTCGTTTGTCTCAATGAGGCTGCAAGGACATTTTTTTTCTCAAAATCCTCACATTTTCTTGATAGACCTCATTGCTAAGGTGCAGCACAGCAGAAAACCCCAACCACATTGTGATTTCTTCATCAGGACTCTTTGCAATGTTCTGAAATTACTGAACTAGAGCTCGTCTCATGGAGCTGAGATTGCCATGAAAGAATATCTTCAGTGAATCAATCTTCAGTGAAACAATTAGCTAGATCTAGTATTTAAAAACAAGGCAGAGATTGTTTGTTTTTGTTTTTTAAAAGTTTTTTTTACTTTTAAATTGAGGAATAAATCCATGCTATTCATTCAGGCAGCAATTCTGAGATGCAGCACTATGATGAGATTCTAGGAGTATGGCACAGGAGTACTACTCATGTAAGACAGGAGCAGCTCATTTTTTTCCAGGAAAGAGAACTACAAGCAGCTATCATTACTAGAAGCAGATATTTCCATTTTTTTCACAGTAGTAGCAGTACCTATTTTTAATTGCTGATAGTTAACAACTCCATGGGAAATGGAAAAAACCTATAGCTAGTAATTATAGCCTCTTCTCACCCTTCAGTCTTGGAGGATCCTCTCCTTAGCTAACAATTATGAAATCTGGCACTCCTGGATCAGGCTGCATATTAGGTTAAACCTAAGTAGCTGTCAAGGAGGGGAGCTATCATACCCAAGACAGGCTACCAAAGGAGGGCTTCATTTCCAAAAAGTTTGAGAATTGCTGCTTTATGCAGTCCTAGAGGCACAGATTGGAATGAGCTGTCAAATACAATTTTTCACAGACTATTGTTGAGTTTATATAATGAGGAGAAACCTACCTGCAGAACAGGATGAAGAAAGAGAAGATTAAAAGAGACATTGAGCTCCACTGGCTGATCTCTAGGACAGTAAGAAAAAAAGCTGAATGAGATTTTTATACTTAGATGAAAACTCTGTATCTATTTATTTTACAGGCTGGAATAGTAAATGTCTGAGGCTTGAGTTTGGGTTGTTTTTTTTTTTTTTTTTCTTTTTCCAAAGCTTTTTATGATAAAGGGAGTAATTCTATAAGGGGTTATTTTAGGTGGCCTTACAGAACAAATTCCACCTTCTGCAGATACATGCAATTCTTTGATGAGCTGGTAATGTGGACATATCTATTTGAGTATGGTGTCCAAGACTAAATAAGTATATTTGGTTTATAATAGATTTAATATAGAGCAAGAATTTAATTGTATGAAAGTAGTATATACATTTTTCCCCAAGAAATAGAGCTCATTTAGCTTCCAAGCAAGATTTTACTACTCTTACAAATCCACACTCATGCTTAGCTGCAATGTTAATAGTGATTTGCCATCCCTGGCTCCAACAGATGTCAATTTTCCAAGTGTAAGCAGCTCAGGAGGAGACACATATGAAGGAGACAAATAGATGTACAGAGCCTGGCTGGAGCATTTATATCAGGTTGACTGATTCATGAACATATACTGAAAAAATTTAATATGTGGCAGTCTGAATTAGTGATTTTTAAGAGAATGACATATGTAGCCAGAAACACCTTACTGGCTGAGGACTGAACATGGTGTTTCTGACCATCTGAAAGTGTTGTAGTAAGTGTCAACAACAGCCTGTATTTTATTTCTGCTGCATATCTTTGTTCAGGCAGTTGTTCTTTGTCAATTGTTCTGATTTGTATAAAATTGCAAGTGGCCATGTACAATGTGGTTTTTCCTCTGCCTTCCTCTTCCTACAGGAAACACATTCTTAATTCAAATATTTCCTTTCATCTTGGAGTGAGGGACACTGATAAAATGTAGAAAGACAGAATTGGCAGTTTGGACTATCCATTCTCTCATGCTTAAGGAAGGAAATCTTTAGATTTTGATAGAGCTTTATGTGTTGATTTTTTTCTTTTAAGAATAGAAAAGAAGTGCAAAATACAGCTTGTTGAGGTGTGAGACCTAATACAAAAGCAATGTGAGACAGACTTCTTTGCATAGAATTTAGATTCCCACTTGAAAGGCTAAAATACCCAGAAAGTCTCCTGTGATTTAGTTTTAACTAGTTGGCAGATGTTGAATGATCTCAGGAGCTGTCTTTGTTGCTATTCCACAGTAAATATGTAGCAGACTGACTGTTTATAATCTCTGTAATAGGGGATTTGTCAGTCTTCCTTTATTACCTGTAAAATGGATTAGGAGAACAGTAAGATTGGACTGGGTCTCTAAGGAATGTAAGAGAGTTAAATGTCCATCCTTATTGGGGATTTTAATGAAAAATATGTCTTTAGTGATTATATTAAAAATAGCAAGACTACTGTCTCTGCTTCAGCCTTCTCTATTTCTCCTCATCCAGCTAGATCTCAGTACTCTCACAATTCCCACCCTTTCTAAAATTACTGGGAAATTACATTTATCTTTGGACAGAAAGTGCTGAGCATCTTACTAGAGCCAGTTTATAATTTAATGTCTGTTCTCAGTGATGCAGTAGTAATGAAGATGCAGATCTTGCTGGGCAGATAGAAAAGATTTATTTTTCCACAGATGTAGGATTTTCCATCTCTTATCTTTACATGTTTTTTTGTTTCAGGCTTTATTAGCAGTGAGTTGAAAAGATCAACATTGACAGATGTGACGTGTCTGTGATTCCAAGCTGGAAACCATTTCTGGCTTCTTTGCTGGGGAAGCACAGCACTAATTCAGCTGAAAAAGCCCTTCAAATATGTCCACTCGAATATGAAGCAGCAGTTGCATGAGAAAAGTTTGCATTTTAATGAATTGATTTTCAAACATCACATAGCAACTGAGGAAAACCACACAATTTAAAGTGAAAAAGAAAAGCTAAACTAAAAAGAGCCATTAGGCTTGTCTGATCTGTTAAAATGTACGTATTGTGTTAGACCTAAAGTGTATACAAGTGAAAAAAATGAATGCAGTAAAACTAACCCAATAGACCAGTGTGGATAAATCACACAGTTAATTATAAAAGATACTCAAGATTCAGGGTTTAATTTAATCAGTGTGAATAAATCATCCTGTGGTTCTCCTTTGGAATCCTAAACAGTTTGTCTTTCTTACCCACTACTGCAATATGAAAAAATGCTGTTCATGAGTTAATTTATATTAACTCATGGAGTTAATATATGGCTTAGTAAGGGAACAGAAGATAATAAAATCATTTATTAGAATTAATGTAATCTGTTTTGCTATGGAAATAGAGTGTTCACAGTGAAACTCCAGAGTAAAACCAGTGTTAAGACTGCCATGCAAGTGAGGACAGCCTGAAGAACTGTTTTTCTGAAGAGATATTCACAGATCCATTTCTTCCAAGGTGGCAGCTAAATCCTACTGCTGGCCCATTGCTGCAGCAGTGCTTGGAAACACAGGCAATGGCTGACAGCCATGGGAGATAGAACATAAAACTCGTTTATTTACTGAGGCATTAAGCAAATTTCGGCAATCATTGTTAATACTTTGGATGATATCCAAGGCAGAAAACCAGAGTCCTGTTGGCTCAGGAGTATAAGGAAGCTTTCTGGAAAATTGGAGCATTAATGAAAAGCTTATCTTACATACCAGGACTTGAGCAAAAGGCCAGAGCATCTGATGGAAGTATAGCAGTCTTCTTGTGAGAGGTTCTTTTTTTCTGAGAGGGTCTGACTACTTTTGGAATAAACAGCAGAGGATTGGCCCACATCTGTATCTTTACACTTTAAAATCAGGTGGAAGCTTTGAAGTATGTTTGCATGGATGTATAAAAATCAATTACAAATGTGCCTAAAAGAGAAATATACCACAGACATATCCCCAGCTTGGTCAACATTTTTCTTATAGTTCAAGGTAAATAGGATTTGAGGATAAGGCAGGTAAATGTTGTATCCATAATCAAGCGTGAGTGGCTGGAGGTTTTGACAGTAATTTTCCACTTCAAAAAACAAACAACTGCAAAACTCATACGAAAATCTTGGGAATCCCATACTTTTTCCAGGCAGCCTGGAATGCTTGGAAACCTTGAGGAAAAGATAAGATTCATAGGTTTATATGCTGTAAAGCTGCACAAGGCAGGGAGATGATTTGTGCAAAATGATTATGTGTGAATGCTGGATGGAAGGCAGCTCACAAACACAATTTTGTTGCTGCTTGCCTTGATGAATATTTCTCTGAAGTGCTTGTGTACTACAGGGAGATCATATACTGCTGATCTAACTTCTACATGGTTCAACATGGGTAAAATGAGCCGCACCGCCCCCGTAAACTGGATTGGTTTAGAGTTTCATTTGGTTTTACCCAAAATTATTATTTTTAAGATCTTTGCTTGTTTTCTTCATGCTTTCATTCTGTTGTTTCGATTATATTACATCAGTTTTTCTGTTCAGGATTTTGTCACCACTATCAGGTACAATTTCTTGAAGGGATGAAGGAATGACCTGCTGCTAAATCCAGCCACTTCCATGTCATACCCATCCAGATGTGCAGCTTCCTTATTCAGATGGGCTGTATTGTTCCTGAATCTGAAAAGAATATAGTTCTCTTATGTTGCTCTATTGCCATTAAAAATGTAATTTACAGTGAAGGAAAAAAGAAGTTTTTACTTGCAGTTGTTAATGTGGATATTGACTGTGATTTAATCTCGTATTTTGAGATTTTAGAAGGTTAACTGGCAACTTTCTGTGTGGCATTTAGTTGGATTAGATGGTTTTTGTTGGTCCCTAATAACAGAAATATTCTATTCTATTCTATTCTATTCTATTCTATTCTATTCTATTCTATTCTATTCTATTCATGACTTCTGAATGTATTTTTCGAGAATGTTATAATCAACATTAAGTAAAGCAAGTTTTGAAAGGATCGATGAGGAAATCATGAGAGAGGGCAAGCCCAGTTCACCAACAGTAAGAAAAGGAGTGAGAGGATAGAAGGAAATTAGAAAGATTGATAATAATCTACTAAAAATATTAAGATTATGACAATATTAGAAAACATATAGGAAAATCTACAAGTATTTAAGAAGAGAAATGTTGATGTATTTTGTCACATCTCATCAAAGTTGATAAGGAGTATTTTTGTCTATCTGTTGCTTATTTTAGCAGTAATGTATTACTAACACATTTCCTTCAGATTTATGAGAGGCCATCTATCCTTAGCTGGAAGGCATAGTAATTTATTTTCTTTGACCATACTGAACTGTAGGCAAGCTATCTCCTGAGCAAAATAGACTATTCCTAATCCACTGAAAATTAGCAACGTTTTTGATATTAAAATAGTTGTGGAAGTGAAGTAGGTGTCAAATGAAGTGCCTTTCTATGACTACAGTGAGAACAGGAGAGCAATACTGCAGAAAGTGTTAATGGTAATTATCTGCTAATGATGAAATCCTGTGCAAAACCTGCAAGCCAGTGGAGTTATAGAAAAGCCAACACTCATGAAAGGTCTCTTCTCTATCTCATTAAATGAAAAACTAGAAGTGAACTGAGAAACTGGTTCTTGATTATGTGGCAAAAACCAGAATCTGCACTAATAAACCAAATGTCTGACCCATTGTCTGACCCACAGTGACACACTATAGACAATAAATCAGGATTTATTAACTTCTCTATTTCACAGAAACTGCCATTCTCATTTCTGAAAGTAGCCCAGATTGATCACTGCATTGTGGAACAAATCCAATATAAAATCAAACTCTGAATAATTTATGACAGTGCTTGTAAGCCTATATTAAAAAAACTTCTCAGATGCATAAGTCCTCCAAAGGCCAGAAAAGAGTAATGAGTTTATATTTGTCTTATTTCTGCAGTGTAGACAGGTTCTTCAGTGTATAGTGAGAAACTATTCATGACTTGAAATTATAGAAATTACTTTTTAAAATAAAAAAATGCCAAACCCCTGTTTTAAAACCTTCTTATGATTTTTTTTCCTGATTTTATAATAATCTTTGACTAAGAACAATGGCATTCCAGATGTTTTCTTATTGTTATTTGCATATGTGGATTGAAATGGACTGTTTCCATGAAAACTTCACCAAAGTGTCAAAAAAACCCCAATACAGGCAGAAGAGCCTACTCTTCCCAAGACAGCTAGAATATTTTAATCTCTTTTTAGAATGGAGAGTCTAGCATTATAATAAGTTTCTACTTTTCTTACTGCCCAAATACAATAAAAATAGGACATAATACTAATTATACTGCTTAGATTGGCAGTACTGTTCTGGTTCAGAATATATTTCACCACTTATATTGCCAGGAACATCAGGAACATGCATTTACCATTATGTTAATAAAACAAAACACTGTGAAGTTGCAGCCAGAGCCATGGTTCTCTTCATGATTCTTACCATATGATTTGCAGGTGAGGTCCATGGCTACTTATTTAAGGCTTATTAAAAATATTAATATTTTGTCAATAGGTTTTATAGCTTTCTTCACTCTTGAGAAAAAAAAAAACCTTATTGTTTTGTTTTTCCACTCTCTGTGCTTCCCCCCCAGCCCCCACCACCCCTATGTCAGTACATATTAAAACATTTGAGAGGCTGATTCATCATTGTGGAGAGGCCACTAATTCTCATGCTGAACATTTCTCTGTGTTTTGATGTGAATTATTGACAGAGTTAAGTAAACTCAAGAGTCCTGCCTACTAATGCCCAACTGCATTCTGAACACCAAAAGCAATAATAATATTAACAGTAACCCTGTTCCACTCCCCCAGGGCTGCTCTGCTCATGAGACCCTCAATGTTTTGCTGCGGTCTGTCAAAATTTCTCCCAGTTCCTTCTCCCCTCCTTGTACTCAGAAAACAATATATAATCCCTGTTTGGAGCACAGGAAAGTGAGGAAACCTGTTGGGTTTTATTAAGGATTATCCTCCTTTATTTGGCCTGTATTTAATATGCAGAACGTGGTAGAAGGTTGGAATATCAGAATAGGGAGGCAAAAGAAGGGTAGAAAGTGGAAAGAAGGTACTGCATCCTCTGTTACTTTTGCCCATGAAGAAAACCTTACATTTGTCACCAGGTTTATTCATTGCTCTGAAAAGTAGATGAAGGCTTTCAAATAACATCTCCTTTGAATGTAATAATCATTCTGGTGTTAAAGATCTTCTTATGATCACAGATTTCTTTCCATGATCATAAGACTAACGTTTTCTAAACTGGGTCCCAGCTGACTTCTGAAACTCAAAACCTTAAATTTCTCATGTAATTTGTCACCCTATTGATGAGTTTTGGGAGCTTGCTGTACTGCACATATATATTTAATGTCTCTTTTATGGTAATACAGATTATGAGCCAAAATGTAATATAGGCTTCTTAAATCCATTATTCAAAACTTATATTTCTGTCACTGCAGTAGATTTGTGGTGAGTAATTTCAGCATTTTGGAAAGTAGCCATCAACTGAATGACTCAGAGCAAAGGGTTTTACACAAATGCAGATTATGACGGTATCAATTCTTTCATAAAAAGATTGAATCACTGACAGTAAATGTTCTCAATAAAGATGTGTTCCAAGGGCCCAATTAACACAGTCTTTTTTTATGCAACCTTTGTGTTGCGAAACAAAGAACTTGTTTTAAAAAACCTAAAATCACATGTAGTTTCTATTTTAGTCTCATGTTTTGCATAAGTATCCTGCTTTCTCCATAATAAACTTATGAAGGAGAATAATGTGTTCCTGGATATGAAAGAATGGGAGAGGCTTTAGAGAACCACTGAGGCTTTCAGGTGGAGTAAACAGCGAGATGCTTGTACCTGATTCCCAACCACATCCTGGGCTGCATCCAAAGCACCGTGGGCAGCAGGTGAGGGAGGGGATTCTGTCCCTCTGCTCTGCTCTGGTGAGACCCCACCTGGAATATTGCACCCAGCTCTGGGGCCCCCAACATAAGGACCTGCTGGAATGAGTCCAGAGGAGGCCACAAAGATGCTCAGAGGGCTGGAGCACCTCTGCTGTGGAGACAGGCTGTTCAGACAAGCTCTGGAGAAGCTCTGGTGTCACTTTGTAGCACCTTCCAGTACCTAAAGGGGCTACTAGAGAGCTGGTCAGGGACTTTTGCAAGGGTATGGAGTGATAGGACAAAGGGGAATGGTCTTAAGATGAAGGGGGTCAGGTTTAGATTAGATACTAGGAAGAAATTACTTACTGTGAGGGTGGAGAGGCACTGGCACAAGTTTCCCAGAGAAGCTGTGTATGCTCCATCCCAGGAAGTTTTCAAAGTCAGATTGCATGGGGCTTTGAGCAACCTGGTCTAGTTCAAGGTTTCCCTGCCCATGGCAGGGGGATTGGAACTAGATGATCTTTAAGGTCCCATCCAACCCAAACCATGCTGTGATTCTATGAGTCCGTAATCTGATGTTTCATTTTTTAAATTAAAAATTAGATAAGAACAATAGGAGGGTGTGACAGTGAAATAGCTTTTGCAACAAAGTCAGTTGGTGAACATATAGTCTTTTGTATGGATACTAAAGGGAATAGAAGTTGTTGAAATAGAATCAAAATGGTAAAAATATGAAAAAAAAGTGAAAACCAAGAGATAGAAAAGTATCTATAACAATATTAAAAAACTGAAGAGTTCCTAGCAAGACCAGATCTTCACATCTGAATTATAAGAGTAGGTGCATACAAAGTAACTTTTAAGAAGTTGTAAATACAGGTGACAACTGAAGAAAACTAGGCTTTCCTAGTTTATGTTTGTGTTCAACTATTTCTCTCCAGGGAGTCAATACCAGTAAGCAGAGAAGTAGCAGTAAAGATAGTACAGAAAGACTGGAAAGGCATGTTTTTGATTTAAGAATAGAAGCTGCAACTTTGAGGAGGAAAGCCACTTCAGGAAAGGCATGTGAAAGAAGGAAAGCACTAGAAAGTGCTAAAAAGGAAATTGCTAGACTCAGGGGAGATGGCTATTGAAAAGGGAATAATCTCCATATTTCCTGAAGGAATACTTAAAGAGAAAAACCAAGCCTTCTGTCATCAATGCACACTATCTAAATAAAGTCTTTAAATCAAGACTAATGAAAGAAGCAAGAGCTTTTTGTATGTATTTATCTCTTACACAGTAGAAGCCAAGTGCTATTTCAGCAGAAGTAAAAGTCTGAATGAAGAATGGCCCAGAAGAATCTGCCAGGACCAGCAGAGGCAGTCTGCTCCCTGAGCAGCTGAGGATGGGAGCACGTCTGGCACAGGCAGGAGCCTCACGGACAGGGAGCCAGTCCCACCACACCTGAGCAAGGCAAGCAGGACAGACTGATGACCCCACCCAGGTTTAGCTGAGACTGGGCCACAGCAAGCCCATGGTGATGAGGAAGCCTGAGATCAGACTGAGACATTAAATCTGAAGGTCTGGATCAGGGTCTGGATCAATAGGGGGCATGCCAAGGCACTGATGTGGTGGCAGAAGAGCTGCAGTGCAGTTCAGATCAGGGGACACAGTCTCAGCTTAACAGCAGCTCCCATGAGATGGAGTTGGGAGTCCCCAGTTCCAGCTTTTTTTTTTCATAACAGCTGAAAGCAGTGAACTGGCCTCGAGCTGCTTCTAGGAGGGGAGAGAACTCAGAGCCCTAAGGACATCACAGTAAAATGGTGGTTTGCATAAGGAAGAACTCAGATATAAAATATATGATTTGGACATCTAGAAGAAGATTGAGTGAAGGATAAAATTAGAATATAATAAGGCAAAAGATTTTTTTTTTTTTTTGTAATCTATGGCAGGAGAGACAGATAACAGACCTGAGACAAGGAACACCTTCTCCCAGAAAAGTTGCAGAAGAGGGGAAAGGAAGGATGTGGAATAACACAGCACGTTGTTTAAAGAAAGATTGCTGGTTTCAAAATGAGAGAACTAAAACCAGCGAAATAAGAAGAGGCTGAGAATGACAATAGCACAGGAAAAGTGGAAAGTGATGTCTGGATTAGGCAAGAAAAGGCAGCAAAAATGTTGAGGTCCAGATCCAAAGAATTTGTTCACTGTTAGGACCACCTGTTTCAGATATGCATATAAATTAAGTGTTTGGCTAAGCAATTTTGATTTAGGCAACAGAGTTTTCCAAACAAGGAACAGGAAGTTAAGCACCTGATAGAAATGGGGTTCTTAAGAATGGAAATCCACATCAGTAATTGGGGGCTGAAATGAAGCAGCACTCTGAACTCTCTCTCATCTGGATTTGGCACCTGTCTCAGTTATTGTTAAACTTCCATGTTGAGACTGCAAGCCTTCACCTTTTAACTTTGACACTTACACTGTGATGGTGAATGAAACAGACATCTCTCAAAATATTTTTGTTAAGAGGTTTATTAAGGCTGTTTTGTGGAACTCACACTGCCAACCCTTGGCAGAGAGAGCCCACCACACTGAAGAGACAACTAAGTAATTTTTGAGTGATTTATCCATTTTCAGATAATGTCATTACGTCTTCAGGGTAAGAAAGGACAGAGAAAGCTACTTCCCCAGGGAAGAATGTAATTGCTTTATTGAAAAAAAACCTCCAAACTTCAGTGAAATGCACCCATCAAGAAGTCTACTTCTTCTTACAGTTCCAGGCAAAAAAAAAAAAAAAAATCTAACTCTCACCTAAACTGGATCATTCTCTAGGAGAATGAAGTTATGTCTTTCTTAATAAACTAATCCTGGATACACTTTGGGCCTGAGCACAGATATAAGATCATCCAAACTCCTGAACTGCCAGCATGGTCATGTCCACGGTGCAGTTTGGAGTGTTAAATAAGCACGTTTGCAGACAATGCCCAGGCAACGTCTAGGAATCTGTTAAGGGCCAAGGATCCAGGGAGGCAGAATGCAGCTCTTTTATTTTGGAGAAAAAGGAGGTAGAGTGAGAGAAGTCATCCAAATGCATGTGAGCCATGCTGTGCTGATAAATACCAGGGTCAGAGAATTGTTGCTGGCCCATTTAATTTATTTTTAGGAGCAGCCTGAAAGGACAGGTAGCAGCATCCCAGAGTTATCTTGACATTTGAAGTTATGTATTGAGCAATCATAAGACTTGATAGCAAGATTGCAATGGTACAGGCACCAGCTTTGGTTGTGGTCAGGTAAGTAGCTCCTTGATTTAAAACCCATCCTTTAAACCTCGCTTCGTGTCAGTGAGTACCTTCTGTCTGTGTTGAGCCAGGGCTGCAGAATGGGAAAGCTTACAGGAGCAAGATAAGAAGTTTCAAAAAGTTAAAAGCCCAGTTCCCAAGGACTTCTAATAAGACCTGAGAATCCCTTAGATCTCTTTGAAAATCCTATCTGAAAATAAAAATTGGATGAAGTGTAGGATTTATTGGTTCTGACAAAAAAAAAAAAAAAATAGAAGCAGCAAATTTTCAGACAAGCTGCAGACTGGAATAACAGAAGAGAAGTGATATGAATTTTCTAACAAGTCTTGTCAGTTTTCCTGTCCTTATTAAGGAGAACAGAACATCTGCAAATGGGGCAGACATGATCTTGAAAATAAGTCCTGAATCAATCAATTCAGCAAAGAACAATCTCTACACATGATTATGGTTTTGGCAAATCATCAAACAGCTATTAACTGGAAAGCTAAATGGGGTCAGCAATTCAAATCTGGCTGGAAGATAATAAAGTCATAAAAGCATCATAATATGCATTACTTAAATGTGAATAGTCAAGGCACATTTGAATTAAGTGTGGCTGTTTTCAGCTTCAGATTGTTACACCCATGTTTAGATGAGTCCATGTAGGTGCCTATAATGAATTAATTACCTGAGCTCCCATTATTATCAATATGGTCTGTCAGGGCCAGAGGACTTTTCAGCTGATCAGATGTGGGGAGTTCACTTAGAGTGAGCTGGATAGCTGTGGACTTCTGTGACTACTGTGTCTGCTGGTCACCCATCACAGCTGCTCCAGTCTTTGTGAGAATATGCCTTTTTTTGTCAAATTCATCACAAGAAACTTCTGCAACACGTGGATTTTAAGCAAAGGGTTTAGAATGATCTCTAGCATACCTTGGTTACCCTATTGACTATTTCTTCTAATTAAAATACAAATCCTTTCACTACAAGATCTATAGGCAGCTGATCATCTATGTCCATGTGCTCTGTAGAAATAGGACTTGGAATTGAATATCCCATGGAACTCCTATAGCTATTTTTGGCTTATATTTTCTTCAGTTTAACTTTGGTCCTATTTTTAGCTGTGGAACATCAGTGCTTACCAGTGAACCTGATAAGAGCAGGACCCACACAACCTATACATTCTCTCTTGCATTTTGCATTTACCTATAGCATTGGTGGCCTTTAGCATTTACCTAAAAGAGTACAAAAGAATAGGGCAAGCACATAGTCATGTTTCTCTAGTTTACTTTCCCAGCCTTCAGAAATTTTCAGCTCAGAAGATGCCAAACCAAAAATTATATCACATTCTTGCTTATTGATTTCTAGAATTTTATGAGTACTTCTTTAGAAAACTGTTCTTATGTGTTGACAGGATGGTGAATTTTGCTCTTCATGTTTATGTTTTCCATGCTACATAGGAATTTTTAATCCTTCTGTTTTACACACTCCCTCCTCTAGCTGGAAAACAAGCTGAATCCTTTCACTGTTTTTTCTGGATTTACTTATTTGTCCATAACATGTTTTTTTGGAACCTGGTGGCATTTTGTTCCCTAGTAATAATTCTAAAAGGAGAGGTGAATTTCTGTTCATCTAACCTCTATGTTGGCAAATACCATTTGCATCCTAAATTTTGTTATTCTAATCTTAGTTTGCACTAATGGCAAATAAACTTCATAAGAAACATGTTAATAAAAGCAGTTTTTCACAATAGTGGTAATTTTACCTTTTGGATTTTACTGATTCTGAGAAATATTTTGTAATTCTACCTTTTCTGAGGGGAGGAAAATTAAGGATAACAAAGGTTTTCTAAATCAATAGGAAACAGATGTGATTCCCATGAAAACTCCTGCATTGCAGCTTCTTTATTAGCTTGTTTATAATGTTTAAGTAAATCAGCTCTAAAATAAATAGTGCTGTGGGGCAGAGGACATTGATTAACTGCCTGAGCTTGGAGGGCAGTTTTACCGAAATCCAATTTCATAGGCATCAAGACAAGTGGAAAATTTAAACTCATTTCAACATTAGGAAGACTTTTTAAGACCATTTATACAAATTGAGCATGTTAGTATATGTTTTTTTTTTAATTGCTGCATTATAGTAATAACAAAAGATCAGTTTTTCATGAGATTACACATAGATATTAATGGTAACTAAAGAGCAATGAATGGGACATACTTAGAAAAATTCAATTCTAAATTAATGAGATGATGCTCTGCCCTAGTGTAGAACTAGAACTACTAGTGTAGTTCTAAATCTCCAAATGTCCTGATAACTGCAAAAAGTAGGAAACAGTAGGTGTGTAATATTTGAGTAGAATTACATTAATTGATGTAGGTTGGAAAAGCTTGGTACAAACAAAATGGTGGAGGTAAAAAAGGCTCATATAATCTGTGAGGTTTTTGAATGGAAGTGAGTTGGAATATAGCTCTGGCAAAAGTTTGAACTTGAAAAAGCTGGGGTTTTAACTGTAAAGAAATTCTGTCATCTTGATGGGAAATTTTCCTTGGAAGATGATAATTCTTTTGTTTTGTCATGCTTATGATTAGATTTATTCATATGAATAATACATTTTCATTAATGTTAAGTGAACCTTGATTATAACTTTATTTTTCTACTTAAAAATGTAAAAAAATCTAGAAGAGTTTTAGACCAAAAATGTAAGTTCTTTCTTTTTGATTGCTTTGCCAGGATATTTTACTTCTCTTTTCATAATGGTGTGTTAGGTTTGATTCATGGTTTGTTTTGGTTTTGGGTTTTTTTGGGGTCTTTTTTTTTTCCCTTTAATTTTTTTTTTCATTTTTGCATATAGCCTGGAGCAGAGCTGCCAGCTTTGCAAACAGAGGTTTTAAGTAAGATGACATATAGCAGTTGCTTCTGAAGTGAGGTCATCTGGGATTTCTCACCTCTCATTTCGAGCTCTAGATGAAGCTCAGGATACCAGATGCTCTCAGTCCTCTTTACCTGTTCCATCCCAAAGGACTCAGTTTTGTGGTTTGCACTGTTCCCTTTCATCATCACAGGGCCAGCGACAGCTTTGATTTGCATTCTGCATAAAGTATGTTGGGATCAAATTTGGCCAATTATATTTTTTTCCACTGGGCTACTCTGCATGAGGGCTTAAGGAATAAACTGCACTAATTACAAAGTATTATAAATTTTGTATTTAGAAACTTTTTTCAAAGTGGAGATACATCACAGTGACAAGTAGGAGCAGCTGAGATGTAGTAGTGTGGAATAACTGATTACTTCTTGGCAGAAAGAACAGTGATTTACTGGTGAGAAAATTTCTTCCTCTGTTCCTCTGACAATCACCAATAAATTACTCTGTCTTATCCCCAACTTTAAATATTTACAAGCATCCCAGGAGAAAAATGTATTCTTCATTCTCTGAACATACTTTCCGTGTCTTGTGCCATCACTCACTAAGGGTATTATGACGCAGTGCTATTTAGTATCTCTCAGGATCACAGCTTGAAGCCATCTCTGTCTTCTGTTTGGCTGTATCTCAAATCAGGTGACATGTTTCTCTTCCCCTTAGATCTGTCCCGTGGATGTGTGATATTTAGTTGTTGAATTTAATGGAAATACAGGGATGAGTTAAACCACTGACCTCCTGCAGGAAGCAGCTATCATTCATCTTGCAGTTTGGGACTGTCACATTTGGTTACTGAGCAGCTTTTAAAGCAAACTGTTCCAGACTCGTACTGAGGTGAATCAGAGGGGACAAAAAGTCATTTCTTCTGTCTGCACCCTGGAATTTTTGAGGTTTATAAATGTGCTAGTACTGCCACTCTCACTTGTTTACTTAGGTTTCTAAAATTGGAGTAGTGTTTAATTTTGACAGAAACTGTGGGATGATTTTAAAATTTGATTTAGCATTTTAGTAAAAACTGAGGCCTAGGCTGTAATTAATTCTGTCATTCCATTTCACTCAATGCTTGTCCCTCTAATATTGAATTCTTTTTATGTTGCTGTACTTATTCAATGTCCAATTACTTTTCCCATTGCTCATACAACTTTTAGTTTTTACATTTTAGAATGCCATTCAAATACATCCTTTACATTATAACCTACTTTTTCATGAAATAATTTTTAATCATAAATTTCAAACAGAAATGCGATAGAGACATGCTCTGATATGTTAGGAATTTAGAAATTTCTTTCTAATAAAAACAGAAATAAAATGAGGTAAAATCTTAAAATATTTAAATGGGATTGCAAATATTATAGAATCAGTATTGCAAAAATTGGAAATATTGAGATGGTTCTTAAGTCAGGATCAATTTTGTAATGTAATCTTAATAATGTTTTACAGATTTCTTCCATAATTTTGAGCAGTGGAAGCTTATTGTTGGAAACTAATGCTGTGTTGTTTTATGTTATGTTGTATTTCATTGCTAGCTATTAAATTTGATGAGTTGGCTGCACTAGTTATGGTGCTAGAGTCATGGAATGGTTTGTATTGGAGGGGACCTTAAGGATCATGTAGCTCCAACCCCCCTGCCATGGGGAGAAACATCTTTAACTTGTCCAGCTTGCTCAAAGCCTCATCCAGCTTGGCTTTGAACACTTCCAGGGATGGGGCATCCACAGCTCCTCTGGGCAACCTGATCCTGTGTCTCACCACCCTCACAGTGCAGAATCGCTTTGTAATATCTAATCTAAACCTGCCCTTTCAATCTGAAATCATTCCTCCTTGTCTTGTCACTGCATGTCCTTGTAAGAAGTCTCCCTCCATCTTCTGGTTTGTCCCAAAGCCTCCTTGGATAACTGTGATTTTTTGCCTGTGTAGTGTAGCTTAAAAGATTTTTATCTCTCAAAAAGTTTTCAGTTGTGAAACTTTTGACAAGTTACTGTTTGAGGGGTTTGCAGGGACTGTTTGACAAACTTCTTAAAGAAACCGGAAGCCAGATTTGTCCTCAGTTATTTGAAACAGCAAAATTCATATAACATTACCGAGTATATGTATGTTTCCTTTAATATGAAAGCCTATATTCTTTATATGCAGCAGCAAACTTGACAAATCTACAGAGTAATGGAATTGCAAAGCAGCAGGAAGGCACAGGGCTTGCAGTGGAGATGGTCATTTGCAAGGAATACAGCTGGCTTCAGTTTTAGTTTGGCCACAACCTGCAGTCAAGTACTTGGAATAGTACATCTGAGTACTCATACTGTGGAATTCCAAGGTTTTATAGGAAATAAACCTAGAGAACAAAATAGCACTCTTCAGTTCTGGCAACACAAGTATTAACAGTGCAGTTTCATGCACACCTTAAGGTAGCACACAGTTCCCCTGATGCTGAAAAAGCTGCCTGATGGATCTGCCTTCTCCTGAGCAGTTCTGCTCCTGTGCTGTCCTCGTGCTGCCCTGTCCTCTGCAGGCTGGGAGAACAAAACCCACCTAAATCCAGCCAGAGGTGAAAGAGGCAGGAATGAACACTCAGGGCTGAGACCATGCCACTCTATGCCAGTATTAAATGCTCATGAAGTTGTTATTTTCCAGTGTTTTTTTTCCTTCTCTCTATCTCTGCAGATAATTATATCCTCTTTTTTCCTGAGACAGAGCCACAGTATAAGCTCCTCAAGGCTACTCATCATCAAGGAGATATTATATTCTTGTGTCATAGAAAGATTTGATCCAGGACAAGTATTTTTTTCTTAGAAAATGAAAGTACCTGGAGCTGGCAAAGGGGCACAATGACTTTATTAACTTGTCAGGTGTCAGGAATTCAGGAGATCATCAGATCTAGTCACAATTTCCACCAGCTCTGAATATTTTCTGCCAACAGTGTGTATTTAAAATCTTTAATTATATATTATTATTGTCTCAAACGATTAGGATTATTTTATTTTGCCCTCTGTCCTTTTATCTCTTGTTGCTGTGTTATCCTGGCTAGGTTGCTCTGGTTTCTCCCACCTAGAAGGTTGGTTTCAGTTATTTGGCAATGCTCTCAGGCACACAGTGTGATTCATGGGGCCAGGAACTGGACTTCTGTGATTCTTGTGTGTCCCTTCCAGCTCAGGGTATTTGAAGGCAGAATGAAGGGGACAATCCAGCATGCCTTACCTCAACCCACTGCCCACAGCTCTTTAAGAACACAGTCCTTGACTGCAGAGCAGGGATGCAGGGCAAGTGGCCTGGGAAAGCCAAGAAAACAATGGTTAAAATGGCCTCCCAGTGAGAAACACGGAGTCAGTGAACTCGGGTACCTCCTAAAAACATTTTTGTGCTGCAAGTGGAGCCATGTACTCCTGATGAATCATGCTGGATCTGTAGTACATCCACGTCCCAGTGTGTCACATCAATAGGGGATTCAAAGGGAATGACAAGTAAAAGCAAGGAGTAACAGTGTGATGGAATGTAAGTAACATTAGTGTCTCTCTCTTTTTTTTTTTTTTTTCCCATCATGCTACTTAAGAGGTCTGTGCTTTGATGTATAATACAAAAGGGCAGTAGTGGAGGGAAATGTGAAGGATGGGTGGGTGTTAGTGATGTGCAAAATAGCAAGCTTGCCTTTAAATGGCTTGGCAAGGACCTAGCTGTGAAAAAAGGCACTGCTGACAACTTGGAATCCCCCTAAGTGTGATGTCCCTTCTCCTTGAGCAGTCTTAAAATTGAAATAGTGACAGGCTTTTACTTATGTTCATCTGCCTTCTCATTACTGAAAGTTAGGAAAATTTATATTAATTGATATAAAGAAAGGCTGAAGAATTGCTTTCAATGGGAAAGTTATTTATAAATAATGGTCTTTTACTGACATGTATACCCATTTTAAACAAAATAGATTAGCAAATAAGGAGTATTTATTGTGATTTTGTTTTATTCTTGTTGCAACATTTACCTGTTTAATGTCTTTGATGATGATGTCTTGCACTAGCTGGCACATGGCTTTCATTTTAGTTAAATTCTTGTAACTTATAGTTCAGGTAGAAACTGTTTTTAAGGAATGCATGCAATCATGCACTATTTGCTATTTTTAAAATGAAAGTAGAGAACTGCTCTGCTTCCCCAATTTGTGGAATAATTATTAGAAATCTAATTAAACTTTTACACAGATGTTTTGTTCAGGAAGTGTTCTTTGCACTTTTATCTCCAATATGGAATAACACAATGAACCACCCTAGTGTAACTGCACACCAGCTTTGCAATAACAATCCTTGAAGAAGTAAAGCTTAAAATTTATTAAAGAACAATGAGAGGAAAGAAGGGACTCTTAAAAATTAATTCCCAGCTCAAGGTCAGCTTGAAGCAGTGCCAGGCTCTCAATCTTCTACTGCTCTTAGCAAAGGGTATAGTCCTATAGATTAAGTGGTAAGGGCCTCTTCAGCTGCTGATGCACAGGATCTGCAGCAGTTGCAGATAATTTGATTTCTTTCCCTTAAAAAAAAAAAAAAAAGAAAAAAAAAGTAAAGAAAACACATCCCCCAGATATGAAAATATTGCTGCTTAGGGATTTTTCTGCATGTGCCTACATAAACAAGATAACCTGAATTATTAAAAGTGTGAATTTAAAGAGGATTTGTTGTGCCACATTTGTTAAACACCCACACTCTGTGTGGGCACTCAGAAGTAAAGTGATGTTCTTTGAGTTCAGCTTAACTGCTGACTTAGCCTTTCCTTCACAGTTGGTTGAGGTTGGCAGGAAGCTCTGGAGGTCCTCAAGTCCAACCCAGAGGCTCAGGCAGGGCCTCCTCAAGCCCAGGATTGTGTCCGAGTGGCTTTTGAGTACCTTTTGAGTGCCCTTAGAGCAAACCAGTGAAGAGTCTGACACCTCATCTTTACCTGGAGGGCTAACGCTGGCCTAGAGGTGGAGGAGCATGGATGCCATTCTTTGCTGCTGGAAAGGTGATGCTGCAGCTTTTTGCAGATTTCCACTCCCCTTCCCATGGACCTGCTTCAGCACAATTCAACTGGCTTGTCCACTCGGAGGATCTGGGGCATATTCCTGTCCTTTATATTTTTTCTATTTTTGTAGCTTTGTATTTTTATGCTTTTTATATATTTGTATTTTAAAATTTTAAAAAAGAGAGGAGATGCCCCAGTCTCTCTGGTCCACCTGTGCTGGTGCTGCTGTCCTTATGGTGGAAGTGTCTCCTGATGTTCAGGGGGAGCCTCCTGTGTTTCAGTTTGTCCCCTTTGCCTCTGCTCCATCACTGGGCACCGTTGAGAAGAGCCTGGCTCCATCTTTGCACTCTCCCTTCAGATATTCATGCATAAGATCTCCCCCAAGCCTTCTCCAGGCGTATCAGTCTCAGCTGTCTCAGTTTTCCTCACAGGAGAGATTCTCCAGTCCCTTAAGCATCCTTGTGGCCCTTCCCTGGGCTCTGACCATGTGCAGCAGTCTGGGTGTGGTCTCACCAGTGCTGAGGAGAGGGGAAGGATCACCCCTGAATCACTGCTTTGAAACACTCCTTAAGTGTGGCACAGGACAACATTTGCCTCCTTTGTGATATGGACCAAATCTTTTGTGGCAGCCTTTGGCACTTAAGGATGGAAAACACCTCTTTTAAAATTGCTCCCTTTGACTCATACACTGGGATAGTTTTATAATTATGTACTTTAAGCCTATTTTCCCACAGCTCTCTCTCTCTTGATGTCTCTTCAGTGAGTAAGACTTTATTTAAGATTATATGGTCACATCTACCACTCTAGCTTTTAGAAGTTTGATTTTATAAATACCTTGAAATTAAATTTACAGGAATGCTAATGTATAATTAATATATATATTCTCTGAGACAGAGCTAGGAAGGAGCTCACTGTCACTGTGTCCTTCTCTGTATTGGAATTTCTACACATTAATGGAAATTATACCATGTTTTTCACAATATTTCCTTAATATTTTCTGGCTTTGGGATTAGCCATCTGGTCTTCCATCCAGTGCTGACTTCAGCCAGGTTGTGAGAACAGGAGGAGAACTGAAGCTATTGCAGTTTCCTGATAATTCAGTGCAATTTACCTCTCTGGCTTTCCCAGATTGGTGCTCAGTGATACAGTGGCCATGGACCCCGGAGGCCTCTCAGTCTTGGATACCCTGTTATCTCTCTCAGATGACATGCTGACCCTCCTTCTTATGGATGAAAACTGTTATAATCAAATGCAGGTACTACTGCCCAGCTTGGGATTTGGGAACAGCACAACTACATGCTAAAAAAATGCAGAAGTTGGGGTAATTTATCAGAATTCCAGTACACAAAGAACCCAAAAAGACATTCCTAACAAATTATGATGGTGGTGTTAAATGACACATGGCAAACATGCCCCTACATACTTTTTTTCTAGAGGAAAAGATGTGTGCAGCCAGAAGCATTGCCACCTGGTAATTTAAGAACTTGCTAGGGTGACTGGTGAAGTTTTACTTAGGGTGTAAATATTTTAAATATCCTTGGATTCATTACGCATTTCTTCCTCTGGCAGAGCAGAGACCTTATCTCTTTATTTATTTATATAGTAATAAATAAATAAATAAATAAATAAATAAATAAACTTTTGGCACGAAAAAGTAGTTGGATCTCTGGTACCTAATTTCTTGCACACTAGAAAATTATATGGATTAATTTAATCAAGATGAGCTTTAAACATGTGGTTTACAAAGAAGTTTACACTGCAATTTTTTTCTTTCAGAAGTCTCCTTTCATGTCAGGATGACTGGGAAATGTATAGTGTTTATACTCAGTTTAAGACAGAAGCCTATGGGAGGGCTCTTCCTGACTTGTACTCATACTGTGTGTATTATTTATCATCCTCAGTGTTCTGATTCTGCTATTCTTAGCATGTGGCTTTGTTTCATTCAAGCAATATATTGACTGTGAGGACTGGTTAGGAGCAAACTGTACAAGGCAATGAAAATCTCTTTTAATTTTTATTTTAGAAGTTCATGAGGAAGATTATAAGGTGCAAGCAATACCAGTACAGAATTGCTTGCATTTTGGTTATGTATTAATGAAGAAAAGAATTACTAGAAATAAGAGGTTAGGTTAAAATCTTCCATTTTTCTGTTGTGTGTTTATCTCAGTTTGCACAGATAATGTGTGCCATGAAATGCATTCAGTGTGCAAGAAAGTCTGGAGGTAACAGAGATGCAAAATGGAGACAAGATCTTCAATGAAGTTTTTTACCTGATAGTAAAATAAGTTTTGAATATTTTTTTTTCATTCACTTAGAAATAAAAGCAAAATAACTTTTAAGAGTTTCTTAAAAATCATAAAAATCTGCTGTAGTACTTAGGCTTCTTACAGATTGGCAATTTGATTCTTGGTTTCAAATTCCTGGGTGCTTATCCTTTCTCCCAAAGCAGTGAATAATACTCCTGCTTTGATTTAGCACTCTTCCAGACTACTCTTTTTGGATTGGCTAATTTTTACTTTTGTCCAAACTTTTCTGCTTTGTTTCTGGTCTCTTGTGCAGTTATTACAGGGAAGGTAAATGTGAAGGGTTTGAGTCCTGCTTATTCCGTAGAGCAGGGTTCTCTCATGGTCTGGTTTTTTTCCTGTGTTATGGCTGTCACCTTCACTTTGCTCATGCTGTGCTTTCTGTTCCATTTCTTGTTTGGCCAGTGTCAGGAGCTTGGGCTTGTTACCCTGGTGGGGATCCATGCTGCTGATTAATAGCACAAGTGGCTAAAAATAGGTGGAGTTCAAGCAGGAGACATTTGCTGATAATAAAATGTTATGCCTTTTATCCAGGGCTCTCAAATGTGATTCTAATCAGGTGACAGAATGGCCAGGACTGCTCACAAAATGAAGGAACTGATGTATAATTTTTTTTAAGTCATCCTCTGCAGAATGGAAACTTCTTTTGAGCAAAACAGAAGGCACAAGCTTGTTAATCAGTTTAAATGTTATCTACAGTTATTTTTTTTTTTTTTTGCCATGGATGAGAGGCTTCTGCTGAGGGAGGCTGTTGAGAGTGTTGTGAAGAGCATGTGACAAATATCTTTTATCCCTTCTCCAAGTGGGAGTCTTGTGTCCTTGTTTAACTGAATATAATAGGTTTTGCTTGAATTTGAAATTTTTTGAAATTCTGAAATCTTTACAGCAATCACAGGTGTAATGAAGATGCCAGTCATTATTTTATTGCTTAGCTGGAAATACACCTTCAGATACTTATTTTTTTTCTCAATCTGTATGTAAGTTGTAATTATTCTTGCAATGAAGTTTAATTATGGTTGTTATTGTCACATGAAAAGCTGAATACAAGCAACTTCAGGCAACACTCATACCCCTTGACATTTTTCATGAGTACTGCTACAGTTGGGTGCTCTGTGCTCTTTTATCAAGGATAAATATCAAGGATAAATTTATCAAGGATAAATTGTCTTTCCACAAAGTGATAGACCTGTAGTGCGCAATTATAAACACTAGAAGTTATGCTTTATCTTATAAACATTAGAAGTTATACTCTACTGGCAGTATTAATTAATCCTCAGGTGTATTGAAAAGATTCTACTCACCTAAAACTTGAGAAGCAATGCAGAAGAAAAGTGAGCACTTTTATGGGAGAGCTGATGACACAAGTTGTGTGGGGAGTAAAATGGTGTGTTCTTAATCTGTTTTATCACATGCTAATACATTTCCAAAAGTTACATTTCTAGAGCTTTAACTAAAAGTTTTGTCCTTTCAAAAAGATCATCTGCTTGGAAAAACTGAGCTGGCAAGTTCTTTCATGTGCTTAAATTAGAAGTATGTTATGTTTGCTCACTGGAAAGGAAAAGCCAGAAATTTTACAATCATTCAAAGAAAAGTAAAACTTTGTGGTATTTTTTTTTTTTACATACTCAACTTGAAAATATTCTTTGTGCATAAAGTAAGAAAATATCATAAGCATGAAAAATGCTGCTGGTTGGATATAACCTATACATGTTTGCATTACTTTCCTCATTTGAGCACGAAATACCCTATCCTACCTAAATCTCCTTGGCATTTAGATCCCAGAAGTCTGCCTTTGAATTAACTGAAAGTAAAAATTGCTGTTCAAAGTTAGAAAGATAAATACACTGAAACCTGATTTCCAGCCTAGCCAAAATTCTAGTATTTGGCTCTTTTATACCTCAGAACTTACTTATGACTCGATAATAAGAAAATTATAAATTAATTTTACTGATGAAGTAATTGGAGTGTAGTGAAGATGGCCATGCTTTCTGGTGTGTAAAACAGTTCATCTTCTGCTCATGGCTTAAAAAACTGTCTGCCTATTTTATGGTGGAAAGGAAATGTACAGAGAAAGTAAGAGAAGAACAGGGAAGCATTTTGATCTAATAGGTTTGTATTGGGAACCAGAAGGCGTAATGCATTAAAATAGAAGAAAAAATCTGTCAGTACTCCTGTATTAAAAAGAAAAAAAACAAACCAAAACAAAAAACTTTTCCAAGTGTCAGGCTAGACAATTTTCTGTTCTGTTGGAGTATTTTATGCCATCTGTCTAGACTGTAAGATCTTTAAGGCAAAATGAGATACACAAGTGGCACATGGACCACTGCTAGGACTGTTAATTGCTTAGTTTTCACAACATCTGGCACACATTATATAACACATTTCCTTCTGCCTGTTAAAAGCAGATAATATTTATTTACCTGCCTGTCACTAGGGCTTTGAAGAGTCTCATGGAAACCAAAGGAATAAATGAGCCCTGGAGGTGAATTGATGCTTTTCAGACACCACAGTCCAGACACAACCTCTAACTCTAGGTTTCTAAACAGTGTCTTGACTCCCACTGGAGCAGTCTTCTGATGCCCTCTCCCTCAACATCTGCTGATGGCAACTTCCATAGCCAGAATCCAGGTCCAGACAGAACTCCCCTGTTGCAAATGGACAGCCTGATGTTCTTAAAATTTGCACACTACTGTGGGACCCGTTAAGTTTCATGGTGGTGGTTTTATTGTGCCATCAGTGCCACCTCAGCTGACTGAATGGCAACAGTCATAAAAGGGGAAGAAAAACATTTTATCTTCTGTTGCTTGTGCTTCCTTCTGCTGAGCTGAGGAGATATAAAAGAGCCCTTGGAGCATCAGAATTGAAAAGATCTCAGCTGGAAATGGTTGACAGCACTGCCTCCAACAGAACAGGAGAACAGGAAATAAAATGGGACCAAAAAGTTCACTGTGCAAGAATAGCATATACAGAGTTAAGCTTTAACTGGGTCACATAAGAGGAATTTTTTTTCCCTCTCTCATTATTTCTTCTGGCTTTGAACAATTTCTTTTAAAAATGAGACCTCTTCAGTTAGTCATCATAAATTAGTGATCCACCAGTGTTTGAGGTATCAGCCCCAAGTGAACTAGGCTGCTGTAGTAAAGTATAATTCAGCTCCTGCATAGCCTTTCTTTGTGAACAGGGCAAATGAGCTTGGATGTGGTCTCTGTTTCTTTGTGCTTGGATTCCAGCTGCTGTGACTGGTTATGGAGGCTCCTGCATGGCTGTTCTCTATTAGGAGCTCAGTGCCAAAAGGAACCTGCTGGTGCTGTGCTTACATCTCTCTGACTGCAGGAAACATCCAGATCCTATCTAGCCATATTTATCTGCATGAAGCTGCAGAAGCTAAAAGTCATCCCACGGTGTTTTAGCATATGCTGAGAAATGAAATACTGTCAAACTCCTACAGTACTTGAAATAGACTTGAAATAGCCTTACAGTTTTGCTACTTTACACTTCTTCTGTAGGGATCATTCAGGGATTCAGATGCAGTGGGGCACAGAAATAGAGAATGAATCTCTCACTTGTTGAAATGAAAATTAACCTTCTGAACTAAGATGGCTTTAGATAAATAGAATCCCCAGTTTCATGCCTACTTTCTGTGTTACACAGAAAGTGCAGAATGAATAATTCAATAAGTGATACCCAAGTTTATAATTTGGAAAGAGAAAATGCTGGAAATTTCCTGTGAATGAGATTTTTGTCATTTTTTAAGTCTAATTGCTACGAGCATAGATGATGGTCTAAAAATATGCTGTTCTTCATACTTATTCAGTGTAGCCAACAAGGAAATTTCATGTTTTGATCAGTCGTATCATCAGTATAAATCTGCAAAATAACATTATTGGTTCCAATGGTACTTGCAACAAGTAGGATTTTGCCATCAATTTAAGGTGGCTGAATTTCATTGCTCTGTATACAGTTAAAATAACTTTATAGATGGGAGAAATATTGAACATCAGTTCTTTATCATACACAACTCTGAAGCTGTCCATCCTGATTTGAGGGAGGTGGGTGCTGTCCTGCTTGAATTTTGCAGTTTCATTACTTTTCCCTTTCTGTGTGTGTATGTGTGGTTGTGTGTGTGCTTGATGACAGTTTTCCCCACAGACTGGTTTATTACCACATGACTTTACAATGGCTAAGTAGTGATTCAAGGAAGATTGAAATGTTAATTTCTTTTGTTCTCCTGTTCTTTAAGAGGCCAGCATAGGTAGGGTGAACACCCCTAAAATAATTTTGGTTCTAATATTGACTACACAAGTACAGAATGAGATTCTACCTTCTCATTGAGTTGAAAGAAGAAAAACTCCCAAGCTAAGGTTTCTAAATTATCCTCTTACTCCCACACATGATCATTTTCAAGTGGCAGATGATTATTTCTGGAATCAAGAATCTTTCTTACTTCCTGATGTATCATTTTTTTTTTATTTTTCTAAATTGCCTTTCAATATGTCTTAGGCATAGATATCACACATAACAAAAAAATATAATCTGAAATGCCTAGGGTAGAGGTAAACCTGTGAGGAATGTTCTGGATTTTTTCATGTGTGCAATAATTATTTGAAACCATTCTTTTCTGTTTCCAGAATGATTTTTTAGGCTGCAGCTGTCTTGCTGAATATTCATTATGAAATTCTTGTATTTAAAAATAAACCCATTAGTTTTGTTTCTATCCCACCAACTTATCTTTCAATATGTGCCAGTGACCTGCCATGGTGACTGCATCTCTGAGCCTTAGGTCTTCATGGAAAACCTTCATATTTTAGATTTCTTTTTTGTGAAAATATCCAACAATATGCAGATAATGTCAAGTACTTTTAGGAATGGATCCTAAAAATATAAAGTTAGTTAGCTCTTTTCTACCTTCTCCTTTAAAAGCCCATGTGGGGCTACTCTCTCTTGTCCTAGGCCCCCATCTGTACCATCATACTTCCAGGATGAACTGTGTGCTTTCCAGCTTGGAATTATTTCTGATTCACAGAGTTGCTTATTTAATAACAGAAGGCATTCTGTGTGACTAGAGTAAAATATAGGGAAGGAGAAGCATATTTCTCCTTTTTCAAGTAGAAAGGAAGGTTAATTCACTTTTATATTCCTAATTTAGCTGAGGAACAGCATCTCTTCTATAATGCAGCAGAAGCATTTTCCCAGACTGCTTTAATTCCTGTTCCTGTCCTGAACATTTAGGAACCAAACTTCTTATTTAAAAAATCAGTGAAGGCCTGTCAGTGCCTATACCAGGAACAAGATACTCCCCTGGTGACTGTTCCACTCTGTATTGTGGAAATATGATCACCTGCAACACTGGAAAACGAGGCACAGGAGCAGGCAAGCCAAGGTTACAATGCCCACAGAACTTGCATCAGGCAGAGACATTCAGCAAACCTTGAAACTCAGGAAGCAGTTCAATACCATGTACAGGGCCTCCTTTTTTAGTTCTTCCTTCCTCTTGAGTCCTTGTATTGCCTGAATCTGTATTCTTCAAAAGTATTCAGATGATTGAGTCTTGACAAAATTACCAGTTTTGAAGAGGTAGACTTTTGGTTTTCTGACATCTTAAGGAACACAGTAGAGAGGTCTTGTCTCAGGTAACTGTGAGATCACTATGAGAAACCTGCAAGACAAGTTGAAAAAAAAAAGAAATTCTATAGCATGGCTCACTTAGATTATTTTAGAAAAGAAGTCTGGGTTCAGTTGCCTGACAAAGGGCACCTTGAGTTGTTTCAGGTGCTGTAGGTATTCTGCCTCATGTCCCTGACACTCCAGAAAGAACTGAGTCTCCTACCAGATCTCTCAGGGCTGTGTGGGTATCTCAGTCTGTGGTATCTCAGATGGCAGTAGAAGAAAATGTTTTGACAACACATTCCAACCCCATTTTATTGCAATAATAACAATAATAATGAATATGTTTTTAATACATATATTCTATAGAAATGTTTAATATATTTATATCCATGCAGGTATAATACAGATATATATATATACATCTGTAGTTTGCAGAGACAAACTCTGATACTGAGTTTTGCAGAGTGCTTGGCACTGAGTGAAGGTGGGAGAACAGAGGTGCAGCAGTTAGTGAGATCAGCAATCCTCTTTGGTGTGTAATTGCAGCTGTGTGCTTCGTGCTTTTGTGTGCCGTGCCTCCCGCTGGGGCAGGCGCTGCACGCTCAGGAGCTTTGCAAGTGAAAACATAATGTACTTTATTATTCTCACAGAAAGGGGAGGGAGAAACCAAGCAAAAAATAACAAGAAACAAAAGCAAAGTACTTTTAGCTTCCCTTCATCATGAAGGAAAAAAAGAACACAGCAGGAAAATAGCTTCCATATTTTTAGGCATTTGTGAGTCACTGTAAATCTCTTAGGATATTTTAGTAAAAATTATATTAAAAAAGCTTCTATGAAGTAATGAACTCGTAAGTTTTTCTGTGCGACATGTTTCAGTTGCCTTTTTAAATGTTTCTTTTTAACTTCTTCAGGGTAAAGAATCAGTTATCCACCTGGGAACACAAATGTTGTGAAGTGAGCTATGTGGATTGTGAGAGGAAAAAAGACTGGGTAATCTTTTCTGAGGCTGGCTGTAGCATTCTGTAGTTCTACACTAGACTATCAGTGGTAGCAATAAAAGTGTTCACACATTTGGGAAAGTAGGGGCTGGTGGGATAATCCATGGCCTAAGGGCACTGTCCTGCCCATAAGGACCTTTTGACAGCTGTAGGGTCTGGGCTTAGGCAGGTGTGGTGCAGATAGAGAATGGGTTAGAATAAAATCATAGTGTTGTCAAAAAAATGACAACAAGGGAATTGCACCCTTAGAGAAGGTTTTACCAACAGTGCAGGTAAAGGCTTGGAAGACCTGGAATGATAAAAGTCTCCAGTATCCCAGCTGTCACTTGAAAGCTTGTGGACGCTTTCATATCCATTATAGAATTAAAGTTTTACAACTAAAAGCAGCCCTAACTGAGCAGTAATTATCTTTTATATGTGTTCTACCTTTAACCCAAAATGACATAAATTGTGTGTTATTACATCATCAGATGTCAATGGGCAGAGCTGCTGAGTGTAGGGAAAGTGAGGATTTTCTGAGAGGTGGGGAGGATACAGGTATGTCCACATACTGTCAGCCATGAGCAGCTCTCTCCCCCTTCCTCACAGTTGCTCCCTGTCCTCATATTTTGTTTAAACTGGGAAGTTGAACACCTGGGTTGCTCTGATGTAAGACTCCAGCAGACTTGGGCCACCTGAGGACTGTTTTTTCATTGAACATACATATTAACTTAATATTTTTAGTTATGTAAAATTGCTAAAAATTGTTGTGGCAATTACTCAAGAAATGGCACAAAAAGTTTTTTGATTTTGTTGTTCTGCCATCACATGACTAGCTAAAGGCAAGTTGAATTGATAGCCAAAACGTCTTAGCTGTAAATCCTTAGTCTCTCCTAAACCAAATTTTAGCCAAGAGTCTGCGAATACACGTTTTTCAACAGCTCATATTCCATGAGCACCATTTCCCTCACCACGTACCCCTCTGTAAAAAGTGTTCCAGGAATTTGTACAAAAGGAAGAGAACTGTAGATACAGAGATTCTCATTCTGGTCCTTAACCTGATAGTCTCCAACTGCCTGCAGGAAACGGAAGTCACCTTCTGAAAACAGGCCAGTGCTCGATGTGAATCTCATAGTTAAGTTTTATTTTTGACAAAGCTAAATGAAGAGAAGTAGCCGAGTATTGTTTCCTTGTACAGAGTAGTGTGTTAACAGCACATCACATTTTGCTTTATTTGACATACCATTAATGAAACAATTTCAGATCTTTCAGGCATTCTTGTCACAGTCCCATGTAAAAGAGTACTCAAATGATGTTGAGTACTCATTTGCAGAGTAAAAAAAAAAAATTCATTTACTCATCTGGGCATAATTTTAATATTCTTTTGCCTTTACTTCTGTTGCATGATATATAGGTTATAGAATAGAGAATAAAGGTCAAAAAACTTTGGATTTTTAGGGTGATTTATTTGTTGCTTTTTTTGGTCTGTGGTTTTTTAAGGTCTTATAATTAGGATTTATTGTAAACATGCACTGATGTAGAAAGCATTGCATACACATTGTTCCTTGCTTTCTGTAGAGTATTGGATTCAGAAACAACATAAAATTAGATTTGTAATATATTCATCAAATAGAAAGTCTCCAAGTATAGTTTTAAACATTATGTTTTAATGTTTTGGATGAAGTTCAAATCCTGAAGGGAAAAAAATATTTTTTTTGAATAATACTGGTTCATTAGAATAATTTAAGAATTTTAAGAGGGCTCCCATATGAGGTGCCAGACTGATTCTAAACCTTGCTGAATATCATGTCTCAGAGAATTATGCAAATGCTGGTCAACTGCAGACTGAAGACTCGTGTGTGGAACTTCATGAAATATTAACATCAAGAATTTTTTTGAGGAAAAAAAAAAATCAAGTCTTTAATTAATGAATCTTTGGAATCAACTTGCAAAACTATCAATGGGATTATTGTAAAACAACTTCTGTTCTCAAGATGCCTCCAAGAAATGAGAAAGTCCCCTTCTTCTAAATTCTCAGAAATCCCAAGACAGCATCCTGTAAAGTCAGTATAAGATGCTAGCAAGGAAATTCAGGGCTGTTCTTATCTCTGCATCTTGGACTTTTTATCACTTTTAACACATCATGCATTACAGACATTTCTGTGGACATTATTCTCCTGCACTTCCTTTCTCAGACCCTCTTATTTTCTCCCATTTCCTCTTTTCTTGTAGATTTTTATTCTTCAGGTGTTGCACAGTGAAGTGTTCACTATTACCTCTGTTCTTCCTCTAGTGTTTTCTTCTGAATTGGTACCTTTCACTGTTTCCAATTTTCTAAGTTTCCTCAACCCCCTTGATTCTCTAAATTTCCATACAGGGGAAAAAAAGAAAACCAGAAAAAAAACAAAACAAACCAACCAACCAACCAAACAACAACAACAACAAAAAAAAACCCTCTGAAGTAAATGTTGGCAATTCCTTTATGAATTAATAGGTCCCATTCTTTTTTTTATCGTGTATGCCCTAGGCTAATTATTGTTACTAGGGAGAGGCTGGGTTCAGCAGACAGAGCCAGCTCTGGAGTTCAGAGCAGCTTCCTGGAGCAGTGGAGGAAGCTGGGAGGAAGTTTCTGATTGGTGAATAGTGATGTGAAAATCCCCATTCCTTTCTCTTTTCCATTATGTGCCTCCTACCCGTAATTCTCAGTAGCAAAGAATATCCAGGAGAGGATAGGGAATGAACACAGAGAAGTCTGCAATATGGAAATAAATTTTCCTTTTTTATACCCTTTTTCCTTTTTTTTTTTTACAAACCAGCAAAGACAAAAAACCTTAAAGAGAGAGGAAAAAAATAGGCATTTGGACCCCAATTCCCTGCTCAGATATTTCAATACCATCAAAATCAACAGGTGTTGGAGGCTAAGTTAATGAGAGCTGGTGTCTCTATGGCTACAGGGTAGCAAAGGCTTTTGTCTACTCTTAATGGGTAAAGCACCTATGTAAATTCTTGACAGCATCCAGCCTTCAGATTTTTTTTTCCTTCATAAATGGATTTGGTTAAGTCAGTTTCTTCTTGGTGGTTACAGGAGTGCAACAGATGAACTTCTAGAATCTGAAAGGTCTAGTCTTCTAATGACCTTTTTTCTTTTTTTCCAGACAGAGAAAAATAGTCTTCTGTGTACTTTTTAGGAAGGAAACAGAAGATGAATTCTGGTGCTACTCAGCATGCACACTATTTGTCATATTTCAGAATCATCTCTAATTTCCTTGGCTTCCTCCCCAAATTGCTTTAATCATTAGGCTTTTTCTTAACTACATCTCTGATGTGTGTCATTATTGTGGCTGCCTCTCAACAACTAGCCTAGGGAAAAAAACATCTCAGTGGTCTCACAGAGTAGGCAGAGCTGCTTCACAGACACAACAGCAAGATGTATTCTAGGACAGCTGGCTCTACTGCCAGCCTCAGAAACATCAGGGTGAGTCAGGAGTAATTAGAGCTCAATTACTGGTCAAAATCAAGACCATTCACTCTCAGTTCTTTCAAATAGGTGTAATTTCACAAAACTAAGTAGAAGCAGTTCATTTTACTCTGTTACAAATTTAAACATCTGTCTGCAATGAGTTTTGAAACACTCCAGAATAGACTGAATTCTTTATCATCATAGCAAAGCATTGTCCTAATTCTGTCCCTTGTCATCGTGATGCCTATGTAGGTGGTTACAAACACTACAGCCCAACAGGACTTTCACAAAACCACAAGGTGCTGCACATGGATTGTTTGTCAAGAGATAATTTGTATTGATAGGGACAGCTGAGTTCTTGGTAGCTTTAAAAAAATGTCTAGTAGGGAAACACTTTTATGATTTTTGATTTTTTTTTCCCCTATGGAAAGGGAGTTTTGGGCATCTTAGTAAGAAGTGTTAACTTTGATGTGCTACCAATATCCTTGTGTAACCTGTTTCTCATAACTCTGTCCCATCCTAGAGGATGCTGCAGCTTCATTCGCAATTCAAATTCCCAGAGCAAATTGTAGAGATAAATCTTGATGTCACAGTCCATTGAATTTTACCTAATATTATTATTTTTCCCTCCAGAACTCCAAGAGACTATGACTTTCTTCATTGACTTTCATTATGTTTCTCCAGTCCATGAATAATTAATGTGGATTACTCTGGACTGTTTAAACTCTTTATTAAAAAAATTACCAAGTGTATAAAATAGTGTTTCTTCCATTAGATGAACACAGGTGATTTCAACACTCTAAATTAACATTATAATGTGATTCAGAAACGCATGGTAAAGGCATGAAGCTGTTTTTCCAAACAGCAATTTTTACTGTTTTCTGCATCTATCAGACCTCCATATGGATACAGAGAAATAGACAGATTTAGACCAGTGTTTGGGTCCTGCCTTCCTTTTTGAAGCTCTTCTATAAGTGTAGCTCCCACATCCATGGGTACTGTTGTCCAGATTAGAATTATTTCCCTGCAATAAATGACTCTGAACTAGCCCCTTGCACTTTGGACTTCTTGGAGTTATGTGTTTCTTTTTTCCTTCCAAGTTGCTCTCACCAAATCCACATCATAATTTTAATCCAAAAATTGTAACCCAGCTCAAATTAACAGTGAAGTAGAGATGAAGCAAAAAGGAGAGGGATTTTTTAAAAAGTCTGAGGAAGGAAAATAGAGGGAATTCTGTGTGACAGGCACTTGGTCGTACTGCAGCTCTTGGTACAGGCATCATTAGTTGAAAGATGCTGTACTATTTTCTGAGTAAAACAGAACATAAAAACCAAGCATAGCAGAGAGGTCCTCTGCAAAAAATGGTTTCTGCCTTTGCAGTCTGCTTAATATATTGTTGGGAAAGGAATATTACCCCCAAATTTTGGGTAATTGCTTAGTTATAGAGGCAATATAAGTGTATGAGAATTGCTGTAAATTCTGGTTATGTTTTTTTAAGCACCAAGAAGATACTCATTAAGAATGTCTGCCAAATAATGAAAAGAAAATTTTGGCACTTGTTAGAGGGAAATGAGAAACATGTCTCTTTTCCTTCCTTTGATTATGGAAATAATGGGAGTTTTCCCAAAACAGAAGACACAACTTTAAAGAACCATTTAAAAAAACCCCTCTGTCACTGAATCCGGCTCTTGAAGACTGAGTAGTTTCAGAGAACAGGACATAAGTTCCTTAACCATGTGTTTTGGATATTTGGAAAGAGTTATCTTCCAAAGCACATAACCCCCAGACAGATTTCCTGTTTCCTCTAGCTAATAGGTTCATTATTTCTTTGACCTAGCTTGTCTTAACCCTCACTGTGGAAGACATCTAGAATTATGTTATAATTAGAATTTAGAATTCACTCCTGTACTGCAATTTTGTAAAACAAGTATGCTGGAATAGACTGGCAGTTAGTGATGGGCAAAATGAGGTTGATAGATATAATGATGGCAGCAGTTCTTTCACAGAATAAATATCACAGAGGCCTCTGCAGTGCAATGCCTGCTGGCTTGTGTGCAATGATATTGAGGAAGGCAGTGCTGGTAATGTCATACTCTGCTGGATGTAAGCTTCAGTGTTATATCTTTTGGCGATGGATAATACCAGAAAGTTTTGCTGCCAACAGATTTTGTGGGCAAGGATATTGTACAGGCATTGGCAGGTAAAAAAATCAGGCTGCTTGTTAATGTATTTAAACAGTGAAGTGGAATTTAGATTCAGTGGTGTTCAGCTTTCAGAGTCTCTGCCAGGCACAAAAGAAAGTTTTGCTTAGCTGCAGTTGGGATTTCAGTGGGTGTTGGGTGATTTTAGTTCCTGCCCAGAAATTAATTCAATTTTAGCAACTGGTGACCAGAAGGTGTTTATTTGCAGTTACTGAATGCCTGCTCTGACCTTTATGACATTTTGTCTCCAGTTTGTGAGTACTCCAATTAACAATTTTTAATTTTGAAGGAACAGATCCTACATTTTGTATTGTAAAGATGCTATTTTTTCCCCAATATGGGACACCAAAATGGCAAAAATCTTTTCTTTTTGGGGGCTGTATTACTTGAGTAAATCACATTTGACCCCTTCTGCCACAATTAAAGGTAAAAGATTTCAGTCATGATCCTAAGAGGTAATATTTGCAATGTTTTAAAATTATCTTCTATTTATTCTACAATAATGGATTCATCTCCTTTTTTACAATATAAATAGAGAGCATGTTAGTGTTCAGTATAATCAAGTATTAGTGGAGCTACTTGTTTGGCAGATTATATCTGAGCTCCCCATTTTCCTTTGAGTGAATGGTGGTCTTGCCAAAGAAACAGAGTTAGACAATGTAGCAGTGAGAGAATTGTAATTTTTCAGAGGAGATAATTCAAGTTCTTTTAATGTTTACCATGAAAAAATGACAAAATGGCTCATCAAATGGTGAATGAACCACTTTTTGAATGCTGGGCAAATGCAAATGCTATTCTAAAGCTTTCTTAGTGATGGACTTTCAGTGTCTCTTCTCTTCATGACCTGTTATTACTGCTCACATCTTCAATTATTCTTAGTAGTGACCTTTTCTCAGTGCTCCCCAGAAGAAAAGCCCTACATCATTGCAATCATGGCATTAGTAATCAGAGAAGCTAATAGTATTCTCACCACAAAGCAATTCCTTTCTTTAGTGGTGAACATGCTCAGACTACTTACGTGCAAAGTTAAAGATCTATTTTCCCTCTAAATGCAGAACGGACAAAGTAATGATTTACATAGTGAGAAATAAGAATAATAAACACCATAGCATTTCTGTACTATGTTGCCTATTTCATGCACCATACATGTTGAAGGGTAAGTGATATAAAGGAGGTAGCTGAAGTACTGCTATGTAATGTCATTGAGGCTTCAGGGTCAAATCTTGGCTGTAAATTTAATACTGAAATTTTTCCTAAATGAATGAAAACTCTATTCTGTGATGAATTATTCTGGCTAGAGGAATATTTCAATATACAAATCAGTGTGTATGAAAAATGATTGAAAGAAGGGGTAAATCTGAGATGAGGAAGTGTTAGCACCATATGGTAACACTTATGGGAAATCTTTCCTTACTTTACTTTGGAAACTTTTCATGTAAAAGATTGCACAGTCCTGCAGTGAACCACTGCAGGGATTTCTTTTGTCATCTTTGTTAATTTGGATTAGAGTAAAGCCTGGATTCTTCACCAGGGATGAGTGCTCCTTTGTATGAATCTTTGTACATGCACATAATTAAAAAAGAAAGGAAAAAGCCCTTCTCTCAAGAGTTTGCAGTATTACAAAAACATCAGGCACACATTATGCTCAAAAAACATAAAAGGTGGAGTGCAGAAAGAAGATCAAAGCTCAGTGTATTTTATGCTGACAAATGTTTTTCTCACTTCCCTCTTGGGAGAAAGACCCCCTTTAGTATTATGTGCCACTTTAATATTATTCTTGACCACATTGATTTACTGTTCTTTCAACACTTTACTATTATCCAAGCAGTTGTTGATAAACCAGCACAGGTTCCAAGGGCTTGATAAAATATCTTTTTCAGTGCAGAACATTCTGGATATCCTGAGAACTTGAGGAGACACCAGAATGTAACCAAACCTACACCTGCTTGGAAGAGCTCTGAATTGAGGTAGCAAGACACAGCAAATTCTGCCCTTCTTTTACCTCCTCTCTCAGCTCTCTCTCAGTCACACACTGGAAGGGAGGCAGACGGGGAATGGCTGAATGTGTTGGAAGGGAAGTGGGGCACCTGTGGGCATGGATGGACTGGACTGCCAGAAATTGTCAACAATACTGATCAGGTGACAGTATCCTAACAGTGATCCTGCTGCTCACCTGCAGGAGTGAAAGGAGAGGGCACCGTATAGTAAAAATGCGGCGAACCCCAGATGCAGGAAGAAATTATGATTTCTGGCTCCAGATCAGAAGGCTGAAGGATAGCTTTATTAAAACTATACTATATTACATTAATATACTATTTGAAGAGATATTATGCTATTCTACATATTTTCTTCTTACTTACCTAACAAACTCGTGACTCTGCTGAGAATCCAAGCCACAGATGGATCTGATTGGTCACTGAACCCAAACAACCTTCACCAGAATCCAACCCAGCAATCGCTTCAGGTAAATAATCTCCATACCACATTCCACATGGGGAAAACAAAGGAGCAGAGATAAAGATTGTTTTCTCTTCTTCTCTCTGTGCTTCTCCTGAGAGACAGAATTATGTCTCCCTGTCCAGAGAATGTGACTGTCACAGGCACCGTGTGGGAGGGGCAGTGCCTGGGAATGGTATTCATGTGTTTGGGAGGGGCAGCTGTATTCTGGTGGTGGGACCGTGTTTTTTTGGAGAGTAGGAGGTAAAAAAGAAAGACTTCTCAGGAAGAGAATGGAGGAGTTTGGAACAGAAAAACGAGCAAGGGAGAAAGGGGATAAGAATGAAAATTTAAAAGGTAGGGCCATCCTGTGTTTTTCTCACAATGAATGCTAAAATGAAACTAAAGCAAGGAAGGCAGTCAATCAGTTGATTTTTCACAGGCAATTGGTAAGTTTTGAGTAATGAGTATATACTTACATTGCATATGCACATACCTATGTAACCCCAGGGTTTAGGAAACTGGGATGAAATTTGCTTAAAGCCTGTGATCAGCTTAAAGTACATTTCCCCCAGACATTCTTGCAATTTTGGGTAATTCTAGACTTGTTAAGCATACATGTATGGCAGACAGATGAGGATGTGTTGAATAGATCGCAGCTTTAGCAGACTGAGCAAATTTATCTCTCACCTCTATTAGTGAGCAGAATATTTCTCTCTCAAACAGATGACTTCTCCCATCAGTTTTCTGCAAACCTTGTTTCATTTTTCCTACCAATGTGTTCAGGTTATCATTCATGATTGTTGGGCATCATCTTGGTTTTTTCAGTTAAAGCTATTCCAGTTATGTGGGTTGAGCATATCTAAAATGTAATTATTGGAACATATTTATTAATTCTACAATAGGAAAATAAACATTCCTCTAGATAATGAGGAAAGACTCACTATTTAGAGTCTTCCACAGCTGGGGCTAATGACCCAAGGAGGCATTGACCTGCCCAGGTGTTTCCTTGTTTCTTAACCTCACCAGCAGAGATGAGCTCACCCTGCAAGGTCTCCTGACCTTGTCTTGCAGCCAAATGTGAAATAAACAGGTAAATGTGGGGTGCACTTTCGTTCTGGACTATTAAAATGTTAAAGATTGTTGGCATATTTTGATTAAGGGAACATATAGTGACTAAAATGTTGTGATGGCAGGGGTTTGTAAGGTCTGCAAATGTGAGAAGACATTAAGAGCTTCCATGAAAGTTGTAGTAAGAGAGTGAAAGGAAAAGGTAGGCAACCCTCAATAACACAAAAGATTTAAAAGGTTTGTATTTTCCCAGTTTCAGAAGAAATGTAGCTGGTTTTGCCTGTTGTTTTTTTGTTTTGATGATTATAAGACATTTTTTGATAAACAGGGTCTATGACCTACTTTTAATTTAGAAAAATGCTTACAGAATTGATGGCATTCTTGGGAGAGATGTTTAGTTTGGGATCATAGTGAGTTGGTTAACAGGGGGCAAGGACAGAGAAATTAACATAATATAATCTATTTGAATCATCAGTCAATGTCAATTTAAAAAAATATTTTCCTGATAAGAGAGTTTTTACAGTTTTTTCTAGATGAAGTTCAAGTGACTTCATCTGCTGCTTCGACTGTCCTAACCTTCAGAGGCTCCTTGTATAAGTCAAAACAAACAATATTTTGCAGTGCAATTTAAACTTTCCTATTTTTTTCTTTAAGAAAGCAGAACTACTGTATGATGAAGAGAAGGAAATAGTTTTATTAGTGTCTCAGGAGAAGAATACGTTGAAAAAAAGAAACATAAACTTTTAGCTCCTGTACTTGCAGCAGTATTTTGTGATTATGTTTTGCTGCCTTTCTGAGAAACAGCACTGGAGATATAGAGGGGGAGGAAGGGGAGGCGAGGCAGAAGAATTTGCAAGGCCCTGTGGAATCTCTTTTTGTGGCTATTTAATAATGCACCATGTAAATATACTGTAGTGTACATTATATACAGTATATTAACCTGATTTGTCACTACTGAGATGTGGAGACCATGCAAGTGTTAATAAAGACTTGAATTTCAATGAAAGTTTGGTAAGAAAACTCTTTAAATTCTACATTTGGCAGGGCAAGGTATGCTGGATAATTATGTGGAGACTTTGTTATTTCAGGGCTGCTGTGTGAAGTGAGATTGGGGCTTTAGATTTGGTGTTTGAAAATAATGTATCAACAGTTTATGTGTACTGGGAGATTTTTTTTGTGATAGATTTTTTTGACAGAAAATGCAATGCAATTTTGTTCCCATAAGGCATGAACTGAATTTAATATATTTTGGAGATGACACCATTTCACTCTTTGGAGTTGACTTATTACCACCATTCCTAATAGTGGGTAGATGATATTTAAAATGAAATATGATACTTAGTGTTCCAGCAAATAGCAGGAGATAAATTAGTAGCTAAATTAACATATTGACTGGTTGGGTGAAATACGCATAACAATCAACTCTAGCAATAAATAATTTGAAACAAAATATTTTTCAAGGCATTTTGGAGGTCCTTGTCTATTTTAGAGTAATCCTACATGGATATAGTTTACTATGAATTGACTTCATTAATTTACTCTCCAAGACATTGGTTTACAAGTCTTACTGCATCAGATTCCTTGCTGCAGTGAGCATCAAATAAACAACAGTTATTAAAAGAGAAACTAAAACATGATAATGCCAGTTTTCTTTTGTGCTTTTCATGGGAAATTTATTAGTCAATAAAGCAAAATCAGAGTGCTGTATAGAAGTAGCATGACTGTTGATTTCTTTGTACCTAAGCAGGCTCATTTTGTTATCTGTATTTTCTGCCTCTGAGAATATCAGTGTGTTATTATAGGATGGCCTATTTCTGGCAGGTGGCTACAGACAGCAGGTGGTTGTAATCCCAGCTCCCAGGTGCTTCAAATCAGTAGAGTCAGGTGAACCCGTCACTCTTTTAATGTGCCACTCCACTAGAAATATTCCTGGCTGCAACTTCTCTTCTGACACCTTTTGGATCCACGGCACTGCAGCATGGGAAATAACTACAAAAGTGCCTGTCTTCCCTCCATTGCAGGACAAATTCAGCAGCATTTTGCTGGACACAGATATTTCTGGCTTCTGGTTTTAATTCTTTTTTTATTCTCTTAGGAAAAAAGGAATACTGATTTTTTTTTCCTAGCTATAAAACCTTTTTTTTTTAGAAGAGTTACCTTCAGATTTCTGGAAACAGGAACACTAAAGTATACATTTCCAAATCTAGTGTATATTGGTGCAAGGTGCAGTTCAGGCATCCTCCTGCTTGGCTGGGTCAGTAGCAGGCTGCAGTCAGGTATCTTCAATGAGTTTCCAGACATTTCCTGTTCCAGGTCAAATGGTTCTTACAGCAGACTTGTCTGGAGCAAAATCATCCACATCTCAAGAATAGGTTGCAAACCACACTTTGTGTACTGTGTGGGCACATGCCATTCTGCCATACTCTATGTGAAGAAGTTTCCTGGTCTGAAACTTCCCTTTCAAAAGGTACCAAATTTACTGGGTAAATGGTACCAGTTTACTGGGGCATGGGTAAAAGGATGAGAGAACTCTTTTATTCCTGTGCATATTGTGAATCTGTGTAAGGTTATGTGTATGTGGTCTTTGCAGGCAGGTGTGGGATGGATGTGAAGGACTCTGTTGGTTCTCCAACATGTCTTGGATTCACATAGCTGGGCTGGCCTAGCTCAGACCTAGCATGTGCTGCTAAATCCTGCTGAGACACACAGCATATAAGTTCAGGCTTAATGTTGTGCTAATACAGTTATCTGCTGAAAGGCTTTTCAGAAATTCCTAAATCACTCTATCTCACCAAAACTTTTATTTTAGCTGGGTTAGGAGCCAGGTAATTAATGGTCAGAAAGTCCTGAGCCTTTCAGTTCTTTTTCTAAGGACATCTTACATGATCCACTGGACTCCCTGGTGAATAGAGGTGCTGTACTCTGGGCTTTCATGGAGCTAGGCATGGCTGAGGAGAGAGGATTTGCTCATTTATTTGGATCTGGTGTAGTTCCTTGCTGGTTTCTTGATGCAAAGTGTGGAAAAGTTCAATATTGTTTAATATCATAACTCTGTGTGGCCACTAATAAACAAGACATTTTCCAGTAAAATCAAAGGGCTTAATTGTGAAAATGTGTTCTTAAGGACAGTGTTTGTGTCCAACAAAGCTTCATTCCTCAGATTTGCTCCAGCCCTAGCTCTTTAGCTCTGTCAGAAAATAAAGAAACTACTGGTTGGGTAAACAAAGTGAGTGCCCTTAACAAGTAGCAGGAGATTTCACAGTGCCTTTGAACCTGTCCCTGTGCCCCAGTGCCCCAGTGTGGAGGGACCACAGAGGCACATCTTGCCCACTTCCCTGCTACCTTCACGACTATCAGCAGGGACTCGTTTTGGTTGAGCAAAAGCAATAATCACTATTGTCTCAATACCTGGCTGGGTGACACCAAGGGAACAGAACTGTTCGGTGACAAAGGAGCAGAATACTTTATCCGTGAAGATGTGTACAAGTGAAAGAGCAGGATTGCCAACCTGGATGAAGCTTCTAGGGTGAAGAGTGGAGCTTGTGCAGTAGGGGCTCATCAAGCAGCAACTTTGTCATCAAATTTCCTGTTTTAAATCAAAAAAATCCAAGGATTTTTTCATGGACCTATACTGATTTGTCACTTGTCTGTGAGGTAGTAGGATGTCAACACAGGTGGGACCCTGGCCAGGTAATAATTGATATAGACTCCATGCATTTACAGAAAGCTGATGATTTCTTTATTAAGGAACCCACTGCTTTTTTTATACCCCAATTTGTTACAGCTGGACTTGATTGGTCGTTTTATTAAAACACCACCACTATTGGCTAATTAAGAAACCACCCTTTGGTAAACAAATCTTCATAACACCTTCCACATGTTCACAATACCAGGTGCAGCAAGTGAAGATAAGAATTATTTCTCATTCTTTTCTCTGATCTTCTCACAGCCTTCCCAGAATGATGCCTGGGAAAGTTGTCTGCTTCTCTCTGTGTCCAGAGAGCTGCTGCCACATTAGGGTGTTGGTAGGGATGGCTAAATTTGGAAGCCTTTCTCCAAGGATTTGGCACTCCTGAAGTCTTAGGCATGGTCAGTGGTTGCAATTACTAAATCCAAGCTTAATCTGAGCAATCTACAGGCTGATTTATAGGCTTGTCTCATTGCAGTAGCAGTATTGTCAGGATGCTCTTGGTTTCTTGGTGTGTATATTCTTGTAGTGTATTGCAGCATTACTGTGCTGTGGTATAATAATGTGCTCAAAATTAAGGGAACACAAAGTCCCTCAAATTACTAAATGACAGACACATGCATGGAAAAACTGAACCTTCAGTAGAGAAATGAGAGGAGGGAAAACTTCAAAGGTTACTCTGGACATAGCCAGTTCATAAGGTGTGCTGTCTAATCAGACCTGTTCTGGACTTCCTCTACTGCCCAGTTTGAACTCCCAAGGCAAACCAAGTGTCTCACTTTTTCAGAGCATTTAACAGGTCTTCAATATGCACTAATTATCCACAGTTTGAAACCTGTGTTAATTTTTACCCCGTTCTTCTGTGTTTTTAGGCTGCCTGTTTGAGGATGACCTTTGCAAGTCTTTTGAAGTCTGTGTAAATGGTAAGTCCTCCACGTTTTGTTTGCTGGTTGGTCTGTCCTCCACTCTGTAGTTGCTACATGTTTGATTCAGTAAACCAAACACATGTGAGTGACAAGGTGGGGAAAAAGAAAAGTACCAGGTGTGACTATTCTGGTCAGCAGTTAAGAAAAATTTAATAGATTAAAAATAAATAAATAAATGTCCTCTCAACCCTGAGCAAAACCATTTACTTTTATGTGAAATAGATTTTAATTTAATTAAACACACTGAAATATGCTACCATTTAATTTGTCTTAATATGGGTGGAAATAACTGTTTTGTTACCTTCAGTTTGTTCTTCTTTTTAGAGGATGATGTTGAGTAATTATCAGTCTCCTCTTCTTCAAAAGATTGTTATTTTTAATAATAAGAAAGTAAGTCTCAAAGGAACACTGCAGTTGTTGATTATACTGCTTCCTTTTTCTGTGATTTTACTTGAATTATGCAGAAACAGCTTTCTTCTGCTGTCCTGCATAATTCATTTTCAGTAAGTCAAAAAAGCCAGCACAACATGTGAATGAGGCTAATGGAATAGTACAAAAGATGTTTGCTAATAATAGTTGAAGATTGGAAATGTGCTATATGAAAAGATTTAATTCCCAATGAAGGACAGAAGATGTTTTGAGAGAGAGATCTTTGAAACAATAACTGTTATAAAATATGTGTGTATGTGATGAAAGGAGGAAGGGAGTAGTTTTAATAGTGTCTTTTGACATGGAAATATTTGGTAATATGTAGATCTGTAATAAGGGGGGTTAATTTTTTAAATTAAGTATTGTATATGAAATTTTTGTTTGTGACTCCATATTGTAAAGAAAAGTTTTGTTTTCCATCAAACACAGAAACAATGATATGGGTCTATTAATAAATTAAATATTAATAAGGTTTAGCTAATGAACATTTAAGATGAAATGAGATTAAATTTCCAGTACTGTTTAACATCAAACAAATGCAAATTTATAAGAATTTTGTATTGATGATTCCCATGATTGACACCAGGAAGGGCAGTGATAGATTTGAACAGGTTGAATTTTGCTGACTATCAATATTTTCCAGTGCTTAGGCTGGAGTCTTCCTCAGTGCAAGCAGATTTAATCAGGTTCACTCAGGTTTAATCATAGGTAACTGTTATATGCATAATGGGGAATTTATGCAACAGATAATAGCAATTTCTGTACTTTAAGGGATCTCTCTATTGAAGACTTTGCTGTTCCTATAAATGTAACTTCCTAACTTCTTGCTCTACTTGTTTTCTTAAATCAAGGTGCAGTTTGGAAAATCTCCATATGACACTCATTAGCATGCAAAATTAAATTATGGAAGTTGTATCTTTGAATTTGAATGGACCTCTTGTGTAAAACTACTCATATTTTGGCACAACTAACTTAAAGAAATATCAGTAATAAGACAGTTGATCAATAATATTTTCTAATGTCTGATCTTGTTTTAAAAAATACTTGCAGGGATTCTGTCAAAGTGTTTAAGGTAACTGTAAATTATTTCATTCTTTTTTTTTTCCACTGAGCAAATGTTATCCTAGAGTGTATTTTAAATGCTATCCTTGATGCAAGTGAAGATAAACCATTCTTGAGAAAATAAACAGCATCTTTGTGAGATTGTACACTGAAATACTAAAAAACTATCAGATTTTTTTTTTATATGTAGCAGAAAGGAAGTGGGCCTCTTGCTTCTGAGCAATCCTTCACAATTTTCCTGCCCAAAGTGCTGCTGAATCACCTGCATCTCTGAAATTTTTCAGGAATTCTGATATATTAAAATTTGAGGGGTTGAGAGCTCAGGAACTGAAGTTTGTGGAGGTCACTGTGCTCAGAAGCAGAGTTTACTTTGAAAAGGTTTTTCTCCTTTCTTGTCACACAAGTGGGTATTTCTGAAGTACAGTGTGAAAGTGGGTAAGAAACAGCAGCTACTTTTTGGTAGTGTCTGTGGTCTGCAGATCTGCTTCTGACTCCTGCAGGAACGTTGATAATTCTGATATTTTTCTCTGCCTCCAGCAGAAGCAGAGAAAACTGACCACATTTGCCAAAATAAAACTAAGTTTGCCTACTGAGGACATAAGTCACAGTATTTGCTGTCTCACATCTGTCATCAGCTGTAGATTTCAAGTGTGTTTCATGCATCAGACTTGTGAAAGCATAACCAAAGCACCAATAACTGAGCTATTTCATAGCTTAACCCCCCCCGACTCTTCTTCCCTTCTCATTTCTTCTGAAGAGAGATTTTTACTGAAAGATTTTGATAAATTTTCCTTTCCATGAAGAAAAAAAATGGTGTTCAAAGAATGGGTTTTATATTGTCAAAAGCAATGTAATAGAATTGTAAGAGCTGAGATAAGCAGCATAACTGTTTTTATCAGAGATAAGGGCTGCTTACATCTGCTTAGGTCACATGCCATTTTTGCAGGGCGAAGGACCTGCTGTAATAATGATTGTTGACTTTTCTGCCACTTTCCCTCATCGTTTAATGGTCTCTTTTGGCTTCAGTGATGGGTTCTTGCTTATGCTTGTTTAATAGCTCCAGCAGCATTCATGCAATATTAATTTATTTCCACAAACCTTTTATCAGTTTTCTGAGCTGCACTGACTCATCAAGTGGTTAAAAAGGAACATACTGTTTCATGTTAATTTTAATGACATAAGGATGGGCCAGGTAAAAAGACTGAGTTAGTTTTCCTGGACTCTTCCTTTTCAAAGCCAGAACTTTGAGAGGTGAAGTGACTTAAATGTAATTTATTTATCTTCTGGTACATCCTTGCTTCTTTCTTAGAGTTGGAGGAATTGACATTTACACCCATCTAAAATGCTTGGAAGCTTGAAAGCCTGCAGCTAAAAAGACTTGATGGGAAAGGTGAATATGCCTGTGAGCTGCAGACTCTGATAGAAAGTAACCTGGCATACTAGAAGCTTGGAAATGCTTGCCCCCTCCCAATAAATGCTGAAAAGCTTTTACAGATACAACAGGAAGCAAATAACATCTTGATTAAAGAAGATACATAGAAGGAAAATAATAATATGAGGAATAGTATTTGCAGTGATGGTAAGTGTAGTGACACAGCTGTGGGTAAAGAGGGATATGGCTTTCACACCTTCGCATACTCTCTGCTGTCTGGGTTAGAAGTTCAAGCAAGAGTTTGCCTGTGAGTGTATTTTTTCCTTAACAGCTCTGCCTAGAATGTTTGTATGAAAAGGAAAGAAAAAAACATCAAGAAGGAGTTTTTAGAGGATCTCTGAGACTCAAATCCTTTGCTTACCCTTGAACAGTCCTTGTATTTATATACTAAATTTAGTACAGCTGGATAAGCAGGAATATGTCATGTTTTGTTTTGCATTTTAAGTGACAGATAAAGCAGTTCATGTAAAACATCAGCTCGTTTATCTTCCTTGTTGGAAGGTTTAAACAAACTGGCTCCTGTAAACAGCAAAACAAAGACAAGTTCTTATTCTTTCTCATGAAACCGTGCTATTGAATTCTAGCAGTGCCACTGGGAAAGACACCATGTGGTACAGATAAAAGTGTTCATTTCAAAATAACCATCCCTTATTGGCCTATGTCCTCTCTGTTAAACTGTTTAAACTGCTCATTTAGAAGGGTGGCCTTCTTTCCTTTAGCTTTAATCTCCAGATATTTTGCTTCAGAAAGCAGTTTTGTGCTGTGTTTTATGCGGGCATGGATACCATGATCTCTTTGCTCCTATCAACTTTATAAGTCAGGGCAGTTTTATTTATGAAAGAGGCTGTGGCTGCAAGCCTCCTTCCTGCATGACATCAGAATGGGGTTCATGCAGGCAAGATCAGATAGTAGAAAACAGCTCTGTGAGGCCAAGCAAGGAAAGTTAATTAAATGCAGTCGTTGGCGCAGAGTGCATCATTAAGCCAAGCCTGGCTGACAAACAGCACCCTTCTCCTCGGAAGACACGCTCTGATGTCTGCAGCAGTGTTTGGAGAAGCTGTGCTGCTGAAAGGCTGGGCAAACAGCACTCACAGCTGAATCAATATTGCTTTATGTATGCAAGCTGCACTGGTTAGGAGGGACTTAGGTTAGCACGGTGTGTCAGAGGCAGCCAGGCATTGCAGTACAAAATCCTGAACCTTTCCAAGCCCAGATCTCTGCAGGTAGTTCAGAATATTAATGCATTTTCTTCCTCAGCTACAGAGCTCCTTGAACATTTGGAATATAAGTGATTGTGTGTGCTGGTGATGAGCCATAAACGGTAAACATGTGCTACAGATGATAAGGGAGAGAAGTCAGGATCCCTGAAATGGCTTCTTGAACTTAATGTGTTCTGCTTTGAGGTTTTCCAGACCATTGCCTGGTAGGGTGGGATTGCAGAGGGAGATGCACCTCGGCATTGTCGAGCTAACAGATGTCTGCAGCAACGTCTGTGTTGGCTCTCCAAAAAGCTATTGAATTTTTGTCAAATGACACTATAAATCTGGGCCTAAGCTTTCTGAGCCCTTTCAGTGACCATCAGTGCTTGTTATAATTCAGACTTCTGAGGAGTAACACTGAGTGCTACCTCTGCGTGTACTTGCCGTATTGTTTGTAGAGAATTTTTGTGCTTTAAAAGGATGTGGGGATTCTTCACAAATAACTGAAGTTCAAATACCACCCGATGTAATTTCTTGCCTGAATTCTTGAGTAAATGAGTGTGTGTGGATATTTGCACATGGATGTTTTGTTGTTGTAAATGTCTGATCAATTATTTAAATATTAGGATTTACTTCCAGTGGTTCTTCTGTACCAGTTCAATGAAATAATGGGACTTGTTTTTGTCTGATGCTTAATTTTTTAAAATATACTTTGAATAAGTAATGTCAGAAGAAGTTGCAATCTTGTGTGGTACTCGAGGGAGTAAAGCTTAAAATCTGCCATTGTATAATGGTATTCTGAAAATCCACATCCTTAGGAGTTTTTACACAGTCCATTCAACTGAAATCAAGGGTGAGTTAACACCTAAGTATTCCTGAGAATCTGTGGATATGAGGATTGTGTCTCAGTTATTAGGAATATTTTATAATTTTTAAGGAAATGCTCACACCTTTTGAAACAAGTCTGTGGAAATAAACACCAGGATTGAAATTGGCTCTATTTTTTTTAAAGTTCCCCACACTTGTTCTTCATTAGTTTGTGTGACAGTTCTAAAATAGGAGAAACTACATGAAATGGAGTTAGTTTGGGAGGAAGACTCCAATTTCCCATTAGCCTGTGTTCTCTGTGTATTAGCTCTCACTTCCCCTGAGCTATCTGAGGTACTGGAGGTGAAAAATTAACATTTAAGGTTAAAAGTCAGTGCAGTGATGACTTAATCTCCTTTACTTTGAAACAGTGTGGTGAGTTTTTTTTTCCTCATTGAAAAAAGCCCCATCTATCTTCCAAACTGTGTATTTGTATCTTGTCTTTGTCTCAGTGTGGTGTTAGAACAGCTGCCTGTGGGATGGTGGGATAGAAATGCCCAGCACAACTGGCTTTAGAACAGTGATCAAATTATCAAGTGATCTTAGGAAAGGATGTTTAGCGTGGTAATGCAAATGTGGTTATCCACTGCCCCAGGTGCCTGTAAAAACTTCTTTGTGGGGGGTTCTTTTTGGGTGCAGCTCCTGCAGGGCAGAAAAGCATTGCTGAGACATCACTGGCAGTGTGCTGCCCAGCACCAGGTGTGAGAGGCAGCCATAAATCTCCCACCAGCCATGGGTAATCCTTTATATTCCTGTGTCCTGTGCTAGTAAATAAGTTTTGGAGCTGCTGAGTGCTGCACAGTGTTATTTCATGTGGACAGACCTGCTTTTGCTCAGAGCTCAGGCAAGAATTCTGCTGTGTTGTCACAAGGAAGCTTTAGTTCTATCTTAGTTTTGTAACTTGCGGTAATGCATTTTCTTTTCACAGGACCAGGGCAAGCATTGTAAGAAAATGGTTTAACCAGTGTGGTTTTGAGTGATTTTGGGGGCATTTTGGTGTTCAATTCAAGAATTTTGATTACAAGATTCCACCTCCCCCCCTGCAGATTGGGGGGGATGTGAGGTGTGTCTGGTAGACATCACTGGAGAATAACCATAGTTATCTGGTATCTCTCTATTCAAAATTATGCATTTGTGGTGATAAGATGGATGAATCTCTAAAATCTAATGTAATGATCTGATATTAAGTAGGATTAAAATTCTGACATTTCTGGAGTTGCCTTTTATTTTTTTTTTTAGATTCAGTATTTCTCTCTGCAATATTTGAGGTGATATGAAGTCTTCAGCCTTACAAGATGTGTTAATTAAAAAAATACAACCAAATCTTATTTTTCTGCTGTTTTTTTTGGGACATGTAGGCATTATATATACAATTTAGGATAACTCTGAACACATATGTTAAACTAGCATGCTAAATGTTCAATGAAAATGTGTTTGCGTATTAGAGATATTGTTTTGATCATGTATCTTATCAGTGTGTGGTGGATGTTTTTGTTAACACCTTTTGGGTAAGCTTCATAGCAGCACATTCATTGGGCATATTCAGAGATGTTTCCTATTTCACTATTGTATTACACTAACAAAAAAAAATATTTTAACATTTGAGAGGTCATGGAAAAGTACAGCCTGTTTGACAAAGGCATTAGGGAGTCTCAGTAAGGTGTGAGCCTGATGAATGATGAAACACGAGAGTCTGAAAAGGACAGTGTGGTCTGGAGAGAAGAAGAGAACACCAAGGGATAATGTTCTGGCAATGAGGTGGAAAGCAAATGAATCCTGGTTTGGAGTGACACTGCAGCAGTGTGCCTCTGCTCTAAATCCATCATAGTTTGTCCTCTTCTTGTGTCAAGGGACATTCACAAGTGTGGTTCACTTCATGATGATTAAGATGTTTGGTTACAGCTTTTGAAAAAATAGAATAACAGTCAGATTTTTCTTTAACTGTTCACATTTACTAAGAAAAAAACAAACCAAAAGCCCACCAACAAAGAAAAAGCATAATTTTTTTAATGAACAAAAGGTTGTAATAAAAGTTGTCAAAAGAGAAGAGATGTGAAATGAGTTGGCAGTGATGGCTGCACAACCATATTGTGATTATTGGGCAGCCCCAGATTTGAGTGAGACAGGACCTTTTCTCGTGATGTTAAAGGATACCTTCTGCTTAGCATTCCAATTGGTTAAAAATATGTCATTCCAAAAATGAAGTGCTTTAACAACTGCTTGCTTATTTTGGGCTTCATCTATCCTCTGTCAGAAGGGAAACTGGTGTTTGCCTTTGCCCCCCTAAATACGAGTGACTGTTGTCTCTGTGTAGCAGTGGTTAGTTGGGTCAATCAGATTAATTACTGAGGTACTGCGGTAATTAACTGAGGCATTGATAGGAATGCCTAAAAAGAGACAGACTAGAAAACTTTGAACCCATCCCCTGCTTGGGAAAATGGTGCTTCTTAAAATATACATGCTGCTTGTGTCTTTCTTTTTGAAAGCTTCAGTAATCCTGTCTTACAGTACATAAGCTGAAGACAAGAGGTCATGAATCAGATATATTTTCAAAATGTACCAATTTTGCAAGGGCAATGAATGACTATTCACTCTGCATTTGCTTGAGTGTTTAGGAGGCAAAGCTATAGATTTCTTAAGTATATCCTGAATAACATTCCTTTGGATGGTTCTTCACAGCTACACGTTTTTCTGTGCAGAAGATGCCATTTTTCCCCCCTGTTTTTGTCTTTTTTTCTTCAAATGTTCTTTTAAAATTCTTCCCCGTTTGCTGCGCAAACTCTGCATCACCTGACTGCTGTTGCATTGCACTAATAATCCAGTGAACATCATTTTGTTTCTGACTTCGTAGCATTTGACGAGCATTAATAGTCTTTTGCCTCTCAATCTGCCTTTAGACAGTAAAATTAACAGGAAAAAATACTTTTGGTTTTTGTGGGGATGATGTTGTGGTCCTGGGTAAGCAGCTTCTCGGAGACTATAGGAGAAATGAGTAGAAAGCTTACTACATGGTTCACATGAAAGTGTATCCACTGCAGCAGAGCAAAAGTGATGAGTCTGCACGAAATAGTCTCAAGACAGCTTGTGTCTGAAAAATATATGCAGTAATTATTGACATCCATTTTGTCAAGTAAGAAGCCAAGGAGGATGGTATTACTTTATAATATTCTAAAGGAGATGCAAGTTTATATGCACATGAAAACCATAAATGTAGAATATATAAAAATACCTTTTAATTACCATGAAAGAGGTTCAACATTTGCTTTAAAAACAATTAAAATAAATAACATAGAAGTTTTTCCCAGGTTGTGTACCTACTATCAGAGTCCTTGATTTGGATTGATTCTTCCAAAGTGAGCAAGAAAATATATTCTTTCTTTGTTCTAGTGCTTAGAACAAATATTTGTTATAAAGAACTGTGAGAGGCTTTTATTATTATATGTCCTCATTTAATAAACAAGAACAATCTGAAAGTGAACTAATTCTGGTGCTGTTGATTAACAGGTAAAGACCTGTTAATGAAAAGTCATCCTGCATTATATGACATTCCAAGCCTTTAATTTAAACAGACTTTTCCTTCATTCCCTCCAGCCCCATGGCAACAGCAACAAAAGTTGCTCTAGACGTAGACAGAACAATAAATATATTTTATGGTCCCAAACTATTTATTGTAATTTGGTCTTTATTGAAATAGCTTTGGCTGCTACTCTGCACAAGTTGAGAATATTTGGTAGCTTATGCTGCTGTGTCAGCATGTTCCTCTAGTGCCCTGTAGTAGGATCAGTGTGATTTAAGGCTGGTAACTGCAGAGGATGTTGAGGCTGAGTAAGGGAGTACAACTTTTCATGTTTGGACTCGTAACTCTTCAAGGTACAATGGAAAAATCTTTTAATGTAATGCATTAAACATTTGTGTTAGTAATGAATTTGCAGTACTATGATAAGGTTTAAAATGTATACCTAATTTATTCTATTTAATGTTAACTCCCTTGAGATTGTATTTGGACTTTTAACTGCATTATCTCACTGAGTCTTCCAGAGATAAGGTTATATCATAGTTTTTTTTTCCTGGAAGTATCAGGACAGGAATGATTGTGCACAGCTGCACACTGTGCGATTTTTCAATGGCAAAAATGCCTATTTTTGATTCTCTCTGTTATTGAGCTGCTATTGATGTTTTCTCTATCATAAACTCTGTAGTAGATGAGAAAGAGATGTATTACCCAGCCAAAAATTATAATGTACTGGTGGGGAAAAAATAAATTGAGGGGAGTTGAAAACTACTGAGACCTTCCTTCAGATTTTTGTCTTTGTCCTGTATTCCTTTCCTTGTACTCCACGTTATGCTGCTGCATCTCTGTTTCTGTGAGGTCAAGATAGGAAAGGTATCGGGAGACAATTTGATGAATGGATTTTTGGATGGCAAGATTGCTAATAGTTTCATAGTTTATTGAACACTTAAAGAAAGCAATCTGCAATACCCAGTCACAGCGGAAGCAGTTTACATGGCTTTTGTATTTCCAAAATTAAATTGATTTGTTTTCTTTGTAGGCGGAGTGGTTTTCAAAGTGGTAGTACTTTGTTTTTAAATTTTAATTATTTTCAAGCTTTAAGTAGCAAACTTGACTGCTTCTTGTTTATTGTGACTTTAAAAACCCCCAAACTTTCCAAATTCTATGTCTACTGTTAATCTTCTAATTTAATCTCTCTTTCTAGGATGTTGTTTCACTTCCAAGTTAGAGATGTGTAGATTTACTAGATTTCTACAATAATTAAGACTTCCTACTCTGCTGACAGCTTGCCTTCATATTAGTAGAATTTTGGTGGTGGATTATGCTGAGTAATTTAATGGAACAAACTGTTCTTTGACTGACAGTACCTGTTAGAAAAGTTTCCTCTCCGTTTTTACCTGTAATTTTGATTGATGTGTTTGGTGAATGATTGTTTTAGAAATATTTGACTTTTAAACTCATTCATTTATTTTTTCCTTACTTAAAATTTCTGTGAATACTAGTTGGACAAAAATGGATCAATATACAGTTAAGAAATACCAGTCCTTATTTCATGTCTCAAATTATTTTTTATTAATTTCAATTTTGTTATGGTAAATCTAACTTTAGATGTCAAACTTCCACACAGTGTTTTTGTTAAAAATGTTTGAAGTTGTCTAATACTAAGATTTCTCCATTGTTTTTCTGCTCCTGCAGTTAGAACTTCCCACCCAAACATTTGAGGCAGAAATTATTATAACTGAAGAAATGGAGAGCTCTGAAACAAGTTTGGGCAGAAAAGGATCCCTCTTGCACCACTGTTTTTCTTAGTGGCAGAGGGTTCATGGATGTGCTTAATGTTGCAGTACAAATTATAAATGCGTGTTCACTAAAGTGGTAATCAGGCAGTTAGTGCCCATTTCATGTCTCTGGATCCACTGCATTCCCAATTAGAAGTCAGGCCTTCTTTCTGGGCTTTATTTCAAACATTTCAAGAGATTTATACTAGTCCCAAAATTTTGGTTGCTCCCCTCTGAGAAACAAGATGATTGATTAAAATTTTGTTGTTCTGTGAAATATTACCCTTCACATATGATGCCAAAAAAGATTTACTTGTCTCAATGTATTTTGTTGGCATGATAATTGAAAATAAGTTATGACTGGCATAGAGGTTAATGGCATATTTTAGAAGGCAAGAAAGTTAGAGCTTAAAAAATGCTATTTCATCTCAAAAATCTGTGGGAAGAATCAGTCTAACAGAAAGAATTCTTTTTCTATCCCCAAGCATCTCTTCACCAACACATGAACTAATTCCTGTATTCTGAAGAGGCCATACTGTGTTGACTTGGGCTGGGCTGGAGTTAAATTTCATCCCAGTAGCTGGATTGGGGCTATTGTGGATCTGTGCTGGAGTCAGTGTTGGTGACTCAGGGATGTTCTCAGTGCTGGTGAGCAGGGCTTGCACAGCATCAAGACCTCTTCTGCTCCTCATATGACCCTACACAGAGGAGTCTGGGGAGCAAAAGGTTCTGGGAGACCTCTGGAGTGTGGGAGGGGACCCAGCTGGCAGGGCTGGCCCCAGCTGGCCACAGGCATGTCCCAGGGTGTCATAACCTGGGAGCTGCTGCTCAGGGACTGGCTGGACATCAGTTGGTTGGTGGTGGGAGAGTGTTTCCATTTGCATAATTTCTCTTTCTCGGGTTTAATTCTCTTGGTTTTGTTCTTTTTCTTTTCATTGCAAATTATTATTTTATTTCAACTATATTATAGATGTTTTATTTCAATTATATTTAGATGTTCTTATCTCAACCCAGGAGTTTTCTTGCTCTTACCCTACTGACTCTTTTCCCCTCCATCTTGCTGGGGGGGGTGGGGCAGTGAAAAGCAGCTCTTTGGTGTTTAAGTTCTGTCTGGGTTAAAACATGACATGGTTTCACACTGCAGTGGCTTGTAAAGTTAAAGTTGTGGTTCCTTCCTGCTTTGCTTAGACAAGATTCCCACAAATGATGCAGATCAGCTGGCTCAAATAATACCTTATGATTTCTCCCCAGTTATGGGGAGAATGACTTCATTAGTTCATCATAGACCAAAGGAAATGATAGTTCAAAATTCTAGGGCTAAGGGGTTTTCATCATGCATTTCATTGATGTACAGTAGTACAGGAATAAATAATTCCCATTTTTTTTTACTTGAATGTCTCCATAGTAGATGTAGATGGGAAATGGGCATTTGTTAATTAAGTGGCAGTAATTGCAAATTTCAGTGCCACTGCAAGCTGCTTTCTCAGGAACCATGACAATGACATTAAGCATTTGCTAAACAAAATCTGCTCCTGTATGTCATGCAGTTCACATCCTGTTTGCTATTTAAAAGTCATTGGTACAGGTAGAAGATTTTTTTATTAAAAACAATGAATAAACAGAATTTTCTTCATCTGAAATTGGCTATTTTCAGAAATATAATTTTTAGATGGAAAATCAAGTGGAGGCATACATAGTCAAGAAAAGGTGAGAATAAAACTATTTTTTTTTAATCTGAACCTGCCTCTTCAAGCAGAGAAATACTTTCTCATCACAAAAATAAAATCTGGTCCCTGGCCACAAAGAAATCTTACAAGGAGCACTTTATAAAGATCACCTGCAGGAGATTGGGGACCATAGTTTTGTCTCTGTCTGCTCACAGAGGTGGAAGTGTCAGTTCTTGCTCCTAGAACAGAGATCTAGAATAATCTCTGCTCTCCCCATAGCAGCTGGTCATCTTGCAGGGCTATGGAGAGGAATTATGCAGCCTGGAAAAGAGCAGGAGTTATTAATCAAAGTGAGTATTCCAAAGTTTATGCAACAGTGTATCAATACACACACTACAGAGAAAGCTTTTGGGTTTAAAAAAAAAACAAAACAATTCTATGAAATACTAAATCCCCTGAGACTCAAATTCGTACTTAAGTAATCAGCTATGAAATATCTCTTGTTTTCAAAGTTCTGCAAAACTTGGTCTCATCTCAATTCATGTCCCCTAGACTGTTCTTAATGTTGTCTGAACTATGCAGGAATTGCTCTGCAGTCTGAGAGCCCCAAGCTGACTCTTGTGCTGGAAAAAATTGCATGTTACAGCTATATAATCAATGACATAGTCCAAAATCACCCCATTAAAGGAGAAAAAAAGTGCAAACAATGTGAGAAACTCATATCTGTATAGATAGACGATTATGATGATATGTGAGGTTTTCTTGGTGGAAAATACAAATTAATGCAGGTAATTTGTTTTAAAAAGCATTATCCTTTGCTAGACAAGGAGATTTTGTAAGCAGTCTAACATACTTGCAGAGGAGCAGAGCCATATGTCACTGCAGAAGGTTTGTCCTTTAGCTTCAGTAAAATGAGAATGTGAAGGATTTTATTACTTTGGGTGTTAATACAGGTCGTAATCAAGATGAAACTAAATTATCTACAGTATCAGTGTGTGAGATGCTGCAACTCAAGTGGCAGCAATTTTATGGGGGAACAGACTGATTTATTTCTGCTTGTTTACTGCCTGTGCCCATGAGCTGTGCTGTCTGGCAGGGCTGGGTCTGTGCTCTGCACAGGTCTGAGCTTTGTGTGCCCAGAGCTGACTCTCCCTCCATCTTGCACTGCTGCACTTGAAGCAACTCTGGAAATACTGATTAGTGGTTGTTTTTATGGAAGGTGGAAAAGAATCGGAGTGAGACTTAAACAACTCAATTTCATCTTTTGCTGTTGATGATGTCTGAATCAACTTTAGACTCAACTGAGGAATGCAGCTCATTCTCTCAAGGCTGAGAAGGGGGTCATGGGATGTTCTGACTTCAGTTGTCCTTGCAGCAGAATTGGCGGTGGGGATGGGGCAGCAGAAGTTGTGGTTTGCTCTTCTTTCACCTGGGTCACAGTGAGCTCTGTCCCCCAGAGCTGCTCAGCCCTGTTCTGCATCTGCCCATGGTGTCCTTGCCTTATCAGAGCACAGTCTGACTGTGACCTGGTACCTTTTCTCCTTGCCAGAGCCTGGGATCCTCTCTGGGAGCAGCACTTGCTACTTGAGGAAAGAGAAGACAATTGATTTTACAAATGAAGTGTGGGGATGCTGAAAAGATCCTGAATGGGGGAAAAGAGGTTCTTTAGGATTGTGGAGGGAGCCTGGAGGCATGAACAGGATGGAGGAAGAGATGAGAGAATCCCAAAGATTGTAAAAGGCTGGGGAAACCTTGGCTTCCTCCAAGCTTCCTTCCCATGTGCATGCTCACCCTTCCTCTTCCCAGGGTGTCGCCAACAGTAAAATTTAGTTTTGCTCCAAGGCTGAGGAACTCTGGAGCTCTGAAAGGAGCCTCAGAGTTGGGTGAGGAGAAGATGTGAAAGGGCACTTATGGAGAAAGCCTGATGGTGGAGCAGGGGGGTGTAAGTAACTTTTATTTTTGCTTCATCAAGACTGGCATAAAGAAGCTGTTTCTGTTGGGTTCTCAGATAAATCTACCTGCTGTCTTCTGCAGCAGCCAGGTGGGTCAAAAGCACAGAAATCATTTACCATATCAGATCTCTACAGGTAAATTTTGGACACTGTTTGCAATGACACTCCCTTATACTCTGCTTCCATCTCCAAATCTGTAGGGTTAATTGCTAACCCAAACTAATATTAATTTCAGATATTTGCTCCTCGAGTTCAGAGGAACCCTCCACACATCTTACTGTGTTAGGTCTTGACTTCTGAGTCAGGGTATATTAGTAGCTTAGGCATTTCTAAAAGCTTATATGGATCTGAAAGATAAATAATGTTTGGTACAACTATTTTCAAGAAAAAAAGAAGTGTAAAAAAATGAAACCCAATGAGAGTTTTTGTATATATTCAGAAATACGATTTACATACTTTTTTCTGTAAACAGCCTTTAACTCTTATAAGAGTTATTATAATTTATTATAATTTTAAAATATACCAAGTATTTTATTTTTATCTTTTACAGATGAAAATGTTGATGAAAATGATGTTTACTTTTAAAATAGGAAACTTTCATTTTATGCAAGAAAAGTACAAGGTACTTGGGAAAAAATAATTTATAGAGTTGGTCCTTAATTTTATTCCATAAGCCCCTCTTTGCTCATTTGGATCAAGGGTGCTTGTGTAAGGAAAGGGCCAAAAGTCTTGGGAGAAGTGAATGAGCTTTAGTGCCAGAAGACTGCAAAATAATCAAAGAGAAATAATATGAGAAATAATATTTCTTCTCAATAATGAGAAGTTTCTTTTCCTGAATACTTTGTATCCTTTTGAAGTCTTATTCTGAGGGAATAAGAAGTATGGAAAAAATAGCAAATTAAAATTTTGTCTAAAGTGAGAGCTTATGCAAGAAAGTGTCAGAAAAGGCTGTAACCTCCAGCACTTGTATGGACATCCCTTTGGTTCTGTAGGTGTTGTGGGAGGTCAGTTTGGTTTTTTTGCTTGTTTTCCTAGTCAGTCAAAAAAGGAAAAATTATGTGATGAGCTGTTGCCCTGTTCGTTTGAGAATTTTAAAGTTCTTCTAAAAGTTTCTTATGCCTTCTGATACTTACATATTTCAACTGAATTTTCTCACGCATGTTCATGTAAATAAAGATTGTTTTGCATTCTTCTTTGTGGGTGGAGAGATTTGATGGACTGTTGGTTTGACCAGTGTGGTTGGAGAGGTGGCAGTTTCACCCTCCAATCCACTGTCACTTTTGCTATTGTATATATAATGGAGTCAGAAAATAAAGTTTGCTTTTTTTGGTTCTTTTTCTTTCCTTTTACATCTAGCCTGCTTGTGTGAGTTATTTCATTTAATAGTGTGACAATGAGCTGATGTGGTTGGTTGTTTTTTAATGACTTTTACCCGATTTGTGGGAGTTGAGAGTTTGTTTGTCACCAGTGCTGGGTAAAGGCAATAGCAGGCACAGTGGGTTCATTTTCTGTGTGCCTCTGTCAATCACACTCCTGTTTAGACAGGTTTAGTCTGTTCTTACTGCCTTTGGCAAGTGGTTCAACAGCAGCTGGATGAATAAGGTAACCTCTCAATCCCATCAGCATCTCTTTGCCTGATGCCAGTGTTAGGTTGCTAGGTTAGGCTGAAGGGTACAAGCAGGGTACAGCTGGGAGCAGGAGAGTGACAGCCCCACAGTGTCAGGGTCAGGACAGAAATTACTGCAAAGAAAAGCAAAAACAGAGCAACATAACCTGTGAGTCTGCAGAAAAACCCCATTACTTAAGTAGCAATGTATTCTGTCAGGGGTTGGTGCCAATGTGGAGTGGTGGATGGGTGCCATAAAGGCAGCTCCATTGATAACTGTGGGAAATCCTGGAAGAATGGATACAGCCAGATGCCAAGTTCTACTCCAGAACTGCCTAATGGCCTTCTTGGCATGTCCATCATTATTTCAGTGGCAGACAACATGGAACTGGTAAGAAAGAAAGTTGCAAAGGTGAATTCGCTATTCCAAAAAATTTTACTCTCTTATAAATGCTTGCTTTAAGGTCAGCTTGAGTAACAATAATAATATAATATATTATTATATATAATAATATGGCTTCAGAAGTATCTTTTAGTACTGAATTTCTAGTACTTGATGTGCGTTCTCTTTTTGTTCTGTGACATAAGTGTATTAGCAGATGTAGTGGTATTATGTGTGATAGATAGGAAATCCAAAGAAATTTTAATGCTTGAGATTACCCCGAGAGCTAGAAATGCTGGTTAATCTGTCATATATTCAGCCATGCCCCTTTCCCATTAAAATTAGTTGTCAGAGAATGGAAGTGAATGGGTGAAATTGGTGTACAATAGCAAGCTGTAATGACATAATGGGCTGTGGAAACCTGATGGATTCGGGTATGGTTTTGGTAATAGGCAGTATAGGCAGCAAAGAATTTCATAGCTGCAGAACATTCAGAGAATTTGACAGAGCTGGCAGATAACAAAGAAAAGAAAGAACAAACTCACCAATACTTAGAAAGGCAAGTCAAGATGGCAAAGTTTTACAGTATTTGTGTGGACACCTGCAACTGTGCAAATCTTTGCTGTTTAGAATGATTCAGCATCAGCTGCAAGGGGGAGCAGTGACTGATACTTTGTTCAAAAGTATTTGCGTCTTTGTCGGGTGTAAAGTCACTGGTACATCAGGAAAAATTTTAAAGTTTTTTAATGTCTTAGAAATAACTTGTTGAAATGTGATTTTTTTTTTTTTGGCGTGTTTCATGCTATCAGTATTACAATAATGTTTGTGTATTTGTAAGCAAAATAAACACGGACAAATGTGATATCCAAATGTGAAAGAAAGTCGGCATTAAGATTTCTCTGACTACACAAAAGAGAAGTTACTGTTATGTTTGTGTTTTCCATGTCTGTGATATAGTTACTACGTGTTTTGAAAACTCATATTTCAAAGAAGTTGTTACCTGGGCAAGATACTGTGGTCTTGGGCATGGCCTCAGCAGATATGGTTCTTTCAAATCCACCTTATTTGTGCCATTGTGGCCAGGATGCTCAAAAGGCATTGTTTGAGACTCCTGGCTACTCTCTCCAACCTCCTTCTTCATCCTCCCTGGATCATCTTCCTCCCTGGATCATCTTCTTTTGCATCTTCATGGCAAAAGCAGGCAGCCTGGATGAGTCTCTGCCTTTTAGTTTTCTCCTTCTCTGGTCAGAAATATTGCTGCTGTGGAAGCAGCACTTGTGTTTTTCTGTTCCCTGACTGTTGTGGCTGGATTGTCCATCTCAGTGTCTGTGGCTGATGCTAGCAGGCAGGATGTGGGGTCACCTTTTTACCTGGTACCCTGCAAGGGCCGTGTCTTGTGTGGGCTGTGCAGTCCAGTGGGCATTAGGATGAAGAGGGTTGCCTGTTGGGCTTGACACACCTTGTGAAAAACTCTCTGGCCATTAGTGTGTGCCTCTTGCTTTCATCCCAGGAATACCTCAAGCTTTCAGACTTTGGTTTTCTTTGAAAAAAAGGTGGACTAGGATTGATTATTAAGCTCAAGTGTTGTGTCTTCTGCTTGGCCAGAGGCAGGTTAACATGTCCATATGTAGCTTGCCTGTGATCTCTGTGCCAATCTGAAGTGATCAGCCAGAGGTCTGTTGTTGTGGAGTCCCATGTGCTGACCTCAGAAACCCCTGAGCACAGAGCTAAGGTGATACTGGGATTTAAACCCAGCTTAAAGAGTGTGTCCTGCCCTGCATGCAGCTCCACACCCCATGATGATCCAGATGATCAGAAAATCCATGAGCAGGAGCACAAATCCCATTTTTACTCTGGGGAATGTCCTTTCCCTCTTCTGACCCAGATTTGCAGCCCATCTCTGGCTACAGGAGTATGACTGCCAGGTGAGCCAGAATTTGTGTTGGGGGTCATGGAGGCATGGAGCTGGCTAGTGAAGTTCCTCTGGGTTGTGCCTGTTGCTGTGCTGCTGCAGGTGGCATCTCCCAGCTGCAGGTGATCCTGCCAGGCTGGTGGTGTGGCTTTGGGAAATCCTCCTGTGGCTGGAGATGTGCCCAAAGCACGAGGCCATTGTAGCCATGTTAAGAACAAAGCAGAGATGGTACTTTTCATATGTTTTTTTTTTTTTCCAACTCCAAACTGAAAACCATCAAAAAGACTTTTGCTGAAGGTACTTTGGGAGCATATTTTGGACCATAACTTTTACCTTGTCGATAGTCAATATTTCTGTACCTTTTGAGGGACAGTTCTGACCCTTCTTTCTCTCTCCCATACACACAGAGGTTTATTCTGCTGTAATAATCACAGATGCAGAATTAAGGACCTGTTTTCAGAGATTCCAGGGAGATGCAGTGCTCACATCCAAGAGTATGGCTTTCACAAGCTAATTGATTTCTAAAGGAGAAAATACCTCAGTGTTCAGTATTCAGAAAAAGTACATTTAAAATGACTTATTTTCTAATAATCATGTATGTAGTATAATGGTTATCTCGTATGAGATGAGAGTATTGTCTGGGGAGCAGCAGCAGAGCTGCCCTGTTTGCTTTGCAGTTCTCTGACCTGCTTATTAGAGGACATTCTTATGAAACAGATGAATTTATATGAGAGGTGCTTAGGGGACCTGTTGTTGTTAAGGGTCTGTCAGCACTTTTCAAGGTGTTACAAATATATGCAAACTGTATTTTAAGTAGCTACTCATCCTTAGTAATAGGCAGAATAAAGCCTTATATGATCAAAAGTGTATGTTTTATTTGCTATTTTATATGAGAAATAGTTGCAAATAAAAATAGGGAAAACTGATGAAATACATCAATAATTTTACAGCTTTTAATATTCTTCTGGGTAGTAGTAAAGGGGAAATGGAATGTTTCAGCAAAATGTGATGTTTTGCATTATAATTATTTAGTGGAGTTTAATTTCATAGTTTTTCATTATAAGAGAACTACTTTTTACTGAAAAGGAATTTGTGTAGCAGTACTGCTGTCTTGAAAAAAACTCCAATAATTTAAGAGAAAATTATTCATATTAAATTTAAAATAGCAAACAGTATGTTCTCCCCCAGAATGAACTGTTCTCTCCTCCTGTTCCCTTTCATTAGTCCCTCCTTGAGTACTGACCTTTTACTTTCTGCATTAATGCAGCTCTGTCTCTTGGCTCCTCATCAGCCTCTCCCTCTTGTACCCTGCTGAGGCAGGAATCCCTCAGAAGCAAGTGCAAGACTGGAGAACACAGGAGCCACAGCTCAGGATCCAAATATGCCCTGTGAATGTCATTGAAGGGTCTGGGTACCCATGACATTGAATGTCATGGGTAGGGCTGATTCAGTGGCAGAATTCGTAGTCTGGGCCATTGTGATAAATCCTGAAAGTGCACAAGGAAAGGGAAATTTGAAACTTAAGTTTTAAAAACACAACAAACCTCTCCCCTCAACTCATCTTGGTTCCGTTATTTAAGAAAGACATGACTTCTGTTGTCTGGGGGGAGGGGGGAGGATAGGGTTTTGTGGGTTTTTCTTGTTTGTGTTTTGTTTTCAGTAGAAAAGTAACCTATTAGAAGGCTGTGTGTCGCAGGCACATTCTTCTTTCTTTCAGGATTTTTCATAGAGAAGCACAGAGGAAAGACAGAGAAAACAATTTCTATTTCTGCTCCTTGTTTTCCCATGTGGAATGTGTTTGGAGAATTGTTTACCTGGGGTGATTGCTTGATTGGATTCTGGTGAGGATTGTTTGAGCCTCATGGCCAATCCAATCCACCTGTGGCTGGACTCTCGACAGAGGTTCACGAGTTGTGAGTCAGTTATGGTAGTTAGAACAAGTAGGTTTGTAGTTTTAGTGTCTTCCTTTATATAGTATATTAATGTATTATAGCATAGTTATAATAAAGAAATAATTCAGCCTTCTGAACTGGAGTCAGACATCATCACGTCTTCCCACCGGGTTCACCTTTATTTACAATAGCTGTGGAGCCGAGTTCTTAAAATTAGGATTGTTACAGCATAAGAGCAGTGTAACTGCCCTTTAAGTGTTCAAAGGTAGCTGGAGCAAACGGTACCTGGTAAACCTTTTTATTTTGTGTGGTTGGCAGTTACATGTGCAGCAAGGGGAGCCTCTCAGAAAGGCCTGTCCACCTTAGGAAGGCCGTAGATAGCTTTATCTTAGTACTGATGTGTTACTTATTGAGAATTCAGCACCAATAGGTGTAAATTACTTTGATGTAACATTTTGCTGACCCTGTTTATATCATGGATGAGCAGATGGTATGGAAAAGATTTTGTACCTGTGCCAGAAAAAGGCAGTGAGACTGAAAAGTAAACCTTAGGCTGAGAGGCTTGGGCACGATGAGCTCTCTGTGAGCGTCTCTGGAAGAGCTGCCTGGAGAGCAGCCCAGGCATGGTGGCTGTGCAGCACCTTTCCTCAGGAGCAGCAAATCCTGCAGAAGGCTTCCAGGCAAGGAACTGCCTTGCCAAAAGAGTTGGAAAACTGACAGTGAGCTCTGACTGATTTGTACTGGTGTGAGGAGGCTGTTAATTAACACCCCATCAGCCACAAGTGCCGAAGGAGGAGTGGATTCAGAAAGGTTGCAGGTCATTTTGGGCTTGTCATTTTTTACCTCTTCTTTCCTTTTGTTTTTATTTAACTGTGTTTGGGAAAGCCAGGGGGGGAGAGTGGGGAACTTGTTCTTCTTGATGCCCTGATGTGGTAACTGGGTTTTCAGGTTTTGAGGTTAGGATTCAAGTTGGTGTTTTTTGTTGGCAGTGTAAAATTCCAGAGATCAAAATGCCACTCTCTAACTAGCAGTCAGGTGGTAGGAGAGCACAAAGAGAATTTAAAAATGAGTAGTTTAATTCATATTAGCACAAGTGTGAAATGGGAAAGGTTTCTGCAGTTGGTGTTGTGTTCTGCAGTTGCAGGCATGTTTATCAAAAACTTGTTCAGGTGTGTGTCAGCACGAAGTTATACTGAGTATGTGTCATGTAAATCAGCAGAAATGGAGTGTGTAATAACCATTAGAGACCCAACTCAAACCACACAGGAGAATATTTACTGCTAAGGCTATTGGAATTGCAACCCCTGCTTATACATGTTCATTTATGGCTGTATCTTGCACTCTATCTTAGATCCTATAATGGAAATCCACAAGAAAATACTGCTTTTGAATTCACAAAAGTTTTTATTCAGCAAGAAATCAGTTCACACCCTCTACAACTACATTGAGATGAATGGGAAAAACATTATGAGGAAATAGTTTTAGGGGATAAAATACTGTTTCATAACACATAGGTACAAAACACTGGCTTAAGGAGTATAACGTGTAACTTTTATTTTTTTTTCAGTGCTTGACATAGCATGTAGACTCTTTAGGTGCAATTTTGTGTTTCTGAGAGATACTTTGAAGAGCAGCAGCAGTCATATTACCTTCTGTATGGTAAATGCTTTAATGTGCAAAGCTTGCTCTGTTAGTAATACACTTGAACTAAATGTAAATGCCTACCAGGGGTTGTTTCCACCTTCCAAGTTCACATGCATGGGATTATTGTATTGCCTATGAAGAAGAAAACTGTAGGGCAGAAGTGAGGAGGTGGGTTGTACTTTTAGCATGCATAATGTACCTTTTTGAAGTTGGTAAATACCTTAAATGGAAAAAAAAAAAAATCTTGGCTCAATCCATCTGAAACCATTAATCTTAATTTAAAATAAGAAAATCAATTGTGCCAAACATGCAGCTATTTTTGTGACAAATTCAGATGTTCATTTGTTTTGTTTTGTGCTTTCTTTCTCAACAGGAAAGCTAGAGTAATGATTTCAACATAAGCATGTAAATTATTAATTCCCTGTCCATTTTACTTTGTAAATGGCACCAGAATTGAGCTAAGGAAACCATGCACAGCGCAGTCTGAGGGGGAAAGTTCTGTGAAAGAAATGTCACAAAATTAAGCACTTTGCCAGAATTCTGTGAATACTGTGCTATATTCACTAATTTCAGACTTTCCTTTAAATTTACTTTTACCTTTGCAAAGTAAGCACACTAAATTATGTCAGCAACACACAAAAACTTTTGCTTTAATTTATTTTCTAGCAAAATGAAGGTGACCATACAGGTCTTGAAACCGGATCCTGTGCAGCTGCGTGGTGTCGTTGTTGTACTTGCCATAAGCTGCTCCCCTTAGAGGTGAATTTTAGGATGCAATTCACAACTGGGGTGACTCCTGTCTCCAGCTGTGAGTATCTGCTTGGGTCAGACCTTTCTTCTCTGGTTTTTAGGGTCCTTTGGGATTCTGTAAGTTTGCCTGGTGTTTAAGTTTGCCTGCATAGTTATGTGAGGGAGGGTGACAGGCATCCTCAACAGGCTGTTTGGGGAGCAGGGAACAAACCCTGTGTTTGCTGCCTGCGGTTTTGCCTTACCTGTGGGGCCGAGCAGCCTCCTTATCAGCTCAGCTCCAGAACTAGAATTATTTTGCCATGCTTTATGGGCATTTCAGTCTGGCTCTCACTGCAGAGGTCTGAGCCACGGCCTCTGCTCCTCCTCTTCTGCAACCTCACTTGAAATAATGGAGTTTAATGAACTTGTTGTCTGCGTCGTGGTTCATGTGCTGCTACGGGAAGTGTGGGGTTTGAAATGCTCAATTTTTCCACATTAGAAACTAAACAGTATAAATGAATAGAAGGTCAGAATCAAGTTAATTCTGTTTTGGTCTTTTTCTTTTTTTTTCAGAGGAGGTAATTAAGAGAGACTTGAGCAATAAATTAAGCTTTTACTATCTTTTATTTAATGTGTTTGAGTCAGCAACCTAAAACACAGTTGGGAACCTGGAAAAGCTCACCATTGTCTGCAATAATAACTTATTTTGGCTGGACTGCATTCTTCACAGAGTAAATGTGTCCTTTTAATATATCGTTAGGGAATAAGGAGTTGTACTATTTAAAAATCTAGTGATTCCCCAAAAGAGGAGCCTTTTTCCAAAATGGAAACAGGCTGCATAAAAATAAACTGGAACTTCAATGCAAGAGTTGAGCTTTTTTGTTTACAATCAAGGTACTGTATTCAACTTTCTTTAGTTTGAGAATATGTGGAGGTTTAATATTTGCTAGAAATATATTTTATTGTTGTTTAAATTTGGAGTTAAGTATGCAAAATGGGTGATAACTGAAATTCTTTTGAAATTCTTCACCTCACAGTCAGCTTGGTCCTAGCAGAAGACAGAACCAATGTGTGCTGTCTGTGCAATGAGTATTGGACTCATGGCACTTCTCTGAAGGCTTTACATGGCTTCCAATCTCTAAAAGTGCAACTTGCTATTAAAGAGATTATCCAAGGGTGTAATTAAATTACATAACCATTTTGGTGTGCTTGACTCACTGTTAGGTGTGTGGTGTAGGAGGATGCAGCTACATAGCTTGCTACTTTTATCTTGCAGTGAATAAGGCTTGTAAAGGTGTAAGTCTAGTGCATAATTGGAACTCCTGTGGATCAGAGTTTGGGCATTGAAATAGGTCTGAAACTTTGACTAAGCTTCAATGAAATTTCAGTAGTATTGGAATAGGCAAATATATATTTTTAAACTGGATTTTATGGTTTCATTTGAATTTTGAAGAGAATTTAGGGAAAGCTTTTCAGAGAGGATTCAGGCTACTTAGGGTTGGGTTCAGCTGGGTGCCTCATTCTGGGAATGAAAAGATAAATCAGTCTCTGTCCAGGCATTTGCTGATGTCACTGCTGCCCAGAACTCTAGCTGGGATTGTTGCATGTCATATGTAGGGTAGATTGTTTCTGTCCCCTAAAGGCTGGACAGGATTCATCAGATCACTCTTCTATAAACCAGTAGTCTTAATGTTAAAGGTTGTTAAGGCCCAGTACAATGATGTAATGAAAAACCCAAAAGCCAGGTGCCCCAGTGTGGGAATGCCAACTGTGCAATGCTTTTAACTCCTGATATGTTTGGTAGGCTCTGGATTGCTTCATTATAGTGCCAAAATTAAATCTTAAATCTTTACAATTGCTTACAAGTTTGTTATCATTAGTCATCTTTGGAATTACTTGATTTTTTCTGAAATTAAACCTGTAATAATAAGTGAAAAAAAAAAAATCTTGCTGGTAATGCAAGGGGCAGCCATGCCAAAGCACAAAGCTTCTGCAGGGTCAGCTTTTTCTCTCCTTTCTTATTATTATTTTCAGGGAGGGATACCTTCTGGCAACAAAAGTGCAGGTGTACAGTATCATAATTAAGCATAATTTAGCAAGGTTTGCATATTGAATGACCAGGTGCTGCAAAAAAAGAAAAAAAAAGTTTATATAAAAATGAATTTTTTTTTATTATGGTATACGGTATAGAAGCTCAAATTAAAGAAAAAATCTCTTTAACTTTTAAATTTTTTTTCATTTTCAATAAATTAAGCTTCCATATTGCAGCTGCTCTTCTTCCCAAACAGACAAAAAGCTCAGGTTCATGCATAACTCAAGAAGGCAGGGATGACACTGAGCCAGAACCTAGTTCTGCTTTATTGATAATAGAGCTGACAGTTAAGAACAAATCTACAGAATGTATCTGCAAATCCTTTAACCAAGCAGCAAGCTGAACATCTGCAATGAAACTGGCACCTAAATTTAAGTAGTATTTTAAGTTCTCAGAAAGCAAATTAGGAAGCTAACTGGATCTGTAATTGCAACAGAGATTGTAGTGAACACAGAGCTGGACTTGGGGATTTGTGATTTTTTGTTTGGTTTTTTAAAAAATTCAATAGTAAGCAATTGTGAACATGTGAATTTGAGGGTATGATGTGTGTTTATATAAATGAATAATCAACATATTCACATCTTGCATGCTTCTGTGTTTTCACTGTTTGTACAGCTCCAGTCATGCAGTAAATGCAACACAGGCAGAAGGGAAAGGAGCTTCCTTGCCTCCTTCCAAAGGACATAGGAAACAAAAGGAGACAGGCAGGGATTCTGATGATGTGAAAGGCATAAACAAAGCTAAGCAGTAATAATCTACTATACTTTGAGAATACAGTTTATCCAGGATGTGGGTCTATGAAGCTTTTGTTGATTTTTCTTAAATTCTGCTTCTTTAATACTTTTAAAACTTTAAAAAATGTTAATTAAATTAACATAAAATATCAATTATATTATTTAAATCTATTAATTAAGGTAAATGTATTTTTTGAGTTACGCAGAATTTAATTATCCTTTCATGTTCTGTGCTCTCTTGCCTTCCAAGATGTCTAGTGAAGAAAATTCACCTGTAATGTCACTGTAATCTCACTGTTATTATTATTAAAGGAATAAACATTTCCAAAGAGCTTTAGGGGCATGAATCCAGTATAACTACTGGGGGAAAAAAAAAAATCTAACCACAGTATAAATTAATTTAACAGATAGATATCTGCATTTTTAAATTACACCACAAAAATATTTTGAAGTAGGAGCTAGGAAAAATATACTATTGGTTTGGCCTTATTCTGAGCTAAAGTTGGCCAATGTCAAAGTAGTCCTCAACTGGATTTGAACATGGGATTCAGCTTTATTATGTTTAGAAAATGATTAGGAAAAAATATAGAATTATTTTCCTAAAGCCAAATAATTGTGAGTGACCTAGGTAATGATGAGGGCATGGCTGGTTTTGTGCTTCCAAGCACCCAAATGGAAAGAGGTGTTTCTCAAAGGGGAAGGGGCACACTGCAGAGCAGGTGAGCCGAGTCTCCCAGGCATGTCCTCGGTAATGGATACAGGTTGCAAAGAGCTTGATGCAGGTTTTCCTCTGGCATTATGGCAAAAAGAGGTTAACATAATTCATGGTGTGAGAACAGAGAGTAACTTGGGGACTTGGGGCTTTGATTTAGCTTTCATCAAGTCTAATGATAAGGCTGCTATGAGAATGCTGCATAAAACTGTCATGCCAACATTTTACATTGCTGTCAAAGATTGGAATGGAGACAAACAAGAGTAGCTGAAATTATTTTAAGCTAGAGAAAACAATAAAGTACATAAAATTGAGTTTGTTCACTTTTTCAAAGAATATTGTGGGAATGCATGACTGTTGTGTGATAGTATTTTAATGCTCAGCAGATACCACACATTAGTATCTCTTCAAAGAAAGAGGAGTGTAAATATGAACTGGTGAGCAAAGACTGAGAATAGATAAATAGATTATTTATAATTTGTCTTCAAATAAGCTTCATTGGTTTGTCTTTTTTTTTTTTTTTTTAATATATTTGAGGTGAATGTGTATTTTCTGCAATTTTGGGCAGTTGATAAGAAGAGGGAAGTGAAGCTGGAGTCTGAGAGGCATGAGCAGTTGGTTAAATGGCCAAATCATCTCTTCTGGCCTGAACTCTGGCTGTCCAATTTTTACAAAGCAAAGGAGCAGTTTGGGTCACTTGCTATATTAGTGCATAGGAGCACACAGATTGCAATTCAGGAATAAAGATTTCTCTAACTGCACTAAAGGACATTTGGAATATAATTTTAGAACAAGATAAATCATGTTCTGCACTGTTTCTGGTCTGTTTCTGAGCTGCATGCTACTGTGGGTGACATGGCTTTGATCCATCACTGTCATTTTCAACATGGCCCTCATCAGATCTGACCACCTCAGATCTAAATAACCTGATTCCTGGAGCAGAGCTGTTGCATTAATCATAGCCTTGCCATTAACAGCAGAGCTGCACTTTACAATAATGAGGATGGAGGAGGATTTTCATGAAAATACCCTGAGCATTTGGGAAAGACCAGGAGATTTCAGTCCTAGGTCACTTTCTAAATTAATCTTCTGTTCACTGCTTTCTTTGGAGTGAACACTTTTTTCGTGGCCAAGTCTATTGCCTCCCTTTTGGAGGTTTCTTAATTAATCTTTTCTGCATAAATTTTGTCTCAGAATAATTTATGGGTTTACTTCAGCTTTCTCACCATTTTAAAAAGTCTGGGTTATGTGTGGTAGCCACTCCTAGCCTAGTCCATTCAATTATACTTTGCTGAAAAGAAATTGCCAGTGATGAGAATGTTATTCCAGGACATTGATGGTATAGGAAGTTGCAATCTGACATCCCAGTTTGAAAAACACCTTTAACAGTTAAAAAAGTAGGTATGAATGTTCAATTTCCTTTGCAAAACTAGTGATGGGCTTTTGAAATTTTTCATTAGATCTAATGGGTGAACTGTGCTCTCTTTTTTCCTTTGGGCACACCATACAGATTGAAGTTTATGGCTGAACTGCAAATTTGTGATGGATACTTGGACTTTCTGATGATGAGAGTTATTTCAATTTGCTATTTAAATTAGAGAGAGCTGAGTAGGGAGTGAGATACTGGAAAAGAACCTCTAAGTTTGTAAGATTTGATCCAGTGCTTGTTGAAGCTGAAACCTACCCAAAGTGCTACAAAACAACCATTTCAGGGACATTTCAGTGTATTTCAGGGACTAGTTTGTCTTCTGCTTTGGCCCAAAGAAGGGTTGTGGTCAGTATTTCATTTCATACAGGAGGAGAAAGGATGAAGTCAGAGAAAGATTATGTGGAGGGGAATTAATCAGCCTTAACCTTAGATATTTGTAGTTTGGATGTCAACCTCTGAGCTGGTTGCCCAGATGTTGCCGTATAGTTGAGAGTAAAGCAGGCAGGTTTTAGGTGATAGCTGATCTAACATACTTTAGATCTTTTCAGTAAGAGAAGATAAATTGTTCCCTTGACTGCAGCTCTGCAAACACAGTGGATAGGATGACTGGGTCTGCTGTCGAGACCTGTTTTTAACCTTGTGAATCCCATCCATGCTGTCTTGGATAATGGCCAGTTCCTGGTACTGGCAGGCAAAACAAAAAATCTGGCAGGTACGAAGCACCTAATGCAGTCAGCCCTCCCCAGGATAACTCCTGTCTCCTTCCTTTGATTGTCTGAAAGGGAAATGGAAAACCTACCCCCTGTGAAGGAAACTTGCTCTAATTAGGTAAAGCAAGTACCAGTCTTGTTGGGCAAGTGAACAGCAAAATTCAGCGTAACCTTGGCCACGGAGTCTGGCACCACAAGCAAACAGGGAGGCCAGGCCTTTGCTGGCACTGGGAGCTGTTGCCTTGCACCCTTCCCCTCTCAAACCATGGTTGATTGGACATGCCAGCAGTTTAAAAAGTGTCAGCAGGAACACCCACAAGTACAGCCTAAGATCTTAGTAACTCTTAGGGGCAGCACAATAATTGCTAAGCTCCAGACTGCACGGAGCAAAGCCAGACTTTGCCTTTTGCTAAAGCCATTGTATAGAAAAGACAAGATTTTCAGAGCTGGAAAAAGAAGACAAGGGATCAGGATTGTACCCTTGTGGTTATGCTGTGATTGAGTTCTGTTCCCAAGATTCTGTCAAATTTTCACTGAATAGTTACTCAATGTACAATACATGAACAATCCTGGGGGAAGAAGCTGGAAATTATAATTGCATTCTCTCCAGCTGAATATCCTATTAGGGTGCAAGAGCCATACTTTTCCTTTTACTCTCTTTCTGGCTCTATGCAGCTTTTCTATTCATTGACATGGCCTCAGCATAAAGGAGAGGTGTCCCAAACTCTCTTAAAATCTAATAGCCTGGGACTATCCTGTGATATGGCAGATCAGGGAGTGAACCACCTTCAGACTGAAGAACACAGATTTCTTATTTCCTGACTATGAGTGCTAGTCAGTAGTTTTTCTCTCTATATATATATGAAAATATATTTATTAAAAAAAAAATATATATGCCTAAGTGTAACTTCCTCAAAGTTCCTACCAGCCAAGAGCTGCTTTTAAGAAAGATACTGAGAATGCCCTCCCTCTGTGCATTTGGCTCCAGCTGGTGCTCCCAGCACACTCAGTGAACTGGACTTCTGCCTTGCTCAGAGGCCTTTCCAGTTTGCTACCAAGAATGATGGTAGTGGGGATCATATTTTTTCAAAGCAAAAAAACCACAGAGCTTTGCTGATCTTTTCGGGGCACGGGGTGGATTTTCAGTTGCACTCTGGCTCCCAATGACTTCATACTGGGGGTTTGCACAGCACTCTGTCTTGAGGGTGATACTTTTGCTGTGTAAAAATGTATGCTGTGGTTTTAATTGTCTGGTTATGCCCACTGGGGGATGCTGCAATTCCTGCCCTGACAAGATACAGAAAAGGAATTTTATGCCTTTTTCTGAGCATGCCCATGGGATGTGACTGGCTTGGGCATTGCTGGTACACTGCAAGTTACTGTGGTATTTTTAGATGTTAAGCATTCTGTAGCCTTTCACAAGGTTTGCTTTTATATCACGGATTTGGACTGGAGGGTGTGATTTCAGATCTACGATAAGAATATTGTAAATGAAGTAATTAGTCAGATTATTTAATACTGCTTTTTGTACTAAATACAGATTGGAAGAATTAAAAAATTAAATAGTCTGTGTAAGAATGAATGGCTTGGACTGTGTGGTTCTGGGCTTTTATGCTGAGGTTATCAATATCTTTTGCAGTGCATTTTATGTTTTAACATAAATACAACTAGATTTTTTTCCTGCTGTTTTTTTGTCCTGCCTCACACACAGGTATACAGTGCAGCAGGTGATATTTTTTACATCTATGTAAAGCTGGAAAAAGAAATATATTTTCCTTTTAGAGACAAAACTCAGTGAGTTTGATGTTTGACTCGTTCCCAGGTTATTTTTAAGGTGAATAAGTTGAGGACATTTGAGGATGGTGAAAGGAGTTGTGTTCCACATAGCATGTTGAAATTCCTGAGTAGAGCAGTACCTTATTTTGTGATTGCATAGCAGACTGATTTGGGTTTCGGTGAATGTGTATATATGATTCAAAAGTCTTTTCTTAGTTTTAGTTAAAGGGCAGTGATTAAGACACCTAGTAGCACATTTGTTTATGAATCATTGGGCTTTATACTAAATACATGGACATCATTATTGTGGGAATTGCACCTACTTGTAAGTGGGTTTGTTGAAAATTTGTTGTGCAAATACTGAAGTATTTTGTGGAAAGCTGTTTGATATTTCTGAATAGCTTGAATAATTTTATATTTTGAAAGTGGCTGGATTTAACCTTAAATACTGCAGCAGTTATCTGTAGAACTTGCTGGCATAACTCTCCATTGGTGTTTACCACAACACTAACCAAAGTTTCTGTTTGTTTTCAATATTTTCCTTCCTTCGACTACATTCTCATACCCTTTTTCAAAGCCTATAAAATACTATTTATTTACATATAACAAGTACTGTTGCTGTGGTTCAAAGGATGCTACTTTATAAAACATTTGTCCTTTGTCCTCCCAGCACTAATTAATAGAGTGTCAGACTCTCTTAAGTTCTTGGTTTATTGATTTAGGTGGATGAGGTCTACTTTGCATTTTAAGGCGTGACTTTAATTTTAGTTAGTTTGTTTTTTCACAGTACTTTGTAAATTAGGAGTGGTCATCCACTAAAACACCTAAGCAACTGCGTTACCTGAATCCCTGCAGCCACTTCTGTAGAAGTCCTGCAAATTTTTTGGGTTAAGTCCAAGCAGAAGAAATGTGAGCTGTTCCACTTGTCTTCTAGAGAATCTGCTTCTCTGCCACATAAACATAAGAATTATCTTGCTTCTGGAACAGAGAAGTATAGCAGAAATAGCCCTGACAATGAGAAAAAAAACTGAACTCTTTCTGGAGCTGTTCCATTAAAACTTGGTTGGCACTGCACCAGGATCTGCTCAGAAACCTCTGTCACCTCATGTTTTTAAAACATTGCCTCCAATCAATATTTAGGCATTACATTTCTTCTTTCATTTGCTGTAGTTGATAATTGTTTGGCTTGTAAGCCACCTGAGGATGTGGCTTCTTTGAAGCCACTGGACCCAAAGCCACAATCTTACGGCTGGGACTTGTGAAGACAGGTGAAGCCACAAAAGCTGGGACTGTGCCTGGGACCAGCTCTTGAATCTCAGGGCTTGCAGGTGATCCTTTGCCCCTTAAGAAGCTGAGTGTAAGTAGTCTTGTGTGATGTTCACCTGATAATGGGAGATCAGTGGACGTTGACCACCTGCACTTTGGTGGTGTTGTCATCTCAGCCAGCACTGGAACTGGGAGCTGGTTGTGTGGCACCCTGCAGCTGGGGGTGACAAGCCATGTGTGTCACTGGCTGTAGTACATTTGCATCCTTTTGCAGGTATCTTACACAAGAAATGAGGGATATCTGTTAGCTTACTAAGTTACAGTAAGGAATTGAATATGTGCTCAATAGCAGGTGACACACAAGGCTCTGTTTCTGCATGCCATGGGAATGTCTCCCAGATTTTGAACTATATTTATGTATTCATTCACTTTCTTGCTCTTTGAATTTTACACGAGCTTAATGTACTTACATGTAAATTGAAAATATATTGCCAAGTTATATTAAGCTACATGGGGATAAGTTAAATTACAAATTGAGTTCCTCTTGTTAAAGGTGATCAGAACCTATTTTTTGGCACCCCCCTCCATATTTTTAACTCGATAATTATATTACAAAGAACCTGTTTTCTAAGAAGGGTGCTCCACTAAAACAACCTACTGGCTTGGTTTTCAGACAGCAGAAAAAAAGAAGCCAGAAGAGGCTGCTACTGTTGATTGATATGCTTGTATTTTTATATGCTACATAGGAATATAATACTTCTGATGGAAAAACTATTTTTAAAAGGTGTTTCAGTATGGCCTTTTTACATTTTTGAGATCTTTTATCCAGGTATCTTAAAATAGAGAAAATTCATAAAAAAGGAACAAAAAACTTCAAGACCAATTTATGTATTCTCTCAAATATTAGGCACTTATAGAAAACATTTAATTTGGCATAATTTGAATTTTGCATCTCACAGTCAGACTTTGCTTAATCTGGTTGTCATCAGAACACTAATGGACCACCTCAATTTGCAACTTTTTAATTATGTATTCCTTTTTTGGACTTAGCTGGTTTATCAATAAATGGACAAATGAATTCTTACCTTACTTAAGAGCTTACTTAAGGAAGCTTATATCTTTTGTGACATTATCAATTTGTCAAATGTGCAAAGACTGCCTGTTATGATCACTGTTATTAACAAAGACTATAACATGATATATTATAGATAAACACACTCAGTTTCCAAAGGGAAACTATTTTAATTGACATTCAACATCCATTACTTCAATTACATGACACATTTGCCAATAGCCAGCTTTTACATATTGACATACATTTTTATTTAACTTTACCTGGAAATGTCAGGAGGAGAGTTCAGGGAAAACAGAAGAAAGATGTTAATTAATATTGCTCACAGTGGGATGCAAGCATTGTTTCAGTTTCAAATTAGAGCAGTGCTCACTCAGGCATACCCTGCTAATATGTTATAACTAAGGACTTGTAGAGCAAGGAAAAGTTAATGACAGCATCTCTAATAAGGATGCTGTACTTCACTCCTGACTTACACTACAGCAGAGGGAATCAACGTGGCCTCACAGCTCATCCATCATTTGCCTCTGCTTCAGGTTGCTCTGTGTGTGTACTAATATATCTGTGTGTGGGATAAAAACTCAGCAAAGGCCAGGAATTTAGAGATATAGTGTATATGTATGATCATTAAATAATCAAAAGGAGTTTTTAAAATTCTGGATATAAGCTTGCATGTGCTATTTTGGTGTGCTAAAAAATGTAGCACATTTTTTAATAAAAGCACATCTTTATAAAGATTTTGTCAACTTTTCTCCCCAGGACCAAATATTTTCTCTGCAAAAGCCTTTCTCTCTTAAAGAATCCTGGAAGATGTAATCTTATAGATGAGCAGCCGGCAGGGTACGCTGGCTGTAGAAATTAAAGATATGAGGAGGACTGGTTTTGCCACTTTTGCCGTTCCCCTTGGTGAAAAACAAACTGTTAATTCACAGGTATCTGAAAATTGTACTAAGTACTTTACAGAATAAAAATTCACTGCAGCGAAAATAAATCAGGTAAGGAGTATTTCATGGAAGCCACAGATATATATTTATAAGCATAATTGTAACAACAGGAGGGATCAATTTTGCTTCATTTGTTATGCGCCAAGTTATTTAAATCTTTGGTCTCTTGAGTTTTGCTCAAGTTTTTGAAGCTACAGCTATCCAACTGGAAGCATTTCTTGTGATAAGCAAGTATGCTCATGCTCTGTTGGTAATATGGATCTGAGGATGGCATTGCTGCCCCAAAGGTGGGAAAGTGAGTCTTTTACTTGATTTGAGTTATCAAGTGAGCATCTGAAATTGCTGCTTCCAGATGGCTACTAGCAGCTCCTCCATCTACTTGTGAAAAGAGATTGTCAGACCTTGTTTTGGTGATGATTCATCCCTGACTGATAGTTTTACATAATTATATGAGTCTCTGCCTCGCATGAACCCGATATTTTTGTGTTGTGGAAGAAAAAAGTCTTTCACAAAAAATATACAGAATTATTATAAACTAGCATTTTATTTTCCATCTGAGGATTTCTAAATATTTTGAAAATTTTAATACATTAGGATTCATAACAATGTCTCTTTTAAGAAAAGACAAACTATTTTACTAAACTTTATGCTTTGTAAAGGTGTGATAATGATGTCTCATGTATGTAGTCCATTAAAATTCCTAAATTTGTCATCAGGAGGATTCAAGATGACTATTCTGTATCTTGTACAGCTGATTATTACTACCTAGGTACAGGCATAGCATCTCAAATTTCTCCCTACTGAATCATATCCTTTATATTATGCCATTTTTCCAATTTGAAAAGATTATTTTGATCCTAATCTTGTTTTCTAGGGGCTTGAAAGAAGCTGCAGGCCCTGTGTTGTGTTCAGAGAAATGTCACATTCGATAAGCATTCACTAGGTTCCATCATCTAGATGATTAATGAAATTACTCAATAAGTACTACTAGACCCAGGGCAGACCCACCTCACAATCTGCCTTGATACTGCCTTTTCTGCCATCCTGTTTTGGCATTTATCCATTGCTACATGTTTTTCAAAATAGTTTTACCAATTTTAGAGGATTCCTTTAGGCTTGCTAATGAGAGTGTCATGTGAGATGGTACCAAAAGCCCTGCTAAGGTGAAAATAAGACATCTACTGACTTGTTCCTTTGCACAAGGTCTCTTATGTGCCATGGAGAAAATCGACTTGACTCAGCTATCTGTTATTTAAAAATTCAAGTTACTTATGTAACTTATCTAGTCTTCTGGGTGCTTTTTATTTTCTCCAGTGTTTTTCTGAGACTTCAGTTTAAACAGAGTAGTTTATATTTCTCAAAACTTTCCATTTTCTCTCATTCTGAAGAGAAGTATTTGATTTGCTTTTCCCAACCTCCTTGAGCTACTTCTTTCCCACAAGTCCTCTTAAGTATTAAGTGCTCTAAATTTCCTTTAATGGGCTTTCTAAAAATTAATTTTGTCAGGCCTGTGATTTGAAAGTGTAGAATATGGTTAAATGCTCACTTAATTAATTTTAGCTTTCATTTTCTTCTTTTTCCTAGTGCATAGTAATTAATTGCCTGATTACAGGTTTCTTTCTAATGAAAAATGAAGCTGAAACAGTTTGAGTGTTTTCTCATGGTCATCTATTTGTAATTTTCCTGACTAATGTGCAGTTCTTATTTTCAATATATTATTTTTATAAAAAAGGTCCCAGAGAAATCCATGCATTGCATAATCATTTAAAAACAATCCATGTATTTTTTTCCTGTGGTATAACTATGATGGCTCTTATTTTTGAACCAAGTGCAGGATTTTTTTTTTCTTTTTCCATTTTTTCTACCCAGAAAATTGTACAAATATTTTCAAAGTCTACATGGGTAATTTTCATCATGTAATGGTTTGGACTGAAAGGGACCTTTAAAACTTGTCTTGTCCAAGCCCCCTGCTATAAGCAGGGACATTTTCAACCAGATGAGATTGCTCAGAGCCTCATCCAACCTGACCTTGAATTTTTCTATGGATGGGGCATCCACCACCTCTCTGGGCAACCTGTGCCAGTGTTTCACCACACTTATTGTAAAAAAATTCTATCTTACACCTAGTCTAAATCTACCCTCTTTTAGTTTAGAACCATTACCTCTTGTCACTTTTCACTGCCGTTATATATGGACTCTTTTCTGAGGGAACTCCAGGTGATCTAGCAACCACAGAAAGAGAAACTGGGAAGGATTGAACCATCTGTTTCATGACTGTTTTCATACTATTCCTGTGTCTTTATAACATGTTCTTTTTATCTGTTCCTTTGGTACATGCTACACTTCCATCTTTCTGATTTTTGTGCCGTGTTCTTGCTATTTTTATATTCCTACTTACTAACTTGGCTTCTGAAGTGGTTTATTTTGAAGACCTTGTGATTTATCTACCCGCCACATCTCTAGGCACAATGAAATGAGACTTTGCAGAATCCAGTCTTCACTGGATTTCTCTTAAGAAGAAATCAGGACCTTTGCCATTTTTCCATCTTTTGCAGCCATAGCTTCTATGACAGGTCTTGAAAAGCCCTTTTCTCCCAGAAGAAGCTGCTGAGTGTATTTCTCTATTGCTGTCACACGTTTTTATATAAATAACCAGCCCAAAGTGTCCTGCTGCATTCTGCTTCCAGCAAGCATTTGGTAGTTCTCTTTTACTTTGTACTTACTGTTCTTGACTTTTTTTTTTCCTTTTTTTTTTTGGTGTAATTGATTATAAAGCATTAGAAACCTATAAAATGCTGTTTGGTAGTGTATGTGTACATACAAATATATGCCCAGAGAATTGTGTATGCCTACAAAGTGCAAACAAACTGCAAGGACAGTGTTGATTTGGCTTTGTTTTGGACTCAGAATTGGCAAAGGTTAGTACCTGTTTTGCAGTCTAATGGTGTTACTTGAAAACTGTAATTTCATTATATCTAGTCAAGTTTTACCTTTTGAAATAAACTTTGAGTTAAACACTAAGGCAATTTGAATAAAATTTTAATAAATATTTTTTGTCTTTTAAAAAAACTTTTGTGGTGCAAAAGGTTCTATGCTGAAGCTTTGCCTTCCTCAGAGCATTTTCATTTTCCATACAATTTCTGCACAGCTGAGTATAAAGGTATAAACTTGACAGTAAAAACTTGAGATTCTCATCTTGAAATATTACAGGACTTTGGTTTGAGAGCAGCAAAATATTTTGTCATGTCTGGTAAAAATTGTAAATTTCAAACAGCTTCCTAATCTGGGTGAACTCACATAAAAAATAGTATTTTTTTTTAATTAAAACCAGTATCTAATTTAGATTACATTATACAGATTTTACCTTTATCTCCAGAATCACTATGTACTACTTCATAATTTCTGCCCCAACCAGGTATAGTAGCACCATTCTGTTTCTGCCATTTTGACATCTGTTTCTGGGTTTTTTTTGTGTGTGGCAAGAATCACAGAACTTCAGTTGCTGACGAGTGCAGATGACAGCTGAAAAAAATTCAAATTTAAAAGTAATTAATTAAATTCATTTGAAATCATTAATATAGGGAAATTAGATAATTATAGCTCCCTTGCAGCTATCAGGAAACTTATGGCTTCATGTCAAACACAGCTTGATGCATTTTTCTCCCATGCATCCTTCAGGGGGCAAAAAAGAGAGAGCTTTAGAGAAGTTCAGGAGTTTGCTGAGAGCTGAAAAGGGCCTTCTCCAATCTGAGTTCTTTCTGTGATGCAATCACCACCTTTCTCTACAGATAAATCTGTTTATCTGTACCTGACTTATGGCTTTTGGTCAAAGTAGAATGACTCCCCCTCTCTTCACTGCTGCAGTCATGTAGTCTTCTAATGCCAAATTTCACCTACTCTCTCCGTTTCTCCTGAGACATCCACCAAATGCTGAGGACACTGAAGCTGTTAAACATTACTGCATTTCTTCTATTTTCTTCCCTAGGTGAAGGGAAACACCTGAAGGGTTCTGTTTTCTTGCCCCTCTTCCAATTACACACAAAAGAGAAAATTGGGGAGAGGTGGGATAATTTAAATAGGGATGGCACGGACAGAGACTTCATTCTAATTTCCTTTGCTACTGCTTACCTGTGGCATTTCTATTCATACAACCCTGTGCATTAGCAACTGGATTTATGTATCCTCTGCATCAGCTGCCAGTTGCTGTTTATATAAATAAATGCATTTTTGCTTCAGCAAAGCCTCTTTTGGCTCCCTCATTTTATTTTCTTGCTGTTTTGAAGTTGAACACAATTCTGAGGTACCAGATGGCCAGGTACTAAATGCATAAAATGTATTATTTCCTTCTTCCCTCCTCTGCAGCAGTCTGTTTCTGTTTAGCTATGCAAATAGGAGTGGTTGAGATTAAAAGCAGGAGTTGCAGCTGATATAGACCCCAATAAAATCAGGTGGCATTGAATATGTCTGAAAAGTAAGCAACTTTTGGCATTCTTAAGCTGCTTAGAATAGTGGTAAATAAAATTGTTGGCTGAAGAGATAATATTTATTCATTGTGTGTTTCATGCTGACTGCTGGGAGAGGACAGTTTGGAGGTAGAGCTCTTCTTTACTGGTAATAACATCTGTTACAAACAAGCTGGAGTGGTTCGGAGCTGATGTGACAGAAATCATTCTTGGCTGTTAATGAATTGAGGTGAATTTTAGCATGAGAGTGAAGAATGTGTAGGGAGTTCAAATAGTTAAGCATGCTGTTGTGGACTTGCTAAAGCTACAGTATGAAATTGGTATTCCCTTATGGGAATTTAACCTTGTGAAATGCAGATAAACTAAAAACTCCCCACTGCTCATCTCACCTAATATCCAGAGTTAAGTCTTGTGTAAATGGGATTTGTCTGAGTGGCAGGAAGGTACAAGTAACTTATGGATTTCTGGTGTTTTATAATTTACTTTTCAAATAAAAAGTAATAGAGAGTTTTTGCAGGCACATTTTAATTAAGCTTGTCTCAGTAGGCAGAGTAACATAATGATCCAGCTTTGCCAGGTAGTCCCTGTCCTCAGACTTTTGCTTCATTGGTTTAAAGCTGCACATTTCATTTTAGCTCTTAAGATTGTGCAAGTAAGACAATGTACTGTAGAAAGAAAAATTAGTTTAATAACTTTGAGACTTTTAAGATTTCTTGATCTTTCATATGAAAATATAATGTAAGATTTCTTATGACTTTATATAACCAAATATCTAAGGTAAATTCCACAGCTTTATAGATTCTATTGGTTTCTGAAGTATTTTAGTAAATCTCAGGGAAAAGCTCCTGGAATATATGGGACTTCCTTTATGCAGAGGTTGTTGTATACAGGACTACTGAAATTACTTGTGACCTTGCCTGTCATTCATTAGCGAATGCAGCAGCAGCAGCATTAATCAAAACGTACTCATTGGAGAATTTTCATCTGTGGCATATTGCTCCCATAACTCTTCCTGTGCTTTTCCTAGTGTCAGCAAGATCTGACATTTTTAGAGCAGATGTGTAATTTCTGAAAATATTTGTAATTCACTTTACAAGGCATATGTATGACATAGGAGATGCTATGATATTCAGGTTTCAGCATGTACAACATTTGATGGTTTGTAGGGGCTTGACCTCAATTTATTTGCAAAATAAGCTTTTGAATACTAGCATGGAAGCTTTATAATATAAAGTATTTAAGTCTCCCATACTAAGTTGGGTGGGTGATCTGTCATAAAAATAGCAAACAATACATTTTAGTCCATGAGATTTACTCTGTGGAAATGCTGAAGCACAACACCTTGAATCAGATTAATGCATAAATCCTACTGATTTCAGTGAAGTCAAAATATCACCTGCTGTCTCTCTCACCCTGTCATGCCTGCCTGTGACACCTCAGGCATAATTATCTTTTTGAATCCTTGTTCTGATGATGATGTTACCAGGCTTATGCCTTATTGCTTCTCATCCTACGTGTTTGTTCCAGCACCTCTTCTCTGTACAGTAAAGTGACAGAATTCCATTCTTATTTTCTGACAAAAGTAGGTCAAGAGTAGTTCTATCCCTGTTGTCATCCATGGTTTGCACTGATGGAAGGAAATCTCTTAGCATCTCTCTAATACCTTGTTATTCTCACTTTCACCTCTTGCTCTCTGTTTCTTTGCAAAGACCAAAGCCTTACGTTTGTCATGTAGGGCTGTATTTAGCAGGAATATTAAAACATGCTTGTTTGGGAATTTATTCAGGAAAATAGGTGCATTTTTTACTCAGGAATAAATCCTTTTAAGGATAGCCATGTGATGAGAACAGCAGGAAATGTGAATGGAAAGCCATCTGGTCCATGCCACAGCCCCTGAGGATACGTCTGTGCGGGCTGGAGTGACTGTTGTGCAAACAGTGTGTTTGTAACAGCCCTGCTGGGTTCTTCTTCCATTTATCCTACCTGTGCCTTGACCTTAGCCTGGGGCCTGCTGTGGGACAGAGCTGTGTGTTACTGCTTGGTGCTCACGCTGCTGATAGCTCCTGAGCTGAAATGTGAACAAACAGGATTACTGCAGTGTGAAAAGGGCCGTTAGGTTCAAATATTGTCCTGCACTCTCCTGTACAACTTCAGTCCTTCTCCCACAAGAGGGAGACAGAAAGTGTGGTTGAATCTAAGGAGGAAAGTATTTGGTGTGAGGAGATCCTAATTAGGAAGGAGCTTTACCATTCTGGAGAGAGCAAAACTCACAGAACGAGTAAATATCAATAGTGTGGGAACATTTGGTATGACAGAATGTTTTCTTGCAAAGGAAAGAGAAAGAGACTGTGTAGATGTGATTATAGATTTTGAAGGAAGACAAAATGTTTCTCAGCTAGATTCTGGCTGTGTTTATGTTTGCACATTATGTGGTGCAATTGGAGCAGACCTACCAAGCAAAACACTTGATTTACAAACCTGACATCCAGGCTTGCACAGATCTCAGGAGCTACTTTCCCTTGGAACACCTCTGGTCCAGTGCCAGGACTTGAAAGCCACTAGTTCTTCTTTCCAAGAAAAACATGAGTTTTCTACACTCCTCTGTGGAAATGAAAGTGTGCTCAGTGAGGGTGAAGCAGAGATTTGCTGCAAAAACATATGTCTTGTGAAATAAAACGGTACTGTAAATACACCTTCCTTCTTCCATTTTTTCTAAGTCTTTGTGCCAAAGATTGTGTTTGAAATGTGAAATTTTTTATGGAAACCCCATCCAAACTTACAATATGAAATTTCTTGTGGAAACCTCATCCAAACTTAGGTTTTGTTTAAAATATGTTTCCTAGTATGAAATCAAAGGAATTTCCTGGACAGAAAAGCAATGAAGGTGGCAGTGCTCTACTAACACCATCATCTGTTACTGAAATGCTTACCAAACCCTGAGATATCTAAACTATTATATGACCATTTGGTAGAAAAGGAGGGCAGAAGAGTTTGTTTGTTTGTTCGGATATATTTTTTTAATCATGCTGACATATTGTCAGCATTTTTTAAATCATTGCTGACAATATCCTCTAAAACAGAGCAAAAGCAGAGGTGCTTTCAAAACCAAGCTATTATTGACAGTCACTGCTGCACTCCGCAGTTCCTGAGGTGCTTTGTTGTTGTTGTTTTTACTTTTTCAACAGTATTCCTCCTTCTCAGGGTTATTGATTGTTTCCTACAATCATAGCTGAGCTGCTTCCCACAACACTGTCTTCAGTTGCTGTTTCTGCCTGTTTTCTTTGTGCAGGTTTGTACATCAATCTGATTTCACTTTAACCTTTATCTTTTGTTGTGAACAGCCTGTGCAGCCTCTGCAGTAGCAGAGACCTGAGATGCTGGCAGAGCTTTTCCATCTATTTTTTTTTCCAACCTATTTATGGGTACTCTTTCTTATTAGGAATAAAAGCAAAGCTAAACAAACAAATAAAACCTTTCAATACAATAGAATTGTGAATAGCTGAGAAAAAATGAGATCAAACTTCATACATATCTTACTTCATACATTGCTACATGGACTAATGCAAAGTTGTTTTGCTACCCAGTGAAGAAATAAAAATGGAAGTTTATTGTGAAGACAGAAATGGTTTGCTGTCCCTCCTTCAATACCATGTCTGCAAAAAAGATTAGCTGTGCACAGTTGATGCAGGCAGCAGAGGAGTAACAACACTGCTGGAACTAGGTAGCAGCAAAAGCCAGAAACTATTTATGTGAGATAATTTGAGATTGCCTCACTTTATTTCCAGGTGCTTTGCAGTGAAATTTATTCAATACAGTCTTAGAGCAGCAATTTTTGTGAAGTCATAGAAAGGCTCCAGAAAAAAAAAACCCTTAATTTCTGGGGAAAAGCTTAAGTATGTATACTTCATCTGTCTGCTTGTAAGTCTCTACCTGATTAAAAAAAAAAAAAAAAGAAAAAAAAAGGTAGGATAGTAACATAGTAACAAACAGAGAAGATGGATTTCTCCCCCCCCAAAAAAAACCCCAGCCAAAAACAACAACAAAAAAACCCCAAAAAACAAAAAACAAACAAACAAACAAAAAAAAACCCCACCAAAATACAAAAGGATTTCATATGACCTAATTTTGTCCTTTGACTGGGCTAAGCATACACATTAAGCATGATTAAATCATGAGTTTGAGGTTTTTTGAGACTTGGATTCTCAAAAGGAAGCTGTACAGATACTGTCTGTGTGGAAGTCCTTAACCTGGTGCATGCATCATTAACCTGGTGCAGCAAAACCACTCCAGGAGGGGACCTGCTACTTTTGGACACCCCATGGGCAGCAGGATCCCCTGGTTTTGCTGGCACTGGGTCCTTTCATGCTGTGACTTGAACAAATGTCTTCCTGGCCAGCAGCTTCTGTGTTGGAGATGCTTACCTGGTGCTTTTCAACATTTTGCCATGATTTGCACGATACACCTCAGGATGTGCTTGTGGAATCTGCTGGTGAGGAACAGGTGGGCCTGTCAACATGTGTAAGGAGACACTTGAAATCCAAAATAATTTAGAACATATTTGGAGAAATAGCCCAAAGGAAGGGGCAAGACTAACTAAGGAGGAAGGAACACTCTGGGATGTAAAATGCATTGCTAACTGTGCTGGAGTCAGTCCTGTCATCTTTCTGCACAAACATTAATCATCCCAAATGTATGTTTAGCAGGGAATGTCATGGTGAATGTATGGGACATAATACTTTCACTTCAGCCAGCACTTTAGGGAGGATTATTCTGGGGTAATGCTGTTTTGGTGCTGGAAGGGATCTGCTTGAGCAATGAAGAAATGATGTGAAGAAATACCAGTGAAAGAATCAGTGATATGAAAAAGAAAAGCCTGATAGAGAGGGAAAAGGGTCTCCCTATAGTGAGAACAAAATCTTGTAGTTTAAGCTACATTATGGGATATCAAGAGGAGGCACGAGGATAATGTCCAAAGCTTGAGACAATGAGTATGTAAATAGATTCCTGGTGAGACACAGCCTATAGGAATGGATTAGGGGTTTTTGCATCTGCCTGGAGGTGGGTGCTGGGCTGCCTGCTCTCACGAGCTCTGAATGTACATCCTATCTTTCCTGAGCTGCCAGCTGGCCTGGGTGGGGACCTCGGAGACTTGAGAGCCAGCGGAACTGTGTGGAAGAGACAAAAAATGGAAGCAAAATATGTTCAGCTTCCCAGGACTTTAATCTTTGAGTAGAGAAAGACACAGGTGCAACCAAATGATAGGCAGTGCCTGCAGTGTGCCAGAACACGAGTGTGTGCTGTGCTCTGCCATCTGTCACATTAGTGACAAGCCTCCCTGCAGCAAGGCAGGCCTTGCTCTTGCAAAGGCTTTGCCTGCCCACACGCTGCTCTTGTATCCCAGCCTCCAGCTTTAAATTGTCTTTAAACTTCAGGAGAAAGTTTCCTCTCACTCTGGTCTTTCACATTGCAATTCATTTGAGGTGTCACGTGGCTTGTGGGGGAAGTATAGAAATCTTCCAGATAAAGTGGTTCTTGTAAGTTCCTGTTGTTGTTCTAATTGCTTCCTTGTGTATTCTAAACTGATGTCTTAAGTACAGTAAATCTAAATTTCTAGTCACTGACATTGGTATTCTTTGTTATCACCACAGGACCTATCCAATTGGATGCTCCAGCTTTGAATATGGGATAATTTCACATAGTTTTAGCAACTCAGAAGCTTAGGTATTTAGCCTAAACAGCTCTAGGTTTCTCCTTCAGGCAGTGGATGGCAATAGGTGCCTTTGCATGAGGATTTAGTGGTTAATTTTGAAGGAAAGGACTTTGCATCTGGAAAGAAAGGAGAGAGTAAAAGCTTTGGTTGCAAAAGAATGGGAAAATGTCACTTGTATTTGATGTGGAAAGTGTCTATTCTTTATTAATTAGCCATTAGGGCAATTAATTTTGTGCTGTATAGGTTTGTTAGTTTTGGAATATGCATTGCTTAAGAAGATGAAAACCAGCTGAATAGTTTTTATACTATAATTATGCTATGGCTTAGTCATACATGCATTTTAGAGATATTTTGACTTATTAGGACATAATTAAGTCATTATTATTACTGTGATATGATTTCAAATGGAGCAGCATTAATAGTTACTTGTACTTTGTTGTGGGATCATATATACAACCTATGACTGAGCCAGAACTGTGCAAATAAGCTTTTTAGGTTCTCTTTCCATCATGTTTCCTTGTAACACCTGTAATTTAATCTTCTTCTCTGATACATGAGGGTCTGAAAGAACTTGTCTGACTTTGGTAAGCAGAAATTACAGAAGATGAAGCCCATCCATGGAGTTTGCATGCAAATATTTTGCATGTTGCTTAAGGAGGAAAGTAAACTGTTCTAGTTTATAGCATACTTAGCACAGTCTCAGCTAATCAGCAGTGTCAATGAAGTTTATTGGGGATTAGTTTTATCCAGCTTTGTAACTGAAACCTGGCTTTTAGCTGCTTCCCTGTAAATCATGATATAGTCATGCACATATAAAATTGGACTGTTTATGGAAAGAAGCATTTATTGAATTATTTTTTTACATGGCAAATCTGGGAATCATTCTTGGATGATCTTACACATATGTTTTAGTAAATTTTACCTGCCAGTTTTGCTGGTGGAATACTAATATGCATTTTTTGCCTTTGGAAGCAAAACCTTTTGAGAAGTCATAGATGGGAATGTGAAAAATATTTCCCATAAGGTACTTTTAATATGCATTTCTCTTAATGAATATATATTAGCTTCATATTTACTTCCTGGCTTTTAATAATGATTTTAGTGATGAATGCCTGTGAAGGAGATGATAAAGCTTGGACCCTTGCAGTCACTGTGGTCCATAATTATAGGAAGTGATTTGGCATGACTTCCTATTCCCTTTTGGAGGCTGCCATCTTGTGTTCTGAAATCAAAATTTCCATTACCATGATTTTTCTCTCTCAACCACTAGTTATGAAAATGGATATTAAATTGTGAACACAGTGGGGATAAATGCAGTAGTATTTATTGTTATGAGCAGACAGTGGATAAACTTGTATACAGTAATTGGTTTGCTTGAAATAATGTGATCCCAATAATCTTTGAAGGATGTTTATTCTGAAACCCATTTCTGGGCATTGAAAGGACAACTGATATGAAGAACTTTGCAGCAGACTGTTGGAATCAATACCGAAAGATCATTCTCTTGAAGATTTATGTGAGATCACTACCAGTATTTTTCTGGTAAAGTTCTTATTTAGAGATAGTTGAAGTGTGAGGTATGCAGAATTTGATATTAAAAAATGTGGTTTCGAGTACCTCTTCCAACTTGCTTCATGAAATTGCCTTCAAAAATTTTAAAATGAAAAGTGAAAATTCAAGTTTCATTAAGATGGGTCTATTTTATTCTATTGTTTTAGACATGCTTCTAGCTTTAGACTTAGTTTGTCTTCTGGGATATTTTCTTGTGTGAAAAGTTGAATGAGCAAATGCAAAGGTTATCTAATGTTTACTGGTAGATTGTTAAATTAGGATATTTCAGAGCTTTGAGGGTCAGGGGGGACCCATAAAGAGGCCTTAAATGTAAGAATCCAGCAGATTTGTGTCTACTACCTTTTGGTGGTAAAGGTGCTGAGCATAATCATTAATGTACAGCATGAAGTGAGTTGCATTCTGAAAAGTGCTAACATCACAGAAAATGCTTAGAAAAGTTTTCAATGTCTCATACAGACAAAAAGCTAGAGAAAGACTTTTGAGAGCTGATGGGAACTGGAAGGTTTTGGGTTTTTTTCAGGCATCAGAATTGATTTGCCTTGTGCTTCTTTACAACAGTCCCAGTCTCTTGACAGAGTGAGTTAAGCAGAAGCTCGCTGAAATATCTACCACCTATTGTTCTGAAATGATATTTGGAAATTCACTTTAAAGTGATATTTTCCCCCACCTGTCATGATGTAAGGACTGAATTATTCTTGAGTCATGTATGAGGGGAAAAAGAAAGTGTATGTGACATGCTCAGTGGAGAGGTGTTACAATTGTTCTTGATTCATCCATGCTCACGATACAGTTATTATTTTAAGAGAGCTGCTCCAGTGTACGATGTACTGTTGCAATGATTTTCCTTTCATGTTTATTTTTAGCACAAATTTATGTTGGGCTGAACATGAAAACTTATTTAATGTTATGGGCTGTCTTCATAGTCACTAAATAAATTAAACCTCCTTGAAACAATTAATGGCAGGTAACAGAAAAGCAAGATGTTTCAATTGTGAAACCATTAGGAAGCACGTGAGACTGCTCAAATGCAAATCTAAACCATCACTGAATTATGAATAAAACATGATTAAAAAGCAGTTAGCAAAGATACTATTTCCAGAGCCAGTGTATAAACTCTACTGCTGCTTTTAGGGCAATCTGTGCAATTTCAAAGGTTTGATGAAGAAAAGAAAGAAAAAGCAATTTGCAGTGCCCATTTGTGCACTTCCCTGATCTAGCAAATGAAGAAATAATTTTCTGAAAATGTCAAGTGAAATGCACTCTCTTTTATTGGAGAAGAAAGAAAAAAAAATAAAGAAGAGGGAGAGATGAATATCCCATGTAGTTTGTGTTCTAGAAATGGCTGCACCCTCAAAGGTCTGCATGTCACTGCAGATCCCAAAGGGCCAGCTGGAATCCAGGATGTGTTTGTTTAACCAAATGTAGCAAGTTTCAAGACTAGTGAGATAACAAAACCAGGGCTTGCAATGATGAAAAAATCAGTAGCTTTGCCAGTGGTGCGGCCTAAAATGAGGACACAGTTCTACACAGAATTGCAGAACAGGTTAAAATTGGGTACTTTTCAACCACACTGTCTGATATTACCATAAGTGTTAAAGGTGTGTATCTGTCATCATCAAAAGTATCACCAAACCCCAAAAGCCCCCAGGCTTGCTGTTATGCTGGCAGTTTCAGAAAATGGAAGGAAATTGCAAAAATGTATCACTCTTAAAAGACATTGCTAAAGGAGAACCTGCCACGAGGTGTCATCTTCAGATGTCAGGGGAGGGGATGGATGACACTGGAATTAATTTCAGACCGTTCTTGGGTTGCTTCACATTGGTTAAGTCAGTGCCTTATTAAAGCAGAGTGCAGTACTTTCCCAGGAAGAAGCAAGAGGAAACAAGCAGAGTCTGGGAAAATAAAAGCTGCTCCAGAGGCTTTCATTAATTCCATTTGCTTAAATCCAGAAATGCATTTTTTGCTGGGGAAAAAAAAATTTAGAACCAGCTGAACATAATTAGCAAGTCTGTTGCAAAACAATTGGAAATAAGTTACACTCCAAATACTGCAGGAAGGACTGGACTGGGGCTATGGTTAGCATTTTTCTCAAGTTCAGTAGTAGAAATAGAACTTTGATTCCCTTGGATTAGCTAAAATGGAAGAATTGTTCATTTGACTTAAACTGCTGAATCCTAGTCCAAAACACAGGGAAAAAGCTATTCTTTGTTCTTATCAGTATTCTGAAACTAATATAATTTCTTTCTTTCAGCAAGCAGCAGTTTTCTTCTCAGCCAAAGCAGAGATCTTGTCTGCAATATCAGTTACTTCCTTGTCTCTTTCTTTCAGAAGGAAAGAGATATAGCAATTTAAATGTGAAAAGTCTTTGATTTTGTAGGTAGAGAACAAGGGGAAAAGATAGAAATTAAATGAAAATCAGGCTATTGATGCAGCAGGAAAGAAGTGAGTCTCAACTGTTGTTACAACAAACTTTATCCATCCAGCCTAAAAAACAAATCCCTTCATAATTTCAGTGAGGATCAAAAGCACGGAGATGAAATCTCATAATATTACTTTCTGAAGGGGGAAGAACTCTGTCTAAAATCTCCCATGGGGTCTGTGATGAAAATTTTCTCTCCTTGGCTTACTACACTAGAAAGATAAAAGTATGATCCAATCACCCCTGCTTAAAAAAAAAAAGTTGTAGTTCCTTTTCCTGAACTTTAGAAGTTTCCCACAGGGTTTTTTTTTTTTTTTTGGTTGGTGGTTTTTTTTTTTTTTTTTTTTTTTTTTTTTTTTTTTTTTTTGTTGTTGTTGTTGTTGTTGTTTTTCTTCCCCCTGTAGAGCATCAGGTTGCTGTGGATGGAGATATGGCAGCATCCTGGAGGCCCCCTGTCCCAGTGCTGTAAGAAAAGAGCAGGGTAAAGAGCCACTTCTGCTCATCCTGAGGCTGTTGCTAATTTTGTGCACAGAGGGAACAAACAAACTGTGGGAACACCGATGTCCCGTGCAAGCCCTTCTTCTTTTAGGGCACATGTCCCCTCAGTTCAGGCTCTTATCAAGTGACTGTCTCCAAGTTGCTCTACATCTCTTAAATACCTGTTAGTGGTAGTAAACTGCTTGAAAAGGAAAAATAAAATACCTCCAGACTTTCTGCCTGAGGCCAAGGAGCACTCAGATGTGAGCGTGCTGGTGGTTTGTTCTCCACAGCATCCTGCTTTTCCTTCTTGTTGTGTACACACAACACATCCCTTGAACAGGAGGCCTGAAGATTTACCTGGCAGAGCTTTCCATCAGTGGGACTGTGTGCTCAGAGGTGCATCACAGGGTAATTTTGCTGCAAGACTGGCACAAGGGAATATCCCACTTGACAACAACCAGCTCATAAGGTGTGAAAATTCAGCTGATTCCTCTTTCCTACCAAGGTATGATCTGCAACTAGTTTTTTGTAGCTCTGAAGTGATGATGATGAGATGGAAATGAATAGCACTAAAACCACTGATAATTTTCACAATGTTTCAGGCTTTTCACACTGTTGTGTGAGCTGCTGCTGGTGAGACCCTGTGTGGAATGGGCACTTGTGCAGTGCAACAGAACGTGGGCAGCAGAGGATTCAGCTGGTTTTCAGCAGCATCTTGGGAATTCACAAAAGCAGTGAATTATCAGATGTTCTTTCTGCCATCCCGTGGCAATCCTGATACACTGCAAAGGGCCTGTCCTGGCTTGCTTAAACATGGACCTATAGAGTGATGCTGTAATGAATTACAGCCTGGTCCTTCTTTTGAATGGAGTTGTTTTTCCTGGTGTATATCCATGTGACACAAGTACTCAGACTTGGATTCAACCATATAGATTTTTTTCTCCCTTGTATATGCAATTTAGCACACACTGCAGCTAGCTGCAATTGTTTCTTGTTCATGAGAAAATGATGTTTATTGTGCTTCCTGGGAGGAAAATGTGAAGTGAATTTCTTCTGACTACAGCTCTTTGTATAATTCTATATACTTGATGCATTTCTGAAATAAAAAAAAGTCAAATTTAATGTTAAATTTTAAAAAACCTCATGCAATTGAGTTTTACTTAATGTACTTAAAAGAATTTTCTCTTTAGCTTTTACTTTAAAAAGAATCCTATTAATGGAATTTCTGGGAAGAAATTCTCTTTGGTTTTATATTCCCAGATAAGCCAGCATTCTTTTTATTGGAGTGTATTAATCTTTCTGCTCTGGAATGATTAATTTCTTTAAGTTGTCTTCATAAAAATTTGAATTCTTAATGACAATATGCATTAAGATAGATCTCAGAACTTAAATTTCTTAACACCTCTGTGGAATAAGCCCAAAACATACATAGTGAAAACATGAGATGTAGATTGTTTTGTTCCCCAATTGCTGTTTTCTTAAATACTTTTCTAGGAGTTGAAATTGTGCAAGTGGTAAAGCCTGGAGCAGAGAGAAAGTGTTTGTGTCAGACACTACTATTATAAATTGAAAGAGATTAGTGGACTATCTGAATGCAAAAAAACCCTAATCCCTACCCTTAAAAACTAATTTTAACTTATTTAAAAGCTGAAAATTATACCCCTGTTTATGGGTAATGATGTTTTATTCTGTGGCTATGTATGTCCTGTGGTGCTCTTCTAGTAATGTTCAGCTCTGAGGGAGAGGAGAGATTGTGTCTGTTAAATATTCAAGCAGATTTGAGATATAATCTTGGAGAGGTCATTCCATGCTTTTTGGCACAGAGACTCCATGACATGGATGGCACGTGGATGCCACTCCAGGAGTTCTGTAGGCTGAGCTTTGCATGACACAAGCAGGTCTTCATTGGGGTGCCCTTGACACAGCTGATTCAGTTTGTTCCAGGTGAAGTGTCCTGAAAGCTTTGGATTTTCCAAGTCATCATTTCTAAATGGAAAATTTATCTCAAAAGGTTTGTTCCAGCCCATAAGAATTGTTAAGCTTTCCAGTCTTATTGGCCTCCTTACTCTTTTATATAGAAGCACAATGAAACTGTAGACAAAGAGCAGTTTTCAATCAAGGCAAATTCTGGATACATAATATAAACAGTAAAATACAAGGAAAACAGAACAAAACTGTGGCTGAATTAATTCCTTCATTCTGCATTCCATATATTAAATGTTTATATTTTGACTTATGTATGTCTTAACAGGACATCTGACCTTTTATTTTCTGACATTCACTAGAAAATTAAGTAACTTAGGGATGTTGTAGTCCTTATGGCCCAGGCATCCATACAGTTTATACTGTGGTATATTCATCCTGTTAGTTTGCTAAGCCACAAATAAATTTCCATTTCTATGGATACAAATGTTATTTCTATTTTCAGCAAGACCATTCTGGAGGAGTAAATTATTTCTCTGGTTTATGAATCCTATCTATACCCATAGTTTAAATATATATAGCTGGGCATTGGGCTTTATGTAACAGTGTGCATTGTACAGCAGAGGGAGTATTTTGTCAGGAATAGAGAAGGCAATTTGTCACCGTGTCACTGAGTACTTGGCACATCACCAGCTCTAGCAAGCTATAGGATATCTTTTTATCAGGAACAATCAGGCACTAGCACGTTAAACAGGATATAAGTACAGAGGTTGGATGGGATAAGCTTTGAGTTACTAAACTCTTGCATTTTGTCAACTGATACAGAATAGATATCAACATTGATGAAAATGTGGTGGAAAATAAATATGCATGTTAAAATTTAAATATTCTGTTATCAGTATTTACTTTTCTATAGGCTGGGATTTTAAAATGTTCTTTATGATTTAAGTATTTTCAAACAAGTTTCCTCCTCTTTCTGTTCCCTGAATCAGTAATTCCTAATGTCTAAGGTTTTATGCTCTTTCTGTCTTTCATGCCTCTGTGTGTGTTAATTTGCAATAGTCCAATCCCTACTGGTCTTAATGGCATTTGCTACTCTTGGGCATTGGTAGGGGGCTAAACTGTGCCATGAGAGATGTGGGTAATGTGATACATGGCCTTCTATTGATGGGTAAAACAAAACAAAACAAAAAAAAGATAAAAAAGATTTACAATTAACAGGTAGACTAGAAACAGGGGGTGGGACCCAATTAATACCAGTATTCTGTGACTTATTATGTATTGGCCAAGATTTCAAATTTCTGCCTACTATCTTTTATAAAAAGCAGGTATTAAGTAAAAACCCCAAATGAACTCTTTGCTTATGCTATTAGACATTTACAGCCCAATAACCACAAAGGTAAATTGACTTTAAATTGATGGAGCTTTTCTGCCTTGTCCCTGTGCTCCCCTCATCAAAACTGATTGTTTAATTCTATTGGAATGCTAGAGACCAAGCTGGATTTTCAGCTCCGTTTCTATTTTTTTTCTATTTTTTTTTTTTTTTCATTTTCATTCGAAGATATTACTTGTACTTTCAAATCTTGATACTGGCATCACATTTCTATTATTTCACATTTCCTATTAGAGTTTCTTTTGTGCACTAGATTTACTGCTACCTGGCATCACAACAAGAGCTGAACAAAACCACTGTCTTTACATCAGGCTCTTGGCAATTCTGTCTTATCACAGAAGTGTGTGTCAGCAACACAGGGCTCAAATCCTGGAGGAGTTTAAGTCTTCATTCTTGTTCCTGAGCATGCTTAGAAATGTGTGAGAACAACATGAATGCAGTTCTGTGGTGATGTGACAGACCTCACCTTGCCTTTTGATTTCAAAGGTTTTTTTTTCATAAGAAGATAGCTGAATTAAGGTATAAAGAAAACTTCTCCACTGAACAAATACAAAGCTTCCAACTTAGGCACAAAAATTGTGCTGACTCCCCAATGTGTATTTTATGTAAAATTTCCTTTTTATACACTGGAATTTCCTTTTATACAGTGTGGCACATGGTCCCTTCTTCCCTGTTTGGTGCAGATCACTCTGTTCTCTGTTGAGCCCACCTGATGCACAAAGTCCCATCTGCAACTGCATCTGGATTTGGGACCTGGCCTGTTTCCAGGGCAGCTGGCTCTGGTCCCAGCTCACTTGGGTTTTTTTTTTTGGTTTGGGCTCTGTGAGGTCTCATGCTCTCAGCTTTAGCATCTGAAGCAGCAAAGGTGAACTCTCCTAAGCCTTAAAATTTGTGGTGAGATGTCCTGAGGCTGCTCAGGTTAACTGCTCAGTGCTTCACCACGGCACAGGAGCCCTGTTTGCAATTCGAGTTTGAGACCTGCCTTGCCAGCAGAATAAGAAACCTTTTGTTTTGCACTAGCTTTTATTCAAAGCTGGTCTTCTAAGAAGAACGGAAGTTTGGAGCTTATCTTTAGCCTTGCTTACCAATTTTTGTTTGTTTCTTAGGGCCTACTGAGTGTGGCATGTGCCTGATGAGATGATTGTGTCTACTCTGGACTCCAGTCCTGGGATATTTGTTCCCAGCTTTTCTCTGTGCTACAGAATTCTCTGTGCTGGAATTTCCTACATAAGTGAAGATCTTGGTGCACAAATATGATAATCCTTCATTTTGATGTCCTTGATCAATTAATTGACACAGTGCAGTGCATCATGCTGCTATCTCAGAAGGATATATCCATTTCTCATGATTTTGTTTATAATTTTGAATACAGTGTGGGGTGTTGATCCCTGAGCTACTGCTGAAAAATCGAGCTCCAGAACCCAGAAGCAGCAGAGTGGTATCACTGTGGTGCTGTACTGGGAATAATTAGCTTTGCTTGAGAGGCAGGCCTAATTAGCCCATGCACAATGTTGCTCTAACGAGGTTATATTCTCTTTGAGACCTCAGCTAATATCCCTGCATGGTGCTGTATAAATGTACTGGTTTGGCTGAGATTGGCTCTGACATGATGCTGCATTGCACTGAGTAAATATGCATTTGAAGGGGAAAATAAGGGTCCAGAAAGAACTTTTTCCTTTTTGTTTGTGTGTGTTTTGGTTTGTTTATTTTTTGTTTTTTATCATATGCAGGGATATTTATTTATATCTGTGAGGTACTATTCTGTCGTTCCAGCTCACTAGGAACATCCTGGTGAAATAAATCTGTGGAGCCATTATTTATGATTCACTCAGGAAAGAGCTGTGTCATTCAAGGTCTTAGAGCTTTAGACTTTTGAAAATGCTACTTCTTATAGAAATTTATATAAAAATGACTGTCTTATAATCATGTAAATTATCTGATCTCTATTAACATGCCACAGTGACAACAACACTCTTCTTTTTAATTCTGTCAAAATGTTAGATGTGGTTTAGCCAATTAGGAAATTTCCACTAATTTTTCTTGTGCCAAGTAGAAAGGCATTGTTGATGACTTAGTCTGAGTGCAGCCTGTCTTTCCTCATTGCTCCCAGTTTTTAGTCCTGTAGAGTCCTCCTGTTCTCCATAACTTTCTGGCAGAGACTTGTAGAAAAATACCTGCTCTAGTGCCTATTGATTATTGGATTAATTTGTGCTTCTGTTTCAAAAGGCTGATTGTTGAGTATGATTTAGCTTCAACTTGGATTTTGTATTTTTTTCCTGCTGTTGCTGGAGCATTTTTCTAAAATATTTAAAACTAGTCCCAAAGCATGTAAAATGAAGTGCCCTGAGAGATGGGATGACCCAAGTAATCCCCAGATATTTGCTTTATTAATTAATTTCTAGAGCTTTATTCAGGCAAAGGGAAACATTTGGTGTTGGAATACTGCTCTGCCCTAAGGCCAAACTCTTCCTGAACAGGGAACAGCACAGGCAGGACACCAGCTTAGGTGCTGGGCATTGTCTAGGCTGTGGGTTCTCAGCTTCCCAGCAAGCTGTCCAGCAATTCCCACTTGGATAATTGACTCTGGGAGTAATGCCAGCAAGATTATTTCAGAAGGATGGGGAGGAAGGTCATACTTTTCCATACCTGTCCAGGCTCTGAATCCAATTCATGGACAATATCATAACACTTGTCATTTCCACTGAAGTGCTGATTTCACTGGGCCAGTTCAGTCCTTGTCTCTCATCAGTGTAGAAATGACATTGTTACTGGTCCCAGCCCTAAGAGAACTGAGGGGCTTTTTTGACATCTGTAAAAAATATCACCTTTTGCATATGCACTGGGCAGAAGTTTGTCTTGTGTTGAATTTGGGTATTATGTGAGGAGGGCTGTTAATATCACTAAGAAAAGATTGTGACAGTGCCTTAACATGGAAGTGTCTGACATGTAGGACTGATTCTTTGTTACATAAAGCTTCAAGTTCTGCATCCAAATTGTTTATGAAGACATTGAAGAACGCTGGCTCTAAAATGGAGCCATGCTGAACCCCACTAGTGACTGAGAAGAATTTTATAAACTAAATTTTTAGCCAGTAAAATGGAATCTCACTGTGAATGCATCTTCCATGGCTGAGATAAAAGTACTGAAGAGGTTTACACTGTGCCAAAGTTTTTTAAAGAATATAGTAGTATAGTAGTGCTCCAATATCTAGTATGAAAAATGAATGGTAGGATTTCTTTGTGGTTTATGAAAATGTTTACGTGTTGGTAAGAAAAATTGATTCAGTGTTCTCCACTGTAATTCGTGCTTTACTGTTGACAGAATTTTATAAAATACCAGTATAAATTACAGTCTTATATCTTATCACCTTATCCTTATCACATAGTGAGTGTGCTTGAAATCTTTGGGTTTCTCCTATTACGTTTATTGTGTATTTTGTTTTCGCTCTTCTAGTACATATTTGTATAAATTCTTACTGGTTTCACTGGGCTCACCGAAAGGAAAAAAAAGAGACTCTGAAGCACAAAAGTATTGCTCCTGTTCAGTATTTCTCTCAATTCTTATTCAAGTGGGTTTTTTTCCCCTACATGCAAAGTTGCTTTATATGTCTTTTATCTCAAATACTCAAACCCTTCTGAGATTTTCTTTCATTCTTTTCTTGGTCTGTTTGATTATGCTTTATGTCTGTTTTCAAGGATAATTTTCATCTAAAAAATAGCCGTGATGTCTTAGTATGAAACATGATTTATTTATTTTATTGTTGATAACATCATTTGTGAATTCAGTCACACACTGAGTGTACCTAGCTAGAATATTAATTTCCTACAAACATGAGAGCAAATAGTGAGATGTACTGTACATCTTGATCATGAGGTTAAGTGACTTCAACTGCTGTGGAATGGAATATAGCTGTACAATTCTAATTTTGTTTCTTCCTGTTGATTACCATATTTAGATCTAGAAGTAATGTTTTTGCAGGAAGAAAAAAGCTAAAGAGGGAGGAAAGAGTGAAATAGCACAGTAATTTTCTTATGTGAGAGCTAAGCATACTAAATATTTCAATATTCACTTTTAAAGCAAATTAGATCAAACAAATCACCGTACTTTTGATCTGTTTCAAAGACTTCAGACATTTTTGTCATAGCATTTTGGCTGTTTCGAGTGTTGTTGATACCTTGACTTGTAACAGAAACAAAACAACTCTGCAAATATTTCTAAGCAGAATACAGAACTGAAGACTATGGCTTTACTGACATCTTTGCTATGGAACAAACAGATTTACTTTTTAAATAAAAGCAACTGTATTGATCCAAGGTATCTCTGCAACAGCATTGCAAGGTTAATATGGACCTGCATTCACTGAGTGCCCCAGCATGTCCATTGTCCAAGTCTGAAAACCTCTATATTGAGTTGGAAGGCTTTTTAAAATTTAACATTTAATGTTGTTGGGGTGATGCAGGTCAGTGTTCTCAGGGTTGGTAAGTGGATTAGATTGCAGCACACAACATGTAGTGAGTATGTAAGGAACTGTGTCCCCACAGTCCCCCAGCACCTCATTAGAAATGTTATGTTGCAAATAGTTTTGGTAACCTACCAGATGAGGAAAGGTTTGGTGCTGGGTTTCCTTGAGAACTCAGTGAGGACAGTAACTGGGAGTGCTGTGGGTGTGCATCACTGAATTGGGAGAATAAATTTATCCCAATGAAAGCCGTGCAAAAGTTGTCTACTTAAACAAGGATCTACTGAGCTGTAGAAATCTGAGGTAAGCGAGTTACAGATAAAAATATAAAAAGAAATTACTATAAATGATGATGGATGGCATGATTGTGCTTATCCATTATTCTGTCACCAAGAAGCAGGGACAGGCTCCTCATACAAATACTTATGGGCCCCTTTGCACAAATGTTCTCAATCTGCTGCAGACATTGGGCATTTGTGGTCATTCTCCAAAACTTTCAGGCTATTCTTCTACAGGTCCAATCCACCAAAGCCCCATGGGTTATCCTTAGACACACTATTCCATATCCAGAGAGGGAATGGGTGTGTTACTGCCATGTGCTCCTTGTGTCCAGTCCTAGAGCAGCCCCCTCCCAAAGGGGATGCTTGTGCTAATATCCAGGTCTGCAAAAGATCATAATTCTTGGTGAAAAGCTAAAATTCAGCTCGGAGAAACACAGTTTCTAGACTATTTTAAGGTGGAAGTAGTTAACTGAATTGATGGGGAAAATTGGAATTGTAGTGAAGATGAGACAAGATTTGCACTAGCTGACTGAGTTATGTAGCTGGTGCCAGTAGTCTTGGGATAATACATGGAAACCTTTGCATATTGGCCAGCTGGGGCAGAACTGCAGTGGGGATGAGCTGAATGTGGATGTGCATTGTGGATACTTGGATCAAGCTAAGACTGAATTTGATGTAGCTCTGAGGTTAGCCCTAGAATGAAAGCTCTACTTAAAAGATCACGTACAAACTTGGGAGTTGGAATTGATTACTGTAATTTGAGCTCCCCTTAAGCAGCCTTTGTCTTCTCCCATTTCACTCGTGCCTTTTGCTTTTAGAGCAGACTCAAAGGGAAAGTATCAAATTCATGGAATGTTGGTATCCCAGCCAGTTGAAGGGAAGCAGTTTACCAGAACTTGCATCTTGCTAAATATTGTCAATGTATTCTGTTCTGGACGTAGTAACAAAACTTCAGAAAACTAGAAAAAAACCTACTAGCCACATCTTTTGACTCTTACCCTTTGGTTTTTGAACTGAGTTAATGATTAATCTTATTTTTACACAGGAAATGTTTGTAAATAAGTAGTAAACCCAAATTAGTATCATATGGAGAAAGCCTGTTCTTCATGTCAGTCAGTGCCAGTTCCAATATTTTTAGTAATAAAATTCCAAATGATAATCCAAGTCAGTCTTTCAGATCCTAGTAGCTTTGGTATTTAGTCTTAAGCTTCAGCTAAAGAAATGGAAGAAAACTAACACAGATTCTTGCAGGAATGCTTCAGTTGTATATTGATTTGATCTACAGGAATAATTTCATAAATAATATATGTATTACATAGATATAAAAATAGGTAATTTAATAAAATACATAGCCAGAAGGGTGGTCTATTGGTGGGATGAAGGAATGTCTCATAAGTCAACTCAAGTTTGTGACCTGTCATATTACTTAATATCTTAAAAAATTTAAAAAGTTCCATAGTCTGGTGTTCTCCATTTTTCAGCCAAGGAATTAATTGAACTGACAAGGTATGAAGAAAGTATTATAAATCATTTTCTAATGAACTTACATGTCTGAAATTTAGACCAAAAGCTGTAGGCACTTTTAATACAACTTAGGTTTGACGTTATCTTGGCAGTGAATTCACTAATATTCTGCTGCAGCCAGTTCTTTGAAGTCAATATTTTTCCTATAGCTTCTTCTATATGTGTAGATCACAAGGATGCCTTTGCCATTCCAAACTTTGCTTCTTGTACAGCACATAAAAAATGCAAGGCAAGAGAGAAAATCTTTAGCAGAATTGTTGGCTGGTAAAATTTCAACAAGAATCAATTTCCTTCTTTCTGCTAATGGTATTTCATATATATATATTCACAACAAATATCCAGACTTGGGGGTTTTATTTCATCCTTTTTTTTTTTTTCCTCTCTCAGGAGATTCTTTTTACCTGTAAAGCTTAGACATGTTTGGAAATAAAGCATCCCAGGCAGACATGATCAGTGGATTGTTGGTTTGGGTTTTGTTCTCTTCTGTGAATAGCAGGTGTCACAAACTGCTAGCCATACTTGAGTACATGAGTCAGTTGTTGTCAGTTTGACTAACACTGTGTAGTTGTGTAGAAATGTTTGCAGCTACTGAATGAAACCAGCTTATTTTCTTACCATGAAGACTTTGAAGTAAATTTAGAGAGAACTGTATCACTAGTGAGCTGTTGGCTTTGTGTGGAATTAATGACTGCATTTTAAATATAAAATATGGTGCTTTTGTGCCAAAGTCCTTCTAATTTTTTGACAACACGCAAAAAATTCCATTTATGATTCAAAAATTATGTTGTTCCACTACTGATGCCTTCATATCTGCCTGAAGATATTTCCCTGCTTGAATTTAAGTTGTAGAATGGTAAATTTAAATTCTGCAAGAAAGAAAGTAGATTTTGTGCTTGTGGCCATAAACTAGAGTGTTTTTATGACATTATGTGAAATAAAGTTACACTGAGTGTAGTTTTTTATTTGAGATAGAGGATAATGGAAGGAAAAATAATGGGCATTTATTAAATATTCAGCATTAGTATTTAGGTGTATGCTAAATTCTTAGTGAATACTTAATCATGGAATTCCATGGCTGTACAGGTGTATTTGTTTTCAAAAAACTAGGATTTTTCCTGGATGTTTTGTTGTGTCTATAGAGGAATGAGTTACAGCATCCTGATTTTCCTCCTGAATCTTAATACAGATTTAGGGTTTTAGGAGCATATCCTGCCCAGTTCTTCTCACATTTCCTCTGTCTTCCCTCTGTGGAAATGCTCTGCCAGTAAAAGGCTGCATGGGGTTGCTTTCCCCATTTTATCTACCCCTGAGTGGCTGAAGAAACACAAGATAAGCCATCCCAGCTGCTCCATGAAACCACTAATAGCTTAGAAACCCCCAGTTTGAATGTACTCTCCAAAAAACAATTTAAAGACCAGTCAGAGGGCATCAGGAGAATTAATTCAGGTGATCATTCGTATCTATGACTGCAGAAAATGCAGGCTTATTTTCAGGTATGTGCAGGGGAATAAAATCTGAGTACTATGACATCAGTTTACTATCAGTAAAGCCAAAAGCATGATGTAACTTCATGAGCTAGAAAAGCCAAAGTCAAAGTACAAAACTTACTCTCAGAGCTTTTCTCTTACTATTTTAATTTTCTTTCCTACCTTAAAAAAGTTTTTAGATCACAGAAATCTATATTTTCTACCCTTTTTGAGATTCTTGAGTAGGCCTTTTTCCAGCTAGTTATGCTGGTGTGATGAGAAGTGCTGCTTCTTGTTGGAAGTATTTAATTTCTTTTGTGCATAATAATCTTACACTGTGTACCATTTCTTCTTTAATTTTTTCTTCTGTTAGTCTTACTATTCCTTTTTCTTGCCCTCCCTGCTCTGGGGAAAAAGCAATTACAAAACCCTGTGCACTTTTTTGTTTTCTAGTTATGAAATTATTTCATTATAGGAAATGAACAGTTGCCCAACATTGTCTGGTGGAAAGTGAAGTGATTCATTCACTAACAATATAGTAAATCCTTCCTGAGATAGATGAAGAATATAGAGGAAAAAAGAGTTCCAGTAGTGTTTTGATTTATTTCTGTTAAGTTACAATACTGACACTTTTTTTCCTAGCTACCATGCCTTTAATTAAGAGGGCTTTGAATTTAGGAGAATTATTATTCATCAGAGAAGTCTCCCAATTACCAGAGCTTTATTCTGATAATTAAGGTCAAACTCATTAAAAAAAACAAAACAAAATAGAGAAAAGAAAAAAAAATGCAACTGAATACTATATTGATGAAAGTACAAAATTTAGTGTTACCAAAATTATTCTATGTCAAACCCATATACAATGTCATGAAAGACAATCACGTCACATGATATAGTTTGGGATGAGCAGAAGTATTCCTTTATTAAACTCACTGAAAAGTCAGTCTCTATCAAAGAGATTTCTGTCTGCTGTGACTGCTGAGTGTCAAGACCAAAATGCAGAAGCATTTCAGGCCTGAGGATTGTGGGGCTCACTGGGATCCCACAGCCACATCGAATGTGGACACTGCTCTTTTGTGAGGGATTGGGTCTGAGGGCTGCTGCTGGGACTTCAGTTGTCAAGGTCTAAAGCTCTCAGGAGAGGAAATTGCAATAAACAATGTAAAGTCAAATAGATGCCCTGGGTGCTTTGCTGTAATGAATATCGAGAAGAAATGTAGTTAAACAGTTCCCAAATCTACTTTAGGCACTGGTGACCTGCTTTCTTCCTCAGAGATGTTTACTTACCAGGCATACGCCACGGTCCGAATCCATTTCCCTGCCAACATGAATAAAGCTGCAAAGTCTATTTAAATAGGTAACAACAAGGATATTTATCTTTTTCAAAACCACAGAGAATTTTAGAAATTGAATTTTTATATTGCTGGCTTCCAAACCAGTTTAGTAGATCTATAATCTTAAATATATTTTTTTCCTTTCAAGTATTTGTATATTGTTGATGAAACCAAGGCATTTGCCCTTTTGAAAGATGATCAGGTGTGTGAATCTAGTTACTCAACACAAATGTTAACAGATGTGTATATTGATATTGGTTGGGATGCAAGAAGATATCTTTCAGAGAGACAATTTTTCTGTTAATATTAGAGTTCTGGTTTTCACATGAAGACATTTAACATATTCCCATAGGTCATATTTATCCTCCATGTCTATTCATATAAATATAAATCGCTTCTTACCCTTTAGGATGATGTCACAAGTGATATTTATTATCTAACATTCTGAATTGACTTATAAGTGGGAGAGAGAATTGCAGTTTTCTGACCTGTGGCTTCATACTTGGAAGAGGCTGAGAATCAGTGGACCAAGTCCCCAAAAGTATTCATGCATGGTACCAGACCTCTGCTTATGCAAGTCCACATTTAAGCAGTTATTTGAATTTAAGTGTCCGAGGGTACCTCTCTGTGCTCAATAAACCTATTCTGTATTTCATGGCTATATTTATTTTTATTTTCATCAGCCTGTGAATGCTGCACAGCATATCCATCCACTGTGCTAAGTCCCTAATTATTATTTAACTGTCCCACGTTGCAGTAGCAATCACTACAGTACTGTTTACGTTTCTCAACGTGATTAATTAGTTTACTAAATGGGGAAAAGTGATATGTCACCAACTGGGAAATGGGGACTGGGAAAATAAGCCTGAAACTGTCAATACTGAGTATGTACAAGTAATTCGGGGTTTTTTTTTTTGATCCCTGAGGGTTGTGGGTACCTTACATGAGAGGGGTTTCCACAGAAACATCACTTGGAATTGCAAACTAGTGAAATCATATAATAGGGTGGAAGAGACCTCAAAGATCATCTTCCAAGCCCCATCCAACCTGGCCTTGAACACTGCCAGTGCTGGGGCATCCACTACTTCTCTGGGCAACTTGCTCAAGTGCCTCACCACCCTCACAATAAAGAATTTCTTCCTAACATCTAATCTAAACCTGCCCTCTGCCAGTTTGAAGCCATTTCCCTTGTTCTTTCACTATACGGCCTTGCAAAATATCCAGCCCATTGTTGTCAAACAACTTCAGTCCTCTCAACCTGTCTCCATAGGAGAGGTGCTCCAACCCTCTGATCATTGTGGCCTCTGGACTCGCTCCAACAGTTCCATGGTTTTCTTACGTTGGAGGCTTCTGATCTGGACCCAGCACTGGAGGTGGGGGTCTCATGACACCAGAGCAGAGGGGCAGAATCCCTTTCTTCCCCTGCTGCCCATGCTGCTGTTGATGAAGCCCAGCACACATCTGGCTTTCTGGGCTGTGAGTGCACATTGCCATATCACGCTGAGCTTCTCATCCACCCACATCCTTCTCCTCAGGGCTGCTCTCATATTAATTCCTACTTATTTGTTTTTGAGGGCTAACAGGCCTAGCCATAAACATTGCTGCAATCTGGCTGAACTCAACCATGAAACTCTGTCTTAATTATCACAGTATCCCAGCAAAAATAGTTTTGTTAATTATAATCACCTATTGGTAAGATGGAATCAGTGAGCATGGCTCCTTCTCTTAGTAACATGGCCTGCAGAACTGCAAAGAGGAATGCAAGAGTAAACAGCTTGTGTGAATGGAACACCCAAAACTGCTTGGAGGATGTTTGCCCAGAGCCTGGTAGTGCTAAAGCAGAAATTAAAAAGAACAAAGTTTGCTTAAAAAGGAATATTAGCTGGTTGAAATGGTAACTAGGGAGTTACCTAGAGACTTTTGGGAGCTTCAAAACAAACAAAAAAAAAAGAGTAGCTTGAAAAGAAGTTTAAAAGCAGCATGACAACCTGCTATAGCAGAGAGACAGAAGTGGGAAGAGAGCAGCATCAAAAGGGTGTTTGCACTGCTGGAGGCTGCCCCGTGGTGTCCTGGATGGTTCTTCCTCCCCGCTGGAGGCTGGGGGTATCTGGCACTGCTGGGACATGCCCTGGGCATTCCCACCTGGCTCTGGTTCCCTGCCTGCAAATTGTGCAGCTGAAGAACACAGGACAGATTGGTACCGAGCTGGAGCCCCCACATCTCCTGAAGGAGGTGCCTGTAAATAGGAATCTGTACCCCGAAAGAGGGAGATCCTTGTACACTGCCTGTGAGTGGGCTGTGTGTGTGCAGGGAATTGTGAATGTGCTCGTGGGCATTAGAAATTTTGGGGGGTTAGCAGTAGAAGACTGTTTAGAAAACTGTGAGCATTTGCTGTTGTTTGCTAAGTGCCTGGTATTGTGGTTTATCTGTTCTTTTGTTGATATTGATCCTGAATGTATAGCTCACTGATTGCCTGTTAATTACGTCCCATTAATAAATCAATAAGCTGCTTCAACTCTGATTTCATTTAAACCATGTGACTTGGCCAATTGTTTCATGTGACAGCTCTGTATGTAGAATTAAGGAAAAGACAGATAGTATATCTAGGAAATATATGAATGCCTGCTTTATTTAGCACATCAGTTTAGATCATGTGTTTTTTAGCATGATGGCTTAGGCTAGTGTGTTTTGGCAGCAACATGGGCTTTGTTCCTCAACTGATCCTGTTGTTATGGGGTGTGTGCCTGGCTCCAGTAACTCCTTCAGTGTGGCTATTTTTCATAAACCCAATATAAAATAACAGTAGTCTTTATTTTTGTTTATAAATGGTGATCTTTAATCAACAGTAGTATAGTAATCTTTTATAGTATTTTAGCATTTTTTATCTTGGGCTTCAACCAAACTTCCATGAAAAAGTTCAAGTGCCTCTTAGGCTTGGAAAGCACATCTGGGAACGTGCTATTCTGCTCACTTTGTTCTTATAGCCATAATCACTTTCTGCCATGTCAGTCTAAGCCTTAGCTCTGGCAGTCATTGTCTGTGCTTTGTCTGAAAGTGGCTAATTAAAAAAAAATAAAATGATCCTATAGGTATTTTTAGTAACTGGTGATAGACTTTGCACACACCCATGATATCTATCTTTGTGTCTAGTTTGCATATTATATGTTAATAAAATTAAGAAGTGTTTTGTCAGTCAAGGTTATGTATAAAGGCCAAAGAATGAGGAAGGCATTCAAAAACCATTCACTATCTGAGTATATATGCTATTTTCAGATACCCAGGCTTACAATTACAGAATTAATGGCTATTTTGAACTTTTACTGCTGTTAGTGGCATTGTCCTTTGTGTTTCAGCTATGTAACGCTAATTCATGCTGTGGACTTTGTTTCTGCAGTGAGGTGGTATTCAGAGATCCCTCTGAGACAGCACTGCAGAGAGAACTGCTTCATTATATTTGTCAGTCCTGGCTCTAAATGAGTGCCTTGAAAATGAATTCCATTCTACAGTAAGAAAATGCTTTTAGAGATGTAGTTCATAAAGACTGTTCCTGCAGGTGAGCAAAGCTAAAGGCATTGACATGTGTGTGTTGCTATCTCTAGCTAATGACTTGTAAAGGATGAGAATATGGAAATTCTAAATTCATTGCTAGTGATAAATGATATAGATGAAATAATTTCAATAAAGTGTTTCAACTTTGTAAAACCTCTCTCAGAAAATACCAGAATAATATTTGGTTGATAAAAGACTCATGTTGCTCATCTGCAGGCTGTGACTTCAAACTGAACTAATAAACTAGCAGGGCAAGGTTTAGAAGAAGAAGCAGAGTTCAATGCTTGTTAGAAGTATATGTGGAGGAAAAAAAAAAAGATATTCAGGCCTTGGGATGGTTGTTGAGACAGTTTTATAGAACAAAATGTTTAGACTTGAAATATTACTCAGAGTTAAGCTGGAATTGTTCCAACGTAGATGCTGTCATTTTTGCTTAATGTTTGCATTTTTGCTCAAGGTAGCTATCTGTGGTTGATTTTGAAAATTGAGAACAATACATGCAGGTGAAATTCTTGTCAGCAGGGTGTTTTTGTTACAGCAAACCTTCAGACTTGATTTAATAGCAGTCTACCCAGTAAATCATCTTCACTCTGTACAGTGTAACAGTGGCATATACTATGTAAAAGTCTGCTGTGTTAAATTTCATGACCTCAATCTATTGCTTGTACATCAGCAGATTAATCTGTAATCAGGAGTACTTAGAAGTTTTTTCTGGTTTGGGGTGGTTTTTGACCACTGTGACTGTGGTGACTTCTCTTTTCTAATACCACACACCATGAATTCAGCACAACCTTTTATCCTAATAGGCAAAATGATTCAGAGCTTCACAGTTTATGGAAGCAGAGCTGCCCTTCAGTGACACTGGGAATAGATTCAGGCTTGAGGCAGGCTGGTGGATAGCTGTACAAAAAGGGCTTTCTTCAACTTGGTAGAAAGCTGGAAGTTTGAAGTCAGGCCTGCCCAGTAATTTCTGAAACATTTCACAAAGTTGCAGCCTGTGAGCACTTCCGTGTGGGCTTGGAAGACGGTTCCTGGGGACTGCACAGAGAAGTCTGTGTGTTGATAGATGCTGTATTCATCTTGGCAGGAGCCATTCAAACTTGGTTATTTGTATAAACGATGAGCATTTTCTATAAAGCAAATAAATGCTTGTTTCAGCTCAATGCAGATGGCATCAGTACCTGGCTTTGGGCTTATGAAATGCATATATGTATTTCCATAGATAACATTTCTCAGAGTTTAACAAACTATTAGAAAGAGCATTAGGGAAGATTTGTATGCTGTGTACATATTTCCGAGACCTGAATTCTGCCCTTGGGGAATTGACACTGCTACTGCTCAAAGGACAAGCTATCAAGGGAAAAAAATATTGAAAATCCAAACATGAGTGAATAAGAGATGTTTTATTTCCCCTTCCCCCTTCTCCATTTGCAGAAGATTGGAAAATAACTGATATTGCAACTGTAGTGGCATAAGCCACTGAGAAGAAAAAGGATCTGAGAAAAAGCAAATAATATTAGTGCTTTGCTTTATATTATATCTTCATCCTAACCTGCTTGAATTACAGTTGTATCATGGCTCTGACAATGGCAGGGTTGGGTTTTTTCCCAGATTAATGTTATTTTTCTTTCAGTTGTCATTATAGGCTATATAGCATATCTTTGCAAATTTTCTATAAGGTGCTTTTAGAATAACTAAAAATATATTTTTGTAGTGCATGTAATTGTTGCTATTTTAGATTTCTTTATCCTATAACTTGAGCACATTCTAAATCCCATATATGACTATTATATTTAGAGATTTGTTCTCATCATCTCCTAGAAGATAGAAAAAGAACATGCAAGAGAAGAATAATTTACTCTGCATTTCATTAGGTGAGAACTTTTGAATTTTCATGAGAATATTTTTCCCCATTTCAAACATAGTATCAAAATGCCTCAGTCCTGCACCTTTGTCATTTGGACAATACAGATAATTCTACATCTTTGTATGCTGAGAACTCATACATTGGTGTAATGAAATGCACAGGTTGTTTTAATGGCAGTTACTTGGTGGTTTGCAGTATGCAGTCAAAGTGGTGTCTTCCTGAGGTGCAGCTCTTGCTGTGAGAGGTGTACAATAAATGGATTTTGTGGCAGGACCTTGGCATTTCCTGCCCCATGTAGCAATATTCCTTATTGTCAGCCCTTAGTTACGGTTTGCTGCTCACCAATTTGGAATTAGTCAGGGCCTCATTGAAAGCCTTGGCTCAGCCCTTGCAAGAAGGAATCTCTGTGATGCTTTGCTGGTTTTAAAGGGCCTTTGCAGAACTGCAGGATTTTATCAACACAATCTGATTCAAAGATTTAGGGTGCAAGAAGAAAAGTCAGATGTCTGACATGGAATGAAAATACCTAAAAGAAGGAAGTGTGTTTGGGGTAATTTTAAGCACACTTCTTACTGATTTAGTTACTGAATAAGAAACTTTTTTCTTTTTCCCCTGGCAGCCTTGTCAGCTCCCACATTAAATAACCCTCCAGTACTCTGCTCCTGCTGCACCTTGGAGATTGAAACCCAGTGTGAATAAATAAATGGCAAGTCAGACAGTATCTGCTTTGATCCAGGGCACTAGAAATAGAGACATGACTTTTAATGCAGGCACAGGCACAGGCTGTAAATGCTATATCGACTCCTGCTGCTTTTTTTCTCCTCCTGCCCCTATTTCACATGAATAAAGTCATGATGGAAATTGCACCACAGCTACATCTTCACTTGGGTGATTTGTCCTCTTTTGGCTGCTACTGAGTAATTCTGGGATGCAGACAGAAAGACCATCACAAATGGATGCTGCTAACCTATGTGAAACACCACAAACTCAGAAAAATGTGTGTTGCAAAATATTACTAAAGGTCTCACTATTGTGGGCATTAAAGTTATTAGAAGTTAATGATAAATACTTAGTTACTATATTTTTTACATTCACAGACTCAGAACCTTTAAAATCTTTGAAAGGACCTCAAATCTGCGTTTAAAAATAAGCAACATGATGGTCTGACATCTTTCATCTATATATGTCAAAATTTCCTTTGGATGGTGGATATCTGCAGTGTCCAGCTTAGCAGACCCACCAAGAAGCTGATTTTCAAAAGCTTTTGATTTTTCCATATAGCTAGTAGTTGCTGTTGCTGAACTGATATTTCCAAAACTGATGTCATTTGAGTGTTAGCCTGCATCATGGTGAAGGTACATAGTATCTCTAGATATACTATTATGCAATACATGGGGGTTTGTATAGACAATATCATATCAAATTAATACCTACCTAAGGTATCTACTGTGGCAGATGTTTTGGAAGAGTTAAGCCTGCTTATAAGGCTTGCAGAGAAATATTTTTATTCTCAATATATCACAGTGTTATAGGGAGAGCGTACAGGATCCAGTGAGTGTGTGGAGCATGGCAGTATCTTTGCTAAAGTATAAAAGATGTCTGGAATAGAAATAATCAGGCAGTATTTCTGAATGCCAAACAACTACACAAGAAACATCCAGAAGGCCAGGCATTAGAAAATCCCTTTTATCTGAGAAAGCAACCTTCACTTCTTTTAAGTCTTAGTTCACTGATGTTACTGCTAGTGGAAGCAGAGACAGAGCCAGACCACTGTTGAAAAACAGCTTTAAAGGGCTCTCTGGAAGAAAATAAAATGCTTATCCTCCAGAGGGCTGGGGAAGGTTTTTTCTTTCTCTTGTTGCCCCTTGCCTTTTTTTTTTTTTTTTGTAGATATGGAAATTGGGAATAGATGGTAATTCAGGGGAGTGTGTGTTGCTTTGCAAGGCACCATATCCTTTGCTTGACTGTATTTGTGATTTGACCTTGAGACATGACGGATTTTCCAAGATCTTTCCAAGTGCAATGGCATCAAAATTCTCCACAGTGCTGCCATTCCACTTTTGCTATCCCTGTGTCAGCAATACTGTGCACATAATGAATTTAGGGTCAAACTGGAAACTTCTTATTAAACTAGACTACACTGGTGACATTGCATTGTGAGTGGTTAGCTGGTGAATAAAGTTTTTATGAGCTTCTGCATTAACATTTTTCTTTCTTGGTATGAGGCCCCAATCCTCACCCTGACTGTCAGTTTTCAGGTCCTGGTCCTTTTCTGCATTTTGGGATCTAAATCTGAGGAGCACACAGAGAAGCGCATAAAGTATATTCAATATCTCGTGAAAATAGATTTTTAAATTAATTAGCAGATGGCTTTTCAATTCCTCTGGAGTGCCTGGTTTAGCAACTTTGCATTCATGTGAGTGATCCTATTGACTTCACTGGGAGACTGTATGAAAGGCTGTATGCTCTGGAGCCTTTTGCCAGCAGCTGGCAGGCCTTAGAAGGATATTTCCTTTTCTGCAGATATGAGAATAAAAAGATGTCTTTATCCAAGAGGCAATGTGCTAGAAACCTGGCTAAGCTCAGTGTCAGCTTATTGTTCTGCTGTTAAGAATGGGGCTGCTGACATCAGAGAAGCACAAAAAAGCAGCATAACACTTGTGGGCTCAACCAGCAGTAGACCTGTGAATTAGGGCAGGATGTTGACTCTGATATCTTCTTTTTTTTCCTACTTAGAAGCCTCAGCCCCCCCTTTGGAAGTGCTGTCTATGTGTTATTAGGCAGTCAAAGTACATGTTAATAGCACTGATTAGTTTTTGATTCTCAGAAAAGTAAGGAGGGGGTCAGCAGAATGGCTGCCTTTTGGACTTCCAGAGGGCTGACTTTGTCCTGTTTGTGAGAGGAGCTGACAGTGTCCCTTGGAAGACTGTCCTGAAATGCAAAGGGGTTCAGGAAGGAAATCCTAAAGTTCCAGGAGTGGGCCATCCCAGTGTGCCATAAGATAATCTTTGCTGGTGGTAAGAAAGACCAGGCTGGCTGAACAGAGAGTTTTTACTGGAACTCAGAAAAAAAAAAAAAAAAAAAAAAAAAAAAAAAAAAAGTGAGAGTTTATAACCTTTGGGAGAAAGGGCAAGCAGCTCAGAAGGGGCTGGGTCAGGTCCTGCTTGACCAACCTGATGTCCTTCTATGACAGTGTGACCCATTTATTGGATGAGGGAAAGGCTGTAGATGTGTCTACCCAGACTTCAATAAAGCCTTTGGCAGTTTCCCACAGCATTCTCCAGCAGAAGCTGACTGCTCTGGGGTGTAGTCTTTGCTGGGTAAAAAACTGTCTGGATGGCCAGGGCAAAAGAGTGGTGGGGAATGGAGTTACATCCAGCTGGTGGCCGCTCACAAGTGTGCTCCCCAGGGCTCAGTGCTGTTTAATATTGGTATCAGTGACCTGGATGAGGTGGGTGAGTACACCCTCAGTCAGTTTGCAAATGATACCCTGTCAAGTGGATGTGTTATCTTCTGGAGGGTGGGAAGGTTCTGCAGAGGCATCTGGACAGGCTGGATTGATGGACTGTGGACAATTGTATGAAGCTCAGCAAATCGAAATTCTGGGTCCTGCACTTGCATCACAACAACACCAGGCAGTGCTACAGGCTGGGGACAGAGTGGCTGGAAAGTGGCCCTGGGGAAAGGACCTGGGGGTGCTGGTCGACAGCAGCTGAACATGAGCCAGGTGGTCAAGAAAGTCATCCTGGCTTGTATCAGAAATGGTGTAGCCAGCAGGATCAGGGCAGTGATTGTCCCCCTGCTCTCAGTACAGGGGAGGCCTTGGGCTTGGCAGTGCTGGGTTACTGGATGGGCTCAATGATCTGAAAAGTTTTTTCCAACTTAAACAATTCTATCATCCCACCTTACTTTTTGATCCTTAGAGATTAGCAAGCTCTGTCTGGTATACATAGAAGTGTTGTTGTGTGTGAGAAACTGGAAATAAAAAAGCAGACAGAAGGGAATGACTTCTTTAGAGTCACAATCCTTGTATCCCAGCACCTGCCAAAGTGGCCATCTCTTCCTACCTGTGCTCTGGTGGAAAAGTGTCTGCCCAAACTTACAGGATCACTTCTCTCTTTCAACATCACAGGCACAATGCTGTCTGTGTCAGAGCTGCAGGCAAACTTAAATAGCTCTAGATATATAAAGGAACAAAGTGAAGGAGTCTTTTGAAGCCCAGAAACCACTTTGAATAATTTAGGGGTCTTCCTTATCATCCTACTGTTTACCTTGGCAGTTTAGATGTACAGAGTCAGTGGCTTAGTTTGTCAGAAAGAAGTCAGAGGTTGGGTGACTGGAACAGCTCAAGTTTGGGTTTGTCTGTAGTTCATTATGCACAGCATTTTCCTCCCCGCATTAGAAATAAGGGTTTTCTGAAGATTCTCAGTATTTGTGGATTATGAGGCACACTTAATAGAAAGGTTTAGGGTTTTTTTTTGCTGTTTTTATTTAAATGGTGTTGAGCTCTCAGCAAGTAAGTTTATGACAACAGATTTGCATTTTGCAGTTTCATGCAAATATTTTTTTTCCTTGCAAGATACCTTTGCTTCCAGGGTGTATTTTTTACTTAAATTTGATACTCTGTCTTTTACTGAACAAAGTGAGAAAGCTTTTGCAGAAGATGTGCACAGAGGTTTGAAATATTCATGGAAGTCTAAAAATGACTACTGACTTTTGTTTACTATAGATTGCCTTGGCTTTCACAGAGATGAGAATTGGCTTTTAAAGAGAAACCCAAATCCCTCCGAACGCTTCATTTTGGGAAGGAGGGGGAGAACCGACACTCTCTGATGATTTGTTTTCATGAGATGTCTGCATTAGCTCTCAAATTACAGAGCTGATTTGGTGGAAAATTGCAAGAGGCTGCTCATTTGTGACTGACCCTGCCATCTAACAAGAAGATAGATCTTAGGCATAATTGGGTTGATGCTGATTTGATCGCACAAAAAAAAAAAAAAAAGCTTAAAATAAGTCTTAGATCTGCAGAAGCAAGGCAATGCTCCATCCTTAAATTGCCCCTTTTGTTGGTTGTCACAGGATTTTGTTACACTGGATGACTGCTTATTGGAAATCATATGCCTCCTTCAGTGGATTGAGGATAAAGGGATTTTTATTGATGCTTTGTGCTTCTATATTTTGTATGTATGTTTGGAGAAAGAAGCATTTGCCCAACATACACAAAGAAATGCCCCACACCTTACACTGCATAACTTGAGTGGAAGCAATAAACCTGGTGAGATTAGATTCCCTGAAAGCTTCTCACCCACATGTTTCACGTATCCTTGCATTAGGAACAGGTGAAATATTAGATTTGGCTAATGAAGGTAACGTGAGTGTTGAATACTTTGTGGGGAATTGATATTATGAATTTGTTTCATTTTCGCTGGAAATCCAAGAAGTGAGACCACAAACAGGGAGTTTGTCTGGGAAGGAAGCACAGTGCTTATTTCATGGTGTATCTGCACACACCATGGAAGATAGATCCGGCTATTCCGTGCTACCGCACATACACGGAGGCAGCCTGCATAACCTGGGGTGTCTGGGAGACTTGTGGTGGCAGGGCTGGTTTTATAGAGCAGTGAATGAGGACTGGGAAATCTGTGAGATGTGTTAATTCAGCACCTCTCCAAGGCAGTCTCCACTGCTCCTGTGGAGCACGGCCAGCCAATTAAGCTGCCTCCACTCAGCCACCCCGTCTTGCTCAGATGCCCATGTGGATGCAGAGGATCGTAATTTGCAACTGCCTATACAGGTGACAATTTTACCCAAATGTCCTGCTGCTTAAGAACATAGATTTTTTGCATCCAGAGTGGTTGGGAAGCTCACTGCTTGTGCTTATAATGGGCTTGCAGAAACATTTTGCATAAGGCTGAGAGTATTTTGCTCAGAGATTTGATTAGACATGTCTACAAACCAAACTTCCATCTCAACACAAACTGGTATTTCATACAGGTATTATTCTGAGGCTTTATACATTGCAATGGAAAAATATTTTTAAGGCTCACTCTCACAACATCCTGAATGATGCTGCAAATAAGTTTCAACTCTCTTTTAGCATAGTCGCAGCAAGCATTGCTGTGTTTGTGACAGACTCCTCCCTTTGATAAGGGAGTAAATTTGCATGGCTGAGTTAAGCCCTCTGAAAATAAGGGCTTACAATGAATAAAACACCAATGTACTGTACCCCTTTAATTACCGTAGTTCTAAGACAGCATAGTTATAACATGTAATTAAATTTCATTGTATAAATGGAACATGGGCTGTGGTAGGCACATCTTTCATCTTTTGATGTATAATGACATTCAAAATATTCTCTAGTACTCAGTTGATAAACAACTTGAAGAGTCAGGGTCTACAGAGTAGCTTGTTTGATTTTAAATTTGTAAGATTGGCACGTGGTCTCTTTTGACGATACTGCATTCTGATGTGATCCATTTATCTAATGTCATTAACAGTACATGCTGAATGTACAATTAAGCTTGAAACTGTCAATGTCAGTGGCTGTTAAAAAAGGGTTGATAAAAATGAGAAGAGGAACCGCTGTTTTGTAATAAGCATCTGTGTTGCTTTTAAGTCAAGAAAAAAAAAATCAATGAATTTCAATATATTGCTGTCTTCATTGCCAATGTAATTCAATAAATATGTTAATTCACTTTTCTGAACACTGAAGAGAGTGAGAGCTTTTTGTCATTTATTTTTGTCAGTTCTGTTTTTTTTTTTGTTTTAGTTAGACTTCCAGCTTAAGTCTAGTAATAAACATGCTATTACATTGAAGTAGAAAGGAAATATTCTATATCTCAGACTTTTAACAAACTGCAGGATTTTTTCTTTATTTGTTTGTTATCTTTGAACTTGCAAGCCAGCAAAAAATGGATGTATTCTTTTATCTTTAACAATTCTCCTCCTGATAGAATAAAATGGGAGCACTTTGAAGTTCAACAAATACAATTGTCAGTCCACATGCTAATTTCAGTGCAGAAATTTCTTCCTAACCACATTGCTGGTCTTTATCATGAAACATGATAGATCGACTTCATATACTTTAATCCTATTTAGGAATTTGCATGTTCTGTAGTTTCATGAATCAAAACTGAAGTGTTTCTTTAAGAACTCTTTGACATAATACTGTTATCTGGTAGTGAATTACATAAACTGATATGAGAAATACCTGTATTTATATCTCTCTACAAGCATGCACTTGTTTTGTAATAGTTACATCTGTTTTCTGAAGAAATTATTAACATACTGATAAGTGCAGCCATATAGGAGAGGCTCAGAAATCATGTTCACTATTGTAGTATCCTTTGCTGTAGTGGTTCCCTGAAAAACTAATAGGTGTGCAAGTATTGGAAAGAAGATGTCAACTTGTGAGCGTGCAGAGCTGTGAGCTCCTCTTGCCATCAGCTCAGTTTCTGTATTTTGGAAAAGACTGAGAGGTTTATGCTGATTGAGTAAGAAAGAGCCTGTGTTTGAAGCACAAAATCTCCTCAGGGCATCTATGTATTAGGCTTCTCTTTTAGCATGTGAAATCTGCTGAAAGACACCATTGGTAGCATATCAGACCTCTTCTGATTCTTCTCTCAGTGCTTTCCTGTTTAATCCTCTAAATACTAGTCAAGAAATGTCTTATCAGAATAAAGATGTATATACTCTTTTATATATATATTTATATATATATTTATTCTGTTGGCTAGTTAATAGCTGAGGTTGTGTGGACCACATGTCAATAAAATATCCATCTGGAAGTAGTTATTCCAAACAAGGTCTTGTAGGTGCACAGGAGATAAAGCTGCAGTTCCTACAATTGCAGTTAATATTCCAGGTGATAAGACAGCAGCAGATTTGCCAGCTGAAGTGCTTTCATGCCAATGAAGGTTTTCAAAGGAAGCAATACTATAGCTCTATTTATGCTTTGCCTTTTTTTTTTAATATGATTGTTATTAACTGGGATGACTAAACACTGGCAAAACCAGAAATTACTCCAACTAAAGGAAAACCCATTTAAAGGACTTGATGCTGTACAATCTCCATTGCACTTTGCAGAATGGTGGTTCTGGCAGCAGGTGATGTAAACACAGCAGCACAGGTGGAGCAGAGTTAGTAGTGCTTATGTTGGAAGGCAAACACAAGCTGAGGAATCAGATCTGAGCTAAAGGGGAAGACAATAATATAAATCTACCCAAAATGAATCATACCAATGACCTGAAAAGCTTTGCTTTGCTTTGTCCTCTTATTTTTGGAGAACTAAGTTTCTAGACAGGAAATAGAGGCAATGGCATTGACTAGAAGTCAGCAGAGCATTGGTTAGTCTATATAAGAAACTTTTATTTAAATTTCAGAGTACATAGTCTATTGAAGGAATTGTATAAAGTGAATACAATGTCTTAATAGAATATGTCAATGGGAAGTATTAATGAGAGAAGTACTTGGACTGAGCTTTGTAAAAGCATTTCTGAAGAAATGATTTTCTAAAAGATCTCTCTTTATATTCTTATTATTGACTTTAGGGCAAATATTAAGATAGTACTTTCTGGAAAGAGTGCTTCTTTCTTGATTAAAAAAATAAGAAGAATATTGCAATGAAAAGAATGTGCACCTGTGAGAAGTGAATGATAAAATCATATGATTAGTACAGAATGAAAGTTGATACAGCCAGGGACTAAAAATTTGACTATTATTAGAACATTCCCAGTTGGAAATGGTGGAGGAGAAGGGCTTGTATATAATTTTCATTTATTTACTAAAATCATACTATGAAAGACCGTGAACATTTTAGAATGCATCTATCTGGGACATGGAGGAAGAGAGAAACAAGTAATGATGTGCATAACATTAACAAAATGTCCCCTATAATATCCATATGAGCATTTTCTTTTAAATGTATTGAAGAAAATTCAGTTGAAGCTGGAGGATGGGAAAACAAAAGCTGTTGATAAGGTTAGAAAGTGAATTTTGTAATCAATGAGGAAACTGGAGGAGGGCATCCTAGTTAGCCCTGCACACTACACCTTGAGGGATGATTCCAGATAGGCAGGAGATACAGGGTGATGTAGCTGATATCTGTCAGTCTGTGGTTGATAAAGGACCAGGGGGATAAAAGGTCTGTTTAAGGCCAGCATTAGCATGAGAACTAATGACTCATGAGGAGGTTCAGAGCCAGACTTAGAGGATTCTTCCAAGACATCTGGAGCCACCTTTCAGGTAGGAACTTTGAACAAAACAGTGAGAAGGTGAAGCTTGGTACATTTATATCAGAGGAAATGTGTTATATGCAACACAGAGGAAATTCCTTTCACTTTTCTTATCCTACACTTGCCTTTGAACTTAGTTGCTAAGCTGCCTGTTACACAAAATTGTGCTTCTGTTAATGCTGTCAGGTACTTGTGAGAGGCTTGCATGTTTCAAGGAAAACATTCAGGAGAGAATCAATATCCACTGCTGTTTATGCTGTCTTGCTAAAGTACATGGCCACAGGGGCTGCAGAAATACCTGGGACTCGCTGTGTAGCCCTACATCTGAGCAGCACAGAGTGATCCTTCTCCAAGCAAAGCCAACCAGATGTGCACTGACTCCTACAAGTGTGCCTTGAAATGCTGTAGCCCATGATCTGTCCAGTTATCTTTGGTGTAAAGCAGTAGATCAAATATTAATCTACTGTGGAATGAAACAAGAAAAAAAATATTTTTAAGAGAGTTTGGTAAGCTGCTACTGAATACTATTGTCCTAGAAACTGTGATTTGATGAAAAGTTTTCACTGTTTGCACCTAATTCCACTTTAGTGAACAAATGAAAATAATACTGAATAGCAAGATCTTGTAAGAGATTGCTAATTTGATATTTTTTTTTTAATTTTGAGATTTTGTAAAATAATAACAGTTTTAAATTCTTTGTGTTTAGACATGTAATTTGAGAATGTTTTCTTATATTGAATACAGACTCTGACTGTATTAGGTTTATTTTTTAAAATAAGTAGTACAGGTTTTAATTCCTTTTTCTGTTTTACCAATTACTTCAGGATTTCTCTCTGTATTCATTTTCAAATAAGCACCTTTGCCCTTCTCCCTCATAACCCACCATGTTTGACAGATGCTGTTTGTAACCATTCATGAGCTGACTTAAAGATGTCCTTCAGATTCCTTCTTGAAATGCTCCTCTGTGGAGCATACAAAGCATGCTCTGGGAACTGGACTGTGTTTAGTGTTACTTGCCATTCTGCCCAGCATTGCCAAGCTCTTATTTCATGTATCTGTGTCTGAATGCCATAAATACTCCTTGTGGGAGAGTATTTTAGATTGTTATTTTATTTCATATGGGTATGTAGTATGTAAATTACATATTTATGTTATAAATGTATATGTCTATATATAGAGAAAGAGAGAGACATACACATACAGTTATATGTCAATATATAGAGATGGTGTTTTTTTGTTGTTGTGTGTTTGTATTTTAAACATGTTCCCTGAACAATTATTGAGGATGCTAGGCACTACAATGATACCAATAATTAAAATTACTGATGTAAAAGGCACATTTTAAGACTTGTGGATCTTACAGCACATGCTCCTCTTCTTTGTGATTCTTGGTCGTATTTGATATATGCGTGCTACCTTCACAAACAGAAGGTAAATTTGCAAAATTTATGCAAATTTTTGACTTTGCATATAGTATTATCCTCCCATAACTTCTGCTTTGTTTCAAATTATTTCAGTTCTGGCTTCAGCCACCATATTGACACTGAATTTTCCCATTCCCTGAAATGGAGTGCCTAAAATTTAATGTCTCATGTTAAACAAAGCTATCAAAGTCATATTTTTAGCTGCTGTTGTCTTCTATAACAGATGGTAATTTTTTACCATTATTTAAAAGTGATATGATTATTTGAAGGAATATCCTCATGTTCTATATTTCATGTTCTCTTGTAGTATCAAATGCTCAGACCAATGTGTCTTGTTAAGAATAAACACTTGATACTTTAGTGCATGCAACTGATTCAGCTGTAGCACACATTTCTCCCTGAAGTGATTTAAAAATGAGCTGTTAGAAATTGACTACGGTAGAAATCAAAGAAAACCAGTTCAAGTTTTCTAAGAATAAGACTTGAAAATATATTTCAAACCCCTTAAATATCTATATTTAAGAATATCCTCCTTAATGCTAGGAAATTAACAGTCATTTTATTCATTTGAAATAGAAATGCCTTCAACCTTTTAGGGAAAGCAAGAGCAAATTACAGCCAAATTTTCATTTCACAAGTCATCTTCATCCAGGATAAGCCAGGGCCCCAAGGTCAATTCTTCAATTTGGTATCCTATTTCCATAATGTTATTCTGCAGTGTACTTTCATTATTACTGGAGCACTGCTCGCTTTCCTATTAGTTTTATAAATGGCTATGTTAATGCCTTTTTGCAGACAAAACCATCTTTTGTTAATATCCCAGTGGATTTCCTAAGGATTAAAATATAGTTTTAAGCAGCCATTGGTTCTATTTATATTTTTTTCATTGATGATTAGCCCTTGTCACCTACCCAAAAGTGGCATTGTTCGAACAGAGATCGAAGCAATTTTTAAGAAGAGATGATTTGCTTGACTGACAGAAAAGAAATAATTAGAAGCTGAAAATTCTAGGAATCTTTGTAAAATTTAGTAATATCTAAGGCAATGCAATAGTAGAGAAAGAAGAAAAAAAAGAGGTGTGGGGGAAAATCTATTCCAGCCAGGGAGTAGCCTGTTGTTAATGCAAGGAGTTCTGCAGATAAAACTGTTTTCTTTGTCTTTTCTGTGCTGTTAGTAGTGAGAAGATACCAGTGCAGCTCAGATGGGGTACCACTCTTACCCCTAAAATCTTGCCAGTTTTGTTTTAGATAATTAAATATTTACTTCTACAGTTATAATAAATACATACATTATGTAACATCCAGGACAAAATTGGATGGAATATGTCTGCAGTGTTCAATAGTCTACATCCTTGACAAGACAGTTTGCGTTTACTGTGCATAAGATGTTCTCATCATACCTTAGAGAGAGTGGAAAATAGCAATTCTTGGGAGCCATATTGATGAAATTTGTTTTTTTCTGGTGTGTCTTTTGTTAAGGAAATAAATGATTTATGTACATAAAATATAAGCTTATTCAAGAAAGATGCTAATGAAAGATGCTATTGACAGATCACCTTGATTTTCCATCCTCTACATATCTTGTGAACACTTTACAAGCATTTCAGTAGATATACAAGATGCTGTTCATAGTAGCAGAGTATTCTGTTCTGCTGTGGAGCTTAGAATAGGATATTTCAGTTGGAAGGGACCTACAAAGATCATCCAGTCCAACTCTCTGACCACTTCAGGGCTGATCAGCAGTAAAACCAAAAAAGTTGTTAAGGGCATTGTTCAGATACCTCTTAAACACTGATAGGCCTGGAGCATCAACCATCTCTCTAGGGAGCCTGTTCCAGTGCTTTGCCCCCCTCTCAGCAAAGAAATGAATCCTAATGTCCACTCTAATCCTCCCTGGCACAGTTTTGAACCATTCCCATGCATCCCATCCCTGGATCCCAGGGAAACAAAGTCAGCACATCCCTTTCCAATTCCCCTTGTCAGGAAGCTGTAAAGAGCAGCAGGATTACCCTTTGGGGTGACTCAAAGCTGCTCCTCATAAGAAACACCTTCCAGCCCTTGTTTCCCTCCTTTCCCTCCATTCAAGGACCTTCACATCTTTCTTAAGTTGTGGGGCCCAGAACTGCACACAGCACTCCAGGTATAATTGTCTGTTTTGAGCAGCTGGTTGTGCTGTGTTAGGTCCAGGTTATTACATTTATGAAGTGGATTTTTGTAACAGAAGGTGTGTCTTAGCAGGAGCTTGATCTTGAGAACAGCTAACAACTATGTTTAATTTCTGTAATTGGACTGATAAATGTTCCATACCTGACCTGCTGCATCTGGAACAAAACCAGGGCTGAGTACCCTCAAGATGGAGCAGTCATCTGGCTTTGTTCAGCAGAGCTCCTACTTGTCTTTAATCAGACTTTTTATAATACAGAAACCATTCTGAATGAATTTTTCCATTAATCCTGATGTATTTGTAGGTCTTGGAGACATACAGTGACCTTGGTCATAGAACTCAAGCACATCTGACATATTGTGTCTGAGGAAGTTATTTTGGTTGAAATTTTCAAACTTAAATGCTTAAATATGAGTATATGTGACAAGTTAATAGCAGTCTTCTGAGTGTGGTTTGCTGTTGTGTCAGTGTCAACTTGGGGTAGGCATGTACTTCAAAAAAGAAAAGAGCATTTTCACTTTAATACATAATAATAATAATTCATGTTTTCAAGGTATTTTATACTTGGATTTGAAGAAAAGTTCAGAGGTCCTTGAAGTGATGGGCATTTGAACTAGTGCAGATGGAACCAGTTTAGATCCTGAACATACATGCATAATCTCAGAAAGGCTTTTTAACGCATGTGAAGGAGAAAGGTATTGTGGTCAAATTGCTTCTAGACTTCTCTGCATGCATTTGGCAAAGTCAGTGCACCTGCTTTTTGGGCTTACCCCTGTCCTGTTCCTGTTCAGGTGCTGATGTGAGCACCTGCTTGGGACATCTGCTCCAGGTTCACCTGACCTCACTTCAGGCTCTCTGCTGAGTGTGAGCTAAGAACCGACAGGCTCTCCATAGCCAATGTAGAGAGGCACTTATGCAGAGTGTAATTCATCCTTCCTAAAATCAGAAATTGCTTCCAAATGTATTCCCCTCTCTTTCTCTCTTGGAGAGTCTCCTCTTGGAGACTTTCCCTGTGCTGTTCTTAATTTCTTCTAAAAATCTCCACAGGTCTTGTGGCTTCCAGGGTATATGTGCTGCCTATTAGTTAAGATACTTTATATTAAAAATTGTCAAAGAAATGAAAGCAATTTCGTATGGTTCCTGAATTAATGACAGTCTGCTTGCACATTGGTTGCTTTCTGTTGGCATCTGGGTCCTAGTACAGACTGCCATTCTTAATCATATTTTAATTTTCAAATAAATTGCTTTCATTATCCTTTCATTTACAATACCATGTGTGCATTACTGCTCATTAATGTTTGTCATCTACTTTGCTGAGATTGGGTTTTTAAATAGCCATGGTTGCAATGCAGTAATTAAAGATGATCCTTGTTGGTTTTGTAGAAATTATTCTGAAGCCTTCTTACACAAAAAAAAAAAAAAAAAAAAAAAGAAAAACAAAAGAAAAAAAAAAAAAGAAACACAAACCCAGAGTGCTGTTAAAATCAATTCCTTAAATGTAGGGAGGCAGCTTAGCACAAGGCGTTGCCTGTGGGTAAAAAGAGGGCACTTCTAATGCTTCTGCTTGAATGATGTCTAATGATGGATCTGTGTGAAAACTGTATATCTCTGTAATTACTGCTGGGTTTGAGTATAATATTTTACACTTGAGATGAAGTAAGTTTTTTTTCCAAGTTATTTTGCAAAATGTTTTATTCCACTCTCTTTTTAGTACTATTAGTTTCTATACAGCCAATTCCTTCCCGCTTTTTTCTACTTCAGATACCAAATCCATGAAGGGTCGGAAACAGAACAACAGGGATTTTAAAATCACAGTTTTGGAACAGAATCTCTACCAGACAGAAGTTAAAACAATAGCAAATCTGGTTTTGGTCTACCCATCTTCCATGGATAGAATATGGAAATGCTTCCCCTATCTGCATTTGCAGTTAGTATTTACTTGCCTGTGACACAATCTGTGAGACTGATTTTATGCACACACAAAATTGTGAATCTCCACGTCTGTGCTTATCTGATATTTTTATTCCTTTGCTCCTTAAGTGTCTGTCCTCAGCTTTTAAGACCTGGCCCTTAGGGATCCTTATGTGAACGTTCAAATGGAATGTCACTACTGATATGGCACAGGAGTAAGGAAACAATTATACATTATTCAAAGAAATTTAAATGGATTTTTGAGATATGATGGTCCTTATGAACTGCCAGAGAATTAGTTGTTTTTCTGGTAGTAATATTTTAAAAAGCAACTTCAGGATGTATCCATCCTTACATGACAGCACTTGGCCCCAAGATGGGTCCCCTTCTTGGCAGGACTTGAAACTTGAGTCTTGCAATCACCTGCAGAGCTTTTGTGTTTCACTGTGTGGTCATGGCTGAAGAGGCCTCTCCTCTCTCAGGCTGCATTTGCTTCTGAGCTGAAGAGTTGAAACACATCCTGCTTCTTTCTGTCTGTACCATCATTTGCTTCCAATGAATCTTGTCAGCTCTCCATGACCAAGATCTTCACAGTCACTTCCTGCCTCAGTGCAAGGAGCAAAAGTCTGAAGAACCAAAATTAATGATGTGCCCATTTTTTTTTCCTAAGGTTTATATATCTTCATGGAATTGTTGTGAAATGAAAATATTTGGAAACATATTTTGGTGTTTTCACACCAAGAATAAACATAAATTATTTAAACAGTAGTAATTTCAAATATATTCAATTAATGATTAAGCAATAGATTCAAGTTTATAATTTTACGTATTTGACTGATAGAAGAAAAGCCAGTACCTCTCTACTTGAATCTTCTCTTTATGATTGTAGTCAAGGAAATTGAAATAGGTGTAACACCTTCTCTTAGTATTGATTAGCTGAAAAGCCAAACTGGATGCAAAGTGATAGAAGCACCTCAGCTAAAGCTGAATCCCTGAAATTTTTTGAGTTTGTTCTTTTGTTATGGTTAATCCAGTCATCTCTGCCTCATGCTTTTATTTGTATCAAGGCATTTATCGCTTCAGTTTTTTGACTTAGATTTTCATTTAGCCAAATCACCTACAGCATGTGCTTCTTTGGTATCTTTGGAGTAAATCTGTCACAAATACAGCCCTAAATTACTTGTCCAATCTTGTATGCAAGGTTTGGTAAGATGTGTCAGACTTAAAAACACGTCTTCATAAAAATCAGGCCATTTACTTTTCATGAGAAGAAATGCTGCCTTTGTTTGTTATTAGAAAGAATACTTTTTCTTATTTGAAAATTGTCTGTTCTCATTAATAATAAAAAATGGAAAGAAATGAAGTAGAGAAGTTGATAAGCCTGCACCAGATAATCTAAGGACATTGTCTAGATAAACTGCAGGTTTACTGGTAGGAGTGTGGTGAGCTTTGGGAGGATATTTCAGAAGTTTTTTGTCACTGAAAGGACACCAATTATGCTTTTGTGAAATGAATTAGTCTATCCCAGCCTGAATGTAAGAGCCCAGAGCCCCATCCCACTGTACCATAACCACACAAAATACTTCAACCCAGGCACGGGCAGTACTTCAGTGCCAAAAAATGTGTGTTTCTACCTCAGTACATCTTCATTCCACAGGCTCTATGTTACAGCAAAGCTTTAACATTTCCTGAAGGGTGTGGTATGATCCTAGAAGCATTTTGCAAATGCTTGTATATTTTTGCGTTTTTTCCTGAAACTGTGAAAAAGCAAGAGAGCTGTGCTAGTCTGAGGCTTCAGTAAAGACAACTGCTTAAGCAAGTAGTTATGTTTAAGCAAAAAAATGTTCCCAGTAGCCCCTGGGAGGCTTGCAGTAAATGGAAATGTAGCGTATCTTGAATAGTAACTGGATGCATTGGAGCTTGTACAGAAAGAGACTGGGTAACTTGCAGTCTCAAATGCTTATGAATATTTGTCTTAAGTCCATACCTAAACTTTGTGTGAAAAGTAGAGAATTCCATGACTGTAAAATGTGTTCCAGGATATTTCTTTCAGTTTCTGGACATCTATAAATATCTATCATAGCCTACTGGATATGTAGCCTTGAGGATGGTTAGTCATTCATTGGGATAGAAAAAAGGTAAACACATTTATTTTCTGATTTTGGATGTACTTCATTAGGTGATTCATTCTGATGCAGTCAATGTGTCTAAGTATCTTCTTTTACTTATTTACCACTTTTTCCAGTGGTGGATAATGATGTAATTCTGTATTTGCTGATTATAAGATTCAAATACAATGACAGTTACAATTCATCATGAATCTGGATGGCCCCAGATTTAAATTTTAGTAACTAGATACTCAGGAAAGGTTATTATACTAAAAATTCATAATCAGAAGAGATGCAATAAGGCATTTTTATTCCTGTTCAAGTACATGAAGAGTATCAATATTAAGCCTGCAAATCAAAATCTGTGCAGAAATGAAGAGAGGAGAAAAGAGCAGTGATATTATGAAAGAAATGTTGTTGGTTTTTCATGGATTTTCTTATTCTGGTCATGGTTGTCAAGGCTTGAGGAACATCCCTGCTCCTATGAGAAGAAGTCTCTAAAAGCATTGAAGTTGCTGCAATAGCTTTAGAATAAGCAGCCAACACTAGCTTTTCAGTAATGTAATAGGGGATCTACACAACCCTTGTCTTACTGTATAAGATGTACCAGTGATGTCAGTGAATTGCTGAGGACCTGCCAACAATGTTAAAAAAGTAATCTTATTTATGTAGGTATATTTTTTCTGTTTGTTTTGTGATATTAAAATAAGCAGAGCAGAAAATGATAGATGGTTTTTTTTTTCCGAATAACAGTCGCTGTCCAGATAAGGTGAGGGCTAAAAGACTTCTCTTCTTCATACCACATAATATGCCATTTTCATTTTGTGCTGCTTATAACCCTGAGTGTCACAGCTTTCTATTCTAGTCTGAATAGTCAATGAAACATTATGAAGCCGATAAGAAAAGCTGGTCCCCGTTCCTTGGCAACGGCTGTTAAGCAGAGCTGAGTGCTGTTGATTGAGGAGATTAGCTGCCAGAGATAAACCTCCTCTTTTTGCTGCCCTGCTGCTTATCTTTCCACCCATAACAAGTTGCACCAAATATGACAGCAGTCAGTGGTTTAGGCAGAATATGAACTTTGCGGCAAATGAAATTTGTGCAAAACACTTTGGGTGCTGACGTTAAAATCTTGAATTTATTAAAATTTTGCAGGTTGTTTTATGGACTGTAGTTCCTTGATTTAGGGATGAACATTTTTATTTGAAAGGGTGGTGCTCCGGATGTGAGAGAAATGGGATGTCCTGTTGGTACACTGAAGGTTCATAAATACTGAAGGTAGTCGCAAATATTAATTTGTTTTCTCTTACTGCTGTTCTCAGTGACATTGAAAGAATACATGAGCTACAAAGTAAAATTACTGCAGCTACTAGGCATGCAGAAGTTGGATTAAAAAATTACTATTTTGGTTGATGTCTTTAGAGAGAATGCTATTGTATATTAAACAAAAACATCTGGATACATCTAAATCTGCTTCTCTCTGTACATGGCTTGGAAATCTTTTCTGGTTTCAGTATATCCACATTACATTTAATGACAGAAGCATTGTTGCTGACTGGAAAATTAGTGCTGAAATATGACTAGGGAAAGAAGCTGGTGACTTTTTCCTTCCTCAAGATTTGCATTTCTGTTTCCCATTTTAAAAATATTGCTTTGCTTTCATCAGTGAGTCTGCAGTTCTGTTTGTGTTTCTGACCTTGGGGAGGTCTCTGGTGATGGCCACACCACCACCCTGGATCTGCTGGCCCTTTGCAAACCTCTCTGTTGGCCAAAACAGGAGCATAGGCTGGGCAGGTTGTTCTATATGTGGGGAATGGCAAAGCACTGGCAAAAGAATGAAGCTCTTGAGTTGACATGCTTAAGAAAAGTCATTTGTGTGGAGAGATCTGGATGAATAGTTATCCATCTAATAAATGTTGTAGGTTCAGCGGTGGTGTTTAAATGTGTGTGATGTAAACAATGCAGCAGAAGCTTCAGAATAGTAGATTTTGGGCAGAGGCATTTTCCTTCAGGTAGGATTGCAACCCCTTTCTGTTAGATCTATCAAAACATCCCAAAAACCAGTGATGGCTTTGGCTGGAAGAACATTCTGCTGGAATAGAGGAAGCACCAACAGTGTTAATAATTTCTGTGTGGTTTTGTTGCTCCAATCAAGAATCTGGCACCTCATATAGTATCAGGAAACAATATAGTATCAGGAAGACATTTAGAAAGATACAGTTTGATGCTTACTAGTAAAATATTATTTCAGTGGGTTATTTTGCTGATTCTAAAGTCCTGGCTTTCAAGTTTTTTGTTTTTTATCTTTTATGATTTTTTTTCATCCTTTTGTAGCATGAATATTTTGTTCAAAATTATTTTTATTTATTTTATCTTCTTTTAAGTATATGTGCTGAGTGTACAATTTCTGTACTTAACCACTCCAGTTACAGGATATTCTAAGGATATGAGCAGCTTAAATCCAGCCCCCAAAGTCCAGGTTAAAAAATGGGTTTTAATTGTATACAGTATTTTAAAAAGCCCATTACAACTTATAAGTATGCACAAATGTTAGGCATTTTATGTGAGTTGTATGTATTCTGTGAGTAAAACAGGAAGCAATTTGGGGTTGCACATATCACATATACTGAGGGGTCTCTGTACACATTGCAAAAGCAAAAGAAGTCTTGCTTTTCAGATCCCTTCTTATCATAATTTCAGATATTGCTGGTCTAAAAAGTTATTTTGAATAGTTGTACACAAAACTGAGGAAAATAAATGTTTCTGAAACTGCTCCCAGCCCTGTTCCTGATCTCCATTCCTGTATCATTCCATCTGTCTGTGGGCTTACTTAGAGAGACAAAAGATCATCTGCTGTGCTGGAAAGGCATTTCACCATAGGGCATTTTCCAGCCTATAAATAATCTCCTTTGCCTCTCTCAATGCCCTTTCCAAAATTTATCATTCATCTTCAGATTTAGACTCCAGAACTCTGCATTCCCATACTGACTTTACCAGTGCTGCACACTGAATGATGTCACCTCCTTGTTCCCACTTATTGCTGTTATGTTCCATAAATCCCCAAATATTTTTTGTGTTTTTGCCCTCACATTGTCTCAGGATGAACACTGGGGTTTGACTCAAGCAAGGAGGACTGTAACATGTGCTGCCCTTTACCTGTTGCCATCAGCAAAGCTGCAGGCAGTGCTCTGGGTCTGTCATCTTGCCTTCCACATCACACAGTTGGGGAAAAGCTGTGTCAGGACCTCAAATTAGTTGTAACAGAAATAACTTTTCTGGATGCAGCTTCTGATAGGTGGTCTGAGGTATGTAGCATCATATTTAGCTATTTCAAAGCACAGTTTTCTTGAAAACTGTCAGATTTTTCATATTCTTCAAACTGCTGAGTTGAAATTGTTGGCATCCTGATGTCAAAGTTTGAATGAGGTGCTTGGCTGTTCCAGTGCCCAAGCCTAAGCTTGATGTGCTGGGGCTTCTGTAGGTGTAGTTCAGACCTGAGCAAGGTGTAGAGATTTCTGAGATAGCTCCAAAGAGTTGTAATCAGGCCCCAGGGTGCAGCACTCTGAAGTTATCCTTGTTTATAAGGATTTCCCCTCCCCTCCGGATCACATTTAATTTTTCTGCTGATGTTTTCAGGCTCACATAACATAATTTTCCATATTTTTAAAAAATATTTTGTAGCTAGGGAAAAAGATGGAGATCTTTATTACTATAATTCTATGCACGTCTGAAGTCAGTTCCATTTAGGAATAAATTCAGTAACTCAGCTTACAAAAGCAATCTGCTGTCTCAATAAATATTGTCCTGCAAAGATCTAGAAAGCTTCTAGTTTGGCAGAGGACAGAAATAAAGCAAGTTTGCTCTATTAGACACTGCAGCTGGCAAATATGAATGGAATGGTCATTAGTCATGTTTTCACGAGAACAGAGTCTCCAGCAAACACATAATAACTAACTCTTAAAATACAAGCTCTTGGCACTTAGGACAAGTTAAAACTTTCACTACTTTGTTTTTAATACAAAATTAAAATTAATGCAGAAATGCATTTTGCTGAACATGTTTCCTTGCAGAGTTATTTTTGCCTTGGGAATACAGATGCGAGAGCAGCTACAGTCTGATCACACAGTGAAGACATTGCCAGCACCAAAGTGGTTCTTGGCACCAACCGAAAATGTAATGGGGATCCTTGAAGTGACTGAAGTACATCTCAGTGATACTTGGAAAATTAGTGTACATAAATAAGCATTAGTATATTTGCATCTCATTGATTCCATAAATAAATTCTTAGTCCCTCCAGTAACCTCTGTTCATAAATGCATATTGTGTAAAAAAAAAAAAAGAAAAAAGATTTTTTTTGGTTTCACCATTCCTTGTTGCTCTGGCTTAATTTTAAACAGTGCAAGAAATAGGAGCTCCATTACTCTTCCAGGAGGGAGCTGAACAGCTCCAGAATAGTTTCTCCCTGCTTGAAACTTGTTCTGATTCAGCATGTTCATTTTTTGTCTTTTCGCTCCATTTCTCCCAATAATGTCATAAATAATTAATCAACCAGGTTGCATAAACATTTAGTGTTTCTTGTAAAGAATCAGGTAGTTCAATGCTTAAGGCACTATGTGACTGCTTCCTTTCTTTCATTTTTCTCTGAACCTCTCTAGTTCATTCATATCTTTCTGATAATGATGTGGTCAAAATTTGATGCAGAATTCTGTCTTTTTTTTCTAGGAAAAAAAAGGCTTTTTCTAAATAGGGGAGGGCACATGGCTTAGATTTCTCAGTATTGAAATAGCAATATATGGCAAACCTACATGTTAATCTTGCAGCCCAGTGGCTAAACATGTTAAAGAAAAAGATAGCTTTATTGTAAGCCTACTAATACTTGATTTATACTTGAATTTAAAGTATTTCTCCTCTTGGAGGAGGATTTATATGTTTAAATATTTCTTCCCTTTTCTCTTTACTACCAGTATTGACCAGAAAGGGAGTTGCTGCACAGAGGATTTTGATTGCAAGCTCTTTTTTCTTAGAAGCATCACAGCTAATACTGAAGGCATATCTTTGCTTAGAAAAGCCCTCTCAACATATTAAAATTGGAAGTCCTTGGGCTTTTTCCTCAAAGGCTTTCTGGATTTGCCTCGGATCAAAACTAGAGGCAGATGGTTCCGTGGGTTACAGACTGTAGTGATTGACTGGATGTGGAAGATGTTGATTCAGTCACTGTTTTCTGATCCTTTATTATCCTCATCACAGAGCCAAAACATAACTTTTCTGCCATGTAGTTACCTAAGCTGTGGAAAGCTCAAGTTTGGTTCTCTAAGAAATACCTAGTTATTGAAGCATTATTCAGCTTGAACATTAGCTCTAGCAGCAAAATGTTAAGACTTGCTTTCTTTTCATCTCTACTTTTTCCTTTCCTTTAAGTCCCTCCTGCCCTCTCCTCCAAGGCATGGCCATTATTTCAATTGCAAGGCCTAAGTATGACCTGTTAAGCTTCATTTCTGTGCTCTGAATCACATAAAGTAAGAATTGAAATCTGGACCTCTCATTCTCTTAGGGGCTTTTTGGAAGCAGGCAGCACTTCCTTCATGGCAAGCTTGCTCTCCTTTTGCTTTGTTAGCCTGTAACTCAGTTTTTCACAGGCCTTTCCTTCCCTCCTTTTGCTGTACTGAGGAATTTTTAGTTACTTTCTCTAAAATTTACATATTTCTGTTGTAACTTAAAAAATCTCTAAGTGTGCATAATGTTTTAGGACTGTACAATCCAGCACTTAAACTAGCAGGTTAACACAGAAATAGTTACTGAAATGATATTTCTCTTCTGTTGAAGATTATATATTTTTTCCTTTTTTGAAATAAGGAAGGACTGAGTCCTCCAGAACTTGCAGTCAGAATTGCTCCCTGAGACAAGGCACCATAATGCCCAGAGGAGCTATTCATGCCTCAGAATGATTTGGAGCTTTGCAAATCCCAGCCCTATCACAGTATTTGCACAACAGCTAACTAATGCTGCTGTTAATGTTAGCTTTTATCTTTTAATATGAGCACTTTCATAATCACTAACATCCTACCCGATTCTTTCCATCAGCAGAAATATTTGGGGTTTTAGGTTTGGGGATTTTTTCAAAGTAGACCAGCTATCCACCTTTTTCCTTAAATATCTGGGTTCAGAAAGGTGAGAAGAGGCATTAAATATTATTAGAGTTCTTTTGTAGGACTGTTTGGTGAGCTGGGTTGCAGCAGAATTTTTTTAAAGTTACCTTTGCCTTCCAGGCAGAAGTTTATTCAGTAGATGAGGAAGAGTGGATTTACTGGACTGTTAGTTATCCACTGCATGACAATTTTTTTGTTGGATAAAAAAAAAAAAAATCATGTTTTAGAGTGTCCATCTTCATTGTTTTCTGCATTTTATAGTGTTTATATTATATTTGTAGAATAAATCTACAAAAATATGCTGTGTTTTCCTTGAAGTTGAGGATTTACTTTTATTGCATAATGTTTTGTGCCTCACACAGTAGCAAAAGCAGAATGCCACCACATACTCTTGTTAAACAATTTCAATGCACTTTCCTTGGTTTTATTATGCTTTATTTCTAGAAACAAATATGGTAGCCTTTAATTTTAAATAGCTGCCTTAAAGTCTTCCACCTGCCTGTCAGCCATTCGGATAGGGAAGGACAGCGTGGGTGGAGGGTGGCTGGAAGTGCTTAGTTCTGTACTGGGGTGAAGGCAGATGGATCTGGAGGCAGGGAATTGAGGAGGTGAGCAGCGTGTGCTCCAGGACTGATCCCTGTCCACTAGATGCCACTATTACTGCTCCGAAACGGGAACAGCCCAGGGCCACTGAGGAAAACAACCAGGGACTAGGGAGATAAGCAAAATAAAATGACAAAAAGGTTTTAAAAGTTGAGCAGGGGGAGGTTGCCCCTCGGAAGGCTGCTCTCCCCCTGATTGCAAACAGCAGCTTTTCTGCTCAGCCACTGCAGGATTTGCTGTTGGAAGCACTGGACTCACATTTCCAAAACATTGCATGAGAAATGACGCTGTAGAAGCCACTGCTGCTCTATCTGTATTATCTCTGCTTTACTTGCAAAGTGAATATAAAAGTAGAGATATAAGTTATGAAAAAAAAATTAATACAGGGAATATTAAAAATATGTTCTTTGCTGAAGACTTGTAAATGTTGAATGTGGATTTGTGGACTATATCTTTGAAATAAGCCTCCTGGCATACAATTTAATGTCCTCTTCAAGGAAAAGTAACATTTAATTTTTTCCTTTTTAATTTTTGAAAAGGGATTTTGAAAATGAACTCCATGCTATGGGAAACAGCAGGGAGAGAAGAATAAAATACTGTAACAATCTCCTTCATACTTCCTAAACATTTAACATCTGTGACCTTGAAGTTCAGTATCTTGAGACTTTTGAGATGCAAATATTATGCTTCCCATTGGAAAAGGATTTAATCTCTCCAGTATGCAATTCAGGTTCTTACTGTGGGTTGTAACACTGACCTTTTCATTAGTCCTGGGCCTTATAGCACCTTAAACTACTAGCTAGGGGAAGGAGTGTGATGTCCATATTCAGTGAGAAGAAAGGATTCTTTTCTTACAGAAGGTTAAGTTGCTGGAGAATGATGTCCATTGAAAATATTATAGTAGGTTCTCTTGTTAACTGCAGGAGCACAGATGATGCAAGCCAAGGTGGCAGAAGTTGCCATTTGACACACACCACTGGGTCTGTGGACTTTCTTTTTTTACAGGAACAAATCACAATGACTGCAGTATAGGACAAAACTTGAATTTTATTCAGAGCTTTACTTTAATTTGTTAACAATTGTCAGGTAATTAGTGCAAGGAAGCTGAAGTGTGGCTACTGACACTGTCTGGAGAGCTGCTCCTTTCTGGCTTCTGCAGGAATTTGAAGAGCAGAAGAACCAGGTGCTTCAAAGCATCTGCTTGAAGGCTCCTTTGCAAAGGTCACTTGTCAGTGCCATGTGAAAGTTTCACTGCATGCAGATCTAAATAATTAATTACCGCACAGCGCAATCTTTTAATTTACGTATATCAAGCTTTCAGCTGCCTGCAGACACACTCCCGTATCTCTACCAGTCTTCAGACCTTTGCTCAGTATCAAAAGACACTCAACAAGAATTTTTTTGCTGGTATTACTCAAAACTGTGCCATGTCTTGGATACATCTTAGTTTCAGTCACCAGATTAGCTCTACGTAGTGGTTCCATGATGGGAAATCTTTCTCTTGCCAAGGACAGCTTTTTACTTTTTTGTTGGTTGGTTGGTTTTTTGTGTGTGTGTGTGTGTGTGGGGGGGGTTGTTTGATTGATTGATTGATTTTTTTGTTGTTTTTTTATGAGGAATGACTGCCTAAATAGAACTTCATGAATCAGCTGCCCAATAAATAGTGTTGCCTTCAAGGTGAAGGTTGACACTCAGCACAAGTTTCCAAAGATTTTTTTAGTACCTCTTAAGCACTTGATGCCCATCTCCTTTACAAAGTGAACAAACTGGTGCAATCAACTCTTCAAAAGTGTTTCAAACTATAAGTTCTTGTGTTCTCTTTTTACCTAATTCAGTACCTGGATGTCAATCATGAATGTAACATGGTAGTTCCTCAATAGGTAATGGAGGTTATATATATATATATGCACTAATTCATGACAAATGGGCAATAATAATGAATACTGATGGGTGTTTTCCATTTCCTGTAAATCTCTCTCAATGATCAGCCTTCCAGGACCTGTGGTTTGGCTTGCTCATGATTTAATCTATCAGTTGTAATTTTTTGACTTGTAATCAGTTGTAATTTTTTCACTAGAAGTTGATAAATATTCAGTGTAAATATGTATACCATGCTCCAGGAAGTTGTCTTCAATAAAAGACATCTGACACTATTTGAGAACTTACTGGGCACCTGAGTTACAGTAAATTTGTGTCCTTTAATATTAGCATCTAACTCTTTAGTACATAAATATTTGTCAAAATTCAAGACTTAAACTAAAAGCTTGTAACATTTTATGTTTCTTCTCAAATATTAAGTGTATCAGCAAAAGAGCCAAATGGATAAAGAAACATTTCACAGCTTCCTTGGGTGTATTATTCTTCTGTTTTACTCTCTTCTTTGAAAACAAATCTAGCAGCTCTCTAAGAGCCAACATGAGCATGCTGTTAATGCAGATTTTTCCAGGTCTAAGTATAACTCTTAAGATATTATTATGGAAACTTCTACTTTTTGCTGACAGCAAATGGTAACACCTTAATAGCAAACCTGTGTGCCTATTGCTCAGTGCCACCCTTCCCTCATTCTGGGCTTGTGTAAAGTGGAGATGTCCTTTGCGCGTCCCGTTCGCGCTCTAACCCAGCTCCAGTGGAAGTTCAGTGTGAGCACACTCTCAGCAGCTACGGGCACACAGAGCATGGTGTTATTAAAACATCACTCACTCTTTGAACTTCCTCTGCCCTGATACATCTTCTGTAAAATCTGGATGCTTTCCTACTCTCTTTTTTTGCTTTATGCCCAGCTTTGGATATTTCTCCCACTGTTTGAGGCCAGCTGGTTGCACAGCAGGGTCCAGAAAGATGCACCATGTACTTTCTGTAAATCCCACATGACTGGGATAGTTCATGGCAGACTAAGCTGGACATTTTAAATAGTAGCTGTAATTTAATTTAATCTGTTTTTCAAGTAAAAATGAGCTTTGTGCTGGACCTAAGCCATTTCTGACCCCACATCTACCATTCAGATACTAAATATATCTGAAAGTAAAAGAGGGACACTTCTGACAATTTTTCTTGGTAAAATGGCTCTCCTTTGCCTTTTCTTCCCCTGCAATTTGTGTAACGGAAAGCAAGTTTGTTTAAAAGACACCCCAAAAATTGAATGCTCAACCTCAATTTAATTTTTTAGGTCTTATATCTTGCCACAGAAACCTTATTAATTAAAAAATAAAATTTAAAAAGTCAAAACACGCCAAAAACCAAACAAACCAACTCCAACCAAAAAAAGAAAGCCCCAAGCAAACAGAAAAATCTGGGAAAGTTCCTACTTTTTTAGAAAAAGCAGCTGAACGATGAAATGCATTATTTGCACGACTCCAGTCCAACTGTAATCCCCGGCACAAAGATCCTCTGTATTTTAGAGCTGGTATTTGCCAACCACTCCTTGGGGCATTCTGCTCTCACTCCTCTCTCCTTGTGCTGCATTTAGCAGAGCTGAGCACTATTTGTGGTTACAGCCCCTCCAAAGCTTATTATGCCCATATTTCAAGTACAAAAGCCAAAGTAACTTGCAGTTTCTCCCTAAGCAGTCCCAGTGTTTTTGGACAGATTGTATAATGCAGCTCAGGCTCATGTGCTAATTGTTAATTTTAGAATTTAAATGGGTTTTGTTCTATTCAAAGGAAATAGGCTGAAGGTTTCTGAAAACTCTGAGTTTAGGAAAGTGGTTTGGTCTCTTTTAGAGTTTGTGAGTGAATTAGCTTTTGCATCCATGGAGATATCCTTAAATGATACTTAATACAAAAATCTGTCATTTTTACTGAATGTGTATGCTTTTCTGGACTCTAAAAAAGATTATAATTATTTTTAAGGTACATTATCTCTAAAAAATGCATGGAATGTTAGTTGTTTATGTAAACATAGATTTTGTCCTAATTGTTTGTAGCCAGTAATGGTGGTATTCCAAAATAGAGTTGGCTGTTTCAGGTTATGTTTCATTTTGAACAATCTTGTTCCTAAACACTGAGATGTTCTTCTGTTCCTTTCTGAATCAAAACCTTATTCCTGTTATCCATCAATTTACAAGTTGACTGATATTTATATACTTTGCTTATTTTCAACTGCAGCAGGTTTTTAAACAGAGATGAATATTTTAATCTGATGTTAGGCTGCTTTTCACATTACATGTCAGAAAACCAAACCCTATCTGTCTATGTGGTTTCCAAATTAAACCTAGTTTCCAATAGCAAAATTAGATTCAGATGTAGGGTTTTAATTTGAATTAACTTAATTTGGCAGTTGTAAGTGACAGGAGGATTGGAAAAGAGAAGAAAGAAAAAGTTGGCTAATTTCAATGAGGTATTTGTGTTTAACAGTGAGGGCTAATAATGCCCTTTTTTTGCATCCTGGTTTGGTTTATTTTCTTTTATGCCATTATTTGTGTTTAGTGAACAGCTGGGCCAGTAGTTCCCATTTGTAGTCTTTTAGCTCTGTAAAGTAGCACAGAAAGTAATGGACGTTTGCAAATTAATGCTTACCCTTATTTTCTGCTCATCTGATGCAGTTCTCCTTTTGGAGCATAGATGTAGTATCAGAGCAGAAGTAATTACTGTGTTAAAAGTAGGATTGCAGTAGAATATTTTGCTAATTAAACTTGTTGCATTTAAATTGCTTCCTTTGGATCACTATATAGAAGAGAACTATTTTGAACAATAAATGAAACCACTTTCTTTCTCCGAGACCCAGAATTGCAGATGGTCAGATTGTATGTGAAGCACCTAGACTCTGAATTAGGCTTTTGTATGAAAGGGAGAAAGGTAATTTGAATGTTTGAACTCCCTGTTCCTCCCACACACACACAGGAAGCTTGCCTCAAAATGAACAATTCTCTAAATAAAGACTAATAAGAAGCTAAATTAATTAGAAGGTGTGATTTGAAAAGACATTGATGAGAAGAGTCTGTCATTTCAGACAAATGGAATGGAGCTAAATAAATTAGGCCACATTAATATCTCATTGTTCTGTGAGGAGCTTTCTTTTATTGCATTCATTAGAGGGTACTTCTTGAAATGAGCCTTTACTAGCCGTTATGGATTCAGTTCTCATTTACCAATGCCTAACACACAGCTCCCACATTAAAAATGTTTCAGCAAATCCACACAGTTTCTGCAAATTAATATTTATATTTCTGGATGCTGCACTTTTCATCCACATCATAGTAGGCATTGAACACTAAGGTTTTCTCTCACTGAATTGTCAGTAAAGAAGTCTTACATCTAAAGATTTGGGGAGCAGAAGTCTGAAAATACTTCATAAAATAAACTGTATGCCTATCTCAAACAATAGGATATTCCTCCAACTAATATTCTTTCCTGTATTTATTTATTTGGATAGAAAATATTCTGTCCCATGACTTCAGTGGTCCTTTGATAGTTTTTTAAAGTGTCTTTTAAAAGGTTCCTTCAGTATATAATTAGGATACATTGGAAATGCGCATCTCATCACGCCGTTCTTCCTCTCAGAAAACGAAATGTGTGTTTTTCCTTTTCTTTTTTCTCTTTCCTGCAGATGGAATATTTGGGAGATGTCAGAAAGTGCCAGTAATAGACATCTATAAATATGACATTTCAGCCCCCGTTCTGCAGCACCTGAGGATCATCCTGGAGCAGCTCTCACACAGAGGTACAGTCAAAACTCGAGAGTGGGGCTCAACGCACTGGGGGTTACAATTATTTGTGCTCCCTCTGAGGTGATGTCTCCAGAAGTTTTTGAACACATTCGTGTTTCAGCCCTGCTGGTGCAAGCTTTATAAAAGTAAAAGCCTTGGATTCACTGAATCTGCCAGGAGGACCTGGGGAAGCAATTCCAGGAGAGGTGTTTCCTCCCTGTGTAGCACATGTCTCTGACTGACACTGTATTAAAAAATGTTAGCATCCATGAATGCTGGTGTCACATAAATAAATCAGCAGGAAAGGAAAAAAGTTTGCCTTCTGCACCACAGCATATTTTAAGGTACATGGGCAGAAAACACAAAACTTCCAGTTAGCTGGGAACAGTTCTGAATTTTCTAATAAGTTCAAATAAAAAACTGCTCTGATTTCATTACCAGCTGCAGCTGGTCTGTTTCTTTTAATTTTTGTTCACCTTTCCAATGTTAATCTCTCTGCTCTTTCCAAAGCCAGAAAGGATTTTCTAGCTTTTGAGTGGCATAACTTGAACTAACAAATCAAAACTTGAACAAAGTGAATGCCAGTAAGGTGAACGAACCTTTCAGATACTAATACATGAAATAAACATCTCCTGTAGACAGTCACTGGACCAAGATACTTTTGTAATCCAAATTTTTTCCAAGAATATTGTTGGAATGTTTAGCTTTGCACTTGCATCATCTCTGTGGGTGCTTGTACCTAAATATTTTCCTAAATATTTTTGTTGTGACAAAAGATATTTGTCACAACATCTTGATGACAAAGTAGTAATGTTGTATTAGCATGATGCTAGTTTAATTATGAGAAAAATTTGGTTTCTCAGAAGTTTGGGACCCTGTTTAGAGACTGGACTTCTAGTTGGGACACTCATTTAGTGCATTTAAAAATTTTCCAGGGATTTATTTGCTGTCCAGCAGCCCATCCAAATGAGACAAACTCAGCAAAACTTGATTATAGTAGCTTCTGCCTGATTAACAGTTACATGTGAATAGTACTTGTGGCTCTTTCACTTGTCATTTTCTAAAGGCTAAGTAATGCAAGCAAAGTTATGAAAATATTCTGTTGTCAGGGCAACACTGTATGAGTGAAAAAAAGTTGTGTCTGGGCTCTGTTTGAATATAGTGAGGAAGGAGGAGAGGATACATTCATCTCATTAGGTCACCTAAATAAATACCTGAAGTGATCATGCACACAGGGACAGGCAGCAATCATTTACATCACCTGAATATAGGTCAGGTGTCCTATGTAAAGCTGCTCCTATGAGGATGTCTGAGGTCAGAGACCTCCAGGAGACTGATGCCCTTGTGAAGGGAACATTCAGAGGGGGATGAGATACCCCAGGCCATCTCAAAGGATTCTCACCTGCCTCCATCTCCCTGCTGACCACAAGATTTTGGTTAGTTCAATGGCATTGATGTGGCCTCCCCTTCTAAGTGCTCCTCTGATCAATAAACCCACCATTCCTAGGACCTTTGTTATCCACACCCCCACCCTCCCTGCATTTAACATTTTTGTTGCAGGAAACTGTAGTGTACTTCTTTTAAGGAAACTTGAACATTGACGTTTGGTCTTGTCTCATAGTTTTTTATAGCAAGAAAATGACAAGGAAAACACAGATTGAAACCATGGTGGAAATAAAGGACTTGTGCATTTGTTTGTGACATTCAGAGGTGCATACACAGATGTGTGAATTTGAGCTGATACAAAACTTTTGCAAGCTATTTTTGTGGTCTCTAGGTATCCCAAAGAAGGGAATCTTAAATATATCTATGAAACATAAGAGAATGCTGGAATGGTCTTGCTCAAATCATTGATGTGATAAAATAACTTTTTCTTTTTACTCTTAGTATGTTGCAAATTTTTTTTAGTGGGAACAGAAATATGGAAGGAGTGCAATCAATACTATCAAATTGTCCAGCCCTCAGGTCATGTTTTCTGGCTGTGATGATCACTCTGACAGTTAATGCTGTCCTCCTGCACATGGTGTGCAAAATGGGATAACCATTTCTGCAGTAAAGATAGACAAAACATTGTCAAGACTGCACAAATATTTCAGGCAACCACCAGAAAGGGATTAATTTTTTCAGAGGCCTTATTTCCTTTATTTGTGTGATACCCCATTCCAAAAGACTTCTGTCTAGCTCAATTTGGTGGTGCCCACCTTCCCTGGGAAGGATAGGGGACAGCATCTATTCTCTGCTTTGTCTAAACAGCAGGACAATGTTCCCTTGAAAGACTGTACAGTTGGCCTATTGATTAGTAAAATTTTAGTAGTGCCTATGTTGAGCCCTTTCTATTTTTATTAGATGTATATACAGATAAGGATGAAATATTCTGGGGGTAATTCACTTGAGTGGTCTTCTAGGTTCTTATTTATTTAATTTTCTAATGTGGCATGGTTTGTCTATTTCATTTCCTTCCTGATGTATTCTTGCAGAATTACTAAGATCTTCCTTTTCCTCCCCAACCCTGAAAATAGTCTGTTGACATCTATTTCCATAGGACTTTTTTTAAAAAAGCAATAGAAAACCTTGTAAAATGTACATTCTTTTTCAATCCTTCTTTACTGATTGTTTGTAAGTGAGTGGTGCTTATGTTTGAATTATGGCCCAAATGGAAGAGTGTGTGGTGAGATGTATAAAACAAAGGACAATGTGATGTGAATAGCAAATAGAATTTGTGACTGCCAACTCGAAATGTTTACTACAATGGGGAAGAATAAGACAGAGGCTTAGATGAGTGACACACCTGATGATAATCTATTTAATAAAGGACTTTGACTAATATTGAATTCAGCTTTCATAATGATACAGATTTTATGTCTTCTTTACACATTGAGTCTATCTTTGTCTACACTATCGACTGGGTAGATTGATGGTAGAAATGAATGTCTTGGAATATTAGAGAGTTCCCTACAAAGAAATGATCTGTTAGCATTCAAATACCCTTGCTCATGTCATTTTCACTCACACTGTCCTTGAGTCCTTCAAACCCTCATGAAGATTTTCTGAAGGTTCAGTTTATAAATGAGACTGTCTATATGGCAAAAACCCTTCTCACTGTTGCTGAAACATGACAAATCACTTTCTGAAGCTGATGGTACTTTATATCATAATCCACAATAATTTATGAGGAATTGAAAAATTTTTCATTGTCTGATAAACAGGACAGTCAAAAGTATGCCATGTAGATGGGTCTGAATCATTTGAAAAGGGAAGTGAAGGAAGTATCAGTGTAGAGGGGTGAATGAGTAGTGCCTGAAGGAAAGGGAGATACTTATCCCTGTGGATGGTCTTCTGCATCCTCCTGTCCATCTTGGAAGAAGATGCTTTTTGGAATATACAAGAATGAAAAATCATGTGTGCATTTCCTGGTTTGAGCTAAAATGCAGAAAATACTTTTTCCTATTTCTTTTACCTAAGTGCATTGAATTTATTAATTTTTTTTTTTTTGCTTTTTTCTTGTCCCTACAATAGTCACATTTATATTGTAAAGGCAAAGTATTCACTAAAATAAGATCCTTACCAAGGTTGTGGAAACAGTTCCACATTGATTATTGAGCCAGGAAAAGATGAGATAGGAGAGCTAAGCATGGGACATTATAACTCAAACACGAAGCATAAATAGTACTTGAAATACAACCATAAGCAATAATAAATGAGAAGAGTAGTATTTTTCAACTTGCATGCTCCAAGAGGCATTAGAAATGGGGTTAGAAATAGTACCAGGGCTTAGGAATGATAACGTGGTACTAACTCTGAGTGTGCAGCTGCCACAGCAATGGGCATTCCCTGAGAGAGGAGCTCAGAGGTGGAGGCTGAAGGACACACTTCCTTAAAAACATCAGGACAAGAGGATTTGCTCAGGGTCACAACAAATGCCCATCTGACTTGGGATTCTGCCTCTGAGAGAGGGCACTGCTTGTTTAGGGAAAAAAATGGAATGAGATTCCAAGCCCAGAGAAGTATTTTGCACACTTGTACCTTCTCAGCGCTGTGTCCCTGGTGTGGTGTGGTTCTCCCGAGCTGGAAGTTGTGATTTAGTGTTTGCTCCATGCTCTGTGGACACTGTTTCTAGCACAGCTTGACAAGTTGCTGTGTTTTGGAAACAAAGTATGTTAGACTAATAATCAGTATTTCAGCTCCTGTATTACTCAAAATGTAACTGAATTACCTCTATTTTCACTTTTCTGCAGGAAATGTGTAGAGTGACTGAAAAACAGATCAGTTATATATATATATATATATATATATATATATATATATATATATAAAAATATATATATATATTTTTATGTGAGCTGGAGTCATTCCTAAATAATTCCTCAATATGCTTGCTGCCACTTAATTTTTGCAAGAACACCTAGTTCAAAATGGTAGCTTAAAAGAAAGCAGTTTATTTCACTCTATTATGAAGAAAGTCCTGCTTAAGATATTCAGATATCAACAGTAATATTAAAAGAACCAAAATTAGTAGGATGTGCTTTTAAATTCATGTAGCTTAAGTCAGCAAGAAATTCTGGAGAGATTCATGGACTTTGGAAATAGGCAACATATTTACAGACTATTTGAAAAAAATAGTATTTTTCTCTCTTGTTTGTTTTCTTTGCAACGCAGGAAGCCCTTGACAGGGAGAAAAAATTATCTGTCTTAAATTAATTCTAACCAGTTAAGTGTGAGGTGATTAATATAACTTTGCTAGAAATAATTTTATACTCTTAGAGCATTTTGTTTAAAAAATTGAAATGATTTACAATTGGTTAACTTGAAAATTGAAATGAATGTGACCTGTCATATACAGCTTGTGAATTACAAAAGGGTTGCTAAATATTTTTTTCAGTCAAGACTATTTTTCAAGAAAAAGTATAATTTTTCACTCCAAGAAAGGAAAGAGTTGAAAGTAAGACTTTATAAGCTCAGTTTTGAAATAAACTTAAAAGGAGTGGTGCAGTTCTTGCACATATTTGTGAGGTGATTATCACATCATTATGGAGGAATACAGAAACCTGAAATCCTGAGAGGTAGGAGAAAGCAGGTTTTTCTTTAAATTGAAATATTGATATAAATGAAGGCAAACTCTTCTTTGGCAGAGAGCAGTGTGTTTGCATCTAATTTCCTGGGCATCAGCCTGCTCCAGACATCTGTCTATGGAGCAAATTCTTCTGCTAGGTGGCTGCTGAAGCCAGGAATCGAAGCATAACTCCCATGATGAGCTACACCAGAGGAACTCAGCTGGGACTGGACATATTTACCTTTTCCTGGTATCACTGTCACGCTGCCTTAACTTTTTGGCTCAATGGACAAAAAAAAAAATTCCTGCCTTTGTTAAGTGCTGAAGCACCACTGACATTTTCTGGTCTTCAAAGACATAAATGAAGGTTCAGAAAAGAATAAGTTTCAGAAAAAGCAAGAAGATTTATTTACAGAGCAGCAGATCCTGTTTTGAACACCCATGTGTTACACAGCACAGAACCAAAAAATATATTTTTTTTTTTCCTGTTTGGTTCTTTGTATGGCTGCTCTGCTTACCAGGCAAAATCTGACATGGCATTGACTTGTCAGATGCAATATAATATAATTGTGAAAAATGATTTTTTCAGGAAATTGGTATTTATGAAGAATACATTGGAATTATGAAAATTATTATAGGAGTGAAACAGATTCCATGTATTCTGGGGAAGAAATTAAAAATTACAGAGGTAAGGTTTTTGCAATGTACATAGTGTTTTATTTGCATCCTCAACATCATTGTGTAAAGCTTTTTGATTTTGCATCATTTGATTTTTTCTTTTTTTGGAAGACTGTATGTCGTTGTGATAGCACCACATTCTCTTGTTTAGAAAGAATGACCAACCAGAGCTTTTACTTGGGCTTTTGATAAACTAATACATTAACTAATATGTTTGGTGCAAAGCAGAAAAGGTCATGTTTCTATCAACTAGCAGTGACCATTATATCAAATTCTTTGTGGCCAGGTAACTTTACAGATCTTCTTCCAATGGGAACTTAGAAATTAGTGATAATGTAATGCAAATATCTGAGGCTGCTGATCAATTCCTGCCTTGCTTACTTTGTTTGGAAGATCTGTGTGGCACCTCGTGGATTTTAACCTTTGCATTAATGTTTTTTGTCTTTTCCATGCCTGTGCTGGCTCTTCTGCAATTTGTTCTGACTGTCTTTGTTTCTTCCTTCTGTGGAATAAGCTGCAGATGCCTCTTCTTTTTCCTTTTGGACTTCCCTGAGCAAGCTCAACAGGCATCCTCTGGATTGAGCAGTAGCTCAACTATTGAAAGTCTTTGTATTTGGGATGTTCATGAATGTGTTTGCCTGTTAATGATGACACAGGGAGCTCTGAACTTCATTCTTACTCTCTTAGTTTAAAAAAATTAACCCCCTCCACAGGACCACTGGGCTGGACAAACACCAGGCTTGAAGTGATGATATAGGTGCATAATATGTTTTTAAAACACAATTGAAAATGTATCAATCAAATTGCAGTTCATTATCAGTTCCCACACTTGGAATGTCAGCAAGTCTCAATTCAAGCATGATGAGATTGCTTCTTTAGGTGCTGTATTCTCTAATAACACCACTTTTGTAAACTGTGAATAACAATATAGCATATCCAGACTAATTATGCCATTTTCTACCATTAATCTGTAATTATAGCCTATTTACATATTCAACATATGACTGGTTTTTTGTCATTGCACTACCAATGCTTTTTTTTTCACTTGTTTATTACTAGGGAATATTTTCCTTGTCTATTTCTGTATTCATTGTATATCCTTATCTGAAGTTCTACACACTATCTACATGGCCTCATGTTCTTTTAAGGTATCGGCTCTTAATGATACCCAGTGTTTGACATTTTTTTTTTAGTTTTTTTAATAGGTACTCTAAATTCTGAAACTTTTAGTCTTATTTATCAAAATCATTATTTAATTTATCAATACAAAACTTCAGTGGGTAGATTTTGTCCCTCACACAATCATGATAATATTGAAGCTTTACTATGTTTTAGTAACAAGGGTGAATTCCCACAAAAGTTCTTTTTCCCCTTCTCTGTAAAAAAGTGTATCTATATATATATATATATATATACACACACATAGATATGGATATTGATATATATATATAGATATAGATATAGATATACACACACATAAAATATGTTGGTGGCTTTTTATTTTCCTCTTAAGGTGTTTTCATTCTTTACATCACGGCTGTGGCAGACATAGAAGTTTCCTGAAAAAGCTGAGTAATGTTAAATATCTTTTTAAATTCTACATTTGCTTTTTTTCATGCTGACTCTTAACATGTACTCACTACATTTCAGGCTTCCCCTTCAGTTTTGTTTTGCCTATTCACAGATAGACAAAAGAGTTCATGATAATAAAATCGTAGTATCCCTCCAGTATTCCATTGCTCAGTTTTTCTTTTACAGCTTCTCCCAGCCTTAAACTGGCAAAAAAGGAGTTTCCCCCCATTTTTAGTATTTATTCTTATTGTTGTCTGGTTTCTAGTTAAACATTGCATAGACCTGCGCTACATTTTTTGCCAAGTAATTTCCAGTCTTTTAGGAAGGCATTGAATGTTCTTCCTGCTTGACTTAGCATATGTCATGCATTTAGCTATTAAACTACATTTTGTTCTTTACCCCACTTTGAGGTTTGTGAGGTTTTCCTCACATGCTCTATTCTCACATTTCTTTAACATGGTAAGATAATTGATTTTCTTTTCCTTATTTTATCTGTGAGCTACTCAACAACGTAAAACCTCTGACTGGGAGAGAAAGTGTAAAGCTTCTGAGTCTGTGATGTTTCAGAAACTTAACTTTTTTGTTCCTTTTATTTTTATGTGGCTCTTTTAAAGAGCTAAAATTCCTGCCTGAGCATCCTCTAGTTCTTTGATACATTCCTAGAAATCTGTATTGAGTCTTTAGGTGTCCCTTCATCCCTTCTTCAGTAGAGAGAGTAATGAAAAGAAAGACTTCAGCATTCCAGCTCAGCTTTTTCTAATTGCTGATGAATTTCATGTCCTTCCAGGTAAATTCTAACTGAACTGTGTTCACTTCTGATAATTTTATAGTTAATGACACTCATTATAGTGTTAAACATTGAACTTTTCATTGTTTTTATAGTTACTAGGGTTTAGCAGGCATCCAGCTCATAGTCACATTCAAGATGTTGGAAGGATTTAATACCAGCCAATACTGCAAAACCTAATTCAAAATTCTACATGGTCAAAAGGTCAGTTATTTTGTTCACTCACATACCTTTTGTCTTTACAACTCTCCATCATAAAGGTCTGTTCTCTATGAAATTCCAGGCTTCCCATTTGATCTGCTGTGTAAAAGACAAGTTCTAAAGGCTTGGACAATTGCTCTTTAAATGATAATATTTAGAGTGTTCAAATGTATTTGATATTCGTCACCCATACATTCTAACCTAAAATTAATAGGTTAATTAATTTCAGAAAAAGCTCTCTATGTATCCTAACTGTAATGAGTATCATCATGCACTGAAAGTATTTGGTAAGGTCAGTTCTATGTGACTAAGACCAGGCTGCTCCTTTCTAGAAAAAAAAATAGAGATTAAAAAATTCACCTTAACCCTATTAAGGGTTAGTTATGGGTAGTAAATACTTTTACAGAAGTTAGAAATTAATTTCAAACAATTTCTAAATAGAAGAAGAGTTAAACTCTCTGCCTAATTAAACCATAATAAATAAGTCAATCAGCCCTACATGGGAAGGAAAACAAATTATTTTATGTTTTGAGTTATGATGGCTCTGACATCATCAACGATCTTCATTGAAAACTGCAAGGCTGGGCATTAACATTTTTGTATATATGTGGGAGAGACAATGATACAATATTCTTCCCTTTTCTTCCATCAAAGTGAACATTGTTCTGACATTGTCTGCAGGCTTGAGCAGAGGGTGGTCACTGCTCAGAAATCAAGACACTAAATTTAAGTTTAAAATTAAAATGATGATCAACATGGAAAACTTCCAACTACCTTATTAACCTGTGAGGTAATTCCACCAGTCAATAAATGAAAATGGAATGTGGTCCTCAGTGGTAGTTATTTAAACTGAGAGAATTCTCTTTTAGCTAAGAATAACCTTAGAAAAAAGTAGATACCAAACTCGATTCAGAAATGAGAAAAATACTCTTGAACCCATCTTGTCATAACTCTGCTTTTTCTCCCTTGTGGGCAGTGCGAAACCTGTCTGCTTTTAAATTTTAATTAAAACTTAGATTAGTTATGATCATCTAATCTTTCCTTTGCTCTGCAGTGTCTGATCACTGTGTATAAGTATCCAAAGTTTAATCTGCTTCTAGTCCTCCCAGATTTGACAGTCTAATTAAGTGCTCAACTTTAGCACTTAGTATATAAGCAATACCACTTCATGTTTGGTAAGATTTTAGATGAAATTGGTCACTTACCTGTTCTGCTGAAATATTCCTGAATAATTTTATTGTTTCATCTTTACTACTGCATTTATCTCCTTTAGGAACCAACAGATTTCCTTCCTGCATCATGCTAGAAATCTATTTGAAGACTCAGCCTACCACTGACAATGAAGCATTACTGACATTGTTCTGGGGTGTCTTAAAGATGTTCTTTCAATGTGAAAATTAATATATAAAAATATGTCAACATACAAACATTGTTTCTAAGGCTGGTGGTTCACTGTAAATTCCGCTCTATTTTTCTCACCAGGTTATGGTGACTGAAGGAGATGTGCAGGTATCTCTTTGCTGTTTCTTGCACATGACTTTGCCCTTCTCTTTGTTGGCCTTGTCTTTACTTTTCTTCTGTAATCCTTCACCTCATCCCAGGTTCCTTGTGACTAATTGTTTTCCTTTGAACTTTGGGAAGACACGACATTCATGTCTTGTTCTTAGGCCAGCAGCCAAGTGTCAGAGAAAGCTGTAGCACAAAGCCTACTGTTTCCAGCTAAGGAAGTAGATCTTGTTCCTTAAGCCAGCTTGCTTAATGTGTAGACAGGTGATCCACATTCTGGTAATTCCAGCTGATTTTAAATGGATGGAGATGTTATTTCAATTGCTCTTAGCAACTGTGTTGAAATCAGGCTTATATTTGCTCTATGGGGGCCAGCTTGACTCAATATAAATAGCTAAGGGGCTGTAGGTTTACAAAACTGTTAGTCTTCCACCTCTTCACCTCCCATCCCACTCCTCCCATCACGTCCCTTTCCATTTTCCCTGGCACACCTCATCCCATTCTTAATGAGAGTGACTTTCAAGATGGTTCTTGAAGCACTTAGTCCCCCTGGCTTGACCCTGCAGCTGCTGAGCCACACTGTGAGCTCCCGTGGGGTGGACAGACCCAGCTCACACACACAGGCCTCTGCAGCCTCTCTCTCCTGAGAGGCTGAGGCTCCTGAGGCTCTTTATAACAGTACAGAAACAGGCACTTTTAGGGTGCCTAAAAGGGTGTGAATTCAGAAAATTGTAGGATGACGTGAATTATATCTTTGATTTCACTGACAATATTACTTTAGCTGTCCATGGACTGGGGAGTCCCTGGCTGATTACCTCTGTCTTTCATTTAGTCACCTAAATTTGGTCCTTTGTGTCTCACTGAGTGCAGCATTTAAGTTCAGCTGTATTCCAGGCCCTGTGGAGAGGTGTTTAGAGGAATTCCCTTGTACTTCAAGGATAAGTAGCTTCTGGGTACAGCTTCAGTAGTTCTCTTCAGACTGAACAGAACCTGAGAAACAAATTCCCAGTGCCAGGGTCACTGAAAAAGGAAAAAAACTCAACTTTGCTGCAGTTTGCTCCGGCCCTTGCTCTTGCAACATCTTAATTATTTTTCTGGAATCCTCTGGGCACTCCTCAATTATCCATGTAGCAGCATAAACTAATCAGCACTCAAATTCTGACCTTTGTTGAATAGCAGGGGCTCAGGCAATTTCTAATCCTGCTGTGTTATTTTGGCATGAACTTTGTTCAACTTATGCTAGAATAGATCCTGGTTTTTTTCTTGAACTTCAGTTGGACAGATCATGGTACAGGTCCTTGCCTGACAACTGATGATGTGAACTCATCTTCACTGGAAGAAGTTCTGCTTTTAGCCTTGAGAACATTCTTGTGATCCTATAATTTCACTTATTTTTGTACTTCACCACTTTTTTTTTGAACTAGGGACAAGATACCTATTTGCATGTCTTTCATATTTTAGTGACTATGTTGTGTAATAATATTTTTTGTAGGGAGAAAAAGCTATTTTATCTTTATAATTGTCACATAAATGCTGTAGAAGCAGATCTGTTGAAATAGTTAAACTGCAGTATTTTCCTCTTAAAAAAAAGTGGGTCTGGAATGTCTTTATTTAGTACTGTTTCATTAATTTAAAAATATAGCACCTATCTCTGGTTCTATGTTAATCATTCTTTGCTAAGGCTATGGAAAGCATCAATTTTTATAATAAAACCTACCATTTTAGATGCTTTCACCTCCCTGCTGTTTCACTGAGCAAGATGCAGCTGAGGGTGGGTGATGCTAAGAAGGAAATGACATTGATTTTCTACTTTTGTCATACAGGAGTATTTTAAGATGTTCCTCTTTATTTTAATTTTTCTTTTTCAAGGATTCAAGAAAAATAGGAGAAAAATACTCAGAAGTTTAAGTCAAAGATGCTGGAATCAAAACATGGCTGAAAAAAATGTCCTTATTTTCAGGAGGATCTGTGCTAGGACATTGGAAGGATTGAATGAACTGCCTGTTCCCAACTGTGTTTTGCAACACTATGACCACCTAGGGCTTGAGGCATTGAAGGGCCAGAATTGAGTCTCTTGGTTTCCTTCCTGGATGGCTGAGCAATAGGCCAACAAGCTCTTCATTTAATATGTAATTTCTTGAAGAAGTGTGACATTATTTTTTTTTTCTGGAAAGCAGAGTATTATTAAGTCCATGTGGCTTTTTGCTATTACACTTCCAATGACTAGTAGGGTAGACACTGTTTCCATCAAGAACAAGGTGGAAATTCATTTTGCACAGGTATCATTTTATCAATTTTTACAGTTTGTTTTTTTTTTTAATAATTTTCCTTTCAAAATTTTCTCCTCCATACATAATTTCCCAAATGTATCTCCTAAAAGGTCTGGCTAGCTGACTCTGTGTGCTATGAAAATGTACTTAGGTAAGTTGGTAAGATGCTTTTACAGGTAATTTCAGATATGAAAATCAGGTATGATATCAGAAACCTGGTGAAATTTTTTTTTATAACTTTTTATAAGAGTTTCCAAAACATCCATCACTCTGCACAAATGCTCAAACTTCAGTGGTGCAACGAAGAGCGAGCAGCAGGTGGAGCATTCGTATTGGTTTTGTCACTGCAGGCCTTTGAATCCCACAAAGCAGATTTTAAACAAAATGCAGGAGCCCTGAGAGTAGTGTCACCAGTTCTGAGATGGAGAAAAAATATCCTCAGGCTATTATCCCTGTTATGAATTGTAGTGTGGACTTAGCATTTCCTTCCTGGTGGTACTTGCTGTGTTACTCTATACTCTGAATAATGAACTTTATCTTTTACATGTGCTCTTTCAATTTGTGTAGGCTTCATCAGGTGTCTATGTCTATTTTTGAGACAAAAATTACTCATCTGGAGTTGAATCACAGCTATATAGAGAATAATCAACAATCAGTCTCCTTACCTGCTTTGCTAGGGTACTGATTAATGGATTTAAGTTCAGTATTTCTAGATTCAGTTCTCATATTGAACATCATCTGTTGTTGCACAAGTGATATTTACATTCTTTACAACTTATGAAATGCCTACTGCAGCTCCTATAAATATGAGATTTAAGGAACTTTAGATCAAATTACAGTGCATCCTTCATTCCCAGGCTGCAGAATTGCTCAGCTTTGTTTTATTGAGTTAGTTAGGCAATAAAAAGTCAATCACTGCAGAGCGTGTGTATGTTTGTACGCTGCTGTATGTTGGGAGGAAGCTTCATTTGATCAGTGGGTTTGCTGTAGCTGGGCCACACACAGTGAGGGAGCTACATGTGTTCATTCCATCAGGATGGATCTCACACAACACCAGTTAAGGTTACATGGCTCTTTGTGCTAGGAATTAGCTTGCAAGTTGTAGCTCTAAGAGTGTGAAAATTACATTCTCAACCTCAGTAATCATTCTCATTAACCTCTCTATCTATTTGCATTGTTTACAAGTTAGAGATGACGGGTCTTTGAACCTTTGGCCATTTCCTTCAATTGTCCATCATTGCATCCAGCATTTCTAAAACTGAGCATTGTGAACTTGACGTGCAGTGGGGTTCTTCAAAGGGAGTCTTTGAGTTCCTCCAGTGACTCATTTCTGTTTGGCTTCCCTTCTGTTTGGGTTCAGAACAGAATCCAACTTGTTTTTATGTCTTGGCAAAGCTGGGTAAAGACTTTGTCAGATGATACCTGGAAGATGTAAAAAGCACAGTCCCATCTTGTAGCTGGCTTCTTTTTGGTGCAGATGAATCTGAAATAAGCTTTTATTGACATTACCCCAAGGCAACAAAACACCATTAGGGTTTTGTAAACAAATGTAAACATGTAAACAAATACTTACATTTGTCCTGCCCTTCCCTGTTAAGCCATTAGGTCTGTTAACATATTTCTGCAGACTGAAATAAAAGGTCCAGAAGCAATTGTCTGGTTTAGCCAGCTAACAAGTCTGGAGGAGTGTAAAAGCCCATTGCTCTGGGCTGGTAAATGATGAAGTGCAGTGTTAGCTCACTCAGGTGATTGATCCAGCTGAACATCCTCCCCTGACAGTGATTGGTAGCAGATGCTTTCTGGTAGATTTCAGAAGTGTAAGACACTGAGCAAGTATAGAATAAGCTTTTCCCTTGTATCACTTCTGAAACTCAGATTTTTTAGGGACTTCACAATTCTTGTATTTTACTAAGGAAAAACTGCTTGTAATACACAGAAGCAACTAAAAGCTGCCTTTAAAGCAAAGAAGCCATGATGTGATGAAATAGGAGCAATAATTACATCTTGGCAGCACAGGGTTCCCTTAAAAGTGTTTCATAAAGTAGTGATAGTCAGTCTCCAAAATTCCGTCTCTGAATATTAGTGACATTTTTTTGGAATACTGTCTTTTCTCAAGGAAAATTCCCTTATTATTCATATATATTCTTAAGAAAATGATACAGCACATTTTTGGAATGGCTGTTCTGTTTTAATTTTTCCATTAAAATAACTTCTAAAATAGTTAATAGTTTCCTCTTTTGGCCAGGGCTCCCAGAGTTCATTCTGAACAACCTCTTGGCACCCCTCAAAGGAGCCTAAATTATTCTAAAGTAGAGTGACAGCTGGAAAGAATTCTGCATTTCTAAGGACAAACTGCACTGGTGCCAGAGCCCAGGGAGAGCTACTCCTCCACCTTCTACACCAGAGGACACTTTCTCCTTAATTGTAATTACAGCAGTATGATGCAAATGAAACCTGGATCTAGTATTTTTATCCCAATGTGGGGTTTTTTATGCCTATCAAGAGTAAAGATTGATTTTCTTAATAAATTAAATGAACTGGTTTCTGGAAGGTTTGTAAGTGGTGATATGCACAGTAGGAGCATGTTTCATAGGAGACTTGCTTTAGGTTTTCACTGTAATAGACCATTGGGCCACTGTCCCAGCATCACTTTTTGGGATATCACATAGCTATATCCACTGTATCTTCTGGATCCTTTCTTTTGGCTGTATCACCACTGATTCTCATTATGAATTTTTCATACATCATAGGTTTGTGCTTTTAATGGAAAACGAAAACACCAGCACTTTCTGGACTGGGCAGGGAAACAGATGAACTGATTTCACTGAAATCATGATGATGATGTGGAAAAGTACAGGAAAGTTAAGAGCAAAACGGAATCTGCCATGGACCCGTTCCAAATCCTGTTTTGGCAGCCCAAGATTAGCTGTGATCCAGCTGTGGAAAGGACCCAATTATTTGCCCCTTAATCTTTTGCAAACTAAGTTCCTGGAAGCTGCATTCCATCTGCCTTGAAATCTGTGTCTTGGCTTATTTTTCACTAAGAAACTCTGCAGCCTCTAAGGATGGGCAGCTTTGGGATTCAGAGTGACTGTGCCATATGATACATCATTTGAATGTTAGAAAAGCTGTTTCTTTATGAACAGTATACTTAGTAGATATTCTAATAGGTCCATTTACCCTTTAATTTCTTACATTGCTGTTAATTAGTATCAAATTCTGTCTGCATTGAAATACTGCTGTTGGCCCCATTTTCCATTGCTGTCTCTGGGATTGAGCTTAATTTTTAATGTTCTGTAGTGAGTTTTCATTACTCTAGGAAAAAAAATGTATTTTTTACTACATCAAAAAACGGGATTGTTTTTAGTTTTTTTTTTTTTTTTTTTTTTTTTTTATTAAATCAGTGACAAGGCTGATGTTTAGGATGATTTTTTTGGAAGCATTTAGTAGCAGAAAAGCAGTGTTGTGAACTTGTCAGAAAAAGTGTGCCAGCATACTCCAGATGCTGTCCTACAATGGTTTAGCAGCATCTGGGCTAACTGTGTCTCCCTTACCTGAATTCTCTTTGTGGTCATTTCTAAGGGGTGTTATTTTGGACAAGATGCCTTTTTAAGAAATTTTTTTGGTTGCCCACTAACTCTCTACAAGGCTGGCTACCTGTAGTAAACATAAATTGGTAACAGGTGCTCTTCTCAAAGTGTTTTCATTATTTTTTTGCCCAATGAATTTTTGAAGAAGAGCCCACATATGAGCAAAACTTGTTGGGGGTGTGCTGTGCCTCCCTTCTGCTTGGAGAAATGATAGAGAAGGTGGCATCAATTCATTTGATGCTGTCCACAGCAGAGCAGGCACATCTGGATTGGAGACACTTTGTGCTGAGGAGTGTTAAGGGTCTCTCTCCCTTATTCACAGAGATGTCAAAAATGTTCCAGGATCTCATAAAAACATGTTGCCAGGCAAATAATGCAGAACTGAATTAGTTTGACTATTTTGCTTTTATGTTCCTGTTGAAGAAGCAGGTTCATCTAAATGAGGCAGCATAAACATGAAGCAGAGTGTTTGGACTTAATGTTACAATTTATGAAAAAAAAAAAAACTTAACTGTCAAAGACTTAAAAGGTTCAGCATCTGCTGTATCATATACTGCCAGCCTCTGTGGAGGAATCAGGGCAGCATATTCCAGAAAAGCAGCAATAAGATAAAAGCACAAGTGAAGTTAGACTCTTTCCTTTGTATTTAGAAAGTTTGCACTGAAGGCTAACAGATCATTGAGCATATTTATCCCAGCTCTTCCCCAGTTTTAAGACTTTCCACCATTTAATTTTTTTTTTTCATATTACAGTAAAAACTAAGCACCTTTTAATTTTCAGTATTTGTGTTCTCTATCTCTGGTAGATAAGGAATTAATGTTATCCGCATTTCACAGATGGGACATGGAAGGGCTAAAGGGTCAGGTTCACAGAGATATGTAAATATTTATATTTCCGTTGATTTCAGTAGGAAGTCTTCTACCTACATAAGATACTTAAATATGTTTTTGGTTAGGGACCTTGGTGATTAGCTGACATTTTACAGGAAATCAGTAGTGACACAGGGATCTGAACCCTTTAGTGTTCTTTGAGTTCATCTTTTTTTGCTGTGTGCTTGCTGAGATTATGTGAAGTCTAAGCCTTCCGTTCTCACCAAGCTGGTTTTAGCATAATGGGACAGAGGTAGAGAAAGCTGCTTTGATAGCTGTTTGCCTTGGGCATTATAAAACAGAATTGACTTTAAAAAGGCATTTACAAGTGACCTAGTGCTTTCTGGGAGACGGGCACTGCTGTTGGATCAAAAGCTAGAGGAGATACAGCTTCAGGACAGAACTAAAATCTCTCTGTACTGCTAAAAGAATCAGTATCAGAAGAACTGTGGGGGAGGGGTGAGGGGGTGAGGGGAAAGCAGGATAGGTAAAAGTGATAATTTCTGAATGTTTATAACCTCTTTTGTGCTGTCCCACAATTGAAAACAAAGGAGGTGGAGCCTTTGTTCATAATTAAACTCTAATTCTCCAGGTCAGAGGGTAAGGTGACCTGTCTGCACTATCTGCTTTTCAGGCCAACATATGGTGTGATTGATATTGGCTCTAGAGGGGTCCTCATACAGCTGGAATGCAGGGGATGTGAATGTGATATCAGTTCCCTAGGGAGAGCTGTAAATTTAACATTGGGGGATAAAGTGAATATAGTATCAATAAAAAGATATTGCTGCTATTTTTGTCCTCTGTGCACTGACACTCACAGCATTGGCAATAACATGCAGGTCAAAACACCTTCCAAAATGTGATGAAGATCTTACTCTGTTCTTCACTTTCACCACTGGGGAACACAGATCTGATTTGAAAATAAATAAGTAAGGTCTCTTTCTTCCACTTTGATGTAAGAGCTTTTGATATGGCAACAAAGATTACCTGAATTAATTCTGGAGAAAAATGGAAATACCGAAGTGTAGGATAATGGGATAATTGTATTGATTGTTACAGGAAGGGTATTTTCTACTCCTGAATGAAAAAAAAAAAAAGCATTTTCTGTGTTAAATATAAAAAGGAAGAGTAAAGGAAAGACTGTTTAAAAAACAATGTAGAAAAAACAGTGGGATAAAAATTATAGAAAAAAGCTGCTGGCCATCAAATGTAAGACTTCTGAATTCAAGAAGGTAGCATGTGATGCAGGCTTACTGATTTAAATTGAGGTTGGATTGGTCCTAAGAACAGCTTTTTCTTGTCCTTTTCATCTTGAAGTATAAGGTTATAATTACTTATTTGGCATCTATATTTTTATAGGTCTTTGATTCCTGTGGTGAACACAGTGTGAAAAGCAAAGCAGACTTTTTTTTGGTTTCAATTAGGCAGATTATTTTTATTTCTTTATTTTTTAATCAAAAGTGGTGAGTGAAAAATTAAACTAATACACTCCAAATAATAGAATTTTAATTCTTTTAAACCAAACTCTGCAGTATTGTCATAGTGTTAGAAGCTCCTCTGGCAGACTTTGTGTTGTTTGCTACAGAATAGGCTCGGTACAGGCAGATTCTGGAGAACCTACAGCTTCAGAGACAAGACCCTAAAGAGCATCAATGCAGCACTTGGAAACTCTGAAACAACGTGGGTCAGCATATGGACAGTAATTTTGCTATGGCAGGAGCCCTACAGGGCTGAGGAAAGGGTGGTATGTCTTTGCATGCACAATTCATTCTGTCAAGACTTGAACATACAGGTTTAGGCAAGAATTTTACATACCTCAAGTCTGTAACATACAAAGGCATTTTTCTCAGTTCAATCACTTCTGTACTTTCCAAGTGATTGGTGATAGGAAATCAGTAGGTTATACCTGGGGTTTCTTGCTGATTTTTTTCTTCCATCAAAAGTCCAGAAAACTGAGAACTTATCTGGGGATTTTAATGGTGGAAATTCAATACTGCAGCCTCATTACCATTCTGTTATGGATTCCTTTCATCCGATATCTTGATATTACCACTTAGAGCAGTAAAATGGTTTCAATTTATTAAACTAAGTGTTTAGTTGGAGAAAATCAAAAGTGCATGCTAATGTCACTGTATTGACAACCCTTCATCCTCGCTGTGGAGCTGCCTGTATTTATGTTACCATTCCACGTGAGCTTCTCAAAACGTTGCAGGCTGAAGCCATAGTGAAGACATTTCTGTCAGATTGCTGCTGCCTAATTAGACAGTGTTGCTTTCAACAGTCCTGCTCGATGGCTGTACTCTTAAAATACCAGATTTTCCAGGGACCTGTGTACATTGTGACTTGTGTAACGTGGTCTCCAGCCTGAGTATTTATGAAAATTCAGTGTATAGATATTCAGAATAATTTAAAAAATCTTTTCAGTTAGAAAACTGGCAGTATAGAGAGTTTTGCTTTGCCTGGTTTTGAAACATGTTTGCACATGTTTTCTAGAAATAAAATATATATGTTGCTAACTAATTGGCTGAGGCTTGATTGACAGACCAAAATATTTTTAATTGCAAATCCTAAATCTAATTTAAATCTCATTTCATCTGTTCTAAAGAAGCTTGACTGATTAAAGACATTTAATTTCACTGCCATGCAATGGATATGATTTTAGTGCCACCTTTTTTTTAACTGGCTTTTCAATGCCAGCAGTGCAAGTGACACCTATAGACCAAAAGGGAGACAGTTGTATAGCCTGAGTAAATAACTTCAGTGTATTACCCACAAAAAGAAAAGACAGAAGTTAAAGAATAAAACAGATTGGTCCTTGTCTCCTTTAAAAATGCACTTTGAAACGAACTCAAAAGAAGTTATCATATATATCACAATATATATATCATATATATTTTGAGTATCAACATCTATCAGAAGAACAAATGTGTTACAGTGATGCTAGGTATGAATGCAACTCTTTTATTTCTGTGTTAACAGGCTTAGATTTTACTGCAGGTAATCTGGTTTTCCTTATTGTTATATCATTTGGGCAATATGAAGGAAGTTATAGTTAAGATCTCTTTGAGTGAGGTATGCTTTGGAGAAAAGGATAATATGATTATTGTAGTAGCTGAGATACTTGATAAAAAACAGACAAGTTTCTGACATGTCAGCCTTTCTTCTAAAATAAATAGGGAAGGGGAACAGGCACAGGAGTGATGTACCCCTAGGTGGGGACATACTGTCAAGGCATTGAAGGAACTGTGCATTCCTATTTCCCCTGCACTGATTGTTTTGTGGGTGAGGTTTTAGCCTCTAATGTTGACAGTCTGGCAGAAGTCATATGAATCTTTCTGGGAAAGAAGGAATGTCTCTGTTTAAGTGTTAGGGGAAAAAAAAACCAACAACTTTCTTTACAAGGAAGTCTGTACATGGAATAAAAATGCAAGTTGCAAATTGATCAGATGAATGCACTGGTTCACCTAAATCTGTGCACTGTCCAGGGAGGTGGGAAAATTCCTATTCCTTGTTTTATCTAAGCCTGTACCTCATTTCCGACAGTGTCAGGATAAGATACGTGAAGGAGACTTTGGAGATTCTGTAGATTCTATAATTTGGGCATTTCCCCCTCCTCTGGCAACTGGCTCTGAAAAAGTGCTGCAGGGCAGGTGTCTCCTATTTTGCAAAGGAAATCTGTTGTTCCTGTTTGATAGAACCTTGAATACCTTTGTATTTACTCAAACAAATGTTACAGAATCATTGAGTCAGGTATCAGTGAATTCCTCTCAATTATTTATTTACCTGATGTGACTTTGCTGGTTTTTTTTTTTTTTTTTTGTTGTTGTTGTTTGTTTGTTTGGGTTTTTTGTTTGTTTGTTTGTTTGTTTTAACATAGTGTTGCAAGGATGACCACTGCCTGCCCATTGCATTCATTCAGCTCAGTGGTTTATTAAGTTTTGAATTTTGACAAAAAGCCAAGGTCTAAAATACCTTCAGTGTATACATTTGGTGGCTGGCTCAAGGAGAGCTCCCAAGTGAATACTCCTATTGAGGGTTTCCTTGGTATGTTTGTCTGGGTGATACAGATATTTTGAAACCAGCCACAAGATGTAGGGGAGCATCTGAAAGACAACATTTTAGAAGAAGGAGAAGTGTAAATAAAGGTGTAGGACCTGTGGTGATTTAAGGAGAATGAGACAGAATTGCATGACAAAGCAGCAGAGGATGCTTAGAGGGAGTTGGTATTTCCATGGAGGTGGGATATGAACCTTAAGGAATAAAAGCTTCAGCTTTTTTCTTTCTTTAGCCATTCTCATTGTCTGGTGTCGAATCTGTTCCTTGTTTGGTTTTGGATAAGCAGGCCAGCATTGCTCAGAGTTTTTTAGTAGGGCATTCAGATGTTTCAATATTTTAGGACTAGTAACAGCCTTCCTGTGCCCATAGGTATGCATAGCTAAGCTTTCCATTTATTTCCCCCAAAAAGAAGATAATTAAATTTGTTCCCAGAAAAGTATAGCTATAGGTTATTTTGTCCAATGTATACAAATTTCCATTTCTCAGCAGTTAATTTTATTTTCTCAGATTCCCACATGTTATCAAGAAGATTTTTCACAACGTTGTCAGATTTTCCTTAATTTCAGGGTATATACCAACCTGTGAAGATGGCCATGCCACCTGTCACAGCTCCTTTATAGACCATTATTAAATAATCCCAAGACTCTAAAGGACCTTATATGTAAGCAAGAAAACTCAAATGGAATCAAAATGTATGTAATTGTAAATGCAGGATGAAAATGGAATTCTTCTTACTGCTGTTTTTAAGTTAAATATCAACATTTTCCATAACACAAGTGTTTATTGGTAGCAAGTGAAAAATCTAGTAATGGAAATGTTTAAAATAAATAGCAAAGGGGAAATGCTTGCATGTGACTAAATGTGATTAGAATACCTTTGGCCAATAATTTCTTTCAGTCCAAGGAAGAAGAGAGGCAACAAGTGTGTGGCTGTCACAACTGAGGGGGGCACTGTGGCACTCACAACTGGGCAGAGCTGCCCAGTTCACCTTGACTGCCTCTGCTAAAATGATCCTGCATGTGGAGACTCCTGGAAATGGATATTGGTAGGAGTTTCCCGACCTGTGTCACTGCAGCAGAGATCCAGAGCAGCTGCAGGAGAGGCAAATTTAACCCCTATTCATACAGCTCCTTTCTTACTAAATGAAGATGTTCTTTGAGAAATAGAATGCATTTGACACTGTATTTACCACTCACGTCTACTATGAACAGAATTATTTTATAGACAGACACATTGTTCTCTCACATATTAATTTTTTTAAATGCATTTCACTTCTGCTGACAAGCTATTAAAATTCAACATTTAAATGTCACACTATGGCATGTAATTTGCTGTCATGAAAACAACTATGGATTTATTTTCTGGTGAGATTCTCGTTAGGTATTGAGCAATATGTCAAAACCAAAAAGTGTCATGATTTCATAAAGGGGGGGAAATGAGAAATCCCCAAATGGTATGGAATATTAAAAATCACCTGTACTGATAGGAAGAGATTCAATGGCTCTGCTTGTTTTTTTTTTTTTCAATTTGGAAAAGGAAATATAATTATTCTGGTGGGTTGGAGTTTTGATATAATTCTGAATAGGTCAGACCAATCAAAATGCAAGAGTTAATTATTGAGGCTGAGTTCAGTCAACTCTTGAATGGAGACCACCAGTGATAAACTGAAGATGATATACAAAGCAGTTGTCTTGCTGCTGTTCCGTTTTATCTTTTTTCTTCTTTCTGAGTCTATTTAACATTAAATCCATAATCCAGCACGGCTCTAAAGAGGAATGTGCTGTTTCAGACACAGATGCCACTGCAGAGTATAATGCCTTGATCCCCTCTGGATTTTAAAGATGATAGACACCTTTTGCAAGAAGCAGCACATAAATTTCAGTGACTGACACAAACTTAATTTGGACAATTTTCTTTACCAAATTCCTCGCACATCCGTATAAAATCCATTATATTTATTTAATCGTTGCCCTTATCAGCTGTTCAGGTTTGTTTTATGCTATCAGACAAGCACTGTATTCCAGCCCTCAGAGGGCAACATATTAATCTCAGCTGAAGAAAAAAAACATGCTATAATTTTCCAGTGCTTTCATACTAAAAAGTTGTTGGTAACAGTAATAAAAATTATTTTATGCTTAATACTGTTTGATTTAGTAATATTTTGAAGGTCCAGCTAACGGCTTATTTTTCATTCCCACATTATCCATAGAAATTGCTTTATTCCTTTCATTTTTGTAACCCTAAAATATATCTAAAGTGAAACCAAATAGCATATTTGTTATTACAAAGTATTTTCACTGAAAACTATTTTACATTCTGTACAATAACATATTCAATACCAAAGAATGTGATTGCTTTCTTAGATAAATGTTATATTATCCCCCAGGCTTCTGTAAACTTCCCCCATAAGTGATTTTTCTTTTTTTTCCTCTTCTGTTTTTCACTTTTACTGAAGCTCTAACAGTATGCATAGCTTCGATGTGACTACACAACAGATTTTCATGTGAAAAGTACTGTGAAAGATTTTTAGTAACCTTTTTTTTACTGTCAGGTTACCTGTCTTTCAAACAGCCCTTTTAGAAATTCTGTTAAAATGTGTGTGTCTGGTGTCAAGAGCATCAGATCCAGGCAGGGATGGGCAAGTGTTCAAAATGACCTGTCATTGCCAGAGGGAAGTGGTAAAGAGCATTGTGCTGCTCTGAAAGAAACCTATCCATGCTAAAGTCTGTATAAGTTCCTGTATGGAAAAATTGGAGGGGAAACCATGTCTATAAAAATTTTAAATTAAACTGTGAATTTTTATACTGAATATAGAATAATTTTTAGAAATAAAATTAATACTATGGCCATGGTTGTTACAGAATGGTATTGAACACGGATTTTGCTTTTAAAGTCCTTTAATATTCTTTTACAGAAACAAAATCTCAAAGAATAAAACCTGTCAAGACAGGTTTCTCTAAGGAGAGATGCTGCACTGTGCAATCTTCTGGTTTTAGGTGGGGCCCAGGGATTTGGGACCGAGGGCACTAACCTGGTTGCTGCAGGCTAAGAGGCAATTGTGGAGCTCTACAAAGTTATAATTGTTATTGGAGTTAATGAACAAGGCTTCTTCCCAAGGCCTCATTGGTTCCTTTTGTGACAAAATCCTGTTGCAGTTCTAGCAAAGGCTTTGTTCTTTGAGAAGAAACAAGTCCAAGTCTGGTACTGGCAGAACAGAGATATGTAAAGGGAAGAGATTGCCATACTCTGCTTTTAACTAGGAAAGGGAAATATGATAAAATGAGAGCTGCAATGCACCTGATCCCCTTCACCTAATCTCAGTTTAAGTTTAATTGGCAGGCTCACCTGCACAAGATTTGGAAGAACAAGGTGAGAAGCAGCAGGCAGCTGTATGAAATCTCACTGTGATTGCAATAAGGCTGCAAGGCTGATGGGATGAGCTCAGAGCACTCTAAATGAAGTCTCTATTCTCCTCTTCCATCTCATACCTGATTTTTCTTCCCCTTACTACCACAGAGAGGAGTACACCAATATTTTATTAGCAGGTCACCAGGTTCATCTTTCAATGTGCTCAGCCACTTCAAGTGAGTGAGTCTACGTAGAATTGTAATGTTAAAATAATTAGTTAAAATGTCCAAGATGGTTTTTTCTTTGTTGGAGAAGTACAGTATGCTTTTATGTCTTTGCATCCTGGTTATCCACTGAACAATATATGGGATTGGATGGGATTCAGTATAACTGTGTCAGCATAGTGCTGTTCCTGGGTTAATTAGCCCTGCTAAGTTCTGCAGTGCTTTGTTTTGTACACAATATAGCTCTGACAGTGCCAACTTAAGTATCTCTTTGTGGTAGTGCATTTATTGAGTACATATGCTATTTATTGTCAGTTTTAAACTCTCTTGGTGTTATAAATGCTAAGTCTTTACCTTAAATTTCTATCTGATTTTTCAGGTTATCAGCTTTTTGCTTATAATTTTTTTTTTTTTTTTACTTCCTGGAGCTTTGCTTACTTCTAGTGATTTCATCATATCGATCATTAGAAGTAGAGTGGGTTGAGTATTATTGCTTAAATAGATTTCTAAATACAGCCTACATGTATTGACTTCCTGTTCTAAACTACCTTACAATGTGAAAGCCTTATCCAGTTTGCTGGTTTTCTTCTCTTTTCACAGAGGAAGTATTTTGAGTTTATTGCTAATTTACCATGGGAATCTAACCTCTTATGATAAAATTTAGTCTGCATACAATGAACCCAGACCAGTGTCTTCAAATGCACCATATGCTTATTTTGTCTGGTACTTCTCTGAGGAAGTTTTTGTTTGTTTAGTGTGATAGTGAGTTTACACACAAGAGATTTATTTGCCTTTTATTTACTAGCAGTTTTGTAGGCTTTAAATTTTTTCATCCAGTTCCATATGGACTGTCCAAGTTATAAAAAACCTCCCTACCTAAATCTTTGCATCTGGTTTTAGTAGAGAAGCTGGTGCATGAACAAGCCCAGGACTGAATGATGAACAGCTGAATTCAGTCTTTTTTCAAAGTTAGTGAATCAGTGCTCTGGTTGAAGTATAAAATCTTCTTTTCTTTTATCTCTAGTGAGTAGATAATTCAAGGTTTAGATGCCCTCTAAAACAACTTTTTTGCCATTCCAGCTATAAATAATTGGGCTATCATTGGGTGCTTCCCCATGGATGGCCTTTAAATGGGAAATGAGGGGGAAATTAGTCTTGTATCACCCTGAGCACAAGCAGGAATTTTGCCTAGTAGACTTAGGAGAAATTAAACTGAGAGGAAAAGATGAAGATGATTTTTTGTTTGCTTGTTTTTTTTTTTTTTGTTTTTTTTTTTTTTTTTAACAGTGATGAAAAAGAAGTTTTGCCAGTGATAAGTGTTCTGTCTATGTCTCCAAGGACTATAATGTTATTGCTATCTAATTGATCCAAGCCTTTGCCCTGCCCATGGTGATTGGGAAGTGCCCACCAGGGAGAGGCTGTGGTTGGAGTCAAAGCCCTTTTACTTTTCACAGTGCTCTCTGCATCCCAAACCACAACCTTTTCCTCCCATTTACATGGCATAGACTGATAGTTAGTGCTGTCTAAATGCTGCAAATGAGCTCCTTGCTACACTGACATTCTCTAGGAGTCATAGATTATATTCCCAGGCCTAAAGCTGTTTGCTGCATCCATCATCAATACCACTAAATGGTAGTTTATCTAATCTTCCTTAAGGGACACAAGTGAATTTTGTCAAAGTAGTCTCAGATAAATGATTGTCCAATATATGTTATTTCTCCACAGTTATTTATAAATACATTTTAAGGAAAAAAAATGTATTGTGGGAAAATGATTGGCCTCACAAAAAGAGTAACAAATGAACTTTGTCACGGATGCAGTGACACACTTCACTTGTAGGACAAGTAGCATAATGTTTATTGATATAAACCAGCAATTTAACCAAGTTTGATAGTAAATGGTACAGTGGTTTAACAAGATTCAATGGCAAAGCACACTTGATTATTTACTGCATAGAGGACAGGGTCAGACAAAACTGCCAGGAAGACCCTACCACTGAGTAAGGAGGCTTATAAAGAACCCCCGTTTGTTCTGAACTGCTTTCTGAGGGAAGTTTAGGTGTGGCTGGTTCAAGACTTAGTCACAGGCTTGCTTAATGGTTTATTCTAAATGATTATATGTGCACATTAACCCTTTATATCACCTAGCTAAGACTCCAAAGTCTCAGCACTCTTATTTCCAATTCACTTACTGAGTACCTGGTGTGATAAGCATTCTCTCAGTTTCAATGTGTAGCCTTCAGAGGTGCGCCTACTCAAGGGCACATCCTGGCATGGAGGCCACTGCTGTGCAGGGCTCAGTGGGCCCTGGGCTGTCCCTGGTTGTGGAATAAGATGATTGATTTATAGTCATATTCTCATTCTGGATGTATTTCAGCTGGTGCGTGCTCACCTATCCCTCAGCTGTCAAGTAAGATGTTTGGCCTTCGGCTATTTTGGTTTTTTCTGTCTTCCCAGAGTCCAGCTCAAGCCAGATGCAGCCAGCATGGCTGCCAGTGGTGGCTATTGCTTAAGCAGGAAAGGAAGGGGAGGGGAAGGACCACACCACCATGACATTACATCAGCTGTAAAACATCACATTCATCAATCAGGCACTGTCAGCATGGATGTCATGTTCATATGCTTGCATAATAATGTTTTTAACTGCATGAACACATATAAAGTTTTACCATTTTACAGTCTTAATTCAGAACTGGACATTTATTTCCTCACCTGAAAAATTATTGGCGATTAAGATGACTGGGGCTGAGCAAGAGCTTGTTTCTGAAAGGGACAGGATAACTCCAGTCCAAGCACACAACATCAACTCCCAGCAGAAGCTGCTTGTCATTTTGCAGAGGGAGCTGCTGTGTCTGAAAGTGAATTATAGAAATCTGTGTCAGGGAAGAAAGCTGTCTTCTCTCACGGGCATGGCAATAAAGTAAATATATCTAAGCAAGTTCTTTGAAACATTCCACAGACCTTTCTGCAAGATGATGCATTGTTAGATGAAAGAACTGCTCAATGCCAGGTTTTTTGGTTTTTTTTTTTTTCAAAGAATTACTAGCAAGATCAAATCTAAAACCAAATTGCTTTCAGTACAGGATATCATGATGGATCATTTTCTGGCTTATTTTCTATTTTCAGACCTCGTTCTTTCATTTTTAGTGCCATTTCAATGAGCAAAGTGTGCATATAAAAGTAATGGTGGGATTTTGGCTTTCTCTTGAAATGTCAATTAGGGTACTGAGATTCTTTTTAAGAAAGAAAAAGGAGTAATCTTGGAACCCCAAACCTAGAAAACATTGTTCCAAAAGGAATTGCCATTCTATGAAATGAGGATAGGGTAAAAGTTGAGAATGGAAATTATTTTCTAAGAAAACTGAATGTATGTGGTTCTGTTTCCTGCTGACTTGTTAAAATCAGACACATTTTTTGAGGGCAATGGGAAGAAATCCAGAGAAATGTGAGAGTCTGATAGAGGTTTAAGCTTTACATTGGTCATTGTTTAAAATTGTCTTTGAAAGTATTTTCCCTCAAACATATTGTGCAACTGTCATATTTAAGTAACTTGTGCATGTACAGTGAGATGCACTGGAAAGGAAGTTATAATTCCATTATGTTGTCTGTTTTCTTAAATTTTGAGTAATGTGGAAAAATGTGCCTAACTTGGAATTAATGTTTATCCCAACTTGGAATAAATGAAATCAGGAATGTCATTGTAACAGTATTGAGCCAGAGCAAATTGCAGGACAATGGATTTAGAGTAGAACTAATCAAATATTGGAAATTTTCATCTGTGAGAAATCCTCACATCTCAAAGACATTGTCTTGGGGGATATGGATTGATGCTTGGGGGAAACTTTGATAATTTTGAAATAAAATGCATATAAGTCATTATTTTAGAACTCTCAGAGGCTTGAGAAGCACCATCTACTTGGAACTCCTTGGAGTTTCAGCTCCTGTGAATTGAAGAATTTTCAGGATTTCCTGTCTTTCAGCTGACAGGCTGGAGCTCCCAGGACTTCTTGTACAGCTTTTCTTCCTAGGTGAAAGAGCAGGAAAGCAAGTTGCTGTCAGGTATTTTCCAGAATGTTTTCTAAACAGAACCTCTGTCTCTGTAAACTTCTGAGCTAATACAACATTAAAATCATGCTTCCTTCTGAGTACTCACTGTTACCTGTTTAAAACCAACAGCAGTACAATAAAGCTCTGTGCTTTGCTTTTCCACCATTTGTTCTCAGTACATGGAATTGTCTCATTAGGCATCTTAGAGACCTAAAGCTGAAATATCCTTCAGTAGAGCTGAGGAATCACCCCAGCTATGTATACCTCTCTGATAGAAAATCACTGCTTCAAATGAGATGGAAAGAAGAGATTGTTGATTGTTGGAGTGGAGAGAGAAAGCATTTGGGTGAGGGAGCATTAAACTCTAAATTGCATTAATATTGGTTAAACTATTTTGTCTGGCAACTGACCAAAACAGATAACATCCTGTATGGCTTGGGGATGTCATTAGAAAGAATGATCATGCTCTAGTAATGGCCAGTGATCATCTGGTGATTGCCCTTGTGATTTTCTGGTAAATTTGATGCAGTGCAGTTAAATTTTCAGTGACCTGAGTGTGGGCCATGTCCCGGGGGCTGTTTGCATAATCTGAGTTACTCTTACGTGGCAGTATCTGACAGCAGTAATGTCGCTGCTGTGAACCACTGTGGTTCCTCTCAGCTGTCTTTTAGCAGGAGGAATGTTTTCCTGTGACAATTCTCAGATATCTCCCTGCAATTTAGCACTTTAGCCTCATCTCTGGCAGTGTTCAAGGCCAGGTTGGATGGGGCTTTGGGCAGTCTGGTCTAGAGGAAGGTGTTCCAAAGGGATTGGAACTAGATGATGTTTAAAAGGTCCTTTCCAGACCAAACCATTCTATGATCTTATGGTGATGTTTTTCACCTGTAAAAGGATTTCACAATCCACATTGAAGCAACAGTGATTCCAGGGAGTGTTTTCAGAATCTAAGATACTTAGAATGAAAAGAATTGAAAAATCAGCTATTGTTTTATAGTGATTCTTACCAGTCTGATAAGTTTTCATACTGAGATGGAGAAGATAATCATAACCTTGCAAAAAAGAAAAAAAAAAAAAAAGGTGTGTTTACTAGATGATCAAGGAAGCAGTAGCCCCTTTTCTGTCAGTGGTTTATGTGCTGATGAAAATAGTGTTACTTTTAGCATGAAGATAGGACCCCCTTGTGCCAAACGTGATACAAATACCTAATGAGAGATTGCTTCTTCCCCACTGACTGAATCTAAGAAGGCTCTATAACAACTCATGATAAGCATCATAATAGTGATGTTCCAAAACCCAGATACTCAGTGGTGCTGTCAGTCATACTGAGCAGGTCACCAACACTTGTTCAGTGAGCAGCAGTGTCCCTCCTGCTAGTCCCTCCGTGAGATCTCAGTCAGATGTTTCATAAAAAACCCCAACATTGATGACTATCCTGGTTTTGTACTTCTGCAAGGTTATGTTCCTAGCTGATGATAGGATGTTCTCTTGATTCCCTGAAGGATTATTGTCATGGAGTTTAAGTTGTCAAAACATATTATTAGGATTGTTGGAGGAAGAATATAAAGCTTCAAATAATCATTAGGTGATGCTGGCAATGATAGATACATAAAGACACTTGTTTTAGTGTAGAAGGGAGAGGTGATGAAGGCTAAAAAGTGAGAGGACACTTGAGTAAAGGTGGTTGCTATTCTCTCCTTTCTAAGGATTCTGGGAACCATCTTAGCACAGAGTGACCTCTGATCTTGGAACTCCTCTCAGCTAATGTGTGCTAATGGTGACTTCAGTGCAGTGGAGGGCCAGGCTGGATTGCTGAGAGAGACTGAGTTACACAGTTACAGAGGGGATGACTGGGTTTGGGTCAATAGAAATGAAAACATAGGAGGATAGAACTTCCTGCCTTCAAATGGGACTTGGTGAGAAACACTGCTTTGAAATTGTTCAGTGGAAAAAATTAGGATTATGATGGGTTGAATCACTGTGAGTTTATAATTTATGTGAATTGCTTTGTCCTCTGAGTGTGCATCAGAGGTTGGATAGTTTTAAAATCCACCTTGGTATGAGTGGATTCTTCAAGTATTGCTGCATACTTGAGCAATACTCAGTCAAATGTTGGTAATTATTACAGCTTCTCTCGTGATTATCAGCAGTTTTGTTCTGTTGTCATTCAAAGTTTCATTTATGAATGAACTTCTTTGTAGCCCTTTTACCAATCAGGGTAAAAGGGTCTGAAAAAAAGAGAAGAGAAACTGAACCTAGTGCCAGCACCCGGAAGTTTTTTTTTGTGTACAGAGGGCTTGAACACTGGGTCCTGCTCCATGATCCATGTGATAGAATCTTCCTTAGCACTCCTCAGCTCTCATCTTGCTACAAGCTGGAGAGTTGGAGGTGAGAAGTTAGTGACAAACATGCTGAGCTACCACATGCTGCCCAGCATCTCGTTGAAGGAAAAGAAAGCCAAAAAAGCTTTGACCCCAAATGACAAGATACATTGTCAGACTGAATGCATGTTTCTGTTCTGTAGTGTTGGGATCATTTCCTACTGAGGTAGATACAGCCAGAGAAAAGAACAAATGTTTTCAGGTAGTTTACAGTGCCCTTATTGTTTCTCCTATGCACTGGGGTGACTGCTTAGAGAAAATTGTTCATAAGTTGAGAAACTTTCAGTGGTCTCTTGCTGGGACATGAAAGTTTCAGTTCCCCTGATCTCTGGTTCAAGGCAGTCATAAAAATAATGCAGTAATACAGGACTATTGAAAGGCACAGAGGGTGAAAACTTCAGGACAGTAACTGAACAAGACTGTACTACTGTACAGATTTGATAGTGATAAATCCTTATAGTATATGAAGTTTACTGTGTACATTCTTGACAATTACATAAAGGCCATATTATTCACTCTGCAGGAAAAACACTACTTACCAAGAGAAAATCTGAACTACTTAGCACAGAAATGTCATTGAGAATCAGGAATATGGAGAAGTAAACCAGGATCTAACACCATGGTTTGGAGCCAGATGGCTCCTCTGAACAGAATCATGCCATGAGCAGAGGATTGGGGTCTGAGAACAGCACCCACTCCCTTGCCCATCTCTGGGAAGGAACCTACAAGATGGGATGAGGAGCAGACAATAAAATTTCCTTTGACATGAAAACTGGGGTGGGCATTTTGGTCTGAAGACTTTGGAAAGAAAAAGGAACAGAAGGTTATTTCTTGAGAAATGCTCATATAACTGGAATTTAAATGAGAGCCTCATACAGAACTGACATCCCAAGCAACCAAATTAAAAGCAATCTGTGTGTTAAAGTTGAGAATATAAACAGGGAGGAGGCAGAGATAAGATATTTCAAACATTTTAACAATTACCCTGAAAGTAGATTAGAGTAGAATCCAAAGAGATCTTTTATCCTCTGTGGAACAGTATGAGTAATTCTTGTTTTCATTAAAAGTTTTCATTTTTTTAATGATGTTACATTTGCATTTTTTCTCCCTAAAAGATAAGAGTTGATTAACAGTGCAGTGAGTTTTCCTTCTGTGTTTCCAAAGTTTGTTCGAGAAGTTTTGTGGACTTGTCTCTTCTCTTCAGCCACATTTGGCTGGTTCACAGACCAGATGCCATGGTCAGATTGAACGTCAGAGAGAGGCATAAAGTGCTGAAGGTAATTCTGTGTCCTTATGTTTGTGCCAGCTGATTATATACATCTTCCCTTCTCTGTGGTGTGGCTTAGGAAAGCCTCTGAGCTGTCCCTGTTTGTGTTCAGGAGATAACATTTCCTGAAGAGCTGTAATACAGAAGAGAAATGCTCACAGTCTCTTGGGTAGTTTTGCATCAGATTAAATGAACTGTCCAGTCTGTGCTTTTATTATGTTTTTAACCCAACATTAATTCACTAGGGTAGGAAATAAGAAGGAACCACGCAGTTTTAATCTCCTCCTTGCTTTCTTTCCACCTTTTTTTGACCAAATAGAAACTATTCGGAGCTTGAGAAAAGACTGGATAACCTTGCTTGCAGCATTAGAAAATATATCAGCAAGTTGGTGTAACATTTTGTACTCTACTGTCCCTTTAGAATTTAGGATCAAGTGGAAAAAATGTTGGAAAAAGACATATGGCTTATGGGGACAGGTTTACTCTCTAGTGAAAAGTAAAGTTATTAAATGAGCAGTGCCTGCCAATTACAGAAAAGTTGGCAGGGATGCCTTGGCACTGTAGTTTTTATTTATTATTTAAAAGGCCTCATGCAGGGCTTCTGAATATGGCCTTAAAATTCGAGGCAGTGTGTGAACATAGAGGGTCAATGTGCAAATTATGTGCTGTGTTACAGGCAGGAAGGGATTACAAAATGGAACAGGAATGATATTATCAAAAATCCTCTCTGGAAAAATCAGTAGATAGAGTAATGACAAGCTCTCATCTTAATAGATTAGAAAACCCTTTCCTAAAGATTAAAACTATGTAAAAGGAGAGAATTCTTTGTTTGAGGTCCTTGCCTGAAGTCAAAGCAGAGAAGGTTCTGTAATATTTCCTGTTAGTTGCTATACAAAATTGGTCTATTGGCAGAAAAAATAATCAAACAGGCAATGGAAGTTTTCTTTTTTATTTTGTTAGGAACAGTTATTAAAAATCCATAATTATGAATTTTGGCACAGTTTTAAGAACCATAGATTGGTAAAGAAATGAATAACATTTTCAAAATAGAACTTAGCTGTTAGTGCAAAGGAATCCCAACATACATAACAGCAAGTACTTGAGTTAAGAATCTGGCTTATTGTTAATAAGAGTAGAATACAGATATTCATCCCAGGGAGCTCTTATTGCCAGAGATTCAAAAAATTTTCAGACTGATACACTTATGTAATAATTGAATTTTTGTATCTCTGGATAAGCCAATGGAACAAAACCAAACATTCTTTCAAAAAAATTATTTTATTTAATAGAGAGATATCCTCTACAAAATGCATTGTATGAGATGTTTGATATTCTTAATATAACAGATCACTGAAACTACCATGGAAACTTCCTGGAAAGCAGTTTCCAAGCAGGCAATAGGCACAAGTAAAACCATGTGGGGGCAACTGTGCACAAGAAGGTTGCAACTGGTGATGCATGCAGAGTCTCTCAGGGTTTGGATCTGCAGGGCTGCACTGCCCATTGAGTGCTGCTGATCCAAAGGCAGCCCTGGAACCTCCTGCACCTGGAATCACCCTGTGACAGCAGGGTCCAGGAGCAGAGGTGGTTAAGGACAGCGATCTGAATATGAACCTCACACTTTGAAAATGTTGCACTTTGTCTTTTTCTTCAATTTCTTGCCAATACTCAGCCCTGTATTTTTTTCACTCATATTCATTTGACCTTTTGTTTTTTACCTAAAAGGAGCTATTTCCTAATGGTTTTGCACCTTGTGAGATACTTATTTTATTATATTTTCATGCTAAAAGTTTTCTAAGAAAGAAAAAAGATTTTTAGCCCTGAGCATCTTTGTAAAAATAACATGATCATATGGTTTCTAATTTGCTTTTAAAACACTGGAAAGGATTGCCTTTGTACAGTGGAAGCTTCAGCTCTTTTGCAAATCCAGAGCCTTCACTTTCAGTGGAACGAAATATATCAACACTGGAAGAAGCCAAGTCCTATTTAAAGCTGAAAGCCTCCTAGATGGGACAAAACCCCTGCATTTTTAAAGGGAGAAAGAGGAGGGAGAAAAACCATTCATGAGAAGTATAAAATGTAATTTTGTTTTAAAGCTCACTAAAAGCTATATAGGTCATGAAGACAATCAGTCTTTTATTCTTTGAAATAATTCACATTACAGCCCTATGTATTACCACCCTTATCACAGAAAAGCCTTTAGATATGTGTTGGCAGATAATTACAAATTGATTTCTGGACCCTCATTTTGACAATGGTTTTGAAAACCTTTTCTTTTTTTCTTTTTTTTTTTTCTTTTTCTTTCTTTTTAAAAGCCTTTTATGATTTTTCCTGCCTCATAGTGGAGAAGTACTGTCATGATGAGCTGGCCAAGTATATGAACCATTTATAAAAAAGACCCACAGAGTACAAGACCCAAAATATTCTGGAAATGAACTGTGAAGTGCTGCAAGTAACTGCAGTGTACTTAATTTATGCCTATCTTTATCTTTCATCCCACTCAAACTTGAAATAATTTTTAAAATAGATGGTAATTTAACAAATGATTAACCTAAAATTTTACAACCTGCAGGTTGCTCCTTTCACTGCATACCAAATCCAGTTTCCTTGTTTTTTCAGCATTTATGACTGTCAAGAGGTCTTCAGAAATGAAAATGCTTAACTCTTTGCTGCTCTGTTTACCCTTAAGGGTCAATCTGTCTCTGAAGATGCCATGGAGTGATTACCAATGTCATAGGCTGAAAGTTTAGTTTACAGTCTAAGACCCGTCCTAGGGGTAGCAGCCAGGTTTAGTGCGATAATCCCTGCCTTGAGGAGGCTACAGTTTAAAACTCAGCATGTTACAGCTGAAAAACACATTTAGGTAAAGTTGATGAGTAGGAAGGGAGAAGATGAGTAACAAAAATAACTGGATATCTTGGTCTAGATGTGCTGTGTGCACAATCTGCAGTCGTCAGTGACAGCTAGTGCAGTAATCACTACTCACCACCTGCTTAGCTGTGCTATTTTTAAAGTATCACTGAATGACAGCAGTAGTGGGGCTTTTTTAATTGTTTATTATTCCAGAGATTTAAATAGCCTTATCTCAGCATTTGGGATACATCTAAAGGATTTACAGCACTAAGAATATCCTAGGCATGCAGGTACGTAAAGTAGCCTGTACGACATGCAGTAAACACTGACATAGAGTAACTGCAGGCTAAATTTAAATTTTTTAGTTTTGCAGACTTTATTGATTTGGTTTTGAGTTGTTTTCCTTTCTAACTCAGCCTTATGTATTATTAAAATGTTTGCAGAACATCAAGCATGATACCATTTTTCTATGGCTTATTTTTCTTTCAAGGGGAAAAAAGAGTCTTTCAGATATGTGGGAATGGTGGCCATTAACTTTAGCTAATAACCCACTTGCATGCCTTTGAAGTATAATTTTTTTTTTATACAACTCCCAGAAGGATGTAATTTGTAAACAGTATTAAGAAAAGCATATGAAGTGCCACTGTCTTCGGTAATCTGTAACTCTCAAGGGAGGATACATTTTGATCACACTTCTTGTGGAGCTTGAACCTGAATACTACAAAATTTAATTTCCTTTATCTGTTGTTTACTTTTTCCTATGTATTTATAAGTCATTTATTCTATTAATAATTTCACCTTATTTTACCTTTCAACATTTTTATTTTGGTGAAGAAAACACTTCACTTTAAAACAAAATAGAAAACCAATATTCTTTAAAATGACCACTGGAATACATTAAGTTATATAAAATAAAAATAATAACCCTCCTAAAGTTTTGTATAATTAAAATAACTCAGGAAAGTAGGTTCTGAGCAGGTTGAGAGGTGCTTTTTATTTCTCAGGGGCAGATCTTTAGCTGAAATTAATTACCGGAGTTCCTTTTATTTCAAAGGGCATTGGACAATTCGCACAGCTTGGAATCTGTCTCCTGATTTCCTCTGTTTTTTAAGAATACCTCTCACTTCTGTCTGTGCTGTGAATATTTATATTTGTGTGAATGATACTTGCCATAAGCTGTCTTTATTGATTCTAGACAAGACACCTTAGGATTCTTTTTGGAGTATCATTAATTTGTCTCCATGAGGATGCTGCTGTCCTGTTGACAGCATAAAGTGCTGCTGTAGACATGCTTGCAAGAGGCAGGAATTTATGCCTGCACTTAAAATATTTAAAATCAGGGGAAAAAATAGGAGAATAATTTAGGAATGAGGGACAAGGAATAGGAATATATCCATTCCCTATCCTTCAATGAGGTCAGGAAAGAGCTATAAGTGACATGGCATTTTTTTGTGTAATTAAGGAATACCATTTGAAGTGAAAAGGATTCCTGTTTTCCAAATTCACCTATGTGTGTTCTGCTGTGTACATGTATCAATAGGAGGGGTTGCATGTGCTGCATAACCCTGTTCAAGCCTCCCCATCCCTCAGACAGAGGGAAGGGAGCAGCACAGCTCAGGCTGTGCACACTCATGTTCCTTTGGAGCAGTTCCTACGCTCTGGTAATGCAAATGCGAAGACTCATTTCTTCCCCTGTAAAGCCAATGCTCAGACAATATTGCAGAACAAACCTTTCCTTACACAAAGGTTATTTTCTCTCTGGAGCATTCTCTTTTTTACTGAAAGGCATTGTAGACTAGAAATTCTCTGAGAGTTCATGACACCCTGAGAGCCTTCTTTTCAGAGACAAGCTGTATAATAATAATGTGGTGACAGAAAAATCGAGGAGAGGTGGCTTTCTCTGATAGAGAATTTGCCTTTAATTCTACCCTGAAGAGATTGCAATGGAGCACCAACCTTTGTTCTTACTGTAGTGCTTCACTGCTACACCAACCATTTGTTAAATGGGAAGTAATTGAGGTTGAAAAAGGATTGAATGAACAAAGCTTTTGGCAGGGAAGGGGAGGAGGCAAAGTATGGGTTAAAGGTTATTCCTTGCAGAAATTTCATAAAATGAGAGGTAATGCAGCTTTTGAGCTAAAATTGTTTGTGCCTCTGGAGGGGGAAGAGAGGGAAGAGAGCAGGCTGGGGGGAGGGAGACTCAACCTGCGGAAGCACAATGGGAATAATAAGCTAGCATCAAATATTCAGCTTTGTGGCATCTTACTGATTATTCTACAAATTTCACCCAGAGATGTGCTGTCTTGGCCACCTCTCTAGGTTAGCAGAGAGCAAAGGAGGAGGAAGTGAGGAGTCAGGAGAGTAACATGAATACCCCTTAGAAGCTTTTCTCTCCAATAAATGTTTTAGTATTGCTGTAAATTGTATTTGCTGCATCCTGAGGAATGAATGGGCTTCATGTTTTAGTGCTTTCCTGAATCCTGCAGTTCTAGTAATCTGAAAAATAGTAAATATTTTGACTTCTTTTCCTGTTATGAGCTCATATCTGTTTTGAGATTTCTTCTGTCACAGTGACGCAGCATTTTCCCTTCTTTTTCTCCTCCTCAAAATAAGAAGTCTGTTATGAAAGTTAATCTTATGCTATTTTGGGCCTGGGGACCCCAGAGACAGGCAGAAAGGATTTATATCCTTGACAGAGCCCATGTTGAATAAAATGTCAGTATTATGGAGCATTAATGCATTTCCATCTACTATGCCTACTATATGTATTGCAGTTATTTGAAATGCTTTGCTGATTCTTGTATTTGTGGTCCCAATGAGTATAAACATACTTTTTTTTTTAGTACAGAATTATTTTGTATTCTTATGCACATTAAATTGTGGAAAACTCAAAATTTTTGCTGAAAACTGCCTGATTTTAAGGATAGTTATTGATTCTCAAATTGTATTTTCATACACAGCCTTTACATTTCTACATAATTAAGCTCGTTCACTATGCCTTGAAAAGACAAGCTTTGCATATTTTTAAAAATATTTTTTAGATTTTTTACTCTTTATTTGGATAGAACTATGCATTCCACTCCCAAAATAATAATGAGACCTAAATAAGATCGTTGTAGTGAAATTCCCTAGGGATAGATGCTGGCTCAATTCTCATCCACAATTTTGTCAATAAATCGGAGATATACATGCATTAGCTGCCAGTAAGGAAACTTCCAGATGACTGATAGACTATTGGAATGGTGAATAGTAATTGAGAATTCTACCAGAGAATTTAGACTTGTTGCCAACTTGGGCCATTCAAAAAGAAAAAAAAATAATAAGGAGAACGGAGACTGGAGTTGCAATGAGGATATCTGTTCTGTTGAGAAAGGTGTCAAACCAGGCCAGCAGCTCACTGGGGCTTTCTGTGAGAGCTGGGGCAAAGAAGGCTGATGTGGGTCATGGATACACAGATTAAAATAGTGATTTTGTCTATATATGTTGTGATAGGCAACTACTGGGATATCTGTATAGTTTTGTGTCCACATTTGTTTAAATTATGTTGACAAATTGAAGTAGGTAGAAAAAATATGGGCAAGAAAAACAATTTTGAGAGAATGCTTCTAATGAGGAATTTAGAACTCCATTTGTTCTGCTCTTCTCAAGGAAATAGAGACAATTTGTTTACAGCTCAGAAGGGCCTTAATGTGTTGAAAATATTGGTTACCTCTAGTAATCTAGTAGAGAAAGACAAGATTTGGCTGAAGTAGGCTGGAAGCTGAATCCAGATAAATTCAAATGGGAAAGTAGAAACAAATAAACAAAAAACAAAAGTAGCCATAATCACAGAATAATACTTCATGAAAAATGAAAGTCAATATGCTATTTTTTTTTAATGAGGCAGTATCATTATTGCCAAACATAGGAAATAAACAGTGCAAAAGATTATTCTACGTTGACAGAATATCACCACCAGTAAATTTTGAGACTGTATAGGCTCTGGATTTGAATCTCACATTAATAAATCATAATAGTAGACGAGCAGCCACCAGCATTGATAAATATGATACTTTATTGTTTTGTACAGGCAGTGTGGCAACAACCACTGTGAACAGCTTACTCCGTACAACTGGAGCTTTGCTGGTCTCTTCAGCAGGATATGGCCTTTGAATAAGACCACTTGGGAGAGTTGGAAAGGCTTTTCTTGTCCTGGAAAGGTGCCTGTGTCCTCAGAACAAGGCCAGTGCTCCAGCACGTGTCCAGCACTGCAGCTTCATCCAGGTGAACTGGCCAGTAATGGGCACTGCAGCACCTGCAGGATACTGAGCTGGATTACACTGGTGCAATTTCAGCTGCCACTTCAATAGACACATTTTCTTACTCTGTGGTGTTCAGGAGTCCCTACATCACCTCACAGTCCAAGGTCTGAACGTGAACCTTTGCACGAGTCCAGACAGGCAGTTATGTGCCCACTTGACAATGCTCTGTGCAGGGGCTCTGGCAGCCAGAGCCTCTCAGTGCTTCCTGCTGCTCCTGGAGGGCTGGACTCAGAGAAATGAGCATTATCATTCACAGCTGAAATAACTTTTAAAATCGGGGTTAACAGAGAGATACAAAAAGTGTTAATTCTGTAAATAATTTGTTACAATTAGAAATCATCAGTGATTAAAGACTTTCTCTTACAGAATGAGGTATTTTCTCTGTGGTACATCCAGGCATTCTCTTTACTTACATTTTTATTACTTGCAATTACAATTTATTGCTTTCCATAAAAATGATATTTTTCAGGCATACTAAGTTAAATGAATGATTCAGTATTTTAAAACTGAGTATTTGTTATCTTTGAGGACTATGAAATAAATCACATATTGTTGAATTTAAAATGCCAGTCTTGTGAATAAATCAGTCCCTGGGGGAGCCATGAGCAGCACTGCCACAAAGAGAGAAGGGGAGAGTTTGCAGGGCCCAGATATTTACTTCTTTCATATTTATGGCCTGATAGTCAAAGAGGCTGAGCATTTGAAGATTCAGCTGAAGTGAATCGAGTTGAAGGTGCTTCCCAAAAATCTTCATATATATGTTCACAGTTGACTGGAGGGAAAGAAAAGTTAAAGCAGAGAAATATAGGCAGGAAAAAGACTCGGGCATGAGAGGAATCTGAGCCGTATGAAGTTAAATGTGGGCTGCTCTTTCATGTCTTAAGAGACCAGAGAGGTTCCCTTTTTGTCTGAGTGGAAAATTTCATGCAGGTCTTTGAGAGAAATGGTCTGCTGTCTTGGACCAAAGTCAGTGCTAGGGACACGAGTGGACAGCCCTCTTTGTGAGACTTGTAGTCCTTATACCAGGGATCTAGATATTCCAGCATCCTTGGGGGTGGCAGGCACTATATAAATGTAGGGCATTGTGTTATTAGCAGCACTGTCACTTCAACTACTCATTTGTAAAGAATGCCCTGCATTGCCAACCACTTTGCTGGTGATTCTGGGAGGTGAGTTAAATGGAGTGCATATAGCACATGGAGTAGTTTTACTGCATTCTGTGGAAACTGGATCAGTTCCTGTGTAATTCCTGCAAATTAATTAAGTTTGCCATCATTGCTTTTTCCTCAAACTCTTGTACTAACCCAGAACATTACAAATCAGATAGTTTTTTGTTTTGATTCATGTAAAACCCAACAATCATGTATCATGTGGGCAAACATGAAGATGTTTTAGCATCATTGTACACAAGCTATTAATTTCTGATGATCTAAACACTTGTGCAAGCACACGTATATTGTCAATCTCTGTGTGGTCTCTCAGTTCAGAATCACACATTAAGGATTTTTACATTGATTTTCAAGGAAAAGGGGAAATCTGAGGCTTTTGGCAAGAGCTGGGAATGTAGCAAAACTAATAACTGATGAATATGAAAACCAGCCTTGTGTCTCTCCCTTTGTCTAGAAGAGGAGAAGAGATTTTTATCATGTGTGGATATGGTCATCTCCTTTGTTGCAAAGAGAATAAATATCCTGGATAAATTATTTTAAAAAATTACTTCAGCTTTATCTAAAAAATGTACATTATTCCCTTTTCAAATTAGTCATTTCTGTTACGTGTGGCATCTCCTGCCGTTCAATACCTTAATTGTAACTGTAATAATTGATGCCACCTTTACAGATTTATTTCCTGTAGAAATAGTTTACACAGAGTCACAGATTCAGAAGATAAGAAAAGCATTATGGTCATGGGCTTCTCTCCTTGAGTTGCTGTGATGATGAAAGTGATTTCCTTTTGAGCAGGCAGCCCAGGACTGCAATTGCACGTGCATGAAGCTTCTGATTTACAGGGGTGCTAGCACTCTGAGCTCCAGTTTAATTCAGTGGGAGCTTTAGCACCAATAAATTAAAGTCAACTATGTGTTTGCACATATTTTATATACTGTGTGTGGCAGGTTCTGATTACTTTCATTGTCAGCTAAACTCAAGCCTACATTTCCACCCACCCCACCCCCCCTTACTAAGTAGTTTGTGGTATTTCTTGTTCTTGTATAAATTATTAGAAAAACCCCACAGCACCAATTCCCTTTCCCCCAAAGCTCCTGCTATTCTTATTCTATAGATGTTTTAGTCTGTGCTTTAATGCAAACTTATTATAGGGCACAGAACATTGCTGGCAGTGGTTCAGCAGTGTTTATCAAGGATGCATCTGGCTTAGCCAAGTGGCACAGGTTTACTGTGTTGTGACCAAGCTCAGAAATTGCTTAGAGAGTAATGCCTGTTTGCCACAGTGCAGATCTCGGAGGCACAGAAAATTCTTGAGACATCAGTGTTCATGATAATTAGGTTAAACAGTGTATGTGAGGCAATCAAGTGGTCATATGCATGAGTGAGCTGTTATACAGAAGATCTTATATTATTAACCACTGGAATATCCATGTCCGAATAAGAAAAATGGTGGGGCAGTTGACAATTAGGAGCAGCACACCAGAGGTGTCATTATTACCCAGTTCTGTGTCATATTTCCTGTGTGTTATACACAATAATTGTGAATATTAAAAATAATATTATAAAAACCTCCTGAGACTGCAAATCAAGCATTCAAAAGGTAGACAAATGTAATTCTGGCACATCCTACACTGCCTTAATTCAGCATCTTTCTGCTTATGTGTTACAGTGTATTGTCTGATTACAGGATCACATACAGTTTTTTTTCCCACATAATCCCTGCATCGTTTAGTGCAGGAGGAGACCTATTCTTTGGATCACCTGGGATCTGAAATAGCTCCATTTGCAAGCTGGTAGTTCAAACTCCTAGCAACCCAGACATGCCTACATAACCAGCAAGCTTATCTAAGGTCTTCTGTCTCAGGGAATAAATTAACCCCTTCAATCCCAATAGCTGAGAAAAAAGAAGAGAAATCAAGTTGGACATGATTTTTATTTAAAAGCACTGCAGTCTTTTATTGTTTTTCTATAATTTGAAGTGTCATTAACCTCTTAAATATTTAATAGCAGAAGGGTGTGAGCAAATAGGAGTAAGGTGTCATAAATATATTGCTGCCTATTTGTTTCTTCCTTTGAAAACGATAATTTTTATTTTTGTTATGAAAAGAAATAATTCCATATTGAACTTGGACTGCTGCATGGAATATAGGAGCACAACTGCCTTTCTAGGAATGTGTTAAATCAAAGTGGGGTATATTCCTGAATTGAGATTTTTAATAGGAAATTTAAGTGGTTTTGAAACCCTACTTACTGTGAACGCTGGAGGGAAGGAATGTGTTACTGTATCTACTTCTGAGCTGTATTTTGAGAGTCTGCATGAGTCGTCAAAGGTGCCTGTGTGAGATGTGACCTTTTCAGATCGTATTTATTATGTCTTCCCAAATACACACCGTAGCTGTACAGTGCCTGTCAACATTACATTTAGTGAAACTGGTTCTCTGAAGTGAAGAGTTCTTTTTTGATATTTAAATACTCCCTGTCTGAAGCTGGTCCTGAAAAAGGTAAAACCACCATGAAGAAAATTGTAAGAAGGAGAAAAAGAAATATGTTTAAACCTCTTTTCCCTCTTTCTAATTCAAAATCCTTCCTCCTGTTATCTCCCCCTTCTCCTTGTGATCTATTCTTTATATTTTACTTTGTTCTTCTGAGGGCTTTTCAAAAAAATGAAATGCAAGTATCTGATCTCTAATTAAACACAGTGCATTTATATTATGTTGTATATAGACCATGTTGGGCACCCTTCTCCTTCCCAGAAGTGTCTCAGCTACAGCAGCTGGCTGTTGCCACCTCTGTTGGTCATGGAAGAAGGTATTAAAACATATTCAGCCTTTCCAACACTTTTTGTGTCTCCTAACTTGCAAAGCTCTAATTATAGCCCCTAAGCTCTCACTGAGGCTGATGTCTACAGCAAGAAATAGTGAAATATATCTATTAAACCTATTGAAAACAAGGAAATTTTCTGTCATCTAACCCAAGCCACCTGATCAATATGCCACCATCTTTTTGCATCGTGGGTGGAGACCCTTGTGACCTACACTGGTTTGGTGAAACTGTCTCAAAGCTGAAGTGGAATTCTTCACTCTCTCTGCAATTTAAAAAAATAACCATTAGGTGTAAATACAGGATGTGGCATTCTGGGCAGTGAGTAGTTAGTATTGAATTGGTTTTGATTTTGAACAGGAATATTTTGGAAACCAGCTTTTAACAAATATTGGTCAGTATTGTGAAAACTTAGTTCATTTATCTGAGCACCTGAAAGGGTCGTATCAGACAGTCTGATTTGTGTCATTGCACTTTCTCAAATCTTGCAGTTAGGTCAGGCTATCAAAATCTTCCACAGCTGTGCAGTTGGTCTTTATAGTGATATGTCCTTCCTAAATCCCCACTGTGAGAAGAGTTGTCCTCGGTGGGCTGGGTCTTGTCTTGTCTCAAGCAACCTCATCTGTCTTCCTGCTTTGCACTGCTGCAGACAGGCTGGAACAGCTCTGAGCACAACTGGACTCTGACCAAGGCCTTTGGGCAATCCTATAATGTTTCCAATAAATCAAAATAAACTGGCCAGCTGCTCTTTCATGTCCCCTTAGTGCGCTGTATGTCTTGTTTGAAATGGGAGAAAGTCTTTTATGGGTTGAGTGTTTTGGCAGGGAAACAACAAAAGCCTCCAGAGCCCTCAGGTAGCCAGCCTGGGTGATGGGAAAGCAGCTGGCAGGGATAAAGCTTGTGGATGGCTGGGGGAAGAAGGAATGATAGAAGAGCACAAGGTCTTGTTCCTGTGATTGCAGAGCGCATCCTCTTCAGTATGGGGCCAACAGGAGGACCACCAGAGCTAACTTTTATTTTAAGGAATCCTTTTTTGCTCCCCACAAACCGTGCTGGTGAATGAGGAGACCAGTTTACAGGCTAAGATGTGCCACTTGCTTGACTTTGGTCTTTTTATTTATTTTCTATTCTTCCATGTAAGAGTGATAATTGACCACCTGAAACATCCTTCACAGCCCTCATGGGTGTACTTCAAGAGGGATGTTGGTGTAGATAAGTAAACAGCAGCATCTGTACCTTAAGTGCTCTGTGGGCCCCACTGTTGTTTGCTTTGCATGGGCTCCATGCTCTTGTGGTTCTATATGATGGAAACTGGATTACTCTTATTTTCTTATGTGTGAATCAGCAGATTCACATTATTCTGACAATATTCCTTGTGTCTCATCGAGCAACTGAAAAAAAAAATACATAAGGTTGAAGGTAAACATTCCCAAACTTTTTTTTTTTTTCTTGTGTTCTGAATTTCTACAAAAATTTCTGCAGGTCTAACAGCTATATAATGTATAAATCATTATAAACAAGGCATGAAAGGAACTTCACTGTTTATACTATAACTTGCCTGCCCTTTAGCAGTGATGAAAACTGAAAATACCAGTGCATCTTGAATTCAAAGGAGAAAAAAAAATAGATGAGAGCTCATAAAGGGGTAATGCAGTTCAGCTAGACTCAGCGTTTGGAATATTAAGCAGATTTGACCCATGCTGAGAAGAGTCTGAAGAGCAAATTCTTCTCAGCACCATCTCTTATGTCAGGACCCTGATTAACAAAGACATTTAAATAATGTCACTACACTTCATACAATTTGAGCCTATTTTCTCTTTTGTATAGCTTGTGAATGTAATCTTTTTTTTTACTTGCCATATTTGACCTCTGTGTCCTAATAGTGGCAGGCAATGATACTTTGAATTATTATGCTGAATATAAATGTAAGCTTCAAAACTAACAAAGCTTTTGTTCCTTCCCTGATGAAAGCACAGTTTTGCAGATGCTTTAAATATTATAGCTCTAAGTCTGCTGTTGCTACTTCTACTGAGGATTTCTCAGTGAATTCATTAGAGGTGTCTGTTTTCATAGCCTGGCTCGTACAAATAAGAAGAAGGGATTTGCAAGTTCAGGGTGTATCTTGCTGTGCTTAAGCTGCAGCAGTGTTACATGTGCGGAATCTGGTTTTATGTTTCTAGTGAGGAATAATGCAAGCTGAACTCAGAATTCCATCATTAGGGGTTTTAGGTCTCTAAGGCTAAAACAAAGGCCAAGTTTTGGTATTTGTTAATTCACCTGTGTGAATCAGTATTTTCTAGGGGGCGTACTAAATTTTGAAGGAGCAATTCTAAAAATATAAAGGTAAGGAAAAGCCACATGTGTTTTCCTGGCATGTGAAAATAATTTCAAGGGTCAGTGGCTTTGCAGTTGGAATTAACAACATGGTAGCAGAAGTAGGAAGAGGAAAAGGCAACTGCATTTCCATTTTTTTTGTGTGTAATGCAGAGAACAGTGGTGTTCAGAGAATGCCTCTAATGAATGTTTTTAGAAATAAGGGTTTTTTCTCTTCATTACACAGATTTCTTGGTTTCATTTTTCCAACTCTCCTAATAAAATCTGTTTCTAGATGAAGAAAGGATAGAAATTAATGGACAAAACCTATCTATTTCAAATTGTATCTAGAGATTTAGGACACAACTAACTTCTGATGATAATTTCAGCTTTCAAGTGGTTTTCTATATTTCTCTTTTGGAATAATGGAAATGAAAGTGCTGTTCATTTGATTAAAATATCTGAAAATGGAAGTGATTTTAGGGAGAAAAATCTTCCCTTATTGAGTATCTAACTCAGAGTTTGCCCAAAGCCTCTGTGTTGTGTTTCGAGGTAGCCTGAGCTGTAGGGAATGACTGCCAGCTGCCCAGATGGAAACTCTAAATCAGGGAGCAGGCAAATGTGGGATTGCCTCTGTAAAAAATATCATTTTTCAGTTGTTTTGCAGATTAGGAGCCTTTCACACTTCATTGCTGTCATACAACCCTAAACATTTTTTAGGGACATACAGGAAGCACTGTGAAGAATATGAAATGAGTAAACACATTCTTATGTAATAAGAAATTGTATTACATTTAGATTTCATTGCAATCCATACCATGAACAGGTTGTGTTTCTTCCCTCCCATTTTATTCTAACCCTTTAATTCATTGTACTTAGGGAACATTAAATATTTCCCCAAATTATTCCAAATCAAGGCTGTCAGTCACAGTTGTATGGAGTCAATGCCACAGACTGGGAAGGAACTTACAGAGAATCATTTCCTTCTTCCAACAGGTTTTCACTTCAGTCACATAGCCAAAGAGAGCTGATGAAAGGGCAGCTTTCCAGCATCTTGACACCTGGCTTTCAGTAATTTTCAAAGAGGAAGCTGGAATATTTCTTTTTATCAGTTGAGATATCTTCAGGGATGGTGGATGAAATGAAAGACTCTTTGCATTACGCAGTTGAAAACTTTGTACAATGTGTGATGCTTTTGCCAATATTTAGTGGCTGCCATGTAATCCATCTCTCCTGTTAAGATCCAAAATATCCTGCTGTTGTTGCATTAAGACAACTATTTAACAAAGCATACAGGAATTAGAGAAAAAGAAGTGGTGTGTGCTTGAGCATTTTTTACAAGCTTTACAAATCACTGTGTGCAGACATCAAATGCAAGTTGAAATTGTAAAGACAATGGGTTTATCTATTATTTAGAGTAAAACAATGCATTAATGTAATAATCACATTTTCTAAAGTCTCATGTAGCCCAAGAAACCTTTTTATACCTACTACAACATATCATCCCCAGGGATGTTATTGAATAGGTGAAAATTGCTGACATGTTATTTATCCTTTTATTTTTTTTTTGGCAGGGGGTGGGATCTTCAGGGGGGAATGTGCTTTGTTTAACTTGGAAATGAAAAGTAGCAAAGTAACTCATAAATTTTTTTTGTCCTTCATTTTCCTGGATGCGTGCTTGAGAAGTCATTTTTGCTCATCATCACCATCTAGGCTGTGGGGTTTTTGTTTCCTATTGAACTACTCCCATTTCAAAGCCAGTTTTCCAGCTTCTACCAATAAACAGAAAGTCTTGATTTGAGCCAATCTTTTTTTCCATTTCACTTTGTATTTTATCAATTAATATTGCCCCAAGATCTCATGTGTCATTGCAGTGTCACTTCCATGACAAACTCCGCCAATTATTTTCTGTTTAATTAACACATTCAGAAAATGTAGGTTTTGCTAAAAAGAAAAGAGATACTGGTTCTGGCTAGTGAGGGAGGTACCCTGAAGATAGCTGTGGGTCCAGTCAGGAGCATCACATATCCAGTTTCTCCCCAGGAGAAAATATTCTTATGAAAGGAGGGAGACTCTCTGTGGCTGGAGGGTATAAGGTGCTGTGGGGATTATAACTCCAAAGGAGAGCGACTTTTCTCTGCTGGATCTCCATGGATTCTCTTTATCTGGTCTCTTTCCTTGCCCTGTGCTGACAGCATTTCTCCTCAGGGAAATTCCCCTAACTCTGAGAAATCCACCGTGGGCAAAAAAGATGATATAGTTGCAGCTCTGCCACAGAAACATGTCATTAGCCTAAGCCAGCTGACATGCTCTTGAAGAATACTATTTGCTGTATAATTCAGAGCCCTGACTAGACTACCCCATACCCTTTCAAACCATTGCTGTTATAAAACCAGATGGAAAACGAGGATGCTGCAGTGCTTTCCTTGGAAAAGCATTTGGGTTGTGCCATGTCAGGCATGACAGCAAATCTGGACTGTGCTGCTAACAGAGCAGCTCCACCCTTTGGAGATGGGCATCCCACTGACACTGAGCAGACTGTTCCACAATTCACTGGCAGCATGCAAGAAGTTAGAGGACATAGAACATTTTTTTACTGTATTGCTCAGTTTTTGTATTTTGTTTCTCTTGGAAGTTGGAGATATAGTTAAAAAAAAGAATTATCATTCAGAAAATGAAGGATACATACTTAGGAAACACAAATACGCAGCACATAGCATTTGCCTGATGTTATGCCAGGATAGCTTCTACTTTTTTTTTAGAATTACATATTATAAGTCTATATTTGGATTTTTAGTTTATATATACTTATTTCAAGAGGTGTCTAATGAGGTACTAAAGCCACATCAAAATGAGCTGATTGCTTTTGGGTAGTGTATGGATGACCACTGCAAAATATTCCAATGCAGAACGGAAAGAAGGTAATGGGCTTTAAGTAGTGCATTTCACAGAGCTTACAATGAAAGTCTTAAAAATCCATAGACAGGCTTTCCTGTTTGTCTTAAACTTTTGCATTTAGAGTAACTTCTTCCTTTCCTCGGTGCCTCTTGTGTGTTGCATGTGCATTTATGTTGTGTGTGTTTATGAACAGGTTTTTAGAATTTGGACTCAGATCCAAACACATGAATTCTTCAAGGGCAAAGGCAGCATCACTTGTCATTGATTCTGCCAAGCATTTAAGAAGAAGTGACATTTACCAGCTTGTTTTGAAGATTTATAAATGCAATATAGATTTGGCAGGAATATCTGCTTCAATAAATGTTGTGCTGTAGCATATAAGCATGGGCTTTACCACCAGTGGATTCACAAGCACTGTGTCATCCAAGTAAAAATAAATATTCAATAAACAATTTATTAGGGATGTGAGCTCACTTCTGCTTCATTCCACTTGGAAAGGCTTGAAATGTGTTGCCTACATAGTGTTATTAAGGACACAATGAAATGAAGTCAAATTAATTGTGGGATTGTAAAAACTATGTCAGGGAAACTTTCCCTGGCCAACAAAAATGATGCAAAGTATAGTAGGAGAAGGGATATATCCAGCCTATATACATGAGGGTAATTTGTTTAATAGCTAGGGATAAGTGAATCCTAAACACCTGACTAGAAGCTGTTCTTTCCTGCACCTGACTTATGTTTTATGAAAAATGCCTTTCATTCTTCAAGGATGTTTGAAGAGCTTGCACGAAAAGTAAACAGGATTTACAACCATTATGATCATGATTTGGACTACCAGATCTGTTGATATGGCATTAATGTGGATGATAACAGGAATAATAAAAAAAATTACTTTCTGCTTCCTATTCCTGTTATCAATGTAAGGCCATAATGTGGGGAGAGTGGGAAAGGGTCTAGTTTAGCTTTTTCAGTACAATATCTGCACAAGTTCCCATACAGGAGTCCTTCTTTGCACCTATTCATCCAAGGCTGCACCAAAACCAGGGCAGGACCTGCTCTGGGCAACACTTCCAGCTAAACTTCTGTGCTGATGGAGATAAAGGTTTTATGGAGTGTGCTTATCCACACAGCATAACCTGCTCAGCCTCTAGGACAGCCTTGGGAAATAAATGGCCCTGCTTCTGTGCCAGGTACTGCTGGGACAATCCCAGGTGACATCTGAGTGTGCAGGAGAGGAGCTCTAGGAACAGAGACACCTGGGGAGTGCATCATGTCTTGCAGTGGTGGTACCTGCACAGCTGTTATCTGGTATGGTTGCACAATCTTATTTAGCCTCATTGTAATGGGGATCACAGAAAAAAAAAAAAAAAAAATAAAAACAAACCCAAAAACATAAACCAAACATTACATCCACAAAGTATTTTAATGTCACAGTCAGCTAAACAGATTTTTTTACTAAATAGAAAATAGATGTGAAAAAGATTTGTCTTTTTTTTTTTTTCTGACATATCAATGTGAATAAGAGTATCTTTGCTGTAATCGTGGAAATCTTGACCAATTCCAATGTACTTTCAAACAGGTTGATCAAAAATTATCTTTCTGAGTAACATTGGATATATTTGGTTTCTAAAAATGTTGTAGATTTAAGGACTGCATAGAGCAAAATAAGCCAAACCTGACTCTGCTAAATCTAATGTAAAGTACAAAAGCTCAGTCTTGTCTGGCTGTCAAGACAGACGTGTTCAGTTCATATGTTTGAACGTTTGGCAGTTGGCTGAGAAGTAATTGAGAGAAGGAAATATTTTCTTTAATATCATATAATGCATGTAAATTAATATCTATAAATACAGTTTATCTTTATATATAGACATAGAAATAAATGGTGAGTAGGAATAGCAAATTAGCAATAAATCATCTAATTTGCAATGCCTTGTGTTTCTCTTCTATTTGTCATAGTAAATAAAAAAGTTAATCCCAGTTTCCTCCTTTCAACAACTAGTCCTGAAGTGTAAAAATTAACTGATTGTTTCTCTAGACAAAGTATTTGAAACTGCGAGCACTGTGTGAAATTCACTCCTTGCCCTTTCCTTTCTAAGATTTGTGCCTTTTGGTGCCATGATAGCAAACATTTTGTAGGTAGATTGCTTTACTGAACTACAGATTTGGACAACTGAACCACAAGCATTTTGGAGTTAGAAGAGGGCAGTTCTTTGTTATTTTAATCTGATATTTGGAACAGCCATGGAGGAGTGTATGGAACTCTTGGACACTTCAGCTCTTGGTTACATTTACTGTGTGGGTTGCTTATGATTTCTCTACTAAGAAACCTGGTCAGTGACACATAGATCTTAATTTAAATAACAAAATACTTGTAAAAATTGTGCGATATTCTGGCTTTTTAACTTTGTCTTTTGTTGTGAATTAGCTTAAACTGCTCTCAGAGCAATCAGATTGATTGCTGCAGGTTTCATCTATCAAGACTGTTATAACATGGGGGGAGCACTGCTGTTAATTAAAGCTACATTACATTTTCCAGTATTATTTATATGTCTATTGGAATAGTTTATAGATGAATAGAATAATCAATGTTCCTTTCTTACTGCATTTTGTGCCTCCCTTAAAAAGAATTAATATGCAGGTTTTGTTTTCTTAACATGGGAGAAAAATGCATGTGACATTTAACCAGGATACCCTGAGGACGTGGAAAATAAGGCACATGACTGTTCCACCACATCAAAAGTATGGTAATAGGTAGCAGTCGATTATCTAGAAATATATCATTATTTCTTAAAGCTGGGAGCCACTGATCAGAAGGCATCCTCTGTAACAATACTAACAGTGAGACAGAAGAGCTACCTCACCAGTGTTTTTGTAATGCTCTAACATCATTGCTGCTTCACTTCAGTGTTGCTTAAAAGCAGATTTGCTGCTTTTTACAGCATTCAGAGCTGTTGATGAACAAATTTCTAGAATAAATGGTGTTTCTGAAAATATATTAAATTCCTTGATAGTAGTTACTGGTCCTTAAATAGTAAAAATACCCTGAAGTTAAGAAAAAATCCAAGTACCTGCCACTTAGTTCGTGCCACATTGCAGTTGCTCCTTGTTTTGCCACTGTTCCTTGTTTATGCCTGCCCAGTTCTACAATATTCAAATGTCTCATGAAATGCAGTACCACTTTTAACCCCTGAAATTGTGTTTTGTTCTATCTGTGATGCAGATAGAGAAATGAGCCATGCAGCTGGCGTTGCATTACAAGTGGAAGGGCAGATCCAAGAGAAGGCACGAGTGCTTCTGGTCACCCCTCCTGGGGCTCCCCACTCTGGGGCTCAGCCTGCAGGTCCAGCCTACACCTCAAACCATGGCTTGTACCCAGAGAAAGTTCTCTGAGTTCATAGTGAGCACACTGGGAATAGCAGGTCTGTGTAATTAGTGTTAGACCTTAGTGGCATGAAATTTAGCAGAGCTTTTATTTTAGAATATTTGGATTTTAGCTGAGCATAGAACTTGCAAACATAAAATTTCTCCCAGGACTGATAGGAATTTCATGTCCCTCTGTATGTTTTATTTCACTGTTGTGTTGCTGTTTCTCTTTTGGAGGCATTTTGTCAGTGTCAGAGTTTCCAATAAATTACATTTGAACCTAGCTGCTCTTTAGAGTTATGAGCAAAAAACTGATGAAGCTTTTTGATGTGTTATGAATAGATGCCAGCAGAAACTGTCCTCATAAAAACTTTGATTTTAGGGGTTTTAAGCTCATATCTGATGAGCTTGTTCCAGTTCTTCTAGTGCAAATATTTTAATTCATTGACAGTCTTTTTCAAAAACTAATTTAGAGATTAAAAAAATCCCTTTTTTAGTAGCATTGTGGTATACTGTGGTAAAACTGAGTCACAGCTTTATCATGGCATATTTTAAGTGTTCAGAGAGATCAACCCGAGAAAGCAGTAAAGAAACAATAATGTGTGCAGCTGACAAAGCATCAGTGGGAATCCATGAATCAGCACTATATGAATTGTCTAAAAATGTTATTAAAGTTTACTGAGGTATTAACTGCATGAAAGAAGGGAGGGAAAATGAACACCATGTTGGAAATCATGTCAGTCAGAGATTCCCTCATGAAATCCTTTTCATTGTTGGCTAAAATAATCAAATGATAGAATTTTTATCCATAGACACCAGCTTAATATATGGGCAGACACTCTACCTTGGCTTACAAATGGTACAGAAATTTTTTAATTGGAATTGAGTTGTAAATCAGAGCTCTGAGATGCAAAGACTAAAAAGGCGTTAATTAAAAACTTATCTGTCATTCAATGTACAGTAATTGCACCCTTCATTGCAGCTGGTTGGAGGGTCAATACCAAAAAATTTTATGTGCACAAGAAAATAAAAAAGAAGATAATTCAAATACTCCTCCAGCTGAAAATGCCTTTCAGGGTTGCACAAATTCAGTGTGTGTATTTTCTCTACAAGGGGTGAATTCAAAATGAAACCTGAGGAGCTCTAATCAGATTTTGGGGAACAGCATGACCTGCAGATTGTTCATCTTTGCTGCAGGCAAACTGACTTGGCTAGCTTAGTTCCCTGAACTTTCAGCCACCAAGATCCTTACAGGGTTGCTAAAGGAACTCTCTCTTCTGCAACTTCTGGGCTTTTATTAATAATAATAGCAACAATAACAATTATTGTTATTGCTGCAGAAAGAGACTCTGCAAATGCATACAATATATGGCCACTCCCAGGAGGAATTTACGGTCTCAGAAATGGTTTAAAAGTGGAAAATGGAAGATATGGTTCTGCACAAACAGTGTGTAGAGTTTCTTCCAGTCCTTTAGTATAAACAAACTACCTTTTACCTGCTTTAATTTGTGTTTGTCATAATGCAGCACAGAGTGTGATGGGCAGCAGACCTAAGGCCCTTCCTAGGGCAAGGGTTTCAGAAATATTGAATTTCCTGATGGGATAGACTGGGAGTGTCCTGGAGAAGCCTTTGCTCTGGCTCATTGTAACCCTCTCTCTGTGCTGCTGGTGCATTGTCTGTACTTTGGTCAGAGGGAATTTTGTTCAGGTGCCCTTGCAGCTGCAGCCCTCGCTGTCCAGCCTGGGGTGGCACCCCTGGGGTTGGCTTTGCACGCGCAGCCGAGAGCTCTGCTCTGACAGCCGAAAATTGATTTTTCACAAACGTCAAAGAGAGTCCAACAGTTACGTAAAATAGGGGTGAGAACCACTATGTGGAGCTGAAAGAACAGTTCTGCTCATATGCATTTAAAAATACATGAAGAACTGTAGGTCTCAGGTGAATTTGCCAGAGTAAATGTAACCTGTATATCCACTTAATTTGCTGTACTGATTTAAGTGACGGCACATTTTCAACCAATCCTACCTTGTTACAGGTGATGTTTTAATTCTGAGACTGAAGACTCTTCAAAAGTCCTTTGCCAGGAACTATATTTTTTGTGACAATAAGGGTGTCATCCTACTGATAGCATGAAATGAATTGGATAAAATAAAATGAGAAGGAAAACCTGCTGATTTTAAATGTATTAATAAATACTATTTGGATAAAATCTCCATTCTTAGCATTGTACAGTCTAGCATTACAACCAGTTTATGCAAACTTAGAGATTCTGAGTTTGAGAAAAACTTTGAGTTCAAATTAAAGTGTAGAGTGGTGTAAGACATCTTGGAAGGAAATAATAAGATAGAAAAAGAAAGAGAAAGGAACAGAAAAATGAAATTAATTTTGACAGAAAAAAAGATAACTTCTTACTCTAAAAGGAGATTGCAGAGGATTAATATATTAAAGAGTTGTTTTGCAGCATGAAGCTAATATCAGACCTTTTTGTGTTAAATTTACAATAGTTTCATGCTTTTTGGTGTGAGTGCCAGCTACTGCGTCTGGGTTCAGAGCTCGGTGAAACAAGCAAAGTAGTCTCATCTTTATTTTAGTGTCACTATTTTGAGTGCATGTGAATATTTCCTCATGTTCATTAAACTCCTTGGGCTGACAGCACAGAGGAAATGTCTCTGCATAGTCCAGGGACAGAAGGAAATGCTCCTTTTCTCACCATTTATTAGAGTTGATTGTTTTTTTAATAAATATGTCACAGCCTAGACAGGGCAGAAAGATATTCAAGTCAAAGATGGGATTGGCCATGAGTTAAATTAAAGTTGAACATTAATATAAAGTTATAACAATGCAAGATAACCTCCCTTCCTAGAAAGCATTTCTGTGAATGGAATGATATGCCTTTGAGTTGAGGGTCAGTAGTTTGTGGGAAGGTTTATATGACATGGTGAATAGCATGGGATTCATCTCAAGGATTTGGGAATCATGTATCCATTCTGTTGTAGTCTTTGGAAAGTAACCTGCTCTGTGTGGAAATGTGGAGATATATTTTGTGTTATCATACTAGTCTTTTATTACTATCAGCTCCAGTGGCAGAAAAGTCTTATGTAACACTTAGAAACTTTCTCTTGAAGAAACCAAATTATTTGTAGCTCTCTGCAAGAGCTGAAATAAAGGTACGGAAACATTACATGCTGAGTCCTGTGAGAGCTTTTTATAATCACCTTGGCAAATGAAGCACTCATTTGGCTTTTTCAAATAATAGAAAAATTTCAAAAACTGAAGAGAAAAGCCTTCCCTCTACCTTCTGGGATAGTTGCTTAGAGTAAATTAAAATCAGGACTGTAAGCAGATCATGGTTGTAATTTAGTTCTATGGAGATTATCACTTTTATGTATAATAAAACAATATGTGAAATATTGAAGCTGTAATCCTTAGGCAGCCCTTTCATCTGCTCATTCAAACAGAAGCTCTTTGCCTGTGAGTGAATTGCTGCTGAGTGCAGCAAATGAAATTCTTCTATATTAGAAAGGTCTCATTAGAAACTCCAAAAGAAGGCCAAAAAGTCACCAATGTAAACCTGGTACCTGGCAGTGGAAAAGGGAATGAAATAAAAAAAATGCTTAGGAGGAGTATCAGGAGAGGATGACCACAGTTCCAGCTGAGATGGACAAGAGTGGTGATAACTGCTTATAAACCCCAGTCATTTCTTCAAATAAATTCTGAACCAGATGTTCTTGTCATCTAGAAGGCAAACACAAAGTTAGACCAGAGCAAAAAAATTCAATTAAAATAAGTTTTTCTGGAAGTGTAATACAAAGTGTTTTGGCAGACTTCCTTCCAGTTTTGTATAAAATGTCTTAGTCAAAATTTTCACTAAAAATGAATATTCCAATACAAAGAAATGGGGAAATTAAAAGGTTGTGGTATAAGAGCTAGGTTTAACTTCTCTATTTCTATTTTTGCCATTAACTTGTAATTTCAAGTTGTATTACAAAATTGCTTTTGGGTGAAGTTTTATTTTAAGAGAAAACATCAGAATTTTGTCTCTTAGGTAGGAAATACAGCAATAGCAACTGAAAGACTTAATTTTGTTGTACACAGCAACCTCAGCATTAAATCTGCAATTTTGACTTAGCCAGAGCTGAAATATGTGGACATTATTGGATACGTCCTTGAGCTCTGAAAAGGGAGGTGTGGAATGAGAACAGAGCAGGTCCTCTGGAGAATGTGGAAAGGCAGCCTGCAGAAAGGCATGTCTATACATTACTCTGACCTGTCTGTTGTGAAAATAGGGAAGAAAGCAAATCATTCCCAATTCTGCAGACGTTCTGACAGCTAAAGTAGGCATTAACAATTTGCAACACATGGCATGGGGGATGAAAGTCTCTGAGCTCTACAGCTGAGAGTTTCTTGGCTGAAATGAAGTAGCAGTTGAAGGTAGCTCAGAGAAAAAAAAATATTTTTAATCTACCATATAGGGACAAAATGCCTAACATTACCAAAAACTGGAGAAAAAAATAATGTCACAACTCAGAAATAGTGCATATCCTGTCTTTAATTCTGAATAATTCTGAGGGATTTGGGCCTTAATAAAGTGCATTTTCCTAACTGAGCAGGATCAAGTCTTAGTATAGATGTTTCTGCAAATTTAGAATAATCTCCATTCATTTTCAATGAATTTGGTATGTAAAAATAATTTTGTTGATAATATATTGATGCAGAACTGATAAGTTTAGATTTCAATTGGTACAAGAACTGGAGGAGTCAGACAAAGGTTCTGCTGGACTTTCCTGCAGAGCTCTATTCAGCCTCAGCCATGCTGGTTGGGAAGAGGGTTGGGAGCAGCAGCAGGAAGAGATATGCACAGCCAAATCTTTGGGCAGTGAGAACTGTTGTTTCTTTAAAGGACTTATATTGAGCTCTTCTGATTTACACCAGAACTTCTCCAAACCATTAAAAAGCTTTTGTTTTTCTTGCTTAGGCTTTCAGAGGGAGGGAAATTCATTTGTATGAGTAAGTCTGAACTAGAATAAGTTTAAACAGAGAAGTAGCAGATAAATGTTTTCAAAAGCTGCTGTTATAATTTAAGTGCATTAAAGATGTGGTCAGGTATATTTGGAGAGACATCAAGTTTCTCTAAGATGGAAAACAGAGTCAAAACCACACAAAAAATTGCAATTGCTTAGAAAAATTGATCAGCTGGGAGAAGGAAACACATACTTGAATTTTGAGTATTTTTCAATAATTCTCTGTAACCGCGATAGCAGCAAAGGCAATTAAGCAGGTTAAGTGAAATTTTATGTTGAATTTGAAAGCAATTTGTATTTTAATTTTGTAGACAGAAGCTAACATCTTCACCACTATGAATCTCTGAAACTGTTTTCTTCACTATTTAAACTGCTTGCTTTTGATTTGTTTTCAGCTAATAATTCTTAGAAGAGTACCCTCTGTTGACATAGCCATTGCTAAGTGTTGAATATAATGGGCACCTAAACAATTTTATTATTTTTGTAGTTGGGGGTAATAATAATAATAATAGAAGACTGTGATGTGGAAATAAAAGACCTGGGGAGATACTTGATGATGTGAAAGACTTTGTTATATCCAGACAATCTCCGTTAGATTTGACCTTCCGGTTGGGTTTGATGCAGGTATTAATGTCTTGTCTTCACTGTCTTTATACTGGCATTCCCTTTTCACGTATATTTAGGTTATGGAGTTCCAATTAAATTAAAAACAAAACAAAAAAAAAAATTAAATATTGGGCTGACACCAATGAAAATGGTGTAGGGAATGTAGGGAAAAACCTGTACTGATGGCTGTTTTACATGGGGTCTCACTACTATCAGTGATCTTCAACTTTGTGTCTGCTGCTGTTGTCACAGTGTTTGCGTCATTTCGGCATCTGCCAGACCCCTTCTCTTCCCTTGACATTGTCCCTCTGTGGGAATCTGGGCTGGGAGAGCAGGGCCTGGGCCTTGCAGCCGCGGGGGGGGATGGATAATCGGGGCTGGGCGTCCCCCGCGCCGCTCCCCGCCGGTGACATGGAAGTAATGCGCGCACAAGGGCTCTGCTGTGATCCTGCTCAGCCGCTGGACACAAATCGCAATAATTGGGTGGCCAGGCCGGGGCTGGCGCGAGCTGTGACGGCACGGACAAAGGGAACAGGAAATCGCCACACGGCGTCATATGCTCCTTCTCAGCCTTAATTCTGATTGCAGCTGTCAGCGTGGCATTATGGCTCTTGAATGTGCTGTTTTATTCAGCTCAGTGTGTGGGAGATATTTTTTGAAACTGAAACAATGCTGGAAAATGATTGGCATGAGGTTAACTTTAGGCAAGCTGCAGTTCCTGAGATCATTGCATAAGAGACAGCAATATTAAATTACTGGCAAGGGGATTTTTGAATTAGTTAAAATTTGTGGTTTTCATCCATGTCTTGTCCTAACACTGGAGTTACAAGTGCTGGAGATACAGCTGAGAGGGCATATTCCCTTAACTCCAGTTTTTTCTAGCTCTGTAACAAGTAGTCTGTTTTTCTTTTATCTATTTACTCTTTTTTAGTGCCATAGTTACATTTTTTACAGCATTAAGGATGATAGTCCATCTTTACTGGTTTGAAATGCATTAGGAAAAGATGTTAAAATTGTGCAGCAGTAGAAAAAAAAATTGAAGATAACAACAGACTTACCATTCTCTTGACTAGTGAGAACAAGCATGGCATCACAATGGTTTCATATGCTCTTTTACTGAAAACGTTGGGTTTTGTAGGCACAAAACTCTGCATTTCTCAGGATTCAGACATTAATTTCTTATGTGTATGCAGGTACCATGGATGAACTCTTTTTGCTTTAATTTGAAAAAATTCTTCAGAATAATTAAATGTATTTTTCTTCAAAGTTTATGTTATTTATTGTATACCCTTTAATAGGGTTAGCATTGGCTTAGAGAGTGAAACTGTAGTAATTTTCGACTCATGGTTCATGAACTCATAGTTTTAAGGCTTTGCTAAGGATTTTACTATACATGTATTCTAGCTGAACTTTCTATGTTGCGAATTCTCCTAAAATTTAAAGTTATCTTGTTTTTTTCTCCTTCATGAGATCATAAAACCAGCAGAAATGTGTAGTGCTAGACAAGAGAGAAGTAAAGTAGAACATATATATATATATATATATAGGTATGGAATATATCTCAACTTTGTTTTTAAAATCATTTTAATTACACTACATCACAGTAATCATAGGTGCACGGTGACTCATTTTTGTGTGTTCACATAAAAACATGTACTGAGCAGCCTTAGATTCAGATTTTTGAAACTATTTGAATCCATCTTCTTACATGGCATCTTTGAAAAGGTGATATTTGCATTTGAAAAGGATGAATCAGAAATAAAACCAGATTAGATAGAGACAGATACTCTTTCCCCTTCCAAGTGTCTGGAGTCGTTTACTGTAGCCATTAACATTTAATATGGCTTCAGGTGAAGTGTTTCCTCAATAAACTTGAGTAACATTTTTATTTAAGGAAAGGAGAAAGAAGGATCACAAGTGGAATGTTAGAAAGCTTTTTTGTTTGTTAAAGCCTTCATGCATACTTACGTTGGTTCAGATTTTTTATTATTATTATTAGTTTCACTAATGAAAAAAAAAATCTTTGGGATGCAGCCCACCTAAATCTTGCCCAAATGGGACCTTTCTTTCCTCCCCACCCCAATCTTGTCTAAATCCAAGACAACGCCAGAGTTTTAATGCTTCCTAGCCCTGTCTAAATGTATACTGAACTTACAGAAGTGTCCCCTCTCTAGGATGAAAATTTGATCAGTATTAAAGTAATTTTTGCTTCTGCATGCTCAGAATTGTCTCCTTGGGCAGAATGAAGAAATGTCCTATTTAGGCTTCCTTTTCAATTCTAGAATTTAGTAAATGAGTAAATAATTCTGCTTCAATGCAGTGGAAAAATCTGAAGAGCCCAATGGATAAAGCACCCATCCCAGGTAGTGAGGTGGTGGTAGTGAGTTCTGAGTTCTGCTGAGGTTGAGGATGCTTTATCTTCATTCTAAGGGTCTGCCTTCACCAAAAAACCTCATGTTGACTCCAGATGGTGATGAAGCTTATAATTTGTACAGAGAATAGGGACTGAACCAGAAATCCTCCTTTCAAATTCTAGCACCTTCCCTTTCTGCTTCTAACAACCAGATCTGACTGCCTGAATCTGGAGCTAGAGAGGATTTTTCTTTAGGTGGTTTCTTAGAGAAAGATATTATCAGAATAACCATATCTGGAACTTCTATCAATGGTCATTGGGAGATCTGTAGTGTTTGGCTGCACAGGGCATAACAGCAGAAATTCTCTTCAGTTGTGTGATATTTAGCCATTAGATATTTACAGAGCTTTGCATCGGCAAATTCTATGATCTAAAGTGTTACTGTAACATGTAAAAAAACAGGTAACAAAGTAAAAGTTTGTAACATGTTACAAATCAGGTAACAATTATGTTTGGGATTATATCATTATTTCAAGTATAATTACTGAGAGATTGGAAGCGTGTGTACTTAAGGAGTAGTCACTGTAATTTGCCTACATAGTTGCACTCACCCCTTGTTGAAAAGTTCTTTGTTGTAACGTTTAAATATAACTTAAGTTGACTTCCACCTGGGTTATACTAAAACTTGCAGTACTAGCTCCTTAGTGTTCAAAACCTTAATGTTTCATGGAGAAAACAGAAAGGAGGCATTGTGCTGTGAATGGGGAGGACATGAAGCAACCTTTCCACAGACACCAGCTAGTAGGATAACCTCCATAGCTGTCCAAAATAACCCTTTTTTATCTATTAAAACTGGTTTGCAGCTAGTTAAGATTCTGCTAAGACCAAAGGCTTTCAAAATGTCCTTGCATGATTTACTGTCTTCCTTCTATTGCAAGGAAGTTTCATTAGCAAAATTTCACTAACGGAATTTCATACGGAAGAGAAAAATTTGTAGTTCACTCATGGGTTCCAACTGAGTGAGGCTTCTTTTTTCTTTTTTCTTTTTTTTTTAATTTTGTTTATATAGGACACATTTTTGCCAAACTTTCAAGTTATTAAATAGTGATTCTTTTTCATTCTGTTTTTGTTTGTTTGTTTCATTATTTATCAGGTTTTACCTGGCGAGACGATTACACACAGCATGTTATTGGTCAGGAACTCTCAACCATTCACAAAATCCACAGCAGGCACCCTGATGTATTTGCATCTGAAGGATCTGACACAGGAAGGTAAGTCTTCTGCAGTGGTTTTGCTTGGATTTTGGAAAGGTTTGCAAATGATAAGAAAGAGGTTGGCCCAGAAGCAGAATTTTAAAAAATCACTAAAACCACTATCTATATGGTAAAGGCATCCACCAGTGTTCAAGAGCAAGAATGAATTAAAACCCAGGACCTTGTTCTTCTGTTTGTCATCAAGTTAAGGAACTACATTTTCTATTGTTAATTAAGGTGTCAGAATTCAAAACATCAGGCCTTGCATTCAATTTATGCACTCTCTACTGTCAGTTCAGCCATCCCTACCTATGACTAGCTTCAAAAGTCAAACTTATAGTAGCTCAACTACAGGAGATATTTTATTCTGGACTAAGCACTGAATGACATTCTGAGTGACTAATGATATTTTCAAAGTCAAATTCTTCCAAAACATACATATAATTGATTTGAAGTCCATAGATTCCTAGTGGTAGTGTTGGGACATGGCTTGAAAGGTATTGAGGGGTGACTTTGCAGTAATTGGTTGCAAGACACATCAGTAATTCTGTAGAGTGATATGGTTGTAGAACTTGCATTTATATCATCATACAGTTGCACATATAAAGAGACCCTTTCACCTGGTCTGTTCTGTCCTACAGGATTTTAAGTGCAACCCAACCACACAAATCCCAGAATGAAATTTTAGGAACAATTAAAAATGACAAATTTTGCTTTATCTTACGTGATTTTAAGAAATATGTTCTCAAAAGTAGTGAAATTGAAAGAAAGGGATTTATGATAAAAAAAAAATCATCATAATGGGATAAATTTGAGCTTCTAGCCTTAATGGGCAAAATATCAAATGCTGGAACTCAGATCTTCATGTACTGCAGTATGTGGTTTGCATATACTGCAAGCCATTTCTTTTCTAGATTGCTTTTTTCTGGAAATAAAATGCTGTGTAATTGATACTTCCCAGTGTCTTCAACTGTGTTTGCCTCGCTTTGATTTAATTCAGAGACTTTGACCCTGATTTCACATGATTGCTGATTCAAAAGCATTTCTGAAAATCACAGCACCATTTCAGCAGTGCAGTAAGGTAGAAACTTAATGTCTAAAGCAGATAGTGATCTAAAGATTACCATAAAGGTGATAACAACATGTGGTTGAATCCATAAACATGTTTTCACTGCTTAGATACACAAAATGTCAGTATTGAGTGGATTACTCTCAGTAGATGGTATCAGAAATGATCTTCAATATCTTCTGGGTTTTTTTTAAGAGAGTACCTAAAATTTTTATTCATGAGAGTAAGACAAAATAGGCCAGATTTCCATGATATCAAGACCATATTCTGCAGTGTTCCAGATCTGTAGTTGTATAAAAATAAAAAAATATAAGAAGACATAAAAAATTATTTAAGATTTGGATTGAAAACAAATGCTTACTTTTAGGAATTCCTGTTTTTAACAAGTTTGAGATGTTTTACATTTTTAACTATAACTAAGTGTTAGAAAAAATCTGCAAGATTTTGTATATTGATACTTCAAGAACATCAGAATTCCAAATGTGTTCACATAAAGCAGTTCCTATTGTGGATAGATTTTCTGCAGTCACCAAGCTGTGCTTCTGAAAGCATTATCTTATGTGCCAACAGTTTAAAGCATTAATTGATTTTTCTAGTTGTCCATTTGCAATGTGTTTTGTAGGTCAGAGAACAGTAGGAAATCTGGTGTCTTGTAGATTCTGATCAAGTGTGTTATATGTTCAGTGTGCTCAGTGTGCTTGCTAAAATCTAATCAGATAATAATTAAATAATTTAAAAAGCAACTTAGAGTAGGTATCTAATTATCAAAGAAGCATTATGTCAGGAAGACCTTTTATTAAGGGTAACGTGTGTAATAAGACAATATGAAGTCATACTAATGAGTCATTAATCCCCACAGAGCTGGCGAGGGCAAGAAAATAGACTGAGACACTTGAAAGGTAAATTGACTTAGGCTAAATTAGTGCATAGGAAATCTGATGAAACAGAAGACATGGATTTCATCTCAAAAAAAAATGCTGAAACTGGGAGTTTGATTTCAAGATGAAAGTTCTTTCTTTTTTGGCTAACTGGAGTGTACGTGGTATTTCCTGGGTCCTTATTAAATTTCAAAAAACCCTCTCTTGAAAGAGGGCTCAAGATAAAGGAAAAAAGTCCATTCTGCACAGAGGGAATAAATGTCAGTTGTGTTCATTGGTGCAATTAGGCAAAACCACAAACGTTTCCAGCAAACTTCAATGTATGAAATGGGGTATAGTATTATTTCTGTAATAAAACCTTCATCAAGTCAGTAATAAGATACTCTCAGCACTTAAAATGGAGAAATTTATTCTAAAATGTGTGGTTTCTATTAATTGGGAACATTCCAGAAATAGCAGAGGTGCAGTGATTTAGATATTTCCACAATAAAACTTCTAAAATGCTAGATTTTGTAGGAAATACATAATTATTTCTGTAGATAAATAATTATATGTAGTATTGTCCTTATACTCTTAAGTTCACTGTATGCAAAATCATCTTTCAGAGCAAATTAAAACTGAAAATACTTCCCAATAAGTGCACAAAAAAGAACTAATCTGACAGTCATTTCTTCTACTCACCAAGTGCTTTTATATATTTCTCTTTCATCCATTTTCCAGTATGACTTTGTCATATTTAAAATAAATATTTTAATTTAGTTCCTATAATTGGTCAGTTAATGCATTCCTGAGTTAACAAGGTGATACAGTGGTGAATTACAAAATTTTTTTTAATCTTTCAAATGTATTCATAGTGCCTTATTAAAGTTGTCATCAAATGAAACATAAAGCTTTGTATTATTTTACATTTTAATCGTTTAAATGTTTATAGCATAAAATATTACATCTAATGTGGAATGTAAATATGAGCACAATTATTGTCTCCTTATGAAAAATGAGAAATCTTAGATCCCAGATTTTACTTCTAAGACCAGTGACAGTGACTATATATTGTAAATAATGGTTTGAAAAGCCAACCTAAACACTGTCCTTTGTGCATTCAGTTCCCATTAGCTCCAGTGGAAATCCTTGAGGCAGCATTTGGTCTGTTTCTTTGTTTTTGTCATTTTCCCTTCCTTTTAAAATTAGTGAAAAAAGCAGAAGATAGGTGTTGGAATTAGTCAATGAATGAAAGGTGAGTGCTGGCAACTGGGATCCTCCCTATGAAGAGAGCCTGTTTGGATTAGTTCATCTCTACTGAAGCAGAAAGCACAGTACCCAGGTTTTTCTGAAACTGCAGAATAGTTTTGGTCTGGCTTTAAGCTGAAAAGAAGGTGGATATTGTTACCTGCATGTCCACACTCCATCAGAAGGCAGAATTCAGAGCACTGGAATAAGAAAAAAATGCAGACAGCATGAGAAGGAAGCAAGACTGATGGTAAATTATATCAGGTTTGCTATAATGCTCTGTGCAGTAACCCTTCTTTTTCCTGGAGCTTGTGTCCCTGATGGGAACCTGCTGTTATACACTGGGGAGAAATGGAGGATTTTTCTGGTGTTTCAAAGTGAGCAAACCTGTGAGCACTGTTGGTTGCAGTGCCACCACATTAAATTAGATTATTAATTACATCTATTAGTATTAAATTAGTAGGGACACACATTTGGTACAACTGTGAGCATGGAAGGAAGTCTGTTAATTTTTGATTAAAATAATATAATTAAACAAACCCCAGCTTTGGAAAATGATATAATGGTGCTCTCTCAGGCTGTGCCTCTACATTAGTGCCAAGATGTGGGCTGGTAGAATAAAATTTTATTTACAGTGGCACAGAGATGTTGAAAGTCAAATTCATTCACTGAGCTGTAAAGCTCTTCCACCTGGAATTCTTCTTCACTGGAGAAGTGTGTGGGCATGTGAGTAGGAAATGGTGATACCCAAAGGTGAATTCCCTCAAACAGCTTCACTCACAGAGAAGGAAGAGGGCTGGGAACTTTCTCTCTGCTTTCTTGCACAAGGAATGAGATAGTTACTGATGCTGACATTTAAATTATCATCACCATTTATGTGTTGTTGAGATAGATGAGGACAGCTGGTAATAATTCAGATTCATTGCACATAGCATTCTGAATCCCATATAAACACCTCCACACTGCCATCATTTAATCTCATTTCTAGCTTTTCTTTGCAAATGTCACCAAAATCTGTCTAAACTACTCAGGAAACACCAGTATTCTGTGAATCCCAGGCACATTAGAAGATCAGAAGAGACACTTGTTCTGTCTCATTATTCCCTTTTCAAGCCTTTCACTGGAGTTTACTAGATCCATTATTTCTGCATATCGAGTACTCTTTCTTCTATTCTTTACATTGGTGCAGGGCCAAATTGGCATTGAATCTCATCATCACCCAGCAAGTTTTTTAAATCTTAGAACCATCTCATATTTCTTTGGGGTGCAATTTAATCGTGTGCATTTTCTTTTTACAGGCATTTTCTTTGTTTTTGCATATGGCTTTACCTTGATGTGGCATCTTATTTGCTTTACTCTAGAATGACTAATTAATGAAATAAATTGTTAATAGTGCAAGATTTTTTGGCTGCTTTTGCCGAAACATTGAATTTTCTATACTTTTGTGGTTGCTAAGCTTTTGAGTTACTTTCCTGTTGTGTATTGAGCTACAGTAGCTTGCAGTGCCATTTTAGTTAGCCACTTTGTACATTGGACAGGCTGGTAACTTTCTTTTCCTTGCTTTTGCTGTGCAGGACTTTGGGATGGAATGAAGATAATGAAAGAAATTATGATGTGGAAAATAATGTGAACTTGGGCAAGTCTCTTCAGCAATACCTTAAATATCTCAGAATTCTCTCCCAGTCTGCATCTAAGAATTTGTATCCATGGAAGACAAGTGACAAAGCTTCTATCAAGGTAGTATTTTTAATGTGGTTCTTACCTTCTGTGATTTTGGCTTCCTTTTTCTCTGAGTTCTCATTTTTGAAATTTCCCCTCTGTCTGAAGACCAGACATTGTTTTTTACTGCCTCCTCCAATTGATTATCATAAGTGCACTAAGTTTTCTCAAAATTAATCACCTTCAGCATTGTAAATGCTTCAGCTCATCAAGTCTAGAGCATTTTAGCCTAATTAGGGATATGGATTGCATGTGATGAAGAAGGAAGATTAGGATAAAGCTGGTTGACTGGCTGATCTGAAACTCTGCATCTGAGCTACTCTCTAAAAACATGGCTGAAATACCGTGTGAATTCTTGCTGGTGTTTTCGCTGCTTACGGTACAATTCATATAATCTTTGAGCAGATTTCAATAATGGGTCTGATAAATTATGCCTTAACATTTCCTACTTATTATTGATCATAAGGAAAGCCTACTGTGGCCAGTTAAGGTTCATATGTATACATTACAAATGTACAGATAGCTGGGAAGATAAATCACAACCATTGATTATTGACTGTCTCAAAAACTACAAACATGCCTATTTGAGAACTAAAGCATTTTTCCCCTTCTTAGAGAAAATCTGTCTCACTCTAAGATGCAACTTGTTAAATTTGTTAAAATTATTGGATGAAGGGGTTCCATGCAGCAGGCCCTTATGGCCCTGTATCTCTTGCTCAAAAAGCAAAGCGTGCACTCTTTGATTTTAAAGAACTAGGTTGCTGTTGCAGCAATCCTTTACAAGAAATTGTCTGTGCTATTTCAATGCATACAGTATAAATGCAAAATTTGCCAAAAAATATACTGGTTTTAGGAAAAGTGTCAGGTGAAGAAACTATAGTGTCAAAGCCAAACTGCTTTAGTTTAATTCAGGGACTAACTCAGAGACACCAAATCTGCAACAACAACTCCTGGCAACAGCACCAGTAGTAGCAACTATTTAGTAATGGTTTTTATTCTTGTCAGAAGCACAACTTCCCAGATTCTGACTGACTTATATGCACTACTTGTGATTTATGGCACATAAATCTCATCTGGGGCAAGAGGAGCTTTCAGGCAGTGGCAAGGCAGCTCTGAGGAGGGATCAGGAGCCACCTTGGTGCTGCTTTTCCTCCACTCTCCTCCTGGGTGCTGGCTGCAGTGAGGATGCTCTGTTTTGAATCACTGGCTTTCAACAAAAACTTACTCAAGAAGTATTTCAGTGGGTCTGGTGTTGTCATGCAAGTTCATAAATAATCCATATGGCTGAGACCTTCTGTGGGGAAGCCTGCTGTGATAACACCACCCACCAACCTTATCGAGTGTTGCCATGGAGATGGGTACTCTGAAGCCTGGGGGAGTGGGATAAAGAGGAGAAAATCTGGAAATGAAGCACGTATAGGAGCAAACTGTACACTTCTATTTACTAAGGAGCATTTTGAAACAGCAGACATTGAGTCAGATGTGTTACCTATAATTGAAAGTCAAAAAAAGAAGGGAAAAGAAAAATTATTTTAAAAACTGATGATCAGCCATGAATTTTAAATGATCCTGGAGATATTTCCCTGTCCTCAGCAAATAAAATGCAACTGCTTTTCTTGAAAAAGCAAGAGGGACATAGTATTTTTATCTTGATTCATTGTTTTGTTAGTGAAATAGCATTTAAACAAGAGACAAAAACAGAATTTTTGCTGCTCCAAGAAACAGAAAAAAACCTCGTAAAATTTAAAAATTTGAAAAGAGAAGGCGGAAAAGTAACTGAATGAGCTACCTCTAAAATAGTTGTACCACTTGAAATTGGAGATGCCTACATTGTGCACTTTAATTGCAAGCTTCAACAAAATATTGGTACTTTTCATTTTGTGCTTAATATGTAGATTACAAACCCACATTAAATAACTTTAGCAAGATCTGATCTTTTAAACTTTCTTGTCCTTTTCTAATTAAACTAAGCACAAGACAGAGGTACTTTACCCTACTTAGAATTGCAGCTTTGCAGGTCTTTGCCCTTCTCAAAAATAATTTTCTTTCAAGTATATATTTACCTCTGTCACTTCATTCCTGCTGTAGGGGAGTAGTAGAAGTAACACTACTCTGGTTGCTTTGATACCTTACATGGCTGAATCTTGTAGAAATTTAGTGCTTCTTGATCCTGTGTGGATTCAGGATCCAAGCCTGACATCATTGGTCTCTGGCCAAATGTAAAACAAAGGAAGATAAAACATAAAGAGGTTTTAAAATATTCCTTGTACTCTGAAAGTGTTATTTTGTATATTCACATGATTATATTTTACAAACTTTCAATCTTCAGTTGCCCTACTGTCTTCCACTTGTATTATCAGAATAAAACTACAGAGCTTCAAAATTACTGAATAGACATCACACACACAGTTGTGCAGAAAGTTGTAAAATAAAGCATCACAAAACTTAAAGCAGGTAACTCTTTTCCTATTTCCCTTGCTCAAACAACTGTCAGCTTGAGGCTTTATACAACAGTGACAGAAATAACACCAGTAAACTTAAATCATGTGATTGACAAAATTCCTATGGTGTCTGCCATTTACTGCAAGAGCTTCTTCAGGTGATTTTTGAAGCACTTGAAGTTCATCAGTAACTTAGAATTATTTCTCAGAATGCAGGCAGTATCTGCTGCAGGCTGTAATCCAGCTAGCTGATAGTGACCCTGCCAGTAAATAAACAGTAGCAAATCAGAAGTTTGGTGTGTCTGTTTCCTGAGGGTTACAGTTGTAAAGAACATTTCACTTTAGTTCAGCTGAAAGGAGTTGTTCAGGAAATGGGCACTTGGTGGCATTTGTTACTTAAGCATTAGCTAGTGGGATTTTGTGTTTGGTTTTCTTGGTCTTCCCCACACACACTTTATGAAAGGGCTTTATGAAAGTTTTACCATTCACAAAATGCTGAGTTATCAGTCTTTGTGATTCCTTTCTACCAAACCTGGATGCAGTATGGAAAAGAACAAATAGCCAGGCACATATTTTAACGAGAACTGGTTTATCTTAGCTACAGAGGTGAGAAATACAGAGGCTTCAAATCATGTGGGAATTGCTCTGCCCTTCTCCACTCCAGCTGGAAAAAAACCCCTCTCATATCAAAACACCCAAACCCCTGAAAAACCCACTGCACTGTTGATGTTCCTACAGAAACTGAGGATCAGGGTTTTGTTGGATGAGGAAGGCAGCATGTGGCTGATATTGCTAAAGCTCAGAGGCTGTAAAGGAGAACTTGCTGCCTTTGCTGCTGGTGTGTATGCCTGTGTTTGAATAGTTACGGGAGATTTTAATTGTGCTGCTTTCATCCGACTGAGACAATTTTTACTTGTCACAGAAAGAGAACTTATTTGAAACCTGACCCAAGTGTACTTCCAGCTGGACAGGCTGTAGGAATTAGGAAGTTCCCATCGCACTTGTGCTGTGGCAGTATTTCTTGTTGCAGGCATCTCTGTCCTATGGTTTGGGTTTTGTGGCTTGAAGATTCATGGAATTGCTTTTTCTCCTTCCCCCTGACCTGGCCTCTGAGGGTTTCAGATAGGGTTGGTCCTACCTGCTGCTGAGGTCTTTGTCAGCCCAGTGTGCCATTCAGGCCCTTGTGGGTAGGATGGGGGGCAAGAGAAAATTATGTCAGATACATTAGGGAATTTAATGAATTTTCTGTTGTTACTGTTTCTTTGTGTTTTAGTCGTATTCATTTTCATGGTAGACTTCTGTAGTTATTGTGATTATAGAAATCTCCACATCTTAGGTATTCTTATAAATTTTAAAGTAAAGATTTCTGGGAAAGAAAACCAAAACAGAATATTTACATCAAAGAAGGGGCAAATAAAATTAAAGACCTTTTCAAATCATGAGGGGGAAAAGAAACAGGTAAAGTGATGGGTTAGTGCCAGAGAGTTGTGGCTCAGCAGTGCAATTGTGCTGACAGGGGAGAAGCTGCAAATAAAAGTCATATAAATTATATAAACTAAAAATTCATATATTTCCTGGCCAAAAAAAAAAATTGTTTGAATCTTTGTAATTGATCACCAAAAGAACTAAGATATGTGATAATTATTTAAAAGAATTATTATTTATTTTAGAAAATATGAGTGAATGAGTGCTCAAAGATGTACTTTGAGCTTATCTGCAAATAATAATTACTGTGATTAACTAGTAAGAAATTACCTAGTCATTGCACATCTTAACCTTGAACTTTAATTCAAAAAAACAGCACCTTTATTTATCTAACACTGATATAAATACAGGACTAAATGAAGTTCATCAGAATTTTGACAAAAAGTAAAAAAAATGTATTGCAGTGTATATATTTAAACTCTGTTTGTGTACAGGTAAAATTTTAATATTTCATATATAAGAGATTATGTATAAAAATGTAATTCAGCTGTGCTTGAACACTTTCATAAAAATATTTCTGGAATAGTTGATAAGGGAATGTCTCCTTGAAGCTACAGAATTGCCTCTCTATTGGCATACTTATACAGTAGTATCTGAACATTTCCCAAGCACTGGGGTATTCATTTACCTGCAGCCATTACAAAGTAGGGAAGAGTTAATGCCCCTGCTTCACAGATGGATTAGACAGATTTTCTGGGGTCATGCAGTAATTTTTTGGTAAAGCATAAACTAAAAGCAAAGCCTCAAATCCCGGAAAAGTATTTAATCTTTCAGATCATTCTCCTCTTCATGGCTCTTCATAGCAAAATAGAAACAATAAATCCTCCTAAAAAAAGCCAACAAACACACAAAAAACCCAAACTAACCAACGAGAAACCCCACAAAATCCAAAAACAAACCAAAACAACCCAACAAACAAACCTTCATAAGCACTGGAGCAGAAATCATTTGACCATATAAAGATGTCTGTATTGGTGCACATCAGCCTAAACTCATTCCATGATCAATGGAGGGAGAAAGAGAGTTTTCAAGTTGTGATCCATCTGTTTTAATTTAAGGATATAAAATGAGATGTTGTAATTTCCATCCTCATGGCCATTCTGCAGGAATCTAGTGTAAATTGCAATTTTTTTTCTGGAAGGACTGGTACTCACATATTTAAAGCTCAAATAGAATCATGGATACACAGCCTAGTAAAATTGCAATCATATTGTGTGTGGCATAAATACACAGTCTGGTGATCTAATATGACTTGTGATTTATTTTTTGAACTAATAATTTAGCAAGGGAGCTTTCTGGTGCTAGTATCATGCTCAAGTCTTAGATCCAACCAGTACTTTTACCTACAACCCATCAGTTTATGCAGGATATAATGACACACTTTCAACATCTAACATAGAAACCACCATTTCCCTTATCACACAGGTATCTTGAAAGGATTAATTATTTTTTCAATTATTAGAAGATACAAGTGCCATAGAAATGTTATTATAAGTGATCTGTGTCAAATCTGGACTCTTATTTAAAAGGGCAGTTAATTAATTTCTAGTAATTTCCAGATGAAACATAGATTGATATTTTTAAAATCTCAAATACTGACTGGATAATAAGATTTAGTTATTTTTCAGACCCTTCCCTTCAAAATCAACTATATTTTTTTCAAATACCATGTGTTTGGAGTTTGTTTCTGTAATTTTTCCTGCAAGTTTGCTGTTTGTCTTGCAAATATTTACTCCCTGTACTTCAGTACATTGCAATCAGTAAATAGAAGATGATGGAGCTGATACAAATTTTAAAGTCCATTTTTGTTTTTCTGTTATACTTATCAAATGAGAGGGTAGAGCTCACAGAAATTTAAACTTACTTTATCTGCCTCTGTGTATGTTGGTGTAGACATTTCAGGACAGTGGAACAACAATTTCTTTATTTTTAGTGTGGGAAAAGACCTCAGCTGACCTCAAGAAGTTGTCCAGCAAATGGAAGATTGCTTTCAATGGGGTTGTAAAGCAATGTTGTGGACATCAATCCTGCAGATCTCTATTCACTTGCATTTCTTAGGATAAAAGTATTTTCTAGATTCACGTGTTGGAGTTATAAATATATTGAATTGATGTTAATGTGCTTAACTTTTGGCAGATGAAGATCATCATGTTTCTATGAAAGTCATCTTTAGATAATGAGATAGCTCAATATACCAGCATATGCCTACAGAAAAGTGTTTAAACATCATTCACTGAAACTTTAAGTAACAGACTTATTGGCATATGAGCAAAATGTTCTCAGGAAAGGGAAGCTGATACACCCTGGTAGATCCATCAGCACTGATCTCCAGGCTGCACAGTTTCTACCGTCACTGCAGGTTGACTGTCACTCTTTGCTTCCTGCTGGTGGTGTCAGGGAGCTCCTGAATGCAGTGGCCTGGCAAAGGTAAAGATGCCTCAAGTCTTGTGTCCCCATGTCCAGGCAGTGGCCAAGTGGAGCAGGTACTGCCAGGGGGCACCACAGGACACAAGGTACAGAAGAGTTTCCACCCAGGAGAATCGTTGGAAATGGAGTTTCTTGAGAAGACGGGACAGACACGAGACATGGTCAGACAGATCTATTGGTCAGCCTGCTTGCATGCTGCCATTCCAGACTATTCTTTTTTCCTAAACATCCCATAGTGTGCCTCAGACAATGACAAGATAGCACCCAGAAGGAGTCCTGCATCTCTTAAGGAGTCCCACACCCCTGCAAACGTTAACCCTTTTCAGTCTGCAGGGTGATCCAAAGAGTTTTCCCATCAACCATCACCAGATGGTTGCACAGATGTCCAGGGTGGCACTCCTGGACATGATGGCTGATGGCTCACTGTGATGGCCCTGGATGGAGCCAGAGCAGGGGTCCCTTGCCATTGATCAGGTTATTGGAGGTCATCCACCCTTCATTTTTCCCAGGTGTTTTATCCTTTATGTGTGGAGACAAGCCATGTATCCCAGTGTGTAAAACTGACCTTTGTTGTTTATGATTAGCCAATCATGAATGTTGAGGAAAGACCATCCAGAACTTCTTCTACACCAAAGGAAATGTTGTTTTGACCCATATGATGGAGATGTGTCAGAAGGAAAGAGAAAAAACAGCAGTTAGTGATGAAAACTAGACAGTAAGTAACATCAACTGACAATAAAAATTATCCATGAAGGAGAGTCTGTTGTAGATAGCTGATGGGTAGTCAAGTGGATATGATCATTCCAATGGAGATCAAGAATGGCTGGGAATATCTGAGACTTAAAAGTGATTTTGTTAAGTAGTAACTTATACAGAAAGAAGCCAACGTATTGTCCTTTCTTTTCATCTTTTTTTTTTTTTTTTTGCCTTTTTTCTTTTTTGAAGATTTTTATTGCTTAAGAGTGGAAGCCAAATCTCTGAAATCAACTGAAATTACAGCAGTAGAGATTACTGAATGCTGTAGAGTCAGAGCCTGGACAGTCCTGTTGCACTGTGATTTCACAACAAGGATTAGGAAATAAACTCATGAATAGTTTCAATCAAAGCAGACTCTGAAGGCTCCTTTTGCATGATCAAGTTTTTGACACTCCAAACTACAGAATGTTAATTAACAATCTCTGCCACCTTCTCTGATGTAATTCTTAAATGGTTTCAAAACTACTGTATTTTTCAGAAAGAAAATAGAAGATAATTACAGAAAATTATCAATGAAATAGTAGGTCAGGTGAGATGACTCTAGTGTTGCCTGTTGCCTTAAACCCGTGAATCTGTGGAAAGGCCGTGGCCTGATGCTGTCCCATCACTGCAGGAAGCACTGATTTGGCCTCTTTTCCAGATTCTGGATTCTGAATTAGTTTTACAAATTCTTGGGGTTTGTGCATGGTATAGTATTTTAGTTAGTGAAAAGGTCTTTAGCAGCTGGTAGAAAAGGCCTTTGCTTCATTATTACAGAAACAATTGAAAATGCTCGTTGGCTGTAGTTATTATTTTCAGAGAAAGCTACCACTGAATTTGGTGCAGAGTATGTAAGGTCATGTCTACAGCACACTGAGCTTGTGAAGGGTTCCCCCCTTTCAGCTTGAACCTGGCTGGAAGCCTGCTGAGATATCCTGACAGGACAGCACTGTGTGGCCACAGCAGCTCACAGCAGAAAGAATTAAGGCTTTGTTGTCACAGGACTTGCTGCTTTAGCTGTGATGCTTTGGGGACAGAGCTGTGCTGCTTGCTCAGCCCTACCCCAGGGACTTTCATGCTGTCATCCATTCCATGGCACCTGTTTGGCCCTGAGCTTTCAATGTTGGGTGGATTTCTGTCAATTTAAAGGTAAATTGAGCAGTACAAATTCCCAGGCTACCCTTTGATTCAGCAATCAGGCAGTGCCCCTTGTGCTGGTGTTTATTTTGGGGGTTCACATGACTACAGGTATCTCCCATGTGGTGAGCCTGCATGTGGCAAGTCTGTGTGAGTCACAGAGCATCTAGACTGTGTCTGGCACAAAAAACTAAACTTCTTTCACTCCACACAGTGAGTGAGGAGGTATGAGGTAATTTCATTTCTGGTAGTCTTTGGAAAATGTTATTTTATCCCCCCATAAAGATGGGCCTTCCAGTATTTGTTGCGGGTTTTATCTTCTAATTTCAGAGACCATAATGTCAATATGTCAAATAGGCACAGTAAATTAAGAGTTGTAGGTGGAATCATGCTTCAGCCAAATCTAAGTGGCAGCAAACATGGGTTAATATCTGCAAATGCATCAAACAGAAAAACATAAATTAAATTGAGGACAGAAGATTTCTTCATTATGCGTTTCAAAAGGATTTTGTTAGCTCTATATTCCTTCTAGATTTAGCAAATGTATGTGCAAGAAAGGAAATATTTTGTTATAAATTTGATTCCATTCTTTCTGCACATGGGCAAAACATTCAAGTCAATCTACCCTTTAGTGGATAAATTGAAGAGCATGATGTTCTATGTATCTAATCCTGCACCACTCTTTTAATTTGTATTTTTTTAATAAAATGTTGTTCATAGACTTTTGCATAGTGTGTCTGTAGAGTGTAATTTAATGTGCCCTTCTGTGAATTTTCATGCAGAAAATGTCATTTAATTACATACCTAAACCATAGAAGACATTGTCCTAACAATTCCATCTTCAGAAAGGTTAGTGTGTGTGGATTTTTTGTAATGTGTGAATTATTGAGATAGCTTATTTTAAAGGTGGTGAAGGAGAAGGAAATCTTGTGCAGACGAAGAAATAAGATTTTTTTTTTTTTTAAACGGAGTGGTTTATCAATTCAGAATACTTTTCAAAGGCTTTGTATCAGCGACGTGAGATAATTGAACAGTATTTTACCTATTAAAAAATGAAATGTTCCTCATAGTAGCCAGGGCTTGTATTTCAACCCTTCTCAGTACAAACCATCTATGTGGTAACTAGTGCTTTCTTTATTCTTGTATATTTCACTTAATGTTTGTTTGGGGTGGAGTTTTTTGTTCTATTACTGGCAGTACTTCATATGAGTCCTGTGTAATCAATCCAGAAATGCATTTTCTTTCAAAAATTTTCAGTTCTGTGTTTCCCTCTGCTTCTCCATAATGTTAGAAGATTCTCCAAAGGCACCAATATGGGAATTTACATTCTTTTCACTAACCATGGATTATGCCATTTAACTTTGACATTAATCAAATTAGCAATGTCCATGTTCAGGAGTGGGTTTTGCAAAACCCACTTCAAATAAGATAATCACAGTGTTCTGCAATTGTTATTAATAATTCGAGATGTAAATTGTCTCTGGATTCTAAATTACATATTACTGACATTTTTGTTCTATATTTTTCTGTAAAATTTAGATGTTTTTCCCCATACCACTTAGGCAAACCCATAGTTTAGGATTGTATTTATCTCTGCTGCAATTTTACTTGGATTTCATCTTGCATGTCACATGTACTTCTGGTGTTTTGTTTGAGATGGGAGCAGCAAGGAAGGGGATTTTTTGCTCCTGCAGGTGGGAGATTGCCATACAGCTGTGAGACCCCTTTAATTAAAGTCAGAGTAAACTACATCAGAAGGGCTGCTATCTCAGTGAAGACAGCTGAGCTATCAGTGCTCTGCTTTAATTAGAACTTCTAATATTTCATCCCTTACTGCCCAAAGTGTGACCTGTCAAGCTGCTGAGAGGCTGCCCCTTCCTGACAGAGGTGCAGCTCTGAGCCCAGGACTGGCACACACTTTTATCCAGTTTGTGCATGATCACTTGGTGGGTTGGTGGTCTTTTCTTTGTTGATGTGCTCCTTGTCTGCAAGAACAGTAAATCACTGATCTGTTAATGCTAAAGGGTACTTGGATTTGTTAAATAGCTCGTCAAAAGCCAGCCCACATCTCCTAACCCTAATCTTTCACATGGTTCGTGAGTGTCCAGCAGTTTCTTCCCCTCTGACACTTACTAGTAAAGCTTAAGAGGCAAAAGAGAGAGCTGTATATGGGGCATCGATCCAAACTGGGGCGCAGTTAACAAGTTGGATTGAGTGATTTCTTGTTTTTCCATGGCTGAATGGGGAATGTCCTCCTTCCCCTGTTGCATTTCTCCCTTTCCCAGCTCCCTGTTCCTTCTTCCCTTCAGCCCAGGAGGTCCTCTGGAAGGCTGCAAGGCAGAGAGAACAGGAGTGGGGAAGGCAGATGGCAGTTTATGTGAATTCTCAGTGAACTGCTCAGGGTGTCCTGGGCTGCTTTGTGTCATCCTCTGCAGCTCCTCCTCACTCTGGAGTGAGTATCATTAGAGAGTTAATTACCCCAGGCAAAGACCTGTTCAAATAGGGAGGTAAATGCATCTGACTGGAAGTTTTTCATATTTAGGCTTTGCTATTAAGCATGTAAACAGTGTTCAACTTGCATTTTGACAACTGCCTCCCCCTTGGAGCTGATCAGAGCAATGTCTACCCTGCAGCTGGAGCACTGAACCAGAGCTGCACTGCTGCTGTTTGATACAGTTCCCAGGGGACACTGAAATATTTCATACACAAAGCTGCTTGATCTCTAGCTCTGTATTTTTTGACACTGCTTCACTGCAGCCCAGTTTCTTGGTTTTCACAAAGCACATTTCTATGTCAAAGACCAACTGCAGAAATCCAAAGCCTTTCATTGGTAGGTCACAAGCCAAAGTGCCTTTTGTCTCTGTAATAAAATTGCCTATACCATAATTCTGTTTAAATCATGATATGGAACCATGGAATTGTCATGATTTCACATGGAAGTGAACCTCTTCAATCATTTCTTACGGGGAAGAAAACCCTCTTGGAAAGAAATGGGTATGAGCATGTATTAATATATAAAATCCACTGTCATCAGAAGAAATAAAATTGTTCAGATGGAGAGCAAAATTATTGTCCAGAAATTAGGACCGAGTTAAAATCTAAAACTAATTCTTCATCTCTGGAGGAGTTTATCAGTCTTACTTATTTTGTTTTTACAAAGTACATTAGCAAATACATAAATAATGATTTTTCTGTCTGAATCCTTCTAATTGCTCTCCTCTGGAGTGTATAGTGTCTTCATTCCCTCTGTATTTTGCAGCTCCCTCTGTCCTAAATCATTGTGCCATCAGTGCACAGGGACACCAGTGAGTCAATAATTTATAGCAGTGAGAGCTGACATAGTTCCTGTCCTAAGGTTGCCACATTGTGATGGAGTTTGTGTGACAGTTTAACCAAGAGAGCACAGCTGAGAAGCAGGACCCATCCTGCAGCACATACAGGATGGGATGTAACCTCAGCAAGCGTCCTCAGGGACTCATAAACAAAGAATCTAATAAGAATTATTCTGGATATAAGTAAACCTCTTAGTTCAAAGCTGTATTTAGCAAGAACTGAAGAAAAATGTTTTTTGAAATTATTTAAGAGGATGGAACTGGTTTGCTAAAAAATGAAAAGGCCTGCCTTCAGGCTGTGATCATAGCAAAAATGTCTCTAGGAGTAAATGATAGTATCCATGAGAAGAGAAACTGAAAATAGAAAACTGTACTGCATGCCCACCTTTCTACTTTTTATTCCCCGGCACTTTTTCAGTAAAAATGTGGTTTGAGCTTGATTGACATGTTTTTAACATTGTTGTTTAATTTGCTGTGGTGTTTTTCCTGAAAATAATAATTTAATTAAAAAAATTTAAACATTGTTTATACTTTTTTCCCAGTGTCAAATGATATGTTTATTAGAGATTTAATTTAGTGGAAAAATATTTCATTTAAAATAGAACAAAGTACTTAATATATGCAGAAAAATTGGTTTACTTACTTGGTGTTCCTTTAAAAGTGACATTTTTAATTTGACATTTTTGGTAAGTAATCTGAAAAATAGTTATTCTTACAGGTTAAGTAAAAAACAGAGGGAAAGTAGATTTATTAAATTTTCTTTGTCTGACTAGAAATAGTTCACACATAGTTAACACTGAGTTCTGTTATTCTCTCTCTAATCTCTTGCTCTTGCTTTTTAATAATTTGATAAACTGGATTTTTGCACATTGAATAGTAGTGCCTCTTTGAAGCACATTTAACAGTTTGAGGTTTGCAGTTTACATTTCCATGACAAGTTCCAGTCACTGTTTTCCTGGCTGGTGAAGCACTCAGGGTTCTGCCTCAGATCCCGGCACAATAATTACAAAGCAATTCTGACCCCTTTCCTTTTGTCCACCTTCTGCTCTCCCTAGAGCTACATCTACAATGACCCTCTGAGGTACTACACGAGGCAGAACCCCAAGGAGCCATCACCTGCTTTGGCCCATGCATCCAAATCCCAGCAGGAATTCCCTGAGAGTCCCCGTGGCAGGAGCCTCCGCCAGCGCCAGCCGGACACGCTGTCGCCGGAGCCGGGAAGGGACCAGAAGAGCCTGATGGCCGCGCTGCACTCCTACATCACCCAGAACCTGTCTGCACAGAGCAGTGAGAACAGCCCTCACAGCAGGACTAAAGGCTCTCAGCTTTATGCTGAGAGACTGCACTCTACACAGGTCAGTCCTTTCGATGGAACTTTTGCCAAAGGGAAAGTGGAAGATTTCCAAATGCGGAAGCTGTTCCAGCCGAGGGCTGGGCCTGGAGTGCAGAGGCCAACCCCTGAGATGCTGAATCACAAATCTGCTTCCCAGCATGATCCAAAGGACCCGCTGAGCATTGTGGATGGTAAAGTTGATATTTACTTCTTGTTGCTTACCTGAAGTTTCCCTCTTGTTTACTGTTTGAGAAAAAGAAAATAAAATTAGACATTTAATGTATCTCCTAGTATTGGCATATTTATATCTGCCACAACACAGTAATAATGTTCACCATTCCAGCTACTCTTTCCCTGCAAACATCTACCCACGTTCTTCAGCCCACCTTCCATATGCGTGCAGAAATATATGGCACTTAGTAAGACATAGCATTTATGTAATTTATTATATTTTCAAAGCATTTTACAAACAACGCATAATTATTGTTATATCTTTGCTATCAAAACTGTTTTTATGCATTCATCACACACTATATGTATAGATAATACAGAAATGCCTGGTTTTGCTCCACATCTCTTTATCTAACTAGAAATTCAAGGACCATGGGTAAAATTCAAAGTTAAGCACAGAAATTAACAGTGAGATGAATTCTGGTTCAGAACACAGAGAAGGGAGGAGTCTGTCAGTTCCATGGATAGGTGAACAAGAAGGTGGGGTTGCATCTAATTTTGTCTGGACATTCTGTAAGAAAGAATCTATTTCCTGGATTTTCATCTTTTATTTGATAATGCTATTTAACAATGATTGGATTGCAGTTTTTTCTGTATGTAATAGTTCAACAAATATTTATATTACAATGGAGGGTAACATCCCCATGCTGTGCTGCACTTAAAGCACTGCTTTATAAGATGAGTCTTGGGGATCATGTAGACTTTACGATTCATTTTGTTGTTTCTTTAAACTAATCTATCTATCGATGTTATTCCAGTGGTTCAGAATGCCTGAAAAATGAAAGAGTTGATCCCCAGCCATTGTCAAGCACTTGTATCTGTTACACTGCAGTCACCACTACCCCAATGGGTTTTGGTGATATGTAAGAGGGTTCCTTTGAATCCCTCTTTATCATCCATAAAGTGTAGTGTTCTTTGATTTTTAATTTTTTTTTTAAATTTAATATCCTCCAAAAACAGAACACACACAAACACAGAGAAATATCAGAGTTTCAGCAGAGGAAAGATAATGCTTCCAGTTTAAAGGATGCTCAGAAGTGAAAGCATTCTTGGTATGGTGCCCAGAGATAATAGGTTTCAAGGAATGAACTATAATGTAAAATCAAATCCAGGTGGCACTGTAAGTCTCTTGCACAGGTTAGACAATTTTGTTGCTAGACTCAAAACAAACTAGGCACATGCTGGTTTCATTATCCTCCAGCTGTTCCACTTCACCTTTCCTGGTAGGAGCCAACTGGGAAAAAAATGCTTAACACTTACAGAGAATAACATGTTTCACAATTCATTGGGTTGTACTACTTTGGCTTCTCATACATAATATGCCCTATAGGAACTTCTGCCATTGCATTTGCTATTAAATGTTGCATAGGCAAGGCATTATGAATTGTTTGAGTAGAAAATATTACAGTTTCCTTTGTATTTTTAGGCCACTTAATAATCTCACAAGTAAGTGGTGAGGACAGACCCTGGCATATTCATGACTTAAAATGCTGTCCAAATGTTCATTGGAATGAAAGTGGTTTAGAGTCAGATTTCCCAGACTGACCACACAACCTCTTTCTGCTTTTAACCTTTCTCCAATCTCTCTTGTGTTTATGGATTATTGTAGGCTTGTGGGTTGTTTTTCTCTTGCACTCTGTGAACTACAGAACTGTAAAAGTCTGGAAGGCTGGGGTGCTAAGTTCTCTGATCCATCTAACAGAGGATTAGACAAAGGCACTGGACTGGGAGAACAATCCAGAAGGTACTGAGCAGATTAGTACTGAGAATTGCTGCAAAAAAGTGGCAGGTAAATTCTCTAACAAGGCACCCTGAGGGAGAAATACAAAAGAAGGAAATGTGGAGTTATTTTTCTATCAGATTTAGAAGTTGTTACCACTAAGAGTAGCATGATGTGCGTGGGCACTGCCTTTGTAGTCACTGTGCAACACTGGAATTGTTAATCTCTCCTCTGCACCAGCCGTATTTAGAATTTGGCTCAGTTTTGTGTAGTTTGTTCTAGTCTACTGATTTTTTATGCGTTAAATATTACAGAATACGGCTCTCTGTTCCTTTGAAAAGGTCACAGAATTAGTAATTCAGATGTCTTAAAAAAATAGCAAACTTCCACATTTATGGAACAAAAATACTTTTTTTATACATCCTCTCTCTGGCAAAGCTGTGATCACCATTCCATATGGTGCTCAGCTGCTGAGGCAGCTAACCTGTGGTCAGTAGGGTGATGGAGTTGAAGAAGACAGACCACACTGTGGAATTTCTAACAAAGTCATGTGGTTGTCAGGCAAGCTGGCTTTGACTCTTGTGCCAGCAGAATATGAGGCATCATTTATATGCTATACAATAAAAAGCTGTTTTCCCTGCATAAGATGCTTTTGTTCCTACTAGGGAATTCTACTGGTGGAGCTTATATTAAAAATTACATCTTCTAGGACATACATGCTTTTACTGCCATTATGGTTGCAGGATAAGTATAAAAGGCAGTTTGCATTCATCAGTTGGAAAGCTGGAGCTAAGGGAGAAATCTGGTTTGCAGTTTGCAAGCCCTGTGAAACATGACTGAGCATTGCTGAGTCCACTTAGAAGGGAGTCAGTGGGAGACTATAAAAGCTGTGCACAGGTAAATGCATGTTATGTTCAAGTACATGTGCTGCTTAAGTGCTGTGCCATTGCAGTATCCATCTGCTTTTTGGCCTTCCTCCAACAATATTTTCTGATTTTAATAAATACACCATGCTACCCAAAGGTGTTTGTAAACAGATGCAATGATGCATCAGATGCAACAGATGCAATTTATCTGTTTATCAATATTATCCAGTAATTTACAAATTATTGCAAACATGGACAAGTGCCATAACAAGAAGTGTAAATATCCATCTTTATCATGGACAAGGATTAATATCATATCAGTAACCACGTGAAGTTAACAAGACTCTTTATGAAGACCTGCATTTCACCAGGCTGTTACAGACACTTTGGTGACTGTCCCTCCTGGGGTACTAAAAACATGATGCTCCTCATACTTACTGACTTTGGTTATTGCCTTTGGTCCTTGGTATTTTAAGTCACATTGTAGTTGTTCAGTAAAAGTAGATATAATGCCAAAGTTTTACTCATGTCACTGCAGCATTTAGGAGTTTGTTTGGTGAACTGTGCCCGGGTGGCAACGACCAGGGCGGGAATACCAGTATTATATAATATTATATATTATAAAAATATAATATATAATATTATATACTATTATATTATAATAATATAATTATACATTACTATATTATATATAATACATTCTATTTTAGATTGTTATATAATAATTTTATATATATATATATATATATATATATATATATATATATATATATAATTAATTATATATATATATAATATTATAATATTGAGGTTTTAGTGAGCCAGAAGGAAGAACCTTCACTGAGCCTGTCAGTATTATCTGGAATAGGGTCTGAGGCCATTTTTTTTTGTGTTATTCCTTGCCCTCTTCCCCCATTCCCATTTGTTTAAGACTGCTTTTTTGTTGACAATGGATATTAAAGATGAGTCTGAAGATGGACTTGAGAGATAAGACTGGGCTAAGAATATAAGTAAAGAAAAAAAAGTTAGTTTGGAAAAAATGGAATGGAAATGACAAGGCTACATTGCCTGCATGTTGTTGAGTAGCTCAGTAGCTGGTCTTGACAGCTGGCTGTGAATCAAATGAAATAAACAAAAATCTAGTTGTGTTACATTAATATAACTCTTTTAATTATAGATGTTCTGAAATATAATTCTCTTTTAAGATTTGTCTTCAAATGATGTTTTATTTGTAAAGTTTTAGTTTTGATTTGGATCTGACATGTATTCTGTCTTTTCATTGCTGACTTTATTAGCTCTGCTTCAATAATTTAGGCTTTTCTGTGAAGATATTGTCCAATAGTTCTATAAAAGATAAGATCAGAAATGATACCTAAGCAGACACAGGGCTCCTGTGGTAATGCAACAGTACTATTTTCTTCCTACAGCTTAGTTCTCTGCATTGCTGCTCTGTGTAACATCTCCACCTCTCTGCCAGGTGGCTCTTGTGCTTCTTGAAAAAGTGTCATGAACTCAGGTTGATCAAATGTATTGAAAAATTATGTTGCAGTTTAACTTGCTCTTGTAGATTGCCTTCCTAAACTAAAGCATTGGTCACTATGCTTTTACTGTATTATTATATTAGTAACAGGGGATGGATACAATAAAACGAAAGGAAACTTTTCAGTGTTTTCTCTGAAGTGTTGCTAAGCTTCTGTCAAACTTCAGTGTTAATTTTGCTGCTGCCACATATCTTGGCCCAGGGAGTTTGGCACAGATTGAGTTTACATCTTTGATTCACATTTCTGAATGCTTGCTTTCCTGTACAAAGCTCTCTGCTATTCCAGTATGGTACCAAAATCTTTGTCAGCTGTCAGTTTGAAGTAACATCACAGATATAACCTATCTTTTTTTATTGATAATCACAATTAAGTGTGCTTATAACTTTGCTTTTTAAAGGAAATTTTAAAAATTCACATTTTACAAGATTAGCTTGTATTTTATTTTACTGAATTTTATAATTAAGTAGAATTTTGTAATAACATCATGTGGATTATTGGAAAGATATTTCCTTTTACCTGGAAAAGAAAGTACATCAAAGAAACACCTTCCCCATATGACAACACCCTCTCAGACTCACAGTAAATCTATTATTTAAGCTGTTTAAGCTCTTTTGCTTTTTATGGACTAATGAGTTAAGGGAAAATGGCATTATTTTGTTTGGTGAATTTTAGGTCAGGTCAGGGGGAATTAGTCTTTGCTTTGAGATGGAATTGGGAATCTGATGGTGAGATGCTGACAGTGAGCTTTTCAGTTAAAACTGAGGGGTCCAAAAAATGACAGATGTGTCCAAGGTCTTGGTCTCTTATTCCCAATGAAAAATAGTCCCTGATGCTTGTCTCCCTGCAAAATCACAGATGTTCCACTGCCTCTTCCCTGAAGCAGAAGTCTGTTAACTACTTTAACTTCTTTTCTAGTCTCTATGTACTTCTTCCTCCTTTGTTGTGAGTAAAAAGAAAAATCCCTATTTTTAGCCCTTCTTATGACATTGTTTTTCCCTCTTTCCCTACTTTTAAATTCACTTTTATGTGAGCCTGAAAGCTGACAGCATGATCCCAAAGTCTTGCTCACAGATGATGATGTCCAGCCACTGGGTTTAATATGGATAGTGTTACTATTGAGAAAAAAGGTTGGATGGCACCTTCAAACTGCTTACATGTAAATTCGTACATTCGACAGAGATTTAAAAGCAGCCCTTATTTTCCTCTTCCTACACAATACTATGTGAAAGAGTTTTCTTGCTTGCATGCATATGCATAAATATGTTAAATTTCTTATCAACATGAATAAGCAGAACAGAGGCATGATTGGAAATGGTTTTGGTGTGCTGCAGTAAACACTACATTTAATGTTTCATACTCCATGGGACGTTAGGCTGAGTTTTGCAGATCTCTACAGACTGATAGTGGAGGTGCAATATATGCAGTCAGAAAAGTGCCTTCCCTGGGGAGATGTTATGCTCCATCTTCTGACTCACCTTTAATATCCATTGTCCTTGAATTTCCTTATCTTCAAAACTTTTATCACATCAAAGGTGTTTTGCTGTTTGGTTTTGTTGTTTTTTTCTCAGTATGACTGGGGAAATATTCATAGCTGGCAAACCAAAATAAGTTCTATATATCATCTATATATCATCTATATCTATCTATATATGTAAATATATATTTAAAAAAAAATATGTTCCAAGAGAAATTAATACAATTTAGAAATTTTGTCCTTTACATATCCATGTATATAATGGACATATATTTATATCCCCTTCTAATTGATGAGGAGCTTTTTGATTGAAAGACAAAATATCTGACTCATTTTTTCCCAGAACTCTGTATAGCTACTTATCTTATGAAAGGAAATCACCGAAGAAAACTGATCTCTAGGAAACAGTAATGTTGTTTGTACTGTTTTGCAGCTAAAAAAAAAGAAATTAGGCTACTTTAACACTTGCTTTCAGTATTTTGAGTCAATTTAGACTAGGAAAGAATGTTCTTCTTGTAAAGAAAAAGTGATAATTTCATGCCCTCTCTCTAGGAGAACTTGCTGGGTTGTAATAGCATACATCCCTTGTCCTGGCACAGATTCACCTCACCAAAAACTTTAACATCCATTAAGGATACTGTGTTTTCTGTAAGGAATGCAGAATGAGTGAGTGCACCTTCCTTTTAAAAAGCAGATACACTCCATGAAGGGAAAGCTATCTAAATTTTTTAGGAAAAATTAAAGATATAAGCACATGCATTTCATGTATGCAGCTAAATGTGCTCATGTTGTTTTCTGATCCAGAGACACTGATTAAAAATGTATTGAAGGACCTAGAGAAACACCAAGTGAATGTGGAGAATCTCAGCTCAACAGAACTGGATGCAATTGCTGATACCATTGCCACTGCAATCCAAAGTATTGACATTCAGGAAGAAACAGAAAAAAATGCTGGAAAAACTAAAGACAAAACAGAAGCACAAATGAAGAAAGGAGATGCTCAAGGAAGGGGAGAGCTTCAGACTGGGTTAATGGAAAACAGTGTTAATATACCAGGTATTTATTTTAGAAGCTAAGTACAGCAAAAGACAGCTACCCTGATTTTCCTCTATTGCTTCACCTTAGTGGTAGACTTCTAAAAATCAGTTTTAAAGAAGGTGTGAGGGAAAGTTTCTGTATTTCCCGAATGGCTTTGGAATTTTAGATTTTTTTTTCTTTTTACAGCAGGTTCTTCATTTACGAAAAAAAAAATCTGTTTATGAACACTTGGTCTTCAAGCTTCACAAACAAGATAAATCTACACACCCAATTATATTGAAATAAGAATTGCTTTATGTTGTGTGGTCTAATTTCCTATTCTTGAAAATGAGATGTTTAAGCAAAATGATAATAGAAATTATTATATTACAAGATGTATTTCAAAATATACAGAGAAAAAGATATGTTTTACACATAATCATTTTTTAACGTGCCACAGCTACTTGCAGAAGAAAATCTGTGACAAGTTACGGGTATGAACCCACTCATTCCCTTTCCTTCTTAGGGAATAAGAAGCGTTATTATGGTTATTTGTTTCTGTCTGCACACATATTTTCCTGGCGATGCAGATTCAGGAGCCACAGTAATTGCCATTAATGAGTGAATACCACAGTGGAACATAAGTTACTGCTCATCCTTTTTCTATTTTAGGAATGTTGTAATATCTAGTATGCCAGAAATGTGTTCTGTAAGTCATAAAAAATGATTTTAACTGTTTTCATGGTGATATATTGAAATTCTTACTAGCTAGGGATATTCTGGTTATTCTGATTGTCAGATTTTGTTGTAGATTAAAAGGAGCAAACTTGAGGATTTATCTTGAGTCATGCTGAGAAAGATGAAGGCCATTCAGTTCATAAAGCAAAAAGCTATTTGACTGAGGTTAAGGATCTGACTGAATATTATCACTGTAGTTAAACTGTAACATCATTTTGGTGAATGATATATTTTGAAATATTTCATTTTCTTCCACCAAAATTGGTATGAGGGAAATATATATTTCCTTTTCCTTTACCATAAATGTCCATTTAGCAAACTAGAGCCATTTTATTCTGTTTTTTTTTTTTCCTCAGATATTGGTAAACTGATATGATGATTTGACACTTAATTAGCAAAATAACACTATTACATTAGCTCTTGAAGTATTCTGTCTATTGATCTCACATTAATTTGCTATCAAAGTGGGGTTAGAATAACAATAACAAATTATACAGTGCTCCTTACTCTGCTCTTTCAGCTTTGATGTCTCAATGTTTAAATCACGTAAAAAGACCACTGCTAAAAAGCACCCTATGAGAAGTCTTTGTTTTGTATATGATGTTTGCCCTTCATAACTATATATTTGTGCTTTTCATATCCTACAGACAATGGAGTGCATGAAGCCAGTGTGAGAAGTGATAAAGAGGTAGAGTACCAGTATTTTAACAAAAACAGTGTTCTATCTCAGAATATCTGTGTGCAGTGAAAGACAAACTCACATTTCTGAAATATAAGACTTGTTCTAAGTTTTGTGTGGCTATGATTCAGTAACATACATGTTGTTTTAATGCATTGAAATATTAAATGAACATTTATTTAAACCTTAACCAAAATGGGTTTTAAAGTTCAAAAATCAAAATCCCCCTTTCTCTAATTTTGAAATAGACAGAATTTATAACAGATTCACAAAGTTCAGACAAATTCAGGCTTTTTCCTCAAATCATATTTTGAGCATTGAGGTGTTCTTGAAAATGCTTTTCCCCCCTGTTCTTTCATTCTTAATTCTGGGCAACATGAGGTATTTCAAAAGCTCTAGGCATTACATCTCATACCCTAGCTAGTAACATCAAAATTAGCATTTTAATCCAGATTATTTTTACAATATTCCTTCTGAGCTTTGAATCATATCCTATGGACTGCTGTCCAGTATTCAGCCATTTTTGAGGTATATTCATCTTTCTTTTTATCCATTTCATGGAGCATAAAAAATTCAAAGAAATATTTTTTTAAAACTGTGTGAACTATCTACTCTATAAAAAGCTAATACTGCAAGACTCATAAATGGGCAAATACTCTTGTGTTCACAGTAAAATCTCTTTGGTCCTTTTACCAAACAAGGGAAACAGACATAGAGTAGCAGGAGCTTTAAACACCCACATGAAAATCATCAAGGAATGAAGTGCTGTAGTCACAACAGACTTACAGTGGATCTATACAGTGGATGTATAAATTTCTTAGTGACAGTTTTAGTAGGGAATGTTTGAGTAGAGTTTATGGTGACACAGAGCACAAAGTGCCCATTTGCCATCATTTCCTCCCAAATGCTTGGCTGCAATAAAGTTATGTAATGAAACTAACTAATGAATTTTCCAGGCACCTGTTTTGACTTTGGTTCATTTGCTTATTGTTGATTTATTAGACAGATTTTGGTTTTCTGTGATCATATGTTTAGATTGTTGGATCACTCGCATACAATTTGTCACCATTTCTAGAGATGAAGAAGGGAAATGGAATTGGTCAGATAATATCTGTTCCTTTTCTGGTGTTATAACTTGTGAGACCCAAGAGGTATGAAAGTTTCCAGGCCCAAACCAGGAATATTGATGGACATTTCTAAGTTTTCTCCTTTTCATTAACTTATGTAATAGCAAAGTTTCATTTCTGTCAATACTTAGACACACAGACACATGGAAACTACTGGAAAAAATATAGTGGCATAATTTAATGCTCTTTTATTATTACTGAATAAACAGCAAGTTCTTAACACAGTCTAGCAGCTTACAGAAATTAAGAAAATGACCATGCAACAATTGTATGATTAGACTCTACCATAATATTTTTCTTTTAATACAGGAGAACACTGCAAAACTAATTAGATTCTTGAATGAGAATGCATTAGCTGAAAATATTCATAAAGACCTTATTCCTGAAGAACCTACAAAGACAGAAACTAAGAAATCTGAAGAAACTGACCCTTCTTCCTCAGAAGAAACAAATGCTGGTGTGGAAAATGTAAAAAGTGAGACTTTCTCAAGGGAGCTGACAACTGCAAAGAACAGTGAATCTGACTCCAAAGACCCCAGCCAGACCAGCTACTGGATTAAGAATGCTTTAATGCAGGAAGGAAACTCCCATGAAAAGCCTCAGAAAAACACAGGACAAGGCTTACAACTTGAAGTGAAATCTTCTCAGGAGGAAGAATATGGCTATATTGTGACAGTGAAAGAGTAAGTACAATAGCCAATTTGAATGGCATTTTTAACTGGGAAAAGATAAAGTCATTGCACCTAGTGAAATATGAATGTACAAGAGGAAAATGCCACAGGCCTGATTTTTAATACATCTGAAACTGTTTGGAACCTGTTCAGTACTTTGATGAAAACACAAGCAAACAGTTCTGTTTTCTTACAGTTGCCTTTCCTCCCTTGCAGAAGACATTAATTTGTAGGTCTTTTGCTTAGACCTCTCTCTATCTTCTCATGTTCTAGTGACCTTCCAATATGTCAGTAAGTGTGCTTATAGTTAGGATGAGAGCTTTAAATATTTGACTTGAAAGTAGTCTAAATATCAATGCCTGAGTCATTCTTTCAGAAAAACGACACACAATAATACAGCACAGTATTTTCTTCGTTTTGATCTGAAAATAACACATATAGGAATCCAAACATCACATATGCAACTAGTTTAGAAAGAAAGACCTAATGCTTTCAGGTCATGCCACTAATGAATTTGACATTCAATACTATACTTTCAGAAAGGCAACTTTAGCCCCCTAAAGATACACAGTTCATTACAGGATTTGGGATTTTAGAACCATGTAGGCACTTGTACATTCTTTTCCCTTCTGTAGAACAATGTTATATTTTATTAGCAATCCTGACTCCTCTTCTGTGAGAAATTGGGAATTTCTAGGATGAGCTTACAAATCACTGTCCAGCACCATAGAGAAACTGAGGCAGAAATTTCTTTAGCATGTACTGATTCTTTTGACTGTCTTAAACTTATTAATGGGATTGAAGGCAATAGGATTGTGGAGGATTCTTGGTTGTACTATACTGTGTTGCATTGAAATGCATGTGGCACATTAGAAACAGACCAGATATGCAGTGCAGTGGAATACCCTTTAACTGCACCTTTTCATTCCTGCCTAGGAATGTTATGTGAAGCAGTACAAAGTTTTTCCCCAGCTTGGTAGGGCTGGGTTAACAGTTGGACTCAATGATCTTGGAAGTCTTTTCCAACCTAAATAATTCTATGATCCTATGATTCTGCTCAGTGCTATAGCTGACATTTGTGGGGAGACCCATTCCCTATTAGCTTCTGAGGTTTTGCAAGCATGATGCAAAGAGGTATTAGTGCTGCTGCACTGAACTCCATGAAATGCTAGGAAGATGCCAGCATTTAATTGTGCCACAAACCAAAGATAAACATTTCCATCTAATACTTGAAGTAAAGATTTGTGATACTTTAAAGACTTGTCAAAATGGCAGTCTGATTGTCAATGGCAAGAGCAGTGGGTCACTCCTGCTGTGTTTGTCAAGTGACCTTTCAGATGGTTGCAACACTGCAATCCATACTAATCCATATTATCCATCAGTGCTAAGCTTTGGAATGAATTGACACTTTCAGTGTAGAAAATTGTCCAGCAAATCCTCCACTGTGCTGTTTCAGTACTTCATTATTCTGAGAAACCAATCAAAATGGTTATTTACTTTGTTTACTCTCCTCTCTTTCAAAAAATTGCTCTTCTACCACTAGAGTATTAATGTAAGATTTTTTTCTTTCTCAGTCTGATTGCTTTGAAGTGTTTTATTAATTTTAACTCTAAAATTCTAAAGTGATCTTATTTTGTAAAAGTAATCTATGGGATTTTATTTTCATTTGTGTTCTACTTTTGCCATAGTTATAAAGTACCTCTGTTATAGTTGGGATGCATCAGTGTGAGCTCTCTAGTCAGAGAAGTCTTGCCTTTGGACTCTTTCTATTTTCTGAAATTCTAGTTCTTCACATTTGGGAAACTTTTTTTTTTTTTTTTAAGCATGCCAATTCTCCCATTTGTTTGGCAGTATTTGCTCTAAAATGAGGGCCTGGATCCCACAGTCAAAACATTTACACAGTGTTTAGTCTCCTGAGTGTCTCGTGAGGAAACCCAAAGCCTAACTTTCCAGAAAATGTAGTTCTTACCACCTCCAGTAAATCTAAATGTAAGGTGCTGCATGCTCAGCAGTTTAAATAGCCAAGTTGGCATGCAATTTCTCAAATATGAGATTGAATAGCTAGACTTAAATGCACTAAGAAAAATCCTAGTTTGAAAGTTCATCTTTTTCCACTGCTTATCACAGAGTCTTTCAAGCTTCAAAATCAAGTCATGCTTGTCTGAAGCCGTGCTTGGACACCTAGTGCAGAGCATCCTGTCCTGTTTTGTGATTTTATCAGAGGGCTGGTGCTTGAAGTTTTTCATAGGAAGACTAGATCACAGACAGCTCATGGCAGCTCTCTTAGCTTGTGAGCCAACTTCTGGCATTGCTGTGTTACGCATTTCCAGGATGGTTCATGTTTTGTCATATGTTAGCTCTCAATTGCAGAGTAAGATTGTATAGGTTGTAAATCTGTTCCCACCACGTTAACCAAGTTGGATGCTGCATGCAGGGCTCTGTATTTCATTTGGAGGTAGCTGCAATTCTGCTCAGGTGCTGGGAAGAAATGGGGCTTGTGTTCATATATAAAGTTGCTATAGAATATGATTAGTCTGACCCATTTAATGTGCTGAAGGGTTGGGTTAATTACTAATACTTGATATTATTTCTCCACCTTTACAAATGTGATAAATGATACTGCTTTGCATATAATGATTACTTTCCTCAGGATGACATTTGGGTTAGGACCCTGAAGCTGGGTTGTGAAGAAGTCTTGGTTTATTCCTCAGGTTTTCTGTTTTCCTAGGCATATCATTAAATAATTGTATTTTTATGATCTTCATTATTTTTCCCCTACCAGATGGAAACATTTTAATTGCATTTAAAAATTAAATTTAAAATAAATAGGAAAAATTAATCACACTATCTACAGCAATGAAACAGGGCTGATATCATTCTCACTTACTAGATCTTGATGTTTCTTAGAAGCTGAGCATTTATATTCCATGAGGCTTTTCAGCTCTTTTCAGAAAAAAATAACAGAATGTTCTTGTCTTTTAATACATCTATTCAAAAAGAAACACTGATTTGACCTTCTCTGTATATCTCACTGTCCTTTTTGAAATCATCATTCTACTTACAAGTGCACTTTATTAAGGGAAAGAGATTTGTTCATATTCTTCACTTAATTCCTACAACTAGCTTTAAAAATTAAGAGAAATGATAAACACACATAAACCAGAAAATCTATTGCTACTGAAGTCTGTTAAAATCACCAAAGAACAGGACTGCTGTTTAGAAAAAAAGTTCAATGTAAAATTTTTATCTTGATTTTTTACTTCCCTTATATAACTCTTCCCTTGTATAAAGAAGTTCCCTAAGTGTCCATAATTGATTTTAAAGCCAAAGGTTTTGCTTCTGACAACATAGCTTGACCCTCTATCTGAATAATACACAAGGAAAATCCTTTCCTGTGAAATTATCCAGTAGTAACAATTTGGTCTTTGTCTCAGCACCAAAACCTGTAGAGAGACATAATTCTAGAATTTTCTATTGCCAGCTCTTCATGCATAATTATTCATGGTCCCTAGAGTTTTTTAGACATGAAATCTTTTTTCTATCTGTAATTCTCCAGTTTTCTTGTGATTCTTAGAAAGTGACAGAGATCGTATCCCCCATATCACTGCTTCACTGTCTCAATTTTGATATTATATATTCCCATAGGAAAATGATGCTATATGCTTCCTATTCATCCACAAGAAAATAACAGAGAAGCTGTAGTTAATCTGGCTTTGTCACAGAGAGCAATAAATGCTGCCTTTTTTTAATGTGTGTCTTCAGCTTTGTATATTTTTATTATCTGTTATATGCACAGAGATGTGATAATCTGTTCTACTTCAGCTGCCCTTAGCTTTTGTGCTTTCAAATCTGTTGAAATATATTGTGACAGAACATGATTCTCAACCTGCTGATGTAGATAATTTTATAATAGAAGAGTCCTTCCCAGTGTCCATCTTTCCCTCCTCGAAGGGCTTTGCTTTCACACGTTTTCCTCTCTTTTCTTTTGGGACCAGCTCTGCATTTTTACCTCTAGAGGAACATAGAGAAAAAAATTTCTAATTCTCTAATTTTTCTAATTTTCTAATGTGGCTGGTGACCATCCAATCCACTGCATTAAAGGCAAGCATTCGGTCTGGTCCTGATACAGTGGGCAGTTTTGGGAGTGTGCCTGGAGTCCTCAGTAGCACCACAAGAACTCCCTCTGATCTGTATTACTCCACTTAGCTGAACAGGAGTGGCTGCTGGCCTGGTTTCCCAGGCCAGGCATCCCCAGACACTCTAATTCCTCTTTCTGTGCCTCTGTGCTCCTTTAGCATCCTATGTTTGGGTCTTCCATGTCAGGTCTTTGGAAGAGCAGCTGGTTCAGCTCCAGCTCCATCACCTCTCAGTGAGCAGGTTCAGGTCACTCTGCTGAAACTGCAGGCTACAGAACTGCACATGAAATGTGCCCAAACTTAGGATGGGGCTGGGGCTGTGCTTTGTTTTTATAAACAGTGGGAGTTGTTAAAACCCTGAGATGCTGCAGTATCTCACAATAATATATGGTCAGTTCTTCTAGGATATCACAGTGCTTTTAGGGTAATTACCATTCAGGTCATTAGGAAACAGTAATGAATTTTAAACTTTTGAAATGAGTGAGAACAAGAAAGCCAAAGATCAGGATTCCTGGAAATGCAGCATACTGAATCATAGTGCAGTCTATTATCTGACAGTACTTTTTCATCAGTGCTGTTCTGCCCAGTCCTGGGAAGCTCAGGTGTAAAAATGCCATCATTTCATGCCTTTTTTTTTTTTTAATTTCTTAACTCACATTAAATGTATAAAATGTAAATGCTCGACCACTAAAAATTAGAATGAAGTAATTTCATAAATAGAAAATCAGTGAATAAATTTGAACAGAAGTTCTCTGAGCAACCTGTGCCAGAGTCTCAGTAAAGAATCTTCTCCTAACATACAACCTAAATGTATTCTCTTTTAGTTTGAAGCCATTCCTCCTTGTTTTGTCACTACACTTCCTGATGAAGAGCCCCCTCTGGTTTCCCTGTAGGCCCCCTTCAGACTTTGGTAGGCTACTTTGAGGTCCCTATACAACCTTCCATTCTCCAGGCTGAACAACCCCAGCCTCCTCAGCCTGTCATCATAGGGGAGGTGCTTTAGTACCTTTATGAACTAGTATTTGTGTTTCTTCAACTCCTTTTTTTGAACACTGCATTGATGGATATTTTTTGTCATTTTGCATTATAAATTGGTCTGGGCTTTATTCTGTCTTGAAGGAAGATGGAAGGAAGAGAAAGAATGAAAAGTCAAAAGTGCATTAAAATGTGTATCATCATTTGTCCTCAATCATATTTACTAATTACTTGTATGAAAAAGGTAATTTGATATGAAAGAACAGGTTTGCCTTTTAAGGGCTTTTTTGCATCAGTGATTCAGGGTGCATGACAAGTAAACCCTGTAGCTGTTTCCAGCATTCAGCTTAAAATGCATTAGGGAGTACTTTGGTGGGGTCCATTTCAGCCTCAGAAGGGAGGGCAACACAATCATGGCACAGATTATTGCCATTATTTCTGTGCTTCTGCAGGCGACAAAGCATCTGTATGAATTTGTTACTATTAACACAGCTGGGGGTACTGAATGTTTGAAGTAATGCAAGCACAGGCTGGCACAGTGTCACACTTTGATTATAACTCCAGAGAGTTGGTCCTTCTCAACTTCTCTCTCACTCTCCTGTTTCCAGGATGCTGTTATCTCCTCTGACCTTCATAGCCCGACCACTGCCATTGATTTTTAGCAAGTGTCATTTGTGTTACAAATTGGTCTGGACTTGAATCTGTCTGTATTAAGAGGTTTAGATTCACACTTATTGATGGTGGGAAAAGAGGGAAAAAATTACAGAAAGTGGGAATTTGCTGAGCTGTCAAAACAGAAGTAAGCTTAAAAAGGTTTTATGGCTAATATAGCCTTTGAGGAAACAAGCATGAAAAAACCAAAGTGCAGCCCAATGCAATAAAATTGCAGTGCCCTTAAAATGATTACAATAACAGTGCTGTGAAGTCAGGCAGCTCTCAATCCAGTGAATAGTTCTGTGCTTCAAAGTTATTTGAATTCTGGATAAATGTGAACCATTTACAAAATTAATCATTATTTAACTTAATGTAAGACACAGACTATGTTCAAACCAAAATAAATCCATGAAATGCATTCCTTCCCAAAGTCTTTACTGGAGATGTATGCTTCAAGATGTAAGAAATTACACTGAAGCATGGACAAAAAACTCAGACTCAGACAGACAAGGCAGGCTGTTCTAACACCATGGACTTAAAGCATCAGTGCCCAGGACTTTTATTATAGATTATCAGATGAGTTACTCTCAGGGCACTTCCAGACAAGAGAAATAAATACAATTTCAGCATCTAGATTTTTTTTTAGGCTTGGTAGGCTCAGAAAGAATTTAATGGCAATGGTATAAAATTGGTATTAAAAATAGTAGTAGTCCCAGTAGTCCTTGCCATGGCACTTTCCTCCTCTATGCCCTCCAGCGAACCCCTCTAAGGTCTCCCTTTCTTCTCCATTGTATGGATAATATGCATTGTTCTTGTGATGAGTGAGACTTCCTTTGTGTCTAGAAAAAGAGGAGTAGGAGCTGGAGAAGGTTGGATTTGATAGCTTTATACTGGTGGTTGCCAGCCTGATGGGAATGGCAGAGTCATGTCACTGTGTTGCCCTGTCTTTTGCAACAGGCTGTGTGCTACCTGAGGTGGCAGGAGCACTTGCTCCATCCTTGGGGCAGGAATAGATGACACCCTTCTCCATTTATTCCCTCCTCAGGCAAATGTGACATCCTTCCTTTGGATTGTGAGGTGTGTGGCTCAGAAGTTGGCAGTATCCAGGCTTGGTAAATGACCTTTCACATCAGAGAACAGTGGTGTTGGTGTAACTAAGAAGTGCCATGAAGCCAATTTCCAGGAGACAGGAGTCAGTGGGAAGAGGGGAGTGAAAATCTCTAGTGGGACCTTGATAAAGCTGTATCTTTTTGATATAGTACCATCAGCAGCCCTCCCATGCCTCAGTTATTATTGAAATTTGCATACAAGGAGTTTCACATCAATCTATTTCATGAATCAGTAGCTGAGTTTCCCATTATTTTGGTTGTTAAAATATTTACTAATCTTAGCAGAGGAAAAAAAAAGAGAAAAAAGAAAAAAAAATAGGGAAATCCAAAAGAATTAATTGTATCTGTAAAATAAAATGTTCCCTAGTGTTGTTTACAGCTTCTCTGAGATGGAGAAGTGCTGTGATCACAGCCTCTGGGACCACATTGATGATAAGCTGCTATTTAAAGCCACACAATTTAAGTCTTGGCTATTTGTATGTGAGGGCCACTGAGCCTGGGCCTCCAGGAGGCAGTGCCAGGGACCCTCTCTTCTCCTTTGTGGCAGCACCACACATGGAAGGCCCTCAGGTCTGCAGCATCTTCTGCTGAGATACATCAGACGCTCCTGGGAGAAAAGCTGCTGTCACAGCAAAACCACAAGTTGTACCTACCCTTCAAATCAACAGGACATAAATGGGATGCTCTTCACACTGACTCTAAGGAGAGTGAGTCACAGAGCAAGGGGCAGGGTGTCACTGTGGATTAAGAGCTGGTTATGAGATAGAAGAGAAAGATTTGTCATGAACTGCTGCTCCTCAGCGTGTACAGAGATTAGTGGTACCCCATCGGCAAATTGTCTCTGTTAAGAAGAACTATGGAGGATTTAGAAAAATTCCAGATGGATTTAAATACATTGAGGGATTAAAGAGTACAATGGTAGATGAGATTCAGCTGGAATAAGTGTGACAGAATAATAGACATTAACAAAAATAATACTTTGTGGGGGGGAAAGAAAGAAAAAGCAAAGTTATTCTTTAAACTCATCATAGTCTGTGCTCTGAGGCTGTAAAAATTTGAAGAAAAGATTTGTTATATCTATATATATGAATCCTGCTCTTCATATGGTGGCACATATTTTCAGACTTGAAAATTTAAAAGAAAGTATGCAAATCTTGAAGTCAGCGGCCCATTTCCCAACACTTCTAAAACACAAACTAGTGTAATATGTATCACTGAGGTCAAGAGTTCAGGAGGAGATCTTTTTTTAAAAGACAGATTTTTCTAATTGCTAAGGAGATACATAATCACATTAACTAATTGTTTGTAGAATTATAACCATAATCTTATTTATTTTCAGAAGGAATCCTCTTGCTGCAGGGGATAAGGCAAGAGGAATTCATTTCTGATATCTGTCTGTTCTTGGCCTAGGCTACAGTGCACATGTGACACATGGAAAGTGCTTGACTGATGCTATTTTTAAACACAAGGTTCATGTGTTTCATGAGGATCATGTGAGGTAAACGTGGCACCATTCCTGCCCTCTGGAGTCAGAGAATGAATCAGACTGATTTTTTCATGCATAATATTCTCATTTATTAGGTCAGGTGTTCCTAGTACTCCTGGGATAGAATATCTGTGTTTTGCTACTTTTTGGCTGGGTTTTGGACAAGTACCTGAATAATGGCAATTTCATAGACACCCTTTCATCATTTAGGTTTTCCCGCAGGGAACTGAGGAAATACTACTTTTTGAATACTGTTACTGAATACCTCTCTTAATGTCTTTCCATCTTTCTTTCTTGATTATTAGTGGTGTAAACATAACAGTGCCCAAGCAAAAATAAAAAGAAAAAAAAAAGAAAACTAAAGAACTAATGTTCATTAGAAACTAAAGTTTATTGTTTGTCAAAGCACTGTTTTTCTCAGGATGGATGGATTCTTAGGTGGTCCTTACAGAGGCAGATCCCAGCTGACCACTTCTCTTGCCCTCCTGCAGAATTTTTCCAGAATTATCTTGGACTTTATTTCCTAGCACTTACTTTTGGGCTATCCTGTATTTAGTGCTAGTTTTAGAAAATCAGGCAATAGCATGTCCGAGGTGGTCTAAAATAACCTCCAGTGGTGGCTGGTGGCTGCTGCTGAGAACTGACTCATGGTCTGGGGTTCACATGCACTGCTGGGAATGTGTTTCCTTCAGCATGGCTCTTCTCACTCCTTGATCCCAGCAGCAGGAACTGGAAATTGCTTTCCTGCTCTTTATCCTTTTCTCTTGACTGCTTTTAGCAGGCAAAGCAATCATGGCTGGTGTGCACTAGCCCCTTGCCCATGGGCAGGCAGTGCCCAGGTCCTGGCATTCTGGCTGCTCCGCTTTTCCTTGCCAAGCAGTGCACTGAGAGGGGAGATAGGATGGGAAAGAAGCCAAGCCTGACTGGTGCACGAAGGTGGATGGTTAAAAATGCAGAAGTTACCTGTTCAACACTCCTCCTCTACTGAATTTCATATTTTGTGTTTATTAGAGCAAGTAGTAAACAGTTCCTAGCACACCTGTAAGTCATTTTACAGAAGCTCTGAAATCTCACACACCTCAGAATCTCATCACTCAGCCTCAGCCCTGTCACAGACATTCCTGCTCTTTTCCAGGCATGGAGGAAGGATGGCAGCTTGGCTGAAGCTGGCCAGGCTGTCCCTCCCAACTTCCCACCAGCAGGGATTTTGCTTGCACCAGTCAAAGTCCATACTGCTGCCAAATGGTGTTAGCAGCCAGAGAAAACTGGTCCTCAACATTATTCATCCTAAAGACAGACTCCTTATTTGACTCTCTAATGCATTCCATATGGTATTCCAGACTCATATTTCTGAACTTTGATTTTTCTTTTTTTAGGTTTAGCTTTTTATCTTCAATACTAAGGAGACTGTGCTACATATTAAGAAAGTGATACCGTTATAGACTGTTGCTCAGTGACAGGAAGCTGATTTGATGTCATTCAAAACAAAGATATTACTGAGAAATGGCCAGGTGGAACTTCCTTAAATAATTATTTTAAACTTTGAAATTCATCTTTCTTAAAAATCAGTATTTAAAAAGATTAGAGGGGAAAAAATTACTCTCAGTAATTTTACTGAGTAAGAATTACTCCCAGTTCTCAGATCAGTAGTAAAAAAAAATCTGAAATGTAAAAAAAAATCCTATTTGTGTCCACGAAGAGAATGACTGTTAAAAAATCTTAAATATAAACACTCAAAATAAATATAGTGGTAGGCAGGACCAAGAAAATTGGTTTTCAGATCAAAACTCAGATTAGCTCCTACAGTAAAGTACCACCACAGGAAGCCATGGATCTTTGGTGAACTCATGCAGGCAGGTCTTCTGGTAGACTTTTTTTTTTTGCTAACAAGTGAATCTGTGGGATAAAGAACCAAATGAGAAAGAATCTTACAATTCTAACCCAACACTTTGACCTGCAGGGCATAATCTGTGTGTAGCTCCCATTGTTTAATAAAAGTTGATTACTGAAATTAAATTCTTCGACAGATTTCATCCATTCAGCTTCTGTTTTCAAGAGCTTTGGATATGTGTCTTTTTCCCCATGTGTTTAATATCTTTTCCCTTTAAGGCACATTTCTAGGTGTAAAGCTGAAATGTGGTTATTTCAGGATTTAGAGTGAAAGCCAGTGCCTCATTTAGGTACCAAACTGCTGGATGCTGCACATATTCCCCAAGGACATCATCCACTTCATTTCACATCATGGAGCTTCTTGAGAGACAGGTGGAGACATACCCACATGGGGAGGTTAGACACCTTCTTTCCTCCTCTGATTAGAAGGGACCTTTGAAGACTCCAGAAGACAGCCCAGACTGCAAAATATCTCCCTGTTTCACTGAGACATGCCAAACAAGTAGGATGTTCAGGGATCCAGCGTGCCTAGTGCTGCTCTGCTGACAGGCACTGTGTCTAGGATCCTCTGTCTGTCTTCTGCTTGTTACTGTGCGGCTTGGAAAGTGAAGCAAGAGATGGAAGAGACCTTACTGAAGTTGGTCTGAGCAGTTTTAACTCCCACATGCTGGAAGAGTGCTCTATGCACCAGAAATGAGAAATAACACTGTCCATTGTCCTCTTGATGGCTCAGTGGTTTGTCTTCAGGCCTAGAAGCAGCCGAGAAAGATAAAATGCACAGAAGAGGACCTGACTCTTAACTTGCAGCACTCAGGAGTAAGGAAGGCTGCTGGTCCAACCTTAGTTTTTTGAGCATGTGTGCATTGAAAATGGTTTTAAAGTCAGCATAAGTCTGAATAAAATGTCTCCTTCCCAAAAGTCTTAGATGCTGATTTCAAGCTCTGCTTCATTCTCTGATTTAGATGTGTATTAAATACTATTCAAGCTGAGCTCAGGTGTAGCCAAACTTTTGAAGATTCTCCACTGGACATAAACGGAGTGTCCATGCCACTGTGCTTGAGTTTGGACAGCAAAAGGGGCTGGGTGTGAGTGGCACTTACCTGCCCAGAAAATACACTTACTGCTGGGAGGATACTGTAGTTAAGCATTCAGGCAACTTTGAGTCTAAAAAGAAATGCCTTGCAATTTTATTGTAGTGCTCATCACTCTTGAAAATGGGCAAACTGGCCATCATTGCCTGTGTTCTGATCTAAGCAAATTTTGGGTGGATTGAACCCTACCTTACTTGAGATTTTACTGGGGATTAGACTGACATTTAGGTTTAAAGAGTGCAATTCCCAATGTCAGGGCCATTTCTGTACTGTATATTATTCTTCATTTTTGCAGAAAATGATTCAATTGAATTAATCTGACAGGGCTGACTGGATGTCCATCATGGTGCTGCATTAAATTGCTAGACAGAGTATTGGAAGGGCACTAGGTACAGTCTGGTAAAGACAATACATAATTTGAATGATGGCACTAAGGGAGCATTTCTGAGTTCAGTAAGTGGTTTTCCAATGGCACTTGGCAATTGGGAGGAGGAAAAGCAAGTGAGAGCAACTGCTTGTGAGACTGATATAACCTCAGCATAACACTAAACTAGATGTTGTTCTCCTTGGGCTGAGAGCAGGCTTGGCAAACGCCAGCAATCAAGCCATCTGTATAACTGCATCAGATTTCTTGCTACCAAAATGGTTCAATTTATGGGATTGTTTTGACAGGCATGTTGGGAAATACAGAACATATAGTTTTTATCATTGTTTACTTCTGTTTTCCCTCTTGTTCCCTTTGACATTGCCCACTGGCTTATATTAAGAGTTTGAGCTCCATTTCTCTCAGCATGCAGAGCTGGCCATGCTGCTAGTGTCCCCACAGAACTCCTCCTGTGCCTTAATTTACATGTTTCCTTTCTGTTCTTTAACCAGGAGGGGAAACTTTGAGCCTTGAATGCATAAATCATTAGGTCCAGGTCAAAAATAGGCCATTATTCAAAATGTTTGTTCTCACTCATCAGATTTGTACTTAATCTTGGGAATTTCTTGAAAACGTGGAATCCATTTGTAACATCGTTCAGAGAATTGGAGCATGAAGCTGAACTGGTTCTGAGATCAGCATCCAATATTCAAAACTGCTTTTCTGTTAAAGTGATCTAAATGGCCATTCATGAGGCAAGTCTGGTCCATAAGACTAGTGTCCTACTCTATTTGCCCACAGCAGGCCTTTAACAAGACTTCTAACTCACCAGTGAGGCAGAAGTTAACTTCACTGGGGTCAGGGTGCTCCAAATATGCTCTAAAATCAGCAAGATGCACTCTCAAGCCAGTCAGAGGCCCTGTGCTAGCAGAGTTTGGAAGAAATTTTTTGGTAGGGGGAATAAGTGAAGTTTTTAAGTTAATTTGCAGGTGGTGTGGTATTTGCTGCTACATCTCCTTCATATTTAGTGGGGAGTGGTATATACAGCCAACAGTGTTGGAGCTTCTGCTGTTCGATCCAGAACGGATGCAAGTCAAATAATAACATTATTGTCTTTTACATAACAATACCAGGCAGCTGACAAGGAAAGTTGGTGTAATTGCCTTCATTTTATAGACAGTGGAATTGCAGATAAGAAGATGTCTTGACTGGGATAACTTGATAGACCTCTCCTAGATTAAGACATATTCTGTTCCTCATTAGTTACTTATTTAGCTACAGGTATTCTCTCATTTATGTATAAAATCACTGAAGACAGTGGGATTGTTTAGACAGACAAAAAAAAAAAAAAAGGCTAGCATTACTATACATTTTGTTTCTGGAACTGAGGAGAAACTCAATTAATGGGATTGTTCTAAGTTGTGCCAACTTCCTGGGAGCAGATTTTAAAAATTACTTCTCATCACTGCATTTTTCTTGTAAATCGAAAAGTTAAATCGTAATAGTCAATAGCAGGGGAAGATTATAATTCAGTGCTCTTTTATTTAAATTACCTCTGTAAGTGGATTGTTCCTTAAAATATTTCTGTTTTGAGCTTCCTCACTGGGAGGGACCTAGACACTGGAAGATACAAAATCTTATTTTCACCAGACAATCTAATTTTCTGGTATTCAATGTCCAGTACACTTTGTGGAAACACTTTGACAATTACATAAAGTTGGGCTTCCAAATCCACTCTTGAGCATTTAAATGGATTGCACTAATTTTCAGAAGTGCTCAACAGCTCACATTAAAGTTACAAGATATTTATTCCTGGGCTTTCATTTCAGATTCATCTCTAAATAAAATAGCTTTATAGGCTAGATCCTGCCTTTTTTTGGTTTGGCTGTTTGTTTGGTTTGGTTTGGTTTGTTTTTCTGGGGCTTTTTTGGTTTGTTTTGGTTTTTTTTGTGTGTATTAGACAAAACTCCTGATGAACTTATAGGGAGCTGATTGGCTCAGGATTATTTTAGGTCAACCAAGTAGATCTGAATTGGATGATTTATTTTTGATGTGATTTAACTGGATACAGAAGTTTTCATTACTATGTCATGATGTTAAATGATGACATCAGAGTCTTGAACTGAGCTGGGGAGTCATTTCATCTGAAGGGATAATGCAGTACTACCATATAATATTGGCTATTTTTAGCAGAGATATAAGCCATATTCTCCAGGAGGTATAATAATCAAGAGCCCTGTCCTGAAAAGTGAGATAAAACAAAAGCAATAGTGAAATATTTTGCAGATGAGACTCTGAAAGACTTTGAAACTATATCTATCAATCTATGCATCTTTATAAACCCCAGAGGAAATATTTATATTTCATTCTCCACTTATTTATTCATTGTCATTAGTGTGTCAAAGTTATTCTACCAATAATATGAGATAGAGATTGGCATCTGAGTGAGACAGAGTTCTGCTACTGATGCAGTAGGGTCTGAATCTATCAACTAAAAAAATAACAATTAGGGTAGCACTCACAAATAGAGATGGTATTAGAAGATAAAGCAATGGAAGGAAGTACATTATACATGAATTTTATATACTTTCTGACTCTCTTTTCATCTTAAGAGAACTGGAGATGAAAACCTAAAAAGGACCTCAAAAGAATTATTTTAAACAGTGAGATGTATCACATTTTCTTTTAGCTGCTGTTATTAATTACCTTGAAGGAAGGTGCAAAAGAGAAATCTACAGCAAATGGAATGAGAGCACAGGTAGGAAACCCAAAGTAAGCACTGTCTCGAGCTGGCAACATCTATATCATCTGCAAAAAGGTGTTTTGCCATCCAGCAGTTGACTCTTCCTAAGACCAAAATCTAGCCCAAAGGTGATCAGAAACCTTCAAGGCAATCAAAAAAAGTAGTGGTAAAATCAAATCATAGGATCATAGGATATCCTGAGTGGGAAGGGACCCATGAGGATCACTGAAGTCCAATTCCTGCCCCTGCACAGGACATCCCAAAAATCACATTATGTGCCCAAGAATATTGTCCAAACACTTCTTGAACTCTGCTGAGAGTGCTGTAAGATGGGGGCCTGTTCCAGTGGCCATCAATGCAGAAACCATTCATTTTCCTGGACATAGAAGGGGTTGGCCAGCCTCAAGAGAACTTGGTAAATGTAAATAGCATCCATGAGAGGTCCTTTTTCTGCTCTTTTTTTTTTACCAGCTCATGCTTTGTATCTCTGAGGCCTATCTAAAGTATTATTTCTCTCTTAAGGATTCACTGTTACTGGTGTACTGAAATGCCTTATCACACACTCCTGGGAAAAAATGCATTGAGTTGGACCTGTCTTGGCCCTGGAATGTGAGGGGCCACAGCCCAGGGACTCCCTCTGTGCTGTACTGCTTGGAGTGCCAGCAAGGCCCAGCACCAAAGGAGTTCCCAGATCCCCACTGGGAGCTGCAGTGACCATCTTGACTGACCAGACAAAGCGGTGTGAACCCTACCCACATTTTTTCTCTAAGTCTTTGGCCTTGATAAAATATTTCAGTTGTCAGGGTTGTCTGAGAGCCTTCTTCTGAGAACTTCAGTCTAGAGTGTCTATTTGTGCCTTATCTCAACACTTATTTTTTGTCTTTCTTGGTTTGTCTTAACACTTCCTGTTCAATTAATTCCATAGATGTTGAACCCTCACAGTCAACAGACAAAACATATTTCTAAGAAAGACCCTACTCCCTAATACAGAAACTGAATTGAGCAGGCTGAAAACTAAGCATAGTATGTGAAAGATCACAAATATCATCTGTTCTACAAGTATTGAGTGCTTGCACTGAGAATGAGAGGGAGGGCTATGGATGGGAGAACAGGTGATGTTTGAAAGATTGTTCTTGTCAAAGCCTGAAATCAGATGGGTGATGTTGGTGAACAGTGCTATTGCAAGGTAGGTCAGTTTGGTTAGCGCTCTGCTGGTGGAAATGATGTGATTCTCTCCTTGTAAACAAAGTTAAAGGCAATCACCATATAAACCATGCAACAATGAGCAAAATGAAACACTAAAGAAAAGCAAAGCATTAATTGAGCATGGAAAATCATGGCCTGGCATTTTTAGAGAAAGGTTTTGAATAGTCTACTGTCCTATAACACAGCTATCATAGAACTGTAATAAACAGTACTAGATTGTATCAGTGCTGGCAAGTTGGAAAAATTGAATTGGAAAATATCGTGATTGTAATCATTCTTAATGGGAATCCTCAAATGTGACTGTGGGATCAATAATAGTATTGGTACCATAGAATGCTCATCCTGCAGCTTTCCTGAGCTATTATGAATGATAATTTCTTAGCCTATCAAACTGCATCTGAGTTTGTGAACCTTTGTGTTTGAGTTTGATATTGCATGAGAGTTACTAAGACTGCTCTTGGATGCTCAGGCTTGCAAAACAATGGCCTTCCTGCACCATTTTCTCACCCATTTCCCCTCCAGCATTATTACTGGTTTGTAGCATTTAAATGCTCTGATTATACCCCCCATTTACTGCTGCTGCAGCATATCTTGGTTTTGAATCTGGGGAATGCTTTTTGAGGGGAGTAGGGAGGGGTAAGCTGGAAGTAGGATGTTGAGCTTTGCAAGTGAGGTTTTAACCTTTGGTTAAAAAGCAGCACCAATGGACACAGCAGCCTTTGCCTGCATCAGACTTGCTCTTACAGTAAAAGCCCACTTGCTGACACTAATCATTTCTGTAAAATTTAAGCCAACCTCTTTGGGAGAAAAGATTTAATTAACACATAAACCCCAGAGTAACTATGACAATCTGCTTTCACAGTGATGAGAATAATCACATTTCTATCCACTGTCAGTCCTTGAAATATAACAGTTTTATGAATAATCTATAGTACATTTTTCCCCCTTACACAATCAATCAGATTCTTTTGTTACTTTTCACACAAGAACATTTCTGTCTTAGAAATCTAGAAAATCTGTATATTTATCTGGTGCCTTGAGGGGCTACCTCTGGTTGTGTGACAGGAGGTCTCTTGAGCATTTTGGGCTAGTAGCATGAAGGGAGGCTGAGCAATTCCATCCTAACCAAGATCCATATGAGATATCCCATTATTTAAATAGAGGTGCCCTTAGGGCAGTGCATGCAGAAACCAGTGAAAAAAGAAATCCACAACCAAAAAAGAAAACCAACCAAAACCCAACCCCCCCGTGTTCATTGTAGACAATAAATAAAATAGTGGCAATGAATTACCATGATGTAAAATTAGATTAAAAAGCTTCAATTCTGAAATACAAATAGTGACCTTTGAAAAAAGCTTTGAATAAAAAGTTTTTCCCTTAGTCCAGTTTAAAAGATTATGTCTAATACTACATGGTTTTTTTTGACACCTTCTTCTCCTACTTATTATAAATCCTTGAAGGAACAAATACAGAACCTTTTATTTCCTGTGGGTTAATCTCAGCAAAGTTGTTTCTGCTTTACCGTGGCATAAGTTAGATATGCTTGTAAGGTATAATTTTATGGTCTTTGGGGCTTTAACAGTGTTGAGTATAAATCTAAGATCAAAATTTAGACAGAGAATGCTGTCTCTGTTGTTTTCACTGGACACTGTTTTATAATTTCTGCATCTTTTTTCTGTCTTAATACTTTTTTATTTGGTTCCACAGTACTGAACAACTAAGCAAAGTAGGGTCTGTATATTAGGGATGGAATGTTCTTAATACATCTTTAGAGTTGTATCAGCTCTAATAACCTGAAATTTTTGCAAATATAAATTTTGCATCTGGATAAGTGCTTTTTAAAATGATAGCAGTCATATTGTGTTAGGCTTGATTGCAACCTGTTTTCTAAATTAAAAAATGTAAATGTGGCATTGACGAAGGTTAAAAAGATTTAAAGGGGTCTCTGTCAGCAGTGTATGCACACACTAAACTAAATCCTGTGTATCTAATCAGTGTCCTCAGGACTGTGTGTCTTGCTCCATTGTTTACTTTCAAATCTATAATAATTTTATATCCTTTCACTGGGCAAAGATTCATTTTAAAATCTAATGAATTTAAAAATATGCTTTTCACTTGTCCATTTGATACCGAGCCTGCAATTTGACTTTCATTGTTTGTTTCCCTCCTTGTCTTGTCAATCCTTTTCTTTCTTTCTGTCCTTTTACTTTATTACATTTTTTATTGAGGACTGAGATGAACTGGTTGCTGCATCATGGGCCCATTACACTTCCTAACAATTCCATTTGCACCTTATTGTTTGTCTTATTGCTGGAAAATTCAGGTGATTCATCATGCCTGAAGAAGCACCTGATCCCAATTCCCTTGATATCACGATCACTATGTGACAGGAATACAGTTAGTGGTGGCTTTCAGACTCAAAGAGGCCAAGGTGATAACTCTTTTGGGACCTTTAGCCTCTCAAGTATTGATGAGTTCCATTTTTTTAATGCTCTGTTTTCTTGCTCCCTTTCAACAGCCCCCTGAGTGTGGAAAAGGGCTTGGAGTTAATAAAGGAAGTGGCAGATCTCCTGAAGCTGCAGATGAGTGTCTTCGATGATGTCAAGTATGTACATGGGATTTTCTCCTTTTTTATTTTATTGGATGTCTCATTATTTTTGAATAGTTTGTCTCACAAGGAAATATCTGCTCCTTACTGTCAAAATTAAGGAGAACAGGCAAGAGGGAAAAAAAGAATATTGATGATCTTTGTAACATTCCCTACACATGGGAACAAATGATTTGGAGAAAATTATAAAGAATGAAATTTTTTTCTTCTTTCATAGGGAAAAATAATCTGTTCCAAATGCCATAAAAATATCACCAACTTTATTTAACAGTTTCTAGGTAAGGCAAGTCTTCTGAAGGGTCATTTTACCCAGCATTGCCAGGGGGAAAAAAAGACATCAGAGATGGATAAAAACTTGGGTGACTGGCTTTGAGTCTGGCATATAGCACACTAGGTCATGCTTTTTGGTCAGCTACTTGTTTAACAAGTCACAGGGAGTTCAGCTGTGCTGAGCACTGGTTTTCCTCCTATGATTCATGCAGATGAATGCTGCATGTTAATCTCATGAACTAGGAGGTTATGATCTGCCATGTCTAGTGAAGAGTTTTAGACTGAGGATTTTCTGAAGGCATTTTGGTAGAAACAGGCACTTCACAAAACTTCATCCTCTCTGCATAAAACAGAAGGAGTTTGATGTAAAGGTAATTGAAAAGAAGGGTCAGCTGTGGGAGGGTTTTGAGAAAAGAAGTCACATCTTGGGCATCAGGAAATAACTGATGTCTGGGTAGCATCCAGCTCCTGCCTGTGTTTCAGAAGGTTTGGGACTACTTGCCTTGGCCCATGAGTTGGGTTACTTGAAGTGCAGCATCTTTCTCAGCCTCACCTGTGCTGCCATCAGCTACTGTTTGATCTTCATTTACAGAATAGAATTAATTGTTTAATTTTTTTTTTAATCATAGTCTGATGATGTCTCGTCTTTAGTGGAAGTGTTTATTTTTGATTGTAAATGAAAAAAAATTTACCCCTTCTATAACTGTATTTGTATGGAGAAATTGACTACTGGTGAGAAAATCTTTTCAGAAACCTGGAAAATACCAGGCATATTGGCTTTAGTTATTGAGAAGGAAAATATTCCCATATTTTGTTTGTTTTCATTAATTTCTTTTAGTTGTATTTCATGAAATACATTTTTTATGAATAATGAGTTTTTAAATTGAAAAAAAAAAAGAAATTCTATTATCTTTCTTGTAAAGAGAATTTGTACCCTTGACTTTGAACACTTGCAGATAAGGTCTATTGCACATTTAAAGGAGAAATCCCATGGAACAATTTCTCTGCTGAATCAGTGGGTTCAGCTTCATTAACTTCATTTATTTACAGTACAAGAGCACTTTCACCTACCTTTCTAATTTTTAATATAAAGCCTTTTGGTTATTTTTTATCAGTTGATAAATCACAACACATTGCAGTTGATAGGCTGCAGACTTGTTCTCTAATGAAAAATATCCTTCCAGTGGTACAGCCAGCTGTGATTGACCTTTCTTTTAATGCGTAGAATTAGCTGCTTATTTTGCATCTATTAATATGCAGTCACATGACTGTACTGAAAATATTTGTATGGTTAGTACCTTAAAAGTGTGGTATGAATTACAGGAAGTCCAAACAAGACTGAGCATTCTTTCTATCCATACAATGTTTTTATCAGTCTTTGCCTTTTTAAAAATCTGTAAGTCTGTGAAGAGTTATCTTAAATCTCAAATTCGTGAAGAATTCATCCATAGTAAATATTCTTTGTTCAAGAGAATGAGATGCTTTGACTTAAGTTAAACCCATAAAGTACTAAAGGAAGGTGGAGCTGACCAGTAGATAAAGGAGTAGTAGAAGCTTTAGACAAAGGCCTTGCCAAAAAAAGAGTTAACACTTTTTGGATTTATTTTCTTGCCATTGCACCACTATCAGTGGAAAAAATGTATGAATTTGAATACTCTGGTTAGCTTCTCTGTGGCCTCATAGAGAGGGGTTCCAGGAAAAACCTGATGTCATGTCATAGTCACCACTGACATATCAGGAAATATGCTTCTTACTTGGGCTAAGGCATCATGGGTGATTTATTTTATTTCACTGGCGGCTAAAAGTATCCTCTTCTTAAAGATTCATTTTATTTTGTAAAAATGGGAAGTTATGTAGAAAAAACTATCAGTCAGCCTGGGGAAAGAGGAGTTATGAAAGGGGTGAGAATTTGTCATACTAGACTACTTTAACTCTGACCTGAGTATTTGCTTGGTCTGGAATTCTCAGTTCTCTCTTTCATGTCCAAGAATTCCCAGTGGTTAGAAAGTAACAGTGTAGACTTGGATTCTTGGATTTTTTTAGATCATTGCAAACATTTCAGAGTAATGACATTAATGAGAATCACAGGGTTAATTTGAGAGTATAGACAAAGTCATCACATTAAATAGGAATAGTGCAAGAACTGAGGCGAGAGGGCAAGTGATGAGTCCCTTTTAAGTTCTTTAAATTCTCAGTTACCAGTTTATAGTCCTTTCCTATGAAAAAACAAAACAAACAAACAAACAATTAAAAACCCACAGAAAACCCCCACAAAACCAAAAGAAAACCAAACAGAGAAAATTTTAAGGAAATGCTTTACTAATAAATTACTGCTTTTGGTTAGTTTTGTCTGCAAATATCTTTCACTCTTCCTATATTTATAGTTTTTCCCTGTGCTTTGGAGTTAGGTAAGTGAACAATTGCTTTTGCTATGGATAGGAATCCAACACCCTGTGTTAGCTCTTGCTTAGCTGGTGCTTGGTAGTAATCAGCTTATTTTATCTTCTGTCTTTCACAGAAGATGAAATTTATGTCTGCCAACTTTAAGGATAGACTTCAGTTCATAGGATATCCCCAGGCTTGTCTTCCAAAGCATTCAGTCCATCTCTACAGCTGATTTGTTGTCAAGTTCACATTGACATAAACTTTGCTCGCCCTGTGAAGCAGATGAGTGGGAATAGATTTAGGAAATTCATAATTAGAAATATTTCAATGTTGAAAATAAGATCCAACATGTTAGTTGTCACTTTTGGATACAGCCTGAATCTTTATGGAAGCAATAGTTATGCTTAATATGTTTTGTTAATGGTTATGTAGCTGTCAAATAAATTCCATTATTTCTTATTACATCATTAGAGACCATTAAAAGGATATTAGCATGCTGATGTAATTATGCAAGCAGACGTAAAATTACTATAGTTATGATTTTATAATCTAATTATGGGTGTCCAATGCCCCTGGTGATTGATTGTTGGACTGGTATCAGGGATTGAAGTCAGATGGGTACTTATGTTTAGGAGGGTTTATATCTATTTTCTTTAAAAAAATTTTGACTTTGCAATCTGCAGCATTGGCCTTCTTCATGTAATTGAGTTATTCACAACATGAGACTTTATCAAGAAACATCCAAATATAATAAAAATACCAAAATCTCCAAGCTCAACTTTGAAAGTAGTGGAAAGAACACAGAATTAATAGCCAAAGTCATTGATTAGAGCATAAATGACTTAACTGGTTTCTGATGAGAATACAAATAATTTTTGAATTTGTATTTTATGTTCTCACATTTTGGGGTATTTCCTGCCAACATTGTAAAGGGGAAGTATCAGCTCTGACCTTAGGTGACTACCTTTGTATGGAAAGAAAACAGATTATTCTGATTTCATAGTATTTCAGGCCTTATATCCTTCCATCCTCAGCCTCCAGTTAAGAGTGAGATTTTCAGCTGAATATTACATTCTCTCTAGACTGATATGATTTTCCCAATTGCCATTGAAGATCTTTTGCTCGAGGTGTCTTTTTTTCCCCATTTTGTTCCACTTTAGCTTCCTCCACCCATTTATCTTAATGGCAGTTTCCTCATTTTTGCCTTCTAATATACCAAAACTCAGTGCTCAAAGAACTGAACTTTTAGGAGATGTCCTAACTTAACCAACATTTCTATTTTCATATATAATTTTTCAGCAGAAAACCTGTAGCAGAGCATTCTTTATTCATTCCATAAAACTACATTAATCTCAATCTGCTGCTGTTCTGAAGTGTAAGAATTCACCATATAACCATATAATCTATATATATAATGTTAAGAATGAGCAGGACACTTAGGCTAAATTTGAAATGCTAATATAAATAGATGTTTTTTAAGTTGAAAAGGCTGTTTCTGATTATCTAATATAATGTCCTGGATTGCAAAGCCATTACATTTAACCACTATTCCCCTATCATGAATTGATACATTTATATTGTGCATCCAAAACTTAAGTTAAAAGACCAAATCCCTCATCTTTCAAAGTCTAAATCTCCAACACTCAGGATTCAGGCTGGTTGTTCAGGTTTCCCCTCACAGTGCTCCCTACCCACGCTGGGACTACAGGTGAATTCAGTGTTTACTTAAGTAGTTTATTATATGAAAAATGAAAAATTCAGGTTAACTGAAGGTATACAAGGAAACCATATGAAGACTTCAGCTGAAAAATATCTTTCAAATTTTGCAGCAGACATAGCAATTTGATTTCACATTTTGAAAAGAAAATACTATAAATTCAAAGTAATAACTAGTTTCAAAATTTAACCAAGCTTGACTTATTTAGGTGATGAGAATAAACAAAGAAATTACTTTGGATTGAACTCAAGCCATTTTCTTGTTTTGTTTTGTTCAGATGGCCAATCTTTTGAATAACACTAATTATGATAGACTTCTGAAATACTGAATCACATCTATATATTTTTCTACAGCAAACTGTTTTATTTCATGAGCAGAAAAGAAATCCTCAGTTAATGAGTAGCTCTTCAGTGTTTCATTTTATTTTCATTGTTCAATGTGTGACTTCAGGTTTTATTTATTGCACTTTATTTAGATTCTGCTTTGAAGTCAGAAACCCCATTTCCTTCTGTTTTAGTTTGGATATTTTTTTTTCCTCTAGTGCTCTTCACTACACTATCAAAATGCTTGGCAAACATGAATTGATATATTTAACTCATATGAGCTATGGGGTTTTATTAGGACTATCCAGAGCTGGAGTTATGCATGGAAAGATTAGTGTCAAAGCTTTTACCACTATGAGGTGTCCAGTGTGATGTCTCATTGCATGGCTTACTCAGCCTCCTCTGAAACGAACTTACCCTGACTGAGACAGAGATCCCATTGGCTCCAATCTGCTGAGCATTCCATTCCCTGAGCATTCAGCAGTCCCAGGAATCAGCTCTCCATTCAGACAATGGTGTTTGACCTTTAACATAAATAAATAAATACATCAATTCCTGAAATTATTTTCCTTCAAATGGACTGAGACCGAGCCTAAGTCTGAAATGAATGATTCCAGCAGAATTTAAAGTAACAGCAGGACCTTTAAATCTTTGTTATTCCATACTTCATTTACAACATACCTCCTGAAGTCTTATAAAAATGAAATTAAAGCCCCTGAAAATATTAGCATTCTCTACTACTTGACCCCATTCATCTTTGGATTTCAAGGATCCTACTGAAAAAAAAAAACACTTTAAAAAGAAAGGCTGCATTTCTGTGTTTGAAGTAAGATAGATTTTTCCTGTTATACAGTAGCAGGTCCATAGTGTTAATCATGTTTTTTTAACAGTTTTGTGTAAACAGTGATTTTAACAAAAGCTTGAATTTGGAAGGCTTATCATGAGGACAGTTACAACCACACTCTTTTTGTACTTCAGATCTCTTGTTTCCAAGTGCTGGGGTTTGAGACATTTGGAAAAGGAGGTGTCCTTTTCAAAGTACAGGCCTTACACAATCAAACCCTGCCTATCATTATCCCTGTTCTTAGGAAGAGCTGGAACAGTTGGGCTGGAATAAATATAATTTGAAAAGCCAGCCAACCATCCCAGTGAAAAGAACTTGAACTGAGGAAGATATCTGAAAATCAAACCAAGTTGTGAAAGTTTGGAGAAGCTTAAAACACTTTCAAATTGGAAGTGTTGGGCAGGCAGAGTGGTGAGTGGATCTCCCAGCCTCACCTATTATAAACATGTGCATTGGCTCTAGTGTCCTAATCATGCACTGTAGGTTTTGTTCATTGTTTGTCATGGTACTTTTATAACACCTGAAAAATTCAATCAACCAGTTAATCATATTCGGTCATCCAGAACCTAAACACTGGAACAATACTTGGCATTTTCACTCCATTGTGCTGATGGGTTATGACATGTGGTGTATGTATGCTCTAAATGTGAACAACTTGGGAAATTATTGAGAGGCAGGACAGTGTGAGGGAGGATTATTTAACCACTGAGCAGTGATAGGACAGGTAGCACAGGGTCTTGTTAGATTCTCCATTGTGCAGATTCTCCATGATTCCATTCTCCTTGATTTGGTGTGATTAATCTTTTCTTGTGTTATATGTTAAACATCTGTGGATTAATATTCTTGCAAAGTTTTTTTTTTCCAGATGGGCAGATTCTGGATTCTGTTGTCTATGTCATTTAGATTTACTGAAAGGAATGTTCTATAACTCATCCTGCTCTCCTTAAGATGTTGTAAATTAACTATAAATAGTTTTTTTTAAATTTCCACTCCATTTATTGTCCAGAAATTAAGCAAGATTTTTATTTCAATTTGAATTGTACCATGCTTAGTCTCAATAAAAAGCTAGACCTTTCAAGAAAGTTGAGCAGTATTTGTCATCTGATCTCTGATTTTAAATAGCAGAAAAATAACTGTGGTTATTTGACATAATCTTGTTTAAAGTGTTATAAAAACATAGCTCAGAAATAATGGAACCACTTTTATTCAAAGTTGACTTCTCCCACAGATTTTATGGGAAACAAATTATGTGAAAAATGTATTGCTGTAACTCATTGCATGCAGGCATTTATAAGAAATTACATTGTGTTTTCTGGTACATATTGTCTTATTTGACAACTAATTTATAATATAAAGATTCATCACTTTTTAGAGGAATGATGATAAGGAAAAAAAAAGGTGAAAATTTAAACTATGCATTTCCTTACTTAAAAATGAGTTATTCCACAACCTTAGCATTACATTAGTCTTGTGGCTTTTCCCCCTGAGGTACAATATATTTTGTGTTCTTTTCATAAATGAATGTGCATATAACCAAGATAATTTTGCCTTCTCCACTATAACTTTCCTCCTAGAAAAATATAAAAATCATTAAAGTAACAGGAAGGATTTTGGCCTCCAGCATTTTTTGAATTCTAGGTTACAAAAGAGAAAGACCATAAAAATCTAAGGAGATTCTTAAAAATAATATGTATGGTGCTTGGCTTTCCATTACAACATTTCATCTCATCAAAACAGAGGATTTGCACCTTTGTAATCAAAAGTAGAATGAATCCACTATTATTGATATATTTCCATGAACTCCTAGGTTCCTGCTCGAGAGAAGATTTTTACAAATATGCGAACTTCTGAAGTCCAACCTTTTTAAACTTCATATTTCTCTACTATTTCTCATCTCTCTGTGTGACTGAGAATGCCATCATTTTCCTTTTTTAATAAAATCAAAATTCATAACATTATAGGGTAGGCAGGATATACTCCTTTCTTTCAAGCAAGTCATTGAGTGTGTGCCAGTGCATTTGATTTATATAACACTTCACATATTATTAACAGGTAATAATTTCCATTCTGCAGATGGGTAGATTGAAACCCAAGGCAGTTTGCTTCATTTTCACTAAAATGGCACAGGACTTGATGACAGATATGAGAATAGAAACAGAGAACTGTGATTCTCACTCCTGAACTAAAGCTTCATCCACAAATAGAATTACTAATATTAGAAATTAAAAAAAGATTTTCATGTAGTGATTTGTTTAAAAGAATAACCTCTTAGAAAAAATATAAAAAGTATTTTATTTTTATGTCTGTCTTGATCCTCCTGCCCTTGGCTGCCTGATTCTTCTAGAAGTACAAACACACATTTTTGTCTCTCATTTTGTGCCCTGGATGGTTGGATTGCATGAGCATTACAGACCTGCTGAACCAGCCGAAAAAGACAAAGAATTCTTTTGCATTTTTGTTACAGTCTAGCCAGTAAATATTGCATAACAGGTCAATAAGTTGAATTACAACCTGCCTGTGGAAGGGTTTGTATTCCTTAAGAGCCATAAAGACAGAGCAAATATGCATCTGTAGGTGCAACTGAAAAAGCCCAATAAATTCCACTTGCAGTGCCTCCTTTGCCAAGGAAATATCTCTACCTCACAGCTGGCAGGGGAGCCTCAAGAACAAATCTTCTCATTGATGTTCTCAGAGCTAAAGGAGAAGACAACACGTCCTTATGAGGACAAGCAGGAGAGCTCTGGTTGTAGCACTCAGAATTTGATAGCCTTTTGAACTAAGACTGTAGCAAAGTTTGGGGTTTTTTTGGCTTTGGTTGTGCTGCCTAATACTGATGCAAGAAATTTGTGTCCTACCTGGAACCTATCAAAGCTCTGAATATTCTGAACCTGTACCTCTCTAACAACCCTAACATGTGAGTCATGCTCCTCATTAAGGATTGAAAGTCGCTTGTGCAAGCAGAGCAAAAGGTGACTGTCATCCCAGCAGACAAATTTTACGTGTGCTTTCAGCCAGTTCCATTAACAACACAGGTATGTAGAGGGTGAGTAGGGCTGAGGCCAGTAAAATGCATTGAAGGCTTACTGGGTGAAAATGAAAAATGTCTGCTGTTTGTAGATACAAAAGTATAAAGAAGGAGAATGGAAATATAAATAGAATGCTTTTTTTCTTCTTTTTTATGACATAAATTTTATCCTTTAGCTAATCCATGGGGAGTGCAAGAAAAAACACTGTACATTTAAGAAGCTTTTTGAGACCATTTTTCCACCCTCACAGGGTCCAAACAGTTGTTTTTTTTTTTCCATAAGAAATTATAGCACTTGTATGGTTTGTTCTTTTAAATACTGTAATTAAGAACCTTATTTGCATGGCAGGCAAAGCTGGCAACTTTCATGTACTCAGTGTGGTGAAAATGTCAAGTTTCATGGCTTGTGACAGATTAATAGAAAAATTATTTTAAAACTCTGCAAATTATTCATAGATATTGAGTAATCATCAAAAGTTGCATTTTGTGAAGAATAAAAATAGGGCAAACTGAGTGTAGCATCAATCTCTAAATTAAGCGTTGTCTCTTTTTAAAATCATTTAAATTGTAGGCTTAGCAAAATAATCTTCACCTCAGATGAAGCAAGTTGTAAAATCTTTAAAATACTCTTTCATCATCTTTTGCAATGTAAATTAGGATCAGTGTACTTAGCACAATTTTGATACATATAGATTAAATGAGTAATACAAAATTAATGATTAAAGTGTCATCTTTTAGTATCAGTATCAGAGACCCACCAGACAAGGACTGCTGTTTTTGGAAAGTGTCCCTTTCTGGACCAGTGATCCCCTTCCTGTGACTTCAGTCTGGAAATTACTCTAATGCCAGTAGTGTGTCAGGCATTGCATTATTTGAGCACCTTGTCGTGGCCTCTTCTCTGCTGCTGAAATGCTGCTCTGTGCAGTCACTCCTCAGTGCTTATCATGTCAGGGGGAGAGAAGAGGGCACCACAAGGTGCCCAAGACCTTACCTGATTTATGAAGAACGTAACTTGCAGAAGTATATCTGGGCTGCAACCATCAAATCCAGACCTAAGTTTTGTTTCCATGTAGCTGCATTTGCAAGATGTGATTGCTCTGAAACTGTCAATCTTTCTAATCTTTGTGGTCTACCTGTTCTGCCTCCCAGCTGCCTGGTGAAAACCCCTCTAATGCAATTCAAGTGGTGATAGGAAATCAGCCACTACCTGGTGAGCACTGCAGTTAGTGTCTTTCCCTTAGCAGGGATTTTGCTTTTCCATCTTTAGTACCTGGTCAGTGTCAGACACCAAGTGAAATGCCAGTACAACAAGTCTTTAACTTTCTCTTTCTATGTTTTGTTTAGTACAAGAACACTTCAGAGAATGGTGCAAACTGTTCATGCTTAGTGTATATGAAGGATATACATATTAATAGATAATGTATTACTTGCTGTATTGCAGGGTGTTCTGGAACACTGTGCATCATTCTGCACTTTAGGGAGCATGTTGAGAGTTTACTGAGAAGGGCTCAAAAAACTCATTTTGCTAAAACAGAAGAAGATTTTTTAAATTGATCACTGGCTGTGCATATATACCTGTCAATAGGAATGTGAGAATACATACAGCTCCACATTGATATTTCTGCAGTCCAGGTGCAAAGTGAAGCAAATCTTTGAACAGTAAAGATATTAAAGAGTGAGAGATGTGTGTCTTTTTAGTATTAAGTCTGAGTGATGATCAATAATTCTCTGCTCAATAGTTCAGGGATGTTATTTTGTAGCAGGTCAGCAACAACACATCCTTTGCAAGATTTTCTGAATCTTTGAAGCTCAGTCAGGTACCTGCTTCTGTAATTTAAATACAGTATGATGCAATGCTTCACAAAATAAATTCTGGTCAACAGTTCTGGTCAAAAATGTTGGTCAAACTTGAATCAAGTGGTCAACTGATTTACAGCTACCCTGAGTATCAGAAGGAGAACAAAACAGCCAGTGTACATCTCTTAATCCATTCATGTATTATGTGTCAATGTCCAGCTGAAATTTTCTGCCTTTGCTTTTCTCTGTAAACCATGTTGTAGAAGCATACTGTAGTACAAAAATGCCTCTGCTAATTATGTGCTTTTCCCCATTGATTTGATTTGACATAACTATGTTTATATACCTCTAAATATAATATATAAAACATTTACAGCAACATGAGCATCTTAATTTTTCCAACATTGAGAAGGTGAAAAGGAGACTTCAGTGCAATATAAACAATGGACATAAGCTTCAAATTCCTAAACACAGAAGGCATTGAAATGTGTACACATTGCAAGTCATTAGTTCAAGCCCACCAAACGTTTCCTGAGACAATTACCTTCACTGCTATAAAATTTGCTTTGCATAGTCCTCTGGAGCGTTACTAATTGCTTTTCTTAACCTCCAGAGATTAAAGGATTTTGAAATGAACATATAGACAAGTAGTGACTTTAATTTCAAATCTAAGCTTTATTAAGGCAAGCCCTGTTTTATTAAATAGGGTCATTAAGAGAATGTTTCATGTTGGAAATAGCCAATCCTTATCTCCTCATCTTCCTCCAGTCTTGAGAAATTGCATTCTGCCTGTATCTTAAAAATGAGATGCCACCTCAAATCATTTCCATCTGGCATCAGCTCTATGTCTCATCTTCAAGAGTGTACAGCCCCATGTTGGCACTTGTTTCTCAAATCCTTTTCCACTAGGGGGTATGATAGACTGTGACTGCATCTCCCAGCGAACGCGCGGTGTGATCCTGTAATGCTGAAGGACGCGCACACGAGGGAGAGGAGCAGGCGTGCAAAGCTTGGTACATCATTTATGGAGATTTAAATCCTGTCATTCATAAATGTAATTATAACCTACGGCTTGAAAGTGATATGGACCTTGCCATATTGATCACGCTCCAGCTCTGTTTATTCAAATCATTCATTTGTTGACAGGGAAAATATAAGAATGCTGTTGTAAAACAATTAACAAAAGGAAATACTTCTATTTTATACAAAAAAAATTCTTTGTTTCTGTGTGTGCTGTGCACCCTCCCACCTTCAGATGGGAAATACAAACTCAAGGGGAGGGGTTATTATTAAATCAGCAATCAACCTTCAAGTCATTTTGGTATAAACACTGTAATTATTTCATCTCTAGTAAACAGAATAAAAGACAAAAGCACATAAGGATGACAATTTGCAATATGCTTAGAATGTCTTTGTTAAAAAAACCCTTATTATGACTGAAGGCAACATGATTGTAAGTGGAAAAAAAAAAGGCAAAAGTTGTGACAGCCAAAGGGGGGGTAATTAGTTTGTAAAGTTCAAATAATAAGTTTAGCAGGTCATTGCAACAGACATTACATTTTGTGTAAGGAGAAGTCACTATTTATTATCCTTGAAGCCAGAACTGCTTACCTTTATTAAAAACAAAAAATTAAGAAAGTATAACGAAAAAGTGATAAGTGCAATTACATTGTATAGTCCAGATGCCTTCTAAAATTCACAATCTTCACTTACTTAAGTGAGTATAAGTTCATTTGTGCCAGGAAAAAATTACCTCATATTTACCTGGGAGTAATTGTAGTAGCATGCAGCTCAGGGCAGGGATAGACAAAAATACTGTCTAACATTTATAACCTCAGTTGCAGCAGATGTTAGATGTGGGTGAGGTTTCAGCCTGGTCAATGTGGTTTCTGTGTGATTGTTTTCTCCTGCCCAGCTGGGTAAGTGCTGGTTAGGGTAGGGTACAGCAGGAGTGATGTCTCTGCTCCCTCAGCACCTCCCTTGTCTGTGGGAATGGTTTGCTTACAGTTCATCAGCTTATAAACAAATGTGTGCACCTCAGAGAGCCCCTGTATTTAGAGCAGTTTGAAGACAATTGCCATTAATGTTAGCCAGGTTTCAGAGGGTCTGACACAGGAAAGCAGTCTCATCTACCCAACTCAAATTTCTTATTACAGTTGCATTTTATACATCTTGAAACCTTTTTTCAGGCTGGTTGACCTCTTGTTAAAAAGTCTTTTAAAATATTTTGCAGTCAAATAATTACTGGTTTTGTTTAAATGTTCTCATCCAACACATAATGAACAGTGAGGAATTCCCTAAAGAGCATCTTTTGTTATTGAAATGTTTATTTATTGAGTGCTTTTGCCAGAAGCCCCCATGAGAAAAATCTCATTTTATGAGCTCCTGAAGCAGTCAGTTCCCAAAACATCAAGCAGAAATGCAATTTTGACCAAGTAATCTCAAGGTCTTTTGTTTGCTTTTAAATAAACAGAATGCCAATGTGCAAAAAGTTGTGACAAAAGCCGCTTTGTTTTCTATATTTTGCAAATATTCCTAGTGAAGCCAGGCTGATGTGGTGCTCAGGTGATTTCTAACATACAATAATTCAATTGCTACAGTAGAGGAAAACAGTGTCCCACAGAGCAACATATGAGTGGGTGTTTTAAATGATTCTGAGATTTATTCTTTCCTGCAAAAGGATAGTCTTAACTCAGTATCATCCAACTTGCATAAGGAATTTTTTTCCTTGCCCTGTTATTTGTTCTTGTTTTCCCTGAGCAGTGAGAAGAAATGACAGTACTTGTGGCAACACTGATGTGGGCATAACTCAGATCTTCCCATGTTCCTGGATTATCCAGGTGGAGTCAGTAGAGAATAGTGGGGTGGTTGCTGACAGGCTTCACTCCTTGGAAATCCCAGTCTCTCCCTGCCTGGGCTGGGTCACTGAAATGATCCAGTTTTAATCTGTGTGATTTTACTGATGCCAGGAAGTGCAAGGCTGCTGGGAGTGGGGCAGGGTAGGGTAGGACAAGTGGGAGGGAGTGAGGAGTGGCTGGGAGGTAAAAGTAAAGCATTCAGGGAAGGGGCAGAAACTTTTTATCTTTGATGATAGAACTGAAGTGTAACTACATTGTGCTTGAAATTTTGTGTTGGTTCTAGGTTCTCAGCTATAATGGACCATGCAGTGAAGATTTGGGGGGAATATCTGAAACGGGTTTTTCTTTCCCTCCTGTCTTTGTCATGTAAGAGCTACATACTGGGGTGATGCTGCTTTTATTTAAAGCAGACTGCTAATGGCACTGTAAATATCTGAGCACCTGAGAGGAATCAGCGTTTCTCTTAGGCTGGCAACACAGAAAGAAGGACAGTTCAGAATTAGTTAGAGTCAGTTTGGTGTCCTGAAACAGGTGCATTTTATGGTTGATTATCTCAGGGTTAGTGACAGAACAGTCTGGATTTTTGTAAAGCCATTATCTCAAATAAAAAGTACTTGCAATTGTTGAGTACTTTAATCCATAATATTAATATGATGTTGACAAATGTTCTATACTTGCCTGGCATTATTAGAAGTGTTTTTTGGCCATTAGTAACCAGGCTTTTAGAGAGTCCTTTAACAATAAAATCTGTTTTCTTTTTCTCCCCTCCCTCCAAGAGTACTTCAAGAAAAGTGATTGATTAATGGCAGTCCCTGTTAACTCCAGAATAAAATGTGTGCAGTGCATGCTTTGCTAGTAAAAGATGAAAGGGTATTTCTTATTCTTATTCTTACTCTGATTCCTTTTGTAACCTCAAAGCAAAGTCTTATAGTTCAGAAAAGGTTTTTTCTGTGTGAAATGGAAAAAGTTTAAAGGTATTTCTGTCTAGGATATACGTGATGCAATTAGGCACACTTCATTAAGTGCAGTCCATTCTATGATTGTAAGAGATGAACATGTTACTAAAAGAATAATTTAATATTTCATTTCAAGCCCTGAAACAAAATATTTTTCAAGTTATTTCTTTTTTGCAGCAATTTTTCAGATTTCATTCTCTCCTAAGCATTGGCCATAGGAAGTCAAAAGCTGTTACATGTACAGTTCTAGCCCATGCACTTCACCTTCTAAGCAGGGTTGCTCTTCATAGTATAAATGTAATTCTTTTCACTGATAATACGAATTTAAAAAAAATCTTAGGAACTTGCATAATACATATTATGTAAGTAAATTTTTATAAAATAGTGCCAATTTTTGTTTTTCTTCAGACCCTATGCTCTTCTCCTCTGTAAATTCTTGCATGATAATTTATATGGTCTCTTGTTCCCCAGAAATTTTTCTTCATTATATTATTTCTTCAATACATGCATTATATTTTTATGTGTATTTTTCTTATGTGTTTTGTAGATAAGTATTTAAGTATAGTTTTAAGGACATCACACCTGAAATTTCTTTCCTTTCATCATATGCACATGTAGGATGCTTATTGGGATGGGTAGAAAATAAATGCAACATTACTAATACAGATTTATTTTCCTTAAAATTACAATACAGTGATATTTTTTGGTGAAACCCTGAGTACATTGCCATTCTACATCTGGCTAAGCAGTACCTTCCTCTGTAAATATCTTATGGATTTTAGTGCCATAAAGGACCATCAAAATACACACAGAAAGGTCTTCACAGAGTCAAATCATTTCCTCTCAAAAATTGTGATCCCCTCTGTTGTCAAATGATACATGCTTTGTGGTATTTTTCTGGTCAAAACCAGCTATTGGATCAGATATATCCAGAATCTCTTCTCCACACATATTCTTGCAGAATATGATTAAGATAAATATTCTGGGTTTTTATATTGTCCCTCTGACTTGCTGTTGTGAAAACAGGAACTGAAGTTGTGTTGATATTGGGAATATAAAATGTGAAAATACACGTTATCTTCTTTGGATGCTGAATTCCAGTGATGATCTATGCTTTACTTGACTGAATAACAATTTCAGTGCCTCCATTTTGCCATCTTCATAATAAGAATAGTATTTACAGAAGTATTCTGAAGTTTAGTTAACGTCATTGAAATTCTTTCAGACGGGCACAAAATACACACAGGAAACCACAAGAGGTATAAAAATGTATGCAAATGTAGCTAATGAAGCAAAAGGAAGAGGGCTAAATGGTGTCTTAATAGGTTCTCTTTAAAAACCTATTTTGATAAGGGATATTATGCCATGTCTCTTGATTATGAATCTTACATTTTTAAAATAATCTCTTTCAGCGTGCTGGGACCAGCTGTGACCTTCCGAGTGCACTCAAACCTCCAAAATATTTCAACTGCAGATGTTGCCAAAGAAGCAGGTAAGTCCTTGTCCTCCTTTCCCAAACTGTGACCACCCACACGTCTGTTTAGCAGTCAGTACCACTGCAAACAGCACAGACACATCCTGTTTTCCCAGAAGACTGACATTTAAAGGGGGAGAGAGTTGAGAGGTGAGTGGCACATGAAAAATTGAAGTTTTAACTTCTTTGAGTCCATTAAAACTGTTTGAGACTACCTTGTTTGTCAAGAAAATTAAATAGAGGCATGTCATCAAGTTCCAGTGTAGTGAAAAACTCTTCAGTGTTGTCAAAAATATCAAAGCACAATAGTCATTTGTAAAAGATGATCAATTTTCTGATACGTTTTTTCAGGGAACAAAAATGTTATTACACCTTCGCCTTAATTTCTGGAACAAAAAATGGTAGAAATATGCCTTTTTTTGTTGTGCTGTTTCAACTATTTCAGTGCCAAGTTCATCTTGGAAGTAAAGGCTGCATTTCTAGAATTAAGATGCTTCTGAGTAAGTACCACTGTTCTAAGGACTCCTATTGGCTCCTTTTCAGCTTGGCTATTAACTGTATTATGGAGTTGTTGACTGCAAAAAACAATTTTTGCAAAGTATCTGAATTGATGACTGATTTGTTTCCAAATTACTCAATTGATAGGCTTTAAAAATCAAAAGTAAACGAGTTGCAATATTGCTTGAAAACAGAAACAAAAACAGTTAATGAAAATAAACACTGGGAGTTCCAATCTGTTCATTAACTTCTCCTTTTGCTTTACCATGGATGAATTTAGTTACAGAAAGAACTGGGGTAGCTCCTAGACCACAACTTTCTTTTGCAGAGCCCTTTCCATTGGAGTAGGGTCTTGTTAACTGGTGATTAAAGAGTAGCAAGGGTCAAAAAACCCTAGATGTGTACTGTCAGAACTCCAAATTTATAATAAACACTGAATTATGTAACTCATGAATAGGTATGATTTTTTTTCCTGGGAAAAATTAATATGGCTTTTTTATAACAGTGATCTTCCCTGTCTTGTAAACTTGTTGAATCTCTCTGAAAGGGTCAACAAATATGATGCTAATGGTAGAGCCTGCCTGGATTGCCTGAGGCTTTTGACAAGGTCTTCCCAGAAGTTTCTAAGGAAAATAGTTTCTTAGAATTTGGAATATGGAACAGAAAATGGTGAATCACTAATTGGTCAGGAGGCAAGAAACAGAGATTAGAAAAAAAGTATCAGTTTTCAAAAAGTCTAAGATAGTGAAAAAAAAAAGTGGAAGGATCTCTGCTTGGACTGTTACATTGAACATAGTTATAAGTGAATTAGAAAAGAGACTGAGCAGGATGATGAGAAATCCTACTAATACTGAATTATTCACAGTATTGAAGGTGAAAGTTGATCTTAGAAATGTAAAGCTGAGTGAATGGACTCAAAATGGCAGATGAATTTCATTGTAAATTACTGTAAAAAATTTCATATGGAGAAAAAATAGCTTTGCATACAAGGTCTACATAGTAATGTACTTAGTGTAGTAATAGGTAATTTGATGAAAATGACAGTTCAGTCTCCATTATCAGTTGAACAAGGAAAAGTGTTTTTAAGAATTATTTGGAATGGAATAGAAAACAGAATAATATTATTTGTTCTTTCATAAATATGTCATTTGCCTGTATTTAAATGCCACACATAGTACTGCTTCTCATACCTCAGATAGATTTGAAATTCTGGTTGAAATGGAAAGATTCAAGGAAAGGCAGAAGTCATGACTGTAAGTATGGGATATCTTCCATATAAGCAGTGGTACAGTAAGAAAGGAAACTTTAATTTGGGGAAAAAAAAAATACTATGGTATGAGAAAGGTCTGTCAGCTCTAGAGTTGCATAGTGAATTTGGACAAGACTGTATAATTGCAAGAATAGATGAAACTGGCAGAAGGCAAGTTTAAAATAAGAATGCAGTTTATAGTTTTTCCAGCTGTGGATAATGAAGCTTACATGTATTCAAAAGTTTACACATAAGGAAATGAATGGAATACACATCCACTGAAATGTAGCAAGGCTGTGGAAACATTGTCAAATCCAGGAGGTTCCTGATGTGCCTTGGCCTGTTCCTAACAAGCTACTCTGAAAAGTAAAAATGCTGTGACTGGTTTATTTCAGCAAAACTCAAGATATAACATTCTGGTTTTTCTTACCACTGGAATCAAAGTAGTTGTTTTCAACTTCTTTAACTTAAATGCTGCTGAAAAATACCAAGAGTATTTTTCTTGGGGAGGTTCTGGGGACAAAATAATGCCACCCCAGAGAAAGGGCAACAATGCGGTGAAGGATCTGGAACATAAACTCTGTGAGGAATGGCTGAGAGAGCTGGAGAAAAGGAAGCTCAGGGGAGACCTTATCACTCCCTACAACTGCCTGAAGGAGGCTGAAGCCAGGTGGAGGTCAGTCTCTTCTCCCAGGCAACCAATGACAGGACAAGGGGAAATAACCTCAAGCTGTCCCAAAGGAGGTTGAGGTTGGATATTAGGAAAAAAGTCGCTGAAAGGGTGGTTAAGCACTGGAACAGGCTGGAGTCACCATCCCTGTTCAAAACCAAACAGATGTGGCCCTTTGGGATATGGTTCAGTGGCCATGCTGGTATTTGGTTAAGGTTGGGCTTGATGGTCTTGGAGGTCTTCTCCAACCATAATGTCCTATGATTCTAAGAATTTCTGCAGATTCACCAATTTAAATTCATACTTTATGCAGTAATTTTATCTACTTTTTATTACATTAATATCTCAAGTATTTTTTGACTTCTGTTTGCTTAGTGAATTAAAACTTTCAGGATTTGATGGCTGCAGAAAGAGCTTTATAGGAGTTTTACATAAGCTCCTCTTGGTATTTCAGTGTGGCTGTAATATTGTCATAACTAAACTTTGTGTTTGTCCTTTACATAAAAAAATAAAGAGCTCACAATTCTATCCATCCCTCAAATGTTTTAAATTTAAAAAGTATCTTATTTTTCCTTTCTAACTCATGAAGTTGCAGTGCTTGTCAATGTACTCACTAATCAGTTCATTTATTTTAAGCAAATGTTGTACTTCCAGATCTGTAAGCCAAAAATAAATTATCTTAAAAAATCAACAGCAATATATACTTACATAAGAAGTTTTTTCAGGCTCTAGTTGTAATTATAAATTTTTAAAGTCAACGGTGTCTTGAAGAAAAGCATTCAAAGTATTTACCAAGGGAAGCCAAGGGAGAATAAATCAATGCATACTTCCAAGGTAGGCACAAGTAAATGCATAATTCCATGCTGTACTGCTGTTAGGTAACTTGACATCCCTCCAGGAGCTTGGAGAGCAGATCTTGTTTACAGAAATGAATAGACCAAATGGACAGAAGAATTTCACAGTCTGTCACATCCTTAGAAATGAAAATAATTTGGAAACTGAGCTAATCAGATGCCATAAAAAGTATAGGAATGTAAATTATTCTGATTTGCAAAAAGGAATCTATTTGTGCAGGTGTTATGTACATCCAAGTCTCACTGATAGCCACAAGAACAGTTTCTATGCAGCAGTTTGGTCTTATTACTCATGTAGCATATATTTTTGTAACCAAAATGGATACACTTCATATTTTCCTTGCACTATTTAAGGTTTAAATATAGGGAACTATATTTAAGTTTTCCATCTTCTTCTGTGGAGTTTGAAAAATGTGCAGGTTAGAGAAGACATGGGACTATTTAGCAAATATGCAGGGAGGTGAGTGACTTAAAATATCCACTAAAAACCAGAGATATGGAAGTATGATAATAAAAATGGTTGCCTCTGTTGTCTTGGAGTTTGAAGTTTATTCTTCTTTGTGCCCACATGACCTGTGGCAAAATAAGCTCTCTAAAATCCTTTAGAGACATTTTTGCTGATAAAACTTTTTTTTCCCCAGTAATTCACAGTTCCAATTCTGTGTAAATGTTTTGATTACTTTTGTTGTTTTTTTTTTCAGTTTCTAGGGCTATATAATTGTATGGGGAAGCTGACAACAGAGTAATTTAAAATTGTGAATAGCTTGCTTTTTCACATTAACAGCACCTTTATTTGTTCTAGAGCAGGACACCCAACATTTTGCCAGCTTCACACACTTTGGCATTCAAATGATAGAATACATCTTTCATCAAGTAGCTGTCCTCTGGCCTATTTCTGTTTAATAAGTCAACTTCGGTGGTGCAATGTAATTTAATCTCAATGTTTTGATGAAATAAACTTTCTCAAGACATAAGTTACCTGCTCTAGGAGTAATTACAATTGGCACATCATCATTTAGACAAACAAATGTATATTTCTTTTCTCTTCAGTTTAAAGGTCAGGAGAAAACCTAGCAGAGAACAATTATCAGTAAGATAATGCTATATAAAATTGTAATATATTTGATATAGAAATGAGGAATGAAATTACTTTATGTGTAGTCCAGAATCCTACCGTTTAGGCAAGGACAGTGATAATTAGAAAAGTGGAAACTTCTGAAGTTTCCAAGCAAAGAATTTTGGCATCAGGTGCCTGTAATGGTCATATATATTCTGAACACATGGCAAAGAGATGCAGGAGAGTTTTGGGCACAGGTACTCAGCACTGCTGAAATGCCTTTTAGTGTTAGAGTCATGCTTCCATTTCTTTTTGTATTGTATTAAAGTGCCAGATTTTAGGTCTTCAGGTGCAGACTGAAAAGCAAAGGCCTGTGGGCATAGTGTAGGCAAGGTAGTTATGGGGACAGACAGCACAATGAAAGGCTGTGCGTAACCAGATATTAGGGAATTAACAGGTCTTGTGTGCAGGTTCTTGTGCCTAAGATACCTTGTGAAACACACCAGTATGGAAAGTCAGAAATTTCGATTTATTTAATGTATATATAGGAACATAAAGAAAAGTTTTTAATATTTTTTATTTAATTTCCGTAACTTTTTATGAAACCATTGGTTTGGATGGGTTTTGTGGTTAGCTTTTAGCTTTTTTTTTTTTTTTTTTTTTTTTTTTAACTTTTCTGTTGGCCTGTTGGTGAAGTTCACATTTTCAAACTGCACATGGTCTGAAGGGGACTATTATCATGACTTACAGAGTAGGTTGTTGAATCATATGAACTTTTTGTCTAAAAATCATTTCTCTGTGAATTATTTAATTCTGAAAATAAAACATCACGAAATTAATTCTACAGAAACACAAAAATGCAAAACATAATGTATTGTTATTCAAATTTTTCTGTATTATGCAATATGACAAGCTAATTTGAATAAAGACACTGCCTCAAAGTTATTGGAATAGATTTAAAAACATATAGAATTTCTCATCAGCTTTAAATGACTACAAATTATTAAATCTGTGATCTTACAGATTTTGACATTTAACATCTACAAATTTTGGTCCTGTCCCAGCTGAACTGAAATATCCATGACAAATAATACACAATAGAACTTTCTGACACTGAGCATGAATATTTTTGTTGAAGTTGGTAGCTCTAAATAGACAAAACACTATCCTTAGCTTTTAACATTAAACAGTCCTTTTGACTTAAACAAATACTTCAAACCCCTTAGAGTTAACTTACCCTGTGTATTGTTTTCAGCTGCTGGTGTTTGACTGGTTTGGAGTGGTCCAAGATATCATAGTTCTGCTTTTAATTAGGATGACTAAGTGGCCGAGTCTTTGTGAGCCTGCATCCAGTTGGTGAAGAAAGTATTTATGTCTTATTCTGCCTCCAATGGACTGCTTCTCTTGCTGACATCATGAAATTTGACAGTATTTTTTTGTGCTGGTTTGCTAATAACATCCACCTTGTTTTTCGTGGTGGCTGTCAGTGCAGGAGGTCTGAATTCTGTATCATCAAAAGGAGGAAACTTCGGTTTCAAAAAGCAAAATCACTATAGCCAGCCTTGGTTTGCTTGTTGATTCTTGGCATAAGCTTTGCAAGTCTTGTGAGAAGTCTCAGCAAGATGAACTCTTGCTTCAGGCACCAACATGTCCATGCTGGCAGAGTGTCTCGGCTCCTTTTTCTACCCCACAGCTGTGAGCAGTGATGGTTGTTTTGAAAGTATTCATTGGTCAGTCACTGTCAGATCATAATTCAGCTGTGATGAAGTAAACAGAACAAGTTGAAAGTCTTCAGGTGAATTCCTTCTCTCTGTCTAGATTTTTGTAGACCATGCAATAAGTTGTCTTGCTCTCTGAGATGGTAACAAAGAATGTGTCTGTGAATAATTTGAACTTCATGTTTGAAGAGAATTGACAGCTTCTGTGTCAGAAACTTTGAAGAATGTAGCCAGAAGGCTGTGAGGTTCATCTGAACTTCACTTGCCATGTCCGTGGTTTAAGTAGGATTACAATTATTTGGTCTATAATGTGAAACGTGAAGATTTGACAGGTCTTTTTCTATTCCTAAGTCTTTTGGTGTAAATCCTGATTTCTTCTCCTCAAGCCTTGAGTTCACATTGTCCTTTTTCACCTCCTGAGTCCTCTGTAGTGGATCGATTTCCTTTCACCTACTGTATCATCAAATCTTTCTGAATTATTTTTCTCAAATCCATCCATTGTTGAATAAAGGATGTCATTATGGTTTTGAAGATTATTCAGAAACTGAACTGTCTCCTGCAGTACCAAATGTCTGATACAATGATTAATGAGTTTCCAAGATGGCATTTCTTTCCCACTTTGTTCTTCTGTTGAAAAATAGAACAAGTGAGAAGTGCTACCATTCAGAAAATGTGTCTCAATCCTGAAGAATAACAAGTACCTTTGGTTATGACTCTTTTCCATGGACTTCCTTCTAATTATGGTATTCATTGCTGTGATTAGTAAGGGTAGAATTCATTTGAACATACACCCCTCTCCTCTAAGAATAACTGTGCGGTATCTAATTTTAGGGATAAATATTTCTTGTCTTTAAAACCTCTTTCTGTTTTAATAGAAAATTGCAGAACTTCCTTCTGTTCAACTTATAATGTCATATCATCTATTCCAGCATAAACCCTTAAATCCAGCTGCTTATTGGGAATTGTAAAGATACTTAATAATTTTGTAGAACTGGGGAGTAAAACAAAAAGAGCTAATTGGCATTACGTAGTTAATAGTCTTCAATTTAAAGCAATGATAGTTTATACTGTTTCATTCTCATGCCTCTTATTTACACCCATTAATAGAAATTTGTCAGTTAAACTAAAATAAGGAGAAACACACCATTAGTGTAGAATAGATCTTAGAATATTGTGGAATAAAATAATTAATGCCTGACCAACACAAGTTCAATGGAAATAGCAGAATGGAAGCTTAGATTGAAACCCATGTATTTCTGTTAGGTGTTTTTTTCCTGAAATCTATAAGCAGGCCTATGGAGACTGGTAAAAATAAGTCTTCTGTTTAAGTAATTTATGTCGTGGTTTAGAGATTAATAGAGATTTTTAAGCTGAATTTTTTAAAAGAGCCCTCTGGTAATATATCTAAATGCATTTTAATAGTGAGGGTAGAATTCATCTAAATCTGTTGCAGCTGTCTAAATGTTAGGCATTTATTCAAAAATAGTTACCTAGACTGCCTCTACATTCAAAGAGAAAAGATAGATTATCTGAAGTGACATTTATCATAGATGGCTAAAAGTTTGAGAGAGAAATCATCACTATTGTCCACAGAATCACTGAGACATTTTTGGTGATAGAGCTGCCATACATAGACCCTGCATGTAAATCTGAGGAGATTGGTGGAAGTCAGGGTGGTAGAATTTAGTACACTGGAAAGCTTCTTCCTGTAATTGCTGCTTGGTAACATACTCAAAAATATTTTTTTTCCTATTGATAGATCTCTTAAAGTCTTCTGGTACAAGTCCTGATTTCCTCTACATAAGTCTCCTTTATACACATTGTCCTTTGCTAACATATTTAAAGCTCTTTAAGAATTCAAAATTAATTTAAGATCAAGTAAAAATACAAAAATTTGAATTCTGATAAATATTACCATGTGTGATACTATTAAATAACCAAATTCCTGCAGCTGGCTTCTTCAGACCTACAGAGCTGATAATCCAGGATGAAACTGCCCTGCACTTGGACTGCAAAGTGTGTTTTTTGTTTTTTTTCAAGCCAAAGAAATCTCCCAATACATTTTTGACTATGATAGTTGAAAGTCTTTTTTCCATTTATACTTGCTAGAGATTTCCATGCACAGATGTTTGAAACTGACCTGTAAATTTTACATGTAGGACAGTTTTCAGTTGGTGCAAATCAGCAAATAGCTGCTCTAAAATCCATGGCACAGAGAATATGTGACTGAAACAAAACACTTTTATTTTTTGTATAGCAGCAGTGCTGGGGGTCCCACTGTGGACATAGCATCAAAAAATCCCCGCACTAAAATATTTGAGAACTAATTTTATTTCTGACTTAAAGCAAGCAGAAATCCCCAACCCCAAGACAATTGCTTAATGTTGTATTTCACCACATTATTTAGCCAAATTGCTTCTATTTCACATTTTTATGAGCAGCAGCACATTTTCCAAGAAAATTGAAATACATATGCAAGATGACATATACAGCAATAATAAATACAATTCCAGACATCTCTAAATGTTATAGTCCTTTAATAAAGTTTTATGCATTTTTTTGCAGTATACTTAAGATGCTATCTCTGTTTACAGCACATCCCAAGCATATTAAAACAAATTATTTAGGAATGCAACAGTTAGAAGAAATCTGGTAATGCAAGTATGTACCAGGCAGCTTTTATATAAAGAATAGTTTGGCTATGTAATATGTATATTTTTTGATGATTATGTTACTTTCTAGGTAAGCCTAAAGAAGGGAATTGAAGAAACTCTGATTTAGGTCAGATAGCATTGTAACCTCATCTTTACCTTGAAAAGAACAGTCAGTACCCTTTTTTTCCCCCCATTAGAGAGATTGATTATAACTTCTCAAAATGTGGAACAACAAGATTAACCAAACAATTTTAAACCGTGCATGCAAATAAATGCTAGGCACCATGTGGAACAGGGATAATGTGGAACAGACAGTGTTTTATTTCAGTTGGTACAAACAGGAAAATAGACTTTATCTGATGTAACTAAATATCCTATTTTTAATATATGAAATTGGATGATAGCTTTCATATCAGCCAAAGAATAAAAATTGTGAGTTAGAGCAGTGCTACTTCAGGAGTCTATGAAAAATAGTTGTTATTTAAAGCTTAAGAGAAAAAACAGAAAATCAATATATTAATCTTAGAATCAGGTTGTTGTCCCTTTTACCTGGAGAAAAGTAATAACATGAAAAGGCCCCTCTCTAGAAATGTAGTGTTTTGGTAACAGTGTGTAAGGACAGCTGCCCTGAGCCTGAGAACAATTTGTTCTCTTGGTAAAACACGATTTACAGGTTGACATCTTGGGAAGGAGGCACAAATGTGACCCTGGATGAAGGGGCAGGTGGGGGGTTTCTGACTGAAAAAGGCTTAGTTAGAAGGTCCAGGCGATTCACATATCATCTGTCGTGAAAATAGGCACTTGCATGACCTTCTACTGCTGATAGTTTGTGGAGGGATGTATCTGAAAGTGATGAGCTCTTGATAGTGGGGCTAGGAATTATTTGAGAGCTTTGGGAGAGTTTTTGAAGATGAGAGAAGTTTTTTGGCAGTGCTCGCAAGGGCACACTTGTCAGCAGTGTTCAGACTTGTGTGTTAGGATTGCCTTCATTTTAAGCAGTCTTTCTTCTATGGACTGAAGGCTCCTTCAGCAGCTGCTGCTCCTGCCTGATACTGTGCACAATTGTTAGGGAATGTTGGGACTGCAAGGCAAGGGACTTGATTTGCATGAATTGTTTGTTTTCTGGACTATCTATGGCCAAAGAAAGGGGTTTTATGCCCACCTTGAGCTTTCCTGAGCTTCACATATCCATGGTGACATGCCAGATAAGATTGAGTCGAATTTTTCACATTTGGTCTTGTTCTTATTTGGGGATGACGTTTTCCATAGTCTGACAAAAGTTGTTTTCAGGATTTAGAGATAATTGAACATTGTAATAATCTTCAAATACTTAATTCTTTCTAGAATGACCTAGTCCTCAGGAAAATGTTAAATCCCTTTGTTATGTTTAAAAGATACTTTCCATAAATTTGAATCTTCCAGATTAAGAGAAATTGTATGAATTTATGTTGGCTGAAGTCAGAAGACATCTCTAGATTTAATCCAGCCATAGATTTTTCAAGTAGTACCTGTAAATTCTCTGCAGCTCAGTTTGCTTAATTGTAAATCTGAAATATGAACAGTAAAAGGCTTTTTATTAAAAAAAATTAAGCTCTAATGTATAAAATAATTCAGAGGATAGACAGTACCATCACCATAGGATAATTATGATCATTTGTCTCTGTGTTGCTTCTGCTACTTTTAAATATATTTTTTCCTGCTTGCATCAGTGAAACAAAATCAGGATGACAGCAGTCATAAAATGGTTTTGGTTGAAAGATCCATCTAGTGGGTTATTTAGACTGTCCCCCAGAATTGTGATGGGATTGGCTGGCAGGAGATCATATAGCAAATATTTGATAGTCTGTTGAAAAAAAAAAAAAAAGACAAAAAAAAATAAGACAGATGAGAAAAAAATGTATATGCCAAAATCCAGAGGGTGCCTCTTGGCAAAGTTTTATAGACTTTTTAGATCAGTAACAAGAAAAGGTAGGTAGCTACACCCCATTACTCCTTCCTAAACAGCCAGGTAATTACTTTTGGCATTTTGACAAGTGTTTGCTGGAGTGAAGGTCAAAGCTGTCAGCAGAGAAGATCTATGCTAATCTGCTCATCTGGAGAAGTCTTAGGTGGCTAATGTTTGTAATTAGAAGTTGTGGAAACCAGTTTTCACTGTAGTTTTGCACCAAGCATAAGTGAACCAATAATACAGAGTAATTTCATTTATCAGAGTTCACAAAAATTAACTAAATGGGTGCTTAGGAGTAAACATCCAATATAAAATTGGAGAAATATGGAAAATCTGTGGTACAGAGTAAATGGATATTTCTGTACATATATGTATATGTGGTACTATATATATATACACACAGTGTGTATTATATGTATGGTATTATATGTAAATGTATTATATATAAACATCGGACATGTTTATTAGCATGTGTGCATTTGGCTATACATGTACACAGAGATAAATAATGATAAAACTATTAATTTACATTGAGAAATATTAATAAAAATAAAAGAAAGAGCAAAGGAAAGAAAGGAAAAGGATGCACTTATTGAACTTAATAAAGGTGCTGGAAATAAAAAAAACATTGCTAGAAATTTCAAATGCAAAAATTTGATGGATGAAAAATATTCCCATTTTTCTTGTGGGCATTTTCACTTCATCCAGTGCTACTCTGTGAGTGGATTTGTTTAACTGAGAGGGCTTTTAAAATGCTAAAGTACTTTAGCAAGGTATGAGAAAATATGAAAGAAAAAACCCCAAACAAATAATTGTATTAATACTATTATGAAAACAATGAAGATTTGTATATGTGTCATTTGACAGTGCTCACAATAATGTTGATTGTCTTTTCCTGGTGTTATATTCATGTCTTTATCAGACTAAACTAAAAATTATTGTTCTCACTTATCATGGTGTTCTTTGTGCTACTGAAAGTGTCTCTATGTGTGTGTGTGTGTGTATATACACATATAATAAATACATATATAAGACAGAAACAGGGAAGGTTTCACAGGAGCTCAAGGTATTCAGCTATGCTCCTGAACTCCAGACAGCCCCTCAGGTCTGCAGTGATTTCACACACAATTAAGTGTTTGTTCCCTCTGATTTTGCTTCATGAACTAAAATACCCAATATAGGTATTTGGTGACCATGAAATTCTTACTGTATATGGAGAAATAATGCAGATCATCAAAAAGTAATGGTTTGGGACTGATTGGTGTGTACTGTAGAAATGGAAGTAAGGATTTGATGGCTAAATCTTAGGCTTAAACCTAATGAGAGAAGGTTGCAATATTTTAGTGGTTGCAGTTGGAGCTGGAGTAGAACTTCATTGGTAGCAATCAAAACATACTGGTGGTTTGCTGAGTAGTTTTTAACCTTGATCAGCTCTGCCACACAAACTGTTGAACTGTTACCAGTCAAGAGCCATGGGGCTGCAGCACTGAGGAAAATATTCTTCTGACAATTTTTGCCTTTACATATAATCCAGAGCAAAAAGAGATAAAGCTTTAAATCTAGGTCTAAAGAACAGTAGGTTAATCTGAAACATAGATTTTAATTGAGAAAAAGATTATTTTTTTCTTCTGGATTTCATGATTGAGGTTTTATAGGAGATGGTTAAACCTTTTTCAACTGTTATGTCATTGCAGGGAACTCACAACGTAACAGATTTTGGAAAGAGATCAGAAAATGCTTCCTATTTTTCCCTCCCCATCCTTCCTTCTTTGAATGGATTTTGTGTATTATATTATTCTTTCTGATATTTCTTTCCTTGGCATTTTTCCTGTTCATGGAATCACCATGTATTCATTCTCTTCATTCATTTAACAACTCGAGGGTATATCCTGCACCCATGTGCAGCAATATAGCTGTGGGTCTCAAATTAGCATTAATGGGAAACGTGCAGCTAAAATCAACCACACTGGGTCTAGTTACTACCCTTGGCTGTAAAATGGATTTTCACAGGAAATTATTTCCACTTGAGAACTGGGAAGTCAAAGAGGTTATTACGTTATTTTATATTAAATTAAGAGTATTTTAACATTATTTTTAATGTGTTTCAGATTGAGAAATCCACCTGATACAGAATCTGTATGCAACCTTTCATGTTGCAACTTTATGTTTTCAAAGTTGTTCACATTTTAGGCAAGTAAGCTGTTTTCACTTGGCAGCTCCAAATACTCTGCTTTCTATAAGGTTTAGTAAAATATGTTAATAACTATTTTTGTTGGTAAGTTAATGTCTTTTTAACTTTATGTTGAAGAATCAGATGCCCCTCTCAGGTTTTCTGATGTAAACATGGATGGATCCAAATATTTGCAATGGTTTTCTCAGTTCTCCTGCAATTTTGCTTTTTTGTCTGATTCCTTTTCCTCTCATTCTATCCAAGGCTCTTTTTCCTGCTGGCAGCAGGAAAATAGAATAACTCTCATATAATAACTAAATATCTGAAATCAGTAGTGGTGACAAAAAAGAGCTGGAATCTGGGAGATGTGGTAAGGCTAGAAAAGCAGGTTTGGCTAGATGTTTGCCTCAGTGACAGTAAGGACAAGGAAGCTGATTGTCTTCTCTGATTATTAAAGTGGTGATGAGGCTCGGTTTGGATATTTATTACATATTTTTCTACATATTGCTTCTGCTTCTCTGATACTCTTTGCCAGTCTGAATAAGTGCATCCACTTAATATTGGTTTCTTGCTGTGGTAGGTAATGAGCATCAGAGAGTTTAAGAGCTCTAATTTGGTTAAACTGTTAAACTGATATCCATTATTAACTGATATCTGTTATGCAGCTAACAACCATAAATGTTACAGTTGGCAGATATTTATGTGTAGAGGCGTATGCACCAAAATGAATTATAACTTGCCCTTAAGAGTTTTAAACAAACTTAGTGGAATATTGCCATGCAGTTAAATAAATCTTTGCTTTAGACAGAAGGCAGTAAGTATCTAAAAATCCTCATTCCAAAAGATGTTTACATCTCAGATTTCTTCACTGAGAAAAAGTAGAAATGGAAGCTATCATGACAGAATGGTCAGTAACACAGCAGTCACAGCATGTTTTCACTATCACGTGGATACCTTCAAGTTAGGAGCAGGCATCAATGTGGCTTTTAGTGTGCATCTAGTAATGGCTATTAGGTTATCACTGGTGCCACTGATGAGCATTCTTCATGCTCCTAGTCCCTGTTCTGGATAAAAACTTGCAAGTCACACTTGTTCATTAACCCGCTGTTATTGGTTTAATAAGTGGTATCATAAGAGGTAAAGCTGAGTTTGAGGTAGATCCCTGCAGGACATGAAATCTATTGCTGGTCAAGCCCTACCCTTGCCCAGGCACTTATGTGGGAGAGACTCTCTGTTGATGCTTACATGTGCTAAGGTTAGATAGCACATTCATACCCTTTATATTTAAAGATACTCTGCATTCTTTTGACACCTTAATCACCTTAAAGAGAGAATTCCTAGAAGTCAATGTAGACTTTTTTTGAAAAAGGTGAAATCAGTTTTATTTTATTTCCATACTCTTCCTTCTGAGCACTGCTGGAGATATGATACTTGGCTAAAGAAACCAGATACAGCCATTCATATAGAAACCAACTCCAGGGCAAAATCACTTTTTGCAGATTTTAACTGTACTCTGTCTTTCTCTGTGTTGAGACAATTCTTTCTTTAATTCTTTTTTTCACGTCTGAAACTTCAGTTATAGGAGTAATTTTCACTCTTCATCATTGTGTTCAGGAAATGTTGTACCTGATGGAAATGCACTTGAGTGCATCTTCTGTTTGTGAAGATCTTGAAGAGTTCTTGAACATATTCCAAAATGTTCAGATGGGTTCTGCTCTTGTGCCAAGGGAGGTGGAAGTCACACGTCTCCAGCAGTGTGCCAGGGAGCCCAAGCTACCCCAGTGACTTTGTCAGAATCACTTTTAAGAGGCTGGTATTTATCATGATAAATCAAAACATTTATGGTGAAATAATTATTTTTAATTCTGAAAGATGTCCAGATTAATGAAATATAGTCATACAGAACCTCTAACACTAAATGTGGTAGAACACAGAGGAAGGTCATGTCCCCTTAAAATATCTTCCATCTTTTATATCCAAGAGTCTTTAAACTTTCAAAATGCTATATATCTCTGGAGCTGACAATTATCTTTTCTCCAGAAGATTTCTGGAAAGATTATAGGAACAAAAATTCCCTTCAATGTTTTAGATTTCTGATTAATCCTGAGTGATGATTACCACATTTAGACATGACACTTATTTTAATTGTTAGCTAAATTCTTCTGACAGGATTTTTGTATATAGAAATGAGAGAGTTCCTTTAAATTTATATGTCATAAACCTTTACAAATTTTCATAAGTATGCTTGGCTAGTTCATCTTTTATCCTAACCCTGGCATATTTCTTTGGAAAACATTACATGTAAAAACATGACACTCTAATTTCCTTTTTCTTTAATATTATTATTTTAGTTTATGATCATTCTTTGCTACTTTCCAAAATCTACTCTATTTTTAATTTTTTAAGGATTAATTTCCCACATTTTAATAGAAGATATTTCTTTTTATCTGTAATTAAATCCATAACTTGTTATTCTCAGAAGGTTATTATGGATTGTGACTTGACTGTTACAAAAAATGACTTAAAGAGGCTCCTAATATCAATTTAGTGTAAGGATTTAATTTATTATTCATTAATTTTGTATTCATTGTAATAGCAGTAATCATTATGAACTCATTGGGTAGGTATGAGAATGTCAGGCACCCTATATTTCCATAGAAATTCAGTTCATTAGTCATCTTTAGCAAAACATAAAATACCATTCATGAATTATTGCTGTCAGTTGTTTCTCTTTATAATTATATGCCTGTTATTTTGCATAAATATCTTTATATGTGTAAGTGGTACTGGAATTTGCAAGTTTCAATACATGCATAAACTCCCTTGTCTGTCCTTATGGCAACATAAATTTTGGTGGTTTAAATTAAGATAGCTTCACTCAACTTATGACAGTATACAGGCTAATTTCACATTTTATTTTAAAGAAAACACTTTCAAATATTGTCAGTTTACATTGGCAGAATGTGTTGTTTTTTTAATTCATACACTTCTACTTTTTAAAAAAAGCTTTCAGTTTAGCAAAGCAGAATTCTAATTTTTATTTCAAACTAATTCATAGGTTCATCAGAACATATGTAATTTCCTATTTTAAAATGGGAGTTAATATTTTCCCTTCACTGCCACTGTATATTTTGAAGTGTTCAGAATAGAATTTTAATTTTTTTTTTTCCATAAATACCTCAGGTGGATCATTCGTAACTGTCCCAAATTTCTGAGATTGCATCTTTTCACTGGTGAATGATTCTGCTCATGCTAAAAATGAGTTGAGTGAATGCCTTGGAAAAAAACAAGTGTGTTTAGCATCATGCCAACTAATTACAGTGGCTGCCTTGCAGCTCAGTGTTGAATTGGAGTTGTCCTTCTGAGCACGGACCCAATCAGTCATGGTCAGTATTGTGTCAGCTAACTCAATTCGTTGTAATCAGATTTAAATGTAAGAGTGGATTTCGACTCCTCTAACTCAGGTGTCTTTCGTTTTAGCTGCTTTAAGTATAAGCCAGTCAACCTTGGCTCCTGTTGCAATCAGTGCAGTGTAATAAGTGCTTCCAGAGGCTAATACATCTCATCCCGTGAGAGATGTCTGTCTCATCTGGAGCTCCTCTATCTCATCTAGCTCATACATGTCTATCACACTTATGATTGGTGTCTAAGGCAGGTCAAGTGTGTACCATCCCCCCGAGGATCCTGTTCTCCATTAACTACAACAGGAGTCTTGCTTAGATTTTGGACTAAACAACATCTCCCAGTGAAAGCAAATCCCTCAGATCTCTTTCAAGCACCCCTGGAGCACATTTCTGAATTAATATGGCCATGGAAATCTTTTGCTAAGGGAAGGGCAGCATTTCTTTCAAGCAAGGTATTTCCAACCTCTGTTGTGCAAAGAGCGTGGGTTGTACCAGCATGGTCTGGTAGCATTTTGGGCACTGAGCAATACTTTGGCTGCAAGAAGCTCTTTCAGAAAAGTGGTGTTTTCTCATGGCCCTCAGTCACCTCTGGCCACCCCATACTGATATCTTAGGTGCTTGGGTCATCTCAAAGGGCATGTGCTGCTGTGTTTAGTCAACAGAATAAATAAGTGGGGGAAAAGGGCAAAGGGTAATATTTTGTTGCTAGTGGCTTTTAAAAGTAATTTTCAAATGGTTTATTCTACTTCAGTGCACATCTATCTTCTACTAAAAGCATTCACTTTAAAAAAAATTAAGTAGGGCACTTAATAACCCTCTCACAGAAATGACTGTAGCAGTTTCAGTTCTCCAGCAGTCATTGCCTTTGACTCCTCTCCAAGCAGGCTGCCATATTTTGGCAAGTGAAGTTTGTGATGGAAGTAATGTCACCAATTTGCACATCAATGTGTGGGAACAGCAGGTCTTTTTGAAAAATGTTTTCTGGTATGTTGCAACTGATGTTTAAATTGATTTATTTAAAGGCTACCTTGGTTTTGATATAAACTGTCACTTATTCTTACCTTTCTCCCCAGCCTGTTTTCCTTCCACCTCTGCAGAAGTGCTTTGCATTATTGTGGCCTGGAGCATCTCTGAGTGTTCTTCTAGGAGCATTTGATTCTACAAAATTATCCAATATAGATAAATAATGCTGTTTGCTGCACAAACTGCATATATATATAAGCAAATCTCTAAATTGTCTTTAAATGTCTCTTTAAATGTCTAAATTGCTGACAAGAACAGCAAAACACAACAATGAAACTTGAAATCCAAAATGCATACATTCTAAAATTCTCCTCTCAACTTGCTCCTGATTCTTGGCAAAAGCTTTTGTGATTTCAAAAGATAAATAATCCTTACTTTGTTATTTCCTGACAATATTTATAGCAAGAGAGGCAAGGAGATCCCTTCGGGAATTAACTCAGCTGTAATTTGAGATCTGCTCGTTATCATGCCATAGCATTTCCATCTTTTAGGAGAAGCTTTGGTTTGTCTATCCCCTTTCCTGGATATTGAAGAAAATTTGGGCACAAAGCAGGCTGCCAAGGAAAACCATTCTTACATCATTACAAACTTGCTGGAGGAGTGTGAAGCTCAGCTTCTGTTAGGGAGACATTTGGAGGTTAGCAGACCTTCTGTGAGACCTTCTGGTTTGTGCTTTGTTATAAAAAGAAAAACCAAAACACAACAACATTAAATTTGGAGAGTGAAGGAAAGTGATGTTCTACTTGAAGAGAACAAATATTTCAGTGAATGTAATTCTATCAGCTGTTAAGCTTAGACCATTGGCCTCATTGAGTATGCAACATCTTTTTATTTGTGCCACTTCCTAATATATCAACTGTGTTATTAAACAATATTTTTTATTATTTTAAGAACAATTTCAATTTTAGTTGTGTTGTGAATAAAAATTTCAAGGAATGCCATTTTGGACATATCTTAATTAGCAGTTTTAAATGTCATTGCCTTTAAAAAATAAGGAAAAAGCCATATGCTACTAAATCACAGATGTGATATTTGTCACTTTTACTCAATATGATTTTCAATTTTTCAGTATTTTCTTGTGATTTTTCTCAGTTTTAATAGAGACAATATTACATGCATTGTTGGTTGGACTGTGATTGAATCATCTCCCTACTACAGGCAAATAGAGTCTCAAAGTCACCAGCTGAAAAATTTATACATTCTCTGAAAAGTACACAGACTTATGGCACTGAGAGTTAAAACTTACACAACTTATACAGCTTTATTAACATGTGAAAGATTTTTTTTCTCCAGTGAAACTGTTTTTTTTTTTTTAATTTCTCTTTTATATACAGTAAGGTAAATCATGATTGTAAATAAACTCAAATGTCATCTTTTTTATCCTCATGATATGCAATTGCACACTGCTGTGAAAGAGAAAACCCCTCTAGAGAGTTGTCTATGTATGCTTCTTTTTCACAGCATATATGGGTAATAGTGGAATTTTTCTCTCAATAAACAAAAGCAAAATCTCTTTTTGTTAACGATATTTACTGATCTATGCCACCATTTTTTGCCCTTTATTAACTACCTTGGGAGCTTATGCAACCAACTGATATGTCAGCATGTCTCTGCACACACTTAGGTTTAGATGTCTCAATTTGAGAACTGAATTCCACCCATACCCTCCTCTGAATTTGATGCCCTGGCACTTTAATGTTTCTTAGTTATAAGCACTAAAAAAGCTGGCTGTGTTTATTAAGTGTAGGTCTTCCTTGGGTTTTGTTCACAAACTGTGAGAGACACATTTGAGATTGCGAGTTAGTCTTAAACAAGGCTTAGAGAATGAAAATAATTGTCTAAATAAGAGCTCATTTAGGGCTTTCTGTCAATAATTAAAATATTGATAGTTGCTTGATGTTAAATAGTGCTAAAGTTTCATAAAGGGATATCCTTAAATTTTAGGAAGGTGTAAGAAGCAAAAAGTTTTCCTCAGGTGATTTTTTTTCCTGTTGTTTTCCAGCAACAATGGTTTGTACTTTTATTAAGCATCTGTACCACATTTCCAGCAAAGATAAAATAAATGGATAGGTAGTTGATTTGAATCTAGTAAAGAACAGTTCTCTTCTTGCCATATCTGAAAATTGTACGTCATTATTTCTATTAATGTTATAATGTAATCCTTTTGACAGCAGTTAATCAACAAATTCCTGTTTTCAACTTATTTTAGTATATTCACAATTCAGATTCCTATTAATATAGACTGAAGCTTGTGATGTAGATTGAAACTTGTTAAAAACATTTTTCACATTTGGGTTAAAAAATAAACTGAATTTAAATCTGTCAATAATAAATCTGTCAAAGAAACATTCTAAATTGCTGATTTTAGTCACTGGAAAATTCAGAAATCTGTTCTAATTTTTTAATATATATAAAATGAAGTAACAGAAACAGTATATAGAATCAATAACAACCACAGGCACATGTCAGTTATTTTATACTATATGAGACCTGTGCTTTTTTTAATTTCAGTATCAAGATGTTATTTCATTGTCAAGATATTTCTATTATTTCACTATTTCAACATCCTACATTTATTTTGAAGTGCCTCTCGCTTACATTTCTTATTTCAGACTCTGAAGTGATTTATGTAGTTCATCTCTCTGTGCTACAATACACATAAGATGGAGTAATAAGCACATGCAATTGGATAGATTATCTCTCTGGCAGAGACACCATTGCTGTGCAGAAAATATCTCCATGCTATGTTTTGTTCTTTCCTTCTTCTGTTTTGTGTGAAATCAGAAGGACATTATATGGATCAAATTAACCACATTTTATTTACATGTGAGACATCATTAAAGTCGGGGCTAAGGTGGCTTTTTTTTTTCTCCTGCCATGCTCAGTGGTACCCTAATCTGATTTCAATTGAAAACACATCTAAAACACAACTTTAACTTGAATTGTTTGCTGAATATATCTAGTCTTTGCTCTACAACTAATTGATACTCTTCCTGGTGTGTTTATTCCCTCTGGCCTGTGCTACAAACCGTGTTGCAAATCTATATAATCAGTTCTTCCTGATTCATTTCTATGGATGAAGTCTCAGTCTGTTATCAGAAATTCACTTGGTCAGGATGAATAGATGAATGCACTATTTTCCTGTGCCTTAGCAAGTTTGAACCTTTAATCACAATGCTAGTAAAGTTCTGGGAGGAGATTCTCAGCCTTTCCTCTAGAAGCTGTTAGGCTTTGCATGGAATAATTGAACATTCACTGACCTGGAGTGCAGGACAGCAAAGGGAACACTGCACTGTAGCACTTTGAGGAGACATCTCAAGTCCTTCCTTTTGTTGTATATTTAATGTAAATTAGTGAAGTAATCATTGAAAAAAAAAGTTGAAACTGAATTCTTCTTTTTGCTAGTTAAGGACAGTAGCTACAACATCCACAGTCCTTATTGATTGACCCCAAGAATTTTTCCTCTTTTGGGGGATCATTTTGATCTGTCTGACAACAGTGTAGTTTCACCTACTATTTCATAATCTGTGCTAGCATGAATGCATCTTTAGAGGTCTTGGCTCCGTGCTTCAGAGGGGGTCCACTTACTTGTTTGTTTTTCAGTTGCAAGGAAGGTCAACAAGTAATGAATAAATGTCAAGAAAGATCACTTATGAGAAGTGGATGCTCTGCATAATAAACATTAGCACATGTTTAACAAAAAATTTCCTCCAGTAGAAGTCATTCCCATATTAATTTAATCCTGCTGTCTAAGATAATACAATCTCTTTGAAACAGTCTTGATTCTTAGTGCATAGGGACCTTTTCTGGATCAGAGGCCAAATTTCCATTACCTGATGAGCTAATCTGACGTGACAGCCTCATATGCAGATGGGGAATCTCTTGTCAATAGTTTTCTTCAGAGACAAAGAGAAACAAATGTCTATATTCATTCTCTCACTTCATGCATGAGTAACATTACCTTTCTATCTTCCTTTCACTCTATTCAGGTAGTCATTGAGAATTTAAATATAAGCTTTTGTGTTCCTGAGTTAGCTTATGAGTGCAAAGCTGTTTACAGAAGACTGGCATCCTTGTCTGTTTGTTTAAGTACACTATGTATTTTGACATGTAAATTTACATGAGGCATATTTAATCAGTCACAATGATATGCTAATTGGATTCCTGTATGAACTGCATAAAAACAGCATTTGAAAAAAAAAAAAAATGAAGGGAACTTATTACCAGCTGAGACACTTCCTAATCAGTAATACACATCATCAAAATGCACAAGGATAAAAGTGGTAGATTTCCAGGACTTTTGTAACCAATTAAAAAAAAAAAAAAGAACTAAAGAAAAAACTGTCTTTTTCTGAGCAGCCTGAAAGTTAGAAAACAGCAACTGAAATCCATAAATTAGAATGCCAAAAATCTCTCAAATGCCTCTGCAGGTTTTGGATGTTGTTCACTGACATAATTTGTGTTCTGATAAGGTTATAGGTTGATCTTGTCTCCAAAAGAGCACTGACATTTAGACTTCAGCTCTGTCTGCCCTAGGGATTTGCTCAAGCATTTTGAATATAGTTTTTTTCAATATATATTTTTATAAGCAGCTCTGACTTTTTCAGGTGCCAGTGGTTCACTTTCAAGCAAAAACAAGCCATGCCAGTGTAAACTAGCTACTACATATCTGCATGTATGAGCCTACAGTACCCTCCCATTTCTCTTCTACCTACCTGAATTTCCCTGATAATTAAAGTTTTAAAGCTGATAGTCTTTATCATTTTTTTTTAAATGTACCCCTAGATCTATTGTTTCTTGATCATATCAGACTCATTCTAATTTCTCTCTTGTGGATCACTGTACCTACATAATTTCTGGCATAACACAACCTAAGTATAAGTTTAGCACGCTTAGATTCCCAGACTGATTCAACTACTCATTTCTGGCCTTTACTGAAAATAATCTTAATTTCCAATATTTTACTTAGATTTGACTGCACAAACCCCAGACAATTACAGACATAGGTAAGGCCACAGGATCACCACGTTAAGGGATTTACCTTGGAAGGAAAAGGAAGCCTTTTACATGAATTTAGTCCAAGAGAGGGGAAGCAGTGAAAATTATTCAAAACTTTTAAATAATGGGCTGGAAGTCACAGCGCTAGCCTGCGGGAGAAAATGGATAAATAGGTTATCTCAGTTTTCTTACCTCACTAGAGTTTAGCTACCTGGATAGAGCTGAAATAGGTTTTACTGAGAATCCTGAGAACTGAGAATCCTGAGCTCTTTCTGAAAATAAACAGAAGCAAAAAAACCCATAGTGATTCTTCCCCAAAAATTGGATTCCTCAAGAGTCCACAGATATCACACCTTGGGGAGACTGGAAACCCCAGTTTCCCAGCCTTGAAGCTCACTCTGGAGAGCAGACTACTGGGTATTTACAGGGGAAAAAGGGTAAGAAAAAACATCTTTTCTGTCCTTGCTGTAAAACCTGCCCCACATGTCTGGGAGCTGAGCAGTACTGGCTCCAGAGGTGCCCAGCCTGACACAGCCAGATGCTGGCCTGGGGCTTGGGGCTGTCGAAGTGGAATAGGAAAAAACTCAGAAATTTTATTATTGTGTGCATTGGTTTTGTACCTCTCAGTGATGATGGAGCATAACAATATATAGAGACTCTTGGAGAAAGGAATGCTTTTTCTTTACTGCTGGGTGTCCTAGCTACCAAATATTTGAATTTACTTGTAGTTCCTCCCACATTCAGTCTTACATTCATATTGTGAGTAATTTATTTATGCATATGTTGGATTAGACTATAATATATAAACACTTCAGGTGAATACATATGTAGCCTTTGTATTAATCACCCTAATTATAATTAGAGGACTGTTAGGAAGAGCTTTTCCTTATATACTACTAAGATAGAAGGAGGAAGAGAGTTGGTACATTTGTGCTTTTTTGGTTTGGAGAACTCCAGTGCTTTCTGGTAATAACACTAGTATGCTGTGCTGATCATATATAATTTTAATTTTCTTATTGTTGCCTTAATTTACTCTTTACCAATACGTGTGTCAGGAAAGTAAAAAACTATTTGAAATATAAAATAAGGAAGTAATTGGCTTAAATAATTAAGATGAAGTATTTTTAAAGTTATCTAGTTAGGATGTGGATTTTGCTGTAGACACTATTATTTTGTTTACAGTAGCTTCCTTTGCTTTTTGGCTGAGGACAGAGAAGCTGAGGAGACAGTAAATGTTTGGTGTTTGTCACAATCTTCCACATATTAAACTCAATCAGTTTGTCACAAACATCTTTAATTTAACCAGTGTCATTTGTCTGGCCTTAGAAAAGTCCCCTATATCTTCTTTTGAGTGGGAAAAATAATAGAAGGCCTAACACAGAAAGTTGTCTGAGCCTTAATAAAGATTGCAAAGAGCTGTGCAGTCCATGGAGGAGAGGAGATCTGAAGCAGAAACTGTAACATGGGGTGATGAAAACCACATATCTGGTTGCCCAGATGCTTAATATCCACCAGTAATTGGCTTTTGTTTCCTATTCCTTACTGTCTCTGAACAAGGTTAGTAAATAGTTACATTCCTTTACTCACAGCAGTGTGTGTGTCAGCCTTCTGAGGTGGCAGGAAGGTGAGCACCTCCTCTGCATGCCAAGAAGGGCAGGGAAGGTTTGCTGCACAATTTAATATTTTGGGGTGAACAGTCTGGATCTCCTTCAACATAGGTAAAGTCAGAACATGTGTTCATTTCTTTCCCTTGAAAAGTGAGGATACTCAAGTTATGGAAAATTGCACATTGTGTATGCATCTATAATGTATGGAAAATATATTTTACCATTTGGATCTTACTGAGATTTCCACAGCATGGTAATAGCACAAAATTGCTCAGGCTTCTTTGTATTAAACACCCCTGCTTCAGCTTCTGCATATTTGTTGCCTGACTGCAATCTCATTAAAATCTCTACATATCATGCTATAGGTTTCTGAACTGTAAATATTATTTTAAATGTTTTTATTGGTGGATTGTGTCTAGATAAATAGCATTGATCATTTATCATTGATCATTGATTGGCGTGGTCAGAGGGCTGGAGCACCTCTCTTAGGGAGATGGGTTGAGAGAGCTGGGGCTGTTCAGCCTGGAGAAGAGAAGGTTTTGGGGACACCTCACTGCAGCCTTAAGGGAGCTAATAAAAATGAGGAAGTTTTTATACAGGCAGATAGTGATAGAACAAGGGTTTTAAGCTGAAAGAGGGCAGTTTTAGATTAAATATCAGAGAGAAATTCTTTACTGTGTGGTTGATGAGACCCTAGCACAGGCTGCTTGGAGAAGTTTGGAAAACCCCTTGTCTGGAAGTGTGCCAAACCAAGCTGGATGGGGCCCTGAGCAGCCTGATCTGGTGAAAAGAATTCCATGATTCTAAGGCTCTGGGACACCAAATGTGCAAAGGACAATTCGACCCTTGTTGAGTTTTGTGAAGTTCTAGTTTCACGTTTTTACATTAAAGGAAGCTCGTAATCAAATCAGATTAGCACATCATGAAAAGCCATGTCAGTGAGTTATGACTGAAATGCCATTCTACATATGAAGATGAATATAGAAGACAGAATAAAAATAAAAATTCAAAATACATAAACAAGCAATAAAATAAGAAAGATAGTAGGGGGAATAGGATAGAATTACAATGGATGCAATGATGTGCTGAGTGAGATTATAAATGCTCTGTCCTCTCTGGAGTAATTGCCACATCTTTGTTTTTTGACCCCCTTAATGACTGTTTGATGGAAGTAGGCAGTCGAGGAATCTGTGAGCAATTCAAATTGGTCCTGAGCACTGGTGAAAGACTTGACTGATAATGTTTCTCTCAATGAACTGCTCTGTAAGAGATGCCATGTTTTACTCAGACTCAACATGCCATCAAATGAAAAAAACAAAATCTACTGTTCCTGTGCTTCATTTTAGAAACAGAAAACCTTTTAAGGGGAAATAATATATATATTAATATAGCTAAAAATATACAAAAGGAGCTGTGAAAAATAATAGATGGATTCCAGTTCTACAGAGATTATTTAAAGAAATCATATTAGGAATTCCAGCAAAATTCTTACTATGTAGTAAAAATATTTCAAGAAGACCGAAATCCAGATAGGATGGTAAAAGAGAATGGAAATGGAAGTTACTTGAAGATATGTCAAGAAATCTGAGGTATGTTCAAGAGAAAAATTAGACAGGATGGTAATAACAAATGAAGTATAATAATATAGTAAAGTAGATGAAAAAGATCAGTCAAGCAACTTGCAGATTCTTAGAAACCAGTAGTAAATAATTTTCAAACTCACTGGGGACAGGAAGCCTCTCACAGATTCCACAGGATCAATAGTTTTGAAAAGTAGCTCTAAGAAAAGGACACCATAAATGAGAAAAAAAAAAAAAAAGTATAAGGCTATGCTCACTATTTAATTTTTTATCAATGTTTTTAGGAACGAATCTTTATGGGAAACTCCCCAGACAATGTGTGAATCTATGGAACAAATAGACAAAATTAAGAATAGTAGGTCATCTTTGCCAGATTATAGTTGCTCAAAATAATTCAAACTCTCCAGAATGAAATATCTGAGTCAGTGGGTGACATGGGGAAGCCCCATTGGTACAGACTGGAACACAGTAAATATAACAAGAGTTTGTAGAAAAGGTCACAAGAGAAGATTGACAGAAATGACAAATCACTGAACCAAATAGCTGTATTTTTTATGAATTTGTAGAAATTATTCCAAATATTAAATCAGTGGACACGTGGGTGTGTATGGCACATTAGGAATGGCTCAACTTTTAAAAAGGAAAGTCCTTCCTCCCAGCTTCAGGCTTTTGAATTCAGTAACAATTGTGTGTTAGAGGCAGATACTATTGATAATGGGTCCCATGGAATTCCAAAAGCTTTCAGCAATATCTCTCAACAAAGCAGCTAAGTTGCTCAGGGATAATAGGGAGGTCTTCACATGGATAAATAGTCAGTAAAAAAGAAAGGGAGATGAGGGTAAGAATGAATGTTCCCTTTTCACAATGCAGAGGTGTCGCCAGCTGAATTCCACAGAGGCTTGTGCTCTTCAAGAGCTTCATAAGTGATCTGTGAAAAGGACAGAATAACTTGTGGAGGATGTTGAGATATTCAAGATATTCAAGACAAGGGCTGACTGTTTAACACTGGAGAAGGACATATGAGTGACTGGGCAATAAATTAGCCAATGAAATTCAATTTCTATAAATATTATAGGATACTTGGGGGGGGGGTGAAAAAACCCTCAGTTCTAACTTTGCTAACACAGTGATGGACAGTGAGCTAACTATAAGTACTTGGGAATGACATTTCTGCTTTTAATGTATAGTTCTATGAAAATACCAGTTCAGTGCTCAATAGCAGCAACAAAAGCAAATTCGTTGTTAGGGAAGGAAAGAGAGGAAAAAAGAAAACAGATCATACAAAATCATGCTGTGCCTGAGTTCCTAAATACATGAAGCTCTGTTCCACTCCCTTCCAAAAAGTATATTATTATGGACAGAGATATAGAGAGGCGTGACAAGCAAGATCAAAGGTATGGAACATCTGGTGTACAGGGAAAGATTTAATAGAATAGGAGCCTGGTAAAAGTGATATAACTGATGGAAAGATATGCTAGAGGCTTGTGAAATCATGACTAGCATGGAGTCATTGTGTAGGGTTTGAATATTTCTTCTGTCTTCAGAACAGGAACCAAAGACCATCAATTTTGTTACGTTTTATATAGTAAACAGTCCTAACATTGTATATACAGCATCCTCATTGATAACTGTGTGAAACCAAGCTGATAACAAGCAGAAAGAAGGGGCTTTGCAAACAGTGCACTATCAAGCAAAGACCTTGCCAATTTTTTTTAACACTATAGTTTATGTTGATTAAAAAACCCTGATGCACAAGTTAATGTTAAAAAAGACATTAATTGACAAAAGGAAAAGCACTGCCTCTGGCTTAGAAACTTCCTAACTTGTTTTGCAGCACTGTTCTGGAAATTATTTCAACAAGGCCTCATTTCTGCATAGGCTTGCCTTGGTGTTTAGGATTAGTCACTGTTGGGGATGGGGTTTTAAGGAAATTATTTATGACATGAGGTGTTTTATCAGGTGGCAGACTTACTGTATTTTTCCTGCTTTTGACTTTTTAGCAGTGTATTACTGCGTTTAGGTCTCTGTATTTAAGGGATGTTTGCATTTGCAGCTTGATACCATAATAGCAATTTGGAGTAATTAGTATATTCTTAAGTGCTCCTAACAGAATAATGCTGTCTTGGATGCTTGGTCCAGATTTATTTCTACTTGAATTTATCTGAAATCAATGAAGTAACAGTGGTAATAAAGTCTCCTTTAGGATATTTTTTCCTCCATTGATTTCAAAGACTAAGATGTTACAGAGATGTGAATGTCAAAGCTACTTCAAACAAAGTAGCCACAAGGCAGTTACATATTTCCAAATCATCGGACCAGCACAATTTGCAGAGAAAGAGTAGGTGCAGAGAACACATAGGAGGATAAACATCAGTGAGAAATGGAGAGGAAGGGAATTTGGAGCCTTTCAGTTTATGCTGGCAGATGGGGCAGAACATTTGTCATAGGAGACTAATACAAAAATAGACATTAAAATTATGCTGCTTTTCCTACTTAAGACAAGTCATATGCTACCTTTTTTTATTTTTCTTTTCTTTTTTTTTTTCCCCAAGGAAAGTATCATATGTTGAAGTATAAGTAGAATAAATTAGTATTTGGATATATGAGTTTTACATGTGTGTTTCCTGGGTGTGAAAAATTCATTAACTCTTCTTTAAAAGGATGGTGAGGCTTCTTGAGTGCACCAAGCCCAGCTTCCATAAATCAGAATTTCTTTTGGGCCCCATCAAGTGCTTGGTTTAATCCGACTATCAACCAAGGTGTTTACAAAGGAGAGATGACAACTGAAAGCAACTGGATACTAGTCAAAGGGACTAATAAAAAGCCCCAGGGTGTAGCTGGGGTTCTGTGATTTCACAGCCATGAATATTAATTGCTTCAATTTTATTTAAAAATAATAATTACATTTGTGATAGATTTATGACTTTCTGAGCTATAGATTATGTTATATTATAGATATGTTAAGAGTAACACTTGATAGAGGTTGTTTGAGGCATATAGCTACCTGTGAATGAGCGGTTATGGGTGGAAAAGCATTTTTTCTAGCATTTTTTCATAATTTTAATTCCTAATTTGAAAAGTATAGAAAGACCACTGGAGGCCTTCTTACACTGGAAGCAAATGGTTTGTCCTGAAAAAATTGATGGAACACTCACTTCTGGACTATGCTGTGTGGTCTTAATGGTGAACAGAGAATCACATTTCTCTAAAAATCACAAAATAAAACAACAACAGCAACAAACATTCTCTGGCACTGACATGAGGGTGCCACAGGCAGTGGAAGTGTTACCTTAAACCTACTGTAGATAAGCTACAGAGGCTTCAAGGTGGTGTGAGGTTAAATTTCATTTTAACTTACTGAAAGAAGTCACAAACACACAGGAAACTTCCATAAAATCTGGAGTGCCAGAGCTCGTGTCTTGGGACGTCCCATCATGGAAACTGACCACCTTTCTGGACTCTAGAGATGTGTGACTTGTGTTTGCATGAGTCTGTGTACTAGCCATAGTTATTAATAATATTTAGTATTTGAGCTTGAAGTGGAGTATACATGGATGTAAAAGAGAGTTTAATTAAGTATGATAAATATTAGTTTGGGGAGAGAAAATAACAGTGAGCATGGTTGTGTAGCAAATTCTTTTAGTTTACTTTCTGTTTTTAAACTTAGAACATTTGGGGTTTATTGACTTTCACCTGGCTGATATTTTTTCTTATCTTGGGTGAAATACAAGCAAACAACAGCTCCTAGGAGTTTCCAACAAGCAAACAACAACTTCAGGAGTTTGAGGCACAGACCTGTAGAAAGCATTGCTCTGGGACAGGCAGCAGGAGCAAGGCACCATCCCTCCACATTCACATCCATGTGAGTAACAACAGCCCCTCCATGCCCACTAATGCAGAGGATCCAGTCCAGGCTCCCTTATTCTGAGAAGGGGACAACCAGGGCTCTCAGGTTTCATTCTTGAAACTTACCACAAGCAGGATTGTCTTGTCTGACCTGGCCTTCATATTTTATTTCTCTGTTGGCTGATTTTGTATGTTGGTTCCTGTCCAGACAGGTATTAGTGAGCTTTTGGGAAGGTGTTTATGACCCCATAATTCAGGCCAAATAGTTCATATGGCTAAATTAGAAGCAGAATCACCTTATACAGATCTCAAGCTGAGGGAAGATTCCCCAGAGGACAATTCAGAGCATCTCGGTTAAGATGCAGCTCTGACTCACCCTGTGTAGGAGGTTCATTCTCTCCATTCTCTTGCAGAGGTCTTTGGAAATTTAACCTTCTCATAAACAGACCACAAGTTAGATTAATGAGTTAATCTAATTAATCAATAACGAGTTGTCCAGCAGTGAAATGCAGGTTGTTGAGACGTGAGACAGCACTTACTTTCTTCTTTTGAACCTATTTTTTGCTAATAGACACCCAAAACTTTTAGCAGCTGTTGGGTAGTTTTATACAGGAAAGTTTGAGGACTTCATATTGTTTCCACTGGATGTGTTCATATCTCTCCAGCCATTCATACAGGGCTGGCACAAGTCAGAGCAGTGAACTTCAGAGTGCTGTTTCTGGCTCATACATGGGGGTTACAGGAGCACTTCAAGCAGGGCGACACAGAATTTTGTGCTGCCCCTCCTTGGACTTCACCTCTTCTGTGGTATTTCATTCCTAAGCCTTTGTAAAAGCAGTCAATGAATAGACTTGTAAAGCTTTTTTTTTTTTTTTTTAATTTCCTTTTTAACGTAAATCTGCTCTGACCACATTAATGCAGTATTTTATGAGTGCTAAAACTGGAAGGCTGCACATTCCCAGTGGTATTGTGTTGTGGCTGGGAACCTGACGTTCATTCCTTTCATTTAGTTTTAAATTAGAGGCAATGTGAGCCAGTTTATGTAAAAATGCTTTAATTAACAGGACCCAGATGCAGCATCAGAAATTCTAGAGGAATTTAAAAAATATACCTAGGATTTAGTCCTCTAAATAGTAGGTGGGTTAGAGCTGTCTGAATTCCTCTGGTGTAATGCAGGGTGGGCCTGGAGATGCTGCCTTGCTGCCTTTTTTTTTACAGTAAGTTATGCTGGGGCATGATAAAAGGATCCAGGGTTTCAATTTAAAACCTTGGCAACTAGAAGGGCTGATTTGCATGTTTGCATGACAATGTGATCATGCTATCTCAGGAGGTAATGCACGTAATGCACATAGTGGAATTGCTATACCTGCATCTATAAAGTGTGATGGAAGAAGGTGAAGGAGAATCACCTCTGTTGCTGCAGGAGTCATAAGCAAGAAATTAAGTTATTTTTTCCTCTTGGAAGGTCAAGAAACCTATAGATGTGTGTGAATTATCCTTTTGATTCAATATATTCAAATACTCAACTCAAGGACAGCTTTCCAGGAAAACCTAGTGAAAAACTCCTGAAACTTTTCCTTTTCCCTTGATTTGTACATCCTCATTCATGAGTAAGGTAGCAGTAGAAAATTTGTCCTACTATTGATCTAACTTTCTACTAAAATGACTGTCAGAGAAAACATTTTGGAGAGGAACAGAGAGAAAATCAAGTAGTAGAATATGAAACTAAAACTTTTAGATTCGGTTTTAAGGCTTTGAGGCTGTGGCTCTGCTGCCTTTGCCTCTGCTGTGCAATGGAAGTTGTACTGAGTGACTGCTTTGATTAATCTGTGCTAAAGTCTGGACAGATTTGGCACAAGTGATGGCAGTGTAACCTTCAGCAGATTAAATCATCCTTCCCAAACAGGAACCAGAAACTCTCATGGCAGCAGTGGATCGCTCTGCCATGAATTCTAAAGATGAAGAGCAAGAGCAGGGTATGATTCTTTTTTTTTTTTTTTTTCTCATTAATGGTGGAACAAACAGAAAAAGGTCCCTTGAAAGTTAAAGCTTAGCTACTGCAGAGTGTCCTCATGTATTATGAGTGAGAAACAAAGGAAACTGAGAAACTTCAAAGCTTTCTGTAGCATTCAGAGCTTTCCATCTTCAAAGCACCTCTCCCTTTTGTAGTTCTGCTCTGGGTTTAATTAATACATTTTAAATATTGTTACTGTAAACAGCGTCATCTTTGTTTTGTACCCGGTTCTTTTTCAGAGTAATTTAAATTATTTTATGAAGCTATCTGTCATCTTTATTTAGTGCCTCTTAACCTCTTTTCTTTTACAAATGAGTAGTCACCTCCAGTTGAGATTAAAACAACACTGGAAAGGGGTGTATGTGCATGTGAAGCAGTCCAGAAAAAAAAAAAAAATGTTTTGCCTGCCTTTTATCTATGTTCTCTAAAGTAAAAATAGACATAACCCTCTCAGTTCATGTACTAGCAATATTTTAATATTTTAAGATGGAAAAGAGAGATTTAGAAATTTTAATGCATCTCCTTTTTTTTCTTTAAAAAGCTAATTCTAGAAAACTACATGAGAAAAAAAGTGTGAAAGTTACACATCTGCATACTTGTAGTCATACTATTTTGTTCATGCTGTCACTAATTTTTTTCACATGTATTCTGGGGATTTGGACATGGGGAGAAAGAGAAGACTGGCAGACTAGAAGAAGTATAACATTTTGCATCTTATTAAGATGTTTTTGTCTGTGGAGACTTGAGAAGTTTTATCTATTAAAATAATTTATTTCTTCTGCAATATTGAGGAAAAAAGGAAGACTGTAATATTGAGGAAATGTAATTTTGCCAATTAGTCAAAATACTGCCTTGTAGTTAACATTAGTTAACTGTAAGAGTCTACATGGAGTGATTGTTTTATAGAAAGATCACAATACTAGGCATTTTAGTATTTTTTTTTCTCTGTGCTTAATCCCTAAAAATGAAAAGAATAGGGAAAATAAGTAGCGAAGCAACTTGAGGAAAAACATAATAATGTTTTTCAACTCTGGTAAGTGATATGAATGTAATTGTGCTCTCATGAGTTGCCAGTCTTATTTCAGCCCCCATCACACAATTGTTACTGTGCTACACTTGAGGCAGAAAAAAGAGGCATTTTTAATGCCTGTGTATGATTTCAATCTCACATCCTTCCAAAACATAATCCTTCCTGCCCTCTAGAATGTGAAAGAACTTGAGTCAGAGGGCACTGAAGCTAATGAAAGCATTCCTTTTGACATCCCTGGCCCTCAGTTCACGCTTAAAGCACACAATGATTGCTGCTACCTTTAATTCCTTTTTAAGTCCTCTTTTCAAATCATGACTCATCTCTTCCCTCTCCTATCTGAATATCCACCATTATGGTCACTGCACACGTAAATACCAGATTCCCCAGTGCCTGGAAAGGAAGAGAATCAAATTTTAAATGCACTCTCATTGGAGAAACGGGCTCCCATGGGCATAATTTATATAACATAAATATTTTTAGTCATGGAAAAAAAGCAAACACTTTTGCATCTTGACTTTCTGTGTTTGTATGTGCATGTAGAGAGTGATTTTTAGCTTGATGTCAACATTATTGCAAAGAAGGGAAGAAACACATACCAAAAGTGCATGTGAATACTGAAAAATCAATCGTTTACCAGATTTGTGTCAGGCAAGCTCTTATTAGTCCTACCTACTTCTACAAGGTTTTAGTGAATTTATAAATGGATACTAAAGACTCAACACATGTTTCTATTACTAATGGAAAATAAAATAACACATGTATTCTAAGCTGGGTGTGCTTTGTAAATGCCATTTACTCACAATTTGTCTAGTCTGTCTTCCTAGTTACACAGCATCTGGTTTCTATTCATCTCTTGCCTCTTACTGCAAGTTGCAGTCAGGCCGTACTCAAACCATCCATTTTAATTCTTCTGTGTTAAGGCCTCTCCCTCTCCCTCTCCCTCTCCCTCTCCCTCTCCCTCTCCCTCTCCCTCTCCCTCCCCCTCCCCCTCCCCCTCCCCCTCCCCCTCCCCCTCTCCCTCTCCCCTCTCCCCTCCTCTTCCCTTCCCTTCCCTTCCCTTCCCTTCCCTCCCTTCCCTTCCCTTCCCTTCCCTTCCCTTCCTTCCCTTCCCTTCCCTTCCCTTCCTTCCCTTCCCTTCCCTTCCCTTCCCTTCCCTTCCCTTCCCTTCCCTTCCCTTCCCTTCCCTTCCTTCCCTTCCCTTCCCTTCCCTTCCCTCCCTTCCCTTCCCTTCCCTTCCCTTCCCTTCCCTTCCCTTCCCTTCCCTTCCCTTCCTTCCCTTCCCTTCCCTTCCCTTCCCTTCCCTTCCCTTCCCTTCCCTTCCCTTCCCTTCCCTTCCCTTCCCTTCCCTTCCCTTCCCCTAAAAACGTCTTTGCTGTAAACCTTTTCACTTAATTTCTATTTTTGTCTAGTTTTCTGGTTCCCCAACTCCCTCTTTTTGCTGCTATTTTATGATCCTTCCCTTTTCATAATCCATTTTTCCTTATCTTTCTTTATACTTCCCTGCCTCTTTACAATCCCAATCCTCACTCTTTCCTCTCTTTGGATCTTGTTCTTGTTGTTTTTGCTGTCTGACTGTCATTCAAAGTACTGTGGTAACATAACAAGACTATCTCCTGAGACTCCATGAAAAATCCTGTGAAAGCAGCTGTCCTTGTGATGTTTTCAGCAGGAAAAGTGTGCAGAAAAGACCAGCAGGACCTGGGCCCCAAATAATGATGCTGCTGAACTGCAGCATCATAACTGTAGTTGTTTCTCCAAGGTCTAAAGATGGGAAGGAGTGTTTTTCCACTCCTGACTTGTCCATCTCCTTAGTTTTTGCTTAGAGCACTATGTTCAGAACTTTGTCTTGCCATCAGAAATATTCTCCCGATAAATTTTTGCTATGATCCAGTGTGAGGTTATTTCTGTGTAGCACACAGGAGGTTTGTTTGGTGGTACCCTTTTAAACAAAATGGGATTTAACCCACATTTAAATAATAAAATACTGGTTCTTTCATATTTTAAATGCCATTTTGAAGTTTTGCTTGATATCAATTCATTAATTAACCAGATCTTCAAGGGATTTTTAAATTAAGCGATGGAAAATAAAAAAGAAGCCACTACAGCAACATTTTGGCATGTAATTCCACAGCAACATGTAATCTTTCTATTTGTGCACTTCTGTGTCAGAACCACCTCTAGTAAATATAGAATAGTAACTTCAAAGATAAAACTTCAAATGTGCCCAGAACAATATTGTGCTTCTGAGGTATCATCTACATTATAAAAGATAATGACCAGTATTAATTATAACTGGAAGCTTTTCATTTTTGATTGAATTAAGCTTATCTTTATGCCGCATGTAATTGGTTTTTTTTTATTCAGAAAATTGTAGTAATGACTATTGCTATGATGTTTACAAATAAATCATTGTCTGTGAAAAAATCACCTGCCATTGCATAAATTTTTGGTGGAATTAGTGTGTTGGGGATTTTAACCTCTACTAAATATATATATGTGCAGTACAGTTGGTGATGATGCTTGTGACAGGTGTAGTTGGGTTATTTTTCCTTAAAAGATGAACTCACTTGTCAAGTGAAGCATAAGGTAATTTTTAATATCAAGTAAATATCTAATGTTTTGGTAGAAAAATACAACAGGAGACATTTAATTTGTTTATTAGAAAATGGCTCATTGTTGTTCGAAAGTTTCAGCTCTCAGAGGTTGCTGTGTAAGAATCCTCTGCTTGTGTGTGTTTGACTGGAAGTTGATGTTTCTGCACTGCTAAGTCAAATAAGCGTTTCCTTCTTGATATATTTATTGGTCAGCTTGTTATCAGAGGCTGTGTGTGTTTCAGTTTGCTCTGCAAGTGCTTATTCACACAATAATCCTTTTGATGCTAATACTGCTAATTAGTATGTTCCTGTGCAAATGGCTGGTAGGTCAGGATCAGAATGAACAGATCAATATAAGGATGAAGGCCGTCTTCTGAAACTTTAGAATTTGTCAGTCATTTCCACATGGCCCTATTACAGTACACAAGTTTGGAAAGAATTGCAAAATACGAAACTCTAAACAGAAAACTCTATTTAAAATATTTCTCAGTGGCATATGTGTGTCTCAGCTTTTTCTTGTGGTTATTTCTTCATGTGGAAAATGCTGCAAAAATTATTGTAATTTCATTTTCAAGTACAAGGTATGGCCCCCAAAAAGTATGATATATGATGATTTGAGTCTTCTATTTTTCTGTCCCAGTTTAAGACATATTAAGAGAGGATGGAAGTAAAATTAAAATATTGGGATTTTAATCCAAGCTACAAGTGTAAATGTTGTGATCTCTTGTAACCTCTCCATTTTTTTCAACATTTGTTAGTGGAATAAATCTTCCTTGCATTCTTCTTTTGTCTTTGTCTTCCTTGCTCTGTGAAAATTAGCATGTTTCAGTATTGGAGAATTTCCCAATTAGTTGTGTCAAGTCAATAATTTGGCATTCATAAGTATTAGAATCAGTGGAATTTGCGTGGTGGATTTCTCTTGTGTAACTCTCTGGGAACCAAGCAGGTAAGATGCTATTTTTCTTTGTTTGTCACAACATGGTACTTTTTCCAGGTATATTTTTCAAGCTGAAAAAAAAATGGATCATCACTAAAAGCCATTTTTGAAGTAGCTCCAAGGAGAAATAAGCCATATCATTTGTATCTCTTTGGTTCAGAGGTAATTTGATGTACCTGTATTGAACGCAATGATACCGATTCTATAATTTTATCTAAATAGGCACTAACTTCAGATGAAACTATGAAAGCCAAATAATGCATACGCATCAGAAAGCACACTGTGCCCTTTCTATCTTCCCCAGCTCTCTAGTCTCTATCTAAATCAATATCTGTGTACTGCTGTGATGGCTCACAGCACGACCTGCATTTGGCATACTGAAACTCTTACATGCTTTAAAGCAACATAGGATCTTTTGGAAAGGCACTTTTTCCCTGAAAATGCTACTGCCAATGAAACCCCATACAAATGGTCAATAACAACCAATTGCCTCTGTTACAGAAGTCACTGAAATGGAAAAGTAACCTATACAACAGAAAATAAACTGAAAGGAAATTTTTATTCTGGATCCATAGAGGGGTTTCTGTTTCACTAATCCATAAAGCTTAACTTTGGTAATATATGCTTTTCTATTTATTTACATTTCTTTATGGTCTTTACCTTTGTTACTATTTAAGGTGTTTTTTTCACAACATACAGCATCCCTTCTAGAAAAAAGTGGACTTGATCTCTGGAATTATTTTAGTCCCAGGCTTTGCTTTGCTTTTTCCCCTCCCCTCCCCTTTTTAGCAATATATTGAGGAAGTATCCATATCTACAGCAACAATTTGATTTTGAGACAATCATTAAAAGTGTAGTTACAGATCCATTCCTTTACCTGACTGCATTCCTGGAAATATGAGGAAATTTAAATTATTGTATGCAGTTCTAGAAATGAAAACAGGGAAATAAAATGTAATGACTAGTGACATGTCTTCCAAGATGATGCAATCAAATTATTAGCTCTGTCTGAAATTCAAGGATTGATGAGGATTTCCTAACTGATATGTGGTTATGCTTATTTGAGCCGGGGCTGAAAATGTATGGGGACAGAATGAGCCTGAAAATGTTCTCTCTGGCAAAATACAATAGTTATATTACTGGGGGAAAAATGTTTCTGGGTAGAAGCTTTGTAAAAGGTGAAATAGGTCTGCTTCCTTTTTAAGACATCTTGATGTGGCTGAACAAGTAGCTATTAAATCTCAGAGTATTCCTTAAAGAACCACTCACTTGTTAGGAGTGGTGAGCTCCTGGCACAGGCTGCCCAGAGAAGCTGTGGATGCCCCATCTCTGAAGTGTTCAAAGCCAGGCTGGATGGGGCTTTGGGCAACCTGGACTAGTGGGAGGTTTCCCTGCCCATGGCACTAGATGGTCTTTAAGGCCTCTTCCAACCCAGCCATCCTGTGATTCTCTGATCCTGTATTTCTCTACTTTTAGAGGACATGCTTTTTGTATATAGCCTCATGTTCCAGCTGCAAACTTGTGAATTAGAACAACTTGTTTTCTGTGATCCAGATTTCAAAAACCTGCCCTACCTGTTCAGAAAGTATCCTCTTCTATGTCTTGAAGAGGGCAAGTTTCATCTTTCAACTTTGGCCACAGTCAGTGTGCAGCTCCAGTGCCCTGGATACAATTTTCTTCTGCTCTTATTTCCCTGAGGAGGGCTATGATCCCACTTCTACCCGGGCTGGGATATAGTGGAACATGTGGGAGGTGATAACACGTTTGCCAGTACGCATTTCTTCCCAAAATGTGGGAAGCTCTAGGAAATGTCAAACTTCAGCCAATTTGTGCTTACACTAGGGTAGTGGAACTGCAGGTTGGACTTTATTATAGTCTTGAAAAGAAAATTGAGGTCTGTGAGTACAAAGGTAGAAGTGTTGCCTTAAACTTTCTTCTTGTAATTTGTGCTCACAAAGTGAAGGTACTTTTCTGTCACATACAAAGGTCAATCAATACATGAAATGTACCGTACATCTCTTCTTGTTTTTACTTTCAAAATCTCATGACCATTGCTGGAAAATACTTTTGCAACTTTTGAGCAACCACTCTAGCAATCATGACTGTTCACTCTGCTGTTATTTGAGAAGATATTTTTAAAAAGAATTAGAAAAAAGAAAGAAAATGGTCAAAAGGAATTGTTTGCCCTTTTGGATTTCTTCTTAGTTTCTATGTCTGTTTTCAGTTTGCTATTTAAACTTTATGCATTTCTATTCTTTCATTCTTTTCACTGGTAGCTTTGGAAAGACTAAAATGAAGAAATGTTTATTTGTGTAATTAACATTACAGATTTCTAACTAGAGAAATCTGCTATAAAAATTATTTATATGTCATACATTTTGCTAAATCTAAAAGGTGTTACATGAAGTTATCTAAGTTATGTGCAGGTTCAATAGCTACAATTGTATTTAACCAATGTATTTTAACTGAATCTATTATAAAATAAGGTATCTACAGATTCTAAGATTAGGTCAAAGCTTTTCAATGCAAATTTAAATCTTCAGTACCAACACCTCAATAAGCATATTTCCAACTTGATTACTGAGTTTACCTGTGTTCCCTATTGTAAAGCCTGCTTTATTTTATCTTTTTTATCTCACCTGATGGTCTCAACTCAATGAATTCATTTGTTCACAGTGAGTCCACACAACTGAATCACCAGGCTTGTCACATGTGCTGGCAGATCCCTGTAGTGACCCTCAGGTCACTCACTTGGTTTGTCCTCTCCTGCTCAGAGTTGGTTTGCTCCTAAATCTTCACACTCACAGGGATGTCTGAACTGGCTACCCCTGTCCCCTCAATCACTCCAAAACTGCAAGTTAGCACTGCATCACTTTGGGTAGAGTTTTGTATACCTAGGATGTGAAATCATGTCACTCTCAAAAGTTTCTGCCTTTCAGACTCATGAGAAATGTCATGGTCTTCAGGTATTGTGCTTCAGGCTTGCTTTTGACATGGCAACCATGTAATTTGGAGGAATGAAAAGCATAATGTTAAGCCAGGTCTAGGAACACAGACTAAAGGATGCTCTTGCATCCCTTCTTTTCATCTACTTTTAACCCAGAAGGGATTTATTTTTTCTATTTTGTGAGAGAAATAAAGGTATTCTATCCACTAGGGATTTGTGTGGTAAACTCTACTTGTGGAAACCTTGCAAGAGTAAACCAGGGCTTTATTTTCCTCTATTACCTTACCTTGGTATAGACGATTATTTTGTAAATTTAAGAAATACTTTTATGCTTTTTATGTAAATTATACTATTTAGACTTATCCTGGACTATTTAGACTTATCCTGGAGTCTCAGTGATCCACAGAGGAAGAATGTGTTCCTTTTCACATTAGGATTATGAAAACTTTTTAAAGAAACAAGTAGTAAACACACAATAATATAGGTCAGATTAAAATTCAAATACTCCTGACTAAAATGTTTCTCAAGGTATGCAGTCTTCAGCTTTTCTTTCCAACTTGACATCCAGTAGTTGTTTGGAGTTATGTAATTCGTCAGATTAGTTACTCTAACACACATTGGACATAACATTGTCATTCAGAAAATGCAAATTTTTCTTCAAGTCAATCGGAATTCAGGAGAAGCAGATATGTCACAGCAACGGGGTTCACCTTGGGCCAGAGGTGTGTCTAGGTGTTTTACTTACCAGGTTTATCATGATTATATTGTGCTAAACCTTGTAACCTTAGGGTACTACAACCCCTAGGGCTACCACAGCATTTGGACTGTGAGTCAAGCACAATTATGTCATGTGTGTGTAGAAATCTGTGGAAACTGTCCCAGTTGGTTGAAGGACAGGTAGGATACTCCTGACTCATATGCTGCTGTGGCTCCAGCTCTGTGATACTTGCATATCAGATGCTTGTTGAAAAAATGACAGTGAGTATTCTTTCCAAATAATTTGAATCCAAATTTTTATTGGCTGTGGCTTGCAGGATGCCACACTCAGATTTTCATTCATCTCTCTTTAGACAGTGCTTATTTTTAGTGCTGCAGTCACCATGGTGCCAGGGAGAGAGAAAACATTTCATGTTTGATATCAGCTTGGATATCAGCTTGGAGAAGTTCCCTGTTAACATAGTAAAGATTATTATATGTGATATCACATCTTAAAAGTAGCAATATTGAGAAGAAAATAATAAAAAATCAGATTTGTGGTATACTCAGAATGCTTACCTGTTGTGTATATACCAACTTCATTAAGATGGGATTGCAAACCTGGAGCAACATGAAGAAGCATAAGAATTCCACCAATAGAAAATGTTACTATTATTTGATTTATCCATGAAATAGATGTTATTGTAGCCACACCTTTCTCAGACTTCTTTAGGAGGATGATCATCTCTTCCTAATTCAGGTAACTAATGTGAATTATTTTCTGGTTTTGAATCCTTTATATTAAAAGTCCCACTAACTCATAGCAAGAATTAGGAGCAGTATATCCCCAGACAGGTGGATAAGCCAAGTATGTTCAAGGGTAAGCAACAGTATGACAAAACTTGGTCCAGTTACCATTTTAGTGACTTTCATGTTTCATTCTCATCTTTTCCCTCCTCTGTTGTCTTCAAGGAAGACAATATTTTTTGAGCACATGTATTCTGAATGTGGTAGCAACTGTTTATTTCTACATTACAGCTTTAAAAGGCAGGATTTTAAATGTGAAAAGCAGAATTTTCCTATTTGCAAAAATAATAAAAAAAAAAAAAAAGAAAGCAAATTACCTGAACAAAAGTCATGCCTGAAAAAAAAGATCATTTTGAAAGATTCCAGGTTTAGTCTCTGAGATCTTCTGTCCTAAATTGTTTCCTTGAGTTTATTAACCGGAGCATATTAAGTATTCCCAACTGGTCAATTAAGCTTTGGGAATTGTCCTACATCTCACTTACTATATCTCTAAAACCATAACTTGAAATATTTGCTCTTGCTCCTAATCTTCACAGTTGCCTTCTGTGGCCAGGAAGATTTATTCAAAAATTATGAGTTTCCTCATACTGTGATACTGAACTGCTGTTCATGCAGTAATTTTAAAGTAATGTTTCTTTCTCAGGAATCAGAGGATATGTGGCTCATCCATCTACAACTTCAGGGATATATAAGGCACAACCTAATTTTGTCATTCATTGCAAAGCTATCTTTTTTTTTCCTAATAGCCTCCACGCTTCCAACAATTTCCAGCAATCTGATAGCTTGTTTGCAGAGATAATCAGTCAGATTTTTCAGCACTTTATAATCTTCAGTAACAATTGTGTTTTGTTATCCTTTGATCATTATCTCAATTACTTTATTTTTTTCTCTTTCACTTTAATCCCAAAATCCAAGGTCTTTGAATTTATGCATTGCAACAATTGAAATCAAAATGATTTCTGGCCACATTTGAATAGCCTCTAAATTCTTGCAAAACAGATTTTACAAATCCGTTTCATTTAACATTATGGACAGTGGAAGTGAACAAACCTGCAGTAAATTCCTGGTTAGAAGAAACTTCTGCAGAGAATTCAGATGTTCAGCTATCAGATGTGTATATACCAGTGATATTGGATGTCTTTAGCATCCTGTGAATCAACCCACGAATATGAGAAGCTCAGGTCCATAAATACACAAAGGAATGGAGGGAAGCATGTCATTTAGATGCAGTTCGTTTCTGACATGACCCATCTGTCTTCTGGAGCTCATGAAAACATGTCCCTTCTAATAACCATTTTATCATGTCTGACAGAGTTTCTCTTGCTGTCTTAATGCTGGACTGATGTGGGCTAAGCACACCCTGGCAGCAGTTGCGATTCAAATTTCTATTTTGTCTTTTGCTGGAAAACAGATGATTGATTGCCAGTGCAGCTCAGAAACACATGGGCCATTCATTCCTGGCTAGTTTTCTTCATGCACTTTCTACAATTGTCACTGTTTCCCTCAGTTCTTATTACAGAGCAAATCATTCCCTTTCCCCTCATCCTGCTGTGCATTCAAGGTTCCCAGCTGTCCTCATTTTCTCTATTCTTTTAGGAAAAATCTCTTCAAGAATCTGCTCTTCAATGCCTTTTTTCCTAATTTTCTGTGGTTTTAGGATCTCTTGTGCAAACCCACATGGGATATGGTCATTTGCATTATTCAACCCTATTATCTTACTTTAAGCCATGCCACTTTCAATTGAAGTTGTCTGGTGTATTACTCTAGTTGCGGTTTTTCTTTGCAGTGTTTACTTTGATCCTCTCCTTCAAATGCAACATTTGAAAACCCTCTCTGCCTGATGCTTTTCTTTTCTCTCTAAGTGTCATGTACACGTGATTGCTGACCACAAAATACATTTGTTTAGCAAATATTTGTGCTCTCCAAATGTTTGCTGTGCTGCATGCTTTGTGTTCTAAGAGACAAAGGTACAGGCATAGAGATACTTTTATGACAACCTAATTGATGACAGGAGGTTTTGTGTCTCATTCTGACTCTCTGTGACTGACAGAAATTATCTAAGTAATGAGGAAGATCATAATTATTTTTATTTTTCTCATAAGGATTCAGTGAAGAACTAATTAAATTTTCTAGAGCATTGTGAGAATCTGGATCCCAAAATTATTGTGGTTTTTATTCTACCTGAAGACAACTGAACATATTCAGATGTTATTAGGACCTCATTTTATTTCTCATTGCTGTATTATTTAATTTGTCACAGGAAAAAATTAGCCAAGTGTGCTCAAAGTACCTTGTACTTCCAATTGGATGAGGTAATGGTAGTAGCATTGTTTGTGGTTTTGTGTTATTAATGGCAAGGTTTGCTGTCTAAATATTCACCAGCTGCATATCAGAAATGTAATCTCATAATTTTATCTAATGATAAAACTTCAGCATCTCATTTACTGGAGAAAATGGTAGAAAATGTATTTGGTTTATTTTTCCATACTGAGAAATCCTTGAGGATAAAATCAAATTTCACAGTTTCATCAAAAATTTTATTAAAGGATTTAATTTAACTACTTTTTCTAACTATTTCACATTGAGGACTCCCATAACTGGGGTGGATTTTACCCTTGGAGAAATAAGGCTTAAGTTATGAGGAAGTCTAGATGAAAATATTCATTTGCCTGCCCTTTCCTATACTGAATTATTGTATTTAAACTTGGGCCAGTTAAACACGATGTCCTCTTCATAAGTCCCTGTTCAGACTAGAGTATTTCCAAATCCTGTCAGCAGTCTGGGGTCTTATATATTGAGCTTTCCTGCTGTTTTTAAAGTATCTAATAAACCTTTCCATAAATATACTCTATCCATTTTTCTTCTGGACTTTTGATTCAAGTATTTTCCGTCCTCATCCCAAATTTTCTGTTGGACTGATTCCCTCAGAAAACTTCCTATTCACTGACATCTTTACCCGTCTCTTTTACCCAGGAGCATTTTCATTTGAGCTGATTAGATTATACTTCTCTTTGTTTTGTAACAAAGGCATATTTTCTTAAAAAAAAAAAAAAAAAAAGTTGCTATTTTTTTTTGTTAACAATAATTTGTTTGCTTTCCTTGTTACCTGTATCTAATTTCCCTGATTCCTTATGTCCCCCAAAATTCAGAAGGGTATACTAAGGCCTGCTTTTTCTTTTGCTGTAAAAATTTATGGGCTATTTTAATACAGATTAGTGCAAGTGCAATACCAAAGCACTGTAGGTGGTAAAACCCAGTTATCATTTGTATGATTAGTTTCACCTTGTAGCTGTGTCTCTGAAAAATGCAATTAACAGTTTCATATTCAGCATAGCTGGCTTTTATTCCTGCTGCATGGTGTGCAACATTTGCATCATAAAAAAAACCCTAATTGGTAAACACAGCCTTGCCAGATTCTCTGCAATTCACCCAATTCTCGTCCTGTTAATTGGCTCAGCTTCAACACCCGTTGGATGGGTTTTCAAAGGCAGCCGCAGATTAGAGAGCTTGCAAGCACTTGTGTTTCACAGGACTGACTCCAAGGAGACTGAGGGAGGAAAAAAAAATATTTTAAATGAATGCTGAATGCAGGCAAGCTCTCTGGTCCAAGGGTTGCCATGGAAACTGTTTTGTCTGCTAATCTGATAGCAGAGTGTATGTTTATTGGTACACATCTCTAATGACCTTCAGAGCCTAAACTCAGCTGGAAAGTAGTATTCTACCACTGTGGTCAGAGACAGCAGCTAAGTGATTACATCCTAAACTCTATTATTGTAGCTTATACTGTTGTCAGGTGGGTTGGGGATTTTTTTCCCCTTTGTTATTGTTGTTCCCTGCTATGCATTGCCCCAAAAATGACAATTTGCAGTGCTTAGATACACAGCTTTGGTAGCAGATACTGTGCATCAGATACAGGATGTAAAGTTTTTAGGGTGAGGTCTCTAAGCTGGAAATTCTTGTATTGCTGAGCTGAGGGAATTTGTCACTTTTTTGTCTCTAATAATGGGTTACTTCAAAATCGCAGTGATTCTAAAAAAAAGTTAGAAAAAAGATAAATTTAATAGGGTATGTTATCCTAGGAGAATAGGAAGAAATGTGATATTCATCTTCTTGATAAACAAACAGATTTAAGCTCAATATTTTGAACCTAAACATTTTTTTCTCTTACTATTAGAAAAGGTAATTCTCAAAATTCAAGAGTTATGCCTTTAAGTCAGAGACATTAATTATAGCAGCTTTGCTGACAGTTTTTAATTTTGTAGTAATAGTACCAAACTTATTATTGGAGCAATTTCTAGAAGCATACAAAAACAAATTGTATCCTAATTAACCAAGCAATCTTTCTTTAAATCTGGGGGTGTTGACTCTGCCTTAATTACCAGCACTGCATGCATGGGTGCTGTAGGATAGCCAATTAATAGAGGAGCTGTCATAGAGAAGGATTGTGGGTTTGGTTTCAAATCCTGCAGCCCAAATGACACCTTGGCCTTGTGCACATTGTTCAGCTCAGCCTCCACCAGGTATAATTTTGACCTTTAGGAATTAAGCATTAACCTAGTAAAAATCCTCAGCTTTGAGGTGAATGGGAAGGTGCTGGAGGAGCATTGTCCAGGTGTGCATCTCTTCCCTCCTGGATGTGGGGGATGCATGGCATGGAGCTTGTAGGAGAGCTGGAGATACAGGAGATGGGCTGGCTGCTGCCCTGGGCTATTGCCAGCCCTGGAGGTTTTTGACCAAACGAGAAGAGATAAATCTATTGCCATGCTTCTCCTTCTCTATGAGTGACCTGCAGGCCGATCCCAGACCTCCCAAGGGGCAGATGGAGGCTCCAAATGTATAGAGATCCAACAGAGCAACATCTGAGGATTTAAGACACAAATTAAAAGGAAAATTAAGGGACATAGCAGATGAAAACAGGCAAGAAATATCAAAAATTCAGAAGTGATTAAGCTTCCTACATCCACTTACATTCAATGAGTAGGTGGATGTGAGTGAATGGTGAAGACCATTCAATGAGTGAATGGTGAAGACCACCAAAAAGAAAGAAGGAAAGTTCTTGAAGCAGAGGAAAATTTATAGAAGAGGCTCAAAGATAACTGCTATTAAATGAGAGAACTATCTGAATTGTTTTGCTTATCAGGATGTTTGAAGTTTGATTTCCTTACTTTAAAATTTTTGATTCCAAAGTTTTGATCCCAATCCTTACTGAAGAAATAAGATAATTAGCATACTGGGGCTATGTCTCTGTTATTGTGATCTCATCTGTCAAAGTTTAGGACAGTGGAAACACCACAGACCTGCAAACCTTCCTGGTGGTGAGGTCTTGACATCTGCAAATCTCACCAAGCAACATCAGCCTGAACCTATGGTCCTGCAGACACCAGGCTCCTGCTGCACCTCTCCCACAGGGCTACAACACCACCTTCTTGGGAAAAAGGGATAAAACTGGTCTCTCTGCTAGGATATCAGGTGTTTCTTTAGCTGAGCTGCAGTCATATTTATGTCAGATCTTCAAACAGAGGTATTGCAAAGATTTCTTTTTAATCATTTTCAGAAAGGAGCTTTCCATCCCTCCTGGTCGTTGCCCTCCTACTCGTCTTTGCCAAAATGTGGTTGTTGAGCGTGGCATCAAATTTCCTTGTCCTCAGAATGCTTCATTTCTAGCCTTGACCCTCTCTCCATTCCAAGCTTTGATCTTTAAAAATTAAATAACTTGGAGATTAATATCAAGCCTTCTTTTATTTTCATCTATATTAGCTGTTATTTTCTTTTGAAAATATCAGTCCCTGCATTTTATGAATTTGATTTGAGCCGCTGGCTGCAGCTGCTCCAGTCAAGCGGAGCCGTGAGCTAACTTAGCCATGGAAGCAATTCTGAACCGTTTGTTTGTGAGAGGGCTTCAGGAAAGGAGCTGCTATCTGTTATTGGAACAAAACAGGTATTTTCATGCAGGAGTTTGATTCTTCTCCTGATGAGATAGAAAAATGCATAAAGTAAAGGCTAGACTGGTTTGGGTTTTTTTATCTCTTTGAAGTTTTGCTGAATTTCTTTACAAGAGCTGACTTATGTTCACAAAACCAAAAATCTTCAAATCACCATCATGTTCTTCTTTTTCACCGATTAAGGCATTTATCTTCATATACATTTTAAAAAATAATGCCAGTGCTTTCTGTTCTGCTGTGTGAAGAGTATCCAAGACCCTGGGCTTATCCAGAAATTGATTTTCTTTTTTTTTAAGCGGAAGAAAGACGGTTGCAATTTTATTCTTTCATTTCTGTCATTATTCCTTGAATGCAGTCCTCCAGTCTGCTTCTGAAAGGTGCTTGAGAACCCTGATTTTTTCCCCTAAATTACCAAGTTATTAATGATCAGCTTTGTATCTCAGTAAGGAGTGCAGTTAGGGCTACTTATTTAGTAAGCTGTTCAAAGCTAATTTCTACATCTCCTTTAGAGCCCCAATCCCAATGCAAGTGAAGTCAATTGCAAATCTTCAGTGCAGAAGGACAAAGTTCTAAATTGTCCCATTTCTTTCAGTTAGGGTTGGCTCTGAAAAAGCTCCTTTTTAAAAAAAAACAATCCATTGGCTGTTTTCTGCTTGAAAAGCGTGGTTACTGGAAATGTATTTGCACTTTAAAAGCCATAAGGGAGCAGAAATGGAAAGCTGAGTTTTGTCCCCTGAATGAGAAAAGGATATATGTGAGTACTACTGCTTTTTACAGTTTGCAAAGGTGTATATTATGTTTCAGTAAAAAAAATGTTTCCTACATATCTGATTCTAAAATATATGTGTTCCTTGTCTCTATTGCTGTAAATCTTTCTGCTGATGTTAATTGAACAGACCACAGCTGAACCATTTTTCAAATATAAGGATACTTGCATCAAGATGCACTGAAAGTTCCAGTCTTGTGTTTTTATAGAAAATTAATACGTTTGAACAGAATGAAAACATAATTAACTCTTTCGTTTGATATAAAAGATTTTATTAAGGTCACTTTCACAAAACATTCCAAGCATTTTCAGTTTTCATGCTGATGAGAAAAAAAAGTGCAATTTTTCAAAATTCAGAGTCCTTTTTTCCCTTTCTAATATCTGATGTAAAAAATAAAGAAACATTTCTGTGGATGAATATGTGTCAAATTTGTCATGTATTCTTATTCTTGAGCATGTACTTGTTGATACAACTCATTTCACTCTTCCAGTAGTTTAGTTTTTTCTAGATTCTCTAATATCTGGGAAGGGAAAGAAAAAAATCAGTTTCTAGTCCACCTGAATAGTCTGTTCTGGAAATTGCCTCTCCTATTTAATTTTGGAAAGAATTTGAACAATTTTTTTGTTTATGTTAGCTATCATTGAAATTGAGTCATCTGTCTGATTTGTTATTCACTTTGTCTGGGGAAAATTATTTCTAGAAATCTCATTAGGTTACTCTTTAGTTAAACCTTTCTATACAAGCTTTCAATCCAGTTTATCTACAGAGACAAAAAAAAATCTGTAAAAGAGGTTCAGATGTTTTCTATATTTTATGCACTGTGGAGCTTTTTTTTACAGGGAAGACCCAATACAATTTTTTTTGTGGTTTTTTTTTTGTGGTTTTTTTTTTTTTTAATTTTTTTTTACCCATATTGGGTAAAAAGACATTATGACATCCAGGAGTACTGGAGTAGTTTGCCCATTCCTTGCTACCTTGATGGTTGCTGTGGTAGTGAATCACTGCTGAGTCATTACCATCATCAGTTTTGCAGTGCTTTACTGATTTTGCCCAGCTAATGTGAGACTGTTCTGCCTTTCTGTGCAAGGCTGAGATAGCCAATCATTACAGCACCCTCAGAGTAACCACAGGTATCAACCTTATATATGTTTCAGGAAAAAGGGAGATGACCTCTTGTAATTTCAGAGAGATGAAGAGGTTAAAATGAAGAGAATTTGTTTTAAAAATGTGGCTGACCTTCAGCTGTGTTCTTACACATTTGTCCTCTACTAACTTATAAAAAAAAATTAATATACCTTTTATTTTGCCAAAAACAATGCCTTGTGAATTATTCAATAAATAATTTCCATATTTTTGCATGCTATTTAATGATATGCAGAGCTAACTTTCTCCAAAAATCTCATTCTTAATTGTGTGCTTAATTTTCCGAGACTTAAACTGTCTTTTCAGGACATCAGTGCTGAATTGACTGCAGTAGAGAATTTCAAAAAGAATTCATTTCCAAATCATTCCACCCACATCTTCCTTGTTTTACAGAATCTCTTAGGATAAAAAGAAAATCTCTGTGTTTTCATGACCTTTATTTAAAGAAGGCAAAGCATTTGACATATATACTGAAATGAAAATGCAGTTGAAATCTGAAATTCTTTTCTTCTCTCTGCATTCCATTTGAACATAACATCATGTGTGGTTTCAACATAAAATTGGCTTGAGAAGCAAATTCAGACTCAAACCTTTGCCTATATATGTGCCCACACAAAAGAATATGCTCAGCATGAGAAAATGGCCCTACAGTTTTAAAAATCTATTTTAGTTTCCTTTTGTTAAAGATGTCATTCTCTGTAATAGAAAACAGATAAATTAGTTATGCTTATTTCCTCTGCAACGTGTGTAATTATGTCCCTTAATTCTGTAATCTCTATTGTTACAAAAGTACAAACAAATGATCACACAAGTCCAGCAGCTCAATCCATTACATAGGAAACATCCATTGCTTTGTGACTTCTGCATTTCTAAAATAGATTAACCTATTCCCTATCAGTGAAAGGGCTGTTTCATGAAAATACTTCTTACATGTTCTTGTTCATTCAAAACTTACTCTACCAAACAGCTCAGTGTGACGATGTCACTGTTTGTGCAGTTACCTTCAAAGCTGATCCTCCTCTCAAACTAGAAGCCTATTTTGAATTTGAAGTATAAAATATTCCCATTAAAATTCATAGAATTTGGCTTATCTATATTGTTCTGAGCATTTGGCATTTTAAATAATATAGTAACCTCCACAAAAGGCAAGATAGATGAAGAGTAATGCCAAAATGTCAAGATTATGCTGCTTCTTCCACTCTGTCATCACACTGCACAAACACTCTAGACAAGTTACTGCCAAGCTAAAGGGCCACACAACACGTGAAAACCACAAAAATACAAATATGTGCAATAATTCAGAATCTATGATGTATGTATCCTGTTGACAGATATATTGGAATATCCATATAGAAACACCATTAATTTCTTACTAATTTTTCTTAGAAAAAAATTACCTTTTATTCCTGCTGTTTCAGATGTACATCTCAGCGTGCACTTCTGCTTCTCTATCCCTAGCTCCATGTATTGAGATTGAATTACAAGTTATCCCTTTCTCAAGTAATCTCCTGACCCTACAGCTCCTAGTCATCACCAGGGGTTTCCACAGTGGATCTGCCTTGCAAACCCTCCACTTCGAGGCACTGGTGGCAACCAAAAAATGTCTTGAAACCCATTTATAATTTGTTTAGAACCAGTTCATGCCAGAGGACAGAGATATTGTTTTAAATTTACATCTAAGTTTCCCCAGCCCGGACCCAAGATTGAGCAGTTCCTTTGGACACATTTTGCAGTCCTGGTTCATTTATCCCTTTGCCAATCCAAACTGTCTTTGACAGGGCTTCTCCTCCAAGCTCCCCTAATTCAAACACTTCGCTATCCAAGCTCAAAAATGCAGGTTTGAATCCCTGCTGGATATCTCACAATTTGGTAATTCAGTACACCATGCTGGGGTCTCTTCTCACCATTGCACTGTCACCCTGTTGGCTTTTTCAGTCACATCCAGTATAGGCTTGGCTGCAAAACTCAAGCATAGTAATTTCTGTCACTGGTCTGGACAAGTACACATTTCATAGAACTGTTGCATCTAGCACTCATTACAGTGAGAGATGTCAGCTCCACTGTCACAGATGTATTCCTCAATGACGTGTTATGGGGCTCCAGCCTTGTACTTTAAAAAGCTTTATTCAGTTTGTAAATATTTATTTAGTGATCAAAGTCTGAAAGTAGCTTTCCTTTTTGATTTTGGGGTTATTTTTTCTCTGTCTAAAGACGGTTTCACAGTTAAATGCCACTTCTAATCTGCTTTTCTGTGTCTAGAGTATATTTTATTAACCCCTTTTTTTTTTTTATTTTCTTCAGTGATAGATTAGTAAATTCCAAAGTAGCTTAGAAACATTGCTTAGTGACCTTTTTGTTCTTTGCATTTTTTGAGGAGAAATCAACAAAAGACAACAATAGTAACCTTTCCATATTCATTACCATAAGCTGCACTGACCTTAAGAAGCAGCCTTATGATTCCACACTTGTATACAGGGTACGGCTGCTGTGCGGATTTCAAGACCTTGACAATTTTTCTCTTCTTAGGGCTGTGAGGGACAAAGAAATTAGGTATACTTTAGTACCTGTGCATTTGCACAAAATGGAATAATGGAGAATCTCTCAAATCTTATATTGCAAAAATAATTTTGTGTGAATATTTCTTTTCAAAATCAAATTCTAGGTGATATTAAGCAACTTCATTTTTGTCTTTAATTTAATTTAAAATAGGATTAGTGCTTTTTACTTTATTTTTTGAAAGAATAAAAATTAATTTTAAAAATATATTATGTTCTTTCCCTTCCATTGAGAGAAGGATAGGGCAGATGAGGAGTATTGGTGTATAAAAAATAAGTCTAAGCTCAGCAGTGATGAATTTACATTATTGGATTACACTTGATTTCTGGAGTTCCTTGATATTTTACTAGTCTTACTGCTAAACTCCACATTCTTTTCTGGGAGATTTTCTAAAAGAAAAAACAAGAAAAAAATAAAAAAGATGTGTAACTTGTGGAGTTACCTGGTAAAATAAAAATAACATCTATCTCATAAAGAGTAAAGTGATGGTAAAAGTGTTGTATTCTATATGGAGCAGGCCTATGGTTTTAATACTGCATTAGTTGGTGATAATTTAAGACAAAATTGTCAAAAAAGGCAAACCTATATTCTGGCAAAGCTCTGAACTCAATTCTCAGTCCTCTCTGTCGTGATTACCTGAAAAATTACATTGTGCCTGTTTTTCTGCCTACATACACACCATCCCTTCCTAGATTATTAATGAATCTATTAAATAGCCAGTGACCTAGAAAGTAACCACAGGATGGCCTGTCATTAGCCTTTCACCATGATAAAAATGCACCATTTAATCATATCTTTTGGCTTTTTTCTCTTCTGGTCATTTGTTCTCTGGGGGCAGCGTTTTCCTCTTTACTTTCTAGTTTCTTACCTATACTCATCCATTATAATAGACCTTGAAAAATAATTTTGGCAATCCAAATAAGGTTTATCAAAAGGTTTTTCTATCTTCATTATTTTATCAGCAAGGCTTCTAAGATTGTCACTCTAAGACATGTTTTCTTCGAAACTAAAGTAAACTTGAAGATCTTGTCTTTTCTGTTGTGCCCCTATTGCTGCCTCCTCCATAGTAAACATTATGGGAGCTGGGCTATGCAGTCTTTGTTATTAAATGTAAATATAATTTTTAAGGAAGTTTATATTGTACTCAATCTAATTGAGGTTCTCCAACAATTACAGTGGTGCAATTGTTGGTAAGGACATTACAATATATGTGAGGGGAGTGAGAATGGTGGTTTGGGGGCATTTAAGATGGCTTTTCTAGAAAATAATACATAGAGATACAGTGTTGAGAAAAGATATGGTGTTTCTTCAGAAAACCAACACTGATTAGCCCCTTTATTATCATCATCTTCCAAGTGTTTTGTTTTTCTGATTTGAGCTGCCATTTACATTCACTGGTCAGTAATCCCCTGGAGTGATTCTATATCTCTGCACTGATTTTAAATACCGCTGCACTGTGCTGCACACATCAGAGAAGCACAGAGAGTGTATTGTATACACTTCAGATGACTTTTAGATGCTTTTTCAGAAGCTTCACATTTGTTCCAGAATTCCTGGCACCTCTGTTTTGATAGAATTTATTCTTAATTAGTGGAAAGGAGCAAGTGTCTCCTGTTTCACTGAGGCAAAGGATCATTTGCCTTCTCAGATGGACCTTTCTCTTCCTTAACTGCTTCATTAACCTGTGATAGTCTTCAGCAAATTGTTCTCATTCTCCTCATTCCAGTGTCCTCTGAGTATCTCTTATTTGGTTTTCACTCAAATATAGTTTTAGACTCTCAGATTTTAATCTTTTAGAGTGTTGGCCATGGCTCTTGACTTCCATTGAGGCTCTACACTTTTTTCCCCAGAGTTTAATTAACTTCCATCTAACTTTACTGGCATCTTTTATCTTGCCATTACAAAGTGATTATTTTCTTCCTGATTTCTTCAATGTACTTGGTTCCTTACTGTAGATTTTATTTAGTTTCTGTTTTTCCAGTTCTGAGTAGCCTTTGGGCTATCATTTCTCCAAAATTTCTCCTTTGAATGGCGTTAGTGAACAGTTTTTGCTAAAAATACCCTACAGACTGTATCTGGAATGGGACTGACTGTGGTAGGACTGTAGGAGCAGCAAAACACTGTCATTAGCAGTGCTACATCTTCAATTGCTCAGTCTTAATGGAAACAACTCTTTGCTTTTTGTGTTGGTTTATTTTCTTGTGAGAAAAGCAAAAGTCTGTCAGAGAAGTAATTCCAGTTTTACAAGATAATTTTCCATTAAGAAGCAAAAGTGCAGTGCAATAGTGTTAAGCCTTGGCTTCTGTTTGATAGAGGAAATCCTGTATCCTGCACTAGTTCCACTAAAATGTGATCTTTTCTGTGTGCTGGAGCCACAGAAGCAGTCCCTTGTCACCCCAGAGGGTGTATAAGTGTCATCCCTTGAGGTGCCATTCATCCAAGTGAACTCTCATTAGTAATTAGCAGTCCCTTTGTAGTCAAAGCAATGGAAGTGTCCCCAGAGAAGAATTCATAAAGTATGTTTTAGAATTCCTGTATTCTGCCTGAGACATTTATTTAAAACCCCACTTCTGGAGCTGCCTGCCTGCCCTCCAGCAACTGTAGGGAGAGCCAGAATAACAGGCACATAGGTGGCAAAGTTCAGTGTAATTAGTGCCACCATTACTGTCATCTCAGGGTTCAGGAAAACCTGCAGCTCCCAGTGCCACCACTGGCCCTTGGGCAGCTCCTCCTGTGTCCATGGCTTCAGTGGCAGAAGGGAAGAGGAGCAGGACTTTCCCTTAGATGTTTTATGCTATGTATCTAAAAAGGTCATGATGTTATATCTGTTTCTTAAATGTTTTTTTTTTTTTTTTGCTAGATATCTATAAAGGTCATGTTTTACCACAGCCTGAGGTGTCTGTCCTAACCAGGGAACTGTGTTAGCCTGTTTCTATTCCCAATCTGTCATAAAAGACATCCTGCAGGATAAGTTGTGTACTTAGTTACTGCAATGTAAACTCTGTTCTGAAAACAAGTGCATCCAGTTGTTTCCAAGATGCTGATAGGTATTCTGCATTCATAGAGTATGGCTGGTACCTTTTACTGGTTGGGGTTCTCTCAAGGTCTTGTTACTATGTGATAATTTTGCAGCATTTTTTGTTTGGTTGGTTGGGTTTCTTTTGAATTGCACAGATTTTAGATGCTGACCCATCAGCTATTCCAAAGTTTTTTGTCAAGGTTCTGTGTCTAAAAAGAAAAGAAAAAGAAATTTGAGCTGGAGACTAGGCCTAATTTTACTGTCCTTCATAGAAATATTTAATGGATTCATGTTAATAGCTCTTTTGAAAAGGCATCTGTAAGGCTTCATGTCTGCTCCCATTCTGGTTCTGGAGAAGTTGCCTCATGACACATCAACAGGAGATGTGAGAAATCTGCTACTTTGTAGTTATTGCCATGGCAGAGGGTGTTAGCTTCTGCAACACTGGATTTCAAACGTCCCTTGCTTTTGGGCTGTATGCATGGTAGGAATGGGAATTTAACTGTAAGTTCCCAGTTATACAACCTACCTTCAACCTGAGAGGAAAAAAAAATCAATATAATTACCCTCTGGTAATAATTCTATCATCTTTTGTGGCATTGAGAATATACTTATAAAGCCCAGTGAACTGCCACTGTAAAGGTCCAGTGCTGTAGTTCCACTACCTGAATTTTATCAAATGCAGGAAGGAGCAGCAGCAAGCTCTGAGGGAGTAATTGCAAACAAGAGATCTTTCCCTTGATTTGATAGTATGGATTGGATAATTTTCCAAATCACTAATTCCTCAGTACAGCGTATGGCACAGGTGGCTGCTGATAACTCAAGCTTGCAATGAGTCACAAAGCTGACTCGTTTGTGGCATTGCTGCTGCTGCTGCATATGTTGGTATAAAATACACAATGATGCTCCTAAGGAGGAGAAGGGACGAGAAATGGTAACAATAAATCAATAATCTTTATTTGACTTCTTTTATCTTTGTTCAGCTCAGTAGCACAAGAAAATGAAAGCAATGTTTTTTGTGAGAAATTTGGATAGCAGAGAGCACTCAGCCACCGTGAAAGTAATTTCGTATCTGTAGATGAGCTGTGAAAGCAGCTTTTCTGTTTATTTGAGGGATAGAGCAGAGAGGCCCAATGTGACCAGGAAAACAGCAGAAAGGAGAAGCTGCACATTTCTAAGTGTCTTAAATCTCTTTCTGATTAGGAGGGCAATCTCGTGAGAAAGCATTAAATATGGCGCACTTCTTCAACCTGCTAAATGATGGTACCACTGCCATCATTAGCTATGAGTTTATTTTGGTAGCATGCAGACATCAGATTGTATAATTACTGCATTGTCTCTCGCAATATGTTATTGGCTCAAAACTTGGCAGACACGCAGGAGCTGAGCAGACTGACCAGGTTCAGCCCCAAATAGTCTGATTTTTCAGGATATGCAAGCCATATGACACACAAAACCCAAGGGTTTTAAAACTTTTTACAAATATCGGGTGTGAAAGGAAAAAAATGTTTTTACTCTCTCCACTGCCACAGCAGCCTCCTTTAATTTTTTATTATACACCCAATACCTGAGTACAAACCCTCCCAGAACAAGCATATTTCTTAATAGAAATGGGAGATCACAGTCCAGCCATATTGTTATAGTCAACTGTGTGATCATCATTAAATGCATGACAGCAGTTTATAGGCTGGATAGGGAAATATTTGCATGTGGGTAAAGGATGTCTGTTGTAGTTTTTGACCACCACCTAAAATCTTCCTGTCACAATATGGTCACACGTTAGTCTAAAGGGAGGTGGGAAAGGCCAAAGCAAAAAATTCTTTCCAGCTGAGACTATTTAACCTGCCATCTGTTTCTGAGCTGCCAACTAGCCCCTAGTTACCAAAAAAGCTGCCATCCCATTAACCCGGGTGAGCAGCACATTCCTGGACTTCGACTGATGGCGGCAAAGCAGGAAGAAATGCACAGATTTTAACTTCTGTGCTTCTTTTCATCGAGGGCACCCTTATGAAAGTAAAATGGCAGCATTTCTGAGGTTTTCTTGTGTATTATGGATTCTGTGCAAGTATTAAATGAGCCATATTAGGATCTCAAATACGTGGGAAGTGTACATTCAAAGCAGGCTTGTTCTGAACCGGCAAGATGATTTCTTATAGCTGCAGTACTAGAAAATTTTTCAACCATCTCTTTTGTTTAGCAGCTTTGCTATTATGTTGTTTCACTTTTCGTTTAATTTGTTGGCTCTGAGAGCACTGCAGCTTGGACTTAATCTCACCAGACCTGCTAACTAAACGTCATCATAGATGGTCTGCGAGTGGAAAGGGGACCTAACACATCGAAGTGACTGTTCCCTGCAGTTCTGTAGGTGGCACTCTTTGCTCTGCATCTGCCTGAGCCCAGGCCTTTACACAGTGCAAGTGATTTTCTATACAGACACCAGGACTGGTATCTTTGTTTACACTCAGTTTCAGTAGGCAGCCTCTATGCAAATGATACTTTTAGACTCAACTGTTTAATCTCTACATGCTGTCCTAGATTACTACACTGTAGTGCTGTGTTCTCCTGAACTCTTAATGGCTTGTACTCGTGGTGATATTCATTACTGCATTATTTCTTTTGTGATAATGGGTACACACATGGTTTTATGAACATAAAAGTTGGTGAGTTTATTACTACTGCTGTAATGATTACTGATGGGAGCTCTGGGTGAGTTCTACTGTTTGGGCTCACACTGAGCGCTACCTGTAGCTGAAATCATCCCATTCAGCCCCGGTATGGTTCATCTTGGTGGGAAATGAGAATGGCTGACTCCACTCAGTGCTAGGAGGCTGTCAGCTCTGAGAAGTTAAATTCTGAACTTTTTCCCCAGGCTTGAGCAGCTTCCTGGGCTGAAGAGGAGTGGGTTATCTCTGCTCACAGCTGAGCTTTGTCAGACCACATGTGATGCAGTAAGAGCTGCATCGTGCTTGGTGCTTCCAAGAAAGAATAATCTTTAAAGAAGCTTTATCTTTTCATCAATATTCTGCTCCGGCTATGGGTAGAAAGAGGGTTAAGATGGCATTCCCTTTATTAAAAATAATAATAATAAATAGGTGAGTTGGAAATGAGACAGTTTCTCCCCCTGTTAACAGCTCAATCTTCTTTGTAACATAAACTCCCTTGTTTGTGAAGTTCCTGAGGAGTGAATTCTGGCATTTCAGCCCACTTACCACATCTGAGATACAAAACCTTAACTATCTAGCCTTGGTTGAAGGGAATGACTGAAAGGAGAAACCATGGGTGCGTGCCTTCTTGAACTAGTAACAATTTTATCAACTCACTGACATCAAGGGATGTGAGACACTGACACTACCTCAAAGGCTTCCAGCTTGTTAGCCTTTCACACACCTATTAGGATGTTCCTAGTCTGGCTCATTGGGTAAATTCAGTAATTGTCTTTACAAGACATATAGAAATCTGAAAGGTGGCTGTCAGCAGCGTGTTAGAAGCTGCAGGCTGGTTAGTAAAAAGGGCAGTGGGAAGCTGAACAAAGCAAAATCTTTTCCTGCAGCCACAAGCCTTTTAAAACTCCTCCCTGTTTTGGGCAGCTTTTAAAATATTTACAGAAATAATTATGTGTAAATACTGTATAAAAGAACTTTCAGAGTATTTACTTCAACACAGCTGCAATAGAAGTCTTTACGTAAATATCATAACTAACATTACATTGTAAATTGCTAAAGAGACCAATGGGAAAACACATAAAGGTGTGATGGGCTGGCCCAATTTATACCTTAATGACATTGCATTGTGGAATGAAATAGTCTTATCAAGGGCCTCTCATTCTGAGGTAAATTAGATCAATAAAAATGAAGAGGAAAAAAAAAAGGATTTTTTTTGTTTTAACTATCACCCAAATGATTAGCAAATATAGTTCAGAATGGAGATCTAGAAGACACTTGTACAGATGTAATTGGGGAAAATCTCCTTTTTTTCAAGATTTTAGAAGGTAGGAATTTCCTCTTTATCTTGACCTGAGTAGGCTTTTCCTTCTCATGTTGTCTGCAAAGATCTTTAGGTCCACTTCTCTAATGCAAACTCGACTCAAATGAGCCTGAATAAGAGCTACTAAATGCAGGCTCCTGAGGAACAAGCACTGAGACCTCTGACTGTCCTACTCCTCATAAATGTGTGGCCATTTCTTGCATGGTGTGGTCTTGCTTTTAACAGAATATGAGATAGCTGGTGGTACCTGCAGTGCTGAGAAAATACCACATGAGTTTAATGCTCACTGCCTCCACTGAGAGTAGAGATAATTTTAGCAAACTTCTCCTAAAGGCCCGCAGAGTCTAGCTTGTCTTTTAATCACAGGATTAACGAACAACAAGATCACAGTGGGACCAAATAAGAACTAAAGCCAAAATTTTGGCTTGATATTGCTGGGTGATGGTCTCACTGCCTCTTCCTTCTGGAACCCTTCAGGAAGAGTTTGTAAGTGGAATGTTGATGGCCTTGTCCTCATCTGTCCTTGGTTTCCTTCAAGCCAGGCTTTGGAAGGGAAGTGGTCAGCATGCTTTTTTTGTCAGAGGCAATTTTATTTCTTGGAGTGGCTCTCCTTTTCTCTCCCAAGTGTTCAGGACCATGACTGTATGCCAGCCCAGACCCACATGCATGGGATTTTGGCTGCACTGCAACACAGCTAAACTGGTTAAAGTTAAAACTCAGCACAAAAATTCATTCATTCCTCTTCATGTTGACTTCATGCCATGACCAGGCATAAAACTCCCTTGAGTCTGTAAGCTAGTTCTGGCTATCACATCACCATTCTGTCTTCTCAGTAAGTTCACAATGCAATTACAAAAAATATTTCAGGATAAGTTGAGAGGCATAAGTTTGCTGGACTGTTGTACCCTGGTTAAACAAGGAAAAGATGCAACAGATGAAATTTGTTATCAGGAGGAGTTTGATAAACACTTCTGCACCAAAATAATGACCTATTACAGTTTGGCTGTCAACAGTCCTATCCTTACAGTATTTAAATCAGTCTGTTCATCTGGAGAAAGACAAATGTTGAGACGTGTGCACTGAAAAAATCTGAGGCTATCAGGCATGAAAAATAAGATACAATTGGATGGGGAACCAGATTTGTGAAGTTGATAGTTTTTGTTTACCAGACTACCATATGATGTACAAAGAATTTTTTTAACTTAGTTCAGTGTGCTGTGTAATATAACATGACATTTCTGTATATGACAGCAGAAGATTCAGCACTCAAACTTCGCACAGCATGACTCAACACCTCCTGACAACTTAGCAAATAACAACAAAAAAACCTATCCTTAATCAATTCCTTTACCCAGTAATCTCAATTGTGATCATAAAGAATTACCCATTAGTCTCAACTGGGATCACACAAAATCACTCAAAGTCTTTCATGACTTCATAATCAGCTTTTTCCACCAGAAAAAAAAAAAAATGCAGCTAATGAAAAGGTAAACTCCCTGTGCACACATTGACATAAATGTCAAATTTTAATGATTGCCCTCTTTGAACTTCGGACAACTCATACATACTGTGGGATCCTGCATAGGAAACAGTAAATGTCATCAAGACAGTGCATGGGATGTAATATATTATAATAAAAGGCCAAATGACTTGAAAGTCAGGTTTTCTTGCATTTTTTATGAAAGAAAAATCGATCCATTTTTGTGAAAGATGTCACTAAGTCATAGTATAATTTTTGTAGCAAAATTGAAGTCAGTGACCGAGACTTGTGTTCCTAGAGACAACTAGACACTTTTGGAAATGCTTCTTCTAATTAAAAGATACCGACTGATTCAACCAAAAATGCTTTCATCTTTCATCCTGTAGAAATTGGTACACGGCCATGAAAACTGATTTTTTTTTCCCCTCTCTTTCCTCTGAGCTTTTGCAGACTTCATCTGCAGTATGGAAACAGACTATATTTTTGGCTGAGCAGAGACCCTTCTGTTGAAAATAGCTTTGATATCTAGGAAAGGATAGTGGATGTATCTCTGCATTTGACATTTTTCTTGAAATGAAATCAAAGACATTCTTTATTTCACTGCCTCTGATTTTTTATACATATATATATGTATAAAGGTATGTGTGCATTTGGCAAAGAATGAGGGACTTAAAGACAGAGAGATTCCTTTGAATTTTAACTTTTTCCTACCTTTAATGATTATCATTAGTGCTTCTTTCAGAATACTTCACTATAAGAGAATGCAAGCCAATAAGGTAATCTAACACATCATTTATTTTACATTACTCAAATGACTGAAAAGTGAAAATGGGAATGTAACATAAACAATCTGAATTCTTCATTAGGTCAACCCTTGGACATGACTAAATATATTAATTGGTGTTTCCATTTTAGTGCTGTCAGTTATAGCCTCAAATTTTATTTTTTTTTCCTTGAAGTCAGCATTTTCAAGAAGTCAGGGTTAATCTAACTTATGTAAAAATGGGTAAATAGGAAGATTTTGGAATTTGAAGATTCCCCCCCTCCCCCTTTGTTTCACATACTGTGAATAGACAAGCATCAGTGGGTACAGGGGAAAAAGGAGGAAGGATCAAATGCAATATTAATAGTTTCTGAATTCCTTGTCATGAAATTCACAGCAGAATGCAGCAAATTGGCCATGAACGTTGGAAAATTGTGTGCAGGATGCTCGTTTCTGGAGTTTGCCCTCTGTTTTAGAATGTAATATATATGAAATTGCTGTGGAAAGAGAAGAAGAAAGAATGTGACACAGAACAGCAGGGAGCCTGTTTAAAAACACAGTTCAAGCCTCCCACGGTGGTACAGTTTAGCTGTGCAGGGAGAGGAAGCAGTTCCTCATGAATCCAAGCAACAAAAAGGGCATGACAGAACCACAGGCTTGATTTCAGTGCCAAGGGCTCAGCAGAAGCAGATCTCTTGGCTTGGCACCCCTTTCCTTGACAGCAGCAAATCGAGTTATCCTGACTTCCCTGCGGGGGAGACAGGCTCCAGAAGAGTACGGGCTGGTCTTGCAGCAGCAGCTGAGCACTTGGAGCAAATGAGGATGTCGAGTTGTACCAGTGATTTCCATTGTATCTCCAGTGCTGCTGGGCCAGTGCCCAAAGGCAGGGTGCTGGAAGAGGGTAGGTGGGGATGGAGCTGTTGAGGACCAAGCAGGCACAAAAGCAAGGTTGGGAAGCCAATATCTCCTCAAGGACATCCTGATGTGTTCTGAATTTTTTCAGTCTCTTGCCTTGTTCCTTAAACATAATTATTCTTCATCTCCACTCTTTGATTGTTATTTGCTGCGGTTGGTAGCATATGTGAAAGCAGCAGCATATGTGGGACTGGACAGGCAGCTCACCAGAGATGCTGAGCAGCAACACAATTCTCACAGGCGTGTACTGATACCCTGTGTCAGAGGCTCTGCTCATGTAGAAGCCAAACTTCACACTAAATAAAGGTAAATGGTTTTGACAGGAGTAGGAAAACAGATGCTGGCTTCAGAACCAGCCCTGATGACTCGTTTCTTTATATTTTGGAACTGGTGAAAACTATGCCAAAGAACATACTCCGGTGGAAAGTAATGCTTGCAAAATTAAAATAATTCTTCTCAATCTCTTTTTCATTAAAGTTTTCTGGTAATAATTGCTGTCCATATTTTCTGGAAGTAAATTAGCTATCCTTGGGTTTAACAAAGTGCTGTGGATTATCTGTGGGTTCATTTTGTTCGTGTTCCTGTTCAGGGTCACTTCAGTTCAGATGGTCTATACAGATGGTACCGTTTGCTTTTTAAGAAACAGCCAGAATGTTAACAAAAGGAGAATGCTAAACAAATTTGAATTAAAAATCCTTGCACACATATTGTGTTATGAGTATTTTGTATTCTGTTTGTAGTTATTTGATAGTCTCACAGTTCTTTTCTTAAAATTGTACATTTTGAAGAACTGTTGTTTCAAAATAACCCTTCCCCCCCTTCCACCAAAATATAGGAAATATTAATCAAACCCAGAAATAAAGGCAGAGAATTTCAAAAATTCTTAGAGTGGAGGGTAACAAGTACTTGGGAAGAAAAAGTTAGCACTCCAGAATAATTTAGAAGTTTGCGTGAGGAATTAGATGTGCAGAATGCAATTAAATCAAATTAATACGGCACAAATTCAGGGGCCAAGGTCTCCAGCATTAGCAAAAAATACCCAGGGTCATTGACGTCTACACAATGATCAGAAGATTTTATATCTTGTATGAAAAATGGCACTTGCATAGATGTACTCTTCATTAGTACTTTCCTGAGGCATTAACTTCAGGGACAGTTATCTGTTATTTCTGGCAACATTTTATGGTTTTCTTTAAGTTATACCACTCAAGTCCCACTTCAGCACCTCTTTATCTGAAGAAATCTATTTTCAGTTTCTACTCAGAGGGAAGTAAACTGCTCACCTTGGTATTAATTTTGTAGTTCTAGAAGTTACTGCACATTTATGATAAATTAAATCATTCTGCAGTTATATTAAAGTTCCACAGTAGAAATTGCTATTTTTTTCCTAATATTTTACCTTTTAAACTGTAGATAAATGGCTTCGCCTAATACATCTCAGGAAAGTATAGCCCTTTTTGTGAACAGTTTGGTTAAATATTAATGATGAAAAGTACACAAAAGTTACTGCAAAACTGTGGATAAAAAATTCTCCCTTCAATTCCACTTCACAAAAATGAGCATTTAGAAATATTTCAATACATCCACACCAGATACCACATTATGAATTGTTGCTAAACATTCCAATGTGGACTTCCCATGAAAAAGGAGAGCTGCCATCATTTTGCACTGAGTATCAGCATTTGTATTAAAAGCAGTGAAAACTGAGCTTCCTTATTGTCATGCAGGCTTAATTCATGCATGAAATAACTGTGTTTGTTTGTGTTGTAGGACTTTATGCATATTGAGATTCTCGTGATGCTGTCTGCCCCTCCACTTCAATACAAAACACTGCTTTTTGTATCCAGCAGTCCAAGGCTGGTGGGGCTGAGAGCTGCAGGTTTATGGAATGATGATAGTCCTTGAATTCAGGAGCTTTTGTGTCTTAACCAGAAAAGAAACACAAGAAGTTGGCAGACAAACAACAAAAAATGTCCCCACTCTGCTTCTGGAAAGCAGAGTTATACAGAGGCTTGGTGTAGACTTCAAAGTAGGTAGTGCATGTTGCTCCTACTCCAGGTTTTTAGATCTGAGTTGCAGCCTGAATGTATGATAGCTGTTTTCTGAAACACTTTTATGAGTTTCCCACCCTAGACATGAAGGTATCCTTGTGAACTGGTGAATATCATGGCTCTATCAAATGAAGTCAAATGCCCCCAGTGCAATGTTTTCTCTTCACCTGGATCCAAAACAATGTGACAGTTTGTGTTAAGGGGCTTGGCCACTTGCATATCAGGACTTTCTATTTATCACTCCAGACATTCATCAGATGATAGAACTATTCTGGGAAGCATATCTTAAGAAATTGCTTTGGTGAAAGATGGGGTGATGGTTTGCTGTGTCTGCAAGTGCCTCTGCATCATTTCACAAGGTGCTGCCTAAAGGAGTGGATGTCTTTCTTAAGACTGATGTGCATTTAATTTTTGCAAATACCACCTCCTAGCTTGTTGACTGGAATGGAAGCTTCCCAAATGTTCTTTGTCTTGCTGTTGGTAAAATCAAAGTCAGAGGGTAGGCGGGAAGTTCTTCTGCCTTCTTACCTATGGGGGAAGCATAATTTCTCCTCCTTACTTCCCAAGAGTAAATAATTCTGTGGAACCAGTTCATGTTGCAGTGGTGCACAGAGAGCAGGGTTCTGCAGTGCTGTGCCACATTTATGTGCCACATAAACATCTGTGCACCACTCTAGTGGCTCTCTGGAGTTGTATGGAAATGCTCTCTCCATTTCAGAATAAATTCAGCACAGGGATATGGGTCTTTCCTGCAGCACATCCTACTCTTGGTCCCTAATGCATTTTGTGGTAGAAGACAATGTTTTTTGCTTCATTGTATTTGAGTTGGAGCCATACAAAACTATTCATTTGCATTAAAGCTGCTCTTGCTCTGCATTTAGTGCCATGTGTAATTATATAGTTTTCTCAGATTGCCCACTAATTCTTTTAATTTTCTCATTTTCTTAATATTTTCTTGTTGTGATCTTGTTTTTTTAAGATATTTGCCAAATCATCATCAGCAACAGCAGCATCAGCATCATTCCTCTTCTACTGTATAAGGTGCATCAGGAAGAATCCTGACAGTATTGTGGAAAGAAATCTTGAGGTTTTTATATTCCTATGACAAATACCAGAATTTAATCATAATGTTCACTGGGGACTGTAGTCACAAACAGGTAATAGAAAATGAAAAAAAAATTAATAAAGGAAAGGAGGTCTTTTTGGTCTATTGAAAGAAAAAAAACCAACCCAGATATTGAAATTTATATCTGAATATGTTTATACTCTTTCCAGGAGCTTGAAATTGGTTTGTTCTATCTCAGACTTTTTTTTTTTTTTTTTTTTTTTTTTTTTTTTTTTTTTTTTTTTTTTTTTATGAAAGAATATCAAGAATCAAAGAAATTTATTTATCTGGATCTGTTAGTTGAAAAATAGCTAGTTTGGAATAGCAGAGGAATTATACCTCTTGTTCATGGATCATTCATTGCTTGCAAGGTGATCAACCAAATTAGCAAAAATAGCCCATGTTCTTCTGACTTCCTGATACTCAAATGGCAATGAGACACAAGGCTCTTTTAAGTCTTTATGTATCAAAATATTTTTAAGTATGTAGTTCCTTTGGGAAAGATCCTATTGAATATCTAAAAATACTTGTTTCTAAATTACCTCACTAGGGCTCTAAGGTAGGAGGTGCCTGACAAGAGTTCAAGAAGCATTTGGACAGTGCTCTCAGGCACATGGTGGGATTTTTGTGGTGTCATGTACAGGGCCAGGAGTTGGACTCAGTGATCCTTGTGGGTCGCCTCCAACTCAGGTTTTTCCATGATTCTAAGATCTACTTTTAAAGTGGGAATTGTGTTTTCTTTGTAATACCAATAAGATACCAGGTGAGAAACTTACATTGTATGTGGAGATGCGTGTGTGGGTGAAGGATTTCAGTGGAATGTTACACTGATCACCTCGGTGTGTTCTCCTACAGCCTTGGTATGGAAATGCTGTTCTGATTGAGGCATGAACACCAAAGGGCTTCACTGGCTTGGATACAGGTGACCAGATAGAGATCTGCTAAACATTTTTTTTTTTCCTGTCAATATTGACTTGCTGTATGTTATGGCTTCCTGATAATCTATGAGTATCATGGCTGCATTTATTTACTCACTGCTTTTTAAACTTATATCTATTGGTTTGGTGAGATCCAAAATAAGCATTCATAAACTACTTTATAGAGGTAATTAATGTGGAGCTGAATCTTAACAGAGTGGAAACTACCTGAACTGAAATTACTTTGATGAGTCCATGAAAATTTATGCCATTTGGAGTTTGGACTGGGGAAATTTCACCCCTGATTTGCCCTAAAGTCCAGGTCATAACTTCTAGTCTGCTCTGATCAGGAAAGCAAAGAATGAAGATATGAAAATTAGGAATGTTTAATTTATTCAGAATGTGAATTTAGGGTTGATAATATTTATGAATAGATTCTTAAATATTTTCTACTCTTCTGGCTAATCTTCTCTAGGCCAAACAATGGAATTCATCAAGAGACAATACTTTTAATCTCTTGTTTGCTTTTCTTTTCCTCTCATGCTCTAAGTAGAAGTTACTTTTATTTCCCTCAGTGATTGAAATCATTTTCTTTGCTGTACTATATTGGTTTTGTATTTCATCATTTGCATGCAAATCTAGTGGAAATACTTTGACAAATTATAAGCCTCGTGAATGAAACTGCTTTAAGCTTTAAAAAGCAGGCATGTTGTTGTGAAATTTTGAAGTTGCATATTTTTTTTTCTCGCAGGCAATCAAATTTAAAATGTACCTTAAAGCCTATCTTCTCTCCCAGTGTAACACCTGAACATAATACTGAAATGGGCTGGCTCAGCTCATTATAGGAAACTTGCATTTTAACTTGATTCTATTATTTGCTGATATATGATCTTCCATGTGGCCTGTAATACATTTTGGCAAAGTGAGTGTCAGCTATAGCAAGTATCAGAAAATAGGAGACTGCAAGAGAGAGTGAACAGTAAAACAAGGCATTTGGCAGTAATCTTTTCCACCACTTAATATGCAGGTTTTATAAGCAAAGTCATGACCCTGTCACAATATTCATTTCTTTCATGCTTTTCATGTAATAGGGAAGGTGGTAACAAGATAGGACTTCCCTGCACTGTGATTTCCTTATCATAACTCCAAGTTTTAGTGAATTGCCAAAGTATCTCCAGTTCTTTCCTTCCTCCAGCAGAATCTGTTTGTAATAATAGGAAAGAAGAATTCTCCCTGTGTTTTCAGTGTGTACAAGCACAGTCTCAGAGCATGTACAGAAGTGAGCCAGGCCACACCTTAGGGTCACCTGGCCACATGTCCTGTCCAGACTGGGCAGACACAGTGGTGGAGTTGCCCAGCTCAGATGAGCGGTGAGGTAAAAGCTCCAAGGCACATCTCAGCCTGCTCAGCCCATGGACCAGCTAAGGTTTAACATCCTCGGGGTCATGAACTGAGTAGGGAATGTCCACTGGTGGCCTCGGGCATTGCTGCTCAGTCTGAGTGCTCTTCCTGAATGAAAGGGCTGAGTCAGTGGGTCCTGTCCACATAACAAGTGGTTGTTCTCTCCCTGCTTTTGCAGTCAGGCCTATTTCTGAGGACAAGCTTGGATGCAGCCTTTTCAGACAGTGGGGCCATATCCATCTGCATGCTCATTTCAAGCCATGTCAATCTGGAGGTTCATTCCCAAATCTAAGACATTAATCTCTATCACATTTGTCACCTCTTCTACACCTCTTTGGGATATGGATTTAGATTCAAACTGCCATTTATCTGTGGCCTAGGTTAGAATGGGAGAGGGGGCAGGTGTCTGGATTATTCTCACATAAAATCTATAATATATATTCGACAAAACAATTCTATATCTACATGAAAAGAACAAAATCAAGTCCATGCAGAAACTGCGTGCTAGCAGGCCTAGGGTTGCTCTTGTGAAACTGAACTTGGCCCCTTGGAGTGCAGGAACTCTGACATACTTTTAAAAATTAATACCTTTTGTTTCCACATGACCCTGCTTCATCAGCAGTTAGCTTGTGTTTCTTTCCATCCTCTTCATGTAGGATGTGGCCCCAGGGCTTTCCTCACCACCACATCATTCAAAACCTGCACTGAATATAAAATTATTGGTTGCTTCATTGTTCTCACAGCTATCATACCTGAATGCTTCACAGACAGCAATGAAATTACCTGCATGATACACTGGCCATTCATGGGTTTGCTATCCCTACAGGTGGCAGAGGAAAATAGTTAACAGTGTATCAGCTAATTTCTAAATAGCATTTCTTTCATTGTCTGTATAATTTTAATCAGTCTTTATGTGTATGTGAATACAGTTTTAATCTACATCAATTGCAGCTATAAGTGTTCGATAGCTCAGCTCAGTTGCCTTGTATAAAGACCAGAAAACGAGGAACATCAAATTAATGGTCATCTCTGGGAAATGTGAAGTAATTTGTCCAACATCACATAGGAGCTCTGTCACAGATCCAGAAATGGAATTCACTTCTTCGGTGGCAGCTGCCTTAACCATTAAATCTTATTTTCCCATTCTGTAGTCCCTTGTTGGTTCATTATATACCTCCCAGTTCCTGAAACAAATGAGCCAGAGAGAAATGAAAGCCTCATTCACTAGATAAACCTGATTCATTCCCCAAATACCATTTCTCAGAATACCATGCACAGTGCACACAAAAAGCACTGCAGCTATGCCATGGAAAAGTATGTTCAAGAGGTCCAAACTGAGTTCCATAAGCAGTTTTAATCTGGCATTTCCCACCTCGTGAGTATGTGAATTTGAATGGGGTATTCAGTTATTATTTCCAAGACTTTGAAAAGAAATAGTAAAACAGAATTTCTGCTGTGATGAACAACACTGACCTTGAGGTTAGATGATCAGAATTTATATCTTCATCTTTATAGTAGAGACAACTAGCACCTGAGGTCTTAAAGTAAACATTATTCATAGGTGGCTACTTAACTTTTATGAGAATCAATCACTGGAGTAAAAACAAAGTTCACCTTATTTTCACAAAAAAACCCATAAAGTACTAAATCTCTACCATCAAACACATGTCTAGGGAGGACCTTGGTGTATATATACAGAGCAGACCCATCAATTTTTATATGTCTAGGCTCTCTTTCTCTCTTTTTGTATACATTTGTCCCTTCGTCCTGCACCTGTTCTGTCCCTTAGTCACTGTTTTTTTGCCATCACACACTTCAGAACAGAATATTTTTCTGTGGCTGTGTGCATTTATCTGTGAGCAAATTAAAAGAGCTGGAGAAGAGAGAGAGGGTACAAAGAGTGCCCTATCTAGACATTACAAGTAATAACCATATTTGGACACTAGGAAGAGCACAGAGTGGAGCTGAAGAGCTTTGAGGTTGTTCAGGACCTACAGGAGGCTGGAACATAGAGGAGTGTAAATGAAATTGGGCAACCAGGTGGGGATTCCCACTATTATTCTTGCCAAAGGGAGCCATGGTCTCTGTTTCTTGACCAGCAAATCAGAGCTATTCCTCGGCCACACGTCCCAGGCTGTGCCAGGGTATTTTGTTCAACTCAAGGCAGCAGTTCCAGGTGCAATCTGCAATCCTGCAATCTGCAATCCTGCAATCTGCATCCCACTGCAAGCCTGTACTCCCCATGGCATGGGGTTTCCTTCTGGGCTTTGGCTCTTGGCTTTCTGGGCCACGTGGCATATACACTGACAATGTTTTGCCAGTGGGACAGACTATACTGGTGAGTAAATTTCCCTATGCATTTGCTGGTTTTCAGTGAACCATGGCTGGGTGATGAAGCATACCCTGTTAGGCCTGGATTTGTTTGCCATTTTCTTTAGTCCTCTGTGAGCAGTTCTAATGCTGCAGTGCAGAGGCTAAACGTCAATGAGGAGTCAGGGTTGGGCAGGGATAAATCTACTACTTTCCTAAAAGAATTTTCACTTAGCTTTCTCACTTCACTTGTTAGGACATTTTTCAGTTTCTGGCTTCTTGGTCAGGAGCCAAAATTTCCTCTCCTGTTATATCCTGGAAGGGTAATCCCTGTGGCTTTGGCAGGTGCCGATAACTTCTGAAGGGAAGTAGCTTTTGCAAAGGCATATTGTGACAGGGAGTGTTGCTCTTTAATTCATTCCTATCCCATTTGCCTATAATAATTCAGCCGTGCAGGACCAGCTCATTTGAAAGAGCCTCTCATTTGTTAGCTATTAGTGCATGTCAGATCGCAAAAGAAGCTATGGCTTGTTTGCATATTGCATATTTTCCCTCAAACTTAGCCAGGTTTCTCCATTTGACTGCTGCAGCTGCAGCTCACATGCAAAGAGGATTTCTTTTGCATTTTCTAGTAACTCTTAATAACCTTACTGGCTTTTTTAAACAGAGTTTCTTCTGATTTATGCTCAGAGATTAAAGACAAATTGATCTTTATTTCTGCTTTTGACACCTGTTTCTTTGTTTGTAATCCAGTTATATAATTTTTAGAAAATAAGCAAAAATTTATTGTATCATTTAAAAAATATCATAGCTTCTAACCTCTTTTATGGATTTATTCTGGTCCAATAATATTTTTTTGTTCTTTCTTGCCTTGCCTTGCCTTGCCTTGCCTTTTTTCTTTTTTTCTTTTCCTTTTCCTTTTCCTTTTTATTTTTATTTTTCTTCTCTTTTTTAAATTTCACTTTAGGATATGTACTATAAAATTCTTGGTGAATCATGAGGAGAATGAATGGTTTGCATAGAAATTAATTATGTGCCCCAGAGATGTAGTTTACATGGTTATGAGAATAAGCCACTGGCACAGCCCCCAGCACTTGTGTCCACTCAAGTCCTATTTTGAAGATTATATGAAAAGAGGAAGATGATGTTCTGATTGATTTTGCAGGAATAAAATTAATCTTATCTAGGAGTAGAGTTTATCCATTTGAGGTCCACAGAGTGAAAAAAAGAAAAGAAAATAAAGCCATTTTTCTGACATGCAAATAAATAGAAGTTACAATAACTACAGATTCAATATCAAGATACAATAGCTACAGGTTTGCCTACTTTGTATTTAAATGAAAACTATTGCTATGATTCTGCACAGGGTGATGCAAGATACTTTGTTTAGAAATTATTTAGATTTTTTCTAAAGATGTTTAATTGTACTTTAATTTCAGGAGACTATAAAGTGCAAGATTAGGGACAGCAGCTGGCCAGACAGGTCATGGGGGCATGTTATCATCAGATCTCCATGAGCCCAGGCTGTTGATAACACTCAGCCTATTCCCTCAAGATCAGAATCTGGCCCTGAAAGGTCAATCATGGAAATCATATTCATCAGCTTCAAAATAATGAGTCTTCCCCTGTTTCAAAGATCCTACCTTTGGCTGGCTGGTATCCATGGCAAAACCTTCCCAACTTTACAGTAATGGTCACCTCAGAGCCAGATTCTTTCACAGGCTTTGTGCTAGTTTACCATGTTATTATTTATAAAGCCTGTATCCCTTCCCATTGGATTATTGCAGGTTCCAGTCCTTGGCTCTCTGGTGGTTTGGCTACTTTAGTCTGTCAGCATGTTCAAAACTGTGGGGAGCACACTGTCGTGCAGGAGGTATATTGCTCAAGGCCAAATGCAAATGTTCTGGTTTGCATATGGTCCCAGAGGTTTTAATTGCCGGAGCAAGGCCTCACACTTAATAAACAAGTATTGGGGAAGCTCACATCTGGAATAGCTAGTTGTGTTCCTCTTTGTGGGGGAAAAAAGAAACAAACAAGTCCAACAAAAAACCCCAAACCAAAATGAAAACGGTATTTTATTTTCAAACCTTGGAAGAATTCCTTTGATTGCTTGGATTCCTGTTTATTCAGTTCCAAAGGTAATCATGGCTTATTTCTGTTGTAGGTCATGTCTTGAAAGATTAAAAAACTGTGGGAGACATTTCTTGTGGACTAAGTTTTTGAATTAATTCACTATTCATAGCGAGGGTGAGAGTAAAGAATGGTTTAATAAAATTAGTAGTATGCTGGGCTGTCTAGAGCTCCATGCAAACCAGGCTTGATGCCACCACCAGCACTCTTCTTGACCTTGCAGTGTCTAGAGACTAAGGATGGAAATGCTTCTTGCAGGCAGAGATACTGAGCTGTTAGCTCAAGGTTATGTGGTTCAATCTGGAGCATAGCAGGAAAGGAAACTTCTGACAGCTTCTGAATATAGGTCCACATCTTAACCATCACAGCTCTTGATACGATACCATGATTGTATGATGCATTTTGTGCTGCAATCAAAATGAAAGATTAATTATTTATTCAGAGATTGTTTCCTACAATGACAACCTGAATAAAATCAAGGAGGAGACATGCAAAAATCCTTCATCTAAGTCTTGGGTTTGAGCAACTCTCTATTCAAGCCATGATGATTTATGAAAATTAATCAGAAAGCTAATGATAAGTGTTATTTTTATTTGAGATGAAAAGCCAGAAGTAAAATTTGAGTGTTGCTTAGATGTCATGTTCTGTTTATAGCCCTGGAAATTTCTTACCAATTAAAGACAAGCCCAGAAGTGCACAGAGAAGCAAGACCTTCATTCTCAGCATTCCATTAGGTTGTTAATTAGCCCTAATGTTTATGACTTTCTAAAGCAAGTTGCTGGAACAGGCTTAGAGTAACATTTATGTTCTTTTGCATCCTGGCAATTTATAAACTGCAGCTCACTCTAAGGTATATCAAAGTATAGGGCTTAACAGAAGAATGAATGACTATGACTTTTTAGATAAAAATTCAGATCATAACTTATGTATTTCTTCCATTAAGTATAATGTCCCAAATGAATGTTTCTGCTTGCAACTTATTGTGAAAGTACAAGTTTCTGGTTAAATCTAGCCAGGGACAGCTTCAGCTTCTTGCTGGAATTTATGAGATTATTTGCTTCTTTTTCCCTCTTCTAACTCTTCATTTTGGAGTGTGTAATCTTTTATTTCTTTTGCAACCTCTCCATATTTCTCAAAATACCCCTTTTTCTAGTTAAAGAAATATATGTAGGGAGGAGGGAGAGTGTGTGACATTTTTTATAACAAGAAAAGCAATTCTTTGTTCTGATGTGACGTATTTTAAATTTGAAAAGTAAATTTATTTTTTAAAATATTGTAGTGGAATACATTTCTTATTTGGACAGATTACTCGAAAATACTCACTTTTAATCATTGTCAAAAACCCTGGGTTCATTTTTTTGCAATGTAAGGCCTGGAAAAAAACCTTATAGCTCAAATTTTATTTAATAAATAAAGTAAGAGCTCCTGGAACAGCTATGTAGCTATTTTTGGTGGTGTTTAGTGAAAGGGTGACAGCACTGACCTTTAGAGTGTTTGTTGAGTATGAGCAAAGTGCTCAAACCATTCACTCTGGTGATGTAAAGCTGCCAAGAATATAACCTATGAGAATCAGTGCAAGTACAGTAATAATTCTTTATAGACCTAAGGTTTTGTTCTAGCATTTTTAATACTCTCTGTGTGTGTTTATCCTTTCTGTTCCTATCAGATGTCCACTGACAGTAGAGTTCATGTGAGAGCTGCATTGTAGTGTGCCAAAATAAAAGCTGAACTGCATGACAGTACACTAATCTACATCATGGAGTTGGGCTCATGTAATTTAAATTATGGCCAGAGGTAATAAAAATTCCTATTTCTGGTTTATAAGGGAACAACATGAACCCTAACAGCTGTAGAACAGTTCACAAGAGACAATTTATCCACAGATGTGCCGAGGCTGGTTTATAATGTATGATGAGCTGTCACAGGTTGGACTTCTCAGTTTAGATTGCCCTATTTCTTTTACTGGTAAAGTTAATAGTAGAATAGGACTGCCACTATTCCAGAAAGGACTAATAAATGTAGTAGGCAAGAATATGAAAGTATATGGGCAAAAAGTACACATCTTGAGAAAAAAAATGAACTTATCAACATTGTGATTGAATGCAATTACATATTTCCACACTTTGCAGTAAGTACTGTTAGCACTGAAAGGAGTTTTAGTGAAAGGGGAATATGACAATATTGTATTGTGTCAGATTCTACAATATGACAAGCTTAAGAGAGATTTATTTACATTTGACTAAAAGTCTAGTTGGGGTCCTTGTGAAGACAGTGATTAAAACTGTCTCCAGTTTTAAGTCATTAAACAGTTGTGATTAAACAGTAATTAAAATGTTGGAATTCGGAGAGAAGGGGTTAACCATATATCCATTTGTTTCATGAAAACATGCACCTGTGGAAGATGTCTGAATGACAAAATAAATATTTTCAAGAGAGAATGAAGAAGCAAATATTTTTAATTTCTGTAAGGAAATAGGTGACTCAGGCTCAGCATTCTTCTTCACTATAGATTTAACAAAGTGCAAAGTGTATTGGAAAGAAATTATCAATTTAACGGGGCAGAAATGGGAAGCATGATACAAAATCATTAAATATATATTTGGGCCATGGAAGATCAAACTTTTAAAACTGAGTAACTGAGGTGAATTCTTTTTTTCCCCTCTGATTCACTAAACTTTAGCATGTGGCACTAATCTCATTCAAACTATTGTGCTTCAGGAGTTGTGTCCTGAAACTCCCAAGCGATGTTGTCTCTGTGGGGACTCACAACAATAGAATATTTCTCCAGGGTGGAAGTGCATCCTTTGGGCAGGAGGGCCCAAAAGCCAGACTGACCAAGATCTTTGATCACCAGGTGGGAAAGCTGGAAATCAGAATTGTGTAGGAGCAGTAGGGTCTTTGCCAACCATATGTGGCTTCTGGCAAGGGAGCTGTCATCTTCTGAGTCACTGGTATCATTCCTTGTAGCTTATCAATTTACAGAGGATCATGGCAAAACTCGGCCTGATCTAACCAGAACTTGCAACTGTGAGGAGTGAGGCCATGTGAGGAGTAAGCCAGGGACAAGAGTCTGCACTGATGAACTCAAAAAGGAGCTGTCCAAGTTGTCCTGCTGCAACTTCAGCATATATCCTTACACAACAGGAGGGTGTCACTACCAAAAATTCAGCAATATTTTATGCAAGATTGCCAGCCAGTGAACATTGGCCTCTGAAATATCCTTCAAGAAAAGGTGTTGTCCCTTGTGAAGGAGAACTAACAAGTAGAAAAAGAATAAAGCCATGAAGGTAGTAGTGACAGATCAGGGGGGGTGAATGAATCTTAAACACTGTACATATTTCTTTTCCACTAAGGGATTCTTATGGCGTAACAGTATTTTTCATCTCTAATCACTGGTGCTGCGTGTCAGTATCTCTTATTCCTTTCCCGATTTGAGTGACACAGTGTGATATGTCTAATGACAACTAGAACAAATTTCAGTAATGAGGTCACCTTGGGCCTGTATTACTGTCTGACTGCTGTTTTCCATAGAAATTATTTGTGAAAGCAGACCACATGCTCTGCATAACTTCCTCTGTTTTACTCAGAGTGACGAAAAGGAGATATGCTAAAACTTGCAAGGTGCAGATGGTTTGCATTGATCTCTTCCTGATTTTGAGCTGTAAATTGATATGTAATGAGAAAGCTGACACTTTGGTCCCTAGGACAAAGGAAAAAAAAAAGTTTATTGGTTTGGTTGAATTGTTTAACTTTTCTTTATAAATGTAAAGATATGGAGATTCTAACTGACAATAGGCAAACACATGCCAGCAAGGAAATAATAAGAGTCGGAAAGATGAGGCTGAATGAAAATCTTTGCCTCCAGCTCTAGTTGAACTAAGATTTTGGAAAACAGTGCAGGAAGGTCAAAGTTCTCTAACTATAGTGAATTCCACTGTTTGTTACAATACATATGAAGTTTATTTAAAAAAAAAAAAAAAAAAAAAAAAAAGGAAAGTGTTTCTGCTTTTGGTGTGTCACAGAAAACTGGTTGTTTGTAAATTGCCCAAGAGAGGAAAGAACTGGAGAACTAGTACCAGATCTGCAGTCACTGTGGCATTCTCAGGACATAGTTTGGTTGTCCACCATGCAGAAATAAATCAGGAACACTGATCAGGACAGCAGGACAGCAATATCATCTAATTTAAATCAGGACAGCAATATTAATTATCTAATTTAAATTGGATTCATTCCAGAGACGGTGAGGGATTTGAATTACAGTGATGTAAGAGATGAGAATACATCCACGAGGTATTTATTAGTTTTCATCCTTTAAATATCAGTTGAGTAACTTTATTGATTCTAAGAACAGGATTTCTGTGGCACATCTTACAAAGATATTGTCTGGTGCAGACCAGGCTTTAAGATTTGGAACCAGATTCATAGGCATGTAAGCAATCATGAGTGGGTCAAAATACAGAACCAGTGCTTCAAAACAACACTTTTTTTGATGAAAGGTCCAGTGAAGAGTGAATATATATTTAGAAATAGAGCATTTTGTTGAATGCATAGAGTTCATTACAAAAGAACAAATTCAGCTCTTCTTGTGGCTTTGAAAGGAATTCCCTGCTATTTTATTTTCCTCCAAAAGTAGTGATAAATATAAAATTCATGTCCTTTAAAGCATCGTCATTCTCTCATTATTAAACAAGACAATGCTGTAGCAACAGATTATGCAATGTTTGTGTAAAACTAGCCATTCATCTTAAAAATCTGCACCATATCTCATGAATTGACTGATCACTGTTTTATTAGTTAATGGATTTCATTATGTGTTTGTGTCCATTTCAAATTCACAATACACTTACAGAGCTACATAAAGATGATCACGAGGCTAAGAATCAAATTATAACTAAATCAATACATTGATCAGAGAGAACATTTCTAAATTAGCTCAATTAAGGTATTTTTTTTTCCTAGTACATGGTCATATAAAAATCCATGCAAAGATTACACTGACTGCTTGGTGACTTCCACTGAGACACATGAAATATTCCCTAGATTGAAAGCTCTTTCCTTACAAGTAGTCCTGAGAGTTTTGCTGGCTCCTTGCAATACTTGTGCTCATTGAGGATAATTGGTCCTGATTCTTGTCTCTGATTTATAGTTAGCCAGAAAGTTAAATTAATTGAAATCAATGGAGCTATAACAGTATGAGATGTTCTGATCTCATATTAAATGGGATGAAGGTAAAATAAAATCCAATGTTTTCGCATCTGTAATTCCATTAATTCAGAAAATCAGTGTCCTTTGAAATTTATTATTGTTTTTACTATTAATAAGACATCGAAGAGAAAATAACTGCCTTTTTTTACATGCCATGTATTGTCACTGGACTCTTTCATTTTCTCTTTTCTGATTCTTGTATTATGACATCAATTACTGCTTTGGTTTGGAAAGAACTATCAGATTTGCTAACACAGAGCCTTGCCAAGTGTAATCATATTGTGTCCTGCTGACAAGTGGTGCAGTCTTAGATTTCACTTGAACTATTAAACATACTTTTCCCATGGAATGACTCCTCAGTATTTGCGCAGAATCTTCTAGCTCAGTTATTGTATTTAATTTATGCAGACTGTACCCCAGAATTGAGTTAAAAACTGAACAGCAAAATTAAAATGTAGTGAACCTCTTTTCTTGGATGCTGGCCTGTAACTTCCAGGGAATTGATATGTGTTGGTAGCTAAGGCATTCTGCTGATGACATCTTCCCCATAGACTTGGGTGTCATTTTCCTTTATTTTCCCTTGTTCTTTTTTTTTTGTCCATAGGCTGTGCAGAAGTTTTGCTAACTCTCAAACATATTCACTTTGCATCTTCTCTCAGACCTAACTCCATAACTCCAATGTTTACCAAGTGTATCTGTTAGATTTATTTTTGTAGCTTGTGATTTGACCCTTTCACTCTTCTCTTTATGTATCTCTACAGACTTCCTTTGTTCCATTACACAATTATCATTCTTGATCTTTTCTTTCCTGTTTGCCTGATTGTATTTTTTTTCTATATGTCATGTTATATCCCTTACGACTTTCCTGACAATGATTCTTACATTTTTTAACTTTTGTAATATTCCAAGAATTTTAGTCTCCATATTGTAAAGCTAAATGTCTGAAATCAAGCTCCAAATCCATATTTAGAGCCATGTCTTAAAAAATCCTTCTCTTTTGAGGAACTGTGTACTTACAATGCCCAGGGAAATCAATACTACACAAGACAGGTGAAGAATTTTCTCTTGCTCCTTGTGAACTAGAAGTAAAATATTTAATTGTGGTAAAATTTACTTGCTTGAGAATTAATTTTGCAGCATAATGCTAGATTAAGAATAGTTGACAATATGTGTTGCAACCAGTGACTGGACTGCAGCATTCTCAGAACCCCAAACATTAGATGACATCTAATCTACCTAATGATGGTGTAATCATTCTTTCCAGGGTCTGGTTAGTGTGAGAGAGAATTGGTGCCAACTAAGATACTTCAGCTAAAGCTCTGGTGAGCTACAACACAGTCCCTTTTCCAGATATCTCAAAACCTGCCCTACAAGTATTAAATAGTTCTATCTTATGGTCACAGAGTAGTACAATGGCCAAGAGGAGGAGATGGTCAAGTGCATGGCCCAGTGTGAAGGAGATTAAGTAGTCCCTCAAAGCTAAAGTTCAGTCATTGGCTGTGTTTTATTTAGTACTGTTGGAGTACCCATAGTTACAAGAACAGAAGGATTAGAGTTCTTAGAATTTGCAAGAGTATTACTGTTTGAAAAGAGGTTTGATCGAAAAGAGGTAGCAAATAGCCAGAGTCACAAACAGAACATAGATGTTTAAATGCTATGTGATACTGAGTGGGGATTTGGTAAAGTGATTCACTTAATCTAAAAATGTGATGAAGTATACACAGCAGAACAAAATAAAACAGGCAAGGGAGATTTTATTAACTGTAGAAAATTGGGATGGAAAGCTTTACTTTGTGAAGAAAAAGGTGGGAAGTTATCTACTGTTTTCCTAGTACAGTGAGGGAGATCAGAACAGTGGCAAATATCTGTTTTAACATTATAATCATGATGGAAGTGAAAGAGTTGGGGCTCCAGGAGGTCCACGTTCGTGCTGAATAGTCATGTTAAAAATCAGAAAGCTCAAGAACATTGCTGATTCACTAAATCCCCAAAATGGTCTTCCATTAGTAAAGTTAGTGTTGCACAGCTGAAGTACTGAGGAGTGATTCTTGTATTTTCCTCTAATCAGTGAATATAACCAAGGAACATATGTGGGGTAATTATCTCTGGTTCTTCTTCTAAGGTTGTAAAAAAAAAAAACCTCTTTATCATATATATATATTAAGAAAGCATGCAAACATAGGTCCCTGTATTGGAACACAGCTCTTGTTTTGAAGAGCTAATGAAAATTTAGCTTCATTAAGCTATTAGTAGAAAGAAAATTATATATTTTTTGAAAAAATTTCTCATAGATACCAAAGACATGAATTAAAAACAAATCTGAACTAGAGGGAAGAAACAAGACAATATCATTTTATGCCTTAGTAAGAAATAATGTTCTGGACATTTTGAATGGCCAGGAAGTTAAAGAAATTATTTGAATATCAAGGAGAATTACAAACATTTAACCTATAATACTATACTGCATTCTTAATAATCTTAAAACATATTTATTGCTCTTAGGCTCAATAGAAACACAGGGTTTACTTGCTGCTGTGTTCACAGGGGCTTATGTTCTTAAATGATTGAATAATCTTTACTTGAAATTCAGGAATGGTTTGAACTCCTTTTATTTTTCAGTGTGGTTCAAAACATTTCTTGAGTGTCTGACTGTTCCTGAATGCAGGGAATAACTGAGGTTACAATATCTGAACCAACAGCACCCATGGTGTATTTTGTTGGTTGTTTTACAATTCACTAATCAACAGTGAAAGTCTAAGCTCCTTAGCACACTGATCAGGAGCAGGGTCTGCATGACATGTCCACACCTCATAGCCTTCAAACCTAGAAAGGAATGGTCAGGGAGATCTAATTATAAATGTGTCATTCTGTATTTACTTTAAAAGAAAAGCTCATTGAAGGACTCTTAATGTAGATGACAAGTGAACAAACTGAAATGTACCCCAAGCTGATTGCTACCAGAGAGATTACAGGATTAAAGGAGCTATGTTGCTTTTCTCATTGTCTCATAGAGAAATATTCTTTGAAAAAAATCCACCATCTATTTCTTTAGCCTTTCACAATGTACTTTTAATCATAGAAAGGTATTTAATATTTAAGAGAAGCATTACAGTTTAGGTTAATGAACACAGATAATGCAAATCTTCCTCCTTCCCTTATTTTGCTATTGTTATATTGTTAGCATTATTCTTTTCAAGGGAAGCAAAACTAGACAAATGCAGGGTACACATTCTCATATGTAGTGCATCTCCTCTGAATAGTTTAGTCTGGTGGAAGAAAATAATTTTTGTCCAGTTACTCTGCAATGCAGCTCTCTTTTTATTTTCTCAGTTCAAGTCCTGGCTTTCTCCCACTAGGAGGTCTGATTTTTTTTTTCCATCCATGTAAAAAAGTCTAAAAAATTATTCCTCATTTTCCCCTCTGTGTTAACCCTTCCACAAATATTGTGTTTCATCAGAGACACCATCTTTTCAGCTCCAGGCACTGGCTGGGCTTCTCTCTAGAGCTAAGATACACAATTTCTGAACAGGTTGAAAGATGCCTTGTGGAGGAAGGTGTGCCAATTGCCCCCTGCTCCAGGGCTTTGCTGCTGTTTGTGCATCATGGCCCTTCTGGGGATTTAAACAGCCTGTGAAGGCCTGAGCTCCTTTGCCATGGTTTCCTTCTTTCCATGCTGCCCCTGAACTGCACACCTTCCCCGTGGGAATAGCAAGCCCTCTCTGTTTGCATTTTCATGTCCTTGAATACCAGTCAGCAATGCCGGGTATCACACATCGATTCCAGCTTTCATTTTTTCGAGTGTGGATATTATTTGTTATATTTCAGGTGCCAGAATGAGTGATTGTCATCCACAGACAGATGTGCTTTTGAAGTAGCAAAAAAAAAAAAGATTGACATGACTTTTGACATGATTTTTGTCAAGACTTTAGCATGCCATTTGCTGGCATACCTAGTCTAATGAATACCTTTTACTCCTCCGAGATGTGCAATCTAATGTTATGCTATCTTTTTTCCTCTTTGATATCTAAATGTCAATCATCAGCGGGAAAATTATGTTAGTGAATAGGTAGCATGCAATTTATCCCATAGAAATTAAATATCTATCTGGGTTAGTGAAAAGAGTCTTTTCCATGCCCAAATGTAATTTCTGCATATAATTTTGTGCTTGCCAAAATCTCATTTGCACATATGGAACATTGTTTTTATAAGTAATCTTGGAGTGAGTGTTTAATACATGTGGTGTTATTTTAAAAATAATTTTGTACATGTGCCACTAACAAAGGGAAAGTTAGTGCCAGCAATAGAATTAAGGCTTTTTGTTTCTCCAGGGAGTGCTCTGACCATTGAGTTAAACTAGTAGCTATTGTTGCCTGAGGCAAGAAAAGCATTGCTGTTTTACCATAGGCTTTCTTACAGTGATGAAACACTTTTTTTTTTTTTTTTTAACCCATGTGTCTTAATGCAGATGTGAAATGTACTCTCTCAGCTGATGCTAAAAATTCTGATACTTTAGTCACTTAATGCTGAAATACTGCAGAAATGATGGAAATACCTTGAAGGTATTCATAAGGAACTCCTTGTTTGCTGTGAATTATTTCATCATGACTAATGCTATCATAAGAAATACTAGATAGTAGAAACTATTTACGTAATTTCAAAGCACTTTTAAAAATACAAAAGAAAAGCTCATTATTCCTTACTATATATGCTCAAAAATTCCAAAAAACATTTTTTCTGTGTTCTACAGTATTGTGTGTTTTATACAAAAGAAACAGTAAAGCTTTTCAAATCAAGTTTCTACTCAGTTTGGAGACTGTGAGTGCTCACCAGCTCTATCTAGAATGTGATAGAAAGATGACTTCTTAAATTCATGGCCAGAGGTATATTTGGGCTGACCCATCCTTTCTTTTTTCTTTTTTCTTTTTTCTCTTTTCTTTTTTCTTTTTTCTTCTTTCTTTTTTCTTCTTTCTTTTTTTTTTCTTTCTTTTTTCTTTTTTCTTTTTTCTTTTTCTTCTTTCTTCTTTCTTTTTTCTTTTTTCTTTTTTCTTTTTTCTTCTTTCTTCTTTCTTTTTTCTTCTTTCTTTTTTCTTTTTTCTTTTTTCTTTTTTCGTTTTTCTTTTTTCTTTTTTTTCTTTTTTTTCTTTCTTTTTTCTTCTTTCTTCTTTTTTTCTTCTTTTTTTCTTTTTTCTTTTTCTCTTCTTTTTTCTTTTTTCTTTTTTCTTTTTTCTTTTTTCTTTTTTCTTTTTTCTTTTTTCTTTTTTCTTTTTCTTTTTTCTTATTTCTTTTTTCTTTTTTTCTTTTTCTTTTTCTTTTTTCTTTTTCTGTCTTTTTTTTTCTTTTTTCCTCTTTCTTTTTCTTTTTTCTTTTTTTCTTTCCTTTTTCTTTCTTCTTTTTTTTCCTCTTCTTTTTTCTTTTTTTTTTTTTTAATTTTTATTCCTAAGGATAAGGAACATGAATTTTGGCACAATAAAGATAGAAAAACAAGTATCTTCTCTGAAGAATGGGAAGGTTTGGCTTCATATATGTAGAGCTTAATGTTGCAAAAGCAAAGTAAAGGAGGCAACAGAGCTGTCTCTGTTTACATTGTACCAACTGGGAGAATGGGCCACAGCACCATCAGTGGGTGTCTGAAACTTGGCAAAATCATGCCTTAAATGTGCTGCTTTCTCCAAATGTTGTCACCATTTGCTGCCTAGGATAAAACAGGAGTCTGCTGAGGGATTTAGTATTTCCAGGCACATGGTGAGGTCTCATCCCTTCATCATCTTGCCTACACGACATCTTTTTCACCTCTTCTGACCAGAGAATCAATCACATTATGATTAGGCTATTTGACACCGTTATTGCAATATAAGCAGTGTCTAAGACTACCATAAAATTGCACATTAATGCAGAAATCACAAGAGACAAACTACCTACGTGATCCTGTAGGTGCAGCTGCTTTGGCTCCAGCAAATCAATAATACTGGAAGAAATTTGGCTTCAGCTTCTGAAATATCATTTAGAGAGTCAAACTGCAAGACTTTCTACATGGGATTTGCCTAATTTTTTCCTAAGTCATCACAGTTCACAAATCATTACATAATGTATAAAACTGTGAGGGAAATATTTACTAAAGTAAATAAATGTATAATGAAAACTCCTAACTATAAGGGTTTGGATGAGTATGAATACATATAAGGAGACACACACACAAATGCAAACATATAGCTTTAAACAATTTGCTACAACCAGTACAAATAAATTAATTTTGAAATTTTTCTTTAAGCATAAAAAACAGTAATGTGTGTGACCTTTAGGTAATTCCTATCTGAACATGTGTGTGTGAAAGTTTTCCATGTGTTGTACGAATTTCAGAAGATGTTGAATTCCCTGTGCTGAGCGAGGAAAAAAAAAACCCCACTATGTATAAAACTGTCTGCATGCACTTACCTACTTACATAGTTATTAGACATTTGATCAAAAAATAAATTCCTTCTTCAGTGAAATATCAATATTTTAACACTGAATAAAACCACTGCAACTGAACAACCAAGAAGAAACTTTGAAGTAAACATATTTCTAGACATCTATATAACTGTTACTAGATCTTCATTTCAGAAGTGTCAAAATAGTTCAGCCTGGCAATCTCAGAACATTAGAATATAATATTGAATTATAGGAAACAATATTACATTATTTAGAAGTTAAATTCTAAAACAAGTGCAAATAGAAATAGAGCAAGACTGTACCATCACAACAAAATCAAGTAAGAAAGCTCAATGTTCCAGTTTTATTTGAAGCATTAAAATTCTTTTGTCAAATGCTATAAAAATCAACAAGTTCATGTAAAACTTTCAGTTTCAATGAAAAAGTGTTTCCTGATGGAGGATGGTACTTGGGGAAAATGTTGCCAGCTCAATCAGATAAATGCTTTGCGATAGGCACTCTTCTCTGGAAAGGACCATTAATTTTGAAGGTGACAATTTCTGCAGTAAAGATATAAGTTAGACAAGGATTGACATTACCTCATCAAGAGGGAACCCAGATAACTTGTTCCTTTTAAAAGAGAAAGAGACCATGCATTTGTTAGCTTCAATAAGTTGGCTGCAGCTTTGTTTTGGGCTGGAGAGAAGAGAAAATTGGATGGACTGAATGCATGTGAGAGATGGTGCAGGGGTGTGTGTCTGTGTGCAGCTCCCAGCGGCCGTAATATTGTTAGGGCAAGAGGGGGGTGATGTTTTTCCACTATCCTGCTCTTGTCTTAATAGCGTAGCAAAACTGAAGAGAAGGTTCTGAATGACTCATGCTCCATGACACGGCTGCCTGGCAAAGCCAGACACCCAGTGACTGCCAACTCTGTCCCTCTCTGAATGAAACTCATTTCTTGCATATAAATTTCCCATTCTCTATTGATGTAATTTCCATAACTTTTCTCTGAGTCTGTAAAAGAAAAGACCCTCGACATCGGTTTTGTTTCCCTCTGTTACAAAAGGTAAAAACCCCACTGTTCCTTCATTCATAAAACCCCATACCCCTGTAGGTGGACAGAACTTCTCATTCATGCACACATGGAAGAGGGGAAAGTACTTCGAAGAGAAAAACTAATATGCATAAAAGTGGTCTCCAGAGTATATTTTCGAAGTGCTCAAATTCACACACAACTTTGGTTAATGTAATTTCTGCACCTATCCCCCTGGAGGGCTTTCTAAATGTATTCTGTTTATGAGCAGCTAATTAAATGTGCTTTCTGGTATGCAGGTAATTAGTTGTTTTTAACAATTATTCAGGTGCTGTAAGTAAAAGGTAACGATGAATTTTAATTTTAAAACGTTGATTATTTTCCCACAATGAAATGCATTTGTTGAATGCTAAAAGGCAAGTGACACCGTCTTTCCAATCTGGCAATCAAATAACAAAAAAAAAAGAAAAGGTAACCCATTTTTATTTTTTGGAAGTGTCAGCCTTAAGGCTCTTATCCATAATCCAGTGGTTTAAGCAGATTTAGGTTTAGATTAGGACTGGAGTTATAATTGCAGACATTCAATTTAAAAAATATGCATATATATGTATATGTGCGTACACACACACTGAGCTTGAACTTAATCAAGAAAAATGTTCTTTGGTTTATGAGGTCAGATTAGATGCTCATAGTGTTCCCATCTGGCTTTACAATCCATGAGGTTAATTTCTTCATACAACTGAAAAATAATGTATAACTGCAAAATTAAATTTGATATATGAAGACTGATAGCTGCTAAATAGAAAAGGTAAATGAAATTTCATTAATAGTGACAGGAAGTCAGAGTTATTTGTTCCTTTAAATTTTATTTTCCTTATCACCAGAAAGAGTATATTCTCATGCTAATAGTTTGAGACTATTTTTTTATTTTCCATTCAGTTAATTTTCACAATATTGTAGCTCTTGTTACTTAAGCAAAGCTGCTCTTTACAGCATTTAGTCTTTACAAGGTCAGCATGTGTTACAATAATATTGAGGAATTTTGACAAATGTAGAATAAAAATTGTTTTTCTTAATTTGTGTTATCTTGTATATCTCTAAAAAAATAATACCATCTACACTGGGTAAATGAACATTTATGTAAATTATACATTTGTGTTTCTGTCAAGGCTCCTGCACCATACTGTTCTGCAGAAGACAAAGGTGTTTAAATGGTGGACACTTTGCTTTGCTTCACCCTCGCAGTGCAAAATAATCAGCATTTCTTGGTGATTCCATTCTATTCCTTCAATTACTGCTTTTTTTATCCTATGAATACTCTGTATTTAAAATAATATATTAGAAGCTGATGTGTGATTGAATACCTTTCTAATTCTCAAAGAGCAGTGTTGTATGTTCACGTTCTGTTTCAGACCCAGGAAATCAAAACAGCCAAGCCAAGAGGTGACTAACTCAATAGGCTCATATATATGACTAATGCCTTGTCTAGGATGAAATGACAATTCTTGAAGGCTATAAATGATTGAACAATATGTTTCATACAATCCAAAATCGCATTTTGGAGAGTGATGAGGCAATACCTAAAGTTTTGCACAGCCCAGGGAAAAGGAGGGCCTGCCTTAAGTGGAGGGTAGAGCCACTCACATTCATAGAATCATGAATCATAGACTCATCGATTTTGGAAGAGGCCTTCAGGATCATCCAGTCAACCATCAAAGTTCCTTAATATTAGTGTTCATGAAAGGAAAAATATAAACAGGGTTTTGTGTTTCAGAACGAAATGTACTTTGTGCAATAGCATCATCCTAGTGACATGTATCAAAGTTTTGGATCGCTACATGAGCCCTGAAGCAGAGCTTCTTGCTACAATATCTCACAGATGCTGAAATCTGAAGGTAAATTATACCCAACAATTTGAAGATACCTATTATTTCTAAGTGTTTATTTCACTTTATTGGTGATGATGCACTTAAAAGTAAGAAACACATACACAAATCCATTTATTTTATTGTAGAAGGCAGTGAGGTTGGTGAGGCATGTTATAATTTTGGTGAATTCCTCTTGACTTATCCATGTCCTTCTTCTTCATATGCCTAAAAACATGTTTCAAGGAGACTAATAAAGTTACAGAGTAATACTTTTCATACTGTTAAAGTAAATATTTTAAGTCATTTTAAATTCTAGATTGTGTAAATATTTTTACCTTCTACTTACCTGTGAGAAATGTCATAAACTATAGAACATAATACCATAATGTTGCTAATTCTGGACCTTTCTTTCCTATTCTGTCCATCTTTCCCAACCTTATTCTCTTAGATCACAAATACATATTTTTAATAGATCTGACTGCTTAAAAAAAAAAAAAACAACAAACAAACAAAAAAAAAATCCCCCAAAAAACAGTGCTTCCTCAGTTCAGGTTTCCATATTTGTTCTCTTCTTTTGCATTGCTGGCAGTTGTTATAATGGTTTTGTGAAAGACTTTGCAGATCCCTGATGATCAAATATGCTACAGAGACAGTGGCAAACAGAAGTTCCTATTCACTCTTCAGTTAGCTAACCCCAAGATTTATGGGGACGAGAGCATCCATGGGAAGATTTTGCAAGTTATTGTATAAATGACATTATCATGTTTAATCTGCGAGGTCAGATGAGCCTTAATGCCTCACACATTTTCAAATCGATCCTAAGCACCTGTAAGTAGATCTGTAAACCCATTCCTTTGAAGTATATTGCCATGAAAAAGAGCTGTAGTAGTGTGACTTTGGGAGTGCCTTTACTCCCACTGCAGTGCAAAGGATATCCACATGAATACTTAAGTGGGAGGTTGAAATTGGAATTGTATGGTTCACAGCATTTCACTTTAGAGGGACTAAAAAGCGTCCTTCTCTCTGTACAGATTTTTTTTTTTTAATTTTCCTCTGCTGAGAATCACTTGGCCTTTAGTTAAGTGAAAGCTTTTTAGGCTGCTGGAATTAAAATATCAAATTAGGTTCAAATAGCTGCCTTTTTATCCTGGCAGCCACAGCTGGCTTCCTCTCACCTGGAACCTCTTTTAACTTGACACTAGTGGAAAAAACTCTTCTCTCAAACCTCATACAGGAACTTTTTTCACATTTATCTGCTTTTGTGTTCTCTGGGGGATGTCATCTCTGGGATGTGAGGTAGGGGGATGAAGCATAAAATTGTATAACCCACTGGAGAGTGCAGAAAGTGCTGTTCCTCAGCAGCACTAGTGCAAGTCACTGAAAAGCGGGTACATGGCAGCCAGGTGTTGGTGATGGAAATGTCCCATGGGTCACCAACAGCCAGCAGAGCACAACCACCACTGCTGCTTCTGGTCCCTGTAAGCGATTCCCACCCCATTCCCACCCCCAACCCATCCAGGTTCCTGACTTGGTCATGCACTGACTAAAGCTGCTCTATCACTCCCTTCTGCAGCTGGACAGGGAAGAGGTAATACAACAAAGGGTTCATGGGTTGAGATAAGGACTGGGAGAGGTCACCCACCATGTTCCACCACAGGCAAAACGACTCAGCTGGGGATATTAATTGAATTTATTTCTAACAAAATCAGAGCGCAATAATGAGAAGTAAAATAAATCTTTCAAACACATTTTTCCCCACCCCTCCCTCCTCCCCGGGCTCTCCATTCCCCACGCTGACCCTCAGGAGATGGGGAATGGGGGTTACAGCCAGTACATCACAAGTCAATTCTGCTGCTGCTCCAGTGTGGGTGCCTCCCTCAGGAGACAGCTCTCCATGAACTGCTCCAACGTGGGTCACTCTTCCATGGGGTGCAGTTCTTCAGGCACAGCCTGCTCCAGCATGGGTCCTCCACAGGGTCACAAGTCCTGCCATTAAACCAGCATGGGCTCCTCTCTGCATGGGTCTGCAGGTCCCTGCCAAGACCCTGCTCCTGCTCAGGCCTCCCACAGGGTCACAGCCTCCTCTGCATGGTCTCCTCCATTGGCTGCAGGTGGATCTCTGCATCCCCAGGGACCTCTGTGGGCTGCAGGGGCACAGCTGCCTTACCATGGTCGGCACCATGGGCTGCAGAGGAACCTCAGCTCTGGTACCTGAAGCACCTCCTGCCCCTCCTTCTCCAGTGACCTTGGCAGAATTGTTCCTCTCACATGTTCTCCCTCTGCTCTTCTTTGGTTGCAATTACATCTGTGCAGTAGTTAATTTTTTTTCCTCTTAAATATGTTACCGCAGAAGTATTACCATAATTTCTGATTGGTCCAGCCTTTGCCAGTGGTGTGTCCATCCTGCAGCGGGCTGGGATTGGCCCTGCTGGACGTGGAGGAATCTTCCAGCAGGTTCTCAAGAAGCCTGTAGGTCCCCTGTAGCACTGTAGACCCCCTCCACCAAAACCTGGCCTTGAAAACTTAACACACTCCTTCTCCAGGAAATGCTGAAGGACCTTTTTATTGTCATCTCCATTTTTCACAACCATCTTTCTGTTCTAAAGCAGATGAATTTATCCTCTTCTTTTCAGTTTACTCTGGGAGCCAAAAACCCCACAACCCAGTACCTTCCCCAGGTTCAGAGAGTTTTTTCTGAATGTCACTATTTTTGATTTTGTGCTCCAATTTTTCTTACATATTAGATTTCTTATCAAAGTCCCAGCTGTTTTCTCTTATCCTTTCTCTATGTTTTTACAATAAAGAAGCCAATGATGAAGCACGATTCTATCAGACATGTGGCAATCAGCCACACAAGGACGGAAGTGCTGGTTCTCCTGTGTGCTTTACTGGCAAAGCCATTTCTTTCACTTTAATCAGTATTTTTATTGGCTTTTTCGTCTGCACTGAAGCTTATTGGACTCTGTAGTTCTAACAAATGCAGGTTGTTACAAGGGCATGCAGAAGTGCATTTTTTTCATGCGTCCCATAGGAAGAAATACAGAAGGGATTGCTCTGCTGATTGCAGAGATAGGGAAGTGGTGCATGACTATTCAGAGTGGATGTTATGATTTGTCTGGTTAACTCCGATTCCGGCTGAGATTGCCATGATGACTGGAGGTGCAACTCCCAGAAGGTCAACCTTCGCTTGAGCCGTTTCGGTAATAGACTAACAATATATTTTTGTGTCAAGACTTGGCTTGATTTGAACTCTGTGCTGATTGAATACTTGATGAAAACCAGCAAATGCAACGATTCCTCTTAGGAGTTTGTGTTTGATAGCACCCCAATCTCTAATTTACTGTGTGCATGTGCTAGAATGCAAATCATTCTCACAAGGTTGTATAATCAGTGTTTATCCTTATCTGTTATTTTGTAATGACTCTGATTTTATAATTTTCTATTTTTTAATAAAAATAACTCTTTTCTTTGGCTAACTTGAGACTTGGGTCTCCTAGAACTGACCCGCTAGCTAGTATTTTCTTCTTCAAATGATTTTTCTGCAATCATACATCTTCTCTGTATTGTAATAGTCCTACAGTTCTGATCCTTAGGGATGTGAGAGGAGGAAGAATTCTAATGATGAAAATACTTTTCTTGGGCCCAGTCTTGTGGCTGAAAAAACCCCAACTATATGATCTATTGAATTAAAGCTGTTGCCTTCTTTTACAGATCTTGTCTCATAATATGTGTCAACATAAATCACTTACCAGTGGGCAGGTTGGAGAGAGATGAATATAGATGGTGTTTATAATTCTTCTTATATAGTAATAAAAAATAATGATGCATCTATTTGATTGTACTCTGCTCCATTCTTCAAAATCACTTTTTTCTTTCACAGTATGGAGCACATTTATCTGCCCTAATCTACACATCAAAAGTTAGACATGTAAGTCAGAGTTAGTCACTTTATATGCCCTTGTAGTCTGTACAGAGAGTTAGATACCTCTGTTTGTTTTCTTTTCTGATAGGTATCCAGGATATTTCAGAGCTTTTCCTTCTAGATCTACATATGTCTTTACACAGATGATAAAGTGTGGGCTTGAACATCCATCTTTTGAACTGTGGTTTATTGTGAATTCATGATTCAGCTTTTAAAGTTAGAGGTTTGGTTCTTTTTGTCTTTGCATAACTTGGCACAACAGGATGTTGGATCCAAGTGCAGTAGAAATAGATGGTGGTGGCAGTATCTTTTTTCTAAGAAAGGAATGAAACAGTAGAAAACAACTAAATTTAAAATGTCAGCCATAATTATTACTTAGGGCCAGTTTTCACATGTGGTCTCTTCATGTCCCATTCCTTGGCAAGAAACTTGCAATCAGGATATAAATGTGCTTGCTTTGACCACTGTGCGGTTTCTCCTTTTGCCACGCCACACTTCTGCTCAGAGCCAGAGTAGTCCCAAACATAACTCATGCAAAAGTTTGAGTCAAAGGTGATCCATGGAAAGCCCTAATCTCTGATATGCCAAAGATTTCTTGACATTTCTATCTTCTGTGTTTGGAGAGTGCAACATGTTGTACTCATGTGTGCATGCATGCTAGTGCTAGCAAGGGAAGTGCTACTATGAGACCTTGTTGTTTGAGGTATAAAGCTTTGTTTTTGGGGAATCCTTTAGAGAGCCATAGGATTTATCTTCTGATACAAAAACATTCTTTGAAGCAAAGAATTAAAGACTGTGCACAGATTAAATACTGTTCCAAGCAAATTGTTGTATTTTGAGTTGGAGTAGCAGCAGTAAAACCATGAAAGCATTTAGGAAGTGTTAGACGATCTTTGCAAGACATGTTTCATCCATACAATGAAAAAACGTGGACAAATTACCAGAGTAGTTGGATTTTTAAAATAATGAACAGATACCAAAGTAAGCAATAAGACCTTGTTCTTACAAATTGCTGAGTGACCCAGCATTCTAAGTTGATATTTTCTATGACTATGAATCAAACATTAAGTTAAACCAAAGAATCTTACAAGTTCCAGCAGTTTTTGAAGGAATAGTTATTATGGTAAATTGAGAAAGAAAGCAAAGAATTGCTGGGATAATTTAGCATAAGATTGGAGCAGGACAACTTTACCATTTACAGCCATCTCCAATTCCATGTTTCTCTCCCAGCAGTATCACATAGGATGCTTGCGTTTTATAAAACAAAGTTAATGTCCTAGAAGTACACTTTTAGTGCCTCTTTCCTTCTATGGTTTTAGAACTAGAGTTAGTATTTATGGTACTAACTGTGTTTTTCAACTTTAAAGTGATATCTTTTCTGTTTTGTGCTCATCAATGACTTCGCTGTGGCTTCAAAATCATTTATGCCCAGCCTATTCTCTTATAGTACAATTGAATTCCATTTGTAGAAAGTGAATTAGCTAAGGAGATTTCTGATTTTTATTCAATTTCTACAATATTTTTTCTCCATTTGCTGGCCAGTTTTCTGTGTGAATTTGAAAAAAATGCAGCATTATAAGCCAAGAAAAGCTAGCAATGGTGCTAAGGCAAGATTAATGTACCTGAAAATATATGACCTATGGATATTTTTGAAATAGCTCTAGTGATTTTCTGGGATAAGTAATTTACATGACCATGATATGTATTCATAGAACTTCTTGCACTACTTTGCCTTTATATAACCCTAAGATTTGAAAATAGGGTTGTCCTGTCAGGAGGATCCACTTAAAGAGAATGATATTTTTGAGAGACTAAACACAATAAAATAAAATTAGTTTCTTACTTCTTTTTGTGCATTCCCATTAGCTCGTTTCATTTGTCCCCTCATCTGTGGGCTGATGACTTTGGATACATCCCTAGGTAATATCCCATGATTGCTGCACCCTGAACAGAAGCCTCAGGTAACATTTCATAGCAGCTCTGGTTCAAGGAGCAGGCTGGTTGCATTATGGTGTTATGAACTGGTTTGCCCATCTTCTCTAAAGGACTAATTAGTCCAGGCAAACTGCCAGGTTAAGCGGTTTGGCTACAAAGTGTAGCCTGTTGAAAGATATATCTCTGCTGCCAAATTTGCTGTGAGAAATCATCTGGGCTACCAGGTACCACCAAAGTGCTGCTGGGGCCCTTGAGCAGCCGCGGGGAGCCAGACTGGCAGAGGGAGATGAACTACACTTGGTTTTCTGTTCTTGGTTTCCCTGGAACACTTCTGGTTCACCAAAGGCCTCAGCTGTCCTGGAGCTGTATACTGGGAATGATACATCCCTGCTCAAACAGATACATGCTTTGAAGGGCCTGTTGATTTTCAGTCCAATTTTATATTGAGTGTGTTTTTATATATACACACAGTCATTTTCCCCTTAGGAATTATGCCACTGAAGTCTAGGCATTGGTATGCAACAATGTTAAATGTCTGTGTTTCCATATGTGTATATTTTTGGTGAGTAAAAATGGTGTTTATGAACTGTCCTGTGGTTAGTACAAGATAGGGAGTGTTTGAAATACCAGTGTAGCCAAATGGCTGTGTCAGGGCAAGAACCACTGTCAGTCTCCTGTGGCAGGTGTAATTTCTGTTGTCATTAGTGTCCTTCTATCTGCCATAAGAGGAGAATAAGTCCTTGAGAAATATATTCCTGGCAATGTAGCAGTGCATATTCTGCACCAAATTACACCTCAGCACTTCAGGTGTTCTTCCATTCAGGAAAAATAAAGCATTCAAATTGCTAAAGACAATTTCATTCTGATCTTTACTCTCTGAAGGATGAAAAAAACACCTCTGAAACTCCACATTATGAACACTCTGCATTTTCCAATTCTTCTGTCTGCTACCTGCATAAAACCAAAACAAAACGAATAAACATACAAAAAGCAATACAAGTGTTCCCAATAGTAAGAAAATAATAACAAGAAACATAGAAGAAGTGAAAAAGTGAATAGTCTTCTCTTTTGCTTTTCTAAGTGTAGAGTGCTTGACACACATATATAGCAGCAATTTTTTTTAATGGAAATGCTTTCTGTTGACAGTGTAAATATGATACCATGTGAAGCATTTGAATGATGTAACTCAAACCATTCTGCTCTCACTACTTTTAGCAGGAGACTATTCCACAATCCAATAGATCTCACCTTTAGGAACTTTTTTTTTTCCCTTTAACTTAAAGCTACTTATCTGAATTCCACCCCAAGACTGTACAGAAATCTCTATAGATTTTTTTGATAATTCCTCTTCATACTTACTTGTATCTTTCAGATCACTAGCAAAGGTTCTCCTTTCCCAAACCAACCTCATGGTCCTTCATTGGCAGCTTGACATTGCCATTTGCTTCTTCCCCTTCTGGCTCACAGTCAGGAACAGATCCATTAACCAGCAGCACTGTGAGATGGAAGCAAGCTCTGAAGGGGATTGGTGCTTATAAAGTCACAGCAGAAGATGAACATGGGACAATTCCTGCTTGATCCATAGGGAGGAGTCCATATATTTTCCTTCTTCAGTGCTTTACATTCAGGAGATTAGAATTCCTTACTGTTTATTTTACAGATTTTAATTTTTAAATTAAAACAAAAACCAAAAAAAACCACTTAGCTTGTCTTAAAGGTCATTTATCTGTCTTTTTTGAGCAGCTCCTTATACAACAGTTCTCAAAATATTTATTCTTATCTGATGAAAAGGCTACAGCAACTGCTAGAACATCAAGGGCCATATGCTGATAACTGTAATGATACAGTTATTTATTTGAAATGTTTTAGTGAACTCTTGGCAAGCTTCACGTAATGAAAGACCAAAAGAGTAACACTTCTGCAGTTCCTTGATGTCCTTAGAACCAAAGAAACCATAAGTAATTGTAATAAATAAATAAGCAGATAAAGTTATTCAAAATGAGAAAAAGTAATCTTAGATTCTGACCTTGCATGTTCTAGTAATAAGGTCCATCAAAAGAGAAGGAGTTGCCAAATCTAAAGTCTTTAAGGATTTAAAGAGTTGAGATGAAAAACCCTAGGGCTTTGGTTCCTGGAAACCACGGGATTTTTCAGTTGGACTGAATATGAATATTTGTTTGAAGACTTTGAAATGCTGCGAGATGATACAATGCTTTAAGACCAGAAGAGGTCTGACACCCCAGACATTGTTGCCTTGGCTTTCTTTGGGTTATTTGCCTGGATTAATTTAGAGGATATTGAACTTAAAAATCTTAAAATCCTCACAAGGGATAACTTTAAGTTAGGGAGAATAAAGTCCATGGTAACCTAACCTGGGTGAACTACAGAAATTTATTTAAAGCTCTTTAGAAAGGCAAGAAGGAAAATCACTAAAGCAGTGAAACAGTGAGCAGTTCTGAAGAGATTCAGCCTCACCAGGAAAAAACAGACTTTCTGAAATGTAGACACCACCAGTTGTGATAGCACTGTATTTCATTGATTTGATCCTCTCCTGCCTCACATCTAATTAATTTATAGCTGTGCAGTTGGTATGATTTAAAGGCAAATACCTTGCAGAAACTGTAAATGACACCATGTGTGCCCAGGTGTGGACTACTGCAATGAATGAGCCCAAACACTGAACATTGAACCAAAGAGGGGGTGCAGTTAGAGTTAAGGAATATGTTCACAAGCAGGGTGTTTTTAATGAGGTTATCCCAGACCTGTACCTTGTACAATGTAAATAAGTTACATGGGGAACCTCATACCTAAACCTCATGGTCCTTCCTAGGCACAGGTTCCCTGAATCCAGTCCAAACACAATTTGAATCAAGAAGTAAAAGTAAAAATCCATATAAAATGTGATAAGTCATATTTCTGCACTCATCTCAACATATATAATTGTATTAAACTTATGCTAATTAGTGTCCTAGAAAAAAAGGGAGTTCAAGACTGAGGGCAATGAAGAAAACGTGTACCAGGCCCTAAAAGTCAGAAGGTCGGGCTTTGGCTTCTCAGGACTGGTAGGCAAGATCCTGTGAGAGGGAACTCTAAAGAAAAAACAGCTCAGGAGAGCTGGCAGTTATCTAAGACAGAAAGCTCAAGAATGATCTTTCCTGGTACTCTGGAAAATGAGATGTACCAGGAAACTGGCTTGGGAAGTAAGGACTGAGTTCCAGAGCAAAAAGGGTGTATACAGGAAGGACACGCTAACAAGCAGAGCTTCTACCACTGTGTTAAAAATAACAGAAAAAAAAAAAGAAAAAGAAAAAAAAAAAAAAGGAAAGAAAAGAAAGAAAAGAAAAAGAAAAAGAAAATAAAAAAAAAGAAAAAAAAAAAAAAAAAGGCCTGCTTCTGAATGGGGCAGGTGGTACAAATAGGCAAATGCAGAATAGACAGAACTGCTCAGTATCATCATTGTGACCTGCAGCAAAAATAAAGTCTCCCAAGTCAATACATGCAGACAGAATTTTTAAGGAGAGAAATTGCAATCTGCAATAATAGAAGACAGTTGAGTCAAAGAGCTCTTATGAAATCTTGACACAGGAAAGTCCATGGGTCAAGACAGGTGCATACAATGATCTCAAAAAGGTGGCTGATGTCACTCTATATTCTTTGAAAATTGTGAAAACTGGGGTATAAGGCTGCAGAAAAGCCAGTATTGCACGCATATTCAGAAAAAGTAAGAAGAAACACTCCAGGAATCAGAGGCTGGTCAGCCTCACTTTGAACCCTGAGAAAATTATGGAGTGGAAGCTATTACTGGGCGCATGAAGGACAGGATGATGACTGGGACTAGATAGCATGAATTAATCATGGGCTAACCATGTCTGACCAACCTCATTGCCTTCTGCAAGGAAATGACAAGCTCTGTGGATAACCAGAAAAGAGTGGCTGTTATCTATTTTAACCTAAACAATACTTTTGATGTGATCTCCTGTAGCTTCCATGAATTTAAGTTCAGACATTTCAGTCTCAATGAGTGTATTAGTACAAAGGTGAAAAGCTGCCTGAATTGTTGGAATCAAAGGGAACTAATTAATTGTTTGTAATCTGTCTGGAGGCTTGTTATGAGTGGAATAACATTTGTGCAAGTGGCAATATTTGCTAGAAAAGCAGAAAATGTGGCAGCCAGGAGACAGCATTGGAATTAGTGGCTGAGATGTACCACTGTGTCAGTGCTGTGCCTGGCTGTCTAGATGCTTGCTCATATTTAGGATAACAGATCTGCTTCCTCTAGGAAAGAAATAGAAAATTAAGGTGGGAGTCTTATTGCAATATTGAGTTCTTTGCCTCATGCAGAGAGAGAAGTTAAGGTGTCTTAAATATGCAGATGTACCTAGAAATTCTTGGCATGGTGACTCTGATGGGAGACTTTCAAGCCTGGCCAGTGAGTGTTCCTTGGGGACCATATTAGGATGAGGGTTATGAGACAGACACAGCAGGGACAGGAGCAAAGTATGATGTGATGTGATGTGGGTACTCCTGGTGGAGCTCCAAAATGGAACCATCCTGGAGGAGGCTCTGAGGCATAGGGAAGCCCTCAGACCATGGCAGAATTTCCTAATATATCATGGTTCCTAGAGGAATTTAAGAGGAAAAGACACTAAACTAATACAGCATCATCCTATTTTTCCTTACAGCAATGTACTAAGGCTCACTTCAGGATGAATCTTTAAATATGTATCCACTTTTTCTCAGAAATCTAAAAATTTTCTATCCTGACACTAAACTTCATCATAATGACGTGTGGTGTTGTCCTGGTTCTGGCCAGGACAGGGTTAAATTTTGTACACACCCACACACCTACACATCCACACCCACATCCCCTCTCTTTCTCTCTGTTTCTCTCTCTCTCTCAACTTTTGTTATTAACACTGTTGCTGTTGCTGTTTGTTTTTTCTTATCTTATTGCTGTTTCCAGTAAATTGTCCTTACTCAACCCATGATCTTTACCTTTTGTGCCTCCAATTCTCCTCCACATCCCACTGCAGGGGACAGAGAGAAGGGAAGGGGGGAGCAAACAACTGGGAGCACAGTTTCAGTTGGGTCACTAAACCAGGGAGTTACAAAACCATTGCAGGTGTAATGGTGTACAGGTTTTAATACATCATTATTATCTTTCCTTGCTCAACAGAGCACAATTTGGAGTTTGTTGTAAAAGGTACTGTTTCAGATAATGAGTAGTCCACAGCATTAATCCAAATATTGCCACTACTCACAGGAAAGATGTTTCTGAATACACTATTCCTACTATCCAAGGGCCAGGAGTCATACTTTTAAGTCACATTCTCAGTCCTTAACATATCTTCCTCAATTGTAAAATAACGAAAAAAGAAAAAAAAAACCTTTACACAATTAGGATTTCAGTGAAGTCTATGGCAAAATTTCTGCTCTACACAATGGTGTGAGGATTTTCCCTTTAGCTCTAGAAATAAAGGATCTTGAGGAAGTCAGTGTTTCAAAGGGTTTGCACTACTGGGGGTGATGCTCACAGTTTAGCTGTGGCATCTTGGACCTATGCCTCTCATTGGCCTCCCCTCACTGTTGTGGTGACATGGCACAGCTGCCAAACTCCCTTTTTTTACACTGTCTCTGAGATAACTGTGCCCATTTAAGAATATAAATAAATAATATTGCATAGTTAATAAAGTCTTGGTTTCTCAAAGAAGTATTAATGACAATCTGTAAAGAAAATAAGTAGAAATAAGATAAGAGACAGAAAAGAGACAGTTGAAGAATGATATGAAGCTATTACCCTACACAAGACTCCTGCCTTGTGCTATGGCAGGGCAAGTTGAAAACCTGTAATTGTGCTCGCTGACAGGCTGTCTCGAGAAACAAGCATTTGATTGTGATCATCCTTGACAAAGATATAGGGCACAGGCACCCTTGGACGCCTAATTTATGGATTTTTATCTTGTTTTATAAACTGTCTGTAGGGTTAAATTGCTGAATAGGAAATGCAAAGTGAGCTGGAGACAAGGTATTTGAAAAGCAGAACTCAGGGAAGACTAATAATAACGACAGACTGAGGAGATCAGAGAGCTAAAAGACTACTTCAGCTAAATAAACAAGGTAGCCTCTGACCCCTCTGAAATCCAATAAGCTGGTTATCAGTCTAAGAAATAATGTTGCTTTATCAGCTCATTTTTAAATGGGCCAAAGTATCAAGTACAATGAATTGTTAGATGTACTTATAATAAAGCATCTTTCACTTAATCTGTTATTTTATTGTGCACTGATTGCTGCTGTTTCCCCAGTCATGGTTTCTCTTTTTCCCACAGAAAATTTCCTTACCTTTCTTTGGAAAAAGGCTGAGGGTAAAAATGAGAAAAAATATTTAGCCCAGCTGATTTCTTTAGCTCTATAATTTTATTTTGCTTTCACTTATTTATTTTTATCCTGTACCCCTGGTAGTGTTTGATTACAGGTTCCGTGTTGGAGAGGATGTGTTAAACTATGAGTATTTTTAGAAATATTATATTTTTTTCACAGTTGACAGGACACTGAGGGGTTCTGGTTTGGGCAGTAGGCTGCTTGGTGACTTACACAAATCACTTTTATCTCACTCTTTCACAACTTTCCTGTCTTATATGGAAGACAAAGGTTTTTACTGATGCAGGTATTACTGTATAAAGTAGATATGTCCATATTATGCAATCTCTTTCCAGTCACAAAGCAGAAGCAGCTTGATATGACTTTTATGTCTAGCTGAAATTGATGCACAGCAGTTATAATTTGAGGGAGTTGAACCAACTGCCCATGAAAGTGTGACCCTATAAAATCAACAGGATAAGGTTCCCCCTTGACAGCACCTGTACGGAGCATGGCAGTGAAATCAGTGAGGTGGTTACGAGCTCACCCCAAGTTTCAGCCCTGGGTGAACTCCTGAGTTATGGCCTAAGAGTTATGCACAGAAAACTGTTCTTCAAATTAAGTCTGACAAAGCCATAAGATCAAGATGTTTGAGACAACTTGAAAACACATAAAATAATTTTATATGAATTCGTATTTCTATATTTTATACTATGACTGTTTTATACTATGACTAGAGCAAAAAAAATTTTCAGACACCTTTGCTATCATCAGCCAAGTAACCAACACTGTACCTAGTTCATGAGTGCTCAAATAAAACTGCAAAACAGGAAAAAAAATACAAGCTCAGTAGGGAAAATATGCTTTTTTCAGAGTTGAATTCTTAATAAATTGAGATTAATTGGGCTGCATTGAGATGCAGGGATGCACAGGGATGGCTTCAGCTATGGGACTGAGGCAGACATGCTCTGATAGCTTTGGCTGCAAAATGGGAAATGTTAGGTATGGCTCCTACTCGTTCATTTTGCCAAGGGCTATCATTGCCATGGCAGCTCAACAGACTGGGGCATGTGTCCAGCTGTCCCTTGTCACTGCCAGGCCCGGGGAGGGCAGAGTGTGCCAAGATGCAGCATTCCACCTTGGCAGCCCAGACACAAACACAGATTCTGCTCTAGAGTTGTAATTTCTGTGAGAGGAATACCAGCTTCAACTTTTATTAGCAACATCTTAGGTTCCCCCAAGTATGTGCTCTAGACTGTGCCAGGGAGCTTGACTGTGGGTCAGATGCTGATTACATGAGCAGTGGGAAGAATTGTGTTCTTCCCACAGAACAGGTATTCTTTCCCATTAGAAACATGTACTTTAAAACAATTTTGAAGCAAAACCTAATAATGGAAGTAAAAGACAGTTATCTACTTATTTTGTTTTCACTTTTCATAAAAGCACTTTCCCTGGTTCTCAAAAAAATTTTGTTTAACATATGTGAAATGTTCCCTCCCTTATTTGGAGCATCTTCACATGTGGCATTATCTAGCACCCAGGTTTAAAATGGGATCAGCATCTTGAATACAACAAGAATCTCTTGATTCTGCTACAAGTAAAAAAATTGTAATCATGGTCCTTTTGAAAGTCAATATTTATTAATTAAACTAAACAGTATATGAAATTAAAAGCTGTATGTGTGAAAAAGACCTAATGCCAAAGTCAAATCCAAAAGTCACTTTAATTGCTTTGTGACTTGTTGAAGGCTGAAAACATGTTGTATAATATTAACTTGTCAAAAAAATTGGCTATTTAATTATTTTAACTTAATTGTTGTTAAAAAAGCAACCTCTGCCTACCTTATAAAAGGTAGCTTAGCTTCTTCTTCACAGTCTACTGACAGTTATAAATACAAGTAATATTTGTAGTTTTTGTAATGTTTCTGGTCCAAAAGCTGAATGTGTCATATATTTGTCTCTGTATTACTACCATGCTTGCTGATAACAAGCCTAATAATAGAATAACTTGTATGTCCTTCTCAAATACTACATTTTAGTTAGAGCAGCATTTAAATTCATTGGGGTCTGTTCAGACTTTCATTGGATCTGTGAACTATTCAAGGTAAAGGAAGCCTTTCAAAATCTGAAATCAATACATGCATTCTGTGCCATCAGATGGTGGGGCCTCCTTTGATGCTGCTCTGCTCTTCTCTCCCAAGTACTTCATGTTCCACACCAAAGGCAAGGCTTCACTTTGAACAACTGGAGTTCAAACTGTGCATAGAAAACATATTTAGATACTGTGAGTGCTTTCCCCTTCAGATGTATTAGGCTCTATAAAATTGCTGTTTTCCTTTAGTACTACTGCTGTTGAAATAATTTTAGAGTGCGGCATAGTACATAGTAAAATTGAACAAGTAATAGTGTGGCAGTTTAAAAGAATGAGGCAGATGCCATACTATGATCTATATAATAATGGAATTATATGTTGCAGTTATCTAATAGATGGTATATTCTAATTCCTTTTAATGAATTGTCAGCAGTGCCTGTAATTGGATTTAGATAGGCTTATGTCCTTAAAGTATTCTAACTACTAATATAATTCCCACCAAGTAATACAGTGCTATATTTAAAAGTTAATTTTATATTAATTATTATTTAAGTATTAATATATTTGGATTTAATTTAAAGATTGTAATTGATTCAAGAGTATAATGCATTATTAATGTCTATTATTTAATGTAATTTATAATACCAAACATCTTGTTGATATTTTTAAATAAGAAAATAGATGGGTAGATCATTATACACTGTGAAATTAGGGAAATGAAAGAGATGCATCTTCTCCCTGTTATCTCTGTTTCTCTTTCTGCCTTTATTGCATTTTTTCCCAAGATATTGAAGATCTAATGAATATTCAAATATATGCAAGTCCTATTGCAGCACCATACATCATACACACAAAACACATACACCTTGCATATAATTCCATCCTATATTTATCTGTATTTACAGGACCTTGGTGTTTTTATCCATTAAAGATGAGTTTTTTTAGGATTTGTGTTTCTAACTTGACCCAAGGAATTATCCAGATACAAAATTACAGAACATCTAATTAAGTTAGCCATCAAAAAGAGATGGAGCAACCTGTAAATTATCCTGCCTTCATCTCCTCACCCATCCTTCAAGTGAAAAACAACCCTCCTTTCTTCTTCCTATCCCCACTTATAAGGCAGCAGGACATTCAGCTTCTCATTCAACCTTTGGTGCAACTAATTGCTTGCAATTGCTCATTTTTTATATTTGGCACACTGTTACCTGAAGGAGCATCAAGCCTTCCTGCAGTGTGACAATGTAATATAGAGATTGCTCTTTTGCTGGGGCCCCCATTTATATGAATTCCCACATCAACCAAATCTTTTCAGCATAACCCTGGAGGTACTTGTTCCAACTGATGATTTGTCAACGTTGTCTGTTCAGCAAATTTTATGGGATAGGAAGTTTTTTGTACATCTTATCAATCAAAATTGAATCTTGTAGTTCACATAATTCTGTTTGTTTTTTTTTTTTTTACCCACAGTGGAAATACAAAAAACTTTAACATTCAATTAGTTTCAAAACAGGCTGCGAGTAGTGAATGAAAGAATTCATATATTAAAATATTTTGTAACATAATTGCAGTACAAAAAAGCACTTTAATAATTCAGAAAACAAAAATAAGATGCTGTAGTCTGTACTTAGTAAAAACCATTCTTGATATTTTAAAATTAATGAAATGTTTTACAGCTGTCATTTTAAGTTTTCTATTCTCTTACTTTGAATTTTTCTAGGTCAATTTTATCACTCTATGTTAGTATTACTCAGTACTATGTTATTTTCTGGATTGTATAAAATTTAAAAAATATATGAATGGAGAAAAAATACTGGTTTGGTTTCTGTTTTTTTAGGAGAAAGTCCAAAATTACTTTCGCATTTGAAATTGCACTTTCAGAATCACAGGGAAACACCACTCTAAAATGTTAAGAGTGTTTTTTTGTAGTCTGGGTGACTCAGCCTGTGGTGAGGAGAGATTTCCCCTTCTTCCCATGTTGATTTTCTACCCATTAATTTGATATCCCCCTTCCTTGAAAGATCACCTACCTTCTTCTGTATCATGAAAGTCAGCTCCTGGAGTCTTTGCATCAACTCCCAACTGCTTTTGAGGCATCATGGCTGCATGTCAAATGGATGGTGACATTGTATTTGTATGTGAATTATGTCTTCCTCAGAGAGGATGAAGCACTCTTTGGAAGTGCCTCTCTCTATCAGCTATAAGGGAATTAGCAAAGAAACTTTAACTAAATGCCTAATTTTCAGATATCTAAAATTACATTTGGAAACTGCCTTTGAATTACAGATTGGAATGTGTAGGGAGTAGCCAAACCTAATCTGAAGTCCTGAGTAGTTTTTTTCCTTGTCCCCATCCCTCTGTGTTTCTATGGCTCCCTCTCTCTTTCTCCTCTCCCTTGGTGTCTGTTTGCCTCATGATTTGGCTGAGATAAAACTCACTGTGTCCTTTAACCACCTGCCATTTATGCAGTGACATCACACTGCTTCAAGAAGAGACCTTTCTTTTCTCTAAATATCCTGCCTTTTTTTTTCACTATTCACATAATGTTCCAATTTTTAATCCTTGCAGTTTCTCCAGTTTTGCTCTCATAATCTAATTCAGCCCTATTGTGATGACCATGAAGATTTGCATGCTCCAAATGTTAGTTGGTTTTGAATTTTCCCAAATTTTTCACTTTCTCTTCTTTACTCTAGTGCTTTTGGGTCGTGATTCATCAGCTGAACATGTCTTAAAGTGGCTGGCTGCATAAGAACAAACTGATCCAGAAATAAAACTGCTTTGCTGATTCCAGGTCTGACAGATGATGGTACTTTTGAGAACAACAGCCTTTCCTCATAAAAACATGTAGTACCTATTTCAAGGAAGGGTTTGTCAGTACTTCAGAAATGTTGGGATTAAATAATATTTTCTTGTGAAGATTATTGTCTTTAGTGGTTTTTGATATGTATATAATTATAATCACAGAAAAACTGGAGTCAGAAGGGACCTCTGGAGGTCATTGGGTCCAACAACCAGTCTAAAGCAGTGCCAAATTTGAAATTTGTGTTCTTGGGGCCCTGCTCCACTTGAATTGTGAAAATATCAATGAATTCTACAGCTTCTTCTGGCAGCCTGTCCCAGTGCTTAGTCATCACTTACTAAGAAAATAATTTTTTCCTTCTGTCCAATCAGAATTTCCTTTGTAGCAATTTGCCTCAAGTCCTTTTGGTGTGAGTCTCTGCAAAATTCTGGCTCCATCTTTTTTATAATCCTGCCCGAGCAGCAGGCAGCAACAGTTAAATTTCCATTTAGACTTCTGTGAAGTCTTTGCTGGACAAACCCCAGGCTGAGCCTCTCCTTGAATTCATGTTTCAGTCCCTTTATTGGCCCATCTCTGGACCATCTCTGGTTTGCTGATGTCTTTATTTTGTTGGAGACACCGAACTGGCCGTAACAAACCTGAAATTGTTACATGAATCAGTCACCAGTAAAAAGGCAGTAGCTGCAAAGCTCTGCATCTGGCTAAATAAAGCAAAATGCTGGTAAAGTTCTGCAAAGATGAAGAACAAGACAGAAATGCCCTTCATTCCCTGTGTTCAGCAAAGCAACAGAAGGGCACCAAGGAAATTCAAATTATGAAACATTCCTGATGAAATATTAATAAAACCATACTATGGTCTTAATTGCTATAATTTAACACCCTGTATGGTATAAATATTTTAGAAACATGGTAAAATGGAACATTAAGAAGGGGTCAAGGGATAATAATATACATTAATCTTGATGGGTGGAGATGTATACCTCATACTTAATTTATGTTTATACTACAGTTCTGTGTTCCTTTTTGAAGAGTAGAGTGTGGAATAAGCTATATGTTTGCATCTTATATGGAGACATGCATGTTATGTGTGTATCTGTAGATTATTGTAGATTGTAGATTATGTGTAGATTTATAAAGTACAGGGCTCTGGTATGTAATATGGATCTACAGGGATATATATATATATATATATATATATATATATATATATATATATATATATATGATATAGATTTATAAAGGAATTTTAAAATACCTTCACAACTGCATGCTCTCCTTTAGAAATCAGTCATGGGTCCAGCAGTCTACAAAAGCAAAAGGGTCAGGAAATATGCAAACCACTTTCACACACAATTATTTCCCAAGGAAGTCATTATCTATACTGCTCTTGCAATACCCACTTTTCTTTTTCAGTAGCAAATATTTCTTTTAAGTCTAGTTTCCATATATTTCCATGAAGGGGAAACCTTGGAAACAAACCTGTGCTATGGCCACAGTGTCAGGGAGGAGAAAGCAGGGCTTTATTCACAGTCTTAGGGGTACTTTACAGCCTGTCTTGGTAGGACAGTGTCTGCCTGACAAAGACAGAAGTCAGAAGATGTTTCACTGAGCTTTTAACTCTCCTATAGATTTTCACCCCATAAGAATACTATTGTGCTAATTTTTTTTTTCCAAAAATAGCATGCAGAAATTGCTTGAAATTGCTGGCACTCTAATAGTGACCTGTGCCCGTGTATGCATAAAGCAGATAGGCATTTCATTTACATTTCTCGAAAATTGTATGCAGTTATGATTCCTATGTGTTAAATTGCATAATCCATACAAGTCTGACAGTCTTAAAAAGGCTGTGGGCCATTGTCTCCTTCTGAATGTATCAGTGCTAATGAAAGGGGTTATCATACCCTTGAGAGAGGTTACTGCTGTCCTGTGTTGGCTGGTGGAACTGCTCCTGTGGTTACTCTCTAAACCATGTCCGCCAAAATTTACCAAGTAGGCCCAACTAGTTTAAATAGCAGATTTTTTGCTAATGATGCACATTTTGAAAATACAAAGGATAAGGGGCTACTCATAAGAGGGTGTAGCTGGCATTTTGATGGACAGTGAACAGTTTTAGCAGGGCAGACTCCTGATTCACAGCATTAGTCCACAGCCTCTCATTGTCAATTCACATGTCTTCTTTAGCTTGAAGCTTGTTTCTGCAGTTGCTTATGATTTCTTTTTAAAAACACAGCATGACAAAATGCTTTGCTTTTGGGATATAGGATTCTCACACAAAGTGCACAGAGGTCTGGGACACAGAACAGCATTTTGCCCAATGAGAGGTTTATAATCAGATTTTTAACCTGCTCAGATGGAACTGGCACCATGGGGAGTGGCACAGCCCAGGTAGCCTTTTCTACGCTTTGAAGGGATGTCCTAAAAAATGCTTCCATGGTGCCAGCAGAAACTCATTCCAGTGAGCACTGGGTTAAACCTACCACAAAGGAGAGACCTCTCCATCACATCATTTAGAGAATGGGAAAGCTTTGCCTTTGCTTCCAGCACTTCTGGGAGAGCTGATCAGAGTGTCCTTTCCTGCCATTTCTCCTTATTTTAAACCCTGCCAATAAGTCTCTTCTGCCCCTAACAGTGAAACAGTGAAAGTGCTGCAGCTTGTAAAGGATTTATAAGGCTTAGCTGAGCGCATCACTTGCCATGCCAAAAAATAAGAGAAAGAATGTGTGGATGGAGGCAGCTTTGGCATTCTGCTGTTCTCTTGCCTAATATCCATTCCTTGTTATCTCTACTCCTCTGCCACCAATTACTGTCTCCACTCATTTGGTAGATATAAGCTTTTTTTGCATAGGAACCACCTTTTAGTAGCATGTTTGCACAGTGCCTTTGGCACAGTGATTCTGGCCATGAACAGCATTGTAGGGGAGGTTGTAATAATCATAATGTTTTGAGTACTGCAAAGCAGCCATCCTTCACACACTCAGATCTCTCCTGTTATATGCTTCTCCTCATTCCCATCAAATGTGCATACCTGCAGACACAGGCACATTCAAATCCTGTAAATGCATTTAGGACACAGTTATCTCTGTAGGCAAGCATTTATCTTCCTTATTTTGCACTTCACCTACCCAAGGATAAAAATAATGGATTTTTATGAAATGATGAAAGTTTATATTCTTCAAAAATATTTGGCCTGTGTTTCTGAAATATAAGGGTTTTTCCATTCTTGCTGATTTTCAAGAATTCCTTTTAAAGGTAGTGAAGTAGCCTCCAGAATTTTCATGAAAGCAGAATTATGAAAAACTGTTCTGAGAAACAATGGGCAAGTTAACATTGCCCCTATTCACTCTCATCTGAAAGCTTTATTGTGACTCTTGTTACCAGTGGCATCCTTGGTAATAAATATTTTCATTTTATTCTGAGGCACAGCAAATAGATTTTTTAGTGAATGACCTTGTGCATTAGCTGTGCTATTCATGATTTAGTGAGCCAGTCAGTGGAAATATTGCTAATGTTTTTATGACTCAGTCTTGTTACATTTGTGCCACGAGGATGACATTAAGTGTAGTTGTAGATGAATAACAAATAACGTGTCTCAAAGTTGTGTTTTGGATCATTAAAGAAATGAACCTACAGGGTGCTGTTTTATTAACTGAGGAAATGACTGGGAAAAAAATAACAGTTCTTGAATGTGTATTTATTAAAAATAACATTTGGCATGCTGAGAATTAGTGGTAGTGTCCGTTAAATTTTTCATAAACCAGCGCAAATACACCACAGTGTCCATCCAAAGATTTTGACAAATTTTAAATGTATAAGAATAATTCATACATTTCTTACTGTTTCAGGCTAAGACTCAAAATGGTGAAAGCAGCAATGATAAAAAAGTAGAGCATAACAAAGATGAGGATTAATAATTAGATGCTAGTATGGATATTTAAAAATATTATGTATTAAAATATGAAAGAGGGTCAGTGTGCTTTCCAGGGATACCCTAGGGAGGTTTGATTGCTTCTTTAAAAGTGCAACAACTATTCTTGGATTTATTTTCCTGAGTCTTTCCGTTTCTTTTGTGTAAAGAAATAATGGAAACTCTAGAAAAAGTATCTTGTAGACTTCTGGAGAGATGGTTTAGTCCTTTCCTTTGCCCCAGTAACACATCATCTATTCTAAAGAAACTGCAGAAGGTCAGTTAAGTCCCAGATAACAGGCTTTCCTGAATTTCTACAAAGCTACAACCATAAAGATCAACCTCTGGATGACTTCAGTGGCTCTTTCTGCTTATTTAAAAATAATTAATCACAAAGAGAAGATGGAATGGGTATCCTGAGAGATCAAAATTAGTTATATGGAAAGAGAGACTATTCAAATAGAAGGAAAAAGCAGATACAAAACTAGAATATTAGCTACTCTTGAAAAGCTGAGTTACTGCTATCATCTGCTTTTTTGGGTACTATTTTCAGCCCAGGAAAATTAAAGCAATCTGTTGAATTTTTGACTATAAATAAAACATGGCAGAAAACCTGTTCCTTTATATTGTTATTCCAAAAATTTTTCTATTTAAAAGGAAAAAAGCTGTAGCCTTAAGCTTGTCTTATGGACTGTTGCTTTTCACAGAGTGGTGAAAGTGAGGAGACCAAGAGTGCTCTGCATGGGAAGGGCTAAGAAAGGCCCAGGTAGTTTTTCTTGCCTGCCCATCCCCTGGGACCATGAATCTCGCTTTCTGTTTTTTAAATGTTGAGGTTGGACACATGATGGTGAATTTTGACATTGATCTAAGGGGAGCTTTTAAAAGGACAATTAATAGTTGATCCAGACATCAGCAATCACCCAGAAATAACTCTGCAGAGAAGCACTGCACTGGTAGTCACACCTTGGTCTACCTGAACCTGCTCTGCTCCAATTTCAGCTCAACACCCTGCAGGTTGTTTCATCTGAATTTTCTGCTCAGAGCTGAAACTTTTCAAGGAATATTTATGTGAACAAATTTTGATGTGAAAAGTGGAATGACACTTCTTTTTTTCATTTTCTGCTAACACTGGCTGAATTGGTACAACTTTTGCTATAAATAATGGATAAGAGTTTTAAGTATGCAAGCGAGTTGTTATACATACATGCATTGCACCCTGTCAAGTAATGTGCAGCATTGAATCGTCACTGTTAAAATGGCCAGTAGTGTTAAAAATTGTCACTGTTAAGCATTCATTGAAATATATTTTGTGTTTCTAAAGCATATACAACATACAACAATATATATATACATATACACACACATATATGCATATATGCAACATATAACAAAAGATACATATCCAGAGCATGATTATTTTTGTTACTACTTAAAACTCTTATTTTGATGGATACCAATCTGTTTATTTAAGAGAATATTTTTGATAATGGGTTCCTGAATTTCTGCCAAAAAGAAATATTTAGGAGAGATAAAGGTTTTTCATTTCTACAGTTCTAATTCATATAAACAGGGTTTGTTCATACTTCAGAAACAGAATGATCCTTACACCACACCTTAAAAATCCCTCTCTGTAGCCATGGCATTGTCTGTTGAAATGTTTTACTGCTGAAGTATTTTGGAGGTTGTGTACATGTGTTTCTTACAAGGAAATGCCAGTGGAAACAAAAAAAAAATAGGATTGGTTGATGCAGCAGGCCTTTCCAGGTATATATATATATATATATATATATATATATATATATGTAATAAATAAACTATACCGGTCTCAAGATGAGATAAGTAAATCTCTGGTGATATCTATTTACTTCTCTTGACAAGGCAGGGAATTTGACTGATTTCTTATTTGAGACAGCAAAGTTTGTAGAGATGGATCCCATCACAAAGCAAAAAAACTCCAGAGAAATAAAAAAAATGGCATTTTATACATCCCAAACTCCTTTTCTACAATTTAAATATCAAATTTTAGATAATTCCAGAATCGCAGTGTGCTCATTTTAAAGGAAATTTAAAGGAAGACATACAATTGAGCAGTTATTTATTGAAGAAGTGGAAATAAGTCAATACAAGCAGTCATGCAGAAAGATTGTGTTAAAATGCATCCCTAATCTATTCAAAGACATAGGTACCTGAGGTCCCGCTGTATAAAATCATTGCTACTCTATCCTTGAATATTACCTGGTCATGGATGTAGGAGGTAGATGGTTTAGAGTGGGAAAAGTGACATTGTTTCAGTGAATAAGTTTAAAAAATATACAGCTCTTGACAGCTATTCAAGTATGGCCCAATTTCCCTCTTAGGGAAAAATGCAGTGTTGCTATTTCCCTGACAAAAGCTTTTGTGTGTATTTTTTTGTACAAAATTAAATACAGAGATGGAAAATTCCTTGATTGTGGGCATGGAGATTTAGCTGCCTCATACCAAAATCTGTGAGAATGCAAAGGTGAACAGGGAGTGGTGAGCATGGTCTGAATTTCCATCTGCTGGTTTTATTGGCTAGAGCAGGTTGTAAAGGATGTGTGCTCTCAAAATTGCTGGAGATGCAAACAATATTTTAAATTACTCCAGGCAGCAAGGTACTGCGTCTGAACAGATTGAAAGCTGAAATGTTGATATCAGAAATTAAATTAATGCACATGAGATTGAAACAATATCTAATTAAAATCACTTGAAAAATGACTTGAAAATTGAATATGACATAGTATTTAGAAGGCTGTTGCTAGCACAGCAATGTGGCTTTGACTTTTCTGCAACCATTTCCATTCCAAGCCTGGCTGCCAGTTAAATAGAAATTACACATGAAGCAGCTATCTTGTGCCATCACCCTGTAAAGACTGGAGGACAAAATACCTTCTGCCTGCAGCTTGTGCACTTGTTTCTCGCTAATTGCATTGTAAAATTTAGTACAGGCACCCTTCTTCTCACTTTTTCTGATCACTTGAGTTGGTCATTCTTGTTCTGAGCTGATGCATTTTGAATATTCCATGTTGTACTTTTGATTTGCTGTGTATATGCATGGCACAGTATTTTAAAATGCAGGCGAACCCAATGGGAAGAAATGATGATGTCCAACTCCAGTTCAGAAGGCTGAATGATTTCTTTATTATAACTACGCTATAATACATTAATATGCTATATAAAGAAGGATACTAAAACTACAAACCTACTTTTCTAACTACCATATCTAACTCACAACCTGTGACCTTCTCTCGAGAGTGCAGACACAGGTGGATTGGACTGGCCACTATGGCGGCCTGGGGTCCCGGGGGTCCGTCTGGCCCCCGGGCAGCAGCTGCCGTAGGTGTCCGGGTAGCGCTGTGCTGGTGAGGCACAGCCTGTCTGGGCCCTCGGGATAGCTCCGAGCCGCTGGCTACTTTAGCGAGCACTTGTGGAGTGATTTCGGCTCTAGCGAGTTCAGCTCTCAGTGATTTCATCTCTGTGCTCACAAAGTGCCTCGGCAGACGCAGGGATGGAGAGAGGTGAAGGCTGTGTGGAGTTCTGCGGAGATGTCTTTATTGGCAGCTTCTGCAAAGGGTTCCAGTGACAGCTCTTCCGCTGAACTGGGCAGAGGTGAGGGTTGAAGTAGGCTACTGGGGGATTGGAAATTGTCCAATGGCTGGGGTCGAGGAGAATACGACCTATAGCCTTACAGAGAGATAACAGGGGTCTGAGTGCAGAAGAGGGGCAGCTCTGGTCCACTCACCATGACTGCATTTCTTATCTTAGGCGAGTGACCGCCATGGAGGCCTTGCAGGGCCTCTGACTGCTACAGCCCATCAGGCCCACACAATTCTCACCAGAATCCAACAAGCAATCACCCCAGGTAAACAATTCTCCATACACATTCCACATAGGAAAAACAAGGAACAGAAATAGAAATTGTTTTATCTTTCTTTCTCTCTGTGCACCTCTATGAAAAATCCTGAGAGAGAGAGAAATGTGCTGCCACAGCACAGTGTGCACAGTGTGTAGCCATGCCAAAGACAAAGGACTCTCTCTGAACCATGCTATGAAGAAGCTTTCCAAATATTCAAGGGTTCCTTGTAGGGGAGGAGAAAGAAAAGTCCAACTTGAGGTAAATAAATGAAACATTTGCTTGTCTTAGAGCAAATGTTAAAAAGCTAAAAACTGTAATAAGCACTATCTCTCTGGAATTTCCTTTCTCCTTTTCTCTTTCCTATCCTCAGAGAGGAAAATAAGTGAAATTCTTCTAAATGTGGCTTTTTGAAAGCAGCTTTGCAGCAAGCTGATGGGAAGAAAAGAGTGGTTGTAGAATTCATCTGACAGCCTAAATCTGAATTATTTGCCCTCAATTTATTGACTGGAGGTCCAGGCAATATAGTTAGTGAGTCTAGAGCATGAATTGGCTCATTCTAAACTGGGCAGGTAATAGAGGTCAGGGGAATCATATGCCCATAAGTACTTTTTTCCCTACATTCAATTAAATACAATTCACACTCAAAGTCAGATGCAAACCAAAAATCAAGTTTTCCTTGTGAGTGATGCCATCTTCCCAGAAACTTTTTTTGTATTTAAGGGTGGTTTCTTCTTTGGTGCAGGTAAATCCTGCAGCTTCCTGGGAGCCAAGGTGGGGAGGCTTCCTGCTGAAACCCTTTCCCTGGTTCCCTTTCCCCTACTCGTGCCAGTGTGTGCTCCCACAAGTCAGCTGAGGGTGCAGCTGTGCTTGGCAGCCTGCTTGCTAGAAAACCTCCTTCCAGAAGTGCAGTAATGAGACTGGAGCTCTGCTCAGAGCCCTGCATAACTTGCTCCTTCTAATAACTGATGGACTCTGAGGTTAAACCTGCCAAACCTACACACTCCAATTCCTGACTGTGCCACTGACAGATAACTTTGCTAAAGGAAATAAACATTTGCCCTCAGAAAACACATCAGACCTCCCTCAGGTTAGTGAGGAAGACTGAGCAGTGACAATCCCTACCCTGAAACACTCAGTAACACCCTCATCATGCTCTCTAATAGAGCAAAGCCATTAAGTTGTCCCCATTGTAATTTAGATCACAGAAGAGACTTCCACAGATTCTTTCAGGTTAAAATAACTGGTATACAGAGAGTAGGCAAAATTATTCCACTGTAGCTACGTGCTTAATTATATGGAATACTGCATAAATTGTCAAGTGCAAAGAATTATTCTGATAAATTAAAATACTAATTAAATAGGCTATTGCAGAATTTTGAGAACATTATAGGGCTCCGCTTCTTCAGGTAATTTGCATATCCTTCATCTAGTGAATTTAATTTAAAGGCCTCCGTTTTTGTGTGTTTGGAAGCTGTTTTTGTTTCAATGGAAGATTAAAAAATGGATTTTTATGTTGCTGACTGGTTTGAGGGGGATTTTGTTGGGGTATTTTTTCTTTTTTTTTTTTTTTTAATTTTGAATAGCAGTTCTTATTATGCCTCTTTGCTTACGAGTTTGTCAGTTCTCCATTACTATTATAGGACGTTAAACTGTGACCATAAAACAATAACCTTGATGAAATGTGCAATATACCATGTTACCCAGAATTGTAATTTCTACTTTCATAAAATTTACAACTGAAACATCAGCTACTGTATACTGGTATTTGAATAAGAGCTAGCAGTTAGTACACTAAAATATTTTCAAAAATTTGGAACCATTTTCAGAGAATTAGTAGCCTGTTCTTAATATCTGAATACATTTTCTCACCACTTCTTCCATCTCTCTATATTGACTTTGTCTTGTTTTAAATTCTCCATTATAGTCCTGCATAGAAAAGGTTAAGTGGTTGTATTCACCATCCCACAGCTTGAAGCAGCTGCTTGATACGTGGTTACTGCTTCAGCTTCAGCACCATTTCTGACAGAATTTCTTGACCTTTCTGGGCAGCTTGTGGAGTTCAAGGTTAGCTAAAATTCTCTCCTGTACACGCCTGGAGTGAGCATGCCGGAGACTGTTGGCCGTGTCTCTCTCCACATCTGACAGAGCCTGGGCTTGACCATTTTCCGGTTATGATTTAATCAATAACACCTCGTGCCTTCATGCCTCCTAATTTTGGCAGGGTTTGTGTTAGCATGGCTGTCAGACCTGTCCTTTGTGTTTCAAGGGGGAAAGCAGGGGTATTAAATAAACCTTTTTTGTTGTTGTTTTTTTTTACTATCAAAGCTTCAATAATTAATGTCTGCAGGAAACCTATGAAAAGGAGGTCAAATCTGTAATAGTAATTATAAAATTCAGCGATTCAGCAGACCCAATATTTTCTATTAACTGTTCATGTGGTAAGAAATTACACAGTGGGATTTAAGCTTTGTTGTTTACTTATAGCCATTTATTTTGCAGCCACTCTGCTGTGCAGTTTTCTTTATCCTAAGCTGCCAAAGAATCCTTTGTTGGACCATTCAGTTTCTTTGAAGGAGGCTATGGAATGTTTTCATTTTATAAATCTTCTATTTTTGCACTTAGTAGAAATCTGCCTTTAATATGTTTTCTGGGTGTGAGGTGGTCAGTGTGGTAGCATGGCATATATTTTCCAAGATTTACTTATTTTTTTGGAAATTCATACCACACCAGATATACAAAACTGCAAAATGTGGTCTCAAATTTTATATTTCACTCAACTTGCCTTCACATGGTCCCTTTGGCTCTGGGTAGAATAAATATATTTGTGAATGTATAAATCATGGCTCAGGTGTTAAGTATGTCAGTATTGCATGCAGGTTTTAGGTTACCATTCAGCAAAACATGCATTTAAACTTTCTTAGCTTGGACTCCATGTTCCTCTCTGCTTAAATAGCATATTAAAAGGATGCAAAAATAAAAATGTCTGAGTCTAAAATGTGTACAGAGTTTTCTTCTTTGTTTGAACTGGAAGCAAACTTCACCTCTTGCAGAAGGCAGTCAGAAAGTTTTTCTGTGTTAGAATTGCTAGAGGTGTAACTTCCTGAGTCTTTGCATGTAAAAACTCTTACAAAAATATTTCCATAAGTGGTGAGATGGAGCCGAATGATCTGACTTACCTCTGGAATAAATGTGAGTCATTTGTGTTGCACTTTGGACAAACTCAATAAAGTATCAGTTCAGGATAATCTTCAAGAAATGTCTGCTGAAATCTGAGCTGTTTTAAATGCTTCAAATAGCAACAATTGAGGGGAATTTTTCACAAATGAAAAAAAAAAAAATAATTCCCTTAAGTATTTTCATGTAAATTTACAGTGTGCAGTATGCTCCTAGCACTTCTTGACCTTTCTGATTGGAAGGTTTGCTTTAGGCAACCAAAATTCAGAAGCTGCATCTATCAAATTTTGTTCATAATCAAAGAAGAGGTAGGTGCCTGCAGATATGTGTAAGATGTGTGGGATGACTCACCACATTAAATGTGCATCCCTTTCCAAAGACAGCAGAGAGAACCCAGATGACTCACTTGGATCCCAGGGAGCTAAAGGAAGGAGAGGTTAACAAGGCTGCAAGGCTTCATTGCTACTCATAAATAAATCAAGCCAGGTGCCTGGGTTTTGGCCACAAGTCCAACTGACAAAGTTTGCATCTAGAAGGTTAAAGTCTTCCCATGCAGAATGGGATGGCAGTACCCATACACCCAGCTAGGAATAATCTCATCCTTGAGCTGTTCCCAGAACTGTTTGAGCACTGTTTTTTGAGGCTGCTAACAGTCACAGCAAAAACCATATCAGACCACAGGTTTAAGAGAATGGGCAGTTGTACAACAGGGCTCAAGCCCATGCCTTGAGCGGATTTGGTTTGCAAGTATAATCATAGTCTTGGTGAATATTACCTTTATTTAACTGCTTTATGCTTTATTTAACTGCTTTGTTTTAGTTTTTAATGCTTTTAGCGACATAGATGCTGATAAAGAGAAAAAACAAAATTTGAAAAAAATTGTGCATTGCATCCTGGTGGTGTGAAATAAACTCTTTATTTTACCTGTGAGATAAGAGTCTGTGTCTGTTTTGAAAAGTCCTACACAGTGACAGTGCTGTTCTCATGGTAAATTACTGCTCTGCTCTTCAATACAAGCAAGTGGGAAGTATCTTCAGAAAAGAACTTTCCAAACAAATTATGTATCTGTGTTAAATCTGTGTAATATTGTAGAAAATAGAATTAGCTTGGGTTTCTTTTTCACATAATATTGAGCAATTAATAGCATAAATATGCATTCAAAAAACTGACTGGCAGAGTTGCTCTCAGGGAAAGATATTCCATAGATGGAATAGGTAGGAACTGTTGTGAATTTATTGATGAAGGAAAGAAGGTTGATGGGAAATGCTGTAAAATCATACATATTCCATCTTTCCTTTAACTCTCTCAATCTTAATTTTTCCTTACAGCCATAAACAAAGAGAAGCTTGAAAAAACAACTGGACTGAAAATTCTGCAGACTGGTGTGGGGGAGGTAAGTGGCTTTCAGGCATTTTACATTCTCAAAAATATTTTCGTTATTGGGAAATTCTGGAGCTCATGAACGTTTGTGAGCTACCAGTCTCATGGTGCTAAGGGCCTTTTTATGATACAGTTGCATCTGTCAAAATACAATCTGCTGCACAAATAGCACTGTATCCCACAGAGAAAAAAAATACCATCCTTATGAGAAAAGTGCAGCCAGATTTAAGAAATGCAGTTTTTGCTTTGTTGTATCACAGGAAAAAAATCCCCAAAGACGAGCACAGCAACTGAAGTCGTCATATTATTCCCCTTGGTTTTGATAGAGTGCTATCTCATCTAGAACAGTGGAAGTTTAAATTTGGGGTAAAGAATCTTTAGATATTAGAGAGAATCTGACATCTGAATGTCGCTTATTTTGGATGTAACTTGAAACATAAATAAAACATGTGTCTGTTATTATAGTGATATCACTGAGCAAAAACTCCACTAAGCAGTTCATAATTTATTAATAAACATGATGCTATCTGCTAAGAACCTTGTATGAACTACAGTTGATTGCTAATTCTCGTGCTAATTTTGTGTACACAGTTATCTCTTTTTTTTCATTTTCATTTAAGTAATTTTGCTAGTGGTGAATGCTCACAAGGCTAGGCAAATGACTTTTTCTCATGATTGCATTATTCTCAGTATTAAAAATAATGAATTACTAACTTCTAATATACTGAAGAAATAGGTTGTTTTCTTTCTTTACCGATTTTTGGGGTTTATATTTCTGATTTTTATCACTTCATGCCTAAGAAATTCACTTGATGAGATTTGTGAAGTTCACTGTGTAGCTTCATTCACATTACTGAAAGACTCAGTCTTGAAGAGGTGATAACACTGAGACCTGCTGTGATGCTGAGGGCCAAAGCTGAAAGAATTGGAACTTGGAAACAAAGATAGGTGAAATCATCAGAAGATGAAAGCCATCATCTCTCCTTATCTGATTTATCTAGGAATGTTTCTTATGGGTGCATAGCCTTAGAAGCTGGGAAGTGCCTCCTGGGGCATGGCTGTGCACCTCAGCCTGTGTCCTGACTTCAGGCCAGGCTGAAGTTTGTGGTTGTGCTGTCTGCACAACCTGGTTTCTGTTCAATAGCAGGAGAGCCAGGATTGGGATACAGGCTGTGGAAGTCACTCAGTATAATTTTACCCAATGGGACTCATCCATGCTAATAAAATACCTCCACGTATTTTGTCCAATTCCAGTCATTGAATGGATTCCAGTCTGCTGCGAAATCAGCTGGAGAATGAAAGCCCACTTCAGATGCTGACTGTTAAATCAGTTTTTGTATTATATGTGGTCAATGGAGGGAAAATTCCATTTTGGATAGTTGGAATGCAGAAAGTTTTCACCTGCTAAATGTATAATTAATCCCCATTGTAGCAATAGGATTGCTGTAACCATGGTAGTCTAGGAACATGCTGGAGCTATAAATTTAAGGACTTCCTAGATTCTAAGACCAGCTAATAGAGCATGAAAAATTGAAGAGTTCTTAGGCCAGAGACCTCACCAGCCTGATTCTTGTGTTTGGTTTAGAAAAAGTCACTGTAGAATTCACCTTCCATAAATTTAGGCTGTCGTAACTTTTTTTTGTAAAAAAACACAAATAAAACTTGGATTAATGAAGACTTTGACAGAATTTTGTGCTTTACACTCTACCAAATATGTATTATTAGAAGGCAAAAAGTGAAAACTGGTTAACCCAAGCAAAGCAGACATTTTGGCCTAAATATAATCCAGGTTATATCTGAAAGACGGTGATCAGCAGAGAAAGAACCAAGTGCTTTGGACCAAGTAAGATGATGGAAGGACATTTATTCAGCTGCTTATGTATTTTGTTGGATGTGAATTCTCCCAGCTGTGTACATTCCCCTTTCTATGTCTTATCAGATATGATTGTTTACATAATCAATATATTTCTGTGGTCTCACATAAACAAAAAATAGAGGAGTGCTGTAACCAAGCTTTTTTCTGTTTTTGCAGTGTCAGATTCAGGCTATTTCAGGTTAAATTTAACTATGGTAATCCAGTTTTGCAGTTTGTGTTTTATTCACCCTGGTGAGTAATTATTATTGCAACTATACAAAGTATGTATTTAAAGATATTGAAATAGCTTCTTTTTGAATAAGGATTCCTTTTACTTCACACTGGAATTAGGAATGGAATTATATATAATAGTGACAGTAAATCAAAGTCAAGATGCTCTAATCAAAAGTACTTTGAAAAACTTTAGTAGAGAATGAGAAATGACCTTTTTTGTTTGGACAGCAGGTGAGATGCATGACAAAGTTAATGGATATATAATCTTCATATGCAGGCCTGTAAAATAAAAAGGATTGATATTGCAAGGCAATTTTCATATCTGAAATACCTCAAGAGAATGTAGCCCAGATGGTAGTGGCAAATGGAGCCATGTCCGGACAAATGCAGGAACTCTCCTAAGCTCAGCAGTAATTCATGTATGGCTCTGGACAGTGGAATCTGTTTTAGGTGTTGATCTATGATAACAGGATTTGTGTCTCTGTAAGGAATGTGTGGACACTAGTGACTTCCCAGGCCTTGGCTGTGCTGGAAGGAAACTGTCTCTTCCTCTGTGGAGTTGAGAAATGCTTCTCAGAGCTCCTCAATCTATCATTTTCTTTCCCCTATCTCAAGAAAAAACATTTCAAAAGCAACAACAGACTATGAAATTCACACCAAGCTTACTGAGCCATTCAGTCAAGTCCAGGGAGGGCTGATGAATTGCTTTTATGTCACTACATAAACATGTGCTATATAGTCATTAACAACATGAGTCTGGAGTCTGCCACAGCTGCAATCCAGTTCATCATCTTTATGTCATGTAAAAGATTTCCACAGCTTGTGATTCTCTCAGCTAAGCCTGAGTTTGCTGTGTTGTGTCAGTGTAGGTAGGCTCTGCTTTAGCAGGATTAAAAATTAGTTCCTAAGCTGGGAGTTTAGAAGCTGCTCATGTTTCAGAATGTTGACTTAAAAGTTCTATATATTTCATAGGAAGGTGTGAATGATAAAATGAAAAGCACTGTCTGGACTCTGGGCAAGCAGAGCTTCTTTCAGGCTGTTATAGAACAGATTTTACCAGTATTTCCACCGTACAGCTACCTCAACATTGAACATTTTTAACAGAATATTCAACAGTACAGGGATCCAGAGAGATTAGAGATTGATATGATGTATATCACTCTTAAAATGAGAATTATTTTGAACTTATCTTGTTTGCAAGAAGGTGATTATAGCAGAAAACCAGAATAACTCTGCTGTAGAGAAAACCAGTGCTGAGGTTATAAACTTGACTACATTGCTGTAGTACATTGCTGTAGTACATTGCTGTAGTACATTGCTGTAGTACTGACCATCTCTGGAATTATATTTGCCAAGATGTTTCTTTTTTATTTGCAGTTTTCCAGCACCTATAACACCTATAAAACTAAAAAACCAGTAGAACTCCTCTACAGTATCCATGTGAGATTTATTGGTCTCATTGTCATGCATGTTTGTGCCAGACAAATCCTTCGTGAGCATTTCACACCTTCTTGTTTATTCAGATACAATGAAGCTTTGAGGTATTTTCTTTTGATCTCCAACACATGAAATAAATCTCTGAAGTCCTGAGGTCATCTTCAGCTGTTCAGCTATGTCTATGAGGGTATGAATGGATGAGTTGTGTTATTTAGATGTCTATTTGCATAATACCATGAAAGACACAATACTGGTAAAAAAATGAAGAGCTAAACAGCATTTAAGCAGGACCCATAACTCTGTTCTCCTCTGCCCCAGCTTGATGTGGACCACTACTTGAGTTGAACTTGTTGCTTTGAATGGCTGAGCCTTCCTGCAAGATCTTGGGGACAACATTTTGTCTCACATGAAGGGAAAGCCTCCTTAGCAGCTGCACAGCTCCACCTGGCTCCTCATGAGTTCAGGAATCATCAGCAGCAGAAGCCCCATCCCACACCAACATTATTGCAACTGGATTTGTTCCCAGGAGTTTCTCTCCAACCCAAGGGAGCTCAGCAGACACCACGAGCCACAGCCCTGCACAGGGGTCACCATGTCAGGTATCCCTTCAGCATCCTTTAGGAACTTAACTACTTCTATCTCTCCACATAAGCACCATTGAATTATTACAGGAACACAGTATTTTTAAGTTCAATTCCATGCTCAGGTTGGCTGTGACCAAAATTACTGTGACATGGATAAATGTTTATTCAGCTTTTGGCTGCAATTTGTTTTCAACCACAGTTTCAGAATAACAAGTCAGGCTCTCCAGTGGCTCAAGAAATGTTTTTGGGGTATAAGAGTCTGTGAGTTGAATAATCAATGACTGAGGCCTGAAACGAACCAATGAAATGGCAGTGTTCCTGTCTTGAACTGACAAAACAGCACCCACTTCAGAATAAGTTATATTAAATTACCTCTTTCATTTTCCCAGTAAGAATGCACAGAAGAAATTAATCATTGGAATCACAACTTCATTTGTAGGACTTGAATCATGGCTCTCATATGGCAGACATAAAAATTAGAACAGTTTTCTAAAGCAAATGGAAATAACCCAAAATATATGCAAAATGAATGCTTCACCATACCTCTAGATGTCCTAAAATAGAGCAGTGATATTTTGACATGTTTCAGGATATTTTCATTTATAGATATTTTGATAGGTGTAGAATTATGTTGATGTTGCATAAAGTGATGTTACTACAATAAAGAAATCTGTGTTTAAAAATTCTAGTGAAGCTAGAGGACATGATGAGACAGACTTTCCAGTGATGTACAGGCTTCAGAGGCAGGAGTCAGGTTTCTAGCTTCTTACCTTCCTTAATGTTGCCAGCTTTTCTCCCTATATATCCAGATTTTACCTAGAATGATATTGGATTGGAAATCCATAAAAAATTGGAGTGCAGAACTTGACAAATCATTTTCAATTGTTGAAATAAGGTATAAACCTTTTTTCTGATCTTTGACTACTAGGTAAAGTGCTAAGTGCTGGCTTTTGGCTTATAAAGACCAAACTAGCCTGGGATCTACTCCAGCTGTCTCTGTTACAGTGACATCTTGGCAAGCCAAATGCTCCTGACCTGGAGCAGGTACTGCCCAGGGGTACCCGGGATTGGAAGGGATGCTGTACCCAATATCACTTAGATGAGGTAGGTCTGAGACTGACCATGGTGTATGGACAGCAGCTGTGCATGTACAAATACTCAAGTTTTAGCCCAAGACACAGCTAAGTTTTTCCACTTCCACTGAAACCCGCCCTTCTTTTACCAGGCTGAAGCCAGGCACAGGCACATGTGAGGGCAGACACCTCTGCACTGCAGGGGAAGCATTCTTAGACCAGAGGACACCAGGGAGGGCTTTTTCCCCATGCCTGCCTTCAGCATTTTTTCTTACAAACCCCATGGCTTAGAGATCAACAAGTTGTTGTTGGGTTTTTTTTTTTTTTTTTTTTTTTTTTTCCTGTTATGTGAGATTGGAGTTCCAAAAGACAGCTCTTGCTGTTGGCTTTCACTGATCACTGTGGCTGTGTTGGTAAGCAGACAAACATTTCCAGGAGGGGCAGTGTTTAGAACCACATGCATTGTTGTGGATGAAGCATGGATCAGATCACAAAGGGGTTCTTTGCCTTAAGGCATGCAAATTTATATATAGAAATAAGAGCAATGACATTAAATAAAAAGCTTTTAGAAGTACAATCCTTGAGATATTCTTGGTGAAAGCATAATGGGAAAGACTTACCTTATCCCACATACACAAATTACAGATTCTAAAGCTGTGTAACCTTTAAAAAACAGTAGATTACATTTTACATAGAATTCTACTAGAAATATACTACTTATGTGAAATTTTATTAACAGTGAATAATGTCTCACTATTACAGTTTGTAAGTACACATGAATAGTAAAGTTATGCTAATCAGAAGTTAGTCACACAGTAGCATTTAGAAGTAACACTTCAAGAAATTTTAGGAATAAAGCTAAACAGAACATTAAATTTTTCCAAAGAGAGTGATGAAGATCTATGGCTCATTTATTTAAGACCTTGTATGCTTTTGAAAAATGCATTCTAGCTAATATTTAGATATAATGTTAATGCTATTTATTAACTATTCATTACAGTACATAGCCCACTAGAGGGCTGCTTTTCAAGTAAATTGAATCCAGAGTGTTAATAAAAGTGTTAAATGTTTAAAAACAAAAAATATGCAGCAGAAATATGTGTATCATTTTAACACATTATTTTGTCAACTATCGTCTGCTACTGCATGTTATATACAGACAATATAAGTCATGGCCCCAGATCTACAAACATTTAGAATATGCTTAGCTTTAAGTGTATAATTAGACATTCCTTTTAAGCTGCTGCTAAGTTTAGAGTTAAAGAGATGCCTGGATGCTCCTGAGACTGTCTTCTGTCACATATCACACCGTCTCTGGTTGTGGAGGGGCAAAGTTCCAATGTTTATCCCCTGTATTTGATTTGAATATTGCATAGCAGAGGTATTTTGACATCTGAATGACAGGTCACAGCTTCAGTTTGGAAATCATGTGTCAGTAGTAATTTCTTTTCTTGTGCTCTGATTGTGACAACGCCCTCCATCTTCTTTACAAATTTTTAAAGAACACGACAAGGAAATGAGGAGATTATAATGTAAAGAAAAATACAGCAAACCTGATTTTCAGAGAGAACTATCACTCTATACTGATTTATGTTTTCCTCCTGAAACAGTATATAAAGCACAAGTATTCAGGTGTCACATTGGTTCATGAGTTCCTTTACAGTAGCACTGTGTGATTTAAAGGAGCAGAAGTGCCAAGTGATGTGGCAGTTGCCATGGCAACTACAGCAATTCAATTTTTATTCAGTATCATGTAAAATGAAACAAGATATGGTTTGCCTTGTGGCTTCAGGAACTTATGCATCCTACCAGTGTTGTTCCTTTTTTGTCTTTTTTAACATTGTGCTGGTTACAACATAGCATGTGTTTAAGGATTTATCTTGGGTTTAGGCTGTGTCATGCCATTGTTTTTAAAGCAGAGTTTCCCTTACAAACCATTATAAATCTGCAGAGAGAAGAGATTTAGATACTAGCACTGGCTACATAGAGCAAACTGCAGTGTAATTCTGTTTAAGAATCACTGTTATTATTCAGCTTAACTGTGATTTGGCAGCCTGCACTCAATATATTAATAAAGAATCTTTAAATAGGAGAACATGATTGTTTGTACTAGATATCTTACTGGTTAATGAAATTCAGCAACCTTCTTCTACCAGCAGCCAGGTTATTTTGACTCAATGGAAAACAAAATCTTGTGTGGTGTAATGGGTCAGCTGGGGAGGCTGCAGATTAAATTCTTTTAAAGTGTCTGAAGTTTGAGGGATAGCGATGGTCAGAAATTGTAAAGAAGGAAGATTGCTCCATCTCCACAGAGAGAGCTTGATCCTGACAGGAACACGTGGATTTCAAGCAATCTCAAACACTTGAACTGTTTAAGGAGTGGAAGAAGTGGCAGATCCCAGTCTCTCAGCCCTCTCTTTAGTAGACCCTGGCAGGAAATATTCCCACATAGGTCAACATGGAAAGAAACCTGTCAGGACTCTGTTCTGGGTCTGTAAGCATAGGAGAATAAGGGTTCTAAGATTCAAACTCTTGAGACATTCAACTTTCCTATAGGAATCCTTGACATCAGGGGCCCAGAGCTGGCAAAATGAACAGGAACAGGACCCAGAGCCTGTCATGGTCCCATGTTTGTCTGTACTGTCAGGTTGTTGTCAGTCAGTCACTCACATTGTGTCCTGTGCCAGTTAGGATTCTGGGGCTGTTTGCTTCTCCATCTAAGCAAGATCCTGGCCAGGGACCATTCATAGCAGGCAGTTTCAGTGTGGTCACCTTTGGAGCATGGGTTTAAAGGCATGTTAAAATTAAAGAATAATAGAATTAAAACTTCAGCTGTGAGTTAAAAGAATTGTGTCATTTATTGTAAGGTTTTTAGTACTAAGCTTTAAGTACTTCAGTAAAACTTAAGATCTCTGCTTTTTGGGAAGGCTTAATAGCACATTCTTATTCATCCTTCTAAGAACTGCTTTGCACTTGTACATCACTAAGTTTCCACCCTCAAAGGCAACATGGCTGTAGTGTCCATCACTTCAAACTCCTTCAGAATGCAAGGCTTTATCTGTTATACATATTAAAGCAAAAACTTTTAGCATGTTTCTAAACGTGACGATTCCTATTAAATTAGTTTGTTGGAGCTTGGCTTTGTTTCTTTTTTGCATTAAACAGCAAATTTATCCTGATGAGATAGTTTTAAGATCTAGTTAAGAAAAATGTTGGAGTTGCTTTGACTAAGCACAGTTTTGTGTGTAGTTTGACTGATTTCAAAGGGAAATGTTGGGGAGTTGTTTTGTAATAAAAAGTCATTGAATTACTAACTCAAAGTTTCTGTAGAAACAACAATGAAGTGGCTCCTGAACTGCAGCATGTCCTCAGCAGGTCTCTGCTTTCACTTTGGAACATGTAGGTGTCTCTGATTTGCATTACTGGGCATTAGGAACAAGCATCAAGGAGATAACAGATAGGAGACAACTGGAACAGTGCAGCTCCAGCAAAACACCCATTTCAGTGAAGAATTAAATGTGTGTCTGTACTGCACAGCGAGACCTGGGGAGGCTGTGAGCACACACGTGCCTGGGAACAGCTCTGGGGTCAGTGTAGCTGTTTTTTGTGCCGTGGAGAGATTGTCAGGGAGGAGCTTCTCAGTGTGATCTGAGCAGAGTGAGAGTGTGAGTGCACCTGGGACAAGGCAAAGGGACGTGATTCTGTGCCACAAAAACGTGACCTAGTCCAGGAATGCCCAGGGACCACTGTGGCTGACAACAGCTCACTGTGCACTCTGCTCTCACAAAGGGGTGGCATTGTGCAAACTATTTGTCTGTCTGGTTCTTTACCTTTAGCAGGTAGAGTGATGACTTCATTTTACAAACGTCAATGTTGCTTTTATGACATGGATTTCACTTGATTGTTAAACTGTTAATTTACAGATCTTTACTAAGTGAATGCAAACAAATTCTGGTCCTCAAAGCTCTGCTAATGCACAATGTTTGAATTTTAATTTCCAGTCCATCTTAGATTATGGTGATGAAAAACAATATTTAATCCCTCGTTAACACATGAATAAGCGGAAACTGTCATTTCCCACCAAACAATAATGGGATTATCTCAAGAACTGTCAGTTTATGTGAAAACATTATGTTGCCCAAATTTTCATAAAAATTAGCAGTGGGTAATATTCAAGATCAGAGCAATGGAAAGAGGGAAATCTGCATTCATGATAATAAATATTCATATTTGTCTGCTCAGGAGATGAAAATCTAATCAAGGGGCTATTGATGCGCTGGCTTTTTTTTTCTTCTTCTTTTTTTTTTTTTTTTTTTAACCAAGATGTTTCATCTAAATTGGGTTTGATATGGAAATTAGTCTTACTCCAAGTCCTCCAGGCCATGAGCATGCTGGGATAACACTGGAGGTGTCCAGTACATCAGATGTTGCTGCTGGCATCTGCTTCTACAGACAACAAACACAATAAAATTAAATAAAAAATTGACAACATCTCAAGGGTCAAGCTCCCAGTGGCTTAGAGTGTTGTGGGGGGTTTTTCCCCCCTAAACATTTTAATTTTATCCCAGTTAAATCCTCAGTACTGCAGGGTTAAAATTGTAGGCATTTTTTGCTTTTGTTGACAATTACCATAAATCAGAAGACACTCTGCATGAAGCTTAATGAAATATGTATGATATAAAAATGGGAAGAAGATAAGTGCAGTTTGCTGCTTTAGGATTTTGTGTGTGTATCTCTGTATCAGTGTGTGCACATGCACAGCCTGAAGAGGTAACTTGTATTTTGTGTGCTGTGCACTGAACAGAATAGTCAGGCAGTTACTGACTGGACAACATATAAAAAAATGTGGAAAAAAGTTTCTCCAAAAGTGAGATTAGTATGTTTTCTGTATCAAGTAATTTGTTCAACTAATATATTTGCATGTTAAAATACTCCGTTTAAAAAATATCTTCATACTTCTTTTGGTGTTTGCTAGCATGAAAATCTGGTTTGTCCTAAGAGAAGCATTTGCCTTGAAATACTTTACTATTTACTATTGCTATTATTGCTGCTATTATTATTAATTATTATACTCAGTAGTTGTACATAGTGTCTTGTTCTTCATTGTGCTTCCCAGGGGTTTTATGACCTTTTTAAAAAATTTAGCCATGTCATTAAGATCCTGATCCTACAAATAACCCCATATATATACACATGTATATGCGTACACACATATATGTGTATGTGTGTATAAAGAAGGACATCCTTTTGTGGAAGGGTCTTGTGTTTTCTGACATTTACCTGACAGATCTGTGGGTACTACTGGACAGTTCACACACACAGAATCACACACATAGAATTCACAGAATCACTAGGCTGGGAGAGATCATTGAGTCCAACCCAGCCCCAACACCTCAGCTAAACCATGGCACTGAGTGCCACATTCAGTCTTTTTTTAAACACATTTAGGGATGTTCCATTCAGCTCCTGATTGTTGTGCACACACCAGGAATGTGTGACTCAGTCCTCTTAAAACTCAAAATGCCTGCGCTGAGTTTATTGGATTTCTGGAGAAATTGCCATACAAAAAGCATATTTTTTAAGATTTGGAACTGAGAAAAAAATATATCAGCAACATTCAGCTATACTGGCTGTAGCAGGAGAGAGGAGAAAGATAGGCAGAGCCTGCTCTGAAAGAAAGGATATTCCTGCTGACCAAGAAAAGAGAATAGTTAGAATACAAATATTGCTTGTTCCAGGGACTGCACTCTTTCTTTATGAATTCTATACTAAATAGGAATATGAAGATACGGGTTTTTTTTCAGAATTCCAGTAATTTGTGCAATAAATTATTGTGAGGCAAGTATAAGCAGCCTGCAGAGTGTGGTGTGCATGTATTGGCAGACCTGATATCTTTAACTGTACAATCTGTGCTGGCATCTTTGTCCAAAATGTTTTTCAGAGACCTTATCTTCCTAATCAACTCCTTTGCCAAGCTAAAAAAAGAGAAAGGAAATGCATGTAGCATATATAGCAGATGGGTGTTCAGCTGTACAGGTGTCTGGTGTGCAGGTGCCAGATAATGCAAAGTAGTTAGATATTTTCTGGGAATTCCATTACTTGTTCCAAAAAGAGAGAGTCATCCATTCTTCTAGCGCTACCTGCTCCAGCAAGATGCACACCTGGGAGCCTTTACCCCTCTTAACTCTTTCCCATTTGATCAGAGTGGTTCTTAGAGAGCTGCCTTTTTTTCTCTTTGCCTTTTCCTAAGACAGTGAATTGACTCCGGAGTTCATCAGTTTCTGCAGCAGAACAGCAGCAGCCTGCATTGAGGTTAGGCAGCATCATTTGAAGCAAGCTCTTCTTTATTCACTTCACCTTCTTACATGGATTAGAGAAGCATCAATCATAGAATCAGGGAATCATAGAATGGTTTGGGTTGGAAGGAATCTTAAAGATCGTCAAGTTCCAACCCTCCTGCCATGGACAGGGACACCTTCCACTGGACCAGGTGGCTGAAAGCCTCATCCAGCCTGGTCTTAAATATTTCAGCCACAGATAATATATTAAAGCATAATACATCTCAAAGCAGTATCTGGAGATAAGCAGTGTAGTGCTACCTGTACAAGCAATATATCCAACATCATACGAGTACTCACACCGCTATGCAGCCAAATTTAATTTTTTAAGGTGGCTGTGTATTAATATCCTCAGGATCTTACCACAGGTAAAAGAGAGGCTTCAGGTGCTTCATGGACCTCAGCTGTTGTCCTGGGTCCCTTTTCCAGTCATCTTCATGCAGGGAGCTGCTACTGCACACTAGTGAAGTATCACAGGCAGCTTCTGGATATGCACTCTGATCTTCCCCACAAAAGTACCACGTGCACACTTGGCAGTGCTCAGCAGGAGACAGTTCTGTGTGCTGCAGAGCTTGTTGATATTGTGGAGAATTACTGCTTTCCCATTTGGATGAATTTTTTTCATGACAGAAACACAACAGAGATGCAGATTTGAGGAGAGGTGTAGGCCCTCGTGCAGAAGGAGGGACACTCTGATTTTCTGCATGGCTCTTCTCTGTGGGCTGAACCTCATTAACTACACTGAGCATTAGCCTCCTGGAATTGTTTCTCCTTTTTTAGCTATTTTCATATTCCAGATAACTTAGGAAACCCTGAGACAGGTATTTGTTCAACATAGCTCCCGGTTTCTATCAAGATTCTTGTTCTGAGTCAGATGGGTGAAGGCTTGGACTTTGGTTTCCCATAGAAGTGCTTTGACACTAAACTATAGATGGTGGTAAAGCTTTCTGTCAACTGAACATTAATAAAAAATCATACCTTTGACATGAAAAGAAAATCCGTATTCAAAGTTTCCCTAAAACTTATGTGGACCTATTGAAAAAGAATTCTGCAGCAAATTGATATTTCTTTGCATAAATCATTTAATTGAAAAAAGGCTGAGTAGTTTTGATTAACAGGAGCATTACAGTAATGATTTCTAGACAGGATGGGGATCTCACTGGGTACCTGCCCACACATAAAGTGACAGGAAAGCTGTGTCTTTGAGTGATTAAGATAATCACCAAAAAAGACAAGATTAGGAAAGAAAGGGAATAAAAATTATCACCTTTCTCATTTTAAAATTAAGTATACAAGCTATAAAGATTTTAAATTAAATTACCCAGATTGAAAAACAAGCCCATGAGAAATTTTTAGGACCCAAAGTCCTATCCAGTGTCAGAACCACTCACCTTTCCTGCCCATTAGTGTGCAATTCCAGAAGCATCAGGATGGAAGCTTATCTTCAGACTTGACTTAACAAAATGTTTTAATAATCCTAGCTATGAAATGCTAGGAGCTGATCTTGGATTTTACAATAAGAGGCAAAGTGGTTATGATACTTTATGTTATGTAAATTATATGCAAAATATATTGGCATGCAAATTTGAATGCTGAAAGAAAATCATTCTTTTCTTCCAGAGAAGAGAGTTTTTCACTCAGATAAGCCAGAATCTGCAGATAATTTTTTAACATATTGATGTTGTTTCATTACATCTTTAAATATATAATAAATATATAAAATAAAAATAATTGTGTCTTCCTTCTAAACAAGTTCAATTTCTCTACTTTGCTGGCACCAAGTAGGCAAAAATGCTAAAAGTCTGTCAGATAGATAAGATCATATCAGGATGCCATAATATTTAAAAAAATATATTATTAATGTGGGAAAATTTTAAACTGCCATTTTAATATTTTACTATTTGGGTTTTAACAGTCAAAGCTTGGAGTAGATCCAGGTGTTGTTTGTGACCCTGTTGGTCAGTAACACCCACAGTGGCTAATACCATGTTGTTATTGCTGGTTTTTATCCATTAGACAATGAAATGTTCCTCTGTCTATTGACATGTTGAACTTTGGAAACGCTAATGGGCAGACACAGAATATTTCAGGAATAGGTAATGTTCACAGGACATGACAAGACACACCTGGTTGTCCCTCTGGCTCACCAATAACACAACAGTGCTATTAACCATATTTTGTTAGGCACGACAAGACAAAACAGAGCAATAGTGGCTGTGTCTGTTGTCTTTTCTCTGTTTTATCTTTTTCATTTTGAGCTTGAGTTTTGTGCCAGACTAATAGCCGGTGGCAATGGGCTGGGGAAATGAAACTTTTGCTAAGATTAGGGACTGTGCAGAAAACAATGTGTGAAATCCTGATTTGACAAGGATGAACAGACTGGTGAGGGCACTGAGACATTTTGTGAAGTGAAACCATGTTTGTACTCAATGTGCCTTGGAAAAAACGACATCAACAGAGGTGCCAAAAGATCCCACCCAGGAGACAATAGAATGGCATCCTCATTATACCAGTCAGGGAATAAAGGAAGTGTGGAGTTTATTCTGCCCTTTCTAATTACAGGTAGCTTATATTAATTGATGGTAATGGAGCAATGGGTATGTTGTTGTGCTCTGGGGTGATTATCCTTGTGAGACTGTAAGTTCAGCAGTTGTCATGCAATTTGGAGTTGCAGACTGGTGATTTTAGTAATTGAATCTCAGGAAATAAACAAAATATGGCAACTTGATGCATTTTGAGCAATTAAATTTCTGCTGAATTTTCTGCTTCATCCTGGGGACTCCCAGATTCTCAGCCAAATTCTGTCTCAAAGAAACAGAAGAAGGAAGCCCTCTTTAATATATCTGTATATCGCAACACTATATTGTATTGGCGCCTGCCTTTAATTTAAAATGTAGTCTAAAACATCTGCCATCAGACCACAAGTCAGAAGAGCAGAATGAAAAATTGTTTCAACTGTGGCTTTTCTGGCACAGGAGAACAGGAACCACTGAACTCCTCTGTAGTGAAATGGCTTATTTGCGGGGTTTGAATTCAGTATTCCTGCTCAGCCCATTCAGGATGTACAGCTTTCAGGGGAAGGTCCTTTCCTTGCTTCATGCCAGGTCTCTTATATGCTTATTATTAATTACCATCATGTGGCAGGTACAGGGAACCACTGGGCTGCATTCCCTCATGCTAAATACCTGACAGATTAGCAGATGCTCAGGGGTTTGCTGGATCGTTTCCTGAGAAGGTAAATGGTACATGCAAGTTATTTCTTGGGTGCAGTCCTGCTCATTTACAGAAACTTTACCCCAGCTCTTGTTTCGTGGGACACTGGAGGAATGGGCAGTGGCAGATCCATGGTTTCCACAGCTCAGCCCATAAGACTGGCTCTGGCTGTTCCCAGGGCTTTGAAAGACTGGCTCACAGTTTCCTGCACCCTTACCCTCCAGTGAGATATGAGCCCACTGATTGGAAAAGTGACATTATCCACCCCAAACTTAGCCATACAGACACTTAAATGAATCATCTGTGATAGGAGTGTAGTCAGCTGAGCTCTATAATCAGCAGAGTCCAGCTATGATTGGAATTGCTTTTTATTTCCCATTGCTGATTAAAGGGAAAGTCAAAATCTGGGGCTGCATAGTTAAATGGAATTCAGTTTAAAAGCTAAGACTGAATAGGTCTCTGTTACATCTCAGGTGTCAAAATTATTCTGTCATATAAATAACTAGGTAAACTAGGATAGCACAGTCTTCAGTGTTGGCTGAAGATGCAAATGGTGTAAATAATGTTCACCAAACTCCATGTTAGCCATTTGTGGCTATCTTTGACAGAGCACTGAGTCTGTGCCCACAGAGCACACTGAGCTTGAGCAGTCAGATCTCAGAGTCCAGCTGGTCTCCCAACCCTTGTGCATTTCTAACAGTCCATATGAGAGCTCTTTAGTTCTGTCCTACAATTCATGTAGCACATGCATTGATGGACCAGTGGGTGATTTACCTTCCAGGGCAACCCTCTGACAACTGCTGGCCTAAGCAGTGAATAGTCTGTAATCTGCATTAGTTTCACAGCTGATCAAGAGTCTTTTCTAGTAGCTTGAAACCCTCTCTTTACTGGCAAGTTCCCTAATATTAACTTTTGAACACAAAGAGAATAAAGAGTTCATTCTTTTTTGGCTGATGTTGAGAAGAGGTATGGGGTCGGCCATGCTGACAGGACACTTTGCAAGGGAAGAGGAAGGTGTTTGTGGTATCTAAAGGATATTTCCTTCTTTTCTTTTCCTTTTTACTTTGTGTTAAAGATGTATGACTTCCCAGCCAGCGCAGCTTGCAGTGCGCCTTTGTTTTCCAAATTAGAAAAACCAAACAAGCTGTTTCTCAATGTAGTTGTCGGGCAGTTTGCTGCATCAAGCTGTGAGCAATGTATGCCATGGAAAGAGCCCTGGCTGATGCCAGCACAGGAGGTGTGTGATGGGGATACAAAAATAGTGATGCCACTTGAAGTGTATGCAAAGAACTGTGGTTCTCTTCTGTTCATGTAGAAACCCCTGGTGTGTCCTCAAATCTCAAAGCTAACTCAGAAAAAAAAAGATAATAATGTTGTCATCTCTTATTTTTGTTCTTTCTTTTCAGTGCTTCCTCCCTCCCTCCAGAAGAGGGAGACAACTCTCCCACAATGTAAAATTCAGAAGTTTAGAAGGATGAAATACCTTTGAATTGATCTTTATTGCTTTCAAATCATTTACTTGAGAGTGTATGATTTTCCAGGGCAAGGAAAGCTTTACAGGTCATTGTTAGAAGTCATCAAGTCTTTTTGCCAAAATAGTTTGCAGTTTATGCATACTACACTGAATGCTAAGCAGTTGGATAAAAAAAATTAAACCTATTCCTTTTGCCAGTAGTTTCCATGTAGTTCTTGACTACATGGGGACATTGGGGATGTCTTCTCTGTTTTGATTTTAGACTTGTTTTCATTTCTATTCTATTCAGAACAAGTCAGTATAATATTTCCTCAAAAGCTATTTACTGAATTGACTTAGTGTTCATTTTTATTTAATATTAACTTGGTGAATGAAAAAGAAAAAAAATGCTCAAATGGAATTGAATTTCAGGTTTCTATCAAACACATAAATGTGATAGTGTGAAATAGAGTAAAAAGTGTTAAAAAATTGTAGAAAGGAAGCACTGCTCATATATGCCACTAGGTATCTATTCCTCATTGATTTTCAGAGTCAGCTTCCAGTCATCTGACTCTTTACATCTTTTGAAATATAATGCAATATATAAAAATAAATCATCTGGATTGCAGTATGCAGTATTATGATGTCAAGGGTAAATGAACCCATTGAAAAAGCAACAAATGTACTTCATTGATTGCAATTTTTTAGATTTTATCAACCAGCATGCAAATTTCGTCTGTCTAAACACAACGTAGTCACCATTTATCTCCTATAAAATCAGTCAAAACAGAAACTCCTTTGTAATCAGTTTGACTCAGTGATGGTTTGGGTGGTGGTGGTTCTGGCAAAGGGAATGACTTTTCTCCAGAAATTCTCAGCCAACCAATGCACACATCTTATCAGGGGTTACCTAGCAACTGTATGCTGCTGTTAGTTGAAGTATAGTGATTAGTTAATAGCCCATGACTTCTCAGATTACTTTCTTTACAATTACATAGAAGTATTTAGCATTTGATTTCTTTTGAAAACCCCTTCTCATACAAAAATTAATATTGGGTCAGATTATGACTGGCATTTATCTCGCCAGTATAGAGTTAGCAGTAAGTGCTTCCTTTCCTCCACCTTCCCCATCATATTTTTTGTCTTTCAGATGATTGTTACAACTTAAGTACATTACCAAGGGAAAATGATGAAGTGCCAAAAAGACATCTGTGGAATTTTCTGTAACTTTTTATAATTTAAATTTTACCTGCAATTTGTATGATGAACGAACTGTTTGCATCTCCCATGTCATACTAGGACTGGGCAAAAGAAAAGATCTCTCAGATGCAGCAATATCATGGGGTGCATTCATGACCCACTATTTCAGATATTACAACATGGTATAAGTGGGACTTGACTGCCACACATGCTTTTCTCAAGCCTTCAGAAGTGTTTTGGTATAACCCTTCACATGGTATTTTTCCTTGGGGTACCTTTTTTACCCTTTTTTTTGACCTTTTAACTTTCTACTAAACCCATGCCGTTTTCTCTTCTTTTTTCAGTAAGTTTTTTTTGTTTGTTTGTTTGTTTGGTGTTTTTTTTTTTTTTTTTTTTTTTTTTTTTGCAAAGATCAGTTCACTCTAAAAATCCTCTAAATCCTCACACTTTTCTGTATGATGCATTTGTGAAATTTGGAACAGATTCTCTAGATTAGCAGGAAAAGTACGTCTGTACTGCCCAGGTGACCCAGGTGACCCAGCCATCCTTCAGGCATGCAGCATTTGGTTCTGTATGAAGTCTGTAGCTCCAAAGAGGGACAGAGGTGACAGAGGTCAGCTGCATCTTATTCTTCCTGTGGCCCAAATGACCATGACTGTAATGCCCATCCATGCTGACTGCAAGGTTGTTTCTCTTTTTTACGGTGAAGTTTCTTCATATTGCTGTCATATTTCCAAGCCTGTTTGCTTCTACAAGTGTCTGGAGAAGCAAAAACAAAGGCTTGAAAACATTGTCTGAAGGGACCTCAGATCCAACGTGTCTCATCTCCTGCTCAAAACAGGGTGGCTGCCAACACTGTATCAGATTTCCTTTCTGTACTGGCACTTTGAGCACCATCATTAGAAAATGAGGACAAATTTTTGAAGGCAGAAGGAAAAGGCAGGAATTACCCCCTTAGCTGTAAGGAAATATCATCCTTTGGGTGTTACTAACTTGTTTGTGCAATCTGGTCTCATGCCTTTTCCAAGGATTTGTTTTCTATCCTCTTAGTCTTTTGTTGACTGATGGTGATATTGGTGTGTCCCTAGGAGAACCATCCTGGTTCTGGCATTCCTGCCATCCGGCACATGATAAATAATGATGATTTCTCTTTGTCTTCCTTCACCTGCTCAAAGCCATGCATCAAATGCTCTACATGTAATAAATGTATCTGCCACAGATATCTTTGGGGTGACAATCATCCGTAATCACATAGAACCTTCTTTCCCTGTCCTGCCAGGCCTGGGCAGAGGGAGGAATGCCATCAGTTTCATGGCTTTCTCTATACCTTGTGGACTGGCTGGTTGAACTAGCTTAACAAACAAACTTAAAGTTCCCTGCAGCTATTTTCTTTCTGTGCTTAACCAGGGGCTTTGCATAAATGTACAGTCTTGTTTGGTCCTGGAGAAACTGTTAGAATTTACTAGAAATGTTCTGGACACAGTCAGTGACGGAGCTTATTCCCCTGTTCCTGCTTCCAGCTCTGAAGGAGCTCAGGACCATCTGCCTACAACAGTTGTGATTGAAAATGCTGAGGAAAAAATGGAGGAAATGCTTTGATTAGGTCTCAAACAAATACATTAGAATCATTAGGATGGAAGATAAAGCACCACTAGTAGAAAGTTTACTACAGCCATTTGTTCTTGCATATACGAAAAAGACAAGGAAAATTAAGGAGCTTTCCTATAGTCCTTGGGTTCACTTCCTTGGTCTAATTCCATGCCATAAACACCACTTGGCAGCTATCCCAAAAGGAAGAGCACAACCTTGCTTGCCAATGCCCTACTAAGAACTATCCCCATTGGAAGCAGTGGTGTAGCTGCCCATGACATTGCCTTGGTCTCTTCGAAGATCCCCCTGGGATTTTGTTGGTGTGGACTCCTTGACCTTAGTCTGAGTTCCAAACACCCACCACATGGCTTTTGCTAGGCTTAAAAGCACAGACCAGGTTTCATATAACTTGCTTCATGTTCACGGCTTTCTTAAAGCTTCAACAAATTGCAGTTGGTATCTCACAGACCTATGCAAGTTATTCTTACAAGCACAGGGAAAAGCAGACAGAGCTTTGTTCTGTTTGTCTCTTAATGGGGCTTAAATCTGTAACTAATGGTTATAAGGTCTATGAGAATTCACAAGGACATAAATGTAAAAAAATAAATTTATTTCTACTGGGAACTGAAGACAAAAATATATTACAAGTTTATTGTAAATGTTATGCTCCTATTGTAAATCCTATTCCATGGACTACCTATATCTGCATCCCATAAGCCAAATTCCTATTCACATGTTAGTGTAAGCTGAAACCCAATCCTTTTATAACTTAGTAAAATTTAAAGTGTTTTATGGTGCAAGGGTTGAATTTTTATTAATTGTAACAGAACAATAATTTCCATCATCTAGTATCTAGTAATTTTAAACTTTGATCTCATTAATAGGGTCAGATTTCGTTATTGTTGGGAAGGACCCTTTTAAAGATAGCTGCTGCAGTTTCTGAATAAAGATCGTAGAGGTTGGGTTAGAATATCACAATGATTCATGTGACTTTGGAGATATTTTATCATACAATACTAAATATAAACTGCAGGTACAACAGATGGCTTTTGCCCTACAATCCATTTATGCTTCATTTTTTAGTGTGTGGTTATCACTGCATGTATACAGGATGTTTTGTCTTGCAGAAGTTTTCCTAAAGGATTGCAGCAGGATTTGCGCTGTCATTTATTAAGCAGCAGCCCCAGACCACAAAGAGGTGCTACACCATGACAGCTGCCGTTCTACGCAATAATAGCATTTTTCATGTGTCTGGCTCTTTCTCTCAGTCAGCTCTACTGCAACTTTAAATCATTCATCTCTTTCTTTCTGTTTTGAGGGGCAAATATAGCTGGAAATTGACTGAAGGATCATTTCAGCATGTTTGGGTCTCTTAAAGAAGCACCATGTTAATTTGTAAAGTGGTTGATCAGTCTAGTGGAAGGAGCTGTTGCTACATCCCTGCCTCATTAGGTTTTTAACTGACTGTGTGCTATGTGAGCCTTGCTTGAAAATAGAGGGAGGTGTTTTGCTTCTGGTTTCATCAAAAGCAGCTTTCAAGCAGCAGCATAAAGATATCGGAAATTATTTGTTAAATTAAGCTAATAAGACCAAAACTGGGACCAAAGACTCCTGTCTCTCATTCCCATGTTCAAATATCCTTGGTTATTCTTTTCAAATAAGTGCTGTTCAAATCCTAGCAGGCAGATTTGGAGTTACTAATGACATTTTGAGTGGAGCCTCCCTGTCATCCTCAGGAGAGTGCACACAGCCCTGGGCCCTGTGCTGGAGGAGCACTCTCCTGTTTGTTAAGTGACAACGTCAAATGCACAGCTCGTCTGGCACTCGTCATATTGTTTTTCAATTTGATGTGAGCAAATTATTTAACACTGATTGCACTAAGGGTTTTTTAGCTCCCAGAAGAGTATTTTACTGCATGTTTGATCCTCTTTTATTGCCACATTTCACACTCAACAAAAGCTTTGAACTGAGAGGCTCTGTATCCATCGGTAACAGCAGGTTTCATTCCCTTCTTTTACACACCTGTTTTACAGCACCTAAGTGAATAATTTTAAGAATAGAGCCTGTATATCCAAATCCCTCCAAAACCTGAACTGCTCTAGATACAAATGCTATCTAAATAGCAAGTGGTTTATCTGAAGTCTGTGTTGTGTGCTCTGACACAAATGCTTGTCTGGCAGGTGTGAGCAGCACCTGCCCCTGACACCTATGCTTCACATGCACTCATGAACTCTTTGTGGTCTCCTTTTGAAAATTGTATTCCCTCTGAAAGAACTTGTCACAAGTTAAATTATCTGTGAGATCACATCATGCCGCCATCCTAGTGTTAAATTCATAACAATTCCTGTCAACCCTCAGTATCAACAAGGACGTTTAATGAAACTCTTACAGTAGGAAAACCACATCATTTTGGCACAGGTGACGATGAGTCAGAATACAGCCCTGGACCATATAATTAACTTATCAACTAGAGAATTCCTACTGAGCACATCCCAGCTTGTACAGCTTTTACTTTTTCTTTCTTCTTATTTTTAAACTTTGGCCTGAATTGGTATTTCTGCTGACATAAAAGACGACTGAGTTTGCATCCACATCTGGAGTTTATTTCTTACAGGGTCCTTGCAGATTTTACAGCAAGGCATTTTAAACTACACTTATCTAGATGAATGTTTTACAGGTCACAGGGCAAAGATTTTTCCTCCTGTGGCATTTATTTTCCCTGATATTTTCGTTCTGTTGTTGTGTAACTAAATCCATCGTTTAAATGTGCCCAGTGTGAAAAAGAGATCTAGATGCAAATACTACCAGTATTTTAACAAAGCTTTTGTTTGACTAGGGGGAAGATGAATGAATATCCAAAGGTTCAAAATATACAAGGGGTAATTAGGAAAATTCTATGAGTAAGTGGCCATTGTGACAAATTTACCTTCATAATTTACGAAGATGTGACAGTGGATTCTATATACTACCCTTTAGGTATCTGCTTTCAGCCTTGCTCTGCAATATGTATTTAAATGCTACATCTTCACCATCAAAGTGCAAAAAAAACCACTGCAAAATTGGCACATAGTGCAGCAGGAGACAGCGTGTCCCTATTTTCAGCACTTTGAATGTATCAGAGTGGAAGCTGCTGGCTCTCAGTGTAGGATGTATGATGTTATTCTGCAGAAACTAGGGGTGAATTTGGTCTGGGGAGCAGGCAGGAGACAAACTTCTCTGTTTCTGCCTGGAAGAGATGCTGAGCGGCTGTAAACTGTGCACAGGAGCTTTATCATGCAGGTCTGTAAGCATTAAAAAAAAAAAAAAAATAGACTTTAAATGGCCATTGCAAAACAGAGCTGAACAAAACTGCCTGCAGTCTCATCAGTGACCCTTGCTGAACTTCTAATGCTGGGGCACTCAGTGTGCACTGACTCCTGCTCAGCCTCTGTTTTCACCCAACCTGCTAATGGAAAGAGCATGTCTGTTTACTGATTATCAGGGAGATACCTGCCCTGCTTCCTGCAGTTTGGTAGATAATGCTTTAAAACATGCTGTTTTAATAATAAAATAAAATAAATAGTATCCACCAGGAATAAACATTATCTCTTAATTTCTAAAAATAATTATAATATGCATGTTAAAATTCAGAAGAGTGTGTCTCATGAATAGGAATTTAATTTCATGATTTAAATGGTGATGGTACAGCTAGAAAGCAACTCAAGTACATAATACACCAACCTAAGATTCTGATATTTTTCTGTAATATCAATTCAGCATTAGCAACGCTAACCCACCTGCTTTTTCCTTAATAGTGCATGAGTTATTAAGATCAATGTTTTAAATTATGTTTATGCTCTAATAGAAAGGATCTGGTTTCTTAATTTAAGAGGTGATTTAGTTTACCTGCTTTACTTGGCATATTAATTATTAAGTCACTGTCTGTGTGTCATGTAAGATTAAATCATACTGAATTGCTTTGTAAAAAAAACCAATCAGTAAGATAGGTTTAAGGAACAGCCTGGGTGAAAGAAATTAGCATAAACTAAAGCAGCTCATGACTGGGGGGTAAAAGTAGTCATGTGGACCTGACTGAATATTTCTAGTTAGAAGACTCAGAAATTTTTCTGCACTGTGCTGAAAACTTTATTTCACTTCTTATCAAAGCTCTTACTAGAGTTTCAAAAGTACTTTTTAATTTTGAATTATTTCGATTTAGGGCTCAGTGTTTAGTATATGTCACTATCATTTGATTTTCAAAGCTAGTGAGTACTCAAAGCTTCAGTTTGAATCAGATGAGATCCAAAATCTCAGGCAATTTTGAAAATGAGGCTTCATTTTTGGAACTTTACAGCATAATTTTTTTACACAGTAAACTGTGGGTTTAGGGTAGAAATTCCAGTAATCTATTTTGATAACTCATGCATTACCTAGTCATATTAATCAAAACATGTGTTTTCATGTTTAACTTTTAAGAATAATTTTACTTAAATTGATCTGAATTTTTTTAAGTTACATGGAGATGAAGTGCTAACATTTGTGATTATAAAATATACAGCTAGAAATTTTGAGACTTTAATAACTTTTTATGGAAAGGAAAATTAATCATTCTGATTATTTCTGAGTGTTGTCAATGGCTTTGATGCCTAGAAAAGACTTGTACTGAGAATTTTCTTTTACTGCTACAAGTAGAATTTTCCTGATGTTGGATATTTGTCAAGGGAAATTCATCAAGATGAGGGAGTTAATTTTTGTTGACTTTATGGATTGTCAGAGCAACGCAGAACTCTGTCAAATTTCTTGAATACCTTTGTGTCATATTGCAGGATAATATGGATAAGAAGACAGACTGCAGAACTGCAGGAGCCATTGATTTGTTGGTTCAGCCTTTCCTTGTCCTGCTTTCTCATCTGAAGGAAACGCACAATTATGCTTGGGTGTTAAATATTGAATCCAAGCTCCTCTTGATAAAGCATAGCAACCAGATTTCCACCAGTAAAAAATTCAGTTTTTCCTGGACATTTTATTAGGCAAGATAAAGGTGAATGCATTAGAACTTGATTTAAGTCTATTAACATCTTAAGCTTGGAAAGAGACAGGATGGTTCTGACTTGTCAAGAGATTCCAAAACTTGAGTACATGAGGACAATTTAAATGGGATACCTCTAGAGTGTGAGATTCAGGAATACCCTTCCTCTTCTCTCTGCTTAGAGGCAGGAATAGAGGCTTTCACATCCCAGGATGCTGGACCATGTTTCAGATCGGGTGGTATCCACAGAAGAGCTCAAGATCCCGAAGTCTCCAAATTAAATCCCACCATGTTACAGAGTGGAGACAGAGAGAGAATCATCACATGGCCAGTGCCAGTGCAAGTGCAAGCGTCCTGACTTGCTTCTCCACCTGTTCTTACTCTTCTCCAAGCACCCACCTGTGGTTGCTGCCACAAGAAGTGTGTTCAATATGTGCATTTTTGGTCTAACTTGGTTAGATCACTCCTATGTTTTTAAAGACTCAGAAATCCACATCTTAGGTGTTCTTTGGCTATTAAGAAAATAATAGCTTCTCTTGTTGATCAGATCCTATTATTGTAGATCAGTGTTTATATTATTGGTACAAAAATAGAAAAGACAAGGCTTATCTTGCAGAATGCAAAAGAGAAAACTGATGATGATGTATATGATTTAGACTGTGTCTTTTTTTGTTTCCAAATATCTCCTTTGTCTGTGTCCAGCAGAAAGAGCAACAATACATCTTATTTACACAACACAGACTGTGATTTCAAAGGACAGCAGAAGTCCAGCTCTATGCAAACTCAGACAAAGGCATATGTTTGCTCTCAGTAGTTAGGTTTAGTGAAGTCATTGTTCTGCCAAACCAAAATAAGATCCTGTCCTGTCCTCCCAGCAGCCTTGTGCCACTAACTTCACTGGGATGACAGGGCAGTCAGTGTCACACACAGGGGATCACAGAGCTTCAGCAACAGCAAAATAGAAAATTAGTGATCTAGAAATACCAAAACTGCTGTAAGACTTTCTAGCTTGCACCAAAACCAGTCCCAAACTCACTGAAGGAAGAAAATGCACTGAAAACAAAATCACACATCTTTTGAAAAAAATTTGGATCCTTTCTGGGGCAGCTGATAGCCCTGGGGCCTCAACATCTAGAAGTGATGATCCTATTCCCTCTGATGCCTTCCTGCAGACACATGAGAATGAGGCTGCATCAAGCAGTAGCTGGATCAGTCTGGATTTAAGGATTTCAGAGATTATTTGATGTAGGTGACTGTTCATAGGAAGTGGCTGTTGTTGCCCAGCCGTACCTCAGTCCTTCAACACACAGACACCACATGTGCAAACACAGTTTTCACCTATGATATTTATTCTGTTTGTCTCAAAGCCCCATCACTGCCACTGAGTGACTGCTCCAGCCATTAAAGGAGGGGTGATGGGGTGATGGAGCCCTTCTAAGGTACAGCCAGGTATCATAACCACTGCTACAGCTGGGAGCTGGAACAGAGAAATGAACTGTGAGTGTCCATAACCCGTGTGGAAAGGCAGCAACAGACTTGAGAATTTGCTTGATATCTCCTCAGCCTCATTTCCATATTTCTTTGCTTTGTTCTGTCTTGTTCTTCTTCCTTCCTTTCCTCCTTTCCCCAACTGAGAGCATTATCTGGAGGTGGAGCTGAGCTGAGACCTGAACTACCCATGAGCAGTTCAAATCCTGGAGCACCACAGACATTGTGGGAACCCAGCCTCTGCCAGACTTCTCATAGAAAGGGCTTACATTTCTAACAGTAGTGCATTTTACAGGGATTCACCCATTTTTTAGTTTAAAAATCTCTACCTTATTAGCTGTACAACTTTTAAAGCTTCTACCTCTACTACTCACCTTTCTGCTCTTTTTATAGCATCCATCTACCTGGCATCCTTGAAAGCATTTATTTTTCTAAGAGTTGAAGAAGGTAGGGCAGTAATATGTATGCTTCAATTACAAATGGGGAACCAAGTCAGGAATGGGCTATTGGCCCTTGGGGATTCATTTGGTATCCAGGATCTCCTCAGTCCTAAGCCAGCATCCTTTCCTCTGGACCATCCTCTCAGCCCTTCCTTGAAGGTTTTTGAATTCTGGGACTCTGTTATCATAAAAAAAGGAATCCTTTCATCCATGCCTCCATCCGTCATGCATTGCTATCATGTCTAGCAGGAGATGCACACATTTGAACCACATTAAAAAAAAAAAAAAAAAGGAACAAAGACCAATGTTTACATACCATGGTTTGAAATCTTTGTAGCTGGCAACCAAATCAAAGGAATGCTTATGTTTTGATGTACAGCAGTCTTAAATCATTTGTAATTTTCTATCACCTCATTTTATCAACAAATTAACATCTTGATATATAAGATCATCAGTAAATTAGCAATCAGCACCAGAGCACAAATTTATTTTTAATGTGTGTACAAAACAAAGGACAATTGATAATATGTGATGTAGCACTTTACATTTTAAAGAGAAAATTAAAATATTTATATATGTCAAGATATTTTTTAATTTATTCTGGCACCTGCAATTGGTGAATTTCTCTAGGCTTTGTGTCATTTTGATGTATATGCTGCCCAAACTCTTCTCTTTGCCAAGAGTCCTCAATTTTCATGAACAAGAGGGGAGGATGGGGAGCTGTATCAAGGCAAAGGGAACACATCTGCATCTCTCTCAAGGAAAATGTTTCTAATGTAATGTTGAAAAAATACTAATTTCAGAGATAAATTCTCTATGTATGTATGGTGAGGGTATTTCCTGTAAACAAAGTAAAGTAATAGTTTAAGCATGGATTTAAAGCTAACATCTAAAATTGCAGACCAAATCCTCCTCCCCCCAACAATCATTAATTCATTAATCATTGAAACCATCACTGCATTGTTTTCTGGTAATTATACACACCTCATATGCCAGCTTTTTAAAACATTAATTGCATGATTAGTTTTATGATTTCTTCTGATTACCAATTAAGTTACCTTTTTCTCTCTTTTTTGTATTTCATACATACCATTAGACTTTATAGTGCTTCTTTTTTAATTTCTCACCTAGCAGGGGTTCTCACACATTCGAAGACAGCATTATCCACTCAATAAACAGAGAGAGAGTTTAATTTTCTGTGTAAAGTATTGCTATGGACTTGGAAGGATGATGTTTCCGATATTATGCTATCAAGAGTGACATTTAATTTTACAGGGGAAAAAAATCTTGTTTTTCCCTGTCATAACAATGTTCACAGAGCATGATTTTAAAGATGTGCAGAGACCAAATCAAGTGATTCTGTCTGTTGGTTTAGCTGAAGTTGTCACATCTTCCTTTTTTGCCCAACATGTATTGCCAGCTGGTCTTCGATTATATTAGTCTAATTTCTTGTATAGGGTCTTGTGTAGCCTCCCATACACCATAAATCAGATACACAGGCATGAGGCTCTCTAAGACTCAGGGGAAAAAAAATTGATCAGTGGGAGTACAAGTTTGAATAGAGCTGAATTTCCAAATCCAGTTTAACTGCATCCCAATTATCTTGTAGCCTGCATCCTTCAGATGCTGAGAAGTCTCAACTTTTTGACTTTCATTTCATTCAACACATTTGACTTTCAGCAAACAGGGCTTCTATCAGCTGCACTGGCAATATACTAATGCCTATACACATTAGGTGGAGATCCTGGAGGTGCTTTGGGGGATTTATCGATGAGAATATTGCACAAGCCACAGAAATATAAAACCAGATGCTAAAAATGAGTTTTTCTCTCTATATTGTGCAAATGTTCATTTTGGTTTCTGTTTCTTTCTGTGTATGGACTTGTGTGCTTGGTTTATCAAATATTTGTGTGGGATTCTTATACGTCTTCTTCATAATCTTTGTAGTGTGAAAGCAATTTCATTTAATAATCAACACCAGACAAGATGCCTAAATGGAATTTAACTGAGAAAGGCCCTTGTGTAAAGGAAACAGGGAACTGACTCATAGACCTTCTTGAAGAGAATAATACAGTCTAGAGCATATTGTGTGAGTGGTTTTAAGGCAATCTGGTATCGATTTAAATGAGTACACACTTCCAAATTCCTGACAGCTATGGCAGGTGAGAGAATAGAAAGACGTTGGGAGTTGCAGGGTAACTCTAATTGGACCAACACAGAAATAAACTCCCAACTTTTCTGTTGATCCTTAAAATGCTTGCTTGCCAGAACTGTACTGTGGTTCTCTAGTAGGGGGGAAAATTGTCCAGAGTGCACCATATGCTGTTCTACAAGTTCCCTGTGGACAGCAAGTCAGCATTTAGAAATGTGCAAAGTTGAAGGTGTTCCTGGAATAACAAGTAAGGACACCTCCAGCTCTATGAAAAACACAATTTTTTAACACATTGTAGGAAAAAAATCAGATTTTCTGATTAACCTTTATTTTTCTGTCATGGTTTTTGCTTTTAAAAGATGTTTTAAATCTATTTCATTTGGTCCCACTTTCTATTATATAATACAGAAGATAGCAGCCAACTCTGCCAGGCCAGAAAGCAGAGGACTCCAGGGCACTGATTGTTGCCTGACAAGGTCAGGAACAGAGTTGAAATGTCCAGAGGTTGCAATCACCTTGGTTACAACTGATAGTACCTAACCAGGTGCAGTTAGCTTTGATGTCTTTAGAATTTTTTTAGGCATAAATCTATCTATTGCACTCATGTTTTCTATTTAATAACCAGTATAAATTGTTTTAAATATTTTCCATTACCCAAAAAGAGGAATGTGTATTTATGCCACATGTCTGCTTTCCAGGCTGTGTCAAACTGAATAATCAAAGCATAAATATTTCCTTCTAATTGCTGGTTTGTTTTTTTTGAATTGCACACTTCTGCTTTTAGCCATTCATAAAAAGTGATACACACAGGAGGCACTGAGATAGGACCAAATGTTGTACCTAACTTGAAAAACAAGAATTAGCAGCATAGAGATTTGTCATTCTTTCTCTTTGACAAAAGTTACTTGACTGCTATTTTTGAAGCAAGAAAAATTTTGAGAGATTTGGAGTAAAGGCAGAGGGGGAAAAAAGCCATAATTTAGGCTTTTTTTCTTGTATAAAGTTTTTATTGGTGACAAGGCAAGAAGGATTCTCTTGAAAACACACCCAACATTTTTCCCAAAAGATGTTTAGATTTTTTTTTTTTTTTTAATTCTGTTTCTTCTTTCCACAAGTGTCCAAATTGTCATTTTTCTTTCTGAAGGCTGAGTCCATGACATATACATGCTTTCTCTGTAGGAAGACAGTGCCTACAGGCTAGCCTTCCTTCTCTTCTGGCACTCTGAGAAGAACTCTTGCCTCCTTTCCTCGAGCAAGGAGTTTAGAAGTCAATAGATCTACTTTATTTATAGCATGTCAAGATTCGAATCAAGTATTATAGGTTCAAATGCTGATCCCTCTTAAAAATTTACAGCACTGCATGGAGATATGTTCCTGGGTATCATGGACCATCTCCAAATAAAAATTGTAAAAACACCAAAACCCAATAAACAAATCAATCAATACAATAAATATATATTGAATAGAGTATATTTATACAGTCCTATACTAGTGATGATTTTATATATCTTTTTATTGTTATGTATATTTGCAGGTACAAATCCTTATGAGGGGAAGAGGAGCAGACACTGGTCTCTGCTCTGTGGTGACAGTGACAGGGTCTGAGGGAATGGCCTGAAGTTGTGTCAGGGCAGGTGTAGGTTGGATATTAGGAAAAGGTTTTTCACCCAGAGGGTGGTTGGGCACTGGAACAGGCTCCCCAGAGAAGTGGTCCCAGCACCAGTGCCTACAGGCTAGAGCTCAAGGAGCCTTTGGACAACACTCTCAGGCACATGATATGACTCTTGGGGTGTCCTGTGCAGGGCCAGGAGTTGGATTCAGTGATCCTTGTGGATCACTTCCAACTCAGAAAATTCTATGATTCTGTTATAATAGTGCTGTGCTGAAAGTGTTTAGTGCTGAGAAAATTACTTATTGCCCTCAGAGAATGCTATAAGTTTCAGAAGTTTTGTTGGTATATCTCAGAAGGTGCTTTCAGAGCAATATAGCACACCCTTGAAACTAGAAAGTACAGCCAAGCAGCGTGAAAATACTGAAGTATGAGTAAATGACCAGTAACAATTCCAGTTTGGGCAGACTGGTGTAGCCCAAAACTTTAACAGAATAGTCATTTGAACTATATGTTTTCATCCTCTTGCACTTCCTTCATCTGTGGGTTTAGTTTTCCCCGAATGCATGAATTGCTGAAAGTGTCACCAGAGGCTTTTCTCTTCCTGGGGTCATTTGCAGTTGTGCGATGTGTAAAGCCAGGAAGTTTGGATAAACAAATATGTTAGTCCTTTTCAAACTGAACTGCAGCTCCAGAATTTCAGTTTGCCCATCACTAATGTTCATTCAAATCCTTGTTTAAATTGGGAACAAAACTATCTCCACTTTACAGAAATGTAGCCATCCATAGCAGCCCAAATGGATTAGGATTGCTGCATCAGAGAAGTCCATTAGTGTAGTGTAAGGTACAGATACAGTATAAGCCATTTCAAAAAGTACAGCTGCCTCTGATCAACCCAAAAAAATCCTCTTATTTCTGAAAACACAATGTAAAAATGCACAGCAGGCTACAGGCCAAATATGTCAAGTATGTATTTTTAAGAAGTTGAATTTAACCCATATGAGTCATCATTCATTCACTCCTAAATTTCTATTATTCTGTTATTCTTGATATCAGCCCAATTTAAATGGATGCTGAAGGCCACAATGGATGTCTCACCAATTTCTCTTCCTTGAAGCATCCAAGGAACTTGATGTACTCTTTTTTTTTTTTTTTTTGCTGGCTGGCCCTCCTGTCCATTAATTGCAAACAAGCATGGCATGCAGGGGGCCAAGTCCAGGCACTGGAAACTGGGACTCAGAGAGCAGGCAGTCCTGCAGTATATTAAGCTGTTGTTATAAGGGGATGTCAGAACTAGAATGCCAATATGATATTTCTCATTTCTTCAACCATGAGAAGGGGTAAAATAGACACCTTCCTTGGTCTTGCACGTTCTCTCTGCTGCAATGGTTGTTTGCTGCAAGGAATGGACCACTGAAGAAGTCATCCCAGCCCAGGCTGCAAGGATTTGCTGAAAAGGGCTGTTTTTCCTCGATGGATTTCCTCCATTTTTCACACTCATCAGAGGATGAAATCCTAACCAGTGCTGAGGAGCAGGGAGGTGGATGGGCAGGACCTAAAGGTACATAGACATACAGCAACACCTGATTTCTGTCTGTGTTAACATCCAAACCTAAACCCCCTGATTGTTCAAGTGTCTGTGAAGAGAGTTTATTGATGTTATCAGTCAGAGTGGAAGGACATCATTGCATGGCATAAAGCACTGTATTCTACATCCTCTGTGGAAGCTGTGAACAGGAGAAATACAGTCATCATCAGGTACTCTGGAGAGGAAAGCAGGGGGATTCATATTTGGAAAACACAGGGACAGCTCTCAAAGGGGCAGGACTGAAATGCCACACTAAGCTGCTCTGGCTTGTTGTAAGCTGGACATCTTACTTGAGATCCTTTGTCCCCTACCTCCTTTTCCAGTAGAATTATCCTGAAAACTTGTTTCTGAAGACAGGATATCTATTTATAGGGAGAGTTGTTGCTTTTTTACATTTTGCAGGAGCAATCTTTGATATAAAAATTTGTTTGATATGGAAATACTGTATACTTGCTATTTTTTAGCCCACCTACATGCACACCAAGTTTCTGAATTACCAGTAAAACTCTTTGTTTGAGCTTTTGTGCACAAACAAGCTCAGCTTTTTAGTATGCACCTCCTTAAGTAATTTCTTTGAAACCAGCATACTTGGGTTTCAGTTTTTTGCCTATAAATAGCCTTGCTTTGTAGAATGTAGTTTATTGCAGGCTCTTTTAAATGCATTTCTAAGGGAAAATATGTGGGGAAATTTTAATAAGTTGTCCTTATTAAAAATGAATTATATACATCAAAATTATAGTTGTTTGCAATAACACAACATTCTTCTTTATCTTGCGCTATCAGCACAATCAGTGGAAAACATAAAAGGAGATATCCCATACACATTTGAAATTACAATTACAATATCAGGGGAGGGGCTCTTTTAAGTCAGAACTTTTTTTCCTGAGAACAAGGCTAATTTTCTTAAGGACTTGCATTTCCTACAGATTCCTGGCTCCAGTACATAACTCTGAATCAGCTTTGGAGCAGAAGGCTGCGGGAGGAGGAAGTCCTGCCTCGCACATTGGGAGATACCAAATGCTCAAATTAAAAGATACAGTAGAAATTAACAACAAAACAAAACCTGTTTAATAATTATATAATAATCTTTACATCAATTTTGAGATATAAAGCACATTTTCCTACTATCATTAGCTTCTTCAGTTTTCTTTTGAAGAAATGCAGATAAAACGGACTCCTGGGACTATTAAAATAATTCTTTGTGAGGATAGTTCATCTTTTGCTGCAGTCAATCAACAATACATGTTCCAGGACACTTCAGTGGATCCATTCAACTTGTTTGACTTTCTCACAAAAATTATTTAAAGTTATATACTGTTGCTTGGATAAGATCTGAAAATGCAAGTGATGTGACAGTTGGGTTGTACCTTTATAATCGACTAATACTGTAGTGATTTAGTATTATTGTAGCAAATTTTTGGACTATTAGTCATTCAATTCACATTTTTTTCATGATACCAATGATAGTCAGCTGGAGGTACAGACTGTCTCCATTCATGGTAACTTTCAGGATATGGTGAAAAGATGCCACATACAAGCATATTGAAATTTCTTTCTTAGTTATTTTGTTTATAGCTTATACCTGGGACAAAATTACCAACCATTAAAGTTTCTTGGCACTTCTTGTTAGAAATTTCAGCTGACAGACTCAGTAGCAACACTAAAGTTTAATGTTCATCTCTGTCTTTGGATGCGTGTTTGAGTTGTACATGGACATCTCAGAAGTTGGCTTTAATGTAATGTTACCTTCTTGGAGCCTCAGTAATTTTTTTTGCTTTAATGTTTTTCTCATATCTAGATTGTCATTAAAATATTTCAACTTCCCAGCAGTATTGGATGAGTAAACCTATGATCTAGTGTTGATAGACACATCAAAGTTAATCACAGACTTAATTTAAAAGAGATAACCCAGAAAGCATAACCAATAAATAAAAAGCAAGGTGTGCACCCATTTTGAATCAAAATCCTAAATCCATTATCATATTTATACTCAAGACCAGGCTAATATGTGGGCCCCATAAAATTCATGTTTTCTTTTTAATTTTGGGACTGACAGAAGTACAGGTTGGTTTTTAGACATGCACAAGTCTTCCTTTAAGCTGGCTGTCCCACCCGTCCTGAGAGCTTAACGGAAAATTATGACAACTGCACTTGCTAAATTAATTCACTTGAATCTGAAACAGTGGAGCACATGAGCTCAAAACTGTGCAATTCTACTGAGTATTTGCTCTTTTTTTTTTTTTTAATCTGTTTTTTAAGTTTTTCTGCTTTTGGAAGCAGAACAGAGGATACATTTGTATGCTGTGTGTTTTCTCTGGAAGATAAAAGGCACTTTTGATGGAGATACAGACTGTCTCCATTCATGGTAACTTTCAGGATATGGTGAAAAGATGCCACATACAAGCATATTGAAATTTCTTTCTTAGTTATTTTGTTTATAGCTTATACCTGGGACAAAATTACCAACCATTAAAGTTTCTTGGCACTTCTTGTTAGAAATTTCAGCTGCTAACTTTAATAATCTGAAAGTACCTAACCTACTCTCTGCTTCTGCCTGAATTTTCTTAGAAAAATTACAACAAAAACAACTCAGTCATTTCTGAAACTGCACTGTTGAAAACTGAACCTAAGCCAGTATGAAAAAGTTATGCTTTTTTTTCTTTTAACTGTCCCAGTGATTCATCCCTTTTACCTTTGTTTGATGCTGATGGGTAGGGGAAGCCATGTGACAAGGATTTATCTTTTGCCCTTTTTTTATGGAAATCCAGGAAATCCTTTCCAAAGTAGTTATAAATCTGTGTATATCTGTGGTTTGCACATGCCCTCAAGAAGTTTGTGGCATTTTAGCATCTGAATTCACCAGACAATACATCCCATCATTGGTCAGGGTAGACAAAAAGCTTGTTGAGAGCTTGTGGACTGTGATCCTGCATAATCAAGGTGAGAAATATAAGAAAACTTTTCTAAATAAATAAAGGAAGTTTCTGTAATACAGACCTGCTTATTAGAGGGGACTTTAAGCTCCCTGCTGCATCAGCAATTCCACAGGACACAGCAGTCAAGAAGGTTTTGGAAAGGTGTCAGGGATGACATCTTGTTACAAGAAATGTACCAAGGCCACCAGGGGTAATACATGCCTTGGTCTGCAGGAGAATTGGCCGGGAAAGACACAACCAAGACTACCATGGAGAGAAACTTTCATACTGGGACTGGCTAGGTGAAGAACTGAGGGTCTGGGAAAAAGATGGGTTCAGATTTGGAAGACATTTTGTAGAGCACCTTCCTTCACAGTGAGTTCTGATGCCACTGGTTTTTGTTTGAGAGACTCCCTGCAACAGCAGAGAGATGTGGAACCAATGATAACGCAGTGACCCTCCTCAGGGAAGTGCTGAAGTCACCATCTCTGGAGGTATTTAAAAGATGTGTAGAAGTGGAACTCAGACACGTTTTAGTATTGGATTTGGCAATGCTGGACTCAATGATCTTAGAAATATTTTCCAACCTAAAGGACTCCATGATTCTTTGATTCTGTACTTGATTCCAGTAGCCTAAATGACATAGGTCTGAATGATGGATATTACGTCAAGTGACAAGCTATATTGGAGTCTGTATGAAGGCAAAGACTTAAACTACAAAGAAGAAAGTACTTTTTTCTCCGAATCAAAATCTTGTGGATATAATTTTTTATTCCAAAAAGAATATTTTCTTTGGAAAAAAAATGCAAAGTTAAGCCCTCAAAATTTAATGCCTGACTTATATTTATTGGTACATCCTTAATTTGTCTCATTTTTCCATGTCTGTTAAGCTAGCATGTTTAATTACAGAATCATGCTTCATTCATATGCAGGAAGAGTCAGGTCTGTCAGTGATCTAGGACTTTGCAGTAAAGCAAATGATTAAGAGTCCCCCACCTCCTTTGTTAAGGAAGTCAGAAAGTGTGAATGAATGAGAGAGGATAGTCTCTTGGTTAAAACAGCAAAATTAATTTTGTTTTCACCAGAGAAACTTCTATGACAGTGGGCAATTTTCTTACACCAGTTTTGTCAATTCTTTCTCATTTTCTAGATGTACTAGACCTTCCATATAGGGCTTAACCCAAGATTATGGTGACTACTGACACAACAAATGTATGAACTGAAGAGTGTATGTGAATATATGAAATACTAAAAAATATAGAGACAGCTCAGACTGTACCCAAAATGAATGAGTACCTTTTGACATAAATCTCTCTGTGCTTCAAATCCACTTTGTACAGAGGGAATAATACCCACATGTACTAGCAGGATATGAAATTCATTAAAATTATGTAGTGTTTGTATACTGGGGAAATGAGTACCAAAGAATGAAATTAAAGTATTGAAAATTAATAATCTATCCTCAGAGCTGACATCCGTCATCACAGAGGGTGTTGTGTAATGTGAGGTAAGTAAGGCCAATGGCCAAATGCAAATATAGGTGCAAAAAATACTGTGCCCTGAGCAAAGAGGAGAACTTATAAAACACCATTTCAAAATACATGTAGAGGGCAAGATAGATTTGATGAGGCAACCATAATCCTGGCTTTTCCTGACACTGAGTGCTTTATTTTCCAAACATAGTCCAGTAATTAAAGAAAAGCTTTCCAGGATTCCTTGGTCCAGGCGAGAGCAGCAGGTAAATCTAAAAAAAAACCTCATTCCTTGGGCATACAAATTGATTCAACCTTCACCCCAGATCCAGGATGCAGAGCCCACATTCCTCTCCCCATCAGAGCACTTGACCCATGTGCTTGCCCCCCCTGGGTGTGCATTGACCTGACCAAACCTGTCTGTTTTGGGAAATCCATCATAGAAAATACTTCAACATCCATGTGAGCAGAGATGGGACTCTGTCCCCTGACAAAACTACTGAGCTACAGTGGGATGCTCACTACTGGCCCAATGAATATTTAATTGGGCCATACAAAGTGGAAGGGTTCCATCAGAATAGACCAAGAGAAGCTTCCATGGGACGCTCCACCTCTGGAGATTTCAGCTGTCTGGTGGGAGGGATCCCTGAGGTGCGGGGAAATGTTTGATCAAGGAAGGGGCCCACATCATATGGTCAGATACTTCAAACACTGAACTAGTGGATGAAAAGGAGCAATATCATCTTGCCCTTGGAGAAGACCAGACCTCTGCTCACCTGAAGAATCGGCTCAGCTACTGAGCCCTGAATGCAGCTAAGTGCCTCTGTGCAAGTGAGGCCATAAATTAGGAAGGCTGAAGTCATACCCATCTTCTACTGGCCAGGCTGGGCAGGTCCAGTGATGTAGTAGCTGTGAACCCTTTTTCTTAGCCCAAAATGCCTAATTCAGAGCTTGGCAGGATGGTATCTAGGAGGCAGTTGTTGCAGTGAATTTATCAAATGCTCTTGGGCTACTTTAGCCCAAGGGGAAAAAAAGGATATTTAGGGATGGCAAGATGTAGTCCACACATTCTTAAGTAGCATCTGCAGGGAAATATGCATAATCTCAGAGGAAAGTTTTTCATTAATGTAAAATGCAAGGTTGCTCCTGAGAAACCTTTTCTGAAGTGTGTTTAAACTATGTACTTCAAAGCATGCTTCTGTGAGTCCTGGCTTCACAAGAAACTTTGCCATAGATACAAAGAAGGAGAAAATCTCCAAAGTAATGTATGGAAAAAAGAGGAAAGGCTGTTTGCTCCTTTTGCATGAATGCACCAGATTTTGACACAAGAAAGGAAACAGCAGACAGAATTTCAAAGCTCCCAGTTGCAGCCCTTTTACAGTAATAATAAAGTATGGGGTTTAGCCAAAACTCAACTTTCTCCATTATTTCTGTCTGCTGCTTTCTTGCTCATGACCTGCCCAGCTTGTATCCCAGAGCATCATTTGTGCCTGTGCTTTAAATGCCACAGTTACACCCCCTCAAGCTGAGTACTAACAGTAGGTGGAGATACAATCCAATTGTTCTGTAGTGTTTCCAAACAATCTGAAGCCAGTCTGACTTGCTATTAATTTTAATTAAGTCTTGCAATAAAAACCAACAGAACAGTGAAAACCATGAGCAAAAATAAATGTATAGGTCATGCCTTTAGTTCCTTTTATGCAGTAATCTGATAGCTTGTTTTGGCATCACAGGTGGAATACATGGGCCTAAGTTTAGTCTCTGCTGTTTGTTTTTCTCTCAAAACCCATGTCTTCTGCTATTCCTTTCCCTCAGTTAAAGAAAATTATAATAAAAGGGAGATGATTCTGAGACCAATTCAAGTATCAGAATACAACCTGGTTAAGAAAAAAATATATCTGTCAAGTTATTCAAGATTCCTAGTTGGTGCATCTTATTTTTTAAAGGAAAGGCAATATGAAATGCTAACATTATGTTAATTAAACTTTTACCATAGCTGGATTTGAAAGGCTATCTCTGATCTATGCTTCCACAAAGGTGAAACAAAACAGTGACTGTGTTTCTTTGCAGGTTTAAACTTTGAAAAATTAAGGTCACAACCAGTTTTTTGCCCATGCAGCTACACTTTTTGCTCACTTTGCTCCCTGGGCAGGAGGCAGTGAATGTTAACAGTTCTAGCAAGAACTTTTAATCAGGTTTTTAAAGTGCTCCAGACATTCAAATCAGTAGGAAGAGCAGCATTCCACCCCTGGGAATATACCCCTGAAGAGTTTATGTCTGTCCATTTTGATGGTACCTGCTGTCCAGCTTTTCAGATAATTGCAGGTTTAATATTTAAAAATTCAACTTTAATTTATATCCTTTTCACTCACGATCAGTCCAATCCAGCTGGATATCAGGAAACAAGAGTTTTGGGGTTTTTTAAAATCAGAATGGTGCCATAGTTGTCCTATGGCACTGCATCTCCTTCAGAAGCTTCCAGAAATACACCACCATGAAAACCAGCCAGCACTAGGCTGCAGGATGGCAGGAAGACTAATGTTCATTAGGGTGCAGGAAAGTGCTTCTCTGGGAATAATTCTGTTTTCTGAAGGTACCTGCCCTTTTGCTTTGTGCTTTTATGCCATTTGTCGTACAAGTACAACAGGGTATGACAGCCTTTATCCTGTCCTCTTTTTCATTCTTATGAAATATCTGATGATATGCACAGCTTGGTTTACCCCTGGATCTTCAGCTTCAGAAGGAAGCTCTAAATAGAAGTAAAGATATAAGGGAAACAAAGGGATGAAGTCTCTTGGCATACGGCAGACTGCGGAATATCCTATGGAGATGCCTGTAGGTTCTGAAACTTATTTACTGCTCTCAGTAGCCTCTCCCAGTTCATGATTACTTATTCCCATGGCAGATTGGTCAGACATTACCAAAGATTATACTAAGATGACAAAATGATTGTTAATGGAAAGCTATTAAATAAAGGGTTCTGTCTTTCATATCTTAGTTTGATGAAGTCAATTTTCAGAGGAAAGCACCAGAACACCAGGAATCACAGTGAACTTTAGAGAAGGTGCAATTACCTCTCATGTGAAAGTCAAGTCACATATGTTTCACCAGTGTTTTTTAAATCTCATGGAAGATATTCCTACTGCTGGAAAAATATCTCTCTTTCTGTGCTGCATATCATATTCATCCAACTTACAGGACTTCTTTCATTAATAGATGCATTAAAATAGCACCCAACTCATGTTCTAAAGCAGCACTCAAAACTTAGCAATTACTGAATTACACGATTTTGTTATTTCTTCTCTGTCTTTAAGTTCTTTGCTTATGCTACTGAAGACTAGGAGAAAAAAATAAACTTTGAATGAAAGAGCGCATGGATCTTGTGTGTAGATATTTCTGTGCCTGCCTTTCATTTAAAGAAACTGAATTTTAAATGAACAAAAATAAATTTCAAGAGAGATCCATGTCTCACCAACACCCAGCTTCTAGAAATTTAGGATATGATTCACCATAGTCCAAAATCCTGATAATGAAATACATTTCTTACACAAATGTTTTCTGTATTGCATCATTTGGTAGCACATTTTGATAGCAGAACCCCACACTGCAACCTACCAGACTCTTTAGTGCCCCTGTGAACCAGAAAGGAACCTGGTTTTAAGTGAATTCACTTGATCCTGGTTGTCTGATAGTGTTATCAATTTTCTAGGATTGAGTATATATATATATATATAGTATATATGTATTTAGTATATAGTATTTAGTATATATGTAGTATATTTAGTATATATGTATTTTCTAGCAGTGAGATTTTAAATCTTATTTATTTTATATGTTTGAAACAGCATGAGCCACTCAAGAAGCCTTGAGTTCAGTTTTACATGGTCTCAAGTTGATTTCCACTTGCATTCAGGCAAATTTTAGTTCTGAATAACAGAACTAAACCAGAAAACATTTAGAAGAGCATTTTGTGTTCAACACAAAGATGTCATTAACTTGATTTCCTCAGCCTAGATCTGTGCAATGAGCCACAGAGGTTCAACTTGGCTTTCTAGGGGATATCTTACAAAGCAGAGGCTGTGGTTTTGCCTGGGGTCTGGTCCCACACAGAGGGCATTGAGCACCAAAACTCTGCCACTTTGGTGAGGATTTTTCCCTTCTGCATTTGTTTTGCTGATAGTAATTTCAGTGTGTGCTGCCACTGTGTACCTACCTCTGCCCTGGGCTGTGGATGTGTTTATAAATTGAAAGATTTCGGACATGATAAGCTGCATTTTAACAGTAATTAGAGCATATGGTGATGTTGAGTCTTAATAGAAACAACTCTATTGCAAAGATTTCAGACTACCAGTAATGGAAATATGACATTTATTCAGGCTTTGTGTTGTTTGAAGCTACTGGCCATTGTAGCTGAATTGCTGTGTGGCTCCACGCAGCCATTCTCTTTCACACAGGTTTTTCTTGAGCAGGCAGTCATTTCTTTTCTTTTTCTTTTGTTTGTTTGTTTGTTGGTTTGTAAAAGGCCTGGTGAGTTGTGTAGCTTTCCCTGGGAAGCAAAAAGGCTTGCAAAGACTTATTCCTCTCTGACATTTCAAATCTATGTGGTTGTGATTGTGGTTAAACATTTAGCTACATGGCAACTTTTCTAACAAAGCACCTTGCTTAAAAATGAACTCTAAAATGCCAGTCTGCTTTAGCAGCTATTTTGTGGTCAAATTCCCTGGTGAAGTATGCATAACTTGCTGACTTCAGTGGAAGCAACTTACATCTGAGGGCAAAATTTGTCTCATGGATTGACTGATTGTCAGCTGTTTGGTGCTACGTGCCAGCTATTCAGAGGCACTTAGCTCCCAGCAACTCTTGCAATGAGACCTCGGGCTGAATTTTCACAGGCTTTTTGTGAATCTCACATACAATGTGTAAATAAAAATGGGCCTGAGTCCTTATGTTCAATGGGAAGTAATTTGTTCTCAGGAGCAGTCCCAATGTGTATCCAGATCCTGTTGAGATGATTAAGTACTTATTAACATGAGCAAGAGTTACAGATTACAGCATTCTGTTGACTATTTAAAAAATCACGAGGCATGATTCATGTTGAAGTCAATGGGCAGAGGCTGGAGGAGCAGGAAGCACTCATCAGAGTGCTACACTGGGGTCTCTGGGAGCCTGTGTTTGTTGAGCTTGAGGTGGGATTTTTAAATTGCATCTTTGGTTTTGTGGGTGCCACTTTACGCTTGCAACTACTCATGCCCATCATTTTGAACTAAAAAGGTTTCTCACTTTCAGTCAGCTTTTTCTTGTGGGTGGTTAATCTCACACACAGAAGTAGAGTGCAATTTAAGAGTAAATCTAAGAAAGAATATTGTTTTCCAAGTAGACTGTCTTGTAAAAACTGATATTTTTCTCCATACTCTCCCACTATAAGCAAGATATTAATATTTTCTTTCCTCAGGTTTACAGTTTGGTAAATCATCCCAGGGTACTTGGAACTGGTTTTCAGTTGCATTTCAGGGTCACAGTTTCTGCTACATTTCATAAGAGGTCTGAGGAGTAAGAGAACCCATGACTGGGAAGCAAGGTTGTGTTCACCCCCACCAAGCACTGGTGATGCTCTTCAAGGCTGAGCCCAAATCCTGAGCTGCCTTCAGATTTAGACTAAGGACAGTACTCAGGCTCTGAGGTATGAGCTGCTTTATGAAGTGTTTCTGCATAGATTGAACATGTTTAACAGTTTTTAGAATAGAACCTTTTAAATTACAGGCATCCATCTATCAGTCCCACCACCCAAAAAGAATGACAGGGCATTTTTTGACATTCTGGGCTTATAAATTAATTGACTTGCTTGATGGTGAATTATTTTTATTTTGAGTTTGATAGAAAACCAGCACACATTGAGGGTTAGTTTCATTTTGAGTCTAATCATAATTCATTTATCAAATGAGGTGTCACTTTGTGTTGGTTGATGGAGTCACAGATTTGTGGGCCAGACAGTTTTACTCTGGAAGCAGCTCAGACCAGAGAGTTTTTTTTTTTTCCACAGTAGAAGTCATTCACACACTCTTATGAACAATATCATCAGTAATCTAAGAAAAAAGCATTCTGTTCCTTATCTTGAACTAGCAATACTATAATCAAAGCTGTTGAACATGACATCTGGGAGCTTGAAAGTTTTGGAATTATCTGAAGAATGTGGTTGCTTGTGCACACAGAATATAATGACAAACGTGGATTATATCCCATGACTTCAGGCAAAATATCTCAAACTGAGAAGCCATGTGACATTTGTATGTCTTTTCATCACGTCATATATATATATATTCATTGTAAAGAAAGCCAGAGATCTACAGATCTCATGTTATACAACCACTGACAATAAATATCATATCAGTCCCTTGTGAATACAGCTCAGTCATACTGGTAATAAAAGCCAAAGATTTTGAAATTCAAAAGAGTATCATGTGATTGTTAGAAAACTTAACTCAGCCCATTCCACACATAGAGTCAGGGAGAAAGGTATATAGATCTGGGCAACAGCTGAGCATATTATTCCAGAGTTTAATCATAACAACAGAGGCCATCATGAAACCTTAGAGACCTATCTTCAAAACAAAATTATTAATAGCCAAGGGGGTAAAAAACTCTAGTCAAATTCGGAATCCAGTTCTAAATAGGATCTCCAAGATGAATAATAGATGGAGTCCAACTGTTATGTGGTTGAGCACAAATTAGTGATTCATTGATTGTAATCAAAAGCAGCTGCTTGTAATCAAAGCATAGGTTTTGATAGGTCATTATCAAATGATATGCTAATTTTCTATGTATATAAAGAGCAGAGATGGAGCTTTTCAAGAAAGGTCTTGATGATGCAAAAGAGATTTTTTGAGAAGTTTATGGTGTTTTCTTTCTTACCTGTCCTTTTTCTCAGTCAGTATTTTCTGTCTCCATAATTAGTTTCAGTTTTGCAGCAGCTTATTGGAAATGTCACCGACAGCTGGTTTGATGCAGCACAGCACAATAAGGCATTTATTGGAGGAAAGCAGGTCTTAGCCCTTCCTTTTATCATTATTAACTTGCAATGAATACTCCTTCTTATGGATATAAGTTTGTAAGTCCAAATTTAGCTAAGTGCTTAGGCAAGTATTTTTCAAATTCACCTGTTTCAATTTAGAAGCCTTCAGTAAATTGGCAGCAGTTAGCCAGCAATAATTATTGGATGAGAATTACAGCTATCTAGAAACTGAAAATCAGATAACTATTTAAATTCTTTAATTTATACACACATTAGGAAATGCCTTGCCCTCAGGTCTCATAGTCCTGAAGTTAACTGGGACAACACTCCATGCAAAATTAGTTTCCCACATATTTAATCAAAAAACATCCTTGAAGTCCAAAATCTCCTTGACTTCCCTTCTTTTTCAAGAGACGTTATTTTGCCAGTTCATGGCTGGGAAGGGTTGCTAGTGTCAAGTAGGTGTCTGGCTATCTCCCTTCTTGCTCTGCAGCACCCTTTTTTGAGTCAGGAGCTTGATCTCTGGATTTGAGCTTCACCTGTGGAACTGAAACAGAGGAGTTTGAAGGCCAAAAAAGACAGTTGCAATTCCCTCATCTGAATTCAAAACACAATAGTCAATTCAATGGAAATTAGGCCAAGCTCAGTCTTCCTCTAAAGGAGACTATAACTGTCCCTTTTTACCATATGTTTCATTTGCCATTGATCTTGATGTTTGCAATCTGTAGTTATTGTTCCTCCCTAGCTGCTTTTAGGTGTTCAAGAGGAATTTTCCATATCAATACAAGATTTTCCATTTCAATACAGGCAGAAAATAACTTTTTTTAGCCTCAAACCTTGATGCTACAAGCCATTCCTTATGTCATTTCCAGACAGTCTTTTTGTGGTTGCAATTTAAATTGATTTGGAATCTAAAACTACTACACCTGTCACAAAACTGTCAATCTCAGCTAGTGACCACTGGATAAGTATTAGATTAATATGAAGATGATGGCAATCAGACAGCTCTCAGGCATTCTCTGGCCTCTCAGACAGGTTTATAAAGTGTGCTACTTGTAGAACCACTGAGAACCTGGCACATTAAATTGGGTTTTGAACCACAGTTTTTTGTAACTGGTGTGGTTTTGACATTGGGACTTCTTTTATTGAAGTGTTTCTGATATCAAGACATGGCTGCAAGGAGGAGTAAGGAGGGAATCCCAGCACTCTTGCACTGGTGGGTAATTACAGCTGACCATGTGCATGTCTGACCTCTGAGACCAGATTTGCAGAATTAGGAGTTGAAACTTCCTGAAGAGGGAGGTTCTGCCCTTCAAATGGTGGGATTTTGCATCCAGGATGTTGAAAGATCTGTCCTGTAATCATAAAGGGGATCAGTGACTCAGGCATTGGTACTGTCAAGTGAGGAGGACACCAGCATCCCACATCCCTACAGGGATCCACTGTCCCTTTCCAGCCCCTCTGTGGAGGAGTATCAGCATGTCTTACTTGTGGGCAAACAGCTTTCTGGTTCTGTAACTAATCCCAATAATATAATGATTATTTCTAGCTTATTCTCAGTTTTCCCCCTGAAACAGTTCTAGTCTTGGAACCATTTTCACTCATCAGTATGTGCTTATAAAGCAAACACAGTCCAGATTATGCCATGGTTTCTGAATGGAAAATCATAGCAAAACAGAGGATTCTTTTCTCACTAATCATGGGTTTTGTGAATAAGACAGAAAATGTGGACAAAAACAGAGATATATTACCACAGGCTGGGTGGGGTGCTTTTTTTTTTAATTTTCCCTTTTGAAAATGGGAAATAATTTTCTTCAGTGAGGCAATTTAAGGTATCTTATAACTAAAATGTGAAGGTATTAAAATAATCCCCTCATTTATATAATTTCTGAATTTGGTCTAAAATATTTATAAATGTAGATGGACAGAAAACATTATTGTCACAAAAATAAATAAAATCTCAAAGAACTAATTGTCTTTTTCTTTTGCTGACCATATTCTTGGTCTTCATCAAGAATATGGCATGATCTGAAGGACAGTTATTTGTTTACATTGTTTCTATGACCTTAGAAATATCTGTATACAATTGCTACTTTATTATTGGAATGGCTGTTGTGTGAGTATTTCAGTTTTGGACAATATGAGTGGGGACAGTTTTGATTTAACTTAATGTCTATTTTCAAAAATGAGCCAGTAAACACATAAAAATATTTTTTCATTAAAATTTTTTGAAGGGGAAAATGTTCAGTGTAGTTGTTCTCTATTCTTAAACTCATCTTCCCAATATTTCTCACTTTTTACTCTCTCATGGCAAGTTCGGGGCCTGATTGTCTAACTGGAACATTAGATGGTCTAGTTCCTTCCATCCTATCAACCAGAGGTTAATACATAGAAAATGGAACCACCACTTAGTCAATTTTTTTTAAAGTTTTATTAAAAATAATTTAATTTTGTTAATCCAGAGTCCAGGGCACAGGCCAAGTGTGGCAAAGGAATGGAGAGAGAGGATGAAGCCCTTGCTGCTGAGATGTGAGGAACAAATCTGACACAGTAGAAACAGCGTCCTCCAACCTTCACCTCAGCAGGAGTCACATACTAAATTTTCCCTTTCTGGATGATCAGTGCTGTGCCATGGTCACAGTGGGCAGAAGAACCCAAGTCCTTTGATTATTTCTGGTAGTGGTTGACTTAGCTGGCTGTGCCTGTAGGACAAAAATGTACTCACAACAAAGAATAAATAAGAAACATTAATTCAATTTTAAAATAACATTACCTTTCTTTCTTACAAAAGTTTTCTTTGGAGGAAAAAAATAAAAAAAGAAGAAGATAAATGATACAATCTCTCTTATTTTTCCAGCCTCAGCTTCAAGCCACTATAATTACTGGAGCGAAGGTAAACAGCAAGCCAAACCAAGCCAGGCATTTGGCTCCCTGTTCTGCTGACTGATGTATTGTTATTTGAAGTGCTACATACCTCATTATTTGCAGTTAATAAAGTAGTATTGTGGGCAGATCTGCAGTGCTCTCAGATCCAAGGAGCAGGTTAAAAAGTGGACTAGCACTTAAAGGTTGTGAAGCAGAGAAAATTATCTGTGAAATTCATAGTGAATAACAATGCATGTCTTCCATCATTGTGTTGCCCCCTGTTTTCTGCTTTTAACCACAGCCAAAACAACACATTCTCTCTTTTTTTTTTTTTTCCCTCTCTATACATATTCACCTTGGCATATTTCTTCATCTAGTTGTGGGATTGTGTTCAAATTTTCACACTGGGACCACAGGGCTAAAGTATCATTTTCGTTCTCTAGGTGAAAATGTCTTTGCAATAAACAGGGAAGGTAAGATTTGCACCTAACTTCAAAGGAGTAAAACATTTTTTTATCAATCTGGAATTTGATAAAAAGTATGCTATAGGACATGGCCTTTCTTTAGTTGTTAGAGAAATCAAAACTTAAATGATTTTCACACAAGATTTTAAGTAAAGGGATTTGATGAAAAGGTTGCAATATGAATTTCAGAGCTTTCCACATCTTAAAAACAAATGGTTTAAAAGAGTAGAACAAACAAATAAGCCCAAGATAACTTTAGTTCATAGGATCCCATGTCTACTGCTGCTGTGGCCAACAGTAATTATCAGAAGACCAATAACAAGGTTGAGTGTGCTGGAAGATGTTTTATTTCCCTCCTTGGCCACTTATAAACTTTCCTCTCTGTCTGTTATGTGCTTTTACACCTTCTGCACTCACAGAGGTGCAGAGTGGGACCAGGACAGTCCTACAGCAGATGTCAGAAGCACCAAGATGCTCACAAGCTCTGTCCCCAGGCAGCACAGTGATCCTCAGGCTTTGACATCCTCTCTACCAGGCTCATCAGTGCTCATTAGCACAGCAGATGAGGGGAGCTTTGCCTCCATTTTTACTCCACACATGTTGCACACTCACTGAGTAGTAAGCTCCAGCAAGTCCAGACGTTTTCAGACTTTGGACCACCAAAATATGTCTTAAAGAAACAAGTTTATAGATGTTACAAGCAATCCAAGTAATGGTTTGTAGCTCACCAAAAATGTTTTAGGCATCCAGGTCATAAAGTTTGAAGCCACCAGATACAGAAGTTTTAAATGGACAAAAGGGATACTAGAAGAAAAGAGGAGGATTTGTGAACCAAATACATAAAAATGCTCTCAGCCATTTCTTTATTTACAGAATATGAGCTTTAGCTAGCTATCTTGCATCTTGTTTGTCCTACAGACCTCCTTTATGGAGAAAAAAATGGGTAAGGCATAGGCAATCAATTAAACAGAACTAAATTAAAGTTGTTGACAAAAAATCCTAATGTGCATTTGATTATTCAGCTTCGATGAAACAAATATTTCAGACAGCATTCAAGCTTCCATTGTTTTTATGGCCAGTATGTTTGCTGTCATGAACTCAATCACAGCACAATAGGAGGTGAGACTAAATGGTTTGACACATAACAAGTAATCATGATAAAAGAATTGACACTCTATGCAGTGCAGAGGCTGTTACATTTTTAAATGCAAAGTTAATTTCGAGATTGATTGAAGTCTTCTGCCTTTCTTCTAGCAATGGAATTAGTGTATTATTGTGGGCCTTCCGCAGCTCTTTGTCTAGTGTGTGGCATCTGCAGTGAGTTCAGCAGTGTTTAAAAATGCATTTAGATTTGAGCTTTAGAATAACCTTTGTGAGTACTTTTCCCCCTTGAAACTTCACAATGAATTTGATATGGGAGACGGAGGAGGAAGAGGGGGAGGAGTTGGCATTAGAGCTTCACAGGATACTGAAGGATTCTGTTTACCCGAGCCCAGGTAAATTGCTGGAGATTTAGCACACAGCTCATGCCATTTGTCTGAGCATGACCTTGAGAGGACACCTTCTTTCTGGTTTGAGGGGGGTAATTTTGTTTCATGCACTTGTCAATCTTGCAGCTATTTCTCCAAAAGCAAGCAAGCGTGCTGAAGGAAATGTATGATAGTGCTGAGAGGTGGCCCTCCAAAGTGTAAGGGTTGATTATTAATTAAGCTGAGACTGCATCCAAAGCTGCAATGCTACAGTACACAGTTATTTCTGTTGTTTTTTGGGGGGTTGTGTGTGCTGGGCTAGCACAGTTCAGATTTTGCACGCAGGATTATTTGCAAACAAAAGCAATCATCTATATGTGACAATCTACAGTGTGTTTGCAAGTCCTCTTGCTAAAGGCAGTGATGAATCCATGCTTGATGGCGGTCTCTGCTGGAACACATCTGTGCTAATCAAGATGATTTTTTTGTCTCTTGGGTAATTCCTATGGTCTTAACTAAATCAGACTTTAGGGCACTTCTAATTGCTTCCCTCGCACTGATTTACAGCTGCAAATGGAAATGGTCTGCTCTAATTCCTCTGTTGAATATCAACAGGTTGTGAAGTGTTTGTGTGAGAGAGGGAGGTGGCATTGTCTGGGTGGCTGGTGCTGGCAGGAGATTAGCTGGAGGCTGCAGGGGCACAGCAACAAGGGAAGTCCCCACCATTGTCCTTGGTATGCAAATGCTCTTATTCATTACCTTAACTCTAGCCTTGCAATTAAAAATAAGAAGAAAGAGACTGGCAATAAATAGTGCAATGTCTAAAATTGTGAGTTACAATACACCCTAAATCTGCTAACCCTTATTAATGAAAACTCAGATTAGCCAAAATCTGCTAACCTTTATTCATGCTGGGAGAACAATTTCTCTGCATTTCCATAGTTTTCCCAAACTGGATGTATTTCCTTGTGCTTCAATTGGCCTATAACAGAGCTACATGCAGAATGAAGATCTTACCACTTCAATGATGTGACCAACAGAAGTTATTCTTTAAGATCTATTCAACTTAATTTTACCACAAATCCTGAGAAACAATCACTGGGAAGCTGAGAATTGAGCCCTGGGAAGGCTCATGGCAGATTAGGAAATCACCAGATCTTATTGCAAGGAGTGCTTCTGCTAGTAACTAAGATTTTTGTTGGATTGATGCACAGTCAGGTGATGTTCACATGACTTCCAGTTTGCCAGGAAGGCAGGACATGGATGTGGACATTTACTGTGGAACAAGTGCATGGCAGCATGGAGTGTTGGGAAATGACCTGAGGTCCCAGCCAGGCACTTCTGGATGTTTTACCCAAACCAAATGATAATAAAAAATAAAATAAATTGAGTTATAAAACAGTCAGAATGTTACTTTCCAAGCTTAGTAAAAAATAAAGTGGAATTAATACTTAAGTTTATGCAGGACGTGTGGTACACTTCACGGGACTAGTCAAACATTTTGTTTTACATTGTTTTAGAGAATGGTTTAAAAAGTTTTCTAATGAAAGACAATTTCAAAGAATTTTTTAAATTCAGGCTTTTTTAAAAAATAAGCTTTGGAATTTTGAGATGCACACTTGGGTATGTTTTCATAACTGCATGATTATTTTTTTCTGAAATGTTATAATAATTCTAATCTAGAACTTAAAAATTGCCGAAACAGCAGTGAATCACTATACCTTATTTGAATGATGTGCTTACTGTGATTCAAATAATTTATTAAAATTTGCTGTAGGGCAAAATGCAGATTATTGTGTTTGAGTTAATGAATACAATTTGGTTTTTGAAACCACTTAATTTTTCACCAGGCAGAAAAGACTGTTTCCAGCTCAGTTCTGCTGGTTTGTGTGTCATGTAGTGAAGAATCAAGTACTGAAAAGAGTTAAAGCAATTTAGGGCTCTATCTTCTTTCTCACTAATGGCATTTTCACTGCAAATCAAGCCTGAACACCATGTGAGTCACCCTACTTCTAAATTTTCTTTAGAAATTCAGTAATGCTGAAGTGAAACCTGTAACTTTCTAGCAACTATAATGGGAGTAGTATTTCACCCCAACTAACCAGGCCAGTGAAACATTGTTGTAATCACTATGTTATGCATAGTTCAGCAGTAATAATCTCAATTACATATAGATAACACTTTTGTCTTCATAAAGACAGCTCTAAGTCTTCAAAAACTGGCAATCTGTATTTACTAGTTTTAAGCTGGTTTATTTTTTGCTTTTGAATTACTTTTATACAATTATCTCTCCCCATAAAAACTCCTTTTTGTGTTCATTGAACATTGAACAGCAATATGTTTTCATTTGAAAAGTCTTAGCATTTCAGATTAAAATAGATTCATTAATGACTCTTTTCCCCCAAATTAATTTAATTTACCTGCCTCTATATAGGCCTTTGTCTTTATTTTATCACTTGGATTTAATTCTAGGGAATTAAATAGGCAAAATATTCAAGACATTTAATGCATAGGGAGAAATTGCAGCACTGTCTACCATTGCAATTGCCTAAAATGCCCAGATTGGAAAGGACCTGGAAAGATCATCTAGTCTCTCCTTCCATGGGAAAGGGAACCCAGATGAGATTATCTGGCCTCCTGTCCAACCACATATTGAAAACCTCCAGGGATGGAGACTCCACCATGTCCCTGGGGAGGTTGTTTCCAGTTAATGATTGTTCTTGCTGTTAACAATATCTTTCTTATATTGACATGAAACCTTTCCCCTGGAGCTTGTACCCATTGTCATTTGCCTTCTCCATTGGCCCCTTGTGAAGAGAAAGACTCCATCCTCTTTCTTTCTGCCCCATAAGTGCTGGAATACTGTGACAGGGTGCTCCCTGAACCTTCTCTTTTCCAGGGACAAAAGAAATATCTCCTTCAATCTTTCCATTAGGGCAGGTGCTCCAGCCCTTTGATCACCTTTGTGGCCCTTCTTTGGGCAGTTTCCAGTCTATCTGTGTCTTTCTTGAATTGTGGTGACCAGAGTTGGGCTGTGCTCCAGGTGCAGCCTGTCGAGCACTGAGCAGCGTGGGATGATCACAGCTCTTGTCTCTGTCGGTATTGCCCTGGGGATGCAGCTCAGATCTGCTTTGCCTTTGTTGCTGCAGAGGAGCCCTGCTGACTCCTGGCTGGGGTGTGACCCACCAGGATCTCCAGCTCCCTTCAGCAAGGCTTTTCCCCAGACCAGAGCCTGGTGTGTGCTGGGCTCATCAGTTATGTCACCCCAAGTGGAAGACTTTGCACTTGCCTGTGTTAAACTTCATGTTGCTCTCCCTCGCCCACTCTCCCAGCCCCGTTCAGGGCTGTCCGTAAGGTGGATCACCCTTCTGCCATGTTCATCTCACCACTTGGGCTTGTGTCACCAGCAAAATTGGTGCTTTCAGTCCCATCAGCCAGTTTACTTAGGAAGATGTTGAACAGCATGGGGCACAGTATCAGTCCCAGGAAACCCCTTTTGGGACCAGCTGATACTTTCCAAGAATGCAATTAATTGGGTAGGTTACAGAAGAGTTATCCCAACTGAGCAAACCAAAAGCATGCTCAGTTACTTCACAGCAGTCATTTCCTCAAGTATTTTGACTTCATGGGTAATGCAGGTTACCTTCTCTCATTTTACCCCCAAGGCTTAGTGCAAAAACTACACAGTGAAGATAAAATATTCAGCAGTTGCTCATTCAGAAAGCACCAGCTGAGGACTTTGTGAAAAAGGGGTCTGTGATCATGTAATTAATGAGAGGAGCAAAATACATATTTATGAGCTGGATGGATTTTGGTGTTTCCTAATTTTTGAGCACTTGTCACTGTAATCTTAATATTTAAAAGATTTCTCCTGCGTGTGTAGCATGTCAGTCAGTGTGGGCAACAGAAGGCATGACTGGCTCCCAAACCTGCTGCTTCTAAGAGCCTACCTGGCTTTTGGGCACCAAGTAACAACCAAAACTGCCTTTTTGTCTCTCCAACAGAAGAGTCAGTCCATGAGGACTATCCTTCCTGATAGAAGGCACAGGGAAAGTTTTATGGATTATTTACCCCATGATCCAACTCACAGAAAGAATTCTGTCTCTTCCCACTCTCGTGCAAGTTATCTTACAGATGTAGGTGATGTTAGGAATTCAGAAATCAGAATTGAAAGGGACTACCTAAAGCATTTCAAAAGGAAATTTGGGGTGGCTGTCACCAGATTTATTTTAATTAATAAACTGAATGGATTTAAATATCCAGTAAATATCCCCTTAGATCTTAATCACTCCAGCTCCCTTTATTTATGCTTGCACATTCTCTGCACAGTGGTTATTTCAGTTGTAGTAAAGGCAAAGTACTAGAAACAGAAAAAACATGCAAATAAAATTCCTGCATGTCCTTCAGAAACTGCCTGTGCAGTCTGTAATTTCTAGGGCAAAGGTTTGATGTCTGATGCTTCAAGTGAAGTTTGAAACCACAACAAACCCTGGCTCCTGTGGAGAAGAAAATGTGTTGAGGAAGTTTGTCCTTTTTAATCAGAGCACCTAAGAAAAAGTGTTAGATCTAAAATATAAAGGTTTTGTCAGAACAGGCTTCTATAAAAAAATCAAGACAGAGGATTTTTCTGAATTTTTAAAATAAGATTTACATTGAAAAAAAAAAAAGATTTTCAAGGTTTCTCTCTCAATTCTACCATCCTGGACAGAGCAGTAAGGAGATTAACTGTTTAACTGGAGATAAGAGAAATGCAGAATCACAATACATACCAACATAACTTTTTTTAAAGTATTCTTATAAAAAAATTTGTTGATAAATAATTGTATTACATTTTCACTTGGAAACAGGACCTGTTCTAGTTTCTGTGATTGTTATGGCACTTTCAGTATTGCCATTCCTCTGTAAAACCGTAGAAAATAAATTAATGAAAAATTGGCTATAACTGCTAGAGCTGGGCCTCCAAACAGAGCATCCCAAAATCAACTTCCTATTACCTCATTGGTTTATTGTGTTGAAATAAACATCACAAGGGCTTTTTCAGAGGATTAAATGTTTTTAAACAAGGACAATTTCAAGGTAAAATCTTGTAAAATATATCAGAACTTTCCCATGCACATGTGCTTGTGAGTGCATATAATGAGTGCAAATATATATATAAAGCCTTCTGGGGAGGTACCATCTCATTAACACCCTTAAATCCTAGAGAGATGAACACATGCCAGTGTTGCAAATTTATCTAAAGGAGAAAATTTATATTATTGTGACAACCTCCACCAAAAGAAGGATTAAAGTCAGAGGCAGTAGCCAGTTACAGTGAACTTTTCCATCAGTTTCAGTAAGTGTCAGGTATGGCTGTGCCTAAGACAATATTATGCATTTGTAAATGTTTGGATCACATATGACATTGTATAGAAACATGGAGGGGGAGGGGGAAGAAAAAATAATCATCACCTGTGTGTGAATGTTTGGTTTCAATCTTTGACCTTCCTTGAACTCATGGCTGCTGAGAGTTTGTAATTTTGTCAGCAGTTTCATTATTTTATGCCTAAAGGTAGACAATTATATTTTGTATTTGAGTTTCAAATATCCTCTGAAAATCAAGTGATTTATTTAAGTGCTTTGCTGTGAACTTAGTCCAATTCTGTTACTCAGGCTGGAATATGTTGGCTACTATTCTTCAAAAGTTTGTCTCAGAATTAATAGGCATATGCAAACAGGCATATTTTGATCTGCTCAGTTTTTGTGTTCCTGCTTCTTTTAATAGGTACTCAAACATCACATACAACCTTTTGTCCATCTCCTTCTCCACAGGAGGATATTTATAAATGGTTTCACCTTTAATATGGCCCTGCTTTCCTATTTTAGAGAACAGAAATGACTTATCAGCCTGGTAGCAGATCCCTATTTTGTCTGCCTCCCATAATCCATCAGGAGAGGGTTAAGAAAAGGACCAGTTATCTCATAGCAGTCAAATTCTTTGTACATCATTGAGTTTTACATTGAACATCTCTGTGTGCTGTCAGCTGCAGAGAAAGAAGATTACACTGTGTGTCTGCTACATGAATACCCTGTAAATACTGCTTTGGTGCAAAAGGCAGATTTCTAATCAGCTATGAAATAAACAGAAACTGCTGGTCATTTTAGCATTCAAATAGCCAAATTTGGTTGCTTTAATGCACAACAGCAATTTACTTCATGTGTTAACAGAAAGCTAATAGCACAACAGCCAAAATATCCAAAGGAGTAAAACAAACCCTACAAATGAAAGAGGTTATGAAAATCTTTAAGAGCAGTCCTTCATACTGGGCTGCTTACCAGCATTTAAAGTGCAAACAGTTCTTTTTTGAATCTATAAATGGTTTTGAATCACTGACCCCCAAGCTGGGGATGCAAATAGTAACCATTCTTGAACGTATGTTGTCACCCAAAGCATGTCTGTGTACAGGAATATGTGAGGCTCTAGTACATTCCAGAGGAGAAAAAAATCTGAATTAGGGTGGTGGTGGTTTCTTGTAGGATGCTCCTGTATCTTTTTAGAAATGACAGGCATCTTTATGAAGTGATACAACACTCACAGAGTCACAGCAAATGTGCAGATTGCTCATTCTGCTGCTGGTGGGGATTGTAATAGTATAGCCTGCATGGGGCTTTTTTTTCACAGCCAGACACAGAAACAAATTCAAACTTCATAATTAGGGCATAACCCAAATCCCAGGCTCTTAAAAACCTCTATTTAACTCTGCTGTTTATTATGTTTCCCCAAGGACTCAATACTGATCGATAGCAGAAATTTGAATGCTGGCCATGGGGGGCTTTTACAAATAATGGCCCTTGTAAAGTCCATAGTGCAGCAAACAACCTTAGTACCACAGATCATCACTTAAGTAATTCCTACATTTAGAATGTGCCCCTTTCCTGTGGCACTTGGAAGTATTATGATTTAAAAATTGGTGTAGACCCTTAGTAAGAGGCTGGACTATTTTAAATGTCAGAGAGAAAATATCAACCTCTGTATATAGTGGTCAGGTTTGGTAAGTGAAAATGATACAGCAGAGAGACAGCCATCATGATGAGTTTATGCCATCTCAGTTTAATACAAAAAAAAATCTCACATCACGAGTTATTCTTTGACAGTTTTTTTGTTATTTCTTCCATTTTCATTTCAATTCAGGGAGAGTCTTCAAATTTTTAAGATACCTTGGTTGCCCTCCATTTCTTATGCAACACTGGTAGCATCACAAGGGTCTGCTTACAAATGGGAATGCTGTCCTGCCTAGTGAATGCAATGCTCTGTTTCGGGGCACAGGATTTCGTTCACTTCCCAGCTATGTTAGTGGCCTGCTTGTGACCACATGACAAGGATGCAGCTCCTAAACAATAGGTCTAAGTCAGTGTCTTTACATTAAATGGGTGAAAAATGAAGCTTAGTTATTGTGGTTTCAATTCTGATCCACATTCTTTAAAGAATGAAAACTGCAAAGGCTAGTGACTCTGAAGGAAAACTATATTTTTCTTAGGTATGCAGTCTCTCCTGCTGTTGCTAATTAGAATTCTACATGTACTTTCAAAATTGTACTTCAAATCTTGGGCATGGAATTTTATTCCAGCTTAGCCTATAAGGAAAAAAATGGCTTTGAAGTCTTAACTAGGATATTTCAAGAGGGAAAGAAGGAAACAATTCTTTCATTCTTGATATCTGGCATCCTTTCTTTTTTTTTTTTGTCTGAGCTTTGAATTACTGTTGTTGGGTTGGGTTTTTTTATTTCTCTTTTAATGAAAGTGTTGTGGGGGGGAAAAAGGGAGTCCTTTCTAGTACATGACATAAAAGAAATAATAAGTGAAACAGAATTTAGCTGGAAGAAATGAAAACTCTTTTGGTCTTAGATTTCTCTGGCTTTAGCTTTCCATCATGGCAAGTCTCTAGCTTAGCCTGGGCAATAGAAGTCGCATTAGAGTTTGCTTTTCCTAAATCCATTTGTGAAAACACTTGTTTCTCAACTGGTATAAAATTTAACTACCCATTTTTCTTCTACACCTATTAATTTTTTTTTTCCTTGTAGAGTTATTTGTTAGCGACTGAGGTCTTAGATTTTCCAGTCAAGCCTTCTCTCAGACAAAGATGTACACTGACAATAAAGATCAGGGGTGTCATGTGAAAATAATTTACATTTTACACACACTTAAAATTATTTTTTCTTTTCAGGTTAATAAAAAAAAACATAGCTTTTAAATAATACATAACCTCTGACCATGGGACTGATTGCAATCTATGCTGGCTTCAGGCTTGGAGTCAACTGCAGGTCTGGAGCCTTGTTTTGTATTTTCAAAGCAGTAAGCATCCCATTTTCCACAGTAGCATATAGGAACACTGGCTCCTCAGCTTTGGTCTGTTCAACCACAGATAAGCAAGTCATTCCAACTTAAACTAATAAGAAGTTGAATTGTTGCCAAAAGATGTGTTAAAAGTACAATAGCAAGTCTAAAAATCAAAATACATCATTCATTCCCTCTGGAACGGATTCCTGATGCTCAAAGGCTTCATTTCAATCCCAAAGCAAATATGAGAAACTTTGAATAGCTGTGTACCATCTTTTGAAGTTATTTTTATTTAAAAAAAGGAAGGAAACTTTTCTTACTATATTGTATCCTCAAATCTTATTAATCAATAAAGCCTTAAAGTGGCAAGTCAGTCACATCCTCCTGCTAGGGTAAATGATGGTTTAAACCTTTTCTAAAAATTGCTTCCTTTTTTCCTCTCTTCTCCATCATAACATTTGTTTTGTTACAGGCTGCAAATGTGCTTTTCTGACTGCACTTTGTCACCCACAGATTCCACTGCACAGTGGGTGGAGAGCTGGGGATTTGTGTTCTGTTTTCATGCAGAGCTGTGCATTAAAAAATGTGCTGCTGCTGTTGTGTTGGGAGCAGAACATCTTACACAAACAGATAAATGAAAATCTTTCTAATCTAAATAAAACTAAATAAACCAACTTGATTGCTTTCTATTCAGAAAATTATAATGCAAAGGGGGAAAAAAGAAGAAAAAAAAGGAAAATATCTTAAATCTCTGGTGGTACCTATGCATGGATGTTTGGTTATGGTTCCATTTATCATAAACTAAAGTCTTGTGCTTTAATGAGGAGACAAGAGGCATCAATTGTGCCCCTTGTTATTAGTTCAACTTTTCATTATGAGTAATTCTGACCTGTGTAATGAAATCAGATTATGTGTGAAAAATGAAGCAGTGCTGTACTGAAATGCAGTGTGAAGGTCAAATGTGGATTTGTAGCTGTGGGAAACAACTGTAGCTGTGAGACAACTCTTTTTCAAATAGACTGAGCAAAACATTTCTGATTCTGAAATACAATTCAAGAGGGAGATAAAAGGAACAAGGAAAGAGAGGTATGGCTTGAACACCCAAAAAGAGAAGGAATTGAAAAATGCCATTTCCTAGGACAACCTATGGCACAGAACCTGATTCCAGTCACTAACTCATCTTCTGTTTTGTTTTGTGTACACAGGGAATTACAATACTCATCAAGGGTCTGGGTCAGGCCCCTAGTGCTGTGAATGAAAACACATCCACTGCCTGTAGTGGTAACTCATCATTCAGGGCTTCCAGAGGTTCATGCTTATTTATAAGCAGATTGTTCCTGGATTCATTTGTATTATTTAGAGGTGAAAAATGTCACACTGATGCTTAGGAAATGAAATTATATGACAATATTTGCTCTGCATTTAAATGTTTAAATTCTGTGTGGTGCACTTTAAGTGAAACACAGACATTCTGGGAATGATTATGGCATTAATCAAATGCTCTCCATATGATTGTTATGGATGGTATGGTATGGATTTAATACATTTAAAACAAAGTTTTGAGAGTTTGCTTTTTCTTTCTTTTCCAAAATTTTAATTTTGCGAAAGGGCAAGAAACATTAAAAAAAACCAGAATTGAATATTGTTGAGTGTAATTGAAAAGAGCAAAGTCAATAAAGAACAAAATGTATTTATAAATAACTATTTAAGGATGAAAATGTTTAAAATATGCAAGTGTTACCAAGAATTATCTAGCTTGTGGTCCAAATAGTCACCCTCTGGGAGATTGATGCTTCTATTCAAAAAAATGCCACATTCTAAATGCACTCTCAACAAAGACTGCAGGTCATTTCAAATTTAGAGAAAAGAATTACATAGTTCAGAAATTGTTCCAAAAGGATGGAGCAAGCATGACTGGAATGGAAAACTCTGGGTCTGGGAACATGTGTCCTGCAGACCATGAGGAACAAGGTCTCAGATACAAATCTAGGTCCTGGATTGTCCTTTGTTTGTAAACCCAGGAAAGGACAATTCCCATTTTGTCCTTTCCCAGTTTGTCCCATAACTCACATCCCTCTGCCTGCCAAGGCTTTGCTGCAATCCTCCTGCTCTGCCCCCACTTTGGAAAGGTTTGTGGGGCTGCCTCCCTTCTTCCAAGTGTGATTCATTACAGGCTTATGTTGGGATACCCCAGTATCAGTGGGAGAATAAATCCCACAAAAGGTCAAAGTTTCATCTGTTTCCCATCAAAGTTGGAAAAATATGCCTCTTAGAAGGGGATGTTGATTCTGATAAGTCATCAATGACTGAAGTGTTTTATTTTTACCAGCGTTGATGTCTCAATTTATTTCATATTTTCAATGGACTATCTTAACTGCTTCCCTTGCACTCCAACAAACTCATCTTTTTCCATTCATTAGGGGTTTATTATGTTTTGCAGAAGCAGGTATGAGAGTACAAGATTATTTCCTATTTAGTGGTTTGTGTTGTTAAACCAATGCTGACTTTCAGTGTGGAATTAGTTTTTGTCTCTCCAGCTGGAATATTAGTTTAATTTGTGAGGGACTTTGACATCTTTTAGATGATATGAAATGTATAAAATTGAGTTTTATTATGCAGATAAGCAGAATAGACCCTAAAAATGCTTTCACACAATCCCACATGACTTCATGTGTTAATATGAGGAACTTGTAAATTGTCAGCACTAACAAAATATTTTGCTGAGCTGCCTCTTTAGGCCAGTTATGCATTAGTGAGATAATAATTTTTGGTCTATAAATACAACTCAATGTAAAGAAGTATCTATGTCACTAGATATCGCTGCAGCAGTGACATCTCCTTATTGAAATTATTGGTTTAAAGATGATGTTCCTGATTTTAATCTGAAATAAGATCAAAATAAAAAAAACGTAATCGGGAAATGATTGCTGCTCTTGATCATGTTTCTGTCCCCAGAGTAAATCAAAACACAGTTTACTAGGGAAAGAGGAACATCATGGATTTGAGGGTGTTGGGAGCTTTTCCAATTTTTTAATTAAAGTGTAGGGAGTCACACTTAAAGTTTCAGGAGACAGTGGGAGAAGAGGATCGTGGGCTGCTCCATTCCACACAGCTTACACCTCTTCACGGAGGGATGCTGCTTTCCAGCAGAGACTTTGCTTATGCAAAATCTTGCCTTTCCCTGATCTGAGCTTCTCTGTTTGGTCTGAAATGGACGACTCTCTATCAGGATATCTGATTAATTGTATATCATAATGTCTGAGGCAGCTGTAGACTTCAGTTAGCTGTCACTTATCCAAGTTTACCCAAAACTGAATAGCAACTCCTCTGGCAACTAATCCTTTATTATATTAGCTCAAAATGAAACACTGCTGAAGAAGGGATCTGAAATTTGCCTCACTCTGACAAAGTTCAATTAGCTGGTTTATTTGTTTGCACGCTGTGTTGTGTTGTATGCTTTACCAAAAAGATGAATGACAAGTTGGAGGTCTTCATCTTGGCTCTGATCTCTCCAAAAAGGCTGTTTCCCTTTCCAGAGGCAGAAACACCAGATCTCAGGTGTCAGGTGAAGCAGGGGTCAGGGGCTGCAAACAGAGATCTACTGCAAGGGTAGAGAAGGAGAGGTGCTTGGGAAGAGGAGGCCTGCCTGCCTGCTGCAAGGGCACTGAGCTATAGAGGTTTGCCCGTGCATCCAGAGCTGTGTGTCAGGGCTGGGTTGACCCAGCAAGGGCCTGAAAGTCACCCTTTGTAAAAATCTTAATCCCACCATTGCTGAGTGTTCACTATATGATGAGTAGTTACTGCATTGGGGGTTAGTATTTTGTGCTGTCATAGAAATCAGCCTTGAAGAATTGGAACCTTTTGCTGTCTCTGCTCATCTTGGTGAACAGGTGGTCCCTTTCCTCACAAGGCTCTGGCTGCCCAGGTATCCATCACATTCACCTTCAGGGTGAATTTTAAGTCTAAGCTGCCTAGCTCAGAGATGCAACCATCTGCCTTTTGCAGCGAGAGGTGATGGATAGCTGCCTTCACATATTCCCTTGTGGATTGGATTCTGGTTCCATATCCCAGGTCAGCTGGAGGAAGGCTTCAGCCCAAAAGGGCACAGGGGTGTTACAGAAGCCCAGGGCTGTTGTAACAGCAGCAGATACAGCAAGTTAGAGGCTGTTGATGTGTTTGAGAATGAGGTGGTCCCCAATGGAGCTGACTCTGAACTTGACATCTCACAAGGCTTTCTCAAGTGTAATGGAATGCATTTCTCTCAGTACTCAGATTATTTCTTTTACAAGAACTGACTGAGAACCCCATGAAAATGGGTCCCTTTGGCCAGAAAGCAGCCCACTTGTCTCCATTTTATTGATTCATACTCAACAGTATGAATCAATATACTCAATATACTCAACAGTGCAAGGCCTAGAGTCACCGAGTCTTGGCAGTGCTTGCAGAGGCTGACCCATATGGTCCCTGGCAGCCCTAAAAAGTAAAGTTGGTATGGCCCACCTACTCCAGCCTTTTGGGATTATGTAACCTCAGGTCCACAGCTCTGTGGAAGCTTCTGGGACCAAAAATTGCTAATCCTGCATGAAATGCTGGAGTATAATAGTTCTTTGAGACGTCCTAGTCCAGTGCTTCTTGTACAGTGACCATAACAGAGCAGTGTTGGGGAGGAAGAGGACTGTAGGGTGAAGGCTCTGTTTTACTGAATGCAGAGTCCTTATCTCACAGAATTCATCTATTCCCATAAGTCAGCAACCAGCAAAATGCTTCTCCATTCTTTTTTTTATCAGGCATCAGTTGGTGTTTAAATGATTATAAGCATGTTATGAAAATTGATCTGTGCTCAACTTGCTTTATAGTTGGAACTAAATCAGTATTGATTTTATATTTTTGTATTAAATTATATATCACAGCTTTAAAGTGCCAAATGTATGAATAAATAGAAACCAATTTGAAAGCAGTTTGTGGCACATGTTCTTCCAGAAGGTGGCAGTTGGGGAGCTCATACTACTGCATGGTACTTTCAGACTACTACAGTGTGAACCCTTTGTGTAGGGGAAATAAGATTATGACAGACCAGAAAGGGGTCACTACACCTCTACTCACCACCACTCACATGTTTGAATTGGGAGTTGCATCAGAATCTTGTTCTGAACTCTTCTAATGGTATGAATGCTTTTTTCCACAAGAAAAAAAATCAGACTATTTAAGATATCTGTGTATATTTATTTAAGATAGCTATATATTTTTTTTTCTATGCATATATATATACACACACATAAATATAAATGAAAAAAGCAAAAAGTCTGCAGAGGGAAGAGATAGGAAACCAAGACAAAGCAGAGTGGGGTAGGTCTAAGTGGCTGAAATCCAGAGAGGAGGCTGATGTGGCAGTTAGGTTTGGGTTGAAATACTCCAGTGTAAGGCTGTAGAACTTGTGCCACAGAGCAGAAATATGCCCAGTGATCAAAAATTGTCAGAACAAACTGGGAAATAAACAGGGGAAGAGAGGGAGACTGTGGTGGTGATAGAAGCAAATTCCTGCACAATTTTTAAAATGAGAGGGTTTTTTAGACTGATATTTGAAACTATAGGAGAGTTTGTTTGAAGTGATGACTTGGCATGTGTGAGAAGGTGGGTAGGAGCTCCCAAAAGCTGAAAAGCTGGAGCATGCTGAGGTCAGAAAGAATTTTGCAGCTGTTGCAGGCCACTTGGTGATAATATATTGGCATAGTCTGGCTTTTCTTTTTCCTGAGCATCATTTTGAGTGAGCCATGAAACACTTGCAGCTTGACAAGTATGGCTGCTCTTTCCTGGAGCAACAGCTGATCACGTTTTCTCAAGAATGTCATTCAAAAAATTGGAAAATGCAACTTTTCGTTTTGGGGAGGAGAGGGCACAGAGGGGGAAATTTGACTAAAGGGGGGTGTTTAATTCTAAATGAAACCAAAAAGGTTGCTATTTCCAAAAGAATGAACTGTATATTTAGGAATTGAGATTCAACTTTGTCTCTTCTAGGTTAGTTTTCTTGAACACTTTAAACTACAAACAATTGAGAATATACCTGTTTCACAAGTAATTATGAAAGGTCCAGCAGAATAGTCTGTGCTTTGTATCAAAAAGAGAAAAATGCATTTCAGTGGCCATTTCCTGGTCCTGGTATCTGGAAATATGAAATACTAAGTTTTGACAGAAATTTCTAGTTAAGTAAGAATGTTGTACATTTATGTGCACTGGAAATCAGAAAACAGTCTTGCTTCTGATGAGCAGCCTTGATGTTACTGCACTGTTAAGGTCAGTTTTGAGAACAGACTTTACAAACAAAACTTTATTAGCAGACCTGTCAAGTCAGCAGCACTAATTTCAAATTCTGGTTGCATTTGTGCTCCCTCTTTATTAAGAACAATTATAATTAATGGTTTCTGTGAGAGACTCTTCATTTTAACTTTAAACCTTCACAGGAATCTCCAGAAGAGAGCAACTGATCTCAGTTCTATGAAATTTAATTGGCTTTAACACGGTTCCTGCAAATAAAATAGAAAAGTAATGTATCAGTAGGTGTCCTCCCTTGTTGCTTTCTCCTGTTACAGCGATCCCACATTGGACTGTGAGAGCAATTTGATTCACAAGTAAATCAGGAACACTTTCTTAAAGGGTGGTTTATGAGGTGCAGCACTGCTGCAGAAAGTAGCTTTGATTAGTGAGTAGTTGACATCCTTCCCTGAAAAACCACGTGTTAGAGAGCATTTTACAGTATTTCAGGTGGAGAAATTAAAAGGCTATTGATCTCTTGTTCGTTAACGATGTTATTACACTTTTGCTACACTGGCTGCCTAATACCCTGTCAAGATTCACCCTCGCTGCCTGTCATACAGCTGCATGCTTTCCAGCACCAGCCCTGTAGGATAATACAACATTTTTTTACTTTCTGTCTTAAACTGTTATGAAATCTTGTCCTGTGATATTTGCACTTATCTAGAAGCAGTTGCATATCAGCACTTAGTGAGAGATTCCCTAGACACACTTGAGTTGTACAAATGTTAAGGCCCCACACTTACAGTAAATATTCCAACACTCATACAGTATTAATAATACAAATTCATAATATTTATAATATATCCCAGGGGAGATGAAGGGAGGTTCGCCTGAGTGCATTGCACATCATATCAAAAAGATTTGGCAACAGCTGCTTTTTTCCCTAGCTCGTGGCTGCTGATGGATGCTGCTGCTCTTGGAGACAGTGCTGTCTGACATCAGGTAATAGATGTGCTGCTGGAGAGCTACAGCATCCCACGGGCCACAGGGAGCCTCGTGGCAAAGCCATTCGGTGTGATACAACACAAGCACAGGTCATTAACACTGCAGGAATAGCAGCTGCAGGAAAGCCAGTACACCCAGTGCCAAACCTGATGATGACTTTGCCACTGAAAGTTCACTGGGAGGAAGCGGTGAGTGAGTCACACCTGTTGGAAAATACTGTGTCATTTTGATTTCCCCAAGATAAATTGCACATTGATCAATGACAAATCAGTCACTTCTGAGAGCAAAATCTCAGTGACCAGATGCTGCATTTTTATCCTGAGTTCTATTACATGAGTCCAAACCTCAGCTCTGCTGCCTTTATATTTTAAAAATAGTAAAGACAGGGTATCCAGGGAAAAGCCCCATCAAGCAGTTAGGATTAGGGTTTATGGGAACGATCCTAAATGGAGTTAGGGATTCAATCTTTTGAAAATCCTATCTTAAGACTACATGAGGTTTCAGCTTCCAAAGGACAGTATGTTCATAAACATTCAGAGCATCTGCTAGGTGACCCAGCAGAAGACAGTGGTCTGTATAAGCACAAGTACAGTGCAAATTCATTTTAAAATGGTAAACTTCTTTTTTCAGTTTGCAAGAAGGGGTTTTGTTCAGGATAGCAACATTAATTCTGGCTTTCTCTAACTTTTGACTAAAAAATCTCATTCAAAATGTTTTATTCAAGAAATATTTTAAAATAAAAGTGTTCTGCTAACTCAAATCAGGTTGGCTGCGTGCTAGTTCTTAGCCTTGATGCAGGCTAAAACTCAAGGATGTCTTATTAAGCTCACCTGCAGGCAGTTTTAGATATTTTTAGCTTTTTTCCTGTTGAGTACCTCATCTTCCTTCTAATCTCCCCATAATGCACTAGTATGTGCTTTCTAAGCAAATGGGGCCTAGGTTAAGATTTTATTTGATAATGGTTAGGATGCAGCAGCTGAGGGGCTTTGTTTTGGTAGATTTTAACCAAAGATACATCTTTGAATCACACAGTCTGTGATATTTAATTACTTGGAATAATTGTAAACAATAGGACACCTATAAGTAACTGTAGGTCTTGGGATATCAATGAAATGGTAATTTTAGTAATATGTCACTCTGTATAAGCAGCAGAGGTAAGAACTAAACCAGTGCCTTCATAGTACCTTGTGACTGTGCTCACATGAGTTGCATCGCTGAGATGCAATAGGTCACTCTTCTGTATTAAAATTACATTTGCATTTTGGTAGAGATTTAAGGAAATATATAAAATATATTTCTATGTAGCTTGATGCTGTGTAACTATTTTTCATGTAACTCTGGAGGAGAGTAGATCGATTTGGGTGTTGCTGTTGAGAGGGTGTAGATTTCTTTGGGAGTCACAAAATACAGCAATTTTTCCAAAATATCAGTGAGTGTACAGCTGCCATCGGAACTGATTGAAGCTGACCAAAGGGGTTATGTTTGTTTGAGTTTGGTGCAAAGAGCCTGCAAATTTCTATTTGATCACCCTCCTAAAAAATGAGCATAAGCATGTGTTGATGCTTATAAACTGTGTATAAATTTTTAAAAAGGGGATAAAGCATATAAACATGGTCTTTTTCCATTCTCTGAAGGGATGAGACCTGATTCACTTATCCAACTCATTTTTTAGTGAGACTTTGGACATGGGGAAGGAAAGGGGGAAAATAGTTTCCACTGGTGAAGACAAGGATGCTGATGCTGTTTTTACTCTGTTGCACAGTGGGTAGAGCTCCATTTCTGCTGTGTTTGAAGGACAGGTTTCAGAGAAAAGGGATGAGCATTCTTTTTGCCCGGACCATTATGACACAGTGGTTCACAAGTGTGGAGGTTGGGAACCTCCCTTGGAAGTCCACTGCCTAAATCCCATAAGCAGGAGTGCAGCAGATCCTACTCCTATAAGCAGAAACTTGGCTGTTCTTTTTGACTGTGCTGGTGGGGGGTGGGAAATAAAGGTGATGAGAACATTAAAAATAAAAATCCAAACTGAACTGTAGAAAGATGATGTTTGTAGCCCCTACTATATGCATATGTATGTGTGCCATCACAGGTCACCAAATGATTATTTAAACAGAGAGTTGTAAAAGAAAAACCTGTACCTGGATTTTATCATAGTGATGGTCCTGAAAATGCTTTTATATCTCTTCAGATTTATCACTGGAAAAGTCCCTTTGCTCTCATTTTGTGCTAGTCTTGGGGCTCAGCTCTTAATGCAGCCCTATAAAAACACAAACCTGTAATACATGCCTGATTTTAGCTGTAAAAAGGCTTTTGTCACTACAGTGGCCTGCCTTTGCTGAAAGTCTGCTTTGCCTCTGCTTTCTCAGTGTGTAATTACTTGAGGATCTACAGGTAAGACTTTTCAGTACTTAAATAACTACTACATGAAAACTCCATGGTGAGGCCTTTCATAAATCAGAGGAGGCTTTGGTGCAATTGATTTGATGATGCAGTTCACTCTGGGGGCTGTGAATGATGGAGTCTAATGAAGAATATTGAAAAAGTTACAGAACTTCCTCTCGCTCTGTGTGCTTTCTGTTTTGAGGCTAATGCTTGAATGGTAGAAACAATCAAATTATTAAATCCCACACCTTTCATTTTTATTTACAATACATATTTCTTCATTTCAAAACACAACCTTTGCCCACATTTTTTCTTTTGGTAGTGCAAAAATTATGATTTCTGACTAACCATTATAGGTTTTTATTTACCTAAATTTTTTTCTCATGCATTTATTGCAAAAAAAATATGCAAAAATTCAGTGTAGAACTTTGCTGTATTGAGGGTGTTCATAAAAGAACATACTGCTCAGAGATGCTTTGGCTCCTGTTACTTGTTTTCCTTTCCTCTTCCCTCTCTTGCAAGGAGGTCTTGGGGCTTGCCTAAGTTTTGCATTGCTCTGTGAGGGTAACATTTAAGCCCTGTCGTGGATGCATTGCAGCAGAATGGCAAACAGCAAACACTTTTCTATATGGCATTTTAGGATGAAATTCTCTGAAGGCCTCTGGGTTTTCTCTGTTTAGAGAGAGAAAGCACAGTGTTATTCAGTTTTCCCACAGTGTATCAGTGAAGCCCTTTCTGTGAAGGACAGGGCTCAGTAAGCCTTCCAGCAGCAAAGCTTTCGTTTAGTGAATGTGGTTCTTTTTGATGTCTGTCAGTCTTTTTGGAATTATATGTCTGGATTTAAGTAAAATATAAGTAATGTTAACCTGTATTTCTTCCTTTAGTCAAAAGACTCATATTTCTTTCAATCCTTCCTTTGTTGTTTTTGTGAGTTTTTTTTGTTTGTTTGTTTGTTTTTTTCCTAAGATAGAAGAAAAGACTAAGGCGGTCTTATTCTGATTTGGCTGAAGAAATCTTTAGATAGCAGTGTTAAGATTATGGCACAAAGGCAAATGCCATTGCACTCATACTGCTTTTATACAGCAATCACATTGTACCAGAAATAATAATCTCTTGGTAAGCTAATTTCAAAATGATGATAATGACATTGATCTCCTTTCTAAAGTGCTTTGAGATTTACTGATGAATGTCTCGATGCAAGAAATAGATATAAATTATCATCAAAAGCATTCATGTACAGAAATTCCAAGGAAAATTATCAGAAAATTTAGGTTCCAAAGTTTAATACTGCTATGGAAATTCTGTCTTCTGCCATTACCATCACTAAAGAGTGAAAATGAAGATGAAAATATGCAAGGCCAGCAAAGTAACCCTATGTATGAGCCCCCCCTGCTGCCTCTGGCTGCCATTACCTGGCAAGCCCCTTCCCATGATCACTCATTTAGGAGCTTCAAGGAGAAGCAAAGGGGTCACAGTGGGTGGAATGAGGATCAAATTCATTCAAGAGAGAAGTCAAATTAGGAAAGGGTACTTTTTTATTCCTTCAACCAAAACTCTAAAATATATTTCCAAGAAAGGAATGTCTGAAAAACTTTATTAAAACTAATAATATTGGGCTTTTTTCAAAGGTGTAACTGTTATTTTCAGAATTTCATCAAATGTAAAGTAGTATTAAAATTATGCAGGACCCTTTGAATTTTTTAAATGTTGACAGAAAATTTTAATTTCTTTGTCTTTAAAAATAACCTCTGCTAGGACTTTTAATGCTGTTTCTGATAGGAACAATTTGGAAATGCAAGTGTAAGGATTTATAGTGCTGCAACCTTGCAGCTTCTTTGTTCATTTTCACCTGCTCAGCAGGAGAGGAGAGTGGAGTGAGTGCTACAGCAGGAAGTGTAGCACATTATACCTTTTGTGTAAAAGTATCAATATCAAGGCAAGACAGCAAAGGATCAGGTCCCCTGAAAAGGTCCCCTGATCAGGTCCCCTGAAAAGACACTGCACCAAAAGTTGTGCTCCTTTGAGTAGGAGATGGGTTGCCCACAGAAATTATCTTTCAGACTAGATTTAAAATTTGGAATCTGTGGCTAGAAATAAGACTATGACACATGCTGCAGTTCTGTTCTGGATGTGCTGTTTTATAACTGATGCCAGTATGAGCCACAGTACAAGTGTAAATGCTCTGTTCTGGTAATTCTGCGGAATTAATATTTGTATTTTTGCTTTCCTGGTTTATTTCCCAATATATGGTGGGAAAAATAATTTCTCATAAAGGAAATTGGGAGGAATCCTACTTATAAATATATCTGTGTGTCTTTCTGCTCTGGTATCTAACATCTGTCCTCTGATGTGGCATGAATAAACTCCTGTAGAAGAGCTAGAAATGAACAAACATACTTGGATGGGCAGAGAATAATGGAAAACCAGTGGAAGGAGAAAAATACAGAGCTAGGTTGCCCACTACTGCAACTAATGAGCTGCAGTGTTAACAGTGTAGAGATAATGATGGCTGATTTGGGGAGGAAGATGAAACTGGGAAGAAGTTACAGGAACTAAAGCAAAGAGCAGTGCTTAATGCCAGCAGCCTGAAGGTTTCTTTTCTGGAAAACTTATTCTGAACTGCTGTGTCATTCCCTGAAAGCTGGAGACTTTACATGGATTTTAGAGACTTTGGGATTCACTGAGAGGGCTGTGGGAGAACAAGGTAAAGCTTTTTCAGGGATTATATTTAAAATAATAATTTTTTAAAAAGAGTTATGTAAGGTTATGTTCTCAGAGGGACTATATAGAGATTGAAGGCAAAACATATGCTGTTAAACTGTGAAAGTGATTATATTATACCCACCTAAAATAACCCTGGAAATGCTGTTTTAGAGTAGACTTTGCATTTGCTTTTAAAGAAATGTGTAGGTTTGCTCTAAATTGTTAAATTTGCTGTATACTAGCCTGAAAGCTGCTGAACTTCACCAGTGTATGAAGGTGTGGGAATGGCCTCCAAGATGAAAAGGACATTATGGGTTTTCTCTGAAAGTCATTGGTAATATTGTCAAGAGTTTTGTGGGCTTTGGCTTAGACTAATCTGTTGTTTATAAAAGAAAATGATGGCTATTTTTTGGCAAAATTTAACATTCCTGTTTTTGGGAACCCTTTCATGGCTTTACTAACGTGGCTACAGAGAATGAGGCTACGGTTCTATAATCTCCTCCAGATGTATGTGCTGAAAGGCTTGAAATTCTTATGCTGTGGAACATGTGGCAATATAGTGTCAAGCTGGTTTATGTAAAACTTTTAGCAATTTGGGAATCCATCACTAATTCTTTAAGAAAACTCCTTGAAGGCTACAGTTGACCTTGGATTTATAACTGTCATGTTTTTGACATTCTCTTTCTTATTAAAGGTGTATATTCACTTTGCACTGTCTTCATCATAAATACAAGATGAGATTGATGAGATCTATCCATGAATTCCAACTTTTTCATGACACATCTTGGCACATCTCCTGTCCCATCTCTAGCCTGTGCTTTTCATATTAAGTAACAATGTGAACGTGCACAAAAGCAGTCAACTTGCAGACATACAAGGGGAATTTGGTCTTTCCAGATAATAGAGTTTAACCTTTTGATTTCTTAATGTGATTCCTTTCAGGGATGCAAAGAGGTGATATTTCTATTTGACATACAGAAAGTCATTAGAACTTGAACTTCTGAACAGGAAACAACACAAACAAGGGACACAATATAAAGACCATAAAAAAATAATACTGCAGTCAAAAAAAGGCAGGATATCATCCTTATTTTAGACAAATCCTGAAATAAAAACCATAATTTATTGACATTCTTGATCACACTGCAGAATGTGAAGGATGCTTCTGGTGTGTGTTTAGCAAAGGATTATGGTTACAGTTGCTCTGGTTTATTCAATCAGCCATTTTTCCTTCCTGACCTGTCAATAAACACTTTGTTGCAAAAGCTGATGGAAAGTGAACACTGTGCTGTTAGCGAGCTGGACGTTCTAATAGTGGCACAACCCAACAGACTGCTGGCCAAATAAAATGCTGTTGTTTGCCTTCCTCTTGGGTGAAATAAGGAAATCTTGGCTGAACTGAGCACAAAGAATGTGAGTGTAGGGAAATTGCTTTTATGTCAGCTCAATTCACCTATTGTCATTTTTCTGCAAAGAGTTAAACGAGGCCTTTAGAGGAGGGAAAGGGGAAATGGAAGAAGGGAAATCAAGTACAGCCTGGAAGAGGTCCTTGGTGATACCTGGGTGCTTTTAATTAGGGAAGGCCTCTAGCCTGGCTCTACCCAGCCTGGCAATAATCTATAATGTGCCTTAATCTATATCCATGTAAAATCATGTAAATGTGGTGTGGCATGAGAGTGGGGGAGCTGCCAGAAGTGGCCAGTCCTTAGTGAAAGGGACCCCGAGAGTCTGTTGCAGCTTTGCATCTCACAGATAGAAAATTGTATGAAGGGGCAGGCAAGGCCAAACATGCACAGACACCTGTATTGATTTACCCCCTTGGTGAGTAAATACTGTTCTCATAAATGTGGTAGGGTGCTTTTTTTTCATTCATCAAAGAAGTTTCTAAAATGTGCAGAGCTGATAGCTGCTGCTCTGACACCCAGACTAGCCATGGGCTGTGAAAACCCGGGTGATTAAGTGAGGACACTTAAATTGCTATAGCACTTCTGTTATATTTAATTTTAGGGAATCTCACTCAATGAGTTGTAATTTTTTTAGAGAAAAAGGGATGTTGTCCTCCCTCTGCCTCAACTGCCACCGAAACAAAACAAAAAATGTTTAATTCTGCAAATTATTTTTATAAAATAAAGAGAAAAGAGAGAAAATACATAAAGAAAATATTATCTAAAGAGAATATATACATAAATAGAAAATTATATCCATTAAGGATGTAATACCATAGCACTAATCCTGCCATTGGACCCTGGGGCAGAACACAAAGTCTGTGTCTGTTCAGAACCACAGGATAAAAGTTGAAAAGTATCATGAGTTTTTTTATTTATAGCTTGCACATAAGAGATTTATTTTTTTTCTCCCCCCAGTTTGGACTCTTTATCTCAGGGCTTTTGGCTTTGGCGAGCCAGCCAAGCTCTGCCTGAGCTGAATGCTGGGTGTTGCATGTGTGCATAAGCACGCAGCAAAAGCTTAGTTATTGTCTATATTATCTCTGTGCACTGGGCTGTGATTTTTCATTTCAGAGCTCTGTCACAAATTGGTGTGCTTGAACTGGTGACACAAAGGAAAGGATTTGGACACATATTGGCATGGGTTTCATTAGCCACTGCACTGCCCTGGTCTGAGCTGGTTTTACAGATAAATCCTGTATTCTTGCCCCAGAAGTAAGCAACAGAATAATTCTTTAGGGGTGTATTTTGTGTAATCCCCATATGGGAACAGTCACATCTTATTTCATTTTACAACAGCCGTTTTGTTCTGCTAAATGCTTTCTTTTCCAGAGAGGTGTGAAGGGCGAAAATAGCTTTTCTTTGGTTTTTAACCTATGCTACATGGCTATGTCAAGTTATAGAAACACTCAATACATTTGCAAGCCACAAACCATGTGCTGGTTTATCTGCAACTTCACTAGCCATTGTTTTGGTGCCTTTCAGTTTCCTTAATTTCAGTAAAAGAGAAGGGCTCCTCATATCTTGTAGTATTTTTTCAGGTGGGCTAAGTGAAAGGTCGATATCACGAAAGGAGGTTTGCCAACATGGGGCAGGTCAGGCTAGCTGAGCCTCCTGATAGACGAAGAACAGAAAAGGCATCTTGACATTATAGTTCTGCCTGCCCGAATCTGAAGTGTTTTGGATGTTCATCACATTTCATCCCTCAGCTATTTTTATTCTGGCCATTACAATTCTTTTTTAGCACAAAGGCCGTATTTACTGTGTTTATGCAGATATGAACACACTTCCAGAGACAGCACAAACTGGGAGCTCTGAGGCTGTGTTTCTGCGGACGTCGCTCTTGGCATCAAAGGCAGCGTGAGCTGTTGCCGCTTTTCTCCTCTTCAACTCCATCTGTTTATTCCATTTAGCTCCAACTGTTCACTCCAGGGGTGGCTCCTCAGTTGTGCCATTGCCACTTTTTGCAGGGCTATAGATGAACTGGTTGACCTTAGCTATATTAAAACTATACTCAGTCCTTTCTTGTAGTTCTTTAACAGGATTAGTTGTAAGTTCAGTTTCTTGATGTAGTTCATCACAAGGTCACACAGACAAACATCTGCAGGACTGAGGGACAAAGGCAGAAAGAGCCACATTGGCCTGTTTTGCCTCCCAGAAATGAGATGAAGCTGTGACGTAAAGCCCAGTTAAGTGTCAGAACCAAGTTTGTCATTATGATCCTTGTGCCCCAGACCTTTGCTTCCCTTATTAGGATGATTAGGAATTACTATGGGACAAAACTCTGCATTCTTAACACCTCAGAACTGCAGAGAAGGTGAATGGGCATTTGAGGATGGAGCTTGCCTTATTGTTAGCTTAGGTTTTTAAACTGTCTTCTACCCTTCTGTGCAATATATTCTAATTCCTCTTTATTTATATCCAGTACTTTGTGAGATTGCCTTTATCATCTGATTGTTATCCCTTTCCCAGCCATGCAGGAACAAATTTTGGCTTTCTTTGCTGGCTCACCTTTTAACTTCTCTTGTTCCTGTGTTGTTTGCCTTTTTCACACTGAATGCTGATGAGGTACTATTTGGTCTGTCTTCAGCAGTCATTTTCTGGGTAATTTCTTTAAGCAGCAAACACTAATTCCTCCCACTCTTTAAAGTGCCATATGGGATCAGATTACCAGATTAAACATGAATCCATTTTTGGATGGCATTTCTGTCCCATGCTAGTTCTATTAAAATTATTGACTATCTGGCCAAAAGTACTGCCATCTCAAGACTTACAGGCAGCTATTTTTGGGCCAGAACAAGAAGGGAAAAGGGCCATTTTGAAATGTTGTTTCTAACATCTTTATCTCAAAGTTTGCACTTATGCAAACATTGCTAAGTGTTTCCCATTTGTTCATGTTAACAGGAACTGCTACAAACACAAAAATGTATTTTTAGCAGTTATCCTCCTATGAGGCATTTTCAATCCCAGCTGACACATGCAATAATTTCAAAAGATCATATGGGGGGGCCTCAGCAAGAGGATGTGGCCCTAGAGATTGTCATCATCACTGAGATAGTAAAGTTGCACACATTTTAGGAGCAGATGATAGTTTACAGGCTGTATTTGATAGCTTTAAGAGAACTAAATATTTGTCAAAAGAACTGGTATGAGGAACATGTTTAAAGGAATAACACTGTTCTCCTGCATGATGATTTCTGATGCATTACTATATAGTGAGTGGGCTGGGTTGGATAGTCAGGGAGGAGCAGCCTGGTAGTAATGGGGTACTTTGTATTATTCTCTCTTGAAAATTTTATGTTTATTTGCTGAGGCTGAGTAATGCAAGTCTCAACAGCATGGGTTTTGCTCCAAAAAGGAGGAAGGCACTGTTTAGTCTGTGGCTGAAAGGTGGCTGCCTGATTTCCATACCCTACTGATTGGCTCTCCTCTCCCTGCCCAATAGGTGTTATGGTGCAGTGTGTGGGAATTCCTTCATACTGGAGGCTTCTTAGGGACAGGGGACTAGTCCATCAGCCAAATTGGCATAAACAACATTTAAAATCATTAGCATGGCTTCTGCCATTATGCTCTCAGCAGATACTGTAAACTTGCAGGATTTGATTCATCATTTGCATTGGTGCAAAATTGGCCGTGACTGCCAAAAAACAATTGACTGTTCCTTCCCAGCTGTTTTCTAATTACATTAGAATACTGTGGTGTCTAATGCAGCTGCTCAGCCATGGTGTGGACCTGCCTTCTCCCACAGGGACCTTTCCAGAGCAGCAACACTTGCTTTGAGATGGTATCTGCAGCAGAGGTGGCTGGTACACAGGTAGCAGTGACACTTTAGTCATGGCCAATTCATTTCTTTCCTGGGAAGCTATCCCACAGGATACATGACTGCTGAGAAGTCAGAGTTTAGAAGAATAATGCTAAAAACATCAAGTCATCTCACATGATACTGGCACGCAGCCCAGAAGCTTGTAAAAATGCAACTTCATCAGACAAAAAGGAGTTACTGGAAAAGGAACAGAACAGAGAAGAAAATACCTTCCAGCCCTAACCTGTGATGTTCCTGTGCTTCATAAACTATGTGCAGCTTTTGTTACGCTGTCTCCAGCTGGATGTGACAGAACTGGAAAAGCTGCAGAGAAGGTGCCAGCCTGAACAGGGGAATTGAGCAGTTTCTGTACAGGTAGAGACTGAATGCATCTCTTCATCCTGTGGAAAAAGGAGTCTCATGATGTGCGTAATGGTGTGAACAGCAAAGATGTAAAGGCATGTACAAAATTATACATGATCTAGAGGATATAGGGATGAGCTGATCATCCCCTGCTACCACAGAATAAGAAGCAGGGGCACCATGAAATTGGTAGGCAGCAGGAAAGCACTTTTAATGCCTAATGCAAAATAAATTGAGGTTTTCATTGATACAGGATGCTTTGGATACCACATGTTTAAAGAGCTTTAAGAAAAGATTGGACAAATTCAAGACAGAAAGATGCAGCGAAGGTTGATAAATACAATGGTCTGCTTACAACTTCCAGCTCAGGAAAACACAAAATCTTTAACTGATGTTTATGTTAGGGTAATATCATATGGCAGCTTTGGGCTAAATGAAGACAGATTAGTAAAAGAATCCTTTTTTCAGATATCTTCAATTGTCTGGATATTTTACATGCTTTCTTTCATGAGAATGGACCAGCCTGGCTCAAGCCAGGAAAGTAGTATTACTATTATTTTAGTACCTTACCCATCTTTCCAAAGGGAAGAAGTTCCCATCCCACTCTACTTTCAGTGTGTACTCTGCTGGTACCTCAAGAAACACAAACTTGTTCTTCCTCTCCCCATCTTTCTGGCTCCCAGACAGTTGTTTTGGGGACTCTATTTCTTTTTTTGGTCCATCACACTCCCTTGCTTTCTTTATGTTAAGCTGAGGATTCTTGGAGGAGGACTGGAGGCAGGAACAGGCATATCCTCAGGCTAGAGCTAAAAAGCATTAAACTGGCTCAAGTAACAGCCACGAAGGGGTACAACTCTAAAATTGGTCATCAGTGAGGGACAACTTACTTGTTCAGCAGCCCAGGTGCCTTTGGCCTAAAGCAAAGAAGAAATGGGAAATATCCTTACAGTGTGGTCTGGATTTTTTTTGTGTGTGTGGTTTTCACAGGCAGACTAAAAGCATGTCCAGGAGATTTTTTTTTTTTTTTTTTTGGTCTGTGGAGTGTGCTTTGTTATGTCCAGAGTCTCTATTTATGTAGCAAAGAAGTTATCATCTTTTTATGCTTGAAATGATAATGAGGCAAATTAAGTGTAAACCAACAAGATGAGATTGTCTGAGTCACAAGATGGTCTAAAACAAGACAGAAGCAGACTGCCTTCATTGCACTAATGAGTTGATGTCCAGCTAGAATGATATTGCCTCTTTTACTGCTAAAGAAGATTTTAAAGGAGACAAGTAGAGAATATTAATACATAGTATTTTATACATAAAGTATAAAATGTTTATGACACTGCCTGTTACCATCCACTGGTGTTGTTTTAGCATAGCTGGGAAAGAGCAAATAAAACAATACAAAAATAATTCCTTGGTAGCAACTAAGCCAGGTCTAAACATATGTGTTGCATCTCTTGCTATATAGTGAATCAAATGAAGATACCAAACAGGCAGCCTAAAGATTGCTCATGCACGCTTTTTCTTTTTCATGTTTGCAAGTAATGTATATAAGAAAAATCAGATCTCTTCTTATTTGAGAAACATGGGTTCAAAGCTTAACAACATTTAAAAAATTACAGGGCATGACTTAAAGAATTCTAGATATGCTTAATGGTGGTGGAAAGAGTAACCTGAGTTTTCTGAAGGTGTTCATTATCCTCTGGGTTATATTGACAAAGATGACTCATACAATATACTAAAAGTAATTTGAAATGGAAGGTGTGTGTTTGGTTTTCTTTCTGTCCTACAGAGATTATTGTAGAGGATGACACTGGCTGTCTTGTGAGACAACTAAAAATACGTGTAAGTATAATGGCCTGGCTTAGCTCATAATTTCAACTGAAGTGATTAAACAGTTTAGAATTAAGAATGATTTCCCCCCCTCTTTATATATATATATATAAAAATACCCTGGAGCCCCTTCTCAGAATTGTGCTTCCATGCCTTCTAAATGGTGTAAGTAGAGATGGTTCCTGCTCTTTGTCATTCCTGTGGCTCACTGGCTAAACATGGCCATCTGCTAAATGTTGGGGCTGCAGGCTGACAGACTCACCAGGCCATAGAAGTAGAAGTCTTATTCAAACCTTAATTTTGGGACCACATAAATGAGGACAGCTGCAGCTACTGACACCTCGAAACATGACTCTGTGAATACTAAATATTGCCACAAAAATGGCAGGGAGGATGCTGGCATCCTTTTAAAGAGCTGCTGTTTGCTACAGAAGGGTTAAAAAGGAAAAATGCTGTGCACAGAGGCTTTGGATAGTACAAAACAGTTTGCATCTGAGCTTCCTTGTGCCGCATTTCCAACTCTGCATTTGTACATCCATTTAGAGTTGTTATCACTGATAATGAAGATGACCTTGTTTCTCTCTAGCAATGGAAGGTCCTTTGATGTTCTTCCTTCTCACTGATGAGAAGCAAAGTGAGGTTTTGACTCTGGAATTTCACCTGGTGAGGTAGAACTGTAAAGGACAGTTACACCCTATAGGATCCCAAGAGGACGCACTGCACATATGAATTATATCTAAATTTTCCAGCCCAGACATTTTACCTACTTGAAATAAGACCTGAACCTGACTGATAAATTCACACTATAATTTCTGTTTATTTTTCTGTGCAAGAGAACTGTGAATTGTGGGTAGGGTTATCGTATCTTCCAGACAAAGTATTCAGTAGGAAACAGCAGGTGTGCACCTCACATTTCACCTAACATTTTTCTAAAATTATTTAAACTATCAAACAAGAGAGAACTATAATTCAGATATGTTGGTGGTGTGGTGTTAGAAGTATATTGTAGATTTGTTTCACTTGTAACTTCTCCAGGATAAGGGAAAAGTTGCAAGCAGTCTTTGGTATTTAATTTTTATTATAGTGCATTATTATTATTAGAGTTTCAAAGGTACATCTTGTAAGATGGGGAAATAGCTGATCTCTGTCCCAGGTAACTGTATGTGGTCCCACACAAAAACTGGAACTTACAGATGACACTGAGCAGGAGATGTCTGAGAAGGATATATCTGGATGACATTTTAAAGCATCTAAGCATCTTTACTTTCTACTGTGTCTTGCAGATGAGGTAGGCAGTATCATCCTTTAGAGAAAATTGCTATAAGAAAGAAAGTGTCTGGGAGCAGAAGTAGGATCTTTCTTTGGAAAGGATCTGGGAGAAAACACAGTGAGTGCAAAGAGGCTACTTTCAGCTTTCAGCAGAGTAGGGAGGGTGGGAGCAGCCACAAAGCACTCAAAGGTCAACAACAGCATCAAGCACTGATGAAACTTTTCTCACTATATTGTGATTCAGAATCATCTTGGAGCAGTAAAATTCTGGTATAATCTGGAAGACTATTTGCTGAAAAACTGTGTTGATGAATTCTCCTTGTTATCCTGCATGCTCTTCATAATTTTACAGACAGTGTAAGACATAGTAACAGCATGACCCCTAGGGTATACTGAACAACAGCAAGTACAAGTTGAGACAATATGCAACCACCTTGCAAAAAACCAAAAAAGTCTTTGTAATTTTAAAATCCTAGAGTCAAATTGTAGGTGTTAAGTCAGAGTAGCACATATTTACAAAATTCGTAGTCTGATGAGTTTTATGTGAAAATTGTTCTCACCTTATATATGTCCATGTGCATTTAAGTAACAGCTACAATTCCCATTGGTGCCCAGACCTGTTATGGAGATCGCTTTAATTTCTCTTTGTTGTGTTTGGGTGGTTTTATAGTGTTTGTCAGTAGCACTGAATGTGTTTATCTTTCAGGGCTGTATCAATAGATATTAGATTCCTGTTCACTGCTAGGAATATGGAAATGTTCAACTCCCTAGTTCACACATCATTGTTTAAAGAGAGCCCTGGTTTGGGGTATCTCTGGTTTTACCCCTCAAATGGCACACCATCAAGGGCGCTAGTTTTTAGAAGGTGCCTAGCCCAAATAGATGAAAACCAGTACCTTTTGTAGTATCTCTTAATTATTTTCTTTTATCATTTTGGACACACAGGAGGAACTATTCTGAACAATTTTGAAGACTAGGATGAAAGCCTAGCCTTCAGATATTAAAGAAATTAAAAGCCAAGAATGAGCTTGCTTTTGCTTGCTGTAGCAAGTGTTAAGTTTGCCAGTGGAAATGTATGAATACAGAACACTTCTCTTTAGGCTCATGACTGCTAAAAGTATATATGGCTCTGCAGAGCAATGTTGGGTATCAATATTGTATGCCTTTTCACGTTTTGTTAGAGAATGGATAATTTAGGTCTAACTTGAAAGAGCACTTGGCGCCAATGATTCTGATAATTGAAATGTATGAGAATTCTGTTTAAATACAAATCTAATCAGGATATCACTGGTAGCCCAAGTGAAATTCAGAGCACTCTAATACTTTGATCTATGAAGGTCTTTTCTAACAGGAAGGGGAATTAGTCTTGTTGGCTAAACAAACCAAGTTTGCTTTCTTTTATTTTCCTTTGCCTCTGACGTTTGTTTCTGTTTGAAGATCACTCCAATTTTATTCATTTTCATTTTCCCCCTTTGTGTTCACTTCAAATGCCCCTCTCCTGACTTTTCTGTGTGATTACTCAGATCCCTTCTTTTCCACAGCAGTGACCTGATACTGCAGTCTCACTCCTATCTTGCAATGAAAAAACCTCAGCAGTAACATTATTTTAGAATAATAGAAGGCAGATGCTTTATTGTATTGAGCAGTTCTATATGTGCAAGAAGTGCAGTCTCAGCAGCTCTGGGTCTGGCCTCTATGGTAGATTATTATCTGAGCAGTTCCTTTTTGGGGGAGAGTACCAGGATGCCAGTCCACAGCTGACTGAAACAGATGACCTCCTAATTCACCACATCCGGAAGGAAATCAGCTGAGATTTCTTGACAGTCTGTTCTTTGGTTTTCGTTGCATTCATGTGATTAATGTGTCCCTGCATCATTTTTTAAAAGTCTTTTCTCATCATTGTGTTTCCTTTGTCACAGGCTCCATCACACCACTCTTCACTAAAATACCCTACATTTGTTAATGACATCTCTAACTTGATGCTTCTATCACTTTTGTAACAAAAAGGCTTTCCACTTCTGCTAGTAATTCCCATTTATGGGAAGAGAAGGATAATTCAATGGCTGTGGTACTTTCCATTATTCAGAATGACATAAAATTACTTCTTTTCAGTGCAGCTTGCTCTCTTTGACCCAAATTTACAAGGCCTCAATTTTGCCCAAGTCTCTGTGTTTGCTACTTACTCTTGACTGACAACTTCTTATCAACCTAGACCTTCTGAAGGATATTCAATAAAAAAGGACAAACTACAAATCAGAATGCATATTTCCTTGCCTTCTGTGTCAGAGTGGATATATATGGACAGTCCACTGCTATGTTAGACATAAACAGTTTATTTCAGAATGAGGTAATAGGGGTGTAAGTGGAAATCAGGTTATTTGATTCTCATCTTAGAGTTGTAAATTATTATTATTATTATTATTATTATTATTATTATTATTATTATTATTACGGTGCCACCTTTCTTCTCTTCTACCTGTGGTACTGATAGATTTGGGGAGTTTCTCAGTGAACCAAACCAGAGAATTTAGCCTTATAAGAAAATGTTAGTTTTATTTATAGGGCTTCAGATCTTTCATGTAGCTATACAACATCAGTTTGGTGGCACCAGATTAAATTCTTGCCTTATAGAACCATTCTAAGTGAGAAGATAAGAGAATTGTAACTCCTTCATACACAGTTTGAATTTTGCTCCTAGCTTTTTAGCTTTTTTTTTTTTTTAAGTTTATGTCAAGGTTTCCCAGTTCCTCAGCCATCTAAGACAGATGAGTATCGAGGAGGAGCTGTACTAAGGAAGACAAGTGATTTGGACCTAGATTTTTTTCCTTCTTTTCCTTTTTACCATTTGTTCCCCATAACTATGCTGTATTATTGTCATTCCAATAGACTTCTAGTTCTGTTTACCTGAGCTGTTGTCAACAGGTTGTTTGGTTTTGTTTTTGGGTTTTTTTAGTGTAAGATTTATGGCATAGTTTGACTACTACCATTTTAATGTCTGTGTCTATAGGGTCTTAATCACACTGAAATCTCTGGATCTCTTAGATTTACCAAGAGTTCTCCAAGGAAATCAGAATTGCAAAAGCTGAAGAAAACCCTGGAGGCTTTCTAACTTAATTAGGAGTGAACTCCTTCCCTGTAAATGAAGTGGTTCTTTAAAATGACTTAGAGTCTCCATTGGCATCTTCTGACAGTGCTATGATGAAGTACAAAATATTATTAGAATGATGTTCCCCTCTTGTGACACTGTCTCATCTATCTTATGGAAATAGCCATATTTTGTGAGTACCCATAGCATTATTTTCCTTGTACTGAGAAAATAAAAAAAAAGGGAAAAAAGGAGTTATATATATTTTTTTAATAGTACAAAATAACAGATCTCTGTAGCATTACAATCTGGACATTTGTATTTTTGAATACAACATTGTGAATGTGAAACAATCATGGATGGAACAGCTTTTTAATGAATGGATGAGATTAAATTATTTATAATAGATTTAATCTAACAAAGGACCACTGTCTTGCTATATTACACATTTAAATGATGCTGCTGTAAAAAGCAAATCATAGATCCTAATATTTACTGGCTTATTAAACATCTTTTTCTGCAAAGAAGATGTGATTTTGTGCACTGGTCAGGTAATCCTAGGTGCCACAAAATTGTAAAAAACTATTTTCCCTCAGGTTAACTGAGCAACACCAAATTTCAAGTAATGGCAGATAAGCTTGAGACAAGCAGTTCATATTCATAAAAATTTGCTCTAAACCCTTTTCTTTATGGAGGATTTCTCTATACATCTTCCTCCCATGTCATTTAACAAGCAAAATATTGCCTAACCTTCTGTTTATATACCATGTATCACACATAGTAGCACTGAAACACAGCTTTTCTTCTTCATTCCAAAGAGTAAGAGTTCCAATAAGCCACATACAGCTCGCCAGAGTAAATATGGAATATCTGCATGAAGGTGGCTGAAGTAGCCTGGATTTACACTGGTGTTGGGGCTCTTGCTTCTAATAGGTGACTTCCTGTTTGGAGAGCCATTAAAGAGTGAAAGGTTTTGTATGTTAATCAAATCATCACAGTGAAGTTTGGTAAATATTTTACATTGAAGTTCTACCAAGGAAGAAAAAAAACCAAGGAAAATTTCAGAAGAAATTTCTAACACAGCTGCAGGATGTATGGAAAAGCAGATGCAAGGCCCACCCAATTGTTTTTATTATCCTATAGTTATTCCAGGTATTTGTCTGGCATAATTGACAAAAATCAGTTCTGAAGATTTTTTCCATGTTTTTCTTCATCTATTTCAGCAATAGGAAAGAAGATCAAGAAAAGGGAGAATGTGCAAGTTGCTACTATCGGATGGTGCTAACTGAAGGCACAGGTCATTTTGCAGGGTAGATTGTTATCCAGTTCTGTAATTAAAATAACTCCCTTTCTGGGTATTCTAGGTTCTCTTTTGCAGCACCATTATAGATATTTTTATTCGCTGCATAATTCAGTGATGCCCAGCTGCAAATATCAAGGAGCCCTCCATCCAAAATTCGGGCCCAGTGTGCCAGCATGGTTGTTCTGCAGTTGAGCTAGTGATCCGCTAATGAGTCTTTTCTAATTATTGATCCTTTTCTTGACTCAAAGCTGTTTGGAAACTAACATTAAGCAGAGGTTTAAGTGCAAAATATAAAGGAATCTTATGATCTGCTTCTGAAATAACACCAAATTATACGTGAAGCTCATACTGCTCTTTCACTGCAGTTGTGCAGAAAAGGAGAAATTACTTGCTTATTCCTGGACAATGGTGTTTTAATAAAAAAAAAAAAAAAAGAAGAATGAAACAGGGTGAGTTTAGCCATTACTGCTTTGATTGCTGCTGGCTCATTAGCATTGGCCACGCTCCTTCAGATTAGCAGTAATTAAACTGTGAAATCAGACCGATTGCCTTAAGCTGAGACACCATACCAGGCTGTCAAGAGAAATCACAGGGGATAAATCAAGGGCCCTGTGCATCTCAGATCACCCTTGGCATGGGTGAGAGTGTGAGAAGTGGAATAATGAGGACATTCAGTTTTTTGTATCTGGTGAACTCTCGGCAGACAAGCTTTGGAAGCGTTGTCATGACAATGACAACAGCAAGGATAAACTCTTACTCCCACTAGCTGTGGTTAATGAAGATGATAATGAAAAATTATGCCAACATTACTGCAATTTTTTTATTCCGACTGGCACTTGTAACCTTACGCCTAATGACACAACACAATAGTGACAGTAATTGTGCATTGATAAATGGGGTAAAGATGCTGAAAAAATGTCTGACTCGAAGATATACAAGTTTAGTTAGCTGAGTAATTTCTTTCAATAAGCATTCGCTTTGTTCTTTGAACTCTCACTAGGTGGTTTTGGACTGTGCATGCCAAAAAACATCTCTAATCACTTTTCATTGTTTACTAAAGAATAGACCCAGCAATTAAGGCAAAGAGTGCCTGTGTTTTATTTCTTCTAAGCAGAACAAACGCGATCAAGATAAATAACAGTAATAAAACAACAATACTTTTTACAAATTCTGAATGGGTTTACAAATTCAGTGTTTGTTTAACTGCTGGTTTCTGGGACACCCAGTTTGTCCCACTCCAACTGTAAAGCTTTGGTGGATAAATCTCCAATTACATTATGTAATAGCTGTCTCACCCCCACATTGCCCCTGCCTAAATGCCACCATTTATTCTGATTGCATTAGCACTTACGTAAGTGTCTCTTTCAACCACAGCTCCTAATTTCTGCCACATGGGGGAGAATGGATAGATAGACAGACAGACTGACTGACTGACTGACTGATGGTATGTTTTGAGAATATAGTTAAACCTTTGTAAAAACTTTCTTCTGCCCTATCTCAGCTATCTGCATCCTTTTTCCTTCTTACGTTAAACCTGTGATCAATCATGCTGACCCAGTTGAGGATGCTAAATGGACAAAAATCTGCTGACTTCATACTCTTTATAGTCTCTTGGTTCAGCCCCCTGATCCAGATGAGGGCTGGAGATGGGGCAAGAGAAGCAGCAAGAGCATATAGGCCAAAGTGGTAGTGGCAGCCAGCCTACCCAAAACCTTCCCATCCTACCTTGAAGCATGAGGGCTGTTCATGTCGTTGTGGAAGGATCTGTGCTAAAAACTCTTTCTGCTTTCCAGTTAAGCACTATGAGACCATAATCCTGAAGAGGCTTATGGAAGCTGTTCAAAAGGTGCTCACAGTGAGAATAGAGGAAGCCGCCAGAGCTTTTGCAAGCACATCTCACAGGGATTCCCAAAGGGTCACATGGCACCTCAGGAATCCCTCCTGCTCCCCAGGCCACCCGCTTCCCACTGCTGAAAGTTGATGTTCTTTCAGCAAGCAAGTGTGATATGGACAATAAAGAATAGCAAACTCTTTCAATTTGTGTAGTGGATTCCAACTCTGCTGCAATCCAGCATCCACACTCCCACTTTAGAAGCCACACCACTTGGCTTTAAAGAATAGCCCAATTGAATGTGTGAGTATGCTGCAGCACAATAACCTCTCTGGGATTAGACAAATAAATGCAAATGAATCATTTAATGCAAACAAATCACTTAAAGGAGTAAGTGTTGTTTTATTTACCCCAAAACTACCTAAAATAATGGCTCTTTTGATAGCTTTAGTAAAGTGTTTGGGGTTTTTTTTCTATGTAAAGTTCTACTGTTGCTCACCAGTGGCCTCATTCCATCAAAGCTTTAGAAATCTAGATTGTCGGATGTGGGATTTTTTTGTTCAATCACTGTTTGTTTTGTTTTGTTTTAAGAAAAAAGATTAATCACAGAGCATTTGGAGGTGTATCAGATATATGAGGGTTTCTCCTTGACTAAGTGGTATTTGTCTTTTCAGTTCTTGAAAGGCAGTATTAAGACAGCACAGTAGTGTTTGTGATTCATGGTTGCAATTCTCTTTTTATTGCTGAACACCAGCAGTGAATAGGAGCTGCAGAAGGACACGTTTCCAATTACTCTATCTCAGAGTTCTCCATTGCTTCTTAACAGAGATGTCTCTATCTCTGCAAGTGAGTGTAATACAAAAGTTTATACAAAAATAAATGTGTGTGTGTATATATATATACACACACATACACCGAAAGAAAGATTTCTCTGCTCTTTCAGCTGTTCTGTCTTAAAGTTGATTCAGTGTCTGCTGCTTTGTTGCCAGTCTTGTCACTAGAAGAATAGAGAGAATTTAACCATGAGAGAAAGGTATTACCAATGTCCAAAGAATATTCAATGTTTTTTGGGAAGAGATGGCCTGACTCTTGAATCCAAAGTGGTGGAATCCTTGCACAGAATGACAGAAATGGCTTAGCCATGCAAGATCATAATTCCCTCAGCATGCAATAGGTTCAAGCAGGAAATTTAGAAACTGAGTGCTGCTTCCTGAAGAGAAACATTTTCCTGGACTGTGGTCTTTGGTCTTTTGTGATTTTGGGCCCTAATACTTGTAGTGGGATGAACCAAAGTTTGCTACCTGTGCAGGTGCAGAGGTTGATGCATCTTGAATGGAATCTCTGGTCCTTCAACATTTACTTGATTATTTCTTCATAAAATGGGGTGCTGATGGAGGGGAAGAACAAAAGTCTCAATTACATTTTCCTCTAGTATCTTCAACCTTTATCAGCACCAATTTTAGGAGAGAATTTTTTAAAAAGTAAGACAGGAAAAACATCAAAATACTCTGCCTAAACATTAATACAGGGCACAGCTCCCAAATTGACAGAGAAATCAGTGCTAGGAAGAAGTCAGGAATAAAGGATCAAAAGCAGACACAATCTCTGAAGAAAGGAGAATAACAGTACAGAGCACCATGCACTGAGTGAGTTTGATTTAAAGCATTTTAAAAGAAAACTCCATTTACTTTAGAGACTGACAAAAGTTTATACATTCATGAATGAGCTCTTTATGTATTTAAGAGGGATGACAGCAGACAAAGGGAATATTTGATGAATGTTAAGGCAAGATTCTGAAAGTCAGAGATCATTGAGAGAGGACAGAAGGTTTTGGCTTTTTCTTACAAATAGCTGCATCTGTTTGGCACTTTGTGTTTCCATTCTGTGTGCTAGAATTGTGAGAGAACTAGAAAAGGTATTTGGGAGCTGAGTGAGAAATTTAAAAATATAAAAGGTTTAGGAAAGCTATGCCTCACATCCTTTCATAACTTGCTTTTCGTCTTGCCCTATAATGGAGTACCCTTGCTAAAATTAGCAGCTAGCCGAGACAGGACAGTTGTAGAGATACAAGGCTGTGACTTGAATTCATTGAGAACAAGTGGGAGAGAAAACTGAGGTAGTTTTTATATATTTTTGGGGTTATATATTTTGTTATTAAGGCTTTTGATAGTGATGTTTGTTTCAACTCTGCCCTGTGTCAAGGTCAACAGAAGAAGACTGGATACCTGTACTTCAAGGACGTCCCTTTGCAGACTGATATCTCAGCAGTTTGAAGGGGCTGTCTGAGATACAGGCCCAGGTTTTAGTCTGTCCTTCTCTCCAGTAATTTTGGCAGAAAGATGGGAAAAATAACTGAGGGCAGTAACATCTAAACCACCTCAGCAAAATTTGCTGAAGTTCATCTGCTACAACATATCTTTTCTGTTAAATCAGCAAATCTTGAGGTTTCAAAGTTCTTAATTATTTATGATGGAGTTTAACTTGCTTAAGACTAGGAGACCGTACACCAAACACTGCAGACAGATTTTTAATATGATGACCAGTAAAGGTATTCAGATCCTCTCTTGCCAGACAAAGTATTTACTTCTTATTTTAAAATATTAATGATAACCTCAGGTATACAGAAGACAGAGTTGCTGCTGAAGTATGTTAATGAAGCATCATGGCATTGATGGGAGCAGCTTACCAGACTTCAGGTAGCAGGTATAGAGATCTCTAGGTCTGTAGAGCAGCCTGAGAACCAAAGCTAAAAAGGAGCCACCTGATGGTATAAATCAGTGATTACTCTACGTCACACTGCACCAGTTCGAAATTACTAGCAGTTAAATAGATAATATTCCTGGCAGGACTGCTGTCAGCAGACATTGTGCAAGGTTAAGTAACATTTGCCCTGCCCAAGTTTTACTGCCATTGTTTCCACACAGGCCTTTTCTTCTGACCCACTTTGTGTTCTCACCATGTAATCATTGAGTCATTGCACAGAGACATTCTTGTCCCTCTCGAAATGCAAGGTCGATGCAAGTCACTCCACTGAGTAAAGCATTCTCTGGATGTTACACTATCTTTTTTAGTAAACTGAGTTGGTGTCTTTTATACCCAGTAAAGTACCAGTCTTTTGTAGCATCATCTACAACAGTCTTTCTTTGTTTTTTCCTGTCTTGAGCTGGTAAAAGGTATCAAAATACAGGATACCTCTGAAATGAGGAAGATATGGTTATCACAGCCTTCTGCTTTCGGTGGTGTGCACCTGTGCCTATTACCAGGGCAGATAGTCCCATGTCCCTTTGTGAGCCCATACGGCAGAGGGCTGGCAGAAGTCACACAGCAGGAAAGGCACTGAGGTTGTAAACAGCTTAACACAAGCGACATGTGGAGGAGGAGCCATATCAGCAAGCTCCTAGCAGTCATCAAACTGGAAATCATGAATGCAGAGAATCAGAGAATAAACTGAGTTGGAATGGACTCACAAGAATCATCGAGTCCAACTCCTGGCCCTGCACAGGACCCTCCCCAAGAGTCACACCATGTGCCTGAGAGCACTGTCCAAATGCTCCTTGAGCTCTTGGTGCTGTGACCACTTCCTGGGGAGCCTGTTCCACAGTCCAGACACTCTCTGGTTCTAGAGCTTTTTTGTAATATCCAACCTAAACCTCCCCCAACACAACTTCAGGCTTGGGTCCTGTCACTGGCCACCACAGAGATCAGTGTTTGTCTCTTCTCTTATCCTCACAAGGAAGTTGGAACTGCAGTGAGGTAGTAGTAGTCACATGGGGTTGGTCTCTTTCTCCAGGCAGCATCGACAGAACCAGAGGACACAGTCTCAAGCTGCATGAAGGGAAATATAAGTTGGATGTTAGGAAAAAGTTTTTCATGGAAAGAGTGATAAAGTACTGGAATGCTCTGCCCGGGGAGGTGGTGGAATCACCATCCCTAGATGTGTTTAAAAAAAGACTGGATGTGGCACTCAGTGCCATGGTTTAGTTGAGGTGTCAGGGAATGGGTTGGACTCGATGATCTTGAAGGTCTCTTCCAACCTTCTGATTCTGTGATTCCCTTCAGTCTCCTCCAGGCCACACTTCATATGACTTCCCCTCCAGGCCCACACCAACTTAGACCTTAGCTGGGGCCATGAAATAACCTGTGCTTGTTCATGGGATGTCAAAGGGAGGGATGGCAGCAGAGGAGGATTGTCCTGTGCACACTGTACCAGGGCTAGAAATAGCACTCTGGGCCTCAGTGTCTTTATCAGCCAGCGATCACAGGGATGATCCAGCAAACACAGGGATGAGGGCTCCCTGCCATGGCTGCTGTGCCTCCCCAGATACACACAGCCCCTGTTGCTTGGGCAGACCAAGACCTGTGCCCCCCCTGCTGCAGGTAGGGTGGCTCAGGACCACCCTGATGGTGCCCAGGTGTCACTATAGGACATGAGAAAGCACGACACGAGCTGCTGCTATTGTAAAGGTAAAAAAAGGCAAGTTTATTTTCGGACTCCAGCATTTATAGTTTTCCAAAGGTGACAGTGGATTGGAAGGTGAAAGTGCCACCTCTCCAACAACACTGGACAAACTACTAGTCTATCAAATTTCTCTGCCTCTATGAAGGAATGTAAAAACAATAAGTTATTTACAGAAAGCATGTGAGAAAGTTTGCTACAAGAATGTAAACTCAGAAGGCTTTAGAAAATCTTAAAAAATCAGGGTGACACCCCGGTGCCGCTGCCAACGTAGCAGCCCCTGAGCCCAGACCCAGCGGGCAGGAGGAGCTCATGGCTGGCACCCGACCGCCCACGGAGACGGCGAGCAGTGGCCAAGCTGGCAGCAGTGCAGGATGTCAGCACCGTGCCCGAGGCTCGTGCCACTGTGTAAAAGCCTCCTGCAGATTTGCACATTTGGCAGGGGCTGTGCAGAGTGTGGCTGTGGCACCAGGGCATGAGCTGCCTTGTCCTGTGTTGGGCTCCTGCCTGCTGTCTGTGCTGACTTTGGACACTGGAGCGCAAACACAGTAATTTTCAGTGAGAATTAGGCCTTGCTTAGATTTCAAAGTTTTTAATCATAAAGTACAAAGGCAGTGTGGTAGCACTTAAAGGCACCTGTTTTGGTAGAAAGTTTTGGACAAGAATGGTGTACTCGTTCCCCTGTGATTCCTGCTTACCTTCCATTTTTTTTCATTCCATATGACTCACTCCTTATTATGTCTAGCATTTAGAAGCCTAACTCGATGTTTTATGATTATATAGTAATTCTTGCTATTTAAGGTGTATTTAGTGTTTAGATTTCAATGTTAATTTAACTTCCGAACACTCTTCATCATGTAACTTGTATGACCCTTGTCAACTTTTATATCAAAACTTGTGTATTGGTGGATATAACACTTTGGAAACAAACAAGAAATCATGATGAAAATTATAGTTTATTGTTTTCATACTCATTGACCCCAGTGATAATGCCTTTACAAAAATCATTTATTGTTTTCCTTATCTCAGATTTCTTCCTCTTTCTTTATGCGGATATAGTTGCATAGAGATATCATAATGACATATTGTTATTTCACATTCTGGAAAAAATCTTAGATTTTTAATTGTTCTAAACACTGAAGGATTGAAGTTGTGAATCAGTTGAAGTCAGTGACAGCTTTGCTGTTAACTTCACACATCAGGATTTTGTCTAGCTGTTCCTACTGCATTTGATTCAGAATTTTCTATATTATTTACTTTTAACTATTTAGGAATACCACCGAACAAAAAAATATTAAAAAGGGAAACTTAGTTCCTAACTTAACCTTGAGAAAGAAGTGTGCCAATATAAAAAAACATGTGCTGTCCTTTCTGTTTTTTCTCCCCTACTGGAACTGCCCCTTCCTTCAAGTAGAACTCAGCTGGTTTAGTGGTGGTTTCCAACCAGTCCACTGTACAACACAACACAGAACTCTGCCCACTGGTAGCCAACACTTCATTTAAAAAGTTGTCTATATCTGCCCCATGGGACTTTTTGTGTAGTTAGAATTGAGCAACTGCATGGAAGGTTAGGGCCCTTGGGAATGTTTTGCTCAGTTTTAGCTGTTTTGGCTGCTGTAATGTCTTTCTGGAGTTCTGCCCCAAAGCTAAAGTCTCAGACTGGGAGTTTCTTTTGGCAAGGATTTCACTACTTTCTAAAGTGGGCAGCATGTTGCATAAAATAGTCACTTTCTAACACTAATAATAGTTACCTATCAGATGTCAGGGGAACAAAAATATAATTGCAGAATTGGTCAGTTGATCATGTTGGCAGAAAATAATCAAAACTACACATTGCCTTGTAGCTTTCTACCTCTGAATTAATCACTGCTAGCTCCCTTTACAGTCAGTGGAGAGAAATGGGCATTTTTCAGATGTAATTCTTCTGGCCTATTTTAGATATCTAGTTTAGGACAAGATGAACTACAGCCTAGAAGTGTCTATTTCTCATTGCTGATTATAAAAGTAGTCTAGACATCTCCAGGAAAAGTAGGCAGCCAGATTGCAGATGTTTTTATTTGTCATTGTGTGTCTTCATGTGGCATGGGTGACTAAAAAGGCTTCTAAGCTCTATTTTGTTAGAATTATTCCAGTACAGTAAATTTAAGCCTCACTACTGAAAATGAGAGATCTTTTTATAGGTTATTATTTTGTAGATGGCAATTAACCACTCAGAAGAACTGCTAGCTTTGACACGCACATGCTCAGCCACTTCATGCTTTAATGTTAAATTATATTTGACATTTAATTTAAGCTCATATTGCCTTCATTCAAAAATAAACCCTACTGCATTAGTAGTGAGAAGGTGGAGGGATAATTTTTCTCCCCAAATTCACACTCAGTGAAATCTAAACTGATTTTTCACGCTTAGTTTTTCAAGTATATTATGTGCATTCTTCTGAATAGGTCTGTGCAATTGCTTCTCAGATGTGAGGGAAAGAAATCGATGCATCTTTTTTAGTGAGCAATTACAACATAAAACTGTATTTTTAATAGGTGCTTTGAAGGCTGCACACACTGTGAGGTTTGTTGCCCCCTTGAACCAATTGTAATCAGAAGTGACATATACCATTATTTGCTGGGCAAAGCAGCACTGATTTTGTGATTGTACCAGTGCATAATGTGATCTCTTAAGTCTTATGTATTAAACAGGATGAAGACTTAGCTGAGTGACACAAATGTAATGCCAGGGCACAGGAGGAGCTACTGCCTGGTGTCCTGGCAGTGATACTTATCCTCCCTGAGTGGCAATGGAAAGCTGTCCCACCAGGTCTCTGCTACAAGGATCTGAAAGGATGCCAAAGGGAAATGGCTTCTTCCTCAGGCTAGTGTGAGCCATAACTTAGGGCTTTCCTTTGCAGAGTCTATGTCAGTCCTTGGGTCCTTCCTCTTGCCCTTAGAAGAGCCAAATCACGCTTAATATTGATCTACCTTTTACTTCATAACTATTGCATGTAACAAAACATGCTGCTATTCCTGGCAAAGAAGCAAAATCTCTCTCCTCTGGGGCACTGTAGCACCTCTGATTGAAGTTTGAAGTTGGTATCCTGAATGCTGGTGTCTGTGAAAGACCCCATGGGTTGCTTAGGAGCACAGTTTATTGAGCCAAATTAGAACTAGGGCTGCTGCATGCTTTTCATCATTTAGTTCTTCAGCCCATCTTGGCTGCTTCAAGCTCTCTATGCATACCATGACCAAGACCTGCTGGGAAATGGCAGTAGTGAAACTCTTCCAGTGAAGTTTGCAATCTTGGACCTGGATGGTGATTATTTGAGGGAACTGGTCATCTCTGGGAATGGCTTTATGCAAATCACATAGTCACAGAATTTCCTGAGTTGGAAAGAGCCAACAAGGATCACCCAGTCCAACTCCTGGCCCTACACATGACAACCCCAGAGTCACAATGTGTGCCTGAGAGCATTGTCCAAATGCTCCTTGAGCTCTGTCAGCCTTGGTGCTATGACCACTGCCCTGGGGAGCCTGTTCTAGTGCCCAACCACCCTCTGGGTGAAAAACATTTTCTAGTATCTGACCTAAATCTCCCCTGACACAACTCCAGGCCATTCCCTCAGATTTTGTTACCATTCATCACAGAGATCAGTGCCTGCCCCTCTGCTTTTCCTCATGAGGAAGCTGAAGACTACAGTGAGGTCTCCTCTCAGTCCCCTCTTCTCCAGGCTGAACAAGCCAAGACATCTCAGCTACTCCTCACATGGCTTCCCCTATAGACCCTTCAGCATCTTCATGGCTCTCCTTTGGGTGATCTCGAACACCTTTACAGCTGTCATGTGATGAGGTGCCCAAAACTGCCCCCAGCACTCGAGGTGAGGCCGCCCCAGCCCAGAGCAGAGCGGGACAATCCCAATCCCCTCCCTTGCCCGGCTGGAGATGCTGGGCCTGGTGCACCTCATTGTTTTCAATGATCAGGAGTCACTACTACACAACAACAAAACAAACAAACAAAAACCAAAATTAGACCCTCCCAACATCAAATAAACCAGTGCAACTACAGCTCTGTTAAACTGAGTGATTATGCACCTTGCAATAGACGTAAGCATTAAGGGACATAGTCTTTCTCAGATGCAATTCATTATTAATCTTAATGGGATTATGCTTTAATGAACAATAAATGCTCATCTTCAAAGTACTTAATTACTTCAATTAAGTAAATTTAATAAAATAAATAAAGTTTAGTTAAATAAATAAATAAATAAAGTTTAGTTAAATTCTACATGCTAAACCCAAATTACTTTTTTCACTGCGCCAAACAAAGTGAAATAGACCATTAAAAAAATCAAACAAAACACCAGGAAACAAAACCACCAAAACCCAAATCCTCCACTCAGAACCTAAATGGTTTAATAGATTGTGATTGACAAACAATCATAAAACTAGGTTGAAGACATTTGAAATTGCATTTTTTCATTTTAAATGTATGCAGCATCAAAAGTATGATTACAGGGAGAGAAGAATAAATATTTAACCTCAAACAAATTTCTTTATTAATATAATTATATGGTGTAAAATGCATTTCCTAATATTGCTTTAAATAAATTTTAAAAATTCATATTGCAAAGCTAGCACTATCAACAACAGAATCTAGATAATAGGTAAATAGCTCTTGGGGTGGCACTTCCTTTAAAAACAGCAGTGAAAGCCAAAATTTCCATTTGTCTCTGTTTTCTAATGCAAATTCTTCATAAGCTTTGCACAGAATAAACATGTTCAAGCTGTGCCCTGGCTGTATGGAGTTGTGTGGCAGGGAGACGTTTTCTGATGTTCGTGCTAATTGCATTGGAGCTGGACTCTTCCTGGGGGCCCACCAGGTCACTGCACGGAGTCACCCAGAGGGAGAGAGGAGAATATCTTGGACAAATGGTGCAGAACATTGCAGCAGATAGACTTGCCAGATGCTCAGGTTATCCCCAGGCAGCCCGGGGCTACGGTAGGTGTCAGCCGCCCGCGCTGTGGTGTCTCCGCACCTGCCTCACGCACCTCCTGCCCACGTCTCTGGGCCTGGTGGCACCCTCCTTTCCTCAGCCCTTGGGGTCTGAGATGGGAGCAAAGCATAAAAGAAACACATTTGCTTTCTGAAACAACAGCATTAGGGCTCAGGGTTTGTGCTACCCCAGCTGAAATGCTGACTGATCCTGTCCTTCTTTGTGAAAAGCTGAACCAGGCTCCGCTGCTCTGTCAGTGCACAGTCTGGCCCTGTATTTTGCAGGTTGTTCAGAAATGGAGTGATCTTCTTTAGCCTTTTAGCAAATTTCCACATGTTATTTAACTCTGCATCCCCTGTTAGGGGGGCTTCAAGGAGTGACATCTCCTGACAGTAGGGATTTATACCCGGCGTATAACCTCTGTCAGGAGGCTCCTCTCTGTTGGGACATCTGCCATCCAAACTCATGGCCCAGCTCAGTTCTTTCAAGTCTTCTCTGCCAACAGAGGCCTTAATAGTTCAGCTCTCCCTTTGTGCCTGGGACTTTGTTTGCTCTGTGGTGCCTCTAACAAAAGACATGTTTTGTGTTGGCAGGGATGGGGGTGCTGTTCCAATTTGTCCCCTTTTCTCACCCCTTCATTTAATTCAGCGGACTCTGTGGATCACCTGTTGCCTTCCCTCTGACAGAGTGCTTTGTGTTACCACCTCTTCCCAGCACCACCATCTTCTCTCTGCTAGGAGGCACTCATTTGGAAAAGCATTACCTTAAACTTCATGGGGACACACCCATTCTGAGATAGTGCCATTGGCATTCAGGCCAGGTACCTGAAGCAGTGGTTTGTTTTATGAAGCAGATGGTGGAGTCCCACCTTCAGCCCTCCCAATTTCTTCTCCCACACACACCCCAACGCCACTCTAGCAAAAAATGCAGTTGATTATATTGATGATGATTTGCCCCCTGGCTACCTGGGCACTTAAAAACATCTTTCTTGGACCATGGAAGTCTGTGTCCAGCTGCAGGCAACAGCAGGATGGAATAGGGCCAGTGACATTTTGCTGATGTATTTCCTCATCTTCTGGTGATTTGTGGTCCAGGGACTTCCTGCATCAGAGATGGTATTTTTGTGTTTAATAGCCTTCAATACATTTTTTTCTCCCTTTAACTCACCTCCAACATTCCCCTTGATATTGTGGAGGAGAGTAGATGTGCCATTCCTAAAATTCACAATGTTACATTCAATGAAAAAAAAAATGCCCAGAGTGGAGTGTAGATTCTCCAAGTCTAAACAAGTTTCTTTTATTATACATTTACAGCAGTCAGGAGTCTCAAACTTGGTGGAAATCAAGCTGTTGTCTGATTCAATTTGTGTTGACTGGGGCACAGGTGGTCCTGCCTGTTGGTTAAACTCAGCTGAATCAGAGTGAAAGACAAATTTTGACAAACAAGACCCAGAAATGGAGAAGTCCTGAAAGACAATGGCAAGGCAGAAGTGTGGTATGAGGTGAGTAGTTCAGATATCAGCAAGATAGGAGGGGGTCTGGAAGCACACGCTGTCATTGCAGGAAAAATGTCTTAGGGTCTGAAGCTGGCAGTCAAGGCCTTTTCATGTTTCAAAGCAGGACACAATTCTTAGGGTGGTTGTCACATAGATGTGTGTTTGTCTTAGGCTTGTGCTTGGGTGACATGCACCCTACCTGACTTGGTAGAGTGGCCACCTGGACAGATGGGTCAGCCCCAGCTGGTCTGTACAACAACCCAGCTGGCTTGTTGCTCACAGTCCCTACACACAGTCTTTGGGCTTAAGTCAAGCCCCCATTGATCTGGAGTGCAGTTTTAACTTTAGGGCTGTGTCTTTTTCAGGCCTGGTCAGTGGGATTTACTGCTAAAAGCCCACATTTCTAACTGTGGCAATCAGGTTGGGCAGCAAGGCTTGTATTTAAGTGTTAAAATAAGCATAATTCTCCAAGTGTTCATTACCCTGTGTCTAAAGTTAGATGAGTTGTGTGGTCCCACCAGCTCTTCAAATCAGAAATCAGGTACATTTGAGTGAGTTTTGGTGCTGAGATCAGACTGCTGAGATTGGATAGTTTGAGTATGGCATGAGGCTTCTCTCAGTTTACACAGGTTTTGTCTGAACCAAGTGACTTAGGATGTTTTAGTAAAGATATTAAACCAAGTGCATCTAGGAGCTCCTGTTCCAAGGCTGAATGAAGTATTTAAATTTTCATAGATTCTTGGTAGAAGACATTTACAGTGGCTGAAGTCAGTGTAAAACAGAATATGTCCAAATGTACCTGGTATGGAGGACATTTGGGTTTTTTATAAAAAGTCTTGTATTTCTACTTTGCAAAATTTAAGAAAACTTATTTTTGTTTTACATTTTTTTTTTATTTTGAAATGGTTTAGCTGCAGTATGTATAAAAAAAAAAAAATTGGTCTGATCTACCAGCTTTTGCTTTATACTATAAATGATTCCTGGGAGGGAAGCTCATCACAATGCAAACATCAAAACTGGACTATTTGTCGGAGCATCTAAGATTTTTCATTTTACAATCTAGAGAGAATATAACTGAGGTGTCAAAAGCACAGAGGAAAAAATATTTGTAAAAGAGCTTCAGTAAAAGTTTTGCATTTATTTAGGCAAATGGAAATGTGCACAATGACTGCATAGAGTTGAACAGCTCTTGGACACAGGGTTGTTAACAAGTTTGAAAAAAAACCGCATCATTAGGAAGACAAGAAGTAGGGAAAAGCAGGATCTAGCTTTCTTATTCCTGGATATTCATGGCTTGTATAAATGTCAGAGGCCAAATAACTGACTTTTATTGGTAATAGCCTGGACTGTATTACAATGTGTATACGTAGTTTTTACTGCAATATATCAGCAAGCTGCCACACTGGGTCAGAGCTGGTTATATGGATTATAATGGGGTAATATGCAGGCTCAGGAGTTCTCCTTGGATAGGACCCTTTGTAAAACATACAGATATATGTTGTCAATTGCTATAATGAGGACCCATAAAACATCTAATTCAGCAGGAAATGTAGCATCTTCTGTTCAATCATACAATCACTGTTCAACAAATAGAAATTGAAGAAGAGATTTTTTTTTCCTAGTAAAATTTTCTTTTGTAATACATGCCTCATCTAGAGCATGTACTGGTGAGCCAACAGTGGAAGAATTTTGTGCAGCTTGTCTAAAATCATGCCATATTGTGCTCTATGCTGTAGTTTTCTGCTATTTCAAAGATCAGGGCAATTAGGATTGCTCACCTGTGATTAAGGATTGCTCCTCTCCACTGTTAAACACAGCCTATTCCATTATGCTGAGGTTTGTTTCTACTGATTCTTTCCACATTTATATTTTCAGTACCCAAGTTTCTGATGGAGAAGTATACATACACTTCTTAGTGCTTCAAAACCTATGGCTCCTGTGCACTTATTAGTATTTTAGCACCACATGACGTCTTTGATTTTTTACTTCTAAGATCTTCCACTGTCCAATGCAAGACAGCTTTACCTGCTGGAACTCATGCTCTTTCTTAGAAATGCTCGAAACCCAGGCTCTCTCTTTGCCCCTTAGTGTTCCATACTTTTGGAGTATAGGAGCTGAACGCTTTCATTTTAAAGATGCCTCGTTCAAAATGAGGAAGCTTTCTGATGGACTCCAAATACAAAGCTGCAAGATCAGCAACACAGTTCCTACACTCTCCAGGGAAGTGAAAGTCCCCCCACAGCTGCATGGGAAGTGTGGGACTGTCAGTGCATTGCACCTGTGGGCACTGTCCCCTGATGTAACCTTTGGGCTTAGCGTTCAATATCACACCCTATGCAGAAGAGAAGATGGAGAGAAATGACTGCACAGAGGCTATTAAATGGTGAGAATTCCTCCATTTCTGTTACTCTTGATATCTATAGAAGTGAGGTTAGATCCAGCAGACCCACCTGACAGAAGATTATACCTGAAAGAATTTGAGAAGCAAGACAGTTTATGATAAAGAAATATTTTTTTTTCTCCAATGCTAAACCACACTCAGTTCCTCTACCAGGCTTAAGGAAAATTTTACCGCTCCTGATCTAGAGCAATCTAGACTTCTCCTTTCTAATTATATATGTTCTAAGTACACTGTATCCATACAGTTTAAAATTAAGACAGATTTTAAATCCAAAAATAAAGATGAGGTTTTTGAATAGTCTCAGAAAAGAACAAGTTATTTTCAGAACTCATTCAACTTTTATGATCACTTCCATGTAATAAATTAAAGTTCTCCTAAAAATACTGATGTACCATTACCTAATTAAACTATTTCACGCAGTACAACCTCAGAAGCCTGGATGCTTCTAGATTCAATCTCTAGTAAATGTACTTTCCCACTGATAGAGCAGGGAGTTTGGAAAATACCTGATTTCAAAAAGGGCTGCAACTGAAATTATTCTGTGTCTCATGCTAATAAGATCACTCAGTATGGATGGAAATAGAAAAGGTCAACTCAAAAAGAGGAAATTTGTCGTCTTGCCACAGGCCTTTATTTGCATTCCAATTGAACCTATTTTGAAGATCTTTTTCTGTGAATCTAATGAACTCTTGTTCAGACCTGTGTAGAAATGTGGACTTCAGAAATGTCCAGAGGGCTCAGTGGAATGAGAACATATTTCCTGGGGATAAGATTCAACCTTTCTCAAGGACTAGACAGAGGAGACCTGGTATCTGATTACATGCCACAAATCCCCATGTTTAACTAGCATTTGGAATCAGGTTCTTCTGTGATCTCATGGGCTGTTCTGAGAAAGGATGGGTATGGGGCAAAAATTCTCCCAGAAAATAAATCAGCTGCACCTTGATGTAAGTCTTACCTGTCTGATTTCTGCTAAACTTTGCTTTCTCTTGGTCACAGACTCTACAAAGGAGGTGTGAAGGCATCATAGAAAGGCCTCAGTGGTACCACCAGGCTGGCAAGGTCACTTGCACAGTCCTGTGCTCAGGTGGGCCATCACCCTAGTTGAGCTTCCACAGCCAGGGGCATGATGTAGCCGCTCCAGCCTCTTCTGCTCTGCCCAGGAGAGATCAGGTCTGGCTCCAGGCAGCTGCACACCTCAAAGAGAGGGAGTACCTCTTAATCACAACCTGCAAGGCTAGTGCTACTGCAGTTCTTTTAATTTGAACATATATTGTGTTTGTAAGTAGTCAATGGCATGCAAGGATTAATGCTTAAAGCAGCATACGCTAGCTGATTGTTAGGAGTACTGCTATTAAAAAGTGATAGTGCTCCAGCTATAAATGGATGCAATTTAATGGATAGTATTAGTAGCAGAGCTGTTCAGTTGAAGCTATGGCTAAAGGGACTCTGGTTTAATAACTTTCTAATTACATCTGTATAAGCTGGGTCACTTAGCAGCAAACTGACAGGTTTACATTTCCTTATATACTAGGTATTGCTCTGTGTATTAGCCCAACACTAGAATTGCAAATAGAAAATAATTGGGTTGCTTTTTTAGCCTTCCCAAATGGTTTAAATTAGTGGCAGTGCAGATCAACACAATGCCTTCATGTGTGTGATTTTAACCTTCATTGATTTTCGCAGTTCCAGGGCAGCATGACATTGGCTAGAGAGCCATGCTGATGGGGTGGCTGCTAAGCTGAAAGGAGGTTTAGGCAGTATTAGATTAGTTCCTGGTATTCAAGAGCACACATTACAGGAAACCAAAGGCTCGGTTCTTCAAATTCTACGTGTTGGGTGTTATTCCGCAGGGCAGAGAAATTTAGTGTCATTCTGTTTATGAACGGCTGGCAGCAGCTTTGCTCCAAGGTTTGAAATCTCTGAAGGAAATCTGATGCCTGGCCGAAATGCATCAGGAAAGTTTTCAACTAGGATAAGCAGGAAGGCTGCAGTGGCTATAAACAAACAGGCTCGTGGAGATTGTACCAACCATCTTCCACATATAGTGCACTTTAAAACCACTACCTGAAGCAGTGGTTTGTTTTATGAAGCAGATGGTGGAGTCCCACCTTCAGCCCTCCCAATTTCTTCTCCCACACACACCCCAACGCCACTCTAGCAAAAAATGCAGTTGATTATATTGATGATGATTTGCCCCCTGGCTACCTGGGCACTTAAAAACATCTTTCTTGGACCATGGAAGTCTGTGTCCAGCTGCAGGCAACAGCAGGATGGAATAGGGCCAGTGACATTTTGCTGATGTATTTCCTCATCTTCTGGTGATTTGTGTTAAATGTATTAATTGCATTTGTATTTAAAATATATTAATTGCAGTTGTGCCTGTTACCATGACAGCTAGGTGCTGCAATTACCTCACACCTCAAGGAATTTCATGCTCAGTACAGCATTCAGAGTCTACTTCCCGCTATGTTGTTTTTATTTTGCTACTTTTTTTTTGTACTTTGTGGAAATATTGTAGAAAGCAGAGCAGAGATGTGCCTTGAAAGAAAAATGCATCTTTATACTCCCAGGGTACTACGAGCCCTGTTTAGCCATGTCCTGAGGAACCAGTAAAACATAATGATCTCTGTGGTGATCAAATGCAGTGACTGAGGCTGAGTTATCCCTTGAAACTGTCCAGGATGGCCAGGAGTCATGAGAAGAGCTCTTCAGTGAGAGGGACATGCTGCACTGTAAAATGACTTTGACAAAAAGCTTTACAGGGTGAAAGCCACAACATCCCCTCATCCAGAGGGATTAGCCTGAGGTCTAGCTGTGAGCTTCTGCATAATCTAGGCATTTCAGCTTTGGGGTAAGGCCACAGCAAAAAAAAAAAAAAAAAAAAAAAAAAAAAAAAAAAATTTAGAAAGAATGTCCTTTTACATTGACATGCTTTTGAATTGGAAAGCTGGTTGCAGTGACCAGGTGTGCTGGGCACTGGGGTATCAGAGCAGGGCAGGGACCACAGTGCTGCAAACCCAGAGACAGAAGGATAGGAGAGGGAAGGAGGCTCACTCACAGTGCTTGAGAAAATACATCTGTTAATCCCTTCTTTAAGGTGTTAAGCAGGCTCAGCTGTCATGCAAGCCTTGTGCTGGTGATTCACTACAGCATATTTCCACAAGCAGCCGATTTGAAGCTCACTTACTGTACAGTATCACTTTGAAGAGTGTTGTAAACAAAGAGGTATAGGCTAGGCAACATCCTCTGGGCAAACATGAACCCTTTAGACTGAAGCTGGAGATTCAGGCATTTACACCCAACCAGCAACAGTTCACAGATCAGGTTTCCAACCTGCCGTAGCAGCAGTGCTGTTTTATTTGAGTCTGTCAGCATTTTCACATCATAAACCTCTGTGCTGCAGTGTATCTCAGCTGTTTCTAATCCCTGAGAACGGAGACTTGGCATATAAATTGCTACCCCATATATTAATTTGAGTAGAAGAGGATAAAGCTATGTCTAAGTTATACAACAAATTATATTGATTTTTATTTCAGTTACACACACACTGTCTGCCAAAATCCTGTAAAATATGTTTTTCACTACAAGGAATTGCGTGTTCATTATGTTTTATGTGAATTGATGTCTTTTATATTGTTTTAAATGCTTTTGAAATAGCCATTTTGTTTACATCAAATAAGCTTTAGCTAATATTCTATTTTGTACATCATTACTCACTAATACTAGAATGGGAGCCATGAACCAAGTGTAGACCCTTTGGCTTTGGTCTTGTTCTTAATTTATGTAAAGGTTTGCTAAAACTTTATTTTGAATCTGAAAACCATGTATCACAGTATTTGCTGACAAAAATGCACATGTCAGTGAGAGCCAAAAGATTATTATTGTTCAAATGTCACAGCATTCAAATATTGGAAACATTTCTAACAGAAATAATAAAAATACATTTTTTAATCTGGGGTATTTACAGAACATTGGTTATGTTTTTGACCTTAATCCAGTTGCTGGTACATGTTTATTTACCTGTATGCTTGTTGACTTGCTTGATTATTTCTCTTAAAAGGTGGAGGAAAAATCCCTGACAGAAAAGAACCTCCAGCAAACAGAAATTACGTACTTAAGATATGCAAAACATAAGTGTGCTCCATTCTGTATGTAATACTGCACTCACATGATAGCTTCACAAAATCAAATTTACTTCACCTGCCTTCTAATGAATTTTTCTGCATTCTAAAGAGATAGTGCTATTGTAGCCAGAGTGAGTAACATTTGGTATATTAGCAAATACCAGTCCAGAAGCCACTGCATTTTCTCATGACTAGGGAGCTTTTACAGAGATGTGAATTCAAACTTCGCAATTGTGAGACAAGTCAGATTCTCTGCCGATCTAAATCAACTGAGGGCTTTCTCTTCCCCCCCCCAACCAGTACTGCCCAAACAGACTACCAAGAAATAGCAGTTTTCAGCCAAAAAAAAAAAAAAAAAATCACATGTCAAAGTCTTTGGGATAAGCTGTCAAGTAATGGGTGATCCTGAGCTCCAGGTACTGTTACTTAGCAACTTCTAAGAATGGATTAACCTTCTGAGGGTATCCCTTGCACTGCTTTTTGTACTTGTTCATATACCCAGGCGTTTGTCTCCTGCAGATCAAGCAGAGATTTCCCTGAAAGAAATCCAAGTATTGCATTGCACAGCCTGTGCAGTGAGCTGGGTGCAGCTGAGACAAACTGAGCAGCAGTCCCAGCACAGCACAGTTGATCTGCCCATGAACAATAATGCAGATGTACCTCAAACAGCTTTTCCATGTATAGATTATTTTACAGGGCATAATCCAGGACTTCACTACTATAATCATTCTTAGTTAAATGTGTTTCAATATATGTGGTAATGTATTTGTCATAGCACATAAACCAGAATAGCCTGATACATGTGCAGTTACTTTTTCTATCAGATTTCCAGGCTGTGCTTTGGTCAATCTCACCAACTGTTTAAAAATCCTCAGCAATAAGCCAACTCTCCTTTTCTTCTGCTGCACCCCTAAAAGAGTGTACTTTGGAAAGTCATATGTGGCAAACTATGTTAGATAATAGAGTGCAGTGTCGAGACTCCATTTGAAATGATACTTACCTGTAGGTGAGTGTAGTCTATTATTTTGTTATCTGCTCTACTGATGTAAATATAAAATCCCCATGAATATTAATGGTAGTTTCTTGAGAATTGTCTAAACAGGAAAGAACAGACACTACAAAAATCAATTCATTTGACATGACTGGTAAAATTCCTTATGCTGTAATAATTTGTCAGAACCATTCTTTATCCCTTAGAACAAAATTACTGCTTTCACAATGGCTATATTTTTTATTATCTTTTGTGTAAATACTTATATTCACCATGTTAACTTTCACTTAACATTATCTGGGGCCACAGAAATGGTGATTGGAAGGGACATGTGGCCTAGAACTCTAGGCCAAACTCCAGTTCAAATTGTGGCTACTGCCAATGCATTCTCAGGTCAGTCCTGGTTTGGTCCTCCTAAGTCTTGAAAATACCAAGGGTGGAAATTCCACAGCCTCTTTTGGGCTGTCCTGCTCTCACAGGCCATAGCTGGTGACCACCGTCCTCATATGTCATCTACCACTGCTGCAGAGTTTGGCTTTGCCACCTCTTTCATTAACCCTTACATAGCTGCAGGGTGCTATAGGTTGCCCTTTTAACCCATCTTTATCAAGTGTTCATTTAGGAATACAAGCATTCCTAATGTTCCTAATGTGCTTTTTCTTCATATTGTTGTTTCTGGCCTGACTGTTCAATTGCTGTCTATGCTCTGCTCAAGCCACTAAGGGGAATTTTCTCTTGGTACAGCTTGTTCCCACGGTTTTCTGTACTACATCTTTTCTGGTGCCTGTGGGGAACACAAGGCTAAAAGCATTCGTGCAATCAAAAGGTTCCTCCACCCTCTGATAACTGATTTCAGTAAGTGGAGATAAAGATTTCAGTGATAGCAATAGGAAAGGCTAGGCCCAGGTTGTAAATGCAAGTTAAGAAGAACACCACAGTAATATTTTGCTCATCTGTTTTGGCACAGAAACAGTCAAGAAAGATTAGGCTCAAAGGCTTCCTGCCTTATTTTTCTCCCTGCCTTTCATTAACCTGGATGGCCAGCAGGTGATAGCAATTTATGCAAATCCTTTTCTCTATACAACATTTTACCTTTTGACAATAGGCAACCAAGCAGATGACACAGCTACAGACAAGAGGGTTTTGAAGACCCAATTTAAAATCTGAGATACCATATATTTTTCAAAAGCTTTTCTAAAGATAAGATAAGAGTATAATCCCTTAGTTTGGTGCAAATATTTTAAGACTTTGTGTTTCTAAAATCCAATTTGAATTAGCCTTGAAATTTAAAGCTGTTTATGTCTACTGAACCAAAAGGCACTGTGTGATGCATATAATAGAAAGCATCGTGCAGTCATTCTATTTCTCCTCCCCTTCTGACACTGGTCTATAGTATTTGCCAAGAAAATCATCCAAAGGCAAAATGTCATAACTTCAGAAAAGAAAAAATTTTAAAAGCTAGTCCCTTTGCAACAAAGGACTTACAAAGCTTCCTTTTCCTTAGGCTTCTCTAGTCTTACAATTTATTAGGAACTCTTGTCATCAAATATACTTAGGATAAACTTGACATTTTGGGTGAAGTTATTTCCAATATCATGTTATATAAAATGCATCTTGATGCTCAGAACAGCTTGGACAAGTCTGCTGCACCTTTGAGAATCAGCACTTTGGGAATCTGCATGCTGATGTGACTTGTGAGGGGAGGACCCAGCATATAATGAGATGTTGACTTGCTATCACTTCAAACCACATATTGTTTGAGAATCAGGAGGAAAAGGTTGGGCAAACTGCCATGGATTCCTTCACTCCCAATCAGCCTGCCTATACTTTTGCCTGAAATGGGCTTCTCTGTCAAAGTTTGCCTACTTTCAGGATCTATCAATTGTTCACAAAACTCCTGATACTTTAGGCACTGGAGTAAATTACCTCTTTATGACTTAGATTGTTCATTTAGATATAAAGCAGCTTTAATTTCTCACCAATGTGGACAAAATAATGGTGACACAATTCATAAGCACCATTTCTGAAAGTAACTTCATGTGTTATTAGTTTAAAAAACTCTCTGTAATGACAACTAGGCCTATATGTGAGAAATTCACCATGCAGGTTACTTATTCAGTGCATAGGGTTTGCAGATCCAGTAGATAAACCATAAAACTGCCCAGGAACTGCCTAAGGAAGCCAAAGAGGATTAAGTCACGTATATTAAAGGAAAGACAAAAAATCAGGAGATCAAGATGGGAATTAAAACCTTGGAGCTTATTCTACTTGTACCTTTTAATCCACCAGACAGATTTTAAGAAAAAGAAAACAATAGTAGCTGGAGACATTGTCCATGGACAGTGCCTTATCTTCTGACTTGTAGATCACCAAGGACATGGGACAACCAGATTCAATTTCCATGCTTTGAGAAATATACTGACATGTCTGATCTCCTGGAAGTTTGTAACTCACCAGCATGTTCTCAGATGCTTTCTTTCAAGCTTTCCTGTTGAAGTTGTTCCATTGTACATGGAGTGATTAAGTGATTGTTGGGCTAGAAGGGGCCAACATCATAAAATCATATATTCATGGGCTGATTTCAGTTGGAAGGCACCTTAAAGATTTAGTTCCAAACCTCCTGCCATGGGCAGGCAGAGAGGGGGCACCTTCCACTAGATCAGGTTGCTCAAGCCCCATCCAACCTGACCTTGAACATTTCCAGGCTTGGGGCATCCACAGCTTCTCTGGGCACCCCATCCCAGTGTCTCATCAACCTCATCATAAAGAATTTCTTTCTTATATCATATCTAAATCTATCCTTTTTTAATTTAAAGCTGTTACCCCTTTATATCATATCTAAATCTATCCTTTTTTAATTTAAAGCTGTTACCCCTTTTCCTTTTATTAGACCATTTTTTCATATTTTTAAATGCCCCCTTTAAGTACTGAAAAGCCACAGTAAGATCTTCCCAAGGCTTTCTATTCTCCATGCTAAAAACCCCAACTCTCTCAGGCTTTCCTCATAGGAGAGGAACTCCACCCCCCTGATCCATATGTGTCCCTTGCTAAACAAGTATACATGTGGCTAAAACAAGATAAGGTAGGAAACTGTGGCAGTGCCTTTGACAGCCTTTATAGTGGCATCTCCCTGAGCATTTTTGTTATTTCAAAATTCATTTTAGCATGGATGACAATGTAGACTCTATCCTGGGTGTCACCAAATCCCTTTTAAAAGTTGCAAAGATCTTCCTGGCAGAGCACAATGAACACACCTGCTATCTGCTTCCTACATCTGTAGGTGATGCTTATGTTCAAGGGCCAGTACCTGGTACAGCTACTTTGGATTAAACAGCAGAGATGACCTACAAACTGGTGGCTTAACAAGAGAGACACTTAAAGCAAATGGATAATCAACAAAGCTTTATTTACAGGGTGTCAGGCCATTATATTAATGTTTTAAATATGTGGCTTTTTGTCTCATTCATCTGTTCCCGAGTGGGAAAAATCCACAACAAGTGTAGCTGCCTAATGAAAATAATATGAATAAGAAAAAAATCTTATTAGCTTTATAAGTAAATGTCACAATCTATGTAAAAGTTGGTCTTTTGATACTGTTTGTGAGACCAACATCTTATTGAATTACCTTTGTGCTACTTTTCCACTCTCTAAACCTCACTCTTCAAAGCTTTGTGGCTGCATACTGCTGTGTGAATAGGCTTATGGATGCTATGAAGTCTTAACAAAAAATCCATTATAATGATACTTTGCTGTTTCAGGGATATTCACTGTATAACAATCCTAATGGTTCTGGTGAAGCAATAGGTATGGAAATGCTGGGTAGAAGATAGCTTCTCCCTACTTGAGTTGCTATATGAAAGGTTCTGGCTCTGGTTATTGATGATTTAACCACCTGCAGCAGGTGGTTAAACTTGCTTTTTACTTTTGTCCCCAGCAGTAGTCCCATTGCATTCAGTAGGACTGCATACATGATTAGTCTGATCAAGGTCTAATTAGGGAAAGAAGTGCAGCCACTGGGGCTGCAGACAGAAGGCTGTGCCCTGAGCCTGTCTTCCAGACACATTTTTAACCCCTGTACCTTTATACATGCACCCACACAGGCACGAGCTGCCTGCAGAATGTTATTCTGAACAAGCATTTAAATCTAAATGTAAAATAGTTTCATAGTTTGCATCCTCTGGAGAACCAGACAAAACCTGTCAATTTTGATTCTAGAATATTTCAGCAGCCTAATCAGGACCATTTGGTGAATGCAGAGATCCCTTTCAAGGGGAAAGTAACAAGTGAATATTTATTTGTTCTGCTTTTGAAACAACAAGGCCTTCTTCAGGCAGCAGTTAAGAGCTCCATTTCTCCATGAAGTGATCAAAGAGCAAAGTTGCTCTGGCCCTGGAGAAAGAACAAGATATGTGTCCTCTAAACATTTTAGCCCACAGCCAGGGCAGACTCATTCCTGTCCATAGCCCAAGTAGCCTACAGAAACTAGTTCCCCAGTTTAACCAGTCAGGGAAGGTGCCTCAGGTTGGATAATCTCAATCTTTCAGGACTTTTGCTGCTTAACTCCATTGCAAATGCACACTGATGGTAATGATAATCTGCAATATTTAGTGCTGCATGTTTTGCAGAATAAAAAGCAGTAATTAAGCTTTGGGGCCCTTTTTTCTTGTTTAAACAGTCACAGTCTGATGTGCCAGAGGTGCTTTTGTTCCATTTCCTAATGTGAAAGGATATAAAAGACATTTAAGTTCTTGGGGAATTATCAAATGAATGTTTTAAAGGGTTTTTATTTCCCCATAAATTCTGTTACTGTTTAAAAAAAAATCCAAACAAAATTTTGATTCTCAAGCTCCAAATTATCATGCAGATGTTAAATAGCTGAAGTAGGTAAGCACTGGGAGTAAACTGGAGAACTGGCTAATGGAACAACTGGAAGGAGAGTTGGCTGATGAAGTCTCATAGTACAAGTGTACATTACAAGGGTAACTGCACCAAGATGACTCCATAAATCATTCTGTTCATGAAAATGCTGGTGAGTCCTCAAAGCATTGTGAGCTTTTGTGGGCACTGAAAAGTCATGCTAAGTGAATATTCATGATTCAGTGTTGACAGTGACTTTCTTTCCAACCTCTGAAAAATTTTACTTATTCAGGCAGGATAAGGAATATAATACTGTGTTAATTAAATGCCCAACTAAATGGCACAAATTGTGAGTATGTAATAATTAAAAGGAAAAGTTCATATAATAGTTCAGATAAAAATTTTCAGACTCTGAATATTTGGAAAATATTTATGAATTATAAATGAACAGCTAGAAAATTAATTATTGACTTGTGAATTATTTACTAACCAGAACAGATGTTAAAGTTCTGCATTATTTATTATGATGCATTTATTTCAGTGCTGAGTATAACCTATGAAAATAATAGTGATATTAAAACTGTATTATTTAAACAGGTTGATCAGTTGTAATTATTATGCCTATTTAACTGGGGAGTCAACTAAAAAACACAGGGAGGGGGATTTTCAAAGTACCCAAGGGGTAAGGGTTCCACAAGTCTAATAAAAATTAATGAGAGTTGCGCTTCTGAATCCCTTGGGTGCTTATGAAAAATCTTTCATTGGGAGGTTAAATTGCATTCCCAGGAGAAGTCAAGAGCTTGAAATAGAGCCTGAGAGTTCTGATCCCAACTTAAATTTGCTACTCATTGTATCTGATGTCTCATTTTGGGGCTGGGTTTTTTCATCATGGTACTGGAATGTAGGAGTCATTAGATACCAGGCTTTCCTAGCTAGACCAGGCAGTTCTGACCCACCTGCAGGTAACAAATCCATTGTTCAGATATTCATATGTTTGAGGTTTGCCAAGCCATTATTATCTCTTTTTTTTTTTCTTTCTCCCCAAGACTGCATTGAAACAGAAGGTTCTTTTTGTCATTTTTTAATGAAACTAACTATCCCTTAGCAGCCATCTCATTAAACTTTAGATTTTTCATCTTTTGGGTGGAGTTGACTTTGCATATCCATTAGATATTATAAGATGTGAGGAAGATTATGAAATTGCAGAGTTGGCACTGCAATGATACAAGGAACCATTCAGCCATCCTGAAGATCTGTTAGAATCCTCAGACACAAAACAAACACCCCCCACCAAAAAAAATCATTTTTGTCTCTTAATGTTTTGGTTTTGGCATATTTCACAAAGACACCTTTGTTTATTCCTGCATTGTGGCATTTGTTACAGGAATCTGTCTGAACATCTGTCTATCAGCTGTGATATTTAAATTAACTGCATTGTGTCCCACTTGCTTATTGTTCATCCAGGGTAAAAATACTTGGAAAATACTTGCACATCTTGCTTAATTTAATTTTATTTTTTCTGTGCCTGTTCCTGTTTTCAAATTTTTGTTGGTAATATCCTATCAAAGTCTTGCAGTAAGCTTGGAGATTTGACCTTACATTCAGTGAGTTCATGTTACTTGTGTTTGCTAGAAATCCATGCAGTCCAGAGGCAGCTCTCTTTGGTGGTCCCAAAGGGGAGTTACACTTTCTTCAAAAAGGATGTGCCAGTTTCCAGTACCCTATAACTTTCTGCTTGGGCCACAGAGAAAAATGTAGAAAATGGCTATGGTAGCACAAGAAAACCTGTATATGTGATTTTTTTTTTCCTTCTGTTACAATCTTCACCATTTATATGGTAACTTTTGGCTAAAAGCTTGACTGCATCTTATAAATTTTAATGACTTGAACTCTGCAACAACCTTGTGAGGGATTGAAGTTTTGCCATGTCCATTTTACAAATAAGAAAACTGAGGAACTGATAAATGTAATAACAAGAAAGATTATACCAAGTGTCATGGGCAGACATGGGAAGAAAACTAAACTAAACTCAATGCCCCACTTATCACTTTACCTTTCCAAGGTCCAAAAACATATGGAAATCTGTAGAAAAAAACACTTTGCTGACATTGCTAGCTCTGGAGGGCTTTTTATGCTGCTCTGATGAGATCTGGCTTGAATCTGAAAATGGAAATCAGATTCTTCCCATTCATCCTTTCATCTACATCTGACCTACTGTGTGCCAACAAAATACTTAAGTTTGAAAAGGAGAGGATAATGTATGAAATCAAATATTTTAATTTGGGGGTAAGCACCTTGGAGGATTCAGAAAGGACTGATAAACTCTGTACTTAAGAAAGGTGTTGATTTCCACCCCCCCCACCCCCCCCCACATGGAGTAGGTGCACTGGTACCAACCCCAGGTGTGGATTTATTGGTCCAGCTGTGTGATGGGTTTATGCCAGTGTGATTTTCCTTGTGTGGCCAGGCCACAGGAGGATGAACAGGGCTCTCCATGAAGGTACCTTGCCCTGACCCCAGGCAGGCATCTTGATTTCTCCTTCTAGAGTCCCAATCAGCCCATAAAATCCACTATTAACCTCCTATCTGCCTAAATGCCCCCAGCATTAGCCTATACCTACCAATAAAAGCCTATGATATCAACCTCTAGGCTTTAAAATAAACCTATTGTTCTTGTGCTGACAATATTGTTAGGCACATGTAAGGAAATAAATAAAATGTTTGCATCTTTTATTTTTTCCAGAGGTCTCTGTAATCCTCTTTAACTAGAGTTGTTAAAAAAATCCCATCTTTTCTTTAAAATCAGATGGAGGCCTATTCTTATTGAAATTAGGTGCATAAATCATTCTGCCAGGACAAGTTGTTCAGATCTGATCATTACAATAAAATAATAATAATCTGCTATATAGAAATTAGTGTGAGCACACATTTTCTACTGTGAGGGGCAATAGTGATCTACAGCAAGAAAAAATTCTCTGCTGGGATCCTTTTTAATAAAGAGAAGCAGCAAGCCACTGGAGAGGTGTTAAAAACATAGCACATCTTAGTCACAGGGTTTAAAGCTGAATTCCAACAAAAGAGATCTTAAGGAATGGGTTGGTGTTCCTCTAAGTAAAATCTGTTTGCACCACACATATTTCATAACCATTTAGAGAGTTTTACTGACAAATAGATTGATATTAATATTTTAAATTAATGTATAACTTAGAGTCCTTGATTTTTCTCAATGATAAATAATCCAGCAGTTCAGTAGATGATGAATGTCCCTACTCTGAGAAGCTTGAGAGCTGACACTCTGAGGAAAATGCATAATGCGGCTGCCCCTGAAACTGGGGGCTGAATTCAATGCAGGATTTAGGAGCCTACATCCAAAACTGTAGTCCAGCTGCCCTCACTTCTCCCTCCCTCAGTTATTCACATCTCTGTGTGATCATGAAGGTCTTGCAGCATTTGTGTTTGCTTTCTTCAGTGGTCACACACAGTCAGTGCCTGCTGAGGGCAGCCCAGTGCCTTTGGGAAAGTTTGTCTGCAGCAGTCGAGAGCACAGCATCCAGTCTGAATCTGTGCATGTATAAGAAAATATCAACTTTTTTAACTGCATCTGCAATTATTTGTGTTATCCACAGCAGGTCTCTCTGCGAGTGAGCCTGGCTGGCCAGTTTGCCCCGTGGTGGCCATGCAGTGTTTCTGCTCAGAGGTGGTGATGGGCTCCAGCACTCATCTCTGAGTGAGAACCAAAGATGTGCTCAAGCACGAGCTCTCCCCGCTCCATCCTTACACAGTTTTCCGATGCATGAGTCTCAGCGTGTGACAAAAAGTCACTTCTGGGTCTGAGCATGAGCTGAGAGCAGCTTTTAGAGGCACAGAGGATGGCTCCGAGGTGATGCTTTGCTTCTCTGCTCTAAGTGCCTCGATGTGCTGGAGCAGGGTTGGGCTGGAGCTGCAGCCCCTGCCTCCTGCCCTGCTGCTCAGCGCCGTGCTGATCCCGCGTGTGCGAGTTCCTGGGAAGTCGTGACTCCCCTCCCTCCGAGCAGCATCACGTCTGCTCCCAGCGACCTCCTCTCGCTCCTGGAAAAGGGCACAGCTCCAGTGCCTGAGGAGCCTTCCCCCAGGGAAACACCATGAGGGAGTGGGAAGGAAGGAATGCCCCCAGCTCTGAGCAGCAGGAGAGGAGCTGCAGCATCACTGCAGCCCTGCAATTAGCAGTGACCTGCTGATGCAGCCACAGCAGCCGATGGACCAGCGCTGGCTGTCCAGGTTTCCTCAGCATGAACCTGAGAGATGCAGTAGCTCAGCCTGTATTGACCCTTCAGGGAGTACACCCTCGAAAATTATGATTTGTAATTGGAGATCTAAACCATACACCATAACTGTGAGATAGTACAGTTGTTTGATTTCTTCTCCTTTACAAAGCCCTTTGGATTTATTCCCTTTCTTAGCCACTGAGAAGCAATTTATAACATTCTTGTTTTCTAGCTCTTGATTACAATGAGGTCCAGCTCTCTGGCCAAATAGACTATTTTGTTTAACACCCATTTTGATAAATGTGTTAACAAAACTGCAATCAAAACTGTATTTTGTTAATACACTCCTCGGAAATTCTCTTCCCCTTCTTAGCACATCTTAGCATACAAAACCAGGACTAAAGCCTAACTTTTGGATCTCTTAATTCAGTGTTGTAATAGGGTATAAAGCAACAGAGCTTTCATAGTCTTTGATCCGTAGTCTTCTCTTTAAATCCTGTTCTGCACAACAGAAAACAAAAGTCAGAGCTCTGCAGGAAACTCACAGAAGGATAGCAGCTTAAAAATAAATAATGACCTTGATGATCTGTTTTTTAGGTTTTCTGCTCATTTTCCTTCAGGCAGATGAATTGCCTTTTAAAATCTAAAGTGGTATGGAGAGGTTGTTTCAAAGACATAAGTGGTGAGACGGAATGCTAAGAGAAATTAGAAACTGGTCTGATGTTCTACTAGAACTTGTCTGATAGGGCAAAGACTCAGAGCTTGTTCCTAAGCATCTCCCCTCTACTGCTCCATCAGCTGAAGTAACCTGGGCTTCAGAGTAGAAGCTTTGACAGGACCAAAGTCCTACCAAGGAAACTGGGTAATATGCTGTATTTTAGCCCAGCTCTGCACTTATTGCAAGTAACCAAGTGCAGTGGGGAAATTTCATGTTAAAAAACCCAATTGTAATGAGGAGTCCCATTGAAAGAAGAGCCAGATGAAATGGTTGGGATGAGAAGTCGTTTGCAAGCTTATTCCACCTCTTGTTTCCATGTGGATGAATGCTCAAACTCATGAAGAGTATGCAGGATTCATAGGATTCATGGATAAGACAGGAGCCTTCTGGTCTTCTTCCTGAGACATTTCCCATTTTGAGGGACCGCTCAAAGTGAGAATGAGGATCTCTACAAAGAAGCTTGATGTTCTTGTTTTAAGGCACTCATGTCATGTTCCTATCCTGAGGGAGTGGCTTTTCTGTAAAGGCTGGCAGGAATCAATACACAGCCACTCTTCTGCCTCTCTGATGCAAGGGCATCCTCGAGGACCTGCCTACCCCAGCCCTGCAGCTGGTTGAAAACTGCAGTGTCACAAAGCAACTGGGGTGGGCCAAGATCCAACACTCACTCATGGATGAGATAAACTGATACAGAAAGATACCATTTTTCTTTGCCATACATATGATAGTCATGTTTCCAAACCCTGCAATTTCAAAATTGTGTAATTGTCATGCAATGGTAATCATGGTTGTTACACTGTGCTATGTCTAGGGGGAAAAAAGGGTAGGAAATTTGTTCTGTGTGAAACTACCAGATTAAGGTATACAGCAGACACATGAGCTTGTATCTACATTAATTTACCCACTTGACTGCATCTTAAATTTCATATCTGTTCTATCATCCTCTTAATTAAGCCCTGAGTAATTTAAAGCTTTGAGGTGGACTACTGTTTTATTTCTAGCTGTGGTGCATGGAAGTGTGATTCATACGTGTGAATAAAAATAGATGAGGACAGACCTTCCCCAGTGTAAACTGTAACAGCTCCAGAGATTTGTCTCTCAGAGAGGAGACAGGAGAAGTGGCATAGAGATTTTTGTCATGGTTTTAGGGCAAGTTTTGTTATTCATACATGGCAGAGGTACAGGACCATGCAAAAGGGGCTTCAGGGCTGAAGCTTTGAATTAATCCCATTTCGTATTTGTTCCTATCTAAAGGCAGATGAATGATGAGGTAAACACAAAGAAACTCTCACAATGGAGAAATTAAATACATCCTGCTGACAAAACAAGGTGAGGAGGGTTACTGAAGAAACTAGCACCTCCCTTTAGCAAATTTCTCACTTCATGTAAAAACAGCCTATGCTCAGGTGTGTGGTCAGTGGGGAGCTCTCTGCCAGGGCAGCTTCAGCACGTTAATCACCTACATTTGATATCCAGATACAAAGTCCAGCTCTCATAGACGCCCCAGAATGTTATGGCACTGAGTCTATAAACTAAAAAATGTGTTTTGCTGTTCCAGACAATGTTGAACAACTGCGTTTTGAAACAAACAGATCTATTGCTATGTGAAACTCCTTCTGTGGCACTGAATAGAAGCATAATTACCAAAGATTTGAAATCAACTTCCAGCTGAAAACCTGCCACAATATGCTTGTGTTTCATAACTAAACCTTTCCCTTCAGTCCATGCTGGCAGTGGCAAATTTCTGCCTCTTGCTAACACCTAATGAGCAAAGCCTGTTATCAGCATGGCTGGGCTACAATTTGGGTAAAATTCAGAATATAACCCTTCATGAGAATGGTGCTGGTGAAAAATTATATCCAAGTATATAAGTGATATCTAAATATTTCCAAAATCTTTTCTTTCATTTTAAAAATAGCAATAAATTCAATCAGAAGCCAGATACCAAGAATACCTCAGTTACAGCTGTACTATGCACTGGCCTTCCTGGTTTTAGGATGAAAATACTACATTTATCTTTCTGAGTGGCAGGAAATTTATAATCAAAATCTTTAAGTTAATTTAAAGAGTGGGATGACTTCCAGAATATGTTTCTGTGATGGTGTCTTCTACATACATCTGTCCTGATAAGATACTGCTTTTCACCTTCACATAATCTCAGTTAATTCCTTGGGTTCATTCTCTTTTTCCGTATCATACAGTTGAAGCGGGAACACAAAACCCAATTCTGATAGCAGAAAACCTAAAACTATATTTTAACAATCAGAGTATGCTGATTATACAAATTAATAAGTGGGTAGTGGCAAGTTCCCCCTGAACATGAGGAAGAACTTTACTTTGATGGTGGCTGAGCAGTGAAAGAGGTTGCCCAGAGAGTCTCTCCTTCTGTGGAGATATTCAAAAGCTGTCTGAACATAATCCTGAGTAATTGCTGTAGCTTAACCTCCCTGAGCAGGAGGTTGGACTAAATGACCCTTATTGGTCCCTTCCAACCATCCCCATGTTGTGATTCTGTGTAAAAAAAAAAAAAAAAAAAAAAAAAAAAAAAAAAGTATTTGAAAATTCTCTTTAATGTGGAAAATGTTTGCAGCATTTTTGGCAAATCTGTGTGCTCAGTGGAAGCTAAATGTTGAAAGAAAGAAAAAATAGTTTTGTTTGGTGCTTTTTTTTTAACTGGGTTAATTGTTTTCCTTATATCTGTCCTCTGATGGGGTTTTTTCTCTCTTTTAGTAAGGGAGGAAAAAATAGAGAAAGAGGTAAAAAAGAAAGGAGGAACTAGGGCTAAGCAAAACTATGAGGACTTTTACCACTAAAAATTCAGAGGCAAATTTCTAAGACTCCCTGCATTAAGAAAAAGAAATGGAACATTTTTATAAGAGCCTGAAGAACAAAAAAATAGTTCGATTTTGTTGTTTTTCCTCATTTTCAGGTTGGCTCTACTACAAAGAAAATGAGAAGACTGTCATTATTATCATTAATCTGGTTCCATTCAGCCATGCTGTTTATCTACAGCAGACCCAGTAATGCAAAGGGAAGGCACAATGCCTTTATATTATTATCTCCTCTAAATATGCAAGAGTTTATGAATAAACTATTTATCAGCTTGCTTTGTGACCAGCTCTGAATTTTCTTTAAATTTACATTATTATTACTTGTGAAGCACCTTCCACTTTGACTACAGGTTATTTTCTTCTGCTTCCATATGATCAAAGTGTCTAATGCAGAAGGACCTTCTTCTGCTCTGCCAGAATGTGTCAGAATTTGCCAGCTATGCCATGGAAGGAGGATGGAGCAGCATCATATGTGAGATTAATGTTATGCTGCAGATTGGTACAAAGAGATGAAAATTAAGTTGTAAAGCCCAGTAGCATGGCCTGGATTACATTAAATTAGGACATTTTTCAATTTAAAATTGTCTTACTTTAAGATACAACATTAAAATTCTTTCTGTCTGCACTGTGTCTCATTTCAGACAATTTTCTTTCCATTCATCTTGTCTACTACCATGTAAATATGTTTTCAAAGTTATTCTTCCTTTCCAAGTAGCTTTTGCTGGCATTGCTTACATTCTGTGTGTTTTGTCACTCTTCATTTTTGTTCTCTCCTTTCTCAGTCAGGTGTTTGAACAAGAGACAACAGTGTTCAAGTTTTCTCTGGGGATGTCAGGTAGAAAAGATAAAATCAAAAGTTGGGTCATGTCATGATATACATTTATTGAGACAAAAACATCTCTATCCTAAAAGAGTGTATGTTTGTAGATGTATTTTTAAACTAATGACTCACTGGATGTGTTGCAGTTTTTAATGGGGCATGAGTAATGCCTGGGAGTCTGTATGTAAATGTGAGGGAAATCTTGACATTTTAAAAGGGAATTCTCTGGCGTTGTTTCTATGGCAACTTTTCTAAGGGGATGACATTTTTTCATTTGATTTTTAATTGTGATCAACAGTAGAGTAACTAAAATATTGAACATAAAAGAAAAGAAATTACATTTGTTATAAGCCCTTTCAGACCAGCAGGGAACAAGGCAGGGGTTACACCTCACTTAAGCCCTCAGCTGGGGGCCTAAAGAACTTTCTGTGGTTCATGGACTTGAGTTGGGGTTTTGGAGGCAAGGGGGCAGGGTGAAAGGCACAAGCATGATTTGGGGAACATGGATAGTGGGGTTACAGCCAAGAAATCCCCAGTAGTGGCAGTGAAGCTTAGTGAAGACAGGACAATCAATCCCAAAGCTTTACGTGGCTAGAGAAACGAAACTCTTAAAACCAGTGAATTAGAGATAATGACATAGGAACACGAAATCCTTAAAGATTATCTTCAAACACCCTTTCCTCAAAAGCATCTTCTCAATTTCCTTGAAGAGCTGAACAGTAGAATTTTTAAATTAATTTTATTAATTAATAATTAAACTACAACTCTTAAAACTTCCTGTAGGTGTATGTTTTAAAACAGTGTGATACTTTTCAGGCATAGTTTCCTTTTACCTTGTGAAGTCAGACCCTACAATGCTTTTTTCCTACAAGCAGGGCTAGGTAGTAGGAAAAAATGCAAGTTTTGGTTGTGGCACACATTTCCTGGCCTCTGAGGTGCCTCTGGGAGAGTTACACTTTCATGCACCAAACAATTGATCCAGGCACCAAGCTTGTAGCTCTTCCCTGGGTATATTTAAAATCTATCCTGAGATCTCCATGGTGCCTTTGGGAGCTCTGAGGCCAGGATCAGAGGGAGGCTGGAAGAACTTCCAGATGAAAATTTTCCATAAGTACATAAAATTTTACATAAGTAAATTAATTCCATTAATTTCCTTGATTTTACAACAAATTGTAACTCATAAATCTTAGGAGCAGCTGTGTTAGAGACTGTCTAATTCATTGTGGAAAACTAAATTCTGCACATAGTTTTGGATGGTAAACCCCTAAATTTTCCTGAGCTCTGTGTCTGAATGGGCTGCATCATAAGTATTACTGACAATTTAAACTTTGATATTGAATTTAGAGAAATCTTTAAAATTTATTGAAAAACTTTTTGTACAAAGTTATCATACACAGAGTGATTAAAAGGAGGGAAGAGGCAAGGTCTTTCTTTCAAAGGACTGAGCAAATCACCAAAAAAAACTGATAAACAGAGCTTCTTCTCAGAAATACTGACTTTCCCACTGCAATTAGCATTGCATGAGGGGTTGTCAGTGCACATCTTCTCAAGCTTTGACATGGCCCCTTCACTCCTAGCCCTTCTGAAACTCTGACAAAGTTATGGGAGTACAGTGATGTAGCTCTTGGTGTCACTTGTAAGACCACAGCTGAAGATGAAAGCTTCTGTTCATATAAATTGCACCATTGTTCTTCTTCTTCCACTTAAAAAAAGGAGACTTCATGGTAATCACTTCAAGCACCAAGTGTCTGAGTCCAGGTAAAAACCCAGGGACCATACCTGTATCAGCTGGGGATTGACATGCTTGTGTCAGTAAAGCAGTGATCCTAAAGTCTTACTGGTTTAACTGGAATTTTGAATTTGAACTCTGTTTTGAAATCAGTTGAAAAGCTCTGCTGGGAGTGTATGTGCATGCCTCATTAAGTGGAAAACACAGGATAGGTGCTTTTTCAACAACCTTTCTGATTTCATATGTAATCTGAAGCTACATATTTAAAGCACATCTTTTTAAAATTACTATGTAACACATTCATGCTAACACACTATCATTAGCATGCTATCACACATGATTGTTTATCTAGGTTTTATAGCTTGTGGTTGCATAAACTGATGCTGTCACCTTCTTTTTTTTCTGTAGCCAGAAAAGGCAAAATTTTTCAATGTTCTCAAATGCTTGTATGACTCAGAGAAGAAAGGGACTTTCTGAAAGTTATGTAGTCTCTATCCTCCTTCCTGTAAGTGTCAGGATCTTCCTTCTCTTTTTGGTAAGTGTTAATATTTTCAGGATTCTAGTTATATTACAAATGCCACAGACATAGTGCCCACTTGCTTTATTGGCTAAGGGCCTGCTTCCAATAAAGAAGGGACATTTTGTCATTTCTTCAGTAGGAGGAGAAAAAGAGGAAAACCCTGGTAAATTGCTTTCTAAAATAGAGAAGCGGGGTGTGAGTGGAGGTGGTGTCTTTATTAGATACAGTGAAAGTACATTTAGGATTTTATTGGGTGTCTGCCATCTTTGCCAAATTATCCATTGAAGCCCAGCTCCAGGACCAGTATTCCTGGTGGTATTTGTAATGCTGCTCAGACTTCTACTGTTTCTGTGTGTCACAACATAAAATCAAGGCTTTTATCAGAGACCCTAAACCAATGGTAGCAGCAACTAGAAATTGAAAATAAAGTAGAGTTCTACCAGTACATGAACTTCAATTGGCCAGATAGTGCTCTGCAATTCTGATTTTTCTCAAAAGTTTGTGTACCAGTTTAAATGCTGTCTCCATCCATCTTCATAGAAGGCATTGTTGAATATTCCACAGAGATGGTTCTCTGCAGTCAGAAATGGAAGGTCAGTACCAAAAGAAACTCAGTGGGACTGTATAAAGCACATAAGAACTTTGTAAACCGTCTGTTTCATAACTTTAAACTATTTATAAAAGCATTTTATTAATTTAAATTTATAATGCAAACAATTTAAAGCTAACAAAAATGTTCTAACATTAGATTGAAGTAGGTTGGAAGTGAATTTCGATCAATATAATGAAGGACAATTTTCTAATGTAATCTATGTTTGTCCTGAGGCTACCAGTATTAGGAGATAAGATAGAAAGAGCAATATCTGTGTCAAAGGGAGAAAAAATACATCTGATTTCAGTTCTCCTTCAGATTTGCAGCACTAGCTACTATTCTGAAAATACTTTTTCATAGTTAAACTGTACTAGTTTGTTTTCATCTCTGGAAAGAAGAAACAAACACCCTTTCCACAGCACTTTAACAAACTAATCTGCTGATGTTACAGTAGAGAAAACTGATACCTCACAGTTCTCTGAATTCTTGGCACATACAGTACTGATGCATAAAAGGAGTCCAGCATTTCAATGATAGCCACATTTTGTTATAACAAGATCACAGTGTAAAATCATGCATTTCTCATCATGTTTTGCCATTAAACATGTTTTAAGTTGGCATTTTTATAGAAGCTTCTTAACCAGGCTTTCATATTAATAGTATTTAGTCTCATGTTAAAACAGATTAATATTTTTATCTATATTCTGTGAATATAAACCTAATCACAATGGAATTAAAGTTTCAATAGTGTTTTTTTTTTTTTTTTCTTTTTGGTGAAATACCAATTTACATAAAGCCTCACTCTGAAAACATTTGCTACTGGTGCTATTCTGATAGGTTCTATTGACTTGTATTCGATTTCTTAAAATGAAGGGTGCAGGATTGGGTCCTACAAAGACTCAAAATGTTCTGTATAAAGGACAGGTTTCAAAACACCTGCTGTGACTCCTAAGGTATTTTGAAACTTTGTCTTCATACTTAGTTTTCTTTCAGCTGATGCTGCTGCTCAAATATTTGAAGGATAGAATTATTACTGAATATGGTAGAATTACACTTATTTTTTGATGTAGCTATTAGCAAGACTCCTCTGCCTTGTCCTGTGCTTTATCTCAAGAAAGAGGTGCACCTGCAAATCTAGAACACATCACCTTTAATTAAATTGAATATTAAAAACGGAATTTATCCACTGGTCTTGCAATATTTTGTTAGTTGATCAGAGAGATCTAACAGCTTCGGGGCTTTTTAAGTTACCAGGAAAAATGTAATATAGTAAAATCTTCATTTGTTTAAAAATGTCTATAAATGCATCCAGTTTTGTCTCACTAATTAACTTTATAAGAAATACTTTATCAGGATGCCACTTTTACAGGGCTACATCAGCCTCCTGGAAGACTGAACTGACCTTTTCAGACTGTTGAACCTCACTTCACTAATGGGAACCCCCAGACATTTCTGCATATCTTTCCTATTTAAAAATAAACAGTCAAGAGCCAATGTGAACAGAGGACTAATCAATAGGAAAATTTGCATCCGAGTTTGTTTTGATGAAGCACAGAACTATTTTATTTATTGAAACTGTATTAATGTAATTAAAATAAATGGAAAATGCACTCTTTACTTAATTAATATTTTAAGCTGTCTCTGAAGAATAGTATGCAGCTTGAATTTAGTTATCATTTTTAAACTGCAAGACAGATTAATTAGATTCAAATCTTAGCCAGAATGAAATAATTTTCTTAATAAAGCTAAGAGCTCTAGAATTTACTAGTAGAATGTGTCTGTTGTTGATCTTCACAGATGAGCATGAGAAGATAAGACATAAAACTCAGTGGAGTATAGGGGTTAAAATTCTGCTAACTCTACTTTTAAATTATAGTCCTAGGTGTTGGTTTTATTTATAAGAAAGGTGTGGTGTTTTCAAGACATGGGAGTTCTGCCTCTTTCTTAATACATGTATTCCTAAAGTTAAAGTAATTTAAATGCATCTGGTATAGGAAGTTAATATTTGGAAAAAATGTTTTGTTCATCAGAATGAAGGAAATTCAACTTTGATTTCAATATCCACATAAACAGTAAATCTATGGAAAATCCTCCACAACATGTTTGTATCTGTATTTAATGAGCAAGGCTCCGAAGGATAACTTATAAACAAAACAACAAATGAGATTAAATGGTGTTTTAGCTTTATCATACATGCTTTAAAAGAATGAAAATCTATTTCATGCTGTGCATTATGCATTCATTTGCAGAATGAAGTGGCTAAACTTAGAAGTGCAGAAATCAAGGAAAATGGTCAGTGTGGTTTTCAGTGCCCAGTTATGAAGAACAGATTTTTAGGGAGTCCTGACAAACATTGGTGGTTCTCAGGCAAGAGTTTTGTTCTGTGCAAAATGGGAATACGTTTCAGCATCATTCTCACTGAAATTGCAAGATTTAGAATATTTTGAGTTTAGGCATAGTTCAAACACAGCTCTTGAATTTGGATGAATGTTAATGTGAATCTTCAAAATACTGGTATTTTTAGATGCGCTAAACCCAAAGAAACTGTCTCAAAGTCATTTATACTTTCAATGTCAACTTATTTTCTGAGAAAAGGACATTAAACTTTCTAGAAATTTAATAATCAAATGCTGCTGATGACAGGGGTTTTTTTTTGTTGTTTTCCCATTTTTAATTAATTAAATCATATAAGAAAATTTATCAGTAAGTCAATTCACTGATATGTGACCAACAGTTCTATACATACTTTTAAAACAGATTTTAAATTTAAAATGAGTAAACAATTGCAAATTATTTCTTCTATCTCTCAACACCTTCTACATTTTTAATGAATAACACGTTAAACAATCTATGTTTAAATAATTTCTCCCTGTGACATAAGCCTCACAAGTATCTATCATTGCTTCAAAGGTCATATTTAGAATGGGATAAAAGTAATGAAAATTACATAAATGTGAAAAGTTTTTTTTTAAATTTCACCATAAATTCTTCCAAATCTTACTGTTAAAAAAAAAAAAATATGTGTTTTAACTAGTATTTTGCTGTCTCTTGACACTTGGCCAGTCAAATTCATGTTCAACCCATTCAGCACCTGACAGTTCTGAAAAGATCCAATATTTTTCCAGGAAATGTTAATGAATATATTTTTAAATACTAAATACAAACTACAAAGCTAATGGAAGTATTTATCAGTTTCAGACAGTTCATTAGAAGGATCAATATGCAAACACACGTGTCCTTTTAATGAAATCACTTGGCAGGTTCATTTATCTTTCAACTTAAGCAATACAGGTTAGTGAGCAGATTATATATGCTCTGGCTCTTCTGGGGACAGGAGAATATCAGACAGAGAGGGTCCTCTCAGGATGACAGACGGACAGAGCAATGCTTTCAGACCAAGCACTACAAACGTGGCTGAGGAAATGTTTGGAGAAGCCAAATTTTTGTTAAGCTGTGGGAATGTGAAGGATTTTGCATGAGCAGAAGCCAGGTGAGGAGTACCTCTCCTGCCTGGAAACCTTTTCAGAAACGGTGGTGATGTAAAGAGCATCTTCCTTGCCCTGGAATGGGAAGGCTGGGTGTGAGGGTGTTAGTGGGGGTGAGCCCACGGCAAAACCACTCTGCACTTTCTGGACACGGCAGAAAGATCCTGTACAGGGGATGGTGATGACATTTCTGTGCTGTCCTGCAAGTTTAAGTGAAGTGTCGCTCTGAGGCGAGGCAGGGATGCTCTGAGAGCTCAGGCGGCTCTTGCCCTTCCTTGGCACCCCGCACAGGTGCATGTCCCTTACTCAGGTGCTGGCTACCGAGGGTTGCTGGAGGGAGGAATACTGTCGAGAGGAAAAGGGGGCAAAGGAATTGCTACACGGCGCTAATGCGGTGTCCCCGGGACAGCCGCGAAGAGCCAGGGCCGCTTGCTCCAGCCTTCCCTTCCAGCCGGGAAGGCAAAGCCCGCCGGGGCCGGGCAAGCGGCAGTGGCCGAGCCTCAAACGGCTGCAGGGACAGCAGGGGCGTGGGGTAAGGGTGGCCATGCCATGCCATGCCATGCCATGCCATGCCATGCCATGCCATGCCGTCCCGTCCCGTCCCGTCCCGTCCCGTCCCGTCCCTCACATTGCCTCCTCCGTGCCTTCCCACCGCCGGCGGGGTGGGGGTCCCTGCCGAGGGAGGTCTCTGCTGCTGCCCGGCTCAGGACAGCTCTGCCCGGGAGCGGCCGCCGCCGCTCGGGCCGGGACAGGCCGGGGCACAGCGGCCGCGGCGGCGTGGGGGCGGGACGGCTGGGGAGGAGAAGGGGAAAGGGAAGAGGAAGGGGAAAGGGAAAGGACTGCCCGCCTCCGCGGACAGAGGAGAGCCGGCTCTGCCCTGTCTGGCATCCCCAGCCGCAGTGACAGCGGGAAACAATGGGGACAGGGAAGCGGGAGGGCTGTCCATCGGCGGGGGAAGGGAGATCGAAGGGACCTGCCACCCGCGCCCGGCAGCCCCCCTGCCGCTCCTGGCCCGCTCCTGGCCCGCTCCTGGCCCGCTCCTGGCCCGCTCCCGCAGCCGGGGCACTTCGTGGGCAGATGTTGGGGTGGAGGGGGGGGATGGGGTGCGCAGCGTGTTTGCCAGCGGCATGCGGGAATTTGAGGAGCTGGGGAAGACTGCAGGGTCCGTTTCGTTACAATGGTCGGTGCTGCCCCGGGCCCCTGCGCGGGAGCGTGGCTCTGACTGGGAGTTACGGGAGCGCAGTGCCGGGCACGGCACGGCCCCGCTCGCCCGCGCCGGCTCCGAGCGGTGCCTGTCGCTATTTATCGAACTGGACTTCGTTACTATCCCGGGGCTGGTCGGAACACACTCCTCCTTCCTAATTTCGTGTGTCATTTGGAGAACGAGGACGAGAGGGGAGAAAGTTTGGATCTTCTTTGCTTGGCAATGTGTGGATTTTTTTTTTTTTTAAGGAAAGTCTTTTCAGGAAGAAGCGTTGTGGGCTCCTTTGCCGTATTGTGATGCAAATTATTTGTAGCTTTTCCTTGCTGTCCTTGTTTGATTTCATTTTTGGCTTTCTGTCATTGTTCTACCCCCCACTTCCATCTTGCAAGAGAGACACCAAGAAAATTAAAAAAAAAAAAAAAAAGGAAAATAAAAAGAAAAATATGGGGGAGGGTGCGAGTAAAAAAGCAACCAAAATGAAAAAAAAAAAAAAAAAAAAAAAAAAAAAAAAAACCACCACAGAAAAACCCCGCACATCCACAACAGAAACCCCAAACAGCTCTTCCAAATGAGTGACACAGCCCGTGTCCATTCATCGTCGCACTCCGGCGAAGGGTTTCTGCACAGCCCAGACCTCCTTAGCCAATTGCTGCCAGCAACATGTGGAGGGGAGGCATCGCTATAGCAACCGGTGGATGGGCCATGTGCGGCAGCCGGCAGGGGCTGCGAGCCGCCCGATATAAGGAGGGCAGCGCCGGGGCGCGCCGGCATCCTCCGCCCGCGCCCCGCGGGGACCACCGGGCCGCCCGGGGCCGCCGCCTGCCCCCGCCGCACCGCGCCGGGAGGCGGCTGCGGGCGGCGAGGGGCGATTGTGCTGGCCGCCGCCTTTGTCTGCGCTGAGGAGGGGCGGGGGGTGAAAGGGGGAAGTTTTGGCACCGGAGGAGGATTGCTAGAGCCCGCCGAGGTGCGCCGACCCCTCGCAGAGAGGGGCCCGTCCCGGCACGCCGGCAGCAGGTACATGCGGCGGAGGACGGGGTGGGGGGAGCGCCCGCGTCTCTCGAGGCGGCCCGGCCGGGACTCGGGAGAGCCTTGTGCGCGGCGTGGGGTGCGGGGGCGGCCGGGATGGGGCAGCCGCTGCCGCCGTCCGCCGCCGGTCGGGGCCGGGCCGGGTCTCCGCGGAGCAGCGCGGGCGGGCGGAGGGCTCGCTTCGCCTCCGCGCGGCCGTCAAAGCCCTGCGCGCCCCCGGCCGAGCGCAGCCCCGGGGATGCCCCCGGCGCGGGGCCGTCGAACAGGCGGAGGGGGCAGCGGGCACGGCGGGGCGAGGACGTGTTCCCGGCTCGGGGCCCGAGGACGGGACCCCGCGGTGGGTGCGGGCGTGCGGCTGCGGAGCCCTGTCCCCGGGCGGGGACGGCCGAGGGACCGGGCCCGGCTCCCTGCGAGACGGGGCGGCTCCGCCGACGGATCCGCCGGCGCTTGCCAGCATAACCGAGAGCTGGCTCGTTTGCTGGCACTCGGCTGTAAGGGCGCCTTATCTAATCCCTGAATTATGTGCCTTCAGCATCAGCATTAGATCAGCGCTGGCGCTGCGGCTCGTGTTCCCCTTGCTAGCTGAAGACATTTGATTAAGCTCGGCTATCGCTGACCGTCCTCTTGGCTCGGGCTCTGACACTCTGTGACTTAGACCTGCCGAGTCCCTCTCTTTCACGGTTTTACTCCGGCTAACAAAGCCTGGGCTGCGGAGGAAAACCTGCTTCCTGGTGCACCCACTCTGCTGCTTTGCCCTATCTGCCCCCGAGTCCTTAGAGACGGGGATCGAAGTTTCTTCACCGTGGTTTCTTCACCGCCTCCGCGCCCTCCTCTTCTTGCTGCCACCTCACAGGTGCACTGTGCGGCTTCGGACAGGATGGGCATCGCTCCTCCATCTCCGACTCACCTACCTCTTCCACAGGCATGGATGTGGCTGTCCGGTTTCCTGAGTTGCGTGTTATCCCTACACTGTCTCAGTGATGCTGTAGGCTTTTGTGCTTTACTCTTTACCTAACTGCTGACTTAAAAAAAATACCCAGATGCTCATGAAAATCTTGAAGCTCATTGAATTTCCTCTTTCACAACCTTATTCCTTATCACCATGCCACAAACTTCTTCGGGGTGCTTGGACATTCTGACATCTCAGTATCACCTTGTAGTGGGATTCAGAATAATAGCTCTAATTTCTTGTAACTCTAACCAGAAACTTCACTTCTGTTTGCCTTTAGGAAGCCAGAAGAAAATATCTACCATTGATCAAGGGATCTTTGAACTCAAGTGAATTCTTGATTGTATTCAGTCATTGTTCATGGTATTAATCCTACTAAAAGGTATAGAGACGCTCCAGAGTGCTTTGTGGTGTTGAAGGTTGTGGAAAGATCATTGTACCCCTACAGATGAATAGATCTGTGGCTTTTGCAGTGACCTTTCTCAGTGATTTGAATAAGCTGCAGTTCCCAGAAATCCATCTGCCTTTTGTGTTTGTCGATTTGTCTAATCTTTCCGACCCCTAAAAGAAGCAAAAAGTACCTTCCCATCCGATTTCATCCTCCCGACTAAAAGCTTTAAATTGACCTCGTTTCAGGTGATGAACTGACATTTGCTGAAAGTGATCCTGGCATCAGGTGAGCTTTCTGGGGAGAGAAGGAGGGGGTGTGAACAGGGAGTCAGAAGGTAGCCCTAGAAATTTCTCAGTAATTCTAAAGATAGTATTTAAAACACCAGCAAGTAGCCTGGACCAAATAGCTTGGGAGTTCAGTGCTGAACACAAGGGGTGTTACATGCACAAAAGGTGAACATCCCCAGGCCCTGCTGCCCCAGCCTAACCTGACTGGGAGTACAGTAGGGGAGGAGGCACAGCAACTAAAACTGGAGGAGATACTGCTTTCCCTTCTGTTTTGTTTTCTTTATGAAAGGTAAAAAAATCTTCTCTGTAGCTTTCCTGGGGACAGATTATGGTAGCCAGCCTCCTCCTGACGTAAAGTGTTTCTGTGGTTTTCTAGTAACCTATCAAAACTTAACCAGCAGAGTATATCAACCTATGTCTCAGATAACCTCTGGGAGAGGGAAATTACTAGAAGTGAACTTAAGTTTAGATTTATATAAAGGAGCAGACATACACAGATGTGTGTATATATACATATGAACACACACACACATTATATATATACACACCCACACACATCCCTTTCTTCATGCTTTCTATATAAGGAAATAATACACATATCCTTTATATTTTCATGTAATGTCAGTGGCTGCAACTGTTAACACAGGATATTCCTTAGAAAACAAACAATGAACCCAAACTTATTTTAGAGAAGCTTAATTTTAAGACTAATGATTTTCTTGTAGAATTCTTTTTTTCTGCCTAGGTACTTTTTTCCCTCCTTGAATGGCATATTTGCAAGTACAATTTCATCTGCACAGAGGAACAATAGCTTTCAGTTGCACAAAGGATTTCTCCCACCCTGAATCCAAACCACAATGCCTCTTGCTCTGATAATAGCTTCTGAAAAGATTTTGTAATGCACAGAATTAATACATGATTATTTCCGCCTCACTTCTCTCATTTATTAGATTCTATAGTGAATTCCAAATTAAAAATAGCACCTCTTGAGTTTCTTAACATTCTAATATTTTGAAACAAATCATATTCTGAAGTTCCTCTTTTTGCCCATATTTACTAAGAAATCTTCAATTTTTTATTATTGTTCAGAAACAAAACTGTGTAATATAAATGTAAAAATGAAGCATGCAGAAATTGCAAAAAAATGATAATGTTGAGTAGTTTAAAAATTAATTGTAGTGATTTTTCCATTGCTAACTGGAAGAGTGGTCAGGTGCAGTAACTGGCAAATTGGGGTTTAAATCTTTTTAAATTTATGAAGCAAAACAAAACCTCAACTTCAGTCAGAGTTTTGCAAGGACCAGAATCATGTTCTGTGTCCTAAAGTAAATAATGAAGTGTAATTCTGCTGAGGCATCTGGATGGTGAGCTTCCACATCACTGCATGGGGAGCTCCTCTCTGCTCTTACAAAGACTTTCTCCAACACTTCCAGCATAGGTGTGAGAGCTTATTTACATGAAAGCGTACATTAAATATTTACTGACATTTGCCTGGGATTCGTTTGAAATGTCGACTGTTCTGCTGCATCATGGGATGACACCGCGGAACAGGACGCTGCTCTTTGATTAGAGCAGTGATTTGTGACTCCAGTGTTATGGCTGCTCTAGTTAATGACTCACTTTTGGGTGTATATAAAATGTGTTCTGTCGAGGGACCAGGAAAGCCTACATGAGATCAGACCCTAAGAATTTTCTTTCCTCTTAAAAAACCCACAGACCCACACAGAAACAGTGTACTTCAAGTAAACACTGTGTGTTAGGTGTGCTGTTGTTCTTTGCTTTCTAGCATTTAAGCTAGGTCGGGCTGTTTCAAAGCAAGTAAAGGCTGGATGAACACCTCCAAAGCCTCTTCATTCAGATTCACTTTCTAAGCCATTCATTTAGGAATTAGTTGTTTTCCTTCATTGGGACTTCATTGATACTCCACACTTTTCGAAGGAGAAAACCATTCAGAGGAATGTCAATATATTCTGTTATGTGAAGTTTAAAAAATGCATACTTACATGTAGCTGAGTTTAATATTTAATTGCGTGTAATTTATGTGGTCTATTTATTTGTTAAGCCTTGGGTGGGGAGGTAATTTGTTTTTCTTGTTATGCAATAGCTATTGTTCCCCTTCCACCCCAGGCACACGCACCATGGCACACGCACCACGGCAGTCCCAACCAGCACAGGGAGAGGTGTTCTGCTTTAAAAGACATCCGACTGTAAATGTCAAATTCATAAATATTTAAACACTTTTCTTTCAATTTCAAGTCAAGGCTGACAGGACGCCTCTAATTAACCCTGGGCTCCGTTTCAGGCTGGGGCCTTATTGCAGGGAAGAATCAGGGGGTTAGGCGAGGTGGGGAAATCTGTGCTCCTGGTTAGAAGCAGCGGGGGCGGCTGGGGGGAGAGGTGGGAGGACGGAGGGAGCTGGTAACTAACACGTCGGATTCATTTTTACCCGTTTCATAATGTGATGTTTGGTCAGGCATCGAGCAGGATGAAAGGGCAGCGGGTTCCTCCAGCTACCTTGGGGACAGTGGGGGCTGTGTCCTGATGGGACGTACGTGGGGAATCGGGCCGGGCTACGCTCTGCGGTTCCGAGTGTCCCCAGCCCGGGGCCCAGGGACGCCGCTGATACGCGGCCCGGAGTTGGAGCCGGAGGCGGGCGATGGGACTTTGCCGTCGGCCTCACCCGGCGGTTCCTGCGGGACGGGGCAGCGGACATCAGCCGCTGGTCCCTCCCGGGGGCGGCGTGGGGGCTGGCCGAAGTGGCCCGAAGCACCAGCCCGCCGCAGGTAGGGAGGGGAGAGCGGAATCATCCGGGCCCCGACGGCAGCGGCTCTGGAGCTGCTCCCCGTGAAGCGGGAGGGAGGAGAGGAGTGGGAGAAGGGCCGGCGGCTCCGCGGCAGAGCCCCTCTCCCTTCCCCTTCGGTGGATCCGACGCGGCGGGCGCCGCCGGGCAGCGGGGAGCGGCCGGGCCCCTTGGCCCGTCGCCCCTGCCCTTCCGCCGCGGGGCCTCCATCTCCTCCCAGGGCACGGGGGTCGGGGCAGGCGTGGGCGCCGCTGCCCCTGGACGTGCAGGGGCTTTGCAAGCCCTCGCCTGCCCGAAGCCTATCACGAGGGACAGGGCTACACAGACTTCCCCCGGGCAGACGCTTGCCGAGATGTAAGCAATGCCGAACGCCCCACGGAAGGTTCTAACTCTTCCCTGTGCTTCAGGCTGCCGAGTGCAGCTGTACGCTGAGAGTATGTAGGGGGGTGGCTCTTCGAGCAATTCTTTTGTCAAGGGCAGCCAGCTCCGGGGACGTCAGCCCCGGCTTTGCGGGGAAAAACTGCCTGGTGAAGTTGGAAGCAACATCTAAAATAGCTCTAACTCCACTGGGATAAAGAGCCTGCCGCCCCTTCTCTTCTGCATGTTTACTCGGAGCTTTTGACAGCACTTTGCTCCCATCATTGTCATCGTTTCTCTAGCATAACCCTTTCCCCGTTTGCTTGGTGCGGCTCTGCCACACGGCAGCTGAAGAAAAAAAATCGTTTAAAACCGTGGTAGAGATAGCAGAGAAGTAAGACTCAGGAGCAGCGTCCGAAACTTCCCGCCAGCCTCTTTCCTGCCGTCGGTGCCCCTGAGCTCAGCCGGGGGCCGAGGCGGCCTGAGCCGCCCGATGAGCGGGGCTGGCCCGCGGGGGAGTCCGGGGGTGCGGGGCTTGTCCCTGCCTGGCTGATGGGAGGCCAAACACCGCGGTGACAAGGAGTAACGTCCCGGGGCGCAGCGCTCGGCGAGGGGGCGCCGGCACTTCGGCGGGAGCCGCCTATTGAGATGCAGATTGCGACCCTTGGCCCCGGGGGGACGGGGCCTTTCAGGGAGATGCTAACGGCAGAGCGCAGCAGCCCTTTACCCCCCCGGGGGCCGAGGCGGCGGGAGCAGCGAGACCGCGGCGGCTGCCGTCGGTGCTGCCCCTCCCGGTGTCCCCCGCCCGGTGCGGGCCGAGGGCGCGCTCCCCCCGGGGCAGCCGAGGCAGGTGCCCGGCGGGGGCGGTGGCGAGGAGGCGGCCCCGGATCCCCCCCGCGGCCGGGGCGGGGTGGGGTGGGGGTGCAGCCCCCTCCTCCTGGTGGCTGTTGGGATTTGGAGGAGGGGCCGGCTGCCGTGCAGGGGAGGGGAGGCGGCGGGCGCGGCGGTGGCTGCGCGGACGGCACATGGCCGGTGGCCGCGGCGAGCCCTGTGCCCGCCCCCCGCCGCCCCGCCGGGGCGCGCGGACCGGCGATCCTCCTCCGCGCGGCGCATCCAGGCAAGAAAATCCGGGAGTCTTGACTGAACCTGCATTTCCATTAACTCAGCCTCAGCCCCGGCTAATCCGCAGCACTGAAGGCAAGGAGGCTAATTAATGACAAGCTTTTACAGTCAAGACCAGCGATAATTGCTTTGGTGGCCTTTATGATTACAAGATAAAAATGGACCGGGCCTGACATAAGAGCCACTGTGTACACTGCAAGACAGGAGGAAATTAAGAGCTGGCTAGCTGAATACGGAGCAGAAAATTACTAATAGAGGAGAGATAATGAATAGGCCGGCTAGGCATTCATGGGGAAAAATCCATTTTGTTACCACGCGAAATTAGGTGGTGGAAAGGAGTTTGCTAATTGTTCTCGTCTTGTAGCAACCAGGACTGAGGCAGGGGCGTGCTTTTCAATTCATTTCCCTGGTAATTGTGAAAGGGGGAATGCAGGCCAAATGAGTCTTGCTGCAATTTGCGCGCCTGGTCTTTTCATTTTCATGTTGCGTTTTTAATTGTTGCTAATATAGGTTATAATGAAGCTAATGAGGGGAAATTATTGTACAACTTTTTAGCACATGGAGACAAGTGAAATGCACTAGAAGGATTCTGTCCTATTGCTGCAAAAATAATAGTAATCTGAAGGAGTTTGGAACTATCGGGTTTTTTTTTAAGCCGCTTCCCTCTACGACAGACAAAAGGAAGGATCGCCACCTACTTTTTTTTTTCCTTGTGTTTTATTTTTTCACTAAGAAAAAAACAATACCGGATTTTCCCTTGCTGCGCCCCTCGCAGCCCCTGGCCCTCGATGCGGTGCGAGCGGGGCGCGGAGCCGCGGGGCGCTCCGCGGTGCTTGCGCGCATCCAGCGGGTCCGCCTCCGCCTCTCGGTAGTTAAGTGAGAGCCGGCGGAGGGGAGGGCACGGAGCGGAGCACGGTAGCAGCCCTGTCCCTGTCCCTCTGTTTGCCGCCCTCCCCGGCCGAAAGTTAGGGCTGCCGGGTGTTCCCCCCGACGGGATCCCCCCCTCCGCGCTGCTCCGTGACCGCGCAACTCAGGCGCTGCCTCTCTCTCCTTCCCTGCAGAAAAGCAACGTCCCGCCGCTCGCGCAGCGCGGGGAAGAGGCGCAGTCCGCGAAATTCCTCCTCCTCACCCTCCTCTCCCTCGCCTGCATCGCCGGGGTCCTGGCGGCGTCGGGGGTCGCCTACTGCCTCCGCCACCGCGCCCACCACCGCCTGAAGGAGAAGCTCTCGGCCCTGGGGGCTGACGCCGGCTCCGATGCGCCCACTGCTTACCAGGTAAGGACCGAGCTCTCCTCCTCCGGCCCTGTCCCGCTGCCCGGCAGACCCCCGGGGGGGCCTTCTCGCCTTGGGAGTCGCGGGGGTGGGTTTGTTTCCGACGCTTCTCCGCCCCCGTTCCATTCATAGTCCCGCGGATTCGGTGTAGCTTTTTACTACTGGGTATTAATCTTGGCTATTCCGGTAGCTGCTGTAAATTTGTGCCTAATTAGAAACATTAAAAAAAAAAAAAAAAGAAAAAAAATACCAGCCCTTGCCATTGAAATCCTCAGAAAAATAACATTAATATCCATAATCTGTCACCCCTGCCACTATTAATAACGAAAAATCTTTAGCATTTATGAGGAATGGATTGCACGGTTATCTGAAGATGTCTCTCTTTTTGAGTAATTGACTTCTTCAGGGTCTGATATGAAAAGAGCCTTTGACCTGATCTGTTGCCACCTTCTGCCATTATTCAGATAAAATGAAATCTAATGCTGATAGATGGGAGGTAAACCAGGACTGGTTCTAGGAGAACAATGATAGCAGATGTGTACCCAGTAAAGCTGGAGGACTGCACTCAGCTTCTCGGAAATAAATCAGAAACCTCGAGCTTTCTCTTTCAGTTTCAAAAGTGTTGGGTGGCGAGACACTGCATCTTCCTGAAGTTTGTTTTAGATCATATGGCACGTATTTCTTGGTGTGCTATTGGTGTGGTAGTGCATGTGTTATGGTCATATACCAGGCAGCCCAGGTCTGCTATCCAAAAATATTTGGAGTGTGACCAGGAAAAAGAATCTGAGAATGTGTAAACATTGTCTCTGTAGTATCTCTGTCTGTTGTGCACCCATAGGGCCTCGCTAACGGCACTTTTTTGTCAAGTTTTATTTTACTTTCTTGTTCTGCTTAGGATCAGACATTCTGGCCTTTCTGTATCCTGGAGCTGAGATAGATTCAAATTGGCAGCGGAGAGTATTATGGGAATAAACTCATATTTCCTCACAAAGTTTGGGTCTGTCTGTATCTCTTAGATGTTAAAGATGAAATGTATTAAGTATATCTCCACAGGCTGGGTCTAGAGAGAATTAAGTACAGAATAATAAATATAAATGTTACTGTAACAATTAGTATCTTCAGGAATGGTTTTAGTTTTCACCTTTAAAGAAATGTTTACTTTAAAAAAAAAAAATTAAATTGCATCTTTGCAGTTAATGACTTCCAAACCAAGACAAAGTGAAAGCAAGAGCATTTCCTGTAGACACACACACACACAAAAAAAAAAAAAAAAAAGTGTGTTAGTTTATCAGTTTCATTGGCCAATGAGACTGTGGCCATAAATATTTTTGTTTGATTTTAATAGGTGACTAGCTATTGGCTTATTTAAAGCACACAAGCAATAGGTAGGATTTTTCTTCAGTTAATTGTGAATACAGGAATTCTTAATTTTTTTGAAAAGCCCTCCAGGTTCCAAAACCACACTTGAAACTGAATTTCTGATAATTAACAGGACAATCTTCCTACTGACAGCTCTAATTAATAGTATCTGTAATTAAAATCGTGCCCTTCCAGCAGGAAAATTGTTTGAATTTCTTGGAGTGACCTTTTTTGCCATTTCTCCTGGGAGTGTAGTGGTTGATATTGATTTTATAATGAGCTCGGTTTGTTTAATAAGGATCTGTAATCCAGACATTAAATGAAATATGTGCTTCTTTTTTGCCTCACAGATTTATATAAATTTTAAAATCTTCATATTTAGATCTGAGAATGTAATTTTCTGTTTTGAAAACAACAACAATGCTTTGAGGTTGCTGCTCAGTTTTTCAATAGCAAGACTGTACTAATCTTCTTTGTTCCTGACCTCTGGGCCTGCTCCTGACCACCTGACTTCTTAAACAGTTCCATTGGGTTTTCAGGAGAACTGCAGTCATGAGTGGGAGGAAAAATGTTTTTCCTTAAAAACAAAGGTTTCTAAGAGCTTGGCTCTCCACCCATGGAAGTAAATGGGAATTCTGCCATTTGTTTCAATGGCAGCAGTAGGAAGCCCTAGTATAGGCAGACAAAATGCTCAGGCAGTTTTGATGCTGCTAAGTAGCATTTTATCAAAATGAATGACTGTGGCTGGGTCTGAATATAATAAACTATTCACATGGATTTGAAGAGAAATAGGATTGAGCCCTATTCACATTGTCAGAATCACCTTACGTCGAGCTGTGTTAAGTGTAATGGATATCTGGTGTGATGCATGTTTTGGATAACATCAATTAAGTCTCAGAAGGGCATCTGCTATCTTTTTCCTCATCTTCTCTTGATACTTGTAGGGGAATAATGTAACCTGTATTAATATGGGGGTAGGAAAGAGGCAGGCAGCTTTCAAAGCAGCACCTACTTGGTTCTCTTCTATGTTTCCCAAGTAGCCACTCAGTTAACTCAATGTTTTTTTTTTTAAATATGAAATGTTTCATATTTTTATGCCACTAGGCTTTGAAGCATGGTACTCCAATGTGTTGCTGCTTACAGCTGACATGACAATTCAGATTTCTTTTTTGTTATTTGAAGGTGGAGAAATTGGTTGGTATAAAAGGGCCTGGTGGCCCAATGTGATTCAGAGAGAACACAGAAATATCACTTCAATTCACATGCTTCTCAAAATGTCAGTTGTTTATATCTTCACATAAACAAGACTGACCTACATTTTCAGCATTTAGTAGAAGCATTTTTCATCCTAACCCAGTTCAGCCAGGAGAGTTCATTCAGGGTTTTACTCCGTCCTTATCCTGTGAACTCGGATGAGTTTTTTCCCATGGCTGTTTTTTGGCGGGGCTTGGGGTTTTTTTCCTTCCCTTTCTGGTTTGTGCAGTGAAATGCCATCTTGAGAAGGGGAAAACAGACAAACCATATTATCAGGGAAATAGCAGGTTGGCTGCTAAGTCTCCCCCCATACTGGAGGCGTAGCACTTGTCATGTAACATCACCCTCCCTCAGGCACGAGCACTCCTTACACTTAGCTACTAACACAAGGATTTCTTGTGTAACTGTGTGAAGAAGGCAGGACAACCAGTACTGGATAAAAGTTGAAGCAGGCAAATTGAATTGTTGCAATGCAGGATAAGCTGCCAAACCTGGTTATTCAGGTGTTGGGGTGAGGCAAGCAGCTGGCCCTCAAAGTGTTGAAGTAGGGAAACCCTATTGAAAGTAACAGAAGGAAGGATAGATACACAATTGAAACTTCATTTATCTTTGAATCACTAAACAACAAAATTACAGGCTGGTTTAATTAGACAGTAGCTGAGGAGCTTTTCAAAATTAATGGAAACAGTGTGTCTCATAAAATGTTACGTTTTATCCAAAAAGGCGGGCAGTTCTTGTGTCTCTCACAAACACATCTCCTGTCCTTTCAAACCACACGTGTAATGATTAGATAAGTGAGCGTTAGCATTCAGGGATGACTAAAAAGAGGCTCTTGGTGCCTCCGCGGAGCCCCCGCACATGCGCGCACCTGCACCCCTGCTTTTAATTGTTGCTGGCATTGCTTTGATCTTCTTTGAAAAGCAAGTTTAGCATTCTGCAAGCCCACTCTCTGGTCCAGGAGATTAGGACAGAAGCGTTTTAGGAATTTTCTGCAGACACTCTTTGATTTATTTCACAACACTGAGCAGATTTTCTTCATGCACTTTGAAGACTTTAGAACATAACCCAGAGAAAAACGGGCATTCAGGCATCAGGAGCAGGCAGCAAACAGGGCCACTAAGTGCACATCTTACTTGTCACAGCTCCCATTAGTGAGCAATTTATTAATGTAATGAGTGTGTGGTAGTGACTGCTACGATTTAGGGATGCTCTGTTTGATTCAGGGTGATGTATTTGTGAGTCCAGCTGAACCCTGGCTTTTGACCCCTGTGTGAGGAACGCTGGGGTGTGCATGTTAAATCATCAGCATATTTTATACTTTGCACTGCAGAACTTTCCTGTGAGCATGGTCTTCTGCATCACTGACAATGCTCAGCAAAACCTTGCCCATAATGGAATTAAAAGGCAAAAGTTAAAATGCTCTGAAGCTGGCTTCAGCAAGCTTGCCTTTTAATATTTTATGTCAATAACATTCTTTTTAATTTTCCTTCATCTCAGCCAAAAGAATTTCCTTTGAAAAGTGAGGAGGAAAAGACCAAACAGTTTACAATGAAGTTCTTTCTTAAACTGCCTGAAGTATTCAAGATTACATGCAGATGGATTACATCATCAGCTGTTTTAAAAACTTGTCCAATTAACTTGATTTGGCAGGCATATAATTGTAAATTATATGTTAAATTCTACATTATTAAATGTATTGTATTATGTATAAATTATATATTCCTTTGTCAAATACAGTCTTATTAATTACATGATCCTGCTGGATTCAAAGCCCCTAAGAACTTCTCCGTGCTCTTACTGATTTGATCCTGCTGGTATTTTTTATTGGAGATGTTAAGAACACACTATTTGCAACAATTACAATAAATATTTTGCTGCAAATATTTTAAAAGTCTCCAACTGAAAGAATCTGCTGGAAACAAACCCTCTACTTAACCATCATGCATGGTTTGTGTGTTTAAATAGAGATAACTCATTACCTCTAATATGGCTTAATATTTTACACTCTAGACTGAATTTCAAAAGCAAACTTGTTATTATAATATTAGACCTTAATGTTATAGTAATACTGTATGTCAACTCCTTAGAAATTTTCTAGACTAAGTGAAAGTGGGGGGAGGGGGAAAGGAAAATTTTGCTGTTCTTATTTCTCAAGTTCTCAGTAATATTCCAATTAACATCACCCTTAGTACCAAGGGAAGCTGGTAAACTGGGGATAATGTGTGCCTTCTACCTTTATAAAACTTAATTTTAAAGGACCCTCCTACACTTAAGCACAAAAGATATCACTGAGGATGAGGTTATTCAGAACACGAGTATTTAGTAAACATTTCAGAAGGAATACATTTTGTAAGGATTTTGGATAGATGAAAATTTTGCCTTAAGGCAGAATGCTGTGAAGGGCTTGCTTGTGTTCTCTTCTGGGAAAACAAAGGGCATAATGCATTTTTAATCTTTTCTTTTCCTGTGTCCTTATTTAAAGAGGCAAAAAGAGATCATCTTATGACTATGTAAAGTTACAGGACAAGCTGTAATTGTTTGTGATAAAGCATACATGGCATGGTATATGAATTAGAAGAGTTGTTCTTGTCCGTTTAAGTCTGCTTATTGTGTATTATGTGAACAATTTTGTCTCTCTTTGATTAGCATTTTGTCTCAGAATAAATTCTCAGGAACCTGCAGATACTTTGTACGTACAGTAGTTACATAAACCACTGTACTTTAAGGTGAGACAGTTTTCACAGTGTACAAAATATGTCTGACTACACAGAATTCACAGTAGTCACACATAGCAATTCTGGGAGAGTAGAAGAAGAGGGGAGTGTTTCAACGTGATTAGAAGAAGAGTTTGCCTTATGTTTAAACACTTCCTTGAAGTCAGACAAGTCAAAGCAGAATGAAGTAAAACAGGATGTGTACAAATCTGGCTTTAACTTCTAGTCAATTTTTTATCTGATTAGTGTTCGGAGCTATCAAGTCCTGTGGTGTAGTGGACTCTGCTTTTCACCAACCTTGTTTCCTGTGGTAGCCATAAAATTGAGTTAAATGGTAGCAGTGTTCAAAATAGCATTCCAAAATACTGTATGAATTTATAAATCACCAGAAAATTATCAAACTTGCTTGGTCAATAAATCAGGATACAAATAAATAGCGGTGTATTGTTAACACAGCATTTAAAATCAACTTCAAAATAGTGCTCAGTGAGAAATGCCCATCTTCAGGGCTGGAGCTTGATGGCAGAGATTTCACAGGGTACTTCTGGAAGTCTTTATTTGAGCCTGTGGTGTGTGTCTCGAGGAGCAGGGCTCTCCTGTCACCTCCTGTCCCTGCTCTGCCCCTCTGCTCCAGCACACCCAGCCCAGCCGAGGGGCAGCCCTGGGGGAACCATGCAGGCCATGGGAAAGGGACTTGCTGGGCTTATTACTGATGGCTCTCCTCCAGCCTTTTCCTGTCTACATGAATAACTTCTGTGAATTACTCAGTGGTGGAGAAATGGACTAGCCCTTACCAGAGGAGGTTTCACCTTCACAGCCCAGACCCCGGGCTGCTGCAGCAGTGGCAGTGCAGCAACACCTCGGAGTAAAATACTCCTTACATTAGAGCGAGCAGGTGAGAGAAAGGTGTTGTTGCAGGTGTGGAAGGAAAATGAGCATATATGCAAGTCCTGGAGTGCTTGGATGAGAAGTTGCCATGCAGGTCTACATTTTCATTAAAAAAACTATCTTTTTCCAGTAGTTGTCCATTATTCTGCAAAAAAAGTGGCAAAGAGAAGGTGATGCTGACCCTCTCAGCCAACTTTGTTTATTTTTCAAAAGTACAATGTTTGAGCTTGGTGTTTAGTGAAATAAGGACAAACGTGCCCCAGGCATGTCACAGTATAATTTCTGTGTATCTAGGATGTAAGAAAATGCTAAGTAAAAATAGTAGGAGGCAAAATTAAGTTAGTGACTCATTTTAATTGCTGGGAAATCCAGAGTTCTTACCCAAACAGGCATTTCTTAGGAAATGTGCTGGTGGTGCTCTGGACTTGCAGGCTGCATCTCGCCTGGTAAATTAAACCAGTAAATATTTTGAATGGTCCTGGCACTATTTCAGGTCAGACAACCCAACTTTCCCCAGTTTCTTAGCAGAGTAAGCACAAAGAAAAATAAATAAATTCACTCAACAGGCACTTTTATTAATAATTTGGCTGTAGCCATGTGGTTTTAGAGGGTGAGAATTCCTGTTGCTTTATCTGCCCTAACTTCCTGTCCTGGACCACCAAGGTCCAGGCTGCTTCTCCCAAGGATGCAGCTCCTGAGCATTCTGCTCCTGCTTCAAAGCTCATTTCACCCATGCCTGTGGTGTCACAGGCTGTTTGCCAGCTGAGCGTGGGCTGGTTCTGGATAAGTACAATGGATTGTCTCCCCCTGGTAAATTGATTATGTCCCAGAGCCTGTACGTTATAAAGAAGCCAAAGATAACCACAGCCTTGCCTAATGGGCTGGAGAGTATTTGATTTGCAGTCCCAGGCCATACATCATCTCAAGTGTCCTGATTTCTTTCTGGAATAACTATACTGTCTTCAATGCCTTTTTTTTTTCCCCATGTTATGTAGAGGATAATCAGGCCTGTCTTTCCTACACACTTCTACCCTTTTTTCTGTTTTAGGATTTTCCTTTTTCTTTTGCAGCATCTCTGTTATCACGTTTCAGATTTGACACATTCTTCTATTGTATGTTCTTTGAATGCTCAGCAGCTAACACTGCAATCTGGCTTGCTGATCCTTTCATATTCCTCCAGAGTGCTACACTAGAAGGAAAAAAAATACATTTTTAAAAGTTTTTAACTGGAAAGTTTTGGGTTTTTTTTGATTTTTTTCTTTTCAGGATAAAGCTTATACCAGGGCCTCTGAAAGGGAGTAGAAATAATTTTGTGTACATAAGGAACTGTGGTAGATGATGCTTGTAAGTTCTTGTAGGACCATGTTGCCTGTGAGTAGAAACAGGCTGCAGTTTATTCTCTGAAGTCTGTAAGGTATGTAAAAGCATTCATCCCACTGCTTTCTTCTTGGTACATCTGTTCCTCCTGCACACCAGTCTCCCAGGGTGGGCAGTCGAAGGGAACGGGGAATGTTGCATCACTTCTTTCTCCCTCTCCATGTGTGCAGGGAGGGAGGCTGTGCTGTGCTTGGCCCTGGGGCAGAGCAGGGCTGTGTCCTGCCCAAACCAGCAACATCCTTTCTCCAAGGGTTTTTGTTCCTTCTGCACTGTGTGTTTGTGTTTTGCCTTTGGGAAGGGTTTAAGACTGATCTCAGCCACCTGAGGTTTTACCCTGGCAAGCCCATATGGACTTGGCTGCTTTGTGGGACAGATGGACAAAAGTCAGTCTCAAATCCTCCACTTTTCTCTGCCTGTAGCCCTGCAGGGACTCTTGTAGGGATGTTGCCAAGTGGAATATTCAGAGTGGACTGATAGTTTTGCTTGTTCTATTGTGATATAAGCTATAAGACAAGTTTGGGTAGAGCAGGCTGGAGCTCTCCTAGGGCCATGATGCTCCAGTCTTAAGGGGACAAGTGAGAGGTGTCACCCCAAACAGCCTCGTGAGTGTGTGTGACATGTGAGGGCAAGGAGATCCATGGAGGTCCTGTGTGCTGAGCTACAAGAAGTCAGACATTGAGGATGTGATTTGTATTGGCTGGACAAGAGGCCCAATTTCATTTCTCTCAACAGAGAAAAAGCTCCGGCTCCAGGGATGGGGTCCTTCTATCCAAGATATTTTCTTTGTCTTGTAATTTCGTGCACAACTGAGATCTAATTTTTTTTCTAGTGGTTTAAAGAACTGTAAAAGACAATCTGAGTGATCTAATGCATACCAGCAAGGCATGATAAAGGACTGAGGCAGCTCACCTGCCTTCTTTGTTCTGTGTTTTTTTTTTTTTTTTTTGCTGTGACATGTTCTAAGCTATCAGTGTTGCCCTGGTACTTTAATTCAGCTGAGGCATTCCTGCAGCTCTTCTCATTCCAGTTCAGGTTTGCAGCTTTCAGTTTTCATCACCTGTATTCTTAGCAAACAACTAAACCAAGACTGAAGAAGGGAGACTGTAAAAGGGTGTTCCTAACAGTCAAATCCCTCAAAGAAACAAAATTAATTTGGAGGATGAGAGAGAATAGCTTTTGAATAGGAGAAAATCAAATTTAGTGTAAGTGGCTTATCCAAAGGAGAAAATCCACGAGGTTTTCTCTAGCTTTGTTGACCAGTTTCTGTACTTTTTACAACGAGTGATGTTTTATTGATGGTTGTTTGGGATGACTGCATTCTGAACAAGCACAGATCTTAACCAGGGCAATAATTTTCTAAAAAATTTAATCTTTCATACAGATAAAACCCTGTTGAATTTCAGTGCAGTTTTTATTTTTCTGTTTTCCTGTCTAGCTGACATTGTTGCAGGCTTCTTGATGATTCCAGCTTTTTCCTTTTACATAGGATGGCTGTTGTTTTGCAGAACTATGTTCTGGCAGCCTCTCAGGAGATCTCAGAAAGGGCTGATCTTGCTCTCCAAAGTGAGAACAGCTCAACATTATCCTGATAAAGCTCACTTTTGGTATTGGGATTACATGCTTAGCTTGGCTGATTGAAATTACTCTTTTTCCCCTCATCAAGTGTTGCCTGGCTTGGGGAGCCATGCTCTCCATGCAGGTTGGAAGGCTTGTCCTTGGTCCCACTGAGAGCAGCAGAGGTGCCTGGTTTGAAGTGGGCTGCACTAGAGCCCTAAGGACCAACAGCACCCATTTTCTCGTACTGCTGCTCTCAACATCCCCCTGGTCTTCAGAAGTGTGTTGGGGAGAATATTCCCGTGTTGGAGACATACTGATCTTCCCCACTAGTAAGAAAAGAATGAGGGAAAGGTGAAAAGGTAAAATTTGCTACATTGGTGCCTTTCTGACAGTGTGGGGAAAAGAAACTTGGATTTTACTTTTTTCAGCTTCTCATCTGGAGTTCATTCTGGCTTTCTGGGAAAGAAAAATGCCTCAAATGGAGTGATTTGCTGGGAGAGGTTTTGCTGCAGTGGCTCACAGCACAAGCTGCCAGTAGCTGGCTATTTACATCAAATAGAAGGAGAAATATGAAGCTGAATGTATTTTTGGGAACAAAACAATGTACTCATATAAATTTATTTTATAAAGGGTAATTACGTCGTACATCTCCCTCTGTACTGTGTGGTAACAGTATGTATAGTAACATGGGAATTTGAGCATGTAAATTCTGTGTATTGTGACTCCCAAGAACAAAATAAAGAACTGCATTTCCTAGTTAACCTCATTGGAAAGCACTTGGGTGTGAAGTTAAAACATACATAAGGGTTGCCTAGCAAGCTATTCCAAATTTCAGCTTCTTTTTGGAGGTCTGAGTCAACCCAATTGCTCTGCAGGCATTGTTAACTAAGAATTCTGTTTGCTTCTTTGAGGGCTTTAGAAGTTAATTAAGTATAAATCAATGTTCAAGGCTTCTGTGAGTGCTGGTCACTCCATTGCCAAAGGGACAATGCAGAAATGGAGGGAGCAAGGAAAAGGTGACAAGAATGATTAAGGACATAGAAAATTAATATGAAGAGAGATTGAAAAGGCAGATTATTTCTTCTAAAACAGTAACAAGTAGTATAGAAAAGAAAAAAATATATATAAAATGAGAAACTGAAGAAAGAGTGAAACTTTTATTCTATCTTTGGCCACCAGGACAAACAGTACATTTTCAGTTACATTAAGTATGTAAAATAAAAGACTAGAAGAAATAGAATAAAAGCTATCAGCAGAATAGAACTGCAACAAGCAAGACTTTCTGCAGAACGTTGTTGATGCGCAGGTTGTTAGCAGGAATCTCAAAAACCAAAGGAGCCACATGAGAAAAAGTATTCTGGGATAAAAGATACTAATAAAACATTATTAGTAATGTTTTAGAAGATGCCTGTAGCTTCTTGCCTCAGTTCTTAAAATAATCCAAATATGAGTGTGACCATTTAAGAAATGGGCCTACTTTGAACTTGTCCTCCTGTGCTGTTCCCATGGCGTATCCTGCAGACAAAACTGGTGCTTGGTGGAGAGGTCCAAGGAAGAGTAGTGACCCCCTGTGCTTGCATGGGTTGGGAAAAGAAAATGCAGGAACCTCAGTAATGGCCAGGGAAGTCCTTTTATTTGAATGCAAACACACACATTAACCCCTTGCTGCTGCTGGGTATTCAGTGGAACTGGTGCCATGGGACAGGTCAGGGACAGTGGAGAGGGCTGCAGGTCTCTTCTGGCCAGGCACTCTCAGGGTATAACCCTGATCCAGCTGTACACAGCTGTACAGAGAGACATGGGAGAGCCCATGAAAAAATGTGTATTTTTGCTTTTGTTGCTGTCCTCTCCAAAATACGAGGTCTCTGTATCTCTGACCATCAGTTCCGAGTATTAAATCCCTGTTAGTTTGTCCAGTATCTCCTATGACACCAGTACAGTGAAAGTGTAGAAATATTGACCATTTTTTTAATCCTTGAAGACCTTTGTGATGAGAGATAGAAAGAATGTCTGTACTCAGAGACACAAGGAAACTCATACTTACTATTTTTTCCCATAGTTTAACAGGGTTTTTCTGTATTACCAAAGATTTGGCTCTTAATAACCAACTGTGACTTAGTAGCAACTTTGTTCTCTATAGATCCTTTTTTAACATTTGTGCACTAAATTTGCATTTGGTCTTCCCAGCAGAGCTGATGAGGGATTTAATTTTTTTCAGTGGAGAGTGGGTGAAAAGCAGTGAGTTTAGTTTTCAAATCAGGAGTGGGTAATGACTGACTGGCCATTTTAACTGTCATGATAGATGATGTTTAAAAAAAAATTGTCATGATAGCCATCTTTGGTAAATACTTCCTTTATCCTTGCATCACCTCTGCTGTATGTCTGCCTTCTGTGGAGAAAAAAAGAAAGTATTTGGGTTTTTTAGAAGTTTTAGGATTTCTGTTCCCATTTATCTGACTGCTTTTAGAAACTGTTACCATGAATTGCAGTTACGCAGATTTAGGGAGAAGCAATACTAATCTTTGTAGTGGGGTAGAATAACATTTTTAGACATAAACTAGTGGCTATTTTGTTTCTGTCCAGGCTGGAAGTGCTCACTGAGTCTTGCTGGCTGCTGGGAATTCTTATTTCTAGCAGAAATGATCTTCCATGTTCAGTCCTGCAAGGCAATAAAATAGTGGACTAGACAGCCTTAATGTATAGCTTTCCTGAGAAACTACAGCTGTCTTGGGACTGCATTTTTTGCCCACTTTGGGCCCCAGGCAACTATAAATGCTGGGAGTGAAAAAGGAAACATTTGTGGCAGTTATCTTTAAGAGCATTGGCATCTGCTGGAAGCTGGTCAGGCTTTGGGTGGGTTTGACAAAGTCAGAATACATGATGGATTTACACGTGGTTCTGCATGGCCTTTCAGGTTAATTCAATTGTTTCTATGGTTTATTTGTAACCCATACTGTGCTGTGTGGCTCTCACTGTGCTAGTGGGGGATTTTCTGTGCCAATTCATATTAAGGAGCAGCTGTGCCCTCATGAGCTTGTATAGAGTTAGTTAAGATGAACGAAACATGGCAAAGGTGAAGTGTGTTTTACATGTTATTTTTTTATCTCTCTGGTTATTCCTTTAAGAAATCTTTCCTCTTCCAGCTTCATACTTGCCATATATTCATGTACTAGTAAAACATTATATGCAGGCACAGCTGAAATGTGGGAAATGCAATTTAGAAAGCAGCACTGGTTGAAACCACTTTTTTTTTTTTTGTGGCAGGTAGGTCAGTGGCAGATCATACCATCACTTCCAGAATTGCAGTTGTCTGAACTGCAAGGCCAGTAAAACTCTGACATTGTCAGGAACAACCTGAGAAGAAAAATTGGGTGCTTTTACACCTGTAGATCTCAGGTGACTTCAGATACACAGTTTGCTGTTATATCCTATTCAAAACAGACACTGATTTCCTTGGAGTAATCCAGGTAGTCCTTTTAAATTCTTAGGGAAGCCACCATAATGTCATCATGCAAGGAAGATACTCTTCCAAATCAGTCTAAAGAATCACAGCCTTTCTTTGTGTATCTCCTGTTCGTGAAGACCAGGGTGCTGGAGTCCTGTTTAGTCAGCATCTGTTTCATAAAACTTTTAGAAATAAAGGCTCTAAGCTGTCATACTCATGCAGTCCAAGTCAGGGGCCTTTTGTGCTTTTGTATAGGAAAACATTCCCCAGCTGAGTAACCTAAACATGGTCTTCAAATTTTACTGACCCTCTGGAAAGCAGTATTATCCCCAAAGATGCCTGTGCTTTCCTGGCGTGGATTGCAGGGCAATATTATCATTATTTCAGAGAAATATCATTAGACCTCTGCTGTCATGTCCTCCTTGGCAATGTGAGCCATGTAGGAGGTATCTGCCTCCTCCAGGAGCTTCTGGACTATTCAGATTGCTTCATCATTGATGAGAAGTTGCTGAAAGAATGAAAGTAAAACTATTTTCTCAAGCTGTATTGCATAGACAGCACCTTTGGTTCTGTGCAATTTTCATGTCTGCTGGACACCTGGAGATGTGTACAAGACCATGATGGCTTTTCATTCTGTTGGGTAGGACAAGACGGTGCAAATGTTTGAAATTGAAGAGAGGGAATAAAACAAAGAAATTAAAGACTATTTTTTTAAAAAAAGGAAAAGTCATTTTTTGTTTAAAAAATGCTTTTGTTTTTTGTTTGGTTTGTTTGTCATTTTGTTTGCCTTTCCCTTTCTTCATTTCCTCTACATGAGGAAAGGGGAATCATAGTTGATGAGTCATCACCAGGAAACACACACAGTGCTAAAATAATTGAAATTTTAAGTTTCACAAGCCACAATCAAAACTGAGGTTTTTGTTAGGAGAATGATTCTCAAGCTCTCAAAAAGAAACAGCATCCGTGGGTTTTAGATCATTTAAAAATCAAGCAGAGTAATCCCCCCCCTGTCCCAAGGTTCAGAGTTATATTCAGATATACAGAGTGTGGTACAAGAGGGCAGATACTGAACTGGACACATGAAGGCTGCATTGACAATCAAAGAAATTTATTTTGCTTTCTTCTTTTTTTCTTTTTTTTTTTTTTTTTTGTTTCTGTTCCTCCCAAGATCTATCACATACAAGTCTAAATAAAAACAAATTGTCTAGAGTATGGATGTGTAATGATACTGTTGTGTAATGATAATGTTTGATGCTGTATCTTTCAAAATATTACTCTCAATCATTTTTCCAATATATCCCTTTATCCCTTTTCTGAAGGGACACAGATATCAGATATAGTTGCCTTTTCTGAGAAGGATAGTAAATATACATGCAAGTATTCCATATATGTAAACAGCTCTTTTATTGCTGGACAAAAAGTATGTTAAAATGAAGCTGAAGCTTGAAAGTATGTTTCAATTACTCAAAAATAAATGGTAATAAAGCTGTAATTATCCCCAAAGCTACAAATACAGTAAATAAGTTAAAGTTAAATTTATAGCACCTGAAAGCTTATCAAATATGCAAAAGCACAACAAAGGCAGCCAAATGACTTTAGTTTCACCCTGTAGTGGTGAAACAAACACTAAGCAAATTTAGTTAGAGAATAATGATGTTTATAGTCCTAGATCCATTTGTTTCAAAAAAAGAGCTTATTTTTTCATTTTTAAAATCTCATTGTCTTATGACTGCATCCATTGCTGAACAGTGAAATCCAGGCTGTACGTGCAGACCTCAGCTCATCCTGTGAATAATACCTCCTGAAAAGGGAATGAGACTTCTGTTGAATTAAATGCATTAAAGCTTAGGGGGGAAAAAAAGACATTTTAAAGGTCTTATTCCTCCATACCTAGTGTATAGAATACATACATTCTTAATCTTCATTATACATTTTATTAAAAGGTGTAGTCTTGAACAATTTAGAATTAAGTGTCAGCGTTTTGATTTAAAATTTCTGTGAAATATGTTTGTTTCACACATATAAAATTAACACAGTGTTCTTGTGATCAGGCAGATTTGTTTCTTGATTGCTAGAATATTAGGCAGGTCAGGTTGGAAGGGCTTGGTGTACACTCAGCTATCACTTTTAATAAACAGTAATTTCTTTGTTTATTGTCTCTGCATTTTCTTAATAATTATCTATGGAAAGCTTTATTCTCTCTTATATTTTGCTAATTCTAGAATAATTTTGCCACACTTATTTCTGGACTAACTCAATTGTTTCCATTTTAATTTGCTAAACAAAAAGTTCTTTAAAGTGTAGAAATGCCTATTTCCTGGACTTAATTTTTTGGTTTTGTGCAGATTTTGGGATCAGTTACAAAATAGATTTTTTTGTTAATATATCATAATGAAATTATATTTCTTTTTCTAAATAAACTGAAAAGTTGACATTTCCCTCAGATCCCAGATCTCCTGTTAGTCAGATCTGAGGTTGAAAGTGGCTGGGAAAAAAGAGCAGTGTTTTAGATACGGAGCTATTTTTGTTTGCTTTGGACTGAACATTTATCATGTTCCTGGTACCAGCTAGAAGAGAATGATCCATTCATCACTGGCTGGACTTGGAATACCTGAAGGTATTGCTTAGAGAATTTGCATAAAGTATTTGCAACATCTTCTCTGGAGGCAGCTTTGAGGTGGAATGGCTCATGTATAATGACTGCAGAGATGAGGTGAACATTGGCCGTGTCTTAACTGGGATGCTCCAGTCAGCTCTCCTGCCTGTGCTGTGTCACCTGAGGTTCTCAAATTCCATTTTTGCCAATACAGCAAGGGAAAAGATTCATTAGCCTCAGTTACATCTGGTTTTAGTTCTATGGTTACCTATACTCATAATCCTTACCAGGGCATATACATATATTCCTCTCTAAAAACAGTAAACTGTGTAGCTTCAATGGATTTTCCAATTTCCTTAAGTGGATTTTTCAGTAGATGACAGATAAAAATTTCTCTGAGTTCTCTTTTGCTGCCTTGCCCTTCTGTGACACCAATGGCTGCTGTGCATTACAAAGCCACGTGGCAGAAGATGCAGCTCCTGTCACTGGCTGGTGACAGGGCCTAACACTTCTGCTGGTGAGCAAGTCACATCTCCAAAGCAGCCTGGATGGGTATCTGTGGGCTCCATTTCTGAACAGACTTGATGCCTCCTTGTTTGAGAGGAGAGTTTCTTACCTCTTCAGGCTCAGAGACCCATCTAACAAAATATGGTGGCAAGACTGGCTCTCAGTTTTGTCCAGGAGTTGCAGCAAGTCTCTTAATGGCCTCCTTTAAATGTGGATAAGCTACATTTATGCTGCAGAGTGGTTCATTCACAAGTAGAGTGTATGGTTTGAAAATCTATTTGTTGTACCTGAGGAAATAGTTTCACTTCATGGTTCTCCCCGTCTCTATGTGGACAGCTAAGTATTAGAAATATTTTAGAACCTCATTGTGAAGAGGATTGAGGGCTTTCCAAGAATACTGTTTATGGCTTGTTTAAGGTTATCAATTGTGTGTCAAATAAAAAGCTCACTGCAGATGATCATGGTGCAGTACTTTGAACTCATTTAACTCAACATTATTTACAGAATATTTATCTTGGTTATGGCAGTTTTTGTCATACAGCGATATTACTTCTCCATTATATACTGCATGTGACCGCCATATAAGTTTGATAATAAATGCTGGGAAATAAAAAACAGAGTAAGTGCCTCACTATGATAGCAATTCCCATGTGATGGGAAATAATGTCATAAACTTCAAATTACCTTTTAAATAAATGTTTATGTCCAACCCATCCATTAGATCATAGCCTGAAGGTCAGGAGGATCGTTTCTTCATCTTTCACTGTATGCATTATGGTTGCTTTTTTAGGTGTAAATGATGTTTTTAAATGAAGAATGGCACTCAAACTATACACAAACAATGGCTAGACATTACTGAGTCGCAGCATGGCAGAAATAGCCTCAGCCACTCTGCTAAATATAGAAATGCAGCAGTAAATTGAATTCATTCTTAGAAAATATTTTTAATGGCTGAGACAATACAGAAATACAATTCATATCATTCTCACAGTATGGAGCTTTGACATTTTAGTCAAGTTTGAATTCTAGTTGTGGTTTGGTAAATGGCTGATTTGCAAAATGCTTGTGAGAGTAAAGATTTTGGAGAGGAAGGCAGAGCATACCTGAGCATGCAGAGAAGTGCACAGGTAACAGATATTGTATTTATGAGGATCTGAGCCATTTGTGAAGAGGTGCCAGGTCAGTAAGTGCCATGGGGTGGTGTGAAACACCCCACACTCTGAGACCCCCCTGTTCCCAATGCCTTTTGTAGGAAGGGAACTCTGATGACCCATCTCAAGGCCAAATTCCACATAAAGACATTTCCCTGCTTTGAGCTGGACATCCCTTGTCTGTATGTCCTGGAGGAACCCCTATGGCTCCCCAAAACACCCCATGCATCAAAGCTTTTACATGTGGTGGTCTTGAACACATTGTCCCTGCAGTGCCAGGCTAGAAGCCCAAGTGGGAGCTGGAATGGTTGGGCTAGCAGAGAGGTGGCTTTGGAGAAGCAGAAGCTGTAGCTGTCCTGAGGTGGCTGATCAAAATGTGTGGAGATGGGGCAGGTTCTTCATCCTGGGCTAGCTGGGAAAGGGGGAAGGTAGAGCTGTCAAGGGCTGTCAGACTGATCTGGAAATAAATTCAGCCCAAAATCTTCTGTTTACAGGCAGGGGAAAACTCATTGTCATGGAGATTTAAAACTCCAATCAAGAAATTCAGAAGTGTTTTTGCTTCAGCTATGATTTGACCTTCCTGTTTACATTAAGCATTTTTTATGGCAGAGTGCAGTGACGTGGTTGCTTTGTTTGAGGTATTTGACAGTAACAGCAGTTCTGGGAATTATTGTTTTGGTTCTTTATATGTCAGGAAAGAAATATGTTAATATTTGAGAGAAGGTACATTTTTAAAATGTATTTAAATTTGTTATGATTCTCAACTTCACCTTCTTCCATGAGGACCATGAACATGTTAAACTTCATTTTAAAACAACATTTCTTAGTACCTATTCAATACTTTATGTCCAAAAAGATCTTTTGGTCAGAGGTTAATCTGTTCCAGAATCAATTGTCTATAATATTGTTTCTTTTGTCATTATAGTTCATGTAAAAATGGTACATTAATTTCTTAGAGATCACTTGATCTCAATTCTTTTTTGTTAACAGAGGTCTATAATCCTTTCCACAGCAACCACTTGTAAAAGCAGAGGATTATGACTTGAGGCAGGATATGAACAGCAGGAACAGATCAACTTAAAAACAAAGATCCTGTTTGAGTACAAATGCTATTGTTAGCACAGAGTTGGGGTGAGTCAAGTGGCAGGATGTCTATTAGAATATAATAAATTCATATCAACGCCACATGGCATGCCAGCCAGAAGACACATCCTTCTAGCAGTTATGTGATAGACTTCTTATGTTTATACCTTTACTTATTATACTTTTTCTTAGTCCAATAAACCATTCCCTCTAGGAATGGCTGATGTCTAAACATCTGAGCAGCTTTTTGGTTTTTTGTAGATTTATTTTTCTGTCTAAAAAGCTTCCACTCTGTTATACTTTTTCCTAAAATCTGCTAAAAGCAGCAATTTGAAATTACACTACTGGAGGGTCATTCTGAGGTTAGTAATAGACATTGAAGACTATTGCTATCCTTTCTTATAAAGTGTGATCCTCCAGAGAAAAGAAGAAAAAGAGGTTTTTTCTTTGTTCCTACATTTAAAAATAAGAGCTACAATGACATCTTTTCCTTTATTAAAAATCTTGGGTTTAATACTGATAGTTTAACTGACCTATCTAACAGCAATATATGTGACTCAATTCAACATACTTTTGAAGTTTAATTTATTTTTCTAATATTTTTCATGTTAAGGTTAGCAGGAAGCTACAAAGGTACCAATTGACAATACATACTACTCAACTGTGGAAAACCCCTACTTTTGGTAAAAAATAGAAAAACTCTTTCATGGCCTAGACAAAATCAATAAATATAAAAAAAATGCAGTGATGGAGTCAGGTAGCAGTTTCACTTGTGACAGTTTTCTGTACAGTTATTCCAACAACTGACACCATATAGAATTAGTAATCTCTGCTTCCCAAGCTTTTGTTGACTGTGTTTTTGTAATAGACAGTGAAATACATCCTGTTTATAAATCATGCAAATTTCATCTCAATGTACCTTAATTTGTACATGCATACATACATGTATGTATCTATGTATATACATACTGTATTAAATACCATCAAATAGTAAAAGTCCACATAAGCATCTCTAATGGCAAATAAGACAAAAGTTTTGGTAGAAAAGAATATTTGAAGGGGTCTTTAATCATTGTCATGTGGTGACAGGAGGAGTCTCTATACGATGGTTTCAGGGAGTTTGTTTGAATGCTTGCTGCTGCATAGATTAGGATGCCCCTTCAGTGTCCTAGAGTTTGCAAAGTTAAAAAAAGCCCCAGACATAATCTTAAGTTATATTTCAGACTCCTGCATGAAAAGATTTTACTGCAGTTGATAAATAATGGTTTTCAGATCATCCTACTAATGGCACTTGGGCTGCACTAAATTATCAATGAATAAAAAAACAGAAGCCATGGCATTCCAATGGTATGAATTTTTCAGCCTGTATTATTTTGTTAGCCTGAGGCAAAAGATTGAGCTCTTAGTACTCGAGTGTGCAGAATGAGTAATCTGAGATAAATTTGTTCCCACACTGTGTGTGCAATATGGCCACATCCTATAGACTTGCCAAGCAGCCAAGGACCCCCCCTCATGGACAATAGTCATATGTTAAAAAAATGATCATTTTATTACAATGTCTGTGGTCTCACCACTACAGCTGATTCTAACAGCATTACAACATGACAGTGTAACTGTGGGTCTGCTCATCTTGTTAGAATCAGAATTTTATGCTATCAGGAGTTGGTTTTACCAGCAGGATTTTCTGTTACCTAACCAGAATTCTGTATATTTTCACAAATTCTATGCATGAGAGCAACTGAAAATACGTATTCCCAGTGATATCTATTTTGGTGTTTCAACATGACTTGCATTAGTATGTGTGATAGCTTGAATTTTCTTTATTCGCCAAAGCTGCTTAAACACTACAATGACAGATTTCTGCTTTTATTCTTCGTTAATGTCATTCTTCATCCTCTCTGCCCCACATCAGGGAGGAAGTGTTGCGAGTTTGCTATTTTAATGAAGAGAAATGAGGCATCTATCAACTAGGATTTACATTGGAGAGCACATCAATTCAGTTGCCTTGAGCTTGCTGAGTTTGCATATCCAGGGCCAAGCAGTGCTCTCAATTACTCCCGTGCAACCCCATTAACTTCAGGAGGTTGTGTGGTTCAAAAGAGGCTTTGCAGAATGTGGGGCAATATTAGGGGGAGAAAAAAATGTATATCTGCTAGAGGAGTCAAGCTGCAAAATATGATTTTTGGTTATCTATATGGAGATGTGCGTGCAGCCATAATTGCACTTTTGAAAGGTTAGGGTAGTCATCGTGTAGTAATTTCGTTGAGCATCCCTTTGTAGCTGTGCTTAAAGGAACAGACAGCCGCCCAAAAATTACTGCAGTGAGGGGGAAAACACTTCCAGCCCTGGAAACATATTGTAAATCATATGTCTTTAGTAGACTCTATCCTGTAATTACTCTTAACTGTAGGTTGTCTCCTCCCCTCTCTCTCTCTCTCTAGGAGCTATGCCGGCAGCGCATGGCAGTGAAAACCTCTGATCGCCCGGAGCCCCAGCACTCGTCCCGAATCAACAGCGTTTCCTCCCAGTTCAGTGATGGGCCCATCCCCAGCCCCTCAGCCCGGAGCAGCACCTCGTCCTGGTGTGAGGAGCCAGTCCAGTCCAACATGGACATCTCCACCGGTCACATGATCCTGGTAAGGCACTTGTGCCTTTGTGGCACGAGAAATTGCGACAGCTTTTGGAAAGAGAGAGCTTTAAAAGACAGGGAAGATGTGTTTTCACAGGTGAAAAATATTCCTGAGATTCATTGGTAATCTTAACTTTGTATCATTAAAACAGGCCTTTTTATTTCCTTTTTTTTCATTATATCTTTGTTTTTCTTCTCTTGGGAAGATTCTTTTAATGTGAACATATGAATTGTTTGCATGCTTGCTTTTAAGAAAAAAAAAAAGCCCTGTGGTGTCCTCTTGTCCTATTTATGTATAGCTCAGTTTGGACAACTGAAGAAAGCTGCCAAATTTCTGATCAGCTCACTGCTTTTTCTCATGTGTCTCCAGTGTGTGGAGGTTTCTGAGCTGAGAAGGCAGCAGAAGATTAGTGATATGGAGCAATTTGTTTCTGTCATCCTTAGAAAAGGGATCTGAATTTTGAGCCTTACCTGGATTTTTTTTTTTTTTTTTTTTTTTGTTGGTTTTTTTTTTTGTCCTTGTATAAATTTCTTCCAAGTTGGATTTCTCGTGTTTGAAATGATCCAAATATATTCCATTGATGGAGTCTTTGTTGGAAATCTTGGGTTACTTCCAAGCACAGCTTGAGACCAGTATCACTGTAGAAGATGGACACATGAAGAGTTTTCTCTGTGTAAGAGTCAGGGTCCAGTGGTTGGGATTGGTGGAGCTTGTTTCTGTCCTGCTGGGAGAGCTGTAGAGTAATCCTCCATTTTTTTGTGCCTTATTTTCATCTTTCTTTAAATATTTACTCTCTCTAGAGTGCATTGATATTAGCTGAGTAGAAGTTAGGTTGTGGTGAAGAACTTGCTTGACCAAAAGTTGTTTTATTTTGCTTGTATATTTGACTTCTGTTTTTACCTAAAGTAAGCATCCTTTCCAGTTGATAGTTTGCCATATTTTTGGAAACTTCTCTCCATCATGTCATACTTTTGGGTCATAATTTTTAAACTTCTTTGTTTTTCTGGACTTAAATTTGAAGGTACTATCTTCTGAGGTATTTTTCAAGTTCTTACAAGCCAACCTCCCATAGTGGAGAAAGGAATGAAGGCAGGCAATACCCAAAAATCTAATTTGACCTCAGCCAAGTTACTGACCTCCTTCAGCCTTGGCTGAGTCAGCTATAAAACTGAGCAAAAGCAGGGTAGGATTTTAAACCAGATGCTTCCACAGACTTTATTATCCTGAGTAAATACATCACTGCCATCCCCCTCCAAAAGTAATTAATTAATTATTATGTTAATATCTGGTAGACAAGTGCAGTTTGAAAGGGTTGTTCTCATGACAGAAAACCATTTGTTGCAGTTTTGACTGTTCTGCTTTTGCCTAACCATAATTAAAATTCACTTGATTTCCTTTCATAGTTAAGTAAAATACTTGGGGGCTGGCAGGGGGGAGGATTGAGAACCCCAAACATTTCCAGTTGTCTAATCTCAAAATAAACACAAATTCTGAGGCAAAAAGGTTCAAAAATATCTAGGCAATATGTTTGTATGGAAATAAGAGCAAGATTTCCTATGTAGATGGAAATATTAATTTAACATTTGCAAACAGTTTCAACTACTTCAAATTGAGCAAAATTGTTTTCAGTGATATTATTGGGAAATATAAAAATATAATCTCAAAATCATGCTTAAAGGAGAGAAAGTTGCATATGGGAACCACTTATTTTGGCTCTGCAAATTTCTGCAAAATTGCAAGAAAGAATTGTCTTCAGATGGCAGTAAATAAACTTTAAAAAATAGTCAGATTGGTCATTGTTACAGTGTTCAGTGTTCATAGTTCAGTCAATCCTGTTTAACCCTGGATGAAATCATACATGTGTTAACTATCTAACAGCAGATGTTACATCTTAGATGGGGAGGGTTCAAAGAAAGGTAAAGAAATGCTGTAGGGTTTTGAGGGTGCAAGCCATACAGAGAGAGTAAAAACAGTTAATTTGTTAAGTCTAACCTGAACAAACAAAAATCAGTGATTCAGGTGAATCTGCCTATGTGCTGTGACATACAGGATGGGGAAAAATTGTTCTTAATGGACTCAGATGATACAATTAGGAAGAAAATATGTGTTAGCATCAAAATATGCATTTAGCTTTGCTATCAGGGCAAGCCTAATAGGAGGGTCAGGCAGGCAGTGGGATGTTTACTTAAGGAAGCAGTTAAGCCATAAATACAAGATTTGCCAAAGGCAGAGCAGGGTTAGGTTTACATGGAAGGATCAGCATCTCTCAGCTACAGCACGGAAGCAGATGATTTGGCTTGATCAGAAATGCTCATGTTTTGTGTCACTGTGGGTCACAATGAAACCAGAGCTGACCCATTTTATGTTCTGCTCAAAAATAAATGCACATCTCTGTAATACCTTATTTACCTGAATTTCTCTCCTTCTGGGGATGCTGTGGCTTGTTGGACCTCAGCAACAGAAGCAGCTCACCAGAGGTGAACTCTTCCTCCTTTTGCCTTGCAGATAGAAGTGGAGGAGACTGAGGAGACACTTTGCAACTTTTATACCATTCAGTACAAGACATTTTTCAGTTCTTCTCATTTCCCTCTGCCACAATGCTCTTCCTTTTAAATTTCTATTTCCTTTGAAAAATATCTCAATGCACAAAAAAGCCATGAGAAATACTAGCAAGGGGCCCAGTAAGAATGGCAGATACCCTCTGCTTTGCAGGGTAAATGCACTTATAAGTGTGTAAACATGTTTTTGAGCTCCACAATGTGCAGTGAAGGGGTAGTTAGCTGAGCTAGGGCTCCTCAGTCCTTATTGCTCATAGGTGCCAGGATCTCCCTAGAGAAAATAAAACAATGGATTACTGTGTAAAGTGGTAGCAGGAAATAATTTCTTTTGATTCATAAGCAGAATAAAACTTTAATGAAAATAGCTTAGAAGTGTGTGACTGCTGAATGACTCCATGTAATCTTATTCAGAGGTAGCATTGGTCAGAAATACTTCTGTAAAGCTGTTTAATTTGCTGGAAAATGCTATCAGTCATACCTGCAGTCGTATCCTAAGTCATCTCAGCTTAGGGTTTGTTGGAACTTGGGTTGGCCACAGGTACTGTTTTCTTGTTTCCCCTTGTTAGCCCATTGTTTATAGTGCTCGAGGTGTGCAGAAACCAGGAATCTTCCAAGCCCTGTGGCTGTGGGGCAGTCTCCTCACTTAGACTGAAACCACCCCTCAAAGGGAAAAATCCTGCATTTCTGCCACTTCCCTGTGCAGCAAGGCAATGCCTCTGCACTGCTGCCAGCAGTGTGAGGTGGTTTGAGCTGTTGGCAGGAGGAAGCAGGGAGGGCTCAGGAGGCCCAGAAGGACAGTGATAACAACATTCAGAGGTTTTTTTTTTTTTTTTTTTTCTTTTCACTGTCTTTTTCATCACATTTCTAACAGGAGGGTGGCGCATATGGCACATTTTGATTCTGTCTTTCTAAAAAATCCAAGCACTTTGGAAAGTGTAATTAGAGGAGCATGTTTAATGCAGTCGTGTTTGTGGCACTGACTGGCTGGTTTTAGCAGGAGCAACAACTCAGGATGTGTGCCCTCATTTTGGTCACCACTGGTTTTGCAAGAAAGCATCATTCAGAAGGTCACAACAAGGGAAAGAATAGGAACTTAAATTTCCACACACTTTATTCTCATGTGTATGTCTATATTGCAGCTGACAAGAGAAGTTCTGATAAAGGGCAACAATTCCATTTGCAGTCCAGCTAGAAAACCAGAGGGGGTTTAAAAGTGATCAGGAGAGATTTAGTCTCCCTAACTTGGGCTCCTGAATTTTAGACATATAATGAAGTGTTGACTTGAGTCCATAAATTCCCCCTCTAGTTGATGAAGTGAGTAGGTGGCTTTGAAGGTCTCCAGAGAATTAGGCAGGGAGTGGATTTCTCTTGAGATGCCTCCTTTGTGCCTGCACAATCCAGTTGATGTCTGCAGCTTACAAGAAGGAGTCTCTTTTGTTGGTGCTGTAGCACAAGCTCAGCACCAAGGTGGATTGGAACCTACACCTGCTTCATGTATTACCACGCTTTTTTTGGTTAAAATAATTATAATATTTTATGAGGTTTTAAATGAAGAAGAGTACTGCAAGAAGAGAATGTATGCTTTTGGTGATAACATTATGAGGTTGTTCTCTGAATAGCATATAAGAGAGGGTATTTGCAGAAGCAGAAGTGATTTTCTGTGTTTTGCAGGATTTTCTGTGTTTTGCAGGTTTTTTCCTTGTAAAGACAGACATGCAAAAAATTGGAGCATTATACATAAATTAGAATTTCAGGAAGTGTGAATTTACAAAAGGTCTTTTTAAGTATTTTTTGTAAGCTGAAATCTTAGCTGTCTTCTCCCAGAGGGTATGAAACTGCTTTGTTTGGAAGTAATAATAATATGTAATTGTTTGTGATGATGTACTTTTCAGAAGGAGAAGGAAGTTTCATACTTGGGCTGAATGAAGAGATGAGAACAGATGAACTAGAGCCCGAAATCTGTGGCCTTTTATCTAAGAGATATCAGCCTGCTTAATCCCCTTGTCTTTGGCAATATGCCTGTAAAACCAGGAGGACACTCACCACAGAGAAGTGAAGGATGCCTCATATGAGAACTTTCTGTCAAAGTCCTGGGACAGATTGTGTCTCAGAAGGTGACACAACCTTGGCTGAGGACATGGGGTGGGGGCCTGGTAAAACGGGCAAACCCCAGGGGCTGAATTTTCATTCACTTTACTTTTGATGCTGAATCACTGGCAGGATTGCTGTAGGACTGGGAAGGGTAACAGGGAGAGAATAGTTTCCAAGATTGAACCTGGGGGTTTTTGATGATGCTGATGGTATCCTGTGCTCTCTGAATAGTAACTTTTTGATGGTTTCTTAGCAATTTCCCCCTCACTCTCATTTTTTGAAGTGAATTCTTTTTTAAATGAGTTTTGTGGGGTAGCAGCTATAGGTTTTTTTTTTAATTGAATATGGAAGAGTGTAGAACTGAGTGACTGAAGACACATTGCAACAAGAAAAGGTATTTGCTAGATCCTGTATTACATCTTGCTGAAATTCCTTCATTTTATCCCTAAAGCTGCAATAAAACTGGGAGCAAAAGGCATCTAAACACACTTCTCTAAATGAAAGGAGAAGCTCCAGCATGTAAGGACAAACAGCACTGAGCTAGAAGCAGGTGTACTTTCCACCTTGACCTTAATCCATATACACACTGAGCATCTCCTGAGCAAAGCAGCACGCAGGGCATGAGTGCAGTGCACTGCCTGGGGACACAGATGCTGCAGAGGTGATTAATGGTGGCAGGGACAAAGGTGAGGAGTGCAGGTATGGAAAACAAGGTCTTTGTCACAATCATTTGTTTGATTATTAAATGGGTTCTAATATTTTTTGCTCTTTCCCACTGTCTCCTTCTACCAACATTAGTACCTCTTCATGCATCTCAAGAATATAAATACCCTGTTTAAAAAGAGCTTGTGACTGAGAAAATGAAGAAAAAAATCCTCCCTCACATGGGAAGGGAAAAAAGTCCGTGGCAAAGTTTAGCTAAAAGCATAAACTCCTTACACATGTGCTAAGTGGATCTAAAGCCCAACTTATCTTTCAGCTCTGCCAGTATAAATAGTTGTAGAAGTCTCACAAAATTACGTCCCAAGAAAGCTTTGGCCCTAAAGGCCATTTCATCATGAACAGTTGGACAGGAGGAGTCACAAGGGAAAGGGCTGCTATAAATTGCGTTACTCGGTGACAGGATAGCCAATATCCCAAAAAGACATAAACACTGTGGATGGGAAAATCTTTACCCATCTCTCCCTGAGTTGTCATGCATTTAGGGACAAGCAGAGCTGGCTGCCTCCTGAAAGATCTTCTGCTGATGAAGTAGTGTTTATCACTTCATTTTACATCTTTTTTTTCCCTCCCTAAATGTTTAAGTTGTTTTGAAACATTTGTCTGTGTTTGTTTAAAGCTGGGACTTGAGATACAGGAGCAAAGAAAAGCTGCAAAGAAAGTGAAAAAAATCTTGTGGCATATGGAAACAGCTCTACTAATAGATCCATAAATCTAATAAATGGATGTATGTACTACATAGATTACATCAATAAAACCCAGAAAAAATATTCATGAACACGTTACCCTTTGATTTTTCAATTTTATTTGTTTCATAATAAGTTGCTCCCCATTTTCTGTATTAATTCTGTTGAATGGGCCTTAGGAAATAATGACAATTGTAAAGTCAGTATTAAATTGAGAAAAACATTCCTCTTGAACATGGTATGAAATTGATTTCAAAACCTTTTTTCTCCCTAAATTCTTCCATGCCAGTTGTTTTCCCCTAATGTACTCATGATTAGAAATAACTCACCAAATTTCTGTGACTACATCTTACTCTGTCATTTGACTCTAAAGTGTTTATTCCAGCTTTGTTTAAGCTGCTTTGGTTGAACGCTTTTATCCAACTTACATCATTCCCTAAGGCTTTTAGTAGAAAGATGAAGAAAACATTTTTCTTAATATTCTAGATCACTAATTTTAGAAGTGTTACATTGGGAGAAATATATGACACAAAACTAGGTTATGCAACTGTGTGCAGCAAGTAAAAAGAAAGGATCATTTTCTTGGCTGAAACAAATCTTGGTGGCTGTCTGGACTTTTTTCTGTTTCACCCAGCTTTCTTGCATTTCTAGAGAACATCCAGGTAATGTCAAGGCAAGACAAGTATCAGCTGTAGGAAGTAGCAATAGATGGGGATTTAATGAAAATTATCTGAGTTTTGATACTTCAGGTTGAAGACAAGGAATGTTACTGGATACTCAGCTGCTTCTGAGAGTCTCATGAAACGTGGAGTCTCCTGGAGATGAATATTTATCCGAGAGATCTTGTCTTTTGGCTTCAAATACATGCTCAGTGATGAAGTGCTCTTGCTGTATTTTTCCTATTGTGCATGCTCACATCATGTATTAAATCCTTGATAACAGTTAAACATGTTTTGGATCCAGCAGGTGGAAATGCCTGTTTAGAAGGATACTAGAAGGAGGGCAATTCAGGAAGACTTCTCAGGCAGGAATCCCAAGATGATAATATATGTTACAGAGTATTTCTGGTCTGGTGGCAGAGTTCAGATATGAGCAGGTGGTGAGTTTTGACTCACTGTGGAGTAAAGAAATTACTCACATGGGTTGCTAGACATGGCACACTGCTAAAATCAAATGATGTGTGGTAAATGGGACTGCAGCTTCAGAGCTCCTCAAAATGTGTAAGAGTTCAGGGTGAAACCAGGACTTGCTTCATGATACTTCCAAAGAGACATAATATTGGCACTGTGTTTTTGCACCACTGTGCCAATTGCAGTTTAAGAGAACTCCCATCGATATTTTGGAGAGCCCTTTGTTTTTGTGTAGGCCATGCCAGCAAAAGTTATTGAACATGGCCTGGTTATTTGTAATGAAGACAGTTCAATCCCTCCACCAATTTAACAAAGTTCTTCAGGGCAAGATTTAAAAACTTGTGCTTTGCTTTCTGCAACTCCTTCTGGGATTAGACCATAATTTGGCAGTGTTTTCTGAGTAAGGTAACAGAATTTGGGTGGTATTTGGAAAATTTGATGTGTAGGACACAGACAAAATGCTCCTGTGATGATAAAATTTTGCATATGCACCCACAACGCAGCTGTGGAAACATTTTTAAATAAGGAGATAAACATTAAAATAATCTGTGAAGTTTGCTTGGAAGTGTATGACATTGTATTTGCTGTTCAGTTAAAGAGAACTATTTTCGTTTTTGGTCAAAACCAGGTAAAATATTCCACCCTCAAAAATTACATCCCTACCCCAGTATGTCTCTATAAAATACATAATTTTACTGAGTTTGTCTCCTTTATGTAACTGTCCTTTTGTTTCAGACCAGAGTAATATCTTACTTTTTTTTTTTTAGTTGGCAGCTCTCCCTCAATGCTGTCATGTCTCCCTTATCCTCTTTTCCTAAACTCATGAGCTAATGCTGCTTTAGGTTGCCAAGCTGGCCAAGAAAACCCTATTCATAGCAAGGGAGAATTATGAGCTGCCTCTTGTTGCTGGCTGTATGTTGGACCTTTGCATTGAACTAAGAATAGAAGAGAGTAGTGATAAACTGCCCACAAGCATCACCTCCTCCAAACACAGCCTGCTGTTGCTCTAGGAATTATTCTCTGGCCTTTTTCTTTCTGGAATGATTATGAGGGCTGATGTCCAGGTCCTCAAATGTTTTTGTCCTCTGTCTGGTCAGTATTAAATCCATCGAGGTTTGTTGAAGATGGTTGGTTTCTGGATTTGACCCATCTTTAAAAAATATTTCTCTGACTATGTATCACAACTGTGTTATATTTTTAAGATGATTTATGTGAAGGTTTGCCACCTTCTGACTGGGCTGTTTGTACCAACTAAAATATCCCCATGAACATCCAAAAACTCCACTGCACATAGCAACTAAGCTCTAGTAGCTGTCAGACTGCAGTGAATTGAAGCACATTTCTGTTCATCTTTTATTAAATATGTGCATATGCAGCACATTTCTTTAAGGAAAATAAAAGATGACAATGTCTCCTTTTTGGATGCATTATATTTGCTCTTCAGCATTGAAGAGAGTATGGTAATTATAAAGCTGTTTAAGCGATTTTATTTTAAAATTATGAAGGTACTGAACTTGAGAAAACAAATGCAGTCGGTTATTTACTACTGACTACTTCTTTCATTCTTTCTGTATTTAATTTAAGTGGACTTTAGCTGGTTGCAAATAAAAATATTAAAGGACTAGCAATGCACACCATGATTTGTGTTCTTGCTGTCATGCAAATTCACAGAAAGAAGGAAACATATTAAAGAAATTTGATAAGACCAGGTGGTCTGAGTGAATAATTTCCCTTTCATTAACATATTCCCCTTATTAACTCTGTAATTAATTGTACATAGCTAAGGAAAGCTATGGAAATTGCATTTTGAGATGTATCAAAGCTGACTTTATGCTTCAGACTTCCATGCAATTTACTATTAATGAAGCAAGAGATGGAGGCCCCAAATCTATAATTATTACTTACTATTTGAATGACAAGCAAAGAATTTTATCAGCACAGTTTCAAATGAAAGGGGATTAGCAGCTAATGTTGAAATTGTTAATCTTTCTTATTAAAATAATTTTGACGAGAGTGTTTAGCCTAAAAGAGGTTTCTGGAACATCATTTACCATTAAAACAGCTATTTTCTGAGGCTCAGTATGAATTTGTCTAAGTTTGACAGCAGGGTGCAAATATTTTTTAAATGAATGAATATTTTATGGGAGCTAAGGCTGTTCATGTGTGAGCTGATGCCGAGCTGCTTGCTGTGTGCATATTCCTAGAATGTGTAGCAGGATGGTAGCTCAATATCCATCTCGCCAAAGTGAAGATGTCTACTGAGATAACAAGGGGAAAAAAGCTACAGCAGGAAAATCTGAGAGCTGAAATTGCACCCACGGCTGTGTCTGCAGACGAGTGATTAGCGGGTGGGAGCCCAGTCAGAATCAGGCCCGAGATCTTGGTGTTATATTTATGACACAGTGTTACTTCATGTTTATTTAGGCCTTCTTATACCTTTAAATACTGGTATATTTTTAGGGTTTGTATATTGGTTTTAGTATCATGTGCCTCGAGATGACTGTTCAGTGGTGGGTGCTTCATACCCACATGCATGCTTGTGTACAAATCCCATGAGCAGCAATGGTATCCCCTATAGGTATAGATAAACATTTGGGAGCAGAGATACAATATATACAATTTTTTCTGTGTTAATGGAAAACTGTTTAGCATTTTAAATTTTAAAACTTTTCCTTGCAATATTTGCAATTTTTGTCTCTTACAGCACTGTTTAAATGAAGCTGACAAGGCTGCTTGTGTTCCTTGGGATGAGGAAATTGCAAATATATAGTGACATAAATGGTGAAAAGCACAGCAGAGATAATTTATAAAATTTAATTTGCGGTGGTCTCGGCCACATCAGTACTGGAGAAGATGTATGTTAAAGAACCCTTTTAATCTGCCTGTGTCACATTACAGAGAAAAGCTAATGGAAAAGATGTCACATGTCTTTGCCAGTGACAAATTTTACCAGTAGAATAGATAGAAATCATTTCAATGCTTTAAGACATTATTTGCATGAGTAGATGGACTGTGCATAAAGTACCATCAACACAACAAACCCTCATGTATCTGCTCTAGTGTGAGATTACTCCAAGCTTTACCTCTGTGTGGAGCACGTGGAACTTCACTGGGCTCCCCTCAAAAACTGCAGGTTGCAGAACTAACCTTTTATCAGAAGTCCTATAAGTTCCTTGGAGCAGTCTTGCAGAGGGAGTATTGTTGCAGCAGGACACATCCTGAAGTGTGCATTCACTTCATTCATCAGACAATACCAAAGGAGTTTTAGCTTAAACATAGCAGTTGGTAAGCAGCATGCAGTAATGATACCAGAGAAGGACTTTCATTACAAAATCATGTTTTATATGCATTTTAATTATGTGTTAGGCCAAAGGCATCAAGGGTGCTTTTTAACCTGTAGGAATCATAACAAACTGTGCAGACCGTGGCATTAAGAGACGGTCACCATGCCAGTGTGGTAGGCTGTGGTGGACTTAAAAGATGGAATTTTTCAAGGATGAAGCTAATGCAGAATCCAAACCCAAAGCTTTTCTAAATGCAGGAGTATTTCTGATGCAGCTGTTTATCTACTGCTTTATCTGCTGCTGGGGAAGGCACCTGGAAGGGTTGGGTTTATTAACCACAGCAAGCTAAGATGCCCAGGATAGTGCTGGCTCACAGCAGAGGGGTGTCCTGCTGCTTCTCAGGTGTGTGTGTGTGTAATGCCTGCCTGAGAAAAGTGCTCTCTTCATTTTTCATTGCCACCCTTCACCTTTTGATGTCTTTGTTTGCATTGGACCAATTTGATTGAAAACATCATGATAGTGTCTAATTGCTGTAGCAAATGTACTAATGGTGCCTAATACACTACTTCTTCTGAAAGTCCATAAATGCCTTTGTTTCATTTGAAGTTCTGTTGTACCAAGAAAACTCTGTGGTGTCTGAGGGTATCCACTAGCATTTGACTTAGCATATGTGTGTCCTCATAACTGAATTTTGAGAAACTTTGTCCTTCAGGTAGGATTCTGGGGTCTGATAAAAGAAATTTTGATTAAAGTCACCAAGATCCTTTCAACTCACTTTAGTAACCAAAATAATAATAAGCTAATGCTTATTTACTACTTTTGATCAGTAGATTCAAAGTTCTTTTTAAAGGTTGCTATCATTATCCCATCTTTTTAGTCCAGGAAACTCAGGCACAGACAGGGAAGCATCTTGAACAAGACAAAACTTAAGGATGGAAACAGAGCCAGGAGTAGACTCCCATTCCCTGGTGTCCCTGTGCTGAGTTCTCACAACTCATCCTATTGCCTTTAACAGAAAAAGGATTGTATTGAAGCATAATACTTTTGCCCTTTAAAGTCACTCATTACTCTTTTTTCAGACATGAAAGTAGAAAGGAATTCTGGACTTGGGTTTGTCAGATTTATTCTGTCATTTTAGTTTTCACCTCATTATCTAAGAGCAAAATATCCCATATTTGGAGAGCTGACTGAAAGATATTAAATACATATTGAAAAACCTTGTGAAAACCAAAGTGAGGATGTGCAGTCTATAGTAAATAAATCTATGATGGAAAAGGATGCCTTCCACACATTTTTTGAGTCTCCTCTGAATTTATAACAGTTTTCTTCAAGAATATATGCCCAATCTGCTAAATCCCTAGCAATCATGAACATGAACCAAGTTTTAGGTTATTTTTCTTTCTGTTTAACAGTCATCCGTACTTCTACTGTCTACTCAAAGCTACTGCTGTCACCCCCTCAATGTATTCTTCTTGTTCAGAAGTTGAAGGGAAGGGTTCCAAGAAAAAGAAAAAGCATGCAAGGAAATGTTGCGTTATCAGTTATGACCAAAATTTGCTTCTTCCCATAGCATTTAGCTGTGTTCTGGTTTTTGTTTTTCTGAATTTCTTCCTTTGCAGTATAGTGTCTTCTTTCATCATTTCACATCTTTGTTGACCTCTACAGTCTGTTCTTGGCTTCTTCTTCTGTCCTCTTTCACATTGTTTTTCCCTTGTTCTTATTCTGCCCTCTGTCACTTCAAATATTTTCATCTGTGGATTAGACCAGTGTTCCTCAAACTTCTTTAAAGTGTTATTCTTTACTGGCTTCCATGGAAACCCAGGAGTCCCAGGAGCAGGCCGGATGTCTTCAGCTTATGCACTTCTAAAGCTTTTCTACCATCACTTCACAATCCCTTTTGAATTCTTTCATGAGAAAAATATTTGAGAATCACTGAGCTAGGCCAGCGTCAGTTGAAAATCCCATGGTGCATAGATAAAAGGTTACCTGAAAAATGGGACACTTCCTCCAGATTTGGGAGCTGGAGCTGGGTAGATGCCAGCTGCATCTTGCTCGCAGTCAGCATTGCTTATTCTCCTACTGCGTGTTGTTTCAACGTGGCTGTGAGTGTGACATGGATGGGGTAGGGCAGAAGTGTCTTCTCCCACAGTTGTCTCTTTTAAGTCCTGAAAGGGCTTCTGTGAAAAAGGAGTTTCTTCATTTCCTACTGTTATAAAATCTTAAAATCATTTAGGTTGGAAGAGACCTCCAATATCAAGTCCAACCCTTAAAAAATCAGTATTTCATTCAACTTGCTTTCTGAGCTGTCTTTTATAGTCAAGCTCTTTGGTTTTGCTATTGCACTGAGTTTGCTCTGCATCCATGGGACTGGCAGTTCACTGTGTTCCTTCTCTGTGTGCAACCATGGAACTTTCTAGGTAGTGGACATGGTTCCAAAATGGTCCTGAGTGCAAGGATGTCATTGAAAACCCCATCATTGAAAATGTTTTTGGAGTTCTAAGTGTCTGGTCTCTGTTACAGGAGATTTCTAAGGAAAGGGCTGGTTATTCAGTCTGTTCTTTCCCTGCTTTTTCTCTCAGGTAACCTGATGGCCACTTGTGCTTAGATGCATAGCCTTTCTCTAGGCTGTGGGTACAGCATGAATTGCAAGACTTCTCAGATTTCATATTGCATGTTTTCAATTTTCTACAACCTCTGTGTGTGTTTAGGTACAAACTCTCACAGTTCAATACCTTGCCCCACCACCCAAAAACCCCCCTAAACCCACACTGAAAAGCAGAGGGGTTTTCCTTTATGAGTTATTATTTTTTCCTGATGAAGCACTTCTGAGTAACAGTAAGTAAGTACTTATCCCTTTGCTTTAGCAGGGGTATTATGTATGTAAAAGAAATATTTTCCTGTCTGCCCTCAAGATGGCAAGTGCCTAACACAGTGATATTTTTCCAGACTATCTATAAATCACATCATGTTCTGTATCACTTGGATATACTTGGTCATGGTTGCCTGGGTTTTACTGGTCTCATTATCTCTGCAGAACTTGACCACGCTTGAAGCAAGGATTATTTTTAAACATGATGTTTTCAGAATTCTTTATTTATCTCTTGGTAATTTTTATATATATAGTAAAGGAAGATGACTATACAAGTGCTCTGAAAAGAAACACAGACTGTAATTCATTAAAATTGAAATTTGAAATTACAGTATCCAACAGGGAACCCAAATTTAGATGCTTAATTGAGTTAGCAGGGCTACGAGAAGAAGCCAGGGAATTTGGTTTTGTGTTTTCAGCCAGGTAATTAGCGTGCAGTAATATATTTTTAAAGTTTTCATTTCAGACACACAACAGACGTATAAATGAATCACAAATATGTCTTGGATTGTGGTATGGTGTTAAAATATTAGTAAAAAATGAAGTGAGAAGGGATGATCTGAAAAATTTATTTAATGTGTAAGAAGAAAATAGCAGTTTTTTGTGAGAATGGTGTTGGGTGTCAATATTTATCACAAAGAGTCAAAGGACTTGATTTGTATATTTTTGTTCAGTTTTCCAGCTAGTTTTTACATGCTTGTGCTTTTACGTTTTAACAAAGCTACCAGAAATGCTTCCCAAAATGTCTCAGTTGATGAATTCAGCTGACACTCTCCTTGGTGCCAGTTCCTGTACTGCAGAGCTGTCTTTAATGGGGGGGTTTGGGCAGAGTTTTTTCTTGTTTTGGATTTATTTTTGGTTTTAAGAAATGTCACAACATATCCTGTGCTATGAAATAGCAGTATTTGGCTAAGAGGTTTAGACCGTGATTTTTTGAAGTAATATTGTTCCTTTTTGTGAATGCTATTTATTATTTAAGATTTTTGTAGTGAAATCTACTATAAGAAGGACAGAAATTTTAGAAACTGCTTTTGGATGATTCATCTTTTACATATATATTATTTACCTTGGCATGTCTTTGCATAAACAGCATTCAGCATGTGCATAAATTTATCTACTCACCAGACACTTAAACCATGTACTTCTGAACAAAATCCCCAACCCAAAATCTGTACTAATTCCATCACAGTCAGAACATTTGGTATACTTGTAATTGCAAAAATGTTCTCAGATATGGATTCATTAAGGTGTCCTGACTTTTAGCCATGTCTATAAACATGATCATGGTGTAAAAAACAGCTGTCAAGAATATTCCTGCAAAAATTAGTGGCTTAGGAGCATATTCTGTGACCCTGGGAAATTAATTTCAATGTCTCTGCCCTTTCATTTCCCATCTGTGAAGCAGCAGTGATACTTGCCTCCCCTGCAGAAGTAACGTGAGCACTTTCAGACAGTTGGACAAGAAGGAGCTATAGAAATACAGGGATTGTAAGGGAGCAAATTATATTCCTTTTATGGCAATCATCTTCTCTTTTTTGTTGAGGTTTATTTAAAGCAAAGTAATTGCAGAGGTGAAAATTCAGAGGCATAATTTAGATTTCAAGAAAGGGGATAAGGAGGAGGAGATGAGGGTGGTTGTATTTTAAGACCTAGAAGACACCATTAAGTAGCTGATATTCCTTAAGAAGGGATTCCTTGTAGAGTGAATTTCTTTATCTTCTGCTATATTTAGAGAGCCAGGTAGAGTAAATATTTCACAATTAAGCATTCCAATTTTTTAAATGTTTAACTTCATAGCTGCATTTCTTTTTAAAAGTATACCTGCCTCCACCATTCCAGTTGAAGCAATTCTTAGCAGCACATGTATTTTCCAAGATTTCCTCCAGAGATGACAACCTGTGTCAGTCCAGACCAAGTGGTATCCATCCATTTCACTGGGGTTTCATTGAACACCTTTGGCAGCTGGGAGCTGTAAGAAAAGGGATTAGCAAGTGTTTGTGTGACACACACTGATCCCAGCACCTGCTGATTGGATTGAAGTAATCCTTTTACAAGTTACAAAACTCTATTATCAGAGCATTAGGAGAGGGAGAGATGGTGATGAACGCTGCATCAAGGGTGTATTAATTTAGGCAAACAGAACATCAGCTGCCATCTAACAGCCTTTCTTGCCAAAGTTGCACTCTGGTCCAGTCTGGTAGATAATGCCTTACACTTCTTGTGCAGAGATGATACTTCTCTAGCAAACCAGGGACAATAATTTAACATTATTTAAGATGGCATGCTGAAAGCACAACTGCTCTCTGTGTGCATGCTTCGGTGTCTACAATGAGATTTACATCTAAAAATATGAAACTGAAACTATGGAATGTCATTTTTATTGTTGGCTGGTATCACCATGGAAGTTAAATTATTTCTGAATAATACAACCTATTTGAAGCAATCTAGGGATATTATTCTCAACCACACTGAATAGTTGCTTTGTCAGTGAATTGCCTCCCTCTGGCTTTTTTTTCAAGTTTTCCTTCATCACCTACCATATTATGTATGATATTAGTAGTGTTTCATGCCAAATTACAAGTAGAGCTACATAGCATTTTTCAGTACCTAACTGAAAAGCTTCAAAACTATTTTTTTCACTGGTGTAATCATGTTCTGGGAAATACGAGAACTATTAGATCAAAACACATCATGGTAGTAATATGGCTGCAAATGGGGGAGGAAAAATAATTTCTCGGTGTCTTTTGCAAAGAGAAAATACAAATTCCCAAGTTTTTATTTCCCATATTTTTTCATTTGTGGTTACTGTAAGCAGGAGATCTGAGATGGCACAGGACAAGTTAGAAAAGAGAAAGGAGCCTTCAGCCTGAAATGACTGACTAATCAGGTGATGAAATCCTGGTTCCAGTAAAGTAGGGATGCAGAACACTCCCTGGAATTGAGAGCACGTGGGACTTTATAGCCAGATGGTAATTTACTGAGATTTCTTCCAGATACAAGTTCTGTGAGATACTGACAATAAGCTGCCACAACAGAATGTTTATTTTATATGTCTATATAAGCCAAATATAACTACCCCTATAAAGTCACACTTCTTTGCAGTTAATATTGAGAACTTGATATTTAAGATTAAAGCTGGTATTCCTGACATTTATGGATTGATGCTTCAGAGATGGAGCTGGTCTTGGTACCAGTTACAGGCTCTGCATTATTGGGGTTTGGTTGGATTAGAGCACCAGAAACAACTGTGGGACTTCCATGGAACAACTAACTATTGGCAAAAAATTATTTTCTTAACATGCTAGTTGATAGAAAGACTGAAATTGGTTGAGATAGTGCATACTCTATTTATTTAAGGTCTGCTTTGCTAGAAGAAAAGTAAGAAGGCATGGGCATAGTTTGGCTCTGCTCCCGTGTTTCAGAACCACTGAAAGTTTCTTCATGGAAACATGTGATGAACTCCCAGCCTTTTGTCTGTGCAAGGACACCGGGGCAGCTGAGGGAAAAAGACTGATCTTCTGTAAGCAAGACCCTAAAGTAACCTCAGTGTTACTATGAAACTGTGCTGGGAAGTGAGAAATGCTTAAAAAGTATAGAAAAAACGTTGTGGTGCTCTGCAGGATCTGAATATGGCTCGGAGTTGTGATAGTGACATTGATCTCAGCGGGCTTTATTTGATCAGTTCTGGAAAAGTTTGTGTGCACCAAAATAGAAGAATAAACGGATCATTTTGTAAAAATTATTTTTTACAAAGAAGAGCAGGGAGCAGAAACAGAGAAGAGAAATGAACTTTTTGTTACTATTCCCTGAGTCTAGACTTCAGCCCTAGAAAATAATGGAGCACATATTAAAAAAAGGAGTTGCTGATTATCTAGAGAGAGATTTTTTTCAAGGGCATAAAAGGAAAATAAATGTAAGGATGTCATTTAAGAGGATGGGAAAGGCTGGAGTCTTTCCTTTGTGTGTTTGCTAATCTCCTTCACCCTTTCCATTGGATAGCTGAACAATGAGTAAGAATATACATGATTTTCTAAAGAGCAAATCTTGCCTGGACAAACCTGATTACTTTTTATTTAAGTAACACTACAAAACCCAGTAGATGAAGTGAAAACAACAGATGTTATACATACTTTTAATAAAGTCATGACACTGTCTCATGAATAGTTAATTGAAAAGTTAATGCCAATTTTTTGGAGGACAATTATATGGATTGAAATGAGGCAAAAGGTTGATATGCAAAAAGTAATGATCGAAAGCTATGTCTAGGAGTGTCTGGCAGAGTACAGGAATTGCTCTTAGATCCAATTATATTTAACTTTTTAAATAATGATGTGGAAATCAGTGGAAGTGGCAATGACTTTCATCACAGTCTAAAGTTCTGCACAGATGTGATGACAGAGGAGTAATTCAAAAGTTTGAAAATGTTAAACCTGAAAACACATACAACAAAGAAATTATCTTTGAAGAAAAGAATCACAAGAAGCCATATCTATAATTTGCATAGATCCATTAATACATGATCTGTGAAGACACTGGAATATATACAAGCAGAAATTATGGAGAGCAGCAATATTCTGAGCAAACAGAATGGCTTGCTGAAAATAAGTAGCAAATTAAGTTTGAAATAGAAGAGCAATATTGTTGACATCCCTATGAAAAAAAGCTCAAATGAGAACTAGCGTTCCTTTTTAAAAATATTTGTATATTTCCAGGTATACAATGTATAGTTCAGAACAGTTAGAGTCCCAAGAAGTAGTAATGAACTGTGGTTTAGGCTTCTGCTTTAGATACAGAGCAGCCAAATGTTAGAAGGATTCTAGTGAAGTACAAGAAATAACATTATTTGAAGACCTGGAAGCGAGTAATCAGATAGGCTGTTTCTGTCTCTGAATTCTATAGCATTGTGAGTAATATGAGTGGGAACAGAGAAATTCACTGTGAAGCCACTAATGATAAGGTATTAAGCCAGAAAATGGAAGGACAAAACCATATGTGGTGTTGAAAGCAAATTGGATTTAGAAAAGTATTCCTCTTACATGTAGTCAATGCAACGTGTACTAAAGAACACAAAGAAGTTCAGAGTAGCAAGAATTCTGGGGCATCCTCGACCAGAACGATGCAACCCATGAGTTAGAAGGAACAAAGGCAAAAAAACACATTGTTTAAATTAACTGGCAAGAATACAAAACAATTTTTTTTCAAGTATAGTCTTTTTCTGCACAATTTACTATATAATAGCTAAGACAAATTCTCTCCTCTAGAATTTCCTCTCCTCCTTCTAAGGAACCCTGGGAAGCACAACAGCACTGCCTGGCCCTCTGCATCTCTGGGAAAAGCAGCAGTAGTTTGAAAGCAGTGGTTCCCACACTGTTGGGTGAACAGTGTGGGTTCGAGCAGTCACCATTTACAAGGATTAAGATAATTTCACATCCACATCTTCAGCTGACATTTCAAATTCGATTAGACCTGTCAACATCTGTCAATTTGAGAGCTGCACATATTTTCACTGAAAGATGCATCCTCAGTCATGAAAAGGGTTTCTACTCAAGTACTGTATTGGAAGTATGTTGTCAAAAATAATTGTGGCAACTGAACATCAGCTAATAAAATAGGCATTTTTAAAACAAATATCTTGACAGATGCAAACCATACTGTCTCAAGAAAGTATTGTGTCTCTTGACCCAAGTAAAAAGTGATAGGAGAAGAGAAAATGGCCTCAAGTTGTGCCAGGGAAGGTTTAGATTAGATATTAGGGAAAATTTCTTCACCAAAAGGGCTGTCAAGCACTGGAACAGGCTGCCCAGAGCAGTGGTGGGGTCACCACTATCTCTGGAGGTATTTAAAAGACATACAGATATGGTACTGAGGAAAATGGCTTAGTGGTGGACTTGGAAGTGCTGGGTTACCAGTTGGACTTGATGATCTGAGAGACTGTGATTCTATGGTTTAAAGATTGATTTAAAGATTGATCAGTCAATTAGAATTTAATAGTTATAGTTTTAACCTTATTTAGTCACAGAGTTTATGTTGGACACCCCTCTTGATAAAAGAGTAAAGAAAAAAATAAAGAAAACCAAAGTAGTTTAACACCATATCACAACATCAGCTGAGCACACAAGCTCTAACAAAGCCATGTTCTACCAAAGCCAAGCTGGGCCTATGCTCAGGCACATGAAATCTGTCTTAATATGTGCCACTGGCAGCGTCTCTTCAGCCCATTCATTGTCCCTGGGACAGCTTTTCATCCTCTTGCTGAAAGCTCCCTCTTTGCCTTGCAACTGGCAGGTCTCATACAGTAATAATGGATTTTATAATACATCCACTCTGTCCTCATTACATCAGCACATCCTCCTTATCCCCACAGCATGTTTGGTAGCAAGATTATCTCCTCTGTCTAAACAAGAGAAAGTAGGGACTGGGCTGCCAATTGTCCTCGCAGGTGAGGCCCTGGGGAAGGAAAAGTAAGGTTAATGGAATTTAAGGTGCATCAGAAGATCTGTGCAAGCAGATGGTGTTTGTTTAAATAATAGCATATACTTGGGATTACAGGACTTGCCTTGATGTGCCCATATTGGTGAGGCTAGACCTCTGCTTTTTTCAGCAGGCTTGAGGAGCATTGCAATAACAGTGGTGACAACCTCTATTTATTTTACCTGCTGCTCTGGGACAAGGACAATCATGTGCGTGTTTGACATGTTGGTAATGAATTTCTTTTGCACCAGTCAAACACTGCAGAATGTCTCATCAAAACATCCTAATTAAGGAGTGGATTTGAGTAGACATACAATCTCTAAAATATCAGAAGTTCCACTCAATTTAATGTACATCCAGCAGCTCCCAAGAGAGTCTTTCAAAATCACTAAGCTTCTGTTTAGCAAAGTGGGGATGAGCGTAGGGGCTCTGAAGGACTGTAAATGAAAGATTACTTAACTCTGAGGGAATTGTCTGGCTCCTGAATGTTTTAAAGCAAGCTTCCTTCTCAGTAGCTTTTAAAAATGTGTGTAAAGCAGATGCTCATATTGGGCAGAGCCTTCTATGGGTCCATTCAAATAGTCAAACACCTCTTCAAGGTCTGTCACCTGTAAATCTGATCCATGTGATGCAGGAATTGAAACCACACAAAAAAATGGTTGGTTAAAGTAAAGGTTTCAGTGTGTTTTCATTTGAAAATTCATGTATCTTTACACTCAAGATTACCTGAAAAAATAAGGTAAAAGTAATAACTTTTAAAGAACATTGAGTTATTTAAAAGTTCATGTGCAATAAAAGCAGTCAATTTACCTTAACAGTAAACTTTACCTTAACTGTGTCAGATTTGATAACTTAAAAAGGAAATTAAATTTCTTTTTAAAATACAATCCTTGAAATCATCAGAGAGACAAGCTGGAGTCAACAGAAAGTTCCTTACTACATTCAGTCCTGCCTTAGGAATCAAATGTTCATGGTCCTTTTCCTACAGCTTTGTGGACTTAGCAATATTTTGGAGAGATTCAGTGTTGGCAGATCTGTCTATCTGCATAAAATGTCCCTGAATTCTGTGGGACATTGGTGATGGGCATGTCAAAATGAATCAGATTATAAAACTGTGGTTTAAAATGGGAAGATGCTACAAGCTGGTCCTTGACTGCCTGATCTCTGCTGCATGCTAAACAGCTGCTCTGAAGCCAGCAGTCTTGGCTGGGTGGTATTGTAAGATTTTGCTCTTTTTTTCCTTTGCCTCATAAAAATTCTTGCATACCAGCAAGCCTCTGCTCTGGAGGGATTATCTTTTTTTTTTTTTTTTTTTTTTATTTCCTATGATTTCAGTATACATATCCAGGCACAGATTTGCTAGGAGAAAAGAACAGGATCTTTAGCCTCCCTCCTTTCCCTGGTAGCAACAGCCTTTTGACAAGGACAAACAAATTATTAGAGGATGGTTTTCTCCTGTTAACTTGCAAGTTAATGCTGGGAATGTGTTACCAGACCCACACCCTGACACACACCGGGGCCACGCCGCTCTCCCAGCTCCACGTCTGTCAGGTCACAGCTCTGTCCACTGCAATGCTTCTTCCTTCAGTATAGAAAAGAAGCAATCACACAGTAGGTGTTTTGATTGTATCTAGGCCACCACTATTTTTTACCTCCTTTAGAAACCTTTCTTCTGATGCAATATCTTTCTGTGTCATTAAAGACATCCCTTCTAGAAGCGTCGCTTCTTGAATTGGTTTTTCAGTACCAGGTTTGATTTACAAACCTTGTGTAAAGATAGCCCAACAAACCCTGTACCAAACAAAGCTGTGTGTCAGGGGCTCTTTTGTCATGAAAAAAACTGTTCTAGCTGCAACAGGGAGCTGTATCCTGCCCTGCCAGCCAGGTGGGAAGCACAGTGGCACAACAGATTTGCAGAGCTCCTGTTTGGCAGAGGACAAGCTGCAAGCTTTTTGCACCTTCTGTTAAACCTGTAGACAGGGCACGAGTGCCTTTCTTCTTTAAAGCACATTTGGGAAGAGCAATTCGACATCACAGAGATTGTCTATGGAAAGGGTTTTCTAAGCAATTAAAGTGCTTTTTATACTTTGCAGTGAATACTTTCTGGGAGCTTTTTCTAGACAAGGTTTGCTACAGATTGGGCTGTATTAGTGAAGGTTTCAGCAATAACCACTGTGACTGATGTTTGGGCCAGAAGCTTTGCTACTGACCCCAGCCCTGAACCTGTCTCTTGAACAGTCTGTCCTTTTTAAATCTGTTTAGGAATGTTAATTTCAACCTACCTAGTAAAGGCAGTACTGAGTTTAATTTGCAAATATGAACAGGTGTAATGTGAAAGGGTTCTATTGCTTGTTGTAGAAGATGGCAGGCTCTGCAAGGTGATGAGCCTGTATAAGTAGGCTTAAAGTACCAGGTGATCACTTTCTTAATTTTCATGCTAAAGGACAGGGAAGATTTCTGGGTTTTCCCACTCTTCCTCCTTTTTGCTCTCCTCCCCTCACATACTTGGATTATCTTCTGATCCATGGGGTGAAGGAAAAGGGTTTTGGTTCACTTTTCTCAAATCTTTGGCACTGAATTCCTATCCACTGCTGGACTGGAGCTCTAGCCTTGGGAGACCTGTGAAAGCTTAAGATCAGCACCAAGATTCTTGGATGGCCCATCATTCCTGCCACAGACAGTTTTCTTTGGTGATGCTTTTCCCAATACTGTTAACTGAATGCAATGTACAATCTATAACAACACATATTAATATTAATTAACAACATCTTTTCAGTTCAAGGCCCTCTCTGTGCCTGTTCATCTGCTAGATGAGTTTCTGATGACCCAGTGCTTAAGCCACAACAGTACAGCCTAGCAATTTTTAAATTATTTTCGACATTTCTATCACTGTTGTGACATGCATATATGCTTGAACTTTGGTTGTAAAATCCTTTATTTTGACAGAAGTTGTTTGTAGTAATTTTTGTCAATGGAACTTTTTTTTTTTTTTTTTTTGTTTGGGCTTATGTTTTCTAAGTACTGAAGAAGAAATAATTTCCTCCTAAAGCTTAGTGACTAGATGTTTCATTCATTTCCTCTCTGTTAGCAATGGTACATTTTATCATTCTCATTTTTTATAGCACAAATAAGCTTGGAGTTAACTCCATTAAGTAAATAAATGAACCTTAAAACTGAGCCTCTTTTTTCCCCGAAGCTCAGGATTCCCATGCTTTGAGAAACATCCTTTAAGCTTAGCTTTCAGCCTAGCTAAGTTATTGCTTAATGTAGTACTCTTTTAATTCCAGTCCTACATGGAAGATCACCTGAAAAACAAGAATCGTCTGGAGAAGGAGTGGGAAGCTCTGTGTGCGTACCAGGCTGAGCCCAACGACAGCAGCGTGGCACAGCAGGAGGAGAATGCCCAGAAGAACCGCTCCCGGGCTGTGGTGCCATGTATGTACACTTCCCTTTGATCACGCCATTCTAAGCTCTTGGCACACTCCCCAGTGTTCTTTGCACAGGGGTGTGAAAGCTGCAGAAGGCAGGTGGAGTGGAGTGGAGTGGTTTCTGTGTGTACTGGAAAGCTGTGGCTATGACTGTGGGCTGGGTGCATGTCCTGTTGTCTTATCAGACCCTGTTTATCTCCTTGTGAGTCACATATATGTTACAAAAAGGCACAACTGTGCCACATAACACTGCTGCTGCAGCTGTACTGTCTCACCAAATTCCATAGCCAGAGTGATTGTCAGTGCTGGAATATACTGTCTGTACAAGAGTGGCATCAGTAGCTATTCAGTAGAAGTTCCTTCTTCTAACCAAGACAAGTTGGTCTCTTGTCCATCCAGCAGTAATACCAGCAGTCTATAGGCAGAGCTAGATAATCTGTTTATCAGATACTCAGCTGTACTGAAGGAGCCCCTTTAGGCTTCAGTGGATAAGTTTGCAAACTGGCTTCTCTCTGCAAGGCTTCTCTAAACACACAAAAATAAAAATAATCATTAAAGAAAAGGAATGGATGTTTATATTCCTAGAATCTGATCTTTCCTGTAAGCAGCCGCCTTTTGAGCTTGAAATAAAAGTAATATATTTTTGCTGTGCAAACATATATATATCTCATAGATTACATTGGTAATGTATGGACACATATTTCATTAAGCAAGCAATGAAACAAAAATGAAACTGAGAATATATGCACGGTCCACAGCAACCAAAATGCTCTCAATCAGCATGCCCACAATCCAGCTGGATAGCTTGGCAAACATATTTATAGCTGGTTTAATTTTTAAGGTGCCCTGAAAACATTAATTTTCCCTAAGAGAGTCTTGAGTAAGTAGTATTCCTCCTTTAGAAATAGGGAAATGAGAGGTAACACTTTAAGTAAATGTCATAACCAGATTTAGAGTGAAGATTCTCTGGAAGGACATGGTAATTTAATTGAGCCCATCAGTCCCTGCATATTTGCTTCAGCAGAGTTTGTCTCTTTTGTTTATGTAGTGGTTCTTTCTGCAATACTTTTCTACTCAGGAGAGGATTACAGCAACTTAGCAGTATTAATTCTCCTGAGTAAATTCAGTGCTGGTCAAAAGCCTTTTGGGGCAACAGCAGCAGTTTGCTGACTTCCATGTGTTTTAGGATCAGGCTTGTTGAGAAGTTCTAAAGAATTCGCCATGAAAATTAAAGTAGTGCAAGCCTTCTGTGCCCTTTTACATCCTGAAAAGAACCAGCACTTAACTGACATGATAGGCAGTGAAAATTTTCCATGAAAATATGTATTGATCCAAGTTAATCTTCCTGCTTAAAGTCTTCTATCAATATGGACTTACAGTCAGACCATCTTAAGATATTTCAAGCTCCTGCTCATAAATTAAGCTAGACTGGTTTTGGTTGCTGCCACAGAGACAGCATGGGAGCTACAGATGTTGCCAGAAATTAGTGCTGGTTATTTGACTGATGTAGAAACTGTGTCTTCATGATACAATGAGCTATAAGATAGAAACCTTCAGACTAGACCTTTCTACCTCTGAATCCAGAAGTATCATGGCTGTGACAGTGCTAAAGAGCAGAGATTTTTAGCTTGGGTGTCATAGAATCATTTGGGTTGGGAAAGATGTCTGAGATCATCATGTTCAGTCACCATGGCAAGTCACCACTAAACCACATCTCTGAATACCACATGTACCTGTCTTTTAGATACACTCAGGGATGGTGACAGGTAGTCTGTCTCTTTTCATCACATTGAACCTCTGGATGTATCAGCCAGCACTGACCAGCCTTTGTTTCTCTGCCATTGCTTCTTCCATGGCTTATTGTTATGCCTGTTTTTCCCATATCTGGGTCTAGACTGAATCAGTGCTGCCTGAAGGTGATTTGGTGAAGATATTTAGACATGGATAGGGTGACTGCAATTTATCTGAAGTTTTAACTGTAACTATTTTAGTACATTTAAAAGGATAAAATGATACATTTGCTTTGTTTCTTCAGTGTGGAAACTTCTATTACAAATATTAGTGCACTGAGAATTTTCTTTTTTGACTGAATTGCACAAAATTATCTGCCTTCACTTTCTGAAGTTGCTGTGCACTGGTAAACAGCAGTTATGTTATGTATGTTTAAACTGCTTACTACTTTGTTGATGGGTGGAAAGTATGGCATAGGGTTTAAACAATATTAAATTTTGATAAGGTGATGGTTATTTTAGACTCTAAGATTAGACTGAGATGAGAAGGCCCAGTGTGCCTACTATCTTTTAAAGTGTGCTAGATATTAAAACTATAGCAAAAAAAGCCACAGATTTGGTTCATCATGTATGAAGAAGCAAACCTGCTATGCTTTTGATATTCTACAGAGCTGTTGTGCTACATTCAGTGTATTCTCAGAGTAATGCCTTGTTAGTGTTTCCTTACCCCTTTCATATTCATAATCACCTTGACAAGGTAGAACAAGATTTCCAATTCACATAGAAGATTTCCTCTTAGAAAGGCTTCAAAGAAGCTTTAATATGTTGTGTTTACTTTGTGTGTTTCTTTCTGAACCAGTCTTGAAGTAATACAATTTTTTTTACTGATTATATAACTGATCTAATTATTATCACAATTTTTTTATCATAACTTACTCTTGTACCTAATTTTTCTATTTTCTATACAAACAGCTTTTAAAATACTTGATAGCAGAACACCTTGGTCCTGCCCTTAACTACTTACTAGTTTAAAAAATACTAACAACTCAAGTTACCTGGACCTTCTAGATTAACAAAACTGTATCCTTTTATCCAATCAAGAAGCAGATTGCTGTAATTTAGGGCACACGGTGTTTATATTTAGTGCTATAATTTAGTGATGCCTATTTTGTTTATGAATAGATGAGCAGCTCAAAAAAGCTTTCCATTTTTTTTTCTCTTTTTGCATTTCTGAAAAACAAACCCATCTCAACAGAGTCAATGCTGTATGTTTTTATTCATGTACACCATGAATATATACAGGTATTTTAAACATTTGGCAAACAACTTTTTGCAGTGAACATCTATCAAAAACTATCCACCACAGTCATGTCCATGGGTCGTGGTATATATTTAAGCAACCTGCTTATCTCTGTATTGCCTTTCCTCTAAAGGAGAGCAAAGCATTTAGGGGCAGAATATGCACCCAGATCTGTCTTGTTTGCTTTAAGAGCACAGCCTGGGGTTGTGCACCAGAGATGGGAACACCTGAGCAGAGGGTGGTGTGCATTATCCATATTATGGATGCATGTGCAAATAGTGCTCTGAAATGAATGAACTCGAGCACTTCAGAGCAAAGAAAAGTTCTATTTCCTGCAGATCATCTAAAGGCAAAATAATCATAATCAGCAGATTATGATTCTTCATAATCTTCAGACTGCACCACTTTCATTTCTCAGTAGATCTTCACTTTCTTAATTCAGTGGAGTCCTGTGTAGTGCTTTGTATGAAAAAAAACCCACAAAAATCAGTCTAAATCTAAAAGAAAATTATGATCCAGGCAGGATGTGCCTGGTTGATTGCCTTCTTCTCTGATGCCTGGATTCACAGAACCTAAATTTGCCCATATTCCATTTTTTTCAACCTTATGTTTATTGCTTCTGTTCCTTCAGAAGTATCTGATTAAAAGGAAACAAAAGACAGAGGGAAAATGTGAGTCTTACTTTTACAAACATCCAATCTCCATCTAACAACAAAAATGATCTTTGTTAAGTTGCAGGGACACTGAGAGAGAAGTAAAAGATTGAGATGACATACTACTGTAGTATTGGTCAATAATCATTAATAATAATTATTCACATAAAAATTCAAGTAGTAATGACATTTTATGTTTGACTAAGTCATTTAAGCACAGGAATCCAGTGTTGTTTGAGATGCCTAAAGTACTCAAGTACCCAGGCAGAACTGGTAGGTATAATACCAGCCCTGTGGGAGACTTGTGACCCTCCTGCCTGCTAGCCCAAGTGTCTTTAGGACTCTCAAAAATCAGTAGAAACCTACACTGAGGCATTGAAACCAAGTTTTCTGGGCATGAGTCTGTGAGACTGTAGATCAGGATGCCTGAATTTTAGTGTCTCCTTGTAGCTGCCTCCATGTGAGCCTGGTGTCAAAGCCCCTGATACAGCCAGTGAGGAGCCAGTCAGTGCAGTGACATCAGGAGAGCTGTGCCAGATGTTGGTGTTTGGTTTATAGTGAAATGAAGAGCTTTAGGATGGCACTGTGTATCCTGTGTGAGCTTCAGATGCTGGTCTAATAGGGTAAAAGTCTTGGGGTCTTGTGTCCTATCTGTTTTCCTTGTTCAATGTCTCATTTACCCTACAGTTTCTCAAACAGTCCATGTTCATGTTTAGCCACCTAACTCAAGCTCCATTAACCACCCCACATGAAGATATCTATGTGTAGACACCAAAACATAGCCTTTGCAGTCTATAAATTAAGATTTATATACTGCAAACTCATGTGTGTTTGCTTGTATCATGTCCTTGATGCTCTATCCTCTAGATTTTATGATTTATATTTTACATGTATATGAAATCCAACATTGTGCTGTGTTTCTCTGGAGCTACAGGTTAATATTAACCTTCTTATTTAGGAAGCCTCTCTCTGTCACATGTATCCATCTATATGTTTTGCTTTTCTTTCAGTTGTCACTTGGCTGGAGCAATAGCAAATGCAAAGCAGCTCAGCATTCAGCAGCAGCTATTGTAGATACTTAAAATGATGACGAGTTGTAGCTTGGCCAGATTGCAGTAGCTAGGAACAGCATTTGTCTTTTCTCTCACTTCCTTATTACCTCTCCTCTCCTCTCCTCTCCTCTCCTCTCCTCTCCTCTCCTCTCCTCTCCTCTCCTCTCCTCTCCTCTCCTCTCCTCTCCTCTCCTCTCCTCTCCTCTCCTCTCCTCTCCTCTCCTCTCCTCTCCTCTCTCCTCTCCTCTCCTCTCCTCTCCTCTCCTCTCCTCTCCTCTCCTCTCCTCTCCTCTCCTCTCCTCTCCTCTCCTCTCCTCTCCTCTCCTCTCCTCTCCTCTCCTCTCCTCTCCTCTCCTCTCCTCTCCTCTCCTCTCCTCTCCTCTCCTCTCCTCTCCTCTCCTCTCCTCTCCTCTCCTCTCCTCTCCTCTCCTCTCCTCTCCTCCATTCATCCTTCTGTCTCATTATTTAGATTGATCTTCTGTATCTTCCTTTTCTGACATGCTTCCTTACTTGTATTTCCTGCTTTTCCTGTTTCTCACATAATCAATATTCAGTTTGCCAAAAAAAAAAAAAAAAGTGCTGTACATTCGGCATTTTCCCCATAGCTGCTCATTGTTAACATAACAATCTAGTGTCCATTGTATTCTTTTGGTTTTTTTTTTCTTTTCTTCTTCCCCTGCCTATTTCAGAAGAGCTATTATGCTAGTTCCTAGAAGCTTTGAGGTGATAACAGGCATAGACAAGCACAATCTGTTCATTGTCAATATGAATGTTTGATGCTGCAACTGAAGCACACATGGGTGCAAACTCTTGAAATATACAGAAAAAAACATGTACAACCTTTTTTGTACACTACTTTTTTCTAAGAGCAAACACAAAGTCTCACCACCTTTTCACTACCAAAGCCTTAGCATGTCTAGCCCTCTGATAAACCCTCCAAGACTGCAAGATAATGACATGGCACACTAAATCAGAGGGTCTGGAGAAAACACTATGTTTTGGAAAAAAAAGATCCCTAAGTTACTGATCTCACATCTGACTCTTATTGGAGGGTCACCTTGACATCTGTTTGCTAAGTACTGATGAATCACTGTCTGCTTTCTCTCCTTCATCCTCTGAAAACATTTCACACATTTCCTTTGGTGATTATTTCAAACACTTTCGCTATTCAATGAACAGGACTTATTCTGAGTGCTTGCTTAGCTTAAGGTATCTGAGAGACCACATTTACTGCATGTAACCTGTGTGCCTCCTGCAAAGCCAGAAGGTTTCAGAGCTGCAATTCTTCAAGCACTCTATGACATTGCTCCTTTCAAAGCCTCCTTTAAAAATATTGGGTAGCCCAAGATCTCAGGTGTCAAAAGTTCTTATTTATATTTTGGATTTTTTTGTGCAGTGGTGCCAAAGTGGGATGGAAATGAATAATGTTCATGAGCATGTTCCCTGTCTTGTCTTCTTCATCCTCAAACCTCAGTAGGGAAAGTAATTTTATGTGAATAGTAAAGAATATCTCTTCAGTAATTTGACATGACTTGTTCATCACTAATCTTATTCCAGGAGAAGATTGCTGACACTGTTGGGTGAGATTGAGTGACTATAAACAACACTCTTACAAACATCCCTTTGTCTTGCTCATCTATTGAACTGCCATGGCATTACTGTTGAATAAAGCTAAGCAGAGCCCAAACTCTCTGTCTCTACCTTCCTGTATGCTCCTTAGAATGTTTAATAATTCATTTATTATTCCTCATTATTAAAATAATGATTGGTACTTAACAGCCAACTTGGAATCCTGGTGTTGAGTGGTGTCTCAGGCCACTAGACAATGTGCTCTTATTTTGTCTGTTTGAAAAATCAGTGGAAAGATCCTCGATCCTCTCAAAACATCAGTATCTGTGTTCAGCTAGAGAAGGGTTACAGAAAGGGCTGCTCCACAACTTCTTTCTGCCATATACAGGATAGGTTTCCTGAGAAGTATAAATTGTGCTGGTTATATATCAGGTACAAGTTGTTTGGGATTCATATGTAGACTTAGACATCTCTAAAATTATCTGAGTGTGGTCTGGGCTTTCTTTCTTCAGTCAGTGGAAAGAAATGGCATTTCTTGAACACAATTTGGCCTGTTTGTGACAGCTAAAACAGGATGAAATCATTCATCACATAGAAACCTTTCTTTTCTCATAACAGAAAGTGAGTCTGGATGATTGGAAGAGATGCAGATATCTGCATTGTCCCTGCCTGAGTACAGACAAATAAAACCCATCCATTATACGTGTTCTGATGTAGAAATAATTATAAAAAAAAAAAAAAAGGACTAGAGTGTGGGGTGTACCAGCTTTAAATATAATTGAGCTAGCACCAGTAAAACTGCAAGTTAAAAAGTGATAATTGTGATGATGGGCAAACAACAGGAGTGAGTCTCCTATGTCCAGAACTGCTGTTTTCTTTACTGGTGTCTGAAGTGTAAGATGTCCATGTGTGCTCCAGTTGTACTTTAAGTGAAATTGTTGGCATTTTCTCTCTCCCATGATCATCTCCAAGCCATATTGTCTCCCCATGTCACTAGTGGAACACTACACAGCAATGGTCTTTGACCAGGACAGATTATCTTACTGTCCAGCTCTCAGCTGTACTCCCATGTCCCTGCTGTTCCTATTTTAGAGGAGCCAGGTGGACAACGTCCCATCAGCTTCCCTCTTCCATGACCCTGCAAGCACAGGAATGTTTGTTATAATACTGGGGGGTTTTAGTGATATGTCTAGTTTAAATCTTAAACTCCCTGAACAGAGGAGATTCTCTTTTCCTATGAGAGGTTGTAGCACATCACAGTGCATCTCATGAAGACAGGCTTTGTAATGCCAAGCCTCTGCAATATCCCATTGTTTCATTCCTGAGTCAGGCTGTGATGCTGTGGCTGTATCAACCCTATGGCTAGGCTGGGAGTCAGAAGGAAATATCCTTTCTGATATTTTCCTGTCTTGAAAAGCACATTAATCGGACTTTGAATTGTCTAACATAAAATGTGTAGAATACTGGTATAGAAACTTTCTTCTCTTGTTTTCTCCTTTGCAGATGACCATTCCAGGATATGTCTGAAAGGTGAAAGTAGCCATGACAATTCAGACTACATCAATGCCAGTCCAATTGTAAGTATGGTAACCTATGAGAAGTATTCCAAATAGTTGATCCTTGCCATTCCTTGTTGTCAAAATAGGGTCACTCCAGGCACCTCACTGCTAATCTCAGGTTGTGAGCACCTCACAACGCTGGTGCTTCACCCTGTCCTTTCAAATTGAAGAGAAATATATATGCATGCAATCCTTGACATTTATTTACTAAGAAAAAGTCACTAGATAATCCTCGTTCTACCTTGTAATACTGTCAGTTTTTCTGTACTTGATATTAGATATTATTAACTTACAGATTATAAAATTCAATGCTTTATTTAGTGGAGCTTTTCCTTCTCCTGAGAGGTAAAAATAGCTTGTACTTTTTTGCATTGTCCTACTAGCTACAGTAAGAGGAATGGTTTCTGTAGGCATGGAGAGCTGAGCTCCACAGAGTTCTGAGCTTTTTCTGCATTAGGAAGTGACATTTCCTCTTACCTTTCTTATTCTGTTGACCTAGTGATGCACAGTCTGGTGGTTCTGTAGCTCTCCTACAGAAGAGCTGCTCTTCTTCTCTGAGCTTGCTGTTTTGAAAGCAAGAACAGGATCCCCTAGCCCCTGAGTATTCATTCCAACTGCAAAGTAGGTCAGTCCAAGTTTTGTGTCCAGATATTCCAGTGTTGCCCAGCTGCCATTTCCCATGACTATGTGAGCTGAATGTGAATCCTTTTCTTGTCCATGAAAGGGAGAAAAGGTCTCTATTTGCAGACACTAAACAGGTACAGTAATGCCAGTGGCATTGCCCTGTCATAGCATCTCAATGGAAGTGTCAGGATATCCCAGTGAAGGGGGGAAAAGGCACTGTGTCCTTGACCTTGTGGGACTGCTGGTATTGCAGTCACTTTTTCTCACAGTTCTTACGCACATTAATTAGGCACCAAAAAGTTATTATAGGGCAACTGTGAGAAAGAACTTAGGATGGAGAATAAGATCTCACTGCAGTGGGCTGTATTTGCCATTATGGGCTCATTTTCCTGGGGAGTATCACTCCCCCAGTTAAATGACTTTGTGTGGGCAAGGCAGCTGACAATTTGCAACAGCATGAAATTACAGGCTGCTTCCTTCCAATGTTGTTGATAATACTTTTTTTCTTAAAAAAACTCCAGCAGCTACATAAAAAGTGTTCCCTGATCTTTGTTTCAGCAGAGTTCAAAGCTTCATTTCCTTCAACACATAAAAGTGCTTTATTCCAAGAGTTAAAAAACACACAGAAGCCAAAAAACACCTTTGGGATGTTTTTGTCTTTGGCTTAGGGTAGAGGGGAAACCAAAGCACCTGCATGTTGAGGGATTGCCAGTTTCCATTTCAGAGGACAAGGGTAGATAGGCAGAGATTTGAGTTTTTAGACTGCTTTTAGGTATGTGTCTGACTAGACCAAGCTGTGTCTGGCACCAGGATCAGGGGATCACAGGTCATGTTCCAAGGAATGTGCATCCTGCTTGTAAAATCATACACAGAGGTCCAACTCCAGGGCTTCAGTGCTCTGTTTGTTTCTTCAGGACCCAGCTGGTGAGTTATGTTTGGTCAAGCCTTCATCTGATAGTAGAAACTGAGAGGTTTTGTGGGAAGGACAGGAGTGGGAGGTGATAACTGGAAGTGAGATACTGTATTCTTGTACAAGCTTGGTTGTAATTCACATGGCAACAACGTGGTATCAAAGTGGAATTGCAGCATCTGTAGACATCTGCTAAGTGGCATTCAGTGTTGACAGCAGTACAACTGCTGGGTTTTTACTGGACTTCTGCAACCTGCCCAAAAGTCTGTGTAGACACAGCTTAACTAGTTTTAGTACACAATTTTGGCTGGAGAAGGGGGTAAATTCCTGCATGTGTGTGTGTGTCTGTTGTAATTGTAGTTTTGGACTATATTGTAACTGTTTCTTTAATTACACTGAAGAGTAAAGTATTAGATTAAATCATGTTGTAAGTGAAGAAACAGGACTAGGATATCCCACTGACAAAACTGGGAAGAGGTTTGCTTTATCAGGATTCCCAAAGCTCATGCAAGCACAGGGTCCCTGCTGCCACAGCTTTAACTCTTGTGTTTTTACAAAGGGCTGTAATTGTGCCTTTCCATCCAGCTCTTAATAAGGATCTTTCTGCAGGGTTAGAACATATTTCTTTTTCTGTTGTTTTCCCAGACTTAAGAGTTCTGTTCAATACAACAAGTCACACTGATGAACCAAAAATTCTTATGGCTGTCTTTGTATCTCTTACAGAAATACTTCTATGCCCAGAAATAAGTGGGTTCACAAGTGTTTCATTAGATTGGGATTAGTGCCCAATAACTTGCACAGCCAAGAAAAACTGCCAAGAAAAAATTTCAAGTTCCTCTTCTTCATGGTAGGATAGAGACCCTACTGTGAGGAGAGAATTCCCCAGCTGACATTTGTGTAGACCTGTTATTCCAAGGAAAGAGATGGTCCAGTTAGTTACATGAGTTTGCTCCACTTAGCCACTAGTCATTTTGCTATTTTGAAAGCAATAGATCAAAATGTGTTTCCTGGAGGTGATGCAGTATGGGGCTGATAGGATAAAATCCCTGCTTTGCAAGCCCATGGTCTGGAAGGATTCCCTGCAAACTGCTGAATTTTGAGCCAAATTAAATATCCTCAGATTAGTGTAAACATATTTGTTAATGTGGTGTAGTTTTTGTATAATGAGGTCGAATATAGAAGTGGCAGAGATACTCAGTCTGTGTTCTCCCCACTTCAAATGCCTACTGCAATACTGAACTGGGCACTTGATTCTGCAGTATTTGCTGTGTTTATACAGATATTGAAGCCTAAGTTGGACATATGTGCTATTTCTACTGCTGTTTACTTGAGATCTTTCCTGGTAGCAGGCACACATTTAGTGAGTGCCCGTGAAAGCACACAGTGGATGTGGAGTATCAGTAGAACTGCTTTCACTCACTCTTGCAAAAATCCTACCATTTCTTTCCTTCAGACTGTTTCAACTTAAATGACCTCAGTAATTATCCTGTCAATACAGTGATGCTCCTGGTGCATTTCTCCTTGCAGTGCCTGGGTGAGGAGTGAGCACTGTTGTGAGATGGGCATTGATAGCACAGGATCAGTATGGGATGAACTGACTGGAAGAGGCTTTTTCCTCCCTGTGTGTGGGAGCTGTCTGGTGCAGGAAGAGTGTAAAATAAAGTAATTCTATTTGAGCTTCATAGAGGGAGGCTGCCAGTCCTGTACATGTTGCTGGGTATCTCCAGCTTCTGGGTCAGTGGTCCAGTCTCCAGCTGGGGCTCACTCAACCTTCACTGAAGTCTAAATGAGTGCAGCAGCACACCGTAAAAAAATCCCTGTGCTAGACAATGAGCTGGCCACCTGCCCACATGTTTCTTCCTTTTAAAAAATGCTGCCTCTCCTCAATACCTCAATACTTCACAGCAGGATGTGAAAACTGAGGTTATATTGGTGGCCTCAGAGCAGCTAGGAATGGGTGAAGAGAATCTGGAAAGATTTAGTCCAACTTCTTCCCATATATCTTTTATTTAGCTGTAGAATGAGGCCAGGCAAAATGAGTCCTTAGGATAAATTTGCAGGGTAAAAGTGAGGTAGAAATCTGTTTCCCTCCTCTCTGAAATAACATAAAGTACTATGATAATAACTCTGGTATAGGCAGCTGAATGAAAGGCTTGCAATTACAGCACAAGGAGACCCTGACTGTGCAGAATAAAACTGTGATAATTACTTCTGTCATATTTGTACTTAGTCCTCATTAAATTTCAGGAAAATCATCCAGTAGTAAATAATGTGCAATCTTTGCTTTTAAATCAGAGGTCATGAAAGTAAATGGGAAATTCTGTTTTTCCTCATAGGGTGTCTGAGAGAGAAAAATCCCATCAACTACATTTAAAAACTCAGTTTGCTTATTATTGAAGACACCAGACTGAGGAATGTCATTAGCATGACAGTTTGTTCAAATACAGCATACAAATTTCATCAGCAAGAATAGACTCTGAAATTCATAATGGCATAGGCAACCAGATTTGCTTCTTTCATTCCATTAGGGGCTTAAAAGGAAGGATTAAAAAAATTGTTTTAAATTTTAATTCAAACATGAAGATGAGGACTAGTCTACCTTTTTAATTTTAATGCTGAGATGAACGATTACAAAGTTCATCTGCATTTGCTGGATATGCTTTCTTTTGCAAAAACAAATACACTTCTTTAAAGACTGTCTATACTGTGTGTAATAAACATATGCACGGTAGTAGATTTTCTTGGTGTTGTAAACACATTAAGTCTGGAAACCACACAGAAGCTTGAATCCATACAAATTTTTAAGGTGTTAATCAGATTTCAAATTCCTTTCTGTTATATCTGGTCTACACTGGATTTCATTCTGATCTCATAATTCAGAGGCTTTAAAGGAAGCTAAATATGGTGTGACTGAGGCCACATCTCACCCTGTGGAAATTAAAGATCTGACAAGCTGAAAGGGAAAGGAATTCATCAGTATTATCATTTACATAAAATTTCAAAATGGTCATTGATGCCTATTGACACTTTTACTTCAGTTTGCAGTTCTACAAGTCTGCTTAACAAGAATCTACATGTACCACTCTCAAGGATTTACTCCCACAATTTATTGATTTTTCTGTATTTCATCAGCATTATCAGTGAAATCATGCAGCAGCACAATCTCTATCAAAAACTCAACAAAATTCAGCATTCTTCAGGGAATTCTTGCAAAGTCTTAGAATAAAGCAGCTGGATAATAGAACTCTTGAGGGAAGAACCAGCTTTTATTCTGCAGAAAAGCAAAGGTGGGATCCTGGTCTGATATTAACAAGAGGCAACCAGTTGTGGTAATGTTCTTCATATATTTTCCTACTTTAGGGTACTATAAGTCAGCTTATACTACAAAGCCCTGTAGGAAAACACAAGTTGTGCCACTAAAATTTTCTCTAGTTTTTCTTTTCCAAGAAGAAATCTCAGTGCTCCTCATTTTTCTTTTCATTTGCTTTTGATACTGGTAGTGATGGAAATCAGTACAATCAATTGCATAGCCAGTTATAGTAACCCTTGACCCCTAATATAAAATCATGGAAAAATAGATTGAAACATTATCACCAGACTTGCCTTTGCTGTACTGCAGCACAAAATGAGAATTCCACCATAGTGGAACAGTTGTAATAATTGTAGTTTTTTCTTTCCAACAATGGCTGTTCAATCCCATTCTGATGTAAGCCTTGTGAACCTGGTGCTTTGACGGGGAAATAGAGGGAAAAATCATGTTCTTTTTGAACAATTATTATTAGGGTGATTTCTGAAGGTTGTTCTGATGTAAAATGTTGGCAAACAATCAATTTTTGTTTCAATACTTGATTGTATGGAGTCTGGAGTTCTCCATTCTTCTCTGGAGAATACATTTTCTATTTTATTTTCATGAAGTGAGAAATCTGAGAGATCCTTGAAAGAAGATAATGACTACTGACATTAAAAAAAAGCCTTTTACTTGATCCTTGATTAGTTAGTTTAAAACCCATTACTGACTTTATTTCTTTATTCAAACTTCTGTTAACATTGATAGATTAAGATGCCCTTGGTGTTCTTGCTGACCTTGAGAGAATAAAAAAGAACAAAGCAGAAACCTTCAAGAACTGTCCCTTGCCATCACCTACTCATATTAAATTGAATGTGACCAGACTAGGGATTTTTCACACTTTTTTTGAAATCCATGGTCTTTTAAACAGTGCATGTAATACAAAATTGATGAAACCAGGAATTTCATTTAATTAGTGTAAACTTTGCTCTTATTTTTGTTCAGTTAAAGATCATTTAATAGTGTGATAGTATTTTCTGCCATTTTCTATTTACTCCAAGCAAGAAGAGTTTCTTCTCATAATTGTTTTTTGTGCAACACAATGTGCTTGGAATGTAATAATTGTAATTGTCTTTTGAATTATTGTTAAACTGCTGATATACTTCACCACTCTGTGCTTATTGTAATGTTTGCCGCGTTCCAACAGCACCTTTGTGACAGAGGTTGATTAATGCTGAAATGCCAAGATTGGCCTATTCCTGATTTATCAGCTGAAGGTTGAGACGTATTTCCTCCATGACAGCATTATTTGCATCATCCTTGATTTCTTCTGCCTTTGTTTTCTGGCATGTCTACATTAAAAAAAAAAAATTAGGAAGAATTCAAAGCAAATTTTATTTTTTCTAAAGTTTGGTGTATTTACTGTTGGTTACATTTCCAAGCCAAGCTCTAGCCTGTGGAGAAGTGACATCATTTTTGAGTGGATGCAGCCCACAATTTCCTCTGGGAGTAGCACATTCTCCTTGGTGTAGGTCAATTTTTCTAAGTTAAGATTCTTAGTTCCAGCATAGGAAATCATTTCACCACAAATTTAAATCTTGTAGACCTTTGGGATTCAAAACAAAACAACAACAAATAATTTCAACTGTAATGGAGAATAAAATTCCCCCCCCCCCGGCTTTTAAGCTTGACTTTGCTTGATCACATTTGCTGTTGTTTTCAGCTGTGTTTAGTTCAGTGTCTTAATTCTTACAAAACAAAGCAAAGCACAAAAAAAAAAAAAAGTTGCCCCTTTTGAAATTTTTCCTAAGGGCTTTTTTGTTAATACTAATTTCTGAAGAAAGCTAGTTTTCCTTGGTCTTAAAATACCCACAGTAGTAAATGTCCTGCTATTAGATTTGCTTTTGTCAAAAGGCAAAGAAAGCAAGGTTGACATTTCTTTTGCGCAGTTGCTTGTTGGGAAGATTTATTTGCTGATAAGAGAATGAAACTTGAAATAAAATGATGGTATTGCAGACATCCTGGTCAAGGTTTTTTTGTAATTACGGGTGGTGAATCAGAAGTAAGCTTTTAGTCTAAATAGATTCAGTGACTTTTACCTGTGTTGTGTTGTCATGGAGAATTTTAATCTTAAGTCCAGCTTAATTATACATCAGAAAATTAGAAACATAAAAGTGTTCTCTTCCTTTTTGCAACATTCATCATATTGTTGTTCTGTTAGAATAACTTACATCTGTTCTTTTATGGTTCTTCCCTCTTTTATGTTGCACATAATTATGAGGTGCCTTTTTTACGCTGACATGTACCATCACTGAAAATTTTGATAGGCTATGAATAAATTCAGGAGATGCCTGTTAATGCAAATGTGACTCACATTCATTCTTATTCAGATCTTTACTTATAGAACAGAACTGTGTATTGAGACAAATTCTGCCTTCAGCTACATGGGTATAAGTTAACTCTTATCGACTTCAGTGTCACTGAGTCACACCCACACATCTCAGAGCTGAAATGGGTCTCTTTTCTTTATGTTCAAAGTTTTGTCCTGCCCAGTTCAGGGTTAGAATGAGTTTGTTTGTTTTTTAATCCTATCAGCAGATCTTCTTTTTCAGCAGAATGGATCCTAAGATTTAGAACCAAGAAAACCACCCATCAGTTCAAAAACATTCATTGTAACACACTAATCCTATTTACTCCTGATGGCTTTGTTTCTTAGATTCTTTATTTTTTCTGCTCAGTGAATTTTCTGCTCCTTGAATTAAACGTAATAATTAAGGTCTTTAAGCAGAACTTCCTCCATTGAGGCCAAATCCATGCATTTAGATAAATCAGCTAACCAGAAAAAGACAGAAACTGAATTTGTTCCCCATTTTTGATGTTTTTTAGTTACATGTGCCCTTGACTGGCATAGTGGAAATGGAGAACATATTTAGATGTGTGGAGCATTCTTAACATTCAGTGTAGAAAAATGTTTCAAAAGGCTCCTAGGTTGCTATGAAACCATGAGTACTGATCTCAAATAAATGCCTTTGTCAGCCACCATAAATGATCTTTCTCTGCATATTGAGGACATGGGACATTGTTCATCACGTGTGCTGATATTCGTCTGGTGTCATCAGTCTTTTGAGGGAAAACAGCTCCTCTGAGCTTACAAATAGAAATAAAACACTTTACTTGCCAATAAAGGGTGGAGGGATATGACAGTCCTTTAGGAAGTATTTTGTTCTGCCCTCACATAATTTCTGTCTCTAACACTACAAGACATTTCCTTTAAATAAATCCAGTCTGTGTTCTTCTTCCTTATTCCAGATGGACCATGACCCCCGAAACCCTGCATATATTGCCACCCAGGGCCCTCTCCCTGCTACTGTTGCTGACTTCTGGCAGGTAAGTTAAAATTCTTTTTGAAAGCTGAATTTATGTCACAAGTTTTCCTGTACTTTTTTGAAATGTAATTCGTGTAGAAGTATGTTGTGCTTGAGTCACTGTAAGTGGAATAACCTTAATTTCAAAATATTTAAAATCTCGTACATGGATATTCAAGCCATTTATGTGTAAAACAAGCCCTGCTAAGGAATAGTTACCTGAAAATTATACTGAGAACCTCAGGGCAAAGTATTCATATTTTAGTACCTGGTCTCTGTAACTAAATTACTGCCAAGGATTCAGTGATTTTCAGAGGGCCTGAAGAGTGTAGCCAGAATTCATTGTCATTCTCCAGATCAGAAAGGACCTAACACCAAGTGCCATGAATTTTCCATTGAAATCTATTCCACATATGTTCCAGTTCTCCAATATGCATTTCCCCTGCCACAGGTAGTTAGGACCCAGCTGCATAAATTTGAGTAGGGGCAGAATTCTTTGCAGGATTGGGACTAAATGGAGTAGTTATTGATGCACAATTAGGAGCTTACTTTGTATGCAGGTGCAGCTCTCAGGTTTGGACCTACACACATTGACAGGGTAGATGTGTGTGATGGATACAAGTGTTAGATATTCCTTTGGAAGTACAGAACTGTGTCTGAAAGTTTACAGAAGCTGCCTGGGGAGGAGGCCAGCTGGGGCTTATTATCAACATGAACATATGCTTTTATTTTTTGTTTTGCATTATGAATTTAGAAGTTTTTGTTCTGAAGATAAGAGTATGTCTGTGTGACAATTTCAGAAGTGTCAATGTATTTTAGGAGCTTGCATCTGTTGAAATCATCTCTTCATCTGCATCACTTGACCTATCCTTAGAAATTATTAACTGATCCCTATTGAAGACTCTTTTCATGTCACGATTTTTCTGATGAGTAATCAGGACATTTTCAAAAAAGTTGTTGAAATTTGGGTGTGTGGATATTGAAGTGCTCAGTCCAAGATATTTTGGGACTGTTTTCTAGAAGGGCAGAGCAAATGCTTTCTGTCTGAAGTCAGGTGAGCTTTTGGTCTGGCTTGAATTTTCAAGTAGCTTCTGATTTTTATCTTCACTGTTTGGTAATTAGCTAGAATTGAGAAGACTGATCTTTTTTGCTTGGTACATGGATTCCTTCTAACAGGCATGATACTTGAAAATGTATTTGTTAAGTTACACATGCAAAATCAAATAGTATATTAGCTATTCTTTAATGACATTTTATGATTTCTATGGCCCAGGTTTTTAATTGTTTCTTTTTTCATATTTGTACATCTACATTGTGCGTACTTTGGCCTGTAAATGCCCCATTACATGTTGAAGAATATATGTTCTTGTTTTTAAACATGGCATTTAAAAAGCCCACTTTGAGTAAGCATTGCAGAAATCAGAATTAATCATACAAGCATAGTATGAAGGATATCCTTTGTTCTTCTCCCACATCAGTTTGAAAAGTTAGGCACCCTGTTTGCACAGTCACAAAGACTACAACTTTGTTCTGTGGTGCGATCTTCTTCATTCCACTTCATATTTAAAAGATCTCTTTCTTTACTTTCTTTCCTCATGCTATTTTGTGTGGAAGAGTCTTCACTTTCCTTCTGCTCTTTTTGCTATTTTCTCTTCCAGTAATCCATCAGTGAAAGTTCACTCCAGCTCCCCACCAGATTTGCTGTAAACATCTCCTCAAAAGCCGTTTGGGAGCCGTGGTTCAGCTTTGGTTTGAGTGTGGTTGTGTGCATTTCTGATGTGATGCTCTTTTACTATTTCTTCTGTTAGGTTCCATAGAAAAGGTGTTTTTTTGACATTTATTTTGATATGTCTGTCATTTCAACATAACAACCTACCTATGCCAGTGTCCTAGTTTGGTCTATGACCCACTTTTCTTAAACTTCCTGCCTATCACAATTCAGTGTGCCAATTCTTGTCCCAAACCTTTTATACAGCCCAGGGTATCAACCAGAGGTAGTAAGCAGGCCAAGAGAGATGAGCAGAGCACTGCATCCACGACCATGGACATGAAGAAGATACAGTGTACAAGTCAAAAGCCGTGGCTTGAATATGTTACACTTTATACCCAGTTGCAGGAGAAAAGTTAATTTCTATTTTCACTTAATTGTGCCTATTTTAATGTAAAGCCTAGGAAACCTGAACTTGCTATGGAAAATAGTCTTAACTCCTGTCAGGGCACAATCAGTTGATATTTACTTGGATACAGTTTTCTGTTGTTTATGGTGCTTCCATGATGCTGCCACAAGGGATTGTTTAATGATTCAATTATTCATTCCTGATACATCTTCTCAGTGGTTCTCCTCCCTCTCCCTCCTCCACTTAATGCCAGCTGTTGCAGAGTTGCATTTCTGTTTTCCCTTTTTGTGCTCAGTGAAGCAGTTTTCTGACTGATAGTGAGAAGAGCAACTAACTCCAGAGGGATCTGGGACTGTTCTGCTGTTCCTTGTCTAAATGCACAATGTCATGCTTTAGCAAGTCCAACAGAAATTCTTGGAGCTTAACATCACCTTCCATAGCAATATTTACTGGATGTATTGATTCCTATTTTTACAGAGATTTTGCTGCTGAGATTCCCAACAGTCAGGGTGCACAGTGGGCATCAGCCACTCCGTTGTGTCTTGGATGAAAGGTTGCCCCAGCAAGAACTTGTTGTAATTGTTTCCACTCCTGTAGGTTTCTCAAGCTGACTTCCAGAAAACTCTTCTCTACAGAGCATTTGTTTTACTTGAAAGTGTAAGGCTACTTTCTTGGCATTCACAACACAGCTGATATCCACAATGAAATCCAAACTGCTTCTGATCTGTGCTCACTGTCTGCATCTCATGCTCTTATTCCAGATATAGCTTCTAAACCAGCTTTCTCTCAAGCTTTCATTATATTCTCCCACCAGTCAGTGACTACCTCTACAACAGCAAGTAGTCTGGCCTGCTATGAATGGATATGTGGAATGTCACAATACTTTGTAGGTTTTAACAAACAGATAATTTAGTTTTGGGCAATGTTTTTTTCTAGTTTTACTGGCAGGCCCCTCTAAAACCTGTTGTGTTGATCCAGTGCCCAGTATTTTAGTGCAAGTGCTATAAGACACTTAGCAAACAAATTCCCATTTACTGTATTCAAGTTGCCCAGATCCAAACAAAGATCATAGTTAGCTCAGTGCCTTTCCTTTCTCAAACTAGGCAGAGCTTTTTCATACAACATTGATGGTGCTTGGCCCAGGCTCATGTAGTTTAGCATTCTTAGTACAGGTGAGGTCTTAAGCTGCACCAAGAGAAATATAGCTTGGATATTAGGAAGAAGTTTTTTACAGAAAGGGTGATAAAGTACTGGAATGGCCTGCCCAGGGAGGTGGCAGGGTCACCATCCTTGGATGTGTTGAAAAAAAAGACTGATGTGGCACTCGGTGCCATGGTTGAGGTGTTAGGGCTGAGTTGGACTTGATGCTCTTAAAGGTCTCTTCCAACCCAGTGATTCTGTGTGATGCAAGCCTAGTACAGCTATAGGATTGAAGAAGCACCAGTCCACTTATCTCACTAGTGACCACTTCTTGGAAGATTATGTCTTTTTGGTAGGGTGGAGAAGAGCAGGTATCATTCTTCAGTACCATTTAATTTGAGCCACTAGAGTTGGCCATTAGTCTCATAATTTTCTGTAAAACTTTCTATTCCTTTGGGTTTCCAAGTTGACCTGAAAGATCAGCTTGATGAAAGTTTTTCTTTCAAAGGCACAATGTTTGAGCTGGAGATGGTCCAAATGCCTGGATATTGGTTATTTGCAAATGGTGTTAGAATTTGTATATACTGTAAGAAAAATAATGATAAAAAAGGCAGTAGCCTTACACTGACTTCTAATGGCAAAAGGCTTCCATGGTTATCTGCGTCCCTCTGGTTTACTTCTCCAGCTCCTTAGATTCTTGGCATAGCTTCTTTAAGTTAGCAAGTGCCAAGTTATCTCCAACTTTCCTGGCTTACCTATTCCTTTGAAAACTTTCTAGCCTGCAGGAGTTGTGTTGTCAGTCATCTCATTGATCTGTTTTGCCACAGGACTTCTTAATCTGTCTGGATGCTCTGTGTTTGCGGCTCAAGCAGAGATTTCATCTCTACCCGCTTGTCATCTCTTGGACCACTCTGGAAATTTTCCAGCCACTACATTAATTAATTTTGAAAAGCCTCCAGCTGATTTAAGTCTTCTTTTAATTTTATCTGGTCTTGTTTTCATCTTTTACCAATTACTATTTCTGAGAAATACATCCTTCATTGATTCTATTCTTGATCAGTGGGAATTCCACCTCACTATTCCCTTTCTCGAAAACTGGATGACTGTCCTCACATGGTATTAATCCATTTTTACCTGAGTGGTTAAACAATTTGTCAGGTCTGTGGGTTGTTTTCTTCTCAGCTGGAAAGAAAATTCATCCTCAGGACAGGGTTTTGCTTTGATAGAGTTCCATTTTATTTACAAAGAAATAACTGTTTTATTTCCTTGAACAAAGACAGAATCAAATATCAGTCAATAACTTCTATTTGCCAAATCTCATTCACCCAGTGTTTTACCCCCAACCTGTCTTTCAGCTTTTCTTCTACCAGGATCACAATGCTAGTTTGTCAAGCTGTGCTGGTGGTTTCTTTATTCCTTTTACACATTTATGCTGCTTATCAGGATTAATCATCCTGCCTTGATTAATGCTCTCTCTCTACATTAAGCATATCAGTTTCTAGAGAAACTCACAGGTCTATATTCTTCATGTTTCTCTTGTTTTTGATGATAACTTCTGTAATTTCAGTTATCAGTTCATAAAAGAGTTTGCTTGTTTCTTACATTTATCTTGAATGAAAGGTGATGATTTTGTCCAGCAGCTTCAGTGAGATTTCACTCAGCTCTTTCACATAGCGCTATTAAAATTCAACATCTCTTTGAACATAATTCAAAAGAAAGAGGATGTAGAACATTTCTGATCTATAACAAGTTTTCGCAGCAGGAGTTCCATGTTGTGAATAATTCTGGAGGCATAAAATTTTATTATTTTCAGTATGTGCTGGGTTATAATTCCACAAAATATTTGACATGAAGTACATGTCTTAACTTGCAAAATATCCTAAGAAGCAAGGGCTGATAATATGCAAGAAACTATTTCTAAGAGTTAGGATACTTAGAACCAACTGTCCTTTCACTGAAAAATTGTTCTTAATTATGCTGGTTTTATAAATTGTATGTCTGCTAAGGTTCATCATCTGCAAATGAACATTTCTGTAGGAGGCCATAAATTTTCTCTCTGAAATATATGCCATATAATGCCTTTCTTTCATAAATCTACCCACATTTGCCCTTCTTTCCCCTCCTTCTTTTTGGAGGAAACTGGATTTTCACTTTTTTTTTTATTTTGCCACAGTAAGTGAAATAGCGGGAGGGAACAAGCACTTCCTGCCATGCTTGGAAATTGAAATAATATGTGACATATATACTTCTGTAAGAATTTGTTGTGCTCCTGTGATGTCCTCCCTCCATGAAGAACCTAATTAATCATTATCTGAACATTATTGAAGTTCTGCAGCAGGGGTAGAGAAATATGACTTTCCTCATTTTGCAAATGCTGGGTAAGGTACAGTGTACCTATAGCAGTTAGTCATGAGAGTAAGTTAAATACAGTCCACATTTGTAGTGGACACACTCATAGTTTAGACCAGAAAACTCCATGGGTTTTGCCTAAACAGATCTGTAGCCCAGGCTAAATAGATCCTCCAATGCTTCAGTCTGGCAAGGATGACAGAGCAGACACCACTCACGAGCAGCACCAAGTCAGACAGGAGGTGGAAGGCAGACTTCAAGTGCTGCTGCTTTGTGGTCGGGGTGCTCCTCTAGGAAGCAAGGAAAAGCTTCATCATCCTACACATTCTGGGTCAAACCCATGCTCTTCCTTAACCCATCTTGCCTCCAGTACTTGTCAGTACACGAAATAGTCTTGAAACTGGAAATGCCTTTCAGCCTTCTTGTTAATGCTGCCTGTCTCTTGCTGACAAACAAAGAGAGTCCTCACTGGAGTGGAGGTTTCCACTGTTGTGGCTATAGTGACTGGGGAAACCTCATCTCTGTTCCCTTGATTATTTTTTACTTTTATTGCCAGACTGTTAAATGTAAAGTGCAGAAGGGGTCCCAAGAGTAAAGTCCATAGCTCTAATAGGAGCCAGGCAGTTCAACTGTCATTTGCTTTTTGTTGCCCCAGTCCTGCATTTCTTAATCTAAAACAATTTTTACTTTTCTCTACCCCTGTTCAGGAGTAAATTATCAGCATCTGTCCGAAAAATTGACTGATGGTTTCCTCTCAGATCAAAATGGCATATTAAGAAATGATTCCTGAATCACAGTCTTGAGGACGTGATAAATCTTTGCACGTCCAATCAGCAACACTTACTTCTCTCTTCTAGTTTTGGAATTCAGCAAAAGAAATACAAAATACTGTCAGTTGACTGTTTCCTCTGTAAAAAGGATTAGTCATCAGTAGTCTCCAAGGGCAAATCCCAGTAGCAGGAGACCATGTCCCGATTGCTGAATGAGTCTTCCAGCAAAATCAGTGTTCCAAGCCCATGGGCTGAGTGGGAACAACTGTACCAAACTCTTGTCTGCTGTAAATGCTGGTTTCTGTGCTCCCAGTTCAGCATGTTTTGTGAGTGCTGAAATTAATTTACAGACTAAATTATTATTCTGCATTTTGTTCTGTGCAGACACCGGGCTTTCAAGCAGTTGTGATTCCCAAGTTTTATTTTCTTTGCCTGGAATGGGACTTCCTGCATGTCTAATTAGTTCTCACCTTCAGAAAGAAGAGCAGATGAAAACCAACAGAAAGCAATTCAATGTGTAAAATATGCATCTTTTAATTTAATAAAGGAAAAACAGCAAGGGAGACATAGGCACAGAACAGTAGCCCCTAGAGCTCTAGTAACTTGTTAAGCCATGAGAAATAAATATAGCATTAGAAATTCCACAGGCGTTCAGTGAAGGAGTCTGCTTTTACCATGCTCCCTCTAATTATGGCTCTGGTTGGAGAAGATACTTAGAAATGGTCCCTTAAAATTTGTAGCCCTTTATTGTTTAGTTTCCACATTTTCAATACTAAAGGAAAAGCTAATTTCTAATTATTTTGGTGGACTTTTGCTCCTTAATGTGGTATTGTCAGCAGTGCAGCTCTAAACAGAGCTCATATTTAAATTATTTAATAATAAGGCTTGTTAGGAGTCTACTGAGAAGAATAAGAGCAGTTTATGTCTCTATGAGAAAGCAGAAAGAGAAATTATTGCAACACATAGAGTCATCTTGAATTTGCCTTTCCCAGTGACTTCCAAATAAGTGTTGCTACAACAGGAGGGGACATAATAAAACTGTGTATTTATATATGGTCCTCTCTGAAGGCATTTTTCCAGCTGCAGTCAGATGCTCTTTAAATGAAATACAGATTGTTGACCGTTAACCTTTCAATCTACAGATTTGCTTAACTTTCAGGCACCGTTATGATTTTGCAAATGGCAATTCTCACCTTGCCAGATTTTACCCATTTCCTATTAAAATTATGTCATTTACAAACAAAATATTTCACAAAAAAAGTTAGTATGACTTTCTGACTGGAATGCATTGTGAAGCTCTAGTTGGTAACAAAAATCTAAATTCAACCCAATTTTTTCCTTCCGTTAAAAGTTCCTCATTTTTTATAAAGCTTGAAAGACATCACAGTTGAGTTAATTATTTTCACAATATGTAATGGGATGAATGTTATCTGATGCAGCAAGGGTTAGCAGCTTATGTTGTTTTTTTAGGAGTCCTGTTCATTCATATTGAGTTTTGATTATCAGAAATTATTTGGGTTCTCTGCTGGTTCCTCTGCTTTTCAAAGTCTTTGTATTTACCAATTAAACCAATTGTATGGGAAGCCTAGAAGACTGAAAAAGTAAATTCTGCAGCTTGCTGGAGGTCTCTCCCAGAGAGCAGCTGGTGTGATTTGCAGGTTATATTTAGTGAACTAGCTGGATTTAACTGACTATCCCATCTCTTTTCTACTTTTAAATCATTGCATTTTAGAAACTTCTGCACTAGTCTCCATTAAATGAAGAGTGTCTGGGCAGAGCTCGTGTCTTGTCATTTCCCCATCACAAAAATGACAGAAATTGCTGAAAAAGGAGTTTGAGAAGAATCATTTATTATAAAAAGAAGCTTCAAAGTGATGAAGTGTCTGAAAAAGAAAAGGGGTTCATATTAACCATTTTATTTACAAGCTAGTAAACAAGGACATTTTAAAGTATAAACTATCAAAAACTGATGTTTTATCAGATTTATGGCATTGTTGTAACACTGGTTTTGCTATTTGTGACTTTGTTTTTCTCATTACATGAAAAACCAATTCTGTGCTCCTTTTCAAGTCATTTTTACTAAATATAATTCATCCCAATGTGGAAGCCCTTTATATGGAGCTGGCAATACTGGATAACCACAGCATGAGGTCTCTACACTTGGTAGATTTCATCAACAGGGAATTCTGAGGATCACAAATGCTCTGCTCATCTTTGGGTTGCAGGATTCAGCCTTTAATTTGCAGCAAATGGAACAGGATGGTGTTATTCTTATCCAAGAAGTGTTCCAAGAATGATGCATAGAGCAGAGCCTCATTAAAGACCATTAGCATGGTACTCTCTAGGCCTAAGGCTGAAGGTGGACATGTCATACAAAATCATGCAGTGTCCTCCCTTTTCAGCAAAGAATGCACTGCAGGCTCTGCAGTGAGCTCCTGTACAGAACTCGGGCTTTCACAGGACTCCATTCAACATTTCTTCTTCTGCTGAAAGTATTACCATGAATTACAAATATGAGCCTGCCTGTGCTAAGTGATTTAAAAAAAATAAAATAAAATTAGTTTTATATATTGCAAATATATACATGTATATATTATATGATGTATATATATAAATATATTTAGTTTTTGTAGAAAATTAGAATCTAAGGCTTAATTTTGCTGGGCTCTACATAAAAAGAAAAGCCTCTGCCCTGACGACCTGATGTTCTCTTTATTCTTCTATCACACTATGCAAGCATACAAAGTTCAGAAATATGTGAATTGCTGCATATTTGCAGTTGAACTTCTTCCTCCATTCTCCAAGGCCAGCTGAAATGTCTCTTTGGTAACCGCAGGTGCTTTTTCAGAGGCTGTGCTGGGATTGTGCAGACCAGGTCTGGGCTACCTGTTCTTTCTTTACCAAGATACATTCCTGGGGCCACTTTGTAGTTTATGAGTGTGTCTGGACACTGAGCACAGCCAAGTGTGAAGTGTGCTGGGAGATGCAGCTTCTGAAATCCCCATCAATTGCTTAAAGATGGGGAGGTAAACAGATGACAGTGTAAAACTCTGTGAACTGCCTTTGACTCATCCTGCTTCCAGGTTATTTGGAAATACATGGTAATACATACCAAGCTGGTGTTCTAATATTTAAATTAGCAAGGAAACAGTGAAAATGCTGGAGTCCTCCAGTCACAGGTGGTGAGCCTTAGTGAAAATCCCATCTCAATGGTAAGCACAGGAGATGCAGGGACAGTTGCTTGTAACAGGAATGAAGGCGCTAGATTGTATTGCCTTCTTGATTTAGTAGATTTGACTTCTACTTTTCACACAATGACCTAAAAGAAATATTATACCCCAGAGTAACTTTGAAATTGTTTGTTTAAATTAACTTTCATTTGGATTTATGCTTAATGAAATCTTCAGAGATGCAGACAGCCCCTCTCTAATGAAATGTTCTGTCTTTGAACCAATGAACAGGGTTGCCAAACTGTAAGGATTCCTCTCTAAATGAGTGGGCTTTTATAATGTTACACTTGGGTGGCACAAGCAGAGTGCTCGATGATTAGTTTATGGTCTAGATCATTGTATTTTTATTACACTCATAAAAACTGTGTTTCTCCTCATTTTCTTAATGGCTTCAATGAGCTTCTATACCTTCTAGAGGCACATTAAATCGTTATGTGATGAAAGTACTGATTTAGTGGGGCTAGTTTTAAAGTAAGATGCATGATTTGAATTCTTATCTTAGTCTGATTGCTGGCTGAAAAAGGTGAAACTATTTTAGAATGAAAGAAATCTGTATCATCTTCCTTACATATAAAGAAGGTTTCCAGCTGTGGCCTGAAACAAATGCAGTACAAAAAAGATACAAATGATAAATATATATCTATCTGTAAAGTGTCTATCATTTTAAAGTATGTTTAAACGGTTTTGTGGCACTGTGAGGTTTTAACGTGAGGATGAGAAAATTACAGACATTTTTATTTAAAAAACCTTTTTAAGGGGTTAAAAATTAAAATATTATTCTTAAATTCCACTGTAATTTTTCACCCCACTTCTTTTCAAAATGATAAATAACCCTATTCTGTGTAAAGCCTAGATTCATTTCTCTAAATAATTCTAAGCCCATTTTAAAAGTAGTTTTAATTATGTTGCAAAATGAAATAAGGGAAGAAAAACATTATTTGTTTCTCTATATGCAAGCTATTCTTAAAAGAGAAGACAACATCATTATCCATGAATGGGAAACCTTTTTATTTGATATGTAATTTAAAAAATAATCCTTGAATAGAATGTATCATCTCATCTTTGCACAGTTTAGACAAAGGCCTTTTTTGTTGACAAAATTTACATGTCAATACAGTTGCTTATAAATATTTCTGTGAAATAAACATAACCCTTCACAAAAAGAGCAGTTTACTCTTCATTTAGTAATTTTATATGCTAGCAAAAAGACAATGAAAGTTGTATGCAAATATAACATCAATGTACAGCATAATAATAACAACAGTTTTTAGTGATTATGCTGCTTGGTATTAATTCATAGGAGCCTTTTTGTTCAGTCATGGGCTGTGCTTGGAACAGAGATATGCCAGACCAGAGCATCTCTGCTTGTTTGCTGTTTGTGAGAGACATCCACAAATCCTTTAGTTGAGGATGTGCTTGATTCTTGTATCCTCCTCTGTGGCTGGTCTAAATTATTAAGTGATCATGCTGACAGGAATATACTCTGTTTTCCTCTGCTTCTGCTGTACCTGTGCTCTGTGAGTGCACTGTCTGCAGCACAAGCTGGACTTTCATTCTACCTCCAGGAAAAAGAAGAAGACGGAGAAAAGGGGGAAACAGAATGAGAAAAGAGAAAGGAGAAGTGGAGAAAAAAAATAAGAAAAATAAATTAGAAAAGAGGGAAAGAGAAAGGAAAATAAAAAGAAAATTTAAAAAAAAAAAAAAGGATAAAGGAAGAAAGAAGACAAAGGAAAGCTGGAAGGAAAGAAAGAAAGAAGGAAAAAGAAAGTAATGCACTTTTGCAACGAATCTTTTATAAATGTGCATTTGGAGGGATGACTTCTCCATCCAAAATGTTCCTGGAAACACAGATTTGCTTTGAATTTTCTCTGCCTTTTATTCATTACTGTTGTTCAGATGCAACTTTTATGATCGTTTCAGCAATGCAGCACTTTAATGGCTTTTGCTACTTGGCAAACTGAAAAAAAGACATGGGGTTGAGCACACAAACAGGTTTCAGTACACGTGACTTTAGTAGGTCTGTGCTTGCTTCAGTGTTAAATATCAAATCTTAAATAGATGGGTGTTCTGCAAGCACCATTCAGTGTTCCTTTAGTGGATCTAAAAGTTCGACAGAAAAGCAGTTGAACATGGCACCGTGAGCCAGGAGAGATTTTGGGGATGACCTGAATTGAAATCGCAGGAAATTCTTTAATATTTCATGGACGCCTGCAAAATATGGTGCCAGTTTATTCAGGGATTTGAAAGCAGCTGCAGAGTAAAAGTGTCTAATGAAAATGAAATAAATTTCCTGTGAATGGAATAAATTTTGATTGTGTGTCTGAGTGCAGTAATTATACATGTCACGCAGTAATTAGGCAGTCACAATGTGGCCACGGTGTCTTTCTTTGTCTGCAGATGGTCTGGGAGAACGGCTGTGTCGTTATTGTCATGCTGACACCCCTCGTGGAAAACGGAGTCAAACAGTGCTACCACTATTGGCCAGACGAAGGGTCAAACCTCTACCACATCTACGAGGTACCTGCACAAAATTTCTGGTTGCAAACGTGACAGTAAGTGCAGGGGCTGATTCCATTCGGGGCAGAAGGATGCTGGAGATGCTCTAACCCGGAGGTCGAGCTGCGGACTCTGAAATACACTTGGTGTGCCTTCGGCTAGTTCTGCATTTGCAAAAAAATTGGAGTGCAGCTTTAACAGCAAGGTGGTTTGCACCGAATAAAGTATCGTAAATAATGGGTGAAATATTGCAATATTAAAAAGGACAATAATGTTTGCATTTTGAATGGTTTTGCAAGTGGTTGATATATGAAAGCGTATATTTTTGTTTTATAGGAAAATAGTATTTTTAGAACTAGTGGATTTTGCCTTAGGATAGTCATATGTAAATCTTTGTAGAAAAACCTCTATATTGCTGTAGTAATTAATCCTATCTATTTTTATCTCTTGCCTCAGTCACAACAACAAATATATATTTTTATTTTCTGCTTTGCATTTCTAGCCCAAAATATCACATCACGAGTTATGTTGCAATGCAACATTGACAACGACTGTCAGATTTTTCCAGTGGTCCAGCTGTGTAGAGGAAGAAAATAATACCACAATGCCAAATATGAAGAAATATGGAGAAATTGTGAAAAAATACTGTTATTTAAACTAAAATGGGAATAAAATAATTTTCTGAAAAGATCAGCTCTGCAAATAACCTGCATTTTTAAATGCTTATTTTTCTTCATAGCAAAAGAAACTGAATTTTTACTTCTCATGTGAATTCAACTCAGATTTTTAAGACCTCTGAGAGTGGGCTGGGCAATGCATTTGTGGACATTTCTGAAAAGAAAGGAGCTGTCAGTCTAACACATTTTCAATATAAAATATCTTTTGTATTCACAAATGTTATAAAGATTTAATTCAGTGAATTTTCCTTTTGCATTAAAATTGTCAAGATTTTTCTTATGTTTTCAATGCAAGAGCAATGGCAGCTGACCCCTTTCTGACAGCTACATTGATTGCTAAATAATTTTTTTTTTTTTTCCCCTCCATACTGGCCAATTTGCTAATAAAAATAAAATCTTCATGCCATTCCTTCATCCCAGAAATCTTACACCTGCAATCCTGGAGACGTGACTTGCAACCAGAATTGCTGATCTCCGTTTGTTCCTTCCTGTGGGTGCAGGTAAATCTTGTCTCTGAGCACATCTGGTGCGAGGATTTCCTCGTGAGGAGCTTCTACCTGAAGAACCTGCAGACCAACGAGACCCGCACAGTGACCCAGTTCCACTTCCTCAGCTGGAACGATCAGAGGGCTCCTGCTTCCACCAGATCCCTTCTGGATTTCCGCAGGTAAAGCACAAAGTATGGCACTTCTTCTAAGACCATACGGGCCTGAGGAACTAGTGGTTTTCCTTTAAAGATTTTTGGGTTGAAAGTGGGCTCCTCAGCCTGTAATGCCACAATGCTAAACCAAGAGAAATATCATCAGTAGGTTGATGTTTAGCGTTGCCTCACACAGAGATGTTGCTTGGGTTTAAGACATATTCATTTCACATTTAGAGATCAATACCTTTCCTCCCTTTGTATAATCTCAGTGCTTCTGTATTTCTTTGTTTTTCAAGTATTTATCCATTTCTGCAACTTCCAGGCTTTTCGTGTGGCTCCCCCAAGATCCTTATATCAGGACACTCACAAGTAAATTAGGAAGTGTGAGCTTTAAAAAAAGAATCACAATGGAGCCATATGGCCATAGCATCATTCCCATGGTACCACTTGCTCATAAGGATCCAACAGAGAGGTCTGCAGACCCTTGGCTGCAGGAAGGTGGAAGCTTGAGAAAGCAGATGAAAATGTTGACAAAGCGTACCCTTTGGAACATTAAAGAAAGTCAGTGTGGCTTTAAAATACAAATATACAAAGGCAAAAAGCTGCAAAAGTCCTCGCCACCTTCCACCTTCTCTAATGTTTGCTGTGCCTATCTAAATTTTAATTTGAAAATTAAAGCCATGCATGATAAATACTGGAGCGAAATAATCTTCATTTGATTGCAAACCGTGCCCAGTGCATCACGTGTAGGTGTTAGCGTGTACCAGCTAATCCACAGCGACGCGCTTATGACTAATGAAAAGAATCTCCAGGAGGTTTGGGGAGTTGGTGCTCCATCCGCCAGCGGCCTGTGGGATCGCGTGTTGTTCTCTCTGCTCTACAATATTATCTACAACCCCCCAAAGTGATTATACGGGGCTCAGCGCTCAAAAGATCCAAACTTGTTTCTTTCAAGGAGTGCTGGGAGGTCTGACTGATGCCAGGCGAAGTTGTGCGTCTGCACCCAAGGGGAGGAGCTGGCATACAGCCAGCAGGAGCTGGTTGCACAGTTGTCCGTTGGCAAAATTCTACCCTTAAAAATTTAGGGCTAAATGCCACCCTTCATCTACTCAGTATTCTTGTACATTTTGCAAGGCTTTTCAAAGCAGAGAGACATCTCACACGGTGCAGGTCAGGTAATGGAGTGCAGCTGCTCTGAGTCACTTGGAGCTATGGCTAAGTGAGGATGTAAGGATATACTACAGAGTCACAACACAAAAGCAGTAGTGGAGCAAGGAAACACAGCCATAGGATGGAGTTGAAATTGTAATTGAATTGTCAAGGTTTTCTTCTCTGGGTTCAACTTTAATATGATTTTTATAGGTTGATTTCCCTTTGCTTGTGGCACCGAGGAAGTTGCCTGTAGTGAATTTTTGTAGTGAGAATTGTGACTCGGTTCCATTAAGCTGTGTGAGGCTGCAGCACAGAGCTGGTGCAGCGTCCGGCTTTGCTCTTTTCAAAGTTAGTGGGAAATCTGCTAGCAATTCTAACTAGAGCATAAATGAGTCTGTACAGCCAGGACATCTGAAGTTCAGAGCGCCTCGCCTCTGACTTGTTTCAGTAAGGATTGAGGTCCCTGCGTGAGCTGCAGGATTAGATCTACAGTAAGTCACAGTTCACGCCGCCAGGAAAGCGCCTCTTAGAGTGACATTGTGTAAGGGTTAAATAGCCGTGTGGAAGAAGTGTTGTGCAATACTTTGAAAAAGAAAAATGATAACTAGATGAGAAAAGTAGCGGAGCTGCCATTCTTTGTATTTTAAGCCAGTATGGGAATGAACCTGTTAAGATTTAATTGAATTCTGAGTGTTCATTTCACATGTATTCACAGTCCAGTGTAGGGTACTGTAATCATTTGCTACGTGCAGTTTTTGTACAATGAACTCATAGTACTGAATGCATAGTAAAATTCCACCTGAAAAGGAATTTTGGCATGCACAATAGCTGGTCTATGAATCTCAGTTTTCTTGGTCATCTGATCTTCGGGTTGTTTTTTCTTTTTTGTTCTTTTTTAATGACAAAAAAACTAATGCACTATTGCTAAAATAATGTATTTGGAATTCATTAATACAATACATGTTTTGCACCTGAAGCTTTCTATTGAAAGTACAGACTCTGCTGGATTACAACAGCTGAGTCATAAAGCCCCCAGAAAAATGTCTGACAGTGCTACCATACTCGTAGTAGGGTAGTGCTAGGAAGGGGCTGCTCTCATTTCTTTTAATATTATCTATGTTTTTATGTGCATTCAGTGTGTTTGTATATATATATGGATATGTGTGTATATTTATATATTCACATACATATATGAAATTAAGCATATACATAACCAACCCTCTATTTTTTTATAATTCATCACCAAGAAAAATTGGATTCCCAAAATTACCTTGCCCAGAGTCTGTGGAAATATGGACTTAAACATTTTTATTGAAGTAAATTTTGCAAGTCTCTTTGAAAACTGAAAGCTTACATTTCTCTTACTCTGTATCAGACAGTGATTTAGATGATTTTGCATCTAGCAGATACATTAAACCTTGCTGAATAATCTATCATACTTTCATAATGTAGGAATAAATTGCCAAAAAGAGATTATTCTATATACTTTACAAATCTGTACAAAAGACAGTCCCTGAGAGGTGAGGCTACTACGGAAACCACTGGTCAGTTTTAAATGCTTCTGGAGTCCTAATTTCATTTTGAACAATAGACCAATCATTATTGCTCTGGACTAGCTTGTTAGTCATGCACTGATATGTGTCATTAAATATTTCTTAAGCCCAGAGGGAGCACATTTACACTTTAAAGAGGGACTGCTAAGTTAAAAGATAATTAGCATCACATGTGAGGGCTTTGCTTAAAATATATATCTATTATGCTATCACTTCTCGCTGTGTGCAATGGCATTTACTAACACTGCTCACTTTAAAAATGGACAAATTCTTATTTTGCCAGCTAATTAGCGGTTGCCAGTGTCATTTTTGTGATGTTGCAGCTAGTAATATGAGCCCAGTTGCATAGTCACAAAAGTGATCATTGGAAACTGTGACTCTGCTGCAGGGACAATGTGGGAAACCCCTTTTCTGAGCCTCTAACGACCTCTGACCTTTGCTTGCTGATGGTTTGCATGATGATTTCTTTTTCACTCAATGAGCCAAGGGTTGGTTTGTATTACTAATCATTCTTTCTAAGTTAATTCTTCCTGTATATGTATATATATATATATATAATATATATTTTCTTCAACATTCAAGAACTTTGCTTACTGATGAATTTTCAGCTCACTCTCATTAGCCAGAACTAAGAATGAAATGAGATGTTGCTGCACTTCTAAATATTTTCATAAGCTATATATAGACAAAGCTATGAACCAGCTGGATTGAAACCCTTTGTTTTAATGTGTTTTCTGAAATGTGTGATAATGAGAATGTTTGAAACGCCTTCAATAAAACTGACAAACATAAGGTGTCTTTCCCTAACATGTGTCTCTGGCTGTCTGATTTACTGAGAGGTCTGATAGATTTAGATGGAGTTTGTCATTGAAATGATATTAGGACTTTGGTAGATGGCTAGTCACAACATGCAAATATCATATTAGTGGTGCCACACAAGGAACAAAGGAACCACACAAGCAGAAAGAGAAACGGTAAATACCCCTCTGTAGTGCTTAGCTTTTATTTCATACTTGAAGTGGAAAAACAACTCTTTACTAATGCATTTGATGGGGGTGGGGGGAGAGTGACCAGCTGCAAGTTGGGGAATGCAGGCTGACTGTATCAGATGTTGGTACAGTCATTTCAAGTATGATTTACTGTACAATTTTTAAAAAACAAACAAAACAAAAAAAAACAACCCACCAAACTAGGCTTTATATCATATAGAAGGAGCTGATCCTCAAGATACGACCATCAGGAATTGAATGGTTCATTCATGTGAAAACTCTGCTGTAGCCCAAGTCATTGAAGTTTTGTTTGGTACTGCCTGCATGTAGATATATTTATGGACATATAAATGGTACATTTAACTTCTGAGGTCATGTGCTTCTCAATGACTTACCACTCATTTAATAAGAACATTGTTCTACTGCACTAATTACTCACATCCAGGGAATATAAATAGAGACAGAATGTCTCTGTAAGTATGATTTACATAAGTCAGCAAAAGAGTAAGAATTGTGAAAAGTCCCTGAATTCAAATGTCTAAAGGGAATCCCAACAAGAACTTAATATTGTTCTCAAGTTTGGTTAGAATCTTAAGTAACAAAAATAAGAATGTGAAAACATGGTTTCATGGGATATCACCAATACCTCCATAGCCCCTTTTGGATTGAGTTCCAGGTATCCCAACACCCTGTCAGAAGTTTAAGCATCTTCAGGCTATACTGTAAGCAGTGTTTAAAGATATGTGCATGTTTTCACAGCACAGATGTTAGTGAATAGATGAACAGCCAAGAACTAAATGATTCAGTAGGTTAGTTATGCTTTAAAATTCATAATAACATCACACCACTGTTGTCAAATTTCAGCATCTCCCTTTAGTTTAGTTATCAGGATCCATGTAACACTTACACTGAGCTGGGGAGCACACTTACACTATTAGAGCACCCCTTGGAAGCTGCCCTATGAAATGATTTTATAGGAGACCTTCTAGCTCCAGTAAACTCAAACATCTTATCAAATAATTTGAATGAAAGGTTTTGATTTCTTGAAGCAATGCTTTCCCATTTTAGCCTTTATTCATCTTGCCTTGTTAACATATGTGTGCATATTTTATGGGTTTTTGGCCTGCGATGTTCTTGACATGCAAAATATATCCTAAAGCAAAAGAGAAGGCTTGGGATTTTGGTGTTCCTAAGGCAATTTAAATAGATTTAAACCAATTTTGTGGGCTCTATTCTTAGACTGACTATCTTGGTTTGCTTCAGCACTAGTTAATGCCTTCATAGAGTTTACACGTCAGCTGACCTGCTCTGTGGCTGTACTTCTATTGATTGATTTCACATATATTCTCTTGCCACTGAAAATGTTTAATCAGGAAGCTGTCGAAGACAACAATGTGTAAATATTAAATATATAACACTTCTGCAATTGAAGCAAAGCAGTAGAACCAATGCTTACTGATGGGTTTAGTTATTTTTACTATGATAAGATTACATTTTAGAATTTTTAAGAAGCGTTTCAGGAGATTTGGCATTTGCCTTTCTGGGAAGAAGCGGTGCTACAGATCAGCACACATTGTACAAGGTGTAATGGAATAGTCTTTTTAAATTTTTTATTCAGTTTGATGACCCTTGATATTTCCTTGAGCAAGCTCATGAACTCAAAGTTTACCTCAAAATCAAGGCATCTCAAGATAATCTTAGTTTTGGAGCTAAGAAATGAACCATTTGAGAAAATAGCTCATTTGTTTTGCCAGGACAACAGTAATAATGGAATGTTTTCTGGGATTTCTTGGGCAGCAAACAAGAATCAAACTTTAAAGAAGATTATTTACCTAGTTGCTTGTTATACTAGGAAACTATCAACCTGAGTATTTATTCAAAGACAGTAATATTTGCATTTTCTTATTGCTTATTTTTGGCAGTTGGCAAAAGAAACAGTATATAATATGCTTAATTAATTTCTTGTGTCTGTTTTATTTCAGAAAAGTAAACAAGTGCTACAGGGGTCGCTCTTGTCCAGTAGTTGTTCATTGCAGGCAAGTACAATTTCTAAAATAGCTTTAGAGAGATCTGTATGTGTAAAAATTTAACAAAGATATAAACAAAGTGGGCAAATTAAAGCTTTACATTAATCACTAAACAGTGAGATAGGCTAAAAGTTTTAAGTATAATTCAAGTGGGTTTTAATGCTATTTAATACTTAGGACCTGTTTTCATCATGAAATTATTGTTCCATATGACTTATTAGATGTTGAGCCATGACATAACAACGTATGGCCACACTTTCTAGTATAAGTAGCACTTCAATTTCATACATCTCCTTCAAAATTACAGATGTTCTTTGCATGCCCTCCCAATTTAGTCTGCTTTATTTTATTAACACTCAGTTATGTTTCATTTCTTCTTTACTTGTTTTTAGTGATCAGGGTAAGAAGAGGGCAATGTCAGGGAGTGGAAACCTGCCCAGAGATTGAGTAATTCTTTAAGCACAGAGTATTTTTAGGCCTGACAATGTGATAGATGCACACTAAAGCTGTCAGGCAATTCGGTGGAAAAGTTTACCATAGTAACATTAATGTTGGGTTTTGCCACTGGGGGTTCTGACTTATTTAGCAAAAATATCCTTGTAGATAATGAAGACAGAAAAGAGCCCTGCTAAGAGACAGGATGTTTGCCATGTGGCACTTCACTTTGGATGGGAGTGAGGAGGGAGGGGTCGTGTTTCTCACGTGTGGCTCAGCCGAGTGAGGATGCAAGGAGCTGAATGCTCCAGTGGGGGCTTGTCTGCATTGCCTTCAGGAAACGTGAGAAAGGAACAATTTGATGCACAATGAAGAGACTTCACATTTCTTGCTATTTCTTCACTGTGATGGATGGAAATATCTGCCATGAACTCAGGAGTTTTTGTTTTTATTGGGCCTGATTGCTGTCTTGTCTCTCATTATTCAGCTTAACTAATAAGATTGTGTCTTTGTTCCCTTCATAGACAGAGAAAAAAAACTATTACCACTAGCTCCTTTTCTCTAAACAGTGATCTAGTAACTGAAAGAAAAAAATCTCTGTCTACAGAAATTAAGTTTCATAGCCTGACTGTAAACAGAATGCAATAGCATGCGTCATGCTGTTCTATTATTTTTTTCTTTCATTAATTCTTTTACACAAATTGAGCTATCAATAAAAATAATGGCTTAATTAATAAAACTACATACCAGCCTAATGGGTCACACATGCACCTTTGTAAAAATTTTGGGGAGGGAAAGAAAAAAAGCTTTTACTTAAAGTCTTAATTATGTTTGCTAACAGCAGCTCTAAAAGAGCATCACGCTGGCAATTACCCGTTGCTCTCTGAAAGGGACACAAGCTGCATTCAGATTAGGAAGCTTTCCCCCTCCTGAGGCTTGGTCTCACATCTCTGAGGAAGGGCTATGGATACACAAAAGTTAAAGCTATTTCTTAAAATTACAAGATAATATTTCTTTCTGGTCATTGTTACTAGGGAACAATTAAAGGGAAAGATACAGTGCAAAAAACAAACCACTCATACATAGTGAAGAAAAATTGCAGTCCTCAGTAATTAAATATTTGTTTTTGAGCAGATCTCTGCATTCCCTCTGACCATTGTGTTCAAATGCAATCTGCAGCATTTTTAACTGTTCTGGATAATGTTCTAGTCAAACTTACTCTGAGTTCTTCATCTCATATATAAGTGACTGTAAGGTCACTTATACGTACAATTTTTTAATAGAAGTGGTATCCTGGTTTAGGGCTTTCCACTGTTGTTTAAAATGTTTCTCTTGTATAAACTTAAAAAATCAAAACAAAGCCCTGATTTCCATGCAGGCTAGTAGTTAATCTTCCACAACGAGCTTGTGTTTATTCAGTGCAAGATTTCTCTCCTCTCTCAGTACCCTCCTTTAACCCCTCATTTTCTCCTCTCCCACCATGTGTAACACTGTAACATTAAGGGCAGGTACCTTCATGTTGAGTCTAGATGCACACTGATAGGCTTTATTTTTTCTTTTCTTTTTCCTTTTCTGTTGGCAGCGATGGTGCGGGAAGAAGTGGAACCTACATTCTAATTGACATGGTTCTCAATAAAATGGCCAAAGGTGAGAATCAAAAGGCTTGTTACTTCCTCAGTACTGAAATATGTGCTTGTGTTGCCATGACAACAGTGGGGGAGCAATATTCACAGAAAATCTGAGAATAAATTAGAGGCAAATTGTACTCTTTCCTGAATGTTCTGTAGTTTTATTTTCATACCAAATGCAAATGCTTTGTGAATGAGAGGTGTGTTTGTGCTGTTGAGAAGTATTTGAATTTTTAAATTTATCATTTAAAATAGTTATTACAGTTTTTACAAGAGATGCCTTGGGGCTGTACAACCCTAATTTAGTGGTTACAGGAGCTAGATCCCGGGCTGTTTCGTGGCTGTTGCCCACGTGGGTGTTACCTGCCACCATGACAGTCAAATGTGATTATTTCCCTTTTTGGAGCTGCCCATTGCCACCAATGCATGTAGAAGTGGTGGTGCCAGACAGGGCCTCGTGTCTGGCACAGATTTGTTTCTTACAAGGAAAAAGGAACAGGACAGAGGACTGAAAATAAATCTCCATTGCCAGTTCTGACACTATCTGTTCAGTATTGAACAATGTATTTAACTTTCCTGTTTCTTAGAAGTCTCATCTGTGATATGCAAATTTATGACATGGGAAATAATCTGTCAACAAAACATAAACTTGTTTGTTAAAATGAACAATCTATAGATTATCTAGAGATTGGGACCATTCCTTTTTTTTTTTCCTTGATTGGTAAATTGTTTATGGTGGGAAGTACTTGAGATACTCGGAAACAATCTTTGTTAGAACTGACCAAATTTTTAATGCTGATACTGTCTTCAAAAGGAAGGAGGGTGAGAGCGAGCCTGTAAACCTGACCAAATAAACAAAAAGAAATTTGCCTTTATTGATTCTTAACCTGAGTTCTTAAGCCACATCTGACATTGTGTGCACACATGTATTTAATGAAAAAGGATTAGTTGTAAAAGCATATTAATTTATAGAGAGAAACGATATTTCGTTCTTTGAATTCTAATCACTTTACAGTGTTTAATATCTTCTAACACAGACATATTTTTATATGTAGTTTAAAAATACTCTCCATGCTTTGTAGTCATCTGCTGTTGCATCCTGAATATTCCAGTCCTCTGGGACATGGTGGTATCCGGTCTCTTTAGAAAGAAGATTTTAGCTTTTCTTTTTTTTCTCTCCAGATTTTGTTAACATGTCTCATCAAACATGGACTGAATATTCTGCCCGCAAGCATCATGTGGAACTTGCCACTGATGCTAAAAGAAGTTGTATGTTTGCCTTCTTCTTTGCGCTGTACTGAAAATAAATTTTTCAGTGGGATGAGATTAGTTTTTCATGCTCGTTGGAAAACAGGTTTTTGCTCTGTGAAGGAATATGGAGATATTTCCAATGCTTGTTACTTGCCACGTGACAACCTAGACTTTAAAAATAGAAGCAATGGTACATCGTAAAATTAATGTGGACCTTTGTTAAGTGTTTGTTCACTCATTTCGGCTATCAGCAGTGAGAAGCCATAATGAAAACTAGATTTAAAATATATGCAATTTATTGGTATATAGAAGTAAATGAGGAGTATTTTCTAGCTCAAGGCTTTCAGCCACTTAAGGGAGGGTTGACTTTGTTGTAAAAGCACTGAAGAATGCCATTTATTGACTCCATTGTACCATGTAATGTCAAATTCCATTTTAAGTGTGGGCTTAGCGCTGCACAATGCCAGACAAGTCATGTGAAACTGGCCAGAGAAAGGCGTCACAGGGCTTTTTGGAGATCGGTCACCCCCATTTTGTTCTTGACCTGCTCCCCTCTGCCCATGGGGGTGTGCGACGCGAAATCCCCTGACCTGGTGCTTTGGCTGGAGTTTAAATGAAAGATCAAAGGGCAGAGCGGGCATCTCAGCCCTGCTGAGGTGGGCCTTTCCCAGGCTGTCACACTGTGCGGCCGCCAAAGGTTTTGTTCGGGCGGGAGCCGCGGCCCAGCCTGTGCGGCCGGGGCCCTCTTTGTCTGGCCTGAGAAGCTGGAGGCCCAGGTTGAGGATCCAATGTTCATCAAATGATCAAAGGCCTGAAGCCCTGGACATGAAATCTTTCTTTCCATTTCCTTTTCTTAGAGAATGAATTGCACGAGTGGCAAAGAATGCCCTTTCCAAAGCTTTTATGTGCAGTGCGAGGGCTAACTTCAGAGTCCTTCAGCGCTGAACATAAAAATGTAAGTGCACTTTCAATCTGGGCCCAGCTGCAGGGCCAGCATCGAGGAACCCTTCTTTCAAAAAGGCTTTTAAGGATTAAGGCCTTCAGTCTTTCAAAAAAAAAAAAAAAAACAAAAAAAAAAAAAAAAAAAAAACAAAAAAAAAAAAACAAACCCCAAACCAAAAAAAAAAACCACCACGGACTTTTAAGAATAAACTTAGAATAATTTGAGTTTCTTGTTCCATGGTCTGGTTTAGTAGAAAGTAGACAATAATGCATTTTTAAATCAAAGTAAATAGAGGAGTACTTAGTTTCAGCAGTGGGAAAGTAGAAAGCAATCAATAAATACCTTGGCTCTTTAGTGGGGTCTTTAATAGGTTGGGCAAAGGAACTCCTTTTTCATGTAATGATTTACTTCCCTGCATTCTCTTAGACAGTTAACTGTAAATGCCTTTGTCATTTACAATTTCTTCTACTGCTCATTGAATTAGTGTGAACACTTAGTCTATTAAACGCGTTATAAATTCATATCTTCTACTACCCTGTTGTTGCCAACCCTCATATTATTTTAGATGCTGAAAGCCACCAACAAGGGACCTGTTCCTAAAAACTAAAGCAGGGGAAAAGAAACCAAGTTGAGGAGCATTTTGTGTTTGACATCTGCCACATCAATTTGACGGCCCCAACTCCTTTGAGGAAGGGAATTTTGAGGAATGAAAATTTTAAATTTTTAAATTCATCTCAGGGCACTTGCAGGACAGTAAAAGTTGGTAATGAGGGCAGAAATGCTCCCAGGGTGTACTTGAGAGGTGAATTGAGCTGGTGGAAGGATGTGTAGTAGCTCACAGGGGCACTGGGACAGATTCGCTGTTGGGGGAGGTTCTTAATGAATTTCACTGTCTTTGGTGTAGTAAATGCAATGACTGCATCTGTGCACTTGTTCCTAACATCCACATGAAATAATGTGAGATACTGGAATAGGCAGAGAGCACCAGTGTCTGTCCAGTGCTGTCATTCCTTGTCATGTCAGATGGAAGCTACAATGCAAAGTAGATCCTTTTGTTTCATTGTTCCAATAATAAATGTAGCTATTTATCATGTAGTTTATTATTTTTTTTTCTTCCTAGCTTCATATGCTGTTGCCTAGAAAGTTTAGACAAGTTGATCCTTAGGTCCCATTCCAACCTGGTGTTCTGTGATTCTGTGATATGCAGAGACTGATCCTATACCCATCAAGGCAATAAGAAAAATGAAACAGTGTTGAATTTGGCCTTACAGTAACATCTTTTAATACTATTTAACATGTTTCAACTATGGTACCTATTTTAACTATGATAACTATTTCTACATGGGTGTTAAAATTTTAAGACAGTCACCAAATCACATCTCATTTCAGTGACAGCCACCTTAGGACAAGCATTAGTTTTGAGTTAGAAGCTGAGAAGTGATTTAGTTCAACCCATGTGCATTTTCATTATTTAAATAAATACAAAAAATGATAATGGGTTGTTTTTGTAGATAACAATGCTTGCTGGATTTTTCATAGGGACTGTTTCCCTGAGGCCAATTTCTGCTGAGAATTTCAATGTTCCTGATGTATTTACAAGTTTTATCCTTTGTTACTAGGGAAGATAAGATGATTTAGATTTAGTCTACTTGATATTTCTTCCTCACCCCAAACTCACAGTAATGCTGAGCTGATCAGATTTTTTTTCTTTTTGTGTGATCTAGAGAAAAGTTGAGAATTTTCTCATTTCATGTCTTTCCCGCAGGCTGATTGTAGTGACTAAAAGTGTGATATATTGCAAGACATTTTTATTGAGTGTTTCTGGCACAAAAAAAAAAAAAAAAAAAAAAAAGAGTCTTCCCACTTTCATTTTTCTGAACTGTGAGGGTTGGATAGTGTAGATAATAGTTTGATTTTTAGATATTCATCCAGCCAGCAGCTGCTTAGGGTTTGCTGACCATCCATTTTCTTGTGTTTGAACTAGCTGAAACAAGATGAGTGAAAGGGAAGGCGAATATGAATTTTAAAATCCTTTTAAAGTATTGATTTCCAAATTCTAAAACCCAGCAAAAAAGATTCGATTTAGCAAAGCCGAACCAACGGTTTATTCTCTTGCGTTCAAAAGCTTGGATTATAATTGATGAGCACACACACTCTGGCCAGGGCTGGCTGTGGAGGTTATCTCCCCAAGTCCTTTCCTTGCCCCTGCTACCCTATTGTTTGAGGGTCTTGTGAGTCAGCTCCTGAGCAGATGCAGTTTATACCGTGACATTTTAAGGCAAAACAAAAGATTCCTTAATTCGCCTTCTGACTCATCGTGATCAAATGATTTGGGCTAATCTGAACCCTTGCTGAGGTTTTGCTTATCTGCTGTTTGGATTTAACAATCATAATGAAGTTGTGAGGTTAGCTCCTCTCTGAAAGGATTTTATGAAAGGAAATGCTTGCCCATACTCGTGTTAAAATGGATTCAATCTGCTTATTTTTGAGTCCTTATGCAAAGTCTGAGAAAATTCTATTGTTCTGTTGTTCTGATACAAATCTATAGCTGACTGTTTCTGACATGCTTTTGGTGAATGAGGGAATATTTCCTCAGCCCAGGATCAAGCTTCTCCCATGAAAATGAAATTTAACATACTGCTTTCCTTCAGAGGTTGAGACAATATATACTGTAAATAGGAGATTTCTTTTTCCTTTTTTTTTTTTAAGGTAATAATAGAGGGTCAAAAAGTGGGATTAGAAATAGGTGGTATTCTGGAAAAAAAATTACAGCAGAAAAATTCAGGACTTAAAAATAGAATTGTTTTCAGGGTCTAAATTTGAATTAATTACATTGCTGGCCTTTGATATTTGGGTGAGACAGATTATTATCTCTAGGAACACAGAAGAAAAAATAGAGAGCCAAAAAATTGGGGTTTGTTTTGTTTACTGTTGTGCCATCCACAAGACTGCCTCAGTTCTCAGCAGCAGTAATGCCAACCATGTAAATCTGAAATGCTGCTGCTTCACTTTCCAAAGGAAGTTGCTCGTGTCCATGTAAACATATCGTATGTTATAAGGCTGGTTTTTCCAATGAGCTGCATTTATGTATTGTAACTTTTATGTAATGAGTTACCCTGGAAACACAATTAGGCAAATAGTGCTCGTTCTTGCAGCCTTTCCCAGCAGATAATTAATCACTATGAGAGCTGGGCCCCCAGCTACATGCACAAGTGTATAGGGAATGTATAGGATAGTTTTTCATGGTCCAGCCTGAGGTGCTCAGCAAACTCTTACTATTTAGAAAAAGCTGTTTAAAGTAGTGTTCATTTCCTTTGAAAAACACATTTGGGCATCTGATGCTTTAAAGCTTTTTTGCATGTTATTGCCTGTATGGAGTCATTGATTAATAGCTCATGAAAGGAAGATAAAATGTAGCATGTTCTACAAGCTTCTGTTCTGAAATGAATTAGTGACCATGGGGAAGGTATTCTTGGTTGATGTTTCCCACTGTATGTTCTATGGTCTGCATTTTTAGGTGGTTTCCTTTACAGGATATAAAGATTTCAAGCAAAAAGCAAACATGTTATTGATACAATTTCTTTATCATATATATATATATATATCTGTTTGATTTAGTGGTCAGGGATTAACCTAAAAGAGCCATATTTCTTCAGTTATTTGCTATTCTTAGGATTTGATTGGAAACAACTTGGGAATAGGAAAGTATGGTAGAAAGAAATCCTAATTATCCAGGGTTAGGGGCAAATAAATTGTGAAGAAAGACTGATCAGGCATGGGCTATTCCTTGGGAGAGGGAGCACAAAGGGGGTCCCCATAGAGTGCTGGAAGACCCTGAAAGAAATGTATTGATGTCAGTAAGCAGCTTGAGATAGTGACTAATTTGAAAACAAGAGGTCATTGACTGAAACTAAGGAGGAGACAAGCAGATAAGGAATTTGTGCAGCATTTTTCCCACCATGGGTAGGTTAGGATATGGAAAAGTGAAAAAGCTGGGTCACAGAAGTACTGTGCTGCAGCTTTGAAAGCAGCTGGACACATGTTTGGAAAAGGAAGTTTATATACAGAGAGTAAAACCATTTCTTTTTTGGTAGCTAATCTCATGCAGCAGAGGAGTGTTCATTTGACCAGTGGTGGTCTTCTGGCTGTAAAGGGAGCAATTTGGTAGCTAAAGTGTACTAGCTAAAGTAAAGTTTAGCTAAAGTTTAGCTAAAGTGTAGCTAAAACTATTTCCCAATTTCTATAGCTGGACCAGTTTCGTCACTTTTAAGGATAAACTCTGTTTAAATATTTTAAAGATTGAATCCATAACAGTTGCATCTTTTATTCAGGTCACTCCATGTACTGTCTTGTGAGAGCTTTACCACCTACGTGCAATGTAAAATGAAAGTAATGTAAAATGTAGTTCTTACAATTTAATAGACTTATGTAGGCGAGCTACTTCTGTGTCTCTTGGAAAGAAAATGTATATTTTCCAAAGGGGACTTCAAGATTTTTGTAAGGCCAAGTGAGACATGTTTTCATAAATGTCATTTTTGCCATAAGCATCTTAACTTTGTTCATATTTGATTCATCAAACGGAGATCAACTGCCAGGTAATGTACCAAGAGTTTCTGGAAGAGATACTAAAAGCAGTAAATTGTGTAAAAATCCATGGGAGCTGATCCTGGGGAACATCTATTAGCAGGGAGTAACAGCACCTTCACAATACTTGCTCTAGATGTGCTTTGTGTGTGTGTGTGTGTCTGCACATGCACATGTAAGTTGAATTTAGATGCCTGCACCGGTATTTTCTACAGTGACAATAGGTGATTATAGGATATTTTACCTCGTATGGAATAAAACTCATTAGCATCCATTTCTATAGCAGTTCTTATGTAGTGATTTAGGCATATTCATTTTACTTTTAACTTCTGGGGAGGGTGGAGGAAATCTAATTGTAAAAGAGAAACAATTCCTATCATGTATAGAATGTGATGTGACAATTCTCACACACACTGGAAGTGAGGAAGGATTGGTCCTCAAATTAGCATCCATTTGCATTCAGTTACAATGAGTGGTTTCTGCATGTTTTTTTCGGCATTGACAAAGGATATTAACTTAAAAACTGACATGTCAGCAATGAATATCTATCCCTGCAAGGCTGTTAAAATCAGTGTAAAGTTTAGAAGCATTCTTTTCCTGTATAATTTTTTTATAATATTAGATTGTGCCTATGTCTTCCATCTTCAGTGCCACCTTCCTTTGGATTGTGTACTGACAAAGCCATTACACATTTGTACATTTATTACATGCAGTCTTCAAGTATTAATACAAAATGTGTAAACAGTAACACATTATGCAATGCATATATGTAATGTATACTCTGTGTGTGCATGACTGTCACAATAATTTTAATTACTTCGCTTTTATCACTTTAAGCACTCCCTTCTTCACTTACATGCTTGCTTTGCCCATTGGGTACTTTTGTTGAAGTTGTTTTTGTTTGGTTTTCTTTTTAATAAAGGTAATGAAATTTTAATTTGGGTTGTTAGGTGCATAGAAGCACTTATGTATTTTGTCTGAAATTACAGACAGTTCACTGACTCAGGCATAGGCTGGGTCCATCCCTAACTACACACACATGCACACAGATTTTGTTAATCTCAAAGAGTGAATAAGCTTGTAATGAAAATGCCAACCTGAATACATTAATCTTCTTTGTTATCTTTAAAAGTGTACCCCTCACTAGGATTTTGCTGATGCTTTTCTCTTTCCATGAAAAGCATCAAATGATCCTCCTGGCCAAGAGCAGAGCTACAGCAGTAGGCATCTAGATAACTACAAATGAAAATTGCTTTTATTTTTGTAGTTTCTAGCTGATGGTCAGACCCCTTTTTTATCTCTAATACTTAAAAGTGTTTTTTATTTAGTGGGCACTTAGTGCAAGTTGAAGGAAGAAAATACTCTTGTTTCTTTGCAGCAGAGCACCATACAAACAGCAGTGACTCATAGGACACATTTTTCACTTCCGTGGCCTTCACTACACTGTACTGCTGGTTTATCTTTTCATTATGGTTCCATGTTGCCTTTCTTCTGTAATTTCCCTCAAAATCACCAAATGTGGAGGTAAGGGAAATAGGGAAGGCTACAGACACAAAGCACATATCTCAAACACCATAAGCTTTAGCAGATCAGATTCTAGCATTTATGAGGCCAGAAGTGAAGAGCAGAAACTCAGCTCTTTTCAGCCCAGGTTCATTCCAGCTAACTTTAGGCACATAAAACATCTAGTGTTAAGCATCTCACCTAACCTAGTTGTCTGGGTCTCCTCAGTCATCAAGGAGAACGATACACATCTCTGGAGGATAATTCTCAGGCAAATGAATTGCCCATCAGAGCTTACCCTCTCTTTCTTAGCTGTTGAGAGAGGAGATGACTAACTCCAATTCCAACTTCAAGGATGGCTGGAGTAGATGAGATGAGGTTGGGCCTTTGAGACTAAGCTAGTTAGTAAATATTACGGGTTTGCTATTAAAACTAATGGTCAGTGAAGAAGTGGTGTTACACTCCCCCTAGTTATGACCCTTTTCTCTTTAATCAGATTGAGTTTGCCCCTCATATGGTGTGATTAAATGTTTTGCTGCAACATTAAGTACTCAATGGGGCAAACACTTGCTGGGGCAGCTACATGAGCCTTCCTTTAGAAGCTCTCAGTGGGAAGCTGGAGGCATGTAGGGCTTTAGGAGATTTGCAAATCTACAGCATATCTGTGCTATGTCCAGCTACATTAGACATTGGAAACAGCATGGCTGTGACAGTGTAACAGTCCATGAGTGCTGATTTACCCTCCTAACTCCCCAGAGAGCCCACTTGTGTCTCTAGACACTATGGCAGACAGAAGTGTAGATGGGTATGTTTGTGTATTAGGCTCCTGACAGACCTGGATCTATTTACTGTCTGTCCTTTGGTCTCCATAGTTCACTATCCCCTTGCTGTGGCAAAGCTGAATGCAGAAGAGGGACAGAAAATGCAGTACCAAGGAAAGCCTCTTTGTCAGTCTTCAGATGGGGAGGGAAGAAAGGCAGCGTAAAGCCGCTGCGCGCGCGTTTGCTCTGACCGTGACGCGCCACTTTTAGACATGAGTCATGCAGCCATCACCCAAACATGACAAACACTTGTGTTCTTCCTAAACACAGGCACACTGTGATGAGACAGCTTAGTGTCCTCACTGGCACTGCATTGTTTCCCCTCATTTTCTTTCTCAAGTGCATTTTTGCTGTTTCACATTATTACAAGTGTACCTTCCGCAGCGCTCCTGGCTGCCTGGGAAGACTGAGCCGTGCAGGGTCCGAGGCTAAAGGCTGCTGATCAGCAGCATCATGCAAACACTAATTGGTTCTTTTTCAGCTTCTAGCAAAAACAGTGTAAAGAAGTGTGGTAGGGACTGTTCCTTCAAGATTTTAACAAGCTAGCTTTTAATCTTAGCTAACAAGTCCCTTTGCCCTTCAAGGCCTAATTCAAAATCTATACAATATAATAAATACAAAAAGATGCATTAGGCAGGTAATATCTGACTAGAATGAAGCTGAATACTTTCTGCTACAAAAAGAAAGGCACTTGACAGGTCATTTCTGTATTGCCCTTAGTACTCCATTTTTTTCTGTTGGGATAAATGCTTATTCCCACACTGATCATCATCATTTCCTTAAGGAGAAATGGTAAAGGTGCTAAGAACCCCCCCTTTACAACTGCTCAGCATGACTCCTACCTCATATATTCAGTATTGTGATCACTTTATGGTCAAGGAGAACAGAAAGAGAGCTGAGAAAGGTGCAAAGAGTATTGAAAAAAAGGAAAAGATGATCTATCTAGGTCTTCACCTCTCTAGTGTCCAAGTACCTTATAATCATTAATGGATTTGCTTTCATAACAACTCATTGGGTAGGGAAAAAAATGGTTCATTTTAGAAATGATGGTGTGAAACATAGGGTGAATTTAATGATTTAGCCCAAGTGGCTAAATCATTTAGCAGGAAGTCAAAATCTCAGTCTGGAAGAGAACTGAAATCTATCTAAACATAGGCCCCTAATGACCAAGCCATCCTTTAGGACTCATAGTAACAAATTTATAGGCATTCTGCAGATTTAGAATCACATCTTTTTGAGGTATAGCTGGAAGTTTTTCCCAACTAAAAAATCCTTTTTAATTTAATATTTATGAGCAAAATGTATTTGTGAAATATTCACAAAGAAAATTCTTCAGTTTGGGCTATTTAAAAGGAAACCCCCCACAAATAACTGCTTTGATGAAGTATTTAAGCATCATTTCATTTTTATAAATACACAGGAAATTCAGAGCATCTAGAATCTAAAATATTCCTTTTAAGACAGAGCTTTAATATAAAATTCTATCAGTCTCACAGAATCCACACTGCACTTTTCATGAGTACTGAATAAAATAGAAGATTTGACTTTGCTTTCAGTGTATGTTGAAGCCTATTACATAAAAATCTCAAAGATTACCTTAATTAAGCTAAAACTTCTCATGCATTTATGTAACAATGATGATTGTTCTTATAACTGGGAAAAAACCAACCCAGCACATATTCAGATGCACAAACTCCGTAGCTTGCTGAACCTGAAAAAAACTTTTTAATGATATGCCTTCATTTTTCCTTCCCAGCTGATACATTTAAAGATGTTACTCCTCTTGACAAACATTGTCATATTCCTGTGCCATCATAGTGACAGCAATACTGCTACAATGTGGAAGGGACCATCCTCCACAGAGTGTTTCTCATGTATCTTGTGCTTAGCAAAATAGGACCCCTGCCATGTCTAGGGGAATGAGAAGAGAGGGAAGCTTTCATTATTATAGTCATAAAACTAACATTAGGTAATTGACTGTGATTTTAAATATTGTGAGCTGCTGGTCACCTCATGGAGCCCACTGCAGCAGAATTTGGCTGGGTCGTTATTTATTGCAGGAGAAAAGGGGAATTTACCCATGTTTTTATGACATGCTGGATACTCCACTTACACAACTGTCTAAGGGCAAACACTTTAACCCCTTGAGATCTGCTAATCAGGAGCACCAGCTGTTAAGTGCCAGCATGCATCCAGCATTTATGCCTGCGGGGAGAGAAAGGGTTGCAAAGGATATGACCCTAAACTTCAGAAACCTCTTCTCTCCTTGGGGGCAAATATCATTCAGCTTGCATCTTCTCCTGTTTTCTTTTAGTTTATCCAGTTAATGTTCCTGATGTGGGTTGCTGTGCACTCACTGTGAATGCTTCAAGCCTTTAGGAAGATGATAGTTAATTACTGAAGTTAAAATCTGGCTTGCACTGGTGTGGAAGTGCTTTCAGAGATATTTACTCAGCCGGCTCACTGAGCTGCTAGGGGCAGGGGAAGGCTGGCAGTATCTGGCTCACAGTGAATTTCTGCAAATGTATGTTCTGTTTAAAAAAAAGCAGCACATCGCACAGTCATTTTTCACAATATTGCTGGTACAATATTAGCTCAGTCTCACACTAAGTTACATTGGTATGTTCATTTAAAACAAGCAATGAAATCCATTGTGAAAAAGCCTGTCTCAAACACAACCCAAATTTATTCCCTGTAAAGTAAAATACAATCAAAAGGTAAAAAGGCAGGTCTTTATTGTAGAAATTCTTCTTCTTTTATCCTTCTCTTTAGCTTCTGAAACCAGTAGCAGACACATATGGGAAGAAAAGACAGAAAATACTGTATTTTTGACATGTTTTGTTTTCCTTTCCAAATGTCACTTGCTCTCCAGCCTAGTATTTTTAACCCTTCCTTTAGATTATTTGTGGTATGATAATCAATTGACATCTGCATCTATTTCTGGACTTAATAGTTTAGAAGCCTAAGCAAAACACTTCCAATAATTGGATATCCTTGGAATCAGTGGATCAAACTCTTCTAGCTTTTACTCTAAACCACTGCATCAAATTTAGTTTGTGTGGGTTTTCCAGATGAGCAATGTTTCAAATGCCTTAGCAGTGTGTGGATATTTTGCAGCCATCTCAGTAAGAGCATGACTTGACCCTAATGTCCTTAGATGCAATATCCCTCTCTCCCAATGTCATGTGTAGCATATGCTGTATTTTTGTCACCTGAATTGGCTCAAAAGCATAAATAAATTGTTATTGGGTACTGTAGAATGTAATGCCATATTGTCATACTCCCATATTAAAGAGAAAGCCTCAGCATGGCAAAGAAAGTGTTGAATTTGTGTCAGATTTCAGCAAAATAATTCCAAAGAATTATTGCAATTCATGCTGCACTTAAACACTGAGCTCTTCTCACCTGTGAAGGCAGGTTGGGTTCAGACCTCCCTTTGTGCCTTGAAAATCTCTTTCTTTGTCTGTGTCTGTCACCAGAAAACTTTTACAGACTATTGCACATGCCAGTGGCAGTGAGCTGAATTTACATAATCCAGCAGCAGAGTATCCTAAGCTTGAACAGAAAAAAGCCCTCATAACAAAATGAGATTTAGTAGAGGACTAGCAATATATATTTAAACACATTTGTTTTAGTCACAATAAGGGAATAAATGCAGCACATGTAGATGCAGAGGAGGAAGAGAGGCTTACTCATGTAGAGAGAGAACGAGTCATGCTGGCTTTTTCCTATGCCATTGATTTCATCTCCTGTCCTGTGAATTTTCTTGTTTCAAGATGTTTTTCTTCTGAAACAGTGTCCTGTCTTTGCAGCACTAAGTTTCATTGATCAATCTCTCCAGGCATTACGTATTTCCCATCACCATAGTATCCAAGGCATTCAGAGGTGGAAAAAATGATGTAGCAAACGAATCCCTGTCTCTGCTTTGGATTGTCTCTAATCCAATGGCATCTCAACAAGACACTTGATTTGCTCTGCTTTTCCCTAAAATTACCTATGGCTGAGAACATCTGAAATGCTTTTGGGTGACCTGCTGATCACAACACATGGGCTGGGGACACTAGTGAGTAAAAACTGATGTTTTAGGGACTTTACTGACAAAACACTTCAGGACAAGCTTCCCATTAAGCACACCAGTCCACTAGGACTGTTCTTATGTTCCAGTGCATGCATATTCTTTGGTGTTTTGCTAAATCAGGGTTTTTTGATCAAGTGTTGTTCATACTATTAGTCATGTCATTCCCTTAATGATGATAAAAAAGCAAATATTAGCTCACTAGTAAATGATGCAGTCTGCATCACAGAAATGGAGGAATTAACTCTTTCAAAGGTAAAATCAGAAGCCTGTCTGGCCATTAAAGAGGGTAACTGTCTTGTCATAAACCTTTTCTCTTTTTGTCCTGAGGGTAGAGTATTTTCAAATAAAGATCATCCCTCAGTGGTGGGGGGACATACATGTTACAGTCATGGGTACTTGAGTCTGCCAGCTGCAGTGGGAGGATCTCTGGGTTCATCCTTGCAGCATACACCTGGAAAGCTCAGAACTGTGGTTAGCCTTGTCCATGGATAGCAGTGTCTTAAATATTTCTCGTATCTTAATTTCTGAAAGGAGAATTCCTCTTACTTTGAACCAAGATGCTACTGGAACATTTTGTTTCCTGGTAATCAAATGAGGCTACAAGTGAGGCTGTAAAGTATGTGCAGTACTCACATAGCTGTGCTTCCATCCACAGCTGTGGTGGAACAGGAAAATCCCACATTATTGCACGTGTATGTGTGAGAGTAAACACTGAAGAGAGCTACTGTGTTACACCAGTGTTAGGGTTTGTGAAGAGGGTACCTTTAGTGATGCTTTCCAGATGAATTGCCACTGCAAAACCTGCAACAGATTTAAGGTATAATAACTGTCACTGTTATCAGACTTTACAGTGTATGTAAGTATTGCTTTGCTCTGTTGTAAGGAGATTTGGGGGTTTTTAATTTTAAAATAAAACCTTCTATTTTTTTTCAAAGCTCATTCCTGTAAATCCTGGGGAGGGGTGGGGAACAAAAAAGGCATGCAATGCTCCACCCATGGTAATTAGCAAAACTGTCTGTAAGATCCTAAGTTGTCACTATTATATTTATTGAAAGAATTAATTCAATTTCTGATACAGCTGAAGAACATATCTTCGTTTATTTGAAGAACATATTGCAAATCAATTATTCTTGTAGAGTTGATGCTATTTTAAAATATAATTTCATATATTTTATCAAGGAAACCAAATGAAATCATTCATTATTCACTGCTTTTCTGAATTTTTTAAAAGATGGTGCTGAGCTATAAAGCTGAGTTGGTTAAATGAGGAGGTGCATGATGTTTGCATTGATATAGGTAGACAAGCCCTTAAATTACAAGAGTTGTAGGAAGAGTGATAAGTGTTGGGTCCAGTTCTCCAAATCCAGTTCTGGGAATTCAACAAGTATGTGTTCTACATGTGTATAAGTTACACTGCAGCAGCAATGCTCTAGGTGCATGGCCCACAAGTTGGCCACTGAGACCCTTGTGAATATTTGGGGATATTTAAATGCCTCCAGAAGGAACTCCCAAATTGGCAGAGGGTGGCTCAGGAAATTTGTAGGAGCAGGCAGCAGGAAACAGTTGACAAGTTTTCTTCAGAGCACACCACCGAGTATCCCTTAAAATAGAGCAGATTCCAGAATTGTGGCCAATTCCTGCCCTTGATAAACCATCTGATGACAAAAGTGAACTTACAAAAAAGGAGAGACCCAAGGTCAACACGTTTCCAAGCTCCTGTAGCTATGGGCCCACTTCAGCCCTAGGAGAAGGAACAGCTAACCAGGGCAGTAGGGCATAGTGGAGCAGGGATGGGGTGGTTACAGTACCATGAGATGTTCTTGCAAGATGCAGAAGGGATCAGATACAAGAAAACCAACTTCTGCATGTGAACTTTTCACCTCAAAGGCTTTCCAGACAGGCTTTTATTCTTGAAGCTCATACAGGAAGGACCAAAATCCTGATTCCTCCTCAGTCCCTTCATAAAACATCAGATTAGGCACTTAAGGAAAATGAGGAGGGTGGTCTTGAAATATCAGTCACTGGAGGAAATTGAGGAGGAAATCAGCATCTCCCTGTCCCCTTCAGTTCTCTAATCTTTGTGGATTATAAGAAAGGGAAGAGGCTCAAGGACTTGCTTTGATCTCCATAGTTCATGTATTGAAAGAAAGCTCCTCTGTGTGCATGGGGCAAGGAGCCAGTCCCAGCCAGGCTGTCTGTGCCTGTTTCATGTGCCCTGGTGCTACCAATGGCTACAGGGCAGCTGTGTCCAGACACCTGGAGTGGAACCTAAAGGAAATGTCATAGACTGGCCAGGTGAAACAGTGAAACAGACCACACAGCAAGGTCCTGAACTAGGAAGCCACAGACAGGTTTTCTGGATGCCAGCTGCAGGTGACAAAAGGTCACCTAAATCTTGTTTTCACAGCATTAATCACTGTGTGGTTCAGGCCCTTAATTCAGTGCATACTCTTAGAAGTGACAAAGGGGACACTCAGTGGCATTGCCATGCCAGACCCTCAGGTTCCACAAAATATACTCTTCTCTGGTGCAGACATTTTTAAGAATTTGTTTTTCTCTGGCTTCTCTTGAATTAATGTTAGTAAAAGGTGCCCCAACCTCTTATTTTTCTATATGAAGACAAAAATTGCAGCTGCCTGCCAAGTCTGCTGAGAGATGGATGTAATAATTTTCAATTGGACTGTTAGCCCAAAGGGAACCCGATAGCAAGAGATTGACAGATGCAGCATGGATTATCTTGTGCTCTGAACTCAGCCCAATTTGTGGTTTGTTGCAGGTGCTAAAGAGATTGATATTGCTGCTACCCTGGAGCACTTGAGGGACCAGAGACCAGGCATGGTCCAGACAAAGGTACTGTCAATAAATCCACTGGGATTTTAAATACATTAAAGGTCTTTCACAGTAGTTGTTTTCATGACAGAAGAAAAAGGGTATGACCTAATTTAACGCAGGTCGCTTGCTGATTACTCTGTTTGGCTCCCTACCAACTGAGGTTTATTTATGCTGAAGATTTATCTAGGTTACTTTCTTTGGTGTTTACTGTTCTTTCTTGTAACATCTCCAGCATCTATCTTGATTACCATATATGAAGGGCAGTCAAGACAACAATCTATAGCCTGCTAAAGAAAATGTGCATTTGAAAGAATTTTCTTGCTTTCATCCTGAACTATAGATTATTTTCTTAGAGATCTGTGCTTAACTGTGCATGTAATTTTTTTTTAAAGCTTCTACTCATTAAAGAGAATGTAACTGCTGCATTTGATATTCTTTTCTGAAAAAAAAAAAGAACTCAGAAGTTTTGAATTAAAGGAAATAAAACTTTTCAGGGAATCAAGTAATTTTTGGTATCTTTGAATGAAGGAGCTTGCATCAGTCTTTATGGATGTAACATGGCAACTATATTTTTACACTTTGGTGAAATGAATGCCTTACTCTCAAATTCCTGTCAGTTGTAATAGTTTTGACATTTTTCTACAATGTAAAACTTTTAAACATAGTAGCTGATGGTGCAATTCTAGTCCCTTAAATTAGAAATGAAACTTTCTGTTATTAACAATTCCAGTGATGTATGGAATGATATTGTGGGATATGTGTCACAAGTTAAAAGCTGCAAATATGACCATAAAAAAACTCTTTCATGGTATGAAGGTGAAATAAATCTGTTTATGGCCTTATAAAATATCAAATGATAGTTACAGTCCCAAACTGAGTAACAAGAGCAATTTGACAGCGCTGTGTCTTGGCCAGGCTGGAATTGATAGGAAATTCTGCAGTGTTTAGGGAGTTGAAATTGCTGAGAGGAAAGGTGAAATAAATGTGTGTTGCAAGAATCATTGATTCATAATTTTTCCTGAATCTCTTCCCAATCATGTTATTTCCCACTAATACTAGGGGAAAGTACTGCTGAAGAACAGCTTGGGGAATGTTAATTATTATTTACCAATTAAGTAAGTGCATGAAAAATAAAGATGAGCCAGTCAAAACTAACTAATCTTTATCTGCAAGGAAGACATAAAATTGCACAAGTCTTTCTTCTGCTTTGATTATTCCAACTGGAACAAAAGGCACATAGCACACAGTATCCAATGTCATATATATTTACTCTGAGGTAAGATGCAAATCCTGGACTACTCTGCAAATGCATTCAATATATGTAGCAGCTCTGTGGCAACATACAGCTCAGATTATAGTTTCCTTTTCAGGGCAGAGAAATTATGGCTTGTTGCCTTCAACAGAAGAAAAAACATCGCTCCAGAACCAAAGAATGAGGTTATGTGAACAACTTCTCCTACTTAGCTCCACAACAGTTACCTGAGTTCCATTAAAGTCTCCCTCAAGACATGGTTTTTCCCTCCAACCATTTGTCTGGAAGAGCTCCAGAAAACAAATGTATCCTGTGTTTTCATCCAGAATGAAAAATTTTCTCAGGATATTGCTTATCTCTGCTCTTGCTCCTTCTTCCATCATTGTCATTTTCTCAAAACCACCCAAATCACTTATTCAAGCTAATGTCTTGCAAATTATAAATATCTGGTTACATGCTAGCAATGCATGATCCCCAGAGAATTTTTCTGATGGATTTAAACAAACCCCTGTGCTTTCCCAACTGAATACAAATGAGGAATATTAGACTCTAGGAGTAATTTAAAACGATGGATTAAAAGTCAGGTTAGAAATGCCAATTACAGAATATCCCTAGGCAAAATAAACACCAACTTCCTTCAGCAATGTTACTTTGTTTCCAGCAGGCAGCGCTCCACCTTTCCAATAGGCATGGGAAAGATGTGTTTGCAGAATTTTGTCTTCTGGAAGGGATCTTTAATTCAGAAGCACTGTATATAATAAATTGTAATGAAATTATCATAACAGCATTCTGCATTTCTGAGAAGCATAATAGAGGGTTTGTGGGTTTGTTGGATTTTTTTTTTCCAGGGGAATTGCAAAATAGAATTGATATGTCACATATGAGAGGAAAAAGTAATGAAGGAGGAAGTGTATTCTCTGTGATAGGAAAAATATATATTTCTTTTTTTTCCTGTCTCCTCTATCCTCTCATAATCTATAATAGTAGATAGATTCCTTACTCTGTTATATATGCTACATGAACTCACTTTGTTTTCCTGGGAATTTTTATCTGTAGACTTAATGAAACATAGCCATAGATACTTTTTATTAAGTATATTCTTGTCACCTCTGCATTATAGGTGAACTGAGACCACAGAATGTCTGTCCAGCTCTGTTTTCTAGGAAAAGTTGATGTTAAAATTCATCTCCAGGCGGTCTTGTACATGCAAAGAGAATATGTGAATGGCAGTGTAGCTGTACAAAACAACAAACCGAGCTCCTTTAAAAATTACTGACATTAACTTGCTCTAACTGCAGTTGGCATCATGGAAAAGTGTGGAAGGTGTGGGAAGGCTTTTCCTGGGAGGGTGGTGATGCACTTCGATGGAAGCTGCACTCCCTGCCTTTCACCTGGGTGTGTTATGCAGAAGGATGGAGGGGGAAGAGCTCAGCTGGCCATCCCTGACAGGCCATGTCCCCACACATCTCATGTCTTCTCTCCTGTCCCTTTACAATCAGTTCTGAGCTCTGGCTGTGCAGATTATACTCTGTAAATTGTTTTGTCTCAGTCATTAAGGTCACACTGCTGTTGCTCAGTCCCTGGGCGAGGCAGACACTCTTCCTCAGGCTTTTTGAGCTGGTACAAGCACCCAGTTTGGTTCTGCCCCAAAATGGCCCATATATGCCCTCTCTGATCCTGCTGCTCTCCAGCTTCTCTCACACACTCATTGTGCTCCAGTTAAAATACAACTGATGCTCCTGGATGGCCCCAGCATTCCCAGAGTTTCCTTTAATTGCAGAGACTTTAGACAGTGCAGGGAGCCTTAGGCAGTCATGCACACCATTTTCAGTGCCTACTGAGGATGAGTCCTACTCTTTAGGGTGAATTGATGTCTGATTAAAAGCTGTTGGCTGCAGTCCAGCAAGTGTACATGGATGCCACTTTGACAGCACCAAGCAGACAATAAAATTCTTGAATGGCAGTGTTGCTGAGAAATTATTCTGTTTTATTCTGCTTTTTCTGCTCTGGCTCTGTGCCCATCATTGCTTCTCTGAAGCATCTCCACATGGGAGATGACTGCAGTCGGGTAAGACAAGGCAGAGAAGACTGGCACTGGATTGCAGGAATTAAGAGTCAGCTGCCTTTCTGAACTGAGTTGTACATCTCTAGTTTGTTCTTTCATCCTTCCTGAACCTTTCTGCAGTAAAATGAAACACTATGGAAGATTAATGTTAGTGGTTCAGTGATCACTCTTGGGGGTGGCGATGTTCTGTAACCATCCCACACAGCCCCTGGCAGCACCAACTGAGATGCCAGAGGTACAGACCTCCAATTTTCTAATGGGAGACACAGACAGTATCCCAGCAGTGATCTTGGGCTGCTTTGCAGGGTGCATCTCAAACCTGCATCCTCAGAGTCGATTCCTCAGCAGCTCTTAACCCCAGCTGGCTTAAACCTCTGGAGTACTTCCAGAAAATCCAGGAATTTTCCACAGTCCTTATCTGGTGTCTTTGATTTGCCTATATTTTGAGAAAACTTTCCACTGGAAAGTCTCAAACTCCAAATCACCCCGTCAGTTATTTCAGTAAGCTAAATTACTGAGAAAAAAAAATCACTTGCTTGGAAAATACAACACCTGTTAACCATGAGGATTTAAAACTGCTTTGTCTTTCTGTAGGACTACACAGTGCAGGAGTGTGTTAGGGTTGCACTTAGAAGAAGTAGCCATTCATGGCTGTGTCCTTCACACCTCTGCCAACCCAGGTCAGAAGCTGATAAATCATTTTGGTGTTGAGGTTACAGTAAATTAACAGCAGAGAAAAGCCTTCCCAAGTATTTCTTATATAGGAGTGGTCCCAAGTATTTCTTATATAGGAGTGGTTTTGTTTTTACTAACAAAATTGAGTAATTTGTGAGTGTGGAAAGGACATTAAAAAGAGAAGTTTAAAAAGATCAATGACAGGTAAGCCAAAAACCAGATATTGTTCTATACAATAGATATCAGGAGTGGAGATATTTATTTTAGATTCTTTCAAGTAGAAACAGTCCTGAGAAAAGCCAAAGTCTCTGCTTTACAGCATCTCACTTACCTCATATTTCAATAATGTATTATTGAGTTCCCATCTCTGTGTCAGAAGGAAATGGTTGGTGATCAGCTACTCCCAAACCCTTCTGACCATGCAATGGCAATATATCATCATGTCCCAATAGCTTGGGTTCTGCTACTAACATTTTTCTCCATTAAAATGACTCCGGCTTCGAGATGCTGTCAAACATGTTATATGACATCAATACTCCCAGAACATTTTGTTCCTTTCCATTGCACTGTACAGTTCATCCTGCATATTCATATTTTTAACAATGTCTTGAGGACGTTCAGCTGCGGAATAGAGCACCAGGCTTTCTGGAAAGTGTTTTGTTTTGTTATTCAGGGTGTGCGTTTGTTCTCTCCACAGGAGCAGTTTGAGTTTGCTTTGACAGCGGTGGCAGAGGAAGTGAATGCAATACTCAAGGCCCTTCCCCAGTGAGCAGCTCAGTCTCCTGAAGGTTCCTGCAGAATCCATCCCTCGTTTTCCTCATCCTCAGTCCCTGTGAATGTTCTTGGAAACGTGACCTGACCTTAACTGTGTATCTTCTGTTGTAACCACATAGTGATAGGGTCCTTACAAACTGCTTTAGCTGGTAAAAGTTCAACAGTTAAAATGTGTATTCTGTTTTTTGGGGTTTTAAACAAATTTTTAAAAGTACATCAAAGCCTCGGATTAAGGGACAGAACAATCCATCTAATTCCTCCTACATCCTTGAAGCCCTGAATGTCACACTTTGAAAGCACACATTGATGTTCTTAATAGCAAATATACAATATTGTGGGTAATTAGTGCAGTCAATATAGTCTCAGAAAACAATGTTCTGTTATATATTTTGTAACTTCTCAAAGGCTGAATAAGAATGAGGGCCTGAAGAGGATGGTGATTGTTCCCATATAGTGCCAAGCTGAAGCATGAAACAGTGCTGTGAGTGTGGGCAAACACGGGTCCAGACTCTGGCAAGGAGAGCTTGCACCTTCTCATGCCAGGCTTTAGCAAGCAAATGTTTTCTTAACTGTTGTTTACTTTTCAGCTTTGTGCCATGAGAGGAAGAAAATCTGAACTATGAGTAAAAGAGGCTTGCATGGTTGTTGCAACTGGGGAGAAAACATGTTGGTCACATTAATGGGAAACCAGGGGAAAATGAGCACAACTCTGACCATGTACCCGGCACTGACAGCACAGAAAAGGAGAGCACAGGCTCCCCTCAGGTGATGGGAAAGGTCCTGTCAGCAGTCAGGTAATTGTCTGGAGCTGTTATGGAAAAAGATTGTCGGTTTTATGGGATTACTGAGGAAGAAAATGGGATTCTCCCCTTTATGCCTTTGCATTTCCCTCTGTAAAGCTCTGCTGTGCCATCCTTTTTAGCCAGGAAAGTGTATTTCTGTAAAAGCCTGGCTGAAGAAGAAATCTCCAATCTGCATTTTATGACTCTCATCAAGTTTGTCTGATCCAGGCATTTGTTGCAGCTCTCTGCAGAGGCTTTGCTCACTCCTTGTTCTGCAGGACACCTATTTGAACTGAGCATGAAGGGGTAAAGCAGCACAAAGATTGAATTTCAGAGATTCATGTGTTCTCAAAAGCCTAATGCCTACTGTTGCAAAGTAATGCTAAAATATGTCTGTAAATGGTTTGGATATGCAATCTTGCTTCTGTGATTTCACAGGTGTAGTTGTGGCACTCTTCTAAAGGAATTTACATTGTTGATAGAAAGTACTCAGATATGTTTGAATGAAGGGCCTGAGAGTAAAATTATTGAAGGTACCTAAGTGATCTAGGCTATTAATTTCATTTTCAAAAGTGAATACTTGGATGCTTTTTCATCTGCTATCCTACATCTCCGTGACGTAAGAATCTGGGGTGCTTTTTTCCCAAAATCTTATGAGTATTGTGTGCTTGGAACCGTATTAGGCTAATTGTTTAACTTCAACACTGGAAAATACATCATTGAATTTAATTTGGGAAGGGGAGCTTTCATAAACTTCTAATCAGTGAAATGTTAAAAATAACAGTATCACACAGTTTTGCTGGCACAAAGGTGATGAGCATCAATCAAAATCAACCATGTTGCAACTTTGTGTTGTAGGTGTGGATATTGGTGATTTCTTCTTTTTAGCAATTAAAGAGTTGCTTAAAAAAAAAAAAAAAAAAAAAAAAAAAAAAGCAGAAGGCTTGTTACTTCTTGTTACTTTTTGCCATACATTTTTGTATGCTTTACTTGATATATGCTGTCACTTAATTTGTGCATCCCATTACTACAGCAGTGCAGAGCAGTTACTGCAGATGCCATCATCCTCTTAAGTACACATACTGTACATTAAGCCACATGTTTATTTTATGGCCTAAGCATTTTAGAGCTTTCCTAGCAATAACTAAAAAAACTAATGGAGTATAAATGAGAAAATTGCCTTTTTCATTTGATAATTTAGGTTTATCAGGATTTTTTTATTACTTTAGCTAACACAAAATTTCAGATCAGGGCAGATGAGATCAGTTTGAGCTGTATCAGCAAGTGTTTGAAGTAGATTTACTGTAAGCCACATACTGCAGCTTTCTGAAAGGTGTATGCAAACAAACTGTCCAAAGAATCAAAACTGGGGCATCCTGAGTCAAGCCCTCTGATTACTGGGTGGAATGATTTTCCAGTGTTAGATGCTGTGCCATCACCCACTGCCAATGGGCTAATGGGGCTTATTTCTGCCCTGGGATTCATTAGTGTTTGCCTCCTTACTGTCCCTGTGCATACCACAAACATGACTGACAAGCCTTTCGTTGCACTTCAGGAATATCTTTTAATTGTTCTTTTGCAAATATTTGCATTTCATAATAGCAATTTCAGGGTGATCCCTATTAATTCACAAGCAGCTGAGTGTGGGACTTGATCCTTCAGAGTTTATTTAGCATAGATTAGAGGGCATTAATCTTCCCCAAGGCTAATGGGGCAGGAATGTATTGTTTTATTCGTCCCTGTAGAGCAGTTTACACAACAGAAAGATGCAGTCTTACTCAGAGGGTTACAGTATCTCCCACTGACCGTCATCGACAATCCTGTTATTTCAGCCATGTTTTGTACAGTTCTTCCACAAAGAGGTGCAAGGCTTATTCTGTTGACTGTAAACAACCACACAGAATGTTTCATCTGTGCATAGCACACTGTTCACACCTCTCAATTAATGCCCTGCTTCTGGGGGTGATAATCTGCTGCAGGGTCAATTAGTGAAACGCAGGTTTCAGTTGCACCAGGGCCATCTAGAGGGATCTGACTATCCATTTCCCAGGAAGATGCCAAAGCCATGGATGAAGCCACAGAGATGGATTTGCCATGCAGGGCAGGAATTTATTTTCACTGCAGTTAACTTAATCCTTGTGATCTGGTGAAGGATGTTATTCAGGCCAACCCCCAGTCACTTGCACTAGACGTGGGATGCACCACCCCATGTTCACTGTCAGGTTGAGTTGAGCTTCTTCCTGAACACTGGGATCACCTGAGAGCTCAAAGTCAAATGAGACCCACCATCCTTCTCTGTTCAATTTTCTGCTGATCTTTAGTAGACTCATTGCCATTGAAGCTGGGGCTGGTGCCTGACTTGGCCACAAACAGCAGGTGTTTGATATTGGACATGCTCACATTCTTGACAAACCGAGTGTACAGGTTCTGTTTGTGTGCTTGAACCTTTAAATGATATTTTAGGGGGTGACCTGCAGGAGGGCAGTTTAACCCCACTGCTCCTCGCTGCTCAGAGGCAGAAATCCCTGTTTTCCCACAGGCAGCACACACAGCTGCTGTCCCTGAGCAGGGCAGGGATCTGACCAGACCCCTGCTGGTGCAGTCAGTGTGTCCAGATAGGAGGGACAGAAAGGTGGTTGTCACCAGAGTTGATGCTTCACAGGAGTAAAGCACAGTTGCTCTCTCCAGCCTTTGTCCTTGCCATGACATGGGCTAGGATTTAGAGGAATGGAGAGGCAGGACAGCACCATTCCCCAGATCCCAGATCCTTGAGGTTCAGCCTGAGGCACAGGGCTGAACAGCAGTGTGGGGTTTGCTGTTGGCTTCAGGTGTTCAGGTGTGACCTGTAACCATTGCTGTTGGCCACTGTCATGGGACCCGCTGCAGCCCAGGTAACTCCCATCCCAGTGGAAGTCCTTGGCCAGGAATGAATTTCAGCAGAAAATCACAAATCCAAATCTCAATCCACTAGCAAAGCAAGCCAGATTATTTTTATAGAAGCTACTAAATGTTTAACACATTTCAAAATATTTTTAGAATCTACACCCATGACTAAACCTTGTCCCTGTCTCCAGCATGCATGCAGAACCAATCCCCATCCATTCCCAGGGGAATGACAGCTATAGTACCTGTAAGGAGTTCATGCTTTATTAGTCAAGTGGAACATTAATAAAACCTGGCCCACTTCATAATTTCCACAATAGTCATTAATTTAAAAAACTGTTTATTGGAACAGAAAACAAGTATTTGATTAGCTTTGTTACAGAACAATAGCTTCCTCATTTTTATTCTGCATATTTTATTCTTTCTTTAGAAAATTCTCTTAAGAAGCATTTGAGATAATTCGCTTTTTAAAACTGTACAGTTTCTATGGTTTTGCTTTTTAAATGAGAGTACACTTTGTAGATTTGATTATTATATTTTTCTGTTAATATTACATTGGGCATTACGAAAGCATTCCCCACCACAGTGAAAAGAAAGTGATCCTGTTGGTTTATTGTAAAAGAAAAAAAAATAATTAAAACGAAATTGCAGAGCTGTGGCATACTCAATCCAATTAGAGCATGACTCTTTACTACTTTTCATTTACCACATGAGAAAAAAAAATAGTTACACCAGCAAGATTTCATTTGAAGCTGTTCATGCATGCTGTTTGTACTGTATTTGATGGCATAATATTGTTTTGTTTACAACTTTTTCTTTCTCGTCATTCTATTATATTCTTTATATGTATATAGTTAAAAAAAAAAAAGATTATACAAAGTATTTTGTTCTACCTCTGTAAAAATCATATTTGTGAATAAAGTCACGTTGTCTGTGGAGTATGGAGTGAATACAGCATTAACAGCTGGTGCTTTGCTTTTATTTGGGGGGTGGGAGTGGTGCCAGTGTCTCTTGCTGGAGGGGTGGGGTCTGACTATCCAAGGTGGGAACAGGAGGTTCACAGGGAGGGGCACAAATTCCCTGCTGATGGCTTGGATATGCACATTTCATCTGCTCTGAAAAGAGATTTCAGCCAGCTCTGGCTCAGGTGTGTGGCCCTTAATACTGCACCTTACAGGATTTTGATTGAGACAGATTCCTGTGTTCAGGCCAAAAGTGAAGCAGGCAAAAAAATCACTAAGTCCCAGGGACCCTTCTTGTACTGCCAGGAAGTGGAAAAAGATCACCTAGAGCCTGTGTCACAGAGTGTACAAGTTCACAAAGAGATTAAATGGAATCTGCTTTCAGGAAAATTAAAGGCAGGAAAATGTTTTTGGGAAGGCTGGTGGATCACACCATCACAAAATGGCCAAGGATTTATAGTTTTAAAATAGTAGAAGTTCATAGGACAGGTAATAGAAACTTCTCACTGTTATATTAAATAAGGTTAAGAGAAATAAAGTATAAGATTACCACACAAACACAGCATTCAATAAAGGGTCTTTTTCCTGGGGTATAGGAAGTCATTTTCCCATGAGCACTGTCCATTATATGAAGGTTTTGGATCTTCCTATTAAATACTCAACTGTTAGCTGTCAGACCAGTCTTTGGGCTTAGACAGCTCTGGCATGGCAGTTTTCATGGTCCTGTGTTATGTGTTGAAATTTCACTTGTGTTTTGAAGAAGACTTAAAATATGTTTTCCACTTACCTGGAAATCACTAGAAAAATGTAAACAGAAACCTAAAGTGGTCGTGGTCCAGCTCGCTTCCTTCCCATCAGAATAATCATATTTTACATTCTTTAACCTTGTTTATGTGGTTGCATGTTTTAATATCTGTGCCTTTCTCAGTGTAAGAAGGTGACTTTCATCTTGGAAGCAAAATATATGCACCATTACACCTATTTTCTTGTTCGTGTAATTTAGGAGGTCTTTCATCTCCAAGACAGCTTTCTGAAAACTCTGGTAACGTCAGATGGAGGACAAAAAGAGAAATGTGTTTAACTGTATAAATACTGGAGCACTGTGAATCTTCTAGGGGAAACCAAAGCCACCAGTTGTGCATCATTCATTCATGCAGGCAGTTCTGCTCTGGCCTCACACTGCACAGGTGCACACAGCTGTGAAAACAAGTGCTGATGGGACTGGTATGCCTGGTTTTGGATGCTGAGCAAAGAACTGCACAGCCACAGGGAGGGGTGGCAGGTAGGCTGGGTTTATGTGTGCTTGAAACAGCTGAGTCCTTGGGGAAATTCTTCTTAGGTCAAAAATTAATTTCTCCCCTTGAGAGTGCACCAGTTAACCCCCCACACGTAGGTAAATCAGCAATAGAGATAAAAGACTCAATGTGGATGACCAGTCTGGGAAGTCAGACTTTGTAAGGTTTGTGTTATTTGGCTGATGTACTGTACTGCCCCAGATTTTTCCTGCAGTAGCTTTGGTCACACTTCTCAAAGATACAGGAATGTGTTGCTCCCATCATTCCCAGCATATAGTACAGGTGGGATTCATCTTAACCAGTCTCTGAGCAGCTTTTCATGGACTTCCACAAACCACCCACTCATCATAAGCTTCCTCTATGGTCAATAAAGGAAAACAGCATTTTTAGAGTGGGAATTACCTGGTTTGGCTTCCACTTCACCATGAGGTGATTCATCCTATTCACCTCATACCCTGAAACAGGGAACATCAAAATTTTACTATGTGCTAAGTACAAAAGTATCTCATTTCTATATTGTAATCCTATTCCCTCCAAACTGCATTGGATCACTTGTAAGAAAAAGAGAAAATATTTCTGATTTTATAGACCTTGAATTTATAGACATCCTTATCCTATTCCTCCTTCATTTCTCCTGTTCCATAGGGATGACTCATGTCCCCTCTTACAGAAGATGTCCTGTGCCTTTGATCACCTTTGCTACCCTTCACCTTAACTTGTCCAGTTCTGTTTGTACTACACTCCAAGGTACACAGGGGCCAGGCTGTGGTACAGTGTCACAGTGATGTTTTTAGATATTTTAAATATTTTCCTCTTCTTTGGAATGTCTAACGTTTTGTTGCCCTTCTCCACTGCTGACCACTGAGGTTCTGCTCACAGACACTCATTCACAGCAATACCAAATACTTTTCTTCAGGTCATCTTTTATATCTTTATTGTTAAGAAGTATTTCATTATATGAGTTACTTTATCTCCAGTAATTTCATCTGCTAACCTCACAGTCCTAAAGTATCACAAGGTCTCTCTGTAACACTTCACAGCTACTTTTGTTTTTATAATGATAGGTAATAAGAGTGTGTGTCATTCACACTCTGCCACCTCAGTATCACCTCTTCCTTTTTCCTATTGTTTAAAGTGGGGAATCACCATCACTACAAAAATTTTCCCTTTCTTCAAAACATGTTTCTTAACTTTTAATCCTTCATTAACCTACAAAAAACTTCCCCCTAATGCAATGGCAACTCAGTTTCTGTAAGAACCTTTCATGAGACAGCTTTTGCCAAATGCTTTTAGGAAAGCTAAATACAAAATAATCACGCACATCATCGAACTCACTGATTTTTTTTTCAGTCTCTTAGGAGGATTTTACAACTCAACTTGACCCTGAAAAACCCTTGTTGCTTCTTCCTCCTCTTTACACCATCAGTTATGCAGGATCTAGACACAGGGGTGTGGATGCAGCTTATAGAGTAGGACACAATAAAATAGCTTTGGTATCCTTTTGGAGTCAGTGGAGAGCTACTGGATGGGCTAAAAATGGAGCTGTGGAGCTCAGCTAGTGCAACCCCCACTCAACACAGCATTTGGAGCACATAGCTTGGGGTCATTCCCAGGCACATTTTGAGTATCTCCAGAGATGCAGACTCCTCTGGATCCTCTTTGTGAAAAATATCTTTTGAAGATCTCACTGAAATTTCCCTTGATGCTGATTGACTGCCAACCAGCTCCCCAAAAGGAGATGCCTTGTGCAGAAAAATCCCTCTCTAGGTTCCACCACCAAGGTTGTCATTGTAGAGCACACTCAGGCAAGCAGCACACAGGGAAGGATTTATAAATAAATTCTTAATCTGTGAGCAGAATCCCACCCTCTGGGCAGGATTCAGTGCTTGCTGGTGAGTGGTTGATGTCACTGCAGATGCTGTGGGTCCCCTGCCCAGCCTGCAGCACTCCTGCCAAATGGCTGAATGTGCTTGTTTGCCAGCCCTGTGCTGGTGGCTGAAATCTGCTGAAGTGCCTCCAATGATGTTGGATGCTTACATTCAGGGATCTGAGTCCCACATCATGTGTCTAGTAGTTGGATTCTGTATCTTCTACCAAAATTGAAGGTACGGGAGGGAATTTGACAGGACAGCAGCTTCCCAGATAACCCACCAGTCCAAAAGAGGCAGCAGCTTCTGAAAACCCTAATTTTGCTGTCAGAACTGGATTCAAGGCAGGGCTGTGACTTCAGCAGCATTACCTGAGTGTGTGCCAGGCCCGGGCACGAGGTGCTGCAATGACCACAGCAGGACACAGCTGGAGAGCTGCCCTTGTGCTGGGTAGCACTAAAAGGCTTTGTGTACCTCACAGCCAGTGACAGCATTGTGTGGGACCAGAGGCACTGTTGCTTTCCAACACAAGAGGGCAAGAAAGGGAATAAAAGCCAAAAGCATGAGTTCACATAAAATAAAACCTAGTGTACAGCAGTGTTCCATTAGCACTTGTTTCTAAATGTGGCATCCATTTCCTTCTTGCAGGAAGCCTGCTCCGTTTTCCAACAGGTTTCATTTGTATTGTCCAAGTTAGAAATGTTTGTTCCTGAAGGTGGATATTACAATAGAGAGCATCAGCAAGAGCAGTTCTTGAGGTGTTCCTGATGCTACACCTGAGCTATTGAGCAGAGGCCAAAGTGGACCCACAGCTTTATGATCCTGATAAAAGCATTGCCAAGGCTGGAAGGAAAACAGAGCTCTGGTAAGTAGCTGAAGGGGAAAAACAAACTTTCACTTTTTCCAGAAAAACCTTTTGATTCTTTAAACATTATTTCCATAAGCAGGAATACACAATGCTTTTTGAAAAGGGAGATTGATTTAACATCTGGTGTGTCTAGCTGTGCAGGGTTGAAGGAGCTGGGTAAGTGACCTCACTCAGTGAGGTGTTCCTTGCAAAACAGAAGGTCTTTAGCATTGACTTTCTCATCTGTTCTACTCTTCATTTCTAAGAAGACATGGTATTTTCATTATATTTTATTTAAATATGGTAATATAGAAGCTGGAGTAACAAGCTGGGATCTGTTAGGGTTAATCTGAAATTAATTACCTTTCTGCCCATGCCATATATTTCCATTACAAAGACCCTCAAGACAGGCAACCAAGCCAAACTGTGTTCCCAAGCAGTTAGGTAGGATTTGGCTTTCCTTACAGTTACAGCACTAAATGTTGAGCTTTTTAAAGAAACACTTTGATTGTGTTTGTTAAGTTAAATTACCTTTATTTTTTTTCTCTGCAGTTCAGAGAATAAAGACACTATAACAACATGATGAGCTAATGAGCTGACTTGGGAAATAAATAATTTCTTGATGCACTACTGGCTTATAGACATCCAGGTATTTTGTTCTGGAAGATTTTGTTATGGCTCTGTTTGGTGAACCAGACCCTTGTTGGATTATCAATTGTGCAAAATTCCTGCCCTGCTCGACTTCCACCTCCTTTATCCTCCATGGCCAAGAGGCCAGATGGAGATGGATGTACTTTGCAGGCTGGTCCCCCTCTGACATGAGGATGTGAGGCACAAGAATAGAATCTTGCAGGAAAGATGTGGGTGCTTGCAGAGAGCTTACAGCAGAGGTTCCTGTATCATCACCAAGGAATGGAATGGATGGACATCTTTGTAGTGATCTGCCAGAGCTGTCATCTCATTGCTGAGCAAGTCCCAATCTCTGATAATCTTGCTCTTCTCAGTAAAAAAACACATTTTTTGTCAGTGTTGTAGGTATTTATCCTGGAAAATCTTCACAGACCTTCTTTTTCTGCATCTAACTTTCTTTTCTGTAAATTGCCAACACAACATCTAATGTGCACAGAACCACATAAATGTCCACCAAAGTTCTTTTTTTTAGCAGAATGCTGCCTTGAAAAAGCTTATTCAATTCTCTCTGGTGATTTCCAGTCCTGTAAAAGCAGGACTTATGTAAATGACAGACATAAGCAGCCCTGCCATACATAACCAATTCTGGTCCCCCCTCCTGAAGCAGACTCCTGTAACTATCTATACAAGTCTAGCTGCAGCTGACCAATGTGAGTCACTGAGACCATCCCATTTTAAATGTTTCTTCAGAATAGATGGCTGATGCTGCACGAGTTACACTATTTCTAATGTATGTCAATTAATTAACAATTTAATGCTGGCTGAAAATGCCATTATAGCTTTTACTTTTGGCTTCTGTGAAAGCTCATTTAATATTATTAAGTATTTTAAGTCAGGGGAAAATAATTTAATTACTTGTCTGAGTTTCCCTTTAATGCACAGTGAGATCTAGAGGGTTGGGCAAGAAGGAAAGGAAGCATAAGGATAAACTTGATAAACTTCTCCTGCCCATATCCAGGGTCAGGGAATGCACTGGCAGGTTAGACCTTCCAGAAGACAAGAGGTGAGAGCACAGCAGTGTACAACTATACCCCTTTTTCTAAACCCTCTAATAAGTATTTACTTACACACTTTCCTCTCCCCATACCATCTGCTCCCCTACCCTTCAGTAAGTAATGTAGGTGTAGAAGGTGGGATTTGCTTCCTCTAATCCAAACAACTAAAAATTAAGTAGTAGTCCCAGATAATCCTTTCAGCTTTCTTCCATATCAGCAGAGAGAAAGAAACAGTGGTAAATTACTTAGCTCAGAATTATCTGTGGGCTAAGAGCAGAAAAATACTATTCCCAGTGGAAAATACAGGCTGAGCATTAGGCAGACAGGCCATTACTGAATAGCCTCCCTTGCAGAAGGAAAGCATCATGAGATGTGGAAGGACTCCCACCTGGCCACGGGCTTTAGGTCTCCCCTGAAAGCTGCCATTCCCCAGCGTGTTCAAGGCTCTGAGCAGGGACACTGCATCTCATGGGAATGCCAACAGGCAGCTGCTAGACCCAGCTCCCACAAATCCTCACTGGTGTGCCAGGAGGACTGCAGCACAAAGCTGAGAGTGAGGATTGCCCCTGCATAGGCCACATTTGTGTGAGGATTATGAAAAACTGGCACTTTGAAGTAGGGAAAAAAAAAGACATCTGTTTTTCTTTTTTAGCTAGAGACTATAAAACCAATACCAGATAATGTTCCAGGACTTAGGTCTGCCCCTTGTACTGAGACTCAGGTTTGCTCTTCAGCCATATTCACACTTAAATTCACCAGTTACCCACAATGAGAGTGAAGGTGGTAGGCAGCAACTCTGGGATCCTGAACCAGAGTGGAGAAGCTGCCCTGGCATGGTGTGAAGCTCAGGAATAGATGGGGATGGAAGGCAAACTGTCTTCAGCAAAGTTTGAAGCCATCTGGGGGATTTTGTTGCCATATGTGTTGGCACTGTGTCCATGCCAGAGAAGCAGAATCACCTCCTGGCCCACAGTCCAGCCTTCTTTCCACCATGTTTCAGCCAAAATTTCACTCTTATTCAACGTTGTGGTGAAAGATAGGAGAGTTCCACTCACTTCATGCCCAAGTTGAGTCAATGAAGGAGCTTTTGTGCAGTAACAGAATAAGCAGCTCCTGGTCTGAGAAGGGACAAAAGTGTGAGGTTTTCCATTGCACACTGTGGTCTCTCCTGACCCCAAAGGGTCTGAGACCAGACAGCAGCCCTTGAGCAGAAGAGCTGAACAATGGTCTGCCCTCTTAGAGCACCAGACACAGGAGGAAGGAGAGACCAGCACCAAGGAAGCTGAGCAGGGATTTCTTTCCCTGCCTCACCTCAGCATGAGATATGATGTCACTGGCATCATTTTGTAAATGACATAATCTTTTTCCCCTAGAGAGAGGGGCATAAATTTATTAGCCAAGCAAAGGTCTCAGAGGTGAATCATGACAGGCCTGGTAATCTGATAAAAAGAAATGTTTCCTTATTAAAATACAATGGAAAGCTTTATTATTGTTATTTAAAAATCCTGTCTGCCCCACTGAAAAGCCAGCAGGAAAAGGATATACTACAGGTATTCTTTTGTTGGCTCTGGGAAAAAGTGAGCTATGGACAGAGGGAACAGGACAGGTTTGCACTTTTCACCTGGCTGCTCTGGAGACTTTATTGCTCCTATTCTTTAAATTCTTTCACATCTGCCAGGCTACAATAATCCAATCTACTTTCTTTTCATACTTGACTTAAAATCAGAAGCTGTGCTGTCCCTGAACATCTTCTGGCACTTGAAGGGCAACCAAATGAGTTTGTAGTGCCTTGCTAACTTTCTCTCTGATATTTTTTTCCCTAAGCTTTGTTTATTTTTGGAAATGCATTCTGTTGACCAGTTGTAACTAATAGGACTGTGCCTATGACTTTTGGCTGCAATTTTGTATTGGTTTCTCTGCTAACACAGTATTTTCTCTCCATGGACCATACCTTGCAACAGATGTTTATCTGTGCAACTATATCTGGAGCTGTTTTAGAGAGATATATATCTCTCACAGATCTAGACATAAATAAACAACAGCAGAAAAAAAAAAAAAAGGAGAATAAATAAGAGCACAGGACAGCTAACAGATGGATAAATGTGTCTCCAGACGTTTGTGCTGGATAAAATAGCACCACAGCACTCCTACCAGACACATGTTCACTTTTTCATGGCTGGACAGATGTAATTTTTGGTGTAGGAGATCCAACCCTTCACTATGAAATTGGCTGTGCTGGGATCTGGGAGTTATTCTGGATCTGCTGGCATCCCCACACCCGGCTGGCAGCAGTGCCTCTCCCACCAGTCCCCTCCAGTGATTCCACCAATACAAGGTGGTTCTAACTGGTAGGAAACTGAAAATCTGATAGAAGGGTAAAAGCTGGAAAAGTCATGGGTTAGGATAAAGATATTTTAATTGGAAAAGCAAAAGCCACACCATGTGCAAAGCAAATCAAAGAATTCATTTACCACTTCCCATGGGCAAGCAGGTGTTCAGCCATTCCCAGGAAAGCAGGGCTCCATCACACATAGCAGTGACTTGGGAAGAAAAACACCATCACTCCAAATGTTCTCCACTCCCTCCTCTTCCCCCTTCTTTATGTACTGAGCATGATGCCATATGGTGTGGGATACCCCCTGGCCCAGCTGGGGTCAGCTGGCCTGGCTGTGTTTCCTTCCAATATCTTGTGCACCTCCAGCCACCTGTGCTGGCAGGGTGATATGAGAAGCAGAAAAGGCCTTGGCTCTGTGTTTGGCCCTGCTCAGGAATGACAAATTCATGTCTACATTATCAAAGCTGTTTTCAGCATAAATCCAAAACACAGCCTCATACTAGAAATTGTGAAGAAAATTAACTCTATCCCAGACAAAACCAGCATAGTGATACACTTTATACCATCTTTCCTTCAACTCATTGCCTGACAGATGCATTTACTGGACATTTATATTGATTTCTTTTTTTTTTTCTGAACATTTAAGAGAAGGTTTGGGTCACACTACAGTACTCACTGCCTTTGGAGCAGGCAGGACAAAGGGCTTTATTATTCCACATTCAATCCTGACACTGCCTAGTCCCACAGAAGGGTGGTTAAGGGTTCTATCCCTACACAGCCATTCCACCTAAGAGGGCAGGTTTGGGACTCTTCTGTCCCACCAGCTTCTGCCTGGGCTGACATCCCACATACTTCAGTCATTAGGGCAGTCCCTTCCATGTTTACTGGGACAGCCTGGGCTTGCACATGCTACTTCCTTTGCAGCCAACACTTGGAAAGTCACCCCTGCTGGCTCCAGGGAGCAAAGTCCTCCACCTGCAGCACAGGGAAGGGAGCACCTTTAATAATGCTGGCAGGACACTGCCCTGACAGTGGATTACCCTATCTCCAAGGGCAATCCACTCTCCTTCACTGGCTGTTCTGTAGGAGGTGTTCTCACCAGCTTCTTCATGGGTCTAAATTAGCAGCCTGAAGTTATTTGCTCATCAGTAGTTAAATGCTGGACCCGGTGACAAAGCCAACCTGCTCCCATGGCGGCCGAGGGAGCCGAGATCTCACCTGCAGTATTTAACCCAGACATCAAATTTTGTGGGAACACTGCTCCTCTCTCAGGGGGAGGTGAGCCTGGGCATGTCCCTGCCAAACCCCTGACCAGGTCATATTGGCTTGGCCAGCCTCAGTCCATCCCCAGGGAGTGCAGAAGCAAGGCAAGCTACACTGCTGGTTATTAGAGTGAGAGAATGAATAATTTTCACAGGTTCAGTTAGGAGATTTCAGACAAATTGCTGAGACATATCAAGTGTACGTGATGGAAGACTAAAAGGTGAAACTCTGAAAACATGAAATTATTCTTGCTCTTAGCTCCCCTGGGCCTTATCCAGAAAATGCTTAAGTTGGCTTTTCCATATAGCACCATTCAGGAACGATGTTCACAGCGTGTTGTATAGAGCTGGGTCTTTATTTTATCCATCTGCATTTCTCCTCTAATTTATTGACTTCTCCAGTTCTGATGATTAGGTCAGGCAGTGTCACATGCTTCAAGTACTGAGGCCAATTAACACTCTTTCTGGGTGACCAGGATTGCTGATCGATTAAGCTGCTCCATCCCACTGAGATTCCTTGCTGTTGCAAAGGCAGGCACACGGTCACATAAAATACATTGAAATAGAATTAATGAAAAGGCAGGCCTGAATGACAGCCAAGATGGGTTTTTTATTTTATTTCTGGAAGGAACCTAAAGAGGGGTTTATTGGACTCCTCTTCCCAGCAGTTGCAAAGAAAAAAACAACAGTTATTAAAAGAAAGCTTTCTGGGGAGAGGGGAAGGAAAATGGATAGAAACAGCTAAAATAATATCTGAACAAAATAACCCTGTTCCTTCCAGAAAATAGTGAAAGTGGGAAATCATAGCAATAATAAAATTGAGCCTTTTTCTAAAAGATACACACATTTAGCATACTCCCATCTACCCAGGAAATATGTATTTTTAAACTATATTCAAAAGCTGTACAGCTCATGTTCCTCAATTTTTTTACATATCCACATGAAAATGAAATTAACTGGGTACAGCAAGGTACATGACCTTGAAGTGCTGTGCTAACAATATTTTTTTTGGACAAAAAACATTCCAGCTTGCATGATGTTAAGAGGGGCAAGAGTCTGCTGGATGAGGGTGGGGAAGAAGTGGAGAGGGGGTTTTGCTGCTGGAGGTGACTCTCTGCCCACATGGTACTGTCTGGCAGTGGATCAGACCAGCCTGATCTACCACCAGAGACGCCCCTTGGACATTGATTCAAATTTTTCTTACTCCCAGACAGAGTAGCTTAAAAAGCAATCCACATCATTGCATAAAAAGCAAACTCTCATCATTTTCTCTGGATGAATACATCAGAAGAGCACTGGACATTTGCAGAACTAACACTTCAATGCAAGTGAAAGTTGAACAGCAGCACTAACTACCAGCCTGCATCAGAATCATTGGCTTTTAGAACAGTCTGGGTTGGAAAGAGCCTTTAAAAGCCCATCCCCACTGCAATAAGCAGGGATAACTTCAACTAGATCAGATTGTTCTGAAAGCCTGTACAACCTGACCTTTCATGTTTCCAGGCATGGGGCATCTACCACATCTCTGAGCAACCTGAGCCAATGTTTCTCCACACTTACCATAAAAAAATTCTTCCTTATATCAAATCTAAATCTAAATCTAAATCTACCCTTGTGTTTTAAAATCCTTACCTCTTGTCCTGTCACTGCAGACCCTGATAAACCTCTGTCCTCATCTTTCTTATATGCCCCTTTAGGTACTGAAAGGAACTCTAAAGTCCTCCTGAAGCTTTCTCTTCTCCAGGCTGAACAACCCCAGCTCTCTCAGCCTGCCTTTGGTAGGAGAGGTGCCTCAACCCTCTGATCATTTTTGTGGCCTCCTCTGGACTCACTCCAACAGGTCCATGTCTTTCCAAGGCTGGGGACCCCCGAACTGGACACAACACTCCAGGGAGAATCTCACAAGAGCAGAAGTATTTACCCAAGGGCAGCCATGATGATGTCCCAGCTCAGGTTAGCATCCTCTGGACCAGTCACAAACCCACCACAAGCTTTCTCCAAAGAGTAAAGCCCAACTGCACAAGAGGCATGAAAGTCAACGATGGAAGGAGGCAAATTATTGCTTTAGTTGAAGGTAATATAGAAACCTGAAGGTAATATAGAAACCTGAAGAGGTTCCTGGGCTGATAGACTGCCTTTGTGTGGCAGAACATCTTTCTGTGGGACAAAGGTCCTGTTTCTAGTTTTGACCCCTCATCCTGGAATTTTCATGCATGGCAAATCCTGTCTCAACCTGGCTGAAGATCTGACAGGCTGTGCATATGCAGACTATCCTGTTAGCATCACTGCAGATTTGGCTACAACAGACCCACACAGGACATTGTGGAAATGGGATTGCACTCTCTCCAAACCTTCTCTTGGGTATGTGCATGATTTCCCCTGTGATCTGTACCTTCTGGCTCCTTGGGCTGGATGGTTTCTAATGCCAGTCAATTCATCAGCTTTCTGCAAAAAGAGAGTAATTTTGGAAAGCTGAAACATGGTCTTAATTAACACGCTATTGTGGTTAATCTGTTTTACCAATCCCTTAATGCAGAGAATCAATAGTTACAGACATCAAAGTTGATGAGTTTCCTCACAGGAAAAGAAAAATCTATAAAACATAGATGGTTACACTTCTCAAAGCTGCAAATTAAAAACAATGAGTTTCACTAAACCTTACACCAAGGTGAAAGTTGCTGATATTTTAAATAAGCCTACAGCTGGCTCCTGGGCCAAAATTATTGCACAGCCCTTTGTGCAGCAGGAAGACTGAGACAACTGCCCTCATAACCTTCCTGGCTTGAATGGCACCTCAGTACATGACTTGGTGGATTTGCAAAAGTAATATTTTTCTTAGTACATGCCAACAAAATGGCTATGGTATTGATCTAAATACAACAAATCTTCCAGACTTGTTGAGAAAATTTACCAGGCGCAGTATTAAATGTCCTTACAGGACTACAGTGATTGATGAAGGCCAACTGTGAATAATAAGATACTTAACTGCCAAAAAAATTCTATGTCATGGAGTATAATATTGTTTAGTTTCACAGTATGCAAGAAAGTTTTATCTTTGCAACAATTTCACATATTTAATATTCTACAGACTGAAAAAAACACAGATACCTGGCTAAATTCCACCTGCCCTGGAGGAGTGGAAACACAGCCATGAGAGGCAAGAGCTTTGTCCATCTTTGCAGTTGGTTGTTCTGGTCTAGGTAAAATAAATAGCTCTCAAATTCATCATCTGTATAGGGTTTGCTCCTTTGCCTCTGGCAGATATGGCCACATTACTTAGTGAAATGTTTTTAAATGTTTTCTCATAGCAGATTTGATGAAAAAAAAACTTCTCCCACCCTTCACAAAATATGCAGGAATTGAGGTTTACTATCTGTGTCTAATCACATATAATTTTACACTTAAAACTTACTTAAATATTTTACTCTTTAGCTCTTCTACAAAACTCTAAAACAATACCCATACTCCTCATACAATCTGAATATTGGAGCATTCACTGTAGGGAGGAGTTGTAGTTCTGGATCTGGGGAGACAAACAGCCATTGAAAAGAAACTTGTGGTTTTAGTACCAAAGTTTTGCTGCATTCCTTGTAGCCTCCCTACATTAAAAGGCATTTCCATTAGGTACTTGCAGCTTAGAAAAGAAGACTAAATCTGGTAGGTTTTTTTATGGATATTCAGTGGGACACAAGGAGATTTATGATGCCTTTCCTTGGACACTTGGCAGTGGCATGAATCCCTTTTGGTGTGAAATCACAAGATCAGAGCACATTTACCATAAATATCTGGGTTGTAGCAAGCAGAGGTTTTTCTTATGTTAGATACTTCTCACATAGAAATACTGAAATTTTCTAGCCTTTAAAGATTTTATATTTTCCTTGGAGAATAAATTTTGTAGACCTGCCTAAAAGCTAACCAAGAACTGAATGCAGAGCATTGGGTAAGTGTAGTAGTCAATCCCTGCTCAGAAGAGCTTTTGCAACTTCAAATACCTTGTTTAAGCTTTTTTTTTTTTTTCAGCTGTTGCTGTTTGAACATGGCTTTCAGTGAGGAAGCTAAGCAAACAGGTACCTTTTCTGTAAAGGAACAGCAGTTTTGGGGGTCTCAGAACCCCTGGGCAAATAGCAGAGTTCATGGTTGGAATTCTTGCTGCTGCCCCTGGGGCATTCAAGTAAGAAAGCTTTTGGTGCCTGACTGCCTGGAAGGCACTCAGGGTAAGTGAGGTGCAGCACCACAAATTCGGGTATCAAAGTAGACCCCTCATTGCACATCTCTTGTGTTGGCAGCTTCCGTGTCAAAACATTCTCTCCCAGATTTCTAGTAACTCCTGTCTGCTCTCAGCCTGAGTTGGTGATTTTTCAGCTTTTGAGTAGGAACTTCCCAGTGTGGTCAGTTTTATTGGACTTGTATAAACAGTCTGGTTTTGGTGAATCTTCAGCCTCGTGTGCCTTGATCCACAATGATATTTCCTGTGCTCCCACCAAGACTGTTGTCATCATGACAGCATCTGAACAGGGAGTCCCCAGTGGTCTAGCTCAAGGGACTGTGTAGTCACTGGGGGAATTACAGATGTTCAAAGTAAAAAAAAAAGACCAAAAAAAAAAAAAAAAAAAAAAAAAGAGTTAAGTACCATTCCTCCTGGCACTAAGCAACCAAATTCCCAAAGGATTTTTGTAAAGCATCCCTCCATCCCTCATAATATCCATCTCTTCATCTGATTAAAACCCCTTCTTTGTTTAAAAATAAGTCTCGAATCTTTTCAGTTTTCTAAAAATATTCACACTTTTAGTTGAGATGCTGCTAATTGGTGACAACTTTGTATTCTGAGTCTTACTCATTTCTCATCAAATGTAAGAGTCAGGCTTCACTGATTCTTTATGCTGGTGTTAAAAGCTTTACACACTGGATGCACCTTCCCTGCTTTATGAAAAACAGAGCTTGTCTGGAGTTTTTTTTTTTTTTTCCTTAATGTGCATGAAATTTTGAAGGTCATCTCCTCCTAAGGCTTCTTACCTGCCTTACTATTACAGTTTTCATATGTTTCTGTTCTCTTTCTCTGGCATCCTCTTTATAACAACTGAGAGAAGATGCTGTGTACTTTTAAGGTCTGCTGGTAAAACAAAGTCACGTCCATGAATAATTGAGCCCAAATCCAGTGCTGTAATCTATGTGGGCAGGATGCAGATCCATTAATTCCATTAGGAGTCTGTGTGTAGGACAACCCTGTGAACAAACCCAGAGAAATCAATGATTTCTGGTGAGTTAAATTCATTGACAGGAAGAGGACTTGCATATGAAATGTGACAGAACATATAGGATGAGATCCTGGCACTGTCCATGGCAGGGATGGGAGTTTTGAGTCAGTAGTTTAGATTCCACACATGGCTTGCTGTTTTCCTCCCTCTAAGTTTTACAGGCATGCAATTATTTGCACAAGTAGGACAGGACTGGCAAATTCAATAAGGCAAGTTTTTGATAAAGGTTTTTGGCTAATTTAGTGCCAGACTTGGAAAAAAAATGTATAGCCTTAGGTTGTTGAGATTAATGAAGTGCATTCTGGAGGTGTCCTGAACTGGATGCATTAGCAAAATAAGCCAAGAAAGCACCAGCAGACAAATCAAGCAAAATGCTTGACTTAGGAACTCCAGCAACTAAAGAGCTCACTGAGGAGCCAGAAGTAAATAAAGCCACAGTAAAATAGGGATGCAATGGGCTTCTAATTGCTCTGGGCCGAGCACATACAGAGCACTCTACATGGAAAGAGAGAGAAAATGGGAAATCCCTCTAGAAGGTGCCAGGCTGACACTGCCTCGGTACAGTAGAGCAAGCCATCTCTTATTATCACTTCCATCTCTCATGCTGGGTTTTTTAGTGTGATAAAGAATTAGGTTTAGCAAATTAGGTAAGGGAAAGGGGATTTGGAAATGACATCCCCAGTGATTGATGATACTAATAAGTGTTGTGTCAAGGAGATCCCCTTCCCCCATCACACAGGGCACATCCACACACAGCCTTCCTTGCACACTGCCTGAACAGAAACTTCACTGCATTCCACATATATCGAGCTATTTAGAGAGGGGGAATAAAAAATGTGCACAACAATATTTATGCATGCAAAGTCTGTGCAATGCTGCTAAGGACACACACACTATTCATCCAAGTAGAAGAATGCAAAGAGGGACACAATTTATATGCACAGAAATATGTATATTTTAAAAATCCCCCTGCATACATATCTCCCTTTACAAAAAGATAATGGAGCCAAACCATGACAGATGATTGTTAATCTTGCACTGCAGGAAACTCCAGCTCAGTTCCCTGGTTTTGCTTCATTTGAGGCAAAATTCGAACCATTCCCCTGAGGGGAAGGTATTCTGCAGAGGAAATTTTTTTGCTTGAGCATGTTCATTCAAACAGGGAGAGCTGGCAGTAGGGTTAAAGTAGGATGTGGGAGAGGAGTCATATTTCTCTGCATCAAATGATTCAGAGCAAAATTTGAACCCGCCTGTCACACATCAGGTCTTTAACCAGCAAGCTGGAGGGGCCTGCCAGGGTGGCAAGACTAGCAGAGGTAAAAATGAATACAGGGCCATATTTGTCCCTAGGCTGTCCACTGGGTGAACCACAGCTCATTTAATCATCTTCCCAGAGTTTCAAAGGTACTGGATAGTGAAGTGAGGAAATTCTGCATTTGGGGATCTTTAAGTCTTGTTTCAGCTTGGGCTGGAACACTTAGAATATTCTCAGCTATGGGCGGCACCTGTATCCGGAACTTTGAATAAACACAGGAGTGTGTGGAAGCTTAATAATATTTTATGACTGCAATAGCACCCAGCTGACAGATTTGGTGCTGAAGGATACCTAAATTCCATTTGAAGAGCTGGACCTCTGTTGCTATGGTGATGAGAACTGTATAAAAAGCTACACAGAGTGGAATAAAATATTGTATTTAAATAGACCCATGGAGATCTACAAGTTTATTTCTTTTTTAGGTTTCATACTCATGCACACCGCTGTGTGCCTGCCATAGCTGCAATTTCCTTCTTCAGTTTGACACATGGGATTAGGTGACATGGAGTGCACTCTGTGCTCCCCGTGCAGCTGCCAGCCCAGACAGTCAAAGACTTGGAGTACAGCAAAAACTGGAAATGCTACTTTTGCCCACTCAACAGGCATGTGTTAATCACATAGGAAGTATGTGGTGAGTGGTGCTCGAGGATATTTGAAAGATGCAGATGTGTGTGTGTGTGTGTGTGGACAGTAGACTTTGTTGCAGACTAAACTGGGGGCTATCACCACATCTGCAAGACTAAGACTTCTATATTGCTTGCTCCAAAACACAGTAACAGTAAAATGAATGCTGACTTCTCTCCCCAAGGTATTTCCTTCTCTCTCCCCAACACTTTATTCCAAAATTCATTTTATTCTTGATACAACCACTGTTAAGAGATAGAAGGGGCCACATACACAGACACTCGTTCCTTGGTCTCTGTGAGAATCATTTTAGAGCATAGAAAGACTTTGTTCTGCTGTCAGCTGAGAGGCAGCTTTTCACCACTCAGCAAGCAGAGTTTCCTTCCAGCAGGCTCCTTCTGAAGTTCTCCCTAACTCTTCACATCGTGATGAGAAACTCAGTCAGCCCATTCAATGTAATGGCAAACACAAAGCTCCTCAGATTACAATAGCATATGGATACAATTCCTTCAATTTTCTGGTGCATTGGTTTTTAGAGCAAAACTTTCGCTCTCCGTTCTTTGTGTTCTAGTCTCCTGCTCTAATTTAGTCTCACTTGAGAAGTCTGGAACTGCATTTCAGCTAAAAAATGTGCTAAAAACTTTCTAGATCACAGAATCACAGAAATGCTGGTTGCAATGGACATCTGGAGATCTCTAGTCTCCATCATTCTACTCATCACCCACAAGGGACCAGCCTGTGGCTTTTTGCAGCTGAGATGTGCAAACTTCAAAATATGGAGGTTGAACAACATTTCTGGTGAGCTCTTCAACTGCTGTGCCTCCTGCTGAAATCTTTTCTTCATGTTCAGACAGAAACACCAAATCTCATTTTGTGGTCTCAGCCCTTCTTATAGTGCCTGGAACTACCAAGGGTTTGGGTCTTCTGTCTTTGTAGCTGCCCATCAAGTGCTTTTAGTTACAAGTGTGTCCCTTAGCCTTGTCTCCAGAAAGGCAGGACAGACTCAAGTCTCTTGGCCTCTTCTTGTGAGCCATGAGCTCCCAACCTTGTGCCATTTTGGTAGTCCTCCATTTCACCTGCTGCAGTTTCTTCCTATCCTTCTTCAGCTGGAGCCCAAACCAGACACAGAAGCATAGATGGGATTTCATGAGAGTCCAGTGCTCTGTTCACTGCCACCTATCAGGCAGACATCAAACCACTGATTTCTCCCCATCTCTTCATGAAATCAAGGGGCACCTAAACATCTGCAGGCATCACAGCCTTGAACACCAGTGTTCCTGAGGCAATTCATGTTGTATTTTCAGCTGTGCCCAGAAGTTTCTCAGTTTTAACGGATCTGAGCAGCTCAACATTCATCTCAGACATGACTCCTGTTGGTACCCACAAATGAGGCATCTGCTTTGCATGCAGGGGAGCCTAAGCCTGTGATCAAGGAGTAAAAGAACAGATGATTCACAGAAAGACAGCAAATAACCAGCAAAGTCTACTGTGACAACTCACTGCCAGTCCTCTGTCAGTGACCCCACAGATCTTCTCTTTTCCAGGATACTGGCTGCCTGTGACATTTTTTCTTCATCCAACATTCAAATTAGAATGATCAGAGGCTGACCCACAGAGTCTAGTTCATCACGAATTTTTTCTTACTGGTTGCATAAATAATCACAGGCAGGAGAGTGCCTTTTACATCAGTACACAATTGCATAAGCTTTTGTAAGAACATAAGGAGGAGCATGTTGAGTGGTAAAGGCATGCTTGAATTGTCTTATTTATCTTGTAAGTCTAAAGGCCTGTCATCTGCAAAGTGACAAAGCTGTCTGTTTAACCTAGACTCATCTCCATTTTCTAACCTATTAATGCATTTGGAGTGCGTGGGTAAACAACAGTATTTTAACACCAATGTTCTTTGGGATACTCTTTTCTCTGGGCTTTGAGAGATTTTGTATATTTTGCACTTTTTTTTTTTTTTTTTCCTTTTGAGGGATTAATGGCAGAATCATGGGCAAATTCAAAGGATTAGGATGGGATTCTTTCTTAAACAAAACAAATGTGAAAAAGCAAAGGAATAGGCAACCTGCTATGCAAATCAAAACTATGAGGTTAAGTACAAAATAGACACGGAATTGCCTGGAGGAATATGATGAAAAGAGGCACAGATCTGTGAAAACATGACAAGGATAAGGTTATCGGCTTCCTGCAGTCAACAAAATATGGAGACTGTACTGTGAGGTCAGGCTGATGGAAAAAATCTGCCTTTTGTGTGACCCACCTCATCTTTGGTCTTCAAGGAAAGATGGACAAATGCAGCACAGAGGTTGCTTCATCTCGGTTAGAGAAATTTCTGAATAAATTCTCTCCATTTCATTCAAGTGACGTGTCTTTCCAACAGATGATTGAAGGTCATAGGAAGGAAAACTGGAGACTCTGGTTATGCAGTTGGGGTAGCAAATAGAGAAAATTAGTCACAAGCTCTAATATTAAACATAGATGTCTTTCCATTTCCCAGAAAGTGGTCTTTATATGCAGGCTCTGAGCCACTCAGCCAGCTGGCACAGAAGCCTGAGACACCTTCTGAGCATTCTTTCATGTCACTGTGGCAGAATTTTCCTCTGTTCCCTTCTTTTCTGGCACAGCTATGGAGCCTGCTTGTGGCTGGCCAGTGCCTTCAAGCTTCAGATCTGTGCTCAGCATCACAGCTGGGCCCTGCTGCTACCAGAGCTAATTAGAGTCCCGCAGGTCACTGCCTTCATGAAGATGTTTTTGTTGTTTTGTACCAAGTACCCCATTCCCTGGCTACTGGCACTTATCCTGCTTTCAGCACTGAGACCTAAAGCTCTAAGACACCAGTGAAGCCAGAGTCTCAGTACAATAATTAGGTTGAAACACAGAATAAAAGCAATCCATTTTCTCCTGTCACAGCTAGCATCACTTCTTAGGTCTTCTCTCCCACTCCCCTCCCAGATTACTGTGTGGTGTGTGTAATGGTAGTGTGCTCTAATTAATCCATGCTAGATGGGGAGCTGTGCTGGAAGGCTTGTGAGGTGGATCTGACAGAGGAATGACACTTGTTCACCTCTAAGGGGGAAGTTTCACAGGCAGAGAGGACAAGCTCACAGCTCACCTCTCTGCGGTACAGCCCCTCTCCCTGCACATCTCTCTGCTGCTGCTGGCAGTGCTCACCCACCATGTCCCTCACATAGGCTCAGCTAGGACACTAAACATCCATTTCTGCTTTTCTTCCTGTATGTTAATGTTTTTTTCTCTGTAGTGATACAGACTGGCTGCTACAAGGTCCAAAGATCAGAGTAAATGCAAGGGAAGCAGTTAGACCACAGGATCTCTATGGGAGGACATAACATTTTTGCAGACTGGGAACTGAAGGCTGAGCTGCCTCACAAAACTTTTTTCTAAGTACCTGGGCTGTGCCTGATTGGGGAAAAACAAATGAAAACCGACTCTGGTCTTAACCTTTTCTTGGGAATATTTAGCCTTAAAAACGTGCATGTACTAAGCAAAGATCAGCCCAAGAGAGAGATGTTGTACTTCTCCATAAAGTATTTGTGGCATTCTCTCAAGGGTGCTATACTTATATGGCTATGTCAAGAAAATCATAGATTCATCACAGAATCAAAGGATGGTCTGGCTTGGGAAGGACCTTAAAGACCATCTAGCTCCAAATCCCTGCTGTGGGCTGCAACACCTTTCACAAGGCCTGGTTGCCCAGAGCTTCATCCAACATGACCTGAAACATTTCCAGGAATGGGAAATGAACACTGACTTTAGCATCCTGAGCACATGTAACATCAGTAAAAGACTAGCAAGGAAAGAGCAGCTCTTTATTTTTTGAGTAAACTGTGGAGCCTTCAGATATGCAGTGAATGTCTAAAGAGGAAATGCTGTGGCAATGGTAAAACAAGAGACACTTTCTTATGCAGGTGTATGGATCAGTCTGATGACAACTATGTGGTTAGGTATGGAACAAATCCCATTCTCAAAGAAGCAAAAGTGAAACACTATTTTACTGATCAACTTCAGTGATAGTTGCCAAGGGTTATATCCATGCAACATCCAGAAATAGGCCCTTTGTGCTTCATTTCCAGGCAAGGTAAAAACATTTTTGAATAATGAAAATATGTGAATATGGATTGCATACTGTGCTGAAGGCTCTGGAGCTTGATTCACTGGGGTGCTGGAGGTATCTAACTGCTGGTCTATATGCTAACTTCCAAACCAACCATCTTCCTGACCTCCTTGGTACCTAAATTATATAGATACCGTGGCTCTCCTCCCATACAGAAATCCCTGTGGCACCTGAATTTCAACTACTGCTGCTCCCTATCTCAGGCTCACAAATCAAACATTTCCCTGCTTGCTGTGCTCATGGGACCTGAGCTATTCCATGCTGCAATAAAAACATACATATTCATTAAGGCACAGGGAACAAGAAGCTGTAAAGAGTTGATTCTGCAGCCTTGAGGGTTGGATCCTTACCTGCACTGGAGGAGAGGCAGCACTGGCTGCCTTAGTCTGTACATACTGAGTTGCAAATGCAAAGGAAATTACATTAAGAACAATTTATTGGATTGACCAAGACAGCCACATCCTATCTCAGTCAGTACCCCAGTGGCAGAAAGTTTCCATAAAGAGGGGAGTTCTGGCTGTGAGTTTCTGTCCCAAAACACACAAAGCAGGGGTTTTGTCTCAGGGATACTCAAAAGAGCTGTGGTTTGCATGTGTAGCAGGGAGGAGTGTTTGGCTGTGTTTTGTGAGAAGATGCAAGGATATGGAGGAAAAGGGTGGCTTCAAGATTTGGTACTCTGGGAAAGAGAAAATTTGTCAGTGTAACAGATGTCAAGCACTTCAGAGTCATCAAATTGCATGTGAAGGTCTATCTGTGCAAGAACAGTGCCATGGCACCTGGAAAAACTGACCAGTGGAAACTTTTGTATTTAGGGAATTAAACATTTCCTGTTTGGATAAATTTAATTTAAGGGAAGAGAGTTTTAAAATGTACATTTAGATTTAGAGCATAAAGTGGCTGTTAGTATCCTGATCTGTCCTTGTAAATCTGGCCCCAAAGCTTTTACTCGCTTTTTTTATTTTAAGTTAGTATTTTTAACAACTTGTTCTTTCTCTACAGAATTTTCTAAAAATAGCAAGGATAATAATATGGGTGGAAAAACCACAAAATCCAAAGACCCTAAGGGGCAGAGCCAACAGCACACAAATGATCACCTTCTCCCCTGAGTGCATGGCAGGCAGTTATCAGTGCCAGTCTAATTCCCCGTCTCCACTCTTGTGATACCAGCAAAACAAAAGGGGCCAAGCAAATCCCTGGTGTCACTCCAAGGAAGTTGCTCGAGCTACCTCAGGCCTGGGTTTGCCCAGCACGTTTAGCAGAGTGATGTATGCTAATGTGCCAGCATCTCCCCTGTGCATCTGCACCTGGCCTCGGGTCCACACCAAGTATCTGTCCATCACTGCATTTCTCTACTTGTGCTTTGGATTCCTGTGAAATATATTCTTGCCTCTTTTGTTTAACCTTTGTCTTCCAGTTTTTGTCTGCCTTGTGAGTTTTGCCTAATTAGGAACCTTTCAAATTCCCTTGTGGCCTCGAGTTTTCTCATGCAGAATTTGGAATTAGTGTATTATTTTGTGGCTAGTTTTCAGGGCCAGGTTCATGCTTTTAAAGTGTTAAAATAACAATTAACAATACTTTGCACTTCCATGCCATTTATTTTTTCCTCTGGGGATCTGAAAGCACTTTATAAGCAGCAATTAATTAAGACTCAACATTATGAGGAAGGGAATGCATAGGGACACATTCCTACTGTAGGAATGCAGCCATTTCTGGGGTAGCTAGTAATAACTAGTTTAAGAGAGTTACTACAACATATTGAATACCAGACAGCAGTTTTAAGACTGTAAAGTAAAAAACCAATGCAATACCCAGCTGAATTTGCAGAAGAGATTTATAGAATCAGAATGTAACTACAGAAATTAATTTTGACTACAATGCCAGTCAGGCCCCCTCTCACCCATGGCCAGAACTGCTGCTTCATGTCCTGCACAGAAGCAGCCAGCCCTGATAATTGACTCAAGCTGGGCCTTAAGGCTCCCACACATGGTGCTGGGACTCAGATTTGGTCCTAAATCCAGAGGAAATAGTGCCACCTACTGAGCCAGCACCCCACCAAGGACCAGCGCTCAGGGCGAATTCCTGTAATGAGTGATACCCACACCCAATATGTAAAATCCAGTATATTTTCTACGTGATGTATATACAATACATATACAGATAGACAGGCAGACAGCAGAACAGTCAACATGCCAGAAAAGATGCAAACTTGGGCTCGTGTGATTATATCACTTTTTTATAACAGCAAGGAGAAAAGACCTGAGCGTGGACTGAAGCACCAGCACCAGCTGTGTACTTTGAGGCCCCACAGTAACTAGCAGTCATGTCTTGCCTTTGCTCCCACAGCCTTCAGCATATTAATGAAGGAAAGAGTGTTTATTATTTTCAACACTCCTCCTCTCTACAAGGATAGTATTAATGATGTAAGGAAGTAAACAACTCACCAAGCCACAAAGCTCTAACAGTTATTAATTTCCAAGGAACTATCCTCACACCAATCTAGGAACTGGAGCATTGAAGAATGGTGTGAATAAATATGAACACAGACACATGCTGGTTTACAAATATCAGACACTGGTCCAGTTTGTCAAAACTGCTCCTTTTCAACAGTTTCATATTTGGATGATGACAGCTAAATCCACACAGGCTACTGATCCTAAAGCAACCCAAGCATAGACCAACAGGCACCTGCACCCCCTCAGCTTCCATATGAGCCAGGACTTCTGATAGTGTAGTGATAGGGTAGTGCAGATATTTCCCTGTTGCTGTTGTGGCTGCACCATGCTGGGGCAGATCTGCTGGTGGAGTTCAGAGTGACTGGATAAAAAGTAGGAGAAAGCCATGGTAAAACTTGTGCATGCCTGATGACTGACCATGCATGGTTCCCTCCTGCTTGCTGTCTCTTACATGTGACTCTTGACAGCTTGGCTGTACCCTGGTGTGGCTTGGAAAGAGTTGGTGATTGATCTCATCCAGGATACAGTAAATTAGGGCTGGAGATCTGGGAAATGGGAGAACATTATTTCCTGCATCAGGGGAAAGCTGAGAGCTAGATGATTCCCATCTTAAATAAGTGCTCTACCTGCTGCCACATAGTTCATAACATAACAAATGGCACCATCCAGTACTAGAATCCTGCCTTTATAGAAAGGGGTGATGGAGCATACTTCAAAGGCATGAAGACAATTAACATTTCCAGTGAGTCTCCTCTTCTTTCCTCACACATCACAAATATGGGAGACAGGAGCATGCTCTGGAAGTTTTTGTTGTTGCTTATGCCTTTGAATTGACTGCAATCTAAAAAAAAAAAAAAAAAAAAAATCTAAAAAGATTTAGGTAGCTGCATCCATCTCTTTTTCCTTCTGCCCAGGCCCCTAAAATTTCAACCATATATGCAAGCTGGAGCAGCTGGATTCAGGCTACTTTCATAGATCCATAGAATCATAGAATAGTTTGGATTAGAAGGGACCTTTAAAGTTCACCTAGTCCAACCCCCTTGGAATGAGAAAGGATATCTTCCACTTAATCAGGTTGCTCAGAGCCCCATCAACATCCCTATTTCCAGGGATGGGGCCTCTACTACCTTTCCAGGCAGTACTGTTCATTACCCCTTTGTGGTAGCTCTTCAGGGCTTTTTGTGCAGTGTCAGGAGGTCTAGACATCAGAGAACTCTGCAAAATCCAGGCAAAATCTGCAATTCAGGATCAGCTCTCAGCAAAGCTTAAGAGTGCAAAGTCAGCTCAAGGCTGATCCTTACTTACAGGTAAAATTCAATTCTGCAAAACCAAAAAAAAAAAAAAAAAAAATAGAGGAAGACTGTAGGAAAAGCTGGGAGACACCAGTTTGGGGGAAGATTGCTTTTCTAAGGTGTCTCTGAGCTTTCTACCTGAAAACTTTGTGAGTGGAAACAGGAGATCAGGTGAGAGGGGGAAGGGACAAGCCTGGGAAGGAGAACTAGACCTGCTTCTTCAGTTGTTGCTGAAGAGGAAGAAACAGATTAGTAATTGTTGTCTCTGACAGCATCTGCCAGCATCTGTGCAATAGAGACTGGCCAGACAGGGACTGGGGACCAGGGACTGGGGAGGGCTTTGCCTCGTGCCTTGTCCAAGCAAGGCAGTCTGCCAGCCACTGCTGCCACAGGGAACCACCAACCCTGCCTGTCTGCAAAGGCAGTGCTGGAGGAATGAAGACAGAGATGTAAGTTCCTATCTTGGAGCATATTTTTCTCCCAAAGCTCTGTGTTACTGCAGGGACTCATCTTGCTGGAGTCTTTTAGAGATATAGGACCCTCATCAGGAAGCTCTGCTGTACATCATGGCAGCTGTCTCTTCTTTTCAACCACCTCTGTCTGAGGTCACTTACTGACCTGTTGGAAAAGGAATTCAATTTTTCTGAAAGGGAGTAGCTTCATTTTCTTATATATGAATCCACATTTGATTGCAAGCTGTAACATGGCACTGAGCACAGAGACATTAATCCTCACCAAAGCCCTTGGGTATGCGTTCACTACAGGAACAAACAAAAATAGTGATTGCATTAGTTACCCACTCAGCAAACCTGGCTGCCATTTAAGGATGCTGCTTCTTGCTGTCCCTCTGCAGAGTACTATCCTCAAAAATGAAAATAATTTCAAATAATCATTTCAGTTTCAGGTTGCTCAAAGCCAGGCACTTGTAAGGGCAGGCTGTCAACTTTCCTGCACCAATTAATGTATTGATAAAGCTTCTGGAGTAGTGACATTAACAGCATTATCTTACAAAGATACCTGCAGGTAATATCAACACAATTACTATTGAATCTGAAGTGGGGAAACTGGTGAGCCTGCCTTAACAGAATTACCAAGATACATTGAATTATTTCTACCGATATGGAAACTTATATAAGAACAAAGCACTGAGTGAGACGTATTTGTCTTTGTTGAGCAAAGCTGAAGCACAGATGCTCCCCAGGCCATTCTGGCCCATGTTGGTGATATATTCAGAACTCAGGATGTTTCAAGTAAATACATCTTTAGCCACACTCCCTCTGCTGTCCCTACTGCTTTTGCTTAAAGGAACAGACCTAAAGCAAAGGGCTACCCAGCTACAGAAAGGTGATTTATATCTGTAGCACCACAGCCAGGGGAGGAGGCTTAGCCCCAAGGTGGGATGTCAGAAGAAGGTGCTCTTACCAAGGTATGGATGGGCACAAGGCATTCATCCACTTTCACTCCTGTAGCAAAACCCAGTGGCCAAACCAGTGTTTAACAACCTCTGGACTTACTCCAGCCAGTGCAGAGATGTTAGCTTCAGGGTGAGGAGAGTGGGGAATGTGATCAGACAGGAACAGTCACAGGGCATCTCAGTGAAAACAAAGGAAAGGATGCCAGATGAGAGAGAGCTGGGATATGTCCATCTTAGCCCTATGTAGCAAATGCCTCTACTCTCAAAATTTGAGCATGCCCTTATAAAATCTTAATGTGCCCTAGCCATGATCTGTCCCTTTTCCACTTAACCCATGTATGTATGCATGTACATACACAAAGATATAATTTTAATATATAATAAGTGACCCATTGAAGAAACAAAGGAGCAAACACCACACAGGGTAAGCAATCCTACTCAGAGACGTTGCTTTCCCTGTTTCACTTGCTTTGGTAGATTGCTATATTGTGCAGAGATATCTCCTCACTGTTTCCTCTTAATTATCCTTAATTCTATTAAACAGACAAACATCAACTGCAAATAATGCATGCTTAATTATGCAGTGTTGGTGGTTGATACTGTATTATCACCAGCTTTTCTTTTAATATTTTGGCAACACTCAAATGAAACTGCTACAATATGCTTAAATAGCCTCTATCAGAGTGATGGTCATGAATCCACTGCATGCAGAGTAACCTCACCTCTGCCCACAGAAAGCCAGCAGGGATGGTGAAAGGGAGCAGTTTCCATCCCAAATGAGCTTCCAGATGCCCTTGCTCGATATGGATCTGATGGCAGGAGGCTAGCAAATGGTTGCCAGGCGACCCCAGAGAGAGGCAGCAAGCACCACCATGCAACACAAAACAATCATTTTCAAAATAAAGCAAAAATTCTCTGGGTTTTGTCATCATTATTATTTGTAATCGCTTCTGAGGATGGAGAAGGCTTGTCAGACCAGATGGGACCAGAATATATAATGAAGGACACAGTACATTGCACAGGAACCAGAGGTAGCTGAGAGCAATAGGGCCCCAGGACTGTCACTATTGCATTAGGGACAAACAAAACCACAGGGACACCAGTAAAAGATGCATCTATTTTCACAATGACATTGCAAAGATGCCGTATGACAGACAGCATTTTTAATCACTAAATAATCATCTGGTACAGACACTCTTTACCTGTCATGGTAGACTTGGTCTGGGCCTCCAAGGGTCTAGGATCTTCTTGGGTTTGGCTCTGTGTGTCATATTTGCCACAGAATCTGTAATTCAAACCAAAATAATTTGTTTTCTATGTTGAATATTTCCAGGAACAAGGTGTAAAAAAAACTTGGTGAAATGGGAATTCTTTTGCTAGATGCTTTACTTTGCTTTCCTGTCTCTTCCACCTATGTACTGCCCAAGCAGAAGTGGCACATTTTCCCGCTGTTACACAGCAGTTAAATAAATCCATGAGCCACCTCCCCATTTCAGAGGACACAAAACACCTGAGGCATGGCCCTGTGCCAGCATTCAGGTAATGAGAAGAGCTGAACCAACTCCTAGTGGGCCCAAAGGAGGGTTTGGAAGAATTTAGATAGAACAGTCCTTTTACAGTGAATTGGTCGAAGTGTTTCAAGTAGATTTATCCTCATGCTAATTTATAGGAGTCCTGTTCGAAGATACTGGACTTGCCCAGAATGAGACTATAAAGAGGATCTGGCCCTTGACCCATTAAGTATACACCATTCCAAACATAACAAGCCAAGTGCAGTTCCCCTTCCAGACCTCTCCTAAATACTTGAAATGGGTTGGGTGAAATAGGTCTCAAGCCAGTGCTGGCCCTGCTTGAAATGGGAGTTTGGGCTGGGTGATGTCCCAAGGCCCTTTTGGTGTGAACAGTGCTGGAGTGGTGCAGTGATGAGGAGGAAATCTGGGCACTGTGAAGCCCCTTCAGAGCCCTTGAAGCATCCTAAATTCATACTGGCAGAAGCGCAAGGAGCAGAGATTCCTTTCTTTGCTGACCGAATCAGTCAAGTGCCTGAAACACCGTCAGGGTGCAGAAGCAACTCTGCATTCACATGGCTGAGTCACACAAGCCAGAGACAGCCTTGTGCCAATGTGGGATTGGCACAAAAGCCAATAATGAAGAGATGTTTACACTGCTGCTGCTGCTGCTACTGCTGCTGCCTTTACTCAGGGACTCGTTTTATTCTTGCAGGCTCTCAGGCAGTCACCATTCATGCACAGGTGCAACCATAAAGGGGCCAAATGTGGAAGGCAGGGTGTGACTAAGCCCAAAAATGAGCGACACAAATGCATTATTCATGCAGAAAGCTTACAATGCTCCACAATTCCTTTCTTCAGAACAGATCACTCCACGATCAACGTCAGCTACATGATTCTTCATTTCTGACACCTGCCTTTGTTCCTTTTCTACCTCAGAAGCGAGGTGACCTGGGTGTTTGCCTGAAATGGTTGCTCAGGACAAATTTTTCAGGAATGCTGGGTAACAGTCTGGGACATTTAGGGGTAGAAGTGACACAAGTGACGACAGGGTCCTGCCCTCTTATGCTGTCTGCCCCTCTGAACACAAGAGTCTGTGTGATGTCAGGAACTTTGCTAGAGAAATGTATTAAAGGAAAAGAAGAGTTTTAAAAAGAGAGAGGAAAAGGAGACCAGAGAAAGCAAAAGGGAAGGTGAGGATGGGAAGAGAGAGAAACTTCCAATCAACATTAAAAAAAAAAGATGGAAACTTGACTATGTTGAAAATAATAGGGGTTTTAACAGTTAAAAGGTTTTAAAAGGTCATTACGCATTTAGCAGCAAAAGAGCAATATGAATTTCTAAGCAGCAACATCTGGAAGATCAAAAGAAATCATACTTCAATCAACATGAAAATCTCTGCTCATTACACACAATCATATTTAGTTATTAATAGACACAGGCTAGACACTGACATTTTACACATTTCATCCTATGATGCGCCAGGGACACTTCTGGCATTTAGTTTATCATTTTCATCAGTGTCATGGAAAGAGTGACCAATATGACCCCAAAAAATCTCACACTGTCAGTCATCGTAAGTGAATTTATCAACACATACAAAATCAGAATCCACATGAGAGTTTTAACTGTTTGCATACTAAATTACTTCATTCTTCACGCTTCAAAAAAAAAAAAATCAGTTTTGCATAATAAATAATGATAAGGGCCAGTGGACAATTATATAGGTGGAAACAGTATGCAAAATACTTGGAATTTAAATTTGACGTGTGAATATATCCAGAAGTTGCTTAAGTAATCAGCTCAGCAGCTGTATTAGCCATTGTTAGCGCTTAATACAAAAGCTCTTCAGCTTATATTAAAAGCAGCCCAACTTAAACTGCAGTTGGCACATGTCCTATTAGTATTTTTGTTTTGTTAGACAGCTTCCAATGGATTCAGATGTGCAATTAGGTCAATATTAAAATTAAATGGTCTGTAGTTTTAAGTCAGAATACAAAGAGGTCTTTGGGAGGAAGGAGTCAGTCCAAAAATAATGTTGACTCCAACATGAGTACAAAAACAAAGTGCTGTAAGCCAGCAGCCCCAGCCTAAATCTGTACCTTGTGGTGTGAGAGGGAAGGCTCTTAGCTGAGAATCGTTTGCTAAACTGGCATATTCGATTTCATGACTGATTTTTGTGTGTAATAATTGCATTAAAAAAATAATGAGAGTGGGTTTCTTTCTAGTTTTAGCAATCACTATGGCAAACATGCTGAGACGCTTCAGACAGAAATGTGATTTTACTTCTAATGACAATTATTTTTGGACTGAATTGTAATTTAGTTCGTTAATTAGATCTGTCACTGCATTTTCTAACTCGGTTATTGCATCCTTTGATGATTTTACTAGAATTATACTTCTATTTCTGCCACTTTGCATTCTATGCTTTAATAATTCTTCAGACAAGTATGCTAGGCAGTTGATTACATTTTGTGGCAGCAGTAATGTAAACCCTCTCCCGTGTTACATTGATTCAAAAATCACTCTGGTCACTGAACCAATGCGCTAAGCCAATGCTGCTCTGAACGAATGAAGTATTCAGAGGAATTCAGCCAGGGACAGATTGTGGACATGCTTTTTTAGACATTAAATGGATATAAACAGTTACAAGCAATTGTAAATGTAAACAAGTTTTTTAAAAAATACCCTGAATGTTCTAAAACTCATTTAGTTATCAGCAAAATGAGATCTTATCTAGTAAATTATTTCAGGGCAAGCTTGTGTACGTTTATTATATATTAATGAACTGACAGATTTTTAAAGATTTTGCCATTTCAACAACTTCAGAAAATTGATTGTTTTTATGTGAGGTCTGGCTTTTTATTCACCCAGAACTGTGGGTGCAGTTAGAAATCCACTTTTGCAATAAACACAATATGATCAAAATAGTCACATTCAAAAAAAACTCCAGCACTCCCAAACTACTGATTCCTCCCAGCCTTCCTGTGTACCCAGACATCTGCCAGTCAGGTGCTGTGTGACGTGGATTACAAGACAAAATCCTGCTGCTGAAAATACCCACCACTAAACATAGCTGGTAGGGCAGTGAGTAGCCCTGGACTATGCTGGCTCTAATTCCACTGTCTGCCCTGCACAGGAGACAGCTTGGAGCTGCCCTGCAGCCCAAGCACAGCAGGGAATGATCACAGTTTCCCTCTTCTCTTTGCTTGCTCAAAGCAGAAACATTTGCTCTGCTTCCTTTCCTGGAATTAAACTGCTTCTGTTGTCTCTCTTTCAAGAGAGGGATCACAGAGCCAGAATTCCAGAAATTACCTAGTTCTGCCTGACATGTCCTTACTCAGTTCTGTCCCGCTCCTAAAAGAATGCATTTGATAGAAGATTTTTATTTAACACATTCAGGGATATTTTTAACACCAGTTTAAGAGCATTTTCATGCTTACTGTACAGCTGGATTTTTTCAAAGTAGCTGTGCAGGCCCTAGGAAGACATCCTGTGAATCCAGTATTTGCTTGTTTGGCTTTAGGGGTGCTGTGAATTTCCTAGCAGTGACTTACCAGACTTCCAGGACACAGGGACCAGCTAATCACTTCCCAATAGTCTTCTTCCCACATTTCATTTAATTCCTCCAAGTGGGCTCAAGTTTCAACCCACTAAGCAACAGCACAGGGTAAAAATATTTGTAATTCTAATCGTTGATTTGTAATTATTTCTTAACCTCCACGGATTTCTTTTCACTTCTTGAAATGTTGGGCTGCAGAATAGAAATGGATATTGCTTTAAAAGGTTCTGTAAGCCTGGAAAATGGAGCAATGCTCACGTTGCTGGTGGTCAGAAATGAACCACCATTGCTGGGGTATGAATGAAACACTGAATCAACAGTGTTCAGCCCATGAAGAGGCTGTCCATTATTCCACAGACCAGCCCAGAAACTGAGCACTAATTTTCTTTCTTTAAATGATCTCCCATATGGTTTTTGATCATAAAAGTGCACCTTAAAATAACTAGACTTAATAATAAACCATTTGAATCTCAGTTGTTAACATTTCCAAGGATTTTACTAAAAATAACCAAAAATTCCTCATGAAGGTGCTTTCCAGTCTCAGAAATATATCCCAAGCTGGTGGGAATGAGTTCATGGGCTTGGAAGTGGAGTTGCAAGAGAGGATGTCTAGGAATTTCTGCCTTATCATCTCCATGGGTTTTTATCTTGTTGTCATGGTTTAATTTTGGCAATTTACCTCCTCTACTATAAATATAGTTTAAAAAAAAACGAATAGGCAGTTCACTCATGGCTTTTCTGAACCAGTTTCATTGGTTTTTTAATCTGGTAAGCAAAAATACTTCAATGTATACAGTGCTTTCTGAAGTGGCAAGACAGAGAAAGATAAAGCCAAAGGGCATGAGGGAGAGGTGGGATATTTGGCCAATTGCTGCAAAATTAGACACTTAGAACAAAACAAAGCTGTTTAAAGTATAAAGCTGTAGGAGCATCATATGAGCAGGGCAGGAGGGGGTAGGTTTGAAAGGCAACAGCAAAAAAAAAAAAAATCACTTATCTTTTAGCAACCACTACTTATAACTATTAAAGACCTGAAAAAATCATGTGCACAACTTTAGGTGGAGGGAGTAGCAAAAGAGCATCTTTGTATCACATGTTCCTTGGATGCAGTAGGGTGCTGGCCCTTGTCCCCACAAGTGCTTTCCTCCTACATGCTCTGCCCCAGACTCTGGGAGGTCACAGCAAAGAATGGATCCAGTAAGGACTGGACATGTTCTTTTTCTAGGAGAGAAAAAAGCCCTGAGAAATCCTGGGGCATGACATCCACGCTGGGTCAGTAATTTAATGGAAGAGGGGAGGAGGGGGGAAAAGGAGCAAGAGGGCTGTCAGGCAAGCAGAAAAGCAAAGGAGCAAAAGCAAAAAAGGTTTTCTCTTGGCATGAAAAGTGCCCTGTGACATCTGGTCAGGATGCTTGTGGAGCAGTAGGATTCATGCAGGTAAAAAAACCTATCCTGATGCAGGCCTGAAGCAAGGCAAGGTGGGCTAGCTGTGGGAGGACTGTCAGGAGGGATGTAATCACTCTGAAACAGAGATGCCTCTGCACAAAACTTGTACCAGTGCAATTCATTCCAAAACAGACTCATGCTGCTTCCAAAGTGGTTTAATTAAGGCAGAATCAAAATGTCAGCTTAAAATAAAGGAAAAAAGAAAAAGAAAAGAACTTTTGTATGAAGACACAAGGCATCTGATGCCAAAAAAAACCCACAACAATTACAGAGGAGGAGAAAAAAAGTCGCAACATTTCCATCTTGCCAAAGACCTTTCTCACTGGAGGGAATTTCAGTTGAATAGTTGCCACTGCCAGCAGCTGGAGTTGCAAACTGAGCAGGGAAGCAGCAGGGTTCTCATTCTCTCGCCTTGCTGACCAAGGACTCTGACAATCCAGCTCATTATTTTCACCAGCTCAGCTCAAAGCAGCAGTCCCAGCACTTGCTGGGTCCACATTAGTCCATTTACAGCATTTGTACCATCCAGTGACCAGGATTCTGGCAAGAATCGAGGTAAAAACCATCTTGGAAAGGAGATTTGGTGAATGGCAGCACTAAGAAGCACTCCTGCTTTTTCTATGCAAGAGGAAATTCAGTGAGAAATCCATTGCAGTTTTGGGGGAGCAGTGTAAAGGATGGGAAGGAAAAGCTTCATTCCAAGCGGATAAGCCTTGGGTGCCTTTCTTCCACAGAATGTTTGCTGGAGGTTTATGAACCTCCACATGCACTTTGGAAGGGGAACTAAGAAACTGAAACTGTGATTGCTGCTTTTACTTCAGACTGGCTTGGGCATCTGAGTAGTTCCTCAGCTGCAAAGCAGCAGCTGCCTCGCCCTCATGCAAACCACAGTCCAGGCAGCAGCCCCAGAGATGGTTTTGGAAATGGTACCCCTGTGCCAGACTGGACCAAAGCAGTTCACAACAAGGAGAGACTCAGAACACCTGCAACAAAGGTGGTTATTGTTGTTGGATGTTGTTTCAGCTTTTCTAATCTAAAAACAACAGTTAATAAAACTTAGCAAAATATTCTCCGAGAAATTTCACCATTGTGCAAATTTTTATGCCTGAATAACAAACCCAAGTAATCAACAGCACTCCAATGGAAATGTTGGTAAAAACCACACTACAGTAGAGCTATGAGGAATGCTTTCCCTCTGTCTTGTTACAGTTCTTTTGTCCCAAGCTGGAAATAAATATATAAGTTAAACAAAATTAAAATGCCCACCTAACTGTGGAGATGCATAGTTAATTAATCACTTAATTTAACCCACTTAGCTTCAATGGGAAAGAAATGCAATCTGACAGTCAAGGCAATATTTTTCCATTCATTCTAGTGTTTGAAAACTTCAACTTTATTTTAATAGCACCTGAATTCAATGGATTTATGCTAATGTTTTCACTTAATTTGGTTTTAGAAAGGCTGTATAACATTAAATAGGTAAAGAACATACCATGGGTAAAAAAACTAGTGTCATTATGTTTCTAGCAAATATTAAAAAATATTATTAAAAATAAATATATATACATTTGTGAATAGATTGATTAAAGAGGTACTTAGCCGAGAAAATTTGCTTTGGGATGAAAGTTGATTAAAAAAAAATCATGTGCTTACGGCTCCAAAGAAGACACTGCTAGAAAATATTGAAGTGTGTGGTTTGTTATATTTGAAATCTGAGATTCCCGTGTTAATGGCTCCCCAGTATTCATTACCATAATGCAGCATTAAACAAGCTATGCTACACTGCCTCCACAACACGCTGCTGTCCATCAGCAGGGAGCAGGGCACTGGGGACCTGATCTGCAGCTCTGTGCAGCCAAAGGCTGCTCTGCTTGTTTTCCCTGACTTTCCTTTCACCTACAGCACGAGGTGGCACCTGCGCCCCAGGAGCGCTCACGTTGGGCATGGCTGAGCAGGCTGTGCTGCTCCTGCTGCACCTCTCACTCCATACACTCTGTCCACAGATAAAGGCAAAGGCAGCACAACCTGACTCAGGAGGCAGGCAAAACTGAGATATGGCCTCAGGGCCAGGTTGCTGGATCCATGCCCAGCATAGAAGGCTTTCTATGAAACTGAATTTATCTATCCTGATGTTGCCAGGGATGGCAGCAAGAACACCTTCTCCAAGAGTTCTGTAACTGCCCTCAGCATCCTATGTACCACTGCCAGCACACACATGTATTACATCATGATGGTTGCCAAAGCAAAAGACAGTTTGGGGATTGGGGGACTATTAAAAGGGTTAGTAAAAAAATACCACACTGTGTATTCATGGAAGATTTTTGGGAAAGACTTAAGAAAAACTTTCACTCAAAGCTCGGTGCAAGTATTGATATAATCATATATAACTGTGTGCTTAAGTCTTGGCCTGGGTCCAAAGCTGTAAAGAAATAATATCCACAATAATGCTGACTGCATGGCTCTCCATGAGCTATATGGATCCACTACATCTGAGGGCAAACCCCTGTGGCCCTTGTTTATAAATATACGCTCATTCTTTCATATGGGTGCATATACAAATGCACATACACACATATATACTATATATATGGGCCAGCATCTACCATCTAAAGACCACAAGATGCTTTCAACATGACTCTTATTACTTAGATTCTCTAGTATGAGCTTTACAGATAATAGATTTTTTATCTCACTAGTGGCTCTGAAAAAATTATGTTGAAATGACTGTCTCATTTCAAACTACTTTGTTACTTATCTGCAAACAGAAAAATATTTTAAAATCATTATATCAGGTATGCTTCATGTACCAAAATATTTTATTTTTCATCTGATGTTATGAATTTAGAACTTTTTTTGAATAAATTTTCATGTCATTTCTAGCTAAAATGTACTTTCCAACTAAAGAAATCAAATATACCACCCTGACAGTTTTACAAAGAAGCATAATTCCTATGAAATTAGAAAGCAAAATTCACAGTGAGATAACATTTTTTTTACAAGTAAATATTTAGTATCATGAAAACTTCTTGTTTCACCAGAAGTTTTGCATAAAATAGTTCATCCAGTTGTGCATTTGGGCCGCACATGGTTCCTGGTTTTGAAGTTGCAGACAGACTGGGAGCAGTTTAAGGTATGTCCTTAGTCCCTCAGCCTTTTTTGTGCAATTAAATATTATGTGCTGTTGGGGTAAGAGACATTAGGGAAGGGAATACACATGTTCTTGGTTCTTGAGCTGCATTAGTACTGGGAAATGAAACATTTACTTTGGCAATTAATACATTAACAGTAAAAAGGGAAAGGGGAGTCATTACTTGTCTACAGTGTAGCAAAACCTTTTGCTGAACCTGTTTCTGGAAAGCACCATGGAAAACAAGTCCCTGCACTTTGTCTCCACCCAGCTTTGCCTTTGTCCAGAAGAAAACAATGCAGGAAATCCAGTGGGTGAGTGCATCCTCCTGCCTCTGTCCAAGGGCATGGCAAAGAGGCTGCTACCTGGACACTGCCACACGAGTGCAGGCAAGGGGAGGATAAACAGATGTGGGCCAGCTCTCCCTTGGATGCTGCCCCTGCATCCAGCTCTTCTCCTTCACTGAACAGCCAGGCAAAAGGGAAGGGAAGAAAAGGAAGGAGCTCAAAACCAAAACCCACTGCTGTGACTATAGCAACATACAAAAAGTTCTTTATGCCCTGCCTCACACACACTAATGTCACATTTGTCAGGCATCCTTCTCCTAGGACAAAACCTGGGACCATGGTTAGTCCTGGCACTCTTGGGGTCCCCAGCTGCCTACAGCCAATGGAGTCTGACAGTCCATGGAGCTGAGAAGGAAACCAAACTTGAGGAGCTGGAGACAGGTGAAGGAAATCAAAGGATGCCTAAAAATTGTTATTGCCAAAATGCATAGCAATAGAATTTAATGACTATTCAGCTGAAAAGATAAGTATCAACATGTGGAAGAAACCCTGAGCAGAAAATAACAAAAAAAGAAAGGTCACGTTACACTATCACTTGTTTAATCATTAATATAATGGATGATGGTGAAGGAAAAGGTCTTGCCAGAAATGCAGTTTAGCTGGGTCCTTAGTGAGGCATAAGCTTTGCTCTCAAAAAGTCTTTCTTGAAAAATAAATTCATATTGGCTTGAATACAGGCACTGTCACACAGAGTGACAACTGGCTGAGTGGCTGTAAACAAAAGGTAAAGATAAATGACACTACATCAGGTCAGTGTGTCTGCATGGAAATGATGGCCAACGAGATACAATTGAGGAGAGGCTGGAGCTGTCAGAGAGATACCCTGGCTTTATTTAGCATCTTTGCTAATTATCTGGAAAAGGAAAGGGAAATGCACCACATTTACTTCATTTGATTTTCAAGAAAAGATGCAAGACTCTCACCTGCTCCTGGGAGACCCCTAATACCAAAGCACTGCTATCCCAATGTCAGCAGGGAGATGGATTGCTCCAAGGCTGCACAGGCAATTGTTTGGGAAAAAGCCCGATGGTGGAGGTGGTGGCAGCAGCACAAAAGAATATGTAGCAATTATGTGCCTGGCCAGGGGACTGTACAGGAGCAATCCAGCTCTTGATGTAAGCAAAATGCAGTAAAGCAGATAAATAAATCTCTGTATGTTGAGGAGGGTTTCAATAAACCTGCAGGGATTTTTGCTCCAAATTATTTTAAGTATCTGTGATATTTCCATGGGGAATTTCTTAACTCCTCCTTCCATTGTGAGGGCATTCATTCACCTTGCAGGCATATAAGTGAGGAGAAAGAGGTGAGACAGCATTCATTACTTGGATGTAGAGGTTTAACATCACAAGCAGGGGGAAGAGAAGCAAGAGGAGTTTTTGAGTGGGCAGCCCAAAGGAGGAGCAGAGGCAGAGAAAAAGAATGGTGAGGATTAGGCAGAGGTGTCACAAAGTATGTTAAAGCCAGAAGGAAAAGGACATTTCTTTCTGCCTTTTAGATGAAGGCAGGCCTGGCTCTGCTGCATCCTGCACTCCTTACTGCCAAAAACAGAGCAACACTGTTTAAATAAGAGAGGGAAAAACTTCAAGACAGGGAAAATAGAGTACATGGTAGATGAAAAGAAGACACAAATAACCCTTCATGCTGGAGGAAGGGATAATCCTTCCATAGGACAACAGGCCCAGGGGACAGAGATTACTTTGGTCTCCTTTGGCTAGAGAAAAGAGGAGGAAAAAAGCAAGCAAGCACTGATGGATTTCTCCTACGCTGCATCTGAATTTTCTCATTCCAAAGAAGGTTCTTAGCAGGCTGCTCAAGAGGCAGATCACCTAACCACTCCCCTGATTTCTTGATAATTTCTGCTGTATTGCATAGGTGGTTCTATTGTCAGATGCTGAAAAGAAGAGAGACCGAGTAAGGCTAGGAAAACAAAAACAAATTATTAGTAATCTCTTCAAAATTTCAGCAAGTGACTCTAGAAAATAGGTCTGCACTTACATCCTGGTTTTAGCAAATTAAGTGTACTATTACCTTTTCTCAATTTTGTCTTATTTTTCTAAAGGTATTTTTAACAGTTATTTTTCCTGCACTATAAACCAGGGAGTAATACCCTTCTATAGAGGGAAGTTTTGCCATTTCATCATAATGTGCAGAGGGAAGTCTGTCACTGCTCAAGGTCAATCTACTTGCAAAACCTTGAATGTTGAAGCTGAGAGGCAGGGGATGTTCCCGATAGCCTGAGTCTCATCCTCAGGTTGCAAAAGTAGAGCAATAGCTGAAGTGAGCTGATGCTGCTTCATGGAAGTCAGTCTGGTTGCTCCCACACCTGCCCTGAAAGCTGGGAATGATGGGCTTTCTGTATGTTTGGACCAGACATGTGCATTAGTAGGTGCCGTTGGAAAACAAATAATAAATATGAGTGTGTCCAGTAACTGCTTCACCAAATAACCTCAAGCATCAGTATCCAACAGTCTTTCAAACAAATCTTTTTACATTGCCATTATAAAGTGAAAGTGGCCTTTGACTCTTTAAAAGGTTTTTTTCCCCTCAGCTCTGAGTGGTAAAAATGCAATATGATTTCACATGACTTTAAATATGTGATACTGTCCGGAGCAGGCTGCTCTGTATCACTGAGATGCCAATATTTGGCTAGCAGAAGTGGAAACACAGCAGGTAACAATCCAGCAGAGGCAGGCTGATGGAACTATTTTATTCTGTGCTGTGACCCATGTTACAACAGGAAAATATATTGGATTGCTGGTCTCTCCTTGTGATCCAAAAGAAGGGAAAGTTGTCAAGACACAGTCATGACCCCAGGTCAAGAATTACTGACACGATGGTCTAATAAAACTTTTCTCTTTCCCTGTGGCAATGAGGTCATGCTGGGAAACTTCCACCTCTCTTGCCATAAGAGATTCAACAGTCAGAATTCAATCCTATTCCTATTCAAGGGCAGAGATGCCACTGGCATCAATAGGAGCAGCACTGGTATGAAACAGTTGAAATGTCAAGTGTGTATTTGCAGAAACTGATTCTGCTGAAGACTATGCAGATATAATTATGCTGCACTTTTCCCCATTGCTCTCCTTTTATATTATCTAAGGCAAAGTGCCCACAGAGGACACAGATGCACTCTATTAGATGTAGAGTGAGTATTGTTAAAAATATCCTCTCTAAAACCAACTAGATATTTACTCCTTTGTAACCTCATCAACTGTGACACGATGCAATTACAGATTGTTCAAGAGTCTTGTCTGCCCACTCAGTGCCAGACTGAAAAACAACTAAAGAAAACATAAAAAGCAAAACAGACAACTGAGCATGTGCCCTCCACAATGTTCCCAGGAGGTTCAGTAACTGAGTATACACTACATATCTCAGGGAGGAGAGTGCCCATCTACAACATTCTTCTCCTCCATGAGGCACTTTTACAGCACTAAAGTTGTGGGAAAGTAAAGTTTAGATAAAATCAATGTGGATGAGTCACTTTTATTTTTTTTTTTTTTTTTAATTTCTGCAGCACTAGCTTTCAGAAAAAGTCTATGGTTTTTTTCTGGGTAATGATTTCCTCTCTCATGCTGTGTTGGTGTACCCAGTGCTGTGCCAACGCTCTGCCTAAAGGCCCCAAGGTTTGTCCCAGTAGCACAAAACTCAGTCCTTGTCCTGTAATCAGCCCTGCCTGGGCAGGGCATCAGTACATGCAGAGCTCTGCTGAGTTTTGGGAGCTCTGCATGGATGAGACAATCTTCCCACGCAGATCAAGGACTGAGAGTGGGACTTAAGAGAGAAAATAATAAACAAGAGGATAAAACCCACTGTGAAATGCTGGGTAATTTTTTAAAATGTAATTTAGCAGGTGTTTAGTGATTACCCTGAAAATAAGGCACAAACACTTTCATGACTCATATTTGTGCTTCAGTTGAATTCTCTTTTCCATGCTACAGCTGTAATTTAAAACATTTGCTTCATCCTGAGAGGAAAAATGAAGATGTTTGAAATAAAGCACTGCTGTAGAACTTACACCCGCAGGGTACATACAAAAACTACACCACCAGCAAAGGTTGGATTCTAATCACAGCTCCTCCTTGGGGAAGAGCTGCATTAACCTTCTTATTTTGAATTCCTCTCTCCTCTTACACTAAATGCTTAGACCTGGTCAGCTATAAATAGCAAATATTACAGTATAAATAGCTAATATTACAGATCAACATTTTGGTGTTATGGGGACTGCATTACATTTTTGTCCTAATCTAGTGATGTTCTACAATGGCAGGTCTGTCTTAATGTTTTCATAATATGAAAGGTAAATGCTGATTATATAAATTAATAACTGGAGGGGTAGGGTGACAAATGACTTTTTGACAGCAAATTGGTAGTGAAATTGTAACTGTTCCTTTGTGTTTAACATGACTTGATAAATTAAGTGGTTGGGGTTTTCTGTGATTTCACCATGACTCTGCAGAGCACTACACAGGTTATCCCTGCTTTAGCCAGTGTTCCTTAACCTAATGTGCTTCTCTGTAAAGCACTTTCTACATCCTCAAGTGCTATAAAGAGCAAAAGCTCCACAGATAGGAGCTGACCCCACCACTGGAGGTTGGCTGGTTTATGCCAGGTGTGGTCTAGGACATAGCTCTGCTTCTCAGTATTGCAGAAATGAGCTGAAATCAAGAAAAAATGCCTCTTCCAAGCAATTCCTTTTGAACCTCTCCTCTTTCTTTCTTAGATAGTTTCTTCATCTTTCATCATCTCTTATTAGAAGACAGTGTCAGTTTCTCACCATTCAGCATATAGAATGAAGAAATCTCAGGCAGGAAGGGATTGGGGAAAGCAAGAGTTGGGAAGTGATTTTTAGAGGCAGAACATCAGGTAAGTTATACAATTACTCTATCAGTTTATATAGGTATTCACTGGTGGAAAAGACACCTAATAAAGGGCTTTCAATCTTTGTTGACAAAAGCTTGAACAAGATTGAATAGCTGGAAGTTAAGACAAATTCAACCTTGAAACAAGATGTAACTTTCTGGCTGACAGGGTAATTAAACACTAAAAGATTACCAGTAAAGGTGAGGGTCTCACTACTGGCTGGAGGTTGCATGGCAATAATACCACACACCTTCCTAAAGATGTGCTTTCAATACAACCTCAGAGCAAGCCTGGGCACGAAGGATCCCCTCCCCCCACCCCACGCTCAACTGGTCAGATGGAGATGACTGGGCATTTGGAGATTGGGATTTTTTATTTATTTGACTGTTTGAGGGTTGGGGTTTGCTTTCAAAATTACAGACTTGCTGTAACTGACAAAAAGGCACCAAAGATCTGGCTTCCAACCAGACAGAGACAAATGTTTCTAGATACTATGTATGTATTTCTGGCTTAAATGCACAGAACCACATTGATTAAAAGTTGGAGAGAATGTCTCAGGTCAAATTGGAAAAAAAATAAAATTAGTTAAAAGATGGGAGAAGACACTACTTTTACTAATTGTGATCAATTAAGCATGTCCCATTTAATAAACTGTCCATCATCACTGAGGCTTCACACATACTTGGCACTACAGCTTGTTCTTTTTGTTTTACGCCTGTGGCATGCAACTGCTACCCCTGAAGACTTAAATTCTTTAATCTAACTAAAACCATCATTTAAACCATGAAAATATTTGTGTATCAACTAAAACTGAATAGACCATATTATACAGGAGATCAAACTAGTGGATCTTATGGTGCTTTCCTATTTTAGAAGGAATTACTCTTAAGAAATCAAGGATCAATGCTGTTTTCTTTTATCACAATATGAGTTTTGATACCAATGCCAACAAAATTCCTATATATGCACAGGGATATTCAAACATACCACCTTTGCACAGTAGCTATGAGTTCAAGACCTGATTGAAAAGCTCAAACACTGCACAATGCAGCAGCCTACTGCATCACACAGGGACTGCTGAAGGTAAATTGGAGCTCTTGCTTGCATATAAGCTGAGTAATGTTTTAACTATTACACTCCAATTATCTATGCTGCTTTTATTCACACCACCTGTTACCATATCAATATCTCTGCAACACAGGCACTTATTCTCTATGAAACATCCATAATTCTGGTACCATAGTCCTTTCTCCAGAAGAAACCTATCCATCATAGTACCTTTTCTTCCCAGGCCATACATAACAGAAGCTGTTTGTAATCTAGTAGAATTATGGCATGTGGGATCCACATCCAAAGTGCTGTTATTCCTCTTATCTCACTGTTTTATTTCAGTTTTGGATAAATGGCAACATCTTGACTGATTCTATTTGACCACAGAGCATGGACAAAACAGTGGGATGTGTCACTATGGTAATCATGGCAAATACACAGTGATTTCTGGAGATGTATTAGACATCTCACTGCTGGCTGGCTGCAGCTTCACAACTCAGCTGCCAGCTGTCTTGGAAAGCTGAAGCAGCTACCAAGCTGCTGTTAGAGCAGATTCTGTGGCTCCACTTGCCATGATCCTACTAACAGCTGCTGTTCAAATAGTGGGGAGGCCAGTAACCAGTTGCTTTGGAGTAACTGTTCCTGGCTAATTCAGAAAAAGGCTCGTTCCAGGCTTGTGAACAAGTTTTGTGTGAAAGAGGATTGTGTGGCAGACAGCAAAGAGTAGCAGGCATGAGATGTTTCACAGAATCTTTTAGGCTGGAAAAGACCTTTAAGATCAAGTCCAACCCTTAACCCCACACTGCCAAGTCCACCACTGAACCAGTCCTTAAGTGCCACATCTTTTAAATACCTCTAGGGATGGTGATTCCACCACTGCCCTGGACAGACTGTTCCAGTGCTTGACAACCCTTGAAGAGAAAATATTTTTCTTAATATCCAGTCAAATCTTCCCCTGGTGCAAGTTGAGGCTGTGCCCTCTTGTCCTGTTGCTTGTTCCTTGGGAGGACAGACTGACCCCCACCTGGCTACACCCTTCTTTCAGGCAGTTGTAAAGAGTGATAAGGTCTCCCCTGAGCTTCCTTTATCCAGGCTAAACAACCTCAGTTCCCTCAGCTGCTACTCGTATTTGTGCTTCTCACCCTTCACCAGCTTTGTTGCCCTCCTCTGGACGCTCTCCAATACCTCAATGTCTCTCTTGTAGTTAGAGGCCCAAGCAGAATCCGGGATTAGAAGTGCAGCCTCACCAGTAACCAGTACAGGGGGACAGTCACTGCCCTGGTCCTGCTGGCCACACCATTTCTGATACAAGCCAGGATGCCTTTGGCTTTCTTGGCTACCTGGGCACACCTGGCTCATGTTCAGCTGCTGTCAGCCAGCACCCCCAGGTCCCTTCCCCTCAGGGCCACTTTCCAGCCACTCTGTCCCCAGCCTGTAGCACTGCCTGGTGTTGTTGTGACCCAAATGCAGGACCCAGCAGGTGGCCTTGTTGAACCTCATACCACTGGCCTTGGTCCATCAGTCCAGCCTGTCCAGATCCCTCTGCAGACTCTTCCTGCCCTCCAGCAGATCAACACTCCCACCCAACTTGGTGTCACCTGCAAATTGACTGAGGGTACACTCAATCCACTCACCTAGATCACTGATAAAGTTATTAAGCAGAATTGACCCCAGCACTGAGCCCTGGGGAGCACACTTGTGACCGGCCACCAGCTGGATGTAATTCCATTCCCCGCCACTCTCTGGGCCTGGCCACCCAGCCAGTTTTTATCCAGTAAACAGAGCATCTGTTCAAGCCATGAGCAGCCACTTTCTGGAGGAGAATGCTAAGGGAAATGTGTCAAAGGCTTTCCTACAGTCCAGGTAAACATCTACAGACTTTCCCTCACCCACTAAGGTCACCTTGTCATAGGAGGAGATGAGCTTGGTCAAGCAAGGCCTGCATTTCATAAACCCTTACTGGCTGGGCCTGATCCCCTGGCTGCTCTGCACAAAGATCTTTTGAAGCAGATATAAAGTGAGTTTCCTGAAGAGCCTGGATCACCATAACACACTGACAAAATACTCATTTTGGCCTTGTGATCCCAACACACCTACTTCCAGGACACGGGCTTGTCTCAATCTAAGGAAGACAGAACTAAATAGATCAAGCAAATTATGTGCCAAATTATGTTTATCTCCAATGCCTGGACTCACTAGATCTGCTGTAAATTTCTCCTCTCTAAATATACATGATGAAATAAATGCTGTCACTGTGGACAGAAAGGTTTGGATCCATAGTAGATTGCATCATATTGGCTGTTCTTTCTCACAGGAAAATTACACTGCAAACAGAACCAAATGTGAAAAACTGTCTGGCTCTAATAACCATAAAGTATTATGGCACCAGCAGCCTCTGAGTCACTCATCTGTTTCTTCCCAATCTATATCTCCCAATATCCACTATTCAAACAATAAAATGTGAGAACATTTTTGCATATTATGACAATTTCTAAATGAGTAGGCCTTATCATAAGCTCTGGCTGAGCTTATATGCTTTGTGCTGAAGAAGTTTTTCACCTCGTGCTGTATCATAAAGATGCACAAGTCATATCCCATAGAACGTTTACAGTCAGCATGTTACAAAATACATTGCAGAGTTTTGTACTAGGATTTTTCCTCTGGTTCAAAACACAGCATTCAAGAACTAAACATGCATTTTAAAGGATCCCTGAAAATTTGAAGAGATTAAAGAAATCAGCAGGAAAAGAGTCATACTGTGCTGTTAATCTGCACAATTCTGAACAATCATTACAAAATTCCTTGTATTTTTGGTGCACATCCATGGGACATCTACAGCAAAGTGCCTCTTATGGCTCTGAATTCACAGAGCCAAGCTGCTTTGCTGTTCATTCCAGAGTGGTTGTCAACAGTGTTCTCATTTTGCAGTACCTTGCTGGGGACATTTTGTCAAGCAGCATCAGCATATACCATGTTCATTCTCCCAAACCAGCTCCTCTGCTTCCTAGTCACGTGAAAGAGTGCCACATCCTTCATGAAAGGGCTACCAGTAGAGAGGTTCATCCAGTTATTACCCTGCCCACACTTTGGTCCTGTTTCCCCAGACGTTCCACCTGTCAACTTAGTGTTGTATCAAGAGGTAAAACTCCCTTAAGTGGTGATAAACAAGGTACACTCACAGGTACATGGCAAAAAAAACAGGGGTGAAGAAAATCCTTGCTGTCAAGACAAGTGAAAAAAAGAGCAGTTGCCCACAATTTTGTTCACTTTCAAGGTCTGGCAGTGAGCCCACAGATCTCCTAGGAGCAGGATTTTCACTGAAATCCTGGCCTTTAGCGAACCTGATGGGGAACATTAGAGAGAGCAAAGAGGGTATGTTTTGAAAAACTCCCAGCAATCCCACAGAGGTGAGCCCAAATGGGACAAATTCATGTCTGGGAAGCCAGAAGGAGGCCCAGGGGTAGATTAAAAAGAACTCACCATATCCTTGTTCATACTAATAACAAGAGCTGCCTGTCTTAGGGTTTGCTAACAGACTGTTCCCAGTGCCCTTGACCTGAAACTCACTTTACTTTTGACATTTCCTGAGCAGCTGGCATTAAACAGAGGGTTTCTTTATCTGGGCTGCAATACTCGACTTTATCCTTTGTTGATTCTCATCAACTTCATCACACTATACAATGTTTGTGGATTAATGTAAACTCTATGAAGATTACTGATAGCATAAACTGGTTGAAATTACTTCAGGAAAAAATGCTTTAAATTACAGAAGGATCTTTGTGAAGAATATGTTTGTACTAAAGCACTATTTTAAAACTATTATTGATAAAAATGCAAAGCTTTTTTGTTTATGCAGTTCTAATAGAAAAGGAGCATTAGAAAGTTTGCATTTTTTAAAGCAAATTGAAAGAAGCCCTTTGTTTCTGAAAAAAAAAAAGAAACTTCCACTGAAACAAAAACAACAACAACATTTAAAATTTGGGGGAAAATATGACTTATTTTACATTGAAATTGATTTGATTTTTTTTTTTCAATCAGATGCCACAGAAATGAAGAAGAAAAATAGTTTAATATTTTTCCTTTGTTTCTCCTAGCTGCTCCTGCTTTCTGAAGATTCCCTCCTCCTCCACCCTGGCCACACACCAACCTCCTGCTCATCATGCACCAAAATGTTCCCTTTCCTCATTCAGCTCTTTCTTTAAGAGCTGCTTCTTTTGTGAAAGCTTCCTGCATCATTTTTTCTCCCTGTTGGTGACTCCAGACCCTCTCACACTTGAACTATTGTCCGGTATGTATTGTATCCATTTGAGTCAGGTTGTTAGGTCCATACCCCAAAGGCCTCCAGCCCCTCCTTGGCCCCTCAGCGCACAAACACAGCAAAGGGAATTATAAAATCTTAATCAGGAGAACTCAGCAAGGTTCCTCCTGAGGAGCTGCCTGCAAAATATCCTGGGGAAGATGCAAGGCTTGCTGGAGCTGAAGTGTCTCTGCTCTGAAGGTTCAAGCAGTGTTTTGGTGAAGTTTGGACCGATGCATGAAGGCAAAAGCTGTGCTGCAGACATCATGACAAGAGCTTTCCACAACTGGCAGCAGACTTACAGAAAGAGCTTGGCTGCTGCTGGTTGATTCCTCAATAGAAAGCATGGGAGAGGTGCTAAGGCCACTTCAAGCACTGGAAATATGGATTTGTTTAAATTGCTTATGTGTTTAAGAAGTCATTTGCTGCCTCTCTGCTGACTATTTAAGCTATCCCAAATCTCATGGTACATCCAGCATGTATGGGTGTGGGAATAATCATCTTCCACTGCCTTGGACATAAAGTATTATATACAAAAATGAAGATCAATAAATAAAAAGTACAAGCCATAATTATTTGGTTCAAATAAAAAATCATGGTCTACATTTCCTGCAAGTGCAAACTGTTAACATATCTTTTGTTTTAGTGCATGTTGCAGGGAACCACTGCCACAAAAAAAAAAAAAAAAAAAAAAAAACCCACCCAAAAAAATCAACAAAATTAATACATCCATATATATAAATTTTAATACCGTGTTTTCAGCTAAACATGTCTCAGACACTTCTCAACTTAAAGCACCATGTGTTCTCTAATTATATAGCCTGGATTTTTTTTTTTTATGGAATTTGATGAAATCTCTTTCAAAAATATGTGGGATAGACAATACAGTTTTGCCTTAATCATTTTCTTCAATAGAAAACATTTTAATAATAGAAAATAATAAAACATAAGGACCATTACAGCTGAAGCTCTTTTGGACTGCCTGATGGCCAGAGCTCACCGTAAGTGTTTTCTTCTTCTGTATGCAGTGTTTCACATACTTTGTTATTTTTTAAGTGCTCAGTGGTTTTTACACAACAGAACATTCTGTTTAACAATCCTAGATACAAGGCATCACTCTACTCTGAATCACAGGAGGGTTGGATACATTTCATCTCCTTCTCAGAGCTCTTACTCAAGTATTTACTTCTCCCAGAGGAAGAACCATGAACCGATCGGGATCTGAGGTGCAAAAGACATAAAATTCCATAATACAAAATACGTAGAAATTCATCTAATTGCTCAGTAATTTCCTTGCTGAGTAAACTGTTTAGTGTGGAATTCTCTGAAAAACAGGGCTCTGAGGAGGAGCAGGGTTATCTCATCTCTCACATCAGTGATGAACCTTCAAGGTACAAAGAGACCTCTGCTGAGGTCAATATTTGGACAGCTAAGGCTGCCCACTCTCAGCTGAGTCTGGCCAAAATTATCTGATTGAAAACAAGGATGAGGTTCATTATTTTTGCTAGAATTAAGAATTTTTCAAGTCACATTTGTCCACGGAGGCTTGACACAGAAAGGATTGAAACAATTTGTCACTAGTTTGAAAAAAAACCCCAACCAAGACTAAACTCTGCATGAGCACAAGAGAGGTGTCTCTTCTGCCATCAGTATTCATTAGGTATAGGCAAATATTATCACTTCTGTAGCATAACATCCACCATACTTCTTATTCAAAGAACATTAGGAGGAATAAATGAATTGTAGCAACCCGTGTATTCAGGTATGAAGCACCAGAGGCTTTGTTCAAGCGGGGCTGGGGGGGTTCCAGCTGGGGAGCGATCTGTGCGGAACAAGGTCCAGTTTTGTTGGAAGTGAAGCGGGCATGTTACAGCTGTGACACTCGCAGGGAACATCTCCACAGGCAAAGGCTTCTGGCACCATTTCCAGAGGCCTGAGCCACTCAACCACACCGATGGAAGGTCTTGGGTCATGTCTGGGCAAAGATATCTTTCAGGAGGCAAGAAAAGCCAGCCTGGCTGCTCTGCTCCTCACGCACCGAGGGGACAATTTCCTCTCCAACTGTTGGAAAATGCCACTTCTGGTGTTTGTATCCTATTTTGTCTCCAAACCAAAGAGGGGGGAAAAAATAATACCCCAGCAGGTCATGGAGTTCAGTGAAAAATCCTACAAGCTTTTCCTGAACAAATAACAGATAGTGACCTCTGGCCCTGCCTTTGCATGAGAATTGCCATCGGCTTCAGGAGCCACTGCTGCGGCGGGGGACGCGCAAACGGCAGATTCTGATTTAAAACTGATTTCCCCACCACCACCCCCCGATTCTTTTTTTAACTATTTTTTTTTTTTTTTTAAGAACCTAGAAGAAAAGGGGGGTGGGGTACGGGGCGAGGCGGGGGGGGAGGCCTGGCAGCTCATCTGCATTACAGATCAGGCCCTCTTTGAGCAAACCAAGCATCCATAATTCATTACATGTTTCCTGCAGGGCCTGGAGACGGCAGAGCCTCCCTAGCAACAGAGCCATGGCAACAGCGCGCGCCGCCCGGCCAATCCGCGAGCGCCTTACAGCTGCCGCCGGGCCAATCAGGAGGCGCGAGACAACGGGAGGGCGGGTTGTGAGGGAATTGCGTGGATCGGGAAGTGTGTCCGTGCAATCCTTAACTGTGGAACGGAGGGGAACTTGCGGGGTTTGGGCACCAGGAAGCGGGTTATTTATCTGCTTGTTTGTTTATTTTTTAGAAATTTCAGGACTTTTTAATTTGGTCTTCGTGAAGCAGAAATGCTCCTCGAGAGCGTGCCGTACTACTCCATGAATGACGCATCACTTTTAGAGACTCGGCTTAAAAATCAGATTATTTTTCCCTCCACTGCACCCTCCAGCAACAATCGTTGCGTTGCGGCTTTGCCCTTCCAAGCCCATGGCTTGTCTTATCACACCGCACAGTCATTGCTCTCGGATGACATACGGGGGAACAAAGCAAAAATGCAAGTGACAGAACAGTGGTAGAAACAGCCCAGAAATTTACTGTAGTAGAAGTTGTACCTGGAAACAAAAAAGTGCTGAAAGCGGTGAGCGTCACTACATGCAATTCCTTTGTGGAGTTTTGTGAACTCTTGTAATAGTGCTACACACGCAAAAATGTGTAATTTCCCTTCTCTGAAGGGGAGGAAAGGGATTGAGCTTTGTTTGGATTAAATAAGAGCAGTGAAGGCAGAAAAGCTCGTTGATCACTGAAGGCACACGATGGTACCTTACTGCAACCCTCATGTTCTGTAAAGTAGTATTTTTCTCAGAATGCCATAAGGAAGTCGTTGCCTTTGAATATTTGTATTTAACATACATTTTAAAAGAAACACTTGATGTCCATGTGGGTAGAGAGGTCTGTAAATCCTAGTATAAAACTGTATCTTTTATCTTCAGGGAAAATGAAAAGCAATCGTTTATCTAAACTTGAACGCTGCTCTTAAAGCTGAGATACTGTGGGTTATCTAAGTAAGCGCTTCACCCCTCAACCTAAAAGCTGATCTCAAATTCCACTCTAATGTATGTGTTGCTCAGATAGTAAGAGCAGAGATCAGAAGATTTGCTATGGATGCTTCAAAGTACATTTTGGGACCCAGTGCCCTGCATTGAACTTCAAGAGATGATGCATAAATTGAATAAAGCTGTGAAGGCTGTCAGGGGAAGATTGAAAAATACATTCCAGTCTCCCCTCATATATTTTATAAAATGTTGCAAACTACCTGCCTTCTCAAGGCCATGCCTTCTGAGATTCCACAAATGAAAAAATACTGTATCACTAAATTTTTTGGTCTGATAAATGGCTGAGAACTCTTCTCTATCTTTCCTTTTTTTCAACAAATTAGTATGACTAATTACTGTGTTTTCTGTTCAGAAGTGGCAGCTTCCCCCTTGTTTGAAGAGAAGCTGTGTTAGGATTTTCACAGCAGTATTTTGCAGCAGACAAACCTGAGATCAAAATATTTATTTTAGCTTTAAAAAACCCCAACAACAAATAGTCTGAAAACATAATTAATGACCATAATTTTTTTCTCATGTCAAGAACGATCAATTTACCAATTTCATATTTTGCTTGTAATTAGACACAAATGAAGATTTGAACATCAGGCCTGTGACTGTTCATTAAAATAATTTAATGAACCTTGTGGTCTGCATAGTTAAAAATCAGAAATTGCCTTCCAAGATGGTGAAGTTGTCCCATACCTTTATCCTTAACTTTGACAGGTTCTACGTAGGACTGGAGGCATGCTCACTGTGAAAGGCACAGTGCTCTCTAATGAGCTGTTACAATCACACAACTGAGGCTAATGAATTTCTTATCCTCTTATGTGGATAAAAGTTTCTGTTAGAAGTCAAAAGATCTCTGCTTTTTAAGTGGATTTGTATTTGCATTTGGGGAGGGAGGGGAGGAAAGGATACTGCAATGAGTGGAATTCATTGTATTCCTTTTAACAAACAGCACTGTGTGGCAATAACAAAACCATCACAATTCATAAAGAATCTTCACATGCTCCATTTGAAGTGTGGAATGCTCCAGGGCAAAGACATGGATCCACAGGCACAGGTGGAAATAGGAGCTCACGCTTGAATGAGTCAAGTGAGTCTGTGCAGGAGAGGGGACCCTGTCCCCCCTCACATCCTTGAATGTCTCCGTGTGTGGGGAGGAAGGCTCAGTGCTGGCAGAGGACCCCCACCTGTGTCACTGCACACAGTGTGTGCAATAATCTGTCACTTCATCTGCAAAGGCTAAAATCTTCATTTGTAAGGGGGTTTTCTGATACATTGATGAGCAACATCAGTCCTGAGCTTCACAGTGGTGAGATTCTGTAAGTAACAATACTGCACACTTAGGCAGGGATCTGGAAGCACTTTGTAACCATTTACTGCTCACACCTCACAGCATCTGAGATATTTCACCTAGGCCATAAAAACTGTATTGTTCCACGTTTAAGTGCTACTGCTCCTGTAGAAACTGTGTAATCTCAAGAGCTGGAAGGGAAAGTCCTGAATTATTTCACTCTGATGTGCAGACTGCAGTCTGAAGGCCAGGGGTGACTTAAGAAAGGAAGGCAGGAAGGAAGGCAGGCAAGGCAGGGAGGGAAGGGAGGGAGGAAAGGGAAAGGGAAAGGGAAAGGGAAAGGGAAAGGGAAAGGGAAAAGGGAAAGGGAAAGGGAAAGGGAAAGGAAAGGGAAAGGGAAAGGGAAAGGGAAGGGAAAGGGAAGGGGAAGGGGAAAGGGGAAGGGGAAGGGAAGGGAAAAGGAAAGGGAAAAGGGAAGGGGAAGGGAAGGGGAAGGGGAAGGGGAAAGGAAAGAGGAAAGAGGGAAGGAAAGAGGGAAGAGGAAAGAGGGAAGAGGGAAGAGGGAAGAGGGAAGAGGGAAGAGGGAAGAGGGAAGAGGGAAGAGGGAAGAGGGAAGAGGGAAGAGGGAAGGGAAGGGAAGGGAAGGGAAGGGAAGGGAAGGGAAGGGAAGGGAAGGGAAGGGAAGGGAAGGGGAAGCCTTGACTACAATTTTGTCTCCTGTACATGGTCTTGGAGTGTTTCCAAAGGAGTTTTCAATCTTGCCAATGAGTTTACATGGAGGTTCTGGGCATGTGTTAACTCATGCTGCTGAATTAGTTTCTCTACTCAGCAAGTGGAGAATTATTTTCTCTACTCTTGTCTTAGGAATACACAGAGAGTCTGCACATCTCTTTTGAGCAGTTTGCTGTTTGTGTCGTTTAAAATAGTGAAGGCTGAAATTGTAGGATACCTTAACAAGGTAAAAGTATTTACTAGTTACCTCTTAGGTCGAAATTCTTGTTCAAAGTCAGCAACTAAACCATGCTTATTTCCCTGGGGTCTGCTTTGGAGGCAGCAAAATCTTGCACATTGAGTTTAGTAGGAACTGCGACCACTATCTGAACAAAATTCGACCCAAAGACTTGAAAGAGCAGAAGATACCTATGAAAAGGTAGCTCTTGACTCTAAATTCCCCATTAGCTCCTTAAAGATCTGCCCAGAGACTAATTTAAGGACAGAAGCCCAGTCATGGCCTGACCCAAAGCACATGAAATTCAGCCAGAAATCTGAGTTATTTCAAAAGATTGAGATCAGGCTCTAAAGGAGCCACCTGCAACAATTCAAACCCCAAACAACAAGTAGGATAGGTCATTTTATTTATTGTTTCTTGTCTGACAATACAGAACCTGAATTTTTCAGTGTATTTCATATGATCCTTGCTTTCTTAAAAGTACTTCATGGGAGTGTTTTCCCCGAATTTTGGGCTGATGTATAGAGAGAGATCAGTGGATTTGCAGCTGCACTGAGAGTGTCACCAAAACCTCCAAGTGGCTCGAAACCTGTACTTCAGCACTTCACTTTTATTTGGATTTTAAAGCTTGGCTCAGCTAATCCTACTGTGTCCCAGCAGCCTGGAAAATCCCCAGAAAAAAAAAAAACCCTAGGGACTCCCCTTTTGCTATTGTCTCTTTCCAAAAGGGGCCCAGGTAGTGACTTGTGAGTTCCCTCTACACAAAGCAAAGAGAGGAAAAAAGAACTAATCTCCCCTGCCCCCCGTGTGCGAGAGAAAGCCAGGACGCAGCAGCGTGTGTGCGTCCCAGCGAGAGCGGCGCTGGGGCACAGGATGACCTCCGGCTGCCTACCCGCCACAAAGGGACCATGGCATTGACACAGCCTGACTGCTCTCCTTCGGAGGGGACAGATTGAGAGGAAGTGACCCTTGGTGCCCCCCTTCTGCAGGGGACCTTGTGAAATAAGTGTTGCTCTTCTCTTCCTTCCTTCCTCAGGCAGCTCAAAGAATTTAACGATGAGAAATCGCTCGCTTTTACTTCATCATTCAAAGAACAAGCAATGAAGAGACTTTTTCCTTGAAAGGGATGGAGGAGGAAGTGTAGAGGAGCTAGCCTTAACTATTTACTTCTGTCTTGGGAAATCCAAAACTGGTCCACAGGGTTCACGGATGACAGGGCAGCAGGCAGCAGCAGCAGGAGCTCTGGGTGAGGCTGTGGGAGTCTACTGGGGGTTGTTTTCTAAGGGGACTCATAAAATGATCCCTGCGGCCCCATTCCCAAGAACCAGGAACATGGGGATGTTCAGAGCTGTTTAACATAACTCCCCAATGGCATCTGGTTAATTCCAAGTGATTGGGAGGACAAGAAGGATTCTGGGGGCTGTGAAAAGGAAAAGGCTGATTTGGGGGAAAGGAAGCAGAAATAGTTAGGCCCATGTCACAGCTGTGTGATAAATCTCTGGCCATCCATGCTGAAGTTCATGGTGCTAAACTTAGAACCCAAGGCCAGGCCTGGGTAGGTTTGAGCATCAAGGTCCTCTGAGGGGCAGCTGGGGGTGTTCAGCCTGGAGAAGAGGGGAGCCTTATTGCTTTCTACAACAAGAGAGGTTGTAGCCAGATGGGGGTTGGTCTCTCCTCCCAAGCAAAAAGTGGTAGGACAAGAGGAAATGGCCTCAAGTTGTACCAGGGGAGTTTTAGATTGAATATTAGAAAAATTTTCTTCAATGAAAGTGTTATCAAGCATTGGCACAGGCTGCCCAGGGATGTGGTGCGGTCATCATCCCTGTAGGTATTTATAAGACATGTAGATGTGGCACTTAAGGACGTGGTTTAGTGGTGGACTTTGCGGTGCTGGGAAAATGGTTGGACTTGATGGTGTAAAGGTCTTTTCCAACCTAAACAGTTCTGGGATTCTATGATAAAGATTTCATGCACAGCCCTGGTTCACATATCCTGGCTGTTGAGGGGCAGTAGGTAAAGCACATGGACTCGGTCTCTCCCCTCCCTCTTCAAAGGAGTTTTAAATGTCTCTCAGATGCACTTGGGGTAAGTTGGGGAGGGAGGGAATGACCTTTGGATTCTCCCTCCAGAGGGAACCTGAGAAAATGACCTTTTGGCCCTTAGCTCTGCAGGGCCTCGGGAGAGGTCGGGAGGAATGACTCTTGGTCCAATCTTGCTCACCACAGGGGCTAGGGCAAGGCAAAAGAGAAAGAACTCCAGGAATATGTGATCACGGGAATTTCTGTCGTCTTCTGAAAAAGAGGCATGTTTACTTCATAGCCCCTGTAAGAAAAATAACCTGCCAGTGAGAAACAAGCAAGTCCATTTAAAGCAAGAAAAAGCCTCAACTCAGTGACCTAGAAATCAATGCTGAAAGTAAAAGCTGATAAATAAATAAATAAGTAAATAAAATAATCAGAGATGTCGTGCAAAAATCAAGGGGTGCCCTCTGAAGAGGTGTAATCAAGGCTCTGAGCCTTCAGTTATAATGGTTTTGATTAAAGAAAGCTGTGCAGAAATAATCTATTTTATTTTTAAATGGCCTGATTTTCCCTCACTACTCTCTTGGAGGCTGAACCTAGAACAATTTGGAGGAGGACATGAAGCGTTCAGTGAAAAACACAGGAGAAAAGGTATGCATTTAATAAAAAACAAAACCGACATCTGCTTAAGTTACTTTTGGGGTTTGATGGCACACATTAAAATTCACTGAAAATAGCAGTGCTCTGATAAAATAAAAACATGAAATCCTGGCTGATCAAGCCACACATTTCTGCACTTTTCCCCCAAAACCTGCAATATAATTGCAAGCACAGTTCTCACCCAGAGCTAGGAATGGGGCTCATCACATGATGTATACCTGGGGGTTTATTTACTCTTTTTACTCTTCCCAGTATAAAAAACTGAAAATCTTTCTTCCCACAAACTTTATATTTATTCACAATTTTGAACTCTTCACTTGTTTCCACTATAGCTGAAAACTTCTTCAAGTTTGAAAATCTTCTGCTCTTATATAGGGTCAAACATACTTTCTTTGCTTGATAAATAAAGACAAATAGTAGAAAAGAGCGTCAAAAGAATCCCAGCTTGGGAGGGAGGGGAGGGAAGTTTACATTTTCTTCCTCAAGAAGGTCAGATGTTTATTCAAGCCTGTCTGAGCCTTTTGAACAGAGCCTGGGCTGTGCTGGAAATCTCCTGAGAGCTGTGTTCCTTAGGGAATGGAAGGGAGGGCTGCCTTCAGAAGGGCTGGCCACAGAGTGCTCTGCTGGCTTCAGAGTCTGGCAGTGCCAAAGGTGCACTGACACACAGGGTGCAGAAACAAAATTTTAAAATACTGTCAATGCTCAGCTCTTTCCTACTTTATTTCTTTCATTGTTAAAATAAGCTGCATAAACTATTAAAACCTGGAAAAGCAAAGGGAATCCAAAACTTCTACCAAGTGTGCAACTTTGGTTTGTTAAGTTACATGTTTTAGTGGAAACCCAGGCCACATCTTCATTTGCCTGTGGTCAAAGTTTTTGGAAGATAAAGCAACTTTGATTGTCATTGGTTTTCTTTTGACACCTCTTAATTCTTCAGGCTTACAATAGTGTTATTTTCACCTTGGGAGTTTGACATACAGACTAATGTACACAGAAAGAAAGACATCATTGTGCAACTTGGCTTATAAAAGCTTCAACAACACATTTACAGCACAGCAGAGCTGTTTAAAGCTGAAAATCTTAACACTTCTTCATGGGAGGATGGCTGTGAACATGAGCACAGACAAGATGCTGATGTTCTCTTTTCAAAGGTAGGCAAGAGCATTAGTGCCTGCAGCCACAGCTTCCTCTGCCAGGACTAGGGGCTGGAAGTCTTCTCTCCTAATAAAATGTAAGAGTCCAAACCGACCTGCAAAATACAATTTTTGTAGAGGCTTGGAAATTATCTTTGGCCACAATGAATTGGCAAAAGCTTATTGTGTCCTCCAATCCCCAGTCATAATTAACATCTGATTTCTAAAAGCAATCTTGTATGTTCTTTGCAGGAACAGCATGTGTTCTCTATTCAGAGGAAATCAAAGTTGTATGATGTTTACATTTCAGCAGTGTGCTTCAGAGAACAAATTTAGTCATTCAAAGCAGAGCTACTTTTAAATAATACTAAGATAACAAGGAAGTTGTGGAACAGAGGACCAAATGAAGTTACATTTCTCACCTGTTAAAATTACTTTTATAATATGCTGTCTGCTGCCTTAGCTTCTGAGGTCTGCAGGTAAAATAAGGGTCTAAACCAAAAGTTATTTAACCCATTTGTGAGGAATAATATCATGGCACTCATGGCCTTGCCTGTATCTGGACCGTCCCCTTCCCAAAGTGACACTCATCCTCTGCAGCCGTCTGGGAGCATCCAGCACAGCAGCCATGCAGCACTTTTTCTGCTGGGAGACCATTTTACATCTTTTACCAGGTACTTATGCACTGATGTGCTGCCCAGTCTAGGGGACAGTTATGGGAAAGCACACCAGATGTCATTTCTAAGGCCTGTGGTACCCTAAGGTTGCCTCGGTTATCTCTGCAAAATGCTGAACCATGCTGTGTAGACACATCTTTGTGTTGTTCTTCAGGAGAAAATTTACTCCATAATGATGAGGAAAAGCTGAACAAAATTTGATTTATCCAGAAATAATGTCCTTTCTTTGTCCTCTTGAAGTCACAGTTTTTTGTGTGAAAACAAGAGACCTCTTTCACAAGGTGTAGCCAGAAGGAGAAAAACAGTCAACTCTAAGAAACACAGTCACTTGAAATAAACTAGAATTCAACAACATCATTTTCCACATCAGTGCGGTGTACAAATGCACTGGACAAATCCCCATGTTCATTAAGTAGGGAGAAGTTGCTTGGGGGGGTCACCTACAAAGCTCAGACTTGGCTTCAGCGAATGGTTTTTCTCTTAGTTTGTGTTCCAGGCTTATTTAGTTCATGTGAACACTTTACAGGTTATGCAGGGATCCCTGGAGCTCACATTCCATGTAGATGAAATGTAAATCCACTGAGTTTTTGCCATTGATGATGAAAAATGCATTTAGTACATTATTATTAAGTGAGAAAAAGCAATGTGTGATGGAAATCCATGTCTTTGACACCATGAAGATTCTTTCTGTTAATATTGGTGAGCAGTCTGTGTGCATTTGTGTGAACAATATAATAAAAAGATGACTGGAATCACAGAAGTGCAGGGTTACTAATACAACCACCATTCTTGTACAGGGATTGGCTGCCATGCCCCTGGCATGTGTTTTTTGCCAAAATGCAATGTACTGAGCAGTACATGTTTGCTGGGTGGGTATTGTAACACATCCTAACATAAAACAGGGAGGGGGCATTCCGTGACACATTCTGATTAATTGGTTAACAGGAGCCTCCTCATACTCATTCCAGCTATTCAGCCATATCACTTTTGAAATCTGAAAGCACAATTTTATCTGAGAGTCCATATGGCTTATTAGGAAACTGTGCATATAGAAAACTACCACTATCCTGAACCAAGATAATATTTATCTAATAGACTATAACAACTCAGAGACAGTCAATATGGTCTCTCATTTGAGCGTGCATTTTGATATGCATTCTACCTATGCAAACACAAGTCATTTACATTGCAAGCATTCTGTCTGGTAAATCCATGTTTAGGAAATTCCTATAACAGTGGACCTTTTTTACAAGAGAGATTATGAAGATGACTTGAATGTATTGTAGTCCAATGGCTAATTTGGAAATTACTGAGTATTATTTGCCTGATAGATTTTAATGGACTGTGATGGAGCTGTTGGCTTTTATCAGCTAAACCCATATTTTGGTATGTAAGCAAATTTGAAAAAGCAAAATATTTGCAGAATAATCAACCAGGCTGCTTTGTTTGACTTGCAGCATCCTGCCTGCTTTGAGCCACCCGGTTGATGGAAAGAGGAACTATCTGCTACCAGGGCACAGACCTGGCAGAAATAAGTCATTACTGTAAATTCTCTCATGTCCCTTCAACTCTGAGCAGCCTGAGAGTGTGGATAGCAGATTGCTGTGGGCTAATGGCTGAGGAGAAAGTGAAGAGGTAACCCTGCTCACTTAATCCCATACTGTTCTGCAGAGAATATCCTATGGTGAAGCCATACTTGCCCTGAGAGGCCCAAGCAGATCCCTGGCTGTATGTTTAGAAAGCCTTTAACAGGTTAGTTAAATAAGCTTAATCGTCCTCACACTATCTGTGTTTTTTGTTCTATTTTCCTTCAATTGGAAAAGCAAAGAAAAATAAAGAGAAAAATGGAGAGAAGGCAGAGAGTATTGGAATATGGATAAAGAAAAATAGCAACTAGATATTGTTTAGGTTTTTATTTCAGTTTGGATACTGTTCAAAGTGGAGGATCAAACATTTTTCAAAGAAGACGGGGTTTTGTGAAAAATACACTCAAAGAGATTTTTTCTTTTAAGGCAGCATTTTTGGCAAATCCCAGCCAAGAAAACTAAGTCTTCCTGAAGAAGGATTGCCAAAATCACAGTGGCCCCTCAGCATAAGCTCTGAGAGGCCACAATTAGAGGGATGAAGGTGTCTCTCCTCTTCACTGAATGTAGAGGGACCCCACGTGGCTGGTGTAGACTATGTGCCTGCTTCCTAAATTACTCCAGTTAGGGGAGTTGCAACCTACCCAAATTCTGCTTTTTCACCAGATCATCTCATTGAAGAATAAAACAAAAGCACTCAGGCAGCACCAGCCTTTCCCACAATTTTCTGTAAGTTACCACAGTGACTCTCCATATATCAATGTGCACAATCCCTTTGATTAAATTGATTTCAGTCACATTTATATAATCTCCAAATCATTTGGTGGCATTTCCAGTAGAGGCAGGAGGTGCTGACGCCGGCTGGAGTAGTGAGGGAGTTATTCTGTGTTCGAGCCACACAGAGAATAAGTGATGCTGTGTGCTACAGTTTTGGTAGGTCTTCATGCAACTGTGCAGAGAGTTGCAATTATTATCATTATGAGACATTTATGAAGTCTAAACTAAAATTCTGATAAATAATGTAAACTGAAATGCAAATTTTTATCAGATCTCATTTTTCTGGAGGAGTATCAGTAAAATAGCAGTTGACATGGTGCCAATAAGATAGTATAATGAAAGGTAGTATTTAATTTCCTTGAAAATTAATTTAGATTTGATTATTGAGGGTCTGTAGTCAGCTGTTAAGCTTCTATAACAGGCTTCAAGACCTATTAGATTGACTACATAATGCAAACCCTTCCTATTAGCTAAATAAATAATCTGTATTCCTCTGTAGCTATTAAAGAAACAAATTGCTGTGTGGCAGAAATGAAGGTGTCACAAAGAAATGAAGATTCTGAACATAGAGCTTGCATAAATCACTGCACAGGTTTGTCTTAGTTTTTAAGAGGATTAAAAGGAAATATACTGAAAAGGAATGTGCTGATTTCTGCCTTGCCAAGTCTTGCCCATCTTCCACAGTGAATGAGGGGAGATGAGCCTTTCCACAGTATCCCTCACTTTGCTGATGCAGTACAAGGCTATCTAGGAAGCTCCAGGCTTGTCCTGTGTACTCTGCATGATAAGTAAGCATGCTACATTTAATTTCCATTGAAACAGCAACAGATTCAACAGTGCACCTTCCTGAGGCTTCCTACATACTTTTGTATTTCATCTGTCACCTCCAGCATCAGTTCTTGCTTTTCCTCACTTCCCACTGCCACTAAACCCCAGTGATAGTTGTGCCTGATGTTCTCAACAATATTTCTGTCTCAAGTCCATCTCTGACTCTCTCCTGGCCTTCAGCCATATGAGTAGCTTTTTTCTCACCAAACTAAATTGATGCATACTTCTAACCATAGAATTATTCTAAGCACAGCCATCACATCATTCCTCTTTTAAGGAGAAGGGATTTGAGACAAACAGTTACTGAGTTCAGGAAAACAGCATTTGATATCAGTGAGGATGGCCCATGTTTGAAGGACGTATTTTCAGTGCTTTGCAGAATCAGAGTTCCAGTCAGTCACCGACGTGCCTCAGTTTCCCTTCAGTTTCCCCAGGGGAGTTGCCATTTATTCACATTACTGATGTGTGGCAAGCTCCCACTGACTGTGTGTTCACGATGTGCTTGGGAAAATGCCACTCGCTTTTCCAAAGGTCTGAATTACCTCTCTTTAATTTCAGCTGGTTTCGTTCATAGCCTCCAATGTTCTTTCCCTGTAGATTGCGTCTGTGTGATTTCTTTATGGGTAAAATTAAAATGCATCAGGAAAGTTCCTGAATAATAAAATGCAGCACTCCAGCCACCTGGAGTTTTACTCTATTTGTATGCCCACTCCTGCTTCAGTGACTCTTTCAGAGGTTCCCACTCACAGCTGCAGCTAAGTGGGCATGTCTAAAGGTGATAGATTGAGAATATATGTTCAAGTCCATGTATAAGTGTATATATAGATTTCCATTCCTCCTTTGTTTCTTCCTCCTGTTCAGTGATGTTAAAGCCACGCACTTGCAATTTAAACTCCACCATACATTGTTATTTTGTAAAATAATAAAAATATTGCTTACCTTCATCCCTTCTCTTTCACAGAATTTCACAACATCATTTCTCTCACTGCTGGTTGACAAGGGACTCTCATAAAGCTAGGGATCCTCTTCTTTGACCATATCCTTGTCATCCCAGCAGAAGTATTTGCTGCACCACAGCATTCCTATGTAGGTCTAAGCTGACAGTTGACTAGGAAGGCTTCAGATCCAAATCAGACTTTCTGACAAAACTGATATGTTCCTCACAAGACTCTGTGGAGTGTCATGGCTTGTACTGCATTATATTTACCTGCAAAATTCAGAATCTGATCAATACTGTAAAGCTCTCAAAGTTGAAGGCACTCACACTGGTGGGGGGGGGGGGAACCATGATTCTGGGCTTACATTTTTACATCTGTTCACTTCAACCACCCTTGTGCTGCTTTTGTGTTCACTTTCTTTGAATATTCATGTGATTGAATTCTGTGTCCATTAACATTCACAGAAAGTGAACCTGAGAGCTGCACATATATTTGCAGAAGCAGCGGTTTACATTTGCACACTTAGGTATTCATAGCTAAAAGCACTCACTCGAGGAACAAAATCACTACCATTTACCCAGCCAGTCCCATGCAAAACTGTTTATTACTCACAAAGAACTGATTTTTGAACCTGCTATAGAATTTTTTTTGCTTGCTTTTAGAAAAAAATGTGTATGTAAATCACTACTTTCCATACATTTGTGCAAGTAGAAGAAAAGCTTAGACAGATTATGTATTAGGAAGTATTTGTTTAGAATTTGGATACTCCTGCCACAAAAGCATGACCTTTAGTAGATCTTGGTGGTATAGAAACTATGACACACAGCTGAGCAGATACAGGCTTTTCAGCAGAGATGTTACACATCCACCTGACACAGTTAATTAAAATGTCACTTGTATAGGAGTAAAGGGAGATGAATGTGAGCCAAACAGCTGAGCAGAGAATTTTGTTTTGCCTTTGAGCAATTCACTGTAATTTTGTTTAAACACGGGGTGGAGGGGTGGGGGGGTTTCTATTGTATTGATCAATAAAAAGCTACAAAATTTACCATAAAAAAACACTGTCATATTCAAACTGTTTTATTCAAAACTTAGACTTACTGGTCCCAAACTTTCCAGTCTGTTCTGCACAGTGGCCTGACACACTCTCATCCCTGCCAAGACACCTTGTGATTTCAGTGGGAGTTATAACAATCTTGCCAGGAGGGTGTTTAACATCCAAGGATTCACTAAATGACAACATGGGGTTAAGCCATACTGCATCAGGGTATGTGAAGTACCATGGGGTTTGTTGAAAACATACCCTAAATGCAAACACTGAGCTGGCACATATGCCAGGAGTATTTGATGGTGTGTGTTGATGGCACAAAGCTGGGAGGTGTTCCCAACAGAGAAGAACTGATATGGGGTACAAGGAGGGATTGCATGGTGCTTCAGAGTATAATCATTATATCAGAAATAATGAAAATGGGGTAAAATTCATTCAAGGTGCAAAATATTAATTGATACATTTGGAACTAACACCCAAAAAATAATACCCGTCAATGGAAATAACTGAAAGGTCATGAGCTGATTGTGTGGCAGCTGTGAGACACCAGCCCTAGGGCAGTTGTGAGAAGGCTGCCTTCAGCTGTACCAGGAGTGAAATTCCTAGGAGAGCTAAGGTAAGAGTCATGATCTTCTGGGCTGGTCTAATGGCTCACTCCTGCCCTAAAAACAGATATGAGTCTTGTGCCCTTTTCCTACACTCAGACATGGCTCCCACTATCTCCTGTGCATCATTTCTATTCTCCTCAATCCCTTCTCATGGTCTTCTGCTGCCTGTCAGTCCAGTCTCCTGCAATTTTTTGGTAACCAAGGAACAAAAAATGGGGTTTTAGTGAGTGAATGAGCTGTATCCATTTGCAGAGGGATTCAGAGAGCCACATACCTAACACATGGTTAATGACAAGAGTGTGTAGCAGACAGCAGAGATGGAGGAAAGGGAAAGGGAAAGGAGCAGGCACTGATTCTACTGGGAAGTGGCTGTTAGGTCAGTTTATCCCATTTTGGGAAAACTGCTGCCTTAGTGGCTTTGAGCAAGGCTTTGTGTGGGAGGAGCTCATCCGAAGCATTGCAAACGTGATGGTCAAACACCAGGATGGGTCTTTTAGTGGTGTCTTTGCAGAGCAGCCAGAGAAAGGAGACTGCCTCACTGCCCTCCAGAGGTGCTCCTGGGACAGTCAGGGGTTGGGACTTGCTTGCCAGTTGGAAAATGTATTGTGCCAGTTGGCAACCTCTGTGAGAAGCTTGCTCCCAGATCTCCAGTTTGTGATGGCAACTCATCAACGCAAAACAGACTCCAGAGTGTGCCATGCCAGCACACAAGTGCTGCAAACACCATTATGTGGTCCTTTTTGTAAGCCTGTTAGGGTTTTTTTGCCCTCAGCTGAAAACCTGGTCCAGAACCTGCCTCCTCAGCTCAGTAGAAATGTAGTGATTCTCAGCTAAATGTGTTTAAGACCAGGATGTGCAGGGGATCAAGTAAACTCAATGGCAAAACAAGAGAAGGCAATTAGCAGGATATATGGCCAAGCTCTTAATTACCACATTGACAGCAAATGGTCACAAGGATATAAGTACAAATCTGCTCAGGGATAGCAAAAAGTCTCCAGCTCCTAGACACCCCAAGAGCCTTTTCAGCTACCACACCTGGGAATCAGGAGCTCCTGGAGACACCCTGCCTTCCAAGTTTCTCCCCCATTTCCATGTATCCTTGTACTCCTGGTGTTGTTCCAGCTTCAGGAGCAGGTGTCCTGTTTTTATCCAATAATCCTTTCCTGGGCATTCCTTCAGCATCAGGTACTTTCACCATACAGCAACTTACCCCTCTTTGTCACAGAGGCTTTGACACATGTTGCACAAATGATGTCTGCCTCAAGATCCAGATCTGGAGTAGTGCCATCACTTTGCAGGAGCTGTGCCATGCAGTGCTCTCTCTCCCTGCAGATATTCCTTCACTGCTGTGCCCAAGACTGCAGGTTCCAGCATCCTGGAAGTAGTGTCTGAAAGGATCCAGGACAGTGATGAGGAGAACCAGGGAATGCATGCAACCAGTGCAGGAGCATGAGGAGGCTGGGAAAAACATGAAAGATGAGGTGTTTTCTGCCTTTCAGAAAGAGAACTGGGAAATAGGTCTGGGAAATAGAGCAGGAGGTGTGAGAACTGGATGATTTATGTGTATGTACACACGAGAAAATGAGAAGCAAAGTTTCAAACTGACAATTCATTTGGGTTTTTTATTGATTATAAATTGAATCTGCAAGCTATAATTAATAACCTGAGCCTGAACCATACCTGTTATAGAGAGTTGCTAACACATCTCTATAAAATGTCTAGCAAGGCAGTAGCTAAACATAAATTCTGTGAAGCTTATGATTCCCAGCATGTTACCAACTTCCTATAAAGGTAGTCTGTTGTTATAAAACATGGCAGCAGGCATGGCCATGAAATGCTGCTTGAAAACATCTCTTCTATCAACTGTTTTCAATGTTGCTACACTTTTTGTGTAGCCTTTGTAAGGTTTCTGTGGCCCATTTTCACCTCTTTCCTCTTCTTTCTTGAATAAAATAAATGCAATAGTCATATGAGAAAGTATGTTCAAAAACCATTAATGTTATTTTCATGCCTACGTTTATGTCATAATTTACACTTTTTCCTTTGGACACAGCTATTTATACCCACCGCTGAAAATTCAGCTTTGAGCTTGGGGCTGTGTGATTTGAGCTGAAGTGGCATTGCAAATTTTGACTTTGTGGATGGGGTTTTCATGTATGTACATATATACAAAACTCCTTTGCCTTGACAGGCCTAAAAAGGGGGCAAAAGCACCCAAATGCTTTTATCTCTTCTCTTACGCATGACTCCAACAATAATATAATAATTTTCATTTTAAAGTGCATTAATGCCATTTTAATCATTTTTTGAGCAACTAACATAATACGAAGGAAAGGATGAAATGGAATATTTGTGGCTGCAGAGACAGATACCATTATTCAAGGGTAGAAGCATGTGAAAGGGTAAAGGGGGTTTAAAGAGATACTCTTTTGTTGTACTTAACACTGATAAATGACATACAAGTCAGGATAACAGGGCAGAGCTCCTGTCAGGGAGACAGTGATAAATGTGGAGGCTGGGACAGAAAGGTCCACTGAACAGAAATCAGTATATGACACGTTGTACATTTGATAGACTTGTCTGCATGGTCTGAGCCACAAAGTGTTCCTCTTGGCTCAAATTATGGCCCTTGAGCACATCTTATACAACCACTGAGCTCATGTTTGTTTTCCCATTTCCGTGTGGCAGAAAAGATCAAATCCCCTTAATCAGTGCAACACACAGGGCTAAAACCAGTGAGGAAAAAAATGTTCTTATACAAATATAATTGATATCTCTTTGAGGCAAATCACTGTATAATAGGAAGCAAAGAGCAAACAGACCTTTTTATTATTACTGCTCTCTCCTTTTAAAAAAATGCCTATCATCATCCTTTTAATCAAAAGATTTATTTAAGAGAAAACAGAATCTCCTATTATTTCTTTATGAATGAAATAGAAGGTCTGTGGTTTGTGCATTAAGCTTCCTACATCTCATGCAATATGACCTGTACTTCTTGAATATCCTCAGCATCAAGAATGAAGACAGAGGAGTGGAGACAGTCAGAAAAGGCATTTATGTTCTCAGAAGCAACTTTAACAGTTCACAAATTTAAAAATCCAAGAACTCACTCATGTAACATTCACTATGCCCTCCCAACAGTTGACCAAGGATTGTGCTTTCAATAGAAGGAACATGCATGGAGTCCATGCGATACCAGGTAAAAACACAAGGAAGACTGAATGAAAGCAATTCTGCAAGACTGGTGGAGGATTAGAGACTGATGGTCAGTCACTTTTGGGTCCCTTTAGGGACACAGACATTTTGATTGCCATGTTCTGCCAGTCTCGTTGAGTGCTGTGAGTCTGGTGGTGCAGTGGAGAATTACCAAGTTCTAGGTGGGAACACTTTCTCTGTTACAGCAGGTTGAGGATGTGTCACAGCTTAGGTGAAACTGCCATAAGAGTCTGTGGGGACCAATATCATAGGAGCATAGAATGGTTTGGGTTGGAGACCACCTAGTTCTGAAGCCCTTGCCATGGGCTCGGCCACCTTCCACTCAGACCAGGATGTTCAGAGGCTCACACAACCCAGCCTCAAATACTTCCAGAGGTGGGGAATCCACAACTTTGCTGGGCAAGTTGTGCCAGTGCCTCACCACCATCACAGTAAAGAATTTCTTCCTAATATATCTTTTTAACCTACCCTCTTAATCTGCAGCTGTTCCCCCTTATCTTCATGTCCTTGTCAGAAGTCCCTCTCCAGCTCTCTTGCAGCCCCGTTAGGAGCTGGAAGGTGCTCTGAGGACTCCCTGGAGCCTTCTTTTCTCCAGACTTATCAACGCCAGCTGTCTCAGCCTGTCTCCATGGGAGAGGTGCTCCAGTCCTCTCATCATCTTCATCACCCTCCTCTGATCATCTTCATCACCCTCCTCTGGACTTGCTCCATCAGGTCCATATACTGACACAGTTTAACAAAGATGAGTCACAAGGGCAGCGTTGAAACCTGAATTTCAAAGTTATCCAGCTCCATATCTGCCAGTGTCACCCCTGGCTGCTTTTGTCCCTTGCCATCTCCAGCACAGTCCCAGGGAATGATGTGGAGAGGCACATCTGTGCTCCAGACCATGCTCACCTCTCACTGAATTTAGGGCTGGGAAAAGAGATGGGAAAGAGCTCCCCGCTCCAGCACTGTGCAGAGACAGGGACAGCAACACAGGTATCTATGTTCACTTTTCTGATGAGAATTCCAAAGTCTTCTGGGACTGTAGGCTGGGATCAGCAGCATTGCTGTCAAAAATGTTTTATAAGGAAAAAAATATTAGAGGGCTTCCACTTAAGTGGCTTCACTTTCCAAGCAATCACTAAGTTCAGGAACAGGTTGCCCAAACTGTTCTACAGAGGAGAGGGGCGTAGAGACCATCTCTGCAACCATACAACTGAGTCGAAACTCCAGGGAAGGGTTCCCATGAGGGTGGCCAATCTCAAGACCCTCTTATCAGTAATCAGTGTGGGATGTGTAAGAGCCACAGATTTTAACACAGTGAGGCCAGGCAGATGGGTGCCCACACAGAAACTGTGGATATGGGGGTAATCTCAAGAAGAAACAAGACCCTTTAATAAATCCTGCCATATTTCAGACCCCTGCTTTACAGGAGCTGTGTTTAAATTTAATAAGCTGCCCCTTCAAAGCATCCCTTTTCATAACACGCTGCTCTGACACCACAGCTGACACCGTCTAAACAGATTGACTTGGGGAGGGAAGAGGGAGAAGGGAGGAAAATAATGTGTTGTCCCCACATGCTGTTTTCTGTCTTAATTTGCTACCTCTTGCAATGTGGGTGAGAATTGGCATCCTGATACAGAAGTCTCCTGTTAGTCCCTGGAATCAAAGAGAGCATTAAATAACAGACCTCACCTCCATGGTTTTAAAACTATATTACAAGAGTTTCTCTGTTTAAAATGTATTTCTACTAGTGAGTCTAAATATTGATTTCAGGCTAGAAATTTTTGCATGTTAGGATAGAAAGAGAGAAATATGCTGCATTTTCCCATTTTTGACTATTACATTACCTTTTTTGTTATTAAAATAGTAAAAACAGAAGAATTTGTCAACTGTTAGCTGTTCTATATCTTGTTTTTTTCCATTTTAATCCTGTAAATTTTTGACAGGAACTGAAATAAGCTCTACAGGGATTTTTTGAAGAAGCAAAGTCTATTCAATAGTAATGTAAAATGCAAATTAAATATTTGTTCAGTGTTTAGTCATTCCTCAGAGACTAAAAGAAATTCTTCATCACGACCTCTATACTGACCTTCACATCAAATTAGAAAGTTATAGTGTTTATGTGGTACCATATACACTGTCCCTATTGTAAAGAAGAAATTAATATTTTACAGCGATTGCAATTTGTTTCAAGGATCATTTTCTGAGATCTCTACTTGCTGAAGACTACAATTTACCTTTTTACAATTTCACTTAATGATCTGACATTTGAGACACTTCCTAATTAATTCTGTCGCTGCCTAAGCCAGCTGTGATAAATATAACCTGTGCATACAGGATTACATTGTGGCTTTTAGAAAATGCATCCAGTGAGAAAAGGTGAAGCTTCCATGACAGGACATTTGTGTCATCCATACTGGAAACAGGGAAACTCTGGAGTAGCCACTGCATGGAGGAGCTGCACAAAGGTGTGAAAGGCTGCACAAAGTAAGGATGAGAGCAGAGACTGCCTTGTACTTTCATGGTTTAAGTTGGTTTTTAGCACACAGAACCAGCTGTTTCAGAGTTTGGCATTTGTGGGATGCTTCTTTATCAGTAGTTCTGGAATGGAGCTCCTTGGCTCGGCTGTGGTCAGCGTGAGGCAATCCAGCAGGAACGTGGGGTGCGTAATCCCCTTGGAAAACCAGAGGGAATATCCTGAGCTTGGACAGAGCGTGGGCTGCAGCTCATGGCTGGGTCACAGCCGAGGGATGCTGTGGTTAAAGAAGTCTCAAGCTACAAAAATGGTCTTTGCAAGCCAGCGATGGGGTCATTTTTAAAATGGCTTTGCAAGCAGCAGCTGTGCCAGACGATGACACAATTTGGAGTGACCACTGGGCCACCAGGCTGAGCAGATTCTTTGTTCTGTGTACAGTCAGTCATGGACCTTGCTTATCAATCAGAATATAGAACAGCATTTTTAAATCTGACAAACACTCCTAAGTACTGCCCAAAAATTATGCACAGCATGTGCAAACTTCTTCTTTATATCTTTACTTCCAAGTAAATATTTCAAGCGTTTTTTCCTCTTTTTGATCAGTGAATTAAAGCAGGGATGTGAAAGGGAAGTTTTTCATGCCACAAGAGTTGGGGTTTTTCCATTAAAGAGCAAAAATATCTAGAATAAGATTATAACAGATCTTGAACTGTTCATTATTTGTAATATAACAGATCCTGCTGTGGAGGAAATAGTAATTGCAACAACTGGAATAAGTCTAATACTTCCAAATTTCTGTTTCGATGGTGACTTCAATAAATATTCTTTTCAAGATAAATTTAGGTACTCAGGAACATAAATGCTTCCTGCCTTCTGTTTCAGACAAAAATAGAATCATGTTTGCACAAAGATATGTTTTAGATACATTTGGCATATTTTCCCCAGATTACCACTTTCTTGGTGGCTATTATTTTTTTCTAGAAAAGTAGCAGATTGCCATAAATACTACTTTATTTAGATTAGAGAAACTGTGATTGCAATAGCAGGATTAGACCTGGTGTGGAAAAGGGAAATTCTGCAGCTTCCAGGGACCCAGAATGAGATAATTTCACTTTTGCTGTGGCTATCACTCACAAAACCCTCAGCAGCAGGAGGAGCAGCCTGGCCATCAGAGATTATTTGGTTGCCTAAATGTGTCTGGTGGCTGCAGACTCAAGCTATGGCTGTTCCCCCTCAGTCTTGGATTCTTTTCTTGTGTCAGCACAGGTGCCCTGCAAGAAGGGCTTTGCCAGAGCAGGAATTCCAACATTGTTTCCCCGTTGTTAAAGTTGTGAGCTTTAACTCTGGTCCAAAGTGACACAAACTTTTTCCCCATCTTTCTTTTCCTCCTGTGTCTATAGAACCAATAACTTTATGTCATGTTAGTTCTTTGATTTTAAACTAGAAGTAATCTGCAACCGGAAAAATAACAACTGTGTTTGGAGTCTTCCATCCGAGAGGGAGCAGGAGAGACGGGGCTGGAAGTGCTGGAGCAGTTGCAGCTGAGTTTGGTTTTATAGTGGAGGTTTCCCTCCAGTGGCTTCTCCAAAAAGTGCAGCGTTGAAGAAGCAGCTGGGGTTTTATGCTGAAATAAGGCTGACTGAAATAAGGTGCTCTCACATCTTCCAAAGCTAACCGCATGCTCTGCTACCCTAGGAAAAAAGCCAATGAATGAGGCAAACTGATGTCTACACTGGGTCCTAAGGGAGTTCACAATATCCAACTAACAGGAAATTTAGGCCTGTCCTTCTGTTGAACTAAAAAGTTACTACCCTCCTTAATTTATCCTAATGATGTGCTTTGGTTTTCTCTAATAACTAAGAGTTTATATCCCAAAGAGCTTATAATCAAAAATAAAAAATATACACGAAATCAAAGAAATCATGAACAACTACATTTATTCTGTATAATAGAATATTTCTTTAATGTACTATGTCAAAGGTGGGGGGGTTTTCTTAAGCCTTATGCCAAAATATAATTAAAATAAGAGCTCTGAAGGTAGATAATGATGTCATGTTGTGGCTGTTTGCACGATGTCTCTCCCAAGCCCCGGGGCATATGGTAGAAACTATACAGGTTCAATACAGGTTGGAAAAGTGGACCAGGAATGATGGCACCCTGGCAGGGAGAAGTGCCTTGACAGGCATTGGAAGCTGAGGCAGAGGGCTGGGAGCTGGCCAGGCTGTGCCCAGAGAGCCAAGGCAACAGGCTGATGTTCAGTATCTGGGAAAGAGGTGTCAGTGTGGAAAAAGAAGGGTGAGAGGCAATCCAGGCTGGAGAATGACCTTTTGTAGCCCAGGGGTAGGAGTGTAGGATTGAATTTCTCAAAGGTAATGGAAAGAAACCTGCAAGGATTTAAGTGTGAAAATGGGGTGCCTGGAGGATAGGCTTGCCTTTGGGCATTGCTGGGAAGGGTTGGCTGATAGAGAAATCAGAAATGAAGCATTGAGATTTCAGTAATCACAGCTCAGCCAAATCCCAGCTCATACAATGGCTGGGCTGGGAGCCTGAGTGACAGGCAGAACAGCCTTATCACCTGCCATGATTAGGAAAGGATGTGGAAAGGAGGAAACATTGTGAGGAAAGATTAAAAACTGAGCAAAAAGCAACTGGCCAATGACAAAGATGTGCCAGTGTTTTAGTCTGGACAGCAAAGGTAGGATCCAAATCCTGCTTAGGACAGAATCCAAGGGATCTGCCAGGGTGGCTGCGTGTAGGGCCCTGTTACAGTCGCTGTCAGTGTGAGCTCTGGAGCCCAGAGGGGGAATCATGTGGCAAAAGGCAGGTCAGAACTTCAGGATGATCTCCAATATTCCTGTGGATCAATGGATTGCCCTGACCAGAGCTGCACTGTCTGCTGTAGGTGCTTAGGCAGTAACTCCAAGGACACAGCTACCTGTGGGTGCTTTCCACCCCAGGAACCCAGTAATCCAGATGTTGTCAGCACTGGGAGGACACTGGGATCAAATCCAATGATGCCCCAGAGAGGACTGGAAAGAGAGATGATAAAGGAGCAAATGGATGTAAAACAGGAGAATCAGTAAGGGACAATGTTCAGTTCTAAAATTTAATGTAGTCTGAGTGAGAAGGTTTTGAGTTCTCGGTGGACTTCTTTGAAGGGCAGCCTTTGTTTGTTTGCTTGCTTTGATTATCTATTTATTAGATTTAAAACAGACACTTTAATCTAGAGACGCTGTTTTCACTTCACAGCATGACCCATCACTGGCCAGGTAAGAGAAATTTTGACCACAGTTTAGCAAAGCACACTGCATGCAACTTAAAGACTGGTCCCTCTGAAAGCCAGGAAACAATTCACACATTTGAATGCATCTAAAGACTTAACTTGTTTTTAATCATAATCACAGAAAATTACTCATTTAAATACTACCAGGGATTATAAGTCTCTTCCCTACGCTCACTGACTTTTACAGCACTTGATTTTTTAGCATTTAACATTAAAATATAAGTGTTATGATTTTTATTTTTGGATGTGCTTTTACTTTGCTCTAGAGCTGCTTAATTCTCTGCCATATCTGGAATGACATTTGCCATGGATGTCAGCCAGTAAGTTTGTGAAAGTTTTTCTGGTTCCCTGGAAACCTTCCCTAACATCCCACCCTGCCCGGAGTTTAGACAATGACACATCTCAGTGTTACATACTTCCCATGCCTCAGTTCTGAAGGGATTTTTCCCCTTTGCATATGAAGAAGAGCTGACATACCCTAGATCAGCTTTTGAGACATTCTTGGAATAGTCAAGATGCTCAGTGTTTAAGAGAAATATTTATTTTACAGCTCACAGCCAAGGGCAGCTGGCCTGGCTCAGAACCCGTTGACTCCATCGGGAATTGGCTCTGGCTGAAGGAAGCTGCTCCCTGCCTGCCAACAGACACATGGCCAACCAAAAGTGTAAACCTGAGAACTGGAGGATTTGTGCTACCAGATAATAAAAAAATATGAGTTTATACAGATTACGCAAAGAGAACAGTGCTTGGCCTGCAATTTCAGGAGGATTTACCTTTGCCCAAGACTTAGACAGTTTAAAGAGGCTCTGAAATGCAGATCTGGGCCCCAGTCTAGTACACCCTGGGGACAGAAGAAGAGACATATCAGTACCATCGAGTACCAGACTCCAACCTGAGAGACCAAGCAAGGGATAAGCAGCACCTGTGGCAACATTTCCAGAGGATGAGCACTCAGAGTGAAAGGAATTAAAGTCAGAATACAAGTTGGTGTACTTCAGGAAAAAAAAACAACCCACAATATAATAACTGATCTATAATAATAGTCTTCAGGCTTTCTCCATACAGTGAAGTCCTCCTGCACTTCCTCTGACTGTCAGAGAGATTTCCAGCAGATTTCCCAGTTCCCAGCAGATTTCCCAATTCCCAGCAAATTTCCCAATTTCTAAACTTTTTGCTCTGTCTCCTGTTTTCAGAGCATCTGTTTCTTCCAAAATAAGCAGGACTTATTTCTGCTGGTGCTATCCCTTTTACACATGAAATAACCTGGGTAGAACAATAACAACCAGATGTGATATATGATGTATCATAATCTGTAACAGCAACATCTCTCTCCAGCCCAGGAGGGTTATTCCATTCATCAGGTGTAACGAGTGTTCAAGCAGTTTATGACACATACTGCTTCACACAATCTAAATGCAACTATGTCATTATATCAGATAAATCTTCCTAAGCAAGAATCTGTGCTATCTCACACACACACAAAAATGGTATCTGTGCTACTCCAAAGGCTCAAGTTTTGCCAAGTGAATTCAACTGGGATTTAGGTTAATGGTTTTAAAGACAATTATTCTACACTAACAGTGAGTTTAGGGCTTTCTAATATTAGTTCTGCTCCTGTGCTGGGTCAGTAGGAAGGTTCCGAGGCTGTGCAAAAAGTAGCTCCCATGAGAACCCTGGCAGACAGACTTTGGGAGTGTCCTGCTAACAGCGTGATTTTATTACAAGTTTGTGATATCTGTAAACTGTATTTAGTAATAAAACCTACACAGATTGGAAGTAAAGAGAAGAGACAACGTGACACTTAACAATATTGTGATTTCCAGGCAGGGGTCAAGGTCAAGGAGCATTTTCATAGTGAGATCAGCAGCTGTCATTTCCATGTGCCTATTTCTATGGTCCCCAGCCATACATGATGCTGAAAGAGCCACATATACATCACGAGCAGACTGGTGAGAGCTTCTGGCAGCACTCCAAAAGTAGGCTATAATGAGCAAATGACAGCTGGGAACTGGCAAATTTCTTGGTTTCCTTCTAAGATTTTAAAATATGAATGGGTTTTCCAGGGAGGGAGGGAGTTACTAGTAAAATATTTCCCTGGCATCAAAATTGTTAATCTGAAATAATTCAAGGATGACAGTGGTAGTCTGCAAAATCCCAGTTAGAAGAATTTTTAAAACAGGAAAACTGTGAGGAGTAGGGATTAGAATCACTTTACTAACAATATGGAACCATACAGACATATTTATTTTGAAAGGTTATCATTAATGCCAGTCATAATAAAATGCCTGGAGTTAAACATGTAAACTTGTAAAGATATGGAACCCATTGTAATCACATATTGAGCAATGAGCAATGGATTCTTTGATACAGTTTGCCTTAATACAGCTCTATCTAGACCAATAGCATCCTTGAAAATTATTTGATAACATAATATCCATATACTGAGGCAATTGTTTGTAGAAGTCTTGAAGTTAAAATGAAGTGATATAAATTCAAATTGGATTGATAGCTTCAAAATAAATTCCTATTTTAACTTGGATTAGTTACTTAGATTTATAAGCAGAATTTGAGCACTCCAATGCCTAAAAAGCACTGTTGCAAGTCAAACACCTTAAGGAATGGCATCAAGATAAGATAAACTGACAAAGTGTTATAGGGGAAGGGGCTAAAAACACCACTTCCATATGAAGCTCTCCTATGGAGAGGACTCTGCTGATACCAGATGTTAAGGTCAAGCTTTCCTATATTTATGAAATCCTGGAATTGCAGTTTGAGATATGCCCAGTTACTCTTCTCCCTACAGCTGCAGAGCCTTGTGGGCAGCAGATAATGCTGTTGAAGCCTTCAGGCAGCTGAGGGAGGTGACCTTGAAGGTACTCCGCCCCAGCAGGAGGTTTCATCCCCTGAGCATCAATCGGGCACGTGGCCCTTTTCAGGGCCGGCTCTGAAGGTGAGAATGGGCACGGAGCACTTGGGGGTGACCCCCAGCAGGAGCTCAGGTTGCTGCACAGACTTGGTGGCAGTGTGTCCCTGAATGCAGAACATGTAGGGGTATTGAAGGAAATCTCCAAGGAGAACCCGGTGAGGTCCCAGGCTTTGGACACTGTCAGATTTAGCCAAGGAGGGCTGGTGGCTGAAGGCTAGGCAGGTAGACTTCGAGCTTTGGCTTTGGAATTACTTTTTTATCTCTTTCATGCCCTGCCCGTAGGAAGGAGATAACAGGTTTTTCTCCAGCTGTTGATAAAGTGGCAAAGAAAATTAAAAAAAAAAAAAAAAAAAAGAAAAAAGGAAGAGAAAGGGAGACAGTTATATAAAGCTAGACAGACAGAGACACATTACCTCAACAGCACCAGAATCTGGGCTGAAAAAGAGAGAGAAAATTGTGTTTGTCCTGGAATTAATAACTTTCAGAAGAGCAAATTGAAAGCCCAGTAGACTACAAATTAAAACCCTATCTGTTCTCTCTTTGGGGGAAAACTGATTAAAGGACTGAATCAGAGAGGGACAGTGAAGGACCAATCACTGAACACACAGGTCTGAAGATGGGCAGGTGAAGATGCTCAGTTACTCAGCCCTGGCAGCGTTTACTGTCAAATGACAGCAGAAGCCATACAACAAGAAAGACAAGAGATGCACCAACTTCTCTGTGTCCCTGGAAGGTGCCACCAGCCCAACCTGAGAAGCTGCAGAAATGAAGAAGAAAGGGCTGGAGCTGGGCTGAGCCTAGAGGAGATGGTCCCTGGAAGCACCTTGTGAAGAAGGAGAGGAGCAATGAGGGGACTTGTGCCAGAGCAAGCAGGACTGCCGAGCAGTAATGAAACCAATGCCCTCCCCTCAGTGCTTGGACTCAAGGACACACCTGAGCACAGGCACAGTCTCAAACTTGAGGGCTTAGTGGAAAAGTGCTGAGTTTCAATAAGGAATAATTTCTTCACACTGCAGTGATAATTTGCCCAATTTCTGCTACTTGTAAAAGCAGTGATGCTGTCTGTGGGACAGGGAGATGCTCAGGGGGCGAGCGTGGGGCTCCTGCACGGAGGCACCGAGCTCGGAGCGCGTTGTCCCGGCAGAGCCGTGTGAGAGGGGTCTGTTTGGACCATGCCTGTTTGTGGCAGCCTGAGCAGATTCAAATAGCTGAACACTGATGTGGCTGGGATCAGGAGCCCAGGTCAGAGAGGATTAGGAGGAAGGATTTGTGGCTGCCTCCAGCTCTCCTGCAGCAGGCAGCATCTGGGACCCTTTGTCACCAGCTGTGTCCTGTCCTCCTCACGGCCAGGCCAGCTCACTCTTGTGTTCAGCAGTGTGGGACATGGGTCCTCAGAGATTTACCCAAATGGTAAATGTTCCACACTGCCTTTGGTCACTGTGCAAAGCAAAGCACTTTTGAAATGGTTAAAGTGGACCTAGAAGGAGGACACAGGCACTGGTCCTGCTGGAAAGACATCACTTTAGGGGTAATATTGTGTATATTTTTTTCTTCCAGACTTTGCCACAGCTGGAAATAATAAAAAAAAATCCAAACCCAAAACTCCAACACTTTCTGTTTAAGTTGCTGTAAAAATCCAGTCCCTGGGTGCTTTGATAGGAGATAGCCTAATCCTCTTCTTGCTTGAGTAGTCTCTCCAATTTCTGCTGTAGAGCTGACAAGTCCCTTTGGGGTTTATGGTGAGGGATTTTTTTTTTAGTCCATTTTTTTCTCCTTCTTTTGCTCTACTGATTTTACCTCAAGGGAAATCACTGAGGTTTTGGGGTTTTTTACAAGCAATAGCTTCTTATTTATTTAGCTAAGATATCTAATTCCATTAAAGATAGCTGCTTTAAGGGTCTTTTTAAACATTCCTCCTTTTGCTCTGGATTCTTGAGATTTTACAGCATGTTTTTACCACACTAGTTGGCTTGGATAGTTAGAGTTCCATTACATTTGTCTAATAAGCAGGAAAATGTATTTAAACCCTTCGGAGAGGAGAGTCCCAGGGTCTGTTCCACTCCAGTGGGACCCACATCCAGTGTGCTGGGGCAGAGCTGAGGGAGAGCCAGAAGACAACTGGGAACTTTGGCTCTGCACTAACCCTTGCCCCCAAAATGCGTGTGCCTACAAAATGGTCAGGTCACAAACACAGAAGATAAATAACTGAAGTATTAATAACTAATTGGTTATTAAACTACCAATTCATTTAATTACTTAATTGGTAATGGATGTGCTGAAATTTTCCTATAAATCAAGATGGTGTCTTCCCATAGCGCTGCTCTGTGTCACATCCCAGAGTGGTGGACATCATGGCACAGGAACAGCTGGACAAAGAGTTACAGGCTGAATTATGCCAAAGGGCAGGAATGTGCTGCTCCTCCAAATACCATTTCAGCTGTTCAGTTTTGTTTTCTCTTGACAAACACGGGATAAATTAATTTCATTATAATGCAGATAGCTGTGGATGGAAGTGAAATAGAGCCTCTTATCTCTGGGAAAGCCCTCGGATGTGACTGTGGCTGTACAAATACTTGCACTGCAAATACAATTACTCAGAATGAGAGGGGATACAAGGAGAGCCACAGGCAGAGGGTGGAGCAGGGCACTTAGCAGACCTCACCCATCTCCCTCTCTGGTGTGTCTAGATTTCAGGGACAGGGAGAAATGTGCTGTCTCAGTGTTGGCTCTAAGGAGAAACACCCTACAGGGTTTAATTTCATCTTTATAAGGTGAAACAAGGCTATTTATTGTGTATTATTCCACACTGTTTCCCTGTCTGTTTGCCTTGTGAAGCAGCATTTTTGGTTTCCTGGTCTGAAAAATTAATGAGCTAAATGCACTGAATGAAGTGCAAGAGATATACAGGGGGAACAGAGAGGCTGACTGGAAACCACTCTAAGAATGGCTCAAGAAATCAGGAGCAGAGTCAGGAACTGCATGAAAACCCTCTGAGTCCCAGTCTCTTAATCCTGAATCCCACCTTGTAAAGGACAGAGTTCTCTTTGTAATGTGGCCATGCATCACACATCAAGCCACTTGTTGCCTCAGCTTTGATTTTCATGTCTATAAGGGCAAATTCCTCCAGAAAAAAAAAAAAAAAAAGGCTCTTCCAGGATAATAAGTTCAGCAACCCCAAATGCTCAGGAATTGCAGAAAACCAGAAAGACTCAAAAGAAAGAGATACTGGTTTTTTACAAAGCTGATAAATCAGGCTAATATGCCGGGAAATTCAGCTGTATCAAAAACAAGGCTGAGGTAGCAGCTTACAAAGCAGAAAGCACTTGGCTGATGCCAAAAAGCTGTTTCAGTATTGGTTTCCTTTTGACAAGAGTCAGGAACACAGCAACCTCTTCCCGGGGGAAGGCAGACCTCTGTTTTATGTATGAAGTCAGGAACCTGACTGGAGTGTGTTAAACTTTGTGGAGCAAAGCTCCTTATAGGCTCATAAATGGTGTCAGGATTTGGGGGTTTCCTGTGGGTGTTGGAGTTCACTCATCACAGCAAAGTGCTCCATTGGAGCCCTACAAATCAGTTGGTGAAGGCTGCTTTAGGGTACAGTGCCTTGATGGGATTTCTTCCCCACTGCACTTGGAAGGATGCATCAAGATTTAATTCACTGAATATCAGCATATATTAGTGCAAATAGCACAGCAGCTGGCAGGACTAAATTAAGGAATGGTTACCTCCATTCAGAAAAGCACTGTGCACTCCACAAGATTTAATTTAAATAGGGAGACCTTTTGGGGATCTTTTATAGAGGACACATCCTGATAATGTCATCAAATTATGACTGGATTCTGAGGTTGCAATGTGGTACTTCTGTTACTTGGCTTCTCTGTTTTCTGATCAGAATAAAATATCCCTTAAGAGTGAGATACAGGGTAATGATGCACATAACAATATTTTATGTTACATGCATGAAGCCTTAAATAATTCCAGAATCTGTGTTGGTATAATTAATGTTTAACACCTCTTTAAGTTCACATGTCATTATTCCAGTAAAGGTATTTATCACTAGAAATGCAGTGCTAAAACACACAGTGCTGAGTCCTGCACCAGGTGAGCACACAAGTACACACACAAATACATCCCCTCCAAAAAGGGGCAGCAAAGTGGGAAAAGCTGCACCTGCAGGAAATGCAACCACGTGACAGAAATCCCAGACAGAAGGCAAGGGTCTGATATAAAAAGCATGGTATTTATTTTAAATTAATCTTCAAAGTGTAAGAATACAGCTGTGTCCTGGGGCTCTAATTTCAGATAAGGAAACAAAACTGTGCACTCCCTTTGACAGCTCTCTATCTCTTATCCAGCTCTTGCAAGTGGAAGAAATAAAATACACCAAAATCCCCTTAACAACAGTGTAATTATGTTTATCAAAGTCTGTGTAATTATAGCTACCCTGGAAGATGTATTTATGCCATTTCCCCCACTAAAACCTATTCCTTGTAGCTACCTCAGGACAAACCCTGCATTTAGTCCTGGCCAGAGATGCTCCTACCTGTGCAAAGACCCTGCAGCCAGTTGTGTGGAAGAAGCTGCTGTTTGAGGCACTGAGTAAACTGAAGTACCTTCTGTGTGGGCTGATGCTTAAAAGAGATAAGTATTCCAGTTGTGGATGGGTGTTTCTCTATGACATATGCTCTGGGCTTGCCATGAGATCATAACTTAAATGCAGACATCATTAAGTGAAATTATATGGTCCCACGTAATGTAACAGATCAGATTTTCATAATATTCTCCTCTTGACCATAAAACAAGGGAGTTCCACTGATGAATCCCAAATCAGGCTTAGATCCCTCCAGTGTTTGGCACTGCCTGAACATAAACTCAGAGGCCTAAAAAATAAAGGCTCTTCCCAAAGATACTCAGAAAAGTGCTGATTCCATTGCTTTAAGACTGATAAAGGCAATTCCAGTTTGCTTCAGCTTCCTAGCTGCTGGGACAGTATCCATCTTCTTGGCCTAATAGGTAAAATAGGTAAAAACATCCCAAAAGATGCTTAAGGTCCATATACATGTGGATGTGTATACTTGAATATTTATTTCTGTGAAGAAAGAAACAACTTTAAGGTATTCACTTCAGTGTGGCAGAAATTGGCCCCAGAGCAGAGCAAGCAGGCTGGCAGGAAGGAGTAGTAAAACTGATCCAAAATACAACTTTACCTGACAGAAAATTGGCTTCTTAAAATTAATGGTCCAGCTCTTCCTGTCTGATGTACCTGCTTCCTCCAGGAACATTCATCTTTGTCAAAATACCTTAATGAAAATATCTTAACTGTTTTTCTGATCAGCTCAGTTTTGTATAGGGAAATAATTTGGTCCCTGTGCCATTGGTCCTTTGTGCAGCAGTAATAGGTGTATGTTCAGTGTTCATCCTTTCCTGTACAAATGTGCAGGTGAACCTTTTTGGATGTGTGGGGTTTTTTTACCAATCATTTTTCCAAAAAAAATGTGGCCCCTTATACAGTGCATTGTAGGACAGACCTTGTTGACTTCTTGATTTGTTGATTCCTGTAAGGTGAAAATTCCCACCCTACAGGGAGGGCTTCTGTAAGAAGCTTCTGGAAGCTTCCCCTGTGTCCAGCAGAGCCAGTGCCAGATGGTTCCAGGTTGGATGTGCCACTGGCCAAGGCTGGGCCAGTTAGGAATCATAGGAATGCCTCTGGGATAACATATTTTAGAAGAGAAAAAGGAATTATTGGGCAGATGCAATTGTGGCCAGAGAAGAGCGGGGTGAGAATACGTAAGAACAACTCTGCAGATACCAAGGTCAGTGCAGAAGGAGGGGCTGGAGGTGCTCCAGGCACCACAGCTGAGGTTCCTCTGCAGCCCTGGTGAGACCATGGAGAGGCATGGCCCCTGCAGCCGTGGGGATTCATGGGGGTGCAGGGGTCTAGCAGGAGACCCATGCCTGGGAAGAAGGCTGTGAACCCCTGGAAAGCCCCTGCTGGAGCAGCTTCCTGCCAGGACTTGTGACTTTGTGGGGCACCCACACTAGTGCAGGCTGTGCCTGAAGGACTGGCCCCATGGAAGAGTGACCCAAGAGCTGCAGCAGTTCATGGAAAACTGTCTCCCTTGGGAGAGAGCCCACACTGGAGCAGGGGAAAGACCTCTCTCCCTGAGCAGCAGCAGAAACAATGTGGATGAAGGGACTGCTACCCCATTCCCCAACTCCTGAGAGCTGGCAGGGGGAAGAGAGAGCCCAGGAAGAAGGAATGGGGGAGGAGAGGATGTTAAGAGAGAGAGGAGGTCAGGTGTTTTTAAGATTCATTTTACTTCTCATTATCCTGCTCTGATTCTCATGGGTAAATTCAATTAACATCCTCAAGTCAAGCCTGTTTTGCCTGGCTGTTAATCTGTGTGTGATCTCTCCCTGTCCTTATCTCAACTCATGAACCCTTCCTTATATTTTCTCTCTCCTGTCCAGTTGTGGAGGGAATGGACAGAGTGGCTTTGGTGCATGCCTGGCATCCAGCCAGGGTCAACCCACCACACCATGGCTATTTTTCATTTTAAAAAATCCAAAGAGATCAGGGGATTTCTTAGTTCATTTGCTCTGTGAAAGGTAAAAAAAGTGTTCCCAAATAGGCGAGACCTTCATTTATTTGTCCTTCAAGAAGTACAAGACATTTTCAGCATTAGTGAGGAGAGGACCCACTTCTGTTCTGGCTGGGGGGGAGCTGGCCCAGGACAGCCAAGGCCAACCAGCTGGCAGCAAAGATTGCTGAAAAAGAGCAAGAATGAAAGAAAAAACAGAAACAGCCTCACAGATGTCCCCAGACATTTCTGGGTAATGTCTTGCAGCTCTTAGGGGAAGAGGTTCTCCTTCCCTGCAGTTACATTGGTCCATTTTTTGTTATTAGTATTGTGGGATTTTAGTAATAAATCCTCAGTGCTGACCATTATCTCTACCATGAGTGAAGGGAAGTGACAGCAGGTCTCAAGTCAGCTTTCCCCTTTCCCCTCCTCCTTCCACCACCTCCAGCATCCAGAACACATCCTTCCCTGCCAGCCTGTTTAACTCCACACCTACACAACTGCTTCCTGCATGGGCACCAAACCCTTAAAACAATAACAGATGTTTTCCTTATCATATTTTTTAACATTTTTAATGAAAGCTGAGGTTAAAAAAATACATCTATAATTGCTCTGCAGCACTAGACAAACAGCCTTCACGCTCCAAAGGTAAAAGCCTTATTTCAGGAAAGCAAGCACACTGATGGCAAAACACAGACCACTATCAATTGCTGCTCCCATAAATCACATTTATTTTCCAAATAATAGGAAGATTCATTGTTTTCTGCCAAGAAGTGTCACCTGGTAATAGGAGCCAGTCAAAGCAACAGTAATTTTCATGCCATAAAAACAGTATCAAGACCGTTCACTGAGTAGGATGAATGCTATTAACTGGGGGGAAAAAACCCTATAAAAACAGGAGACAAAAGCGAAGAAATTAAGTAATGATGTATCGGGTGTGTGATGGAAGGTCTGTTAACATTTCCATTATTCAGCTTCCCTCCCTGGATGCCTCCTCTGAAGCATTTATGACCCACTAGGAAACCTTCTCCTCAAACCAGGGCTGTAAGGGGTTAATGGTGTGAGACCAGCACTTAGAGAGAAGCAGTTCAAACCATTGTACAAAAATGAAGGGAAATGTCCTGCCCTGGCCTCTGTTTATTGACACAGCAAAAGCCCCAGAGCATTTCACTGAATTGACTTTTTCTGCTGCGAAAAGACACAGGGCTGAAGGGAGGGGACTGCAGAAGAGCTGTGGTCAGCAGAAGACACAGGGCTGTGGGAGAGAAGACCCAGGGCTTACCCCAAATCTGTCCCCTGCATGAGGGGCTGGAAACTACAGGGCCCTTCCACTGAGTCCACTAGCAGTCAAAACAAATAGCACAAGAAAAGCTGAGCATATACATCCTTATTCTCGATATTTACCTAAACTTCTTCCAACAAAAATGCTTTTCCACTATGACCGGATACTTCCAGGCTGCCTGGCTGAGAGGCTGTTTGCTTGTGCAGCCTTGGCAAATCCATGGGCAGTTCAGCTGCAAGCAAAGCACCTGGCTGAAGGTCTCACCAGACCAGTGGTGGAGAGCGACCAAGACCCATTGGTTTGCAGCACTTCCATGGTCCACATGCCACAGACATGATTTCATACTCAGACTTCTGCGACGTCCTGAAGGGATGTCCTTTGTCCTCGTGAATGACCACCAAGAAAACAGCCAGCAGGGACAGAAATACAAAGCCTACCTTGAGCACTCCTGCCTGTGTGCAGGCCTCTGTCACTGTCTGGATTAAACTGAGAAGAACAGGGGCCTGTTCTGTAACCTCCTGGCTTTCCAAATGATACCTCCATGGTCTCACTTCTCAGCAGCAACAGGTGATGGCATCATCACCCCCTTCGAGTCAGTACCAGCAGAAGGCCATCTCAGAACCTCTCCCCTCTGCCAAGAGAGACAGTCTCATCCTGATGACTGGAGTTTCTGAGCACATATAACCCTTTCTAGCAAGAGACCGATGACTTTTCTGGGTGGAAAATACATTCTCATAATAAATGCTCATTGTTAGCAACTTAAAAAACCACATTGTTAAATGACAGACCAAAATCTATCTGCTAAACTAACTTAGGAAAAACTTACTAATTCCTGCATGAACCAGTGGTTGTTTCATAATTGGGCTGGTGGAAACACCTATAGCTCTCTGCCTTTCTCAGCTGACACATCACAATAAAACATGATATGACGTGACTCATTACCATCGTGTTCTATCACATCCATCTCATAATGCAACCTCAGACTTGCATTACATGAGCTGAATAATATTTTCCTAAGAAATCATGATAGAAAAATCTGTGGTTCCAAGGGAAGTAATTTTACTGATTAAAGAAAATGCCACCACCAAACCTGAATCCTGCTGAGAAAAATAGGGGCTCAGGTGCACCCAGACATCTCCTCCCTGAACACCCCAGCAGGGCTGTCTGCTGGAGCAGAGGCACAGCAGGCAGGGGTCACCCATCACCTGATTCTGTGTCTGCACCAGGGCAAAAACATATTGGGCAAAATCACACTTACAGTAGAACTGGATCTGACCCAGAATTGCAGAGCCACACTCTGGGCTTTGACAGGTCCTGACACAACCTTTTGGGGGCTCAGCTCAATGAGCTGGTTTTGCCTTTGCACTTCAGCTATCACTGTTTGCTGTCCTGTGCCCTCCCATCTCTCTGGATGTTCCTAGCACTGACGTTTCCTCATAACTATTTCCTCAGACATTTAAGATTTCCCAGATGACGTGGATGACCCAAAAACCCAGTAAGTGAACACTTACATGGAGCTGTCCCTGCACAAAAGACGCTGATGGGATCAGGGAAGCTCACAGCCCAGATTGCTACAGATGGGAAATATCTTCTGCGTATTGAACAAGGGCTTGGCAGTGGAAAGGCTGTTGCACTGCCAGAGGCAGTGCTGCAGAAATTGGGGACACGTGGAGTGACACCACCCCGGGCTCCCGGCACTGCCTGCAGGGACGTGTCACTCCAGGAGCACGGTGCCTTCCCAAGGTTACTGGACCCATCTCCCTGGCTGGCAGGGATCCTTCAGCCAGTGCCAGCTTTCTGTGGGAGCCTGGCAGTGGCCACAGACCCCCAGCCCGGGTGCTGCCAGCCAGGCAGAGGCACAGACAGCAAATGCTTGGAGGAGCAATGAGTGGAGGCAGGAGCTGAGCCTGAGCCAGGAGGAGCACATCCCAAATGCTGCCAGGGAATGTCCCATGACATGATTTCAGCTGAGGGGGAGGGAAGGTGTGTGGGACCACGCTCTGGAGATACCATCACTGCCATGAGCTCATGGGTTCGCACCCCAGAGCCTGTGAGAGCCTGGTGAGACTGAGGGCAGCAGAGCCAGGCCCCAGGTCTGCCCTTCCTGCATCCCAGGCTGTGCATGGCCCACTTCCCTTCCTGTCAGTGGAGTATTAGCAAGCTGATAGCATGCTGCTCATGCTTGTCCAGATGGTCAGCACAATTTATGGAGCTGAGCCACTGTTTAACCATCTTTCCCCATTCTGAGAGGGTGATCAAAGGTAGGAAACACTTTCTGCAAGGAATGGCTCAATGTGCTGAACCTCTTGAGCCATAAAAGTGTTAACCAAAGGCTGGCATGAGTGTAAAATCACGAGTGCCATGGTAAAGGTGAGTGAGGATGTGGTGGGCAGTGTCTCTTCCCATGCTGGGATGGAGGAGGGGAGGAAGCCAAAGGAAGATGTAGGAGAGAGTTTTAAAACACAGCACCTATCTCATTTCCCAGTGGAGTCACATGAGGAATGCCTTGTCATAGGACAAAGAGTATTGAGCAGCTTTCTAGGTTAACAAGTCAATGGGAAAAAAATACTGGGTAACAAAAAGGCCATTTCTGGATCCAGGAGCCTCTGACCCCCAAAGTGCCAGCTGGGAAAACACTTTGGTGAGGTATAACACGCTTAGCCTGTTCGTGTTCTTTCCCCTAGGCAGCCACCATTAGTCACTATCAAAGACAGGACAGTGGGGCAGGCAGCTGACAAATCCTTTTCATGGGTACAAAGCGTGACTCACAGCCCAGGGAAGGCTCCAGTGCAGGAACCTCCTCCCCTCGCGTCCCGCAGCGGTGAAACCCGTGTTGTCACAGCTCCACCAGCATGGCAGGTTGTAGCTTGTGTCTGCTGCCAGGATCAAGTCAACCACCTGTGTGAATGTCCCTTCCAGGTACTGTGGGAAGTGTTTTTTTAGTGCTCCAAAACCACTCCTCAGTGCTCCTTCCCTTCCTTGGCTCTGAGTGTGCAGCCTGTTACAGAGACTGCAAACCATCTCCTGGTCTGACCTGGCAATATGCAATAGCACTGCTCATCTAAACATATTAAACTGTCCAAAAATGCCACATGTCTGAACTCAAAAAATCAAGCAGAAACATATATTTTATAGGTTTAATCCCATTACATTTAAGGGGTGTATGTGCATAAAAGCCTTGGTGTGATCCAGGATTTTGCCATCTCCGTTTTCATCTCAAAAGCCTGGAAGTAAGTTTTGTTTTTTAAGTTAAAGGAAATTTTCCCAGCTGCAATCTCCAACATTGAAATAATGTAAAAGAAGAAAACACCTGCCATAGAAGACTTCATTAAATTTCAACCACCAGCAGCCTAAAGAACAAGCAAAATGCTCAGCATTGACCAAAGGATGAGCACTTCCCAAACAAGGGATGGAAAAAATGACACCTGCTGTTTCAGTAGAAAGGTGCATGTGTGTGCCAATGGAAACAGACACTGAAGAGATGCAATCAGACATCCAGCATCAGCCAGTCTCCTTGAAGACATCCTAGAAAATCCGTGATTGCTTCCAGGCAGATATTGAGGTGTTTCCCTGAAACCAAAGCATTCAGACTCATTATCAGCACACGTGTTTTAATCTCACACTCACTTCTTACTTTTTGGGCTGGTTTTGCAGTGACAACATGAGGCCTGCAGGAAGAGTCAGGATCCTGCCTATCTCAAGTTTGGGATACTTGAAACTGCGGTTCAAGACATGTCAAATGACATGGTCAGTCTCTTCTTGTCATGATGAGAGCAGAATCTACACTATGCTTGGAAATGTCATCTCACATCAGCTCAGCCACTTTGTAAGTGCTTCACTCACTGTCAGGAGCTAACAGCTGGTGGCTAAGAGGGCACCAACAAGGTACATAACAGATCTGACACTTCCTAATACCCCACCTAATCCTTTTTGGCTAGAAGAGCTTGTGAAGAGACAAAGTGTGCTGACACAGGGCAGGTCAATCGATCATAGCTCCAAATATGAACATTTAGTAAGATCTGTATGTGGCTGTAAGTGCCCTCTTTTAATTCTTATCAATGGGGAGGAAAGTTGCCTTGACTAGAGTTTTTAGTGCAACAGGCAGCAATGAGAAAAGTATTGCAAAGAGTGATAAAAAGTCTCTTAAGACCAGCTTCCCCCTTGGAAAGAAGAGAATTAAATGTAGCTAATCATGGGCAAATATGCCACCCCCACCCTCCCATCAATGTGTGAGTTACAGGGCAGCAAGGTGCCCCCTGGGCAAGGAAACATAAGAGAGCCCTAAAATGTGAGCTCAGCTTGGACATAAAAGAGAACTGTATAAGATAACCAGAATCTGAAATGCAGGAAGGACTAACCTGTGCATCCAGGGAATCCTGTGCAACTAGCACACAAAACAAAAGGGGAAAAATGGAAATTAATAGAATTTTTTACAGGTAGAATAAAACAATGACATTTGATACAGTAACAAGCTAATCCCACCACTTGATAGGCACCAGTTTAGTGGCACATAGTGGGGAACATTCCTGAAGAACAAGTGGATACGAGTCACACATTTCAGATATGGTTGGGAAAACAGGCAGCTTAGTGCTTACCTGATGATTCCTACACATTTTCTACATATTTGACTCATCATCTTTGCAGTGTGTTATTTCAAGAAATATATACAAAGGCTCATGAAATAGTTGAAATTTGGGGAAAAGGGAAGTCTCTGTAAAGGCAGCCAAGCTGACAGAAGGAAACAGAGCTTTGTGTTACCTCTAGGAGCAGGATGTACAGGTCTGCAAGCTGCTCATGAAGGTGGCACCAGCACAGAGTAGAAAGGCAAAAACTTGAAAAATACTTTTTTGTCGTTCTAACACCTACACACTCTGAGATCATTTATTTCAGGTCAAAGTCTTGCCAAATATTGGTTGAAAGAGTAGACAGTGCACATCTCTGAAAGGTGTGGAAAAACAACTGAACTTAAATAATTTTCACAGTGGCAGCTTCCAAGTGAGAAGCAGGAACGTTTATCTGTCAGCCTTGTGTTTGTTTGCAATTGTGTCCCCTCTATCTCAAAACTGGGGTTTTTCCACTGTTGTCTTTTTAAGAGATAATACCTTTCAGTGTATCCTTCCTGTTACTCAACTGCTATCTACCCTAGTAAATTTATTTTCTTATGGGATACATTTTGGGTCTTGGAGCCCAGGCATCTGCTCCATAAAGAATCATTTTGCAATACATTTTATACATCAAGCCCCCTATTTAAACTAGCTCTGTTTCTGTTCTCAGCTCTTCCACAGAAGTATTGTGGGATGGGCAGGAATCATTTCCCAACTTTCACAATGTATCTATTCACAGCCTTTCTTGGGCCAGCATCATCTGTTATCAGTTGTGGTGTCTCACACCCACCTGCATTTTTTCCTACCCTGACACATATTTAAGTACCAACATCATCAGGCAGCCTTCACCTGTGGCAGATGGATGCACTGGGATACAGAACCATGTGCCTGCTCCTACAGACAAAGCACCAGCTCCAGGCTGTCCTGGAAGCAGCACAGCCACGTGAACACAGTGCTACAGCCACGCTACACTTGAGCAGTTCCCCTTCAGCTAAAATCCAGAAGTAATTGGGCTGAGAAAGAAAGAACAAGGCTTAATGGCCATGGGCCCACATCTCTTAATTTCCAGGCAAGCTCGGACAGATTCTAGGTAGTTATGGGAGAGATGACGCCCGTGGCTCCCTCCTCTGGGGACTCTGTTTCCCAGGAGTTTCTCCCAGTGGGTGTAGAAGGCCACCTGCAAGAACAGCAGCACCCTTCCAGTGGGGGAAGGATGCCTTTGTTGAGACAGGCTTTTCCTCACTAATTTAGAACCTGCCTGCAGGTCTCCTAATTAATGCTCTACCCACCTCCATCAAGCCTAACACAGGGATTGAGTCAAGGAAATATTTATGTACCAAATCCCTGTCTGCTCTAACTCTTCAAGGCACATTCCTGATCTGGAGCCACTCTGTCCCATTATGTGAGGCTGCTCACAGCACAGGGACAGCCCTGGGGAGACCAGCCCTGTGCTGGCGTCACCTCTCCCTTCCTCCACCTCTGCTGCTTCTCCAAAGCATGCACCACGTCCCCAACAAACAATGAGCAGTAACAGCTTTAACATGGGGGGCATTTCTCCTAGAATATGGAAAGCAACCTAACCAGGATGCAGTTCAATGTTGTGCATTTTCCAGGATGAATATTCCTTGCATGGCAAATGTGCAAGCTCTGCTTGAAGTGTACTCTCCTCATAGTGATGTTTCCAGCCAGAAAGAACCCTCATTTTCCAGTATCAGCCATTTGACACAGGGACTGTATTGACTTGCTCATGGATGTAACAAAAGGAATTACCTGGAATGCTTGTGGGCGTTGTGTGAATGAGGACTTTCCCCCCTGTGCTTACAGCCTGAACTTTATTGGAAATGAACTAGACAATTGATGTCAGTCTACAGTACAGTGCAAGAGGACAAAGTATAAAGGCAGATTTTCTTTATTTTTAAATATTAGTAACACTGCACAAAAAAAAAAAAAAAAGTGGTACTTAAGTGACAGAAAACCAGTACTCAGTCCTTATTTGATTTTAACCATAATTTACAGACCCTAAGAGAGTTCACAAATGGTTATTGTGTGTTATATGGTGCCTGCAGAGGGTTACATTGGGTAATTGAAGCTAAACCATTCAGATACCAGAGACACCAGAATTTGTTACATCAAACCATGCTAGAATGCAGACTTGGCTTTTCTGTTTAGCTCCTCTCTTACACCATTACGTGCATTCCTGCATCTTTGAAACGTTAGGATGAGTGAGTTTCTCCAGAAACTGTGGACTTTCAATATTGCCAGGTTTAAGGCTGTTACATCAACAACATATTGGCAAAAGGAAGACAAAAGAAAAAAAACAAAACCATAAGCTGCTAACTCCTACCTGGAGGTTAAAAGAAGGAGACAACACACTGACAAGAAACATGCAGGTAAATGCTTAAGGCAACAGAGGGGCTCTGTACACACTAAAAGGTTAAGAGAAGCAATGTGTCATGCACATGAGACAAGTATGGGAAGCAAGGAAGTCATCTTGCCAGGAAATATGTATTTCTTTTAAATCTAAGACATCTTTTCAAGCTAAAAAAAAATAGTCCTGCAATAAAACCGATGCAAAATTGTTTCATACATAAAGGTATAAGTTCTTTGCAGAAACAAGTTGATGAAATCTAAAACGGATGCTGAAAAAATGTTTGTTATCTAAAACCTACTCAGGAGAAACAAAGAGCAGTTTTAAAGTAGCACTTGGATCATTTGTCTCTAGGTTCTGAAAATAAGCTTTTAAAATAAGGAATGATTTCACTAAATGATTCATCAGGAGTCAACTAAGCCTAAAGAAATCAGTAGGAGTGCTTACAGGAGACCATCATTACACTACATTTCTTAAAATCAGAAGATATAACTTCAAGATACAATTTAATATGAGGGAACATTTTAATAGGGACAGAACTGCCCAGCCTGGGAAAAAAAAAAAAAAAAAAACAAAAACCCAACCATAAAAGTCACTTATTAATCTTGCATAAATTACCCTATAAGAGCTCTTCTCAGTCCCACTCCCAACAACATGAGTGAACAGGACTCTTCTTTCAACAGGCCTGATTTCATGCCAGTGACCAAACAAGCAGGCATTTGCCTTTTATATCCTACAAGACAAATAACAAACACTAGACCAGAGTCGCCTTAGTCCCCGGGGAAGGAAGAGGTAAGAAATTCTGTAGCGCTTTCCAATCTTCAAACATAACACACGTCTAACCACGACCTGCCTCATCTGAATTCCCTAACCTGAACGGGCAAGAAAGCCACTCCGTGAAACTAAAAGGAATAACATAGTGCAATTTTAGTACAGTTTTAAACATGAGTCACTTCCTTGGTAGCAGTGTGAACAATCAAAAAATATACACAAAAAAGGGGTGTGCTCGAAGGTAACATGAAGTTGTTGTCATTGTTTTAAAGGTATTGGCATAGCAGAGAAGTCCATTTTAGTAACTCGCTTTGGTTGACTTCTTCTTCTTCAGTTCCTCTCTCTGCTTCTGCTTCCTCCTCTTGCTGCCTTCTTTGTATCCTGAGGAAACATGGCTTGTAAAACACTTTTCACAGCATTCACAGACTTTTCTCTCTAGCAAAAGCATATGTTCTCTGAATGGTTTAAAGAATATTAAAGAAAAAGTCTGGCTTCCTAATGTGTTGTTTGTTTTTTCTTTAAATTGCAATTTCCACTATATCCCCCATTCTACTATATCCCTTATATAGGATAGAAAGAAAATACTACCAATCTTTGAAGTTTTAAAAGATCTGGAGAACTTTCAAAATACTTCAAAGCCATTCAGGAAAAGCTTCAAAATTAGAGCACATGCAAAACCAGAATAATTTTCAAAAAGGAAGCAATAAATAAGACTTATGCAGCAGGAGCAATTTAAGTACTAGCATTTCCTGCTCACACTAGTCAGAGTTACCACGATATTTGCATTTCCATTTTAAGACTAGGGAATGCCAAGAATCCTGAGTAAATAAGAAGGTGCTCAGTGTTTACCAATATATATTTTATATGCTGGTCATCAGCCTGCTCATGCTTAACTATGCACCACAGGTTATATTTGACTGCAGCCCCAATGGTGCATGAAAGCATTGAGTTCAAGCAACAATTATTTGCTACAGGTTCAGTAGGCACAAGCTTCCAGCCATGTGATCATCATTCCAATGGTTTATTACCCCCACAGAGATGTGTGTAAAAGAGTTGTTGCTTGGCATCACACTTTTTCCTCCAAACTTGTGGTAAAATCCAACTTGCTGGCACGCTTGCACGGGCAGTGAACTGTGTGAACCACCACATCTACCCAGGTGCACTCAGAAATCTAAACTGAGAGCCACTAAACATTTCCCTCAGACAATCATTCTGTGATGATTTGAGACAGCTGGAGGGATCTTTCAGCTCAGTGGTGCTCTGTCACTGGAAATCAGCACAGTCCAGTGACCAGGATCAGCACAGAGCAGAGCAGCCCCTGCAATCCAGCTAAGGGGCAGGGCTGGGAGTCAGAGGAATGGCTCTGTGGAAAGGCACAGCTCTGCCTGTATGGAAATCTCTTTTTTTCCTCTGTCCTGTCAGCAGGCAGGCAGAGATGGCCCCAAGGAAGCAGTTTCACCAGTGCACCTGATTCTCCATCAATTTCTCAAAAGCAAAATTAAGATGGGAAAAGGAAGCTGTGGGAGGCTGGGGGAGATCAAAGCCACACTGTGGCTGCAGTTTGCTCCTCACCAGAGCTCCTCCCAAGCACAGTTAGAGATGTGCCCACAGCACAGCTGAAGTTCTTCAGTTTAAGTTTAAGACTTGGGGAGAACCACGAGGTAAGTCTTTTGGCTAAAACCATTTGAGACATTATCAAAAGTTTAGAGGAATTACACTCACTTGTAGCAACGGAAAACTGTTCTAGGTTATCACTCTAGCTCCTGTACTGTACCCACAACATGACTTCATCTTTTGTAATTATCTGAGTCAAGAGGCAGGATATTTATTTAGAAATTCTGCCATGAGCAATCAGCCTGCACAAAGTTAGAGTGGAAACCAGTTTCTTGTTTAAGGAAGAGAGAAACTGGCGGTGCTTAGCAGCATTGCAGATGACACTGGGTTTTCCCTGCACTCTGTCACCCCCTGAGCTAAACTCCCGTCCCTGTTCACTGTGTGAACATCTCCTCACTAAGAACTCCATCCAGGAAGTTTCCTTCCACATCAGCCCCTTGGTCACCTGTACATCACCAAAAATAGGATCCTTTTGCATTCAATTCACTGAGTAAGGCACCCATCCCTGAAGGGCTCAGGCATCTCCCTGCCTTCCCACAGAGGTCAAGGGAGGCGGAAGAGATGTGCTGACTCCTGAGAATCAGTCATCTGGGAGGTGTTATTCAAAGGATTCCTCCCTTTACTGGAAGGAAAAACAGCATCATATCAGCTGATCAGAACTAGCTCTTGTAATAACTATGAAACAATAACACAGATATTTGGGAAAGGATCATTAAACCCTAGCAGGTATTAGCTTCATAATTTTTTCCATGTTTCATTCTCAAAACAGTGTCAGTATTCTAAAAAGTTTCCACATCCAGGCATGATAGCATTTGATGCTGCTATTTTATATCATAATACTTTTTTTTTCCATTTTCTTCAAATGTTTGAGATTTTGAAAGCAATTCTAGCAACTGTTTCTTAAAAATACTGAGTCAATGTAAATTATGACTTGAGGTAAATGCCATATAATTTATTGTCTTATAAATGAAACAACTCAAATGTTAAAATATTATGGTATGAAGATATTTAGGCATTTGACAACATAGTCTCCTACCAGCCTCTGGTATGATAAGGCTGAAAAGTGGAAATCTTTCAAGTGTTATCACTGACACACAGAAAGAGATTGCCCAAAGTAGGCGATAACACACACACACAGAGTATTCCTCAAGAGACAACTGCCAGGTCTTTTCTGTTTTGAGCCTGCTGTGATAAATAATTTCACTGTCTGCCATTTCCTTTTCTACCCCCACCTAAGAAGAAAGGATAGGTCAAACTTTGCCAGTCTGTTGCTCCAGCAATGCTATGCTGGGTGATAACAGCCAAAAAACTGATCCAAACAAGTGAAGCAGCTCCTAACATAAATAAGAATTGCACACTAAAGAAGTAACCCTTCAGTGTTTATTTCACTCCAATACTTCAACCAGCACTAATTAAAAGCTGCCTTGGTTACAAGACTAGCCCCAAAGTCATGAGACAACAAAATCTGAATTAGAAAGCAGCAGCCCGATGACCGATCACTCTGCAGTGAGCCTGTGTCCTGGCGAGTCACCAGCATCCCAAAGTGGCCATAGAAACTTCCCATAGTGTTGCACTTCAGCCAAACAGTGCTGGCCTTGGAGAAGGCTGTTCAGATTTCCACCCTTAGCAGCAATCTTTAGCCACCCAAACTCTAGAAATGCCTCACGGGGCAGAGGGAGAACAGGTTGCCAAGAGCTTCCCCAAGCTGTGACGTTTGGAAAACAGATTCACTCAAATGCAGATAGAAATCTCCCTGAGTTGGTATTTCTTGCTTTTGTCAGCTGCCAGGAGCTGAGATGGGTGAAGCAGGAATCCACACAATTTGGAATTACACCTGCTTTACTGCTTGGATAATTCTTGTCTAAAACAAACAGCACCAGCTAACCCACTCCTTCCATGTCGTCCCCTTATTTTCTACTTCTAGAAGAGCCATAAGGAGCACATTCAGAAGCTATTCCAGCTTTCATGAAGCTGCTGAAGGCTGAAAACAACTTCCAGGAACACTTAGGTGCAACTCCTTCAACCATCACTCAGCAAGGACCCAAACAAACTGGGAAGCTTCTCTGCTGTGTCCCAGATTGGCTTTCCACTTCCCTGCCATCTGCACCTCCCAAAGTCACGAGTTTGTTCAGCCACTGACTGTGAAACTCATCACATTCTTGGGTGGCAACTGCAAGGGAGGTGTGCGCGTCGGGCGGCCGATCCAAAGGCACAAGTGTCCTGGGGAAGGCACTCCTACCCAATGCATTTCTGGTATCCTACTTCTTCCTGCCCAGCCTGACATCTGCCTGCTCTACCAGGATGCAGAGAGTGGCCACGGGTCTGCTCCACCTTCCTTCTGCCAGCGCAGAGGAGCGTGGGAGTCAGCAGAAGGAAACAAGGTGTTCAGTCACAGCTGACAATTAACACACAGCATTGCTGCTGCTTGACCCACATCAGTGAGCAATAAAGGCCACTGCACGATTTTTATAGATCTGCTAAGGTGAAGACTTTGGGGGAGCCTCCTTCCACTTCCAGAGTGAAACCTTGAGGTTGGGGGTGGGAAGGATTCATATTTTCTGCTCAAGTCTCAGAGAAAATGTTCTCCAAGATCTACCAAGTTTTTGCTAAGATTGCGGTCTTCCTTCAAAGCATGGAAGCAGCCATGGCCCCAACACCCACAGAGCTTTAAAAGGGCAGTGAGGCACTTTCAAGCTGGGTTCTGTAGTGCTCTTTCTAATTTTCTGGTCTTAGAAATCTCTCTCTAGTCAAAACAGTAAACTGCTATTTGAAAGGCACCTGGCTTACTTCTGAGTTGCAGCCACTCTCTGTTATTTTAGACTGACCATACTCACATATGCCATTGTAAAAATTCATGCCAGATCACAGCTTGAGTATAATTCCATGTGTGACTCAATTTGCAATTACAACTTTACACTTTCACATCCCCTCCCCTCAGCCTGAGCCACTGCCCAGCACACAGCACAACCTGACCTACTAATTGCCTCTCCTCATCCACAGCTCCTGCCTGCTCCTCCTCCTGTGCCACGGAGCATCATGGAGAGGGAGCCTTTAGTCAAGACCTGGGGTGACAAAACATCCCACCCTGTCTAGGTATGCTGTTCCACTATTCAATTATCCACACTGTTAAATCCAAGGGGTGAGTTCTCCAGTTTCACTGGCCAATCTGGTGATGTAATCCCAACTTTGATGTTTTAGGGGACTGAGAAGCTTGAGCAACTTGCAGGGGCCTTCTGCCTAGAATTGCCACAAGAACAAACCAAGCCAGATACCACCTGTTTGCCTCCTGTTACTTAGGGTAACACAAGCACTGAATAGATTTCCAAGGTTTTACTCCCAAATGGCAAGCAAAAGCTTGCAAGGCTGTGCAGCCATGGAAGCCCTTCCTCACACAGCCCAGCTATCTTTGGTGGGTAACGGGATGATTTCGTACCAGCAGCCAAAACACCATGCTTGAAGGCAGCTCTGGGCTAAGCCTGGGGGCAACCAGCCAGTCTCCAAATCCACCAGCCAGCCTTCCCAGCCCCTGCCCCACACGGGCACAGCTGTTACCCCATCCCACTTGCACAGTTACAGCCAGGGGATGTGGAGCAAAGGGAGGGCAAACTCCATCTCCGCACCTCCAGCATTCCTCATGTATTAGACTTCCACAAAAATCAGTGGCTTTGCTTTCCTTTCTCTTTCCATTACATGCCCAAAACAAAGTTTGTGATGGAATTATAAAGTAATTAGTTTGGATAACAAAGCACATCACTGTTACTAGTTAGTAAAGTGTAATTCAGGAAACTGCATGTTGGTAAAAAGAACGGAGACTGAATTAAAGATTAAATTAACTACAAACAGCTCAGCTTTCCAGCAGAGGAAACCATGCCAGGAGAGGATCAAGATTAGTTAAGCTAGTTCTTTTAGAGTGGTTTCCTCTTCACAGATGCCAGCAGATGAAAATGCAGCAAAAAATGAATTATTAATGTTGTAAGTTGTAGGTTAATGCAAGCTATTTCTTTGAAAAGGAAGAGCAAACCTTGCAATATCATTTCCAAATAATGAAATTTGTATCATATTTTTTTACTATTTTAACAATTAAACATTTCAATCATTCTTCTTGGATAAGGTCAAAACTCTTAAATCCAAAGCAGTAGTTTTTAAGGGGTAGTTCCTACTACCTCTGGCATTAACAGCTGCTATCCCCAGGTCTCTGCTGGCATTAGCACCACTTTGACATGGCTCAGATACCCCAGTCAGCTGTGTATCACACTATCAGGGAGCACATCACTTGCAGTATCTGAATTCTTACTTCAAAAAATCCTTTTTGGAGCTAGAGAACTGTTTGATATATGCAGCAACTTCAGAGCACAAGAGGTGAAGTTATTCTAAAAGGCCATTATGAAACCGAGAACAGTTTCCAGAGCAATTTCTACTAAAACACAAAGTGTCTATGGTAGATGGAGAATTAAACTCTCAATTTTTTTCTTAAATACCCACTGTGATAACTGGCAATCCTGACTAAGGAAAGGATTCATCTCACCTCTGGATATTGCCAGCATAAAGGAGTTGGCTGGCCTTTCCTTGGGCACTAGAGAGATGCCCTCTTCCAGAGGGATTCCCACCACATAGTCAAGATGAAACCTATCCCCTTCTCCTTCATTTAAATTTCCTACAGACTTACAAATCAAAATTCAAACAGTCCCATTCTTAGAACTGGGAAAAGAAAACCACTTCACTGCAGGTGAATCATTAATGACTGAGGGTTTGCTTGAGATGATGTCCCAACTGGGACAACATCTAAAACTGCTGCGTGGTCCTGCTGTCAGGAGCTCCACGCTGGTGGTGGCAAAAACATCTGATTCAAGGTGGAACTGCACCTGGTTTGAGGCCATTGAACTCAACTATTTCCCAGTGAACTGAGAGGGCTTTGGAGCAAGGCAGAAATGATGCCATTCTCTCCCGACGCCGGCCCGTGTAAGCACGGCAGTGATCGATGAGAAGCCAAGCGAGTAAAGTGGTCTCTGTAATTACAGAGCTGTGCTGGTGAAGCTGCTTGCTGGGCAAGGCACTCAGCAGAGGTGAACACCCATGAAGGGGAATGGCATAACTGGCCAGGGCTCGTGCACACAATCCCCAGGGAGGGATTAAGACACTCACGTAGGTTTTTATGACTGACTCGACCAGTCCTTCAGCAGCCCTGTCCATCAGAGGAACAGCAGGCAAAATATTTAAAGCAACAGTAAAATCTTAGTCTTACTGCAATCAAGTTGTCACCCTGAGTCTTTTTTGGCAACTCACAATCTACTGGTAGAAGAGAGCATTTTGTGATTGCGCTAATACTTCTGGAAATTAATTTTAATTGCAAACTTGTGCGTCTTGAAGCATAAATGAATTCACAGCAAAAAGTCCTAAGCAATCTTAAAAATTGCTCCAAAAATTGCATGGTGCATGTCAAACTCAGCTGCTCCTTGGAATCCATTGCAAAATATTGTGATTGCAGAGACCCTTGTGTGTCCAAAGGCAGAGCCAAGGTTTTGTTTTGCCAGCCACAGACACAGGACACCAAACCTGTAGCTCTTGCATGGGAGGCTTCAGGAAATCAGCCCAGAGGTCACATTCAGCCTCTGTAACTTTTTGCTTTTTTTTTTTTTTAAAAAAGAAAAAATTCAACTTGGTCGTCTTTAAAGACATAAACAGCAACTTATCAGGAAGACATTAATCTAAATTACTCATTTTTTCAATGTGCCATCTATCATCATATCTTTAGGTCTTCCATACAAAAGACATTGTTAAGTTTAAAGGCTCATAAACACATTGGAAGTTGGTATAGCACTGGGAGTACATGAGCACCTGTTTTGGGATACAGTGCATATTTTTCATGTGCTCTGTTTACCCTGAGAAGCCTCATAGGCTCACACTTCCCAGCACTTCACCTGATTTCACACTACTGAGAAGGGTCCTTGCTTTGGGCATCCAAGTAGAAAGGCATCTTTCACGTATCAGAAAAACCTGTCCTCACAGTCCTGAATGATCTCTGACCACAGGTTCCAATTAAATCAAGTAGTTATGAGGACTTAATTGTCCAAGATAGCCTCTGGACTACGTTGCCAAAAAATTACAGACTGGAGATATATCAAAGGACTAATTACCTCCAAAAATAACCCGGACAATTGCCATGTTGCCACGTTTGCCTGAACATTCTCAGCCTTCTCTATTAGGATTTAGTTGCCTAAAACTGCAGCTTCCAGAAATAGTATCAACTTGCTGAACTTCTCCTTGGACAAGGAAGCCAAGCACAATTTAAGTAAATGAATATGCAAAGTATTGTGATGAGTTAACCTCTAAAATGCCTTCACTTCTAACAACAAAGAGCACAGGCACTTCAGCAGCACAACAGTATTTGCCCTGGATCTTTAAATATCCCAGGGCGTTAGTGAATCTAGGCTAAATGGAAAATGAGAGCTAAAGCAGGATGAAGGCAAACAGGCTGCTATTTATTATCTACCAGGGAGCTAACACTAAGTCAACACACAGCACCAACTTCTCGCTTGGCTTTTTGGGTTTGGCTTTTGACTATGTGATGGGTCCTTCTCTGCACGTTTCTCACCAACATGCTTGTGCACACCTGATAAATAAATAGGGGCCTCGAAGCTGCTCATAACCCGGCTCCTGTCTTGTTCTTCCACCTCATCACTATTGTAATGGCAGGCAAAGCGCGGGGAGGTGCTGGACTTGTGAGGCTTCAGCAGGCGGAGGTTGGTGGGCTGGGAGGGCAGCGCGTGTTGTCCTCTCCGTCTGCACTCCTCGGCAAAGGCTTCTTCATCTGCCTCCCCTGCAAAAAGCAACGCAAGAAAGGTCAGCTGCACCCAGAATGCATCCATTTAGTCTGGAAACAAAGCCCTCAGAAACGGGCTGGGTGTCAGGGGTCGCAAAGCTCATGTCTTGGCCGTGGTTGGTCACGGACAGTCCTGTGTATCTGCAGATTGGGGGGTGTCTGGAGCAGAAAGCTCCATCAGCGGCCAGTCACTGCACCCAAAAAAGTCCACTAGATATGATGACTCAGGTGCCACTGTTCCCTTTTCCCCAAAAGGCAGGGTGAGGGAGCTGAGCACATGGCCCTGGACAGGATTTCTGTCCTGTGCAGAGCATGTCGTCACATCCCACCTCACCTGGACTGTCCTGCTCAAGGAAAAGATAAAGGGAAAGGAAAGATAAATACCCAAGCTGGCTACAGAGGTGGTGGGACAAGCATTAAGCCAGCATGTGTTCAGAGGGGCCAGGTGTTTGACATCACAGCTGGAAGGATGGTGGAGATGTGTGATGGAACACGTGAAGACAAGAAATCATGTTGAAGCTGTGAGGCAGGCACACACAGCACAGGCCAATGCACACAATGGAAATAAAACCCAATGTCTGCAAAAACTGGTATGAAAGATGAGATACTCCTGTCATACTCATGCTGTTTTGCAGATGACACTTCCCTTTGCTGCAGAAACTGTGACAGTACCACTGCTGCAAAACAGAGAAATCAGCTACCATAACACACACAAAACTCAGCAAAACCACACACTGGAAAACAAATAGATCCCAAAAAGTCAACAAAAAATGTTCAACAGGGAAAATAAGGGGGGCAGGGGGGAAAGACTTGGAACAAAGGTGTGTACCACATTTGTCTCTTAAAGGCTTTTTAAAGTTTCGTTAGGTCAATTACTTAAGTACTTCTAATAGAGCTGATGAAATATGACATCATTTTATTTTCATCAAAAGTGGTGTGTCATATTCTGGAAGTTTTTCCTGGGATGTGCCCGGCATCAGCTGCTCAGGGAGGGGCGTGTGCTCTCAGCTAATGCGTGTGCTCTTAGTTCATGGCTGGAAAATGCTTTGAAGATGAAAAAGGCACCACGTATGCAAGACAGGACAGAGCAGGAACCCCCACTTTGTGTGTGCCCCACACCACCACTTCCAAACACAACGGGCTGCATTGTCTTTACCTTGTAATCGTGCACAGGAAGATGCTTCTGAGGGCATGAGGAAAAGGAGGCAAGGTGTGTTTAAAAAGTCATTTCACAGTGCAGTGAGGCATCCGAGGCCCTGCGGCAGAGGAGGACTCCTGAGCACCCGACGGGCTGTGCTTGGGTGTTAGCAGAGGACGCTCCTTCCCGAGTGGTCAAATGCCCATCCCCACCTCAGCGCTCCTGCTTTTGTACCCTGGAGTCCCCCACACTTCCAAAGGAACAAGCAAACACCACAGAAACTCGAGTGATGACAAGACAAGGATTTCTGCATTTAGTCTCTGCCTGCCTGCACCACGCCAGGGTAAAACCTTGGGTGTATGGTTCTCCTTGCAGTAGGAGAGGGCTGCCAGGATGGCACCAGGACTTCAGCTACAGGAGGCTGGGGACAAGGAAAAGCTCAGGAAAGGCCAGATGCAGAATTGTCATCATTAGCCATAAGAAGCTACAAGATTTTACACATCATACAAACAGCACTGAAGAAGGTATCAGGCTGATGTTACCTATGAAGCGAAGCCTATAAAATGCCAATATTAAGGAAAAAAAAGCACATGGAACCTGTTTACATCAGCTGCACATATAAAAAACAGTCAAGAGAGTTCACTTCCTAACAAATTACAGTACGCCAGAAATAGGAGATCCCTCCTCTCCCATGGAAACACAAAGTGCATGGATTTCTTTTTCATATGCAAAGTCTTGCTTAATGTACATTTAAAATTTATATTTGCAAATAGATGCAGGAATGGGAAACATGCTGAGGCCATCCTTGAGGCTCTGGGTGTGTTTGTGCATCACAGAGACATCCCAATCAGGCACACTCACACAACTCCTCAGTACTGGGCTCAGGGAACCAGCACACCTTTGCAATCACAGAACACTTTAGCTGGAAGGAGCCTTTAAAGCTCGTCTGGTCCAACCCTCCTATAATAAACAGGGACATCTTCCACTAGATCAGGGTGTCTCAGGGCCCCATCCAACCTGACCTTGAATGTTTCCAGGGATGAGACACGTACCAACTTCCTGAACAACCTGTGCTAGTGTTTTACCACTCTCATTGTAAACATTTCATCATTGTATCTAAGTGAAGCCTCCTTCAGTTTAAAACCATTAGCCCTTGTTCTGTCACTACAGGCCCTACTAAAAGGTCTGTCTCCATCTTTCTTATTAGCTCTCTTGATCACCTAACAGAGTCCTTCAGTCTTCCATAACCCCAAAGCAAATGCAAATTTTAGTTCAACAAGTAGACCCCAGAAAATTGCCCAAACTTTTCCCCCCTTATGAGTTGTGGGAGAGCAGGATGACACCAGAAATTAGTTAAATGGTGTAACATCATGTCAGCTGTGATTTAAATACTGAATCGACTGCAATGCTATGCATGGCATGAGCTGTCAGATCTTCCTCTGATCATCCACCTTTAGCACACCTGGCACAGCAAAACTGAATTGTGATTTGCATCAACTAATCTCTCCTGTTCTACATATTTGAAACATAAGAGCCAGACTGTACCACTGCAAATAGAAAACTTGACTAGATTTTACTCTGGAAGAAGTCAGCCACAAAGGACATCACCACCAAAAAGTGCTTAAATTCTCCTAGAGCTTTGTCAGCAGTGATGTTTGTCCTAGAAATGGCTTTTAGGAAGACAGCAGATATTGGGGATGGGGGCTGGGTGTGGAATACCCAAGTTCTGAGCAGGAACATCCACCCAAGGAGCACCTTCCAGGAGTGCTCAGGCTTTAACCAGCCCTCAGTTCCCCCAACACCTCCTTTTTGCCGTTCCCTGTGCCTCCACACCCACGTGAGGGCTGGGCAGCCACGCCATGACCCCAAGCAGGGACTGACCCAGGTTAAAAATAACTCTTTTTGCCAGCTTATTTTTAACCCGGCTCAGGGCCTGCAGCCAGCTCATCGTGCAGCCGCCCCAGCTGGGGCAGGGAAGGGGGAAATTGTTGAGGACAGCTGGAATCAGCATCCAGGTTATGGTGTTAAGCAAAAGATCTTATTCTACTAATGCAAATAATAATTTAAAACCTAGCAGTTATTTCACTTGCAAAACCAGTTTGGAGAAGTTACATTTCTAAGAGTTAGTTCTGAAAATTACGGATTTGGCATTACCAGTAACATTTAAAAACAATAATTAAGATTTGGTTTTGTTCTGCAGCAGGTTGTCTGAAATGAACAGCAGCTTCCAGGGAAGAAAAAGCCAAACAGGAGCTGTAGCATCCTCAAAAGCTGTGTTAGGGCTAAAAGCTGCCTTCTGCTCCAAGCAAGAAGGGCTGGAAAATAACTTCTCATAGCAAAGAGGCGCTGCACGGCGGCGGAAGACGGGGCTCCTTGCGGCTGCATGAGCCAGCAGAGGGCAATATCGGCTGTCGCGACGCGTCCCTGCGGAGCCGCCGCTGCCAGCCCCGACCTGCGCGGTCACACCGGGATTTTACACGCCTGTCGCAAACTTGGACTAGGTGGGGGCTTAGGGGAGCCGCCAGCTACACCAAATGGTCTGTGCGTGATCCTGGAAAACGAAGGTAACACACAGGAATATAAACACCGGCAGAGACCTGCAGGTGAGCTCAGGGACAGCTGAGTCTCGGAGCGCTTCGCACCGAAGCAGTCCTGCACGGGCTACCACTGTTATTATTTAGTGTTACATTTAATATCCACGTATGTCCAGGAATTGAACTGAAATCCTAGCAGGAATCAGCAGTAATTAATGGCAAGGCAGTAATGACAGAACTATGCCGAACAAACCAGGGTAAACATCCTGAGGAGACGGAGCTGCTGATTTGCATTTACCAGCTCACTTCCCGCACGGCAGCCCTACTGCTGCCTGCTGTGTTCTTACACACCTCACCAAAGAAATACACCTAGAATCGGGGTTTTCCCCTGTATTACAAAATAAAAAGCAGGTGCACCAGTTTGCTCAGTCCAAAGGAACACTTCCCTGAGGCCACAAACACCTGGTCCCGTAAGCAGCATCAGGAGATGCACCTGGTGAGGGACATCCGGCTATGTGTAAGGACACAACAGCTCCAAGCTAAGCTCCTGCCCCCCAGGCATTCAAAGTGGGCTTGCAGGAAGCTTCCTCCATTCACATCTTCCTTGAAGGATGGCCTGCGAAGTGTCTTTCTAACACTTCAAGACTCTAAAGTTAAGGGACAGTGTAAACTCAGAGCAAGGCATCATATTAGTGCTTCAGCAGTTGAGGTTCACCTGAGCTGTTCCTGATGCAGGCTGACATCACAAAGAGTGCAAAAAGCTGCGGGGGAACTTTTCTTGAATTTTTTCCCCCCTCCTCTTACAAGGGTTTGGAATTTACCCTGTGCTTACAGAGGATGCTGGAGTTTCTGATGACTCAACTACATCCGCTGCAGCCGTGGAGAGCTGAACTGCAATGGAAGGAGCAATCAAAAGTGAAAACAAAAAGATCCCCATTTAAACACATTTATCTGAAGTCGATTGCACTGTGATCTTTGTAACCTGTTGATAAGATTTTTCTACCAATTAATTTTTCCATTGCTACAGCAGCTCTGGTATTAATATTTACCTTGGCAGAAGCTACCAGGGTTCTTCACAGACTGAAGTCCACCAGTTGCTGGGAAATCTTAGGCTTTACAGGAACCAGTTCAATCTGAGAACTCATCTAACAGATCTGTCTACAGGCCTGGATTACCCTGGGCTGAAAAAATCCTGGAGGATAACTGGATCTTTTGTTTCTTCTCATGAAAGCTTCATATCTAATATATGATAGCACAGAAAAGACAGCAGGAGACCAAGTGACTCTACTAAAACACAGAAATTGTCTAAATTAGGGGACCACACCTTGAAAGTTGTTTTCATAAAGTTGCCAAATCATCAGGTTTTTTAATTCCTGTTGGAAACAACAGATGCTCATTATAAAAAACCCAGCCCAGGGTATTTTCCAAAACCACGTGAACACGCACATCCCTCACCTCTCCTGAAACTGTAGACAACATGCTCAGCCAAGAAAATACTCCCTCACCATTACTAGAGGCTATGTTGAGCAAGTTCTTCTGATTAATTGTTCTTAAACTTGTTTCTAAATGCCAGGAAACACTAACACTGTGACGCTTAGCAGGAGTTATAAAACCCTCTTTCAGCCTGTGCTTTCCTGGGTTTGTCACACTCGACAGAAACCAAAATTTGCATCGAGCCCTCTTTGGAAAACGTCTCTGAGTTTGACAGTGACAGCCCTTAAAAATCTCTCTCTTGCTATTTAATGTGATGCTGACAAGAAAAAGCAGCCATTTTAAAACCCTCTGGTTAAAAAGATGTACATAGTTTTGAAAGCTGAAAGAGCCTGAAATCACTCAGAAACTATCCGGGGAATGCTGGAGCAGCTGCCCCATCTGCACCGTCACTTTTGTAAACTGTAAAGGGAGTTTATTTCAATAGTGACGTTTATCAGCCAAAGCACAGGACAAACAATGAGGTTTTGAGTCAGCTCACAACAGATCAGTGTCTTTCACCAATTATTGGCAATTATTTTGCTTCCAGAGCAAATGCACTCGGTGTTACAGAGAACACAAGGTGATTCAAGGTTTCCTGGTGTCTGTCTGAGACTCCTGTCCTGCAGAATTCAAGGAAATATTTATCCAAAGCGGTGCCTGGAGTGCTCAGCTGGGTAGAAACTGAAGATGCCAGCAGCTCCCAATCCATGCCCTGCAGAAACCTGCTCTCAGTGTCCCACCCCCTCCTCTCCCTGTCTCACATCCTGCACTGGCTCTGGCGGCTCAGCTCTCTCAGCACCGATGGCACTGCACTCAGATGTGGGTTATGTCTCCCTGCTTCAACCCAAAAACTCAAGTTTGTAATTTGGGGGATTTGGGCTGGCCTTTCCCAGGCCAGGACCAGCATTACTATCTTGCCTGTAGTGCAAGCCAGGCAGTTCCTGAAAGGGGGGAAGAAAAATCCAGAAGTGGCAGGAGATGGCAGGGGAGGTAGTGGCAAAGTCCTGGGAAGTGATGGAAAAAACAAGGATGTGGGATCTGGGAAAAGGGACAGGCTGATGGAGTGCTATTTCTGTCCTGGGAGAGGCCTGGCTGCAGCACCCCCAGTGTCCGGGAAAGGGCAGGGCTCAATGCTTTCTGCTCGATGTTCAGAGCAACCTTCTGCCCTTCTGGCTTTAAAAGCTGGCAATGGACTTGCTCCTTTTATTTTTGCCCTTGTATTCATCTGCTCCAGTGCCAGCTCACGCTGTTCCTGCCCAGCTGTACCCCTGTGGCGCAGAGCAGAGCAGGGAAAGCCCCACGCTGGGTTCACTCACCCTCCCTGCCCTGCAGCAGCTCCCTTAGATAGTTCAAACTTTTGATTTTTCATTTTTTTTAGGTGGATTTTACCTACCACCCCCATCCACACCCAAGAACCCCATTATATCCTGAGCATTCAGCTCAGCGTGTACCAACATGAATCCTGCATTCCCAGCACATCACAAGCTACTCAAGGCACATTTCACCACAGAGATTCCCCAATCTGCAACAAACTGATAAAATAAAGTGAGTTTTCAGCACACACCAACAATGGTGCTGCTTTGAAAGGAAATGTGATCGTGCTGTTCCCCATGGTGGCTATCAGGGATCAATGGCTGCAGCCACTCCTGTTGGACCAGTTCGAGCTCTGGAGCCTGGCCTAAAGAGAGGGAGCTGCTGGGAAAGCCTGGAGTCACCTCCTCCTTGCCAAAACTTCCTCATCAGAACCTTTTAAAGCTCAGTGAATTGGTCCTACGTTGTTTCTGATGCAAGAGAGAAGGCACAGGCTGGGCACACCCAGGTTTCTGCAGCTATTTTCCTTCTGTTAAAGCACACCAGGGCATCCGTATGGATAATGCCAGTTGCTCTCATCTTAAAGATCTGGGATGTTGGAAATGCAAATGGCAGGAGGTAAGATGAATCCTCATGTTTCCAGCAAGCAGAGAGATGACCCAATTTGCATGCTCAAAGGGAATTTTATTAATTTTAAAAGACTTTATCAAGCAGGGGCCTTTTATTCATTTCTGCATGAATTTTGAAAGGAAGCAAAGGATGAGGAGTGAGCTTCACAGCTTGACATATATAAATACAAATTAGCAAGATTTCAAGCTCAGAGCTTGACCAAGTGAACCTGATTTTTAAACAGCAATCACGATTACTTAAAAGATTTTATTTTCTACACTCTTCAGGGTCATGTCAGAGGTCTACCCCAGTTTCCTGCAAGTCTCATTGCACAGCACTACATTGAAGTGACCAGACCCCTTTAATAACCTGTACCAGAGGCTCCTACTCTTGGAGCTTCTCTCTCCAACACAGCTCACACAACTCATGGCTGAGATGGAGCTCATAACACTGCACTTCTCTCTGTCTCTTACATGGCTCCTTTTCCTCCAGAAATTGTATCGCTGACGTCAAATTATTTGATTTGGTTTGATACTTAAAAGGGCAGATAGTAATAGGACATGGGGGAATGGCTCTAAACCTGAAAGGGGGCAGGTTTAGATTGGATATTTGGAAGAAATCTTTACTGAGAGGATGGTGAGGCCCTAGCACAGGCTGCCCAGAAAAGCTGTGAACACCCCATCCCTGGAAGTGTTCAAGGCCAGGTTGGATGGGGCTCTGAGCAACCTGGGACAGTGGAAGGTGTTCCTGCCCATGGCAGGGGATCAGAAGTGGCTGAACTTTAAGATCCCTTCCAACTCAAATTGTCCTGAAACAAAGAGGGTGTTTTCATCTCAGCCATATTTCAACCTCAGACAGAAATCCCCGTGGGTTTCATCTCTACCATGAGGAAGCCTCACAGCCCAAGTTTCACTTTGAAATTGTATTTGAAGCACAAACCAAAATCCCACTGACAAAAAAAAAAAAAAAAAAAAAAAAAAAGAGAGAAACCAGCCCTTATAACGAAACTTAATACTCATTAGCAGAGGAAAACAAATAAAAATTCTACAGTGCAACTACATGCAGCCCTGCCAGGTCCTCTATCATGTACCCAGACACAAGGTGCCTCCCACCAGTATTTCCTCTGCCCAAACAGAGCCTTGTGGACCTTCACATTTCTCACACTTGTTCTCCAGAACCTCCCAGTTCCAGATGAAACAGCTTCTTCACTGCCCTCAAAGACAAAACTTCGCTTCTTGTCTTCAGCCCTTCTAGGAATTTCCACCAAAAGGTCAAGCAAAATTGGCTTCTAATTAAAAAGCTCTTCAAACAGCAAAAGCAGAGGAAAAGTGCTCTTCTACTTCTGCAACAGATCTTTATAACTCTTAAAAACTAATGAGTTGAAGTATCAAGACGTCATCTTATATTCCCATTAGTGGCCCTCACTAAAGGAGCAACTTCAGAACAGTTCTGAGCAAGCCCTAATTTGCAAATTGTACAGCTGTGTTACATATTTTTCCATTGATTATCAGCTTTAAACCAGTCTTCAAAACCTTAATGCACAGCAAACCCAGATTATTGTAAAAGAAAAGAAGATCCATGAAGAAAAATCCATGCAGTTAAATTTAAAAAGAAAAGAATCTCATGAGTGACTTCAGAAAAATGTGATGAATGACTTCCCCAGCTGTTTTGTCAACACTTCCATAGTAATTTGGCAAAGGCACAAAATCACTAAGTTTATACTTTCATCAAATGGCTATTAGTGCTGTTGAAATATCACAGACACGAGACAGTGAGTGCAAGCTCCACGTTTCATATTGCACTGTCCACGCTCAGTTTGCAAGGCCTCATCTTTTCAGGTTAATCATTTGAAAAATATTCCCCCTTCTACTCTGAGGCTTAAATATGACACAATGGCTCTGACACTAAGGGTTCCATGTATTAAATACCAAAAAAAGAAGCAATACCTGCCCTCTACAATTATACCCCCTCAACACACAATTTATTCCTCATCCATCCATCCCTGTAATACTAGGACTACAGCAAACAAATCCCATCTTCAGTGTGAGCACACATCCCTGATTTACAGAGCTCCAGAAACCATCATCTTTTAAATGGCCCTGAAAGCATCACATGCTCACAGTAACAGCACATCTCTTCTGAAGCTCAGTAGGTTTCAAAGTAGTTCATGAACCTTCATCACAAAACCCAGTTCCCAATGAGAGGACATTAAGTTGTTAGCTGCTGTTCCATAGCCTGAATTTAAAAAAAAATAGTGTTTCAAGTTGACATTCAATGGTAATTTTGACTAAATACTATATTAATTATGAAACCTGTACAATTGGCCTTAGAGGAGACATGACTCACAACTTTTGTTGTTTGGCATCTCCAATCCATCTCAAAGTTTCCAAACGTTCTTCTTTTCCCACCCAGAGTCAAGATCTATGCCTTAAAACCCACCACAGTTTAGAAATACAACTAATTTTTCAAATCCTGTCAATAACAATGTTTAAAATGCAAATGTATGCACACATATACATGCAGATATTTAAACAGACAAAAATAAATTATTCCATGTATGCTTCTCAAACTTGTGATGCAAACAACCAATAAAGAGAGCACAGAAACGAAGATTTTCTCAACAAACACCAAACCAGGAACATGACTACCACCCAACACTAACAATACTTACAATTTTCTCTTGTGCCTGGAAACAGTATTGTCAGTTTATACGCTGCTTCTGCAGAGATCCAGTGGGAGCAGGCAAGATTTAACCAAGAGAGCTTTGTGAGTTTTGGAAAGAGAAGGAGAGCTTGAAGAGTGACATTAGTACCTCCTGGTGCACCCAGGAAGGCCACCCCAGGGTTGCCCATGCCCCCAGCGAGGGCTGCTCCCATCCTGTGTGGCTGCAGTGGCACCATCCCACCTTCTCCTCTTCTCACACACCTTGAGATCCGTGGGATGAAGCACCAAGGACAGTAACAACCACAATCTCTGGGGCCAAAGCAAAAAAGGGGGGACCAGTACTTAAGAACTTTCCATAAAGGCGGAGAAGCTGGAGTGCTGCACATCCCAGAAGGGTGGAAAGCACACTGGAGTGCCCACTGGCTCTTGGTGAAGTGAATGTGACCTGGGGAGGGCTGCACCCACCAAAACTGCACAACTGAACAACACCTGAAGTTGCCATAGACAGCTTCTGCTCAAAATCACCCAGCATAAAGATGTACCCTCATCTCCTGTAATTGTGTAATGGCAGTGAAAACTTTATGAAAGAATGTTGAAGTGATTATTTGTCAGTGGGTTCAATATATCATGGTATAAATAAGTTGAAAAATTATAAAAACAAGTATCAAAACTGCTGTGGTTTGAGCTGTGTAACTACAATTTTGTAGCAGCCCAATGTACAGCATCCAACAGAGCTACTCCACCTCTTCCTTGAACATCAGCAAACTCAGAATCTTCTCAGAAACATTTGCCAAGAGTTTTCTGAACATGAAGGTGTCAAACTTAATTTACAAAAAAGCATTTTTCCTCAGCCTTGTGAACCAGTGTGGCTCCCTTTGCAGGGTTGGAAATGTCCTGCAGTCAGCACTGTGACAGAGAAAGCAAAGCTGGAACAAATGCACAACAGGTAAGGCTTATGTTCACCTATATTTGTTATCATGCAAGTCAGTTTCTGACAGAAATAATCCCAGATTTTGCTCATTTGAGAACATTTTGTCACTTTCCAATTAAAATTCTGACCTTGTGTGAACTGCTGGTATTGGATACAGGCTGGTATCTCTACAGAAACAATCTCCATTTACAGTAATATTTAAAAATACTGAATAAAAGAATCATGAACTGTTTTTCTAAGGAGAAAGTTGCTTAGACAAGATTGAATAGTGGACTGGGAACAGAATTGGAGCCAAAAGGGCAGCAAAATTGCCTTCCAGGAGATGGAATCTGTTTGCAAAAGCCTTCAAAGCACTGATTTCAATTGAGAACATAAATCAATAAAACCACACTGTTGTAACAGCAATAAATAGACACTGATGACAGTTCAGTTAGGACTGAGTGTCCACCTCTACCCATTTCAACTGAAAATCTGGAGGACCTATATTTTAAAAGATTAGCCAGAATTGTCACAGAAATGGAAAACCCGAGAGGCTTTGACCTCTGTTAACAATCTATCAGCATGTTAACATCTCTCATGTATATAACCTACATGAGAGCTGCACTCAAGTTGCCAGCTTGGCTCTGTGCCACTCACAGGCCCAAACCCAAGAGCAGAGACACTGACAATTTGGGTAATTTTGCCACCACACCCAGAAAACACAACAGCGAGCTGAATCTAGAGCCCAGTGTGAACCAAGGGCTGGCTTCTGGTTTCAGGAGGAGCTGGGAGGCGCAAGGCAAAACTCCCCCCCACAAACAGCTCTCATAAAAGAACTTTCCACTACTGGAAACTATTCTGTGCAGGGCAACAAGCACCTCCCCTGCAACAGAGCAGCACGGGCATGCACTTGGCTTTGTGACTTATTCCACAAAAAGGGTTACCAGGGATGTAGTCATCACCTTCTATAAACATTTCGAGGGCAAAACCACACATGTGATCTCAGAGCAAGTGCTAGAGGAGAGGGAAGAGTGGAAACCACGTAAGAGTAATCAATTCATCTTAAGTTCTCAATTTGGTTGATCAAGAAGAGCAGGGAGGTTTGAACACCTGTGTCTTCTCAGAAAAATGTTTTATTTCCCTGAGTAGAGTTTCTTGGTTTTAAGTGTGATTACAAGAAGCATCTTCTCAATTAGTCACTGCATTAGAAGCCACTTAAAAGTCACTTTCTGTTCTATGACACTTTTCGAGACAGAATTATAGCTATTAATAAATAAATTATTAATGGCTACAAAAGTGCTATGAGAAAGCTTCAGGACAAATGACTCTACTTTCTTTTAACCTTTAACCAAAAGGTTAAACCAATTCTTTCAGGCTAATACTTCCAATATAAATCAAAAGTAGGGCAATAGCAATATTTCAAAAGTACTTTTGAAATTTATACACACGCCCCCCTTGCAATAGATCCTGCAATTTAGATACTATATAGGAGTAGCTGACATTGATATGTAACACCTCTAAAATATGAATATGCATAGTAAAGTACACATCATTTTCTTTTTACTTAACAGTGGTAAAAACTGATCATCTACTTGTCATTTTCTACCTGCTTCTCAAGAGAAAACAGTGTTTAGTCTATGAACACCGGGCAGTGAGTGTAACGGGACTTGAGCTGTACAGCAAACAAAACTGCATTTTCCACCTCTGGAATAGGTTCCACACAGAATGCAACTCAAATCTTTGAAGGTCCTTGGGAAATACAGATAAAATTGATGGAATCGTTTTGCTTTGACAAGTTCCAGTTCTGGTACATTTAAAAACAATTGGTTTTAACAATTTTTAACTGTTTTGAAGCCATTTACTGCTAACAAACATTCAAGGTGTGCACCAGCTACACACTATGCAAACTACAGAAATGTTTCTGTCCAAGCCTCCTTTTAGGCCAGAAAAGGGCAGAGCAGTACAGCACGTACACTTGTTTGCTTTTCCATTAACAAGATTCCTTGTGTCACTACAGCTGGCTCCGTCCATGCTGGTGACTGAAAAAAGCCTTACACTTTTTATTACTTGCTCAGAAAGGAGACTGCACAAAGGCTATTTTCAGGGCTGAATATTTATATCTCGAAATATGGTTCATTTGACCATTGGAGAATAACATTCTGGAGTTCCAGTGCTCTTCAAGCAGGAAACCTTTCCCAGAAAATTTGCAAGGACCTCAAGAGATACCAGGATTTTACCACACAAAAGCTTACCTTTTAGTTTTATTACAAACTATGTTTGTTCCTTATATGACCCAAATGCTGATGAATTATAATTCTAGGAAGTTGCCTTTCCTCAAGTTGTCCTTAGAAATAAACTTAACAAATGCAGCTCTGGGTATATACAAACCCAAAAAAATCATCCTCAGAGAGGTTTTTCACACACAGCCCTGTAGGACACTTCCCTGGCTATTCTGTAGAAGCATTTATCTGACAAAATGCAGTCTTAGGCATTTAGAACAATACCAAAGGTGATTCTATTAACAAAAAGCCACCTCTTTTCATCATAGTCATTTAAAATTCAAAACACATGTATTGCTAGCCACATGGGATTTAACACACACTAAAAATAAAAAACTTTAGATCATTAAAACATTGCCAACATTCAAGAAAATGAATAGTTTACTCTGAAATGTGGATCTTTGCTGTATCATTACATTGATCAACAAGAGACATCCTAATCTTCAACTGAGGAGCTGGAATTAGGCTGTCTCAAGGTGTGCAGTCAGTAGTTGATGAGAAGACAGGACATACACAAGGGCTCATTGTATTGCAAATTCCAGATCTAACTCCCTGGCACAGTCATCACAGACCTCTCCCTGGTTCCTCCTCCTCCTCAATTAACATCCAATTCATCCATTACAATAAAGCAACTTACCTGAACAGATCCAGAATGCCTTCTCCCACATGAAGTCCACTCTTGGCACCTACACATCCCAAACTGGATGCTTTAGGGCAATAGTCATCAGGCTGCCCCAGATACATGTGGTGTTGGCTCTCTCCTCCCAGCTCCCCTGCTTCCTCAGCACCTCCCGAGAGACAAAGCAGCCCCCACATCACAAAAGTATCCCCCAGTCTCAAAACCACAGTAAGGGAACATGACCTGTGCATCAATGTCAACAATCAGGAGGGACCAAGCCAAGACACAGCCTGTGGAGGAGGGCTGGAAGGAACACTGTGCTCCATGGTGCATCTCGCTCTGTGCCCCAGGCTCCCACTACTTCTCTGTAAAGCCCAAGCACTCCCTTCTCACTAGGAGATATTTTTCAGAAAGCTGGTCTTTAAGACATGAAAGCCAGAGAAACTACTCCTCTTGGCAGCTTCTTCCAACAGTTAATCATCCATGTGTTAAAAATGTGTGTTTATCTTCTCATTTGAATTTGTCTAGCCTGATACAAATATTTATACTCTTCTTCCAAACAAGGCGACCTTTGATATGCACAGTTTTTTCTAACTGGTGTACACATTTTTTTAGAATCAAAGTGGAATTTGGCACACCATCCTCAGGCTGCAGAAGCACCTCCCTTGCTTGTGCTGGCAGGGGAACAGCCTCCAGAGCAGTGCTGAGCCTGGGCAGCCAGAGAACAGGCAGGGTTCACTGGAGGAGGAGACAGAGACAAACACCCACCACTTCTGCATTCACCGTGATAACTCGTGATCATGTTTTCCTGATGAGAAAGGCAAAAGCCAAATGAGGAGAAAAGTCCTTGAAATTTATGTCAACGGTACAAAACAAGCTGCATTGTTTTCCTGCTTCTCCCTTAGTGGTTTCAAGGACCTTAAGATTTGCTGTTCTTCTCAGGGGTACACCATCCAATCCCAGAAAATACAGAAGTAGCACTAGAGATGCTTAATAAAAGAAACATTTTGGTGGTTGTCCTAACTCTCAAGGTGAATATCCCCAAAAGAAAAATCTTTCACCTCCTTGCAATTACTCAGGAGCTCAGTCAAAAACTGAGGGCAGGAGGCTTGTGAACGCTACTCCTGCTTGGAGGCAGTACCAGATACACCCAAAATAGCTCTAAGTGGATTTCTAACTCTCTACTGCTCTCCTGGACACCCAGCTCCCACTTTGTGTAGAACAGACAAATAATGCCCTTTCATTATCCAAGTGCAGTACATTTGGTGATAAGGACCTGACCATATTTCCATAGGTACCAGCAGTAAGAATGAGATTAGCAGAGTAACTCTCAGGGGTGTCTGAGTGACTACTTAACAGGAGATGTCCAAATAACTCAAAGCCAAAGTGCCTTCTGACAAGAGGCAGTGTTATTACAGAAAGCCTGGCCAAAGTCCTCTGGAGACAGAAGGCCTAGTCCTCTGGCTAAGAAATGCTGCAGGAAAGGTCAAGCCTTGGTCATGTGAGTTTTCTCCATTTTCCTTCAGAAATACTTTCACAGAGAAGTTCAAAATAATTTTAAAACATCCACAGTCTAGCTCCCCCTGGAAGGAGAATGACAGTGACTGATACTGCAGAATGATCTTTCACAAAGGCAAAGCACAGTATTTCCATTGCTGAGTATGACAAATATCACAACAGGATGACAAACACAGATTTAGTTTCTGTGAAGAGTAAAAGGCCGCCTCCAACTATATGTCTAGGAGAAAACTTTGCCAGAGGTGGCTATGGTGACAGTTATGCAAATGTGTGATAAATTAGCAAGTTAATCTTACTCTATATATCAGTTACAAAGATTAACACAGACCTGACATGTATTTCTGGAGGGAAACTGAAAGATGGATGAAGGTGCCCAGTTTCTCAACCAGATGTCCCAAAGCCTCTGCAGCCTTATGACTTTTTTTATTATTGGGATGTAAACTCCCCTCCTGCAACACAATTCAGTCAAGCTTGTGACTGGAACCTAGACAGAAGATTCCAGAGCTACTGCTTTGCATTTTCAGCTGGTTTAGTAACACCTTCAAACAACTCTGTTACAGACACAGCCAAGTAATTCTCTTTTCTGGCCATCACAAATGCGTGTTCCACAACATGAATTCTATGACCAGTCACCCAGGCTGGATTCCTCTCTCATTCTAGTAACTCAAATAAATTCACAAGTAAAAAACAGTGCAAGAAATTTCAAATTTGATTTTTAACACTCAAAAAGAAGGAAGAACTGAAGCTATCATGTAACAGACCAGCAAGCTCACATGAGCTTTTCCAAACTAGGTGTTACTATTTCATCTCTCTCTAACATTCAAGAGAATGAAAGGATTCAGCTTTACTTTCATTGCTGATAAACTAGCAGCTACAGTGCTTTGTTTTTTTCTATTTTTATGAAATTCACTTGAAGTTGGTTGCATTGCAAAGAGCTAGGAGAGCCTTCATTTGAGATTTACAGGTAAGGATAAGCCAAATATAGGCCAAAGACAAATTTTAAGTTATTACCAGAAGCCTCTAAAAGTATATTTTCTTGACTGTCAGTTTTAAGTCAGGTTCAAAAATTACCTAATTTTAGTGACTTTAACTCAATATGCTGCAAAGCTAACTTTATTGTAAAAGCCAGAGAAACTAAAGAGAATTCTATTTAACAGTGTCCTGATAAAATTTTTACTTATCTTCTCAATTAAACATACTTTAATCCCCACCACAACATTTTGAAGCTGACAACATCTTAAAATCTTCCACTTCCTTGATGTAGAAGGTAATTAGCAGTCAGGCCATCAATGCAATCTACCTCACACCAGGACAGCCCAGCTTTCAGGCCTGGGCACTATCACCTCCAAACTCCTGCCTATCTTTTGGCCACAGCAGCATGACAGAGCATAAAGTACTCATGTGGGGTTTTGATTAATTTTCTACCAGCTGTTGTGAGTGAGATAACACCTAATGCAGTGCTGAGTCTGCCACAACAGAGCTTTCAGAGAAGTTTCAATGAGTTTAAATCAGCACAGCTTGCAGAGGTTCAGGGTCACGGCTCTGATCATCATAGGATTTTAATTCTTTTGGGTTTTTTTTAATCTGACAGCAGCATCTCAAACATAAGGTTTATTATTTTGTGAATGTATGACCTATATAGCAGAGCATGAACCAACCACCTTCAGCTCTAACCTTTCAGGAGTGCACTCCACTCAACAACCAACTCCAACCAAGGTATATTTTTCAAAACCAAGTAGGAAACCCACTAGAATTATGAATTCAAAGGTACAGTTTGTAACACTAATAAAGTCAACATTCTTCATTCCAGCCCTAGTGCAACATAAGGACCATTTCAGGTGGAAGATAAGAAGCTCTGTACCTAGGACAACCACTTGAAGACAAACAATAACAAGAAAACCCAAACTATGTTGAGTACTAGGCAAAGCAAGTCTGTGGTCACAATTCAATCCTGAAGTAAACAAGTCCTGAGGGAGCAGACAGTGCAAACAGGCTTTCTGATGTTAAAAAAGGGTAAGTTTCAAAGTTTGGTTACTGCTGACTGGCAGATTACTGATGTCCGTATTGCCACTAGCCCATGAGAATACCATGACTTAAAAAAAAGCCTAAACACCATAACATCCAAAAATCACAACCAAAGAGGCAAATTTTCCAAAAATACTAAGAAACACTTCCACAAAAAGATTAACAAGTATTTTAAGTACTAAGCCCTTTTCAAAGGTTCTGTGACCACAAGCATCAAACAGCTGTAGCATTCAATCTGCAACACAACCACCTTCAGAAGCACTATCTTGTTACAACCAAAGATTAAAACTCAGACAAAGGAGATATTAAGCTCACTGCTCAAACAGAACAGAAGCAGATTCAGGATGAGTTCCTGAATTTTCATTTCTAAAAATAAAAAGTAAAACGTAACTTTATCGCTGGACTATCCCACAGATGGTGTGAAACACAGCACAGCTAAATACAAAAGACAAACCTCCAGGAGTCAAGGAAACAGGATAACCAAACACAAACACTGAGAAGAGATACAAACCCTCTGGGCTTAGAGATGATGGGTTTTTAAATCTTTTACAATCTTGTTTTCAGCATTCTAACTCAGCTCATCAATTAATCACAAGTTGATACAGGATCCACCTTCCAAATGCTACATACACATTCTCTGCAGAGCAGCTTTGTCGACTACACCACAAACCAAGCCCTCTGACTCTCAGCAGAGAAGGTTTTCTGAGAACTGAGCACTGCAGGAGTGCAGCATTTTACAGTGTGAAGCATTCCAACACAAAATCCCAAACTCTTTCAGTAAAGCCAAGTGGAAGGGGTAGGTGCCATGCAGTCTATAGAGAAACTGGGGTTAGTGTGCTGCTGGAATTACTGCCATGCACAAGGGACTGCAAAGAGGTTGCAGCAGGAGAAAGCATTACAAAGTTCTTGTATCCACCAATGAACTTTGAAGCAGAGCATGAAAGACTAAATGACTTAGCAGGTTCAAAAACTCCATCTTGGTTTTTCCAAACCGCTCTTTTTCCAGGATGCTTAATTTAAATGGGATGGTGTCCCTAAACATTCAAAATTAATCCCTCATGTAGGAAAAGATGGCACTTTTAATCCAACAGAACCTGGATTTGAAAGCTGCCTCATCCCACTGTACATTTGTACCTAGCATTTGCTATCAAGAACTTTTTCTGTTATTAATTATTTGTACTATTTTGGCCAAAATTGAAGTTTAAGGAAATGTGCTGCCCTTGATGATCTATCACTTCTAATAAGCAGGTCTCGTACATCCACGCAAATTATGTATTAGCAAGGAACAACATAAATTTTTTTTCAAAGCAACCTAACAAGTGGGTTTTCAGGAGAAAACAAATTCAGCAAAGAAATTCTGAATATAACATAGAATGTGGATTTGTGTTTTAAAAAAGGAGCTGGATGCAAGAAGTTGCATCAAAAAAAAGTGTTATTTCAAAAAACATACTGAAAGAGATGGAGACTGTTAGGTTTAGGTCAAGTGAATTATTACAAATTTTTAAACCTGGAACTGGAATTGCTGGTCCAATGATATCTTAGGACCAAGACCACATATCCAGTTCAACTACCAGCCTATGCTGGTGTGAGGGTATCTCATTCCTGCAGGACTCTACTGCCAAATTCTGCCTTCTGCTGACTCATTCCCTGTGTTTTGCCAGTTTCTACCAAGGAAATGCAGCATTGCCATTTTAATGCTGCATTTTGGCCAGCTCTGACAAGCAGCTTCAGGGATCTGAAGGCAGAACAGACACTATCCAAAAAACTGGATCTTGAGCACATTTAGTGTTAAAAAATTTCACTACAGAACCCTGATGTGACCTCTTTGTGTGTAACACTGTGAAAAGGATCACACTTTACTAGGCAAGAAAATAAGCATGTGTTCTTAACCTGAGCAAGGTAACTTAAATGTTAAAGAAGGTGACTTGGAATAAAACTAGAAGGCAAAGTTTGGCACTTTTATATAAAACTTATATGTATCCAGAGGAAGGCATTCAAACTCAACTCCAGATTGTCCTAATTTTATTTGACTTGGTTAATCAATTTTAAAGCACTTTTTACAATTTACATAATTTAAAGGAGCACACTGCATCCTATAAATATAAATTAACATTTTTAATAACTCAAGACACCACAACAAAGCCAAATTTTGAAATAAATTTCATGTTTAGTTATCTGGATCAAGAAGTAACATACATGGGGAGGGGAAAAAACAGCATTAACAAGAAAACACTGTTTAGTTCTAAACTAAGTTTGTGCTTCTACATCAAAAACACAACACTGAAGTGACAGGAACTCTGGAAAGAACTTGAAAAGGTATTTAACTGCTTTAGTCCCAAAACCAAAGTATATATTTATTTTTTCTACTACATGTTATTTTTTTCAGTTCTATCAAATTAGCATTAATGGTAGAGGGACAAAAGTACAATGTACTAATTTACTGCAAATACAAATTCTGTTGTAACAGCTTCTTAGCTTGGTTTGGCTTAAGTTGAAATGGTTTTCCTGCATGAAAAACAAGAGCGTATCTTTTCAAAGAGCATTTAATAATCAACACATTTGTTAGTACAAAGCAGATGGTGTTCAGCAAGAAGGCATTAGGTGATCATTTGAAAACACCATGCTTTTTTTTTTTTTTTTTAAACCACTAAGACACTCTGAAGAGTTTTGTGAAGGCCAGATGTTCAAAGCTGGTGCACAGATGAAAACTGCAGATCCATGATCTATGCATGGAACTACCCAGAACCTGGCAGGTATTAACACACACCATTAGTTACCTGCATGCTTTCTCTGTGACACACCAAAACCAAATCATCTTTCACTAAACTTTGAAAATCTGGTCTTAGCAACAAATGAACACTTTACTTCATTAATTTAACAAAGGGCATTAATCCATCTTTTGATTTTTGGTTGAGAACTAAAAATAAGAGTGTGATATCATAATCCTAATAATTTTGTCCAAATTTTCAAAGCAATTATTTATTCTCAAAATAGAAAAAAAAAATCTCATCATTCTCAGTCTTTTTGTAATTATTAAATGTTAAATAAATAAATTTATCAAATGTATATTTATATTTACTACAGATTATTTTTTGAAGCAAATCTCAGAACAACTTTAGAAACTTTTTAAAATAGAGTTGCTTTAGGCCTAGACTTAAAATAATTATATATTAGGGCAAAAGATGGAGTTAGAGAGTCAGCCTCTGAATGCTTCTTAAAAATAGGTGCTTCAAATACAGATTTAGAAATGAAATTAAAAATCATGTTTTCAGTCACACTGAAGAAAACATCTGCAAAGAAAAAAGGCCCTCATCCTAAAGATTGAAGAAAAAGGGAGAAAAAAAAAAAAAGCACCGTTTTCCCAAGTTGCCCAAATCACACACAGACACAGGAAGGTTACAAATGCCATTCATGAAAGAATGCACCACAAACATCAGCATTTATTCATTTTGAATTTTTTTTTAGCAAATGACAAAAGACTCAGCTCACTGGCTTCACTTTTGTTTACCTTTTGCTTACATTACACATTTAAACATTTGTCAAAACTTACTAAAGTTGTCTGCATTCATGCACAACTAGAAAACATCCTTAATTTATTTAAACCAGAAATGCATTACCAGAAATGTATTAACATTGTTCACTACTAAACATTAAAAAAAAAAAAAAGTTGAAATTATTAAAAAGGTTATCCTGGAACTGTTAACTTCACAGCAGACTTGAACTACTAATTGGCTCACATTTCAAATTGGAAAAAGCAAGATTCATGCTAGTGTTAGTGTACATCTCGCCCTAGCACTACTCAAGGATCATGGTTCACCTTGATCACAGATAAGAAAAGAAAAGTGCATACAGAAGTTTACAACAATTTTAAGGACAAAAAATGGTCCAATTGATGTGGTCCCAACGATTAACTCAAAGTCTATGACAAATACGAGCTTCTGTGAGCTACTTATACTACTTAAGATTGAGTACGGATATACAGAAAGTTGAATTCGTTTGAAATCTTCAAAAAATGTTCCTGTCAATCCTCAAATGGTGGCTGTTAGAGCTTAAAATTTCTGTTAAATGCGTGCGTTGAATTACTTGTTATCCAAGCGTAGCAGCTGCTCCTTACCATTTATTGTTAGCGACCTTAACTGGCCATCTTCTTCAACTTCTACTCTCTCTTGTCCATTCTCAATAATCCTGCAGGACAAAAACACAATGAGCCATTTCAGATCACTGCAGGCAGTTTTAAACACACACCAGACCTCAGGTTTAGATAATAAACTGTAAGGGAGCACCACCTGCTTAACACAACTACTTGGCAAGCTTTGGTATTTACCAGCGCCGGAGCTGTCACCAGTACCCATTTGCATTTCCTCACTGCTTAGTCAGGAAAATTGCCTTCTGGAAGTTGGAATCCTCCAGGATGTAGAGTTCACAGTTACAGCTGCCATCTCATACATTGTCACAGTTGTGCTCACACTACACACTGTTATCTAGGCCTAAATGCCTTGACAGATCAATGGCACAATCTTGACACTGCATTTAGTCCCTGCATGTTTCTTAAACGTATGATATTCTAGATCCAATCACAATTTTGTACACAAGACAGTCTTAAATCCACTTTTAATTTGATCAGAGCAAGTAATTTGTAGACCTACTATACACCAACTTTATGACCAGCATGCATGTTACAAAATTCAAGTATCTCTGATTGAAAAGAGGAGCCTAAAAGAGCTCCAGCTACAGCATTAAGTAACTCAACAATGCCAAGAAGAGACAGAGAACCCAAAAAAGTATTTCAAAATGTTTTTAAGCATTCAGAGAAATCCAAGTAATATGATGAATGTAATGACAGAAGTAAAACATAAAAACATGTATCACTATCTGTGTGTGTGCAAAGACACAGTATATTTATAAGCATGTAACTATAGGTATGCAAGTCTCTACATATAGTTTCATATAAATATATTTATATCACTTACCTCTTTGTAGTAATTTTTCTGCCATTAACTATTTTAGTTGAGGTTGATACTGATTTGAAGTTTCCCATTCCACTGCCACCAAATGACGTAGAGGAGAATGATGAAGTAAGGCCTCCATGTCCCAGGGAGCCAAACGAAGTAAAACCTATTGAAAAAGAAGGCATTTGAATAAAATATAATTTTGCATGACTGTGGGATCCTAATTTATCATCCACTCAGACTACATCCTACTTTGAGGAAGCCCTCAGCTGGTTTCATCACACAGCATCAGAGACTAGATGGCATCAACACCAGCCTGAGAATAAAACCACAGCTCCAGCCCCATCCATTTCTCTCATATGGACCCACAGTTCAAGTTCCAAATGCACAGCATTGTCCAAAAACCATTTGTCAACTCCTCCCCTGAAAGATATTCAACCTTTATCCATGCTCTGCACCCAGGGGAAAGCCAGCAACTCTAATGAATCTGATCATCAGCTTTAGTGCAGATGTTGGGACACCCCGAGCTGGCAGACAGAACAAGTCCTGTATCAGTAACACCCCAACCAATGCCCAGATTCCCAGCACCCTAAGCACTACCATGGGGTTTAGGCACATGTTTTTCAGGATCTGTAGTAAAAGCCATCACACCCCTGAAAGCAAACAGAACAAAAGAATTCTAAAGCCATGAAGAAACTGTAGCACCAAAATAAGGAAAACAAAGTTCTACTTCTTAAAGATCTGTTCACTCTATATGAATTTTCAGGTAGCCCAAATACTCTAACTATGGCTTAATTTACACCTTACAGAGAGCAGCTTAATTAAAAAAAGAAAAAAAAAAAAAAAAAAAAGAAAAACAAAAAACCAGTCACAGAATTGCCTGAATGGAGAATCCAGCTTATTATACTGCAATCCCTTATGAGCCAAAATTGCATTCTTTCTTAATTGTTATGATATTTACCTGTGTCAAATGGAGAGAAACCACTTCCAAAAGCAGGGAATCCACCAAAGGCAGAGAAGAATGATCCACCACCACCTCTGTTTCTGCTTCCCCTTGGACCCCGCCTGCCACCGAAGAAGTCCTCAAAAGGGTCTTCTACAAAACAGAAGACAACATTTAAGAGATAAATATTACTGAGTGATTCTGTATTTAATCATTAGGGATTATTTATTAAAAAAAAAAAAAAAAACACCTTTTTGTTAACAGATAAGAATCTTCCTTTGAAATATTTGAGGCTACTGAAGTAAGACTCCCTTGAAGGTAATTGCTACGCTCTTTCTGGTCTAAATTCTGCTTGCTTCTGGACCTAAAATAATTACATATATACATATATATATATATATATATATATAAAGTAGTTGATTTCTTTATTTTACCTGTTTAGCATTAAAAACTAGTACACCTAATGGAAAATATTGCATACAGGTACCTGAACTTTCTAGCTTATTTCTATTCAAGATTTATTGAGATTCACCATGATCTGAAAAGTAACTTCCAGATAGGTTGTATTAATTATTGAAATCTAAAAACAGCAGCCAGGGATTGATGACTCATAATCCTAAAGTGTTCCAAGTGTTTAATTTAGCACTTGCCACATTAGATACTCCAAACACGTATTCTGATGCACATTTAGCAGCAAAGGATGGAGGTTTACACACAGTGTCCCAAAGAGGCACTTGGTCTGTACCAAGCAGGAGAGAAAGGGCAAAAACAGAGAAAGAGGGTCATGGATAAAATGTTATTTCAAATTCAAGTTCCACTGTTATGTCATTCAGAACAGCTATTGTTCCATCCCCACCAGGAAGACAATAGTCTCTTTCCAAAAAGGAAAAAAAAAAAGATGGGGGAGGTGTCAGGCCATGGGGTACAACACCAGCACCTATACAAGCAGTCTTTATTTACTAGAATTATCAGAAAACTGCTTTTTTCTAATTCTCTTGAGACAAAGAACAGAAAAAAAATTGCAATCATAAACCAGAAAGTCAATAAATATAATACTTGCATTAAAGCCAGAAAAGTTTAGGAACTACAACTACTCTCTTGATCAATCACAACTCTCCCAGAATGAGTGTTATTGAGAACACCAATGATTTTACCAAGTTTTTCACACAGAGATTCAGTATTGAAAACTCAGAATAAGCTTTTAATGAAAAATGCAGAACCTGGTGACAGCAGCAATAGAGGTATGAAAGCAAGGAAAGACTTGTGACTGCCTGACTGTTCAGAACTACAACTGACAAAGAGAAGGTCAGAAATGCAGTATTTGTTCCACTTCCGGTACTTCCACAAAAATCCAAGCTGATTTATGATAAATCACCAAGTTAATACAATATGCATTATGCATCATTAAGTAATCAATATGATAATAAAAATATGTAAGTTACCATCTGTGTAAAGACTTAAATGTGAAACATCACAATGTATTTATGCTGAACAAGGGCAGCTGCTACCCCTCTCCCAACCTCCATAGTTATTGAGTAAAAGAACACAGACCAAACTTTTATCTTACATACACTGGCAAGCAAGTGGTAAGATTTTTTCTACCTTGGACACTTTTTGTTTTGTAATTTCTTTTTTTTTCCATGTAAAGCAAGCTTTCCTCAATATAAAGATGACCCATTAGTACCTTTACAGAAGTTAACCAACACTTAGCATGGAAATATGGGAATTACTATAATTTCCAAAACAAGCACTATGTCAATTTCAAAAATAGGCCAGTTTTGTCAGTCTAGCATATCAACCAGCAAGTACCACTGCAGTTAATTGTTTTGTAGTCCAATTTATTCTCACAGGAATGACTCATAGGTTAGTTATGAAGGTCATTCACTCACGTGTACAAATGATCTATATACTGTATTACTCCCACTGTTAAGCTTTCTATTTATAATCCAAATTTTCTCGTTACCTGGAGTTTGAATAAAAACAAAACAACCTATCATGTAAGCTCTGAGTTTTTAATCTCCCACAGTGTGTCAGCCTATTCTGCAAGTGAATCTCTCCTCCCCAACACAACAGCTGCAGAAACAAAGTTATTTAAGGGAAGATCATGGACTCTCCTAGAGAACCCTGGTATCAACCCAGCTTCTCAGTGGATTACTGCCACACCAAAGCCTAACCAAGACTTGGCCATGCCTTATCAGCCTGCACAGCAAAGGAAGAGATCAGCACTTGGTATCAGCACGTGTTCAAACATCAGGTGATCGCTGTCAGCAGCCCTGGGAACATTCTCCAGTGCTCTTCCTGTAATTTTCTCAAGTAAGACAGAGCAACCACTCTTCCACAGTGCACTGCAGAATGCTCAACAAGAGGGATTATCCTGAGACAGGAAAAGGGGCAGGACTTGTCAGATAAACTATTCCTTTATGATTCTGACAGCCATGTACAGCAGGTAAAAGAAAAAAAAATACCGAAAATATTGAGAGAAGGTAGCAGGAAGCTGCTGCACTATCATTTGTTGTATCTACCACCAAATACACATTAATACAGCAATCTTCAGCTACTCAGACCCTGTTTATGCTTTTACTCCCTAAATCACAATGATTAATAGCACCTCTCAGCAAAAAAATAACATTTCAGCTCTGTAAATCTATTTTAGCAGAACCTTTCCATCCCTGATAACCTTTTCACAAAAAAAGACCTTTTCCAAACAGTTCAAATGCAGGGTGTTGGGTATTTTTCAATTATTCCTCTTATTATAGTCATTTTGGTACTTTTTAGAAAAAGGCAAATGCTTATGCAAAGAACTCATGGTAGCCCATCATCAAAACACCAGGCAAAATGAAGGACTTCAGGACTCTTGCTGTTACTAGGTAGCAAAACTGAAGTTACAGAAGCCAAAAAGTTAATGTGGAGATTGGAACACAAAACCCCCAGCAACACAGAAGACTCTACAGTAACAAACCTGTCTAAAAATAATTGCACTGGAGGTAATGTTTCCAGGAAAATGTACTTTCTTTAGAAAAAAACATTGCCAATTCAAATGCAACAACTGTCTTGTTCCTCAGGGTAAAACATTAAACTTGCTCCCTGCAAACCATGGAATACTACCTTGTTTTTCTGTAGTCACAGGAAAAGAATTTCACCTCTAAACAGGTCAAATAACAACAACTACTGTAATAAATATCACACTGCAGCTCAAAATAAGGCAGGTCATGATCTCTCCATTCTAAGGAGTCCCCAGCTGTAACACAGAAATGGGATTTTTTCCCTTTCAGCTTATGGCAGAACACTACTTAAAAGATGTCACTGTTTTCCTTTCCTGCCTTTTGATCATGAAACCAAACAAGTTGCACTAATTCACTGATCCAGAAGAAAACACTGAGTTGTTACTTTCTGTTGCACCCATGAGCTAATCTCTTTCAGCACCGGAAAGACTCACGTATTGGAAAAAAAAATGGGCATAAAGCACCATACAACAGGGGAAGGGAGGAAAGGAGTCAAACCCCACAATTTGAAGCAGTCCACAAAGCAGCTAAAACTCTAAATTCATTATAGCAATCTAAGGCATTAGCTGAAATTACAATACATGATAAACTAGAAGTGTCACACTTCCTATATCAGTCACTTCTGCCAAGACCCCTGTATCCTGGCTGTTGCTTGGGGAACTAGATCAGGAATTGATATGCTGGAAAGAGCATCTCCAGCTGAAAGCAAGTTCAGCCACATCAATTCTTTGCTAGAGTTCACAGTGTGGCTGTAAAAGCAACTGTGCAGGTTACAAGACAGGCAGCAGCAGAAGTGCCCAAGGGTCAAAGGCAGCACAGGAAGATTCTTTCAGCCATAGAATGATGCTACACTGCAATGCCATCATTCACCTCCAAAAATCAAAGGTGTTGAGATAAATGGTGAGCTGTCAGCAAATGCTCTCCCATGCATGTACTGTCACAGTGAGAGATGCTGATAATCTCTTCAGGACAGTGTGCAAAGGGAATCACCCTGTCCAAGCAGGGCCCCTGCTCACTGCACCACCTCCCTGACCAGCGAACCTTGTTTCCTTTATTCTCTACCACCAGAGCCTCACCACTGCCTCTGCCAAAACACAGCACCTGATCTGAGTGCTCCTGCTGCAGATGCACGGGGGTGGCACTGGCACAACACAGGATAATGGAGAAAGGATAAAGGATGCTGTGCAGCCCCCATGGAAGGGCACAGCCAAACCCAATGGCATTGAGCATTGCTGCAGTGTTGCAGTAAGCAAAGGCTGCCTGCCCCATCCTTTCTTTGTATCAAAAGCATTCTGTAATGACTTTATACATCCTGCCAGAAGACAGTCTCAAATGCAGGTCTGAACAATGTGTTTACACAAAGGGCTACAGACACAATACCCAGAATACAACAGAATTCTTGGAGTAGGTGTTTTCTACCTTGTATCCTATCTGAAAAAAAGTTTCAAATACACAAATTTGCAGTAAACACACACAGAACCTCATACAACAGCTCTGGAGAGCACTCAGGCACTAAAAAACATACCATGAGAACTGGAGGGGCCACAGCAACCTCTAAGCGCTTTTGCATGGAAATATTTTCTTCTTGCAAGCACTGTTGCTTCATGTGCCTAATGTTTCAGCATGGTCGTTGTAATGCTCACTTTCATAAATGATGTCAAACTACACTCATTTAGTAAATTACCAGAAGAAGCATTGGGAAGTCCTTCTAATGACTCATAGCAGAGATCTTGAGATTGGAGACCTAAAACATCACCTTTGAATGCCATCTATATGGTAATTACAAAGATGCTGGAGTACACTAATCAGCATTTCACACTTATCAAATGAATGCTCAGGCACACCTTAAAAATGGAGGCAGCTTCCATTACACCTCTGGATGACCTGCTCTCCATGGGTGATGTTCAGCATTTGTGCTTGACCAATTTAACCAGCTACCTTTCCAAGAAAAACAAATCAAAACATTTTCTTGGGGACTAACAACCTCAACTGGACTGGGATTCCCAAGACAAACTTCAGCTAGTATGCTATCAAACAGTTTCTCAATCTATCTAATGGGACATTAGACAAAGATTAAAGTCTTAAGATGAACATGAGAATTTGGAGGAAGGCCTCCTCCTTTCAGCAGGGCTAACTATGTATTAGTTTGGCCATGGAGCCACAGCACTACCTACTCCTGTCTGATAATGCTGTCTGGGTGAGACAGTTCCTGTGTTTCAAAAACCCTCTTCAAACCTATCAAGTTATTTCTGGAAAATTCTTAGTGAGACTTGGACCATTCCGTGGATAATTATGATCTAAGACTGGTGGTTATGAAATGAAACTGCACATTCATACCAAAGCAATGAATGCACATGCAAATCTGTGAGTACTTCATAAATTGCACCAAAAGCAGCAAATTTACATCAACAAAAAGATTAATTACCAAAAAGGCACTGCTGTTCAAGATAGCTTTAAATGAAAGCCACCTCCATTTTCAGGTCTAATAACCCATTTTACTAACAAATACATTTTGCATTAGAACATTTAAACAATCACTTATCAGAAATGGAATAGCATGTGAATTAAAACCATGATCTGAATCTTTTGCCACAGCAAGACAACTTTCTGTCCTTGAGACAGCAATTTGATGAAGCTGTCCCATTCAAGAAAAACATCCTAAAACACCTATCACGTAGAGCTTGCAATGATTACTGCACAGAACATTTCCTCTCTCTTGTTAGATTATGACTCTTTTACCTGGATACCAAAAGTAACTCACTGTACTTTTCCAGAACAGTCCTGCTTCTTTTTATGTAATCAATATTACAGTAGTCAATCTGAAGTAATTCTGACCTTTGATGGAACCAAACTACATACCAGATAACCAGCTAGCTGATATTCTCTGTGACGAATATTTGTATCTAACTAGTTGTACGAAGGTTTTAAGTTTCATTTTACCTTTCATTTCCAAGAGTAGATTTTGAAATACCACATAAAGCAGGTAACCAGAATTCTCAAGGGAAAACTCCACAGAATCCCTGTGGGTTTATATGCATTAGATCAAAGTACATTGTGAATTCTACTTCACAATCTAAAAAAAACATTTAAGACATTTATATAATACCATCTCCAAATGTACATTCAGAAACCACAGCAAAACTGTCAAGACTACAGTCAATGTTTAAAGAGATCCCACAAACAGAATTCTCTTGGGACATCCAAGTCTAGAGGGGCATCCACCAGGAGCAATTTATCATGTCACATAGTAACACATTCTGCCAGGGAGAAAAGCCTGGTTCCTTATGGGACTCATTTAACTACACACACAGGCACTGGAAGCAGTCTGAAATGCCCTAAACCATCCTGCCAAGCTTGTAGACACAGCTGCTGGAGGATACTGGTCTGCTGTAGGCTCTGAGTTGTATTTCCTAGCCCATACACAAATTACTTGGGCATCACTGATACATCTGAAGTCAGCTGAGATGGTTTAGAATGCATATGCACCTTCTAGTCTAGAAAAAAAAAAGAATTAACTCCTTAATGAGTTTCTGTTGGGTAATATTATGATCTTATTATACCAACTCAATCTTCCACAGCAACTCCTCACTGATAACACCTTCCAACATAGAACCCACTCTTGAAGTGAGAATCTGAAAAGCCTCTAAACCAAAACCAAATCAATTCTTTTAACAGCCTAGAAACACAGCCCAGCCTACACCAAAGCACATTAATTTCTGTTCCTCAGCCTGAAGCAGAAGTCTTTCATCAATGCACTTCCATTACCAGTGGTAACACTGGGATCCTTCCCTCCTGTGAACTGTTAAATTACAGAAGAAAAAAGGTCCTCGAAAAGTTTACAAGTAAAATACAAATAAACAGAACAAGGAACACAAACCAAATGAAGGCAAGCACCACGTGTAAATGGAGTAGGATATAGCTGAAATTTAAGTATACTGACATGAGAAATCAATCCCTACATTAAGAGTAAACAATGAGTTCCCATGGCAAAGAACAGCCAGAGAGCCAGAGGTATGTGGGACAGACTGAACAGCAGATCACCAAACACTGCTACACCAAGGCAGTACTTTGCAATGCAAAATGTAGTGCTGCATAGGAAGCACCAACTTTTCTTCCTGTCACAAGGATCACCATGCATCCATATGTCAGAGGCTAAAAACTATCCCTAGGAGAGCTCACCAGGAATACAGACTCTGCTGTAACCATGTGCCACAAAAAGCAAATGCACAAGTCTCAGAGTAAGAGTTAAGCATCTGTCATAGCATCAGATCAAGTTTTAAAAAGTCCTTGCCTTCATGCATCCCTAGACTTACAAAGAATTTGCCTGAAAAGAACAGTGAAAATAAACTGGGACTGTCTCCAGTGCAACACACAGCACATAACATTAACTTTGCTCCATTTGGAAGTGTTCAGAGCTGTCTCCAACACTATTATAGATTTTCATTTGAAAAGTCTGAAGGGACTCATCATTTAAAAATCTGCATTCTCCTCTTTTCTACAGATGAATAAAGATGCCTCTGTTTATAAAGAAAACTTTCTGTAACTGCAAGAGCAGTGCAGTATAGTTCAGTAGACTTGAACAGACTCAATTCATAGCACCATTTCAGAAATTCTTCACATCCATAAATTTACAGGAATTATGCATATGGATGCTGCTCTTTACATACTCAATGACAATCAGGATATAGAGAGTCCCACCTGCATTCTGTGGGCCTCACTACATACCACTTCAAACTGCATAAAAAGTACAAATCTTTTAAAGTATTTATTCAATTTCATCTTTGATTCCACCAGTACACATTTTTAGAAAACATGACCTCAGGACTTATTTAGTGGCTTAGAATATCAATTATAAGCCAAGTAGCTCCTTAAGAAGTTAAGAATTGCACAGAAAACTCATCAACAAGTTGAAAACTCCTCACTTTTAGAAGATAAATTCTCTTATTCAGGACAGAACTGTTCCACTAGTGTTTCAACACAGCAGAACCTATAAGGGCTGCAGTTCACCAATACAAATATTCATGCTTTACATGCAATTCTACTACTTGCTTTTGAAATTATAAAATGCACTACATTCAGCTGAAAGCACACATATTTTCACATTGTACTATCTTTGCAAATTCATTGTCACCAGATGACACAAGGAAAAACGACGCACCACAGCTTTGGTCACGATGAAGAGACTAATTTATTTTTTCTGACTCCAATCTTTTATAGTTCTCAAAAGATGCCAGTGGATTGGAGGGTGAACGTGCCACCTCTCCAACGACACTGGACAAACTACCTGTACATCAAATTTCTCTGCCTCTATGAAAGAATGCAAAACAATAGGTTGTTTACAGAAAGTTGTGTGGGAAAATTCTCTACAAGAATGTAAACTCAGAAGGCTTTAGAAAACTCTTGATAACCAGGGCGACAATTCATGTATGTGCAAAGACCAATTCAAATACTTTTTAAAGAAACTTGTGAAAAAAAAATGTTTGGAGACACAACTATCCATGTTAGAGAATGTCTTAAAGAAAAGAAAGTTTCTTAAAAAAATTTCTTAAAGAAAAAAATAAAGTGCTCACTTTGAAACCTTCCAACTAGAAAAATTTCAAGAACTTATGATCAAAATCCAAAGTTTAACTGAGGGTTTTAGGCCTCTGGTCACTGACACTGCAACTATCCACAGAAAGTAGAGAGGCAGCTTAGGAACAATTAGTTTTCATTAACTGGAGCGCACACAACACTGCTGACACTGACAGAACCTTGGCAAGAAGCAGAGCCTGTGCTCAGTGCTCTTATCTTCCAGCTGACAAAGACAGTGATCAATACATGAAGTAGATAACCTGCTTTTGAATAAATAAATAAATCTGTGTGTTAAGCAGGGGGAGAATGTCTCTCTAGGTCACTAGTGTAGAGGTATGTTGTGAAGTCCACTGGTGCCCCAAGGCAACATGGACACAGCCTCTATAGGAGGGGCTACTGCAGCATCCCATGAACACTGGCAGCAGTGGTACCTCCATTTGATAAGCTGGATAGCTCTGTGCACTGTGCTGCACAGCCTTCCTTCTAAGGAACCCAAAGGCAGGGCCTCAGCTTTCTTTAAGCCTATCATTTATTTAACAGCAGAACTAAACTTCATGGCTTTAAGGTTAATCATGAATACTGACATTTTCAGAGACAGTAAGTTAAGTCTTCTGCTAGTGTTGATGAAATAAGTACAATCAAAAATCAAACAGAGCCCATGTCATTCTCCCACTAGTAGCATCTCACCTATTCAATATACTATAAAGACATTTGATTGAGAACCAACTCAACTATTTTGTTTAATAGATCTTCAATCAAAAAATAAACAAAAGAACCGAACACTCTCTCCCAGCTCCTCCACACTAGCTTCCTACTCAACATCTTGCTCAGATTTTTCCAGGTTCTCTACCACACAATCACAAAACAACTGAGTTTGACAAGGACCTCTAGACTCATCCAGTCCAATCCCCTGCTCAAACAGGATTAACTGGAGTTAATCCAGGACCAGTCCATATGCCTTCTGGCTATCTTCAAACATGGAGATTCCACAACCTCTCTGGACAACTTGCTCCAACACTATTGCTCTCACAGTACAGTTGTGCTACCTTAAGTTCAGGCAGAGGCTCCTGTGCTTCCATTTGTGGTCATTGCCTCTATCTCTCCATTCTCTTCACAATGCACTGATGAGACTCTTACCCTGAGCTTTCTCTATACTGAACAATTCCAGCAATTCTCCCCATCTGTTCTCATGTGAGAGAAGTTCCTGTAATTATCTTAGTGGCCTTTCACTGGACTCTATCCAGTAGCTGTGTCTTTTACTGTGGAGCCCAGAAGTGAACCCAGTACTCCAGATGTGTCCTAACCAGTGCTGAGATCACTCATCTAAATTGAAATCCTTGTCTAGTATTTCCTACAATTCTTATTCTGCTGCAGACAGTGAAGAAGTTTCATCTACCCAGTTCAGAGCCCATTCCACATATCACTATTTTGCTAGAAGTTTCCTCCAATCTTCTCTTTCCTACTTTCAGCTGATTTCACATTGGATCCAACTGCCCAATTCAGCTGCCTATCTTCCACCAGATTCTTCCTCTAGCTACTCATCTAATTCATCAACTACCATTCTACTGCATTCTCTAGCCCTTCAACCCCCTTTCTAATCCTTCATTAGTCACCTAACAGCTGATGATCCTGAAATAGCAAACCAGAGAAAGATATAATTAAAATCTGAGCTGAACAACCCCCCAGTACTGCCAAAGACAATAAATTACTTTTAAAAATATTACAACATTTACAAACATTATTACAGAGTTAAATATATATCTACATACTGATCAGGAAGAAATCCTGGTTTTTCAAGTACACTTCTTGCAGTTTTCAGTATGGAACTTTCTCACAGTAAACAGTGAACACAGGATCTGTTCTGCTTTATAGGTCAGCATTTTGCTGAGTTGAACATACACACAGAGATTGCATAAGAATCCCAGCAACTCTGAAAAGACCTTCTGCTTGCTAAAGCAAGCAACATCACAAGCCAGAAGACCTTCAGCATAAGGGCTAGGAGATTACTTTGACAACTTTTATCACATATTGCTTCCTTTAATGAATGCCTCCTAAATGAAGAATTCAGGCCTCAAGAACTATTTTAACTGAGTCACTAAAGGCTCTATACCCCAAGCAAACAAGTGACATGAATTTGGTGGTGTCTAGATTATGTATGCAACTGTTCCTATTCTGATAGAAGAAAAACAGTCCTGCTAGGACACAAGTCCACACTGAGAGTTATGGTGTAACAGTTATAGTTAAGCTGTCCCATTCAGAAGCTCTCAAAGTTTTATTTTTTAATTTAGTTACAGATCAAAAGAGAGAAATCAACAGACTAAGTTAGCCTGCTCAAATTCTTAAGAGAAAATTCCAGTATGCACTTTTTCTGTTGAAAATTATTTCCTTTCAACTTAAGAGACATTGGCTGACAAACCAATTGGTTGGATATGGTTTGGCAAACCAGGCCTTCCAACAAAACATTAATTGGCAAACCATACCTATTCTTGTACAATAAAATTAACCAAGAAACAGGTATGAAACAAAGACTTCAAATATAATAGAAAATACCACTTGTTTGCCTCATTTTCAGAACTATTTTTACTAAAACTACATTAGCTACGTTTGTTTTGTAAGAACGAAGTTTTAGCCACACTTTAGACACAAGTAACTAAAACCAGGGGATCACTTACCGAAGAAGTCAAATGAAAAGGGGTCCCTTCCACCAAAAAACTCCCTGAAGACATCATCTGGGTTGCGGAATGTAAATCCAAAATCGAATGGATTATCGTGATGATTTCCACCTTAAAAAAAAAAAAAAGGAAAAAAGTTAAATTTCAGTTACCTTCACATATTCTTACTAATAAGAAAGTTCAGGCCTATAGAGTACTTCAATCATCTAAAAATATAAACAATTTCCAAAATTTCTCTTTTAGATATTATTTAAGTACACACATTACTTCATTACTTTTTACAATAGTTTCTCCATTTTCAGATAACAGTAATACCTTTCCTAATAACTAGAAAAACTGTAAAACAATTGCAATCTAGATTTTTAAAACACTGAATTTTAGGCCCTAGTACAGGCATTTCCAGATTTCTGTCTTGAAAAGAAAGCTACAGAAAACAGAGAAAGCAAAAAACTGCTGGTTGTCAACATACCTCCACCTCCATTTATTAGGCCTTCTTTTCCATATCTGTCATAGATGTCACGTTTTTTAGCTACAAGGAGAAGTTGTACATCATGTCAGTAAACAGGTTTGTTGGTTTTGTGAAAAAATAAAAACACTTAACCAGGATTCTCAGTTAAGCATCTTCTCAAAGCTAGTTTATTTAAGAAAGTTCTGGCATATAACTGCTGACCATCTTCAACAAGAACTGCCAAAGCAATTTAGTTCAGGAAGAAGTACTGAACTTCAAACTTAAGACCAGTAAGTTGTAGAAGGTCCGGTCCTGATGTATGAGAAAAACTTTGGTTTGAAGACAAACTTCACATGGAAATTTGCCTTTAAGAAGGATATGGCAGGTTTCTTCTTTGGACAGCCACCATGAAAAGCTTTAAGGCTGTGAAGGACTTCTGGACTTCAACCTGCTCCTCCACACAAGTCTAATCATGGAGTTGGTCACATCGTGCCTGAACAAAGCTGTGATCTTATCTTAGATAAGATTCTACAGGCTGTGTGGAGAACAGTTCCAGTGCTCAAGCATTCCCTTCCTTCTTTCCCTCTTGCAAACCTTGACCATTGCCTCTTTTCTTTTTATTGCACAAGACCGAGCCCATTGTGGGGGAGTTATGAGAACAGAAGACCAGTGTTTATACGAGTGACTGCAAAATCCCTAAAATTAATTATAACCACTTCTGCTACCTTAATTGTGGGATATGGAATAGAGAATGAAGTGATGTTCCAAAATGCCATGGAAGGATGTGACTCAAACTGCTTGCTCTCTATTATTTTAGAAGGCATGGAATGACTACTAATTTCACTGCAGACCAGCCAGTATTCATGAGAAAGGAGAGAAAAATGAACTCTACATTATTGCATGAGATCAGATGGCACTTTGGTACTGGAAGGGAACCTGGAGACCTTAAAGAGGCAGACAGACAACTCACTTTGCCTGCACTGTTGTGGAAGCATCAGTCAAAAACCAATCAGGGCATTTTATTTTATTCTCTTAATATTATTATGCTTTTCCCAGTGGAATCTCTTTAGTGAAAGATATTTTTAAATTTTAAACAGCATCACTGAAAGAACATGCAGTTACCTCAAACAGATGCTGGAAAGTAAAATACTTCTGACTAACAGGAATTAAAATTTTATATAATGGTTATCATCTCAAATAGCTTGCAACAGGTTCACATGGAGACAAATCCCCAAAGCTTGATACATTATCTGTACTCCCTTTCTAGACAGCAGTTTTTAAAGAAAGGAGGTTAACCTAGCCATCAAATTATGAAGAAGAAAGTAGCAAGGTAGATAAACTGTCATGGGCAGAAAACAGCAAGGGCTTACAAAGACCAAAATTAATCTTGAAAAATGTTCCATTTTTGAAACCACAAGGTTTCCCACAAGGGAAGTGTGTTCAATGATCACCCAATTTCAGTATTTTTTTGCTTATGTAATCCCTTACAAAACTATTCTTCTGCCAAAAATCTGTCATCATTCAAGCCTGTAATGGTGTCAGAAAATTTCATTAAGTTTGCAGAACATTTGACTGCCTCTCAACCACTGGGCTCAGGATTCTGGTATCCCTGCTGCACAAATGATTGTTAAGACATCAGTAACTTAGGATTTGGCATAGATCCAAAAACTGGCAGCACTTTTAGAAGCTGTTCTAAAATTCTAGCACTGTACTGTATCCAAAGAACTTAGAGATCTGTATAACCAGACCAGTATCCTATTTTTATCCTGCTCAAAAAAATTAGCTTAAGAAGGATAAAGTACTCTAAAAGACAAGTATACAATGAACTAATGATAAATTAAGCTCTTTTTCTCCCCTGTTAATTAAGTATCAAAACCAAGCAAAGAAACAGAGTGTACAAGCCTGCAGCTCACTAAATCAGGCTGAACTCTGAGAGGTAATCTAGATGCTACTAGAGCTTTAAATATAGCTTTCCCATGCTGTCTCAGGTGAAATCAAGGACACTTCAGAAATAGCATATAGACAGCTGCAGTCAATTACAGAGGAAAATAATCAAAGTAGCTTAAATCACTTTGTTATGATTCAGGCTGCTTTTGTCAGAACATTGGCAAAAGTTAGTGATACTCTTCAAGCAAAAAGACATGGGTGAACTGTAAACTGCATTCCTGCACTACATGGGTCAGGCTAAACACCTCTTTCAGAACAATTCAAAATAAACACTATCTTTAGTATCACAGTGGACTGAATTTACAGAACTCACTCAATACCATCCAAACTTTCAGCAAGGTTTACAGTATGCTTGGGCTTTGTCAAGCTAGAAATCTAGAAGCTGTAGGCCCAAAAGTGGATACTTCAGAGTTGGTCTAGCTTGACTTTAGAGGATAAACACAATACCTCTATACTGACAGTAACACTGGCCTCACCTGCTAAGATAAAATTAATCTTGGGATTCACAGAAGTCTCCACAGAAATTTCTAGCAGACACTGAATTTCAGTTTCTAGTAGTTTGGTTACCTATCTAGGGAGATTCTGAAATTTTTGTTTCAAAATTTCTGCTTATTCTGTCTTATCTGCAAGCATCTTTCTCTTTCCTTGCTTTTCAAAAGGAAGTAATCAAGTTGGATGGTGAACCAAAATTACAATATCCCTTCAAAGCACCATAGATCAACATTTTCAGTCTGATCTCTAGGACAGAGAAAGGCAGTTCAAGAGCCCTTTTAAAATACCTACCATCTGACAAAACTTCATAGGCCTCAGCTACTTGCTTAAATTGTCGTTCCGCCTCATCTTTATTGTCTGGATTTTTATCAGGGTGCCATTTTAGTGCCAATTTACGGTACCTGCGTGGAAGGAAAACAAAAGTTACTTTACTTTGAAATAATAGAATATGCTATACAAATAAACACAATGTTGTCAGGTTAAAAAGGTTGTCAAGGATCAAAATAAGAAATTCCTGGTGCTTTTTATCTTGCACCTAGATATTGGGACCAACCTCCATGTACACAAAGAACCACCTACTCAGATATGTTTTAAATTAGAAAGTAGGTTTGGGGTTCCTTACTTATTCTGAAATTATTCTTGAGCATTTCTGATGATCAACATCTGTGAGATCTAAGCAAAACATCCAAAAATATCTCTGCTGTGGGCTTCTCCTTAGAGCTCTATAATTATCCAGTACTACAACCAACCAAGGGAGGCATCAAGAGGGATCGGGTACATTAAAAGTTGATAAAGCTCCAAGAACACACTGGTTGTGACATCCTAAGACCAATGCCTTCTTTGACAGCTACACCTGCACACAATTCCTATCCTCAAATGAAACATTTTAGGCAAAGTGTTCATAACTTCTTACTTAGAGGGGCAAAGCTAGGCTTGCACTTAGGTTGATGTGCTTTGCAATCATCCAAGATCACAGTTCAAACATTTGAGTTGATAATGCAGCATGTGCAGGAATTTGCAAAAGAACACAGGAAGACAACAAAGCGTGAATCCAAAAACCATGTCATCATATCTGTCCCCTAAAATCCATAACATCCACAGCAGTGACACTCACGCTTTTTTGATATCCTCTGCTGAGGCATGCTTCTGCACTCCCAGAACTTCATAATAATCCACCATGTTTCAGGAGTTCTCGTGGTATCAACAGCCAAGTCTTTCCAGTCCTGTAATAACAACAACTTGTAAATGAAGCTTGTCCAGTGCTGCTACTTCATAAAAGTCAGGCAGGAGTCTGGTATTGCCTTGTATCAAAGCTGACCAAAGAAAGACGAAGTTCAAATTTTCTAAATCTCAAAAAATAAACCGCTTTTCTTTAGGTCAAGAGATCAAACAATTACTTTAATTCAGATTTTTATGTTCTTTAATCTCACTGAAACATAGTACACAAACACATAGATATATAGCAGTTCCTGAAACAGATTAGACTGATAAGCTAAATTCAATCAGTATTTTAAGAAGGGCATCTGGATTACAGTTTTGATGTAGATATTAATAACTCTGAATGCAAAAGTTCACCTGTTATCTATGACACCTGTCATGTCTAAAGCACATATGGGCATAAACAAAGGGACCCATCTGTTCTTCAGAACGTTACTTCCACTGACATGCTCCCTTTAGAAAAGCAATGTTTGCACAGGTCTTGGAAACTTAAAACTCAATCTTATTGAGTCCAATAAGCCTTTCTTGTACTCAGAGTCTGACAAAAAACATGCATGTTGCCAAAGCTACTGAATACCATTAGCCTCCTTTAAGTTTACCAAGAGAAGCACGTAACCAGGCAAGATTGCTCCAACTGCAAGGTAACCAACCAACTCAAGTGCAGAGGCACCTACTGTTTGTTAGTATAAAAGAATAGCTGCCACAAGAGTTCTGAGAAACCTAGAAGTTAATAAAGCAATTTAAATAGTGACAGTTTCTTGTCAACATCAGAGAATAATTACAAGGAACAGTTACACTGACCATTACTCCAACTAAAAGACCACTAAGATGAAAGAACCTTTCTAAAAACTTTCAAGAATGTTTCATGTCTTCATGCAATGCTGCCTTTCTCTTCACCACTAAAAAAATCTCCATTCTGGCAAAACCTCCAAACCCCTTTCCATCCCACCACTGCTGGTTTGTTTCAATATAATGAACAAGGAAACAGTGACCTTTTCCAGTAGTTATCAACTTATTGCAGGGAAAGTCACCCAAATACACTCAGAACATAATACAGCAATGTATTAGTCACATTTTCTTATCTTATGCATCAAGAACAAAAATTCATTGAAATAACCTTTCCCCCATCAAGTCATTCAGTGTTTTTCATTTTACCCCAGGCAGTCTCAGTTTCCTTTTCTTTCCCATAAATGCTGAAAGAACCAAGTATGATGTAGCCTAGTGAAATATTCTGATATTAATTTATTGTACTACTTTTACATGAATCTTTCAACATCCTGGGACATAAACATTGAAAATATACTTCATTTTAAAATAAATTGGCATATCGTCAAAATATGTTCCTGCTGTAGGTTAAAGCTTAATTAACTTTAATTATGGATTATGGTTACACACACATTTCCTCAAATGGTAGAACTAGTTTAAGAGATACCCTGCCATGCTTCCTGCCCTCTCCAAACCACTTGCAGAAGCAAATGTACTGGAGGGCCCACATGTTTAAAACTTGGGTGGTTTTAGCAATCTACTTATCCATACAGTCCCACAAACACAAAATTAAAGTGTAGGAAGTAAACAGCCCTTTGAAGAAATCTCCACATCAAAAAAACCATAAGAGTATAGTTAATACTGTGACCAACACCGAAGGAAGTTGGGGGACCTGCACTAAAATTAAGAATGCCAATAATAATATACTAATGGCAGGGTTCAATATGTAAACATACAGATTACTAAAAATATCCCAGGATATTTGCTATCAACTGGCCTCTCTAATTTTGCTGTTTCCCACACAACAATTAGAACAGCTCTGTGAACACAGAGGCAAGAAGCAAAGTCAGTATGGTTAAGTATGTTATCAAATCCCACAGCCAGCCTTATGAACAGCATATATGGAACGTATAGTTTGCAAAAAGAAATCAGGAGGGAATCTAGTATGAGTCAAGCTTAAGGCCAGAGGTCAGAGTCCCTCCTAACAGAGATACCAGCCTAAAACTAGTAGGCAAGCAGCAAGAAGTCACAGGACCGGAGCATATACCATAACACTAAGTGTTCTTTCCATATTCTTTTCTTACACACAAGGTACCTATCTTAGAGGGAAAACTTACAACTCAAGCTTCTAACTAGAAAATGCATGTAGGAAAAGCAACTTAGATGTAAAAAATAAATCACATCTTTTCCTAGAGAACTTTGTGCACACAGGTAGTCATATTGATTTTAACCCCGTATTTTTTTCAAAATTTTCCTGCTTGTTTAAAAGCAATGCTGCAGAGCTGTGAAGTTCAGACTCAACATAAACACCATATATCCTAGACAACAGAAGCCTGAAGTTGGGACAAAATACAAAGCTGAAGCAACATGATCACCTCTTAACAGATAACTCTGACCCTAAAAAGCTACTTCTTCAAGATATAGAAATTATTTGTTTCAAATAAATGTCAGGGGATTGCATATTCTGTCTTTAGTGAGTGTTATTGCTCACTAGTATGAAGTCTGGAATGAAAACAAGCCAGAAACCTTCTAAAGAAAACAAATTCTTAATATTCTCCTTCTCCTAATCAAAGTGTCACCAAAGTCAGGTAACAGGAAGCATTTATCTCTGATATCCTGTAATTTAGATCTGCTAGTTATCATAAAGCATAAACTGTACTGTTGAAATTTCACTTATCATAGGAACTTTTTGTATGTAAAAAGGTTTTAAAAATATTTGCAAGAAAAAAATTAATCTGCAGCTTATTTTGTCCAGTTTAAGAAAAAAATGTCAGCTAATATTTAGCCCCTCAACAGCCAGTAAGACTGACCAAAAAACACCATGCACACCCACAAAACTACCCTCCCCCAAAATATCCAACAATATTCACAAATAGAAAATACCTCTATCTACAGTCTTTTCAGGACATAAGAATTTAAAATATTCACTCAAGAAAACAGACACCATCAGCTTATAATAAAGCAGAATATGGATGGCCATTGACTTAGAAAATAGACAATGGCTAATTAAAAAAAAAAAAATCAGTACTTTTAAGGTTAGTAGGAATGTGCATGGTGAAAATGCCTAAATGTTTCAAAGATGCAAACCATACACCTCCCTGCAAGAAACCATCCAACTGTCCTAATCAAAATGACATGACAAAATCTTCTCCAAACATGCAATCTGTCAAATAATTTTTCTCCAAATATACAAGCAAGGCTCATTAATTAGACACTTGAGAGTTTCTTCTAAAGTCAGGAGGAAGACAGCCCACATTAGTTGATTTCCTGCCTCCATCCACAGAAAATCTTCAAAATTTCAGAAGACAAGCCAAAAAAAAAAAAAAAAAAATAAACCAGCTGAAAGAAGATGTTTTCATGGCCTTCGTGTTTGCTCACAAAAATCTGTAGTTCCCTGAGCTGGGAACTGCACTATGTTTACAGTGTGCTATCAGCTACTCCAACTCCTTCTTTGGGGCATGAAAATCGAACAGGCCAATGTTTATGTGAACCAAAGGTTTCCACAGTTTATAGATTTCTCAGTCATCACAAGAGAAGGCAGCTTTGTTCTGGTTTACAGAGCAGTGGCCCTGAACTACTGGCTCAAGGCAAGTGACAGGGCCACATGACCAGGCTCAGGCCCTCCCCACACAGCTCGGCCCAGCGCTCAGCCCAGTTACCCAAAACCTGGCTCATAAATGCTCTTTACAGCACAGTCCTCAGCTAAATAAAAAGCATGAGAAGACAGAAGACAGATATGTCGAGAACTCCAAACTTTTATAAGATCAGATGACAGAGAAAAGAAAGTAATCCAACAAACAACCAGCAGGGATGACAAAGCAGCACCCCTAACTAAATACATAAAGGGGGAAAGCATCCAAACAAATTCTTTAGAGCAGCCAGGAGGGAATTCAGACAGCAAGGGGCATGCGACCTTTGCAGTCAGCTTAGTCAGAAAAAGTTATCTATTTCTGGCCATGAAGCAATGGGCAGCACAGAGAGTCCTCAAAGATGCCAGAACAGCTCGAGCTTAGTGACTACAGCAGTCACCTGGAGAGCAGGATGGAGTTCCAGACTCCTGATTCATGAAGTTCACAGAGCAAGCACTCATCAACATCCTCTGCAAGTCCCAGAGCCACCCAGGTCCCAGCACCTGCCTACCTTCCACAGACTTAACTAAAGGATTGCATCCTGCTGTCAGCTCTGGAGGAATAAACACCCTGCTCTGAATCCCAGCTCACTTTGACTGAACTCTCAAAAATCCACTGTGCTAACACACAAATTCCCACAGTTTAACAGAAAATTTTCCTAAGAGTAAGAATGCTAAAGAACAAATAAAGTTACCTATGAGTGCAAGAACACAGAGCAAGAAAACCAGTGTAAATTTTGTGATTAATAAACCTGACATATACATTTAAACAAGGCACCAGCATTAATTTTGTTTCCTCCCACTTATACATGCACAGTGCAGACTAAAGCATATCAACAACTTCAACACTTTTAGCTTTTACTTACCTAAGCTTAGAAAAGCTGTCACAGTTTAACTTCACAGGTTCCTGAAATTTATTGTTTCACAGAAAAAATGTCCATTTACCATATAATTATAACTAATAAAATGTACTTAAATAGCCATGTTTATGCTCATTATTTTAATACTCCCTCAGCATCCCCAGAAGATGAATTTAATAAAATGAACATTCCAAAAAGCTTAGTTTAATCTCATGTTTACAGCAAACATCCTGCTTGTATGTCAGACAGCAGAGTGGATTTGGATACAGTTATTATTATACCAGTTCACACAGGGAGAAGGCAGCTAGGCTGACTGCTTTACCTCGCAGTTCATGTTCCACTGTAGAAAAGCCAGCAACAATAAAACTCCACCACAGCCAAACAAGAGACACCTGTACAGGACACCCTCACCCCTTAAGGCAGGAAGCTACAAAGAATCCTGTCCACTCCTCTCCTCCCCAAGGGCAGCAAGACACAACTCTGGCACGAATTACAGCACTTGGTCTATATTGCTGCCTGGCACATGGAAAATCTGTAGAGGGCAACTAGTAAGAAACTATTAAAAAAGAGTAAACCAACCAAAAATGGAAACAGAAGAAATTCAAAATCTTCATCTGTGAAAGAAATTAGACTGGCTAACAAAAACCAGGGAAGGATGTTGATCAGTCAACAGGCCACCCTCACTCCCTTGGCTGAGACTCTCCTGCTTATCCATCTGATCTCTGATAAAGGGGGACTTATTCATGATCTTTCCTTAAAGCAAAGGAGCACTTTTCCAAAACAACTCAGGTGTCCAAATTTGGAATTGTGTCACAAATATCTGGAACACTGTCACTTTCCTAAAACTAACCATAAAAGGCTATTTCATACAAAGTAAAATTCATGTCTTATTTTAAAAAATATATGATCTGCGTATGATTAAGCAATTAAAAATAGTGAAAGCCTCAACTGAAAGACATGGCCCAGAAAGTTTTAGGCAAATAATCACAAGCAATCAGATGATCCTCTAGGGAAAAGAAAACAGTTCAAAGTTTCTACACATTTCTCCTGAAGTGCTTTTGAGTCATAACTTTATTTAAGCCAAACAAAAAGAAAAAATAAAAAAAAAAAGCTTCATTAAAGCAAAGAGCAACATCTTTTTCAGAAGGTTGATAGGCTGTCACCAATTCAGACTACATTCTAAGACACAAAAAAAAATCTAATCAGAAAAATGAAAGTTTTAATAAAAACTGTAGCTATTAATGGCTTCAGACTTACTATATGGCATTTAAGATCCTTGTTAAGAACTGAGTCCTCACTAATACCAGCAGGATTTCAGTATTGTTATAAATGAATGCTCCAATTTATTAATTAAAGAAGATTTATTTAATGGTTCAAACATAAATTTAGAGAATAACAACGAAAAGCCACTATCAACAAAAGGGTCAGTGCCGAGCCCGGGATCAGCGCTGGGTGGCACACACAGGTTTGACCACTACAGCACAGGGTCCCCTATGTTCACACCATCCGTCCTGCGAGAGCAGTTTTTATACAGTTTATTTTGCTCGAGGCCGGGATTTCGGCGATCAGCCTTTTCTTTCCATTCAAAGTCCCACATATTCATAAAGTCTCTTTTCTCTGAGCTGAGTTGAACAAAACTGTGTCTGGGAAGGGATGTATGCCAATCAGAGGGTTACTGGAACTCGACATTGAGACGCTCTTCCTGATGGCTCTGGCTATCTCAATCTGACAGATTTATCAAGTATTCACTGCCTGGGTGTTCCTCAGATTACCTTGGAGAAGCACCCATCTCCGAGCCCGGCCACGTCCATTTGTTTGCAAATTAGGTCCTTTTCTCCCTGCTGCCAGCTGCGGTTTCGAAATACTGTGAAGCAACCTTCCCGTCCCCGGCTTGAGTGCTTAAAAAAACTTACAGGAATATTTCTTACCAGTATAACATATTTCATACATCTATTTCTCACAAGCACGAATTAGCTAAAATACACATAACTGTATTCAGAACAAATAGAAAACATAAAACCTAGAACTAGTAACTGTAGGAGTGAAATGTATACACATGAATTATTTCTTCCCTAGCAGTTAAATAAATAAAGCAGAATGATTTCATTACGTCTGAAGTAAAGAAAATCTAACATCCATTCAAATATATTTCATTCGTAAGAAAATATAATTTAAACTACTTATACCCCCAACTACAGTTTTATTTTAAATCCTAAAAGAAACAAGCATCATAAGCAAGATCCAACAAGTTTTGACAAAGCTAAGTAATTTCTCTAATCCTTCCATTGCTTGAATAAGACAAAGGAAAAGCTTTGTCAGGAAATGTTTCCAGGACACAACTGACGGGGCTCTTTACAAATGCTATTAGAGAAATGGAGCACTTCCTACTTAAGGAGCACAACGCTTAAACATAAACCTCACACAGCTAAGTCGAAAATTACAGCAACGAATTCCCTTCAAAGCATCACTCCACGCTTCAGAAGCAGTGGACGTGCTCCGGGAAGTCTGGAGTGCAGCGCATGGGCTCTGCCGCGCTGCATCTCCTCCGCAGGCAGCGGCCCCGGCTCGCACGGGCGGCTGCGCCCGGCGCTCAACCCGCGCTCACATTTCCGTCCATTCCCGGCCACCGCTGCGACGCCTCCGGACCGGCTACAACGCAATCGCCGCCCACAGACCTCACTGCGCCAACGAGCTCGGCACAGATGCAGAACAGACCAAAAACCTGGTATTTATTTCCCGTGTACTGTTAAGAAAGCCTATAGTTTACATAAAATGATGATGATTTAACCTAAGTTATTCCCTCTCCCCGCATACACTCCAAAACTTCTAATGGATAAAAGAAAGATTACAGTTCATAAAGAAATCTACTTATCTATTAAAAAAAAAAATCAGTACCAAAACACATTAGCCCTCTAACTAAAATTTTAGTGCTACACAAAAGTAAAGCCCTGAATGCCTTCTTCCCAAGCCCAGCCAAGATAAATCAGTATAAATCACTAAACTGCATCGATCTGGGAAAGACAGAGAAAATACCAGCGAGAGAAGCTGTCTGGGTAAGAATCTGCTGTAGTTTGAAAGCATAAGTACTAAAAAGACAAGCCCGATGGAGAACAAGGGGAACAGATTTAGTTTACATTATCAGTAGCATTGCAGCCTAAACACTGCTGCCAATAAAAGCAGCAATTTAAATTTCTACTCCAATAGAGATTATTTAAGAAAATGTATTACTAATTTAACTTGTATTTTCAACATACACTTATTCTCCACTGAGAAGTCAGCACAGGAGCCAAGGGGAGTACACAAACTTAGACCAGTGTTGTGCAGTAGTTAAAATTCTGGTTGTTTGCAATAAAAAAAGTAATCACAGAGACAAGATCTATAAATACACTTACTCATTGGTCCGAACAAATCTTCTTTGACAACATAATCCATCAAACTAAATGGTATTTTCACTACTAGGCTCTTGATCACCAGCTGAACATAAAATCCCTAACTGGAGTACAAGGATCTCCAAAGAGTAAACAAAAATTAAGGTCAGCAGGCAGCAGTGAATGCAGGACCAGCTGGACTGCTGCAGGACCAGAGAAGCAGAGCCTTGCTTCATCCCAGTTGCTCCCCTTGTGTCAGCACCTTGTTCTTATCACTTTTTGACACTTTAAAAACTCTTGGGTTTGATCACTGACTATGCAATGACACAAGTCTAACCATTTGCACATTATAAATGCAGCTTTCATGTTACCGTGTCTAAATAAGTACCAATTTATTATTACCACAATTTAGAACAGATTTGTTCAGTATTTTGAATGATTTCTAACACCTTTGTTAGCATGGCCGAAGCACATGTTTTCAGCAGCCAAGGAGAGCTCAGACAGCAACACAGCACAAAGTGCCGGCGCAAACAGGAACGCGAGTCGTAAACCCAGCCCACCGTCCCCTCTGAAGCGCAACAAATACTGACAACAAAGAGTGTTCCTTACCTGGCAGTGTGAGTTTTCACCTCGGCTCGGAACCTGGCAACACCCGACCTCTGCCGACCTCACCCACAACAAACCTCCCTCCTGCCCCGTACCCCGAGTAATCAACACTGAGCGGAGCGTAACGAAACTGCTTCCATCGGGGGAGAACCACAGCGCGTTTGGCTTACGATCATCGGGGGTGGAAAATGCCTCTGAGATCATCCAGGCCAAACATCCCCCCCCAACACCTCCACAGTGTCCCTTAACCACAAACCCATCCAGCGCCACATCCAGGTGCTCCCAAACACCCCCAAGGATGGTGACTCCAACACCGCCCTAGGCAACCTATTCCAGTGGCTGACCACCCTAAACGTGAAATATTTTTTACATTATCAAATCTGAATCTCCCCACGGGTCTCATCTTAAGGCCATTTCCTCTGGTCCTCGCACTGCAGGCATGGCCAAGGAGTCCGGCCCGCAGCTCGCTGCCATCTCCTTTCAGGGACTTGTAGAGAAAAGGAGAACACAATAACGCTCGCAAGCCGCCGAGGCAGTACCCTGACAAAAAGATAGGACAAGGTCTGTTTAACGGAACGAGGCTCGCCCTCGTACCCTGGGAACTGACACCACTGTGAGCAAGGAATGGAAAACCCGAATTTTTTTTTCTGCCTTGCGGCGAACGGGCGGCAGCGCGGGCTGGGACCGAACGTCCCGGGATTTGTCCCGCTCCGAGTGCCGGGGGGAGCCCTGGGCAGCCGCTCCCTCCCCGAGCTCCCCGAGCTCCCCGCCAAGGCCGGGCAGAGCCCCCGCGGCACCCGGGGCCGATCCACCACTGCGGGGCCTGCGCCGGCCGCGCCGCGAGGCCCCGCTACCAGGGACGCCGCTGCCGAGCACCGCGGCCCGGCCAAGCGCCCGCTCTCCGCTGCCCCTGCCTCCCGCAGGGCCGCGGCCGGGCAGCCCCGGGCCCGTCCGCCCCGCACTCACCCGCCGGTGGCTCCTCGGCGCGGCCGCCGCTCCCCTCCCGCCGCTCCCGCCGGGACAAACGGCAGCGGCCGCAAACAGGAAGCGCAGCCAGCGCGCGCCGTCACTTCCGCCCCGCCGCTTCCGGAAGTTTCTCGAACGGCCCCGCCGGGTGTCCCGTGTGAGCGGAGAGCGCCCCCTGCCGGCAGCCGGCCGCGCTGCGCCGGGCCGGGGGCAAGGCGGGGCGGGGTTTATGGCTTGTGGGGGCGTGGCTTCCTGTGGGCAGGGGCGGGGCTCCCCGGGGCAGGGGCGGGGCTCCCTGAGGGCAGGGGCGGGGCTCCCTGAGGGCAGGGGCGGGGCTCCCCGGGGCAGGGGCGGGGCTCCCTGAGGGCAGGGCTCCGGGCGGGGCGGGGTCGGTGTGTGTTTGTGCACCGCGCTGTTTTAACGTGCACAAAATGTTTCGACCAGCCACGTGTGCTCCCTGCTCCACAGAATCACAGCGTGTCCAGTGGGCAGGATGGTGTTCAGTCATAGGCTGGACTCTCAGAGGTTTTTTGCAACCTAATTGACGATGTGATTTTGTGGAGCAATGCCCAGGTGTGCAGCCGAGGGGAAAGGAAAAAAGAAAAATAATAATGTTAAGAAACATTCTTTGAATAGCTGAGTTTGCCTGCTAGAAGTGAGATGACAAAAATTCTTCCCCTTTTGTGTCTTTACTCTCAAAAACTGGGGGTGCCAAGAGCATGGACCAGGCTCTCCTCGGTGGCACCCAGCAACAGGAGATGAGGCAGTGGGCAGAAACTGATGCACAGAAACTCCACCTGAACATGAGGAAGAATTTCTTTACTGTACAGGTGACCGTGCACTGGAACAGACTGCCCAGAGGAGCTGTGGAGTCTCCCTCACTGGATATTCCAGAACCATCTGAACACAATCCTGTGCCATGTGCTCTGTGGTGACCCTGCTTGAGCAGGGAGGTTGGACCAGATAGACCCTTCCAGCCTGACCCATTCTGGGATTCTGTGAGGGGAAATGCAAAAAGTGATGGCTGGGTGTGGTGCTGTAGGAAAAGGTGAAAAAACAATAATTTTAAGAAACATTCTTTGAATAGATGAGTTTGGATATTCAAGGTGAGATATCAAATTTTTTCTCCCTTGTGTGTTTAAGTTGTAGTCTCAAAAGTTGTAACTCTGGCACACAGTTCCTCTGAGGTCAGATTCCTCTCCATGCATGTAGCACCTGAACAGAGCCCTGCACTGGGTGAATGTATTGGAGCATCCTTTGTGTTATATTCAAGTATGTGGCTTTCTGAGTGCCATGGCTGAGAGCAAAGTATAGGGCAGAAAAGTTATTATTCTATTTTTAAAATATGGACTTCATCCATGCTTTAAATTGCTGTAAAATTATATTTCTTGCCCCTTATTTAAAAAGTAGAGGCGTTAATTTATAGATCACCAAAGTGAAGTTAGAGAGTTCCAATGCCTAAAATGTATCCTTCCCAAATAAAGTCAATTAAAAGGCTACTCATTATTTAGGAAGTGTTTGTGTAGGAGTGGGGTCAGTTCAAAAAGACAAAAGCCAGCTTGGAATAAGGCAGAAGAAAAACTAAAACAAATCAATAAGACAACTAGTAGGACAACCCTAAGTATAGGCTTGGTGCTTTGGGGAAATGCAAGCTTCAAAAGAAATATTGTTGATTGTTGACGCTAAGTTGTGGTTGTGGAAACAATTCTTCAAAATTAGAGCAGAGAGACACCTCACTCCATTATTAGTTTCTCATCAGCAAGTCGCTGTGAAGTCCAAGTTGTTGGTCCACTTGAAAAGAAAAAACCCAAAGGATTAGTAGGTTAGACTGGCTTTTCCTCATGGGTGACGTTCGGACCTCAGAGGATTCACAGCCTGGCAAATGCAAAGGCAGGTCAGTACTGTGAGGTGTGGGAGGAGACCATACAAAATTTTGATTTAATCCTTTAAACATTTCTTGTTCTTGAAATAATGGTTTTCCTCCAACCCTTCATTACCAGTTACAGGGGAGAAAAAAAGTGAAGAGTCCTAAAACCTGAGCTGCAGTAAACAAGACAGAAGTTGCACAAGGAAGTCTCTTTGCTTTAATAATTTAAAGAGCAGATTTTATATTTACAGTTAAAGCATGATGGATGCCAACCATAAAACTTTCTGTTTAGCCAAGCAAACAGAACATGGCAGAGAAACATGATTCCATATGGAACTAGAGGGTTGGAATCAAAACACTGCCTGCATCAATGCAACCAGGACCATGGCTTCTTTAACACAATTGTTATCATTACATAAATCTGCCCAGCTATTTTCTAACACTGTTCTGACTCTAAACAGCATAGCCCCGTTTTAGCATCCTTCAGATATAGGATTAATATTTGGGAAGGCTTAGAGACCAATTTTGCATTTGGAGAAAGGAAGGTATGAGAAGGTAAAGTGCCTGCTCATAGCTGAGGGCAGGGCAGTTTGGCATTTTCTACAGCAAAACACTGAGAATGTTAATAAATGTTTCCTAACAAAGTTATAGATGAAAACAAAATAAAATAATTATTTTTTTTTAAATAAAAAATATTTTTTAGTTGGTTTATGCTTGTCTTTGAAGAAGATATGAAGACATTTCCCAAGACTTCTCAGAAGGGGCAGTTTACAGAGCCACCAATTACAAATATCACTTATTAGGGCACCTCTTTTTTTTAAACTTATGATCATTGATAGCTCAGATTATCTCTAATACTGAACAACAAGAATTATTTACTTTTTTAAAGTTTGCTCAAACTGTGCACACGAGATTTCATTTTCTGTTCTCTGTTACAGGGAAAGGCAGGTGATTTCAATTAAAATAGCACGTGGCAAAGCCCACCAGAAGAGGTACTGCAGGGAATACTGAAGCACATGCATGCAGGATTGCCCTAATTGAACTTTACATGGCTGGTGATTGCCCAGCCCTCTGATTTGTCTGGGTCTTTGCAGGGCCTCTCTTCCCTCAAGGGAGTCAGCAACTCCTCCCAGTTTAGTGTCCTTGGCAAACTTAGTATCCAAGTCATGCATCCATGAGGACGTTGAAGAGCACAGGGCTGAGGCTGGGCCCTGTGGAACCCCACCAGGGACAGGACACCAGCCTGCTGTAACCCCATCCACTGTAACCCTTTGTGCTGACCCGGGAGCCAAACGCTCAGCCATCCCATGATGTGTTTATCCAGCTGTGTGCTGGACATTTTGTACAGAAGGATCCTGGGAGAGACAGTATTGAATGTTTTACTGAAATCCAAAAGGATTGCATAACTGGCTCATTAACATTTTTAATTAGTTCTATTTATAGGACTAATAAAACTGAAAAGCTTTTAGATTCAGAACACCTTCAAAGGTATTTGCAGAAGTATGAAGTCAAAGTGTTCTGTTTTTATGGCTTGCTGCTTGCAGCAGAAGCCTGGAGTACTGTGTTAAGGGACATTAAATCCGATGTTGCTGGCAGAGCATCAACATTCCAATAACAAAAGAAGGTCTGGTGGGTCCGTTAAAGCTGGTATCAGAGATCCAGGCTGATATCCAAGTGCTGAGTCACTGAGTCAGAGTAAAGCTGCTATCAAAGAATCTTAATTGTTTAAGAACTTTCAGCTCTCCTCTGGGAACATGAGAGAAAGGTCTGGTCACCTCACCCAACTTCAGCTGTCTCAAACATCCAGTTTGAGGCCATTGACTGTGAAGAGAGAGGAGGAGAGGGCACCTCCAGGGCACACTTCCTTCCACCCTCTTTGGAGATGTGTTTCAGTACAGAAGGAACCGCCCACCAGAGCTCTGTCCCAGGGCTGCCTTTTCTCCCCAAGTGCCACCTCACAGATGCCTGAAGTTAAGTGAGATGAATTCAGGCCTAACTGGTAGCTATAACTTAATGATGGAAATCATGTGGCAGCATTCCAGGAGGTATTGGCAATTCACATAGTTCCCAGATTCTTTTTTTAAACCATCTTTTATGATTTATAGAGGTCAATTATATAAAGCCCATCAGAACACAAGAAATGCTTAAAAATGCTGCATTAGAGAGACATTAATATGAATCCTCCTGAGGTGGTAATGGCTGTAGCCTTCCCAGCCTGCTGCTCTGCCCTGCTGCTTAATGCATCCCGTTTTTCTATTTACAGATTTACAGATTCTATTTTTGGTGTTAACAAAGAATATGAGCATATGTATCAAAGACTGTTCTCATGTCATCTAATTATAGTACTGCTGGCAAAGTAATTCTGGAAAGTGCCACTTAATTAAATATAAGTATTAACTTTTTCCTGATAGTTTATCAGAAACAATTAGGCTTGAAATATGTGCAATACACCTAGAGTTTAAAACTTTCACTAGAAGCATTAAAAGCACAAAATAACCCATTTTCCCTTGCATTCTCCAGTGTTTTCCTGCTGAACACAACCTCAGTTTTCATCTGTACAGTGTGTTTAGGTAATCTAGAAGCTGCAAGTTTAGCTGGACTCCTCTTTGTGTACAAAAACCTGAGCTAAGTGAATGCTTTTGAAAGTGGTTAAATCACTTCAGCATAGTTGATGTTTTTTGCCAATTCCTCCTGAAATATCAGATGTATTTTGCTGATTATTTGGGGTCTGCACACAACAACCCAGGAACTATTGGGGCAGTCAGACTATCTCACGGCTTATGCCAAGTGCTTATTCTTTGCAAGGAGAGCTTGATCAGCATTTATGTTCATTAACTTGATCAGGGATATGCTTTTTTGTCCATGTGACAATGTGAAATATTAGTTAATTCCATGTAATTTTTCATCAATAGCCAGATAGATCTACCAGGTAATTATACCTAAAGTATCTCTGCAGAACTTTGAGCTCTACTGCTTTTTTTGCCTGAAAAGTGAAGAGGGGAAAAAAGGAAAACAGAGCTGTAATGAAAATAATTCTTAAGTAAAGATACAAGGGCTAAAAGAAACAATTCCTTCAGAAGGTTTGTTTGACAACATACAGCAAAACTACATAGCAACTGAGGAGAGATGCTTTTCCCAGGTCTAACATTTGGGCAAGCAGCAGTAGCAGGAGGATCTGAAATAACACCATCTGGTGAATGCCTGTTTCTTTCTTCAGCAATCAAGAACTATGTGTAACTATAAACAAGGAATAAAATAGAAATAATGCAAAACTACTTTTCAGTTAAATGTTACACAGAATGAACAAACAGCTGCTCTGGGAATGCAGAAAAGAATGATGTTAAATATAGTAGGAAATCTGAGCACGCTGCTCCTATAAATACATGAACCAACTTTGCACACAGAATTTATGATTCTGCAGAGCTGTGGACATGGAAGCTTAGTCCAAGACTGGAGAGCAACTATTCTGGCAATAAATGTAGCAACGATTTAACCATGACACAAGACGAGCTCATCCCTTGACAGTGTGAAATCAAGCTGCAGGACATCTGTGCCTGCCTTTATGTCCCATTTTTTGCCAGTCAGAATTCCTAGGTTTCTCCTGTTTGACTGTCTGATGTGATTTGCTGAATTCTGGACTACTCACCTTCAGAAGACAGTCAAAATACAGGAGTTTGCACAAGAGGTTGCACTTCGGTGTTTGATACTGTTGGTGGCAGAAGCAAATATACATTTAGATGATTTAACATTAGTCCTATGGTTTTTATATCAATGTTTAGCATCCTATCTATAAAATTTTGTGAAAATAATTCAGAGCTCAGTTTTTACCAAGTCTGCTATTTTACACTGATAAGAGATTTGCAAAATCCTTGAAAAGTCAAAGCAGCACTAGAAGTTGAAAAAGCAAAGCCACAAAATCTTAAATCCAACCTTACCTGGTAAGTGCCACTGATTAACAACCACAGGAATCTGACAAGGAAAAGACTTACTGTCACTTAACTCAGTCCCCAGTCACATCAACGTCCACAAAAGGTATTTTAAAGATGCTGCTGGGGTCACTAACAAGGCAGAGAAAGATGATTAAGGTTTTGGAGGCTGTGTCATACGAGGACAGGCTGAGAGAGCTGATGTTCAGCCTGGAGAAGGCTCAGATTCCTTAGTACTGCCCCACAGGACAAGAGGCAAGGGGCACAAACTGGAATGCAAGAAATGTGTTTAAACCTGATTAAAAAGGTTTTATTGTAAAGTTAATTGCACACTGAAAACAGATTGCCCAGAGAAATTGTGGATTCTCCATCCAAGAAGACATTCAGAACTCCACAGGTGAAGATCTTGCAACCTGCTGTAGGTGACCCTGCTTTGAGCTGGGGGTTGGAAGAGGTGATCTCCAGACATTCCTCCTGACTTCAGCTATTCTGTGTTCTCTCTAATGGATTCAATTTGTGTAACTTCACGATCACTTCTTGTCTTGTTTTGTCTCTCTACACACATGAGAAATTTAATCCCCTTTTCAGACTATCAGATACATACTGAAAAACAGCTCAGATACATGGGCATTTGTGTTTTTATTAATGTTACAAATTAGGAAATGCCCTACAAGAGGAGTTTTCTGTAGTTTTATGTCTACCACATTTTTAGTAGCAGGTAAGCTGAAGAATATATGCTGCCATTTCTAAACATTTAAAAATAAATATGCACAATACTAACTTTATAAATATTAAAGTAGAACTAGAAGTGTATTTAGCAATAAAAATAATAAATAAGCAAAGGGAAGCAGGTAAGTCTAATTATCAAAGGAGATAAAACGAAATTGCACCTTTAAATGAGCCCACATGTGCTAGAATTCCAGAAGCAGCTGAAAGAGATATTTTTGTATTTGCTGAAGAGTAGCATCTTCACTATCAATTACAACTTCTCAGACTTCTATCCATGGAGTTTTATTCTTTCCAAAGATTCTGAACATCTTTCTACAAATCAGAGCAAGTGCATTGTTTGAAAGACACCCTGAAACACAGGTAAACCTCAGAGTTGCAGCTTCCTTGGTAGAGTCGGAAATCACAGCTTGAAAGCTGAAGGGTATGAACCATCCCAAAGCAGAACCATAGGAATGTTTAGTTTGGAAAACAGTGATGACTGAGTCCAGCCATTAACCCAGCACTGCCCATGCCACCACTGAACCAAGTCCCTCAGTGACACATCTCCAAGAATTTTAAATTCCTCCGTGAATGGTGACTCCATCACTGCCTTGGGTGGCCAGTTCCAACAGTACTACCTTCAAGACCAACAAGCAGTTAATATTACATGCTTTTAGAACCTATTTAGTACCATCAGTTTTCAGTTTTTAACAAGAGAATGCCCAATTTACTGCAAAAAATGGAAGAGTGTTTCTGCAGAGTTTCAAGAAAACTCAACTTATTTTATTCACAAAAAGCAGAAGTCAATAAAAATATAGATATCCTGATCAATTTTACACACCATGTTCATTTCTTCTCTCCTTCACTGACAGGCAAAAGCATAATGAAAAAAAGTAACAAGCATTTACATCACAAACCATTATTAACACAGATGGATGTATATGAGCAAATATTACAGGTCCAACAAACATTCCTTTTTTTTTCTTTTTTTTTTTTTTTTTTTCTGTGCTGTCATGTTTTTCAGTGGTGGTAAGAATATGTGCTGTCTCACTGATATTTAACTAACAGTTTTTAGTAGAAACTGAAATGTATGAACTCACTGCACTCAATGTGTTTTCTCTGAATTCCAAACCCCTTTATATGATTAAATGAGGATGTTTGTGCTATATTACTCAAGTGATGCCAAAAAACAAAAAGTCAACATTGCTAGTAACAGAATCAGGAAGCTCGGGTCTTATTATTTTTATGGAGCACCTCCCCAAAAAATACCTGAAGATATCCTCCTCATTCAAATCAAACTCCTGTCAGCTCAGTGTTTACACAGGGAACTGGAGGAAAATCTTTCCTCTTTTGAAGATATATAAATGTTCCCTTGAAATCAGTTTTGTAACATTTATAAAAGTCTGGCTTTCATGACCATGATAGAAGACAACAGAGATTAAAGACAAGGCCAATTATTCCTGGTTTGGTTTGCTGTGCTTTATTGTTTTTTAAATCCACCTAATACGCCTGAACTCCCATCTGGAAAAACTCTCATTGAAAGAAAGAGACCAAGTGCTAATTTTATTTCTTTATTCCACTTTTAACACCTTTGAACTTTGTAGAGATGAAAAATTTGTGAACTCTTCCATCATACAGACCTTGACAAAAATGTTTGTAGAACATGTTACAAAATTACAAACCCAAACCTACTTGAAAACAAAAACCAATCAGAAAATGCTTGCTTTTTCAAAAAGCAAGTACTGAACTAGGCGGAAGAAACACTGTAGTACAGAAACTTACTTTATGGAAGGGTTGTCTTGTACAGAAACCAACCCCAAATTCGTAATTATTACTGCTGTAATTCTGATGATCAAATCTACAATAAAATTTCAGGTTGCCTGCATGCAGAGTGCTCCTGCCTCTGCCTACCTAAGCCCCACAAGCATCACCACCGGGGGACAGTTTGCTTTTCTTTTAAAATCCAGAAAATCCAGTTTCATAGAGAAACAATTGTTGCTACGTAAGTGCTACAAGAGATCATTTCAACCCCCCTGCTCCTCAGGACATTACTGTTACCTCTCACACCTTTATCTCCTGCTCCTTAAACTATCCAGCAACAGATCATTGAAAAGCAGGAACTTGTGCTTCATCCTGCCTGTCTGAAAACAGCTGGCAGAGCTGGAAGCACTGGTTGCCAAAGGAAAGCCCCACTCTCCTCTCACTGCAGCCTGGATTCTGAAGGTGGTGAAGCTGCACAGACCTGCAGCCTGTGCAGAGTGAAATACAACTGCTCTGATGCCCTGCCTGTGCCAGCGTCACACTTCGTGTACAGGATACACGAACATCACCGAGTGCTGCAGAACGAAGAAATAAAACATCTGAGTACTGTCAGCAAACTCAAGTTCTCTCCTGAAGGTTTCTGCAGCTCTGTGATTGCTGCAATTACAGCTCTGTGTAAGTCACACTTCCCCCAGCCTACCCTCCCTGTGGCACCCTCTGCTCTCCTGGCCACAGACAGCAATAGTGGGCACTGGCTCCTTTTCAAAAGCACAAAGTGGACAGTACCAGTCACCAGTACTTGGCATGACTCCAACACAATCTTCAAAATACAAATATTTAATAGAAAAATTTAATTTAATTTTACAAAATACAGATACAACACTACTCAATGTAGCAAAATAATGGAATTGAAAAATAATTTCAAAATATTTAAAGCATTAGGTTCTAAAATAAATAATGCTATCTAAAAGAAGTGTTCAGGTTTTGCAATTAGGAGGAGGCAGTTTCACTATTACTGATCTCTTCAACTTCTTTACAAGTTTCATAATTTATGTAGAAAAATATACAAGAAAAGAATTTGGGATAAAGAATAGGTTGAGCATGTAATATTTAACATAAGTAAAAAGCCTAAAGCAAAACCAAAAAGAAAACCAATCATTTTATTTCTGTACATCAAGACTACAAATAGTATTTTAACACTTCATTTATTACCCAAATTAAGAAATTATACATTTTTATATGGTTACTAGTAAACATCTTAAAACCACTCAGTTTCCCCACATTTAAAAGGATATTGCTGGTTACTGCTTATTAAATAGGAAATCCAGCAGAGTTTCCAGTAACAGCAAAGTATTTTTTTGCATAAGAGCTGAATACAAATTTGATTGTAATTTTTGATGATTTAAAATATAGAAGTGAAGTTCAGAGGGATGGACTGATGAATCTTACAGTCTGAACTATAATTCCTTTTCTAAACTCACTGGAGTTTGCATACGAAACCCTACAATGTGCCTACTATTGGAGGATCAGCTCCTTCCATATGAGAGCAGTTTTTTACCCAGATATCAAATTATATTAAGCAGCATATTCCCACTTACTTTTCTCAGCAGAAATACTGCAGGGAAATGGATATAAAAGCTGTTTAATCACAAAAAAAGGTTAATTTGTTTACTGTCTACAGCACACATATGGCATTTAAGATGGAAAGAAATGATAGGGAAAAGGAATGTGAACACCACAGGCTTCAAATATAAAAGATAAAGCCTGATAACTTTGGTTCAAGTAACTTTAATAATTATTACATGTATATTTTTCCAAAGTGGTGATTTCTATATGTACTGTATGCAATAGGAGACTGATTCATTTAAAACCAACCAACCAATCAACAAACCTGTACAGGCACAAAAGACAGAAACAGGACAGAAAAAACCTGGAAAGTCACATCCATTCAGAACAGTGTCCAAGTGATAATGATGCAGCAAAGGTTGAACTTAAAATAATGCAAATCCATTTTCTTCCAAGTGTTTCAGAAAGCACAAATGAAATACTACACCCATTTTATCTCAGTGTCTATCATTTTGAGGGAAGGCAGTATAAAACAAAATCAGTTCTGCATAACTATCATAGAATCATGGACTATGCTGAGTTGGAAGGGGTTGATCAGGATCATCCAGTCCAACTCCTGGTCCTGCACAGGACACCCCAAGAATCACAGCAGGTGTCTGAGAGCGTTGTTCAAACGCTTCTCGAACTCTGGCAGACGTGGGGCTGTGACCACTGCCCTGGGGAGCCTGGTCAGTGCCCAGCCACCCTCTGGGTGAGAAACCATTTCATGATACCCAATCTGAACCTTCCCCAGTCCAGTTCCACGCTGTTCCTCAAGTCTCATCACTGTCACCACAGAGCAGAGATCAGTGCCTGCCTCTCCTCTTCCCCTCATGAGGAGTTGTTACTGCAGTGAGGTCTCCCCTCAGTCTCCTCCAGGCTGAACAGACCAAGTGACCTCAGCCCCTCCTCACACCGCTTCCCCTCCAGGCCCTTCACCACCCTCATGGCCTCCTCTGGATGCTCTCTAATGGCTCAATGTCTTCTTTATATTGTGGCACCAAAAACTGCCCTCAGCACTCGAGGTGAGGCTGCCCCAGTGCACAGCAGAGGGGACAATCCCCTCCCTTGCCCAGCTGGCCAAGCTGGGCCTGATGCCCCCAGGACAGGGCTGGCCCTCCTGGCTGCCAGAGCGCTGCTGGCTCGTGTTCAACTTGGCATCAACCAGGACCCCCAGGTCCCTTTCCACAGCTGCTCTCCAGCCTCTCATTCCCCAGTCTGTCCACACAGCCAGGGCTGCCCTGTCCCAGGTGCAGAACTCAGCACTTGCCCTGGTTGAATTTCATATGGTTGGGGACTGCCCATCTCTCTATGATTTGTAAACAACTCTACAATAAAAGTTAGGATGTCAGGTTGTCAGAAATGAGCATTTTCATCCTCTCAGTTCTAGGATATCTGCAAACATCTGCTTGCCTTCCTTCTAAAAGATTAATTACAGGATGTTAGCCCTGTCTCATCCCAATGCACCGCACAGTACACAACTTTATTGCCAGTTTGCAAAATTATTTTTGTTTGAACAGCACAAAGCCAAAGCTTCATCTTTGGTTAATTTCACTGAGATATCACTGTTCTTTAAATGTGCTCTTTCTTCACATAAACACAGAAATCAGCCACGCTGCACACAGCATTCATTGTTTTGAGTCATAAAGCAGTGTCAATGCAATATTCAGTAATGGAAGCTAACTAAGAAATCGTGTTTAGAAATGAAACCTATTTGAGGGCATTTGGTAAGACACAAGAGCTGCAGAAATGTAGACAGAATTCCCTTAAAACTGCTTGGGTATGGGTGCTGCTTATAGAGTAGGCACTGGTTCGTTCTTCTGCAGATCATCCGGATAAGCATGGGTTGGACTCAGCTGAGTTCAAATCCAGCAGCACATTCAATGGCATAGAGGAGCTTGCTTCGCATCAGGTTCTCGTCATAAAACTCGGGCAGCTTCAGCAAGTTCATGCAGGTACTGGCAGTAGGCAGCCTGTCTAAATCAGATCCTCCGTTGTGAATGCAAAATGCAGGATATAACTCCTGAAGATGCAACCAAGACAAAAAACAATCACATATCAAAAAAAGGTATACAAGCCAAAATCTACCCTGCAGCAGCTGGCACACATCTCTACAAAGTAAATCACTAGATGAAAATCTGTCACAATGACACTCAAATGGCATTTCTTTCATTCCTCATACCACCAAAACCACTCCTGAATTATGTAGTGTCTCCCTCTGCCTTGTCTCAACAAGATCCACTAATTTAGAATACACAAAGCAATTTATGTGATTCTAAGGAAAATATAATGACTTGCTATTGTTCATACAGTCTATGGTACAAGTGTACAATGTTACACAAACATAATATCAATGTGCATAGTGAGTCTGTAATGATAAAAACCTGTCAAACCCTGATGATTATTCTGATGTGTTAACTACTGATCTGAAGAACACACTTTAAAGGTATTTTGTATGTAGTATTTAATTGTTTTAATATAATCTCTTTTATCTTCTTCCAGAAAGTAGTACAGTGAAAAATATATTTATTTGTTATATCCAAATCACCGCTTTTGCTGGCAAGACAGTATTCATTTTATCAAAAGCTTGCCTGAGGTAAAAAAGTTCTGATTTTAGAAACTGGAAAAAAATTCCAGCTTCAAAGGCAAAAGGTCAATGAGATTCTAAGCTAAATTATTGTTCAAATGGAGGCCTTAAAAGTATTTCATGGCTAAAATGTTGCATTTTTAGTGTTCCTTTCAAAATGCTAATTGAATTCCCTGACTCTAGCTTTAAAAATGGAAAAATGGAGTTCTAAATTGAAATGTCATGCCAAGGGCACCATTTGTTGCATAATTAAATACTGTACAGCGGGAAACTGCAATAGTTTGGAAGGGAAAAGTATCATCAATTTATTATGTGACCTGATTGAAACTTAACAATTTTCAACCACACTTTAATGATTTTTTTTTTGTCTGTAACAATCACATTTATTAAACTTATTAAACTTTAATTAGCTTTAGTAAATGTTATTCTGAACCTGACTCTGGCAATGAAAGCTGAAAATTTTTTAATTATCAAAGCTAGACAATGTTATCTATAAGCTATGACCGTCAAGATATTTCCTAATCTTAAATCAACATGCACTAACTTAAAGAAAACATGCTGATCCCACAATATAATGCATACACAGAAAACTTCAGAGTGAGAACCAGAAATACACAGAAAACTTCAGAGTGAGAACCAAAAATTGTGTTTCTGTCAGAAAAATACAGCCCACACACTGAAGTGCAAAAAAATGTTGAAGACTGTTTGTGTTCATGTCTCCCATCAACATAAACACGTTCTCATGCTTACTTGGCTGGTAATACTCAGCACTCCTGCACCTTCCAAGCTCCAAACGATGCACTGCCATGGGCTACCAAGACATTCCTGCTGATGACAATACCAGTCACCCACTGCCTTTTCTGGCAGACACTTGCTGGCAAGCCCCTGGTTTGGAGGTAAATCCCTGTTTACAAGTCCTGCTGCAGCTACCATGGCTGAGGTCCCGCTCTGAGCTGCCCAGCAGAGCGGCTCGAACGCCCTCTCAGCTGCTTTCCTCTGCCAACACTGCTGCATGTGGCTGAGAATGCAAGCCCTTTGTACAGTGAATTCATCTTTGAACTCACTGCTTTCATGCTGCAAAATCTGGTGACTAATTTGCTTCCATTTTTTCCTAGCCATGTCTGTTACAGGCAGTTTGTGGCCCATCTCCCAAATGAACACACAAACTGCAGCTTTCCACATTTAGCTTCTTTCAAGTGTGTCACTGTCAGCCTTAATATTTTTAGACTTTTGATTCACTTCCTCCATCTCTTCAAATGTCACACCGGATACCTCAAAGCTGGGTACCTACATCTGCATTTCCTCCTCTCCCCTTGAAACTAAAGAGGATGACAACAAATGGGAACTTCTGCTTACTTGGTTTCCCAGCTGTTTCCCAATTCTCCCTTTCTAATGTGACTGATATGCACTGTTCTATCTTGGTCTCATCCTGGAGTTTTCCAATTGCTCTGCCTGCTGTCCTGTAAAATCCTATTTATTGTTACAGTACTGTACAGTGATATTTGCATGGACGTGGGGGGTTCAGGAGAAAGGCCTGCATTCCTTTTAAATAAGGAATCACATAAATCAATAGACAAATACCAGAGACAGGATTCATGTGATTCAACAGCCATGTCCATTGTCTCCATATCCATATCTATGGACACTCTTTACTGTTAAAGGGGATGTGGTTAGCATGTTTTGGGGAGTCTGAGACATGACTCATTTCATTCTGAAGCTGACACATGGAACAGCCAGACCAATTACCAACTGAAAGTTGGCAATCCAGCTCCAATCCTAGATGTCTATAAAAGGAGTGCAGCTGAGCTATAGACTACAGATACTGAAGATGGAGGATGTTGCCCATCCACATGGTAACACCACCACACAGCACTGAATGTTCCCACATTTTAGAGGAAATTATGTGATGGCTGGTTCTTAGCCAAAATTTTGCAGTCCACTAAAATTCATGGGTAGAACAACTCCAGAATTTAGTTTCAAAATGTCTTCACCTTGCCTTGGCCTCTTTTTAGTTTTATCAATAATACAGAAAATTTTCATACTTAAGCTCTCCTGTAAAAAGCAATCTGGAGACTGCAGCTAAATATTTTGCTGCTAAGGGTAATGAGCTGTGAGCTACAAGCAAATAAATGGGAATTAGAAGAAAATACACATCCTGCTTCAAATGGCTCATTTAAGAGTATCAAATTTAATAACTGCTTTTATATCCTAAATTCTCTTTTGCCTGACTTAGAAGACACTAGGCTTAACTCAACCTGTTGTTTGAAATTGGTAGCAACTCTCCTGCACATGAAATGGCAGCAAGGATCTTCCATCACACACAGCAAGTGCTCTAATCAGTGGTTTACAGGCTTATCAAATTTCACAGTTAAAACAGAAAACAACAGAACACTTCATTACATATTTTAAAACTGTACTTATTAGACATGCAAATGCAAACATTGAAGCTGTTTCTGTAGTTACGGATGAGTATTCTCAAATTGTAGATTCCTAGACAAGAAAAAATTGGACCAACATCCACAGCATTTCTAAAAGCTTGCCAGGAAGTCAGAGGAAATACCTTAAACCCCAGAAGAGGTGGTCGAGAACAGCTCGTCACAAATTTGAGGAGTTTGCGTTTCTCTTCATCAGTGAAGCTTTCTACAACCCTCCAAAATATTTTAATTACAGGATGGTCTGCTGTGTAGCCACCTGAAAAGAGATTGAAATTATTTACAGCTAGAATAGTTTTATGTAAGAAATAAATTCTACAGAAAACCTAGCATCAATCTTGAAGGTTTGGGGAAAGTATTATATCCAACAGGCTTGTATTGCTAACTTCCACTACCTACAGATCTGTCATCACTGCAATTTCAGTTTCATTGCTTACCTATAGCTACTATATCCCTCTGCTTCTTAAATGCGGTTTTCTTCACTGAAGCCTATTTTAAATTAATTTTATTTAGTTTAGCATTTAGCTAGTAACTGCAGATTATTGCCTTTCACTCCAAGAGTGTGCAAAATCTGCAATACCCGGGATGTTATGGAATGAATCCATTTACCCTGATGAGGTAAGCCCAGATGAGAACTGATTATTTGGTAGCTACTTTTTGATTACATTCACAATCAATGCAGGGGACAAAAGAAGTAAGATACCTTGCATTTCTCACAAGGAAAATAGATGATTTCTCTCTTCAGACTGTCTGAAAAATTGTAAGTATCTAAATGATGTAGTAGAAACTACTATCCCAAAGTAATTTGCAGACTTATTTTCAGATCAATCAGACACAGTCAGTGACTAATTTTAATTCAGAAAAGAAACACCCTCAAATTATCTAGCTATAAACTTGCATTTAAGCATGTGAATAAACTAAACTGTGTATTTCAATTTCCCACCATTTATAAAATTGGGTTGTAATTTTAGCCAATTTTCTGAATTTGGCCAAAGGTAACAAGAATGACCCTGCAACTTTTTCTTAAAAGGTAGGATAAAAAGCATGTTCAGTTATTCCCAAGTTAGTCAGAATAGATTTTTTTACTTAAGCAAAATATGCTTACCTGAATAGTTTGTGAAAGATTTAAGGTCATCCAAACTGATAGGAACTTGTGCACCAGAAGTCAGAACCTAACAGCAAAGAAAATCAGACCATTACAATACAGGCAGAAATCAGCAATTATTTCTGTTTGGAGCAATTGCTTTGTGCAGCTTCAAGCAGAGGTACCTGTATTTCCTGCTGATCAAACATCCGGAGCCACTCGAGGTTCACCACGTTGGCCAGCCCCTGGCGGAAGGCCAGGCAGTGCTGGCGGATCTGTTTGTTCAGCCTGTAGTCTGCCACCAGATGGATGTACGCGATCCGGTTGGCGCTGGTGACGGGAATGTCCTTTCCACCTGGCTTCAGCTCGACCACCTACAAACACAGCCATTCTCATCACCTGGCAAACTGCACCTCTGTGCTCTGACTGTGAAATGGGGCTGCAGAACATTCTAGTCAGTGACGTATCTGTTTGAAGTTGGCTAGAATACAGTCGGGAATATTCACCTCAAAGGAGATAGAAGATTATGAGGAGCTGCAAAGGTAGGTGTTTTTTCTGGTTATGGGTAAGAGCACATTCTGTGCACCCAGACCTGCAGCTGCCAATGCAGCTCATCACACAGCCCCATGGTTTATCATCAGAAAACTGGATTAGGCAAGCTGTGCTTCACTGGCTGGGCTCTTCCCCAACTGCCGCTGGTGAATTCTGCAGGGTCACATTATGGTAAAAGCAATGTCTGCTGAGTCAAAATTCAAAGTCTGACACAAACCTGATTTTCCAAATGCTCAGCATTCACAATTCATCCTGTGGAAAATGTCCTGTTATACATACTCAGTATATTCAATGAAAGTAAAAAAACTAACCAAACAAATCAAGCCTAATTATTTTTCTGCTGGCAACCTCAACTTTTGTCCTTCAAGTATACCAACGTACCTCAGTATGGGAGAGTTTTTAAAGAAAAAACCCAAAACTAAAGATACTGTACTTGCATTAAGATATAAACCAGGTTCAAAGATGGCTGTTATTAGAACACTATAGGCCATCATATATTCTACTCTTTACTACATGAGGTTAATTTTATTAAGCAGCAGCCCAACTGGAAGGTATTATTAGAGTACTTAAGAACTTAAAAAACCTAAAAAGCTGAAATACCATCACCTTCTGAACTCTTCCAAACACTGTTGGGTTTTTTTTGTACACTCTGGAGTCAGCAATTTCTTCATTTAAACCAACAGGGCATTTCAGTATGTGGTAATGATGGCATCTTTGGAGTACAGAGAATTAAACATATGAATAGCTTCTTTTCTAACATGCTACCTAATACTGTGAGCTGTTCTTGTCCTAAGCAAAATGTGTAAAATAGTATGATTAAAAATGCACTGTGCTTTTGAGCATTCAGGTTTTTTCTTGATTCATAGCTCTTTAAGGCAAAAGGAACCATTAAGATCTATGAATTCTGACCTCCCAGATAACCCAGGCCAGAGGATTCTGTCTAGAGATTCCTGTATGTAACTCCATAAATCCACAGATGAGTTAGAACACATTTTTAGAGACGTGCAATCCTGTGATGGTGTATATACCAATTTCTTTGATAAGCTACCACAGCCTGAATTACAATAGGTGTTAAAAATATGTCTTACTTCCCACTTTAATCCTTAAGCTGCAAGTTTCTGGCTTTTGTTAGTTCCTACAGTAAAAAAACTCATTAATACTCCACCATGCCTGCGTGCAGGTACTGATAATGTTTAAACCCTACTCCTGCAAGAGTTAAGCAAAAGCAAAGTGCCAGTGTAGGTGACACCATTTCACACCCTGCACACATTATCTTGTTCTCTTTGACAAGAACCAGGGACACAAGAATCAGGAGGGCTCTCTCTGGGATCCACCCATCATAGCACCTGGCCTGGGACACAGCCAGGGATCATTTCAGAGGGTACAGGCCAGTGCCTGGGGCCGCTGGCTGGCCTGAGGGTGAGGGTATTTCTACTGGTAAAGTCCACGTGGAGTATTAATAGAAGTGTGGGACATGTTCCATACCATAGTGCAAACAGCTGATGAGAAGGGGCCCCTGCACTGCTGAGCTCTCTGTGTTTCATCCACTGTAGTAATTTTACTACTGTTGCTGGAAAGTTAATCATCAGATTAATCCAATTATTGACAAGAAACATTCTAATTTTCACTTCAAATTCAATGGGTAAAGTTTCTTCATACCCACTGTCCTTATTTCAGAGCTTAATCAGCTCTTTCCTTCCCCCTCAAATATATCCATGATGTATTACTTAAGGGCAGCAACTTCATTAATCTTCCCAGAGACTTTTACATGGAACTAAAGACAGTTCTTTTAATTTCCTCCTATAAAATACCTTTTACAAAGCCTAACAAGACCAGAACACTTTCTATTACTTCTAAAATTCTTGTCCTCTTTAGCTTTACAATATCAGAGCAACCAGTGATGTTCCACATGAACAGATCAGTGTTGTGACCTCAATATTACCTAATACTTCACTATCTGCCCACTTACAAACCTTCTCTACTTGTTTTGCAGAACTGCAGAATCCCTTGGGTTTTTGACACCATTTAATACAGTCCCTCTCTCTGAGGTATCGACACACTGAATTAGATCATAGTGAAGTGCATGGAAGTGTATTTGTATCACCTAACTCAAGCATCTCTTATGGACACCAACAACACACTAATAGATATCATTCCATGTGCATACAACAATTTCTGTGAGCTCAGTATTTACACTAAAAGATGCTTGAACTGACCTCCTTCCTAAAACAGCCAAAGGGAACTACTGGCAGGGTGTTCTAGAAAACTTCTGTATTTTAAGATTCATCCCAGCACTAGGTGAAGTAAAATGTCTGACCTTCCCTGCAAGCCAGCAAACAGAAATCAGGACACAGATTAATTTACATCTGCATTGTAATAGCACTGGCTCCAGAATGCTGTAGGGATGTCAGAAAAGCTGTATTCATTCTAGAATAAAAAGCTATTCTCTCCCCATAAAGTTCTTCCTTCAAAACAAAGAAAAAAAAAAGGCATTGCACTCTTTCTGACCGCTATTTTTAGAAAACAGGACAAAGCTGATTTGTTGTTATTTTTTAAAATCCTATTATTCCTTTCATTTTTGTATTTTTAAGCAGCAAATATTGATTTCTGATCTAGCAACATTTCTGTAGCTCCCCTTCCTCCCCAAAGCCCTGCACTGCCACAAGTACAGGTACAGTTAAGTGCATTTCCTGGGGTCTTCCAGAGACCAAATTATCCATTTTCAGAGTTTGTCAGTGTGAGGTTAATTTTACCACTGTTGTGTCAAAGTATCATCCAAGACCAAAACAAAAGGGATAACAGAATACAAATAACAAATATATTATGCCAAAAAGACTAAGAAGAATGTAAAACAGAAAACAGTAATACTTGGTAAGCATAAAACTAAAGTTAGATGCACTCAGTGTTTTCATGGCATTAAAGTAACTATTGTAAAATTCTCACTTAATTCTAAAAGTCAGGAATGATTGTTGAAGAGTTCCTTCTCAAAAAGGCCATTGCACAACTTAATAGATCATAAACACTTTATAAGCTTCATTTTTATTTTATCCATCCAGTCTTGGCCACTAGATGGGGCAAGACAATAACCCAGGTTACTCGGGATGGCCACACGAGGATACTACACCCCGTGTCATCTTTCTACTCTGCAGATCTAAGTTTAAACAAACAAACAAAAAGCATTTTAACTTGGTTCATAATCAAAATCGCATGTACTAAAGGCAATCAAACCATAGATAAAATTTAGGTAAGTATTCAGATTGTTCAGACAAATTTGATTCCCTACTCACAAAGTGCATCTTCAAAATGAAGGGGAAAAATCAGAAGGGGACAGAAAAGCCTCATATGAAGACGTAAGACACGTCATCCCTTCACAGAATCACAGAACCTCCAGTGCAATTTCATACAGCTCTTACAGATATTCAAGAACTCCTACAAGATGAGAATCTTTTATCTTTTCTCTTGGGCTCTGATCACTTTTGTTCACATCACCCCTACAGATTTTCCCCATTTTGAAAAGAAGTCAATCAAGTTTTTTTTCCTTTCCTGTCATCTGCCTTCCAGAGGTTCATGCAGGAGTTCCAGGTAAGAGATTGCATATGAATGCCTAAGAATGCATTTTCTGTAAGTGTTATGAGTCTGTCTGAGAAGGCTCAGCCTCAGCTTAATTACTCTGCTGCTGAAAAACCTCTAAAATCAGCCAGCTAAGCCACTATATCCTAGTAAAGAAGTTGTCAAGACAGAAACTTTCAAAACTCTTTTTAAGGCTCCAAAGTTCTCCCCCAAAGAAATTTAAAAGCAAAGAACTCCCCTTTGGTGAGTCAGCATATTTTCAATGACAGCAATGGCATTCACACCTGTTTAAAAAGCACAAGGTATTCCAAAACCAAGTTCTGTATGTTATGGATTTCACAGAAACTGCTGCCATATATATCATAGTGCTGCTCTGTGGATTTGTGCTTTTACACTTTATTTATGGAATCTTCTGATCACATTCAATTTGTGATCCATGTAATCTCAAGTATCAGTGTTTGAGACTGATACTCTCAAGCAGAGTTTCTGGAGTACAGCAGCCAACATTTCTGAAGGAAGAGGAATGAGGATATACATCTCCCTCTTGCCCTGGACAGCCACAAAACTTGCCTTCCTCACTGAAAGAAGGGGAGGGAGAAGGGTCTGAGAAGGTATTTTCTTGAATTTGCTAACCTTATTCTTACAGACCTTTCAAAACCATCTCATCTACAAGATAAAAGGAAAAACTAAATCAATATACAGACCTGTAACCACAGGCTGACCTCCTCTGAGACTTTGCTACTGGCCACCATTTTCTGCAGGAGATCCAACAGCTGAAATGCAGGCTGGTATCACTGCATTAGATAGATCTTTATCAAAAGCTATTTGGGGTTGGAAGATAAGGTTGATGGCACAGCTCCCCTAATTAGCAGGTCTAATGTGCAAATTATTAAGTACCTTTTTCAACTTCTGGTGAATGCACTTTGACAATAGTTTAATGGGGTCTAAAAGCACATTACAGGATTGGAATCAATACACTGATAATAGAATTTCTACCTTCTACTACTGACAGAAGCAATAGAGCCCCTTTTCAATGTGTCTTTCATTGCAGATAATGCTTCTGTGGCACAATTGGTGGATGGACACTGTCATGAGCAGAGCTATTTACAATGATAGATTTATGATGCATTTATTGGGCACTAATTTATTAAACACTAAAGTGGTTGTTTAGCTGAAAACTACATACAATGTACATTCAACATAAGGAGTGCAAATTAAGCTCTTTTCTCAAAGTGAATTAGCTTTACCTTGGCACAATCAATTACTATGCAATGGTTACAAGTCAAATAGAAGATAAAATGTATTTATCCATATGAGGTTTATTAAGGTAATGAAATGAAGTAAACAAAGGGACTTGTTGCATTGAAAGGCAGAAGACAGTGACAAGAACCAATGGGTTCTGTTGTACTACACCTAACAGGCAGTGAGCCTCATAAAAAGATGGCTGATACTTTGTGGGTAAAATGTTCTCTCTTGAAGTATAAAAACAGCAAACCAGCATCAGAATATTTATTTTAACTTACATTTCATCTTATTACTCAGCAATTCACTAATATATTAAATCTTCCTTTTAAAGTTAATGCCAAACAACTACAAATCAGAAGTCTTGAAAATAGCAACCATAGCCCTCATTTTAGTATCTAAATTGGATTTGTGTTAGCTGTGACCAATAAAGCTATTACTTTAAGCAGAATTAAATAAATAGTTTTAGAATTCAGACTTTCCCCCCCACTGTTAAAAATCCCAGGTAATACTGGAAACACCATTTGGTGTGTTTTGCTCCCTAGAACCCAAACTCTGGGTGCTACAGACCTCAGTTCAGTACCAGCACACGGTACAGGCACTCCAAGAATGTGCTTTTGGAGAAGTTTTGTGCTAAGATGTGTTCTATATCACATCTTTATCTCAAGTTTTTTGAGTGTTTTTCTAAAGCCAGTGCAGGTCAGATGTTTTCATATAGGGAGTATAATCCATGGAGGAAAATAACATATGGCACATGTTTAATATTAAATGTAACTTCTATCAGGCAACTCTTCTTTAGTGTGCTTTAGGAAACCCAAATCTGAGGGTACTATTTTAAAACTTAATCCAAACCAGATTTTATGATCTTCCAAAATGACAGGAAACTGATGACAGAAGAGTAAGATAAAATCCAAGCCCGACACTGTTCAAGCAGAAGTCTTGGCCAGCAAACTTGCCATGACTTAAGCAGCCTCAGAGAATTCAAGTTCCCAATTTCCAGGAGAGGTTACTGCATCTCAGTGGTGCTGCTGCTCTGGAGATGTGCAGAGTCTTGGCCCCCCTGAGCAGCAAACCCAGAGCACTGCTCACCCCCTCCTGGAGTCTCTGTTTCTGCCTCACAACAGGAGGCTGAATTCAAATGTTGCTGCTCATCACAATGTGGTCAGGTCTACCTTTTTCATCCAATTATATGTCATAATCAAGTGTAAGTTTGAAATCCTCAAAACTGAAAGAGGAAGCATGACAAAAGACTTTACCTAGGAGGTTACCTGCATTAGCACACTAAGGCAGGCTTTTAGAGCTCTAGTGACATTTATTTTCTACTATGAGTGATCCTTAATAGACACAACAGAGCAAATAAAAGATGTAATCAAATTATATGGTGCAACTGCATTAAAAACTCAGACTTAAGGACTGCTTTTCAGAAGCACTGAACACCATTTATCCCCTCTGACTAATCTGGTATCTCAAACCTTAAAAAAAAGGGCAGGGGGTAAAAAAAAAAAATTGAGATTGGTCAAACTTCAGGCTCTCTTACTTTGAAAATTACAGACAAAGGAGACAATGCTTATCTCACAATAAAGGGTCTTTACTATCAGGATTATTTAAAACCTCTCTAACTGCTAACTGTAATTCTAAAACCAGGCAGTACTTCTGCAGTTTACACATCATCTAAATGTTGCTATTATTATAAGTGCAATTGAAGATACAACATATTTTTGTTCAAGAGACATTCTCAGGCAATAGACCTTTATATGTATGACTGTTAGAAAATAATCACTGCAGTTTACTCCTTAAAAGACCAGACCTTTAAGTAACCATCAAAACAATAACAGAGTTATTCTCTACTCCAAATATTGAGTCAGAATCACAACTGATGCCTCACAGCACCTTTAACAGTTGCTTCCCATCACATAGAAATTAAAAAATTAGTTAGTAGGGATAGTAAAGATTCATCAGTCATAGATTAAAGAAAAAAAACTCAAAGCCATTCTTACCTGCGCTTCCCCAAGGTCATTATTGACCACGGTGAAGTTTAGTCCAAGTTCTTCCACATCCCCTTCATAGCTCTTTAGAAAAAGCAAATTTTTGTACATTTCTGGGTCTAGTGAAGCTAAGTGATGAATGTCAACATCAGCACTCGTCCCTAATAATTTTGAGAGGAAAAAACTAGCAAATGGCAGCTCCACCAGCATATTTTCATAAAGAGCCTGAAAAATAAAGCAATTAAAACACATTAGATTTTATTGTAATACACGCAGGAATTCAGAAGGTTATTGTCTATTTTCAACTTTTGAGTAATTCAGTCTTAATTTGGAGCCTGAGTAGGTTCTTCTGGCATGGAAATAGCTCAAATATTGCACAAATTTAAAAATATTCATCCAAAATTTGAAATGTGAATGTTTTTGTGAAATACCAAGATCCCAAGTCTCACAAATTAATTATGTTGTGTTTTAAAATGCAAGGTCATTGTTTATTTGTCATTACTCCTTATCCAAATTGCATTTATTTTCAGGAAAAGCAAGGTTTGCTAAAGGACAAAGCAACTGCATCAAGAATGTCTTGCAAAGTAAGTTTACACCTCTACTTCCATTAGCACCATCACACTCAGTATTATTCCTTTCATATCAATCACTACATGCAGAACTGTCATCCCCCTCATCCCCTTAAAATAACTCTGTAAGCCCAGTGCATTTTAAACTAATAAAAACTATGTGGTGCATGTTACAGAGATTCATGGCTGCACGTTTGGTGAATTCCACAGTCAAAACATCCTCGTTCCCAAGCCAAGAGTTTACCAGTTCTGGCTGTGTCACAGGTCCAATCCTTTCCGTGCCTGACCTTGTTACAGATGTCAAAAATTAATGAACCAAACATGTACCTAAGCCAAATCTTTTGACTGCAACCTCAAATTATCTCCAAGAATTTTCAAACTCCAGCAACACCATTCTAGGTTCATCTACCATATGAGCACATTTCCATGTAATGCAAAGTATCTTTGCATTGTTTTTTATTAAGTCAGTAACAACTGCTTGCTTGGAAGAAAAAAGTACTTATGGTAGCTCTCATAAGAATGAGAGGTGTAGCCTTCAGAGCTATTCTGAATAAAGGACCTTGCTTTAAAAAGACCCATTCCTGGCACATGCTGCCTTTCTCATTGTCCACTCTGTTTGCCACATCAGCATCTCTACCAATGACAACCAAATTTTTACAGACCATTAATATCACTGCCAGGCTGATCAGACAAGGCATCACCAACATAACATCATTGTAATATCATTGTTTGCTCCATTTTAACTTTCCAAGAGCAGAGTTTTGGTGTTACTTAATTCCTCCATAATCTGCTGCAAACTTAGAAAAGGAATCCCACTGAGGGGAAAAAAAACAAAACTGAAAAAAAGATTAATAGATGCAGCTCTAATCACTCAATTATATTCCAACAAAGACTTTAAGAAAAATATACACAATTCCTTAAACTTTTGAAAGAACATTTTTCTATGAGGTGAGTTAGACCTTGCAGAAAAACCTGAGAATAACGAGTTCAAAGCCAAAGGGTGCATTATATTTAGAGCCATATGATTTATTCAAGGTGTAGAAGTCAAAATCCTCATTTGTATAGCTGACTTTAAAAGCAAACTAGAGGGATAAATCATTAATTTGCCATGTGTAAGGTCAGTGTTTGCTGTTCCTGCATTAGTAACAATAAAGCTATTGTAATTCCTTAAATATATCAAAGCTACCCGAATTTAAAATGGAATTCCATCTGTGACTCATAAAATGTAAATGCAGAGGTGTAATTTTTTACACAAGGCAGGTTTAAGCCTTTAGAGCATTCAATATACAAGGACTAATAAATGATAGCACTAAAAACTATGATCACATCAGCTAAATGGATTATAAATTAAATTTCCATAATGTATGCAACTGAAATACAAATGTAGACATAAATCAAGGTATTTTCTAAACACAGGTTAATTACACAAATTCAAAACCTGTCTATTTTTTATGCAAAATAATCCACTTAGCATTTTTCAAACTGGTCTTAAGTCTTCACCACTTGCAACACTTGATCCTAGAAGCGTATCAATAATTCCTTGTCAGGAAAAAACAGCAATAGGTATATTGAAGAAACTTGTATGTTATTTTTCAAGTGTCTGTCTTTTATGAGTGTTTATTGCTAGAAATTGTGCCAAAATGATTTGAAATAAAAAGGATTAATTATGGTAGAAGCTTTTTAATATAAGTGAGTGCAGCTGCAATGCAATTAATGCAAATTGTGATGCTATCAGGAAAATAAATGTGAACAACATCACTGGCTATTTCTGTTTGCTGCCAAATAACTTCAGTAATTTACTACATTAAGAATCAATAAAAAAATAATGCATTTCAAATGCATCACTATTAATCTTCAGGTAGTTCCAAAGTGAACATTTATAACTTCATCTAAAAACTATATAAAGCATTTTTAAATAAACTAAATTGTGCAACTTGAGAATAACTTTAATTACTCCCTCTCTTAGCTAAGTGATTGCAATATTCAAAATAAAGTATTTTTGGAAAGAAGACAAACAGTAGTGCTTCAATTAGTTTGAAAGTCAAGCTATCCTAATAAAGTTTAATAAAAAATGCAGTAAAACTCTGGTGAATAAAGTCATGATGAACTTTGGTTTTGTTTCAAAGAGGTGAAGGCCACCATTACAGCCCCAGCAGTGTGCAGAGACACTAAGAAGTGCTGTGTACAAGAGAAGTAAATAAACTGAAACCTTATTTTCTGGATTCCATCTAACTTTCCTGTTTCTCAGTCAGCATCAACTGATCAAGCTACCTGCTGTTGCTAAAAAATGTGATTCCACACATTCCTGCCAGGGCACCAAAACCATCAGCTGCTGATTCCCCTGGGTCTGTTTGCAAGCAGAGCAGCTGTACAGTAGAAGCTACAGGGTCATTACAACCTGAGTAAGGTTCAAAACTTGCTGTGCTTTTTTGGCGCTGTTGGATTTGGAGTTTGCAGAGTGGGTGTGTGTTGGTGGCCACAGCATGGACATTGAAGCTTCTTCTAAATTAAGAGTACGATCCAGTTCACAGCCATGGCTGAAATGGGGTAGGAATTGCAGGACAATTTGTTTTTACCAGGAGCACAACCTTCAAGCTGCCAGCTGCCCATGGAAGCCCACCCTGATGGGGATTTTTATTACTAAAGCTAATCTAAGGGCCAAGAGGGAGACTTCCCTCCTTCCTTGTTTTTCCATACTGGCCAGCCTTGGGAAGCTCTAAGTTACCCTGTTTTAAGCTTAGTTTCTTGCCTGTCTGAACTCTCTGAACTGGCTTCCTGCAAACATCAGCAGCAAGGAGGCAGGAGCCCAGCATCTGCAACAGGCAAGGGAATGGTGACCACCTCTACCAGAGGACAGCAGCTGCCAAATTAACCAGCTGCAGTGTGAAACTGCATCATTAGAGTATACCTACACAGTCCTTTAATACAATATATGGTCATGCTCTCCACACAGAACTTGTCCTCTTTCTTCTTCTCACAGCCAATGAGCAACAACACTGATGGCAGAAACTGGCCTGCTCTTGGACAGAGATGTCTACTTCTGTTTGCAAAATCAGAGCTTCCTGTCCATACACTGCTTGAGGAGCTCAAAGCCAGCAAGTTTAACCAATGTATATTTTAAAAACTAATGTCTTCTCAAACTTCAAGTACTCTCACCCTCTCCCAAGTTTCCTTTCATTCTGCAGTTATCACCAATGCCTTTCTATGATGAGCTCTGACAGTTCCCATTCCCAGCTTCCCCATGTGAGCCCCTGACCCCACTGTCTCTACCCTGCAGCCCATAACCTGCAGCAGGCCTATGGAAGGCAAAGAGCCCAGATGGGAAGTCCTGAAAAGAGCAATTGGTGGCCATGTATGGCATCAGACTTGCAGCTTCTAACATTCAGAACTGGGGGTCAACACCAACAACCTCAACCCATCCCAGAAGGGCAATTTGGAGGTACAAGCTTGGGGTAAGAGGCTGGTCTGAAGCAGAGACAGTGATGTTCATATCAAGGGCAATCCCACAAGCACTGTAATGCTTACAGGGTGACAGATTCCCAAGTAGCTAAAAGGTAATGTCTGCTGAAAAGGCCAACCTGGACTTCCCAGTACTCTTTCAAACTCATGTGGATTAGGAATGCTCTTTAGCTAAAAGTTGACATCTCTAGATATCAAAAAAAGTAATTTAAAACCTTCTAAAATGACTAAACAAAAAAAATCAAATTACTTTTAGTACTCTCCAACCCAGTGTTCTAATTATGTCAGGCCTTTTCTATTTTCTGAAGAGATGGTTAAAATAAGGGGTTTTTTTTCTGGTTAAAGGGCCAAGAGCAATTACTTCACTATGGAAAACGTAGTATTCAGTGAAAGGAACTTCATCCACCTGTCTCCCTCTTTGTGAGAATGCCTGCAGAACACACCAGCATATTAAAAACCACCAAAATAACAGAAAGCCTACTGTGGTTAGTAGTTTTCACTTCACATGCAGTCTGAAGTCCGTTGTTCCTCTTTTAAATAATCTCAGCTACCTGTGATTACAGTTTAGTTCCACAGTAATTGATTGCTACAGGGATTGGCCTTTACTCAGTTCGGTGACACAGATCACAATGTGGGCATTTGAAGTGATGAAAAATGAGATCTTCAGTCACAAATATACTGAATGCACTCACTACACATCTGTGACGTGGAGGAACAAGAAACAGTTCTTTAAAGCAAGCACCCTTCAGAATACAGGCATGCAATTAGTATCTGTAATGAATTATGGAAGAAGGATCTGGGCTGAGGGACAGCTGTACACAGTGGCAAAAAGAGAAGGATGACAGTTCTCTGGACAAGGAGGACTTTTCCTCTTTCAACAAAATAACAGTACTGCCTGACAGGGACTCCAGATGGTAACTATCATGATACCATTTAAGTACTCCATCGTCACACATGGTATTGTTCAGGTATGACCCCAAGATTGGGAAACTGCTCTTCAGAAAGAGATGATTTCACACCATGGTTTAAATTTGGACAAAATGTAAGCTGTTGGAGTCAGTTCAGCCAGATTAGCAATACACAGTAGAGGTTACACGAGCACTTCAACATGCTTAATAAGGTTCAACAAATTGCATGAACAAATTCACAGATGAACTAATTAAACCTCCCTCCCTGTAAGGCAGCTTTAGTGCCTTTACTTACACTTTCAGGTCTAAAACTAATTCTCATTTACTATTTCAACTAAAATCTTTCTTAAGAAAAATAATCAGGCACTGCTTCTACTTTTCATTAATCCTTCACAACCCTGAACTGTATTTTAAAGCATAAACAATGCTAAAGTCATATCCCTAGAAAGATGCACAGCTTTTGGGATAAGGCAGTAAATGACTGGACTTAAATTCAGTTATTTCCATAATCAGTCCCCAAGACCATAACCCCTTCTATTTCAGTAATTTTAAACAGTTACTATTAAATAATACTTAGCACTTACAGAGTGCAATAGATCTTCAAAGCTGTACAGAACCATTAATAAAAATGAACGAAAAATAGCAAAACCATTAGAACTTCCTTCTACATTATTATTTATATCCTGGAAATATTTCATCACACTCACAAAGCTTTTGGGGGCAGCAGAGACTTTTCAACCCTAATGAAAAAGATTAAACTAAAAATTTACATTAAATTAAAATCAACATGTACTCATATTTTGAAGCATTTTTAGATCTAACATTTAGTAATCTCTAGATAAAATAATTTCTTAAAGATATGCTTAATAATGTGCTTAAAAGTGAGCAAACCCCAAATGATATTGTTTCTAATGCCAATACAGTAAAATAAAATTATTTCTCCCAGGTGTGTGTCTTATTGCAATGTGTCCTATTACCTTGGAGCTGTAAGCCACTGTTTCCAAGCCTCTGAGCAGCAGCAGATGTCTAGATGCATTTGTATCACCAAAGAAATGGAAAATCTGGTGCATTATCTTCTCTGTATTACTGTGAAAATTCATAGCTGCCTTTGTTCTGTCTTTTAAAAGAACAGGAGTCCAAAATTCCACAGTTTGATGCCTGTAATTCAGCTTCTGCAAGCTTTAATAGCCCTTGCAGCAGTGTCAACATAATTGAATTTTTAAATTATTGTTATTGCTTTCTTAGAAAAAGCCTTTTGTAAATTGGTTTTACTTCAGATTTCCCACTCAGTGTGAATTTGAAGGTCAGTAAGTACAAGTTTATAGAAGTTTCAGAGATTTGAGGTGGCAAGATTCAGGTGTAAAGGATCTGCCTGTCACAGGTGCGGCAAATCCCTGAAATGGGTGTGGCAGCACAGACCAAATTCCTAACTCCTGAACACAGGACCAGGAAAATGTAAGGATCCATTCCCAAAGACTTCATTGGATCATATCAACTGTAATGACCTTGAGTTAATTTTTAATTTAAAAATGGAAAGTCATGCTAGTATTTTTATTCTAGGTATTTAGGATGTCCTTAATTACATTAATGTTTATTACTGAAACAGAGTGCTTCAGAAATGCCAGCACGTGCAGAAAACTACCATTTCATCAGCTTGATATTTTCTTTCTCATTTAATAGGAACAGTTATCTCTGTAACTTATGTCATAAATATGATATAAATTGCTATCAATGTCATTTGGGGGGGTTTTGAGGGATGAGACAGGAAAGCACTATGGATACCTGTGAATGCACTGGATAACTGATAGTTATCATTCCTTACTGAAGTTCCAGTAAAGGCTTAATAGATTTTTCTTGTCTCAAATTTAAACATAATTTAGGAAGAACTTGAAGATCAAAGGAAAACTTCTCCTCCTTATTTAAGTTTAATCTTCTGACATCCTGAAACATTTAATACTATATAACTAACCTCTGGATATGCTCCTAAGATAAATCTCTATTTTAATAGCAGTGAAACTAGTAATTTTTAAAGTTCAAACCAATTTAAGAATTTCAGTAAATATTCCACACCTAATTGATTGAAATGGATGTAGGTGTTCCCAACTGTGAAAAAAGATCAGGATACCATTACCACACACTCTAACTGTTTATTTATTCCCTGTCTAGGAACCTGATTTAGAGGCAATAAAATGCAATCAGTACACAAACCAGAAGCAGGAATCATCTGCTAATGGAACTTTTAATTGAGGAGTGACCACTGACATGAGGTAATTCTTTCCATGCAGAACTCCTTGCAGAGACCTCTATGCACTTTATCACGGTAAACAATCACTAACATATGCATTAAAGAAAATTTAAATACATTATGACCCAATAAATATCACAATCCATCAATAAACACTTTTCCTCCCTAAAGATTTAGAGTTAAAATACCACATTTCAGTAGTCTTTTAGCACTAGACATATATTTACAAGGTTACTACTAACATAGCTATTTGTAATCAAAAGATAATTGGTTTTGTTAAATGCACCAGTACACAAAGGAATTGTCAAGCTGAAGAACTGTGTCAGAAAATAGATTCAAATTAGTTTACATCTGCATTCATAAATCATGAAGTAACTTCCATAAGGTATCAATTCTGCTGTCTTAGGATTGTGCTTCTGCCCTGCAAGTTTAGCATTAAAGGACCATGCTACTTTCCATGGTAAATTCCTGTTTTGATTCCATATCAGATGATTCAGGATTTTCTGAGACAAATGACCATCAGTTAATTTGCTCTTAAGCAAAATGCTGAATCTACAAAATCATGTGAGAGGTAATTGAAATTAATAAAATCAAGAGTTTATACCAATTACCTCCTCTTTGCATCAGTATCACCAATCCCATACATACCATTCCAGGCATTAGTAGTACCAACTGAGGCTGCAGTAATTAAGTAATTACGGGTGTACTGACTTAAATCAAGCCAAAGTGGGTCTAGTTAAGTGAACAATAAGAAAAGGGAAAGGGTAGCCTAAAAATCAGAAGGAAAAAAACACCACACTCCAACAGTCAGAGTGGCAGTGCCATGCTTGACACACCATCCTACCAAACAATCAAGTACATGAAAGTCAGCTCTCACTGTACAGTTTGCTTGCTTTGCTTTCTTTCCACAAGCTTTTGGTGCACGAATGGCACTCAAATATGTTATTAGAAACATTTCCTTGAATGTTTTAACTCCATACATGAAGCTTATTTATAATTTAAGAGTTTAGGATCTGATGCAGATCTTGCTGTAGAAAGACATCCCTGAATCAATACTTCTTAGATAAAGCCCGAGAATGATTAAGAACTACTTTAGTTTTTCTGCAAAATGGATTCTACAGACACTGCTCATCTTAGAATTGTACCTTCCAGACAGGCACAATACTCAAAGTTACTATAACAGTAACCATAAGGCACACCCTCCAATACACAGAAAAATAATCTAATCAATAATTAGGTCCCACATTTACTTGCAGTCTAATAAAATCTGTATTTGATCTACTATTACTCTTCAAAAATAGGAAAATAAACAGTTTTCATCAATATAATATCCACAAGTCCATACAAATGACTGACCTCCTATATACCATTAAATATTAATGATCAAAGAACAAAACTTAGATTGTATCCACCATCAAAATAATGCTAAAATTTAAAATGAACATGTTCGTTTTTCTCAATCCTTGCTGCTTCTTCTATAAAAGTTCTTTACTTGGCTCCACAAAGGAAGGACTCACTTCAAAAACAACTCAAAAGACATTTTGTTCTCCACATTGCTTTCCCAATCATTTAAGGCAGAAGTTGGGTCTTGGCAAAACAAATCTAAATCTTTTCAGAAAACCTCAGTGTTTTCCAAAGACTGCAGATTCTATTGTTTAGAAAAGGGGACTTAATATTATATTGCAAAAATAGATGTTCTTCAGCAACATGAATGTGTGACTCACAAATGTTATTTAATATTCTGGAATAAGAGAGGTGGTAGAATTCAGTAAATTCCAAGACACTGAGTGTATTATACAAAAATCTCTACTGTCAGTCATTCTGCTTAACATGCAAAGACAGTCACTGCAAAACAAAATAAATGCAAGAACTAGCAGGTTTATGTCAAAAGGGAAGAAGAGGAAACCATAAAAATTATCATACTAATCTATCTATGGATTTCCTGCCATATTCTTAAACTAATGCTGATACTTCATGAAATTTAAGTAAATTACCCTAAGAATTAGCAGCTTGATGTCAAAGAATTCCAAATGCAGCAAATGTCCTTTTCAACAACATCTGTCACAGTAACATCATTGAAAAAATGCAAATGCAAACTCAAAATGGAGAAGTATGTTCTATACTAGACTGGGTTTAGGTCAGAACATGGTGAAGTTCAGATTTTAATTCTCTGTCACTGTTCTTCTACCTAGACACTGTTTCTGCTGGAATGGTTAACTAGTGTTTCCCTCTTTTCAAGTTTGCAGCAGACCACTCAGGAATCAGCATGGAGAAAACCCTCATTTAATATTCCCAGGTATTGCCTCCAAATTTCCTTGCTTTGTTGCTTCTTGGCAGCCTGTCAAAAAAAGCACCTTTTGTGCTCTCCTGAGGCAGTTCCACTACAACCCAAACATGCAGGACCAGAGTCTGCACATGGAGAGATTTTTAGTGCAGCCAGAACAACAACTACTGCACGTGGAAAGGAAGTGGAACCAAACCAGGAGCCTGCCCACAGCCCAAAACTACCAAGAGAGCAAAAGGATCACATCCATCCTTCTGGGACTCCACTTGGGATAAGAAGACTTTACTTTGAAAACAAAGGGGATTTGGGGTTAGAACTCCTCTGCCTGAACATTCCTGATGGCCCAGGACATCCTTGGCTCTCAAGCAAAGCCTGGGGCTCAGGGAGTCCCAGCTGTGCTTCCAGTGGGCAGCACTGAGAGGTTCAAGTCTCTAACCCCTCTGGCTGTAGGAGACTCTTACCAAAGGTGTGCACGGCAAGCTGAGCTTTAAGGAAGAGAAAGGAAAATGCTTAAAAGGCACCAGTGTTAAGGTAATATTTACATTTCAGAGTAAAGTCACCAACAGTTGAGAAATGTAAACTTTGGAAGTGTTTGAGTAGCTGCTGTTTAAGCAAACTCATTTCTGGGGTTTTTTTAAGGATGATTTCAGACAACATATGCAATTACATGATCACACAGTATTATTTCTACAAGACCTTTTGCTCATTCAGTGCCTACAAAAGCTGCATGAACAAGCTATGCATTTTGTACACAGACTTTAATTTCTTCATTACCTAGAAAGATATCCAAAAGTCAGTAATTTATTCAGGATTAAAATTATTTACATTTTCAGATATATCAGTTTTCAATATATATTTTGTATTTTCAGATCTTTCTGCTTCTGAACTGACCAATTAACAAAGAAGATGCCAAGCTGTTAGAAACTTCCTGATGAGAAGAAAAACTGAATTAGGTGTAACTTTATGGTACTGAAAGTTAAATGCATTTGGATATTAGTATGAAGTGGTTACCAAGAGACAGAGAATTTCTATAAATTATTATATTTTAATGTATTTGTTTTCTGATAACATTGAAGCTTCTTACGTGAGAGTTTTTGGTGGCAGCACTCTTTACATACTGATTTCCACAAATAAGAAATTGCTGTGGATGCCTGATTGCTTCCGTTGCATTAGATCTACTGTGTTTGCAAAGGGGCTTTTAATAATTCACTATTGCTCACAAATAACCCTGTGCAAAGCATAAAATGGACACATTTTTGAAAATGGATGAGTGGGTATTCAATAACCTAACCAAGATCACAATACTGGCAGGTTTTGAATAGTATGGTCGTGCCTTATCTTTCTGTTTAATTCATCAAGTCTCTAAATACACTACTAAAAAGGTGTCTGTGCACCTGGGCAAGGGTAATTATTAAGTAGCACTGTCAATTCTTACCTTATCTACACATACTGCAAATACAAAAACAATTTATGCTTTCAAAATGTTAAATAATAGATTCTCTGATTTTAAAAACCAAAAAACTCTACTTGTAGCACTTTGTGAAATTAAACACATTTTGCAACTTCTGTCTCTATGCTAATATCTCAAATTCAATTACAGAAGGCAATGTGTTATTTTGACACAGGAAACTGAAGACTCAAAATTACAATCTTTTTTTTTTAATGTTTCAAACTTTTGCTGACAGTTGAGCCCTTCCTAGATATACACAAAACATTTTTGTGGTGAGGTAACCCCCTTAACAATACCACAAGTGTTTTGCTTTCCAAAAATCTATACCTGCAGAAAGAAAATGGAAGCTTGGATATACAGTATCAGACATAATTACCAGCTGTTGTATTAGCACTGAATCCATCTCCCAACAGGAGTGGGAACATCACTCCAAGATTATTTATTGAAATGGCCGATTTGTAGTTTCCATTCTTTAGAAATTTGGATGTGGCAGTAGCTGGGATGCATTAGCAGGGTATTTGCTTACAAAGAGGCAGTTTGATCTAAATCAGTTGACTGGTAACTCCCAAGCACAGCACTGATTCAACAATTCACTGTTTGCCAACAACATCCCTTGAAACCACTTCCAGCTACACCACACAGACATCGAACTGCGCATCAAACCTCACTGCAAGGCAGCAGCAGGATTTTAGCCTCCAAAATACTCCAAAATACTTTTACATCTTAAATACCTTCAGTATTAGACAGCTAAGTCGCAGTTAATACTTTTTTTCTGAAATGGAATTTGTATTCCAAATTTTGTTTCACAATTATTAGCTTTATAAAAATTATTATTTCAAGTGCTTAGAATGAAATAGCCTCTGTATTAAACCTGACCATAAAAGAAAATTGAATGTAATTAATGTTTGTAATGGTTTCTGTCTTTGTTCCTCTCCCTTCATTTTTCATCTAGCTCAACAAGCATCTATTAGCCTTTGAACATTCATATCACCGAATTATCAAGCACTAAAACTCAAGAAATATGCAAAATGTACAAAATCCTAAACAGAATATGTGAAAAGTAGTTTGCATGAGCCTCTTAACTATGGTAAATGCTGATAGTATATTTTAAATGCTACCACAAATTGTATACCTCATAGAACTAGTAACTGTTTAAAGCATTCGTTTCATATATTCCAAATGATGGAAATGTAAACTGCAGTCATATTCCTAAAAGCTCCAGGCTGAAAATCAAGGATAACGTGAATTTCCTGTACCTTCTGAGTATATAATTTATTAAAATCAACCAGAAATTTAGTAGTAATGTTCATACCCAGTATCTGAAAGTTACTGTCTCTCAAGTCTGGGAAAATCTTTGGTTTTTCCCATCCACTACTCCTAATTAGAAAAAAACATTACTGAATAATTTCAGCACTGCTATAGCTTTGTATTACAGAACACTGGTTTTACCTTTCCAAGCATTCTCCCAAGGAAGTAGTAATGTCGGGCGTATGAGTCTCCAACGAGCATCTGTGCAGCAGGGTTAGGGTAAAGCAGTCCTTCATTGGTGGTCTTAAAAAAACCCTGGTTAGGGTTAAATCCTGATTTGAGGAGTTCATTGAGAAATTCTCTGAAAATTCCACCACCATCAATACCAGCTTCATCAAGACCGTGTGCATTAAGCAAGTGAACACGAATGCGCTTTTTTAGGTCAGGTTCTGCAGGGAAAGGAGAGAGACAAACTCAAATGCAATTGTCTGCTTCAGTTTTGTATGGCTAAACACACATGTAACTATACACACAAGCTATATATGCTAGAGTAAAATTTGACCTAGTAAACAGTAGCAAAACTCTTATTACTGGCTTGAATTTTGGAATATTCAGTTTGTGAAACACTCAATTTGTAGAAAAGATACTGTCTTAAGAGTCATCAAAAAAGAAGTGGATAATACCACAGGTAGGGAAAGAAAAAAAAAATCCAACAAATATTAAGAGACCTAGGAATAACTTGAAAACTGTATTCATACAAAATATTGTGCGTGCAAGATCACACAGATTCACATGAATGAGCGATTTAATTCAATGTAGTAAAATCTACAGTACTACATCCCATTATCAAAAGGAGCCCTGCACTATTATAAGACACATTCAGTCAAGCAAATCCTGTTCAGTCCATAAGTATTTCTTGGCCAAGATTACTAAAGCAGATAATATCTAATGAATTACATAGAAAAATATACTAATTACAATTATTTGGACAAGCAAATGGGAAGAAAAGCACCATAAAAATAGCTGGTAAGAGACCATTTAGACTGCAATAATCAGAAATAATATGAGTGAGAATTACTTCTGTAAAAACAAAGAAATTTAACTTTTAAGAACTTTCACATCTCAGAGCTGATACACCTACAGCATACCAGTCAAATAAGCAAATATGGAACTACATGGTAAGAACAATAAAGTGTTGTAACAAGGTGATAACTTAACTGCTAACCTACCATTCTCAGGAGAAAGTTTATCATAAGCATCTTCATAAATATAATTTCTTCTGATAGTGACATTAATTCCATCCAAAAATGGCCCATCTCCTTGAACTTCTTGTTTATCAGCATATATCAGTCTTTGAAAAATCTGTTTAAATGAGTGAAAAGAGCAATCATGTCATTGTGCAGATCTAAATATTCAATGAGAGATGGTTATTCACTACTGTTACTATCCTTTGAGCTGCCTCTGGCACTCACTTTCAAGTTGTCTTCTCTCTCATTGAGCTGCAGAAACTTAATACAGAGCCATGACCCATAGAAGGGGAGGAGGGGGACAGAAATGCAAAGAATTTTCTGTGCTAAGATAACATCCTCAGTTCTTTCTACATAAAGAAGCACATCTACAGACATTGTGCCAGTGCTTCCAGTTTCCTCTCCCTAACTTTCAGAGTTTTGAAATGCAAAATATTCAAAAACAAATGAAACATGTCCCATGAGTATTTTACACACAGAGAGGTTATTCTCAATACTGGTAAATAATTTTTGTTGCTGTTTCCAGTGGTCAGGAAAATTCTCAGTAACAAGAAAATAGGTATCACTTCCCCTTGTATAAGCCGTGAATAAATAATTCAGATTAAAATCATAGATATTTAATGCCATATTAAAAAAAGAACCAGAGCATCATAAAAATTCAAAACAATTATGCCAGGTGAAGTACAAATTGAACTTCACACTGTCCATTTTCAAGTCTTCACAACAGGAACCTGTTCCCCTGAAGAGTAACTGTAGGTCACTGCATTTCTATGCCAAGATAGCATGGGAGGGGGTTGCCTAATGTGTAATAATATTCCCCTTCTATCCAGGGAGTGTATGTTTACTATATTGTCTCTTGCCATCATTCCCATATTCAATAAATAGTCTAGCACATTTTCCAAGGGATATAATCTCCCAGTAACAACTCAGGCCATTTTTAAATGAAGAAGATTAAATAAGAGTCTGCAGGGTTTTTTAAGAACAACAAATTTACTATGAAAGAGGAAATCTGACCACAGCAAACAGAGTAAGGTCTCAAATATACTGTTTTTATGTGCAACTGTTCCTAGTGGAGAAGATGCTTTCCAACCAGGAAGATTACAGTACAGACAAAGCAGGAATCTTTCCTAAGGAACACAGCAGGAAAATAAGAGAAAATAGTCCTAAGCTGCAGAAAGAGAAACAAGGGATGGACACAAAGAAAAAAGTTCATCATGGGAGTGATTAGGTATTGGAAAAGGTTACATAAGAGTTTGTGAAATCTCCATTTCTGGAGATAGTCAAAACTCATCTGGACAAGTCCTTGTGCATGCTGACCCAAGCCTGAAGTTATTCTTGAGTGAGGAAAGATGTGGACTAGAGTACTTCCAGAGGTCCCTTCTGGCCTAAATTTTTCTACAGTTTTATACCATCAAGACATGTTGTCACAGGCACCTTTTTTATGTACAGAGCATGAGAATATGCTCACAACCACTCTCCTTCCTGAAGCAGGCCTAGATACAGTTTATTAATTATTGTTACCCAACTCCAGATGGAAAAAATCACCTGGCATTACATCTCATAGCAAAACTCTTCTTGGTACTGACTCCCTACATAACCCAGTGTTCATGGATGTGTTAGTCCTGAAAATGTGAACTCTGATGCACAACTGAAGCATTTGCAATGACTTCAGACAGAGAAAAACAAGCAAGGCTGACTGAAGAACACACCACAGGCACACTGACCAAAATATGGCCTAAGGAGGTGAGAAGCAAGGCACTGCTACAAATTGGATTCATTACCTCCCACAGACTGAAAGGTGCACCCCAATGTGCCTTAAGGCTGAAGGGGAAAACATTCCCTGGGGCCAGAAAGCTGAAGAGCTTACCATGGAACTGGACTCTGTAATTGCTTGTTAGAGTATCTGTCATCTGGTAAGTCAAGGTAAAAATGGCAGGAGGAAGTCAGAAAATGAAAGGGCATATGAACAACCCCCACACACAAGCAGCACTGCGCTTACCATATTAAATTACAGAGCAATAGGCAGCAACTGACCAAAAGGAAAAACAACTCGTATTATGGTCATGGTATTTTCTTATTGCAACTTGCTCTGTAGAGGCAGTGTGAGACTCCAAGGAATGCTGACTCCCACTATTATACAAAAAGGACTGTACACATTTGTTCCAAAATACAGTGTAACAGGATCTCCTCTTTGAACTATATTAGTTCTGTTGTAGCTTTATCCTTATCTCCAAGCTCTCATGCTATTGTAACTTCAGCTTTTGTGATAAAAGTACACAAGATTCTATGAATTCAAATTGCACCAAAAAAGACTTTATGAATTCCAAAAACATAACATGTATGCATCTCAACACAGCTTTAAGAAGTCCAGAGGTTGGAAGGCAGTGACTAAGTCATGACATGGAGATCCTTGCTTGAGATCAGTTCCTATCATTTCCCTGTAATCCTAGTGAGGGATTGCCACACAGTAATAAGAAAGATGTTTTGTTGGAACAATTGTTTCATAGGACCCTGAGAAAAAAACCACACAAAGCTGCCTCTGTCTGTTTTGACAAAAAGACTGACTTTCCCTGTGGAATTACTCCTCATTCTTTTGATGGTGTCTTGAAACATAACATTTCCAAGATAATTTAGGCAGCAGTTTTTAAATAATTGATATTGTTGAAAACTAAACCAGTTTTAAAAGAAATGTGCTTAACAAAAAAAAAGCTTTAAGAATATTTATGATGCAAACTGAAATAGGTAAGAGAACTAAAAATTACACATATAAAATCTCAAAAATATTCAAAAGCAAATCCAATCAATCAAGTATAAGAATCTTCCAAGTTTTAAGCTATACACTCTATGAAAGTTCAGCTACTCAGCTATGAATGCAGGAACTTAATCTCTAGGTGTTAATTTCCCAAAATGGACATCCATAACCTCATTTGGAGCAAACCCACCCAGTGCTCCCGAGCCTCCAGCCGTGACCCTGCACTCTGGTACAACACACAACTGGCCGGGGCTGTGCCACCACAAGAGGGTGCAATCACGTAGAGCCATCTCTGCCGGGACTGCAAACTGCTCTCAGCTGTCAGAATAAATGTTCCTGACTTTAATGTAAATATTATTAAGGGCAACACAAGCAGGAAAGTAAGAGAGAAGTCAGTAACTTCAAATGCTCAGTTGCTGTATGAGTACTGCAGAAAACCAGTGCAGACTGTCATATCCTTCTGTAGGGAATCCATCCAGTTTCTACTTCACTAAGTGCTCTTTTTACACTTACTCAAAACAAAAAACTAAAAACAGCAATTGCATATTAAATTAGAAATTAGGTACCTTTACTCTTTCTTCAAAAGGAACTACAAAAGGTAGCTCTGTCAGAATTGCAAGTTGTCGTTCTTCAGATACAGAAAGAGGTGCTGGTTCCAAACCCACTTAAAATAGAAATAATCATTTAAAAATTTTTAGAAAGAACATTTTTTGAAACAATTTATTTTGTATCAAGTGACTCAATCTACTTTGTATAAAATACATACATTAAAATAGTTTATTTACTACATACTTACTCAAAGCCTTACCTTTCTTTAAACATTAGTTGCTACAGGCAAACTAAAATATAAGTAGTGAAAACACACAAAACAAAATGCATATAAAAACACGTACTTCTGTACCTCTATTCAGAAAAAAAAAATCTCCTTATTGACATTTTAGCTTAGGAATTAAGAAAAAATGCATTATATAAGACAATTAGCAACTGTGATGATTTAGAATTTTCATTGCAGAAATATACAATATTCCTATTCTGATGCTCAGAATAGTTTACAGTTATTGTGCTTTCAATTACATCATCTAGTTTCAATCAAGTCATTTTAGGTAAAAACTCGAAGAATTAAACCAAATCTAAGGAAACCAACAGAAAGATAACATTTATTTCAATGAGTTTTCTCTCCTAACAGCAAAGTCACAGCGACCACATTAAATCCCAGTGACTGAAGAAACAATGAAAACATCATCAAGAACCTGTATAATGTATTTAAGACAAAAATCTTGGAGAAGGAATTCAAGTAGCCATGGAAGAGAATCTCATTCATGCATTTCCCAAAGTACTGTGCAGCTCCTTTGAACTCACAGGGTATTTTTAGGAACCAACTCAACTTCTGGTGATGCACAGTAGAAATGACAATCCTGCTCTAGCTTTATGGGAGGAAACTCGGTTGGTGAGCACATATCTGACTGCAAATTAATTAAGTGCAGTCAGTATTGCTCACTGACAAGCCACTGTGGCCAAAGGTCCACCTGACTTCAGTCTACAGATGTAACAACACCTACAGTTCCTTGATTGTTTCATTTTCCTGTTTAATAATCACCTCTGAAAAAAGATTCCAGAGTCTGGACACATAGAGTGTATTACCAAATACGTAAATGCTTCATGTCATTACCCTGTCTGCAAGTTTTTGATTACAGTTTCAAGGTTTTTTCTTTGGCTTCTACTCATGGTGACAAGCATCATCTGCAATCTTCTGGACCAAACACTTCAATGTCCTTTTTTGTTTGTTTTTTAAATCCTCAAAGCACTTTAAGTAGGGATATTTTAAGCACCAATTTAATAGGATATGACCCTAAGCATCACTAATCTTGATATATAATCATTGGGAGCAGGTTTCAACATTGCAAGCCTTTGGAATTTCTAATAAAATGCTGATTTGTGATTACCTTTAGTTTACTTAGTAAACATTTTTAATTAAAGTCAATGTATGAAGCCTATTAAGCTAACAGTTAAAATCATTTTAAATGAAAAGTGCATGTACAGCAAAGGTAAACTACTACATGACTTCGACAGTTCAATTATTTCAGTCAATTAGTCAATTTTATCTGCATTTCTCCATCACAGCTTCTTTCTTTAAAGAGAAATATGGGATGGAGTCATCAATACAGAGGGCATTTAGAACTCACAAGTCTGCTATTTAAGTAAATGAAAAAGCACAAATAAACATGACCATATGTGATTCAGCAGTACTTTCATGCTAATTGGTTTTAACCCATATGGAGTCAAGAGGGATTAAACAAGTCATGTGCACAAGGTTACCTGCTTGTTTTCACACATTCATGTTGACTGCACTTCCTTTTTAGCCTGACTGTGTATGAAAATGAGGTCTACATGAACACACTGTGCCATCTTTCCTCACCATCTTGCCTCCAACACACCTCTTGAGTTCATCAGCTAAACTTCAACTTTGACAGAGAATAGGAGATTCAAAAGTACCAAGTACTGTGAAAATTTTCAATGGGCCAGAAAGGAGAAATTCCTGTAGCCTGAATACAGGCACAGCCAGGAGAGCAGTGCTCAGTGTGCCAGCTCACCTGGAGCCAGCCAGGAAAAGGAGGGCACACAGCTGCTCACACCTGCACAGCACAGGCATTCCTTATCCCCCAACTGCCCACACCAGGAGAGGCATGAAATGGAGGGAACTGGGGCCATTTGGGGAAGGAAGACTTGGCAGAGAGCTTAAGGTAGTGTAGGTGTGAGGGCAAGGAGAGCAGGAGAACGTGGAAGTGATAAATTTGGAATAGGTTTGGCAGTGGAGAACATCCAGACAGAATAAACAGCTGTGGAGAGTCATGTAGGTCAGTGAACAAAACAAGGATTGCTGATGTGGAGAAGTGGTGACTTCCAAAGAAAGAAACTGGGAAAATATATAATCAATAATTCTCAGCAATACTTTAACTGAGCCAACTAGTTATTATATGGCAACTACACTAATAAGATAATCAAAATAAGCTTTTACCATCATAGCTACTCAAATAAAAATTATCACTATAAGTCTTTAGGTTTCAACCCTGGCCAAAGCTCTTAATTCTGTACAACTCTACAGCAGCATTCAAAGGCTACAGTCTCTCCATGATGTACTGGATCTGACTAAACTAACTCAAGCAGATTGCATCATCTTGAAAGAGAGTAAGGACTTCTGTAGATGAATAATTTTGCTGCTTAAAGGCCCCATTTTAAATTCATTATTAATTCTGCACAAGTGCCAGTGATTTAATGATTATTTTACCTGTTCACAGAGAGATAAAATTCTAGAACAGTGAAGCTGAAAAGGTATGAAGAGCTGGAAGAAACAGACTGTCTACATGAGAAAGTATATTGGAACAATCTAGTGTAAATTTACCCTGATTGCTAAGTTTGTCCCATTCTCTAATCATTCTCTGCAAGTTCCATAAAATCCTGATATTTTGAGTAATTCAGAGGTTTACATTTCTGCCTTATCTAATTAGACACAATATTTATAAACAGGAATTAATATTTACCATGCAAAGCCTGTTTGTTACAGTTTAATACATAACAAAAATGTTTCTTTATAGTACACAATAAAAGCAAAATCTCAATGCTTTACATCTTCTGCAACTGTATTAATTTTCTGTTCAATGCAACTGCCTTTTATACATATTAATACATTATTTTAAGACCACATAATTTCTCCACCTCATCATTTCCCTTCATCAATGCCAGTGGAAGCTTGGGCAAAGAAATTATTAAATTAAATAACATTACATATTATAAAGATATACACACATGCATACTAGAACACAATTTTTTAAAATATCTTAACCAAAAGTATGAAAGACTGTCTTGCTTTTGGTTAGCAAGATTTTACTACAAAATACTCTACTGAGTTCTAGAAAAGACAGATTCCTTTGCATAAGGCAATCTCTTATTTTGACTTAGCACAGCTGAAATTGCATGGACAGTGTCTTACCATCCAAAGTAGACTGCAGCGGTCCTATTCTCCCCATCCTCCTGACTCTCCAGACATGTCTGGCTGATGGCACATACAGCTGTGTGACCTCACAAATTAACAGGATTTGACAGTTAAACAGGACCTAATTACACATTACAATTTACTGCTGCATACTAAACACACAGAGTTGTCACATGCAGGAGTGTCTGAACACCTCAACATCTTCATTTCTGCTGGTCCCTCCTTACACTCTGCCTTACAGGAGAGATGCACAATTAACAACAGTACAATATCAATCCCCTGTATTTAAAAATACCACACAATGTTACATTCAGTTCTAGTATTTAGGACACTAGAGAAGCCAACTTTGAATTTTGAGATGTCAAATATTCTGTTTATTTTGTATTGAGCATGTGTCATGATTCAAAGGAATCCAGTCCACAGCAGGTATCAGCTTTTTCTTTTGCACACATATACACACTTTTTGAGATCAATGTCATTTTTTCAAAAGCCCTTAGAAAAATAAAGTCATTTCTACGTGAGGTAAGTACAGAAAATGATGCTTAATTTTCTTTTATTTTGGAAGAGAATTTTCCCTACCATACAGCAATTACTTGATTTAGCATTTTTACTATGAGAAGATGCAACTAAATGCTACCAGGTTTCCCATTCTCCTCTCCTATAAATGCCAATGATTTACACTCTTACACTGTAGGGCAAGTTCCCCTTTATGGATTGGAAATGTGCTTTAACATAGAAATTTCTTACCAGTTGCCAGACTCTTACATTAGAGAAAAGCAACATTATTTCAGGTTTTAAACCATATAATCTGTGCAACATCAACATCACTAATACTGTCAGGAATCAAACACTTTACCACTGAAAATATGGCACCTGTAAGGCTCCGTGGAAAAGGATATGACTCTTACCTTATCTGCTTTAATGTTTTCTTGTTCTGAGAGCCAGTGATTTGGTGGACAGAAATTTCTCCTTGTATCCCTAGATTTCAACATTTTCACTAAGTTTGTGATGACCTAGGTGTCAGAAACACATACATTCAGTATACATTTAGCACTGTGAATGAAATCACATAATTCACAAAGAAAAGGCTTGTTTTTAAAAAATCAGTTACATATAAAATTCTCACTTATTTTTAACTCACAAAAACTTGCTGTTAGACTTAAATACCTTAGAACGAAATTAAGTAATCATGGTTCACTTGCAAGACATCAAAAACCCTGGCTTATGAAAGTCTCAATCCAAAATCTAGGAACCAGGACTACATAGGATTTAGCAGTACTGCACACCTAAAGTGCTGCATGCCAGTTCAAGGAAGCCCAAACAAATCATTATCAACATTAAACTACTTATTTAAAGAAAATTACACCAAATCAAGTATACACACAATGTGTATTAGGTATGTATATAATGTTCTTTTATCATCCTAGCAAAATTGAGAGGCTGAGAAAAATTGTTCTCATGGTCACTAGGGTATCTTTGCAATTTTAGTGTTTTTCCTGGCAGTTTCCTCCAATACAGAAAAAAAAAAAGTGAGTAGAGAAACCAAGCTAACAAATTCTCCACCTCAAGCAGAACTGCCATACTCAGCTGCATGCCTTCTGTCCAAAGCTGAATCAAGTTCACCCACCACTACATAAAACATAATTAAGTGGAATCAATACAATAGTAAATTACTAGGCTAAAAAGACATTATCACTGCTACAATGAACAGCCATCTGTTTGGCAACTTCAAAGTACAGCACTTGAAAAATGAGTAAGAAAAAAGTGTACACTTTTCTGAAATAATCTTGTTAAAAGACAGTCTTAATAGACAGGTGTCAACAGTAACAAAGTTCAATGGGCCTTCTAAAGGATTCTGTGTCTAGATGCTACACAAAAGAGCTTTTAACATCTAGTCTTTAAGGTAATGTCTTCATTCAAGATAGAACAAAGAATGCTATTAAGTGAACTGTATGATTACATGTGAATTTTCATCACCTTTCCCTTATAAAATTTCCCTTATACATGAATCACTGAAGTTCTCTGCCTGTAAGTGAGGCAAACATTTTTAAAAACTAAAATAAAATCAGGAAAGACTATCTACATGAAGACCATGAAAATACAATATTTTACAAGCAACTAAAGAAACCTTAAAGGAAGCTGAATCAGATTAGGTGAAACTGCAGTTTCTCCTGCAGAATGCATGGGTACTGAGAACACTAACCCCGCTGCCACCCCAACTCAGTATTCCTTTGTAAAATTTTCCTAAGTATGTATTCCATGGAAAGGGAAGATGTACCACAATAAAACACATTAAAATGGGGGTTTCTTTCCAATAAACTGTCCAGTGCAAGCAATACTTAAAACTAAAATTCAGCAAAATTAAAAACTTGATTTCACAGGATTAACTCAAGATAGTGAAATAATTCTTTTGTTTAACAAAATGCATTTTCATATACTCATAACTTCAGATTTTCTATGGAATCTGTAACAGCTGACTATACTACTCATCATTCTACCAAGCCAAAAATGGGGGATTCTGTTGACTGAAGACATTTGCACAAGTCCATCTTACCAAAGACCTCCAATCTGTTAGCAAATATACACATCATTGTTAGCAGCCTCCCTGTTTCCAGATTTACCATTACCTTGCAGAAGTAAAGCCTATATTTGCATGTATGTATGTGTGTGTCTTTATATATGTGTATCATTTCATTCACTTCATATATATACATATGTATTTCACTAGACACCAGAGACATAGGAAATACACAAAAGAAGTGAGGAGTTAAAAGAAAAAAGAGCAATTAAAAGCACAGATGATAATGAAGTACTGTGTCTGTTTTTCCACCAGCACCTTGCAAAAGCTTTAGCAAAGAGAAATCCCATATATTTGATAGATATATTTGACATAGTGCAAAAGAAAGAAAAAGCATTTTCTACTTGAATTTATAATTAACTACTTTAGCTTTGTTTTAATGATTTGGAAGAAGGTACTGCTGCCTGCTTACTGGCAGGAAGCAATTTTGAAGCTGCTGTCAGGAAAGCCTCAGTGCTATACACAGGAGTCTTCTTGATGACATTTAACTTTAGCCACATTCAAATTTTATCTGTAACAACAAACATGCTTCTGAAGAAGTAAACAAGGAAAGCTTTGCTATTATCTTCTTTTTGGGGTAGAACTGGAGCCTTCCAGATACCCTCAAGACTTATATTTCCAAATCAGTTGATGGAAGACAACCCTGGCTCCTGAACATAGTAAGAGTTTTGACACCCAGTTTTGACAGTTCCACTACAAGTTTCATTTCAGACTGCCAAAGTGGGACAAAGTAACTCAGGACTTTGAGTGAATGACAGCAAAATATGATCAAATTCACCTGAAATCCACCAACTTACACAAAGATTGATTAAGCATAACAAACTAAAGCAAACAAAAAGAAGGAGGCATGATACGAACTGCACGCATAAAAATACCCCTGGTCTGACATCTTTCTCAGAAAAAATGACATATCAGGGGTTTCATTAGTGACCTTTAAATCAAAAGTTTATTTGGCAATTTAAAGACAAGTAATTAAATTACATTGTGAAAACATATATTAGATCAATCTGTGCAAATTACAGATTCAGTGGTGCATTAGGACTGTATTCAATGCAATCAAAACATTATCAGTTACTCTCACTGCTATTAATGCTTATGCTCATAAGTGAAATGTGTTGTAAAATCAGGCAGAATAGGCTGGATAGAGGCTACCTTAGACTTGTAGAATGAATAAGCATTCCTTAATTAGCCCATCAGGTTAAGTGCAAGCCTTAATGGGCCTTTCCTAAAGTCTAGCATGACATCTTTCTCCAAACATGGCCAAGAAGAAAGTTCCATTAGCAATATTAATACAAGCTTAGTTGATCATTTTCATTCAATTAACTTCTTTCAATTAAATAGATAGCTTGACAAAAGCAGTGATAAAAGACCTGAAGGGACAGCTGATGACTCGAACTGAACATTAGTGCGCGAGAGGTCGCCAGTATTAAACAGACTGTAAATCTAGCATTCAATTTGGAAAATGCATTTCTTCTGCTCCCACTTCTTTAATGAGCAATTTTAGCTGACTAGATGTGTTTGCTGCAGAATTTTCATGACAAGTCAAGCACTCCTTTTTTTCAGCAAGTTATATCAGGGTTTTTTTTTTCTGCTATTTTCAGCTTCTATTAACTCATGTCTTACCTAGGATGCCACAATAAAACCAGCAGAAAAACACAGGTAGATATCCAGAAAGAACATACATTAAATTCACATTTGCTAAGCCAGATTCACCCTCCCTTTAGTATTCCAGCAAACCCAAAATGAGGAATACCAACAGGTTTTAGGAGAATACCAAAAAAACCAATACAGCATGGTTCCAGTATAGTGAAGTCTCTAATACAGAAGTACCTGAGTAATCATTAGATTTTGTTAGAATTTCACACCTATACAAAGTTATGACAACATGCTTAAGCACCTTGATTAATGGGAGTCCAAGTTAAACCCCATGTTTTAGACAGTAATTGTTTTATAAACAAGACAAGCAAGAAAATCAAGAATTGACAGAAGAAAAAAAAATTTGTTACAGTTATCAGGATTTAGTTACTTGAAGTTTAGCATATATGCCAAACAGCAATCTTCCCAAATCCATATTCCTTGTTGCAATAGCAATAAAATTAGAGGAAAAAAAATCTAATTTCATATCTTCAGCAGAATCATGAAAATTTTATTCAGCTATGTTCTGAAAATTAACACAATTTACCTTGAACAACTGAATCCACCTTTTCTGTTCTGTCTGTATACATTGCTGCATTTCTGTGTTTTTTGTTACTCCAACACTTCGAAATGCTGCAATATATTCCTCACGAACCTCTGGTTTTGTTTCTGGGTAAGCCAACTTTATGATTCCTAGACATGCATCTCGAAGGCAGCGGGACAGTATTACAAGCTCTTCTAGTGTAAAAGGCATCATTGATGATTGTCTTTGACCTACAACTATATGAAACACAAGCTTAAGTTTCCTTAAATTACTTTTAAAAACCCTAATTACTTAATTCAACTTTAATATTCACACAAGTAATCTAGAGAAAAGAAACATCACCCAAAAAAAGAATGAGTAAACATTTAGAAATGAGATCAAATCCTGGGATTGTGTGTAGTCACAATTATTTTAATTACAATATCCCCTTGATCTCTTTTGTGATTCCTGCTATGTTAAATTTATACATTAAACTGCAGGTTCAGTAGAAGTTTGCTCTCTTCACTAACTCATTAAAAATTATCATGATTAAGAACTTCCATATCAGACCCTGTGTAAAGCTAGGGTTCCCAAGGTGCAGACCATTAATTTTTCTCTCTTTTTTCTAAGTGCAATCACCATAAAAGAGTCAGCTGACAGCTGAGTGCTCAGGGGACCATCAGCAAGCCAGGCCAGAAGATCCTTCCTCCCAGATGTCAGCAAATCATTGCCCAGGGAGCTCTCCAGCCTCACACAAAAACATTTTACAAAGCACTGCTATTTGGTACGCTCGAAACTCACCTTCTATTGGGTCACCAAAGAATTCATTATCATGAATAGAAATAAGTGAGTGACTAAACAAAGAGCTGAAAAGGTAGAAGAGAGGGATAATTCGGCTAGAGTCCTCTAAAGACATTGGAGAGCCTCTTGAAATCACTTGAAGGAGTGGCACCATAGACCTTAAAATACAAAATGCAGTGTAAAAGAGAGGATTAATAAAATACTCTATGACAGTACTACCTTCAGCTTTCTAGTTAAAGAATGTGGTAGTAGCTCCAACAGCAATATAACAATGGTGTTTTCAGTTAAAGAACTATTATTTCCAATTGTTGGAAAATAAGGTTACTCTTCACAAGTTTTTGTCACTGGTACTTCAGTGTCCCCATGACAAACTAACTTGGGCATTAACTAATACAGACTGCAGATACTTTAGAGACACAAAGCAAAGAGAATAATTTCTGCATGTCAGCACTGAACACATCTGTAGGGCCAGTGCCTCAGCTCCCAAGATGCTTCTGCTACCATCTATTTCTGGACTAGTCAGAGCATGTGAGATAAAACTCACACACTTGGCATGCACCACCTGGGGCTTCAGTGTTTGTTACACTGATGCTTGTAAGAACTACAAAGTATTAAATTCATTTTAAATAAGTTGTTTTTTTTTATCCTGTCCTGTTTCCAAGATTTTGCTCAGTTTTATGAAATCACAGGAGTTAAGTAACCATACCTCTAACTGCCCCATTCCATTTCTACTAGATATGCTTTATTTTAACAAGGAATCAGTTCTACTTTAACAAAGGATCCGTTCCAAATGGTACAATACATACCCTGTTATCATCCGTGTAGTCATTGAAGATATCAAATACCAAAGATGCCTCAGGAATCTGGCATTAAATGCTAAACTATAAAGAAGCCTGCAAGAAGAAGTTAAATTAATTGGGTTTTCCAAAATACTCAGAATTCACAAAACACAATGTTTCTATAAGAACTTTTCACTCGATAATTTCTTAGAAATTAACAATTTAAATTTAATTTTTCCACATGAAAGGTCTCATTCTGATCAAATGTGGTGAAAGCCCCAAAAACTGACAACCGAGCATATAAAACCTTATACCAAAAATAACAACTTTCATTATCTCAGCAACCAACCATACAATATAAACCCACATTTCGAGTCTTTCTCTGAATTCAACATATATTAATAAAAATAACATAACACTGAATGAATTATCTGGTACCTTTTAAATTCTAATATAGAAAATAACACCAAACTAGTTAATAGGTCACTTCTGTGGTTCCTCTGACAGTAACAAACATAGTAATTTTTTGCAAAAGGTAGATTAAGATACCTTAATTTATGTCAGAATTATAGCAATTTTACTGATATACTCAGCTTGGCAGAGAGAAAGAGAACATCAGTGGAACAATGTCAGGACTGCTACATGTACACTAACCCATCTGCAGACTGAAAATTGTTGATTGTTTGAAAATTTCTTACTAATTTGTAAAAGTAAATGTGTAATTTCACAAGCCAGTTATACACAGGACTGACTTAAATCACATTACTTCAGACATGATTACAGTATCAAAAACTTTTGTAGAAATGAGAAATAAAAAGCTTCCAGAAACTAAAAAGTCATCCCTAGCATATTTTCTTCCCCTTGTAGGAAACAACATATGAGACAAAATCATTTGGAACAATGTCTTCTAGGAATCAAACCAGATTTCACTGACTAAATAGTCATTTTTTCAGGTATCAAAGAACATTATTCAGTTAATTTTTCTAGATGCTACTTTCCTAGGTCTCCTAATTAGTATGAGGAAGTAAAACAAATACTGAGATAACATCTCTCAGTGGCCAATAGTTTTGCAACATCAAAATTCTCTGTGACCAGGCATAGAAGAGATAGGAGGCTGGGAAATGGGAGCAGGGAGGGGAGACTACCTGCTGCCAGAAAACGAAGTATTTATTGTGGACCAGGTGGAAATTAAAATTTACCAGATGGCAAAAGGAAAAGAAGCACACATTTCATTAAAGAAAAAAAGTAAAATATCAATAAAGGCTTAAAAACACTGGAGAATGGTTTAACTCCCACACAAGAACACCTACACACCCTCTTACAAACAGCCCTGAGTCCTGGCTGGCTGGCTGCTCCTCCTGCTGCCTTCCCACCAGCACAGTCTCAATGCTGGTCCCTTCCTCGGGCTCCCAGCTCACCTGCATCCCCCAGAGGCAGCTGCACACACAGGATCTGTGCTGGGATAAAGCAGCAGGAGGCAGGCAGAACTCCTCACTGAGCACAAAGGATCATTTCACAGGTAGGGGAGGTTTGGAAATAGACTAGGGCCATGCAGAAAAACAGGAAATGAAACAAGCAGCCTTGAGTTTGCAGTGTGCCTCTTTGTATTTTAAATGCATAGATCACTACGTTTAAAAAGAGTTGGGAGCTTCACTTATTTCAAAGAAATTGCACATTGGGAACATTACCAAGTCCAAGTCAAATTTGAAGCAACTGTAACTAATGCCAGTTTAAGATAAGTTTTGCTGTTACATTAAATTCTACTTTAACTATGTGGTTTTTTTGAAAAAAATCAACCTGAATTTGATACATGAGAATTCTATTCCCTTCTAAAGTCACATTATTTTAACATTTGGTGAAAATTATGCATTAACATGTAAGGATAGCCTTATCATACCTAGCTAATTTAGAATAAGGATTTGTATTTTAATGTTTAAATATCTGAATGATAGCTCAGATGTCTTGGTTTCCGAAATGAGAAATTTCCTCAGTGACCTTCAGTTTTCAGCCTCATATTTAAAATGAAAAGTAATTTGGCACCTTGCCTTCAGGTCTCATGCAGCTTCCAAGGAAAAACTTGTTAATTTCACAATCATCCCTGGAAATTATGTAACAGTTTGAGCAGAAATGAACAAACATTATGGACAATGAACCTATCATCATGTAATTCATTTTTTCATTCTAGCAATATTCAGCAGTAATGAAGGGGAAAAAAGGACAAACCGTAAGAGCTTACAATAATAACCTTTGCCTAAGTTTTAGCCATTTTTATTCCATATCCGTGATTCAGGCAGTCAATTGTAGCAACTGCTCTGTTTCATGGCTCAGTTCCAGAAATGCTAAATTAATTCAACTTTCACACTTCCCTTTCCTGAAAATCTGGTTAAGTACAAAAATGCACATTAGGTAGAAGATGGCACCAACAGCCTGTTTCATTAACATGAAATAACTGTAAATATAAAGCAAATTAATTCATCTGTTCTAAAGCTTCCATTCTAAAGTTTCTGTGCTGTGACCAGAAAACAAACACAGAACACAGCAAAATGAACACAGAATGGGCCATGTGTTAAAAGAGATTTGCATTGCTAGATTCACCTGAAATTTACTCCATTGCAAAAGTAAAGATGGCAGAAAAAAACAGCTATCCTCCCACTCCAAGTACAGAAATTGGCTTTTGAAGTTGAAAATGACAACTGTAACCAAAAAAATACAAAAAATAAACCTACCATAAAATGCAAGGATGACTTTGGAAAGTTGTACCTACACAAAATCAGCTGTAATAAAGTTTCGAAATTTTTGTTTTCACACTGACAAAAAAAGCACTGTGAAAAGCAAAAAACAACTAAGTAAAAAAAAAAAAACTTGGAGAATCAAAATAGGTCAAAATCTACCTTATCTGATCTTTTTCCTTGGCAGATAAAAGATGTTCATCTGTTTAAAAACAGCCTTTGCAGGCAGAGCTACAGTAAAATGACACAGTGAAAAAATTCCTGATAAACTGCAAAAGAGTATAGGGATGGCTTATACATCCTGAGGAAAAAGCCTTACAAATCCACAAAGTTTAGAGATCAGCTAATATAAAGCTTGGGTATCCATACAGTCTTGAACACTTTTTTGTTTAAAGAAAAAAAAAAACCCACAAAAAGAACTAGAAATAAAAAAAGATTACAGACATTTTGACTTTTATGTAAACCTTAAAATCTAACTCAGGGTTTCATTTTCAATATTTGCATTATTCTAAAAAAACCCAAACAGCTAAAGTTTAAATTCCTCATATCTGGAGGTTTTGCATTTTCTTGAAAATATCACTGAATGCCACCAACTTCTTTATTATGAGATCATTATACAAGTTTTATGTAATGGATTCATTAATAGATTTTCTGTAAAGTCCAATATTAAGATTTAGCTCAGTCTCTTGGAAGAAAGAAACACTTTTCTGCTACCAGAAAGGATAAACTTTTTTCAAGTGGAAAAACACACACTGCCTCAACCTCATGCTGTGATAGAGTTAAATTCACTTCAGTGATTCCTGTTAAGTATCAATTTTAATCATACCAAATTAAATTATCTGTTCCCAAAAGTAAGTACATAACGATCATTTATTTAGAACCTTGTTTCTCTCTCTAGGTATCTAATTGTCCACAAAGGCCACATGATTTATGTCTACTTGCCAGATTAGCATTTTGGGCACCTCTGGTTTAAAAAAAGTGTCAAATTCCTCCTGTGCAGTGAGACAGATTAAATGACCCATTAAGCTTAATTTAGCTGAGGCACCACTACAAGTTAATTAGTTAAAGGCAAGATTTTCAGTCTAGGTCATAAATTGGACTCAGTTTCCCACTGAGACCATTTAAGTTAATGAAGAGAATACAGCAGAATGAGAGGAGCTCATACAGCCTGCGACAGGTCACTGCTGCTGGGGCAGCAGATTCTGTCACCGCAGAACTGTGAGGTGTCACAGGTATGAGACAGCAGCACAGCCATTGGTAAATGAACTGTCCTGATCTTTAGGCTGCTTTATGCTTCTACCTCTGTTTGTACTGGACCACGAACATAAAGCAATGCTTAAAAAAAGAAGATTAAAACTGCATATGCAATGATTTTGGCTTTAAGAAAAACAGCAGTGTCAGAACGCTGCCTACGGAATGACCGCAACAGCCCCATGTAAAGCCTGGGTAGCTCAGCACACACATGAAGACATGCTGCTCAGATCACACCAGAGTGCCATTTGCCAAACAATGCTGAACCACAGGCCAAGATGAGCAGTCTCAGTCATTAAGCAGCAGTGAGGAACAGGGACTGTGGAGCTGTTAACCCAAGGTGAGCAAACCTGGGGCACTGGTCAGACAATGACAGCAACTGACATCCCAGCACCAGCACAGCTTCCACCAGCATTTAGCACTCAGCTGAAATAAAGATGAAGGCTAATTACACCCCAAAATACCTTTCAAAAACAGAACATCCTTATTTAAAGCATCAGTTTCATGAAAAAGTCTTGCAAGTCTCTATGTAAGAAATACAGTCCAAGACACAAGTTTTCTCTTTTTTTTTTTAGTAACTGTATCCAATAATATGTATCAACTTCATAGTGAAAAGATTAAAGCCACATCCTTTTTGAAAACAAGCAGAACTCCCAAATGGCTCCTTTACAATCAGGATTTTATTTTACACCTCTAATCCAGGTTACTGAACACAGGCTACAGGTTTTTTGGTATTTGTATTTTTTACTTTTTTTCTTGTATTGTGACCTTCTTCTTTAATTTGGCTTTATTGTCTATTTCCAGAATTATTTCAGAGTTCATCAAAATTCCTAATAATTAACCCAAAGCAATGTGTTTTTTCAGTTATCCACTTCTGGATCCCACCACCCTGTCTAGAGCATCAGAAAATAACTTTGCAGGCTTGCTCCTTTCAAAACTACGTTATACTGGTGGGCATCCTGTTTTGTCTTGGTCTCTGTTACAAAACCAAGGAAAATACTGAGTTGATTCAGCAACACCAATGTTCCTAACACCACACAATATCACCATCATCAGTCAAATTATAAAAGTACTGAGAAGCCTCAAAAAAAAAAAAAAAGCATTCAGCTTTAACAGAGTGACGCAAGTCTATATTCTGAAATTCTCATCTTTGTCCAAGAAGGAAAAAAAACCTCAGAACTATTAAAACAATACCGAGATATTTGTCATTTGCTCCCTGTGTTGACCTTAGCCCAATTTTCTTGTTATTGAAAAATTATTTTCAATCATTGCTGTATTTATCATCCCATTTTTCAGATTTGAAGCTTCTGTTTTTATCATTGTTTTATATCACAGATGTATACACTATTAAATAAACGAAGTCTTTTTAACAACTCCTCTTTTAAACCATTTGACCCAGTATGATTTCAAACACGAAATACAAGAGCACTATTAAGCTCTTAGAATGTATTAAAAATAATTTGAGATAATTTATTTTTGCATAACTATTTCTACATGGTTTTATTAAGTAGATATACTTCACTCTGGATATTAAGTAATTTAAAAGTTTCAAAGCAAGTGTAGCATTGTTCAAAAGACTATCATTAAATCTGATAAAAATATTTGGACATTTTAAAAAAATCACCAGACAAATACAAAAAGTGAAACTTAATGACAAAATGTCTTCTTTTAATTTTCTTTTTAAATTCCACAAATTAGCATCATCTGTCCTTCAAAAAACACTCAAAAATTATGTTTAGAATAGCTGCTCGGTAACCTAGGCCAGGTCTAAAATGCACTGAGAATAGGACAAAAGACTGACAGCTGCTGAAATTATGATCCCTGACAAACCCAGCACTTACAGCTGACTTCTAAGTCAGAACTAGTAATTAACTGTTTATTTTAATTTACCAAATATTTGTGTAAATTAAGTTCATTTTGACCACAAAAGTAATTACACTTGTATTAATGACAGAAATCTTAGTATCTACTACTCATTTCTAAAATTCAGCTATTCAAAAGTCACGATTTGTAAATTATTTTCTACTAGAAGATGCTGAGTAGAACTTTCATAACTCCTGAATTTATCCAATGTGTAAATAGCTTGTTATCACAAATAATTGCCAAGACCCAACAGAGCTTCTCAGAGGAAATAGATGCCATACTCATACAATTAAAGTTCGGTGACTTCTTTATTCATTAAACACCCTTTTCCACACATCTCACCAGCAAGCCTCCAGTCAAAGCAGTGATGCATTTAAGCTCAGTAATTACTATCCAAGGCAATGTACTACTTGCAACAATAAAGCTGGCACACTAATTCAACTGCTGCTATGATCTTCAGGTCTCACATCCTGCTCTAATGCAATTAGTCTACAAAGAACTAATTACCCTAATCGAGCAATCACAGTTTCACTGACATCTTACTTCCTCTAGCAGCTATAAACACCATTGGGCTAAGATAGCACCTAATTAGTTTTCTGTATCACTGTTTACAATGCAGTTTGAATTATGTTTACAACATTCCCTGAATACTTACTTTACTACCAGCAACTACATAGGTACTCAAAACTACTTGCACCAGAACAGTGTTAATACTTATGGGTCTCAGTCTGATAATAAAAAGGTTGAAAATCTTCTCCCATTGTTCTGACATTTGTGGTTTGCAATCTTTGTAAAAGAATACTGCACAAATGAACATGTCCTTTATTCTCCTCTCAGGTGCCAAACCCTCCCCAAACAACAGCGATTTTCAATAGTTAGGAATTATTTTGATTTGTAGCAATAGATTGTGGCATATATTAAAGAAGGGTGTGAACGAGTTGGTTTCAGTGCTCAGCTAGCCAGAGAAACTGGGGAATTAAGAGCACTGAATGTTTTAAAAACAAGGTAGTACAATTTCTACTAGAATGATACACTGCATAGGAGCAAGGGAACAGATAAAATGCTCAGAAGAATCTTGAGAGGGCATAGTGAATAGCAAGAAAAGTAAGAAACAATCCACTCTTTGGTTTGCCTGGAATTACTGTTTAAATTCTGAAATTCTACTTTATTTCAGCTAGATGTAAAAGAAAACACATAAAAACTCCACAAGGAATTTAAAACAAGTCTATCTAAGAAAACTAATTTTAGATATGCTACAGCTCAAGATGACTATTAGTTCTACTTGCCTGACTTTTGGCACCATCATTCGGTGTTGTACCATTAGTGTGTGGCAAATTGATGCCATCAGGGTAAAGACCTCTTCACTGGCTGAATCTCTCCAAACCATGTTCAGTAGCGTATTTGTCTGCTGTTTCGTGTCCAATTTCTTGAGGCACTCCTCAGTTATGTACTGGACTGATATTCTCCCATCACCCTACAAACACATCAAAGGAAAGTTTACTTTTAATTCTATTTAATGATATCCCCTTTTCAATTAAAAAATACTTCCAAATTTAACTAGAATTAAGTTTTCTTGTACAATAAATAAAACAGAAGCACATATATATATCCAAGTTTTAAAAATATTAGATTCAAGAGTCAACTTAAAGCCCCAGGCAGGTAAGTGTTGAGCTTTGGTATCCATCCTTCACTGAGGCCAGTGGAAATACTGCCTTTACTATAAGTATGCTCTGTAGCACTTGCATACAATTAGGCAAAATCTCTAACTGGCACGAAACGTGAATAATCATCTCTTCTCTGCTGATATCAGTCAGCACTGGACATGAAACCCAGAAACAGATGTTGACTCCAAATTCCTTTATAAGGAGTATTTTCACATTCACAATTCTTGTGTTAACAAATGACAACAAAGTTCAGGGTGGTCAGTACATGTCTGGGTAGTACCAGCAGTGTGTGAAGAGGAATGCTTTTTCTTGGCATGCAACTGAGTCCACCTTAACCTTTTCCTAATTTCCTCTTTACCGTGCCCCCAACTGAGCAAAGCTGTCAGGCTCATTGAAGGACACAAGTTAGCCAGTTATAAATTTTTAAGAAAGAGGGGTTCTCCACCCACTCACCTTTTTTTTTTTTCAATGGTAAGACAGGCATGCATGAAAATATAGAATACATACAAAAAAAAATCAGAGGAGAAACACACAAAAAACATATTGCAATAAAGAATATTATTTATATAAAGCCTCCTCAGAGTAGGTTTTTTTTCTAATTTACTAATTTATGAATTAGTGTAAATTATCTGTGAACAGAAATTACTGCTTTGTTTTGACCTAATCACTTCCTAAGCATCACCAATCTCTAAGCCACAAGTAGAATCTGCCAATATTTACATTGCACACAGTGTGTGTGCCTGGCAAAGAAAGTATTTTATTCACACTTCACTGGTAAAGATGTTGGTGTGACAGTAACATGCAGCATCTAAAAACACCCAAGTAAAATGCTGCAAGTAATCCCTGGCAGCATGGTTCTTCCTAAGTTTTTTTTTAATGGACTTTAAATATGGTGAAATTTCTCACTTTCTAGAAGGAAAGCATGCACACTATGTCCTTTGAAAGCATGCACACTATGTCCTGTGTCTTCTGAAAGATTACATAAAGGCCAGTAAGAAACTGCTGAATTTACATCTGTCCAACTTTGGTTAGTCAGAGCCTTTATATGAGTAGCAGGATGCTAAAGTCAGCACAGATTTATTCTATTTATAAATTTAAACTGTAGTGAAGAAGTTCTATGTATAACAGTGTCTCTATGTATTATTACAGAAAGCAGGTGTTGGTTTCCCTTTGAGGGCTTTTGAGTTAGTGGGTATCTACTGATCTATTCTACAGGATAAAGACTGTAGTTATTTCTGTGAGAAAATAATTGAAAACACTAAGTTGGAGTATCAGTCTATTTCATGGTATCTCAACATCATTGTGGACCTACAGAATACAGAGAGTAAGAAAATCTCTGTAAAAGACAAATGTAAAAAGGCAATTTTAAGCCTTTTTTAAAATAAAAGCTTTGTACTTTCACAGAAACATTATCTATAGTTTCGGAACTATTATTATAGTAGGGAGTTTGCTTTAATGTAAACAATCAGTTCCATTTGCTTGCAGGAACAGTCATCAATTTTTATGAAGCAAACAGGCTCCCTTCTACACCTATAGAAAAATACTGGACTTAGAGTGACCATGTTTTTGCCTATCTTTGCTCCTGCTGCACCACAAATCCATTCACAGGAATTCTGCACTGCTTACTGGTGTAGCTGTCATTTTACTGATCTCTTCATCCTCATCTTCAGAATCACTGTTTGCATCTTGACAATTTGTACCAGCAGCAGACACAGGCAGCTGAGAGAGAAAAGTCTGGAGTACCCTCAAATACACAAGAAGTCCTTCCTCTGAAAGGGATCCTAGAGCACATACATAGAAACCAAACATCATCAGTGAGATCATAATGTGCTACAAAAAATATTTTACCAGAAATACCTGACCAAAACAAGTTATACCAAATCTTACCAAACTAGTGCACTTTTATAATGAAAAGGGTAAGAATAGGTAACAGAACAGATCTCTCCAACACTTTTATCCACAAACTGTCCTTTTTACTTGGCAATGAACCACGTTGAGGAAATATGTAACATATTAATGTTAACATGAAGAAACCAATGAATTGTCCACTCAGCTTGCTCACCCAAATATGTTTCTCCAACTGTTAACACAAAGTAGAAAAGCCATGGGGCTTGATCACTTCTTCTCGAACATCCACTTTCTGCTAATAATAGTGCATTCAGAAAGAGTTCATAAGGGAAAATGGTCTGCACATCAGCAAGCGCTGGAATGATGAAATGGAATATCTGATCTGTAAAAGGTGCTGCCAGAAACTCCTCTGTGAAGGCTGCAAAAATCTGCTGCCTGAAAGGAAGAAAAATTGTTGCTATAGAAAATACAGGCAAAATTTCCCACAATTATACCAATGGAATAATAGATCATTTTGCAAGTATGAACACATCCATCAAGAGGACTGCAAAGATGTGCTCCATTAATTCCATCCTAGTACATCAGATTTCTCAAAAATTAACTTCTTATACTAAATCCTCTTCCTAATGATCTTACATGCAATTTTATCCTTTAAACTTTTCATGAACTGGAAGAAAACTATTCTGAAATTAAATACATTTTTATAATATTGAAGAAAAAAAATACATATTAAAAAAAAACCCTTTTACACAAAATCCTATTGTAACAAAAACACGACTGTATGTGATACAACCTGAATTCATGTTCCCTCTGTCTACATACCTGACTCTTTCTGCTTGTAAGCTGCCTTAGTAATTTCTCTCCATAAACCTCAGCTCATCTGTCACAAAGTTCTTTTGAACTCTAAAATTCTTTTCATCTACCCTTAGCTGCATCTCTGCTCTCATCTAAATTTTCCACACCCTCATTCCTGTGTACTGATACCTGCTATTCTCTGTGCTCTGTTTATTGCAGCATTCAGCATTTTATTGCCTTTTTCTTAAAAACACCTGAAACCACTGAAATTGTTTCAGTGATGTACAGTGCTACCAAAAAAATCCTTACTGTACAAATAAATCAATGAACTGCACTGAAAGAATGTCTGAACACTAGACAACAACAAACTGCACCTCTGTCTATAGCAAATGAGTACACAAATGTTTCATATTATCTTTATTTACCTTGCACCTTCAGGACAGGAGCTATATGTAAAGTGCAATGGCTTCAGAACATTCTCCAGAAGTATTTTTGCAATAGGAACACGAGAAACATCAGAATACTCAATACTCGAGGGAAGCTTATTGTTAATTAACAAATAAAGCGACTTGTAGTAGCCTGCAAGTAAAAAAAAAATCACTTTAAAACACAGCATTATTTTTCTTCTTTTCTATATTAAACAATACAAATTAAGCTGAAAAATACTTTCTAATTCATTACATGAAGCTTGACTTAGGAAGACATTTTACAATAGTCCAAGTCACATTCACATAATTAGCAGCAATCTCTTTGGAAACATCACATTATAAAATCATTCAGAGGTAACCATATTCAGAATCAGTTTGATTTTGGAAGATCAATCAGCTCTTGCTGATGAAGTGAATACTTTGATTTTTAAAATAATGACTTATGACAAAGATGTTCCCTTCCCTTTGAGTGACTCTAGTCACGTTGTCCTTTCACTCTTCCAGAAATGAAGAATTTTCTACTCTATTCCAAAACATGACTGCATCATACAGGCAAGAGGCCTGCTGGCATAATGTCCCAGTTCTGTGATCACCTTGCCTCATCAGGCTGAAGAATACAATCACTATTTCCAGAGCAGGGCTCTCTCAGACAGTAATAAAATGTATTATCACCCATGCCATAAAGACACGTATAGAGAGTAATTTATTTTTGTCTCACTGAAGTACAAACGGAACCACGTGATTTCATTCTTCTTAAACCAACTTCCTTCATGCTCAATGAACTCCCAAACTAAGACACAAGTTCCACAATTACAGGAACACTGTAAATGCATAAACAGTGTCACATCACTGAGAGTCCATTCTAAGAACCCTTCTCAGGGACCACCTAACTTGCCACAGTGGAAGTCTCCATAAAGGAATGACTTAGCAATGCTGACCAGACACACATGGAAGGCAAATTATATCCAAAAACATACACTAATGAAAACTGGTAACAGATTCTTTACAAGTTCAGCATCAAAACTTATTAGGAGGCAGAACGTTTGCAGTTGCACAAAACCATTTTTTTTTTCATTATAAGTAACCAGAGAGATAAATTTTAGTAAAAAATTTATGATTCTATAATCTCAAACTGCCATGTATCAGTTGTGAGGACAGAATATTATACTGAAAATAAATACATGCATATTTATTATATAAAAACCAATGTGACAAAGTTTTTGTTATGCCAAGGCAAGTAAAATAAATGTGCTACATTAAGAGTAATTTTTTTCCTCATAGTGACTTCAACATACAAACCTTAGTAACAGGATTAGGTAGTCAAGTCCATTGAATGTACTGTAAATATTATATAGAAATTTCCAATAACCAATGATTGGAAGATGCTCTTTCTGCATTTTACACCAAAGAGGCTGGATCCAAGAGATTTATTTCAAAACATTTTTGTCTTCCCTCATGATCCACAAGTTTTGCAAACTCAAGCCACCATATCAAAAAGGCAAAATAATTTATTTATTTTGGACATTCCCAGAATAATAAAGTTTCTTTGCAACTAAACATCATTTTGGTGCTAACTAACCAATTCATTTAACTTTTGGTATGTTTGCACAGGTGTCACTGACTGCAGTTTAGCAAACAGTTTTGCTGATGATGGTAGGAGAGAAATAAAAGCCAGGCTACCACCTCTGCTAAGGTGTCTGAGTGCTGGCAAAATGAAAAGCTAATGCCAATCTAGAATAATAATGAATATTAACATTTACAGAGAACAGTACTGCAATAAAATGACCAACTTTTACACAACTGAAGCTTAGATCTGCCACAGTGTGTGTGTCCACATAAGAGTATTAAACATCTACTGGAATAAAACTTTTGTTAGGCAGTATCCACCTACTCTCAAAAGCTGTGCTACAGCTCTGTAGAAATAACTTAGTAGAATATTCAATTTATAAAGAGAATTTCCAAAGAAATCAAGCAGCAATTTCTCAAGCCATGACCTCATTACAAGGACAATATCCACCTAATGCACAGGTTAGTGTATGCAGCACTTTATTCATCGTGTCTGTGGTAAAGACAAAAATTCGATTAAACAATATGGGCTTCAGGTGTTCAATTTTTGATTATTTCCCAGAACTTCTGGTTCCTAGCTACTCACCTTTTTGAACCATGTAGTGCAAAATTTGTTCAATTAATGATGTCACATAGCTGACATCTTGTAAAACAGGCAAATACGTATTCTCAGATGAAAATACCTCAAGCATTCTCATAGGAAGTGCAACATTCAGACTGTCATCATTGCAATTTTGCAGTAGCCTATAAATGAAATGAAAATTATTTAACAAGAGATTTCTCATATTTCACCACACATTCACCTTAAAGTAACTTATTTCTATCTACTTGGTTTCCAGGCGCTCTCAGTGGTTTAGTTACATCTTTTTGATGGCATCTTTATAATAACTCCTGATTTTAGGGTATATACGAATATGGCATTCTACCTTTAAATCCTACTAAATTCTTGCTCTGTGTGATTTGAAAATTTGGAGGTCTACTGCATAAATTGGAAGAGAAGCAAAGAATAATACATGTTTTACCAACATGTACTACTAACCATATTACAAATGAAGCCATGAAAGCCCCAGAGCAACACGAGCTGGGAACAGGTGTTAGGGAACATCGTGTGCGTAACTAACACAGTATGTCTTTGATTACAGACTCAAATATTAAAAATACAACCATTCCCACCTTTTAACAAGTTGCTTATGTAACAGCTACCAGTAACCACAGAACTTATGATGATTAAGAGCCTGTTTAGAATTCAAAGTATTTTTTAGTGCGAGATGTATATGGACTGACTTGTCCTAACAGTGTGTTTTCTTCACCATCCATATTAAGACCTGCATTTACAAAAACACAATTTCCACTGTAGTGAAAATGTGCAATTCCATACAGTGACACCACATCTGTGTCCCACTGCACATGGACTTTAAAGCCCAGCACCCAAGTCTTCTTTAGAATCTGGTGTCACTGTTTCTCATACATACACTCTACACACTTATAAGAGCACAAGCTTTAGTGACCTAAATGAAACAATTTTCTAAAAAACAAGTATTTTAAAGCTCTGCAGAGTGTAACTAGTCCCTATTTTGATAAGGACAAATATATTGTTTTCTAATAATAGAATAACAATAGCTTCTAGATATTCAAGTCACCTTAACAGATTTACCTTCCTGTGACCCTCCCACTACAAACAATAAATTTAATGCTGAAGCCAATAATGTAACTGCTCAATGTGCCTTCAGTTCAAAATAAAGTGTGAGGAAAGCCATATTCAGTTATATTAGTTTTGAAACAACATCTATCCAAAGCATATCTTTGGAACATTAGTCTACTTCAGATAATAACATCTAAACACTATCAGTTCCCAAGGAAACCTGGTTTCCACAAATGCTGTCAATGATATCACTATAAAAAACAGGTAAGAACTACTCAGGCCTATCCTAGGAGAACATCCCTTAGCACATTTGAACTTGAAAGTCAACAGAACTTAAGAACATTTGATTGTTCTACATGGGAACAGGTATCCTATGCTATGGCCAACACATATATAATAATATAAACAGTCTTCTACATAAAATTAATGTACATTTAATACTTCACTTGCTACAAAAAGAAACAAAAAAGTGCCTAACATAATTTCTGAATGCTTTTTACATAGTAACACGTAGAAAAAAAGAAGTTACCTGCAACACAGCCCCAACAGTCTTTTTATTTGGAATAAGCAAGTAAGTCTGTCTGGACTATCCAATTGCTTAACAAACTGAGAACTCTGTTTAATTAAATTCTGACACATCCATACCTGCAACAAGATATGCCCAAGTTTACAGTTTTTAATGACAAGTTCCATCATCTATGACAACTCAGACAATAATATTTCAATGCTGTTACGGATACCTTTGGAAGACTTACAAAACACAAACTCAGACTGATTCATGTTCAGTTGAGAAAAAAAAAATTGTTATTCATTATAAACTCCACGATCATTAAGTACTAAACTTTTAAAGTTAAGACTGAGTTACACCATCTGGTAATTTTTTGTTTTTAACAAGCCATAATTCTTCAATGTCCATTATTAACAGCCACTATGAATCACACTCTCTCATACATTTGGGAAGCTGGCAGTGACTTTGCAATTGATATGCCAGCAACACTGAACAGTGCGGAAAAAAAAAGCCACCCAAACACCTTGGGAATGACCATGGGGCTAAGCAGAAATACAGTTTAAAAATTAAAATCGTAATAGAAGTATAGTATTTTTAAAAACTTACTGTGAATAATACACATAGGATTTTTCAAGGCTTCATTTCACATATTATGTATGTGTGTGGGCACATGCACTTGTAAAATCTAATTTTAAGTTATTGTGACTAAATGAAAACCAGCAGAGTGCAGTGAAAAGTGCACTTTGAAGTGAAACACTACTTTAAAAGTGCATGAAGTGCAAGTATTACAGATCAAAGTATGTAACAGTACTTACCAAACGCTTTGAATCCTCATTCTGTCTATAGAAAAAGAGTAACTGGCGAACCAGAAGAGTCAAATTCGCTCCATTAGCAGTGGAAAAGGTTCCTCCAGACTGAGCCAAATTAGCACAACGATCAAATTCACTTCTTTGGATAGAGTACTTAAAAACAAAACATGCATCAATACATAAATAACGGTTATGATTTAAAACAGAGCAAAATTTCAGCTTCCCATCCAGTGAGGTTGCAAAGCAGTAAAACAGATACAACACATATTTGTTCAGAGATCAAAACATACACACGATATCACAGTTGAAGCCATAACTCCATTCTGTAATTCAGAAGCTACAGTTGCAACAAATCTGTTGCTTATCAAGCATTATCACATCAAACATTTTAGTCCAGTTTACTCAAATTAACGAATTTAAACAAACTATTTCTTAGGAGAATCTATCCAACAGCAACTTAGAACAACTTTTTGACTCAAACTACCACCTTAACAATACTGTAAAAAAAAAAAAAAAAGCTTCACTGGTGTGTGAAAGCTCTTACTACCTAATGCTTTTTATCCAATTTATCAACTAAAAAAAACATTGCAGGATCCCTCAGGTCCAGTCACACCCATGCTTTGCAGAACACATATCTGTTTATTAAAATATTGAGTTTGAAATGAAAATGCCAAGAGCGAAAAGAACTTCCACTTTCTCAAATACTCAAAACGATTTTTCAATTACATTATTTATTACAAGAAAGTCTCATTTTCAGCAGAACTATTTAGCATCTTTCTAATTAAATAATCAGGTACTGACTTGATGTTTTCTGTCTCTGTACCCTCTTACAAATGACTGGATTATTATTGCATTTTTCAGCCTCCGCCTTTCTTCCTGTAAAACAAAGCAAGAAAACTGAAATCAACACCATAGGACTGACTCTAATTTCTACCATTTTATTAAATAAATTTGTATTCAATATGGCCTTTTAATGAAAATTAAACAGTAAACATTAGTCAAATAAATTATTTTAATGTCTGTACCTAATAAACATAAATCAGTAAGAATGCTTTTTATGTTTTTAAATGCAAATTTACCATTAAATATTGCAAAATAATCTTCAATACTCAGTATGTAATACTCAGTAAGTATGTAACACTACAGAAATCAACATAAATATTTTATTACTTTGCATCACTTTATTGTTAATGCATTTTATTAGACAAAGTCTTAATATTATGTTGAAAAATGTTGAAGGATTCATCAAATTCAATTACATCATTCCTCTTTCTGCATAAAGCAGCAAACACTGACAAGCCACTTATTTGTTTTCATTCAAATAATATAAAAGTATTATGATGCTGGCACAGTTTAGATGTGGGGAAAACAATAAAAAAAAAAATTTGTTATTTGGAGACAGTACCTCTGTCAAAAGGAAAATGAGGCTTAAAGCTCATTGTGGCCCAGAAGCAAAATATATAAATAAATAAAAATTCTTAGTCTCTTTTCCAAACCAGACATACCTAGTGAATCCTTTTATGACATCTTCCCCAAAAAGTGGAAATAGTAGCAAAAATCACCCCTTTACAATGGCTCTAAGCAACTGAAAGCCAGTTTGCTTGAGATGCTATGGAAAGAGCTCTTGGAGGGTTCCCTGACAACACCCTGGGCATATCCCATTACAATAAATATCTATGGGAAGTGGCTACTGTAATTATATTTCTAACAACGTCCATATGGTTTCTTAGGGAATAAAAGGAGGGGAAATAAAGAGTTGTTCATGAACCTAGAGCTACAAAGCAGTGGATGAAGGAAAAGTACAACGATCAAGAAGCCTGCTTTAAAAAGAGAAATTTTAACCTAATCAATACTTAAACTATATTGAACCTATAATTGTGAGGGTCACCAGACAAAACAAAACACCAAAATGTTTTCATAAATTTCATTCAAATACTTTTGGAAAGTTCACATAAACTTTCAAGTCCCAAAACCTTGATTTCCAATTTACTGTTCTATAAAGACACATTCAATTTAAAAGCACGAGCTGAACTGACCAGAGAGAACACCAGACAAAACTGCTATTCAAGGCCTATTTTATTTTTCTTGGAAAACCCTGGTTCTTAAAGCAACTTCTCTGAATAAGCAGATTCTTGAAGACAAACTGCCTCTAAATCATTGACCAAAATCCAAATTTTGGTAGGCCAAAGGGTATTTCTCTTTCCAAAATATTGACAGTAAAAGTGCAATCAGGAGAGTTTCAGAGCTGCAGTGTCTCTTCATAACCACAACGTAAGGCACAACTAAAACACAGATAACTTCTCTTCCTCTCTAGGTTCTGGTTTTATCTCAGGACACATAATTGTCAATTAGAGACTCCTAACTGCAAAGGTTTTAAGTCTGAGGTCACTGCTAAGATTCTGCTACAGGCCGTTTTTAAAAGCCATAGCTGATTTTATTCTCAGAGGAGTCATTCATTTTGTGAAAATGTGCTCCATGCCACAGCAGATCACTGTGTGCACATGTGTACCTGCATTGGGATGAGTGTGTGGCTCTGCACAAGCTTTGCAAAGAACAGAGACAAGCAACTGACTCGGTTTATGAACCACAAAGAAGAATTTTTACATATGTTACTAAGAACTCATTCACCATAAAGCTGATTCATAGCATGGAATTCTGAACTAATAATGGGTGAAATCCTGGTACTTTCCTACTTGAACTTAGTCCATAACTACACATCCATGTTGAAGAGAAAGAAAAGAACTAACTGTCCACAGAAACTGCAGAACTTGAGCTTAATCTAGCACAGGTCAAATGCACCTTCAAGGGCCAAAGAGCTGTTTTCTTCATGAGCACGAAACCTGCATAGTTACATTTTTTAATCAGTATTTAACACCAATATTTTTTTTTTTACTTATATGGGAGGGGTGGGGGAAAAATGACAAAATTAACATACTGACTCAAATTCCATACTACTAAATTTTGGGTTCTTCATTTCAGTGCCTATTCCTCCTTTGCATTATTCCAGCCTGAATTTTCCAGAGCAGTAAGCTCCCATCATAAACCAGTATTAAGGTTACTTAAAGAATCACAACTCAGCTTCTCACTGGTCCTTCATCAAAAGGTGATTTCAAAGCACTTGAGCTTTCTTGAATTCTTTACAAAGAATTCAAGAATCATTGTTCTGATTTTACCTTCACAGAACGTAGGTACACACTGGGGAACTGAAGTACTAAAGGTCAGCCAAGAAACCATAGCAGAACCAGGAACAGAAGAAAGTTTGCTGAGACTAACCCATAGTAAGAGATTATGGTAAAATTTGCAATTTACTAGCCAAATCCTTAGCTTTTCTCAAAAAATACTAGATCCAATAAACACCAAAATAAAAGGGAACTTTCCCTATGCACCTAGTGCATGCTTATCTTCTTTTGAGATGAAAAGCACTTCTAAGGAACAGCTTAAAGCACTCACATTTTTTTTGCCAATTAAAGCATACTTTAAGAACTTGCAAATTGAAAGAAAACATTGCTGAACTAAATATAACTGCAGCAGAAGTACTTTGCACTATAAATGGAACACCAAAGGGAAATCCAGTGGGCAGGCAAACGCTTACAGGCTACTTTACCTCTCGTTTTCTCCTTTCTTCCTGAGTTCGATGAAGGAGAGAAGCCTTTTCTTCCTGCAAGACACAAATAAAGATACTATTGCATTTTCATTCAAACAGACTTCAACTGTGTTCAGGATATTTAATGCAGACTTCAGGGATAGCTCAAAATGCATAGCACATAAAACACAGAGAAAAGTAGGTGTTAACCATTTTCTGAACTCACGAATACATGGCATGCAGCCCTCCCAAAAGAATAGAGATGGAGAGAAGTTATGTCCCTATGAAAAGGGACCAACAAAGAGCAGCAAACTGTACTGATCCCTGTCCATATTTGTGCTCTCAGCATCCCAATTACCCTGGCAAACATATCTCATTTACAAATGGCAGAGCTGGAGCACAATAAGGTCCCAGTCCCACCAGATCATACCAGAAGTCTGAGTGTTTTCCTTGCCTGGAGGGTACATAAATCCCTGGCCCAGGTGCACACAGCAAGCTGTGGCACATTCAGAGCAATCACATCCTGTTCCAAAGCCCCTTGCTTTTGTCTAACTTACAAAAAAGCATGAAGCTCTTGTATTTACTTATCCTTTTTCTCAAAACTTGTCCAGAAAAGATGTCAAGAGAGACACAGCATAAATGGCAGGAACTTTTTCTTTTTAAATTTTGAACTCTTCACCTAAATTAAGGCTACACATCAAAACCTTCAGGACAGTGATCTCACCAACAGAGAAAAAGACAAGAATACTAAAGTATTCGTGAGGCCTCAAAACCCAGTATTATTACAACAGAAAAACCATGCATTCGCTTTTAAACCACAATCTTATACAAGTACTCACTGATTACAATATATAAACAAAGCTTTATTTGCAAGAGTCTCTTACTGGATGGTTCTGGGTAATTTCCAAGGAAATATACAAAATAACTCAATTTTGGTGTATAGTATTCAGTTTCCACTGCAGACAACAGGAGATGAAAGCACCCTGGCACCTTCCCAAATCCAGTCTAAAACACACAGCAAATTTAAGAAAACTATTTTCATTTTTTGACATTACGACACAAATGACAGCTTCGTTTTTCTCTGTATGCCCCTATTAGCCTAGAGAAGTTAAGAAATTAAAAAACACTCAAGCTGAAAATGTACTGTATTTTAATACAGAAAAATCAACTTGAAGTTGGCAAACAAATGTTTATAAAATATTTAAGTAGAGCTGAAACAAGCATGCTGGAATACTTTTAGTGTCTATCAGCAGATAAAAAGAATGAGAACACAAGTCTTCAGGACTTCTTTATTGAAGATACAGAGGAAGGAAAGTCATGATTCTCTCGGTTTCTTTGGAACAGAAAATATCCTAACAGACCACCAAGAGAATGGAAAAAAAAAAAAAAAAGCCCACAAGAAGGTTAACCATCTTTCCTCTAAAGACAGTATTTATGGCCAAAGACACCACTAACTACAGCTATTGCCCTCTAAAGACAGGGTTTGCTCCATGTGTTAAACACAGGACAAACAAACATAAGGAAAGCCATACATAAGGATGATGTATCTCCACTCAAGCAGTACAGAAAGGCACACACAAAGATAAAACAAGGTACTAAATTAATAACCAACAAATGGCTTAAAGTTTCAGGACTTTTTCAACAGCTGATACATGATGCATTAAAGAAGTTGGTGACATGTCCCAGTTTAGAAATTATTGTGCTGCAGAAAGCACCATGTAAAGTGCATTTCTGCTTAGAAACAATGTTTTGTAATTTGTCCTTACACTTCAAAGAAAATTGAAAGAAAAAGCAGAACAAAATACAGGAAAACAAATTGCTATGCGTGAATAGAGAAGAGAATGGAATGGAAAAAACACAAGCAAAGACAGAAAATACAAATTATTTGTAAATACAGGAAAATAAGTGGCCAGAAGGTTTATCAGAAACAAACAATTTTAAATCACTTGAAGAGGGAGGGAGATAGAAAAGGGCAGTGTATCCTTAGTGTATCACCAGCTTTTCATTGATAAAGAACTGAGTCTCTTTGTAGCAATCAGCCTTTTATCCAATCCACTCTTAAACTAACAAAAGTTAAGTTTTCAGTCAGCCACATACTTGCTTTGAGTACTTACAAAGAAAAATGACAACTTGTTAGAGTATAAATTAAAAGAACTGTCCTAAGGCAATAAAATATTCAGGTATAAGTACACCCCACCTTTAAGGAATTACTATGGGTAAAATAATACTGTTGCTCATGTTCACAAGATATACACAGATCATAACTATGACTAAAGAACTCATTTAAATTAAATTCAAGAAAAATATATCCCCTTAAAGAGTTATTAAACCAAGCTGGAATACACTATCTCTTCAGAAATTAAAAAGTAATCATGCATGTGCAAAAGAAAATAAACCTGCAGTAGGAAAGAGAGGAAAAGAAACATTAAATAATCATCTTCCAGTAAAAAGGGCATTCTATCAAAGTAATTTCTTAAAAAGAGGTAACTGCAGTCACCTCTGAAATCCTCTCTGAACTGGCCCTTGACAACCAGCACTGTGAAAAGGAGCTGAACTCGGCAGCTGCTGTTCTGTGGCTGGTTGTGAACGACAGCAGCGTTACTCAAGTGACACCCGTTTGACAACTCCCACCCAGAGCCTCCCTGCCGGCTGCTGCCAGCGACAGCCGCGGTTCCAGCAGCTCTCCTGCTGCCGACAGCCAGAGCTCCTCACAGCAGGGGATGGCCCGACAGGAACTCCCAAAGATCACACCTGGCTCGCTCCTACTCCCCACCCTGCCCTGATCCTGGGCTGCTCATGCCATCGCCTTTCTTCACCTGCCAGACAGGCACACGTCAGGTGCTGAGTCTTTCTTTCAACGCAGGCAGGCAGACAAGGTAGGCAGAAGGAAGCATGAGCTTGTCCTGACTCTGTCACCCCTAATTCAAAAGGGGTGAAAAGCCATTCCCTCAATCACAGTGCTGACTTTTTATGAGGTGGTCTTTTTCCTTCAGGGCTTGCCCTGAAGTGTAGAACAGTGAATACACCATCCGTGAGTTTCCACGCAATGTAGGACACATCTGGCTGTCCCTGTCCTGCCTGATGCTTTCTCCAACAGAGAAAAGACAACCAACCTCCTGCTCTAGCATGTGAGCTGCAGCACCATGAAAAACCCCATTTCAGAAGTTTTCTGTGGGGCATGGCACAAAGAAACATGAAATGTTTCTGTGTATGTGACGGCAAAACACAGAGTGACATTACAGAAATGACTCCAAGGGTAAGACACGAAGGAAGAGGTGAAAACAGAGAAGCAGATGCAGGACAGTACACAGAAAAGAAAACGTGTGACTGCCACCAAAGAAACGCTGAGTAACATTTGAAATATTAATTTGTACATGGGGATAAAGTATACTTCCATGTACTGTGCTATTCATCACAGCAAAGTTCCTGGTGGCAGAACTGCTCTAAGGCAGCAGCTGGGAACAGCCACACCTGACAGTGGAATGATGTCAAGTCAGTGCCTCACAACCAGCAGTTCAATCCATAATGAAAAAAGAACATTGAATTAAAGTTGTTTTCTTATCCTTGTTTTGCTGAAATACACTTTTTGGTTGCAGCAGTACGTCTGCAGAACTCCTAGCTTTCACGCATCCCAGCCAAAGACTGAATAAGGTACACAAATATAGAAACTATTACTCTTTTCCTTCTGCATTTGAACACTTTGTCTTGAGAGAAATAAACTTTCAGCCCTCTTGGCTCAAAATCCAGATTCAGAATCCTCTTCAACACTTCTAATATTTGCTGACTCATAAAATCTGAAACTGAACACTCTTGGACAGCTATTTGCTTGCTATCTTATAGCAAATAAATTTAAAACTTAAATATGCCCAGATGCAAAGATGAAACTGAAGAATTATTTTCAGGTACTAGCTAAACACAGATTTTTTTTTAATTAATAATAACACACTGAAGCAAAAATTTAGTATTATTAATAAATGTTTGATGCTTCTTTATAAATGAAGAGGGTTTATTTTGGTTAGTAGCTGAGAATGCTTTGTATTACACATTACAAGAGGTCATGCAAAGTACAAGGCATGACTTTTTATGAAATTTTCTTTAAAAAACAAACACTTGACCTTTTTTAATTTTTGTGGACAATTATAAAAACTTGTGTGGTTTTCATCTACAAAATCCAGGAACTTGAATCTTTTTTTCTTTCCGTAAAATGAGGAACATGACTTTACAGCTGAATTCAACTTGAACCACATAAAAATCAGTAACAACTCCCAAAACAAATGAAGTGACCTAAGCAATTTATAGAATAAAATTCCTTTCAACACAAGTATTCAGTAACTCCAGCCAATAAATGGAAAATTTTTTAACATTTATTTTTACAGAATAAATGTGGCCACTGGGAAATATCCCCCACCTTCTCAAAAAAGTTTATATCTCCTGACATTATTTTAGACAAGATGAACTCCAAGTGGGTTTTTTAATCCGAATAGTAAAATAAATTTGCATTTTAAAAGGCTTACAACAATGCCTTGAACTGAACCTCAACAAATTAAATTCCATTGAACATGTCTGAGTATGTTCAGCAGCCTGAAATACTCTGCTTTTAACCAGTTTGCGATTCTTCTTAATAATGATGTAAATAATCAGCTAAGTTTATATGTAGAGCAGACAATCTTGCAGAAAAAGGGAGTTTGAACTATGCCCAGGAGAGGCATTTGGCCCTGCAAAGCCTGGCCTCACTGCAGTCAATGTCAGAGTGCTTGCCAGAAAGCACCTCAGCATTTTAGCTGAAATTTACCCTGGGATGTAGAGAGCATCTGGAACTTCTTCCATCATGTGGTACCCACAAAACCACACATGGGGGAACCAGAATTTGACTGGAGGCTCTAGAGGCCGACTGAAATGCAAGAAAGCTGCTTTTACGTTTATGCTCAGTTTGTCCCTGTTTATGATTTTTAAGATGTATATTGTACACAGAGCTGTGAGTGAGTGATTTCTAGTGGAAGGTGTCCCTGCCCAAGGCAAGGGGGTTGGAACTGGGTAATCTTTAAGGTCCCTTCCAACCAAACCATTCTGTGACTCATCATTTTCTCAGGAACATGGGAGGAAAATGTATTTATAAAAGCAGATTTTTTTTATTTTAATTTGAAAAAAATAGCACATAATTGAAAATACCAGCATAATCACTGCTGCAGCTAACTACAACTCCATCTTTTGTAGCTTGCTTTCAAATGAGGAGAATTTCATTTGTTACAGAGAGAAAAAATGCCTAAGAATCAGGGATGCATTAACTGTGTCGTTTCCTACTGACAGGCAGTCATTATTTTACAACATAATGGTCTCCTCATACTTCCACACCACAGATCTGAGTATTTCAAGACTTAAGCTGTGACACTGCAAGATTCAAGCTGACTCAGAGTGAGGTGTGTAGCTGCTCAGAGCTATGCCATGTGCCTGACAGGACAAAGGTCTTAGGGAGCCAAGCACTGCAATTCTTTCAATTCAAAAATAAATACTCAATTTGTAATTCTAATCTAGAATTCCCATACTGTAAATCCTTACCATCATTTCACTTCCACTGCGGCATGGTGTAGGGTCAAATAAGTTATAATAAAATAGAAATTATTCCTTCCTGAAATTATTAACTGTTTTCCTCAATCCATCAGTAAGAGAGAAATAAAACTGGTTTTTAACTGTCCCATCAATGCTTATATCCTACAGGCATCTACCACAATAATCAAACCCAACATGGGCAGATCTCTCCATGCACTGGCAATTTTACAGCCTGCTGTTTGTAAAATTTTAATTTTAATTCCACAAGAAGTTATTTCATGTGCAGAAAAGAGCAAACAAGATGCTTCTGTAGTTCTACCTCTGCACTTCAGCTGAAAGCAGGGGGAAATATAAACAAGAATCTAATGCTTAATGTCATGCTACTAATTTAAGAAAGCAAATCAGAAACTACTAAATTAAAATATAAACAAACTTTGTAAATTGAATATCTCTGATTAGTAAAATGTCCATATTAAAAGAAATTACTAAGACTTTTAAAAATACAGACGGAGTCATCAATATTTGCTCATTAGTAAGCTTCTGTCTTCCACAAAAAAAGCCAAAGATCAAAAACAACCCCAAACTCAATGAAGTTGTTTTCACTTTCATGACCCTGCTAACTCATCTGTATTACAAATGCTGAAAAAGGAGGGCTTTTAAAATCATCTCATAATGCATTATAATTTAAAAATACTCTATTTTAAACAGTCTTGGGGTTTGTAAAAGCATGGTTTAGATAGCTCAAGTGATACCGTACATTTGATGTAATACTCTTTTACCCATTTTTCCTGTTGGACTTACAAGGTGTCATTGATACATTTCACAATGTAATCAAACAATGTGGAGCTACAGAGCCCCTTGTACATCTCAGCTGGCCTGGGGATCCCTTGCATGGATGCACTAAAGCATTGCTACCTCAAATTTTTCTTAATATTACTGAAATGAATGAAGTAACACTAGGCCTGACTGTCCCAAGTCAGGCTGACATGGTTAAACCAATTTTGTGCTGCATTCAACCTTATGCTAAAATCAGTGAAAGCTGACAGCTGTCCCCAGAAGGCCTGGTGACACTCCACCTAGCAGAAATATGTTCACTGCACGGGACACAGGGATGCAGCCAGGTGAAGGCACCATCTGCTCCAGTCCCCTCACAGTTGGGTTGGGTGAGGCCAATCTGAGCTGCACCCCAAGCCAACTCCTCATGCACAGCTCTGCATTTCCTAACACACCACAGACTCTCTGCAGCCACAGCCTTCCAGGCAGCAATTATTGCCCTCTACAAAATGTCCATGAGTAATTCAAGATGTTCCCACACTGAACTCCAATAACAGCACTCATTTTTGGAGGCTACTTTACCTAAGAAGCGCAAATACGGTTTGCCAGTTACAATTAAACTACATTTGAAAATTTCTTTTGAAGAGCCTCATAAAGCAAAGAACCATGTTTTAAAGGTGATGATAAACTAGCCTAAAATTAAAAATAAATAAATAAAACCCTCTAAAATAAGTTAATCACGTTGTAAATAATGATAAGATCCTGTATCTACACCCTCAAACAGATACAACAGGGCAAAAAGTCCAGATGAATCAGCAGATTCTTGAAAGTAGGTATGGAAGAAAAAGTTCAAGCACTGACAATACCACTTACATTTCTGCACTTCTGTCAAATGCATTATTATAATGCTACAATAATATTCTAAAAGGATCAGTCACTGAGGCAGTAAGTTTGAGAACATTAATTTGCAGCCTGTGACTAGAACAAAAACAACTGATGCTTGATATGGGGGGACTGAAGTGCCTTTCAAGAGCATACACAATTCAGACCATAACACACACGGATACAAGATGCAAACAGCTCAAAAACAGACCCAAAGCTCTCTGGTTTTGCAATTCAAAAATGCCATACAAGCTAGTCATGAGAAGGCACACTAGATTCAGTACCTTACTGCCACAATTATTCAAGTCCACAATTTTTCTTCTGTCACTGTGCTCCTACTGATAGAACTTACTGAAGTCAGCCCCCTGTGAGGCCTAAGCAAACACTACAGACACACACAGCAGTGCCAGACAGGTGTCAGCACATGTGAGTGTGACCAACACAGTCATTGTTTGCAGCTGCAGCTCCATCAGCAAAACCACACTTCTAATTGTGTTGCTGATCACTATTTTGGTGCAGGCCCCACTGGCACCTTTAGTATTGACTGGCTCCTCAAACAGGAGGTTTTGTCATTGCTCTGCAGTGGTGCAACCACGTTTGGGAAACTTCCCCAAACTGGGTACAGAGTTATTCTTAGCATTAAACAGTCCGCATGGCCCCAGTGTTTCTGAATGGTGCCTTCCTCCACCAAAGGAATCACAATAGGCAGCACTAAGTATGCAACTAGCTGCCAAAAGCATGGCAGAGGTACAGTGTTGATCCTTCCAAAGTTATACACCATTTGGGAGGGCAAGGGCATTTGTCAGAAAAATGAGGGTTTTTTTTTTTTTTTTGTATGTGTACCAAAATCTGGAAGGAAATAATTCACAATTCAGCTTTCTGTAAAAATGAAGCTTATACGTATGAGAAACATGATCCCAAGGAGCCTATGATGTGAAATGAGAAACTCACATGATGCCTAATTCAGGCTTACCTAGAAACAGAGACCATACAAAGTTTAAAGATAAAAGCAGATATATTTAATGAAGGGCCTCCAGGTGCATTAAGAGCAGATGAAACCTCCCCAAGGGGCTAGATCCAAAATAGACAATGGGCATGAGTTTTTCAGACAGATATAAGTTTGGTCTATTTACATATCAGGGGTTAATCCTCCAATTACAGCTTTAGGTAATGAAGTCCTATTCCCCCAGTTTGCTACCCCCCCAAATAATTTTTGTTTATACTTTTTGGGACCTGAGGCTATAGGGTGTCCTTGGATAACAGGCCCAGAGGGATTGTTTTGTCTAACCAAAATGTGAAGACAGTTAACTACATTTTATATGGAGTTTAGAGCTATGCACTAATGCAGTATAGGATTTGAAAAATACAAAAGCTAAAATCTTAAGGCATCACATGGAACCCACAAACACTTCCTACAGCAATCTCTGCTGTAGTACATTTTTATAGAAGTTCAGCTAAACTGCATTTAGAAGTAATTTTTAGTACTGCTTAAATAAATTCTTTCATTAGTACTGTACACAGCTTCTGAAAATCAGCAGCTCTTTCAAGGACACTCCAGGATGTCTATGTAACCATGATGCCCAAAGCTGTGTGTGATTTGCACTGATGCAGCATAAGCACGTCGGTGAACTGATGTAGAATCATGAAATCTGTGCACCAGTCAGTATCAATCTCATCATGAACCACAACCTCTACAGAACACAGTGAAGGTTATGCATCAATTTCAGTTTCCAGTCCTTTACATGCTAATATTTGCCCTTGGAAATTTATGCCTTCATAACATTAATAAATATGTCCCATATAATTAAAATAGACATAATTCTGATAGATTTTCATGAATTGCTAAGTGCAAAAGAAGATGTTATGGCAGTTGTTTACTTCTGTAGGAGGCAACATGTTCAGCAAGAATCACTATGAGCAAGTCGGGGTCAAAAGTTACAAAGTACCTGAAGCGTACAGCTGAGGACCAGGGCATGTTCTGCCAACTCCCACTTAAGCTGGGGGGTATTTATGGCATTTTGACTCATGTAATGCCAGTTTACATGGCCTAATGAACAGACATGTCTTAAGATAAACAGAAGATGAATCAGAGGAAAAGCTGCATAATCTAAATACAGTTCTGTATACAGTCTCTTGTAATCTCTTTTATTATGCCAAAATGCAAACTTCACTGTGATTTTAGTATCACATATTGCAGTATTTTTCCTCATTTCCTCACTGTACTGCCAAACCTCAAAAGTTTCCAAGAATCAAACTTGCTTATAGTGCACAGTAATAAAAACTTAAGAATTTTTTTTTACCCAATTAAAATTCAAAAATATGAATGGAAACACTCGTTAGCTTCCCACACAGTCATCTCCAATGACAACGGGGAGACTTAGTATTTTCACAGTGAATTAAAGTGACCCCTACAGACCAGGCCACTTCTAAAAACACTTTGTCCTTTCTGTCGTTCTTCCGAAGTCCTGTGCCCTTCAGTGCTCGACTAAACATTTGCTTACCCTGGCCTATCAGCAAGATCTGAATAAATCATTCTGCTTCTTCCCCATCAATAAACACTGTTTGAGGAGATCAAACAGTCTGGTACAGCTGGCAATCAACTGCTACTAACCCTGCGCACGACAAATTGACTGAACCTAAACTTGACAGAGACCAACCCCGCGGCCCCGGCTCACGTGGATGAACCTCCCCCGGCAGTTCGGGTTGTGTGAGGCTGCGTGTGTCCCACATCCCCGCGGCGAGGCAGGTCCACGCCAGACATTCCCACTGGAGAGAAATGACAGGAGGTCTCCGAGTCCCTTCCCCCTGGAAGACCTGGAGAGCGACTGCTGGGGAGGTGCCACCGGCCACGACACCCGGGATCGATCGATCGCCTGCGGGGGGACGAGCCAAGGAGACATTTCCTCGCTTCCCACAATTCTTACTACACTACAAGCCTGGGATGGTGTGGCCTGATTATACAAAAAATAATAATAACAGTGAGGCAGGGAGATCAGAGATAAACACATCATCAGGAGGGGAGGGTTTTTCTCCTCTATTAAACCTTAGTCATCGCTGCTCCCATTTCAGAAGGCCCGACACTAAAAGCACCGATAACAGGGCGGGGGGCGACAGAACCGACACAGACACAGGCACGGCCGGGCGCCGCTCCTTACCTTCCTGCTCGCTCCTCCGAGGGACACCTTGGGCCTTGTTTTGAAGTCCCCTTCAAAGCTGAACATGTTTACAGCTTATCCCATGGGGAGCGGGGCCCGGCCGGCCGGCAGGGCGAGCGGAGGGGCCGCACGAACCCCCCGGGCTGGCGCCCCGCGGCCCGCCCGCCCCCGCGGGGCTGCTCCCCCGTCCCCCGCCTTCCCTGCGGCCTTCGCTATCCCGGTCGCCCCGTTCCCGACCGGCGGCGACGGCGGAGCGTAGTGGGAGGAGGGAGAAGGAGGAGGAGGGAGCGGAGGAGGGGGCAGAGGGAGCGCTCCCGCCGGCCGCGCAGAGAAGATGGCGGCCGCCCGCCGCCCGCCGGGCGCGCTCCCGACACACGGCCGCGCCCGCCGCCCCGCCCCCGGCCCGTCCCGGCTGAGGGTGTTCCACGGGAAGCTGCCCCGCGCCGGGCTCCGCGGGGCTGCCTGCCGCTGTGCGGGGCCGGCTGGGGCTGCACTGCGCTGTGGTGCCGCATCCTGCCCACGCGGGCCGCGCTGAGGCCGAGAACCGAGCTGAGGGTCCAGCCGGGCTTTGGCATAGGGCTGCCCTCCTCAACCGTTTGGCTATGGGAGCACACTCGTTACACACACACATATATGTATATAATTCGTACTTTTAGTAGCATAAGCATATCACTGAATAAATAAGGTTGAAAAAGACCTCTGAGATCACAGAGTCAAACTTTTCACCAAACACCTCCATCAACTAAGTGCCACATCCAGTTCTTAACTCCAGAGACGGTGACTCCACCTCCCTGGGCAGCCCATTCCGATGTTTAGTCAGCCTTTTCTGGGGAAAAATCCTCCTATGTCCAACCTGAGCATCCCCTGGTGAAAGTTGAGGCCAGTTCCTCTCGTCCTATGCTTGCAGAAGAGCCTGACCCCTACATGGCTACACCTTCCTTTCAGGGAGTTTACGGGGGGATAAGGTCATTCCTGAGCCTCCTCTTCTCCAGGAAGAGATGGACACGTGCTGGACACGGCCCCATTGCAAAGCCTTCGTGATCAGGGTGAAGACTGAACACACCAATCCAGGCTTCTGTGTAGCCATGAAAATACACTTGGGAAAGTCCATGATAGGGGTGGGCTCAGGAATGGGACCGCAGCTGATGAGGAGTGGAAAAAGAAAAAGGCTGTGCTGTAAAAGCAGCAGACCCAAACGGTGAAACTACACCCGAGGCTGCTTTACATTTCTTAGCCCATTCTCCATTTTTTCAGCATCCCTCCAGATACAGCACAAACAACAGTAACAAAAAGCAGTTACTCAGTCTGCAACTCAAGGTAGTAAATAAATATAGGTGGCCAAATCCAATTTTCATTCCCTTCAGTGGAAATTTGATTTCACAAGCTCTAGCTCGTGAATTCTCACATCAGCATATCACAACAAACAAATGGCAAGCACCCACGTCAGGAGAGGACGTATGTGCTTTGCAGCTGTTCATACCAGGAGCACAATGCTCTTTAACTGTTGTCAAGCTGACTGGCAAATGAAATATTTGTTCAGATTTCATTGGATTTGGAGGATTCAGAAGAGTCTAAGTTTTAAAATTTCAAGCTTTTCATAAGGGAATGGGTGCTTAGCAAGAGTAAGCATTAGCCTGGCATTTCCCCAGATAACATCGTCTCAGTAGAAGCAAGCCTGGCCTCCCTAAATACTGTTTACAAATGCAGATGGGGTTTAGGATATTGTGAAATACCATGTCAAGTGTTTGTGCATAGTTTCAACACATTGCATTGCTGATGAAATATCCCACCACTCTGTATTGAAATGATAGTAAGTTTTTTTCCAAACATGACAAGATTCTTTTCAATTTTATTTTGGCATTGATAAACTTTATAAGTCTCATAAGAAAAAAGGACTAGTCTAGGTGTCTCTAGCAGTTAATTAAATTTCATTAGCACAGAAGCAATCTGTTAGGTCATGAGTTTGTGCCATCTTTATCAGTAGCAAAGACAGCTTAGGGATGCAAGCTCCCCTTATGTAAGAAGCAAAAGAAACATGAAACCACAGAGGGCAGAGTTTCTATGAAGTAAGGTTGTCACTGATACACATTTGACATGTTCCAGCTTCAGTGTCAGAAGGACACAAGATCTTCTGCTGACCCTGGCTGTTAACTTCTGCAGAAGTGGCTGGTAAATGACACAAGCCCAACTGATGAGTGCCTGAGAAGTCTTGGCGATTTCTGGCATCCCCAGCACAGAAAAGACATCTGCCTGTTGAATTGAGTCCAGAGGAGGCCACCAAGAAGATTAGAGGGATGGAGCACCTCTCCTATGAGGAAAGGCTGGGAGAATTGGGGTTGTTCAGCCTGGAGAAGAGAACATTGTAGAGCGACCTCATTGTCACATTCCAGTACCTGAAGGGAGCCTGCAAGAAAGATGGAAAGAAAGTTTTCACTACATTCAAGAATGTAGTGTCAGGACAAGGGGGAATGACTTCAAACCAAAAAAAGAGTAGGTTCAGATTAGATACTAGAAAAAAGGTCATTACATTGAGGGTGGCGAGGTGTCACAGCACATGTCACAGTTGAGACAGCCATGACACACACACAGTGTCACCATACAAGCTCAGAAAGCTCCAACCCATACAGAGTGACATCACACCACATCAGAAAGCTGCAAGCATCTGCCCTTCGTGTTCTTTAGCCCAACCTTTTATACCATTCATGTTCCTGCATTGCACCTGTGTGCCCTCTGTTCCCTTTGGTGGTTGGTCAGTGCACCTGGGCACTCAGTGGCTCATTGCTGTCAGTGCTGCTCACCTGCTTGTCACAGCTGTACCCACTGGGGATGAGGCTGGGCTGCAGCCCCACTCCCAGTTACACAAACTGTGTGCCTGCAGTGAGGCATTGGAACACATTGCCCAGAGAAGTTGTGGATGCCCCATCCCTGGAAGCATTCAGGGACAGATTGGATGGGGACTCTGAGCAACTTCACCTGGTGGGAGGTGTCTCTGTCCATGGCAGGGGAATTGGAACTGGGTGATCTTTAAGGCCCTTTCCAACCCAAGCCATTCTGTGATTATGATTTGCATATGCCCCTCAAGGCTATGACTGGTTTAATATTCTCAGGGACCAGCAAGAACACGTTGTTCCATGAAGGAAGCAAAGTGGATGCCCCCAGCACAGGCCCTCCCAAGTCAGAACATAATTCCACAGGATCCAGAGAGAGATGGCAGAGCCTGGCAGTGGCGACACAGGATTCAGCCCCAGGCAGAGTGAGTGGACGAGTCCTGAGAGGCCAGACACTGCTATGATGTAGTCCAGGGTCCATCCAGGAGGAAGGGCTGGGGACAGGTACACCTGAGCCTAGAAGGACCGATGAGCAGTGGGGTGAGTGAGTGGGGGCCCCAGATGTGGCTGTTCAGGGCAATCCAGGGCCCTGACAAACACATACTCAGGGATGTAGGAATATTGCTCTTGCATGTGTGCTGTGCTAACCCATCTGCCTCACCTGCTGCAATCTTTCCCGTCTCTCTCATCTCTTTACTGCACATTCCACAAGACTTTTTGTGTTCTCCCAGTCACAGTTCTCTGCCCTGTGATTGTACCTTTTTGCCTCTGCACACATGCTCCCAGGTACAGATGGCTTGGGCCAGTTGTTTGTCAGATGTAGTCTATTAAAAAGATGTCATTCCTCAACATTTTCTTCACTCCCTGAAATCAAGTTTCCCAAGTGTGTGCAAATACCATCTTTTTCTGATAAATGCACACCATAGAAATTAAAACAGCAACACAAAGGTAGTCACAGTTGTAGAAAACATGGGTAAATTGTGTTCCAATCCACATTACAGAGAAACTCATCTATAGGGTGTCTCCAGGGTCTGCTTCTAGGTGCCAAGGGACAGGAAAGATCTGTGGTACCCATATGGCTGTCATAAGATCTTCCTTTTTCTCTGTGAGTGGCTCAGGGCAAAGCCATCTCCTAAAAGTCTCTTGTTGACACTTCTGAATGTCTCTAGTTGAGCAGAAGAAAAAGAGGAATGAAGATTTGGTGGGTAGCAATAATAACAAGAAAAGTTATTCCTTCCCATCAGTGACAAAGATCTTGAGTTGTTGTGCTGGGTGCCAAGGATAACATTACAGAGGTGGCTTACGAACTTTTAAAATTATGAGCTCCTGGTACCTTGATGCAAGTGGCAGCACACTCTGCCTCTGCCAGGGAGATTTTTTTATTTTTGTAAATACTCTTTCTGCATGTTAAAACAAATCAATGGCACTTAAATTTTAGAAGGAAAATAAATATTACTCATGTTTTACCCTTTTAATGAGCACTGTTTTATATCTACAATCTTTTTTCTATTCTCAGACTATCTCCAAACAATTTAAGTTCTGATGCATTGTCCTTCTGGCCTCATTCTGTACACACATTCCTGATTTAGACAGAGTAAACAATCAAAACTGTATTTGGCAATTGCTCAGTTCTGTAGGGTATGATGGCCAAATTGTCACCACCCCACCATTAGTTTCCATTCCCTATACAATTATAATAAAGTGTCTTAAACTTTTTTGCTGACTTGCTGAAGTCAGATGAAAATCTAAGATGCACTGACAGCGCCTCATTATGTGCTACATTATTTCCCAAGGTACAGAAAGATTTTTTACAAGAGTGCATAAAAAATGAATAGTAAATAAGTTAGAAATGGTTTAATTTACAAGAGATGAGGTTTGAGATTAGTCCAAATGCTGTGATAGGCCAATATCTGATTTTTAGTAATGCTTTTAGTAAGGTTTGCTGCCATATGGATTGACGGTGGGAGGTAATTTTTTTTTTCAATTTATTTACTCTGGGTAAAATACTGAAAATTAAATCTATTCTATCAGAGAAGATACTGGCAAGACTGTAATGTAAAAAGCACTTCACTTAAGCACTTCCTTTAGTTAAACCTGAGTGCCAATAGACACTGCCAAGGAATGAAGACATTTTATTTAAAATTACACTGGCAAGAGACCATCAAATTATCCTTAACATTTTCATTAAATTGAGATACAGATATAGTTAGGATAGTAAATCTTTTCAATACAAGGAGTTTATTCCTGAGCCAAGGCCAGATTCAGCAGTAATTGTAGGAACTATTAAGACCTAAAGGCTCATCTACATTACCAAAACAACTGTTCAAGGCTTTGGCCCAGTTTTGAAAAATGGACAGGCTCCATCCTGTACTACAGAGCTAATCACATCAGCAAACTACAGTGATGCATTTGGATTCCAGTCTAGGGCCATCATTCCATGCTTTGTTGGCTAGGTTCAGTGAGATTTTGGAGGTTTCCATTAAAAATCTACAAATATCAATTGGTTGCCTGCTGTCCCTGGTTTTAAGGATGTAAAAAAGTCAAACAAGTGGTTCCTTTCTCAATATTGACACCTTACTCCTCTAAAGGCATGTTGAGCTCAAGAAATGAGGAACCTTGTGTTCATAGTTTCTAAGATGAAAAATTTATTAGCCTGTAGTCTCAGCTCCTTTATAACAGCTACATCACAAAATTTACCCCCTAGAGGTGCCTACACTTCATTCACAGCTTCTGATGAAGCAAAATCATTTATTTTCAGAATCCAGTCTTCTGAGGAGCACTGGGGGCAAGGGCTTTTTATAGTTTTAGAGCTATAGTTGTAAGACATGATGTTATTTGGCAAGTGTTAGTTAACCATAAATTCTGTTTTGTTTTCTAGGGTTTAAAAATATAAACATATTTCATTTAAATGGTATTGCTGCAAAGATGTTCAGCTAAATAGGAAAGATTAGGATCATCTTTTTCAAGTCTGCCTATAACCTGAACTATTTATTTTAATAAGAAGGGAGCATTCAGGATTCTTACATGTCATTGAAAGTCCAATTTTAAAGAATAATTACCCTCAAGTGAACACAAACATAACTTCATATTTACCTTACTATCTTTGGCTCACCTTTGATACACCTGGAAGCTTTCCCTAAACATAAGTATTATAAAAACTGACATTCCAAGCAATTCCAACATGTTGATTTTATCTTGAGAGAAACGTGTGCTATGGGCGAGTACACATCTAGCTGTTGTTAAAACGTGTTCCATTTAATTTCCTATTTAAATTGGTTGGAGTATTTTCACCCTCCCTTGGTGCCCATGTAAACAAGAACCTTGTTGAAGTCAAATCTTTCATGTGGTTTGAGAAAAAACAGACCAGATTATTTCTTTCAATTAGGTCACCTGAGCTTCCCTGTGATCCAGAAAAGCACATACACACATGCATACTGACATGTGCATGTATTGATACAAGGATTTATGGATGAGTTTTCATGCAGGAATTCACAAAAGAATTTAAAGAGGTCCTTCATAACAAATTACTCATAATTACAAATGTTAACAGTCTTGAATTTCTGAGGAAGATCCCAGTACACCCCAACCTCTGTTCATTAAGTACAAACATTCAGATGGGCTGTTTGTTGCACAAGGCCTGGGCTCCTGTAACAGTGAAAAAAAAAAGGAAAACACCTGTTAATACCATGTCCACTCAGAAAGTAAATTTTCCCTGACCACTTCTTATGAGATGGAACTGGCCTTCATCTGGAAGCAGCTTGAAATTATAAGCAGCCTGTAAATTCATGTTCTGAAGACTTGTTCAAAAAGTATTTAAGGGACACAAATGATGATCTGGTGGAAAATAATTACAAGAAAGAAAAAAAAAAAAAAAGGCACAGAAATCATTTTAGCTAACTAAGGGAAAACAATAATATTCTGATATTTAAAATTACTCTGGAGAATTTACTACAGTTAGCTGTGGGATCCTGAACAATTGTTCTGATTTACATGTGTGTATCATTCAAGTTATTCAGATTAATTTTCTGCATGGGCGTTTTAGCTTAGTCCTATATGAGCGGCATAGGTTCTTCTCTGAGTTTAGATTTTGCATGGCTCAGATCCATTCATTCAGGTTTGCCACTGATAAAAATGATCACAGGTACACAGAATTCAGTAGGAGTAAAGACAGTTTATGCTGCCTTAGAATAAAGTTCCCTAATTTTACTCCTACCTACTCTTACATTTCTTTGTAGGTGACATCAGCGTAATCTAATTTTAGCTGTCTAAATATTAGGCATCTGGTCTAAATGAAACGCGGATGAAAAATTAAAATTCTACAATTCTTATAAAGATTTGTAGGGACGGTATGTTTATCACAGCATTGGATGCATGTGGGGATCGTTCCCCTTCAAAGGACATGAGTGCCCTTGAGAACTCTTGATCTCTTTTTACCCTTTTTTATTAGTTTACATATGCATAGTGTTTTCCAATAGGTTCATGCTTATTCATTCTACTGATTTTGTGTTACACTTACATCTAGTTACACTTGTAGCTAGTTTTTTATTAGAAAGTACAGAAAGAACTCCTGGGTTACTTTGCCCTGTTTGTTTTAAGGTTCGAGGAGTTTCTCTTACCTCTTCAGCTTGGAAATTAGCATTCTTTCTCTTTAGCTAGGGTAGTTTTACTAGTGTTACAGAGTTACTAGACTAAAAAACATATTTTACTCATGCTTGTAATCTCAAAGCAGCACACTTCACTTAAATCTAAATAAACTTTTACCTTGTTAAATTTTCACTCTGTTTCATTTCCTCTTCATCTCGACCTCTCCACGCAGGGAGTCGCTTCCTTCCACTTCTAAACTCCTCCCTTACAAGGGGTTCAGGTCACTGGATGTGCTGATTGACTGAAAGTTCATTATGAGATTGGGCACTTGCCATGTGCAAGGCTGAAGATAGCTGGAGCCAGTTTACTTTCCACGCGACTGAAAACAAGCCAGTAAAAAAAAAAAAAAAGAAAGAAGAAAGAAAGAAGGAAAATAAAACAATAAAAAAATATCCTTTATCCTTAGAGTTGGAGCAATGATGCTGAGGCCCTTCTAAACAGATTTTAAGACCTAAATGACGAATGAGCAATAAAATTATTCAGGATTATTATTAATGTCACAGAAGGATGTTGTGAAAAGTGTCAGAGACTACTGAATAATTCCCATCTTACCAATTCTGAAGACTGTAGTTAACATCTACTCTAGAAAAAGACACAAAAATGACATTTTTCTTTTGATCTCTTCCAGTAAATTTGGATTTTCAAAGCGCCATTAGGAAGTGATGAAGGTGCCACAGGATTTGGGAGCTGTAGTTTAAACTCCGAGCACTTTCACTAACCTTCTGTATAATCATAACAAGTAAGCCAGCTGGAAAACAACTGTGCACAGAAGGGCCTGGGCTCCAGCTAGGCAAGAAGCAGAAGATGAGAGGCCAATGTGCCCTTGCAGCAAAGAAAACCAGCTGTGTAGCAGGTTGTATTGTAGAGCATAGCCAGCAGCTTGATGGAACTTCTCTCTGCACTCTTTGCACTCTCTTCTCTCTGAGAGTGCATCTGGAGAGCTCCATGCAATTCTGGGCTCCTCAGGGCAAGAAAGATTTTGGAACACTGGAGGAAATCATCAGAGGACCAACAGCACGATGAGGGACTGGACTGTATGATACAAAGAGAGGCCGAAAGGATTTGGTTTGTTCAGCCTTGTGTAGTGAAGGTGGAACCAAACTCATCTTGAGGACACAAGTTGCAATGGACACAAGTTCCAACAAGGGAAATTAGATTCTTTTCAGTGGATATTAGGAAGAAACTTCTCATGCTGGTGGTGGGGATGGGACCCAGAGAACTACCCTGTGAAATCTCCATCCTTGGGGACATTCAAACCTACACTGCACAGTGTGCTGAGCAATCTGTTGACCTGCTTTGTCCACAGGTCCCTTCCAGCCTCAGCACTTCTCTGACTCTGTGACTCAGTTCACTGAACTAATGGCTGTATGTGGTTGTTTGCAGCTCATGTGGTTGCTCTGGGTTCCTTTTGGGATCACTGTTGTGACTCTTCCAGTGTCAACCTCACGATGAGACCCACCAGTCTGTGGTCAGGATTATTGCTCTGTTGCTGAGATCTTTCTGATGACAAAGGGATGTCTCCTCTAAGCCACAACTTAGTCATATCAGTCCCACACTCTTCAACTCTCTCTCACACTTGCAAACCAGAGAAACTCCTACCTTAATACTTTTTTGAAGGAACACTTTTGTTAATATTTGACTCTCACTCAGGGACTGTGGTGTTAGCTGCTATGTATGAAAAGAGAAGAAAAAAATGAGGCCTTCCAGATGATGATAGCACAGTGGCTCCCTCCTCCCCTAAGCAATGCCAACAATAATTTAAAATTAGCCTTTTATCTTCAAATGTATTTCAGAGCCACTTCAGAGTGAGAAGAGCTTCTTAACATATGAACTTTCAGAAGGGTGGGTTGAAGAAAATATGGAGCTTTCCTTTAAACAATTAGAGACCATTTTGCTAATCAATTTTTGTCAGGCGCCTAGAAACATTTTTCATTATCAGATTCCAAATTGTCTTAAACAGTACAAACTAATGAACTTTTATCAGTCTAGTTTGGGGCACTCTGATACATCCCTGCTCAAATTAAATAAATCACAAACCTTAATTAACAAAGACTGGCATGGCTGCAAAAGCAATGAATTAGTTTGTACGCTATCTGAGAGATCAGAAACGTACAGTAGTTACAATTAATGGATTTAATTTTAAATGCTGGGACTCTAGCATGAAAGTGCCTGAGAAGTCCATCCTGGCATTCTTATTACACTTTAATTATAATTGATGTACCTGGGAAAGATGTCAGCAATGTGCATTTTAACACAGGTGCTGGTTTCCCTTAAGAACTCATAGTCCTTGCTTGAAACAGTCAATGATATGCAGCAAGATTTTGATGAAATCCAAATTCATTAGGGCTATTAAAAGTTATTAATTATTTGGCTCCATAGAGATGTAATCTGGTACTTTTTTAAACTGACAGCTTTATATATTTAAGTTTCAGAATTGAGGTTTATTTTTAGTTTAAAACATTTCTGTCCCTCTTGGCCACCTCCCATCATTCTTGTTTCTCTGGATTTGCAGATTTGGGGTTATTTTCCCTTCTTAGGCTAAGCTCTTATCTTCCAAGCAGATACTTCCAGCTATTTTCCATGGGTTTTTTTCCAGCCTCAAGAGAGATCTTGACTGCTCCACTATCACCATTCCTGTGTGAAGCAGCTCCCTGGAATGAAGTAAGTCAACTCTAAAAGATAAAGTCAGTGAACATGAGCAGAAGATAAATCCATCTTCTGTAAATTTCCTCAATCCACTGCCGTTGTTTGAGGTGTCAAGCTTGAACTGAACATAAGTGGCCTCATATTTCCAAGGGTAATCCTTTGCTTCCTTCCATCCCACATGCAGCCCAGTAATCTGGGGTGACACCAGGCACAGATGAAGTCACAGTCTGACAGCTCTGCTCCCACTGCACCCCTGCCTGTGCCATCTGCAGAACAGGACCAGCAGCTCCTGCCTCTGCAGGGCAGAAAAGGTGGCAGCAGCAAGGAAGGAGGTGGACAGTCCCAAGAACAGACATCATTGCTTCCACCCTCCTCTGCCCTGAGACACAATGGCAAGGACAGCTCAGCTGGGATCTGCACCCCACCCTCCCTGCCCGCTTGGTCCTTCCACCTTCTCAGAGTTGTCAGGACCACACTCCCAGCCCTCAATTCCAGGGCACTCCTGTCCAATTCATCACATCTCCCTGTGAGACATTACTCTTTTTCTGTAGGATGAGTTTAAAAAAAAAATTTGCTCTCCAATTGACTGGAGACACTTAATTGGAGCACAAACCTTATGATAACTTGTCCTTCTCTTATTGCCTCAACTCCTGGACTTATTAGACTATGGGAAAACTCCAACAGTCAGTTAAGGAGGAAAATTAATTTTTTGATTACTGAGACTGGAAATGGCAAGTAGGTGAGTCCTGAAGGCTCATAAAAAACAAAAGGCAATTAAAACTAATCCCATATGGATTTCATCATTGACTTTACAAAAGGTTTGTCATTGACTTTAATGTATTAATCAGAATTGTCTTGATTCCTTTTGAAATGTATTTTTAAGAATGTGTCCTGGTTATTGGGATCTCATTCACAATTTTTGAATATTTTGCTTGACAATATAGTCATTTTGTGGAACTCTGTAACCACAGAGGTCCAACCATTTGCTAGATCTTGTGTACTATGCATCTCTGGAACACAAACATGTAATATGAAAATTAAATTATTTGAATCAAATAATGGATATAAGATCTACACAACTGGATTTTGTGTTAATTAAATACTCACTTTCATCACTTCAATTTTCTATGCTTACCAGTTAGTCTCTACAGCATTTGAAATCAATAACAGCAAAGTGATGGATGTTGGAGAATAAAAGTGAAATATTTTTAACTGAGAAATTGAAAACTTGCCTACAAGCTGTGTTTGTTTTGCACTATCTAATACCCTCGTCTTAAGCAAGGAAATATTTTGGCCAGATGAGAATGCTCATTTGGTCTCTTGTGAAATACAGCACATGGAATTTGGTTCATTTGCCTCTGCAGTGATCCATACACTTTGGATCTAGGACTTGTAAAGGAATCCTGCACCATGCACTCTGGTCCCCTGCTCACATTCCTTATATATAACCCTTTGCACAAATTTATGGAGCTCCATCCTAAGAACATTTAGACTATTTGAAACAGAGAGTGATGTGTTCCCCCTTCAAGAGTTTGGCCATTCCCTGTTTGAGCCCATTTATCCTTGTGGCCTCTATAAAATCCTCCAACAGCAGAATCCTGTTGATGCATGCTTATAAATGCTCTGTGAGTGAAAAAACAATGCCTTCTGTTCTAAGTTTTTTACTTCAGTGTTAACTGGGTGTCCCTCAGTGTTTATGTGTTTCCCATTTTCCTGACTAATCCCATTGGAAACTGCAGAATCTGGCTGGTATAGAGCCTAAAACCACTCTTCTAACTTGCAGCCCAGCTCTGTTCATGGCCAGTTTATGTCCATTTATTCTTTCAACAGCACTGGCTTCTGTCTTGTCTGGTTGAATGTTGGTAGACAAAATCTCCTTTCTGCCCTGTCGAGTTTTTCTAGGCTGAGCAAGGTGAGGTTGCCAGGATCAGGCTGAGTCAATCTATCAGCTTCTTGCCATTGAAAGATGATGATGAAAGATGATCCCTGATTTTCTTCTCCTCCTCCTCCTTCTCTTCCTCCCCTTCTCTCTCTGCAGAGCAGGTCTCCCTTGCCAAATTGAAACTCCCCTTGTGCTCTTTGAAGTACTTCTGTGAATGCATTTCCATTCACTTTTTTCATTTCTGCATAACGTTGTTGTCTGCTAATAGTGCTGGTATTCACTGGTACATCCTGATCTTCCTTCTCCTCAGACATTCTCAGCTGGTGAGTTCAATTTACAGCAGAAGTCCCTCTGATGGCTCCCCTAAAGCCGGACACTTTAGCACAATGAAATTTGGAGCCAGTTTTTGATTCCAGCACTTTTGGTTATTCAGTAGTTTCTTTGTCCTGGATATTCAGATCCCTTTCAGTATCAACAGTGCCTCTCAGCTTTTTACTTTTGGCAAATTCCTGATGTGTGTGTCAGGGTCACTGAAAGAAAAATTGTACAAGACAAGCCCCAGGCTGGACAGGCGCTAGAGAACATCTCTGGTGACCCCTCAGTTTAGACAATTTCTGCTTGACTGAAGTTTTTCTTCACTAAACTCTGATTACAATAATCTTAAGGAAAATGCAATATTGCAAAGCAGACAGATTATGTCAGACAACTTGGCCTTGAGTTTTTTCCTCATCATCCAAAGTACCGTAAAGCCTAAAGAGGAGGGAAAGTTTAAAAAAAAAGAGTAAAAATATACATGTTAAGTGCAGTCAACTACTGTACTGATTTTGCCATTTTCATTTGTTTGTGTGAAGCTTTTTTAAATTGGGTTAGTTTCCAAGGTAGATTGCCATTGGAAGGCTTCCAAGGAAAAGTATATCTAAAAGTTAACGTTCAGTGAATAGAAAGTCATGAATTTGTTTCAAAAGGAGACTGGGCCGTGCATCTGATCTCCTTATTGCTTAGAATTGGTGTTAATAATTTTCAGGTAAGTATGCTATTTATTGTTCTTTATTTGGCAGCCAGCTAAATCCCCTGCCTCCACTTGATTTATTCTTAAGTCACAATGACATGGTGTGTTTAACATGGTTGGGAGTCACCAGGTACTATACCACAGATAAAGTTCAGATATTTACTTACCTGGCTATAGAGATAGAATAATGAGATCTTGAATATAAGCTAGTTGTTAGCTGTAATTAAGTTATTTTTAGAAACTGCCATGAGGATTTTTTTCCTGACTGCACCAAACTGGCATAATTCCTAGGTAAATCTCCTGCCCTCAGGAGCCACAGAAGCAAACAAACAAAACACCCTGGGATGCAAAAAATTATACAGCCTTTGATATGGACTTGTTGGCCCTGCACTGTACACTATCTATCTAGTATGAAAAACTGACAAGGGAGCCAAATTTTATGGATATGTTTTAACTTTTGAAGTCAAGAAAAACTCTTTACTTAGTTTCAGACTGTGCCTGCTCAAATGACAGTTTTGCAGAGCAGTCTTATGCTGTACTTGATATGCTACAGCAATGTGTCCCTGCTGATTACTGATTTACTAAATAAAGTATCTCTGGCAACAATTTTCCACGACATAACATCTTCTATAGATTGTCTTTTGGTTTTTAAGAACATTAATCTCAAGAAGTCCAATAACAAGGCCTGATGGAAAGTAACATTTTCCATAGCATAACCTTAGTCTCTAGGAAAAGAAAATAACTAAGTGAATGCAAAGAAAGTATAATTATATTCAAGGAGCAATTATTGCTGTACTTGCATTAACCTTGCAAGTCTCCTGCCTACAATGCCTATATAATGTATTTTACCTGGCATTTCATAATGAAATGTGATGAGCAGATCACTGTAGCAAAGGTTGATCAGAAAATGATCACGATGGCCAGCACTGCTACAATGTGCAGGATCAGATACTGCAATATGGAAACAAAAGGTAAAAACATACAAAGTGATAGGTGAGGAAAAACAAGGCAAGAGGGAGAACTGTCAGGAATTGAAGTTATTTTGATGGTGGTAGATCATCTAGAGGCTTCCTGAAATTGGTGTTTCATTGTTTTCAATGAAAAAAAAGCTTCAAAAAAGCTCTGATTATTCATGTCCAGGAAACCAAGTGACAAATACTTTTGGAATTAAAAGAAAATAGGTGGCTGGTATTTACAGCAAAGCTAGGTGATGTCATCACTGAAATGTGGTTCCTAGTCATAGTCAAATCCACACGCAGAAACTATTAATTTAGAAGGATAATATCTTGAACTCAATTTGATTATGCTGCTGGGGTAAAGAGGCCAAAGTAGCCCAGTCCACCCTCAGTTCTTACACAGTCACAAGGTAACGTGAGCTCAGACCAGCTCTGTTCAGCCAGGGTCTTCTTACAAATCCTCAAGGAGTCCAAACTACTTCCAGGTTCACTAGGAATGAAGTTGCTCAACATATCAACTTTTACGAGTGCCGTGAAATACAAAACTTGTCTTTGTTGGAGAAACGAATAAATGCAGAACAATATGGATACAATTTGAATGTTAGTTCACAGAATAACTCAAGTGAAGCTAACTTGAAGCTAACTAAAAAAAAAAAAAACTACAGAAAAATAAACTCTGTTGCCTCTGTAGTGATGACAGTACTAAGATAAAATTAATTCATAGCTGTTATGAACATTGACCCCTCCTAGTATCAGACCATCGCTGGCAAATTACGCAATTTTTCATCATCCAAAAGAAGTACAAAGTTCATCTTCAATATTTAACATTAAAACTGGATTAATTCATTTAGCTATTCAAATTTCATTCCATTACAGTTAATATTCTTCTTGTGCTGAAAAAAAAAATCAAAGACTTTTCATATTATTTGTCTTGTACAATTGATTTCTATGACAAGATTACAAATGGAGTTTTGGAGGCAGCATTTAATGTGAAACCACCAAGACGTTTCTCCATTGACAGTTGAATTGAGATATGCCCTTAAAACTGGAATTTAGTTATTTTTGTGCTACAGAAAGCTGCAGTTAACTACAATAAGTTTGCTGAAAATTTACAAATGCGTTCATCTAGCAGCTTGTACAATATAAGAAAATCAACATTTTCTTCTGAGGGTTTCATTATTTTTCTTTTTATTATTAGATGATTTTATATATAAAAATATGTTTTTAAAAAGGAGGGTTTGGACATGTTTACCCTGTACTGAAGCATCTGTATGAAAAGGACTGTTAAAGGTACCAAAATACACTTCAGAGATTTACTGCTGTGAAATCTGGCTACTGTTCTGTAGCAAAACAAAGACTGAAGGTACATTCTGGTTGTGTGAATCATTGTGTGAATCTGCTAATGTAGCATCTCTAATTCCATGGATTTATTGTTCCTTTTTAATTATGTTCATGGCAATGGCAGTATGCTATTTTAAAATTTTGGCAGTTTAAAAATCTTATAAATTTGGAGAAAGACTGAAAATTCATTCACTAATATCTTTTTGGGCCTTGCCTCTGCAATCTACAGGTCATCATTGTGGGTGTTGTCACTTAATGTTCCACTGATTGCTATTTTAGAAAGGATGCTGTCTAATGTGACAGATTAATCACAAATGGACTCAGGGTTAGGAGGATTAATGGATTTGATGACAAATATTTAAAAGGCAGCCCAGCACTTGAGTTTATATGGACATTTGTTTTTAAAATAGGAATGAAATTGTTTTCTAATACATGAATAATAAGATGTCACTGTCCCAAACTCTTAGTCATAGGAAACTAAAACCATTAGATGAAAATGTTAGATAAAGCCATTACATTATGTTCTAACCATTTTTGAAACAGCTCCTCTAGAAAATGTTATTGGCAAATAAAATTCTTCTTTGGATCTGTCTAAAGGTAGTTTCTGAAGTCTGTAGGTTGAAAAATGATCCATTTGTAGATTATTCTAAAGTCTAGGACAGGGACTATTTTAAGGTTTACTAATGTGTACATTTTGGCTTTCATAGAGTCACCACAGTTTCACATTCCAGAGCTTGCCATATAACAGTCTTCCCAAAATGTGTCTGCTAAAAGTTACTTTCAAAATTAGTTTGTAATAAAGTTTTTTCACGGCAAATACTGCATCACCAAATTGGTTTGTATTCATTACTTGTGAAGAATAAGCTATGAACTGTATTCTTCCAGGACAAGCCACACAGAGAATAGCAGAGATAACAGTTTTTATCATAGGAGTAACTTGAGCTTTGCCAGTTGAGTGATTCAGCATTTCACTGAGTTTTAAACTCTTAGCCAAAGAAGCCCCTCTGTTACAGCCCATCACTGCAGTCTGAGCCCTTTTTCTGTCTCCCTGCCCTGTCCTAGAGCAAGTGGCTCTCTGTGATTCCCAGGTTTCAAAATTACAGCTCCCATGGCACTGGAGAAAACTTAAAATTCAAATCAAGCAAGGATGATCATTTTCTAGCAATAAGAAGCTCTCAACAAGTCATGGATTTTGTTAGACTTTTTAAGCCATACAAGTTCTTTCAAAAGATCTTTCTGAGTGACTCAGAGGAACATCTTCCTCCATTTCCATGGGGGGGATCTTCCCGTGGGGATTTGAACCCATCATTGCTACTTCAATACAGCAACCTCATATAGCAGCTCCCGGGCCATGGTGAAGATGCTCAGCCACAGGTTTGAAGGCAAAAGCACCATGAGAAATGGATTTGACACCATTGAAATAAACCCAAGTAAATCCACCAGCAATCCCACTCCTTTCCATGCTTTCCATGAACAATCACTCCATGGTGCAGAGGGGCTGGTGCCAAAAATTCACATAGTCCCATCGTGGCTTCTTCCAGTTAAGCTATTTTAGCTGTATTTGATATCTGACTATTGTACAAATCACTCTGTGGATGTAAGCATTACATCATGTATTACCTGGCACACATGGAGAAAAGAAATGAGGAAATGGGATGAAACAGCCTCAGTAAGGGCCAGGAATTATCCCTTTACACAAAGATTTCCCGAGATTTTCTCTTTTAAACCGAACTTATGAATTTGCTCTTTTTTTTTTTTTTCTTTTTCATGACAAGGAAGGAAATCTGAGGCATTTATGCAGTCTGAGCTTCACAAGAAAATTTTTTAGGGTATGCTATTATTTCTTTTTTTCAGACTACTTCAGCCAGCTCCTGGCTGGGTCAGCAATCCATGGTGCCTTGCAGCTTGGTGAGTCAGGACATCCCCAGAGGCAAGAGGCTGGCAGCCATGGAGGTGATCTGCCAGATGGCTGCAGGGACCCTTGGTGGGTTTGGTTTTCACTGTTGTTCCATTGCAGTTTCAGGTGTTTGGTGTATGAGACATCAACTCTCTCCTTTGGAGACAGATCACTCCCACCCTGGCACCTGTGATCAGAGAAATCACAGCACACACCTTCCAAATTACCCAGCCCCATCTAGGAAAACCAAAAATGACCAACGATCTCTGCTAATTTTGAGGCAATAATGAAGTAGAAGGAACCTTTTATTAAAGAAACAAGACAAATTCTCTCAGTGCTCTTTAACTGTTCCTAAGAGTAATTTTCATGTTGCTTTTAAAGCACAAGATGGAGTAATTGGATGTTCTGGAAGCAGAGAAAACTCTAAAGAAATTATAGAGGTCATTTTAACAATCAAATTAGTTGTGATTAATACTCCATACTTTTATGCTTTCTGATCCTCATAGAGGAAACTTCTAATGAGAGAAATGTCTGATGAAAAATGGCCATCAGCTGGAGTTTCCTTCTCATCTACAAGATTTTACATGGAGGAGATTAAATTGGCTGGCTTCACAGCCCTATTTCCTCTTGAGCTCATTGCCCCACTCACTCAGTCACTGCCCACCATTTGCTAGTGCTATAGCTGGGAAATTCCCTGCAAATTAACCAAAGATGGCAGAGGAGAAACCCCCCCAAGACCCACTCCTAAGAAAAACCCCAACACCTGAAATACTTTTTAAAAGCTTTAACTGTATTCCTCACTGATTCAAAAACATCAAAAAACAGCAGTGAATGTCAGCATTCGCCCAGAGCCCTCTGCCACACTGGTGCTGACCCCCAGGAGCAGAATTACACTGCACCACTGCACTTGTGTTCCACTCAGTGCCCACACCATGAAGCAGCAAAATGTGAGGCTTTCCTCAGCATGGGGAGGAGGTGTTCTGTCCTTTCAGACCTCAGATGTCCATGAGATGAGAATCCCCCTGTCCTTTAGGTCCCCATCCCCTGTATTCTCACTCCCCTGTATTTAAAAACACCTATGGCTAGTCTGCACCCACGGGCATTTGCCCTGAATTTGGTGAGAGAAACCCATGCTAAGAGCTGTGGCCTTCCTCTCCTATTTCATTCTGCTTTGCCAGGACCTGTCTCCAAAATCCTACAGAACTCAGTTGCTCCCTGTGTTGTCCTAGGGACCATGGGAAGCTGTAATAAGGAGGCAAAAGGAATCTTCATGTTGCTCATGCTGGGTCTTGTAAGTTTGTTGTTTTTCTAGTTGTTTTGGATTCCTTTAATCAACTTTGTAATAAAACAAGATTTCTCCGGTATGGAGACTCTCTATTTGAGGCCATAGAGCCCCTTACGATGTAACACTGTCAAATTCAATAAACAGGCTAAAGTTTGCAAAATCTAAATTCATGGTTACAGAATTATGGTGGTCTGGGTTTCTTTTTTCTGTTTCTTTCAGATCACATCTGGTACAGTTTCAAAACTTTTTTCACCTGCAAACTATATGTGGAATTAGAACGATAATAAAGCTGCAGCTACAGAACTTGGGCTGATAATGAATAAACCAGAACAAGAATCCAAGAGCCTGAGATGGAAGGCATTGTAACTTTGTTAGATGGGTTTTATGCTGACTTAGTTCCCAAAAGTTTAGAAGTTGGGCCTCAGCTTAATCCAGCAGGATTTGAGTCCTTTATTATTTTTACTTCTTTTTAGGGTTGTTGGTTGAGGGTTTTTTTAGGTTTTTACAACTTGAAACTGCCACTCAAGTCTCTCAGCAGTTTGCATAACTCACACAGGAAGGGTGCAGGCATTTTGTCTGTCAGAAAACATCCTCAGCTCCCTCAGTTTCAAAGAAGTCCTGTCTGGATCCTAATGGTCTGCTCTGCTTCTTTGTCAGAACACTCTGTTTTTCACAAGGTTAAAGTACCACTTCTCAAATCCTGTTTGTACATGATGATAGTACAAGAGGGCTGGATTAGCCAGTCAAGCTGAGCTGTGTTCAGCGTGGAGAAGGCAGGAGAACAAAGGAAACCTGGACATGCTCATCCTAATCCTTGGGCCACTCAACTGTTCATTAATCCCAGATGCCTGTGGCCCCCAGGATTTATGATTCACCATAACACTGGGATTTTGGGCTCTATCCCTTTTCTTAGGAATGTATACAAAGGTCAGACAAAAGCTGATTTCCAGGGTCTTTGTGATGTTGAATTGCTAGAAAACATTTGCATAAATTGTAAAATAAAATTAGGTGTCTCCTCACAAACTCCAATTTGCTCTGGTGAAAACTTTGCGAAAGTTCTCATACTCTGGAACTGGTATTTGTTGTGGTGCTTCATCATGATTTTGTGCTTACCTACTTCTCCATAGTCTCCATCAACTCTCAGGCTTAGATCGGTCTTGTCTTGGGTTTGTGAAGCACCCAGCACCTTGGGACTCAATGCAGACAATAAATAAATAGCATTGCAACAATGATTAAAATCAGAGGCCAGTGTCCAGTACAGACAGGGGGAAATAGCAGGTTTTCCCATCCAAATAATTCTTGAGAGAAAGCAAAAGCAAGGTCCTTTCCTTTCTTGGCACTGAGTCACTGATGTGACTTCAATTAGACTTTTAAGAAGCAACAAAGATCATGATATGAATGCAATTTAATCAGTCATTTTACAGCAGCAACAGTGGCAATTAGAAGTGGTTTAGTACTTTTAGGTCAAGATTAAAAATGATAGAATTTATTGCTGATTTAGATATGTGTGCCAATTAATCAATTACTCAACATAAAGAATTGACAATTCATTGACATTCTTTTTCCACTGTTTGAGAGTTGAGAATTTAAAAAAATATATATAGATCTGGAACAAGAAGTCCTTTGGAAGAAGTGCAGGTGGGTAAAAATAGGCTAAATAAAAATAACATTTAGAACCTTTGCAGTTTTCATCAACCTCTGTAGCCACAGGGTTATTGCAGAATGAAAAATCAGATGCAGCATTTGATTTTTGTGTAGGACACAAACATACTCTGCAGCAAACAGAGCTGTGGTTCATAAGCAGCCTAGGAGTCACCTCTTCCCCTCTTCCCAGAACTAGTTCTGCTGTTGCCTTTCTTAAGCAGTTGTCAGAAGGCATTTGGGGGAAGTAGAATGAATGAAAAACATACTAGGCAATCCCCCTTCAGTATTCTCCTTGGGTTTGGCCATATCTACCTTTCTTGGTTCTAAATAATCCAGCCTGCCTGTTAAATCTGGGCTCCAAAACCAGCTGTTCCCACCAGATGCTGTTTTCATGCCAGCAGTCAGAATTGCCTGGAGAGCTATTTCTGTTCTGTACAAAAGCAGAGTCAAGCCTTGAATGGTGCCTCCAAACCATTGTGTTGGTGTTAGAAGAAATAGAACCAAGGAGTTAGTGGGCCTTGGAATTTGTGTGAGAGGAATCTGCCCATAAGTGCCAGTGTGATTCCCATCTCGCCCAGGAGGGATAGAGGTTGCAGTTTTCAAGGTGCTGACAAATCACTGCCCTGTGGGCTGCTGGGCTCACTCTGGTTTCTATGGCCAGAAAATCCTGTCTCAGTAGTCAAAACAATGGGGCTACACAGTACTGTGCTACTCAGCCAGAAGAGTATACACCTGCATGTAAGGAATATTTGCATCTCTTCATGTTGCAGGAAGGAGAGAGAAAAAGAAGAAAGTCAAAGATCCAAATTCCTTTTGATATGAGTATTCCTATACACACAGAAATTGTATAAATGCAACATGTTGCAGGGTTGTTTTGTTATTTGAATCAAATCTACCCGTAGGAAATGGATGAGCAAGAGAGAACTTTTGCATTTTAATAACTTGTTAATGTCTAGAAACCAAAACAGTCACAGAACAGCAATAAAGAAGCTCTTCAATTGTTGCTGGAGGATGTCCATAAAGAGGATATAATGAAAAAGACTGCCCAAATGTGCAAGGATAATATAATTAATGTATTACTTCTTTTATTATTTTATCATCTTTCATTAATTGCTGGCATCTTTCCTGCAGAAGCTGGTCCCATGAAAAGGGCTTTTAGTCAAATGTCCTAAATGAAACAACCACTTAGAACCCAAGAACAAGGTTGAAATAAGGTTCACCTGACTTCTCTAAATCACACTGGAAGGGTGAGGGCAAGCCTCATGGGTTTCACTTTTGGCATCCAAATGTCAGGACTGAACCAGACCCCACAGAAAGGTGTCCCCAGGAGTACAACTGTATCTGTATCCTGAAGTAAAGACCAGGTCTGAGAGCATTAAAATGTATTTCTATCCACTTGGGCTTGGACTTAGTAGCTGTCTTTAGTGAATTCTCACAGAATCAAGCCTGGGGTAGATGCTGGCCAGGTGGGCTGTAACATTTTTTACTCTTCCTAGCTAAATGGCCAGGCCAACACTGAGGCACGAGCAAGCTTGCTCTCTCCACTGCAGGGAGTCCTGGGCTCAGTTTTGAACAAACAAGAACAAGCCTTGGCCAGTGCAAACATTTCCTCTCAGTCAAAAGCTACCAAAAGTCAACAGCTTTTCCAGAAACCCTCTGAGAACTTCACCAGGACAGGGGACATGGAGGAGTGTCCCTGTTCATACGGAGCTGTAACAGCAGGTGAATGGATCTCCAGGTGAAACGTGGGGAGCAAAGGCTGGCGCTCACACCGGGAACATTCATTGCAGTCACTCCTCCACCTCTCCCACTTTCCCCCCAGCGTCAGCAGAAGGCTGCTGTGCAAGAGTGCCCATGATGAGCACAGGGCCTGGAGTAAGCCAGAGGCTCAGGTAACATTTGGCAAGGCCCATTCCAGTTCTGTGCCAAGGAGTTTCCATGTGTGAGCACTTCAGAAACAGAGCCCAAGGAAGGGCACATCCTGCTTGCTCTGAGCTCTGGGCCAAGTCCAGGGAAGTCTACAGAAACATTCCCAGCCCAGCTCACTGGGCTTTGAATCAAGCCCTTTGTGCAGGAGGGTTTGAGTAACTTCCCTTCAGAAGCAGCAGTCACCCCTCCTCTCCATAACTTTAATGATCCACAAATACACTTCCAAGTCCAATGCTTACCCCCATTTCCCCACTGGAGAAAGGTCATGGACTTGACTTCATCAGGGATGTGGGAGTCACTGATCACATACAGATGTCACCATTTTTGACTGACTGATTTTTATTAAAACTCAGTGAGAGTCAGATATTTCCCAGTGTTGAACATGGGTGCTTCCTTAATCACAAGCTGGCCATTTTATGTTTCCATTACAACTGATCACCATTCTTCTGCAGCAGAGACTTTTTTTCCAGCTACCAAACATCCAGCTCACATTAAAAACAGAAACCAGTAAGGATATTCTGAAATTTATGGAGAAAATGTCTAGAAAGAAACCCGTTCGCTAATACTGGAGTAGGCACCACAGAGACAACTCAGCAAATCAGAAGCAGCCAGGGACAAAAGAAATACTTTCTTTGTCAGACCAAATTTTATAAAAATCCTGAGCTTTTGACCTTTAGACCATAACAACTGATTTTAGTTGAATTGCTCCCAGGTTGCTTGACAATAGCTGGGAGGAGAATGAATCCATATGTCTTCACTTTATATTAATTTCTAACACTGTCAGGAAGACGAAAGGGCTGCTTTACCCCAGGCAGTGTGAACAGAACAAAAGAAAAACCCCTGATTCTTGCACAGGTTGTGTTGTTGCTTTTGCTCAATGACTTTGATTAAACTATGCTCAGTTAACTCAATTTAACTGCCTAACTAAACTGATATAATACATAAGGGAATTTATTATCATCATTGGGACTGCACCAGTTTGTAACCTTCTGGTTTGGGTCTGTGCATGCCCCAATTCTTGCTGAGTTTGGTGTCAGGATGCACCAGAACTGAACAGGAACTTTTCAATTAAATCCTTTCTAGTTAGGGAAGTCATTTACAGAAACACATCCGTTTAAAAGGAAATGTTTCCTCACTTCTGGTTGGAATTTTTGGCCAGTAAGGGGAGCAAAAAAGATTGGTTTCAGGACTCACCTGCCACAAGGGGAAAGGGTCCAGGTCTCTCACCCAAGCAAGTTCTGGCAGCTGCCAGGTTTGGTTAACAAGGGCTGTGGAGGAGACTTGGTGCTTATATCTGAGGCAACTGCTGTGCATAAATCACTGGTAAAGCAATAGCAATGGCACCTGAGGTAGCATGAGGACCATCAGGCATGTTAAGTTCATGGGATTCCATCCAAACCCACTGAAATATAGGAAAGTTAATTCAAGTCACTTCAAATCATGAAGTTGCTGTTGATCTAAGATAAGGCAAGTGAGACAAAGAGCAGCCATGAGATTTGCCTGCCACAGTCACAGGTAACATCCACTGTGCTTACAGAGGGTATTTCTGCAGAAGATAAAGGATTTGTAGGCAGTCTTTTGCTGAACAAATTTAACTTTCTGTTTTACTCTTTTGCAAGATCATTCAGAAATTACCTGGGAGCTGTCACTACGTAGTTAGGTCAGTTGTTTCAGCTCATGTTCACAAATTATATAGTAATTTTTCATGAAGTATTTATTCTCTCTGACACGTGCCACAAGGCTGATAGATAGACAAGGTGAAACTTAGAGCAGGACAAATGTAATGATTGTCAGGAAAGGCCAGTTTTGGTAAGGAAAAGGAGGTATCCCACTGGATACCATCGTGTGGTGCCTCAGAACAAGGGCAGAAAACACACTTCCTCCACAGACACAAGCCACATACCATCCTGTCCCTGAAGAGAAAATTAAAAGTTTAGGTTGTTGAGATCAGAGATCCAGAAAAAGGTACTCTGGTTCCTCTTCCTCATTGGAGCAGCAACTTTCACTGTTAATCACACCAAACTGGAGCTTTTTCACTTCATCCTTTGGACTTGGTAAACAAGGTTGTGCAACCATCCTTCTCCAGGGATTTCATTTCAAAGCTTTTGCAGTTTTTTTCTCTCGTGCATACTTTCAGCCATTGCCAACCTTCCCTTCTTTTTCTTTCCACCTTTCCCACTTCTAGGCCTGATGGGACATCAGACCTGCTTCACATTTTAAGGGTTTGGCACAGAGCCACCATCTTGATCCCTGTGGTCCCAGAGTAAGTTCAGCAATCCTCTTCTGCCACAGCTTCTCCTCTTCAGGAGTGGCTCCTTTTCACTGCAACTTTTTGCTGACTGTGTTGCTTGCTTTCTCAAGAGATTAATAATAGAAGGTTTGATGATTCTCTTTCCCTGCTTGCCAAAACCAAAAAACATTTAAATGCTTACCTTGCCTCGCACAATGGAAAGAACCTAATGTGCTTAAACATGGGTTTGCGAGTTCGTAGGCAAGAGGAGATTGCCAAAGTTTTAAAGTCATTCATTTCCAAAACAGAGGGAAAAGCAATTCTGTCATGATCTGTATTTTATTGTCTAGCTAATGATTTGTAAGCCAGGAGGACAGAAGGGACATTTTCTCTCTCTTGGATTGGCCAGAATAACTCATAGCTCATTTTAAAATCAATTATATTACATAGCAGATTTTCAGCAGTTCAGCCTGGAACTGCTCTCAGATCTTAGAAAATAGGATTGTCAAAGACCTTGAGAAGCCCTTGATTCAGCCCCCAGGGTGTGATCAAAAATATGTACATAATCTCTGATTGAACTTTTGTTAGCCAGATCTACTAAAATATATTTTACTGCATTAGACTTCAAGCCCCTCCTGCTTCTGGATATATCTCTGCATGCTTTACAGGCTGCTCATGCAGGAGAACTGACCTTCCTTATACAGCCCAGTCCAGGATCAAAGTTTGAATCTGTCCATCACCTTCAGTTCCAACTTTACTGTATACCTGGTGTAAAAGGTTTATGCTTAAGGCTTTGGTTTCATTCAACAAAAGTGTAACTCCCAGAAATATGTTTATTTGATGCTATTGTGTTTCCTCCATGGTTCAGTATTGGTACTGGAGGGTTCTGAATGTATAAAGACTAGAGCTATTCTTAAATACTATTTAAACTTTTTTTCAAATTTTTTTAATATTTAAATCAGAACAGATGGGTTTGTTGAATCTGAAAGACCATACAGGCAACAAATCAATAACCTTTTCAAAGACAAAATATCTGAACTCCTGGGTAAGCCTCCGGATCATGGCAAAACTGCAGATGAAAAGTGGGGACTGTTTTGCTCCCAGCCTGCATGTCTGCAAGCAGATCCCATTCCCAGGAGCCACCTACAGAAATTCTGACTAAAAGTTTAAGAAAAGGGCTGGCCTTGGTAATTACTACCTTACTACCTTTCTTGACCCTTTTTTCATATGGGTTGAACAGAAAGAGATGACACAGCAGAGACTGGAGAGGCATTGGCTCTCTGTCCCAAGTGAGGAAATTTGTTTGGAGTGAACAACGAGGCCCTAGGAAATGAGCCTAAAACCAGATATTTGGGCAGGAGGCAGTATTTCTGTTGGAGTGGAACTAGGGATGTATAACCTCTACTGACTAACAGCTCCACTAAGTAAAACTTCACCAGAAGCTTTGAATGGCCATCCTTTTTTTTTTTTTTTTTTCCCTACTCCTTGTGCAAGGCTTAAAAGTCCTGTGTTTAGTTAAATAAAGATTCATTCAATTCCAGTGGTGAATGGCAGCAAAGGTGAAAATCTCAGCAGTGCCACTAAGTGAGAAACTGTCCTCCTCTAGGAGCAGCCCCATCTCTCACTGTCCTGCAGAGGCAGCTGCCAACAGTGATGGGGAGTTGTGCAGTAGGAGACTCTTCAGCCATACCCACCTGCACAACAGAGAATTTGCTCAGAAGTAGATTGCTTACCAAGCCCAAAATACCTGTGGCTGTTTGTGCATGAAATGGTCATTGCATTACAGCCAGCAGTGCTGATAAAGGTTAATTACTTAGATAAATTGAAAAATCTATGCTCATTTACAAATGGACATAAAATGAAGTCTCAATTATTATAATTTATTTACACTGTCAGCTTAGATGACAACATATTCAAAAATATTGCTGAAAGCTGGAGCCCTGGGGCTGATTCTTCAGAGCCTTACCCTCTGAGTAGCACCACTGAAGTCAAAATAGTTCAGAGAGAGGTTTTTGTTTGTGGAGAAATAGAATCTAACTTTTATACGAGTAGAGTGTGTCAAGAATTTCTTCCTTGCCCAAAAGTCATGCATATTTGATTTGGATAGTCTAGAGGATTTTTGTGCTACAGTAAATTCACAGCAAATATAAAAAGACACTTCCATATATTTATTACTCCAGAGAGACTTGTAGATGGATTTCACCTCACTTACCATACCACAAGCAAATTATGTTGAAATCCTTCCAAGATCTGAAATGATATGTTTATAAATTCTCCTTATTGAACTCTTGGCCTCAAGTAACTTTATTATAATAAAACATTTAGGTGTTTATTTTTTTATTTATTTATTTATTTAATGTTTTCTGTTTACTGTGAGAGGGGTGGAAGCAGTTTGTAACTTCACGTCCGTCAGCTGAATTTTATGCTGCAAAACAATCATAAAGCAAAATGAACCAAATAAAAAACAACACCCCAGCATATCAGATATGTAATGAATTTCTGTATGTACTGTTGTTTTCATTATGCTGATTTACAGCCACTTTAATGTACCCAGCCTTCTTAAACAACTTAGACTTGATTGTTCTGGAACTAGACTGTGACTCAGGACAGCATAGTGGCTCTTTGCCATCTTTTAGGAAAATTCTAAACCCCTCTGGGAGCAAACAGCCTTGTATTAAAGAGTTTGGGCTATTCAACATACAAATGATGTCCTAGCCACTAAAAGTAATTGCTCAAATGTGGGGGAAGCAAAATCAACACCCCTGGAGGTGGAGACAAACAAGCAGTGGAGGATTAGTGTCTGCAGGTATCTGCAAATCACACCTCAGACCTTAGGTACTAAGAGTTCCTGGTGCACTCACAGTAATTTCACTTGAGGATTTGCCTTTAATGGCACAAGGCAGTTCTGGCATTGCTGGGTGTTATTTGTATTCCCCTGCAATAGCCTGGCAGAGTCTTTTTGACAGTGGCACTCTGGCTGGTGTGTGCAGGCAGGAGAATGCAGAGAGAGCCTCGCCGCAGGAGGACTGAGCTTTCCAGCAAGGTCAGCATTTCAACCAGTGCCCCACATCCCCAGAGGCTGGAGGAAGGAGACCCTCTTTGGAATACAGTCAGTATCAATGTACCTGCTACACTTCCAGGAAATACTTGCATCCTTCAAACAGCAGAGAAAAAAAGGCAAGTCTGTATGTCCCAGAGACAAATCAATGTAACTACAAATGCTGCAGCTCTGTTAGAGAAAAGCTGTCATTACTGGACACAAAATGAGTACACAGAAGCTTGGTAAGTTCAAAAGAGAAAAGGAGTCAATTTTATTTCTGATCTCACAATATATAGAGTTCCAAAAGTGACAGTGGATTGGAGGATGAAATTGCCATCTCTCCAACCACTGTTGGTCAAATCAACAGTCCATCAATTCTCTCTTCCCACAAAGAAGAATGCAAAACAATCATTATTTACATGAACAGTGCGTGAGAAACTCCAGTAGAAATATGTAAACATCAGAAGGCATGGAAAACTTCTAAAATAACTTTAAAACTTTCAAAAGAACTATAAAAGAAAACTTAACACTTTTAAAAATCAGGGCAACAAAAAGCATCATCCTGAGCTTTTCTTTTCTGACCACTGCCAGTCTTTCAGCCCAAGGGTGGCTTTCAATGCGGTTTTTTCATTTTCCCATCCACCCCACCACAATGTCCTGTGATGCTGGTAGGTCCCCAGTATTCCTGCTGTGGATGGGGTGTGCCAGGCCCAGCTCCTCCCTGCCTGCCTGGAGCCCAGGCTGACACAGCTGGAACCTTCCTGACCCACCAAGATGCCCCTGCTCAGCCCCTGAGGATGGCAGGGAGTAACACAATTCCAAGTTACAGGAATGCTTCTTCAGCTGCTGCTCAGCAGCTTCTCACCCAGATCAGTGCAAGGCTGAGCCAACACCTGCTTGTCACCTCTGTGATTGAACCAAATTTGCTGGTTAATGGCAAGGTCTGGGAAGCCAGCTATGAAACTTAACTAGACAAGAAAACAGAAACTTAACTGGACCCCACAAAACCTTGTGAACCTCACATTTGCAAGAGACCATGCCAGGAGGGGACTCTGTGTTTTCCTCCTCGAGCATTTCCCTGTAGCATTGCTGCCACAGTTGCTGTCACTGAGCTCTTCTCCCTCTGCTTTGTCAAGACAGCTCTGAGCAGCAGCTTCTAATGTCACCAGCAACAAAATCTCTCATATTCATTCCCAAATCTGACTTTTCTTGCTCAGCACCCTCTGTTCCCCTTTACCATCCAACACCCTTGCAGGAGCAGGCCCTGAAGCTACAGAGCCATAAATGCCAGCAGTGACTGCAGCAGGAGTTGAAACAAGAACTGCACCAGAGCTTGCTGCCAGAAATGTCACTGAAATTACTGCTACTCTTCTCTCTTTTAATCTTATCTCTTTTACTCTCATCAGCTTCTCAGTGAGCTATAAGTATTGTAATAACATTAATTAGGTGTCCATTAGTATCGCAGATATCACTTTTCATGCAGCATTACGGAGATACAGATTTATAAAATGTCAATATTTTCTTTCCCTGCATTATGTTAATCATGCTGTGAGTTGCCACATGAACGGGCCTGGTGGAGGCTGTGATATTTATGCTGATTTAACATTTACAAGCCGCCAGTCTGCCTGGGCACTGTGCTCTGCACAAACACATGTGAAAGGCTAATGGGCTGGACTGAAATATGTGCCTGACTTAAGTAATTTTATAAACACTTTAAGCACATTAGGACACTTACACTGCTCTGCAGACACAGGGCCTGGTCCTATTCGCTGTCAAACTGGTGGCAAAATTCCCACTGAATTCCCTGAGACCCAGTTCACTGGGCCTCAACTAAACAAATGTGCAATAAATGTGCAATAAATGTACAGTAAACGTACAGTAAATGTGCACTAAATGTGGAAAATGCAGACTCACTTCCACCCAGAGCAGAGAACACCTTGAGTCCAAGATACACAGGGAACCTGCTGGGAGACAGGACCATGCATGGGCTGGGCTGAGCCTGTGATGTCGAGGAGGTGTTTTACACAAGTGCAATATTTGGATCAGGGTTTATTCCTGCCCAAATTCCTTCCCAGGGTAGGTGCCTGCAGTACCTGTGCCGGGTGAGTTCTGTCACCCAGTTCCACATTTTGTGATGCCCTTCTGGGCTTAAGGCTGGACTGAGTGGACGCGTGACAGAGCTACTCAGCTGGGCTACAGTGTTGGATGGACAGGTGGATCAGGACACAGTCAAGAATATTCCCCAAATGTCACACTGCAAGGAAGTAAGGTGATGGGACATATCAACTTATCTCCCTTAAACATACTGATTACCTTCTTAAACACACACCTAGTTAGAAAAGGTGTTGGGGGACTCCGACATCAGCTTTTCTTTCCCATCAGCATCAGCTTGCCAACTCCCACTCCAGTTCTCCAGCCCTCTCTCCTTCTCTGTGACCCCATGAGTCCCCAGAGCATCACCCTCCTCATCCTTCACCTCTCTCCTTTGCACACAGAAAATTCAGCAAAGCAGAGGCCACTGCCCCTACGTTGCCCATGTTGTCTTTCGGACTGTCCTTGCCATGTCCCCCTTACAGATATCTGCTGTCCCCATCTGTGGCAGCTTTCTGAGCCAGGAGGGGTTGTGCAGGTCTGTGTTTGCTCAGCATCAAATGCTGCAGGGATTGATCCACCACAAGAGCTCCCGGGCCTGATGGAGCCCAGTAGCTGCTCCTGCTGCTGTCAGAGTTTGTACTGGAGGAGCCTTGTTTGTTTCTTTCCACGAGAGCAGTTTCTGTTGGCATTGGTTGGTCTAAATGTCAGCATCACGGTATCCTCATTTTGCAGCACTTATTTCATGTAGTCCTGACGTGATAGCTATGTCCACTTAATCTTGCATGGAAATTTCTTTTCAGTGTCCATTGGCCTGCACTGATTTATGCAGACACTGCTTCCTTGTGTCACCGTGAACTGCTCTCCATAGATTTTCTGTGTCATTGATTTGCCATCATCTCCACAATCCAATACAATTTTCCTCCACTTGCATTTGATATTCTTATGTTGACACCAAAGACCTGCATCACTAATATTGTATTAACATCATTTTGACATGGGAGGAAACCCTCACGCTAATAACATTTACTGATATTAACTCACCATAATGCAGTTACCAGTAATTTGCTTCCAGAGGATTGAGTCTTTGGACTTGACGTTCACCCATCCTCTTCAAAGTGTTCCTGATGATTGTACCCTGCAGTGCACTTTCCTCTCTAAATGAGTATTAATAATGCAATAGCAATAATCTGATAGACCAGATTTTCAAAGACACTGCAAGCATTTAATTCTCACAACAACCGAGGCAAGAAATACTCTTCCTGTTGCATATAGAAACAAGCTGGAGAGGTTTTTAAGTTTGCTTTATGACAAACCAGTAGATGGTCCTCGGAGTAAGGAATAGCCCAAGAGCTTTGTCAGTTATGTGAGAGACTCACAGCCCTTCAGCTCCTCTACCTGACCCAGACAGGCTCCAGATGGCTGCCCTGACCTGCTGGCCATTCCCCATTCAAAGATTTCATTTTTTTGTTACAGTCAGAGATTCTGGCTCATGCCCTAGCAATCTCTCTCAACAAAATTTAATCAGTACTGATATGTTCCCATGAAAAGTTTCAGTTTTAATAAATCAGCATTTTCCAAGAGAAAAACATCTGGTTGGAAAACTCCCAGCCCACTCACATCTCTGCTATCAGCTACAGAAAGTCAATATTATTCTCCATCATCAGGACCACCTCTACACTCCAATTTTTTACAAAAGTTAAACTAAGGTCCTGATAAAAAATATGATTTTTTAAAAGTGCCCAAATGATGGAAGACCCCAGCAATTTCATAGGATTCCTGTTCCAAAGTCACTCATAAGCTTTTGAAAATCCCAGTTTAAATCTATCATTTTGAAGTGCAGTTTGTTTTTACAGGCTGGGATTCAAAGACATGGCAAAAGCTAAACAAAGCTTTTCTGAGACCACAAAGCAAGATGATACTGTGCACAGAGTGGTGAGAAGGGGAAGTTTTGAGCACTCCTCTCTTTCACGTGTGGGTAGGGCAGCAAACCTGGGCTCTTGGCAGGTGGAGACAGCTCTTTTTTCTTTTTAATAGCCATGTTTGTCACCTGGCCTCAGTTCCACTCATTTACCAATATAATTTGAACTGTCAAAAAAAGCCAGAGCAGGGCCCCTGCCAAAAGGTGATGTTGGAGCCATGACCCACAGGTACCTTTTTGAAAACTACATTGAGCTCAGCCAGCAGAAGCTATGGATGAAACCACTCCTCTGTGTATTACCCATTGTCAGAGTCATGGAATCACAGAATCATTGAGTGATTTGGGTTGGAAGGAACCTTAAAGATCAGCCATTGGCAGGGATTCCACCCACTAGACCAGGATGCCCAGGTCCCCATCCAACCCAGACTTGAGGACACAAAGCAGCCCAGTATTAACTTCCAATAGCAATCCTGAGGTACTCACAGCCCACTGAGAAACTTTGGGGGAAAGAAAAGGATCTTCCAAGTTGCCCACAGCCCCTTTTCTACTTGCTGAAATAATCTATTCAGCACAGAGCTTTTAGGAGAGCTCAGTATTAAATTGTTATTTTGTCAATAAAATGTCATTTCATCAATAGTACGTCCAGGTGGCCAAATGTTTCTGCATAATTAATTCAACTGATGCATTAAGGAATGTTATACACAATATTAATCAAAAACTACTGTCAATATAAGGATCATATATAAACCCAGCTAAGAAAACTACAAACCTGTTTGAAAGCTGAGCTTTTTTTTTCCAAGATGATCCTTCAATCTACAGAGATGTGGATTCTGCTATCGAAAATACCATTAAGAAAATAGCATGATAGTCCATGGAAATATATTTTTTAATTCCTCAACTGTTTTGTCATCAGAAGGCCATTACTGGGATCTGAACTTAAATTGTACCATCAGATACCCAGGGATCACTGAGACCAGAGCCTTCAAGGAAGCAGCATTTGTGGTTTTTGGGAAACTCTGTAATTTTGACATTTGGGTTTATTCTGAATGAAAATAAACTGCAAACGCTGTTCAGCTTTCTGAGAAAACAGAGCTTTGAGAATTCTCTGTCAAGCCAAGTAAAAGCATTTTCTTGCAGTGTGGATTGAAATGGTTTGCCACGTCAAATTTTTTGCAAAGTCGGTTCTGCAGTGAAAATGAGGTTATTTAATCCCAGGATGTCAGGAATTCACTCCTCTGTGGGCGGTCGCTAAGCACAGCAGCAGCAGCTGATTGAGCAGAGCACTGACCACTGCCAACCATCACTGACCACCACTGACCACCACTGACCATCACTGACCACCACTGACCACCGCTGACTGCCACTGACCACCGCCAACCATCACTGACCACCACTGACCATCACTGACCACTGTCAACCATCACTGACCACCAATGATCATCACTGACCACTGCTGACCATCACTAACCACCACTGACCACTGCCAACCACCACTGACCATCACTGACCATCATTGACCATCACTGAACACTGCCAACCATCACTGACCACCACTGACCATCACTAACCACCACTGACCACTGCCAACCACCACTGACCATCACTGACCATCATTGACCATCACTGAACACTGCCAACCATCACTGACCACCACTGACCATCACTGACCATCACTGACCACTGCCAACCATCACTGACCACCGCTGACCACCACTGACCACTACTGACCATCGCTGACCTCTCCCTCTTTGCCAGCTGCCCCGCAGGTGCTGCCTCTCACCGCCCCACCGCCCCTCCTGTCCCTCCTCACCTCCCAGCGCCCTGTCCCCTCCCCCAGCTCCAGCATCTCTGTCTCTGGGGTCCCCCCAGCTCTGAATTTCCTGCGGTACCCGCCGGGCTCGGGAGCATCCCTGACCCGGCTCCCGCTGTCCCCGCTGTTCCCTCGCTGACCCCTCGATCCCCTCGCAGCGGCTGCTGCAGCCCATGGGAGGCAGAAAAACCAGCGACAGGGAGGGAAATCCTGCTCAGACCCCGGCCAGGAGCGAGGGCAGCCCCTGGGAGATGCAGCTAAGCGGGATGTGCAGCTCACGGAGGAGCCGCTTTGGAAAGTTTTACGATTTGGCCAAAGGCTGGGTTTGTGGGATCAGTGACCGGAGGTGCGCCCTGTGCCGGGGGGGCTGATCCCGGCCAGCCGTGGCTGTAAATCAGGGCTCAGTGGGTGTGCAAACACCCTCACCGGGAGACTTTAAACCGGCTGAAAAAACGAGATTATTTCTTAACCTGGGTCTTCGAAATGGCTGAGCCATTTTTCGGTTTTTTGGGTTTGTTTTTTTTTTTTTTTTTTTTTTTTTTTTTTGTTTTTTTTTTTTTGTTTTGTTTTGTTTTTGGTTTTGTTTTTTTTTTTTTTTTAAAGCAGGCAGATATTTCAGATATTCATGAATTTCAGTCCACTCTGATCAAATGTGTGAAAACAGAAGCAAGTAAAAACAGCTCTCAGAAAGGGTATTTTAGGAATATTTATTTTCAGATAAAGTCAACAGCTCTGCTAACGGTAATAATAATTCAGACAGGGAAAATACAGCACCGTTCTCACTCCTAAGTCACCAGTATAAGGCTCAATGAACAATGCAGCACCATCTACATGAGCTCTGCTGCATTTTATATTGACAATATATATGAATGCTTTCAGAAAATTTTCAATCATTTTGTTTGCACCAGTCATTCTACCACAAAAATTACTCCACTGTAATCAGCTGCAGAAGCAAAGCAATTTAATTCTGCTCTTAAAATGAAGCATTTTATTCTGAAGTTAATAGTATGAACTTCAAATGATTTTCTAGCCTTCTATAAACAAGATCATGTTCTAGAAAATTTAATCAGAAATATTTTTAATTCCATTACCTCCTTGTAATTATTTCCTGTCCTTAACATGGAAAAAATTATTATAGGCTGTTATCGGTCCCCAGAAAATTTTAGGTGTCACAACAAGTTGACAGGTTCTGCACAAATAAGCCACTAAGAAACCACTTAGATTTATCTATTTTATTTGTGTCTGATATTCTCAGTGTGTCTGCATTTTAAATGTATTTTAATGTAAAGGTTAATGGAGTTTTAATAAAGGGCAGATGGCTACTCTAATTGCAGAACACACAGCATACTCTCTTAAAAACCTCTTTAGCTGGCTAGACAGATATTAATAATTCTGAATGCCATTAGAAAAGCAGAGGTTTGAATCAAATGATTCTTTGAAGTTACATTTATTATTAAACCAAAACTGCAATCATTGCATGCATTTTGCAAAGAAAAAATTTGTATTATCAATATATTTCCCATCAATTTCCCATCAAGTAATCCTGTGAACTCTCTATTGTCTATTAAAATTATTTGTATTAAAGCATCAAGTCTTCAACTACCTATTACATATTGTTTTTCATCCAGATGTCAATTTTCAGCCTTTTTTTTTTTTTTAATTCTCTAAACATTTTGCTAGGCACTCAGTCTGCTTCCCACTCCACTAATTTGATTTTTTTTTTTTTTTTTTTTTTTTTTTTTTGCAAGAGCATGATTCCTGGCTCACATACCATTATGCATGCACATTGCAATCCCTGGTATGTGTCTTAAAAAAGAGAAGAGAAAAGGAAATAAAAGGCATGAGCTATTTTGTACTAGGCCCTGCGCCAAGCAGAGCCTCCTACCTCCAGAAAAAACAGTGAAAGCAAACAGTATCCATTAATATCTTCAGAGTACCAGTTCACTGGGAGTGGAAGGTGGCCAAATTCTATGCAGAAATCAAGAAGCCACAGGTAAAAATACTGTGGGGTTTATCACCAAAATAATTTGATTTTTTTCAGCACTTAGAGTCAGGCATTTCAAAGTGCTGGTTAAATCCTCAGGAGCTCTGATGTGAATCTGAAGGCACAGCAGAATGACCATGTAACACCTAAAATAATTTAAACCGGACAGCAATTTTCTGCTTTGGAAATAATTCCTCTAACCTCTTCCTGCCCCTACTGCAGACCCCTCAGCACAAGCCCATGTACACCATAACCACCCTCATCACCCTCTGAAATTAGCAGTTACATTAACAAGGTTTTGAATTATTGGCTGGGATGCAGTTTGGGGCTCTCCAATGGAAGAGAAGTAAGTTTTATACCATTTTATGAACGGATATTAATCAATGCTAAATCACAATGAGAGTCTTATGGAATCACATATTACAATCTCCTGAATCACAGGAGGAACTAGCTGTGATTGATGTTACTACAATGACATTTGGTGCCATCAATAGTGAGAACAGCTCACGTTTAGGTTTTACCACATTAGGAGCTTTTCTGAGCCCACCATGGATGGGAGGGACCTTTGGAGCCCTGGCCAGGAAACAATAGTATTTGCCACATTATTAATCTACCCTTATGATTCATCTTTTATCCTTCCTGGCATTTATGTTCCTCTGACATGCACAGTGGGTGCCCAAAGAGTCCCAAAGCTGAAGAGCCTGAAGGTGAAGAGAGGCTGCGTGTGTATCCTGGAGAGGTGGCAGGTGTCCCACTCTCCATCCACATGGATCTCTTATTTCTCCAAACAATTCCTCTAAAATAATTACAAGAGGCTTTGCCTGGTAGGAGAGAGGGTCACATGGAGGCAGGGCTGGAGATGGAGATGGGAACCATCTAAATATGGAAGCTGAAGGCAGCCTCCAAGATCTATGGACCCTGGCACATTCCTGTTTGGAGAGTGCAGGGACACCAGTGACAGCCAAGTACAGCTCTGCCTGCTGCAGGAGGGACTCTGTGCACAGCTTTTCTTTGCCCAAGCTATCATGGAGAGGTCTGGCATCACCCCAGATGGGGGTGGGAGACAACCTCTGTGATGATGTTTAAGCAGAAATCAGTGAAGGACCACCCAGAAAGCCGCAGGATGTCCCAGTCACTGTGTGCAGTGTCTGACACACTCAGACACCTCGGTCAGCCCCACAGTGGCCCTCAGGTGCTGGAGGGTAGCATGGGATGGGCTGGACCAGGGAGAAGGCATCAGCTGAGGGATGTAGCAGTAGGAGACCAGGGATGTTCGTGTCCATGTGCACGAAGGGGGAGCCCCAGGGGGACAGGGGAGCAGGAAACACAGCGTGTCCTCCACAGTCCTCCATTGTCACAGCCCTGTCACAGCCATGCTCACCTGCCCACACAGGTGTTTCTGGCAGACCACTCCCGGCACCCTCCCTGCTCCTGGGGGGCTGCTTCGTTGCTCTTGTGTATATTCTGGTGCCTCCATGGGCTCATGGAGTCCCCTCAAGTGCCACAGCATGGGGACAGAGCCAACCCAGCTCATGGAGAAGGTGGGACCGCATCGAGTCTGTGGCTGTTCAGGGAGGAGGGGCTGCGCCGGCGTTAGGATGACCTGGGAAGGACTTTAACAAGATCATCCATGTTGCCCAACCTGTGTTTTAGGGCAGCTCCAGGGGTTTTTCCTGCACAGGAGAGGAGAGCAGAAGGTGAAAATTCACCAGCTCCCCCCCCCCCCCCCCAGCTGCTTCTGCCACAGGAGGGACACACATCCCCCTCCACCCCCAGCCCACCCCCTGGGCACTGCTTTGGGGGAGGGCCCTGCAGGTCACCCCAGCCAGGAGAGAGCTGGTTATTTAATACCCAATTACTTACATTTGATACATATTTAATTCCCTCTTTAGGTCCCAGCCCCGGTTCCTGCACGGGACAGGCAGCAGGCAGGGAGGTGTCCCTGCCCAGCCCCTCAGCTGCCGGCACTGCGCGGGCTGCCAGAGGAGTGGGGACGGGGGAGCCCCAAGCGCGTTTTGCAGCCCCCGGAATTGCGCTGGAAAACAAAGCAAAACAAAGCAAACCCTCAGCTTTCCCCCCCAGCCAGCCCGGTTTGCCCGCAGTGGCGGCGGGAGGAGCAGCGCAAGCGATTTTCAGAGCGTCGCGCTGCGCGCAGCCACCGCGGCCACGTGCGGAGCGCGGCCGCTCCCCAGCGCGTAAAATACGCGCGGTGTTTCCCAGTGATGCATTTAGCCAGATGTTTAAGACGTATGAGAGAAGAGTAGTTAAAACCCACATTATATAGTTCTGCCTAGTCTAAAATTGCACGCGCTGACCCATATATTTTAAACTGTAAACGGACTCCAGTCACTTAAAATATTGCAACGTCGATAGGACTAATTAATTGGAAATAAGAAACGAAAGAATACAATTAAACGAGGAGAGAATCATTTTCTAATTTAATAGCGGGACATTTATAAAGATCACAAGCTAAAAGGCATCGAATGATCCTATCGACGGAGTGTTAAATCAGCGCAGCTGGAGGCGGGGAACGGCCCCGGCCCCTCTCTCGCTCCTTCGGGCCGCCGCTCCCATCGCCGCCCCCGCGCAGAGCCGCGCCCCGGCCCGCGGAAGCCCCGCGCGGTGCCCTCAAATGCGGTGATGTTTTATTAGCCCCCATTTCCTAACAATAATTTATTGCGATAAAACAGACACCCGAGGTCCTCTTAAATTGTCTTTTTATAATGAATAAATTTAAACTGGCTAATTAATATATAAACTAACCCAATTTGTCAGGTTGATTTGTATTTTAGTTAATTGTGAAAGTAATTACCACACGGGCAAATTAACAGCTTTCTGGAAATGACCAAGGCAGGGTTTTTATTTCCTTCCTGGGTGAAGAAAATTCATTTTTCCCAGCTCTTGATGTGATGAATAAAAGTCATAAATCTGGGTGATTGGTGCAGGCAGAGTCTAAATGGCTTCATATTTCATTTTAGGTTTAATAGAAATATTCATGCTCTGTTTTAATGAAATTAAATTGAAGGGGGGTGGACTGAGAGGCTGTCGGTCGGGCTTAAAGGGGCAGCGCACTCTGGGTGGGCTTTTTGTTGTTTTCCTGTGGATGAACAAAAACTGTCCAGCGTCCGTTATTCCAGACAAACCGCGAGTGATGCGGGAATTGCAGCGGTAGCAGAAATAAATTTTAAATTTTTGTTTCACATTATCTGAAGAGCAAGTCTAAAGCAACCCAGGCAAAACTTTGGAAAATGGCTTGTAGGGAAGAAAACAACAAAAAGAAAACAACCAAAAACATCTAGAAAAAGTATCCTGGCCTCCTAAGGCATGGCCAGCTTTTTGTTCAGATGTGGGGTCTGAGGTGAAGGCAGGATTTTGGCAGACCGGCCCCTCTCTGCAGCTCGGAGATCTTGGAGTGCATGAAATTCCCTTTCCCCGGGAAGGACCGGCGGAGGCGGTCGCCCCCCGAGACCCCAGGAGGGGCAAGTGCTGGTGGAGACCCAGCCGCCTTTGGGACCGGCCCGGAGCTCTCCCGGCACCCCCAACTTCTTTGCCGGACGAAAGGAAAAAGTTTGATAACGCAGAGGCATTTTCCAAGTGCCTGAGGGTGTTCGTCCCAGCCCAAGCACCCGGAGGGGCTCATTTCTACCCCAGAACGGCCCGGGGCAGCCCCCGGCCCAGGAGCGGCTGCCGGCGGCTCCCTCGCCGGGGCCGCTCCGTAATGGATCTGATCTGTGACTTGTTGATTTCCCCTGAGCAAATAAGGCTTTGATGCAGTCCCGGCGAGAGTGGTTAGCTGATGAATTGACAAAAACTAATCAGCTTTATTGGGAAACAGGTTAAGGGCAGCAGAGTGTCAATAATTCTCCGCCTGACCCCCTCATCCATTAGGAGAGGCAGCTGATTAGACCGAGAAGACCCTGTGCTTTTTGCACTGAAATTGCTTTCATAAACTCACCATTATTAGCAGTCAATGCAAGCGGCTAATTTAGAGGAGACATCCCGACGATGTCACATTTATCAGGGAGGTTTATGTATCATTATCTCATTTACAGAATGTCGCAGTGTAATATGTGTTTTTGGCAATAATGCTGGCCCGCGCCTGCGGTGTGTAGCGGCTTTGGGGATAGCGGGGGAGTTAATTCGGAAAAACGAGAGACACCCCCATCGCAGGGCTCCGGGCGCTCCGCTGTTCCCACCGGGATTTACCCCAGAGCCCCACGCCGCCCCCTGCGTGCACCGCCCCGGCTTTTCAAAAGGCGAGATAGGCATCTGTTTGCCCACGGCCGGGCAGCGGGGGCTCTGCTGAAAGGGACCACCCGGAGGTGTCGGGGGAGCGCGCTCCTTGCGCTATCTCCGCCGAGATAACCGCGCATTGTTGGCTCCCGGGCAATATACTGGATCAACACAGGTGCGGGAGCCGCGGGGAGTTCAGCAGGCCCGGATGCCCTGCGGCACCTGTGGGGACAAACACACGGAACAGAACTGTGCGGGGAAGGAAAAAAAAAAGGCTTTAAAAATTGCAACAAAAAAGGAAAAAAACAATAAAATTGTTAAGGAAAGGAAAGGAAAGGAAAGGAAAGGAAAGGAAAGGAAAGGAAAGGAAAGGAAAGGAAAGGAAAGGAAAGGAAAGGAAAGGGAAAGGAAAGGAAAGGAAAGGGAAAGGAAAGGAAAGGAAAGGAAAGGAAAGGAAAGGAAAGGAAAGGAAAGGAAAGGAAAGGAAAGGAAAGGAAAGGAAAGGAAAGGAAAGGAAAGGAAAGGAAAGGAAAGGAAAGGAAAGGAAAGGAAAGGAAAGGAAAGGAAAGGAAAGGAAAGGAGTTTTTTTTTAATTGTACTCTTAAAAAAAAAAAAAAAAAGTCTAAAAATCGAAATCCTTCTCCGAGCACTAAATATCCATCAGCCAGAAGATGCGACACCCGGGCCGGAGGCGCGGGATGTCCAGACGGGGCGGCCGGCCTGAGTCCGCCCCCGGGGCGGTGATGGACCGGGGTCGGGGTCCTCGTCTCCCACCAGCCGGCCTCGCCTTCTGCCCCATCGCCGCCTGGAGAAGCGTTCACGGCACCGCCCACCGTCCGCCGCGGGCCGCTGCCAGCCGCGCATCCCTCCGGCGGCGGGCACGCGTCCCCACGGGGGTTCCGAGCGCAGCCCTGCGCCCATGGCTCCCTGCTGACACCGGATGGCTTCCCCTGTAACTCGGTCCCTCGTCCCCAAAACCGCCCCGAGGAGGGGCCGCACGCTGTACCCAAAGCAGTGTCCCTGCGTGCGGGACAATCCGCAGCCGCCACGGGCCCGCGCAGCCCCGGCGCCCCCGACCCGGGCATCGGGAACCGGCACCGGCTCTGCCCGGGCGCCCGGCCGGTGACAGCCGCGTCCCCGTGTCCAGCGGACTGGACATCACACATTGGAGGGGGGTGGCCCTCATCCCTGCCGGGGCCGAGACGCAGGGAAGGAGGCGGGTGCGGGTCCATCACCCTCCTCCTCCTCCGGAATCTGTCACAGGGACAAGCCCCTGGTCCGGCCACTCGCTGCTCTGGGGCTGCCCGTGCGTGGGGCCAAAGTGACGGTCAATGGGAAACGTGGGGCCGGTGGGGATGCCAGGGGCGACGGCCGCGATCCCGGGGCCATTCCCTGGGGCCTCCTCAGCCCCTCGGCGGCCGGACAAAACCGAAGCGGCTCATTAAAAGAGACTCGGTGTCCCCCTCTTCATCCCAGGGAGCGAGGGGCACTGGGGTTCTGTGCAGCTGCGAGGCTCGACTCCAGCCCCCGCGGCGGGTGCGGGCTGTGCTCGGTGCGTTTTGGGGTTTCCCGGGCGGCAGCGGCTCTTTGGGAGCGTCTGCTCTCCGGGGCCCGTGTGCGGGTGCTGTGTGTGCGGGTGGCTCTGCTGTGCCACGCGTGTGCATCGTGCCAGACCTGTGCACAGGTGTGGCCGTGTGCCTGCAGGAATCGTGTCCATATGTCTGTCCTGCTTGTGTCTGTGTGTCTGTCGCGCGTGTGTGTCCGGACGCTCTAGTGAGGTCAAGGGGCGGGGGGGAAGTGCAGGGGAAAAGGGGAATAAGAGGGCACTGAGAAGAGGGTTTGTTGTCTGTACGTGTGAGAGGTGCTCCGGGCCACCCTCCCACGGAGTAGTGGCAAGGGGACAGGGCCAAAGTTGTCAGATATTTTGTCGGTTGTGTTGGACTCCGTTTCTTTTCTCCATTTTTTTCCCCTTTCTCCCTTTCTTTTCCCCTTCTCTTTTCATTGCTTTTACTTTTCCCACCCCAGGGGCAGAGGCCGGGAGGGACAGCGCACTCTTGTTGCGGTGGCCCCGGCCGCCCCTGGGGCACAGTCCCGCCGCCCCCAGGGTGCGGAGCGGCCCCTCCCGGGGGGCTCACGGTGATGGAGCCGCGATTTGGGTATTTCCCGCAGCCAAGACTCTTCTCCACGGGGGAGAACATTTGAAAGGAGATCGTGTTTGTCTTGGCAGTGCTTCGTGCCGCAGCCTGACCTTTCGCTCACACGGCCGGGCCCCCCCGGGGAAGCGGGACCCTGGTAAGGAGAGACCCCTCGCCCCGCTCTTTCCCTTTTCTGTCCGAGGCTGTTTGCCTTAGATAAGCAGGTGTAATAAGGCTGTTGACAGACCCGGGATTTGGTGGCAGGGTGACTCCCTGACCCGCAGGTGTTTATTCTTTCCGACTCGTTAAAAAGCGGCCGGCGGCGCGTTTACGGCAAATATTTGCCGGGTGCGGGAATGGTGGAAAACTGTCATTGGACACACGGCGGAGCCAGCGCGGCCGGCGGAGAGCCGCACACTGCCGTGGCTGGGAGAGTTCTCTCCGCGGGAAGCAGCCGGTTCCGCATGGGTGTCCCGGGCTGTTCCCCACGGCAGTCCCGGGCTGTTCCCCACGGCTGTCCCGGGCAGTCCCGGGCAGTCCCGGGCTGTTCCCCACGGCTGTCCCGGGCTGTCCCGGGCTGTCCCGGGCTGTCCCCCGGCGCCGCCGCCCGCAGCGCGGGGCGCGCGGAGGGGGCGGGCGCTCGGCGGTGACGGGTGGGCGGCGCGGCCAATGGCGAGCGAGGCCGCAGCGGCGCGGGGCCAATGGGAGCCGCCTGCGGGCCTTGAAGGGGCGCGCCGCGGAGCGCGGCCGCACTGCCGCCCGCCGCCGCCGGGAGACGCGGCCGGCCCGGGGCAGCCGCACGGTCCCCAGCCGCCTCCCGCCGGCGCTCCCATGGAAAAATCCAAAAATTTCCGCATCGACGCGCTGCTGGCTGTCGACCCCCCCAAGGCGGCGGCGGGGCAGAGCGCGCCGCTGGCCCTGGTCACCTCGCTGGGCGGCAGCGGTAGTAGCAGCAGCGGGAGCGGCAGCCCTCCGTCCTCGTCCTCCTCTTCCTCGTCCTCTTCATCCTCCTCCGAGCACCCCTCGGGCGGCCCCGCCGACTGCCTGCGTACCGACAGCCCCTCTCCGCCGCGCCTCCTGGCCGCCCACTGCGCCCTGGTCCCCAAGCCCGGCTTCCTGCCCGGGGCGGGCACGGGCTCGCACCCGCACCACCACGCCTCGGCGGCCGGCATGGCCCTGGGACTGCACCCCGCGGCGCCCGGCGGGCCGGGCATGCCGGCGCAGGCGGCTCTCTACGGGCACCCGGTGTACGGGTACTCGGCGCTGGGCGGGCAGCACCCGGCGCTCTCCTACCCCTACTCGCAGGTGCAGGGAGCGCACCCCTCCCACCCCGCCGCCGACCCCATCAAGCTCAGCGCCGGCACCTTCCAGCTCGACCAGTGGCTGCGGGCCTCCACCGCGGGCATGATCTTGCCCAAGATGCCCGACTTCAACTGTGAGTATTTGCTTCCCTCCTCACCGCAGCCGCGTCCCCTCCGTTCCCTGTGCCGCTGCACCGGCCTACCGGGAGCCGCCTCCTTCCGAGGGGGTAGAAGCCCCCTCCTGCCCCGCCTAAACAAGCTGCAGACTTAAATTGGAAGCGACCCTTTTATTTTTTGCGAAATTTATGTTAGAAGAAAGAAGTGGGAAACGGGGAATGGGAAACGGGGGTGTGCGGTCACATCGCCATTCCCTACCCTTGAGGAGCCCCGGGGAGCCTGGCCTCTCACGGCAGGTTAAACGGGAAGGTGACAAATTGCTCCCTGCCTTTGCAAATGCCCTTTCCCGCCGTTCCCGGAGGGTAGAAGCCGCCGGGAAGGGGAGGTGGGAGTTGGTCAGAGGCCAGGGGTCCTTCTGGTGTCCCTAAAACCCCAGTCTCAATGTAACCCCCCAAAAGTGAGGTGGCAGGTCGCATCACTCACCGTTTTTAATTTTATTTCTCCTTTATCGGAAATGGACGTATAATAATGATGTCAAGCCTCCTAGGCAAAGGGATGTAGGGAGAATCTGAGATCGGCCAAAACCTTGGGGTTCTGCATCCCCTGGAGATAACGAATAGGAAGGAAGTACAGTCGGAAGGGTTTAGGTTTGGGCCCAGGAAAGGCTGGGAGTGCTGGATGGAGCCAGGCAACGCCGGAGTCCCAGCAAAGCAGAGCTCTAGGCCTCGCGGCGATGGGGAACTTGCGTGCATCTGGTTTAAGCAAAAGATCATTTTCGGAGGTGTGAGCTCTCGGTGGGAATGGCCGGTTTAACAATACCGGAGGTGTAGTTTTACGAAAATCATGCCAGGAAAAGAATTGCGATTTTTTTTTTTTTTTTCCCTCCTTCTCCTACTCAGCACACACATTCGCAGACAAAAAAGTCCATTGTTTTCTCTCGGATTTGGATTGTTTAGACTGGAACATTCAAGAAGAAAAAAATAATTAGGAAAGCTGTTAGAGTCCTGTCTCTCAAACAAGGGGCAGAGGGGAATAAATAACCAAGCAAAACGAGTCTCGGAAAATCGCACCGCGGTGAGAAAATCTCCTGGGCGCTGCGGCCGGGAGCGGACACTGTCCTATTCTTTCTGTCGCTTTAGCGAGCTGTCTCCAACCATGGCCGGGGAGCAGAAGCCGCCCTTTCCCAGATTTCTTTTATTTTTCTAACTCTAATAAGCCTAAGTATCTAAATAATTTGAGAAATGGGCAGTAGCGCTGCCAGGTCGCATGCCCAGAGGTGTCGGGGCCTTCAAAGAGGCTCAGTTCCCGCTTTCTTGTGACTGATTTTTTTTTGTTTGTTTGTTTGGGTTTTTTTTGTTTTGGTATTTTCCCCCCTCTCTAATAAATATTTAGTTTTGATTATTTTTCAATGCGGAAAACACGCTTTTTTTTTTTTTTCCCCGTTTCCAATACAGTTTTCTAGTCCTCGCTGATGATTTACTCTCCGAGGAGCGGCCGACACTCGCAGGGCGCGGAGCGGGCCCCAGTCTCGGTCCCGGTCCTGGTTCCGGCCGGCAATCCCGCTAATTAAACGGATATGGGCGGGCAGGGAGTGCGGCAGGTTTAACTAAAACATTAAATGGAGCAAATTGCCGCTCCCCGGAGAGCCCCGTGCCCCTTCGCCGCTATCCCTGGCTTCGGTTTATTGTCTCGCGTTTGTTAGGCTCTTGGGAAATCAAGAGACATATTTTCCTTTATTTAAAAGATTTAATTTAATTCCTCTTTTCTTTTTTTTTTTTTTTTTTTTTTTTTTTTTTTGGGTCCCTCTGGGCGGTCCCCTGACACGGCGGAAGCCGAGAAACCCCGGAGTCAGAGGGCCTGGAGGCGATCCCCGCCTCGGTCCGCGCTCCGGTGGATAATGGTCCAGCCTTGCTCCAGTCTCACACGCAGAGCCTTTCCTGCTTCCCAGCGCCCTCCCGGGGGCTGCGCGGCCGCGGCCGGGCGGCTCCGCGCTCACCTCCGCGCTCGCCCTTCTCCTTTCCCAGCCCAGGCGCAGTCCAACCTCCTGGGGAAGTGCCGCCGACCCCGCACGGCCTTCACCAGCCAGCAGCTGCTGGAGCTGGAGCACCAGTTCAAGCTCAACAAGTACCTCTCCCGGCCCAAGCGCTTCGAGGTGGCCACGTCGCTCATGCTGACCGAGACACAGGTGAGTGCCCCCGGCCCCGCGAGGGCTGGGCGGGCGTGGCTGCGCTGGCGGGCGGTGGATGAGGGGATGTGTTTGTGTCCCGTGTCCCCCAGGTGAAGATCTGGTTCCAGAACCGGCGCATGAAGTGGAAGCGCAGCAAGAAGGCGAAGGAGCAGGCGGCACAGGAGGCCGAGAAGCCGAAGGGGGGCGGCGGCGAGGACAAGGGGGATGAGGACCTGCTGCTGCCCGCCCCGGAGAAGAGCGCCGGCAGGAGGATGCGGGAGCTGCCCGACAGCGAACCTGAAGACGAGGAAGAGGAGGAGGAGGAAGAGGAGGCGGCGGCGGCCGGGAGATGCTGCCCGTACCACTCCTCCGACTGTTCCGAGGCGGACGAGGAGGACACGCAGCCCCGGGGCCGACACGGAGCCCCGGCGCAGTCCCAGTGAACCCCCCGCGCGTCCAGCTCCTCCAGCCGTCCCGCCGCGGGAGTGTCCTGCCGCTCCTGGTTGGCACCAGTCCCGCTCTCCCCTTGTTCTGATTTCTCCCTGCTTGGAGAGGGATGGAGAAGAGGATCCTCCGCATGCCGGGCGGGGAAGAGGATTTATCGTGACTACAGTGTTATTATTGACTGAAAAACCAGACAAAACTTGAGCTCCCCCACCTCCCACCCCTGCCCCCTGGAAGCGCGTTCCTTTCGCTGAGTATTGGAAATGTTTTGTTCTTACTATATATTGGGAAATCTGTTTATGATGACATTAACGTTAAAACTGCTGGAAATCTCAATACTGTCTTTATTTTTGTATGTTGTATTTATAAAAAAAAATTACCTCTACTTATGCATGCTAAATTATTCCCCAGGTCCTCCCACCTGCGCGATGGGGGGAAAATAAACGGAGTTTTTTACTGGAGGTGTTCGAGCGCGGTGTGAGGGGAGGATGCTCGCCGCTCCCGGGCCAGGGCATGCCGGTACTTTGGGAGGTGCCAAAGCGCTCGGGAGGGAGTCGGGAACCGCTTCCTAATCCGAATTTACTGACGTATAATGACTATACTGAGAGGATATTCCCGAGAGGAGCGCCTCAGTACAGGGGCGAGCTTCCCCGGCAACAGCGCTGCGGGTCCCAGGCGGGTTTCGGGGAGGCGGCAGCGCTCCTTGCCGTGCGATGCTTTTGGGAGCTCGGGGACTGGCGGCGGCATCCCCTCCCCAAGGGGCTGTGGCCTAGGAAAGGAGGGAGCAGCGCTGCTTTCCAGGGGCGACTCGAGTTCCGAAGGAGCAAGGCCTTCCCGGTACCGAGGACGGGACCCCCAGCTCCCCGCCCCGCGGCGGTGGAGCGCGGCGTTTTCGATAACTGCGCGATTTATCTTGCCAATAAATTTGCAGATCAATTCATCCCTGTCACCGCGGCTCTTCCCCAAATCAATTATAGCGAATTTAAATATAATCACTGGCTCATCCCCACCAGCTCAGGGCCACGTCTGGCAATTCATCCCCGAGAATGAATTACGGGGCGGCTCCGCTCCGCTCCCGCGTAGGGCCGCGCAGGGGGGTGGAAGGACCCGGCTCCTGCATCCCGCCGCTCGTGGGGCACCGTTCCCCCTCCTAGCCCCGGAGGATGAGAATGTGGAGCTCTGAAACACAGAGCTTTCCCACTCCCTTGCACTTTAAAAATAAACCAATAATAATTTTAATGAAGATATTTCCTACAAAATCGCGTTAACCTGTCCTGTGAGGCCACAGCGTGGCTCCTCTTAACGGCTTCTGTATAAGTCCGCCCAGTGAAGCACAGGCTGGCGGATGCATGAGATTATGGGATGAGATTGACCAAGGAAAAGAGTTATCCCTCACGGAGAGCTTCAGGTGGCTCGGCTGGAGGTGGCATCCAGGCATAACGCGGGTAGTTACCAGCTCACCCCGTGCCCCGGGGCGACACGCCAGAAATCACCATATATCAAAAATCTGAACAGATCCCATATGTCAAAAAACTTGATCGGGATAATCTCGATTCGGGCTTGACCGATACCTAACCCCTTGCACGGAAATTATCGCATCGGAGGCTCTGATTTAAATTTCTGAACGATTTTCTTTTGGTCACAGGCTGTGGACACTTCAAGGCGATAGAAAAATAAAGGCATTAGTATCTCTGTGGTTCTTCACGCCGCTGGCTGAGGCTGCATCTTCGTGGGTGAACGGCCGGGCAGGAGCGCGCAAAACCCGCGTAGGGCCGCGGTGGCTTCTCCGCCCTAATCCCGGCCACACGTCGGAGTTACTGTCAGCAGGATTTACCTCTTGCTTAGGTCTTAAAACGTCTGAACCGTATCAGTCTGGACGACACGTTATTATCTCAAAAAAAATCAATAAATTAAATATAATGCACAGTTTTTATAACAACACCAATAAAACAACTGTAGTAATAATAATAATAATAATAATAATAATAATGCTACCTGAGATCACACCCCCCACAACAATAAAGATCCTCCCTCAGTCACTAATTTCCAATTAAACACCCATTAATTTAGCTGGCAGACGTGCCCCACCGGGGCCAGAAATATCCTGTATGCCCTGTGTGTCCAAACTCGTCTCAGCCCCACGAAAACCAGCCTTGCGGGTACAGGCAGCTATTCACGGACTCGGTATCAAAGTCCTACCGGTGTATTGTGTCTGTCTCAATAAAATTAATCTCTTTAAAGCCCAGCGTCTTACAAGAATACCTTCAGTTTTCCAGACTAAAAGGGCAAATATGTTTTTCAGATTCTGTTTTTATGGACGGATTAAAGTTTATTTTCCATAATAGGGCACCTAATAAAACTCATAAAGCTCTGTCAGTCTTACAGCTGGTGGCCTCATTTAACACTTTCACTTCGTAAATCATTTTACAACTTACCAGGTGTTTCCAAAACTGAAAGGAAAGGAGGGGGAGAGAGAGAAAGAGGGGGGAAGAGAAATTAAAGTCACTTAAAATATAGATACGGTCCTTTGGCGCTGGGTGCGTTTGCACTGTCGCTTGGAAGGGCTTCAAAGAAGGTGTCGGTCCCAATGGGGGAGAAAAGCCTTTTAATCAGGATTTCCCACGCTCTTTTGAAGTGCGGAGGCTCGTCCCCACGTGCAGGGCAATCAAAGGCTCAGGGTGATTAGCGGAGCCGGTAACGTGTGCGACACGTTCCGCACTCCGCGCTCCCGGCCCGGGGAGGCTCCGCGCCCGCTCCCGGAGCGCCCCGGGCGGGGAAGGCTCGGCCGGGGGGGGCAGCCGGCCCCCCAGTTCTCAGGCACAAGCCAGCCCAGCCAGCGGCTGGGGCGGAGCGGACTCGCTCTCTGGCTGAGCCCGCAGCAGGCTCCCCCCGCACCAGCTCCGGCGTGTCCCCGCGTCCGGCCTCATCCCCCGGCACCCTCACCCTGCCCCAGGAGCCGCATGCCCCCAGCCCACCTCCCCCCACACCGACCCTCCTGCGAGTGTGGGGCCTCCCTGCACCCGACTCCAGGGCGGCCCCAACGCCCAGCCCCGGGTGCCCCGCTGGTGTTGGTGGGGTTGTGTTGCCTCAAGCCCCAGCACAGGCAGGGCTTTAATCTAAACTCCTGTTTGTAATTTCATTATTCAGTCGGTTCCCTCCCCAGACGCAGTAGGTAACAAACCTCTTAAATTTTCATTGGTGTACTTGAGAAGTGGTAAGTATGAACACGGACCTTTGGTAGACATTTTACTTTAAAAAGCAACATGGTTTAGGCATGGATGTCATTAACTGGCAATTTCACAAGCATTAAGTGCTAAAACAAAAGAACCAAAACAGGATCCATATGTTCGAGGTAAACCTGCTAAAAGTCTTTCAAATGGGAAACCATAAATATATAATCTCCCTCAAACTCTCCGTGAAACTGCTGCGAATGAAATACTCCGCTAGCAGAAAGACTATTGATTATTTCGGGAGTCCAAACTGTTAGGTCCATCCAAAACTAAGGCATGACTGTTCTATTTCTCAGTGGTTTCTCTAGCTCTCTAGCGGTTCTTCCTCCTCCTCTCACACTCCTTCCCTCGGTGCCTGCGGGGCTGGACACGCGTGGGAGGGCTGACACTGTGTGCCTGCTGCTCCCGTGGGAGTGCCGGCAGCCACCTCGCTCCCGTGGATCCTTCCCGCCTGGCTCCTGTCACAGCTCGGATTCCTCTGCCGGGGAACTACACCAAGGCTTTCCAGGCGACACCAGAGATGCCCCAGGACACTGAATTTTATCGTAGATGCCCTTCTTCCTTTCCCACATTTCCCCTCGAGCGCTGTGGGTGCCGAGATAACCACACCTTGCTTCAGCTGTGAAAGCAGGAAGATAATTAGATAATTCCTGAGCCGTGCATCGTTCCTGTGGGTGCAGGGAGCTTCTTGGTCGGCTGTTTGAATCCCAGGAACAGCACACAGGACAAATAATGGAAGGGATGAAGCTCCCAAGCTTCTCAGTCTCCCTTGGGTGTTGTGTAGTGACCAAATTACAATCTTTCTGCCTCCCAAAAACGGTCAGGTCTGGTCTGGCCAGAGTTAAGTACCAACCACACATTACTCTGAGAATTACTCAGCAACCATGACACAGATTTTTTATTTTTCACCAATACTCATGCAACCAGAATCATAGCAACAGTGGATTGAGGTTGTCCCACATTAAGAAGAGGTGGTTTTGTCTTCTCTGGGACTTCTTACTTCATTTTTCTTGCCTTGAGGGTTGTGTAATGTCTCTTTCAAACAATTCTCTGCAAGGGCAGTGGATCCAGGAGGTATTTACTGTCTTCTCCCTACTCTGAGGACAGAAGAACTTTAAATTAACTAAGTCCTAGGTGGAAATGGAAGTGCCTGTATGGAAATGGGATCACCTGCAACACATAGGAAATTAGAGTGGTTTTTCCCTGATCACAAGCTACTATAAAATTTGATTTTCCTCTTCCTTTTGGTAAAAAAACCCCACATTTTGCTGAGTTAGTCTAACTGGCACTGGTCTCTAAAATGAGTAAAGAACAACGCTGTTTTCCTCTAGTAAAACTCAGCAGAGGCAGTGGCTTGCAATGGATTTTGTAGCAGCAAGGCTTAGCTCCATTTTACTACCTGCAGGATATTTGCAAGTTCACAATTTCCTCTAATTAATCCACTATTTTAAATTACTATTCATAGGACTTCTGTTAATGTTCTTGGCCAGTGGCACCTTTTGGCAGGTGGGACTCCTGTCTGAGGAGGGAGTAAGAATGCACAATGCAGAAGTTCCTGATTCAGCTGCCTCCTCTCTTCCCGCTCAGAGGAGATGGGGACGGAGAATTCCTGTCCCCATCCAGCCCTGCTTGGCTGTGGGTACCATTTCCATAAATAATAATGATAAAAAAGAGCATCCAGCGTGGATTTTGATGTAAGGCTAGGGCAGGGGAGTGATCTCAATTTAGAACACCTCAAAGGATGGGGCAGATTGTCCATTGCTTGGTATCCCTGGATGGCCTTTCTGGAAAGGACGTGGAAGCCAAGCAGAAGCTGCCGAGCTGCCTCTGGTGCTGATTTCTGCAGTGTAATAGTGGCTGGCAGAGTGCTGGGGCCTGCCTAGACCATCTAATGATTCTTTCTGGACTTCAAAATGATAGATCTATAAAGCATGTATTGCTGTAGCAGCTAGGTGCAATTTTAGAAATGTTAATGAGTAATTACATAAAGGTTGTCCACAGTCATCGATGTTAATCACTGTTCTTTTGCCAGGGATAATTAAGATGACACTTCAGCAGCATCAGCCAGTGGTTCCTGCTGTCTGCGCTGTCTCCTTCTCCCCTCCCAGCTCCTGCTGCAGCTCTCACCCTCCTTCAGGGATCTCTTCTCTCCCTTCATTCCTCCCTGGCTTTTCTGAAGGGCCTCCTCATTCACCACAGCCTGAGGATTTTTAAGCTGTTTAATAGCATTTCACATGGTATTGTGAGGGTGAGCTGCGGGTGCTGGGAGAAGCAGATTTGGGTGATGTGAGGCAGTGATCTCCTGCTCAGAGCATGAGGGCACTCAGCTCTATTCTGCAGGTAACTTGCTTAGACAATGTGTGCAAGCTACTTCACCTTTCTTGAGCCTCCAGCTCAGGAAATGGCTGGTCTTCACACCTTGTTTTGCCTATTTGTGTGTCTTGGAAACCTCAATAAGTGACAGTGGAGGAGATGGAATAACAGCTATCTAAGTGTGTGGTTTGCTGTAATAAAACCTGTGAATTTTATCCACATTTTCACTCTTCAGTCTGTGCTCAGATTCCACTCAGTGTAACACAGGTTCCAGGTGATGGAAAGCCCATGGTGGAGGTTTTAGCAGAGGTGAGATGTGCCTCTGAAATGTGCCACTCCTGCAGTAACCCAAAACCTCATGGGTTCCTCTGGCTTTGGGGTGGGAGGAAGAAATCTCTTTCATCAGTTAAGGATGGTAAGATACTTGAATCCCCCACTCCTTTATTCCTCCAAATCTTCATCTCTAGGACTGATTATTACATCTACAGGTTAGATTGGAGGGTAGATTTTGGTAGCAGATGAAAATGGGATAATGTTGAAAGTCATAAACGTGTTTTCTGCAAAACCTGTTACTCCTGTGCCTCTGACAGCTCCACATCAGTCCCGGGTAGCCCTGGCTACTCCCTGGAGGAGCCCATTTCGGGGAAAGTGTGAAACAGCTCCTCTGAGGGTGTCAAAAACCTGGCCAGGAATAAAGGTTTGCTTCTCCAGTTCTTAGCAGTCAGAAGGCTCCTTAAACTCACAAACCCAGTGTGAGGCTTCCCAAGAACCGGGCAGCCCAGAAGCATGGATGGGTCTAGGGTCTCTCTAGATCTGATTCTCACACAGATTTCAGAGCAGAGATAAGAGATTTGAACTGTTTCAAAACTCACAGCAGCTTTTGAGTTGATCTATTGCCTTCTGCTCAAGCTCTGAAGTGCTGGTGAAGAGCTCCCTAGAGCCTCCCTCCACAGCTTTTATCATCACAGGAACAGTTCAGGATTCTCAGGTGCTGTCCCTGCCTTTCTGCACTGCTTCCTCATTCCTGACACACAGTACCTGCATAAGTCCTGGCATAATAAATAACCCCAAGGGGGCAACAAAGGTTGGTTTCAAGCCATTTAGGTAGGAAAATTTGTAAAGCAAATACCATCTAGCCAATTTTAGGGGTGATTTGAAACTACAGAGTAAGGAAAAAAAAATTCCACTCAAATCTAAGGCTTTGGCTGAGGAGGACAGATAATTTTTTGAAGATGAAAGTCTAGAAAATGCAATCAAGGTGGCTTATTTTTCCTGAAGGTGACACTAAGCATATCTTGGGTTATTGTCTCTATATTAGAAAAGCATATTGTTCTGTCCCCTGACTGTAACCAATGGCTGCTCTCCAGTGAACTTCAGTGCCTCCAACAATATTTCCTGCTATTCCACACCAGAGCCATGAGGGCCTATGCACCCAGGAGAGATTTGAGGCTACTCTTATCATCTGAACCATAAAATGTCCATAATGGAGTTTTTAATGAAAAATGTGTAACACTTGGAAATCTTTCACTTATGAAAATGAAGCAACCATTTCACTGTAACTGATAAAAGACTATTAAGGAACAATTCAAAAATGGTATCTGTTTTAATTTTGCTCTGTACCTCTCATTCTAGTTACATTACTCACTCACTTTTAATTCAATTTGAAATGAATTCCACTCAATTCACACAAGGTGAGCTGGTTTTGGTGTGCTAACAGATTTGTCCTAGGACGCGAATTTTAAGGAATTTTTGGTGCCAGCTGGCTCTTCCTAAGCTTATCCTTGATAGATGCTCATTCATTTCCTTAAAGTGTTATTAGGGAAACCACGTGGTATCCAGTTTGGAATTGTGCATGCATCTAAATTAGGGGAAGGCTACTGTAATTAGCTTTAAAGCAAGGCAGCAGGTCAAACCAGAATTTGGGGATAGCACAGCTGTTTCATACAGGCAGCTTTGTTGTCCATGCCTGCAAGCCTCAAACTATGCTTTACTGGAGGGTGAAGGAAAGTTCCCCAAGGAGATGAAATCACAAAAAGTGTCATATAGTAAAAGAGTCATATCTCTACCTACAATCCCTGAAATCAGTCCAACACAAAAAGTCTTGGGTAAAACGTACACTCAGCCTTTTAAAAGTGATCCTACGGATCAAATTGTCTCCTGAAAACAAAATTGCTTTATCAACTGCAGGAAAAAAATCACATATTAACTCACACACACGGGATGTAGCAGGGCACTAAGCTGCAATTACGATCAGTGCAACAAAAATTGGAGCATTAGAGTTGCCACTCACATGTTTATTAAGCTGAAATCACTGTCGTGCACCGGCTGCTGCTGCCGGGCAGTGGCTTTTCATGTGCAAAGTTCACCCGCAGAACAATGGGAATGAAACGATCCCAGATGTGCTCTGAGCACAGTATTGGGTTGCACACCTTCGCTAGCAGCAGGCAGGGCAGCCCCGCTGCGTCTGCACCTTGGGAGCACGACTGACATCAGCCCCTCATCCCCGGCGTGCAGGACAATGGAAAAATGTCAAGTGAAAAAAAGCCCTGCAGATACTTGGCTCGTTCAGGTGCGGTGTTAAAACCCTGCCAAAGGACTTGTGTGTGATTTATCAGCGTAACACTCCGGCCAAAGCTAAAAACCAGACTTCACTGCCCTGTTAATTTTGATACAGAAAACAGAGAAAGTTTAAAACATTGTTGTCCAGCTTAAAAGAAAACAAAAATCGAAGCTGCCATAATAGCTGTGAGTGGATCGTGCTGTTTAAAGGGGGAATTGAAATTTTCTGCCACACAGCTTAAAAAATCAAACATCCGGGTTTTTGTTAAATGCATCTAAAGCAAATCTCAGCGTGTTTTCCACTGGTCTGCTGGGAGTAAGGACTAGTGTTGCAACTGTAGCTGCTTGGCTTTCCAGCATATTGTATTTTGACCAATCCAAAACCCTTTTCTTCTCATTAAGTAGCAACTCTCCCAAACCTGTTGTATGGAAGAATTTGGGACATTTTAAGTGGCATCTCCATGATTGGAATGATCAGGGACCATTTCCCACAGGAGTTTGACGTGGGCTGCCAGACTAATACTCAACAGGAAGAAACCTCAATGGGCTGTATTCTGTGTATGTTATTGAACACTTATTCTGTGCAGACAAAGCATGATGTGTCCCAGCCAGGTGTAACTTCCCCAGCAGCCTCTGCTGGCAGGCAGTGCTTAAGTGTGCAGTCCTGCAGGAAGGCAACAGCCAGCATTTGGTCTTGCTGCTCTTACAGAGACCTTACAGCCCTGCTAGAAGGAGGAGAGACTCCGGCAGGGCCAGCTCTGCTGGGACAAGTTTTTTCTCCAGGGTTAGAAGTATGATACATGCAAAAATTATACATTGTGTATAATGTATATGTTTAGACAGGGAAGCATACATGTAGAACACCTCTAAAATACATTAAGCATATATATTTTAATATAAATACACATATAAGTAAGTACAAAATCTCTCTGCTTTCCTTTTCACACGTGCTTTATATCCTTGGAATGTAACGACCACTGAAGCAACAGCTTGCAGATGCTTATGTACATCAACAGCAGAGTCTGCCAGGCCTTCCACCTCTGTCAAGCTGTGGCAGTCTGGCCAGTAGGACCATGGAAAAAGTTGTTAAATATGACAAGATCCAAGACTCAGGAATTCACATATATCTTGGAATTGTCAAATTTCTGTCAGACAGTTATTCCCTCATTGAATCACAGTGAGAGGATGGGACTTACGCAGAATCACTCACAAAACCCATCGTTGATGTGACTACAGCACTGTGGGTTGGCAGTATATTTCTGCTTCTTTCCTTGAAAAGTGGTGGTTTTTTTTTTGTTGGTTTTTTTTTTTTTTTTTTTTTTTTTAAATGAAGTATACATAAATCTGTTGAATGCAAAATCCCAGGCAGGTAAAATTAGTTTTCTTCAGAAACAAAACAATGGCTCTGATAACACTAATTTTGAACAAAGCATATGAGCCCTTTGGGAGAAATAATAATTCATGCAAGTCTCAGTGTGGGGAAAAAAAAAAGCAATTGTAATTCCTGACTGTAAGGTTAAAACCATCTCCTCTAATTGCACAGCAACACCTGCATTGCACCACCTCAGGCAGCTGCAGCAAGTGACTGCTCACACCCATAAAACACTTGGCAGTGCTGCCACAGCAGCAAAGCAGGTCAGCTCCCATCACCAAGCAAAGCCCTCACACCAGGCAGGAACAGGCAGCCTGGCACCTTTGGGCTAAGGAAGAGGATTCAAAATTTATCTCCAGCAGAACAATTGCCTCAACCTCCCTGCCAGAGCAATGTGCTTCCATTTGTGTATTATTAAACCACCAACATGTTGACATGCTGGGTCTACCTAAACTCCTGCAAAAAGGGCAATTAAGTGGCTGCTGCAGTGTAGGGGGAACAATTTTTACTCACAGAGTCCCATGTGCTCCACAGCAGCTATTTCTAGGAGCTGGCACAGATTTTCTACTGAGTCCATACTCCAAACCTTAAGTATAAGGTTTGGCATTGTTGGTTGTAAGGGGAGATGTTTACACACTCCCTAAAGTTGTGACTTCTGTAAACACCAAAATAGCATCAGTTCTGCTGCTGCCCACTTTGTTAATTGGTATGAATTCTAGAAAACATTGTAATTAATTTTATCACAATTAAATTTTAGGTTTTGTACACTTAAAAGCTGCCAGTGGTATGAAACAGGCTAAAAAAAACCAGGCTGAAAACAGCAGGCTGAAAAAAGCATCCTGCTTTATTATTTTGATAAAAACCTCTTCTGTTGTTACTTTGCTAGTGTAACCCAGAATTTTGAAAATGGGTCTCTGCTCCCAGGATACTTTTTCCTCTAAAGCTTGCCCTATCCTTTCAGAGGAAAGGTGAGAAAAAACAGCTCCCTGGCTGTGGGGGGAAGCACTTCTCCACCTGGAAACAGTAGACCTGAGTAAGCAGAATATGCTATATTTAACAATTTGATTAAAAAATAATTTTTCCCAACAGGGACAGATCAATTGGTAGCAAAGGCAAATTGGGATGCACCATAAGTAAATGGCCCACTGAACATCAGAGGCAAGTCTGGCTACAGAAAACAGGGCTGACAACTCCAACACAGGTAGATCACAGATGCACATGCAGACAAGAAAGCACTTCCCTTCTCCACCCAATTTAAGGTCATTCCCTTCCTTGCAGGCCAGCCAGAATAAAGCTAACACAAACACCAAAGCATTTAGAAAAATGGCAGTTTAATGTGTAGTGGTAAGGTGGCAAAAGAAACAAACCATTTACAGAGTGTTACAGAAACACATGTGCCTATTTTTTCTTTAAGCATCCAAATGAAAAATCCGAGCAAACTCTTAAGGGAGGTATTCTTTTCTTAAGACTCATATTGATGATATTGTTTATGTCTAGAAAAATCTGATTAACACAAGTGATTTGGCAACTCCAATTCTAAAGCTGTGAAAAACAGGCTAAAAAAGCCATAAAACTATGCTGTGATCTCTAAACCCAATATAATTGGGCAAAGACAGATCTTCAAGTTGTTTTGCTACAGCTTTGAATCCAACTGAAGATCTTTTCCTGACCCACAGTCAGGGAATCAATTCACAGAATTAGCAAATAACTTCCAACACTTTAAGAAAAAAGTCGATTTCTTCCCCAGCCGACTCACCAGTGCTTGTGCCATCTAGTGGCCCCTTTCTTCAGGTGAGTACCATGGTTCCTTATTAAAAGCCTTTAGTTAAGGCTGCTTCTTTTATTACTTTAAATGAAAGGCTAGAATATGCAATGCAGAACACCACCGCTAACAAAGAATCACAGAAGAGAAATTCACCCTCTTCTCCAGATACCAACCATCAACATGAAGCACTTGTCCCAAAAAGGGACATGACAAAACTGCATTTTCTCTTTCTTCAAAAAGGCCTTGTATCCCCTTCAATTAAACCTCTAACTAGCACATAGAGTGAAGTAACTGTTTACATTAAAAAAAATGGATCCTTTAGAGTAACACAGCTCTCCTCCTTAGGTCTGAAAGACCCCAGATCGGTTTTTCTGTATGTTTTATTAGAAAAAATATAACTATAGCTTCAATTTGGGTTCTTTTGCCTCTAAAGCCTTGGTTGCTAGTTCCACTCTTTCTTTTAACAACCCAGCTTCTTCAGCACTCTTTTGGGCTTGGGCATGTTTCAGTAAGAAGTGGGTAAGGAAGAGTTTCAAGCCTTCCCGCAGCATTCCCAGTTTGGGGTTGTCAGATATCCTGCAAAGATACAGATCAAAAATATAATTTAGTCTTCCCCTGTTTCAGAAGTTTCTTAATTTTATCATCTTCTTCAAATAGAGCTGTAGGAAAAAATCCAGCCTATAAAAGAGGTTTTATTGAAGAAGTCAAATTACCAAGTATACCTTGGTTTGGCAAAAGCCCAAATACTCGACATACAACTGGCCTCAACAATAAAATGGAATATTGCAGCCTAAGGCTTGCTTTATGTAAACAATTACATTACAGCAAAGAACAAAGCAAACACCATGTTCAAGCTTCCTTGTGCTGCTGCATGACAGCTGAAACATCACCACCTAATTTTTTCAAACTTTATGTGACATTGCAAGGCTTATCCACTCAAGTCCTAAGCATCTCTAAGGATGGAAATTCCCCAGCCTCTCCAGGCAAACCTGTCCCATATAAAAAATAAGGTTTTTCAGAGAACATTGATAAAAAAATCCATTAAAAATACCACAAACATTTGCCTCTTTAGTATCCCTTTCTTTTTCCTTCTTAAGATACATCCTAGCAATGATAGCTGGGAGAGTGAATTCCACTGCACACAGGTGGTACAGCAATAAGGGAAACAGGGAATTACAGAGCTCTGCTCATGAAAATCCTATGACCAAAACGATACATTGAACATCTGGAAGCCTTATTTTGTATAACACAGTTGCATCTCTATCAGAGCCTGTACCAACACACATATGACACACTGGCCCCACTCAGCCAGGAAGAGCTCACATTTTAAGGGATGGAGGGCTGATGTGTGGAAAAGGCACAGTGTAATTCCAAACAAAATAGGCAAACTTCTTATCTTCTTAATTACTATTCAACAAGGGTTCTCTGGAGATGCCAGTGATCACTTACTTCATAAAAATGTCAGTAATTTCTTCCTCATCTGCTTTGGTTAACAGCGTGCTTAATACCTGCCGTAAGAAACGGACTTTGGGTTTGTCCAGTTCACTGAATTCAATCACCTGGCAAACAGAGAGGGAGAATTAGATTAATTCAAGTATTTCAAACAGCTGGTCTTCTCTCCTAAATGAAGAACTTTTAGCACATCAACTGGCCTCTGAATACACTGAGCCTTGAGTTTAGCACAGAATAATTACCTGGAGAAGGCTGTCTCCAAAAGCCAATCAATAATGAAAGCAAAGAATCTTCTAAGGAATAGAAGTCTACTGGTACCAGAATACCAGATGTCCTTTCTCAATTAGATAATACTTTGTAAGTACCTGGGACAATCCATTTAATTGCCTGTTTAATACATTCCAGTTACTCTTCTAATAGAATTCTATGGACTACCCATTCTGAAATCCAAGAAATCTACTCAGCACTTTCTTGTCTAATAACATCAGCTAAAAACCATAGCACAAAAACCACAGGCAAAGCCTGCTAATGAAGGGGCCTCAGTTCCAACTCTGGATACTCCAAAGGAAATAATCTCACAACTGCTCTAGATAAAGAAATGTAGACTTTTTCTATGTCTGGGTCACCACAGGTTCCCTTCCCCAGATGACAGCATTACCATAATCAATTGGAACAATGTGGTAATTTTAAAACAGGTTTGTCTTAGGATAATCAGCTAAAGTGCCAGAAAAGTAACAGAGAAAATATGCCTTCCATAGAACTAGCAAATGCAGGGAAAACACAGAAGGATTTGAAAAGAAAACACACCAACCTTGAGAACTGAAAGTGGCAGTGATTTTGTCCTTATTAAGTGAGCCAGCAGTGAAACCAAGTTGGAGATGGCAGCAGCTGAGAGGTTTTCTAAGTCTCTGATTTTGTCCCAAATACTAAACTGAAATGTCACCTAAGAGTCAAAGGGAAAAAAACAAACCTACAAATCAAGGGGCTGTTTAATTGAGCAACAACATAACAAACCTTTTGACCTTGTATTCTTTATAAGCCCTCCTTTAATTAACAGAAATGCTTGATCAGGCCGTTCCAATTATTTTAAAATGCATAAAACAGAACAAAGAAAAATTCAGCATTTCTTTTTCTATTCAGATCTGACCATGAGTATGCCTTACTGAATGCTTAGCCATAGCAGCAGAGTTTTTCCTTGGGATCAAGATCCTAACAGGCATGCATCCATTCTCAGGTATGCAGTAACTGCCTTCCTAACCACAGTCGTGACACAAAACATGAAGCAAAAAATGAAGCAACAGATTTGTCTTTACCTGGAATCTTCTTTCATATCCACAAAACTTGTTAGCCAAAAATGCATAGAATGGGTTGAATGTCTTCTCCTGTAAGCAGCAGTAAAGGATGACATGAACTATTTCTCTCTCCTGCTGATCCTTCAGGCCAAGCCTAAAATTTAGCAAGAAATTGAGAATTTTGCAAGGAAAAACTTGCTGACACAACGTAAGAGCTACAGTCAACATCTGAGAGTAATACTTTAAAACCTCTCCAAACATGACATTAAATTTTACTTGTTACAAAGTACCTATGAAGTCTTTAAAACTCCTAATGGACTCCAACCTTTAAGTGTGTTGGCTAAACAAGTATCCTGGTATGGCTCTGTGGAAATGCTGAAGCACTATGGAGGAGGAGATGCAAAAGTAAGACCTCAAGAAACAGAAGTGGAATGATAAAAGCATTGTCATTGCCCGGGAAAGGAAAGGTATCCCACTCCATGTTTGCAACAGTAGCACTGCTGGTACACTACCACAGATACCACCACAAGGGTTAAACAGTGAAACAAAGACTAAATAGTGAAACAAGAACTGTAGGGTCCCATTGTGATAATCTCATGCTGGTACTTATGGTCATGGGAGGAAAACCAGCCTTTGGATCAGTGCAAGCCTATTTGGAGAAACATTTCCAAGGCCCATCACTTCTGTGTTACTTAGAAGGGATAAGAAAACATTCTTAAATGTTTTTCTCACTTGGTGATATGAATTTTTAAATCTCTGGGTCAAATCCATGCTACATGATACATTAAATTATTATTATTATTTTTTTTTGATAGTAGCCTAAGGGGATACAGTCAGTGATTACAAAGCACCTTAAAAAAAAGGCCTGGAGAAAACACCATCTATGTATGTATCCATCTTATGTTGGCTGCCTCAGTATGAAGGCCAAGGACTGAGCAGCTTTTCCACTCCAACAGCTGACCAGTGTAAAAGAGGGCTGAGACACTCTGGCATGGAATGGTGACTAACTCACAATGCACCTAGTCTGTGAATAATATGATTCAACTTCCTAATGCTGCCAATTGCTTGGCAACATTAAAACCAATTAAAATGAAAAATGCATCATATTAGAATCTGAAAAATATAAAACAAAATTCTTCTCATTGCTTCCAGTTCAAATTTCACAGAGTATTAGTACAACTCAATAGTACTTTCAACCAAGTTTGACTCCACTGGAACTTGCTTTACTGTCTGTAGGGTAGTTGGTCATTACTTGATGCCAATACCCCTCCTTTGGACACATCTCCAGACATCTGCATTGCATGTGACCACAGACACCCCAGATTAACAGAGAAAATTCTGTGTTGAGCCCAAACTCACTAGAATTTAAAGTTTTACAGTAGGAAAATCTGGGATGATTTTTAGGCTAATGAGCAGTAAAAATTTAGAAGTCTGCTCTTCCAAAAGGGGTCAGTACTGGAAGTGCTGTGTCTGTCATAACCCACCTGCTCTCCCATCAGCCAAGTTCCATCTGACTTCAGAGCAACAAAAAGTTTTTTTACAAGTATACAGGTTTTCAGCCATCAGATTTGCATTTAATAGAGGACTTGGGAAGTTACACTGCAATCACTAGTTTGGCACATCCTCCTTTTACTTGTTCACCATCACTCCTATCATGATTTGCTTATTTAGGAAATACTCATGTTGCCAGAGTTGTAACCAAGTGACAACACTTGGATATTCAATTTTCTTCTTACCTTCACTTCTTCACAGAACTAGAACTCCTAAACATCTAAAATTTAAGAGTCTGGACTGTCTTTCACTGCTGAGCATCATCATAAACCTGTGTGGATTTCGTAAGCCTGATATTTTTTGATAAAGAATGTGAAACCACCTCACTGACTCAATTATGCATAAGTTACAGTATTCCCATGGACTTGTATATCTTGATCCTGCTGTAAATGGGATAACTGCCTCTGAAGTAGTTTATTTGTCACCAGCAGAAGCTTGCCTCCAAGTAGGTTAGTTATCATCAGCTGAAGCCCAAGACTATCACTGCCTTCAGATCAAAACCAGCAACTCTTAAATCACCTTTTAAGTCACTTAAAATTATATTAGTAGATACACTCACTTTGGTAGTGAGTATTTAGCAAGAAATTGAGAATAATTTTGTAAGGAAAAACTTGCTGACATAAAGTTATCCTGAATTACAAATCTCACTCCAACAGGATAGCTGAGCCTTTCACGAGTGGCTCAGTATTTTCTGAGATGTGAAGTTTCTCAAATTCTTTATGTCTACAAAATAACTTCAAAAAATGCCTCTCCATCAAACTTAACAGCATTCATTCTCTCTCCTGAGTGAAGCTGTGGTTTGTGAAGGTGTGGCTTCTAAGCTGATGAAGAGCATCCAGTCTCACTCCCTCCTCTTTGTCACGCGTGATGGTCCCAGCCCTCCCTCTTCACTGACACTTCTGCAATCACTGAGCCACTTCAGGGAGCTGTTCTGGCTTCAAACTAATATTTTCATCTGCAGTAAGGAGGAAAGGGACTAGAACTATAGCAGCCTGGATTTCAAATAGTTTAAATCATCCTTTAACCACACCTCAACTCTGCCACAGAACTAGCAGCAGATGAATCAACAAGAGTAGTTAAAATATTTTTTATATGCTCTTCCCCATGAGACATCAAACATACAAATACAAATTCCCATACACTCTGGAACACATGTTCACACTGAAGCTAATTCCTTCACTGACAATTATGTGTACTTTCCATTATACTTTGCCAGATGTGGGCAGATTTAAGAATTCCTCTCTTTGAGTTTGCTGTATAAACATCAGCACCAACACACACCAGGCAGCCTGCAGAGAGATTTTCTGCCAAGCCTGCATGTATTCAGATTTGGGTACTAGCTTAAATAGCACAGATGAGAGTCAAGTCCAATTTGCAAATTGAGCTGCCAGGTCTTGGCAAGAGCTGCAGCAGCAGCTAATTTCTTTTAATTGAACAGACCATATTAAGATATTGGAATGATTCCATCACAGTCTCAAGTCCAAGCAGTGTTTTGCGAAAGTGGCATTTAATCAAATATTAGTTGACTTTATTACAAAGTCTGTTTTGGGTTGGTAAGCAAATTAAATAATTGCATGCCATCCTGGTAAGACAATAGCCTTGAGTTACAAGGCTGAGACAGAAAAGTTCAGATCTGATCTCTCCCCTCCCAGTTCCTACAGACTTACAAATAATATTCTGACAAACACAAGGAATGGCTTAGTTTGAGCTCTTCCCTGATCACACCTTTTGAAGAGCTGCTTGTCAAGGGGTAAGTGAACCGGTCTTCATGTGAAGCAAACCCAAAGCTAATAAATTCTGCAAGAGGGAAGTGAAGGTGCTAGAACACTACCAGGTCATGCAAGTATGGGCAGAGATGGCTTAACAAGATGGCAGGAAGTCAAAGAAGTGGCAGCAGTACAGAAATCACAGCAATCCAGCAAAAAACCCAAAAGATGTTCTGCAAGGGCTTCTGGTCTGCCTCTGTAAGGAAACAAGCCTGCAGCAGCCTTCCATCCACTTTACTGCCATACACAGCTCCAATGCAAAAAGATACAGGCTCCTTACAGGAAAAGATACTGCAAATCACAGTTACAGCCAGGAGTGACAACAACAGGGGCTATTCCTTTCCTCTGACTGCCAGTCAGTTCTGCCTGCCCCCATTAATCCTTACACCAGGGTTCCGGTCCCTTCTCCTACCCGTTTATCCTATGTGGATCCCTAGCTATGCACTTCTTTTAATTGCATTATCATCTGAATGTTTTTAAGACCAGAAATGCTGCATTTTCAACCTATTTTTAGTTCTGGGCTGATTTCTGTACTAGGCTGTACTTACTTCAGAAGTTTTTCAAAGGCATCCATGAAGTCCTCACTCGTCATCAAGACACAAAAAATACTTCTCCTGATATCAGTGTTCATTCTCAGCTTACGAGCAAGCTCCATTATTTTTGAACTCACCTGAAAATAAAGTTATATGCTATTTTATTTCTGTTTGCCTTAAAAAAAGCTATTTCTGTACAGACTTCCATCAGTGAAGTTTTCCAGTAAACCATGAATCACCAGTCCAAAGGTCCTGAGCTTTTGTCCAGAGGCACAGCCATCATCAGGAGCTTTTTCAACTATGGAAATACATTTTAGTCTACTTTAATTATGCCAATTAATTTTAAGACATGCTTCTTTAACATAAGTAATTCACTATGACCATCTCATCACATTACTTTTGGGATCAGCTTAGATATATGCCACAGACAGACACCACAACCTGTGAGAATTCCTACTAGCAAACCCACTGTTGAATCAAGTCGCTTCTTTCACCTTAGCAACTCCACTGGATAAGAAAAAACAAGCTATACCATATTTGTAGTAACAGCTCTTATAAAGCACATGAGTACAATGTTTTTAAAAAATGGAGAACAGAATTTATAATCCAAAAGCTGCCTCTTACAAGAGCATGTGGAGTTTTTTTTTGGTGGGCTCTGAAATGAACTTACTGACACATATGAAAAATCTTCAAGAGATCACAAACACTTAGACTTACAATTTGGATTTACCTTTCCTACATGCAGCTTTTGCTGAGCCTGGTTTTTTGTATCACTGATCATTGGTGCTCCACTCCAGGATGACCCCACAATCCACCAGCGACCGACCTGGTCAGCACTGAGGAGAGACTCCAGGGACACGCGGAGCTGGGTGTCTTTTCCTGAACCACTGCTGTGAACCTTGAATAACGAAACAAAAATAAAAATAACACAAAAGCTTTTATTTGAAACTTTATTCTCTCTTCTTACAACAACAAAATATTTTAATTACTTAAAATTAATTTTAAACAAAAACTTTAAACATATAATCTCTTCATAAAGATCTTCCCATGTTTCCTCCCTAACCTTTGTTTCAATCAGCAACCTGAAAAGAATGTACAAGTTTCCCATATGCTGTAATTTTTAAAATGTATAGAGTTGCATAAATCTACATGTAGAAGCTCTTGGGTATTTTATTTGAAAAAAGAGATACTAATCTAAAAAGTAGGCATTTTCCAATCACAAAGTTTAATTAGAATTCAGAGGATGCTGACACTGCAGCATCCTACAATCTGGTCATGATTATCCTTTTGAACACCTGTGACTACATAACATGACACAACAAACTGCCTTGTGCATTGTACAGCTCAAATAACAAAAATTTTAAACTCTGAACAAAATAAGAATTTTCAACAGCAGAATCTAGAAGCATATCAGAAGGAACGCAAAAATTTAAGAGAGGAAATCCTACAGAACTCGGTTACCCAGCTTGTTTTTGCCTGGCCTCTTAACTTGATATGCACATCCTGCACTGATAAATTACTCTCATCCCTTTTATACTGGGTTGTCCTAGACAAACTGCCTATTCTGTCAAAAACAAACAAACAAACAAACACACACAAAAAAAAAACCAAAAAACCCACAAAAAAGCACACCAACAAAAAATCCCCAAGAAAGCTGAAATCCAGTACAAATAATTACTCCTAGATTAAGAATAACAAGGCCACACCAGCCAAGAGAGCTCTCACCAGTGCTCTCTGCAATTTGCGGAGTCTTTCAACCGGTTCAGGATCATAGCCAGGAATCTTGCGCATGTCATTGTTCCTAAGCGCCAGCATGGTCTCCAGCATAAATCGAACCTATTGGGAAAAGAAATAGTTCTGTAAATTCTAAGCTGTGGGTTTATTAATTAAAGTAGAAGAGTGTGCTTTGAAATTACTATTCTGTGAGAATAAGCAGCTCAGCTGCCAATATACTCCAAAATTTAAATACAGCATGCTTACTTTTATCCTATTACATTAATTTGTGTACAAGCTTCATCTGCTAAACACCTGACTGTTTTCTGAAGTGTACAAAGTATCACAAAACAGAAAAACTGTCCATTGTATAAGACACAAACCAGTCCTGCGTCACCCATCATGAGCATTTTGGTGTCTGTGTTCTAAGTAATGCAGAAAGACAAGAAGAATGCAAATAACTGAATGCCACACTAATGGCAATTTACAACCTGAACAGAATACAGCAGAAAACATTTCTGCAAATTAAACTATGTATCCAAATACTTACTACAAGCTGTTGAGAATATGAAATCTTTAGAACAAACACATACCCTTGTCTGATCCTGGAATTTCTTCTCTGCTGTGCTTGCTTTCCTCTGGGCTTCAGTGATCAGTTCTTTCAGAGCCAATGCATCATCTTTTCTCAAGGAAAAGCCCACATTTTTCAGAAGAAACAAAATCAGCTCAATCTCTTTTTCAGTGAAAATGCTAACAAGCTTTTTCAGAATATCAAAGATCAGCAGGCAATGAACCACATGGAAGTTATACAGATGAGCAATCAAGGCAAGCAGATTTTCACATTCCTTCCCTTCAGCATCACTTTTACAGAGTTCATCAAATTTCTTCACCACAGCTTCCAAAAAGTGAGCACCGACCTGGCAACAATTCCATTAAGGGGGGAAAAAAATCCAGCAGTTAACTCTAAGTAGATTTTACAGACATCTGTAAAACTCATTTTTGGGTCACTGCCACTATTAAAGAAACACTGTTGCTCCTTTCAACCAATAGGGATGTTCTACATTTACATACACAAATATTTAAGTGGTGTGACATTTTTGTAGAAGTCTATGTTATTTACACTTCATATTTCATATCCAGGTGCCTTTAAAAGCCTGTGCAAGAAAAACAAGTATTATGAACCTACCATATACACACATCAGCATTTATTTACATAATATTCATGGACACATATTAGCATCTTTCCAGCTGTCAGACTAGCATGCTGTTACTGCTAGCCATTCATCCAGGAAAAGCTGCATGTCAAAAAGCAAACACATTCCTGAGTTTGGCACTCCAGAACAAAATCCTTAGCAGAAGGATTAAAAATAATATTGTGAAAAAATCCCCAAAATACCAAGTTTTCACAGTTGCTGAGCATAAGGTGAAGCTGCTTTTGAAGTGGGATAATTCTTAGATGTTTGTTAGCGGTATAGCTGGGAAAAGAAATTTTGGAATATATTTATTTCTGAAGAGAGAACTGATGCTAAAGGCTGGAATTAGAAAGCCTGTAGGCTCTAAAACACAGGGAGGTAATGAATACATTGCTGCTAAGGAAGACCTTCACCCATTATTATTGTGTTAAAATCTGCTGACCTTAAGAAAATCAGGAGTCCCAGCAGCAGTACCTACCTGCATTACAAGCCTTGACTCAGCTTAGGTGTTAACTATCCAATGGCTGCACAAATTTATAAACACAGGGCAACTTCTGCATTGCTCAACCTAATCTTCAGTGCAGCTGTACTATCACATTTTCATGTAATACATATTGTACATTTATTTTACAGAAACATTGCATTTGCAGTCAGAAATGCCTTTCAAGCAGCAAAGAGGGACAAAATAAAAGTTTAATGCCAAGGCTACAGGCAGAAAGCTGTTTTAATTGCATCCATCTGATATTTAACATGGTTTCAGAGCCAGCATTCAGGCCACAGTATGACAAACTGAAAAACTTGCATTAATACATCTTTTGCATTGAGATGTGGGGGGAAGAAAGGCGTCATCTAATAGGAACACACTGTTGAAACAACTTCATTTCCAGACAGACATTTCACTGAAATTAGTTAAAATATTCCCTTTGACATCAGGAACTTCAGCACCAGCTTGGGCAAGAGGGATTTTACCTCATTCATCGGACTTAAAAACACAAAACAAAATCCCCTCCAAAAATTGCTACGCTTTGTGAAGTTTTTAATATTCCATGTTATAACTACTTAATTCCACTGATGATTTGCCTGATTTGCTTAGAAAAGAAGTTTATCCACCATTTTAAAAGGATTCCTGTAGTTGCAACACTTTTCTTATCTGGATATACAGATAAGAATAAAACAATAGCCTCATGTATCCATGAGAACAGAAATGGATTAGTGTAACTAAAGGGAGGAGAAGCTGAAGGTTAGAAACTTTTGATTACTGGTTGCAGAAAGATTGTGATGAAAACATGATGAGTTTATAACTGACTAGTGGTAACTCATGGAGGAAATAAAATCAGACAAAGCAACGGACTTAGACCCTTTCACTTATGGAAACCTTGCAAATACTGTGTCCTAAGAACTAATGCAGAAAGACAGTCAGAAGAATGCTTAGACCTTTTCACTTGTGGAAGCCACAAAATACTGATGAAACTCAACTCAAGGTGCTTGTCAGTGCCACATTGTTAAAAATGACAAGGTAGTTCAAACAAAATGTCAAGAAAAACACTCTACAATATGTATTATTATACAAAATTTGTCCCCAGCACAAGAATTACCTCAATTCCTACATTATGATGAAGGATGCTGACCAGAAGGACGTGCTCCATCATGAGTCTTGCAGGCATGGCAACTGCAGTAACACAGGCATTCATGAGAATGTCTGTCAGAGTGTCATTCATGTCCTTTCTGCTGTTGGCCATGTAGAGCTCTTCCATCTGTCCACTGATGGAGGATAAATTTGGTTCACTCAACCTATGGAGAAACAAAATCCAATGTTCACTCTTTCTTCTCCTTACATGGTTCTACAATTTTGAGTTCATTCAACAAACAACTAATCTTTTTAGAGAAACTAGTTTGACTTAAGAAGAAAAGATTGAAGATTGATGACTGGAAGGAATCTTTTGTATTTTTCTGTGTTTACTAAACTAAAAAACGATAGTACATTTAATTCTAGTGTAGTTTAAAAAAATTACATGTAAAAACATGTCAGCAGCAGTATTTACCAAGCACTGTCAATCTTCTTGCTGTCACACTGAACACATTTATTACGAAAAGAGACTGGTTTTAGTAGTTTTAACTGTGGCACATCACAGTCTTTGAAGACCTTAAGTATGAAAATAATTCATACTTTAACATATATGGTATATCAAATTTCAAATGACTGAACAAACACTAGTCTAGATTTTACAGGTAACAGATGAAAATTGCCAGTAGATTTCTGATTTAAAAATACTCTAAAATTGAAATGAATGTTAATTACTTTTTCTGTTCTGCAGTACTTTAACCGAGGAAAGGTTGCTCCTCCTCAGTTGTAGCGTAAATAGGAGAAATTTAATTTATTTTAAAAACCCCAAAACAAACCAAAACCTGTTTTCTTATGAGTTATGTTTGGGTTTTTTTTTTTTTTTTTTAATAAGCATACTCCAACTGACACTTAGTGAATTATACCTAGCAGTTGCAAGGAACTGCTGTGTGGAATCCAGCCCAATCTTAAATTTATTTTCTAGATTTTTCAACATCTATAATGACTAACTTTGAAGAATTTACATCAATAAAGATAATTATTCTTAACAATAGCAGACATGATTGCCAACTTAAAATCAGTTTGTGAAGAGAAAAGTCACATCCTTGCCACCTGGGCTTGAATGATGAGCATTGTCACATTGATCCAGAAAGATTAATGACTTTCCTCATTACACTACCTATTAATGAGGCCATTCACCATTTTCTTCAGTCTTCCCAATTCTTCTCTTTTCTTGTCATCTAGTGTCTCCTGCGCTTTCCTTATTTGAGGAGGAATATACTTTGTAGCACCGTGATTATCACTCTTAGGAGGAAAACAAGAAAACAAGGTATCAGATGAGACCAGTATCTTAAACACTTGAACACAAATATACATTTCTATTTAAGACTAAAGTGCCAAACTTTTAGTTAAGGATGTATCTTACCATCTAATAATCAGCACAAAAGGAACAACATGAAGAAAAGAAGCAGGCAAAAAATTACCCTTTATGACAAACTTGATGACAGCAAATCCCCTCTTCCCTAACTTTCTTTAAGTTATGGCCATTAAAACCTGGCATCTTAAGTCTTGGTTTTATTCAAGTTTTATTTAGGCCCATGAAGGCTAAATGACCTGTGTGACCTCCTCTTCTCTACCTATTCAACAAGACCTAATACTGGCAGAACCTCTAAGATCATTCAGAAAGTAACACTTCAGTGTGTAACCGCTGCTGATTTCAACACAAGCTCTCTTTGCAGAAGGGCTTGATCATATTCTTACACCCAAATGCCAGGGCAGCTCCTTTTATTTGCAGATTTCACACACAGCTGCAACATGCGTTGTGCTGTAGGGTGTTATCTGCCACCAGCCTGACTCGGTCAGGCTAACGAGTGTCTCCAGGACCTGGCAGACCCCTCAAGTCAACACTGTCGCTGGGCCCGGCTGTTTTGAACCAGGACAACACTCCACGTGGCCCGACTGGACAGCGAACACCTGGGCTTAACAGCGGCGATGCAACTCTGCTCTGTGTGTAGGCTGTGGGATGTGCTTTGGGAAGCAGGTCTGTGCTAGCTGAACATCCTACCTCTGCCTCCTCCTCCTCCTCCTCCTCGCTCGAGGGCTCGCTGGCCTCTGGCACCCCGCCGTCCTCAGGGGCCGAGCTCTCGCTCTCCCAAAGTCCTTCCACGTCATCCGCCTCGGAGGCGTCTGAGGCGTCTTCCTGAGCCTCCTCGTCCTCACCATCCTCTTCGTCCTCACCATCCTCCTCCTTCCCCGGCGGGCGCTCCCGCGGCCCCGGCTCGGTCTCCTCCCGCTCCTCCTCGTCGCTGCTCTCGCAGAGCTGGCTGAGCCCGGCCCGTGTGCCCAGCGCTCCCAGCACGTATCCCAGCCCGTCCCGCAGGAAGCTCTGCGGCAGCCGCTCGGCCGCGGGCCCCTCCTGCTTCTTGCGCCGCTTCCCGAGCCCCAGCTGCCGCTCCAGCCGCCGGATCTCCTTCTCCTCCTCCTCGTTGGCTTCCAGCAGGGCCCGTTTCCGCGCAGAGGTGGCTGCGGCGGCGGAGGGGGCCTCAAGAGCTGTCGATGCCGGTGCCGACACCGGCCTGGGCCGCTGCTTCCCAGCGGCGGGCGAAGCCGGGGCTCCGGGGCGGGCGGCAGGAGCCGGCTTGGCCTGGGCCGGCTTGACCGGAGTGGGTTTGGCCGAAGCGGGTTTGGCCGGGGCCGGCTTCGCTGGAGCGGGCTTGGCCGAAGCGGGTTTGGCTGGGGCCGGCTTCGCTGGAGTGGGCTTGGCTGGAGGGAGCTTGGCCGGGACGCTGGGAAACTCCACCAGCTCCCCGCGTTGGAGGCGGCGGCGGCGGCTCCGCTTTAGTCTGCGCTTCTCCTTCCTGGCGTCCCGGCGGCTCCTGCGGTTGTGCCTCTCCGAGTCTTTGAGCAGGGCCAGCGGCGGCTCGCCTCCGGCTGCCTGCACGTAGTCCTGCACCGCCTGCCGCAGCCGGTCCAGTTTCCCGCCGCGGCGGGCGCGGGCGGCCGCCCCCCGCTTCATGCGGCCCGCAGCCACACCGCGCCTGGGCGCCGCCATCTTGGAAAGGGGCCCGGCTCCCGCTTCCGGCGCGCGGCCGCCATGCCGGGCACAGCGCCCCCTGCTGGGCGCGGGCGGCAGCAGCTCTGAGGGGACGGGGCCCTGGAGTGCCGCACCAAAGGCGCTCGGTCGGTAGAGATGCCCTCGTTTGTGTGAATGTATTTAAGAATCATAGAATAAATTAGGTTGAAAAGGACCTCTGAGATCATGGAGTCCAGCCTATGACCGAACACCATCATGGCAACTAGACCGTGGCATTAAGTGCAGTGCTTAAGAAAACGCCTCCAGGCGCCGGGACTCCACCGCATCCCTGGGCAGTCCATTCCAGACACCCTTTCTGTGAATTTCTCCTAGTGTCCAACCTGAACATCCTCTCTTCAGGTTGTTCCCTGTCCTATCACTTGTTCCCTTGTCCTATCACTTGTCCTGGGATAAGAGCCCGACCCCCGCCTGGCTACACCCTCCTTTCAGGTGCTTGTAGAGAGTGATAAGGTCACTCCTAAACCTCCTTTTCTCCAGACTCAACAACCCCAGCTCCCTCAGCCACTGCTTATAGGATTTATACTACAGGCCCTTAACCAGCTTTGTTGCCCGTTTTCAGACATGCTACAGAAAGAAAATGCAAGGTTTGTCTGTCTTACGCCAGGGACTGGAGCAATTTGTCCGTCACAGCCCTGGCTGTGGTCACAAGGCTCCCATGGGGCACAAGGCTTTTGCTGATGCCTCTTGAGGAGCTGAGGGACACCAGCCCCTGGCCACCCCTCCACCTGCCAAGACCCACATTTTAAGCCCCCTCCAACACTGCCAAGCTCAGGTGTCTCTTCCTGAGTGTGCCAGAGCCAACATCCATATCCATGGTCTTCTACAGAGGAACTTGGGGGTGCTGATGGATGACAAGCTGTTCATGAGTCGCCAGGGTTTCCTTGTGGCCAAGAAATCAATGGGATCCTGGAATGCATTGGGAACAGCATTGTCAGCAGGTCACGGAGGTGATGCTGCCTCTCTACTCAGCTCTTGTGAGGCACATCTGGATTGCTGTGTGCAGTTCTGGGCTCCTCAGGACAAGAGTCATGGAGCTCCTGGAGCAAGTCCAGTGGAGGGTACAAAGAGGATTAAGGGACTGGAGCATCTCTCTTATGAGAAAGGGCTGAGGGAGCAGGGCCTGTTCAGCCTCTAAAAGAGATGACTGAGAGGGGGCCTCATTAATGTATATAAATGTCTATGGGAGGGTGCCAAGAGGATGGACCAGGCTCTTCTCAGTGGTACCGAGCAATAGCAGAAGAGGCAATGGGCAGAAACTGATGCACAGAAGTTCCACCTGAACATGATGAAGAACTGTTGTGTGGGTGACCATGCACCGGAAGAGATTGCCCAGAGAGGATATGGAGTCTCCCTTACTGCAGGAATTCCAGAAGCATCTGGATGCAATCCTTTGCTGTGTGCTCTGGGATAACCCTGCTTGAGCAGATGACACGCTGTGATCCCTTCCAACCTGACCCATTCTGGCATTCTGTGACTGGTGCCAACTTCTCTTGGGGCATTTCCACCCTCACCAGCGTTCAGGACAAGGTGATGCCACTGCTGGGGCCTGTGCAACAGGCATGCATCCTCCTGGCTCTGCACAGCTGGTGACAGCTTGTCTGTCATCCATGTGATCAGGGGAAATTAAATGTCCCATGGCAGTTTGCTGCTGTCGGCAGGAAAACCAATTGGTCAGTCTTATTTTTAGTCTCTGCTGTGCTCCAGGCTTATGGAGCCTGCTGGATATGTGCCATTCATGTCTGGCAGATGACTGGAGTTCCCCAAAACGGAATTTTCCCAAGTTTCATTGAAAAGCATGCAGAGGAATTTCTTGGCTGTACAAAGAGCCTTAAGGTGAGGCTAGACATTAGCAGACATAAGAAAAACACAAATGAAAGCCAGCACACAAGACCCAGTTTCAGAAAAAGAGTTGGTCTTGAACCTGCTGTGGGGGCCAAATCCAGAGGAAGTCAGGTTTAATTTTGTTTGTCGTGGTACTCCTGACCTCTTTTGGACAATGAAGTACTGCACAGGACTTACATTTTACCTGACAATTTAATATGGCTTTATTACTCAGAAGATTATTTTTGTCTTTCTATGCATGTTTCCATATTCTCTGATTACATCATATGTCCTAGGTGACCCATGCCTCAGAAATTCAGCTTTCTCAAGGCTGATGCATAATGAATCTTTCATCCTCACTGACAAAATATGTTGCATTGATTTGTCAAGGCATTCCTTTTGCTACATTTTAAACTATATATTATGTTGTAATTTATTGCCAGGCCACTCTTTATTCATGCACAGACAGCTCACATGCATTTTGCATCCTATTTATAGATTTATTGATAACAGTAATCCAGCAGCATGCCAGAATGCAAGATAAATACAGCTGAATATAATTTGAGAAAATATTAGGTGCTTTTAGAACCCTAAGATTTGCATCTTCCTTGTGTCTAAGAATGTAATTTGTTAGTCAGGGAAAGAGAGCTTTCCAATAATGGGAAATTTCATGTATCTTCAAAGAGAGAAAATGCCATTATTTGCCTTCTTCAATAATTCATGTCACAAAGCAAAATGTGAAGAGCATGTATTTTGCTAAACCCCATAATCCCAAATTTGGGTCAAAATAGGTATGTTACTTTTGCAAAATGTATGGATAGAACTATTATTGCCTGTTTTGAAGTAAAAATACTTTCAAAGAATTAAAACAATATTTCAGGCAAAATATAAATATCATAGTCAAGAAAATGTAATATATAAAGAAATACTAATCTGCTTGATAGACTAATCCAGCATTCAAATCTAATGATGCCATATTAAGAAATACAAAAAAGAAATACATTGCAACAAATATTTCAGATCCTATCTCAGAATATTGTGGTTTATTATTTTACATTTACCAATTTAGCTTTGAGTACCTAGTAAATACAGTCTTCTTAAGGTCTAAAATGTGAATAAATTAGAAACTCTTGCCAAGGACTCTTCCAACATCCTGTGTTGTCTAAATACCAGAAAAGGGAGGAAATCCAGTTTCCATTTCACAAATTTCACTTTTAGATCTCTGCATCATGTGAGCATCACTTACCAAACAGGAATTTGGAGTTGAGGGAACATTTTGTAATTGTTCTTTGTTTTGACAGAGATCCCACATCAGAGAACAAGCCACGAGGGCAGGCTTCACATTTGCAATGAAATTGAGCATAATGGCATGATTCACTGGAAATGTAAGTTCATATAGAGTTGTTGCTTCCTGCTGAGATAATCTTTGTTAACAGGTTTCCTTTCCTATTACTTTATATTAATGGATTATTATTTCCCAGCCCTCAGCAGAATGAGCAGAATGCAATTCCTTCAGCTGCCTGTCTGCTATTGTCTCCTGATCACCTCCCACATGCCATGAAAATGTGCCTTAGTGACTACATAATGCACATAGGTAGATTCTGGCTCTTTTGTAATTTGCAGCTATTGAGAATATTTATCACCACAGGAAATATCAAAGCAGCACCAGAAAGACTTTTAGACTGAGATCATAAGGGTGGCTCTTTGTTCTCATCAATGGAGAAAACAACCTGAGTAATGTAAGCACATGGCTTTAAATACAAAGCCTTTTTTGACTCTACAGAATAAAAGCTTCTTGCCAGAATGAATTTATTCTCAGCACTGAGAGCCCCCAAACAGTGCAAGTGACTCTGCTATGAGTATCTAGCACAGCATCCATCTACTGCCTCTCCCCATGTCATATAGTCACCACTGGGATCAGCAGAACTGAAATTCGGTCTGCTGGGAAAGATTGTCTGTGGGATTGGCTTTTCTTCTGTAAAACATTTTCCAGAGTCTTAAGGCAGTACAAAGTTGCTGATTCTTCAGATGTGTTTCAGTCCCATCTATTGCAGAAGGTATTGGTAGGTGAAGAAAGTGGTTTCTGTAGTGCTTTAAAGATACATCCATGTTGCTTAGAATCTTGGTTGGGGTTTTTTGGTTGTTGGTTTTTTTTTTTTTTTTTTTTTTTTTTTTTTTTTTTTTTCCCACAGGGTGTATGTGCTAAGCAATTCCTGCAGTCTTGGTAGACAGTTTAGCCAGGAAAACTGACTACACAAAGAGTCTGGAAAAATATCTGTTCTGGCACTTTCTCCCACATTTCCATCATCTTTGTACCCGACCTTGGGCTGGTCATTTATCTTCCCTCTGCTGCCTTTGTACAAAATGGACTTCCTTCCATCGTTCTGAGACTAAAGCCACAGGAGTGTATCCTTCTGTATCTCCAAGTTTGTCTGAGGAAGTTCCACCCACAGCACCTCCCCTTGAGGTGCAATTCCTGCTTCTTCACTGGGGCTGCCCCAACAGATTTGCTGACTGAAAGCTGTTTGCTGAGTTTTTAATGTAATTTCTCTCTTTTAGTCCCTGAAATCAATGTCATTTGAGTCAGTGCTCGCTGGTGATACTCCTTAAAAGAGATCTGCCATTAGTTTGACCTCATTTAGGCCTTTTGATTGAGACAAATCAGAAAGTAACCATGAGTATTTCACATGAGGATGTCTGTAGCTTTCCCCCTTCCCTCCAAAAAAGCAGAAGATGACAGTGGAAACCTCAACTGGCAAAACTCAAGTAGGGAAAAGATGCATATTCACTGATTTTAATCATTAATATCTTTTAGTTCATTGGAAGGAAGGAGTGGGTACTAAAGGTTATTATTTAGATAAATGATCCAAAAGACAAGCATAAAAAAGACAGATATGCTGAGTGAAAGCAGAAACCCATTTCCCCAATCCATTAGCATTTTTAGTTTTAAACTATAAGGAGATTATCTAATGTTGCACAAGGATAACTGAAAAAATGCAATCAGATTACTTTCTTGCTATTAAAAGGAAGAGGTAAATTTCAACTAAAATGAGCTTTAAAATTAGTGTTTTGTGCCCATCATAGTTTAAAAAAAAACAATTGTAAATCAGAATAGCACCATTGATCGAAGTCCCACATTATGGCACTTTGCATTTTTCACACAAAATTTATATAATCAAAGCTTCTGTGTCAAGAATTGTCCCTGTGGGAGACTTAGTGCTAAACACCAACCTTATCTAATGAACACTTGTATTGTCATCTAGAAGGCATTTTTCATCAAAAACCTGTACATACATACCAAGGGATCCTTTTCCCTCTGTTCTTTCTCCTTTGTTGTTAATTACTTAGCTTTAACATCCCAGTTGGAATTCTGTTCCCTGAAGTTCATTCTTTATTAGCTATTTCTTTAATTCTGACAAGGCAACCTTAGAAAAAGAACACTTAGAGTGACACTCCAGAATCAATACCTGGGAAGGCTTGAATTCAACAAATTCCCTAAACTAAACAGGTACTGTTACTTTGTTAAAGTCACCTTTTATCTGTTTGTTTATTTACTTATAAGAATGAAGACAGTGACAAGAGTACATGCTGTGCCACTGACACAGAAGCAGTGGCAGCAGTAGCAGTGTGCAGTGCTCCTGCTCATCCCCTGTCTCTGGTACATGGTGTAAGGTGATCATTAACAGAGACAATCTCCAGCAGCCTTTTCAGCTCAGTGAGGTGCTCCTAGCTATTAACAGAAGTCTTACTGCATTTTTCCCGAGGCTTTGCTAAACATGCAAAATATGATGTATGTCTGAGCCAAATACAATGAAACATTTGGAGGTCTCTCCAGGGTGTCAGCAACCTTGTACTGAAACAATGATATAAATTCATACATTTTGGCTGCCATTCTATATTTTAATCCCAATTCTTATGAAGCATGATGTTATTATGTATAATGTAGTATTGATTTAAAGTACAGTTCCTGATCAGGAGCTCTATTTACATGACCATAAGCAGGGTGCAGCAGTGGACTGTGCCTGCCACATCTCTAGTTACAGACCCTTCTCTCAAAGTACTTTGAAATAGCCACACTGATCTAATCTGGACAGACAAGGAGATCTTCTCCCTCAGTTTAGACAGACACCTACAGCTGAGCCAGTCTCCTTGCTCTCTGTTTATAGTCAAATGGAGTGAAATAATGACTTTTAGAAACAAAAACCCCTCATCTAATTCATCTTAGGCTTTTGCATCAGGACAAGATGATAAGTGCCTTAGACTACCTTAGCCCAAGGTGAAAAGGCTGCCTTCCATGACTGGCTTACCTGCAGGCAATGGCCTTGCAGATACATCATTAGGTGACTCATGCAAAGGTCATGGCAGCAAAACAAAACCATACTCACATGACCTTAAGTAACCTCGTGTTTACACAGTTTGTGTCTGGGAGTACGTAAAACTAGATATCACCCTAATCTACTCCTTCACTTGATGACTTCCCCTTTCAAGTGACTGCCATCTTTCAAACCTGCAGTTTTGCAGCTTCTTTATGTCAACCTCAATCTGCCACAAATTTGTCCAGGTAATGCATTTCCCCATGTTAACACCAGGAGTCACAGCATAATGCACCAAATTCAAGATTTGATCCGAATGAAACAAAAAAGTTTTTAATTTGGCCTGGCTTAATTTTGCGATTCAGCTACACAAAGAGGTAGCTAGCTGTGGGAAAGGGAAGAGAACTTCTTCCAGTAGCAGCACAGAGCAAGACCACTTATAATCAGTTATGAAACTACACTATTAGCAGATTACAGAAATTACTGTGTGAGTTATTTCCCATGCTGCTTTAAGGGAGAATTCATTATTCAACAGCTACAGCTGGCCCTTCTGTTGCCCAATCCGAAACAGGTTTTGAAACACAGGTGAAAAAAGGAACAACTACAAAACCCTTTTTTGTGTAATTACATTGCCATGAAAGGGTTTGTCTTCTTTGCTCTCCTTAATAGTTTTCTAAAAAAGCAAAGCACACTAACAAGTAAGTTAATGTTAAGAATAAAACCTACACAAATGTATGTGTGTGCCTAGAGAGCTGGCTGACTCTGTACAGCTTGAATTTTTGTTTCCTCAGTGGAAATTTCCTCCTTGTTTACTGGTGGCAAAGGTAAGAAATCTATTTTTAGGACAACCTCCATTTGTCTGGATACACTTTCAGAATGGCAGTGTTAAGCTCACTGCATCCTATTCCTCTAAATAATCATGGGAAAACACACACTTAAATTGAGGCACATGTAATATCATTTAGAATTTTATGATTACAGAAATCAACTGAAGAGACAGTTTTATTCTTCATCTTATAATTGCAGTTGTAAATTCTTAACTGCAGGTGTGATATTTTCATTAAGTGTTTAAATAAATCCTCACAATTGGGACCCTCATTCCTGATGTGGGACTCCTGCGGCCCCATAATGAATAAGAAACAACAAAACCAAGAATAAATAATTGTGCCCTTGCTTTTAAGGCATGTCAAGGTGTTGTTTTGAATTCTGAGATCTTTAAGTAGTCCTGCATCCTGCACAAGTAGTTCCAGTTCTAAGACCTGTTACCTTTGTGGTGACACTTCTGCCTGGTTTTGAACTCTGCCGATGAAAGAGGAAGCTTGAAAGGAAGAGAAGCATATTAGCAATTTGACCATATATATATTTTTCCTTTTTCTTTTCCTAGTAGAGGAGATAGTTAATACATATTAATGCATGGCACTAGTAGTGATGATGATATCTGTCTATGGATGAGCTGCCCATATGCAGAACTTGTTTTCTTCTCTGGCATTCACAGAAGGAGAACAACACCAGCTATGTGATCTTAATGTTCCTTTTCTTGGTAAATTAATCATGGCTTCTTTCTGTTTCAACTTGGGTATTGAAAGAAACTTGATCTACACAGGACCAAAGACATGATGTAACTGAGTTTCAGTCCTGATGTAGTAACATCCTCTCTGTAGCCTTGGGCAGGTGACTTGATCTTTGAATTTTACAGCTTCATATTTTGTTAAGCAAGTTAATTATAAAGATGTTGTGATGTTAACCCGAGCTGCATTAGTGGTGGAAGAACTGTTTAGATGTTCTTCATAAAAGATGGTGAAGAGGGAGTTGTGCTAAGCAAGAAGTGTTATTAGAGATACATGTGAGTAGCAAAATTCAGATACTGAATATAAAGAAGAGAAAGCATCGGGAGCTGGGGTTCAATATGACATTGACTATTTTTTAACTCACAGGATCAAGCAGTTGACCTGTTTTGTTAAAGATTGGAATTTTGTATTTTCCATGCCTTTCACATGCCTAATTTCAATTGCTTTTTCCCATCAGCGGGAAAGGTCATTCTCATTAGGAGACAAATAACGCAAATTGGATGCATTCAATTTGCATGTTTGAATATGCGAATGAACACACTTCCCGTTTTTCTTCCCAAGGACTGACCTCTCAGTCAAACAGAATTTATTCTACTCTTAGCTGAAAGAGAACTTCTATACCATAAAGATGGCTGGGAGTCACAGGGCATCTGACATATTTTAGCTAATTATGATTCTAGATATTTGATGGCAGACAGAAAACCTGTGGCCGGATTTCATAAGAATGAAAAATTAGAAGTCAGCCTAGATTCCAGTTTTTGTGTAGAAACAGAGGTGATTAAGTGAAATTATTAGACTTGTTCAAGGCCAACATCAAAAATAGTTTTAGAGACTCGTGTATAAGATTGATGTTATCATCAGCCTCTTGATGCAGACTGGGAACATAGCCATGGAACAATCCCAACCTCCAGCAATAAGGAAGCAGATTCAAGGTCACTTGCAAGCTGAGATGCTTTATATAGCACATCTTAATGCTTGCTTACATTCTGCACTGACCAGAGGTTCTTGCAGTACCAAGGATTGTCCTTTTATTAGGTAATCACTATGAGTGATTATCAGATGAGAAAAACCTTGCCATCATTATCTGTGATGGACAATACACCATTATTCTGCAATAGAATTTAAAAGTATCACCACACTATATTCTTTAGTAACTAGATTGAATAAGGGTGTGATCCAGTATTACTCTCCAGTTCCTTCAAAAATAATTACGCACTAAAAATTGTAATACATCAAAAATTTAATTACACTAAAAGTGCTTACTAATGTTTTGTTATTACTCTGTTTAATCTTGGCATCTGCATGCCATCCATTAATTTATTTCAGTAAAAACTATAGGTCACATTGTGGAATTATTATTATATTTCTATATAGTCAAAACTCCCATTTTTTTCCAGAGCATAGTTTAAGTGAAGACATTGATTTGAGCTACATGACTTTGTGCATGCACTGATGCATCTAACAGGGGAAGATAACAAAGATAATGCTTTAGTTTGTGTATATTTCAGATTTGTCTATAATAATTTTTTTCAGTTTATAACACTTTAGCTTATTAGCTCTTATATTATATTAAGCAGCCATTTAAATATTTTGTCCATTTTTAAATAAAGAATTTATTTGGGGCACAAACTTCAATGCTCTTCTTAAGGAAATAAAATATAAACTGCAGAATATAATGATAAGCTGAAGAGGCACTGCATAACAAAATGACAAGCTAAAGAGGCCCTCCAACAGTAATTAACCTATATTTTTCTTTCATATATATACACACACAAACTCACATGAAAGAATAATATGAGCTGCTGCTTCATTGTAAAGGCAAAAATACCATTTTCAGAAAATTCACTAGACCATGATTTTGTAAAAAAAAAAAGCTCATACCCCTACCTTTCTTGATGTTAAGTCAGCATACAAATTATGTAACTTGGCTCTTGTAAAGAAATTCTCTAGAGGACACTACCCAATGATCTTTTATGTACAAGCTTATTTTAGTACTATAGAAGAGTAATTATATTTTGGAGAATTTTAAATAAAAATAAAGATTTTTAAAATAAAAAACACCACACATAGACTCATAAGTACACAGACCCACACTATGTGTAAGTATGCATACAATATATAAATTCATTCAATTATGTGAAAATGTACACTTTAAAATCTACTACATGAGTGAATATTTGAACAAACTCTTAAAAATGCAATAAACTTGTCCTGATGTCATTCTGCATATGTATGTGTTATTCCACAGCCCAGGGCAGGAAGAACTGTCTGAAAATTTTTGTCTGTAGTTATATCTGGACTCATAAATCCTCATAAATCCTTTATGAGGATTGTGATTACAGAGCAAAAGGACAATATAGTTTCTCACATTTGCTATTACTATCAGTACTACAAATGACATTGGCCAAACAGAAAAACATATTTGTGATTGTTTTACATGTACACTGTAGTTCACAAGCATTTCTCCTTGCAACAGTGATGGCTGGAGTAGCTCTCTGTGCTCAGTTTAGAGCACTCCTTCTGTTGTGTGAATGTAGATTGAACTGGCTCAGAGAATTCATTCTGATTAAATTTATTTTTGCTCAGTTGTTTTCCCCAGGTCTGATCAGCCATGTATGGCTGTGCCAGTGCTACTGGGGGGTAGTGGGAATAAATTGAACAAGAACAGAGCTGGACAGGATCAGCACTACTTGCTGAGTACTTTTACAAAGTGCTCAAATGAAATCCTCACTTGGGTGCTTCAGAGGCTCTATGGAGATTATTAGCCTGCAGTAATATAAAAATCAATTAGATGTAGGGAACTTGGAGTTGTACAGTGTCTACTGCAGGATTCATTCACAAGTGCCAAATTATGTGAAAATTTTAGAACTTGAATAGACAAAATAGTTTTTGATTCAGATATTCTATAAGGTGCTCTAGGCCACAGAGAAGGAATCTGAGACTTCTTGCACAGCTGTTGACAGGAAAGCTAATTTCCCTCAAGCCTGGCATGACTCAAGGTCCATTGAGAAAATATGAAGGGATGCATCAGCAGATCCTGCTGCGTGGTGGTGGTGTTAAATATGGGAGTCATGGTGGGGCTGCAAGACAGAGCAAGGCAAGGAGCAGGGCTGGAATTTCATCTCACCAGGGTACTGCTGGTGTTTTACTGTGGCCTGTGGGATGAGCCTGGAAAAATGATGAGCTCACTGGCGTGCTATCTCTGTCACTACAAAAAAAACCCAAACAAATCCAACTGTGTGTCATAGCCCATAGTGTTATTTAGGACAAGAGCAATGTTCAATAATTAATTCCCTAACAGGTTTGCTAGCAGCCTGAATGCATTCCAGACTAACTATCACTTAGAGTCGGGTTGTTTTCTTACTTTGTTGACAATAACCAGGTGTTAATACTCAATGAGACAGCAAATAGGTCTGAAAGTATATTCTAATTATGCTAATTTTGGGGCATGTGACTATAAATGGACTAAAGGGTGCTGCAGGCTAGGATTTAAAGGTGGGGATGATGTCAGGTTAGCATATGCACAGAGTACTGGCACTTGGATACCCCCAGTGATGACAGGACAGAGTGTGGGGTAGGGAGGTGGGCTGTCAGGCTACAGAAACAGGCATGACTGCATAAATAGCAAAGCTGTCATATGCTATGCAGCATTAATGGTACTGCAATGAAAACTACTTCCTTTGCAATGCTTTACCAGTGACTACAAACTGCAGAGTTATTTCCCATGGTTTGTTGTTTTTAATATTCAGGATGAAATGACTCTTTTGTATTCAGGTTTTTCTATGTGCCTTATAGTGACTTCTAATGTACTCTTTTAATTTATGTTTATCTATTGGCAAATAAAAAACAGCACCAAATATATTGTTCCTGTAAAAGCAAGTAAGTGTTGAGGTGTCAACACACATGATGTAAACCAGTATGAATACATCCTATGAAACTTTGTTGACTTTGTACTACCTCTGCAACTTAGGTAAGGTAATTACAGAGTAAGACGAAGTATGTGGACAGTAGTCTTTAGACAAACCTTGGATTCAGAGATTTTGTAGGACAGCTACATGCTTTTCTGTATGTTGTGTAGATTGACCTTTCCTCTTGCCCAGGCCAAGGACTACAACTCAATAAAATGGGGAAAAAAATCAAGGGGCACAGTGTGATAGTGATTTTCAAAGGGATGCCTTATGGAATGGAATGAGGCTGTGTCAGGGGAAGTTCAGACCAGACTTCAGTCAGGAAAAGGTTCTCCACTGACAGGGTGGCTGGTTACTGGAACAGGCTTCCCAGAGAAGTGGTCATGGCACTAAGCTTGTCAGAGTTCAGAGAATATCTGCACATTGCTTTTAGTCACATGGTTTATTTCCAGGTAGTCCTACAAGGAGCAGGGAGTTGGGCTTGACAATCCTTATGGGTGCCTTTCAACTCAAAAGATTCTGGGTGACACACCACATATAAAATGTCAAATATCACATAAGTGCCTTGTAGCATAGGCAGAGATGGCGTATCAGCATGCAGCATCTCTGCAGTTGCAATCACTGGCAGGGTGGGTATCATTTGAGTTCAGTGTATGGCATACAGGACCTAAAATTAGAAAGATGAAAATATTTCAAAGAGTTGGATGAATCACAACCTATTCCTTGTTCTGTCCTCCTACTGTCAAGTGAAATGAAGTCTCTGGAGCCCTCCATTCAAATACTTAGATATACCCAAGTGACTAGAGATGGCTTTTGCTTTTATATGAGGGCCAGAGGACTATATATCATCCCAGGGACTGAGGATCCTGCCATTTTTTTTTTCTTACTTGCAGGTATAATTACTGTAATGTAATGTCTACTTGAGAAAGGAAATTAAACTCTCAAGAACAAATTAGCTAATTTCACATTAATGGCATGATTTTTGTTAAAAGGCCTGCTAGAGCCGAGTCCAGTTTCTGAAAATAAGTATTGTCTTATGGTATAAAATAACTTGCTCTCTTGATGTCAGCATTTTCTGATAGACCACTGGTGGAATGGAGGAGTGCCGTGTCTTCTGTGGATCAATTACTGGACACTGGAGCTCTATGAGGAGTGTAGTCTTTGATGGGATAACTGCATAAAATTCTCCTAGTCAGGAGATCACACCTGACAGACCTTTTTGGTTGTCCAGCCTTTGGTGGCTTTTACAATAGCAATAATCTTATACAGCAATGAGCAACTGGCAGATGCTGTAAAAGTGCATTTTATATATGACCGTTGCAGGAAGGAATACCTACTGAAATTTATTTGCTGTGTCCTTGAACAACATTGAATTCTCCAGATTAGGTGGTGCCTGTGGAGCAAACCTATTCATTTTGCTAATGAGACAGAGGAGGAAGACAAAGATTTAAAAAATGCCTGGCATCATATTTTATTAGTCACCCAATATAATTATTGACAGGGATCGAGGATGTTAAGTTCCAGAAAAGGACTACTTATTATCTTAACACTCCTGAGATGCATTAAACACATTTGAATTTAATTAGAAAGGAGTATCCATGATTTAAGAATAAATCTTGTACCTATTAATTTAAGAAATTAAGATGATTAATTTCCTTTAAAATTTCTAGCATTTTGGATAAAAGTCCTTCATAAAAGGTGCACGGCTTACTTTCAAAGACTAAATTTATACAATGTGATTTTTGTCACCCAAACTGAAAAACGGCTGTAGTTAATACTGGATAGATTTTTGAAATGTCTTCCATGTGATATTTAACAGTACAACCATCTTAGTAATGATGAGTCAGGTGCTGAATTTAGAGGAAAAAAAATTATTTAACTAATACCAAATGTTATTTTATTATTGTTTAGGGACTTCACAGTGCAACCTCTCTTCTCCAAAAATGTTAAAATTCCATTTCTCAAAACTATGTAACTAACAAAAAATAGCTTGAGGATAGTCCAGAGTAAGCACAGATGGCCCAGCAGATTAATGATTTAATTTTTTTTAAAGGACGATGATTACAGCCACGTTAAGTAGTCAGGAACTGATCATATGGGTGGATATTTGCAATTTCGTCATTTATAATACAGCTAATGCATGATCACATCTTTTAGAATCAATAGCAGATTGGCAGACTCAGATATCTAATGCAAGCTGTTGACTGGCCCACAAATCAAAGGAGAATATTCTGAAAGGAGAGAGAAACACTGTAAGTAACAAGGTGAGTGACCAGCAAAGCTTGTGGAGAAAGCCCAGGGGCAGACTCTGCAGCCCATGCTCTGTGTAGATGTAACGTGGTGCCATGTACACAACAAACCAAAGGGCAGCAGGGCCTGGGCTCATCTAAAATGGGACCACGTGGGCACTTCAAGAGTGGGAACTAAACAGAGGCTGAAGAGAAAGCACAGAGTGAAGAGAGCATCTCTCCTGGAAGAACATAAGAATTGTTTGTGACACTTGGGTTTCAGAGACACATTTGGTGCTACTACTCAGCCAGTGGTAAAACAGCATTAAAGCTTCTAATGATTATTTGCTAACAGAAATAATATTGACTTCACTCTCGGATAAGTCTTAATCCCCTTATGGTGTTGCCATGGAACCAACCCGTGATCTTGGCAAACTCCTATTACATATGGGCAAACATAACACTTGCAACCAGTAAGATAATTATTTTATGTAATTAGTACATCAGGAACTTTCCAAAGATGAGGAAAAAAAAGTAAGAAAAACTTTAAAAAAAAATCCCACAGAGATGGTAATGACGTTTTTTAAAAGGATGTATTTATTCTGGTCAACAAATCACTGCTAATGCTACTGTCAGATAGCACAAAAATGCTGGCAAATACTGGAAATAGGAGTGGTAAATTACAAAGATGAGCTAATCATACAGAGCAATCTGAAATATTTGGGAAGCAGAAAACAAAAGAGGCTTGAATTCAGTCAAAAGCCCATGAATGCACCAGGAGCAAGGGGTTGAGGTCCTTTCTACAGGGCTGTATCTGCAGGGCAGTGATTCAGAATAGAAATTACAGATTGCTGCTGGTTGGTGAGTGAAGTTCAGAGGTAACCACTATTTTGTATGTCAAGGAAATGATTGCTATAGCATTTGGATTAAAATGTCCCTAAAATTGGCTTTACTCTGTAAGGAAGTAAGTGGACATGGCAATCAAATCCACAAGGCAGCCTTTTACCTACAGCCAGGCCTCTGAGAGCAGGAAGACAGGAGTAGATACAAGTGTCTTCAACTGCACATTCCATTTACTTCTGGGAAGTAATCATGTTTTTCACCTCTGAATCTGTGTGCTGTTTTCCTCTGTAATGATTAAATGATCTGTAACAAAGAGCATAAAATAAGGTGATTTTACATCTCTTCATAGAATTGCTGAAACTGAGCCTAGAATACTGCTTTCAGTTATTGTGTCTGCATTTTAATAAGAAGGTTAAAAGTTTGGAGACAATTCAGGGATGAAAGGAAAAAAAAGAGTTCATGGTTAAGAAAAATCTTCAAAGGGTAAATTTACTTAGAGTAAATCTTTTTAACTGACTGAAAAGGAGATTTTGAGGAGAATTGTGATTAGCAGGAATTAAATATTGAGCACACCATAAGGAGAAGTAATGAATTTTCACTCTTTTCATCCATTCACTCTAGCTGAACCCTTTTCAGAGGCTGATTGAGTCTAACACTAATTTCTGGGCTAAAACCAGATATAGACTGATGAAAAGGACACTTTTTTTTTTTTTTTTTTTTTTTTTTTTTTTTTTTAAAGTTGATTTAGTTCTTTGGTTCTTCAACATTGACCCAGACAGCAGTTCCAGAATTTTACCAATAAATACCTATTTGAAGAATCAGCCCAAACAGCCATGGGCACACAGCACAGAACAGATGACCCTGGCCTCGTTCATATCTACACAGCAGGTGAACTTTAGCCTGCAGATGCAGCTGCATATCCTTGAATATTACCTTTCATTTTATTCCTAATCAAGTTGAAGCTGCAATGTGGTGTGAGTTTTGCTTTGTTTTGATTTGAGGAGTGCTTTGGATGCTCCCAATGGGATATGAAAAACCCATTAAAGGTGAATGGAGGCAAAATGAGCTTTCAGTCACTTCATGCTGCCTAGATATGGAAGAAAAACTGTTCTAGCTTCATGATGTGACTCATGCTTCCTTTACCTGACAGCACTGAACTCCTGCAGAGTTAATGCCTTCGACCATAATAAACTCTGCAGCTTTTCTGACTCTAGGCTCCTATCAGTGAAGGAAACTTAAAGATTAGAAGGGGTTTTATTCATTACTAAATCCAGTTCCTTGTAATTGAAAGCAATCTCATTTAATTTTTTACAAGTGAACCAACTTTAAGTTAGAAATAGTGTAGATTTTTACTAAAATGTTAATTTTAAAAGCTTGTTCAAAATGGTAATACTTTGATGTTGCTTTTTTCTTCTTTTTGGGGGGAGTATATATTCATGAATATATTTTTGACTATATATATATACATATATAAAATCCAGCACATACCTATGTGAGTCTATACTAAATGAATTTATATCCTCTTTTTTCATGCCGACATTGTAATTTTTGATTTAAATTTCTTTCTCTTGGCTGTTTCAAAAAGTTAAAATATATATATTGTGCTATAATACAGCATTTAGCTGGGGAGTTATTGTGACTGGGTTGATGCAATTAAAATACAGGCTGGAAGTATTTGGAACCAAAAACTCCCCTTCTTAAAAAAAAAAAAATAATAAAAAGCAAAGAAACAGAAAGTATAAATTAGCAATATTTTAAGCTGAATCCAGATCCAAGATTGATTGAGCTGAGTTTCTAAAGTTATAATGCAATTCTTGCTATGCTTTAGCTTACCACACTATATAAGACACTGAAAGAAATCACCTAATAAATCAACTTAATGTACATAATTATGATAACATTGTGTTTCTTTTATACCATGATCAAGATATTTTAACTTTTGAATCTTTCTTTTTCTCTTCTATAATTGGCTTTTGAGTATAAAGTGCTGGATCTAAACTGTAGTATGTGTGTACCCAAAGTTCTCTTAAAAGTCAGTGGTCATTCTTGGAACCATATTAAAGTGGGCTTTGGGCTTCAATCTGACCAATTCTTTGATAATATCTTGAATATAAGTATGCAAGTAGTCATACTAACTGGAAGAATAACTTCCTATTTTTTGTTTAGTCCAAGCTTCATTTGGCTGAAGGATGATTTGAAAAGAAGGTATCACCTACTCAAATGCTGTGAGATAAATTTAAAGGCATGGTGCCAATTTTGCATTTATGGTTAAAGAGTGCTTTAAAATCCATTGGCAAATTCTGAATCTTCCTAGAGAAACAGTTCCAACTTTAGAAAAATCTATGTTTGACAATTTAAATGAATTTTATTAGCTTGAATATCCCAACATTTTTTTCTGGAAAATCTCAGAGGTAACTCTGTGCACATAAAACCCTCCTTGGGCATTCAGGGTTCCATTTACTTACTGGGTCATCCTGGAGCTGAAAAATGGTGTTAAAACTATGCTGAAAAGCAATAAACTGAGCAAAATCTCATAAATCTTCTCAATTTTTATGTTGAGGGATTAAGGATCACCAAATGTAAGTTTAAAAGAAGTCTGGGTTTTATTCCTGCTTTTGTCTGTGTGTATCCCTACATTACCAGTGTGAGAAAGTTTTCTATTTACACCTAAATCATGTATACCTTGCACCAGGTCCCTTAGGGTTAGTGAGGAGGTCCTAAGAATGGCTGAGGACAGCCCCTCCAGCACTGTCTCATTTTGTCTGGGATATGGATGAGAAACACCTAGAGGTCTTTTAACCACTCTCTGGTCTAAAGTACCACAGACTTGCTTTGGTAGTTTTACATCTAGTATGCTTCAAATTTCTACTTTTGTACTCTCATCAGATCAATACATGCATCAGAGCTGCCTACTGTAGACTGAATTTCCTTTGGTATAAATAGATTTTGCTGTGGTGGCTACTCTGACCTTCCTTTGTTATGTAGATACCTCAAAAATGAGCAGTAATTTCTACCCAAGAAAGGATTGAAGCTATTTCCACCCCTCCCCTGCCTTTTCAGCAAATATAAATATGTATGTTGTTTCTGATGATTCATCTGCTAGAACTGGAAGAAAGAACTTGACAGTCCACAGTATGAGACAAATTATGTACTCTATCTCCTCCTTAAGTTTACTTCAAATTCAGTAAATTAAAAAGAACACATTGCTCACGTGGGAGTGGAAGCTTCAGGTCTTCTAAATCTCAATTTCTATAAGCTACAAAAACACAGTTAATTTTCCTTACAATCTTCCAGTGTTTAATATGTCCGTAGATAAAGTTAGAAATGCTTGAATTGCTGTTTCTTGACAGTGGGTGAGTAATTTCCCAGGTAGCTCAGGAACTAACCCTCACCTCAGGCTTGGGCTGCTGGCTGAATCTCTGGCTGTTCCTGTTCTTCCTCTTCGATTGGGCCATCTGGTCTCCCTAGTAAAGTGGGTTTGCTCTGGTGACAGCATTTCTCTCTTTGTCACAAATCCAGTGAAGGCCTAACAGTTCCTAACAGCCTGGCTCCAATACCATTGGCATTTATTGTGTGGGTCTTTTATATAAGATGATGAAAGTTGGGATCCTGTCTGTTCTATTCCAATATTTCTATAGGCACCTCTAAGAGAATTTGGTTTCCCTGGGGTCAGGTTTGCCCATGCCAGTTGTCTGTTCTTGCCAGCTGTGTTTGTTATAAGAAAAGGTATTTTATCTACCTATAACCTTGCCTTCAGTAACACTGTTCAGTCTGGACCAGCTCCTGAGCAGAGAACAGCACTAGCCTAATTCTAGTCCAAATTAGAACTAGGCTTCAACTAAAAGCCTAATTCTTTGTCAAATTCATCTTGGAAACTAGGGATGCTTTCATCACTTTCAGCATGTGAAGAAGAAAAGGAGATTGAAGATAAATGGGAATACAAGTAATAATACCAGACAGAATCAAGTGCTGTGCAGAAAACAGCTGTAAAGTAGGACAGCTTTTCCCAAGAAGCAGCTCAAAGACTGTGATCCCTACTCCTTCAACTCTGTTTTTAATGGTATTCTGTTCCTATAGCCTCAATGAGCACCTAAAGTCTCCCTCCTTGAGCAATGAGCTTTGAGAGGAGAGAGCATGGGAACATTTCTGGCCTGGTGTGATTGTGTCTGCAAATACCTTGTCTGTGTCTTCATAAGTATCAAAAGAACAAGGGTGGAACTGTGGCCATACTGAAGCTGCAGGACCTTCTGCATCCGTTCAGGACTATGAGAAATACATCAGACAAAGATTACTTTTTCTAACTCTAAACTTTCATAAATACTTTACCATCTGCTTTTAACCAAGAAAATGGGCCAGAGGCTGGGGAATCAATATAATTGGAATTATAATTGGCATAGACAACATGTATAATCTATCAATAGTTGTAAATAAGCAGAAAATGATGATCCTTATTTTTGAAACTTCTTCAGACTAATGACACATACTTGGATTGAAATAAAAGTTTGATTTGCTGAACCACAATCTATAATTTATAGTGTGTCCTAGATTAATAGTCTTCTGTGTGTATTTAGACAATTGATCTACTTGCAAACTCAGAAAAAAAGAAGATTGCCCGTGCATGTAGAGGGAACAGGAATAATGGGGAGATTGTGCCTTCTCACCAGAGCACTTGGGCAAAAAGCAGAAATCACTCAATCACAAAAACCTGCTCCAGGGAAGTGGAATACAAGTCATGACAGAAGTACAGTCTTTCAGACTAGAAATTCTGGTGCGTTTACATCGTTGAGTTTGAGGAGGATCAGCTAGAGCCGAGCACTCCGGGCTCCCTCACGTTGCTGACGGGCTCAGTGGCAGTGGCGGCTGTCCCGCTCCCCGAGGGCGAGCTGAACCCCTGTCCCCGCCCGTCTCTGAGGGGCTCCGCGGGCTGCTCCGGGCGACCCTTGCAAGTGACCCCGGGGTCCTGACTGCTCTGCCGGCTCCCCTCACTGGGGAGCTCCCTGTAGGGCCCAGGGCTGCAGCTCTCCCCATGCCCACCACTGCCTCCTGCCCTGCCTTCCCCCCGGAGCTCCTGTCCCGCCGCTGAGTGTCCCTTCTCCCATGTCACCTGCTCCCTGTACCCCAGGACACACAGGGGCTCTCTGCCCCTGCCAGTCCCCACACGGGCACAAACAGCTGGCCTGTTTCCGACAGGATGAGAGGACACAGTCTTAAGGTGCGCCACGGGAAGTTCAGGTTAGGCATTAGGAGGAAATTCTTCACGGAAAAGAGCGATTCGACATTGGAATGAGCTGCCCGGGGAGCTGGGGGAGTCACCGTTCCTGGGAGTGATTACGGAAAGACGACGTGGTACTTAGCGCCACGGTCTAGTTGACGCGGCGATGCTGGGTCACAATCTGGACTCCCTGATCCCGGGGGGCTTTCCTGCCTGAACAATTCCGAGATGCTGTGACCCCGCCCCGCCGGCAAAACGAGCCCCGCCCCTCTCCCCAAGCCCCGCCCCGTATGCCCCGCCCCTTTCGCGCCCCGTCCCCCTGGCCCCGCCCCATCAGGGCCCCGCCTCCTTGTCCCTTTAGCCCCACCCCACGGGCGTGACTCCGTTAGCCCTTGGCTTAAGCCTAAGCCGCGCCCGCTGCTCTGGCCCCGCCCCTGCCGGGGTCGCTGCGCGGTGACGCAGCAGGAGGAGCTGAGGCGGTGCTTCCCGCCCTTCCTCCTCCTCCTCCTCCTCCTCCTCCTCCTCCTCCTCCTCCTCCTCCTCCTCCTCCTCCGCGCCCGCCGGACCGGGACAGAGCGGCGGAGCCAGGGCTCCTCAGCCGCTGCCGGGGCCCGGGGGAGCAGCCGGGCTGCCTCCGGCCATGGTGGCCCGCTCGTTGCCGGCGGGGCAGGAGCAGGCGCGGCGGCGGCGGCCGCCATTGCTCGCGGGGGCCGCGGTACTATGAAGGATGGAAGCGGACGAGGTGACGATCCGGGAGCAGAACTTCCACAGCCAAGTGCGGGAGTACACGGTAGGTGCCGCCGTGCCCCGCGGACCCTCCCTGACCTGTCACTGCTCTCTGCCCCAGGCCTGTCCCCGGGCACGGGCGGGTTGTCCCGCTCTCTCCCGCTGTCCTTGCCTGCCCGTCGCCCCAGTGTCCGGAGGGACTCGGGGGCCTGTCTCGGGTGGGCAGAGAGGTGAGTGCACCTTCTCTGAGGTGCCACGAGAGCTGGAGGATCCCAGCGCTGACCCCCTGGAGGGTTTTACTCTCCTCGTGCCTTCAGCGAAAGGTGGAGATGCTGTGTATGCACGCAGGGCACCGGTGCGCTCCACAGGAGTGCTCTCGGACAGGTACCGGTGCAACAACCTCGTGAGCAGTGCTCAGCCTCGGTAAGAGATGACTGCGAGCGGACATCATTCATGTGTACAAGTATCTAAAGGTGAGGTGCCAAGAAGATGGATCAGGCTCTTCTCGGTGGTGCCAACCACCTCGAGATGAGGCAGTGGGCAGAAACTGATGCACAGGAAACTCCACCTGGACACGAGGAAGAACTTCTTTGCTGTGCAGGTGACCGTGCACTGGAATAGCCTGCCCAGAGGAGCTGTGGAGTCTTCCTTCCTGGAGGTATTCAAGAACGTCTGAATTCAATCCTGTGCCGTGTGCTTTGTGATGACCCTGTTTGATCAGGGAGGTTGGATCAGATGTGGTCCCTTCCAACTGTGACCCATTCTGGGATTCTGTGAACACCTCAGTCCTCAGGTGCAGCCTTGTTCCTATCAGGTGTGCATGGGATTCATGGTATTGCTTGTCGTACTGGGAATCTCCTGCCTTGCTGGGCTGTTTGCAGTGCTGTGTGTAACGTTGGTGTTTTTCCTGACCCCTCATGCCCCGTGCTCTCCCAGTGGAGCACATGGCAGTGCCTGTGCTGTCCCATCTCCCCCAGCCCTCTGTAGGCACGTACAGCACTGCACCCTGTGTGCAGACAGAGCAGTTGCAGTTTCCTCTCTGACAGCCTCGTAATTGTTCTCAGGACTATTCAAATCTGATAGAGGTGTTTTGATGGGGCTCATGTCTCTCCTACTTCAATTCCAGGAAGGAAATACAGGCTGCACAAGGAAGCCATGCAGTGTGGTGTCCTGTGAACGTGCTCTCCTGGCTCAGCAAGGGAATCGTGTTTTCCTTGCCATCCCTGTTGTCTGGGGGAAAAAATGGATTTCTTGAATTAAAATAAGATTTCACAATTTAGCTTTAAGTGTTTTTCAGCCTTGTTGGGAGGCTCTAAAATACCATCATTAACTGATTTATGTAGCACTATGGCTAGGTCATTTGATAGCAGACTTGCTTGGAATATGTTGATTACTCTTCTATAGTATATGAATTAATGGTAAGACCTTTATTGTGAAATATTCAATTTTTTTTAATGAAGAATGCAAAACAAGTCTGTATGAGGAGAACAGCTACTTTATGGGTTTTTTTGGAATGTCTCTTCTTTGGGCATGGATGCAGTGTATGTCCTGGAAGCCATGACTAGTGGTGGGGCACTAAAAGTAAAATACCTCTTTGTAAAGAAGGCTCTAAGTTTTATCTTAATTACCTTTGTGGTACGAAAACATGAATGTATGTACAAATTTTCTTTCTTTTCCCTCATGTCTGTTTTTCCATTTGTATTCCATTGTGTGCTAATTATCTCCTGCTTACTTTCACCAGAGTCTTGTTCTGATAAATTGGGTGCTACATATTGTGGTTTCATTCAGTAGGAAACAGATTTTTCAGTCTGAAGGAATGGCTGTGTGCAGCCTCTCTGGGTACCGTTACAAATACTGAAGTCTATTAAATTCTTAAAGAACTAGTTCATCTGTACTGCATGTACTCCTCCAAAGTTAGAGGGACTTTTTCAGCCCCTCCAGAGCAATTGGTAATCTTCCTACTGGTGTAGTCATGTGAGAAATCGCACAGGACATCAATAACTCGTATTTTAGAGGTGCAGTGTTGTTTTGTTTGGACAGTGGACTCAGAATATTCTTGCTCTTGAAACTTCACTTTGATCTTAATACTGATCACAGGCCAGCTTTGTTATTGTTTAATCAAGAGGAATAATAATAACAATGTTGCCTTCTAAATCATATGTTGGTACAGTTGTGATCTTGTCTTTAATTTATGTTGGAACACCATAAGGTTTTATAAGTGCATAAAGTGCTGCCACCCCCATCTGAGTGTGCAGCCTCCTGTGGCTCCCACATGGCTGCAGGAGAATATTGCAGATATGAGTGCATTTGTGGTTAGTCTGAGCATGCTGGAGCACACAGAATATGTTGCTTACATGTGCAATTATGTTAACATCCTCTCCTTACCAGTCCTGCCCTTGCTGCTCATGATGTTATATGGTGAATAGAAATTCTTAAAATATGCAAATAGACAGTTGTTGTGTGGGTAGTGGGTGTAATCATCAACCCCTCAGCTGGAGCAGGGAACATATTGCACTCTGACACATACATTAAACCTTGATTCCAGCTGCAGGTGGGCTGGGGGCAGCAGAGCAGTTTAAAAGAAGCATTTGACATTACAAGATGTAGTGGCTTTAAATTGGGACAGGGTAGGTTTAGATTAGATATTAGGAAGAAATTCTCTAAGGTGAGGGTGGTGAGGCCCTGGCACAGGTTGCCCAGAGAAGTTGTGGGTGCCCCATTCCCTGGCAGTGTTCCAGGCCAGTTTGAATGGGGCTTTGAGGTACCTGGTCTAGTGGAAAGTGTCCCTGCCCATGGTTGGGGGTTGCAAACAGATGTTATTTAAGGTCACTTCTGACCCAAACCATTCCATTCCAGTTTGTTGTGGAATATTACAGCAGAGGAGGCTCTCTATGCCTATTGGGAACAAGAGAAATATATGTTGTCTGTTAGAAGTATCTTTGAAGAACTAGTTGTGTGGCACAGTCTTTACTGGAAGCTAAAATGATGCGTTCATAAGAGAAATCAAAGTAAGCTGATGTAGTTGAAAAGAAAATCCTTTTCACTTTTCTCTTACGAATTTTCTTTGAATACATACAGAATTTCTATATTGTGCTTTCTGATGGAGTCCTAAGGGCACACTGAGTTTAGCTTCAGTGTAATGTTTTATTTCTGTTTCATGTATTCTCTGAACTGGCAAGCTACAAAGTTTTCCATAAAGTTGTGTAACATAAAAAAAATTCAAAGCTTGTTATCCTTCTGCTGGTGGTGCCTGTCTCTTACTGCAGGTGCCAACTTCTGCTAATTCCGCCTTCAAAAACCAAATATTTCTGACACATGTTTATAGACTGAGAAGGGTAGTAAAATATTATTTTTTTAAAAAATACATCCTTCATCTGCTTTTGAGGTGACTCAGTGGTTTAATGCTTAATTTAAGTCAGGCCTGTTTGCTCCTGACCTCATTTGGAGTGTCTATATGGCACTTTTTTTTCAAGAGGGTGCCAGTTTGCAACAAAATCATCTGCCTTGGATTTTGTTGCTTCATGAGGATGATCTGTGCTACTAGAAGGTGGTTAACTCGCTAGTCAGGCATGGCTCTAGATTTGGCATGGCTCTTCAAACATGCATCTGCTCTATAGCAGATCTGTTGTTTTGAACAGTTGTTAAAAACACCAAGACTTGGTCTGAGTCTGAACTTTAACATTCAGATGCAATCAAGTGAATGTGGAGACTGTGAACTGGTGACCCAGTGTAAGAGATGTGGCACAGCCAGGAGTTTTCTTGGAAGTCAGTGAGAGCCTTGACTTCAACCAAGCAGAGTCATCCTCAGTTCTGGCTAAAGGAGGCATCTTTCTGAAAAGCAGCTTTAGGTGATTGCAAAGTACAGAAAAGGGTTTGTGTTCTGCACTTGGTCAGTATTGATATGAAAGAGCTGTAAAGGCAGGACAATATTCTGTTAGTTTACCCTTCTTGGTCCTTTAGATTCATTTAGAATTTGCTGAGATCTTGCACATCCATGGAAAATATTTGAACTTCTGGGGAACTGCTTTTCCCTTGGGTCCTGTTATTATGCCTGTTTATAAAGTGTTCCATGTTCCGCTGGTATTGTTGTGAACTGTTTATTTCAAATGTAAATGGAGCAAGTGCAGGGGTTGAGCCTCTCTGTGGTCCCCTGGGTTTACTTTTTACAATATTAACTTCCTTTTTTTTCTAGTTTGAGTCTTCTATTCTGCAGTATTAGCTTGTATTTTTAAAAACACAAGCTAATTTTTTTTGTTCTTTTTCCACTTTAAAAATGTAGGATTTTGAGCATGTAAAAACATGCACGTACACCTGATTATGAGGGTTCCTTGGCAAAATAAATACACTGTACTTGCATTTGTAGTGTGGGGAAAATTGTTGGAAGAACACAACACAACTACTAGGTTCTATTATTAGCACCATAGAACCATCAGTTAGGCATAAACATAGTATATTTGAAAATAAGTTTATTATATTAAATATGTAATAAAAAAAATTAGTCCTGGTAGAATAAGTTCAAATACAAAAGTGCTGTTGTAACTTTCAAGTGTTTCATGTGAGTTCAGGCAGATATTGAAACTGGTGTAATATGGAGTTTTATGTTAAATGTGATATGCTTCCATTTGAAGGACTAAATGTTTTCAGGGGTGCAGGCTTCAGATGCTAAATATTCTGAGAAACTTAGTTTCTTTATTTCTTCTCTTAATTCAGTGTGGCTACTGCTGGCATTTGTCCTTTGTAAGGCTGTAAAATGAAGGAGTTGGTTTGAGCACTTGATGTCTGTTGGTAGTGGACTCCAGTCCGTGACCAGTTGTGCATTCTTAAAAACCTGAGATTTTCTCAGACTCTTCTTTCTGCCAGCAGTGATGATATTCTGATTAGAGTGTGGGTGATTTGTAAGAACGAACTTACTACAAATACTGAAATGTTTTTGTTTGAATGCTTATGCAAGTTTATTTTTTATTTACAAAAATAATGTATTTCAATTTCTTTTTCCTGAACACTGAAAATTAGAGGACTCCTTAATATCTTAAGTGGCTTCTTGTATTTCAGAAAATAACTTTGCCTAGATTTCTCAGTTTTGCTTCCTTTTTCTTTTTTCCCTTAAATATTTTGGGGAAAATTTGAAGAAGTATTTGTAACAGTGATGTGAGACAAAGCTGAAAGATTAGTGCACATTTAACATAATTAAATATATAAAATGTTGGCATAATTCTGTCGTCTTAAAAGTATACCTTTATTTGTAAACATGGGTGCTGTACTGAACTTTAATAAGTGATGAATCATCATCTGGCTGTTGGTCCTGGGGATCAGCACTGTGGATCCATCTGGAATCAATAGGCATCTCAAAATACTTGGCATGGACAAGTGCAGAGAGATACTTATTCCCAAAACAGAAATAGCTTTTGGAGAGTTCCACTATTTCTGTTTACGTATCATAAGCATGAAGGGATGAAGTGTAAAAATTTGCAAATAGTTACAGTTCAAAATAATTCCTTTTGAGTTACTGGTGTGTTTCTTTGGAGGAGCAGTTGACCAAAAGGGCAACACACTTCATGGAGGGTACAGGCATTTGTTTAAGAAAATTTTGTATTAAGGTGTAATTAGACTTGAGAAAATCCAATGAAAAGAGGAAGAACTGGCAGCAAACAAAACCAGCTTTTCATAATGTGACCTAAACCAAGCATATCCATCTTGGGTTTTGTTTGAGTGGCCGGGCACGGAGTGGAGGGACTGGGTAAGATGGGAGGGTTGTAATAACAGCTCAGTCTTTGCTGTGAGAAGGTTGCTGAGTGTTCCTGAATTCATAGCACAAGACCCTCTGGAAATACCTGGAAATACAAAACACCTGGAAATAGGTGTTTTCAGAGAGGTTAAAGAGAGTTGAGAGATGAGTGACTAGGTGACCAGAGTAGCAGAGGAGATGGTGGTAAAGTCAGAGTGGAGAGAGAATCTGAAGCATGTTGCCAGTGACATTATGATAAATTCAGAGCTCAGTTCTGTAGATATAGATAGAATTTTGGGTTGAGGAACACTAAAGAAAAACATTCCATTCAGTATAAGTTTATTGGTTGTATTTGGAGATTATTCAAGTGTTTTTTTCTTTCCTTTCTTCTAAACTGAAGTACTTTCTCCTTTCCTGTCTTTCAGCCTTTCCTATTTAATTTGGTATTTATCCTCATTTATGAGGGCAGTGATAACTTTTGTTGAGAAGGTCTTAACTTCTGCATCACTCTCTACTCCTGTGTTCTCCCTCTTACCTTGAAAACCACTGACTCTTTCATGTGTGCTGTCAAATTACTTGGGGCCCTGCCTATTTAGGAACAACCATGCTCAAGAATTTAAACAACTTCTAACACAGGAAGAGGAGAGACTTTGAAAGTCGTGACTGGAGTTTGTTTTTATGCATCCAGTGACAAACAGCCTTCGTTGTTGTGTCACTGGAGGGTGAGCATAGAGCCAGGTAGAGGTGACCTGGAACAAGCTGCTGCTCTAACCCCCTGATGAGGTGTGACAGGTGAGATTGCTTCATGCTTTCAGCAGCTTTGACCTGTGCTCTCTGGGACCCAGCTGACTCTCAGAAAGATGGTTTCACAACTTATGTTGCTGTTTTATCAGCTGGGTGTTGAACATTCATGTATAATAGTGTTCTCCCCGCACAGAGGTCTCTAGTTTTTTGATTAGCTGGATATGTTAAAAGTTGTTTCTAACTACCATCAATGTGATTTCAAGAGAGAGCCCTCTGCTTTGTAATGTTCTAATATTTGAACACTTGAATATTTTTTGAAATTTGAATAATTTTTGAAAATTTTGATTAACTGGAAAATACAGAACTATGTTCAGTTTTTCTGTTTCCAAATCATGTGTGCTCTTGCAGCAGGTAGTATGTGTATTGATGGCACTGAAGTTTGCATATGGCTGGGTTAATGTACAGAGGATAGAAGCAGTGTATGTGTGTGATATTTTTCCCCCCTTACATTCTTGTGTGGTTTCCAGGATTGGTTTCATAATTGTCATCAAAACATGGTGCTTCAGTTCTACCATTGATTTTAAGTGCCTGCTTAGGCCTTGATTATCCAAATTTTTCCATTATCTAACTGTAATTTCTGTTTTTAATGTATTTATGGGAAAATTTGATGCTGATGAGTTTTAGTTGAATTTGACAATAGGAACATATCGGAAATATTTGCTGAGTTTCAGACTATGGTAACTTGTATCCAGTAGAGAGTCTGCATAATTGGTGAGAATTATGAAAACATACAGCTATTGCAGTTTAAGTATGCTTGTGTTTTGGGAGGGGGGTGCCACTTAAAAATGCTCCAGGATAGATGTGTGAGAAGACAAGGACGAGTATTTTTATGTGTTAGGATGAGAAAGTTTATTAGCTCTGTCTTCTAAGATCTTCTGCATCTTTCCCTCAAAATTAATATTATCAAAGAAGCTGTCTTAAATAAATTGTTTACCAAATCTGTATTAATGAGGCTTTTGGGGTGATTTTTTTCAGAAATTAATTTTTAATGGTATGACTCTGGAGTTTTAATATAACCAATTATTACAGCCTGACTTTCCAGTGTCCCTCATTCAGGGACAGAATATTAGAATGATCTTGGTTGGTGCTATGTGTTAATTCTAGAGAGTGTTTTTAAATCTTGCACCTATGCTGAAAAACATTCTTGACTGAAGGGCTGTAGAAGCTGGTTTTTATCTTCAGCAGAATTTCCAGTACACAGAAATATATTTATAATATATTTATAATATATTTATCTATATTTATAAAATATAATATATTTTTGAGTATTTCTTACTTTCTGTTGGATCTTGGTTGTTTATTCTAGATGAGCAAGTCTAGGCACCTGCGTCTGAACCATTTATAATTTCTTCATGACTTGGGAATCAAAAAAAGTGGGTCAACCTCTTGCAAATGTTTTAAGGCAGGGAGGAGTCCTGAGAAGAGACCATACGTGGAGGGGAATCATAGGTATGATAATGGGCAGTGTTAATGGGCAAAATTAATCTATAGTCATAGACAGTCATAGAATATAGTTGATATTTTCTGATAAGATTAAATTTAGTGTGTCATGCCAAGTGTATAAGGCTGGCTGGTTTAGAGTGAACTTAATCTAACCACAGCAGAGTTAATGTCTCATTTGAGAAAAATGAGATTTCCAGAGCAGATGATTCAATGGATGCCAAGGTCAAACTGAGACCATAGATAAAATTTTCAGTTTTCTTTAGTGTGCTTTGTTGGTTTGTCACTTACTCTTGACACATCCAGAACAGGTGGAACGCCTTATTTGCTTTTTAGGTATCAGTGGGATAATTGAGTTATTAGAAATAGACCAAGCAGAGCTGCTTGTCTCCACCTCTATTTTCTTGCTGTTTATTCCTGCCATTTTTTCTATGAGTAAATACAAGCAGTTGCCAAGTGGGACAGTAGGAGGAAGCTTTTTAGTTGCCTTGTGGTATGGTAATGCACATTAAAATACTTCAGCAGCATTAGAGCAGTAAGAGATGGGTGTATAATGGTGTGTTTGTTGTTCTCTATTACAGAAATTAAAACCCAGAAGGGCAACACTATTATTTTCTGTAGATAGTAATCACAGGCAAAATACTGACTGTTTCATTTTCAACACTTAAACATGTAAATAGACTTATTCTACATGATGATATTACCCAGAGTGATCTCTGCCTTTTCTTTTATCTGTGCTGTTTTTTTCTGTTCTGTTCAGGGTAAAGGACACATTCTGTAAAGTAACAGCCAGAAGTGGAGATGTTCTTTGTTACCTCTGTAGCCTTGTTTTGTGTATCATTTGCATAGAAATGCTTCTGGATGTAATAGCAGTAACTTTATTTTAATACTGACACAGCCACTTCATTTTAAAGTTATTTCCTTTCTTCCCTTACTCTTTGGAGCTTCTTGATCTTTCATTTCATACATGGCATAGTAAAATGTTGTTTGCAGCTTGTCTTTTGCTCCTTCACATTTTCCCTGTTCTACATGCTGGTATGCAATCAAGTTGGAGGAAACAATCACTTATTTGCTTTGATGCTTTTCAAGTAGAAATGAACCTGTGTTGAATTTGTTTTATGCTTGGAAGTGTGTTAGGTTAAGGAGCATTGCTAAGGTGTGGGACTTCTCCCTGTGAAGGAGTTCTGTGGTGGTTCCTTGCTGCTAAAAGTTGTTGTTTTGCAAGATGTCAGGCTCTTTCACAGTGGGAGGAGATCCCTGACACAGTCCTACAGGAACCTACACTTAATAAACACATTCATAAATGACCTGGAGAAGGGTATAAATTATGAAGTGACTAAGTTTGTAATGGTGCTTTTTTAGTCAGGAAAGTAGAATATAAGGCTGAGTGGACTGCAGGCTCCTGCTCAGGGGAGGATTAGCTATGGTATCAGATTACTTGGGGCTTAAAAAGCTCCAGGAATGGAGATTGTGCAGCTTTGCTGGGCAACTGGTTCCACTGCTTGGCTCTCCTCATGGAGGGGATTTCTTAACTCCAGTCTCATCCTCCCACTGACACCACGGTCAAGAGCTCTTTTTAATGACCTCCTCATAGGAACTGGCAAGCTGCTGTCAGGTCCTCCTGAAGCCTTGCTGTCCTCAGGCTGAACATGCTGAGGTCCTTCAGCCTGTCTGCACCAGGCCAGTGTTCCAGCCTCCTGACCATTGGTGATCATCCTTTCTGTAATTGCCAACTCCTGTACTGGTGGCTCAAAACTAGACACAGCAACTACATGTGACAGGGTGAATGCTGCTTGGAGAGAGAGAATTGCTTCCCATGATTATTGGCTTTGCTTCAGGTAATACAGCCAGGGATGCTCTTTAAGGTGTGTGCTAGCAGGGCGCACTGACTGAGAGGTAATGAACAGTTACTGGACAAGGCACCTATATGCTTTTTTTCTAGTGTAAAATACAGCTCCCTCACAACTATGCCTCACAGTTGGGCATAATTCCATGCTATATAAATAGAATCCTGTCCATAGAAATGCAGCTTTTAATGTGCTCACACACAAATTGCAGTTGTAAAAGATGGTTGAATCTTGTTTGTAAGAGGGGGAAAAAAAGAGAATCTTACATGTTTTGAGCATAGTTTTTCTTAGCATGAAAGTGTAGCTTTTACACTTGCAACAGAAGATGATTCTTTCCCAATCTGAGGCATGAATTTCAGTACCACAGTTTTAAAGATCATCCACGTGGACAAATGAGTGTCAGCTGATCTTCAGTAATTGTCAGTGGCATAACTACAGTGTGATTTGACCTGGTTCAGACTGTTATTGCTCATGTAACCTTCAGTGCTGGCCCCTAAGAGGCACATGGTATGCAGGTAATCTCCAGCTCCATTCTCACAGGAGCTGGGAGATGTGTGGTACAGATCCAAAAGTATGATGTGGATCATACTTGGATGACTTTGGATGAGAGATGCAAGGGTATGACACTGTGGAAGAGTTGGTTACAAGAGACAAGAATGTAGTGCAGTGTGTCTCCAGAAGCAGCCTCTCCTGGTGTGTAATCTAAGCAGGAGCAGAAGGCATTTCCTTTCCTGAATAAAGATTAAGGACTTCAGGGGAAGACATGTTTCTTTTTGCTTGTCCTACCAGAAGTTGTAGTTAGTCTGTGGGAAGAGATGTAAATAAATTATATACTTGAGGTTTGAAGATTTCTTAACGTGCCATCTGTTAAAAAGGAGCCCCAGGATGTGGCACAGAATCCATGTGTCTTGTTTTCAATTACAGAGTGGTGTGGAGGGGACATGCACACAAAGATATTACAAATTATTAAGAATTGCCAAAATAGATCTGTTTGGCTATAACCATAGACAACTCTTGGTCTCCTTGTAATTTCCTTTAGATTTTGATCCACCTGGTCAAACATGGACTGTGTATTTCGCCTGTAAGGTCAGAATGTACCCTAGTTGTGTTTAAAATAGCTTCCCAGTCTAATTATGGCAACAACTAATTAGATCTACAACTACTTTGTCCCTCAAATTTGGAAGGAATATAAGGAAATAAACTCTTAAGATTGAAATGTATTCCTTGTTGTGAAGTAGGGGATGTCAGAAATCCTTATTCTTCACAGCTGGGTACATTGTCTGCACAGTGTCTTGACTGTCTCCCCAAGTAAAACCTGGAAAAGCTTCATTTGAGCTCCAGTGAAAAAACTCCTTGCAGAGAAATTTGGGATCTGAGGAATACAGCTTGTCCTTCATTTGCTGTATTTGCAGCATCCTTTTGTCAGCTGCTATTGTAGAGATGGGTGATGGCATTAATCACTGCTTTTTGGTTGTAAACAACTTGCAATATAATTTGGATTTAACATTGTATTCCAATGCTGCCTCCAATACTGACACACCCAGTAGTTTCTGAAGGAAAGATGGAATTAACAAATAATTTTGAATTTTTGTTTTTACTGAAGGTATCAATGTAGTTTTGTGCATGGTGTTCTTTTCTGAATAGTGCTCTATTTCAGTAGGACTACCCGTACTTTTTAGTAAGTGATTAGAAATGGAATTGATAGATGATTGTATGTAGTGTGACGTTAAGGTGTGGTTTAAAAAAAAAAAAAAAAAGACATGATGAACTTTAGCCCTAAAACCAAGTTTCTACTGAAAATCAAGAGCTGCTCTGCTGTAAGCAATTGGGGAGGACAGTGCTGATGAATCCAGTGACAGGAGGTTAATGCTGAGTTACTGGTGTGGTTCTCAGGTTGATGCCTTAAGCAGCTGGAACAGAGACTAGACAGAGTTAAGGGGAATAAAGAAAATATTTACTGAAGAGCCTTCAAAGGCCACACCCTGGCAGTACCAGAGCCACAGCCGTGGCTCTGTCAAGATGGCTCCAAGATGGGAGCAAAAGAGGGCTTGGCCACAAGAGCTCACATTTTTGTAAGTTTTAGTCCATTAGCATATTGGAGCTAATTGTCCAATTACAGCCCCAGCCCATGAAGTCCCATCCTTCTAGTTTTTCTCTCTTCGGTCCACATTGTTTATACTCTTGGGCCTGAGATCCAGATTGGCTGTCCTTGGGTCCTCAGCTAGAGGAGGATTTATTGTGTCTACCTACTTTGTGAAGAGAGCTTACTGTGCCCTAATATGAAACCCAGGCCCACACCTTACTATCCCTAAATATGAAACCCAGGCCCATACCTTACTATCCCTTATATGAAACCCAGACCCACACACCAAAGCAGCACAAAATTGGAAAAAGAGGAAAAATAAAAAGCTAAAACCTGAGGTATCAAGGTGAACGTAGAGAAGCATTTTCAGTGCAGCAAAGAAGGACTTAGTGCTGTTACCTACAGCTGTAAAATCTTACCTGGAGTGCTGCATACAAGCCCAGCCACTCATAATTGAGAAACATGAACTGAAACTGTAGCAAATACAAACAAGGCTGGATAGTTTCTTTTCCTAATATAAAAATATCCAAAACAAACAGCAGTATGAGGAATAGGAGCCCAGGGTTGCAGTGCTGACAGGACAGTGGAGCCTATTCTTCAGCTATCATAGGCAACACATTCCTTTTCCCCAGCTTAACTGAGTTCTACTCTAAAAATAGTTGGGATGCTGACTTGAGCTGTTTCCTTTAGAAAGCTATTCAGAATGCATGGTTAGAAACAATTCAGGATCAGAGGTTTCACTGAGTGTAAATTGAGACTGCAGTAATGTTTCTGAGTTTGCTGTTTAACTTGTTTTGGTCAGTAATGAAAGACTTTTAATCTGAGTTCTTTTTTAAAATCATAAAGCTCTCACTTAATAGAATTTATTTTCTTGCCAATAATTTCAAAATTTTCAGAATTTTCAGTAATAAACAGCTTTATCAAACATTTACAAAGTTCTCAAATCTCACAGAAGTAAAGGGAGAGTTACACCAGGATGGAGAGTTACCCCTTCTTGCTGGGTTGCAGAAATCCAGCATTTGACAGTTCATGTTACTGGACAGCTTTCGTCTGCTCTGCTCTCAAAATGCCTCAGTTATCTCAGTGGTACCTTGTAAGTACAGACCCACATTTTCAGTGTAACCTTGCTATCACAGATAGAATAAAGGTCAGCTGTTCTATTTGAAGGTGTAAACAAGACTGCAGTAATTTTTATTCTTGTTTTAAATAAAACTAAAAAATGAGCTTAACTATATTTTTCTTTTACACAGGTTACACTGTGTTATTTGCATCTGACAGATTTTTAAAGAATTCACTTATCCTGTATATGTGATACCTGATTTTCAAAAGTTGGTGCCTAAAATTAGATGTCTCTAGCTGTAGCCTTGGTCTAGTTTTCAGGGGAACTGGAAGCTTAGAGAAGGATTCTCTTTCAGCACTGGTAATGTGTTTTCCAGTACTGACAGGACGAGCTGTGTCAGAGTACTCTGAAAAACCAAGGCTGTTCTCAGTTTGTTTTGTTCTTCCTTTTTCAAAAATATACCAACTTTTTTTTTTAATCTTAATAACATTCTTCAGAATTACTTATTTAAAGGACTGAATTCTTTATTCTTCTCTTCTTCTTTGAGGCATCCTTGAGAAGGTTGGAGTGGTAAGCTCTATTCAGATTAAAGATTGGAATTCAGAGATCTAGTTATGAAATCTCATTTTCAGTGCCTTTATTTTGGGTGTTGGTGCTGTGTGTTTCCTGCACAGAGAATGAACTGGGTTGCCACTTTCAGACAGCACTGTTGTACTTCTGGGAGGCACCTGGAAGTCACCCAAATGCCATACTCAGACTCTTGGTTATACTTTTTTTTTTTAAATCTAAAATGACTGACTACACCAGAAAAATAACCTTTTCAGTTTATATTTATCAGTATTTCTTACAAAGTCTATCTTTCGTGAATAATACATTATTCTCCACTGTGATTTGCTGTTTTGGATGCAGTATTGTTATTTAGATGCAGATCTATCAGGGCTATGATCACTACCTTCACTTTAACTTTTCCCTTTCTCTTAGGGTAGCCTTTCTGCTCTTGATGTTTTTTTTAAGATAGTGAGTCTTAAAGGCAACAAATCTACAAATGATAGCTTAAAGAAATAGATCAACTATTGTCCAGTGAAGTAAATTTCCAAAGCAGAATGGCATGCTTGCTTCTTGCTGCATTTCTGACTGACTCATGTTTTTAATAGGCATAGGCATCCAGGATTAAGGAAGCAGTGTTGAGCCACTGATGCCTCATTCAGGAGCAAATAAAATGTGTGGGCTTGCTTTTTTTTTTTTTTTTTTTTTTTAACACCCCACAAAGGCTTGGAGGGTTCAAACTTTCCTGCTGTTCAATTCCTTTCCTATAGTATTTCCAGCATTTTTTAGGTGTTCTGGTCTTATCTTACTGTATTGTAATTGTAGTGCTAAAACTTATAAACAACTTAGTCCAAGGCACTGTGGGCTGAAGGTGCATCTCACCTAAATAAACCACCAACCTTATGAGAAGGGAAATTGTGCCCTTGGCTTCTGACTGTGAAGGAAACATTGTGTTTGATGAGCTCATGCTTGGACATCCACTGTAGGCACAAGTCTTTCTGTGTGTGTTGTCACCTGGAATTTGTTTGATTCAAGGCAGGATGCAAATAGTAAACATGTTTGTTTCTTTCCACATGTGCTGACAGCATAGCCCGAAATAGATCCTCAAGAGCTCCTTATATAAAATACAATTACCCTTAGGGTATGTTTGAAGGGGATACAAAGCCTGATAACTTCTACAAATCAAGTAGATTCAAACTTCAAAAAACAGCCTATCCCACCCCTCTCCACTCTACTCACTCCTCCTTCAAACAAAAAAATCACACTGTGAATAAGTCTTTTCTTTAATTTTAGAGTAATACTTGCTGACCATATAATTGATGCATTACCTGTTACTCTAATCAAGCTGTTTAAATGGGTTTAACTTTCTGTTAAGATATAAAGCATAAGAGTAGTGAAATTTACATAAAATATGCTTATGTTGATCTGAATTCAATTTTAAATTATTTAGACTAGATTTACTGCTTATTATAAGGCATTTCTTCATGACCTAATAAATACAATTTTTTTTTCCAGATCTGTTTTCTCCTGTTTGCTGTTCTCTACATAGTTTCCTACTTTATAATCACAAGATACAAAAGGAAAGCAGGTAAGCATAGCATTTTTAATATGTCAAGAAAAAATTGTTTTTCAAATAAATAGATGATTCTTTTCCTGTCCATCTCCACAAGGAAAGTGGAGAAACCAGAACTGTTTGTTAGGCTCCTGGTCTATGGCAGCCTGGATTGACCTGGTTGTGTATGGCAGCCTACATGTAATTGTTTTGAGATGGAAGAAAGGGGTTAATGTCAAAGTAGATGCTTCTGCCTCCCTTGCCTTGAGATCCTGCTGCTCTCCTTTCACATCAGCTTTTCCAGGATAAGTATCTTCAGCTGTGTTTTAGCAGCAAAATCACGTTCTGAGCTTTTGCTAGTAAAGTGAAAGGTTGCCAGTGCTACAGAGGGGAAGTAGCATTATTTCCTCAAAAAGTCCTGCTCTGATCAGGTACAGTTGTTATTTCAATTATCTTAACCTGTTTATGACTTCACCACTTAAGTTTGGAAAATACCTTGAGATAACACTATTTTTTTTCCCTTTGGAAACACTGTCTAGTTTCCATTCTAAAATTAGTCTGTAGGAAGCCCTGTCATTTCCTTCAATATTTTTTCTAAAGACAAATAGCCTAAAAATCAGTATAAAATCACAGAATCTTTGACTTTTGACAGCTTATCTGGGACCTTGGTGCTTGATAATAGTCAGGCTTTAGAAACATTCTTGTGTATTGTGATCTTGGTGCTTTGAACTTTATTGGAAACTGTTTATTGAGTGAGCTGTGTTATGATAGAGCTGCTGTCATGGATGGATTCATGTTTTTAAAAGTAAACTTTTTGTGGAATTTAATTCCTTGAAAAAAAGGTATATCTCTGTAAACATAGGAAGTAAGGTAGATACTATCTGTTGATCTAGATGTGTATTTTGGACATTACAAAGCTGCTGCCATTTGGAGATGGAGAAGAACAGGAAAGGGAAACTGGTTTGGCAAACACTGTTGGACAAGACACTTTTATTACCTTTTGTTGGCAGTTATCTCCTCAGCTGGGAAGAGGAACTGCTCTGCAGCTGTTCTGACTTTATGAAAGCTTTGTGAGCATGTACTTAGGCACACTTTGTAGCCTGCTATGATCTTCCTGATGAGAAATGTTTGAAGAGTTAACACAGCTGCAACTCTTTCAGGACAAATTGTTCGCTGCTTTTCCAAGAAGCTTTTTAGCCAAAATGATTCATAAGAGACCTTTACTTAGTCTTTCAAAACACCATGAGATATCCATCAAAAAACCAACAACTCCAGGTTCTGTCACAGAAGAATTTCAAAATAGCATGAGGTTATTTGCTATGTGTTTATTTCAACTGTGTGCATGCCTCTCAAAAACTTACATTTATTTTAAAATTTAAGAATAAATAAAGTTGTTCTATCTCGTACAGAAAATAGGAGAAACTTTAGAATGCTGAGTGTAAAATTATTTCAAATTCAGAAATTTTTATTTCAAAATGCCTACATTATTTCAAATTTAGAAATGCTTACATTTGTGTACTGATGTGCATAAAGAAGGGTGTAACAAATAAATGAAGGATGTGTTAGTGATTCATCTGAGTTAAATGTTGATATTGTTTGAAAAAGATTGTTTTAGTGAAGTATTAATTGAGGAGTAGGTGAATAAAAATGGTCTAAAATGTGAAGTATCAGAAGGAAGTCATGGTATCTTAAATGCAAAACAAATAACAAGAATATAACCACCTCTACTTCCTCCCCTCCCCCAAATCCCCAGGAGCTGGGAAGAGGGGTAAGTAAAGAGAAGCAACTGAGTAGTCATCACTATTGTTCTGGGTATGCTTTCTTGTTTATGAAAGATTGCAAATGATTCCTAGCAGTAGTTAGTATGGATTCTTAGACTTCCTGTAGCTTGCCTGCTCTCTGTGGTTCGAGAGATGCCCAAAGGGGCAGTTTCTAGCAGTAGCTGTGGCTGTAGTAGTCTGAAAGCATGTTTGCCATGGAGACCTCTTACAGAGGGCTCTAAGAGGTTTTAATCTGCATTTTTAAGTAAAGTGAAATAACTTTGTTACATTGATTGTAAAGAGTTTGACTAGCGAAAAACAGGGTGAGAGTATGCATTTTTGGAAGGAACCTTCTTAAGATATTGATGCTCATGAATTGTATCAGTACATCTGAATTTTAATTGTAAATTAAAATTATTCCTATCTATATACACTTTACCCTGAAGAAAGACAAGTGATTATTGAATGTAACCTGATGTAATTTAATTTTCAGATGAACAAGAGGATGAAGATGCCATTGTTAACAGAATATCGTATGTATAGCTCTTCTTGGCAGAACTTCTTTACCTGAATATATTGTTATGATAGGAATCTTCTGTGCTTCCAAATAAATAATAATCTATTTGAAATATTTAAATGTGTCTTAAATAGATTGCTAGAGGTCAGGGAAAAAGATTTGGTGTAGTGGCACCATGAATTATGAAGTGATGTGAAAGTTTGGTCTAGGCCTTTTTTCACCTGTAGTTCTGCTGGTAGGTATAAAGTTGGCCAGAACATTGCATGAGGACCTGATGCAAGAGGTGGAACTGAGTGCAAGACCTGCATTTAGGTCTCTGAGATGTAGATGTTTGGATGGGAGGTGTTGCCACAGCAGTCAGTGGAAGGGAGGCAGTGGATCCTGTGAGGAAAGTTAGCTCTCTCTGAAGAAGATATCTTTGACCAGTGTAAAAAAGCTGCAGAAAGGTGACAAGTGGAAGACAAGCACTTGCCAGACCTACTGGTCTGCCAGCAGCTCCCTCCTTATCCTCTTGCTGTGTGAAGTTGGGTATGGATATCTCCTATCCGAGTGTGCCTCAGGATGTGCAGAGCTGCCGTGGCTGTTGCCCTCTCAATTCCATCATTGGCTGGGCCATGCAAATTGGCTCCTGTTGTGTTACAGTGTTCTTGGCTCTTCCCTGGCGCTGCTGTCATCCCCTTGGAAGGGGAGCTTGGAGAAAAGTGTTGTTGTAAATAGAAAATGTTATTTTTTCTTTCAGACTAAGCTTCTTTAAGTGTGCCTGTTATTTTCCTAAAAGCAATAACTGTCAAACATATGTAAATAGATTTCTCTTCACATGACATAATTGTCAGGACTTGAGGTGTGGAGGGATGAGAAAACAAAGCCAAAGGGGGCTGCAGCACTTTGCTGTAGTTTGTTAGGTTTCCCAGTTCTGGCTTCAAATACTTAAGCATCCTTAAATAAAAGAAGAATTCTCAGAAGCCAACAACAACAACATAAGAATATTTTTAAAGTTAAAATTACTTACTCATGCTTTCTTTCCTAAGTATGGTATGAATGAAAAATGGATTTGTAGACTATTAAAGAAAAGTAAGATTTCTGGAAGCAGGTTACTGATGCTGCTGTTGTAGGGATGTCATATTTATTTTGTCATACAATTTTGCATTGAGAATTATTTCTAGTTTTATTATAGCATTAGATTACTTCTGTAAGAAAGTTTTGTTGATTTTATTTTTTTTAAGGACACAGTTCTTTTTAATGCCACAAGATGGCATTTGGTGTAAGTTGTATTTGGGATCTAAAAAGAATAAGCTTAAATATTTGAAACATTTCTGACAATTTCTGTATATTGACTTTACATCTATGAGATGAGAACTTGAATAACTCCTTTGTGAAAAAAATCCAACTTCTTTTTTTTAGTTTGCTGTTCAAATATTTATGTATAATTGTACTCACTCTTTAGTTAGAACGTTGCTCTGCTTTAAAAAATGTACTAAGAATGTAGAAACTGAATATTTTTTTGTGTATGTGTCTATGTGGGAAATTAAAACTGACAGAGGAGACTTGAGAAAATATATTTAATGAACTTCAGTAGTTTAACCTTTGCATTACAATGGAATTGAATGCCTGCATGTGCCAAGAGAGTAATCATGGTAGTTGGTAAAAAACAATTATTTATATTGGGTTCTGTAAACTATTTTAAATTTGCCTTTTGAAAGTCAAATGTTTTGGAAATCCCAGTTTGTCCTGCCCACTTACAATGTAAGAATGTATTGCCTTTAGACACTGATTACCAGGTAGTTTAATTACTTTTTCCCCTGCTGTTCAGAGCATGTTGGTGGTAACAGTGGTACATTTCTTTAAATTTCAGGCTGTTCTTGAGCACCTTCACTCTAGCAGTTTCAGCTGGTGCAGTCCTGCTTCTACCTTTCTCAATAATCAGCAATGAGATCCTGCTTTCTTTTCCACAAAACTACTATATTCAGTGGTTAAATGGCTCACTAATTCATGGTTAGTACTCAGCATAATGTAATGAAAATTAATGTCTTCATTGTATGTGCACAGATATGTTCTGATTTTCAAACTGATAACTCATTTTCATTTAATATGCTAATTTTTAATGTGCTGTTGTCTAGTTGGTTTTGCTGCTGTGTGATATATCACAAAAGTCTGTCTTAACTGTTCTGTTCTTTTTTTAAAGAATTATGCAGGCTTGATGGAATTAAACCAAATTCACTGCTTCAAATATTAATGTAAATAAGAGCTACTAGAAGCTAACTTGAAACATGCTGTTCACACTTCTTTATGTTAATGCAAGATTCATATGCCTTTCTCTTTATGATGATACATATCAATTTATTCTCAAAAACGTGTTTTAAGAAACTTGCTAGCTGTGGGCAGCTCAGACTAGATAGTTACATTCAGCTGTTGGTGATTTATGTGCAAACAAGGAAAATTGTGGAATATAAGTATTGTGATAAAGATGTGCAATAAAATAACTGGTGAAAACAGGACATTCTTTTCTAGGTTTGTCTGCAGAAAGTATGTTCACTATAAAACTATTTAATGTGGTACAAATAATTTACAGGTTAACTGGTGTTCTCTTTAGTTTTGTGAAGAGAGAGCAATTTGGCTTTGGAGGATTTTTCTCTAAAAAGTGCATACTTTTTGCTAAATGTCTAATAATATTCACACGTAGCAAATTCATGAATTTCTGGATCCCTGACTTGCAAGGATTTTTTATTTTTTAGTTTGGGTTTTTTTTGTTTGGTTTTTTTGTGAAGTGAGAGGTGAGAAGTGATGTTTGTAGGACATAATGGAATAAATCTTCACAGCAGGGATGGTTGAACAGTGAAAAAGGCACTGGGAGATCTTGAAAGTTTTCCAAAACTCAGGTGGCCAAAGCCCTGAGCAGCCTGATGGCACCTGCAGTATGGCTCTTTAAGGGCAGGTCAGACTAGGTGACTTTACAGACTCTTTCTAGTTCAGTTATTTTATGATGTGTTTTGTGACATGTCATGGGGAATTGCTAATTTGTTATGTCTCCTACATGGGAGGAAAAAACCTAAGCTAAAGAAATGTTTTTACATGGATTTAGCTGCTCAGACATTTATATTCTTTATTCCCAAACATGAAAGAAAAAAATATTGGAAGATAATCCTTCCTTCTGTGTCTGAATCATCTTTGGATAAAGGGCAGTAAAATCCATCAGAGACTAAAAATTACGTAATAACCATTTCAGAATTTTTTACTGTCACTTGTTGCTCCAGAAAATTTGGGTTAGTAAGAAAGCTGCTATAGTTGCTGTTAAATAGGAAAACCTTTGAATTTGCCAGCGACCATCTTTAGTGGGATGATGTTTGGAAATACCACTTTATGGATACAGAGTATAATTCCTATTTCGCGAGTCCAGCAGCAGCGGCTAGCAAGGATGGGGATCGAGCATCGTGGTGTTTGCAGGCGAGCGCGTTGCGGAGGGGACGCTGCGCTCGCGGTCAATGAGCTTCGGGCGGCTCCGGCGCCTTCGGCTCGGAGCTGGCCCGGGCCGTTCCCTGGGCTCGGGCTCCCCCGCGTGGCCCTCGCCGGGATCGCCGCGCTCGGGGACTCCCGTGCGGGGAAACCTGCGCGGCTGTGAGAGCTGCAGCGCCCGAGCTCAGAAATGCTCACAACCCCCTAAGACTGCCTGCACAGCCGTCACCTATGGTTTGGGTACTGCCTTGAAAATGTTGCCAAATCGGAGCACTTGTGTTGCTTTAAAACACTTTATTTTTTCTAGATTTATGGTTTACAGCCGTCATCTGATGTACTTGAACCTGACACTGAGGCGTTTTATGCTGTAGATTGTTGCATTACGTCTGGCAAGTAAACCATCAGAAAGTACATGCCTGAAACTTCTGAAGCTAGGCAGAAAGGCCAAACCTGGATCCAGTATAAACACACTTAGCTAATTAATATGTGCTGAACGAATCCAGAACTGGTTCTGACAGTGGTGTTTCCTTGTGCTGCTTTTGGCTACGACCACCAGGTGGGGGTAAAACGTAATGAAACTGCCATGAATAAGAAAAATGGAAAATTGCTTAGGGTCTAATCTGTTTTCCAAAGACTGAGAAATTTTTAATTTTTATGTTTTATTAACTTGTTTTATGGGGGACAGTCTTAGGTCACTACAAATGCAAATGAAAAAAAGTCTAATTGATTGCTTAAAGATTTTCTATATGTTGATGTCAAGTGTCTTATGCAATTTTATGATGCAGTCAGTATAGTAGAAAAGAATTATTTTTCTGTGTCTATTTTAATTTGATTTCTGAACTATCAAATTAAGAAATAGAGAAGATCCTTTGAGGAAAGTGCATAGGTCTGTCAGCAGCAGAACAGCACTGCCCTTGTCTTTCCTAACTTTATGTGCCTGTTGTAGCTCTGTAGTTTCATATTCTGTAAATGTGTTTCCTGTAAGCTACTAATAAGTAAATTTCTGCATTTTAACTTTTTAAAAATCACCCTGGATGTGCACCAGTCTCCCCTCCCTTAAAATGCTCAGTGTTCTCTGGAGCTCCTAAGCACTGTTTTCTGTTGTAAGATACTCATGTAATAGAGCTGCTGAAATTAGGATTTGCAGGTATTCAGCTTTGCATGAGGTAACTGAATGCACTCTGTCTTCAGTTAGAGAAAACTGCTGAAATAAGACTCCTACCCCCATCAAGTTGTGTTTCTACTCTTCCTCTGGTGTCTTTTTTAGGAGGGAAAGAAAAAAAAGTGCAGACTGCTGGAGTTAATGTCCCCTTGTAAGGGCTGTTAATGACATTCCTGCTGATGTTGCTATGCCTGAATGTTTCTCGAATGGTAACAGGAGCTTCCTGGCAAAGCAAATTCAAAAGGAAAAATCCCTCTCTTTGTTAACTGGAGTTTAGCTACCTTTAGGCACTCTGTTTTCTTTAGCAAATGAGTGTTATATTTCACGCATCTTTTGGAATTTTCTTGGTTTGTTTTCTGTAGTCTGTTTGGCTGAGTTTGGTTGCTGGTGTCCTGCTGCTGTCAATTGCTGAAGTTCACTTGGTCCCCTCTCCCCCTCCTCCCCTCTAGCTTTTTTTTTCTCCTTTAAATTTGAATGCTGTAATTTAAGGAAAAATGAAGTATATGGTAGAAGCATTTTTTTAGAGGGGGTAGGCAAAAATCATTGCTAACATTTTTACATTTGAATCTAATTCAGAAATTTCTCTTGATAATGAATACCTTGGACATCCAAGGTAAAATGTCTTTTTCCTTCCCTATTCTTTACAAAATGGCCAGTTTCAAAGAGGAAAAGGAACAAGCCTGTACTTGGGAAAAAGGAAACAAACAAAAAGTTCAAATTTTTTTATCATGGAGCAATATTCTTTTTTGAGTAATATTCAGGTTATAGAACATAGTCCTGCAGAATTGTGGACATGTGTGTGGTTTGGGGAAGGTGGGGAATGAAACCTGTTTTTCTCTACAGTCTTTTTTTTTTTAGGATGCAGAACATGTGACAGTGGTTAGACCTGTTAGCTACTAAATTGCAGATAAGCTTCTGCTTTTATAAAGAAGAAACACTGCATCCTGCACAACTTTTGATAGGATGATTGATGATGGATTCATGTTTAGGCACAAGAAACTGCCTGTTCAGAAAATGTTCATCTTTGAAAATCTTAATAGTGCAGATACCCTAACAGAGATTAGCTATCACTTCAGCTTGTTTTCTAAACCCTTTCTCTTCCTGCAGATGTCACATGTGTCTTACAGATGTCCTTGTTGTAGTCAGTGTTGATTTTTCACATAGATCACAGAATGGTTGAGGTTGGAAAGACCTCTGGAAATAACCTGTTCCAGGCAGGGTCAGTCAGAGAAGGCTGCTCAAGGCCCCCCACTTTTAGGTTTGAGTATCTTGAAGGATGGAGATTACAAAACCTGTGGGCAGCCTATTACACTGCTTGAGTACAGTGGCGGTAGAAAATGTTTGGGATTTTTAGTTTGTTTGTTTTTTTCTTTCCTTTTATGAGTAAGTAGATTTTCCAGTTTCTCAGTTCATGCTCATTGCCTCTCCTCAGTTCAGTGGATACCACTGTGAAGATCTGACTCTGCTTTCCTTTGTTCCTCTCTCATCAGATGTTTATATATGTGGATAAAATCTCCCTAAGTCCTCTCTTCTCTGCTCTCTGTCCATTTGCCTGTTGAGGTTCATCAGAGTTGCAGGACACTGCTGCTCCCCATTTTGTCTCTTGAGCAGATTTGCTGGGGATGTGCCCTCTCCCACCACCCAGGTCCATAACAAAGGTGTTTGACCCACCATCAGCCCTAGGGTGTCCATACCACTGCTCACACAACCCTGGGAGCCCAGAAGCTCAGCCACTGTTCAGTTCACCTCAGAGTCCACTTACCTTGCCTAGCCCTCATTAATTAAGCAGTGAGGGGATTCATGGGAAATGATGTTGAAAGCCTTATAAATTTGAAATAAAAAGATCTGCTGCTCTTTTGCCTACTGAGCCAGTCATCCCATTGTGGAAGGCTGCTGTTACCATGATGTCTTCTTCTGATTTGGAGGTGATGATGGCATTTGTGTACTGCTCATGTTGAAATCCATGGTTTGCTTGGAAAAATATGGGAGAAAGGGAGTATACAGAACTGGATTTTGTGAGATTCACCGAGAGTAGTAAAATACTTTCGTCCTGAGAACTTCTGCAGTGGTTCTCTAAAGAAGCTTCAATGAGATTGTGCAAGTGGTACACCTGAGCTTGCAGTGTGTCTCCCAAGGTTTCAGACATTTGCTATTGAAAGGTAAGTTGTATCCAGGTTTTGTTTGAAGATCATTATACAGAGAAATGGATATTTTTCAGCAATGACCTGTAAATAACTATATCCATAACCCCCTGGCACTTGTACATATATTACATTGTTATATGCAAGGGAGGAAAATGTAATATATTTAACTGTGAAACTTATAATGTGAACTTCTTGTTTGTTGCAGGTTTGTGGAATCTTGCCTCTCTTTTTTCAAATCTGTGTTTATTTGTGTTGATGCCCTTTGCATTTTTCTTCCTGGAATCAGAAGGATTTGCTGGCTTAAAAAAGGTAGGAAAACACTATTAAATACAGAGTAATTGCAGTGTACACTTCATTTTCAACCTTGTTTCTGATGAAATTGAAATTACAGATTGGGGAGGATTTGATGCTCGTGGGGAGGATTTGATGCATGTGTGTATTTATGTGAAGGTCATATACACTGCACACTGTGGCACAGGCCAGGTATACAGAGGGAAAAAAGACCCCTTAAAAGCCATGTGTACTAAAATAAAGAAAATTACTTTTTTTTTTTAATGATTCAATTAAGATTTTATCTTTTGGAAGATGATTCTGTTGGGATGTTAAAAGGAGAGAAGGTTCAAGAAATGCACTAGAAATAAAATAATACGGAAAAGGACAGATTTCTTGCTAGTGGGAAGAGTGGTTAAATAAGAGATGACCCTGAGATTACAAGCTTGATTTGTGAATTTTAAAGATTATGGATATCCCAAAAAAAGGTTCAAATATGGTCAAGATTAACAAGAATATGTTAAAAAACATGTCTTAAAATATTCAACTGAGTTGAATATATTCAGGTTGAGAGGGCTGAGTATTTCAGTGAAGCAGGGAACTTGACAAAGCAATTTTTGAACCATAAGATGATACTATTGTAATAATACGTGAACTAAAGAAATACAGTGAAAAATTACTATAACAGGAGTCACATCAAAATTAATTTCAAATCATAAATATCAAATAGATTAAACTGAAATGACTGTCTGGGGACTAATTGTAGCACTTTTCCATTAATCTTTATCATCCAAATGATTACACTTTTGTTTTTAATGATACTACACTTGAGGGAATTCTGCTCCCTTTGGATGACAATTGTCAGAAAGCAAAGGGTCTTGGAAAGTGATCTTGAAATCTGGAGAGTTAAAATGAATTAAAGATGGATGCAAAAGACTATGAGTCACTGAAGCATGGCATGTAACATAAAGCCACAAGGGGATAATTGTGTTTGGAAGGAAAACATCATTGCTGGTTGCATTGACAGGAACTGGCATGAAGGCAGTGAAGTTGCCATTTTGGTTCTTGGTGGGATTGGGGAAAACTCAGCTGAAGTGATGCATTCAAGTTGGGGTTTTTGGGCTCACTTGAGAAGAAGCAGAGGACAGCAAAACAAACTAAAAACAACTTAGGAACTACTGTGTGAAGGAAAATTTTAATTCAGAGAGAGTAATGTGGAGAAACAGAGACTTTATTCTGCATCAGAAGGTGTTATGGTTTGACACTGGCGCAATGCTAGCACTCCTATGAAAATGTACCTTTTATTAAATAAATGCTGTGAGATGTTATTAGGGATAGAGCAGAGCAGGCACAAGCTTAATAACAGAGGGAAAAAACTTTATTAAACTACTATTAATACAGAAAACACATAAACTAAATCTAGGATGAAGACATTTTAAAACCACCTTTCCTCCCCCAATTCTAAACACACTCAGCTATGAAACATCACTCGGGATTCTTGATCAAATTTCTCCTGGGGCCGAGGGGTCTAAAAACAGGACTTATCTTCTTCCTGAAGACAGAGGGTATCACTATTCTTTCTTCAGTTCTTTTTGTTTTTCGCTATTCTTGTGCTGTTCGAAGCTGAAACAGGTCTCCCTGGGTCACCACTGCATCCCTCTAAAATGCAGTTTTTATTGCAGGAGATTTTGGTTCAGTTTATGGCTAACAAGAAAAGTCTAGCTAAAAAGCTACTTTATTATCTCCTCCCACTTAAATATTTTTTCTTCTAACATCTCAGGTCCCGGACTATCTCTCTTCTACTATAAATTAAGGAGGAGTAATACTTTTAAAAAGCCCTCATTCCCTCGAAAGGGTTAAAAGTTTAGATTCTCTGGACGGCCGATATCTCAGTCTGGTATTCCGCCTCCCACGTTGGGCATTTCCCCCCCTTTCTCTTTTTCTTCTGCTGGTAGATTTCTAGGTGCTGCCAGGCTCTCCGTCTCTTTTTCCCACATGGGGGGGGCAAAGGTATTTTTGGTTTTTTTTTTATTTTTTTGTTTACAGGAGCTGGCTGGGTTCTAGACCCTCAGCCCCCTCGGCCTACCTGGACAAGGCCGCGTGGCTTCCCCTCCCCCACCCAGCCTAAGGCTGGGCAGGGGGGGAGTCTGCACTCTCTGACGACTGGAACTAAAAGAGAGAGTTCTCCTGGGAGTTCTTGCTTTTAACCCCCTGTGTTCTCAGAGGCGTGTCCATATTTTCAGTGGTCACTCCAGGTGCTAATATCTAAACCTGACCACTGATTGGTTTGACTTAACTTCTTGGAAAAAATTCACTTCTATGTCAAACTACGACACTCCACCCTTCGCCTCTGAGAACACACATTTCTAAAATTATTATCAAAATTACATTCAACACACTTATACATAAAACAATAACTTATACTAACCCTTTACCTCTATATTGGCACTATAACCTAATACATGCTTTGCTCTTATTCTTTTTGATCCCATCTCACAGCTCTCATCTTATCTTTATCTCATCTTGCCTAGAATTTGGTTTCCCGGTCAGGGAACCAAAAAATGTCATGGTTTGACACTGGCGCAATGCTAGCACCCCTATGAAAATGTACTTTTTTTAAATAAATGCTGTGAGATGTTATTAGGGATAGAGCAGAGCAGGCACAAGCTTAATAACAGAGGGAAAAAACTTTATTAAACTACTATTAATACAGAAAACACATAAACTAAATCTAGGATGAAGACTTTTTAAAACCACCCCTCCTCCTCTCAATTCTAAACACACTCAGCTATGAAACATCACTCGGGATTCTTGATCAAATTACTACCTTTCAGGTAATTTATGCTTAAATTATTAAGGGAGAGAGAAGTCTCTCTTGCACCACAGGCCCCCCAGGAAACACAGCTGCTCTTCTGTGTTTCCTTGTCACACATGGCAACCGCCCGGAAGAAAAATCTGCTAGTGTGACACTCTCTTTTTCATGTCACAGTGCTCTCACCACCGTGCATGGACAGACTGCTTATAGGGCTCTTTTAAGGATGCTTTGCTACGGACTCAAAGATATAACAGTTTAGTTTCTCATTTTGGGACTACAGTCCTCCCTATTTTCTCCTGGGGCCGAGGGGTCTAAAAACAGGACTTATCTTCTTCCTGAAGACAGAGGGTATCACTATTCTTTCTTCAGTTCTTTTTGTTTTTCGCTATTCTTGTGCTGTTCGAAGCTGAAACAGGTCTCCCTGGGTCACCACTGCATCCCTCTAAAATGCAGTTTTTATTGCAGGAGATTTTGGTTCAGTTTATGGCTAACAAGAAAAGTCTAGCTAAAAAGCTACTTTATTATCTCCTCCCACTTAAATATTTTTTCTTCTAACATCTCAGGTCCCGGACTATCTCTCTTCTACTATAAATTAAGGAAGAGTAATACTTTTAAAAAGCCCTCATTCCCTCGAAAGGGTTAAAAGTTTAGATTCTCTGGACGGCCGATATCTCAGTCTGGTATTCCGCCTCCCACGTTGGGCATTTCCCCCCCCTTCTCTTTTTCTTCTGCTGGTAGATTTCTAGGTGCCGCCAGGCTCTCCGTCTCTTTTTCCCACATAGGGGGGGCAAAGGTATTTTTGTTTTTTTTTATTTTTTTGTTTACAAGAGCTGGCTGGGTTCTAGACCCTCAGCCCCCTCGGCCTACCTGGACAAGGCCGCGTGGCTTCCCCTCCCCCACCCAGCCTAAGGCTGGGCAGGGGGGGAGTCTGCACTCTCTGACGACTGGAACTAAAAAAGAGAGTTCTCCTAGGAGTTCTTGCTTTTAACCCCCTGTATTCTCAGAAGCGTGTCCATATTTTCAGTGGTCACTCCAGGTGCTAATATCTAAACCTGACCACTGATTGGTTTAACTTAACTTCTTAGAAAAAATTCACTTCTATGTCAAACTACGACAGAAGGTACTGGCCACGCAGCAATGTTAGAAAACACCTGCAGGGCCTGGCCCAGGTGGTGTGTAAATGTTGTCTGGTGTCACCTGGGCTGAGTTGATGCTGCTGCAGCATTGCTGTGCATTGCTCAAACTGCAGAAGTAGCCAGGTCACTTCAGTTACGAGCTTGGGTGACCAGACTAATGCATTCAGCTTCCAAGGAGTTTGGTGATGGGCTGCTGTGTTATACTTGTCCATCTTGGCTGGAAAACACTTTCCATTCTTCTTCATTCACTTCAGGTCTACAGGGCTGAGAGCTTTTAGCAATTCCGTTTGTCCTTCCAGTTTTCATGTGGAGGCCACTCCATTTTCCTTTTGACACTTAAGTATCTAGCCACAGCTAATATTTATCTTTTCTTCTTAAAAATATATTAACTGATTTCATGGGGTTTGTGTTTCCTGCAATCCAACAAAACCAAGGATTCTCTCCATTAATATACTGGGTAAGGTCCTTCTGCTGGTGGAGTTCTTTTGGTTCCAACAGATGCTTTGTGTATCCCAGCTACATGAAACTTGCACTTTACAGGAAACTTTTAGTAGTTCATGTGTAACTTTCTTATGGTAGTGGCTATCAATAAATCCCATTCAAGATCAATCAGATCACTATTGCATATTTATGCTTGAAAGCATTTGTGAGATGAGATGGATAAGGTAGAACCATAATCTTCTGCAGATGCCAGGGGAAAAAATGATTTTTGATGCTTTGAAGTTTGCTTCTTCATGGGGGCAGACCAGATTTTAGTATCAAAATCCACCTGTTGGAGGGGAGGAAATTCTTTTTTTTTTTTTTTTTTTTTTTTACTTTGAGTTCTGGATGTCTTTGGAACATCCCAGAAGCCAAGTATGATTCCTGGTACAAATACTCCAGGCCTTTATGCAATGTCTGTTCTATCTCACTGCTCTGTTTAAAATTATCCAAAATGGATGGCATTGTTTTGCTGGTTTGGAGTGAGCCTTAAAGCTGCTGGTCAAGATTCAGGAATTGTTAGATGTTGTAATATGAACATACCTTGTATTTGATTGCTTTTCTTGGAAAGGAAGTAGCAGATGGCACTTCTGGACTAAGGTGTTAGTTAAAATTAAATGTGCTGTTCTTTTCAGATGCTGATGTAGATAAAGGATTCTACTTGTAATAATTGCTAGATATGTTTTAAAGGATTACATAACATAATTAGGTGATTAGAATCTGGGAAAATTCATGATTAATCAAACTCATGATTACATGAAAGGTTTTCAGTTCTAGCATCTACAAAGGAAGAGTATTTCCCATCCAGATTTATTTTCAGTAGATTTTTGTTATGTTTGTTACCTCTTTTCCAAGAAGATTTTGAGACCATGATTGCTTTATAGAATTTTTTGTATTTGAAAAAACTATTTTGTGTGCATTTAAAAAGAAGTCATATTTTGTCATTCATCACAAAGTAATGGACCAGAGACATAAAACATTGTTCAAATGCTATTACTGTTCACTGTAAAAATCAGATTTTAGTGATCTCAATTTAAAAAAAACATTTTATACATTTGGCAAAACTTATAGCATTTAAGAGAAGAATGATCTACTGTAAATGTGAAGACATTCAGTAAAAAGGTTTGGCATGAATCTTTAATCTTTCAGTTGGGAGTTGGGAAAGCAGTTGGTTCTAGATATCCAGCTCAGATAAAAATTTGGATAAAAAGACTGTTCCAGTGGAAGCTTTTATGCAGGTCATTTTGTCATTGAATTGCCTTCATCATAATGATTAAATAGGTCACTTGGGATATAGGTGTGTGCACTGAAGATGCCTATTTGAAGGTCTTAATATATCAATTACTTGTTGGACTTCCATAAAAGTTTTGAAAATGCATAATTAAAAGAGGTTCATTCCTGAAATTGATTTTTTTTTCATTTTTAATGGCTGCCTTTGTTAAGATTAAATAGCAACAGTAATTTTAGTAATTATCACGTGTGGGTCTGACTCCTGAAGATTTTAGCCATCTGTTTATCACAGACTGTGCTATAAAAGTTGATTTTTTTTTTTTGCAAGCTCTGATATTTCAGATAGCTCATAAATTACTGTTGTGAATTTTGCATAACTTCTCATTCCATGTTCCTGAGTGGTAACATTGCTCCTTTAACTGTCCTGAAACAGAATGGGCTTGATTAACCATCTTCTAATTTCCTATGGCCATTTTCCCTGGCTGCTGGTATCCTTTCTAAGTGGCACATGGCCCCTTTTAGAGGTTCCCTTGGCTTCCCCAGGGCAGCAGTTTAAAACAACCAAGGGCTTGCATATTGTGCAGAAGAGAGAAATAGGGAAGTGAGTCACTGCCCATGGATGGATGCGGTGCTGCACTGGAGTTCAAACCAAGTCTCTGCTAGTTTTTCATGAAATCCACTGTGTGAATTCAGAAAGGGCATTTTGGGCCTGAGGGGGCTGAGCATGCCCTTCTAAAGAGTTTAAATGCTGCTCTTTGCTCTTGTTAGTTTCCATTGAATGGCACTTGAACAGTTCTGATGTCAGGACAATAATAATAATCCATCCAGTACTGGAGGTGTGTAATATATTTATGTGTATATATATATGTATGTATGTGTCTGTGTATCTGCCACGTGTGTATGCATGCACACACATTTGTGTGCACATGTGGATTGGATTTTTCAAGACTTTGAATCATAATTGGCAACTTAGCCAATGCTGTTAACTGAGCTGTTTGTGTACCTGATATCACTTTAATTTCCTGCATCAGTATTAAAAACTGTTTTACATCTTTCTCTGTTATTTTCTTCTTTTGTAGAGACTGTGCATAAAGTTATGTTTCTGTTTAGATGATATTTTAATTCTTTGTCACTGATGTGCTCAGATTGTAGTTATGAAACAAACTTGTCAACAGTGTTTCTTAATGTCAGAATTAACCTCATTCTTTATCATTCCCTCCAAAAAAAGAAAAATTGTGCTATTTACAGTTGAGTAGGTCACAGTGCTGATGTTTCCAAGTGTGGTAACAGACTGCATAGAAAATTACATGTGTTTTGCTGTGTGAAGGAGGCAAACATTTTTGAGGAGATAATTGCCATATCTTTTATTGACCTTTAAAATATGGCCTTTCTCTTGATGTAACTTCAATGGAAATTTGTATTTATTTGAAGCTGACAAAGAGAAGGATGTTTTGGAGTAATTTCCTTTTAAGAAAATACAAATAATGCAATTTACTACTGTGAGAAACTGGAAAAACTAGGTATTACATAATCACAAATGTAGTTTTTAAAAGGCTTTATGAAGTATATTACCTTAATACTGATCTTTGAACTTGTAGTCATAGCATAAAGTTTAACATAAGCGACAGCAACATCCTGACCAATTATCCAAATTATCCAGACATCCCAAAATGTTCAGAACACAACACACAGAGTCTTTGGATTAAGAGGTTAACTCCTGGAACATCAAAAGAAGTGCATGATAATAAAAACAAATAGTACAAAAATTTGAGGTAACTTCCTTGCTTAATTAATTAGGTAGACCAGGTGGAAGCGAAGAGGCCAGAGCTGGTGCTCAGAATGTCTATAAAGCTGAGCAACATGACAGCACAATGGAGGAGGAACAAAGATTTTTTTAATATACTTCTATCCTGTGTCACAGTTTGAAATTGTCCTGGTTTATGTCCCTTTTGGCAAACTTACATAAAAGTGACCCTGTACTGTATTTTATGACCAGATGACTTTTTTCCCAGTGGCTAATTTGTATCAGACCCCCATCTTAAAGAGACACAGAAATGAGTAGGAAGTCCACGCCGGTTTGTCTCAATGAGCTTTCATTGCATGCTTTCATTATTTTTGCTCGTTTTTGCCACTGATCATCCATAAATTGTTGGAAATGAGTGATTAAGGAAGTGCTGCTTAGTGTTAGTGGCACATGCACATTCTTGGTATGTTTTTTGTGGGTGAGAGGAAATCGTGTACTGCACAAACAAAAAGGAAAACTCCTGCTGGGAACCTTTCAAGGAAATTTAACTTGCGTAATGTTTTGATCTTGGTGTTTATTACAGAAAATAAGAGTAATATTTCACCAGCTATTGTTATGTGTCAGCTAGTCTCTCCATCTGCTTGCCTTTCCTTGATGGCTCTTCCCAAATTCTCAGTTTATTTTAATAAAAACACCACTTAAAAATGTAGCAGTTTGTTCATATGCTGAAGGCAGGTGAGCTGGACCAGTGGTCAGAACATTTATTGTGTTGTGCTTGCTACTGTAGAAAGATTTGGCTGTTGTGGCTGCAAAGCCCTGCCTGTGTTAGCAGCTGCAGCTTTAACCCCTGCAAGTAAAACATGGGAGTGCAGGTTCCTCACAAAATAGTGAAATGCAGGAGTTTCTGCTTTTAAAGGCAGATTTCTTCCCTTCATCTCTTTTAAAAATATGTTTTGTAAGTAAAATTACTTTTCTGGGGAGAGGGTGAAAGATGAAGCTTTGCAAAAATACTGTTATTAACAATTTTGAAACTGTTTTTTTTGGCTGTACTGTTGCTAGCTTGCTGAACAACCATAGTGTGTATGTCTTCCATCTCCTCAGTATTTTGTCTGATCCACTTTATTAATAGCAATGACTTTTCCTATTTCATTGCACTTTGAAATAGGACTGAACTAAGCTTAAGTTTCTGATGTATTGTGTTGCAGTGCATTGTATGTACAAATTCCAAGTAACTAAACAAAGGAATAAATACAGTGAAAAGTGAATTTCTTGGTGGGTATGAAAATTCTAATTTCTGTATTCTTCCTTACAGAAAATCTGTACTCCTAACTTAGTTGTTTGTACCAGTACAACTTTGGTACAACTATAGGTGTAGACTACTGTAAAAGACATTTTACAGTGTGTCATGACAATGTAGGAAGTATGTTCAAAGTTAGCTTTGAAGTATTTACATTTAGAAACTTTTTCACTTATGTGAAACAGATTTCTTTGTAAAGAAATTGTTCCTATATTGCAAAGAACTGGAAAATAAGTGGCTTGGAAGTATTTTCCAATATGAAATCCTCTAATTAAGATTAGTTTTTAAAATTTGCCTTGATTTTTCTGTAAAATGGATTTGGAGAGTTCAAGATTCTTGAACATTGTTTGCAAACAGTATTTGACTGTGCTTTATGCTTACTTCTACGCCTGACTGCAATACCCACAGGCCACTGTGTGTATGGCTCACCAAATAGTCTTGAGGTGCCCTGTTGACAGTGGATGTTTATTTGGCATTTAAGCTCATATTTATTTGTCTATAAAGTCATTTAGCATGAACTGAGACTTTAATGCTCTGATCTCTATGAAATGTTTACCAGTGTGCAACTGAATGATTGTAGATTATATTACAACCCATTTACTCATTCCATTAGTAATACCAGAGACAAAAATTGTTTAATCAGTCACATCAAAGGCAGCTGTTTGGGTTTGTATTTTAACATAAACGAACATGTTAAGTTCAGATATGAAGTCCAGTTTTTAAACTGGAGTCCTTTAAAATGACACCACCTAAAATTTATTAGAGTTTGTTGTTGTTTAGAAGCAGATCCTGATGATTCTGGAATTTGATTTGGCAAGTAGCTTGATTATGGTTTATCCTTCTTCTGATTAAAATAAAAGTATACTTAGCTGACAGTTGTACAAACCCATAACATAATCTGTAGGATATAAAGTGCAGAGTTAAGGACTCTATTTAAATGTAAATCTTGCATTAAGGATGGTGCCTATCCTGAACCTTTCTGTGGCTGCTGCTTCCACTAAAGTCTCAGAAACAGCTTGTGCATGGCTAAATGTAGAATGTGTTTGTAATTTGCCATGTAGAGGATAGCCCCATCTAATATTAACTATGAGAAGAGTTTATAGAACAGCTGGGAAGGGAAGATGAGAAGGTTCAGTATAACTTGTTGGCTTGTAATATTGACAAGTGTTGCCCTAAACTCTGAAAACATGTTCAAATTACAGCTTTACACTACCAAGTCCTTCACTTGCACTTCTGAAGAGGAAAAAAATATTCTTGCCTTACAGGTATATGTATTAGCAAATTAGAGTTTGGTGAGTGTTTGGCTTGCTTTTGTGAATCTGTGACTGGAATCTGTAACTCTGCAGTAGATTAGTGTGAAATGAAAATACCTTTGTAAAAGTCACGTCTGTTTGCAGTGATGTCTGCTGTCCTTTCACAATGACTGTAAGAGCATGAAAATTACTACAAGTAAGTCAAAAGAGGTTGGCAATCCTGGTTGTGTTATTTTTTGTTTTTCAAAATCTTGACTTGAAAACACATATTTTTTTTTTCCCTAAATGTCTGAATTTAGACATTTAGGATCAACGGCTGTACAGGACAGGTAAATAACATCCATGTATCTCTCAGCTTAAGGCCATACCATGTTTCACTGAGAGTGAGGTAAAAAGAAATTCAAGAATCAGTGGCCAGGAGAGAGAAACTTGCTAGATGAGGAATAATGGCTTAATGTGAATTTGGTTTTGTAGCTATATAAAATATTTTATCAGGTTTTTATAAGACTTCTTGCTTAAGTCAGTTGGGGACATTATATGCAAAAATCTGCTGTTTTTATATTAGCATAGGAGATCAGTGGTTTGTTGAATATAAGTAACAGTTCTGTATCTGGGGACAGCTGAGGGGGAAATAAGGGGATGTTTGGTTGTTGCACACATTGGATCAAGATGTGATGAGATGTGATCTGTGCTCCATTTCATTGAAGTAGTTAAATGTCAGTTGGTTGCTTCCATAAATTAGATGGTACTTCGTTTAAAGAGGCCTCAGTGTAAGGTACAAAAAAGTAGGCTACCAGGAGATAAGCTGATGGTAAAGTTTATTTGGTACAGCTTTTCTGCACTGGCTGCCTCACTGCCACTTCGTTATCTGGGCAGGGGTTCACCCTTTCTGCAGCTGTGAATGGAGTTGAGATTATAATTACTTTCTGTGACCAATTCTGTAATGTAGATAGAAAATCAAAATGTGTCAGGTTAGTTTGTGTTCTGGCAGTGTTTTAATGTGTTTGAGCTATGGAAATTCATAGTTGAACCGATGATGTATTTTTACCCCGATATTAGTAACAACAAGATGAACCGAGTGTTGTTAGTAATACTCGGGTAAAAATACTGTACAAAGAAAATGTTATTATTTTGAAATCTGGTTTTCTGACTGACTTCTCTGGCATGCTGTGAGAAACTGCATTAGGTGACACATTATGAGTAGGTAGAGGCATCTGTAAAACTACTCACTTTTGGAAGCTAGCACTGGAGCATTAGTTATTCCACCTCACCCCAGCCAGGAATGGGCTGCATTGCTGAACTTTTGTGCTTTCCCCACGCCTACGTTGCCCTGAACTTGCACGTTTGTGCTGTAAATGTTGCATGCTTATGCTTTGTAGAATTTCCACCGTTTCAGCTAAGAGCCTTAACACGTAGCTGGAAGCCTGCAAATGGAATAAGAGGAGAGTATTTTCCTTTGCTGCTCTCTTAGTGGATAAATTGAGGTTTTTTTTTTTACAGTTTTTATTTGGTTTTAGAATAGCTTACAGAGTTCTGCATGAGCAAAAATGCTAAAACATGTTTGAACATGTTGAATAATTCTACTGCTTGTAAAGTGTACAGATGGTACAGTTACCAATGCTAAGGTTGAATCTCTTAGTTTATCACTGATATAAACTGAAGCACTGGCTTTTAAAATATTTTTTTCTTCCTAAGGCACTTATTTTTAGGCAGAAATAAGTAGCTTTTAAATTTTGTTTGGATAGAGCATTCTTAATGCCCTCTGTAGGCCCGTCTGTTTGTGGTGAAGGACAGCTGTGTATCTAAAAACCCAGAGATGTATTTCTTTTTTTTTTCTTTTACTTGTTAGTTTATAATAGAATTCATGTAACAATTTAATTTAAAACTGAAGTGTTTCATGGAAAAATTTGCCATCCTTTGGGAAGGAAGTATTCACACATGCAAGATCCCTGAAATGGCTGTGATTCAGACCCCTTTCTTAGTCAATGGAAACAGGCAGCTGCCTCTAAGAATTTGGCATATCTGAGTTAGAGCCTTCAAGAGGCAATGTGAGCATCTTCCCATCTCAGTGCGTTTGGATTTATTTCAATAAATGATCAGAAACATTAAATAGATTTGCTGTTAGTTTTAGTTGGAGGATGTGATTTGTTGTATAAAAGTAGCTTGTTTATGCATGAGGACTATCTTACTAAGATTTGAATATTTAACTATTTCCACGTTAGTGTCTTCATTTGAGTCTCCATTGACATCAAATAGTGACTGTTCAGAACAAGCAAAACTTTGTCTCTATTTTAAATCTATTTAAACACTTGTGTTGCTTTATAATAAAATTTAAAAATAATTTACAGATTTACTATAATTGCAATTTCAATTCACAGAAGAAAATTTCCAGGGTATTTTGTCTTAATAGTTGAAAGGTTTAATATAATTGTCTTAATCATAGAAAGGCAATAAACATTTTCCTAATGTTTAGGAAAACATCTTTTCATTCCTTCTCTGAAAGCAGTGGGTTTTTGATACTGATAACCATGTGATGTTTAGACCTGTCGTCTGTATTACTTAGTATTATTGAAATTACTTTACATTATGAATTGCTCTATATTTGTAATCGCTTATTCTGAACTTACAAGGAAGGAGCTTACACATCTGTAGTGAAAATTTGTGAGACAGACAACAATTTTATTTACAAAGGAGGGGGAGGAGGGAGAACCAAAGACTTTTTCCCATCCCTGTTTTTTTTTTTTTTTTTGCTGCCTTTTTCAAGAGTTTCCCAGCTTATTAATAGGAACTCCCAGCATTCTGGTGCTTTGACCAGTTCCTAGAAGTGTGCTTTCTTCTTGAGCTTATTCACCCTATCAGGGCATTAGTAATAGACATGACTTCAGGGGATTTACTTTTGTTTTCTTTACTTATTTTAGAACTTTAAAAGTGACCTTTGTGCTTGTACATGTCATTTGCTTTTGGTAACTGTCTTCAGGGTTTCATTCTGCCAGAAGCACAATCACAAATTCCAAATCTTTCTTTATACTTAACGTTACTTATCTTAATGCTCTGCCAAGCTACAAAGAAGTTGGAAAACATCTATTTATCTTCCTATCAGGCTAGTCTAGCAGGAAAGATTCTTTCTGATCCAAAAGTAAATGATTAGAGGGAGATTCATAGTGTCAGAAATCCCACAGCTCCCATGGTGTTGTTGCAGGTGGCATTGGAAAGTCTGGGAAACTTGGTAGGTGGAGGGAGTGGATCATCTGAGAGCTAATAGTGAGAGCTGGGCTAGTGAATGGAACAACAGAGCAAACTTGTAGGGGAAAGGGAACTGGAACAGTGACCATTTTACTGTGATTATCCTTTCATTTCTCATTTCCGTTCTCCCCAGAAGGTTTGGGTTGGATGTCCACAGATCTGCATCCATCCCTTTTAGGGCGAGCTGCAGCAGGGTATTCGTGTGCATCTGACAGCTGTAGGTTGTGATGATTTTATTCCAGTTAGTGTCCGCTTGCATTTTGGCTGCTATACTGTCTAGCTTTTCCTCATTTTAAGAAATTGGTATGTATTTGGTATTCTGATAAAAAATTTGTAAGCAATAATACTTCATATGTACTATTTCTCTGTTAAACTTACAAGAGTGATGCCTAATATGGAAGAGCCAGCTGCTTGCTTGAGTTATTTCAATCCATGTATTTGAAACAGCACCTTAACTGCTAGGCAATAAATGAATCCCACCTTATCATTCTCACTGGATTCCATCTTGCACTGGATAATTAGATAGATCCTAGGGAAAAAGGGAGAAAAAACTGTTTTTTATTCTGGTCCCAAGGACCCAAGTCTGCAAGGAGTCCATCTTGGTGCTTAGGTTATTTCACTGAATTATTTGTATGCAGTGGTGTCAACAGGAATGTTTGATGGGTATGGGCCCCAAACCATGCTATAGCATTGTGGTTTGGATGCTCCTCTGGGACACTGAAGAAGGGAGCATAAGTTTTCTTTGGCAGAGGAGTCACTGCAGTGAGTGTACTGGATCCTGAATAGATGGCCTCCTCCCCAAGCTATTAAGTAAAGACATCTTTTACTTGAGCTCTACTTGGGGGATTTTTGGTCCTTCACTTCCAACTTAGCAGGCATAACTCTAATGCCTATTGTTACATGTCTTTAGCCAGTACCCAAAGAAATAATTTTGGTTTTTTTTTTTCAAAGAAAACTTTATTTTTTCCAATTTTTCAGAATTTTCTGCATTTTATTACTTAACCTGTGTGGCTGTTAGGTTTGATAGGGTTCAGTATTTTGGCTGCCTATTCTTGCTCCATTGACAGCATGGTAACAACTGTGAAACCATTTGAGAAAAGATACTAACAGAAAAATCAGCTGAAAGTTGCTGGGAATGTTTTATGACTGATTTTTTGATGTTTGTATTGCATGGAAAATAAATATAAGCTTTAAACTATACTTGTGGTGAAAAGTGCTCATTTTAATCTTAAAATCCCTATAGGCTGTGAAGGTTCTGTGAGGGAAGAGGTGGTGTAGGAGAAGATAGTGCTAGTTATAGTGTGAAGTATTTGATTCTTGTATGGGCAAGGAAATGTTGGTTTTCTTTTTCCCCTACTTCTTGAATCTGATGCCTGAATATATTAATTTTTGATTTAAATTTTCTTAGCTTGCTTCATGAAGGTTCTGAATTATTATCAGCTACATTTTTAAAATGAGCTGAGTTTTCCTAAAACTGCAGCATCTGTTTTTGACTTAGTAATTTGTGTAGTCTCGTGAGGTAATGACCCCTTGACTAAATATCAGTGTGCTAAATGTAGAATGTGTTTAATGTTGCCTGATGCAAAAGTGTTCTCCTTTACTTATTAAAAACTTGTTTGTGGACTGCCTTGAATAGGTCACAGCAAAGATTGCTCCAAGTCTGATGTCAAACCATAGAAAGGGGTGAAATGCTTGACACTCATCTCTTCACTAATGCTAACAAATTGAGAAAGAGGGGGTGTCACATGCTAAAAATGTAATTGGGGTTAATATATAACATCCCCAACCTCATACCCAGTGTAATTCTCCCTTTTTTAGTGCCTCCACTTCTCCTGCAGATGTTATCATGTGTGTTTGTTGCCATCAGCCCCTCACTGAACAAATCTTGAGGTTACTAAGACTCCTTTCTGTCACGTGAGAACAATGGGTGTCGTGTGTACTTTAAATGTGCCATGATTGCAGAAATGTTTCCCAGGCTTTCCCCATGGGTCAGGGCATAGTGTAAAAAGTGGTGTTTACCTACTTTGCAAGAGGTCAAGATGTCCAAGAAGAACTGTGTTGACATATTCAGCACCATAGAAACTTAGTTAGTACTCTCTGGTTTTGTGTGTAACATATAATTTTTATTTCATTGATGATAGGGAGTTTTATTATTTTTTTCCAGCACAATTTGCAACCAGATTAAAATGTTGAATTAGTAAAAGCCATTCCATGCCCTGCATGAGCAATGTAGATCCAAAAATGTCAATTTTATAGGAGCTAATAATATGTTCATCAAAATCTCTATAGTCTGGTAATATTCCAACAAAGAAATGCTTTTTTTTTAAAGTAAGGATGGGGCTGTAGTTCTTTCACTTTACCAGGAATTTTGCCTCTTGCAAAAAGAGATGATAGCATACTGAAAGGTTTTCTAATCATTCATTGTCATTTAAACAAAAGAACTCTTGGTAAATATCTCTATATATATATATATTAAAATCCATATAGCATTACACAGCATTAAAAACTATGCTTAAATTTCTGAAGAATGTTTTCCTCCAAATGTGTTTCTTCTCACAACTGGCAGAGCAAAAAATTGGCAAGAAATTGCTTGATTGCTTTCATTTATTAATTCTTTCCCAAAAAATAGCAACTTGTGATTTTCTGGCCCAGGTTGTGCCACATTATCTTCCACAGTGTCTTTCCTGGAATATGGTGCATGTCTTACCTTAGAATGGCAGTTGTCAGAGATTTCCTTTTAAACTTTCCAGAGTTTCCATGAGGCTCTTAATGGAGAGAGGAGCAGGCAGGAGGTTTCTTGCCTCTGCATTCTCCTTGTGAGTCAGGAGAGATCCCTGTGCCAGCTGCTGGTTATGTCAGAGGCCTGAAACCTGGTGGACAGCCAGTGTACAAAGCAAGGTCTTCACTTGTTACTGGTACCAGATTAATGGCAAAGAATGTTGTGTTGTTACATTTGTATAATTCAAAGTAGTTACAGAATTTTAAATGGGAAAAAAAAAAAAACACCCAACACTTTTGTCTCCATTATCAAGAAAATTCCCTTTTCCTTATTGAAAAGCTGTAAGGACCTATCACCAGACATGTTATCTTCTAAAGTAAAAACAGTCTCTAGGTGTTATGTGTTGACACATACAACACATTAAGACTTTTCCTGCTATACATGGCATAATAGTCATCCCTCAACACAAATATACTGCAGGGGAGAGGTGGTTTCCTTGGTAATTATGCTGAGTTGCTTGTATGACATCTGTTATTCCTTCAGGACTGTTATTGCCATTTGTACTTCATTGGGTTTTTCAGATGAAGAATTACCTTTTTTGGCAATGTGTTGTTTTTTAATATCTTTTGGCTATTTGTCATCTAGGATGACTTATCTGTGTTAATCATAATAGCAAAGAAACATGGTAACATTTTGATGATACGGAGTAGCAATTAAAAATTTGTCCGAACACTTGAAAAATAATTAAAACCTTTCCTGATAAAATTAGGCTTTTCTGGAAACATTAACCCATAGGCCTGGTGCTCCAGGCAGTATAAGTAGCTCAGGATTAAGCTATAAAAACTTCTGATTGTCTTGACAATTGAATTTTAAAGAATTAGAAGTCTGAGAGTCAGATATCGCTAAGGCTGTACAAACCACAAGATCCTTAGAATGTGTTTGTAGGACAGCTTTTATTTGTAGGCATTGAGAGCTTCAAATGCTCTTTTTTTTTTTCCACTCCCCCCATTAGTGCAGAGAGAAGATGACAGATATCACTGAGCTCCTGGCAAGTTGCAGTCTGCTGGGATTGATGTGTTAAATATCTTTCCTTTAATAAAATACTTCACTTGGTTAAGTGCTCATGTTAAAGAACTAGGTGGATTTTGAAAATATGCTGTGAGTGAAAGTGTAGGTGATCTGTGGACTTATAAGCTGTGAAACTTTGAAGTTAAAAAAAAAAAGAGGTGGGGGGTTTGAGGGTATAATCTGTCAGTTATTTTACCCAATTCTCTTGATAAACAGTTAAATTAGTTTCTATTAGATTATAGTAATTTGCTTCCAAAATTTTGTTTATCATATTTTTTTCCTCTTCCACAAGAGACTCCTTTAATGTGTCAGTCAGTCTGTAAGGTGTCAGACTTCTGCTTAGGAACAGTAGGGAACCATGCAGGGCATTGACTTTCAGGAGTGGCTTTTGCTTTATGAATAATCTGAAACTCGGCTGGAAGAATTTGTAAGGTGTTGGGTGTGTTTTGTTTTCCTGCTCAGCAGTTACCAGAGATGTTGTTATGGGCTTATAGTGCAATGACAGCTGGTACTTTATTCTAGATACCTTCATGGAAAAAGACTTCAAAGAGGAGAGCTACTAAAACAAAAATCACTTGAGAAAGAGAAGTACTGTCTTCCTTCAAACTGGCAGGTGTTCATGCTTCCTAAACACTGATCCTTAGTCCATTTTGGAAACGTGTCCCTCTCCTTTACTGACATGCAGAGAAGTTTAGGTATGAATTGAAGACCAAAGATCAGACTCTTTTTGACACTTCTGCCTTTCTTTTAAGCATGAATTAGTTTTATAATTTTGCTCTTCATGGTCCAGTTCATCTCTTTCTCCCTCTTGGTGTACACAGCCTTCCCTCTTCTCTGGAGGGAAGCCTGCCCTCTTCTCTGCATGTCCCTGGAGAGTAGGAATAACCCTAGTGAATACAAAAGTGAGGGTGCTTTCTGAGCCCCTTCTCTCTGTTCATGTCACTCCTTTTTTTTTTTTTTTTTTTATATATCTTCAGGGACTGTTTGAAGAACCAGCCATGCTTTGTATAACTTCATCTGTTTCCATTGATGAAAATGTGTCCTGGTTACAGATTCAAATTTTCTAATCTTAAGAGTGGCAAATAGTCTTTCTAATAGTAGGCTTTGTGTTAGACAAGATTTTTTGAAAAGGAATATATTTTTCCAGGTCTTCTTGCTTCCCTTATTTTTTTCCCACCCTTTTCCCCTCATGCACAGAAATGTAACCTGAAGTTGTAGCAGTATTCATAGTGTACAGCAGTACAGCAGTGAGTGCATGAAAGCCCACCACCTTAATATGCATTTCCATTGTCCACTTAATTTTATAATTTCGAGCTTAATTTTGTGTATATTGCGACTTTTTTTTTTTTTTTTTTTTTACTTCTCCAACTTAATCCGGATCCCAGCATTATTTGGCCAATGAAAAGTAAATGTCAAATGAAAATTTGACTGCCTTAAAATAGAAGTACTCCAGGGGGCAGCTTGTCTTACTGAAAATGAAGCCAGAGGTTGTCCAGAGAGGTTTTGGAGTCTCCAAGCTTGGAGGTACTCAAAAGATTCCTGAGCAACCAGCTTTAGGTGTCTCTGCTTGAGCAGGGGGGGTGGACCAGGTGACCTCTGGAGGTCCTTGCCAACCTCAATTATTCTGTGATTCTCCAGAGGTTTTCTCCATGTGCACAGGGGGGAAAATTCTGTACCTTTCAGTCTTTTCAAATAGCAGCTATTTGGCAGGTACTCTAATGTAAGTATGAACTAATGTGCCTGGAACATTAATGTTTTCATAGGGCACAATCTTATGGGTGCCTAATTGAGATTAAGTATTTACCTATGTGCTTTAAGTGTCTTAATTTCTTTTTTATCCTGGACCATTACCAAGTATTCATTAGTGTCTATGACAGAATATTTCTATTTATCACTTGACTGAAGTTCTTTAAAGTATTAAGATTTCACTATATTTAAATGAGTGTGAATCCTAGTGTGTGTGTGCTGTGCAATATAAAAATTTTTCTGCCCTGAGCAGAATGGAGTGAGTTGTCAGTGGTAATCTTCCTGTTCTGCAGAGGATTGGTGGAGGAGAGGAACAAGAGATCAGTGCTCATGGTTAGGATGCTTGGGGTCCTCGTTCATGGTTGGATGCCATGATTATGTAGAGAACATAATTTTCAGGGTAAATGTCATATAAAAATTACCCTTAAGTAAACCCCTACTTAAGCAGCAAGGGAAGATGTGATAAAAATAGAAAAAATAATAAAGTAAAACAAATTTTCTGCTTTTAACTATCAAGTAGTTTTTGTAATGAAATATCCCCAAGCTGGGGTGAACCTGTATGAAAAAGAAGTTGGATTTGCTTGTGGAGATGTATACTGGCAAACAAAGAAAAAAAAAAAAGTAAAATTATTATTTAAATATCAGTCTGATGGTTCCTTAATGACCCGGATGCTTGAAGAAAGGATCCCAATCACTCTATTAGTCCAAATTAGTTAAATGAGTGATACCAGTAAGAAGTAAATCTGAATTTTTTGTGTGTGTTATTTGGTGTATACATATTTGCGAATCAGCTGGCGGAGCAGTTGTTCCACTCGAGCAGGCGCGGCGGTCCGTGGCCTTGCGGAGCTGCGCGCCGGGCACGGGCTGGGAGCCGCGGCCGGGCGGGAGCGGGGAGCGGCAGTTCCGCAGCCGAGCGCTGGAGGGCTCCGCAGACTGACGGCTGCCCAGCGATTTTCAGGGAATTGCTGCATTGTACCTGCGCAGGGTTTAATGCTTGCCGGGCCATTTGGCTATTTGCCATAATTGGCTTTCCATTCCCTTGATTGGAATCATAGATAAAAATTTGCTAATCCACTTTCTTTGCTGAAAGTATTAGAAAAGTAATCCATCTTTTAAAAATGCTCGAACAAAATCATATGGTATAAAGAGTACTTTATGGAATAATGAGATTAATGAGAACTGTAAGTCATATGCAATTTAAAACGTTTTTCTATGGGTTTAAGGGGAAAAATGCAATCTGGGCACTATAAAGCCATAAGTACTTCCTTTTTTATGCACTACCTTTTAAATGTACATTACATGTTATGCTTTTGTCTACATGATAAAATGTGAGTATGTATTTAGGAAGAAAGATCTGCTGTTTACTTGTAGTTTTAAAAGCGTTTGAAAATACCTGATTCAAACTTCTTGGCTGTGTTTTTTTCCTCCCTCTCCCCTCTTCTGCCCACAGGGCATCAGAGCAAGGATTTTGGAAACCCTTGTAATGCTCATTCTTCTTGCACTGCTTATCCTTGGAATTGTATGGGTGGCTTCAGCACTCATAGACAATGATGCTGCCAGTATGGAGTCTTTATATGGTATGGAATGTAAAAGAACCTTCACCCAGTTCCATTGTAAATACAGAAATGCGTGTTTCCAGTTAAATGTATTTCTAGTACATGCTATGTGAGTATTCCACAGGTTGTGAAGAAGGTGTCTTAATTCAGTTAGCACCATTTTGATGTTAAATTCTGTGACATAAGTAGCCTCTTGGTAATTAGCTAAAGCTGTGCTCAATGTTTTCTTTACAGACCTCTGGGAATTCTACCTCCCGTATTTATATTCCTGTATATCACTGATGGGATGCTTGTTACTGCTGTGTGAGTATTTTCCTCATTATTCCAAAAGATGAATGTTATTATGGTGGGGGATTTTTTTGTGTATTGTGTTCAACTTTTTTTATGGTTAAAGGAAACTTTTTGGTTGTGAAAGTAGAGTGGGATTTTCTTGTTCTGATTAAATTTACATTTAGGTGTGAATTTGTTAGGTTTGGGTTCTGAAGTTTAAATAAATGGTACCTTAGATTTTCAATTTTTGAGAAACTTCACAACTCACCCAATTTTGGCTAATAACTTGTTAAAACAGGTAGTTGGAAAATAGGGACTCCATTCTGCAAAGAAAAGCACAAATTTTAAATGAAATGTCTGCAGGAGGCTGGTAGTATGGTGAGAAAATGATTTTGGAACATTTTGTCCTATATTCAGTAAACTACCATTCTTCCTTTTGTAATTGAAAATGTTGCTGTATAGGCAGGAGTTGGAAGACAGTGCAGCCAGCTTTCATAATCACACAGCTGGTCTCTGGCCAGTCTGCAGGTCAGTTACACAACTGCATCCGAAACAAATGCAGTAAAAACCCAACCTTACACTGCTCCTAACCAGAGTTCAGTCATCCAAGTTTAGTGGGATAAGAAACACGATGGAAGGCTCAAAATCCCACTTATAGTCTCAGCCCCCTCCTTGAATAATTTCTAGAAACTTACTGAGAGGGACAGAAGATCTCCCTTTTTAGATTACTATGGTTTCATCTATTCTCCAAGCTTGACAGGTTCAAAGCTTACATGGGGCTGTCACGGTGGAGAAAGGGTGGGGAATGATAATTTGTGATATCCTATAAACAGATCTATGAAAGAGACCTCGGTGAGTCTCCTTAGGTTCTCTGTATGTGCAGATTCTCAAACCCACTTTGGAGGAAGGTGGGAGGATTAAACAATGGGCTTCTCAACATCTTGCGCAGGCTCTTCCAGAGCGGCATTCACAGAGGTGCTGAACACTTTAATAGGAAGTTGGTTTGCAAAACTTAAAATCTGCCCTGCAGTTTGCTTCAGCAGAGCTGAAAACTCAGCCTCTGTGCTGGGGCTGTTGTAAACCAGTTCACTGAAATCATTGCGATTAAATGCCATATTTTGGAAATGTGTAACTTAAGCAAATCACTGAGGTGAAGGCCCTCCAATCTGTTAGTCCTGTGTAGCTGAAAGGGCAGTATACAGCAGTGGGGCAGCTGCTGGGACAGAACTTTAGATCTTCAGCTGGTTTAATTGCTGAAGCAGTGTTTGAGTAAAGCCTATTGCAGTGGTGATTTGGAGCATTACTTTATCTTTTCTCCTTTTCCTGCAGGATTCTTCTGCAGTAAAGGCAGACTAACTTAAGTCAGATTTTTGAATACTCTTGGTTTTTTATTCTAACACTCAGTAGCTACAGTGAAACACTAATTAATAAAAATAAATGCAATCCTCACAATAAAATCTTGTCTTGTTTTTTTTTTTTTTGGCAACAACGCTTTATTATGATGGAAACTATAGATGTTCATATCATCCATATTGTTATGAATTGTTTCATCTCTGACACATTTCAGTATTTGAAGGCAGTTTTCCCTAAACTGTTGTTTTCTACTAATAATTTTCTATTATCATGGTTGAGCCTTTCTCTCAAGAAGCACATACGCATCATCCCTGAAAACCGTCACAGGCTAGGATCAGAAAGGGCCCGTTGTTATTTCACAGAAAATAATCTAAAGTTTGGTAGCTGAGCCTACTATCAATGGAAGTTCAAGGATAACTTTCAGCAGAGCAAAGCAGCTTCAGATCTCTTGGCCTTGCAGCTACACCTGTGCTAAAAGATGAACCATGCCCAGGATGTTCTCTAGTGCTGTGGCCAACCAGTGTCACTCCATCCAGGATATTGCAGTTGGCAGGTGTCTGTGCAGCTGTGGCTCGTGGTCATGGTCCCTGGGCTGCCTCAATTCCAGAGCTACACTGAGAATCATTTGGGGAAGTGTTAACTGGCCCAGGGCAAGTAATGCCAGGAATAGTTCTAACAATTTACTGGTATAGGCAATCCAATCTTAAAGCCCAGGAATGCATCCTGGCACTTCTGAGTTTACTAGTGAAGACATAGCCTCTGGTGCCACATGCTTTGAATAAATAAATAATTAGTTGAGCAAGTTCAAGATCTCTGATCATATGGTGGTCCTTGTTGACAAAAAAAGCCACAGTTAAGGTCTTGGGAGGGGAGAGATGCTTGTCTTGTTCAAAATCTGTATGATTGAAATGTGCTTAAACGTTCACGTCGAAGCTTTAAGCTCTTGCAGTTCTTTTCAAAACCAAAAATTGCTTATATGTGGAATAGCACACTTAGCATCCAAATAAAAATACCTAGTCTTTGACTTACTAATGACTGTTTTGCATGCTCTTCCTTCCCCTGCAGTGTGCACACCAGTGGGGCTCTCGCGGATGTTTACAGTAATGGGTCAGTTGCTGGTGAAGCCGACAGTAAGTGCTGCCTGGTTTTGTCCTCCTGTGCTGCCCGGTTTTGTCCTCCTGTGCTGCCCGGTTTTGTCCTCCTGTGCTGCCCGGTTTTGTCCTCCTGTGCTGCCCGGTTCTGTCCTCCTGTGCTGCCCGGTTCTGTCCTCCTGTGCTGCCCGGTTCTGTCCTCCTGTGCTGCCCGGTTTTGTCCTCCTGTGCTGCCCGGTTCTGTCCTCCTGTGCTGCCCGGTTTTGTCCTCCTGTGCTGCCCGGTTTTGTCCTCCTGTGCTGCCCAGTTTTGTCCTCCTGTGCTACCTGTGAGAAGGTGGAATGGTATTTGGGTACTTTCTTCTAGAATGCTTACATGTCGACAGAACTCTTCAGTTCATCAGAGTTTCTATAACCAATATTTATGTACTTATTTCACGTTCCAGGCACAAAAGCCTGTTTCTGTTGGGACTCTGGTTACTGAGAATTTTAGACTTTCTGTGCTGACAGGCACTGACCCCCAAGAGAGCACTACATTTGACCTGAGACCATAGAGAAGGCATCCAAAATTGAATGATAGAACTAAGATTGAGTGTGTAGTTTGAATAAAAGTGTGTAATATCACATAATAGAAAACTTAGTTTAAACTTTTAAAATATAGTAATATATATAAAAGAAAATGAAAGTTTTAAGACAGAAGCTAGTCCTTCTTCTTCATAAGTTTAACTAGTATTGTGTAATTAGATAAAAAAATCCATATTGCAGGCCACGAGTTATTAAGTTAAAAGTAAAAATAATTTGTGTAATTTCTTAATTAGACAATTTATCCATAAAAAACCTTATAGAGAGAGATACAACTCCGTTTCTAGTTTGTTAAAGTGAAGTACTGTAGAACTCAAAGTTTGTGAAATGTAATATAGATAAGAACTAATAAACATCTGAATCCAAACAAATACAGTCTCATGCATTTAATCCCAACCCTGACCAAAAAAAAAAAGTTAGAACTCCACATGTTTCGTTACAAAGTTTTTCTTATGATAATACAGACTTCCTCTGATTTTTCAATTTATCTCAATGCTACTAATATTATTTATTACCAATATTTCCTGGTGTGTTTTATCAGTGCCTGAAAAGTGTGGGCATATTCTGAGTTCAGTAGCAAAGAACACAAGAGCAAACAAAGTCTGAATAACAAAAAGGGTACCTGGGGTACACACAGGTGGGTGAAATGTGGGTAGTTGTCATCTTTAAGAGCTTGTTACACACAGATGCTCCTTGGTTCATGTTCTGAATGCTGTGAAGGAAGGGAGAAGTTTGTACCACATACAAATGCTCTCGTGACTTGGGTGTCACATGTCCTGGTTTGTATTTACTAATATTTGGGTGCAGTTAGATCTTGTTTTCCTGTTCATTAGTCAGTTCAACCCTGAAAATACAAAGAAAATACCTACTATTTTTATCTTTAGTCTCAAAGCACCTGGTAGCTGAGGTAGATCAACTTCATTTATTTGGTTTTAGCTTCCAATAGCAATTTATATTCTCATGAAATACTGGGTCATGTGGAAAGTTGCTTTTTAATACAATTTTTCAAAATCTTTAGTTATTTTTGTTTAAATTGGGTGTGAAGGTTGATATGATTTGAATGTAGGTCAGACACACAGTTCTGTCTCTTTAGATTGAAACTGAACATAAAAGCCTTAACTTGAAATAAAAACTTTGCTTACAGTAAAGATACAATTGTGTAACAGAACTGTATAATCTGTGAAGTTCTTATTTGTGTCACTTTTGTAAAGTTGTAGAGTGTATATTTACAGTACAGGTAACAGGAGCAAAGTCAATCTAATTATGTAAGTTCAGTCAGGAAGACAAGTGTCCCTGATACTCAGTTCATGTTTCTGGTTCTAAATACAGATCCTGGAAGACCTAGATGAGCAGATGTATATCATCACTTTAGAGGAAGAAGCAATTCAGAGGAAGCTTAATGGTATGTATGCTATACCTGTAATGGTACTGCTTCAGATACAGTATTTAGAGTAGAGTGGTTCTGGTCAGGAGTCTCACTGTTGGTCAACCTCTTCTCTCAAAACAGAAAATTTCAACATCTTAGCCTGTAACAAATGTTACAGGTGTACGTTTCCTCACCAGGTTTTCCAAGATTGGCTCTTGTATGTGTGGTTTGCTTTGGTTTTGTTTTTGAATTGTTCATCAGCTCTCTAATGTGGGAATGTTCTGAGCCTGAGAGAGCAATTGAGTAGTTGTCCAGACCCACAAGCCTTACTGCAAAATAACTTGGATTGGTAAATTACTCTATTTCAGCCTCGTTTGAAGGACAATTAACTTATATTAGCAAGAGGCTTGACTTCTGCAATATGAGTTTTTGTTCTTAATTTGGAGGATTTTTTGTGTTTCAGTTGATTGTTATTCAAAATCTTTAATAGTAATCCATTAAAAATCAGAGCACTCCTTTATATTCTAGGAGTTATTTGGTGAATTTAATAAATAAAAACATTCTATTAATAAGTAATGAAAAATAATAATTACAAGAATGTTTTTAGACTTCCTGTATTTAGTCTTAAAATCTTGCATTTCTTGATAAGGTGTTTCTGTTATGAAGTGTTTAAAAAAACATGAAGTATGAAGTAAAGTATGAAGTTTTGACTTAGAATAGAAAGAAGTGTTGCAACAGGCAGGCACCAGTTATGGAAAATGTATTGGTTCTGTAAACCTGGAAATCATGTTGTACAAATCTTCTGACTTGCTTTTAACTGCATGGATAAGCCATCCATCCATAATTTATGCAATTACTGCAGTTTTGAAAACAAGGAATTTTCATGTATGATAGCACAACAATGTGTGTGTCATGATGACTTATTTTAGCCTTAATTTTAAAAATTTTATCTTTTTCCTCTCCTGCTTTTCAGTCTTCTGTCATATATCTTAAGCTTTCCTTCTCTGAGGTCTCATTGAGTCTCCTTTCAAAGTTGCTTGGTCAGGGGAAGTACCTTTGATAGCAGAGATCATGGTGGTCATCTTTATTCCAGTGCTTAAAATTTGTGGAGGAGTAGTGACTTTGTGCTGAAATCAGCCATCGCTTCAGTTTAAAAGTAACATTCACCTTTTCAGATCTTCATAGTGACACGTTTGTATGTATGTGCATTTACACACAGGCACACAAAAAGGTGCAGCAGTGAGTGTCTTTGAAGCTGTGGTGGGTAATGATAATCATTCTGTGTGTTTGATGTTAGCTGGGAACTGTAAAATATTTGTTACTGAATATTTTATGTTGTCATGGTGATTCTGCTTGTGTACAACACAGAGCAATGACCCAGTAGTTATTCAGGAATCTACTGGAAGTAGGGTTCAGCTGGGGAATGTGATTATTTAGGTGATGCTTGGCTGCCCTTTTTTCTTGCAGAAGTCTCTCAACAGTTGCTTATAATGCAGTTTAATATCACTTGTGGAGTGGACCTAGGCTGTTTGTAGGTGCCTCCTAACTGGGTATATGTTTAGGATGTGTGCTGGGAGCACCCCTAAACATCAACCTAGGCTGTTTGTAGGTGCCTACTAACTGGGTATGGATTTAGGATGTTTTCTGGGAACTCCCCTAACACCAGCCAAGAGACTGGATTTGCTTTCAGCACATGGCTTGGTATTCAGTGAAAGGTGGAACTGCAGCCCAGCCATATTCCATGGAGCACTCACCAGCCTGCTCTTGAGCAATGAAAGACATGGGGCTTAAATGTCCTGAGACAGGAGAGGAACTGGATTCCCACTGTTTCCAATGCTGAGGGAATGGCATTGACACCCCAAAAGGAATGCTTGAAAACCCCTAGGTTGGTGTACAGGGAAAAGTAATAGACATGAGCTGAAAAGTAAATGAAAATATGAACTTGCATATAGCATGTAGTTGGGGCAAAATGTTATATGTGCAAGAAGATACTTTGCAGGATTTTTGTAGTAGTTACTTCAGTAAATTTAAGCTCAGTTCTTATTAGGCGAGCATGGAAACCATTTCCTCTTCCAGAAATCTTTCTAATACATACGAATTACACCAGAAGCATTGACATTATTGCCAGAACTATGAAGGGTCATATTTACCATGTTTATTGCATTTTAAAAAGTGTATATAAATGGGGGTGTTGCTAATTACATCAGTAAGTGTCGTGCTGTGATGTTAGAGGCCATAGTCTGTGTTTTAGCACACAGATTGTCACTTTGTGGCTATATCACAGTGGATATATTCAGCTACACATGTCCTCTGCCTTGGCTGTTGCAACTCTTCCACCATGTTGGTGGTGGGAATCCATAGTGCTCAAGTAACCCTGCTGGGCAGGTTTCCAGTAAAGTGCTCTGAAATATGTACTTTATTTATATGTATAACTAAAGAGTTGAATTTTGATTAAAATGAAGAAGACCAGAGCAGAGGCTTAAGTGATACTTGATGATTGTAAAGCTTTTCATATTTGAAAATAAATCTATTTGTGAAACTGTAGATCTTCTTTGTCGGAACTAATTTTCTTCCTCCTCAGGTGTCTGCAGTGTCTAACTGAAAATCGGAGGAGGAGGGAGGGGAAAGTTTGATTGTGTTATCTACACTAGTATTTTTATCTATTGAAGAGATACTGGGCTTTGGGAAAATGTTTGTTTCCAGTGTATTATATTTCAGTACCCACATCACTCCTACAGTTGAAAAATAAAGCTGGGACTTTTTTATATTAAAAGAAAAAAGTTGCCTTCAGCTATTAGTTTTCCTGAATCCAAAGAGACGGGTGGGGTAGGATCAAAAATACTTACTTGATCAAAGTTATTGGCTCTGAAGGTATCCTTACCTATGTAAGAAAGATGAAAGGTGTTGTTTTTATTGCACACTAGTAACAGTGTAATTTTGAACTAATTGGTGGTGAAATGCCAATCACCTTGGGGGAATGCAAATAGATACTCTTACAATTTCCTTTGAGGTACTGAAATCTTATGTCGGGGCTGGAAGAAAAACAGAATAATACCGTTAAATTGACCTTAAATGAGCTGCTTTGTGGCTTTCTTGGAGAATCCCTTCTAACTTTTCATTGCTAGTCCAAACAAGTCTCGTCTACCAATTTGATTTATTGGCTAGACAGCGCTGACATTGAACTTTGTGCGTGTTTGAAATAAAGCTAATGTAAGAGAGCTTTTAAGAATTTAGCTGCATCCTTTCCAAATACTCTTTTGACTGATCTGAAATCTTGCCTCTCTCATAAAATAACCTTTTGTATAGCAACCTGTTGTTTGCAACTATTTTTAAGGAGGAACTACAACAGCACTTAGATATGATTCAGAATTTCTACTGACCTATGTCTTAGGGACCTTCTGTGATGATGCTGATTTGTTGGATAGGCTCCCATGAAATCAGTGTTTTGAGCTCTAGATTTTTATGTTGAGGGGAGAAAAAACCATAGATATATATTGAACTGAGCTTTTCCTCAGAGACTCCTAAATCACTTACAGAAAAGAAGACAACATCAGATGCTGACTTGAGTTTTCCTTCTTGTTCAGCTGCTTCCATGAAAGTTCTTTTCCCATTGAGCTCTATTGCTATCCTTTTTCCCACCTAAGAGTAATTAGTCATTCCATAAAACAGATGTTTTAGTCTTTTCTGGGGGGAAAAGCATCATCACAAAAGCTTATTTTTATCGTGATAATTAGCTTGGGTTTTTAAAAAACTTTTTCTGAAAACTTGTGTATTATGATTAATTTTTAAAAAAACACTGAGAAATGAAACTGACATTTGTATTTCAGGCACTTCAAGCAGTAAGATGTTGTAATGGAACAGTGTCTGTAGGTCTTACTGGATAGTCCTGGGATTAGAGATATTTATATATTAGAAGCCTTCTAAATATTATCCCATACTCATTATGTCACTGATATCCAAGATAAATGTTTAGACAAAGCACAGAAGTTACATGTTATATGCAAAAATGTGTGTGAAATAAACATTCAGTTAATTTCATTAAAATTTAAAATTTTAAAGTTGGATGTTTCATTGATGATTTGACTACATTGAACAAATCAGTATTTAATAGTCTGCAATAAAAAGAGCCACCTATTTTCTTGTATTGAGGTTGCTGGATGGATGAGGAGACAACAGAAAATAAGGAAATGATGAGACAAAGACTATTGCTGTGCCAGCTGCCCGAGTGCTGTTTAGATTTTGTAGGCAAGTGATCAAGATATGAGATAAAAGCCTGGACAAGAATATTAATCTCATATAAATTTATTAGACACTGTTTTAAAAAGTCTATGGAGCATGGTGCTCTTACAGGTTAGCCCATGGCCAAAGGTGGGGCCGAGGGCAGGGAATGGCCAGCAAGTGAAAGGTGTGCATGTAAATCAGCAAAACAACAACAGAGAGGACTTTGGGTTTAAGACTTTGAACTGTCACTGCCATGGTGTGTTATTGCAGAGTGAAATTGGCCTGGAATAGATAGGGAAAAGATGAGCCCTTATTTTCAGGTGAGAAAATAAGTTTCACTTTCATCCCTTTTACTTCTAACTCATCCCAGGCAGACTATATTCAGGTTGTGATTGCAGAGAGTAAAAGCCAAAGCAGAAATAATGGGATGGGAACTGAAACAACAGATGTCTAGTCAGCATTGCAGAGCTGTGTCAGTGCCTGAACACTGTGCAGGGTTTGTAGAGGAACTGACATCAAGGAGGGAAACCCCATTGTGCTTGCACTGGGAAGGAGGAGTGGTTGGAAGAGAATGGAAGAGAAAAAGGATGGCGAGAGAAAGTGGGCTGGGTTTCCTTAAGACTGCATAAGGATAGGAAGAAAAGTTGATTAGCAACATTTAGGCAGAAAATTAGTAGGAAGAAGGGAATTAATATTAGGATTGTTAGGGCTAAGCTGATGTACAGGAAAAAGTGTGACAACAGTGTCACATGTATGTTGTGAACTGGAAAGTGGAAGAGGTTGGTCTCATGGGTGGTTGTGGGAATATCTGATTGTGGGATTGAGCAGGCAAACTGGTATGAGCAGAACATCCATCAGCAAGCAGGTCAGCAGTGTGGAAACAGCTTGCTGAGGAAAGGGAGGGAGGGAGGGGCAGAAGCCAGATCTGGAGCTCTGGCCACTTTAAAGGCAAAGGTCGACTTTTGCTAAATAATAATGCTCCTGAAAGGCATCTGGGGAGTCTGTACATCTTGGTATAAGAATCATATAGAGATTTAAGAACAAGGCATTTGAGACATCCTGTCTGTCACACTATGGCTGGTCATTGGACTTGCATGAAAGTTCAGCATCAGCAAACAGGCTGGGATCACAGGAGATGGTGCTGAAACTGCTGTGCTGAACCCTTCTGGGAAGACTCTGCTGTTTGTGAAAAGTATTTGAAGAGTCTCAAAGAAACACCTGCTGTTTAAAGTCACAAGTACTTAATGTGATGCTTTGTAAATCCAAATTGTCACTGTGTGCCTTGCAGTCACATCCAAAACAAAATCATGTCTTTTGTTTTAAAAGGTGTATCTTCCACAGTGGAATACCAGACAGTAGAGTTGGAACGTGAGCTTGAAAAAGTGAGAAGCAAGAAAACAAATCTAGGTAATGAACTTTCTAGTGTTTCATGGAGATTGTAGTTTACTAAATGACCTTAAGGTGCTGTGTTTAGTTTGGAGCAGTTGCTTGATTAATTCCAGTTTGTTCTTAACTAAATTTGTGCATTTGCAAAAAACAATACATCAAATTATTGCACCCCTCCAACAAAAAAAATTAAGTAAAGAGTCTGATTTGGACCTTATTTTTAACATTATTTTAGAAAAATTGTAACACTTCCTTGCATGGAGCTTTTAATGTATAATATGCTTATGAATATTTAGGCTAATTTAGGACATTACTTTCCTTTTTGTGTTTGAATTATTTCTGTAAAATTCAAACAGTGTTTTCTTTTCTTGCACGTGCGAATAATGTCCAGTGAAGTTAGTTCTGTCTTTCTTGCCTTACAAGAGGAAAATACTATTTAAGTATCTGAAATTCTGTTCTATCCCTTTAGGTCATGCTAAAATATACATGTAAACAGTGTATTTGTAAATTCAGCAGATTTTAAGCTTTGTGGAACTGCTGTATGCTAGGGGAAGAAAAAGGTTAAGGGGAAACATGCCTCTTGGAAAAACCTGCTTGTCTCTCTCTGTCTCCCCAGCCTTTCTCTATAGAGGTTTCATATTTTTGCCATTACTTTGTAGATCTGTACAGGGTGGATGTTCTTGTGAACTGAATGATGTTTGTTCCAGATCAAGATACTGTTGTTACTTATATTTATAGTGAGCTTATGGATAGCTGACTGATTCTTACTTGTTTTATTCTAAGGTGATCTATGGTATTAGGCTTATGTTTTTTCTCTTCTGAACAGAACGGAGGAAAAAAGCTTCTGCTTGGGAAAGGAATTTAGTTTATCCAGCTGTCATGATATTGCTCCTGACTGAGACAGTAAGAATTTTCTTTTTTTTCCCCCAGCAAAAAGTATGAAGAGCTCTTTGGTTATTTCAGGGAATAGTTTTAAATTTTTTGAGTGAAGATTGTTTAAGCAGCAATCTTGGTATTCTTTTCTTGACTATTTAGCAAAAACTTGACATTATGGAGTCTGGTGAGAATGAATGTGTAGATTTTAAAAATGTGGAATACTTTTCAATAACAAGACTGTTTCTACTTTTTTATAGTCCTTTTCAGTTCTTTTAGTCGCTTTCAACATTCTTTACCTGTTGGTTGACGAGACTGCAATGCCAAAGGGATCAGGGGTAAAGTAATCTTCTCTTACAATTTTTATAATTTTAGTAAAGCTTTGGAGGCCTTGCAGAAGTGCAAGTGAGAGCTTTTGCTTTAATAGCGTGGAAACTGATGAGCCTTTACATTGACTTTACTTCTAGGTTTCATTCCTGTGCCCATACAAACATTTATCACATGTCATGTTGTAGTGAGTTCTTACTAAAATAGTGCAGAAGCTTTACAGTACAGTGCTGCACTAAAGCAGATCAGTAATCTGGAGTTTGCAGTTGTGTCTTTGCAATGCATTTCACTGCAGTTTGAAAGCTGCTGGTGCCATTGCATGGAGTGGGACATCAGAATGCCCCTGAAACACTGAACTGAGAAAAGGCTGCATTGCATATAAGATGTTACATGTTTTGTTCTTGGTAGAAGTTAACCTTATGAACTGTTGCATCTGTCCTATTTAATTATGCAAAGTATCTTTTTCCTTGTAGGGACCTGGAATAGGAAATGCCTCCTTATCCACCTTTGGCTTCGTGGGAGCAGCACTTGAAATCATTTTGATTTTGTATCCTTTCTGAAAGAATTCTGTCTGTTAACAAGTATTCTGTCTAGTTTTCTGGGACACTGGTAATACACTAAGACACTAGCCTGGAAAGAAGAAAGATGGATCAGTCCTTCTCAAACACTTGTTTTTGTTTCTTTTTTCTTTAGTTCTTAAGACTTTTAGGAGACTGCTGAGAACTTGAGTGAAACTTGCATTCCTTGGAGGTTCCTTTTTTCCTTGATTCTCACAGCTATCTTATGGTATCTTCTGTCGTCGGCTTCTACAGTCTTCGTTTTTTTGAGAATTTCACTCCCAGGAAGGATGACACAACTATGACAAAGGTAAGGTACAATCTGGGATGGGCATGGCCCCCTCCTGTCTTTCTTGCCACCCAAGACAAACTGACTCTCTTAGTAATTGCCCTGAATGGCTCATTTGCAGTGATCAGTATTTGTTTGTAAGCTGCGTAAACACAAACTGGAAGATTGTCAAAATGCTGAATGAGTGGGAAAAAGGATGTGCTCTGTTTAGTTTGGATGGCATCCATTCACTTGTAAAAAGCCAGGAATGGCAGAGCTTGTTAACTGGCTATAGAAAAGCAAGTGAAAGAACTTCCTTCAAAGGGAACTTACTGCTAATGAGTAACTTTGATTGTGTTAACTGTACTTCAGTAGCTTGTTTGAGATCTGTACAACGTGGTTACTAGAAGTAATACAAAGTAATTCAAATTTGAATAATGAAACGAAGACTGAGGACCGCTATTTAGCAACATTTTGCAATCTGAAGCTAATTTGACTTTCTACAATTTAGCACTGGCTTTAGAGTAACCAACGATGTTACCTAATTGGGAGGAACATGCCTAGGTTTTTGGCCAAGTATTCTCACAGCTGACATGGAGAAGTGATCAGTAACCAAGGAACAGATGTTGAATTTAATTTTTTTTTCAAGATGTTTCATTGTGGTTTTTTTTTTTTAAGTAATGGATTCAGATACTTTTACTACAAATTGTTGGAAGTGAGAAAGTGGGTATGCACACAGAATGATTCGAGTAATACGTAGAAGAGAGTTGGAATGTTCTTAATACTTCCTATTGATTGTTTACAGTACACCAGGAATTGTGTGGAAATAAATAGTGAACATACAAATGTCTACCTACTTTCAAGTTTACTTTTTTTTTTCCTTTTGGCTTCTGTTAGAACTAGACCTGAAGAAAATGATCCCTTGTGAAAGAAAGTTTCAATTACTCTTTTTAAAGGCTTTACAAGAACAAGAGTAAAATCTAACAGCTGTGAATTTTTTCGTATTATTTAAAGTAGACAACAGGCATTGAATTGAAAGGAAGCTCTTTGTTGTAATTTTTAAATAGTGCTAATCCTGCAAGCAGTTACATCCAAGGCTTAAGCTGATGTATCAGTCATCCATTCTAAGCCCATGGAATTGTTCTTTTATAAAACATTCACAGGAAGTAAGTAAACAGTTGATGCTTTGCAACATAGTTGTTTTGAATAATTTTGAATCTGAGCATACATAATACTTTGATTAAAAGCATATGAACACATATTTGATTTTTTTCTGGGATCATCTTTGTCTTATGTAACACCATGTGGAGAGGAGTGACTAGAGAAGTCAGCAAGACTAACAATGTGTTACTGTAAATTGCTTTAGGTTCAATTTGAAGAATGTGCCTTTTAAGAATTATTCTTTTTCATCTTGACTGCTGTTTTTCTTTGTGTTCCCTTCAGCAATCTAATTTATCATTTAAATGCTGTTTGTCATTTTCAAACAGATAATTGGAAACTGTGTCTCAATCTTGGTGCTGAGCTCTGCTTTGCCAGTGATGTCAAGGACACTGGGTAAGTGAAATGGAAGTAACATCATAATAAAGGGTGTTTAATTAAATTAAAAAAAAAAAAACAAGAAAAAAGGAGAGCCTGTAGCTGTATTTTCCATAGTATGTAATTTGCCATCACTTTCAGATGAAAGAGCATGTATCTGTGGTCTTCATTTCTACACAAACATGGACTGTTGAACATACATCTATGTACATGAACTGCAGAACTTACTTTCTAAAAAGAAAAAGATGCTAAGCATTTTTTTAGAGAATATATTATTTTAAGAAGGTCAGATTTGAGACTTCTTAAAACTTGTGAGATGGATTGTGAGATTGAAAGATAGGAAAACTGATTGTCCAAAGTGGTCTGAAATAGTTTCATGTTGACTGTGAAATTAGAGCTTAGTTCCGGTAAAGAAATACTTTTGGGAGTTGGTGTCTGAAATTAGAGGTAACACTGAGTGCAAATGGCTTTTTAAGCGCAGTTAATGACTCTTCATTTATTAAGTTTTTTACCAGGCTACTTTCATTTTCATTATGCCTGTATTTTTGTTAACTTCATTTTTCAAATTTAACAATTTGAGTCTGCCATAGCAGAACTGAAGAACTCCTGATTTTATTGCTGAGGCTTGGCAGTAGCATTTGAAGTAGTTAAGCTGTTTTAACCAGTTGGAAAGACGTGTTGTACCTTCACTTTAATTAGGTAATCTTCAGCTTGAATTCTTGAAGTTAAATTGCAAGGCTATTACATGTTTTAAGTAGTGCAGAATCCTTGTAACTAATGTGAATTTCATTGGGAACATTAAATAGAACAAAACAAAAATCTTCACCTCGGGCTGTACAAGTCTTAAGTACAAGCTTAGAAGTTTGAGCTCAGGCCCACAGACCAGCAGTGTGTGCTCAGTAGTTCTCTAGCTGGTTTTCCTTTCAGGGAGAATACTCTGGAGTCAAGAGTAGTTCATGGTTTTCCAGTATTATACTGTTTATTCTCATGCTATGTGTATCTACAGAGGGGATGTTATAATAAATTATAAATAATTTCTATTTCTAAATGAAAAGCCCTCTGTAATGCATTTTGGAGTGTTGAATCTTAAAATAAGCATTCTAGAACTTACTTAAAAAAATCTGTAGTAAAACTCCACAAAAATGCAAAAGAGTAATTCAAGTACTTAAAGCAGTGCAGTTTTAAAATATAACCAGTATGATAAAGGTCTAAGAAGTGAAATGGTTCTAGCATGTGGAGCCAGATGTTACATAGAAAAATCACTGTTTTAGAATAGAATTGTAACATAAGTTTGTGTCCACTAAGTTACTGCATTCAAGGCTTGTTTAAAAGAAAATAAAATTAATTGTTAATGAACCATGAGATTACCAGTTGATAATAACCAGATTTTGTGGCAGTAAGTGTACACGCTGAGTCTATTGTTGTCTCATAGGAAACAGATTAATGGTAAAACTCACTTAAAAACCAGACTAACAAGTGAAATTCCTGAATAGTTTGCCATAGAGATAAATAAAAGAAGAAAAAAGATGGAACAATTAACACACAGCTAACAAATGCACAGTCACAGCTGTCCAAACAGGATTAATAGAGTGTATTAGAGTACAGTGAGTCATGTGGTGCTTTTGCAGAAATATCAATGTGTGTTGCACTACATGCCACTGCCCTGTGGTACTGAATAGATGAAAAGAAATAAATATGTTAAGCAGATTCATAGTCTTTTCACTTTATTAAAAAAGCGAGATTCTAGACTATACAGAAAAAACTAGACTTTATCCTTATGGGAAAGGTGAAAAAGCAAAAGTTATCTAATACATGCACTGACCTTTTTCAACTTTTCAAAATGGAAATAGTTTCTTACATGTTTCATAGCATTCTAATTAGATATGTAGGTGGTGGATGTGTCTAATCTGTCATTCTTCTAGAACTCCAGGAAAGTTTTAAACTAAAATAAGTTAACTCCTATTTTCCCAGAACTTTTCAGCCTTTTAGTAGCCCTTCAGAAATATTTCCCACCAGCACCATATTGCTAATTGCAGAGAAACAAATTAGGAGCAAGGCACTTAAAGTCAAGAATACAAAAACAAAGAGTTCCAGAGAAAATTGAACTTTCTAGTATATGGAAGCTTTCCTAGAATTCTACACTTGAGTATTATGTGCAAGTAAATGGGGATTTAAAATTTATTTGTGTGTGCTAAAACCTACTATTTGTTTTTTGTTTAATAGTTTATTTGGTAAAATTTCATCAGCTTTTGTGTGTATATATTTGTGCCACTAGATATGCAAGTTTTTGTTCAATTACTGAAGAGTTATTAAAAGTCTTGTTTTTTTTCTTTGTGGGCTGAGTAGATACTGCTTCTGTAAGAAAGACATCAAAACCTTTTTAACCTTTTTCTCCTATGAGTTTACATACTGTTACTGTGTCACTTTTCTGATGAGCAGTGACTTTTTCTGTTTGTAAGAAGAAAATGATTGTAATTTATGGACAATAATTTTCCCACCTACTCTAACAGAAGTGTCAGGGTTCATTTCTCTTTGCCCTTGTAACACTAATCCATGGCTCATTGTTCTCCTGGACCTCTATGTGCCAAGGAATGTTATTCCCTTTCCGCAGAATTCCAGTGCTCTGCCTGTTTTGTTCCTTTTCCTCTAAAGTTTTGGGAGCCTGTACATTCAAACCTGACTTACTTAATTTTCATGTGGCTTCACAATCTGGCTAAAACACTGCTTCTTTGGAAATGATAAGGACACTGTTTGCCTTAAGTGGGAAAGCAGCTCTGTGTTTGTTGTCCTTCATCTCTTTACCAGTTAATTCAGTTGGTTTTTGCTTTCTGTGCTAAGACCTTCTGTGCTTTTTTAGTATTTCTCCCTGCCTCTTTTGCTGTTTTGATCAGTGATTGTTTTGTTTCATCCTTTGAAACTTCTTTTAATTTCAATATGTTTTCCTTAGATATCAAATTCAATTCTCATGTTTTAATTTAAATGACTGATGCTGAGTATAAGTAGTGTGTATATTTTTTAACATTGTGATAACTGGCTTGCAAGTCTTAGGTATGCAGATACAGTGAGATTCCTAAGTGTCAGGTTTACTCTTGGAAGAAGTGCAGCTGAGCCTTAATTCTGTCTCTTCATTTATTACCACTTTTGAAGTCAGTTTTTAAAAGCTTCAAAACAGTTTCAAAATAAAATGATAGAAAATCAGGAGCTGTCAGGAGTTTCAGAGCCAGGGCTACTTTGTGATTGCCTTATTTGCTGCTGCCATTTTAGTTCTGGGACAGGGTCAGCTTCCTGCTTTTGCACTGTTCTGAGGGCACACTTCCCTCTGACATCATCTGTGCCAAAGGTTTTCTGGGAATACAACAGCTTTTGAATCCTAGACAATGATCATGTGGCTGTCATCTCAATGTTCTGCCATGTGTTCAGTGCACTATTCCATGACACCTGACAAAGGAACAACCTGTGGCTCTTCCTCTTCTGCCTTCTGCCATGGGCCCTACACCTTGTAGATGTTTCCATGTTTCAGAAAAATGTTGTTCACTTAATTAGTGATTGACAGGCCTTTGATCAGCACAAAGCCCAAGTGTCAGGGTTGGAGGTGCCCTATGAAAAAAACCTGTCAGCACCATCTTTCAGCCTCTTTCCTTCTGTGCAAATGCTTCATGCTGTAGTGGTGGGTGCATCCAGGAGAAAAACTGCAGTTGGAAAGATGTCTTTAAACTTTGATTTCAAAAACAGTGCTCTGGAAGAACACTTTAGGCTTAGTGTTTACCATAAAATGTTGTAGCTCTCATAGAAAGGTTGTTTGCTACCTCTATTTTTTTTTTTAAAAGCTCAAGGTACATTTCATTCTTTTCTGAAATGATTAAGGATTTTATAGAAACGGAGGTTTCAACCAGTTTTCATACTAAAGCTGATTTTTTCCTAGTTACATTTACTAATGTTATGAAAAGAGTTCTTACCTAGAATAGACAATTCATTTCAACTCCCATTATTCAAGCATTTTACTATGAAATTTAAAAAACATTTTAATAAAGGTGTCCAACAGTTTTATAGTAACCAATAAACATTGTCTTGTTTGTTTAACCATGTGTCTTCTGGTGTGCTCTGTAAGAATTTTGCATTCAAATGTAATAGAAGGACATTTTTGCATTTCCTAAAAAATTGTTATGAGTATTTTGATCTAAATCTTGCATGCAATTTAACAGGAATCACCAGATTCGATCTCCTTGGAGACTTTGGAAGGTTCAACTGGCTGGGAAACTTCTATATTGTGTTATCTTACAACTTGCTCTTTGCTATCATGACAACGTTGTGTCTGGTCAGAAAGTTCACTTCTGCTGTGCGAGAAGAGCTCCTGAAGGCATTAGGTAACACAGCCCTGAAAATCCTCTGTGTGCTTGACCACTCCCTTTCTCCACCATTGACACCTTGATGTGCTACTGGTAAAGTTCTGTCACAGCTCACAGAACACTTTTTTTTTTTTGTGTGGAAATTTATCTAAGCTAAGGTGTGAGGATGAATAACATGTTGGTTTTGAAGAGTCCAGAGCTAAGGTACAAAGTTGATTTCAGTGATATGTCTGTGGTACTTAATGGTCTGAGCTGGATTTTCAGTCTTTGGAGAGCACAGAAACATTCTCATTGCTATGAGCAATTATTCCACATTAAAACTTCAGCTTGTGTATGGATTGTCTTCTTTCTCATTTAAAGCAAATTATTAGTTCCCTATATTTATAGGAAGACTATAGGTCTATAGGACTATAGTCCTATATATGTAAGGACTATAAGTTCCCTGTATTTATAGGGAGTCAGCAGAGATCTCAACTTTGTTGTCATACTTTTTTTTTTTGAACATCTATTCTGAAAATAATTGTACACCATGTACAGAACCTTATTAACTGGCTGAGTAAAACCTGTACTTGATATAATCAAAAATTTGATCAAATCTTGCATTGATATTTCTTGACCACAGAAGAAAGGATTGAAACACATTTGATACTAAGAGGATAAAATGTTTTTTATTTTTTATTGTTGTTGCCTCATCTTATCTTTACTAATTAACAAAGATCCTCTCTCTTTAGATCCCTAAAGTAGTATTTTCTTAAATTGAGAGGATTAGTGGTGAAACTTTAGTGTTTCTTTGTAACTGAGTTTGCATCATCTAGAAGTTACTCATGTTAGTTTTCACTGCTTTCAGAGTTGTGATGCTGAAACAAAATCCAAGCACTTCCCAGAGTACTGGTGGAAGATTAGCTTAAAATAGTTGTAAAATAATTAGAAATAAAGTGTTTAATAAAAAAATATAGATGTTGAAGGCAGATTAAGAAACATAAAAATGCAGGCATAGTAGGGTAATGGTCAGTGGATTTGACACAAGTAGGGAGTCACAAACCCTGAAATGTGCAGGTTCCTGGCACAAACTGGGTTTGTTTTCAGTGCTGTACATCACAAACAGTGTCTGTTAAAAACTGTTCCATGGAATTCAAAGAAAGAGAACCAAAATTTGCCTATGACCAAAAAATTCACGTATTAGGGCTACAAATAAGGCAGTATTAAAGAGATTTTGGTTTTTTAGTAGTGCTGTCAATTTTGGAATTCCATTTCCAACAGTGCAAGAAATTTAACTTTGTACATCATGGCACTTCAGTGTAGTCTACACAAAATGAATGAAAAACTTCCCAGGTTTGATCCTTAACTTTAGAGACTTGATAGGAGACTTCAGAGAGAAACTGTAGCAAGCAAGGAAGGACTGACATTATGCCTCTTTTGAATAAAATACGGCTAAATTTGCCATCTTTCCTTATCTCCCTCCCCCACCCCCCAAAAAGAGTAATTTAACTGCTTGCCTGGGGCAGGACATGATACTTGAATTAGCACTCACCATAGAGAATTGTACAATAAGAACAAATGGCTGGAAACAGAGATAAATCAGTAGTAGTATAGGCCTAAAAAGGTAATTAGACATATAAATAGTTTAGAGAAGTGATCTGGTCATCACCAATGACATTAAGATCAGCAGTGGGTGATTTACAAAAAGATGTTATAGTTTAAAAGAAATAATTAATAATTAATTATCAAATTAATAAATAAATTTAGGCCATTATTTAGGTCTTTGTAGGCAACAGGGTAAATTATTGCAAGTCTCTCATGGTTCTTAACATCTGAGTCTGTTATTTAAGCAGTGGAAAGTTAGGGTTCTCTGTCTTCCATGCTTGTCCACTGTAATGGATTTTCTCACTTAATCAACACTGAGGGAATTTCCCAGAAGCAATTCTTACAGGAGGTAGAACATCAGTTTTGGTCTTCAGCAAATGTGAAGTCTGCAATCACAAAGCAGGATTTGGGTTGTCTGTATTCTTTTGAATACCTGTGTACATGAAACAAGGGGAGTCTAAGTTTTTCCTTATTCTGTAATGTTTTGCAGGATTAGATAAACTTCATCTATCAAACAATCCAAGAGACTCGGAGACAAAGCCTTCTGCAAATGGCCATCAGAAAACACTGTGATAACAATCACCTGCAATCAGCAGAGCTGAAAACATCAACCTCATGGCATTCCTGTCATCTCATCAGCATTTTTATATTGCTTTTAGTTGTTAGTTTGGGTCGAGCCTTGTCTCGTTTTGATGCTGTGTGCTTCTGAGGAAGTTAGATGTGTCAGATTCTTCTCTTTCCAGTGAACTTTTGGTCTGCTTGTTTATTTCCCAGGAAGTTAATGCAGGAGGTGCCTTGAAGACTGGAAGCTGAAGAGAAAAATGCATTCCTTTTTATTTGTTGAAAGTTTCACATCTTTATTTTTAGACTTGCTACCATTTGAATGCACAGTACCTCCTGTGTTATACAAACACAGCTATAAAGAATAACTTTGGGACTTGATTTAAAAAAAAAGAAAAAGAAGAAAACATACACTTGAAGGCCAATATGACCCTTACTGAAAATGTAAAGTAGCTGGAGTAGGTACCTGTGACAGGAGATAAACAGCTCCACTGAGAGTGAGTTAAAAAAGGACAGGAGAGATCCCAGTGCTGGATGCAGTAGGCTGTGTCACGGTGCTTTCTCAGAAGGCCAGTGTTTTCAGCTCTCTGTCCTTAGCTCCAAATGCCAGCTTGCTTTACTGGTGGTCAAACGATGTCTTACGGAAGTCCAAGATGAAGATTAACTTCAGTGTTAAATCTGAGCCTAGTATGCTTTGTAAAAAGCTGTGTAGACCCACTGTTACAGCTCTCACAGTTCTGTGAGCTGTTGTGCCCTGGAGGTCCCTTCCCCTACCCAGTACCCCCTATGAAATTCTTGATGAACTACTGTGTGTAAGCAGTACCTGGAATCAATGCAAGGAGCACAGGCCTAGGAGGCTGCAGTTGCAGTTTTCTACAATCTTTAATTTGAAGTAAATTTCTCTGAATTTATAGTTCAGTTACCAGGATTTCTGTTCAGTGGCATAACCCAGTTATCTGTCACTAGCCTGATTTTTAATGTGCACATGAGCATGTATATAGGCCTGTATGTGTAGATATCATAAATTAAATTCCAAGGTTATAGAGATGACAGTAGGTGGTTTGGTAAGTAAAACACGTGTGTTCAGTCTTGGTAGTTTGAATTTCTGAAGTGTTACAGTTTAACTGCTCAGAGGCCTTAGATTCAAGATGGCATCAGTGGGTGATAATGTCCTTTCTTGTAGCATTTCCTTGCAGCCTTAGGAATCCTTTAAGCAGTTTATAGTAAAGAAAAATACCAAGTAAGTATTCAAAATCTGGTTGCACTTTTGTCCTGCTCAGCCACAACAGACTGGAATGGGGATGCCTTCAGTGAGTGCCCCTTCATGTAGGGAGCCAGAAAATTTTCTTACTCATTTTCCAAACAAGTCTGCCTGTCTGTAGCTTGAGGTCTTATATTAATTGGTGACAACTTGGTTTCCAGTGTGGTTCCAAAATAAGGTAAACCTTGTGTGAGAAACTCTTTGGCTGTTCTCTTGAGATGACTGCTCTGGGCTGTAGACTTCATTGCTGTGTGTGTGAATGTCTGCTTGTTTTTTTTTTCCCTAAAGTGCTTCAAAAATCAAGCTCCAGTACACATGAGGATTTATCTTCTTTCCAGCTGCCTTCTCTGACTTGAACTGGGGCATAATGTAAATATTTCTGTAGTAAATATGATGCTAGAGAATTACTTTTTTTGTGTGTGTGATTAGTATAAATTCAAGGTTTATTGAACTGACTATTGATATGTTGTATCAAGTCTTGGAAGAAAAAGTAAAATTACTTGATTTCACTAAGATTTACAAGCATCTTTTCTCTTGTTTAGTGCTGACACTTTAGTGAGAAATCTTTATCTGAGTCAAAGTTCTGCAACCAATAACAGAAAGCTATAATTACAAGTTGTTCTAAAATGAGTTTATATTTAAAATACTGGGAGATATATTATTAGGGGCATCAGTCAGTTATTCTCAGAGCTTGTAGCCTTTTGTACTGGCATCATAGTTAAAACCTGGTGAAATGTGTTCCACTTTTTCATGCAAGTTGTATGACCAAAATTGTCCTCATGTCTTAATGGGGCTGGTGAACTGTGGTGTGAGGCCAGTTAGCTTTATGGTGGTACTTCTGTTACAGGGCTAAGACAGTTAATACACTGAAGAAATGAATATTAGGAATTAACCTAGGAGTATGACCCAGCATAGGTCTTGCTCTTCGTGCCTTTGGAGAGATGTTTTGTCATGGCATCAGTGACCCAAGAACACAGGAAAAGGTGGATTATAATGTGTGTGTGGCTTCTGCAAGTGAGTTAGGCAATTACTTCAACTGAGCAGGGGCAGTTCCTGCTGAGAAGCACCCAAGCTTCAGGCAAGACTTCAAAACTCTTTTTCAAAACAGATGTTAGGGCCTTGACTGTCCCCACCCCTTGTGCTGGATTCTGCAGGCAAATGTGTGGGTTAAGGCTACATTAGGGAAGACTTTACACTGGACTCTTTGGGATGGTTGAGGTGCTGTGTGGTTTCCAGGATGGATGAGAAATTCAGAACTACCCTGTGCAACTACTGACAGTGTTTTGTTTTAAAATCAACTGCTGACATTGTGACACTGTCTACATTAAAATATGCCTTTGGCCTTGAAAATGACGTGCTTATGCAAAGCTTTGTCACTGCATGCAAGATACAGGTCACTGTATACTATTCACAGAATCACATGGTCACTTAATTACAAGCAACTGGTAATTCATTAATGGATATTGACAATACATTCCTAGTATTTTGACTCATGTAGAGTCAGGTGGTCTATACCTTCAAGGTATATACAGCTGATCTTAGTAACATTAACATCTGCCTCACTTCTTACGAGGCAAAAAGCACATCAATGCTTCCATCTTCAACTAGATACCACACAAGACCAAAAAATAGATGTAAATGGAGTGTTTTAAGTTAGCTGTTTTTTGGCTTTTTTTCTGTGTTGGTAGCACAATATTAAATGCAATTGCAGAACTGTAATATTTGTGGGGTTTCTAAGCATAAAGCACACATGCTTATCACTGTAAGCTAAAAAATAGTAGTATTGGTTACTGTGCAAGTAAGTTTTGCATTCTTTGTTTACTGTCTGTAATGTGCTGTTTATCTTTGGCCCTGTTCCTCTGATACCTTTGACCCTGTTGGCTGTTTTAGTGTCATAGAAATTAAAAGATTTGACAAGTTGTTTTCCTTGTTTGGTTCCCAAGTACCACCTGGAGCACCAGTGGAGGGAGGGCTGGGCTGCCCATGCAGGCAGGAAGGAGCTCCTGCTTGGCAGGAGGGACATGGGAGCAGATCCTGGGGACACATGTCACCAGGAGTGGCACATCCTCCCCTGTGTCACCAGGAGGGATGAGTGCCAAGGGACTGCAGCCCTTGTCCATCCCACCATGTCTCTGCACTCACCCCTGAGGCTGCAGCAGCTGATGCTACTTGAGGTGCTCACATGTGCCCAGTGCTGTGAAGACATGATGGCCCTTTTCTTAAAGAATATACAGTCTAAATTAGAAAGTAATGAAGTAGAAACAGAAAGCAGTTGACCTCTTCCTGCATGTGGCTTTCCTTGAGTTCTTGCAGCATGCTCTAGGTTATTTCCCATCTCTTCTTCCCCTCCCAGAAGTGGGGTGGTGGTGTATGTACAGCAGCTGAGCCTTACCCTTAGTGGACTGGCGTCTAAAATTTTGAAATAACAAATACAGGAAAACAGCTAAGTCCTGTTTAACATATTCTCTGATCTTGAAAATAACATTTTTTTAAAATCAGGGTGAAGTAATCTAAACAGACACAGGACATTAAGGCCACATAAATAACCTCTTCAAAAAGAAATGCTCTTAGTTTTGTTTAAAAAAATGTTGATGTGAACTGTGAAGCTTTAATTGCTTTAATGAAATAAGATTCCCTACGTCCTAGTATTAGGATTTTTGTTGTTATTTAGTGCTGAGTTGAGACAATGTTGCCTACAGTGACTTCCCTCCCCAACCCATGAACACTGAATTTGCTATTTGTAAGCTGGCAGATTATTTCAGTCACATTGTCAGATTTGAACTTTTACAAAAACGCTACTTTTGAAATTGTCCCATTCAGCAAGAGCCAACTAAAGCCACAGCCACCAACCACACAGTGATACAACTTCTACCCCCTTTACTGCCTTGCCCCCTTCAGACAGACAAAACATGAAATAGCAGAAGAATCCACAAAGATTTGATTTATGCACTGTAAAAAAACATATCAGAAGGCAACTTTAATGGAAGGCTTTTGAAATATTTCACAATTGAAACACCTAGAACTCTTCTTTCAAAGAGAAAGAAATATGTATCATTAGTATACAAATGTCAATTGTATGTTCTCTAAAATAAGCCAGTAATTCACTGACACTGAAAAAAAAAATTAATCACTTCTTAAAATCTCTTTGTGATTCACAGTGAAACAGTATCTTGGACTTTTATAGAAGCCTGTGAACTTCTGAAAGTATCTCTGTCTTGACAAGAGAAACCTTAGGATGCTTGCTAATTTTGTGTTAACTACCATATTTTATCAGTAACTTTTTAGCTTCATTTATTGCTCATGAATTTTTAAAAATATACATAGCATTAAATGTTTGAAGAAATACAGAAGGTGACTCCAAACAATCAAAGAGATAGTGTGAGAAATATCCTGGAAATGCTGATATTCTTGACATACTGAATTCCAAGCTGTTTAGAAACTGTATCTGTGTGAAGGCCTTACATCAAAGAGAAATTAGGAAATCCTAATTCTTAAAGGCTTTTAGGTATCTGAATGTTGATGTGTACCTACTTGAGCACTTTGGAATGCTGCTTCTAGATGTTTGTTGATCACTAACCCCAAGTGCTGCTGTTGCTTTTCTCCCTACCCCCATTACATTAAGTTTTATAGTCGGCACCACTGGATGAAGCTTCTTTCCTGAACAGGGCTTTGTTTTGCATTCCTCCTCTTTTCCCTGCTTCCACAGATACCAGCTATTGGAGTACTGGGGCACCTGCTTTGATTTTAATGTGTTTCTTTTCCCACATAGCCTGTAGAGAGATATTCCCTAGTTAGAACTGTTCTTCCACTACAAAAATGTTCACATTTCTTAATTTGTTTTTTACCACTAGATTCCATTTAAGCAATCTTGTCACTAGAGCCTCCTCTAACAAATTGCCAAGAGCTCAATCATGAATCATGAGTGAGAGGGTTTAGTCACTGCATATATTTGTGCTTTTAGCTTCCAGTGGTATTAGGGTACAGCCCCATTTCTCAGTGAGGGGAACGAGCTGGTTTGGCCACTGGGAGCCCCTGGGGTGGCTGTCACTGCAGGGTGGCTCCTGTTGTGGACCTGCTGTGCAGCTCATCTGCTGTGGGATGTCCAGAGAGACCTCCCTCAGTGGGAGGTGGACACACTTTGTGTCAGCTCTCAGCAGGGTCAGGCGGTGTGAGGTGCTGAGGCGAGGCTCTTCTGTTCTCTAGATTTTTGTATTTCACGTGTATGAGCACCTTTTGGGCCTTCTCTCCCCATGTGAATTGATCATTCAGAGAAGTAGCATGATAGTGATACCTGTGCAGTGGATTTAGTGGGTGTATTTAAATGTTTAAGAAGAGAATTAGCTGGTGTATGATTTCCCATTTCCCCCTAAAGGATGAGTTCTTTCCAGTTTGGACCAAAATTCTTAAGAGTCACAAAATCTCTGTGAGTACTTTCTCCTCCTTGGCTTTATATAACAAAAAATTTCAGTCACTTTTACTTTTTTAAAGGTAGCTTTCAAAGTATTTTTGCCTTATGTGGTGTGATTTATGTTCCTTTAAAGAGAAGTGGATAGAAAAAGATGATCTATTTAGGTCATGGGATTTGAAATCTTGGTGTGTGTGTATGAAACACGTGTACACAAAAAAGGGTGTATTTCCTTTCCTGTGAGGTTTGGGACCCAACCCCACATTACCTAAATAGAAATCATGTGTTGCTCTTGTCTCCAGTAAATTTTGTCTTTAAAATTCCCAGTGAGGAGACTGAGGGTGTTCTCAGGGTGCTGCTGGCACCCCGATCCCTGTTGCATGGAATTGGCTTCTTGTGTGCTTAGGTGGCATGACCATAAATACACAATTCTGAGCTGGCCTGTCCATGGCTGTTGGTGCTGCTGGCTGGGCTGTGATGATGGCAGCAGGTATCTTCACTGTGCACATTCAGGTTTTTCACTGCAGTGTTACTGGTTAATATCACAGTTTACAAAAAAAATTATAAATCACGCACAATCTCTAAACTGCGTGAAGCTGAGAGGTGCTGAATGGAACTGGTGGTCTCCTCTTGGTCTGATTTGTGCTTTAGGTTTTGTAAACTCCATAGTCTTGAGCAGCTGACTTTTCTTTCACGTGGTTGTATCTGACCAAGGTATAACACAGCTGAAAAATTGTGCTTTGAGTGTTGCTTTAATCCCAACAATTTTTGGTGTAGATACCTTCTCCCCATCAAACCCTTCCTGATTCATTTTAGGTCGTCCAGAAATATGATTTATAATGTTCTCTGTTGTGGGTATTTTATTGTGTTACCAAAAAAAAAAAAAAAAAAAAAAAAAAAAAAAAAAATCTGCTGCCTTAGCTAGGCTGATTTTGTTTTCTTCTGTGGAAAGCAGTGGTCATGTTTTTTTCCTTTGTTTGAAATGTTACACTGATTGTTTTGTAGGATTTTTTTTTTACTGTGTTTTCAATAAAGGTTAAGTGTGATTTATAGCAGAGTTTTGTGCCTTTTTTGTTATAAGCAATAAAAAAAATAAGCATCTGTGTCATTCTAAATTATCCTGTCTGTAATTGGTATGAATAGTTGTGTTCCTCTCTCTTTTTCCTTCTCCCAGTTTAACCTGCTTTTGAGATTCTCAAATGGTTGCATTTCTAAAATAGCTGAGGTAGGGAATGTGATGGAGATTCCTCTACACTGAGGCATCAGAGCCCTCTGTTTTAAGACAGGTGTGCAATTAATTGGAACCCTCTGCTTTAGGCCAGTGGGGATTGTTTATAACAAAGTATGCTCATTATGTAATTTGTAAGTAATTTGCAATCACTTAATAGTTTGACTGAAGGGCAATTTTTCCATGTTAAACCCCTGACCACCATGCTTCCTAAACTGTCTGTAACTTACACAGCTTCAGACTTTAAATTCCATTTCACAGGAGAGTTTAGGCTGTTTTTAAAGTTCAAGGATCACGTGGTGGAAGGGACCTGGAGATGTTTGATCCATCCAGCTGCACAGGATCAAACATAGCTGTGTTATTGCTGGTGTTTAACCAGCCTGGCAGGGGCTATCTGTGATGGGATTGCTGTGCTGTCTCTAGGCAGTATATTCCAGTGTTTAATTGTCCAAGATTTCATAAATGTCAAATGTGAAGGGTCCTTGCCCTGCTTTAAGCTTTAATTTTGTTCTCAAACATCCATAGTAAAACAAGTCTTTTTGCTTGCACCAGCTTTTTCCACACTGAAAGGTTACATTTACCTTTATTTTCCACACCTGAAAGGTTACATTTCCCTTTATTTTCCACACCTGAAAGGTTACATTTCCCTTTATTTTCTATATGAGAAGTGACTCCCAATTCACCCAAGGGTTTTATGGAGACCTCTTATCCTTTTTGCTGTCTGTGGGGATGCTTATGTATTTTTGGAAATGCAGAGCTCAAGTGGACACAGAAACCTCCAAGCTTGAGCTCTGGCACTACATCATGTCTTCAGTACTTCTTTCTTTGTATTTTTTGGGCTTGGTTGGTTTGTTTTTTTTGACAGACAGTGGGAGAAGAGGCATCTCAGGTGTTGTCCTCAGCATAGATTTTTATGCCTTTTTACTGCCTTGAGTATGTTTTTGCATATTGCATGTAGGCCTGGGCAATCTCATCTTCATAGCTGAAGATGCTCCCACAGGGGCTCAACAAAATAAATACCTAAAAGGATTGCTTTCCTTGAATTTAATCATCTTGAGTGCAATCCCAGCTCACTGTGGCCACTTCCTCCCAATGTACCCCTGTATCTGAAAGCTCTGCAGGGACTCGCACAAGTCTTAGACTTGTCTGTGTGTCTGCCCATAAATGTGTGCAGCAGTTTTAAAGGACATTTTGACATCTGTATCATGACCAGGCAATGTGAGCCTTTCTCTCCATGTATTTCCTGTGAGAGAAAACCTGATAGGAGAAGGAGCCATTTTTTCAGGGAGTGTGGGTTGGGAAGTGGGAGGCGAGGTGGCAGAAGGGTTGAGCTCAAGGTCAGACAGCCTCATGGCACCTGAACACTTTCTTACTGTTTTATTTTACTTTTTTTTCTTTTGGTAGCTTTTCTCTACCAGCACATCTGCTCCCTGCCAGCTGTGAAAGTGACCCTTCATAGCAGATATCAGAGTATTTAAAATTAACTTTTCTAGACCCAAAGAAATCAAGACCCCAAATCTCACAAAAATCCCTCAGAAATTATGTGGAAAACTCACTAAGAATTTATATAAACTTTGAATTTCCTAAATTTTCTGCTAACATGATCTCGTATTCTTTTTATTCTATGTTCTGATTCACTGTTGAGAACTGTTATGACTTACTGTGTTCCTAAATGATCCCTAACACAACAGGATATTGAAAGGATGTATCCATTTGTCAGTAGAAATTGGATTCGTTTCCTTGTTAGTAAATGCTGATATAGCAATGTAACATAAAAGAAAGAAGTTCCCTGAGAGCCTTTGTATTGTGGATGTATTTAAATCCCAAAGCGATGGGAAAAGCAGCAGCCTGTACTCTGTGAGAGAATTCTGTGTAGCAAAGAGCAGGTGGGAAACCTGGTGCTTCCCCTCACGACTGCTCAGTGTCAGGAAAGAAACATCCCTGTCTCTCCCACGCAGACATTCACACTGACCTTCAGTGGTATGTGTAAAACCAAAAACAAACAAACACCAGTCCCATCACAGGCCTCCTCCAATATTTACACTCTGTGGTCTCCGAACAATCCCAACTGGTGACACCGTGTGCTCTCTGAAGGACTTGTGAAATGCTGCTTATATCTTTAATATTTTAATTGATTATGTATTTAATCAATGACAACCCTGGTAAGTTGTACCTGACTGTTGTTAGCTGGGTTCTAGAACTGAATCTCTGCATTGCAATTTTAACTGCTCTTACTGATTTCGTATTAAAATCTGTCTTCAGGAAGAACAAGGTGAGATTACACCCAACTCTTATGTAATTTGGGGTTTCTGTTCACCATCAAGTAAAGGCTGATCCATTTGAAAACACTTCTGGCCCTGAGTTATGCTTGGTCTTCATTTATAGTGGTATCAGACTTGACCAGACCTGACCTGGCGTTGTAAGCAAGTGAGCATCCTTGAGCTGGAACTGTAATAAACAAAAGAGGAAAACTTTTCCTGCACGAGACAGGGATCTATGAAGTTTCTCTGTTGCTAAGACACTATCTTCTTTGAGCTGCTCCTGGATTTTCTGTAGTATGACTTGACCCTACTCATATCCATCAGTCAGTAAATAAAGTCTAAGGTTGGGAAGAAAAAGAAGTGTAACTGACATTTAACCCAGAATTTTCACAAACTGGTAAATCAGTGTGACCTATCAATGTGAAGGGAAGGGAAATCAGCATTTTGAATAATTTGTTATTGTCACGTTCTAGGATGTAAAAATGAAATTTTAATGTGTAATAACTTTTTTTTATCCTAGAATAACTGAAACAGAGCAAGTGAATTTATTTCTGAAAACACCATACCCTGTACATTTTATGTCTCAGACTTCCTAAATCTTGGACAGTGGCATAAAGTGACTCTGCAATCCCCCATCGGTATGCAAGGCTGCATCAGTCATCTGTACAGCAGCACAGGACTATGATAAAATGAAACCATGAAACAAAGCACTGAGGTGAACTTTGTCCATGGGGAAGCCTTTTTAAGTGATCCAATGTCAGCAAATTGCTTACTAATGTGTTGACTTATGGCAGCCCTCAAAAGTAAAATGAAAAGGCTGGAATTTACAGCGTATCAATGAATCAGTTGATAAGCTTTTACTGGTTTAATATCCTCCTAGTTTTGCTGCTTGGAGCCACTTCAGGTTAGCAACAGAATGTTTACCATCTCTGTGTGATAAAGGAAGTCAAACGACTAAACAAATTCCAGGACCATTATACTGTTTGGTGAGATTTAAATTAAAATCGTTGGGAGAAATCATGTGGAGGGGAGAAGGAAGAAACTAAAGTCAACTGCATCATTTCACAATGACTTACCTCGCTTCCTAAACAATGGCAGGATTTTTAGCAGAGCTGGAGATAATGTAATGCATTAGAAAAGATTTAATTGCACCAATAAAAGGCTATACCACAATTAAATGACATACAGAGTGACATTTATAGGTAGGATCAAAGAAATTCACTACCTAACATGCTGAAGCAACACCCTGCTCTCTGTGTATAGGAGTGCTAAAAAGTAGCCTACTTTGGTTTCAGTGACCTTTCTTATCTCCTTTGATCTAGATTATTAAAAATTTTAATGCCAGGTGTAATAAGGGCTACTGTAGCACCCTGAAACAAGCAGTGTGTGTCCTTTCTAGTACTAATATTTCAGACCTTGTTTTTTATTTTGTGATATTTATTTAAGCAGATGAAACTTGACATTTAACCTTTGTGATCCTTCCAGAAGGCAGCAGGGTTATTAAAAAAATAATTGTGGGTTTTTTTTTGGCTATTGTGATGCCATTTGATTATGCTAATGTTTAGGGAATGACATTTTAGAAGCACAGTTCAATTTTGAGAAACAAATTCTGTTTTAGAAGAGCTTTTTAGTGTCTGGAAATGGATAGCTCCTTGTGAAAACTTTCTCTAATGTTTTAATTAACCAACACTTTAAAGTGTAAGAGTGAACAGCAGGAAAACTCATCTACAGTTCCCACTTGAAAGCCACTAAGAAAAATAAGTGCAGGTCCTTTAATCATGGCTTGCACTGAATTTATTCAAACCTGTCTAATCATTATGAGAACACTTTATAAATTTATTCTTAATAGACGGTGGAAAAGCAGTGCCCATTTTGTTCCCTGTAAAATCCTGAAGTGTGTTACATGTGAGAACGAGTTCCTACTGCTGAGGCCTCTCTGTGGACACTGTTGGATGAAGACCTTCCCGTGGCTTTTGAAATGGGGGCAGCCAGGTACCGAAGGCAAGGACCCTAAAGCTAGCCCAGGGCAGGTAGCTTAGAGGGTTGCTGCTGTAGCCATCTGAAGTTCAGTCAGAGAAATTTTGACCAACGACATTCAGCTGCAGCTTTCAGCACATTTCGGAGCCTTCTCCAACCTCCTGTTGCCAAGACCTTGTTTCATGGCTTCGCGTGGTGTCTTGGGCCCATGGGAACCTGGCAGGCTTCTTGAGAAAGAAGCCTACATCTGCTTCTCCAGACTTGCAAACAGCAGGAAAATCCAAGTGCTGTCTGTTCCAGTGATGCTCCTTGAGGACAGTCACAATCCACTGAGAGGTTAATTCATTCCAAACTTAAGAGTTTGAGCACTTTTGAGTGTAATATCACCGTTTTTTCAGTCATATTCTTTTTCTCTACTACAGGGAAGGATTTTGCGTTGGTTCTAAAGAGGATGGAATAAACTGACTGACAAAACAACTGAGAGGCTCCAGTGCTGCCTGTTTAGTGTGAATGAGAAGGGATAAGTGAAAAGGGAGGGAGCTGATAATCAGGAGTTCTGGTTTAAGGAAGCTGAATCGCCCCAAGGAGAAAGACCAAGGAAGCAAATACAGCAAAATGTTTTATCAAATAGTTGCTTTCTTAATTTTCTATCCTTAGAAGGCACTGCTTCCCTTAAGTCTTTAGACTCTTTTCTAACAATATATCCCCTCCAGGAAGCTTGAATTCTCTAAGACACAATTTTGCTCAAGAAGAGGAAATTCAAATTTTTATAATTGAGTTATTTATATGAAACAATGACTTAATACATTTTTTTTTTTAACTTAAACTTTTCTAGTGCATGCAATCTGTGTAGTTTCTTGCTAAAAGTGTAATGCATTTGGAACATTATTAAGAAATAAATACTGCCTGGTGACACACCTGTAGCAGAAGTAAGGCTTACCTAATTAATTCAATTTAACTAAGCATGCCCCATCATGTATTACTCTGGTCTGATACTGCTCTTTTCTACATATAGGACAACTTTTTACGTGTAAATTTTTCAAAGGTTTTCAGGCATGACTGAAAAAAATAATTATAATTACAATTACATACAATATATTTAATCTTGTTGGTACAGATGAAACAGGCTAGGTTAACAGAATGTAAAAAACAGTTAATTAATCAATCCATGAACACTCTGCAACGTGCATATTTTTAAAATTAAATTGTTAAGAGAATTTTGTAAGTCTTCACATATTCACATGAAATTTCATGGATTAAATTATTCCAGGTTAGTATACTCCTGTATAGCTCAGTTGCAAACTATGTTTTTCCATATGCTTTTAAAAAAGGTTGTAAAAAAGAATAAAGTGCTTCATCATAAAATAGCTTCAAATTATATTTCTTACCATAAAAATCTGGAATCAAAATTGCTTTTCAAGATGATTACATTTAATTCATTAAGATATTCACTTAGGTAGATTAATTAAAAGACTCATGTATTATGTGCCTGAATAGTTATATAAAAATGTACTCCCTTAATGGACTACATGGGAACATGAATGCAGCACCTGTTTTTTCAAAGGAAAGAAAATAACCCCAGAACCAAACCTGACTTTAAAGCATTCTAACAGCTGAAAAGGAAAAAAATGCTGACAAGAAAAATTCTGAAAGGTCATCAGTTTCCTTCTGTGATTACTGCAATCTTTTGAGTGAAAATAAAATTAGTTTGTGAAATTGTGAATTTTGTGTTAACAACACATGGGGTGGCAGAAAGCAAGAAATGGCAACTGCTACTGGCTGGAGGAAAAAATTGTAAACCAAACATTTAAAATGAAATCTGATTAATTTTTCTTCCCTTTCCCAACACAGACATTACATTTCAAGAGATGATGCACATCAAATGCAGCGTTTCTCACATACAATAAAACAAAAAGAGAAAGTTAAGTTGACAGGCTACAAGAAAACTTCACCTTTATCTGACCTAGATTCCCACCAAATGCTGATGATCTCTGTCCTGACAAAAGATACAGAGTTGGACAAAAAAAAGCAGTTGGCTCTTAGAGGAAGGGGAAACTGGGGAAGGAGTGAAGCCCAGGACAAGCAGTGAGCACCCTTGAGCTGGCAAACACAAGAGGATTAATGGCCAGCAGCCAGCTGGAGGGCAAGCTTTCAGATACACTGCCTTTTTCCCTTGAGGGAGGAAAGCTAAGGAAACACTGAGGACAAAAAGAATTCCAGAGGCATTTGCCTTTTTGTGCCAAATATAAAGTAACCTTTTTAATGAGGTTATGCTGGTTTTTGCTCCCTCTTGTGAAGTTTCAGACTTTCAGGGTAGCCAGAAATTGGCAGATTTTTCCAGACCTCTCCCACCTGTCTGTGGACAGTTGCTCACCTCCAGCTAATGTTGATGTTAAAAGAAGCAACAGACGTGTATCTAATAAGGTTATTCAAAGATTTGATTCACAACACAGACCTGGCTGTGAAAAGTTTTCTAAAAAAATTTAAAAGGGGAACAGGCAGAAAAACTACCCTAAAATGCACCATGGAAAGAAACTTTTAAGCAATTGGGATAATTCTTCTAATTACCCTTGTCACCTCTCCGAAGCAGCTCTCTGTTCCATCAGTCACTTGTCTCTTTTGCTTAATATTTTCAAGATGATAGATTAGAGAATGTAATAAAGCAGGATGTATTTATGCCCATGCTACACATGGACATTGAGCAGGCCATCAAGGTGAAATGCAGGCATTTCATCAAATAACCTGAGGAAGTGACTGCCTGCCATTGGTGTACACCTACTTTGTTTTCCAAATAGAAATAGCTGTTGCTCTCATCTGAAATTAACAAAGCTTTTAAGAAGACTAAAAATATCTTGAATTGTACAAACAGCAAATGTTTACATGATGAATGAGGGCCAGAATCATATCTAACAGGAGTTTATTTGAAGCAGAAAATAGCCTACACCTGCTTTGCAAGAACAGATAAAAAGGCTGCTCTACTGTCATAATGTCAGAAGTGCACAAATATTACCAATCTTCCTCTACAATGTCATGTTCAAAATAGTATCAGAGTTGGCCACTGAGCTGCTCCACTTATTAAAAGCTAAATGGTGTCTAAAAGTAGAATCTTTCCTTCATTTCTTCCTCCAGCTGATGACTTTCAGCAGCACCTCAGGAAAATAAAATAAGTAAATCCAATGGTGAGTCCACGCAATTATTCAGTTATATTTTGTACCCTGGGTTGAATTGCAAATTCCTTCCTGAGTATTGGACAGCACTATATGGATTTTCCATGTTGTGTGGATCTCTCTTTTTTTACCCATTCTTCAGCAGGAAATGACAAAGAAGGGTGCTCAACTACTCCTGATTTCTGAGCAACAATAACAACAAATCACTGAATAAACCCCATTGGCCTTTACAGACAATAGATTTTCTTCATATGAAATTCATTAATAATGCATTTGCTTAGAAATAGTTTATACAGATACTTCATATAAATCTATCATCAGACAAAGCACATCAGGCAAGGTATTTCTTACTTTTAAGTAGCTAAAGGGGCTACAAGAGAGCTGGAGAGGGGCTTCTGACAAGGGCAGGGAGAGATAGGACAAGGGGGAAATGGCTTCAGACTCTAAGAGGGTAGGTTTGGATTAGATATTGGGAAGAAATTCTTCCCTGGGAGGGTGGTGAGGCCCTGGCACAGGTTGCCCAGAGAAGCTGTGGCTGCCCTATCCCTGGAAGTGTTCAAGAACAGACTGGATGTGTTTCTGGGCAATGTGGGGTAGTGGAAGGTGTCCTTGCCCACTTCAGGTAGTTGGAACCGGATGATTTTTAAGGTCCCTTCCAACCTAAACCATTAATGGATTAGCTATTCAGTAATTATCAGAACCTCTTTGACATACAGGATTTATACAGGATTTTTAAAATGCATATTTTTATTTGCTGAGTAATTTGAAATTGATACTTTTCAGAGCCTTTAAAATGGGATTAACTAAAGAATATAACAACACATAATTTCACATAATCAGTTTAAATAAAATTTCATAATGGTGAAGTTTTCCTCAGCATTCCATTTATGCACTCTTAAAAAATAATCAAGTAGTATAATAAAGAACTGTAGCTGCTGCTGCAAAATTGTGAAGTTTAATGAGGCCATTCATAAGAAAGAGGAATAAAGAGCATGAAGAGACAAAGAGATGGTCACAAGAGGCCAGTGATACTGTCAGTGTTACAGCTGAGCTTGTCCATCTCCAGCAATGAATGTGAGGTGCCTTGCTGCATGTACATGTGAAATCTCTCTGCTTTCTTAAAGAAGGAATCAGTGAAAATACTTACAGTGTTCCTGCCTGCCCCCACAAGTGCCAGATAAAGTCCAGTACCTCAGCAGTAAAAACCATGTGCTAGCAGAACATAGATACTTATCATCTTTGAAGGCCAGATGAAGCTGCTGGTGTTGACTGACCAGGATCCATGGAGATAAGTAACTTGAGTCCATGGTGAGGCCTTAATGGTGTTTGACAAAACAAGAAAGGAAGAGTGACATACAATAACTACAATAATTATGATAATTACAATAATTACAATGCAAGCTGATGACACCTAGATGAGAACTCAGTCCTAGATGGGAAGGAAAGGGTAAACTCTTTCATTCATACCAGAATCTCTGCATAAATCTGACAGTACTATGCAGCACATATTTGTTCTGTGTAAGCTTTCAAAACCCCCATCAGGCAGCTTATGCATCTAAACCCATTTCTCATGAAGAAAAAAGGACTCCTAGCAAGTCACGGGGTTTTGGTGATCCCCTTGCTCAAGTATCTCATTATTCTAGGGCAGGATTTGTTAATTTTTGAGGCTAAAATTCTCCTTCTGAGCTCATCCATCTACAGATGTATATCGTTAATCATCTAAAATTTGCACAAACTGCCTTTGATCTTTTTAAAGAACTTTTGAGAGGTACTAAAGGATCTATCAGGAATACTGTCTTCCCTTTAGTTGAACTATCTGCCTAACCCACTTCCTTGTGAGGTCATGACATCCTTCAAACATAAATCAATTTGAATCCATGTTTTAGAGCAACAGCTTTGAGGTTTCAACTGGGTCAGTTTTTGGAACAATGTGGGGAGTGATTTCCCTGCATGTGGTTTGGTTCACCTAGACCCCACCTTGTTACTTTTGTTGTCCCATTTGGATAGCCCAGTCTATTGAGTGATGGCCTCTGTGATCAGAAAATCTGGGTACAGGGGGAGTGAACAAGAAAGCAAAGCAGTGACAGCATGAAAGACACTATCACAACCTAAAAAATGCCTGATCTTGACTTCTTTCCAAGCACTGTGGTCAGAGACTGTTTTAAGGAAGAAAATGAGATGGCTTTATGGAAAGCCTTCTGTATATCCCCAGGGTAAGAGAAAATTCTTATTTAAAGCCTTCACAAATGGATTATTTAAACTGCCAACAAGAAGAGATTGGCAGCAAAGCTGAACTTCTAAATAATACAAACCAGATGGGATACTTGTGAGAGACAGGTGGTACAGGTGTTTTGAAGGAAAGCTTTTATACAGCAGAGTTTCTAAGGGAAAACTGGTGGCAGGATACACAAGGAGGGATGTGTGGTCAAAGCAAAAGGCTCTGTGGAGATATTCTCAAAGCAGCACTTTGAAAAAATACAAGCAATGAAAACCTACATTTATCACAGCTCAGGACATCCAAGAATTTTCATCCTTATGCATCAAGTTTAAAATCCCAGCCCATTTACTGACACATCCATTTACAACCAAGTTATTTATCCTAAAATAAACCTTATCTAAGTGTTTACATGCAATAACCTTTAAACTATTACTGCTGGATTTTAGGAATCAAACTCCTATTGAAAAGAAATGAATGACACAGGCCTGTGAAACTTTGATTACGCATAAACTCAAGAAGAAAATGTTCCATTAAATTACATTTTCAAAGTTGTTTTGCAGTTTTAATGTTTAAACCACACAATCCTTATTAAGGAAGAGAAAATTTGACAGATGCATTTTGCAATAATATGAGAATATTGGTGAAAATACTACAAAGTAAAACCCAGGAACAACTGAAATTTCAGAAAGTATTTCAGCACAGTCTTTTGAATCCCTTTCACAAATATTTGTGTGGGAAAATTCAGTCAGTGCTGTGATTTAAAGAGAAAATACTTAGTCTTTCTAATAACAGCAGAAAACATGCTCACACCTGGGCTGCATTTTTTCACCTCAGCCTTTAGCTTCCATAATCACTCATTATTGATGTTCATTTTAACCCCAATACCTCTTTTCTGTTTTTCACCCTGCTATCCTCTCTTTAGAATGAACCAAAGAAAAAACCCTGCCATCTTTAGAACTATAACCATGTCAATGTAGTGCTAATTACCTCATCTTATTACCTTTGTCCTGTCACTGGTTACACTCCCTTGTTGTGCACTATGTGAAGTTTCCCTCTGAATCTTCAGCTGATTCCAAAGGCAGATGTGCTTGGATGGAGCATCCCTGGTTTAATGGGTTCCCTCTGGAGCTGGGACTACTGTGACAGTTCCTGTGACAAAGCCAGCCTGATCTTCAGGGAGGCCAAAAGGCATTTACATGAAAAAGAATGGATAAAACAGATATTAATGATGATGAAAGTTTGTTATACTCAAAACTGCAAATTTTGGAGCCAGAAGGTTCTTTAAGTAGTGCCTAATCAAGGCAACAGAAAACACAGACACAAGAAGATGTTCATGCAAAAATAGTGTTGAAATCTTTAGGAAAGGGAAATACAGAGAGGCAAGAAGCACATTTGATCTCCTGGTCTGTTGAGATGCTCCATGGCTTTGTTTTTCTAAGCAATATCATCTGTCGCTGCTCCACAACTGTATTATTATAACACTATTTAAAAGTTTTCTCACCAGGCATCATTCCAAGCCCTCACATCTGTGACTTTTATCTTGCTGCATGTTTGCTTCTAAATTTGAAAAAGGTATTTAGCTACAGGTGTTAATTCTTCCCTGGTTTAGCCCCAGGACCATTGTAAAAACAAACCTTTTTAACTTTGAGCAAAGCTGGGTATATATTAACAAAGAATACATTTCATGCAGCATTATTAAATGTCTCTTTACAGAATAAGGAATAAACCAGACCATTTCAAATAGACTTAAAAAAAGCTTAATGCTACAACCTTTCCCCAACTAAATACAGTAAGAAAATCATGGATGTTTTCTTAAAATAAAATGTAAAGAAAGTTATGACATTCAATAGATATTAAAATTACTTCTTACTTCTAATAAAGAATATGTCTTCATCAAGATGCACTAATTTCACCTTTTTACATTCGTTGTCACAAGAATAATGTTTTAAATGCATTTCAGATATGAAAAGACACATTTAAGCCACTGATGGCAATCCCATTTTTTACCTAATGACTTAAACTGCTGAATTTTGATAAATTTTAAAACAAGATACCATGCTGTTTGCATTAAATCATCTTCTGAACAGAAAGTTTAGCTCCCACATCTTAGTTTATTTTAAATAAAAACAAAAATTACAAATCAGAATGGTTTACCTAAGTCAGCTGTGGAGCGCTGGGTTCAAGAAGATCCTTGTTTTCTGCATCTTCCTTGCTTTTGTGCTCTTTTTTCTTCGTTCAGTATCTACTATTATTCTGACTATTTATTTTATTCATGGGATTTGTAAAAGTTCTTGGTATTCCTTGTCCTTGACCCAGAAGAATATGTTAAAAGATCCTGCAGCTGATGACTGTGTATTATATGATCCTGTAGAGCAACTGCAGAAACTGCTCTCGTCTCTTGTTTGGAGGAGCAGCCCTAAAAAGCAAAAAATCCCCAACCAATCTTGAATAATTATTGTTATAAATTATTTAAAACCATACATGTTATAGTAAATTAAATTAAACTCTGCACTTAGGCAATATTTTTGAATTGTTAAACGCTTTTATACACATACAACTCCAGTCGTTGAAGCCTAACATGCAATTACTGTAATATGAAATTTAAGATTGATGTTTCTGACACATCCTAGTTTTAACTTATAAAAAGTCAAATGAAATCTTTGGTTTATCATTTATATTAAATAAGATAACAGTAATTTTAAAGTTTTAATTACTGAGCTCATAATTATTATATTCAATAAACTCATTATGAACTATAAAACTTTGGCATGCCCAAACACATTTTAATTTCATATAATTAAAAACAATCCCAAAGGCTAATTTTGCCTTCCAGAGCACTGAATATAAACAAGAATGTATTCTTTTTATACAGGGAATGGGCTTATCTACCTGTTCCTCCACTGCTCCCCAGACTTGTGCTTTATTTTAGGAGATGTTAAATAGTACCCTGTAGAATAATGATGTTCCATTGATAATCTCTAGCTGTTTTGACAAGAACAGTGTTCCGTTACAATAAGACATTTTAAAAGACTTCAGTAATATTTCTCAGGAGAAGAAGCATCATCAATAGCAGATGAGAAACCTACAGTTTCTGTTGCTTTCTCCTCAGGATTCCATGGGAAAGAGCTTAACATCTGTTCCAGGCGCAGAAGTTAACTTTGGATCCATAAATCACCAAGTCTGTTTCTCTCCTGTCAACCTCATTTCACCCTCAGTGGACTGCCTGCAGTGTACAGGGAATGGATTCAAAGCAAATGGCAGGAATCACAAATTTCAGGCTGAATTGACAAAAAGATGTGGCTGCAGCAATAAACTGCAGCAATAAACCCCACAGGACTGTTCTGCAGGATTGGCTTGTTGTAGGCAGGGAAGCCTGTGATGCACAGAGCAGGGATGATGCTGGCAGCCCCTGTGGGGCTGGAGCTGCTCTGCTGTGATCCCAACATCCCCACAGGTACAGCAGGGGGACGTGACTTGGTACCAGAGTGGAGGCAGCAGGGGATGAAGTGAGACCCCTTAGCTGTGACAAACAGGAGCCACTGCTCACAGGGCTGCTTTGATTCACACTCACAGCAAGGTTTAGTTTGGAAGGGGCCTTAAAGATCACCTTGTTCAACCTGCCCTGCTGTGGCTGGGGACACCTTCCACTATCCCAGGTTGCTCAGAGCCCCATCCAACCTGTCCTTGAACACTTCCAGGGATGGGGCATCCACAGCTTTTCTGAGCAACCTGTGCCAGGGCCCCACCACCCTCTCAGTAAAGAATTTCTTCCTAATATCTAAACTAAATCTACTCTTTTTCAGTTTAAAGCCTTTCCTTCCTGTCCTATCACTCTATTCCCTCTCCTGCTGTCCCTTATGGCACTTGAAGCTGCTCTAAGGTCTCCCTTCTCTAGGCTGAACAGTTCCAGCTCTTAGCCTGTCTGCATAGCAGAGATGCTCCAACCTTCTGATCATCTGTGGCATCCTCTGGACTCACTCCTCCAGCTCCATGTCCCTTCTGCACTTGGGACCCCAGATCTGGACATTTCAGGGTGTGGTTATTCCTTTCCCAGCTAAGGCAACCCTGAGCTGCTCCACTCACAGCTCAGGATGGGATGACCAGAGGGGCTGTGTCTGTGCTGCAGAGAAGCTGTAGATGTGGCACTTGGGGACATGGTTTTGTGGTGGACCCAGAGTGGTTAATGGGTTGATGGTTGGACTCATTGGTCTTACAGGTCTCTTCCAGCCATGAGGATTCTTTTTAACCTCTTGTCCCTTTCCCCCCACACAGCCCCAGCCCCACAGCCCTGCACAGGCTCTGAGGGAAGGGTGGCAGTGGGAGGTGTTGCTCCCTTCTTTTCAGAGCATGGAACAGAGCCTCTCCCGGCTTGATTCCAGTCACTGTCCATAGGGAATAATTCCTTTCTGGTTTTCCCTACCACTTCCTGTATCCCACTGTCCCTAGGCAGTGTTTTCCCCTTTTGCTCTATGTCTGTGTGGTAATGTGGAGGTTAGTGAGCATTACTTGTTTCCCTCCATGTGCATTTGGATTTGAAGACTTTTTTTGCTGTGTTTTTCGATTTTTAATGTTAATGTGCATTTCTAACCTGGCAGGTAGTAAGATTGGAGGCAGGCCCTGTGATTATCACAGATTTATAGAATCATTTGGGTTTGAAATGACTTGAAAAGTCCAGCCATTAACCCAGCACTGCCAATCCACCACCAAACTGTGTCTCTAACTGCCACACCTACACATTTTTAAAAACACTTCCAGGGATGGTGATTCCACCACTTCCCTGGGCAGCCTGTTCAGTGCTAGACAACCCTTTCAGTAAAGACATTTCTCCTAATTTCCAATCCAAACCTGCCTTGACCCAGCTTGAGGCCATTTTATCTCATCCACACTGCTTGTTACCTGGAAGAGGGGATTGACCCTCACCTGGCTACATCCTCCTTTCAGGTACTTGTGGAGAGCAGTAAGGTGCCCCCTGAGCCTCCTCTTCTCCAGGCTCTCCATCCTCAGCTGCTCCTCACAGGACTTGTGCTCCAGAGCCTTCACCAGCTTCCTCACTGCTATTTTGGGTGACCTGTGACTTTGGCAACTCTATAATGGAGTCACCACTAAAAAAAAAAAAAAAAACAAAAAAGAAATCTTTGTAAAGAGGACAGAACGGTATCCATATGGATCAAAGAAAGATCCCTGCCCCTTAGTATCCTATTTGTGTGCAGGGCAAGAAAGAAAATGGCTCAGGGGCATGCTAAGGATGTGTTTAGTACAGCATCAGCTCCTTCAGGTCCTTCCCACATTTTAAAGTGTGGCTTCCTGAGCCAGAAGCACAGCCCATGTCTTTGATTAGCACTGATGTGTTTCTTTCAGATGCAGAATTGTGCAGAAGTCCTTCTATAGGAGTGTAGGCTTCCTCTGGCCATTTTCCTCGTTATTCTCACTTGGTGGCCCTTTATTTTTCACGAGGAGGACAGGCACAGATGGTGCCTCAAATCCAGGTGTGTAATTTCTTTGATTTTTTGGGTTTAAATACTTGTCAGAGTCCTTCTCAGCTGCTGCTGACTTGAGAGATTTGTTTTCCTGTGGAAGTGACATTTTCTGAGCAAAAGCAGTTAGGCTGTCCTGAGAGTAATCCTTTGAGCAGCATATAAATGGAGTGATTAATCCACTGGATGCACTTCTCTGTAATTACAAGTAATTACTTTAAAGTCAAATCTGCAAATGAGAATACCTCTCTCTACGGCAGGGAAGATGTAAAAAGCAGCTGAAGTGGCTATCTTTAAAATGACATTAAATCACTGATTGTTTCTGAAGGCAGGATAAAAAGATAAAATAGTGGTTTTTAAAGTGAACTTGCCTGTTATCCTGACACCAAATATGATGAAGGGATATTCTACAGTATAAACTTTTAAAGATATTCAGTAATAAATTTTAATTAGAAAATAAAGTAGAAAACTCGATGTTGTGCTGTCTAAAATTTAAACGAAAGGGTAAATGCTGAAATATTTTCAAAACCCAACCTACTGATGTGTAGAAAAATCACTAACATGTATCATTATATATATAAAGATTCTGAAAATTACCTCTCTTGTGCCTATTTCAGTTTCGGTTTTATGCTTGAACATGATTCAGCATTTTTGTGTCTTTTCAGTGTTGCGTTCCAATTTTTTTTAGAATCCATGACTGACTTTCCTAAAGTTGCTAATAAGCTTCTTTTCAAATAACGCTTGCAATCTCTTCCATTTCTGTCATACCTCATTAAGGTGATCCTATACACATGTATGCTTAATTAAGGCTTTTCGTTAAAATAAGCCTTTAATCCAGAGGTGCTGGGCCTTAATTGAAACTCAGAGAAGATTAGTGTCTTCTCTCATTTTGGTTTTCACTTTTACTGTACTTCCTACTGCTTCTAAACTAAAATGCCTATGTTAGCCTTAGCTGATACATGGCCAGGAAGAAATTAAAATTCATATTGCAGTCTTCTGGAGAGTAACATGCCTTAGTAATTGCCATTTCTTATTAAGTGCCACCTTTTACCAAGAGCCTCCACTTCAAATGCAAAAGGTTGCTTTAAACACTCCAAGGACATTAACATAATGAACACGCTGCCTGTTTTGAAGGTGACTAATAAGTGACTAATGATACCTGGTTTTATCCATGTGTATAATTTTTAAATGTTAATTGTATGTTTAAATAGTGCTAAAATCTCAGCTCTGTCTCGAATGACTGACTTTTACAGAATCATTTTTAAGAAGACTTAGGGAAAATGAGGATTTTTAGCCACAGGTTAGCTGCACTCTGCTGAGGTACTGTACATTGCAGTAAATTTAAAATCTTTTTGGAGGCATAAGACACAGATTCACCACCTTCTGGTCTTCTAGAACAAAATGCATCAGCCAAAGAGCCAATCTATTTTCTTCTTGTAGAGCTGCAACTGGGCATGGTACTGCTAATTAGCAGAGGCAGGTGGCCTGCTGTTATCAATGGCAGGAGAGTAACTTTTCAGGAAGAGCTATTAAATTGTGTGGGCTGAATAAATCTGATATAGAAACAGCAGTGCTGGGGCAAAGATCTGAAGCAAACTTTTTGGTACAGCAACTGTAATGGGCTTCACTGATATTGTGTCTTTAGATCATGAAACTTGCTGCCTGTAATGTGTTTTTACGCTTAGTTGTGTTAAAAAAGGTGTGATAAAAATATAAGTGGAAGGAAAGCAGTACTATTGTGCAGGTTGGTTCAAGCTGAATGGTGGTTTCTACAAGGATGTGTTATAAAAGTGTGTATTGACACAATAAGTGAAGCAGTGAGCATGGTGAGGGCTCTACCTGCCCTGAGCTTATCCCTCAAAGGGTTTTGTTAGGTAGGATGGTACCGGGGTGGTCCCAGGGTTGCTGGGCTGTGTCACTGCCTCCCAACAGGCTCCAGGGTGTAGACATTGAGTAGGATGGATAAACCTTTGCCTGTGTAAACATACAGATTTTTTTCTCCCACTGGAAATCAGGACATTTATGCTACTGAAAGCCTACAAGCCAGTATTTCTTCTGAGAACCAAGTGCACTGCTGTCATAAACAATGAGAACCGAGTCTGAACGCATTAAAGAGGAATTCCAGCTTGAAATACTTCTGCTGGCTGAGGAGGGCAGGTTTTGGCAAATCTGCACATGTGAGCCCTGCCTTTGACTCAGCAAGGAACACTGTGTCACAGACCTTTGTAGTTGCCCTGTTAAAGGTTGTTTTAAGAGAACCGAGTCAGACATCCTTAATTACAAAAATACACTGTCTGCCCTTTCTTCTCAGGAGTTTGAAAATGTTTTACCTCATTTGCTCTTTGTTCACATATATTAAATATTTCTTTGTACATGGGCATACTATGTATTTGTCATTGTTGTGTTATTTTCTTACTGCTTGCATTTTCTGTGAATTTCTGTTAACTTCCAGGCATGTGCTTCCAACTCAGTAGGAAAGCTGAGCAATTTTAGTTTGTAAGGGTAGTAGAGATGTTATTAGGTCTCATTTAAAGCCCTTACAAGCCAGTGAAAAGGTTGTCACTTGTTTGTAGCTGAATTAAAAATCTGCTCTGTTAAGTAAATATTACTTCCTCCTCAGGGAGAAAAAGCTTAATTTAAGGGTAAATTTGTATATATACATTATTGGATCAAATTAGATTCCAACCAAAATGTGATTTCACATATGACCATTGATTTTTATTGACCATATGTCTTAGTGAAAATCTTTTTTACTCCAATAGTACACATTTAATAGATCTAATGTGCTTTATATTTTTGAAAACGTTAAAATATTTTATAAGAATGCATTGGCAATTGCTTAGGTAATGTTGCTATTAGAAGACCAAAACAATCTTGTCTGCAATATTTCTGATGCCTGTGCATTAACCATGTGTGGTTGGAGGCTGTGTAATGTGGTAGACATAGGAATGCTTAGTTTTAGATCTGTTTGTGAAGTGCTGAGAATGTTCTAATCTGTAATTTCCAGTCAGATTAATATTTGCTTAATGGAGACATTTTTCACTTTGTGGGATATCAATTTAATTGTGTAAAGGGTGAATTTTCTGCAAATGTGTAGAGTGCAAGCTTCAAACTCATACCATTGTCAGCATTTAATGCACTGATATTGTTTCTTCCTTTCTGTTTGTCTTTGGAGAGGTCCTCATTCCTTGGGGATGAAGTAAAGCTCTGGTTCCATCACTGCAGCCTTCAGAATTAGCACTGAAAACACAGGATTCTTTCCCTGGATTGATGAAAGTAATTTCTTGTTTGCTGTGTCAAACAAAGCATGCTATTTGTCACATTGTGGTTTGTGTATCTTTTAAGAAGCTTTCAACTTTGATCTGAGCCAAGGTACACTCAGTAGCACAGATGACAGAAGTAACAAACCAGTGATGTGCATTGTCATTCATACAAACTCTTTAAGTCAACAAATACTGAGACTTAGATGTAGAAAACCATACTGCTTTTGAGGGGGCTTGTGCATTCTTGTGAGAAAATGAAGACCTTTGCTTTTCTTGTTTCAGACAAAGGTGTGGAACAATTTATTAGTTAAGGATTCAGTTCAGTGTCTGCAATCAAAAGGTGCCTCATCTAGTCCAGATTCTGGCCCTTGCTGATATTTTCTAGGTAAACAGTTGCATTTAAAAGACATTGTGGAGATGGGCTCAGTAGCACATAAAAGCTGCTTTCTTCAAACTGTCATCGCAGAGGTTTTCAGAGCATGCTTTTAATACTTCCAGAGCTGGTGTTTGTGTCTTTTTCTCCCTCTTCCCCCTCTCTCTCTTTATGTTAAATGCTATTTGAAACAGGAGTGTTTTTTAAAATACAACTTTCACCTGCTTTTTACCTGATATGTCTGAAGGGAAATTAACCTTTTGTGTAACAAGACTAAGGGCTAGAAAACTCTTTCACAAACTAAGCATTTTAAGAAAATTAAAAAAAAAAAAAAAGAAAATTATAAAAAAGCAGCAGTAGTTATGAATGGTTGTGTGGTTCTGGAAGCTGCTGCATATTAAAACTTTCAGGTTTGAGGCACTGTTTGATCACCCATTTTGGCCTTCTAAGATTGTGCAAATAATTTTATGCAGTTGTTTAGAACTTAAACCATTTGTTTAAATCATTTATTTCAGAAAGCCATCCAGTTTTCATCTAAAAATTTCATAACGTGAAGGAGGTTGTTTGTTCAAGTGATTAATCATCCTGACTGTTACTCTTTATTATATCTCATTTGAATTTGTCTGGCATCAGCTTCTCACCATTTGCTCTTTTTATGCCTCTCTCATCGAGGCTGAAGAGCTCTTTATTAACTGGTATTATTTTCTCCTTGAAAAGATACATTAACGATGTCATCAAGTCATCCCTCAATTTCTGTTGTTAATCTGAATAGATTGGGTTTGTCAGACCACTCTTGAGACATTTGCCTAGGCCTAGAATATTTTCCTGTCTTTTTCTCACCCTGTGCATTACATGAATTTTCAACTTAAAAAAAATAAGACACTAGAAAAATATAATAAGCTTATTGTTTCATCAGCTTATACAAAGAAAAAATATTTCTTATTCTTGCTTAGTGTTACACATTTCCTCATAGAACAAAAGTGTATGCAGCAAAAACAATCTTTACAAGAAAGGGTATTTTCCTGTGATTTTGCTTTTTTCTTCTTACATTTGCAGATTAAAATGTTCCATTTCTAAAAGGCTGCTCAGACCTCTCATCTTTGCAAAATACACCCAAGAACAGAAGACACGATAAACAACTGCATCTGTGGTGCAGCAAGGGGGAAAAACACCTCTAAAGAGGAACATTTCAGTAAAATAATAAAACTTGCAAATACTTATATAAGGAGCTTAAAGGAAACTCTGAGTAGGGTTTAATGTCTGGCATCAGGATAATGTAGGTGTAATTTATCACTTGTGAAATATGGTGCTAAGTTAAAAAATCAATGAGGTACAATAATTCATTTCTCTATGCTGTGTAGGAAAGAGATTGGGATGTGGAAGTGGGAGGCTCTTCTATAAATCCCATAGGCTTTTTTTAGACAAGAAAATTGAAGAGTTCATAGCACCCGGAGAAAATATATGGGCTAAATCCTACCTTGAATAGGTTATGAGTGACAGTAAAGAGCACAAAGCAAAGACTATTTTCTTCTCTGGTGGGTTTTTAAGGCAAATATGAGCAAAGATGACAAGATCGGTGTGTATTGTTAAAAAATAGGGGTTTATTATTGTTTTGGAGCCATTTGCTTGTAATACAAGTATAGTTAACCTCAAATACTTTAGAGGAAATTTGAAGAATGTTTATAGTGATAACGTGCTGAAAATACATGAGGAGTCACCAAGGCACAGAGGGAACAAACTGAAAAGACAAAGAGCTTATGCAGAAACAAAGTGTTTTGGTGGCTTAGAACTTCAGCAGAGCAGATCATAAGGAACCACTTGCCTTAGAATTTGCTATTTACAAAGAGCAAGTGTTGCCAAAAGCAGTGATGTATATACAGGGTTTGCAACAACCCATGGAATTAAATGACAGTGAAAGTCAGAACTTGTGGCATTTGTCCAAGGAATCTGAAGGAGCTAAAGAATTGCTAACTGAATTCCTATTAAAACTTAGGTAATTAATTAGGAAAATGTGATACAATAGAGGAAAACTGGAGTTAGCCAGCTTTATACAAAACCCTGTTGGGATAAGTGGTTCTGAGAATGCTTCCAGGAATTACAATGGTGAACTTTTTTGGTGTCAGGAAACTTAATTGATAAAGTCATTAAAGATAAAAGACCCAAATCTACAAAGAGCCTGGATGGAGTATAATTCTAAGGAAAAATAACCCTGATTGTTGCAACAGTATATCTTGCTGGTCCAGCCTTATAGTATATTTCAAAGATTAGCAATTTAATGGAGAAGTTTACAAATACATATATAGTTTTATCAAAAAGACATGAGTTCCACAAAAAATACTAGACAAAGTTTTTCTAGAGAAGCTAGTAGCACAGTTCAGCATAAAAATAAAAACTTAATAGTTAAGGTGAGAAAAATAAAGCCAATGAGGGGGAAAACTAGGTTGATGATAGAAAACAAAATATTTCCTTAGAAAAATACATCAGTGGGATATCCAAGGATCATTGTAGATGTGTTTAAACTGCCACAGGGACAGAGCATGTGCCACCTCTTTTTCTGACACAGCAGGTCTAACTCCCTGAGCTGCACTGTGTGTGTCCATTCCTGCACCTTCCCAAACCATGGAGGTGTCACAGACCTTTCTGTGCTGCACCCTGTTGTGAATCTGATTTTGGAGGAGAGCCTAGAAGTGGTGACTAACGACATCCCAATTTGCTGATGAAACAAGATAAAGCATTTTCTCACCATGTTTCTAGGATAAAAACCCAACCTCAAACACAGGAAGGGTCAAGGGGGAAAATGGAAATGATTAGAGGCATGTGGGGAGCTTCTTTACAAGTAAATTAGCAAGAATGGTCCAGATTTGCAGCTGATGAAAATTGGCACAGTTCCACGAGAATCAGGGCACTTTGCCAGTTTACACCAGCAGAGAACCTACCCCAATATGTTTTTAATATGAAAACCAGGTGATTATAGCAGAGACCTAGAGCAAAGGTCTGACATAATTATGAAAGCAGGGCTGTGCAAAGGCTACAGGGTGTGTATTTAGAGGTGTGGGGTTTTTTTGAGTGCTGGTTAGGATCAGTTTTTACAGTCAATGCAAAGTTCCTCTCTAATTTTTGCTGTAGGATGCAGGTTTCTGTCTGCTCCAGTCTAGTCCTTTCTCCTACCTTTTCCCAGTTCCAGTTCTGGCATCAGGGAGGGATTTTTAACTGTGCTATGTAGGCACCACTGAGCAAAAGGGGAGCACTGAGAGTGCAGTAGGCAGTTCACAAGTCCATACAGCTGTCAGGGCATTTCTGCTCCTCTGCCATCCGCCCAAATTACCTTCAAGGTGGGGGACTTGCCTTCTGCCTTTAACTCTGCATCACAGAGATGGGAGCTAGAAAATCTTTTTGGAAAACCAAGTTGATACTTGTGTGGGTGGCCCACACTGAGCTCAAGGCAGGCTTGGTGATGTGGATAAACTGCCCACGTTGTACCACCAAGCTGTGGATCCACAGATCTCAGGCTGTGTAAAAGCCACAGTTTTTCTGACCTCGGTGCCTATGTTTTCATAGGTGCAGAAAACATTCTGTGTAGACTACTAGGACAAGAATAGAGGCTGGTCAGCTTTTGGGGTTAAATATTGTTGAAGTGATTCCATTCTCAGAGCTTTGGGAAGGTGGAACATATTAGCCAAAGACAAGCTTTAAATCTGCAAACTCCAACAAGACTCCCTTGAGAACATGTAGAAGGACATGCCCCACTTTTATCTCTTTTTCTGCAATTGCCACACCAGCAATATCTGAGAAAGGATTAAGTGTCTTGAATGTAGACAAAACAGTTTTTCCACTCACATAGAAGGTTTTCACAGAAATTTTCCAACAAAGTCTCTTCCCGAGACAGAAACCTGGCATGGAAAACAACTCATGTTTGGCAAGGTTGTGAGCAACTGAAAATATGTAATAAAGTGGTGTTAAACCACTTAATTATAAACACAGTTACCAGCTAAATAATTTGTGTAGTGAAGAAGTGCTTGATGCAGCTAATTGCACTTCCTGATACTACCTGAAATAAAAGGTGAATTAATGAGAGGGAAACACAAAGTTAATGAGAGTTAATGAGGCAAAAAAACCGTGCAAATAGTTACATCCACATGGGGGAGAGAGAGAGGGAATCCCCGCTGCTTCTGTAGGGCAAGCCACTGCATGGAACAGAAATACCTTCTATAATTGTGGGATAGGTGTTACTGAAGAAAAATTTCGGGTGACATCTTTAATATCCAAAATTATTTGTTCCGTGTCATAGTGACTACAGTTCCATCCAACTTCAGATAAACCCAAGGTTTTTTCCTAACACTGTATTGCACAATGATAGATCTTTAAAGGGACTGTTTCTTCTTCTAAACCAGAAGTCAATATTTTAGATACTGGTCACTGGGCTATTTGTGCATGTTGATGCCCCAGTATTTCTCATTTAAAATGAATTTTTCTCCCCATTTTTTAATTTAAATGCCTGTGAAATGCCTGTTTAAATGTGTATGTATTTTCTAGTTTAATTTTTTATTAACAGAGAGTAAAATTTCCTAATAACCCTCATATTTCTAATTAGAATTCATCTCAGAGGTGAAAGAACCTGCATAATGTTTGTTGAATAGGAGACCCAAATGATGTTGCTAATGTGATGTAGCTATTGTGCCTGTGTGAGGCTTATGTGCATGACAGAAAATAAATATTTATTCCAAGTATATCTGTTAACTTGACAAATATTATTAAATCTCTTTACATACATCGTCTCTCCTAAGTAGAGCTTTGCACATTTTTTTCTGAAATTATACTTTAGATTTGGAAGAATGAGTAAAATCAGACATTCTGTCAAAAATATGCAAACTTTTATGGTAGTCCATACAATTAAAAAGGTAAATTGCCATTCAGGTTGAGTGTTGTCAATACTGATGGAAAGGTTGCTGAGTAGTTCTTGTTGAATGAGATTTTCTCTAATGTTTAAGCCACCAATAAAACCTCCAGTTAAGCCCTTCACAGGAAACTTAAGAATTGACTGATGGGAGTCACATGGTTAAATCAGTGCTTGTTATTCATAATTTATTCAATGGTTGATGGAAAAAAATTGTCCAATTATTTGACAAATACTGCTTGGCGAGATGATTTACAGAGAATAATGCAAGTATTTGTTGAAGAATTTAAAGTGACAAAAACTGCTAAAATTACGGCCTTTATTCTCAATGCAGTGATTAGAGCTGATTGAATGATATTCAGACAGTTTGACTAATTTTGAATAGTCCTTACACAGGCAATATTCCCATTGACTTCAGCTGGAATTTTGCCAGAGTAAGGACTGCAGGATTGGACCTTTGAGTGTAATGTCTTGAAAGGGTCCCTTTATAAAGCAGCAGCTTAAATTCTGAACTGCAATGAAAACCCATTTTCACTTTCCTCTGTTACTTTGCCTGTTCTGTGGAATTGCTCTGTATGAATGTTAATCCCATTCCCTCTTTATCAGCAGAGGGTGCTATGGGAGTTTTGTGCTCTCCAGTAGCCTTTTGTTTATGCACAGTTCAATCTAATTTAAGTTGAACTGACCATTTCAATGGGAGTCAAGTGTGTATTTAAATGGTGTGTGGGAGAGCCATAGTTTAATGGCAAACCATTTCCCTAATTGATCCAAGTTAAAGAAGGGAGACATTTTAAAGTGGATATTTTCAGATTCCTGGCCTCTACCCCCATACCCTCCTAAATGGGTCACTGAACATGGTCTTACACCTTTGCTTGATAAATGATAGCATTTGCATGTGTTTTTGAAAGGCAGGTTCAATATTCCAAATTACTAGAAATGTATAATAAAGTAATATTTTTGAATGTAGTTCATATTTCTGTGACTTTTTAAAGTTCCTGATTTTTCTAAATGTTAGTAGGACTTTAATACAAAAAACCCAGTGTTTACAATTCTCTGATATGGAAGTGCCCAAAAGTGGGGAAATGTTTTTTGGTAAGTCAGTATATCATACACTTTGTTACAAGAGTGTTAAGGTTGTAAAGTCAAGTGTAGAGGAAACAGAAAATACTTCGACAATCTTCATCCGGGTTATTTTTCAATCGTTCACCATCATCCTGACAGGGATATTAAATTACATGGTTGCATAGCTACTTTTTTTCTATGAGATATCTGTGTCTTTAGCATATACAAAAGAGATGGCTGAATAGGAGCTTTATGAAATGTTTCTTTTTATCTGAATTGCTCAGTGTATGCCACTGAGTTATTTGCTGCACACCATTCTGTCCAGAATTGAATGCAGGATTATCAACTTCCTCGAGTATCTTGCTATATAGTGCTGCTATAAGAGGGTAGCTTATTAATCCTTTGGTTAATCACTGTTTAAATATTTTTTTGCTATTTAATGCACATGGACAGAAAAAATGGTGAAATGCAAGGCAGAAGTGATCAATTTTATGAATTTGAGATGCCTTAAATCTCATAAATTTCAGAATACACTTCTTGTAGGGAGAGCAGGTCTGGCCAACTTCTGCAGTTCTGGATTCTCAGCTCTTTCATAAATCAGACCTGTGATTTCAGGCAATTTGGATTTTCAGAAAGTTAGGGCCAGACAGAATTCAACAGTGCAAAGTTCGGGGCGATCTTTTCAGTGTCATATAGGTTGTGGCCAAAATTGGCATGACTACAATACTTGTATTCTTTAATTATATGACCTCATTTTTAATTTTCCTCATGCACTGCCCATCTTTCGACTCCTGTTGTAAGTGAGAGAGGGTCCTAAAGATGGCATTCTCATTTCCAGCTTTGGTGGGTTCCCAGCCTGCTGGCCTCTTGGTACAAGGAATGAAATGGCTTAATGTAGATGAACGTCTAAAGGTCCAAAACTACTGAGGTGCTGGGGCAAAGCTGTGGAGGGATTCCAGAGTGTTGGGTTTTTTCCAGCCTTGTTTTTCATAATGTCATCCTCTGGAAGGAAGTGAGACTGCAAATTTGTTGGGAAAGTGGTTGTAAAGCTGCACATGTTGATTGCTTGAGACACTGGCAAAGACAAAATCCTTGGATGCACTGGACAATCTGCTGTCATTTGTTGTTCTTCATTATATGGCCTAGTTTCCACTCTGAACTTTGTAACTGAACTTTATCCAATCATGCTTAAACTTTCCTGCCTGATTCTCATTCTACTGGGATAATTTGTAGTATTCCTTTCTAACCATGACCATGGAGAGGGGGGATAGCAGACAGAAGCAATAAAAGGCACAAGAAGGACAAAATGTACAGCTTTCATTGCTAGTGGGCCTGGTGGGTGCAACAGACAGAAGGCTCACCAAGCCCTGCAAGGGGATGGTCCTGTGATTCAGGAGGATGAGGTACACACACCCTCTGCCCCAACAGGTTTCAGTGGGTCCAGATGTGCTTCTTATTTCCTCTACAGTCAAATTTTCCGCTCAGTCTGTGTGGGCAGATGTGCAGAGACTCATCACTTGGCTGAATTTGTGGACATTTTCACAAGAACAACAGAATATTGATGCTATGGCAACTGCTGTGCCATGTTTCCAAATCTTGATCTGACTCATGGAGTAGCATCTCCACCAAGCAGCTGTAAAAGGTATTTTTTACTTAAAATGTAATAGGTGGGGGGAGGAGGGAATGGGGAAAGAAATGTATTTATCCTCCCAGCCTTGAGAAAGAGCAGAATACTTCTAGGTCAACATTTCCCAAAGATTTCAGCCTTAGCACTTTTCAAGTCTCTCAGCCCAAATCATTACAGTTTGGGGAAGATGTGAACTCCTGTAAAGATGATATTTTAGTGGGAAGTCTGAGACAGCCTTGTCTAAGAGCAGTGCCCACTGTAGATAGTATCTCCTCTGCCATAAACCATAGCCTTCTGCTGGTGAGAAAGTTTTGTTCATTGCTTTTGTAGTGCCTCCTAACCACCTTAGAAACACCTATTTTGATTAACTCCAGTCCTTGCACAGATAAATTCTGTTTCCTCTGGCATCATCAAAAGCATTTTTATGTTTGTTTTTTTGTTTTAAATCCAAATGTGATGCCTATATTGTGAGGCTATTGCTAGAGAATGAGTTCCCTGAAAATGGTTGTAATAATAGAAACAAAAGTTGAATTTCTAAATTGAAGACTGCCCATTTTTCTTGTTCTTGTTTGACACTGTAACTAACCAGTGTGCTTCACTTCCAAACGTGTTTACCTGGAAATTTTGCTTATATTCACAGTTGTGCTCTTAGCACTTCCAGTGATAGAATTTTCTTGTAGGTCAAATTAATGTCGTTCTTCCTTACTGTTCTCTAGAAGGTGGTCTTCCTCTCCAACTGCTAAGGAATTAGGATTTTATTGTTAAGGATATTTTTACTGTGGCATGTCTCTTAAGTAAAAAAAAAGAAAAATTCTTGTATTTAGATGGTTGTTTAAGTAAAGTGATATAATACTCCTAAACCTAGTGCTAAAGGAAAATGTTTGACTTGCTGTTGATTTGTTAATTCTGTCATGGAAAGAGTATTTTAAGTAGTGGTCTGTACCAGAACAAAACAGGCTCAGAAAAAGTTTTTCTTATGCTCACTGAGAAGGTTAAGTGTGGCTGGAGATTTTTCTTTGTGTGTAAATATTAAGATGTGTGTGTGTTTTTTCTACTGCTCTGACTCTCTTAAAGAGAGTGTTGCTGAGCACTGAGACCTAAGCAGCCAGGAGAGACTAAACAGATGAAACTGTCCTCCTTCATCAGGAGGAGCTTTCTTGCCAAGTTTTCCAGCACATAATGTGTTTTATTTTATTAGTTTTTACTGTTGTAAAAATCACTTTAACCTGCTTTTATGCTGGTTACAATAAGGAAGTTAAATGCTTTCCTGGTTTGTTCAGATCACTTGTAAAATTATTGGTGCCAAACTTAATATGGCTCCACTTTTATTTTAATTACTGCTAAGCTCTTCTGCCATGCTGTGTGCTCTTATTTTATGTTACATCCAGTTTGAGTGAAACTGCCCTTGAATTGATCCTTTTGGTGACCTGCCAATCACTTCACTTTGCCTACACTTCTCCATATGCAAGGGCCTTCTTTCTTTGATATCCTCCCTGTTCAATCAACAGCTCTTCCCAGTTCCTGGGATGTTTAACTTTTTGATTTGGCTATCAAAAGACTTTAAATCTCAGGCAAATTACATGCAAGTATGTTTATTATAGATGTTTATAGATGTTTATCACATCCATACTATTTTTTCCATTCTGTGTCTCAATTATTTCTGATTGCATCCTACTGATTTTGTTTCTTCTTCAGCCCACCAGTAAAGAAGATCCCCTATTTTTAAGGATTTTCATTATTTTTATATGGTATTCTTGTGTTAAAAGCATTTGAGCATTCTTTCCAAGAGGGATGAAAAAGGAGGCATTACAGAAGGAAAGACTTACATGGGAGAAGGAACCTGAGGAATGAAAGAAGAAAAGAGAAAGCAGAAATTTTATTGATTTCCCACATAAATATGATTTATAACTAAAGCTCCATGTGGAAGGAGTCTTTGGTCCTTCATTACATAGTAAATGCAATGTAATATCCGTTTTTCCAGGTCAGAGTACCATATCTAAAGTATACCTGTGAAGTATTTATTTATCTGGTATCAATGCATTTGGATTCAGGCTTAATCACCAAAGTGACCTAGAATATTTTGTTGATGATGATCCAAAACCTGAAGAAGGGCAAGTCTTCTCAGTCTGAGTCACTTAGATAACACAAGAAAATCAAAAGCCATGGGTATTCAGAGGGCAGAGCACCTACAGGGTGAAATGGAACAGTGCAAAAGTGAGCGTTCCCCTTCTGATAAATCTTTATGAAGAATCACTTTGCAAACAGAACAAAACCAATGGGAAAATATTTTGGAGAAAACAAATTGGAAAATCTTGTGTTTCTTCGTGTGGTTTAGTGTGTTCATTAGTTACCTTGCCATGTTCAGTCAGGAGGAACCAGGAGACATATGCAAGTGTGATTGTTCCTTATTTGCAATAAGGCCCTACATAAGAACCAGGACTTAAAATTCCAAATTTCACTGATTTGCTGTTCCTTTGATGCTAAAGGCAGACTGATTGGGAGCTACTAAAATATGCCCCATTCAGTAAATAGTCTAGGAAATTCCAGTTTCTCCTGCTTATGGAAGCTTAGTCTTGGTCTAAAGACCACCTGAGGTCATTCTGTATTGCATTATCTCTCAGTGCCTTTATCCAGGGAATTCCAGGAAGTCATTTATCTCATGGTACAATAGCCTTTGGTCAACAGCTTGTACCCTTTGTGCAAAAAGTAGATAATGGCCAATACTAATGATATTGTCCTGGGAGTATGGGCTGTAAATCCCTTCCAGGAGGTCTGGCAAATACTTGGGTATTTGGCATGAAGAGCATCCCAGCAAACTCCATTCAGACCAGGTTGTGGATGGCTTTGTGCATGGCAGTGACTGTGTGTAGATACTGTGGCAATGCACATTATTTTGAGCAGCAAACTCCATTAGTTCACCAGCATAAACTCCACTCATTTTGGTTACTGACCACATTTCTCTAGTGTGCAGAAGTGTGGTGGAGAAGATTTTCCATGGTACATTAGCAATTCCATCGCTATTCTTGAATGGTAATCAAGGACAGCTGACACCCTCTCTTTGTGAATAGAATTTCATAATGCTGATGTTATCAGGTGGCTGCTTAATTCCTCATCTGTCACCTTCAGCCTTATCCTACTGCTGGCAGAATAAATACACACCCTCCCTTAGGAAGCATTTTTGGAGCAGTCAAAGAATTTTCTCATTTCCCATTTTTATTTGCCCACTATCATTCTTTAAAGAGCCTGTTGATGTCATGGTGGTATCATCCACATAAGTGAAAGAACACAGCTGAGATTTGATGTTGAGAAGTATGGAATGGTTTTATGCTCACTTTTCCTTGTTCTTACTTTATCTAAAACCCCAAACCAGTTCAGTTTCTGTTAGTTTTTATTTATGTTTGTAGACCCGTTGGGAATTACTTTCCTGGGGGTGTCAGTCTCAGCTGAAGGAGTTGGGGAGGAAAATGCTGTGTGCTGCACTGCACTATCCCTTCCCTCTTCTCCAAAGCTTTATGTTAAAAAAGCCCTGGAGAGGCATAGTATGGATCTGGGCATGGAGAACCTTGTTTCACACAGTCTAATCTCCACTTATCTGATGCTTTCTGTTGCTTTAGATTTCTTGAAAGCTCAAAGAGTTGCAGTTCAACTTCAGATGGACTTCAGGCTGTAAGAATCTGGACCATGGGACCTTAGGAGCTGAAGAATGACCACCAGAGTGTTTCCTAGAGATGTTGGTATGAATAGTCAGGAGTAGAGAGGCTGTTTTTTTTCTTTTTTTTTTTTTTTTTTTTTTTTTGGTTAATAACTTGAGGCATTTAAAATACTTGAATAGTAAGATAGTAAAGCACTTGACATCATCTTGTGACTTTAGATTGGAATGGCCACCTTAGAAGAAAAGCTCTGTACTCCTTCAGACTTGGGGATGTTACAAGTATATCCTGCTAACACAATCTGCTCTTTATCAGATCTTTGTGCCACTGTGTTCCTGTTTATCTGCTGTCTTGAAACTCTCAAATGAATTGAATGAACTGGAAGCCACCTCTGAATAACATACCAATTTTCCTTGAGTATCCAAATCTCAGACTCCATGGATGGGAAAATGCTTTTTTATGTTGTCACTAGGAAGTGGTAAAAATCTGTGCAGTAGAAGAACTAGGGTACAGTGTTTCATGTACAGTAGTTACATTCTTTAATGAAATACCAAAATAAAAAAAAAAAAGTTTTTGCAACCTGCCCAGCACCTTTAGATTTTTTTTTTTTTTTTGGGTAATAAATATTTTCTATATCCAACCTTTAAGCAATGACATGATGTTACATAATATTACATTTTATTGGCAGCCCTAAAACTTTTCTGTTCTGGGAAGAAACTTCCCAGACCATATTCCCACAAGAAGTAAGTTTTAATATGTATCTCCCTGATCCTTTTTTTCTTCTGTTCAAAGAAAACGTCAGCTCTCTTTACAATTGGCCAGGAAGCATTTGCAAGAGGTTAAGTGATACTACAAATATTCCTTAATTGAGTTTAGATGCATTCCACGCATTTTTACACCAGCATCAAAGAAAACATCTTTCCAAAGATAGGCAGCTTCTTCTCATATTTCAAAAAATCATCACATATTTTCATCAAGCTTTCAGGAAAGAAAGCTGCTGGACTGCAGTGTTGTCATAATAAGAAAGAAAGGTGCACCCAGAGGTTCTGTGATCCAGAGGTGACAAGTGCTGAGCAAACAGCCCGTGAAGACATCTTCCTACCTGACAGCATCCGTCTCCGTCCGTTAGTGCTCTTGTACGGGCTCAGATATGTTTGATCAACTTTCAGATGATTATCCTGGCAGGAGCAGGTGAAAGCAGTCATGATACTTTGATTCAGAGTAAAGTACAAGGCAGTCTGAAGGGACCTTTCATTAGCAGTTGATACTCTGTTGACAGTGAGATTCGTATGAGGAAGCTGGGATGAAAGCAGTTTTCCATTTCCCTCCTTTCTGAGAGAGGCTTGGTTAGGGTAGAGTGTGTAAGGAACTTCTGCTCTCTGACTTAGATATTAACACATCTGGTATTCAGATTTATTGCTGCAAGATATGAGTCTGGTTTGTCTGCACCTGATATTTCCAATTAAGTGACAGGGTTATTATTTCAACTGGGTTTAGGTTTCTAAAAGCTGTTTTGAAACACACCTTTGACAGAACCAGTGCAATTCTCTGGGAGAAATTGAAATCACTCCAATTTGAAACAGCTCAAACTAAAACCTGACCTGAACTTGTCCAACAAGTAGTTTATTATATTTGTAGTATATATTGGTACTACAGGATTGGTTACCTGATGGTTTTGCTCTCTGAATAGACTACATTGAATTGTTGATGCACATCCCAGGGTGTTCACATCAAGAATGACTCTTTGAAATATTCTCTATTTGTGCAACTGAAAATGAGTTCAGGTAAATATGCATGAATGAAGAATGAAAAATTAGAAATCTAGTTATTCTGAATAGATTTTGGAATATGAATATTACTTTTTTATTTCCCTTTTCTGTGTTTTACCAGTTCTAGTGTTAAAAATTTAATTTTATTGAATAATAAGATTTAAATTCTCGTCAGCACTAAGCAGATGAAGTCATGCTAGTAAGTCCAGTGGGGTTATGGATTTTTAATTTTCTTTCATTCAAGGCCACATTAAATGAATAGAGAGGCATAAAGACTCCATAATACAAATTAGAATCAGGCCAGTGGTGTATTTTCATATTCCTAATGTCTGTGCCTCTTTTCAGTATTCTTCTTGTACCTCATATCCTACCATTTTTGTCTTTTAATGTGTGTCTATCTCTTCATCACCTCTGATAATTTATAACATTATTTGACCCTAAACATTGAGTGCCACGACCTGGCTTAATTGGACATTAATTAAATATTAGCTACTAATGTTATCTGCTGACAGTTGTTATCCTGTACACATTCGATAAAAGAAATACCTTTTCGATTATAGGTGTTTGCATTTCACTTCAGCATTTTATCAAACACTCATATTTTGTCACTAATATAACCTATTAAAATTCTCTCCTCAGCTAGAAGGAACTGTGATTTTTAAAAGTAAATAGATGCTTATGCAGCCTTTAGTGATTGCAATCTTTGCATATCTTCCTCCCAGTTTCCTCCGTGAGAACAACTCTCCAGTTAATCTTCCCTGAGCCATGAATTGTCCAGGGTAAGGTAAGATGGAACCATGCTGGATGGAGAAATTGAGCTATGAAACAGAGTAAGAAGGGTACAAGTGGCAACCAAAACAGTTGAATGGATTTTTTCCTGTGCCAGATTTACAGAGTTGCATCAAAATAAGATTAGCTCCTCACATGAATAAAAGATCATGAGATAATGAAATAAGATTCTGCATGTCTAGATTCTACAGATCCTCTTCTGCATTTTTAAAATAAAACCAGGAACTCACATGAATAATTTACCTTTTCTGCAATGCCTTCTCAGCTCTTACTGCAATTGGACAAAACTTACCATAAATCAATGTTTAATTACTTATAAAATTGTAAAAGGATTCCATACCTTATTCTGGATGCCTCAGCATCACATTCTTCAATAGGCATGTGAAAGTGGAGTTCTGTCTGGCATCAATAGATAGTTACAGTGAGCACAATTAACTAAAGTGTTCTCCTGCACACATCTTCAACCAACCATTCCCTTTGAGACAGAATCAGGAGCTGAAAGGCCTCAGTGTCCTTGTGGCTGTTTTGGGCTTGCCCACCACATTCATGGTGAATGTCTGACTGTGAGCCCTGATGCATTCAAAGTTTATTTTGTCACCCATTTTTATGATCTCTGTTCAATGCACTTGCAAATACTCTCCTATGGCCTGACAGAATCCTTTAGCAAAAAGAGAAGTGTACAAGAAAAAGTCTTAAGTAATTTGTCTTTTATTTGCTTTAATAACAAGCTGCATTTTTGACTTTCCATTGTTTTTCAGTGAAGAAATTTTGTTCTTACATTGCCTGGTTCTACTGTGGTGCTCAGGCCAGCTGCTGTAAATTAAGCATACAGCATTTGCCTCATAGGGGATACCTGGTTCTTGATGCAAAGGGCATGAATAAATGAATAATCTTTACCCTAACTTTTGATACTGATAATTTCTGACTACACTGACAAGGCTTTTGAAAATAATGAAAAGCTTCTTAAAAATAAGAAGAATGTGTGAGACACATTTTGTAAGGATATTTTGAATGTGAAATGGATTTAGACACAAGAAGATATGCACTGAAAGTGGAAATTTTCAAATTCCAACCCAGACAATCCCACCAAATGCCTAATCCTTTTTACATGTCACAGGGTTGGGTTGGTTAATTTTTCTTGCATGGACACATTAGAGAGAAATTGAGAGTCTTTGATCCATAAATTGTACATATTCACTCTCAATGATAAATAAAGAAATAATATAAAGTTTAAAGGCAATGAAAAATGCATCCATAAAACTTCCAGGTGCTATAACAGCTGAAGAAGATGAGCTGTTCTCAAAGAAGCAGAGTTTTTCATTCCCACAATGAATTTACTGGGTGTCTTGCAGGTTGTATCATTTCAAATGAAACTGGAGGAGCACACAGCAAAACGCATCACAGATTTGGGGACCCTGGCTGTAAAGGGGATTTTCCTTCTGGTGACATTATTCCTTATTATCCATTATTCCACCCTTATTCCTGCCATGCAGAAACCTGTCCAATTTCAACTGATTTTGGGTAATGGTGAGACATTACAGTGAGAATGCAGGCATAGAAGATTCTTGCACTAAAAATTTGTAGCAGAAAGGGGTTTTATTTCACCTGCACTTGCTTCTGGTATATTTTTTTGCCTGCACAGCTGAAGTGATTATTCTTAATTAAAACCCAATAAAACATGTCCCATTTCTCAGTGTGACGTCCAGCACTTCACTGTCTTTGGGAGAGGTCATGTTTGGAAAATGCCTGGTTGCTCCTGTGCCTTTGGGATAGTTACATACTGTAGAATTCTCCATGTTTAACCTCATTTTTTTCTTTATTTTATTACATCTATTTTCCTTAACTGAGTTTGCATCCAAGGAACTTTTTTTGCCTTCCTCTGAAAAAGAAGGACACTCAAGGATTTTCTTTCTGTTTATATGCATGAAAGTGTGAAGACAGATAAGGCAGCAAATTTAAATGCTACCACTTGCATAGTCTAAAACTGTAAATCCCCACAAAGTAAGGTTAATTAAAGTCCCTGTCTTCACCAACAGACTATTCATACTCTGTCTTACTCCAAAAATGCCATGTACGTGGGGGATTAGTGAGTGTCTGCATTATCAGATATCTGGCATCGAGTAGCCAAGCAAGATGTCCAAACTTCTGTGATTCACCAGAGCTGTTGATATTTTTCCAGCTGGAGTAGGCATTCATCAGCTCTGGGAAAGCAGGGAGGGAAGCACACCACACCTCCAAATCCCGTTTACTTTCTCCTTTCCCACAGGAGAGAATCACTTTGTTGAGAGACAAGGTGGTTAGAAGTTAATTGCAATTTAATTACTCCCTGTGTATACTTTTGCAGCTAAAGAGAAAGACAACCTCTCAGTTAGTATCTTCATGCTTTCAAAAACAGCCCAGTGAGGCTTTCAAAAAGAGGTCTGTAAAGCTGGGATGCACATTTTACACCTATAGCCAAGTGGATCCCTCAGTTCTGCTCTCACAAATGCCTTGAGGCAGCAGGTTTTGGTTTGTTTTTTAAAGATGTTATGTCTCTGATTAAAATTGTAAGACTGCTGAGACCAAGCTAGAGGTGTCCATCAATCAATGAGCACAATATTAATGAAAATATTGCCAGGACTTTTTTTTTTCATTATTTCTAGGATTTTGACAGATGGCATACAGTGCTATAAAAACATGAAATAAAAAGATAGCCTTCTTCCAAAACCACATAAAATCTTAAATAATAATTTAAGGGGAAATTTTCAGATAAACCTCTGAAAATATAACCTATTCTGTGGCCATGGTATTTTAAAAATATAGCATAATTGTTAGGCTGATAAAGACTACCTTCTATCAGCTCTTTATTTTGCCATTAATGTGAAAATACAATTATTGTCATATGATTTTATTATTGCTATCAAAGATTGTTTTTACAGGTTGGGGTGTATTGGGTTTTATAGAAGCCTCCACAGTGAAATTCAAATATTTGTCTGATTTCAAAAGCATGCATAAATTTATAAAATAAAATAAAATTGCAGTCTACTCAGCATACCTGATACAAAGGCAGAGTGAAAATATGTGTAACAAAGCAAATTTTAAACCCAGCATTTTCTGGAGAAGATTGATGTGTAGTAGATACAGCAGAAGACAGATTCAGGAATCAAGTGCTGCTTTTTTTTTTTTTTTTGTTTTTTTTTTTTTTTTTGTTTTCTTTTCAAAATATTTTAAATTCTTGTGTGAAAAGGCCTATGTAAATGCTTACTATTGGATTGTTCCCATTTCTTGCATGAGCTCCTTGTTTAACCTGGACTAATAATCACTTAGCTTTTGTATGGCTGCATTTACTCATGAGTGTAGTCACTATGAGTATTTTGACAGAGGTGTCTTTATGTTACATTCCTTTTTGAATCTGAAGATAAAAGGCTTTATTTTAATAACTGTCTAATTCCTGAAGCAACACTGATGTATTAAAAAGACAGTACACAATTTTTATACTGCCTTTAAAAAAATGCTAAGCACTGAATGCATTTTACAAATATATATTTTCTCTTTCATATATATAGAAGAGGAAAGATAGATGCTGCTAGAATTTTTGAAATACGAAGAGAGCTGGTGGTACATAGTACACCTACAGTGTTCTGCAAGGCTCTGAACCCTGTGGACTAATAATTTTAAATGCAAACTACAAAATTTAATCTTTGGCACCTTAGAGGATAGTTTCACACTACCTGAACAAAGTTCCCAGGCAAAGTGACAAGAATATTACTTTGTGTTTGCAATACCTTTTTGCTGGAATTGCTCTTAGTGCATTTTGCAGATGGAGAAATTGAAATGCAGAGGAAAGGCAAGGCTTCAATGCAATGAGACAATAAAGTGCATCTTTATAATGAGTGATTTTTCTTAAATATATGCCCACATGTTATGCTGGCTTGGGGCTGAATTGTTTATTTGAGGTGGTACAGCAGACAGCCCCAGAACTGAGACTATTGGCATCTGTAGATTCTCATTACTCTTTTTTTTTTTTTTTTTTTTTCCACTGGGTTGTGATTAACATCAACAGCAAAGATGAGAAAATGCAATCAGAAAAGAATAAACCTGACCAGCAGGTGGTTAACACTTTTACAGAATAAGACATTTTCCATCTTTATTAGCATTAAACAACCAAGTGACACCAGTGGTGATGGAAGAGAATATGCTAGAAAAAGAGGCATTCCATATGCAGTTCAAAAACCTATATGTGCATTGAAAAAAGACCATTGAACTCTCCTGAGTAGTTTTTAGAAATAGTGTGACATTGAGAGATGTTGTGGTGATTATGCTTTTTGACATTAATCCTCATGAATGCTAACTAAAGTTTTGTGCATGCAGCTCTGTGAAATAAATATGTGCATTTGCCATAGAATTCCTACAGATCAACAGCATTTTTCACAAAAAAAGCATATAGTGTTCAACAGACACTTTTAAAATAACATATTTTTCCTGCTTTTATAAAGAAGATTTAAATTGTTCAGTGTGTTTGTACAGCTAAGATATTTTATTACCATCACGTTCCACAATGCTCAGCTTTGGGCTTTGGAAGGGACCAAATGGTTTCTGAAAGTTTGTTTTGGTTTTTTTCTTATTTTTTTGACAAGATTAAAGAATGTAAAAGACTATTTGTATTAAACAGATTAAGCTGTTAGTAAACATGTCCCCTTTAAATTAAGTGGTGGTGAAGACAAAGAAAGTGCTTTGTTGTTGTCAGATGGATTTGTCTTAAGTCAAATGGGCAAACAAGTTAAACATCAGTCCTCTTTAAATCCCTAATGGCTGTGCAGATTAAATCTCAAAAGGTCTGTAAAATGAGTAAAAAAATTAAATTGCTTTACTTCTTCCTGTCATTTACTTTGACTAAAGCATTTTTTTTCTTCCTTTTCTTTTTTCTTCTCTTTTTTCTTCTCATCCAGCTTTTGAGAACTTTGTTTTCAAACTGCATTAACATACAGACACATATTAAACAAGAATTTCACTTCTCTGCAGTCTTGTCACTTGTGATGAATACATCCTTGCTCGGTAAGTGCTGGTGACACATCATTGTGGCAGCTTCTGCCTCTCAACAGAAGTATAATTAATCTTGCTATCAACACTTCTAAACAGGGGTAGTTGGTTCAAAGTTTTTATTCCATAGAGCTGCTTTGTGTGGGGTGGGATTCCTTCATTTGAAAGGTCTGCCTGTGAATCGTGGCTTTTCTGTGATTAGCTTTTCTTTAATGCTGGGGGTGTTGATCTGTGTAGGAACAACAAAATGAGCAGGTTTTGTGCTGTTCTGACCTGGCACTTTTATGCCTTAATAAAGTGGGAGGGTGCAGAAAATATACCAAGTCCTAAGGTGATCTCACAGGAGTGTGCAAGAGAATTCAAAGTATCCTTCTACAGATTCTTCTTCCATCCCACTGACTTCAGTGGGAATTTGAGTGGTTGGGTTTCTGCTAGGAAGACACCTGAAGTATTTTGCTTATACACCCCAGATATGAGTGTGAAAATATTTTCTGTGCACATCCAACAGCTGTCAAGCATCAGAAGTATTGGAGAGGGGACAGAATGCTAGCTTGCTATGCATTTAAAACTGACTATTCACCAATATTCCCCCCAAGAATTTCATCATCCCAGCAGCTCTGTAATGATGAAAATCAACCAACAGACTATCTGCTCCAATTGGATTTTCATTCAGTTTATTAATGATAAATAAACTCAACTTCATGCATATTAAAAGAGTGTTGATTGAAGGTCACAGAGGTGTTAGCTGTGGTGTCCTGGCTAAATTCCAGTTGGCTAATTACAATCTGCCTTCCTAAAACTCCCTTGTAGTTTCATTATTTAGATCATTATCTTTTTATATTTAGTTCCAAACTCCTGGTAGCACAGCTCTGTTTTTGTTAAAGGGCTCTCACTCTTGAGCATATTGGGTCCTGGGAAGGCAAATGGTGAAGCCAAATTTCTGCTCCTTGAGAGCAGTATTGGTGGTATGGATAAGGGATTTAAATGGGGATATATCTAGCTCCAGTACAAAGGAACTGAGACATGTATTACAATATCATCTCCCACTCTGTGGCTGTCAATTGCTGTTCTAAAATCAGAGGGCACCTTATGGAAAGGAGTATCTTTTAGCTACTGACCTCTAGTTACCCAAACCCATAATTTGATGTGATTTCTCCCCCCAGTCTTTAATTTTCCAATTGTGTGCTACTCACTCCTGCTTACCTGATACTTTCTACCTTTCTGGAGGGCAGCCTTTATTTTCTTGGAAAGGTTTGTTAAACCAAGCAGGTCAGATGGACAATCTTTTTTTCTGACTGTCTCATGTTAGTTGTTTTTTTCCCAAGACATGTGAGCTGTCTGTGGCCCTTCTAAAGGGGTCAACCTGGGAAACACAGGAATAGATTTTCTGTTTTGTGGTGCAGAACACGACTTCCCTCCACTCCAGACAAGCCCCTGTTTGGTCAGGCCTCTCAAAGCTCTCTGGAGGAAAGAGAGAGGTTCTGTGCTCTGTTACCCACTTGGTTCTCTACTCAAGGACCCATATTGCAGCTTGCAGAGCTGATCCACAGACTTAGGGGGTCATTTGGTTTCAGCAGCATTGTTTTCACATTTAACAGGGGTCACACATCCATGGTGCTGTGTAGTAGTAGCACGCTGAGGTCAAATTTGGCTGTGGTCTGTATTGGCTTTACCACTACACTCCATTCGTGGTCTTTGATTGCTGAAGGTCCACTGTGAACACTGAGGAGAAGCAGTGAAGCAGCTATTCAGAAATGGGTTCAAATGCAGTTGAAATAATTTGCTCTAGAGATTAGGCCCATGCTCTTAATTGAAAAAGGAAAGGAAAATGATTTATCAATTATTCAGCATGTTTTCTTTGTACGAAACACTGAGGGTTTTTGTAAGTATGTGTGTCTCAATATAGTGTTTTTATTGAACTATTAAATGTAATTAGAAACCAAAGGTAAATGGTGTCTCAGTGAGTCAAGAAAGCCACAGAGGAGCTGAGTGGTGTCTGTAGCTTTCTGAGCATTGTCAGTTCCCCAGGAAGCCTACCTAAGGGTGATTAGCTCTTTACCCAGGCTTACTTCAGCTTGTTTCTAACTAATGATGATTTACCATTTAGCTAAATGCTAAGCAGCATTTGTTTGACAGAGTGCAAAGTGAGGGCTCAGAGAAAAGCAGGTAGGGATTCACTACAAAGGGCCTGTCAAAATACTTCTAACATAGACTGTCACAGCCTTAAACAATTTATTAATAAACCTATTAATACCCAAGGATTTTTTTGTTTGGGTGTCTTGAGGTTCTGTTAAAAACATCAGTGTTTAAGATGCTATCCACACAGGCTTAATGCCAGAGAAAGCAATCCCATTAAATTGGACCTCATAAATATTTCATGAGGTCCAATTTAAAATTAATCTTGGCATGAAGCCAACCAGGCAGTATATTTGCTACTGTATTAAAAAGAAGCAGCAGATGAGGTACTTTTTCACAATAGTAATCTGACTGGATTTTTTGCAGCATCCTATCAATATTTTTAATAATACAGCTGTTAGTTTTGGCAGGAAGAAATGCATTTCTTTCATCACCCGTTCACGCACGAATCATACTGCAACTGGTGTATTTTAAATATTGTCATTCTAGAAAATGATTTTATTTTCCTGGTGATGAAATCTCTGTCTTCTGAAAAAAATGTCACCTTGTTACTTGAAAGAAAATAAATAGTCAGATCTATAAATTAACAGGGAGAGTGTAGGTTTCTTTGGGAAAGGGCAATCAGTTGAAGCAATCAGTTTTCAGAAGGGATTTAGGCAGGTAGGAGGTTTTCAATGTGATTTGAATCTGAAGTACCTCAGTCATCTGGAAAATGAAGTTTAGATTTTTAAAGTAATTTTCATTGTGAAATTTACTTCTTAGTAGGCAAATTGCAAGAAATGCAATTTGACAGTAGTTGAGAATGAGTAAAAATATATCCCCAGGTATGTTAGAAATCTTCTTGGGAAGATTTTACATATATTTTTTGAGACAATGTGTCCAGATTTTAATGCCTCTTTGAGTCATTCAGAACACATAAGACACAGGCAGAGAAAAGAGAACTCATTTACTTTGCTCATTTAAGAGATCAGATGGTTCTGGGGGACTGACTGATGGGAAAGGAATTCAGGCTGCAAAAATGTTACTGCAGAAAGAAAAAGTCTCCTACTCTTGGCAATAAGCATCAGATGAGGTCTCTAAATATTTACCAATTTTTGACAAGAATATTAGAGACTTTTTTTTCTGTCTTTCACATATTGCTTGTTTTCCTAGTCTTTGTCCAAATTCCAGTCACGAGAATTTCCTTTATATATTTGCAAAACACTTATAAATGTGTGTGTGAGGAAAGGGAATAAATAATAAATACAATGACAATATAAAAGCTTGAGTAACAGTTTATGTTTTATGGCTTTAAAGCTGGTGTGAGGACGTAGAAGAAAGCCTTTTATGCTGGAATAATTTCTGGGAGACACTGGTAAGAAACAAGATTACAGGGTGTTTAGAGATGTGCGTTTCAATAAGGAGCAATCACCATTCATATGCATACGTTTCATTTAAATGCATTATATACACCAGCAGATTGGGAGGCAATCCTGAAACATTGAACATAATTTATTTGGATTTGAAGAAAGCCTTTGCTTTTGTGCCTTACAATGGGTTTGATTTACTAAGTCGGGAGACATAGTGGAAGCAAATTCAAATGGACTTGCATTTGACTGAGGAGAGGGGAATAGTGGTTATGTGAATGTGGAAGTGGACAAGGGTGGTGTGGAGGGAATGCCACGGGGTTCAGCACACCTGGCTTGCTGCCTGAAATTCTTGCTTAGATGTAATGGAGTGAAGGGGGAAGGTGAAGCTTCTTTAGGTGGTGACTTGTGCCTCCTGTCCTAGAGAACTGGATGCTCTTGTGAAGTCCTGCTCTGCCCCATTTACCACAGATGGAGCCTACAGCCCCATCTTGGACTAGAAGCCTCATGTGAAACTAGAGGAGGTGAATACCAAATTGGTGCTTTCCTATAGGTGTGACTTGTCTCTTCTCTTGATTGCAATGAGTGAGAGACTTAAGTGGCCATTTGATTTATCTGGACTCTTCTCCAGTGGGTTTTGGACTGGGCCCTGTGGAAAGGAAGGAAATTAAATGCTTCCTGTGAAGGAAAGGTGACTTTGATCAAACACTGCTTAGAGTGGCATTATACAGGGCAGGAGTGAGCAGCTCTGGAAATCATTGGGGATTCACTGAGGAAGGGTCACCTCCAAGCTGACAGTGAGAGCTAATCCCAGCTCAGGAGTGAGCTGTATGTGTCCATGCTGCAGCTACATGTCATAGTCCCTGGGATCTGCATTTCAGAGTTTATGATATATGAATAAAAGGGCACTTAAGGAACAAGATGGGTTTGATCCTTCCAAAGACAGGTTTTTCAGAATGGGGAAGTGAAAGATGCAGACTTTTGAGAAGTAGGGATTTCACTAGATCAAGGAACTCTGGCCATGAAATTTCTATTGCGTAGCAAAATTTGGCCAAAAATTTAGTCCTGTGTAGCTTTCAATTTATTTTCCCAATTATAGAGAATCAGAGAATGATTGAGGTTGGAAGGCACCTCTGGAATTTGTCTGGTCCAGCCCCTCCTGCTCAAAGTAGGGTCAGGACTATGTCAAGTTGAATTTTGAATCCATCCAAGGATGGAGGCTCCACACCCTCTCTGGGCAACCTATTGGAGTGTTCAGTCACCCCTATAAGGTAAAAGATTTTTCTTATGTATAAATGTAATTCCTTGCTTGTGTTCCCTGTTTTCTTGGATACCACTGAGAAGAGTCTGGAACTGCCTTGTGCACACTGTCTCAGCAGTAGTACATACAAGGCCACAGTAAATTTTGAGTCTTATCATTGCTTTGGGCATTCTTTCCTGCCCAATAAATATGCTGTACACAGTAGCTTTCTCTAGATACAAGGATTAGGTTGTCTGTCTGAAGATAATCAGCTTTTTCATATGCTTTTTCCTGTTTCTCTCTTTCAGCAGCAAGAAATCCTGTTTCATTTTTGGCCCAGGATGTAAATTCTGAACTAATAATGAACTTCCTCAGTTATGCCAAAGAATGGAGAGTTTCAAGTGATTAAGAGTGAAGGTGAAAGCTCATGTCTTATAAAAGAAAGGATATACTGGATTGTGATATAGGTATCTTAGCTGGGTATATAAGAAGGAAGAGAAAAAAAATTAAATAAAACTTTATGATATGAAAACAGTTAACAAAAAAAAATTGCTGTAATCTGGAAACTCACCCACACAAAATGACAAAGAGGGTAGAAAGTCTGGAGTCTGGTAGCTAACAACAGGATGGCTGTGATTCACCCAAGTGACTGCAGAAAAGGCAAATAGAGAGTCTCAGACCCAGTATTTCCAGTAATGATATAGACTATTAATGTCATCCCAAAAAGCACTGTTAAAGCCTAGGGTTGTTTAGCCTAGCAAACACTGCAGTGTAAGTGGATATATCTTCTCTGTACACTCAGCGAGGGAGGAAAAACACAGGTGCTGGTGAAGATGTTGGCATTAAAAATGGGCTTAACCTTCCATGAGTAAGGCTGGCAACATGAACAATATTTGTACCAGAAAGAACAGGTAAAGTTCTGGAGCCACCTCCCATTAGAAACTGTGAGGAAATAAGAGGGGAGTTTGCTCAGTCTATAAAAGACTGCAATGTAGATTGTGCCAGCTCACACTGTGACCCAAGAGCTTTCTTCTAGTCATCATACTGCTAAAATCACAAGGGGGCATTCAGTTGCCCAGCCATAGATATCCAGTGCCTTTTGAGATACCTTAGGATGTCCTGGCTGTCCTTCAGGCGCCACTCCTGTGTCACATCTGATGCTGCAGCATCCCTGAAGGATCTCCAGTGGCATTAGATCCTTGTGTCTGGGCAGCTGAGTCAAGCCCTGACAGTCAATAGAGGAGAAGTTGGGAAAGTTAAGCTCAGCTGTGCTGAGCTCTGGCTTGTAGAGCTGGTGAAACTTGAGCACATAATGCTGATGTATTGTGCTCCTCCATCATTAGCTTTGATATGTGTTTAAGGGATTTTTTATGAACTCGTTTGAAATGAAGGAATTAAAACTATATGAAGTATAGTTTATGAGTTATGAAAGAAATATCTATTGCTGCTGACTACCAAACTATGCTGTAGAGGATAATTTAGGAGCAGCCAATGGATGATTCTACACAACACAAACATGTTTATCACTGTCTGGAGTCTGTATTGTTCCCTTGTCTTCTGCGACTCTTTCTTCAGTAACCAGTGTTCTCCCTCATTTTAAATTGATGAGTAAACAGTGACATCTTCAATCTAACTTATAAGTGTCAACTTCCTGAGATGTCATTATATGTCATTTGTGACAGTAATTATTTAGGATATAAGCCTATTTTAGATCTTTGGTACCAGTGAATTTGCCCAAAAGTCAATAAAATATAGAGTGACTCTACAGCCTACTGATTGAACAAAATCAGTTTAATATTATATTGATTTGCTGAGACTTAGAAAAAGCTATGCATATGAAAATAGAATTAATAGATTTCTGTTGACTGCAACATAACCAGAGCAAATTCTCCAAGGAGAGGTAGAGGTGCTCTTAGAAGTGGGACTGGCTAATATTTAGTGAAACTCTGGAGCTGATGGTAGATAAGTTTGGCACTCTACAAAAGGAGATCAGCATTCCATTCAAGTTGTCATACTCCCCGTTCAAAAGCAGACTTTTATCTGCTGCCATCAGAAGGAAAGCATGTGATTTCTTCCACCAGGTGTTTCTGACCATACGCCAATATTATTAATAGCAACACATTAACAATATTATTAGATTATCTGCTGTGCACATGGAGCTACATAACATTTGCAATTTCGTATGGTAATGAGTGTTTGGAATAAGCTGGAAGTTGAAGTAGATTTGTATCTACAATCGTGAGCAGTATCCTGATAACATGCCACTGTTTCTCCATTATATGGACTGAGATTTATACCAGAATACCAGCACTCAAGGTTGCTAGCATTATCTTTGGCTATATATTTTAAAGAGGATTTTTGCTGAATAGAAGGAAGTTGCTTGATTCTAGATAAGATTTTCTGTGGAAATTATGGGGCCACAATTCAGGTAATTCCATTTGTAAGCTACACCTGGAAAAGGAGAAAGAATTTGACTGGATGGCATGATGATGTCTACCTATGATATTTCAAGAATGTGTTTGAGATACAGATGATGTACCCTATAAGATAAGAACTTTTGTTTTTGGAAGAGATTTGCTGTCAGTTCTGCCAATGCTTTACTGTTGCTTCAATTAATTCTGTGGAGATTCAGGGGTGAGGCCATTGTAGAATTACGGGGTTTACAGCTTTGCAAATCTCAGTCTACATTAGTGACCTATATATTTAATCCACTCATAAATGAAAGATAATTTAGATTTTTCATGGCACATCCAGATTCAGCTAACCTTTTCATCTTGACTGATTTTATGGTGTGGAATTTTCTGTGCCTTTGAAATCTGTTTCATTCCCCTCCTCCTTCCCCCCTTTAAAATAAACCAATAAACCACATTGGCTTTAGACTTATTTCCTCTGAAGATATCTTTTAGGATTGAGTGGTGTTACCCTATTATTCCTTAACTTGCAGTCTCCTTTGTTTCCTTTTGTAGTTAGAGCATTCTAATGTGTTTTGATGTATTTACACTTTCATATACTCATTTTCCTTTCTTAGAATAAATACTGGGATGTGTCTTAAGAGACAAAGATTGTAATTCAAGTACTTACCTTCTAGAATACATGCTTGATTTAATTAAAAAAATATAAGTTCTCTTATGTAAAATCCACAGTTTAGTCTGGGCTGAGTAATCATGAAATGTTAAAGCATAACAGTAGGAAAAGCCAGTTTGGACCTATATTTTGCAGAGAGATTGAACCTACAATGTGATTACAATTAGGATTAGTAGAAAACAAAGCACTGCCTGCATAGACAGGCTTAGGTTACAGCAGAGGACTTGTTTCTTACCATGATTTTATGGAGTTTATGTACTAGAGATAAATAAGTCTTCTTAAGTGGAGTGAAAGATCTTTTGAACTTTCTCTGGAATCTCAGAATTGAAATTACATTGTTCTCCTGGTGTAGATGGGTATAGACAGGTAATGCAAGGCCAGAAGGCTTTTTTATTAATTTGGCATACTTACAAAATGCTTTTAATCTGGATGGCAATCAAAGCCCTGAGATCTGAACCAGTGTCAAACCCTTAGGACAACCTTTGGTATTACCACATAGCAGGATGCTTGCAGAAAGCTAAAGAAATCTAGCAAGTATTGTGTGTTCAATGAGTTTGACATGCCAAAACCATTTTTTTTGGATCCCTGGAGTAAACTTCTGGGGAGAATTAGATGTCCATTTTTAAAAATATGACTTGGTAAAATGCTTGGCTCTGATAAAGATTATCTGATAAGGATTATCTATGGAAACAAATTTTAAATGTATCTGGTTTTAAATGTTGCAGGGATTATGAGTGACTCCATTCATGTGCTCAGAGGTAGGATTGATTACTTCTTAGATATGGCTTTATTATGAAAATCAAGATTTCTTGAACCAGGACTTTGTGATTTACCTTCTTTAAGGCCACATCAGCCATGGATATTTTCCCAAACATCAATTGCATGTTATAAGATGTGATGTCCATTAATTTATGCATTCATGCCAACCTGAGTGGCTTATATGTCTAGTAAAGGTGAAGTTTTTATTCCACAGATGAAGAAGGAGAGTGAGAGAATTTGATAAATAATTGAGTTTGGTCCAAACAAATTGGGTGGCGCAAGGTAAGGAATATACATGAAAGGTGGTGAAGGGGATGGATTTGCCAGAGCTAAGGAGTGTAGGAGGAGATGAAAGTAGAGATGTGACTTTGAAAGAAAGCTTTGAAAGAAGGAAGAAACATGGATGTGGGAGCTTGGAGGAGATACACTGAAAGAGAGGGGCTATAGAGAGATGAGTTTCAAGTGCAGCTGAGCTGGAAGGGAGAGTGAGAATGCACTATGGAAAATAGGAAATTGAGTCATAGCAATGAGGATGACAACAGAGAACACAAATGGAGATGTAGAAAGTGGAGAAACTTCAGGGTCTGGGTATGAGGGCTCTGCAAGGGAAAACAATGGGGATTACATCAATAAAAAGGCTGATGTTATCAAACAATAATAGGGAAAATAAATATTATAAAAATAATATTAATGTTGGGTCATATTATCTGTGAGCTAAATGGACTTCACCAGAGTGAGTTTACCTAGCAGGTACACTATGGAATAATCTTGAGGATTAATGATATCATAAAAATATAGACATTTTAGGATCAGAATTTAGAAAATACAGGATCTGTAGAACGTGGGGAGACAAATTTTCAGGGTATGGCAGAGGAGGTCACCTAAGAGACTGAGAGAGGTAATTAGAATGGAGGAAATTGTCTGAGAGAAAAATCAAATTAAAAGCTTCAGAATGCAACCTGAGAAATGTCACTGTTTTTTATCAGTTCTACCTCTCCTAAAGATTTATAAAAGACATTTATTGCACCAAGCAGTTGCTACTGGTGGAACACAGATACAGGAACAGAAAGACTGGTGTTCAGAACAAGCAAAATTGCTTGAGAAAAATGGGTGATAATCTGCAGTTTTCATTTTGTTTTTAAAAATGGATTCTATTAGTTTGCATCTTCCATTAAAACAGAAATAAATTGAATCCTAATATCATTTTATCAACACTCTAGGATTTTGGAAAAAAACCCTCTGATTTTGCCTCAACTCTATTTTGTACCAGCATGCATTTTGAGAAACTCTCATAGCTAGGCAGACAGGGCTGTTTTTTGTTTTGTTTTACAAAGTGTGTGTGTTTGTTTGTGGTGGATATGTTCAATTAGTCTCTTAAACCACCACATTTCAGGAAGTGATCTAGTGTAAAGCCCATAATTTCTATTCTTCTCTGTATTGTATAAATATGAATGATTGTATAAATATGAGTGATTTCTTGTGAAAAGAATGTATTGATGTCTTAAAAGTAGCTAGAGTAAAGATGCTTAAAGAAGGATTGGTGTTTGGTATCTTTTTCTTGGGGTGTCCTGTACACAGCCAGGATTTGGGCTCAAAGATCCTGAGGGGTCTCTTCCAACTCAGTATATTCCATGATTCTTTGATTCTAACTCACAGAGTAATTTTTTTTTTTTTTTTTTTGCCTCTTGTACAGGTTTCATTTACATTTTTTTTTCTAAGGATTAAAAAAAGTGTTGGGAGAAAGCTGAAGACTTTTTGAGGACTTCACTGTATTGCCTGCTTTCTATAATTACATTGACTTAAATTAACTGATTTACTCCACTCTGAAACTAAGTAAGCCTTACTCAGCCTTATCGCACATATTTATCAGCACAGTTCTGTTTTGAAAAGTTATTGGCTGTAGCAATTACAGTCTTCAGAATTTATGATATTATAATATAAGCTCTTTTTTGCCTGGAGCACTAGAATTTATTTGTGTTTTTATTTACATAACACATTTATTACTTATGGAAGAGGTTCTAGTGGTAATGCTGAAGAGTAACACATGGATTGCATGCAGAGATAAGCAGTTTTAAGGTATGTGCCATCTTCTTTGAGATCCTCTTGTGAAGCTGGCAGTTCTGAGTGGCATCCAGAAATGATTCATTCCTTTCTTCTTTTCCAGTGTATTCCTGTTTCAGTGGACATGTTTCATGTGGGAACATGAATAGCATGTTTCCAGCATGCCTTCTCTGTGTGTATGCCTTGTTTGGACTTCTGTGGACACCAATAGGACTATGGCTCAACTTCAGTGCATGCACCCAGAAATACCCACCCAAAAAAATGGAACCATGTAGGAGTGTGTCTGGTGTTTGTGAACAGACTCACTTTCTGTTTGCTGCTTTGTAAACATTCCAAGGCTGAGCATTTAGAGCTGTAAATCCTGAAAATCAAACCAATGATTGTTGATTCATTGCTTGATGCCTCCAGGCTGCTGGTTTGATCAGGTAGATGTGATCAGTGCCCCTTCTTGCTTAACCTTTCTGTGTTATGAGACCCCCACTGTCATATCTAGAATACATAAGCTGTTGGTGCTCCATGGAATTTATCCTCTATTAGCCAACTAGATCAACATTAAGTACCAAAGAGGGAAACAAAGGTTCTGGTCTTGCTCTGAGGAACTTAACTGCTATAAAGGTGAAAGGTTGTAAATGAATTTAGTAAAATGGCTCCCAGAAATGTACCCGGTTTCTGCAGGCTTGTAATATAAGACTGTGTGAGATGTGAAACTCATACAAGTCTACTCCCAGTCTTTAGGATTGTCTCCTTGCATGTAGGAGTATTTTCAACGTGTATGTGTGGTCCCAGGGAAAACAGCAGGAACACTAAAATGGATAATGGTTGAGCCTCTGCTTACAGTAAGAGAAGTGGGTGGATCCCAAAGCAAACAAAAGCATGTCAATACAAAAGAGTGTGGTTTCCGTGGGCACATCATCATAATGAAAATCTTACGCTTACTCTGTATCTTAAATTCCAATGGAATATCAAGAGTTCTCAAAATGTGATCAATAAGGTTGCCTTAAAATATGACATATTGAAATACAACAGAGTGTCTTGCTTTTAAAAATGAATGCGATCAATACATTTTGTTTAGATGTCCAGAGTCGTGGAATTGATTAATCTTTAATTCTGAAAGGTAAGTGCCTGAGATGTTTAATATAATAATAATACATTAAGATATTCACTACAAACGCCGTGAGTCCTGTGCCCTGGAGATGCCAGGAAGGAACGTGGCTTCCATAGGCAATGCTTCTTGCTCTGGATGCAGTGCTTGCTCTGCAGGTCATACATCCAGCATGACATGTTAATGGCACTGGGTGTCTTTTTAGTGTCACTGGTTGCATGGTACCTGAGGGTGATTTTGGCAAGGCGGTGTGGTGTGGTGTGTCGTGGGCTCCCACAGTCATGTGTGACTTGCAGATAAACAGCAATAATTGAAGCTCAGAGTGGAAGTGTTGGCATTGTGTTCGGGCACTAAAACTTTACATGGTTCCTTGCTTAAACGGTGGTGGCTGCATAGGAAAATCCTGCTGAGAATGAATATTTCAAAAAGTACCAGGCTTGACTTCATAAATCCGCTTCATGGTCAGTTTAGCCAGCTCTGTGCTCATCAACAGAAGAGTCAAACATTTTTTAGTAGGAGTTTTTCTTTTTCTTTTTTTTTTCTTTTTTTTTTTTTGCCAGTCAGCTGTAAGGAGACCCAAGGCCTACTCTGTCAGTGTCTACTGATATGGACATGAACTTCTATGTTACACAAGTATGCACTGTAAAATATTTCACTCATCCTACTTATATAATGGAAGAAGATGGTCCCATTTCACAAGCAAACTTCTTGGCTGTAAATGTTTCTGGAACATTTTTGTCCTGATGTGAGTGTTATATCTTCAGTTGTAGGTGGTACAAAATGATTTGTACCACTCTGAAGCAAAGCTGGTTAAAACCAACCAGCTAACATTATTAATAAAAGTGATGTCCCAGCAAAGCATGTCTTTAATATAACCTTAATAATCCTTCCATTGCCTTCTAAACTTGTTTTAAAAAAATATAATTTTGGGTGAGTCAGAGCAATTTGTGAATAAAGGTTAAAGTGAATATGTTTTCCTGAAGAAACTATCATGAAAAATAACATGCTTTATTGTAATTATGCATCCATGCCTTATACAATTTACGGTACCCATGCCAAGATTTGAGAGCTTATTTGCTAATTGCAGATGAATATGCCAGTTAATTAATTAGGAACTATACACCCTCAATTATATGTATCTATCATGCTGAAATAATTTACAGTGATACATTTGTCTGGATAATTTATTGTCCATGGAGGGACATAACCCATGCTGTTTATTTAAGGCATCTAATTTAGGTGTGATTTAGCACACCAGAAGTTAAGAAATTCGGTTTCCATGTTAGGGAAGAGGAACAGGTACCTCTGAGGGCAATTCAAATCAAGTACATCTGGACACATGAATGTGCTTCTGGTGAGCAGCAGCAATGAAATGAAAGAGTTTATCTTATGAGACAGATGAGCACTAATCACTAAGCAGTCTCATGAGTTTCCAGGGCTTTGGATACAATTCCTCCTCGTCTTAGGTTTTTTATATGTTTATGGAGCACCTCAGCTCATCCTTTCTTTCTGTTTCCAGCTTGTACTAGTGAAGTGACTGTCCTCTGTCCTACAAGGTGACAGTCATCTGTTTTGAAAATCTGATTCTTCCTTCCTGAATCTTGATTGTCATTTTGCACTTCTTGGGGTAGTGGTTAGTTTGTTTATTTTCTCTCCTGTATCATTAGCTACTTCCACAGGAAAACAGGAATCATCTCTGCTTTAGGAATGACTGTAACTGGAACATAGCAATGGTTTGATATGTGTGTATATATCTGGATGTGCATAGTTGATCATCTGGGTATAAGCTTAAATATATGGTCCAGGACACTGCAAAGGCAAAGTGATGTGCATAGTGTCACTGGTTTTAATACGAGGCTTTTAAGAGTTAGCAATTTATGAAAGAAGCAGGCAGGATATTAACTTTATTTCCTATGACATGTTTATGACTTAATAAAGATTTCTAAATTAAATTTTTTGCTAAATTTTGGAGGAGATTCTCACTTAAAAAGTATTGCCCCAAACAAAACCAAAAGGAGACAAATAAGAGGTACCTATAAAGGAAAAGTATACATCCTGTTCTAATAACTCTGTTCAAAGCTTGCTAGGAATGCTTGTGGTGTGCTTGTCAGAATATATTGCTGCCCAATGACATGTAAATAAATAACAAATCATGTCAATACATTTGAGAGATCTCAATAATGTTAAATAATTGATTACTAAATACATAATTTGATGGTTTTAATTAATAATATGCTGTAGTGTGGAGTTCTGTCATGGTGACCCCAAGGTCAAGACCTGTAGTTTATGGACTATTAATTAGCCATTAAGTAATTCACTCATCTGACCTGCAAATCTATCAGATTGATGGATAGCAGGGACCTTTATGTTCCTAATAGGTATTCCATTTAACTTTCAAAATTTTCAAGCAAAGTTTGATGCCTGAGTAAAATGAAGTGAGAAGCGAGCTTAACAATTTTTAAGGCTATTTCATCACCTTTCACTTGAAAGGAGATATTAACTTGAAGAATGCCATTGCTGTCTTCACTGTTCTCCCAGGACTACTGACTGAAAGGTACAACTAGTACCTTAATTTTGTTCCTTTAAAAAGAGGAAACCAAAATGATTTTTACAGATCTTTTGAATGTGTAATATCAAGCATAAATTTTAATTGCACTTCATTTACTAAGTGGTGCATTACCTCATCCTTTGGTTTTAACAATGGATTTTCTATAAATCTTCATATGGTTAAACATGATAAACTGCTCAACATATCATGGAACATGGCAGTGCTTATTAGCACTTGAGAAGTTATCGATTGCTTATCTTGATTAATCTTTTATGGGTCTCTGTAGTATTAATTCCACAGAAAAGGCTTTGGAAGTTCTGTAGCATTAGTCTCCTCATTCATACATTCGCTTTCAATTACATGGATTTCTTTGACTGCTCTTGCTAGATTAATTATAACCTCTTTGTCACCAGATCTTGCTTTCAGTTTATCAAGAATTAGAATTTCAATGAAAATTACATATTTAAAAGATTCTAAGAAAGAGTGGTGTTAATGAGATGAGATGTTTCCTGCAATTTGGTAAAAGGAAGAAATTCTTAGGTTTCTGATAGATAAGGAAGAGAACTTTTAGAGGCACAGTTTATGATGCATGGGTTTTGCCAGATAGTCAGCTACTTCATTTCAGATACAACCTGGGAAGTTTCCTCTCACTCATTTTTAACATAATGACAAAGCTTTTCTATGACAAGCCATATCAGCTTTATCATAAATCAGAGACAGACTGCCTTTTGCTCACCAGTTTTATCTTCAGGAAGGCACAATTCCTATGTCCTGGAGAAGTACCTGCTCTGCTCAGCTTTAGGCTATTAAATGGAAATCTTGGTATGTTTACATCTTCTTTCTGCTGAAGAGTGAAAATATATTCTGGGATACAAAATTTCGTGATGTCTTTGGTCTTGGACAACCCTAAAATCAGAGCGCATAACATTATACAAAATTCACTGGTAGATAAAAGGACTTGGTAAACAGAAGTCAGTCTAACAAAACATGCTAAGAAACTGCTTCAACCACAAGATCTGAGAACTTATTTCAGTTCTAATTTGATAGAATGTCATCATTTCATGGTCAGCTACTGATGAATACTTGGGCCCCGTGGCATTGCCATCACCATCCTGGTCTCACTTTCTGCCCTCTTTATGCTCAGGTTTTTAATTCACTCAAAATATACATTAAATAAACATTGGGATTCATGGAGGAGGGTAATACAAGGCTTTGTAACTGCTAAGTGTCCATCCTGGACTGCTGTGTGGCAGCATTTTTGACTTTGCATTTGCTACCTTTTGTGTGAAGACACAAAGGAAATTTACATTTATCAAATGTGTATATTAAAACTTTAAAGGATTGCACAGTTATGGAGAAGTCCTAATCTGATGTTGTAAAACAGCAACAGGAGGGTGTGGAAGTTTCCAGTGATTTACGGTAGTGTTGATCCTACTCCAATTCAGGAGAATGGAAAAGCTGTCACTGTCTGGAATGGACAGGGGTCAAACCAGTGTCACTGAGACATTACTTGTAATGATCTCACTTTCTTATGGATCTAAACCATTGGCAAGAGCAACAGAGCTCTGAAGTAAACAAACAAAACCTCCACAGTAATAAAAGACTGGCTTTATTCTGAGTTAACAACATATTGAAGGCCTAATGAGTCATCTGCCTTATTAATAATGGGCAGATTTTCAATACCAGCATATTTTACTGTTATCAATCCCTGCTGCATGTGTAGGAGCTGGAGTACAGCCAAAAGGAGAGGAGGAATAGAAAGATCCCTTGGTTTCATAGGTTAAAAGAAAATAAAAAAACAAAAAACAAACAAACAAAAAACCAAACAAAAAAAACCAAACAAACAAAAAAAGAAAACATATTAGCTCAATTCCTGTTTCTATTTAAGTTGAAATCAGAACATCTTTTGACCTTGAAAAGACCAATATTCCACCGTGAGTGAGGACTTTTCACTTTTCTGTAACATGCTTTTATTTGCAGTGCTAGTCCTTGAGAGCTCTGCCATCCCCACAGATGTGCTGTGGGAGAGGCTTAACTAATCCTGCTTAAGGTCTTCACATGGCAGGTGCCAAAAGAATGCAAATCATAGAAAATATTGGTGGCTGAGTATGCACAGACATCTGTGAAGGAATTTAGACATAAATGGTATTTAGAAATCCACTGCATTCCTAGGAACATTTTGTATTATGTTAGTACTGAAAGCTGTTGATGTTAACTATTGAATATTAAATTTACAAGGTTGCTCCACAGGCAAGCCAGGTCACTTCTCCAGAGACACTGGGCAAAGAAATGGACCTATGGTGTCTTCCTGTCCCTAGGAGTTTTGTCAATCACACAATGAGGACAAAGATTTCACCATACAAATCCCTTGGAGTTCATGTAGTGTCAGAAAGGGCTTAAATGCAGATATTTTATTGTGTTGGAATGTTCAGGACACATAAATAGAAAGCAACCTGCTATGAAGTGATCAGTAAGTTGGCATAAAATAGGATTTATACTGGGGCTGTAAACTAAATGGATACATTAAGCACAAGATCCCTACAGGGAAAGGAAGTGGGCCATGACTCTGGTGTAGCCTGAGGGTCGTGGCAGCAGCTGCAGAGCAATGGTTCTTTGTGTCATGCAAAATGTTCATCTTCTCTTGTTTCCACATGGGTCTCTACAGAGGGAGAACGATTTTGTTTTCTAATAATACTGAGGAATTTATACCAGTAATTTTCATGGGGTAAACACATGATGTTTTGTATTAGGATATACTGTCAGTGAAAAAAAAAAAAAAAAAAAAAAAAAGTGGTCAGAAAGAATCCTGAAGTTGGTTTAACTTTATTTTGAAATAGTAGATCAGAGAAATGCCTTCTAAAATCAGGATGGTCATGTTATGTCTCTAAATTAGTCTCAGTATCAAGGTTATATGAAGAGTTCTATTTTTCAAGTTGACTTTCTGAACTTAGTAAGCAACTTTGATAAATAGGCAACTAAAGTGAATTGCTGCAAATACATGGCATGTCCATATGAAAAATGTGGAATTTGCCCAGGGAAGAGTTTAATTTCAAGTTTTGTGAGTTGGTTTAAAGTTTTACTATTTATTTATGATATTCTGAGGTAAGAGCCTTCAGCTTCTGCTTTGACTTAGACAAAAATGTGCATGTGCAACACCAGTATGTTTCTTGTGCTGGACATCACTTGTGTTTTCTCACAGCCCTTGACCATCTGCATGCTCAGAACATCTGCAGCATATTCCAGCCATCCTCTACCTTATGGTGCAGGGTTCCTTTAAAATCAGTTAGGGAAGTCATGTGAAATACTTTGCAATATGTGCTGTTTGAGTTACATGGTTTTACTATGCTGCACTGTGGGTTTTTTTCTTTAATGAAAGGTGCTTTTACTTGAAAAACAATTATTTTCTTGGGAAGCTTTTTTTTTCCTCAAAAACATGCTACACAACATCAGAAATGAACATGTTAAAAATTAATTTTCACTTACAATCTCTTCACTTAAAGGGTAACCCATAATTCTTATAACACTCACTTGAACTTAATGTTTTCCTGTCTTCTAATGGACAGTAATTGAGAGGGATCCATCATCTAAATTATACTCTAGTGCAGAGAATCACTTAGAAAAATGATGCTATAAACTGGAATCTCTATGGTAAAAATCAATCCGTGGAAGCTGGTTAGTTTTAAGGAAAGATATTACCTGTCTGTTAGACTTATATGTAGCTTTATTATGTTTATATTAAATTTGCATATGGAGTGTAAGTTCATTGTTTTTCTAATATGAATTACAATGATTGCCCTCATACTTAATTTTTTTCTTTTGTTTCCACATGCTTCCATGGAAGTCTTTACTGGCATAACTGGATGTATTTTGCAAGATTTTAAGGTTGTCTCTGATTCTAGGTGACTGCATTTACTGAAATGAAAATCCTAGGAAGTAAAACCTGAGGTAACAGCACTGTTGCTCTTCTTTGCTGCACAAGGGGATCCTCTCCAGCTTGAATTCATCTGTTTTAGCAGGGTTTTGTCCCTTTCTAGTGAGAAATCACCAAAATGACTGTGGTGCAAGACACCTGGAGGAAGCCCCTAACTCATGGGTTGTCAGATCATTTTGTACCAGCCCTGTCCTTAGTCCTCCTCTTCATTCCTACTCCTGACACCAAGGATATATGGATGTCCCCCTGCCAACCTGCCTATTCCTCACTTCTGGTTTAATGAGAGACAGAGGGAGATGCATGCCCAGGGCACTGCTTCCCCAAATTCAGCCTCCAAACGCTCCTTTTCCAGATATTTGGTGCATTCCTTCCAGCTATCATCAGTGCCCAAAACCCTTGTTTCCCAAGTGGCTGAGAGCAGCCCTAGGAAGTCTGTGGGAAGAACCAGGGATAAATGCAGCAGTGAATCCCAGTCCAGTAATTGAACTGGAAAATATCTGTGTATTGTCTTCCTGTCTCTTGCAAACTCCAAGGGCCAGAAGGGCTAGGTGAAAATTTAGCAATATGTACTGGATACCATATTTTAAAATTATTAAGAAATTTATCATAAAAGACAGAAATTAGTCTCCTCTGACCACCTCTGACCTTGAAATATCCTTCTCCCCTGACACATCAGTTTTTGCTTTCAATAGCTGCGAAGCATCTTTCTCCAAGAAACTGTGGCCATTCTTTCTGTCAGTTTGTAAGCAAGACACAAAGCAATTTAAAAAGCTGTCAGCTTTTAATGACTTCTTCAGGGTAAAAAATACCCTTTGTCTTTCCAGTAACCACTAATATTTCAAAGCACTTTCATAAAAATCTTCTGCACTTCAGGGCTGGTTTTATATATCTTTATTGGGAAAAAACCCAACAACAAATCTCCCCAAATCCAGGAGCCTTGATAAATGAGGAATTTCCTTTTTCCTTTAAAGAAACTAGTACTACAGCCTCTATTTTTACTTTTTTTCTCCTCCTAGATTTAAACAGAAGCAGCCTGATGGTGTCTGGTGCTATTCTCCTCCTTGCCACTTCTGCATGCCTGCTCCCAGACTATGATATCACAGCTCATTAATCAGGCAGCAGGTTGGCTGTGAGTGAGATCAGAACATGGGCCAATGCCAGTGCCCCTCTCCTCTGATTCATCAGGTGATTTTTTTTTTTTTTTTTCTTCTGAGTTTGGTCACAGAAGTGTATAAATAGGAACAGTATTCAGTATTTTATCCTCAGGCTAAATGTAAAGGTTTCACTGAGATCAGGTGTATAAGGTGGGCTGAGCATCTAAAGCAAGGTTCATTAAGCAGATGAATGAGGTGACAGTGCTAAAATCCTGTTTAGCTAGAGAGGTTTTGTTTAAGAGCGTGTAAGGGAGTCTATGCCAGCTTTTATAAAGAAATGTGTAAAGAAAGAAGGAGTCTTCATTTGCTTTACGTTCCCATGCAGGGGCCAACCTATTTTCTCTGTTTTTTTGTTAGTGAGCTACAGCAGGCAGGTCACTAACCAATGTCCAGATCTGACTGCAGAGAGAAAAGCCAAATAGTTCCAAAGTCAGGCAACAATTACCCTGGATGGATTTAGGAGTCTCTGTGTTTTTTCTTTAACACTACTCATGTTACTCTTCACTATATTTGGGAACATTATCCTATGTGACAGTCACATTCTCTGGACAGAGAGACATAATTCTGTCTTTCAGGATTACTTGGAGAAGCACAGAGAGAAGAAGAGAAAATCTTTCTCTGCTCCTTTTTTTTTCCCCATGTGGAATGTGGTATGGAGATTGTTTACCTGAAGTGATTGCTGGGTTGGATTCTGGTGAAGGTTGTTTGGGTTCAGTGACCAATGGGATGCAGCTGTGGCTCGGGCTCTCAGCAGAGTCACGAGTTTGTTTGTTAGTTAGTTGATAGGTAAGTAAGAAGTAAGTATGTAGAACAGGGTAGTATCTCTTCAAATAGTATAATAATGTAATATAGTATAGTTTTAATAAAGCTGTCCTTCAGCCTTCTGATCTGGAGCCAGACATCATCATTTCTTCCCTGGATCCAGGGTTTGCTGCATTTTACTATAATCCTATGGATAAGTGTTGGTGCTTAAAGAAAAGAAGTTGTCACTAAAGGATGGCAAAGGAGTTCTGGAAAAGAAATGCTGCTGGTTTAACTCGGCATCTTTGTGTGCCCTTGCAGGTAGGGAGAAGAACACAGGCAGGTGACTGAATTCATGCCCTTTTTCCAAAAGGTTGTTCATCTCATTTCAGGTGGAGCATCTTGGCTAAATGAGCATTCAGCCTCTTCTGGGGTTGATTGGTCTGTTCCAACATGACAGCAGTGCCAGGACATTCCTTTTCCAGGCATTCACTTCAATTTTACCTTCCTCTCAGCAAGTTCTGAACTGTAGGAAAGGACAGTCAGTGGTTAAGGACTGAGCTGTAGCTGTCTCCTCTGCAGAGCAAAGGCTCTCGAGGCAAATAAGGAGCACAGTGAGAGAAACAAAGGAGTAAGATCTTGCCAGCCTACAGATGACAATCTGCAAGCAGCAATGTTTGAGATAGCACAGAGAAGAACATTGCAGGCTTTTCTCACTTTTCCAATGACAGCACGATTTACAGTGGGAATACTGTGTCACTGCCATTAAAAGCTGAGATGATGCCCTACAAAGTACAGAAAAAAATGCTCATAGTTTTAAATTAAAAATGTTTGCTCTCCAGGAGTATCTGGCTGGTCCAGGTTACTATTTTCACAGAGCAAAAGACTTTTGATTAATAGTGAGTGACTCCTGAATGAGGTTTTTGTTTTCACTTTGGTGGCAATAGCATGGCAGCAGCTGAGTTACAGAGGAGTTGTGTAAGAGGGAACCCAAGTGTTATCCAGTGGCACAGAGGGTTCATAAATTGTGCATTTGAGGATAAACTGTTATAAAATCATCTAGCAACCTAGTTCTCAAAATAAACCCCTTTTATTCCTGCATCTTGATTACAGTGAGCTTTTCTGTTTGCTTTTCTACTTATTATGAGGGGTTTGCTTTTTTCTTGTGCATCCTGTTTCTTTGTTGCAGCTGCTGTAAAAACCTACCTTGCTTATCTTTCCAGCTTTTTTATTCTTCAAAAAGCTCATTCTTTCCTCCTTCAAAAACATAAGCAGGCTTTTCATTCAACCTTTTCACACCTCTGTCAGTACCAGTCTGCCTATTCTTGCCTATGATTTCTTCAGTTTCTTTTGAAGCCAGACAAGTCCATTTCCCTATGTGTCCATATTTTTATTTTCTCTTCTCTGATTCAAAGAATTCTGGTCCATATCTCTCTGTTCTTTGTGACTTAATCTCTTTTTAAATATCTATTTCTGATGTGCACCTTTCAGGGAGCTAGCTCACAAGCTTTAAGTAGAAGGTTATAGATGCATAGCAGTGTTTATGTTAGCATAAAAAATAATTAGGTAGACTGGCCAGTCTTGTCAGTTCAAGCCTTTGGTTGTGCATATTACTTGCTTTCACTCCATACTCGGTTTGCATGCTGTCTCAGATGCTAAGCACTTTAGGCAATCTAAAAATATTTGTATGGCACCTTACCCCAAATGCCACACAAGGTCAGCCTGGTCTGTCAGCAGTACCAGTAGCTATCTCATGCCTCCAGAATTTGGAGCTTCTCTTCCTTTCCCCACTATATCAAAGTTAGCTGCTCTGTGTTTACAATGATTTCAATCAAAGGTAAATTTGGCCCAAATTTTAGTAAAACGTTCTTCTGAAAGTATTGCAGTGTAGTCAATACTCATTGTTTCCTGCTGTGTCTTTATTTGCATGTTAATGGCAGATTATTGTTGTCTTTTCCAGTGTACTTCCCCAGAGACTCTATGCATGCTTTTATTGATTAGTTCCTCTTCATTTAACATTTAAATGGATATTTTCAAATTGGTGCAAAATTATAATAGTGTGTTTGCTCAAGGCAGTTAACTGTGGTATTAGCAGAATCATCCAAGTCTGCTGATTATGCATGCTCCATACAAAAGAGTTTCAGGACTGCAGTGCAGACCTGCAATTAGGTCTGAGTTACACAAGCAAAAGAATCCCAGGCCAAAAGCACCCATCATCTCATTTATCTTCCCCAAATGTCAGTACAGGTGGAGTATGAAAGTAGAAAGTACATGTTACAGTAAGAACATAAATCTGAATTTGTAACCTTCAAAAAAGTTCCTATTACTATTTCAGCTTATCTAACTGTTGTATTCCAATCTTATCCATTATCTAAGTTATCTCTTCCTGTTGTAGAAATTCAAGATTTTATTATTTATGATCATGCATTCAATTACTCCATGCAGTAGTGAAAAGTTTTGCTGTATGAACCTGCACTGTAATGACTGGTTTGCAGTTTTAAGAGTATGGACTGCATTCTCGCCAAATTACATAGAATTAATCTGGCCTCATTGATATCTAAGTAGAAGAAGCATAAAAGTAATAGAATAAAAAAGGAATACTTGATTTATCTGACTTTAAAGGGGCAATGTAGAAGCATTTATGGAGTATACTGGCCTTACAAATTTGATTTCTTCATTGTTTCTACAGTACTGTTTCCCTGTTGGGTTTGAGGCCTGAAGATATGATCATTTTTACCTCCTGAGTTAATTTTATTTCTAGCCAGTGCCCTTAAGTAGTCTCAGGTTGGCACTGGGTGCCTTCTAGCAGATCCCAGCTGACAGTTATAACCTGTTGAAAACCCAGGTGACATCACAGACATTTTCACAAAAGAGAAACCCAGCTTTTCTGAGTGAATTAATTTTCATTAATTAGAGCCATAGAATCATTTAGGTAGGAACAAATCATTGACTCGAAACGTGTCAGACATTACAGTCTCCTGTGGTCTTATTTTCTACATTTGTCTTCCTTTCCATCTGTTTAGGTGAAATAAATATAACTGTTCTGCTGAACACTTTCTCAGTCTTGTCCAAAAGGTTCTTTTGGGCTGAGTAATGGGTCCTGCTTGGAAAGCATCTTGGTGCTTGGGAGAGGTGTTACCTCTGTCAGTAATGTTCTATTGGTGTGTTTCTTCCCTCACAGTAAGTTTTGGCTTTCCTGTTTAAGGAGGTTGTAGATCTGAAACTCAAAAGTTATGAAGAATCCCAAAATCATGACAGAGCAGGTTATTTGTTCCCCTGATGTGAAGGAGGTAAATGACAAAGCTCTGAGTGATTTCTGTGCGATGAACTGTGAACAAATAACCTACACAGGTAATTGTCTCTTGGGAGAAAATGAAGGTTTTCAGCCCATTCTGTGGAATTGGTGGGACTTACACTGGAAGAGTTTTGTACAAAGAAAGCCACTTCATATTTCAAATAGAGATGGAATGTATTTGCTAAAACTGGCATATTCCTTGAATGTCTAATCAAATGTTCTTTAATGCTGACATTCCAATGCACTGTGATCATTTCAAGGGTTTCATCTCTATTTATTAGGACACTTAAATGACTGAATCTCAGTCTTTCTTTGGTGGCTGTAAAGAAAAGTATCCAGAGTCCTTCCTGAGCTGGGCTGCTCAGGAACCTGCAGCAGGAGGAGGAAAAGGGGTCCCAGAACCTTGTGTCAGGGAAGGAGGCAACCACAGAACTGTTGGAGGTCTTTGTGGTTCAAGAGGACACTGGATAATGTTCCTTTACGCTTTATAAAAGAGTTGCTGAAGATAGTTTAACACAGTTAAACACAGCCTAGAAAACTGGGGCACTGAAATCAGGCTCTAGCTGTTTACTGTGGCACAAAATCACGTGTTGCTTACAGGATCTGAAATTACATAAGGATCGGTTAAAAGTTGAGTTTTTGCCTTTTAACTGTGCATTTCCTGGCTGTTGTCAGCTTAAAGCAAGCCCTAATGTTATTTTAATGTAGTTTGGTGTGTGGAATGCATCAAAGTAGATTATGTATTGATTGCTCAAACCTCAAAGCTCTGGAGGTAAATCTCTACTGAGAAGTGTCAGAACTTCAGTTAATACACAAACTGATAGGCATAAGATGTCACTATTGTGCTTACTGCAGAGATAACATTTGTGTTGAAATTTTAATGCCCATAATGTTTAGTCTTTCTAGATTATGGTGAGCTAATCAAAGAAATTTCTCTGGTATATAAATCACTGCACACTACTGAAAATTGTAGACAAGATAAATCAAGATTTTCGACCAATTCAGTCTTCAATCATTTTTTTCCAGCAGCACAGAAAATAAAGTCCATGTTGTACTCACAGTTTGGTAGCAAGGAGATGTTTAACATCAAGGCTGGAGATTAACAGTGACAAGTTATATTGTGGAGAATGTGAAATTGTGTTTAGGCTGAAATATTAATTTCTAGATTGATGTAGAACTTCATAAATAGGGCCATAAATCAGTGCTAAAATCAACTGGATTATGCATCATATCAGTTAATGCTCTAGGTCAACACATTCAAAAACTAGTCCACAGATTTAAAATCTGGAAATTGCTGTGGGAAGCTAAATCTGTTTTTGCACAATGTATTATATTCTCAAACCCTGGTAGCATTCACTACAAGAGCAGAAAAAATTTTAAACTCTTAATTTTCAGAGATTGTTTCTCTATTTTAAAGGCTTATGAACTATTTTTAGATAGATCTTTAGATTTAAAGATCTGTATCCAATCAATAAAGGAGGTGGTTTATTTATAATGAACACCTTATTGTACTCTTCAGTCTCTTTTGCTGTTTGTGAGTTATCTGCACAGTTTTTGACCTTCAACATTTGTTTATTTTATGGCAAGATTTATTTGAATACATTCCAGCCTATGGACTGCACTTACCTTGAAAACAGAGTTTATCATTGCCGCTGTTTATTCTGCGTGATTGGCCAGCAAAGGCATGTGGTTTGGGGTTCTTTTTTCCAGTTACTGTGCTGAAAACCACAGAAAGCTTTTAAGCTGCAGCTACTTCTGCCTGAGAACTTAGGTCCACAGTGGATAGTGAAGTACAGAACAATCTTTATTAATTAAGTTGAATAATAATATATAGATAATCTAATATTAAAGCTGAAATCTTCTCTAGTATCAGTAATGGAGATGTGTCCAAAGTAGGCATTTTCAGTCATACCCAGAAAGGAAAAGTGTCTTTTTAAATAAAAGTTTTTACAAAGGAATTTATCACACATCTGCCAGCAGAGGACTGCATTGGCAAGCTGTCCCACATTTAGGGTCTTGTCAGTGGGAAGTATGTAGTGGTCAGAACTACATTTCCCAAAATGCAATTAATAAAAAAAAACCCAAAACAAACAAAAAAACCCTTCACCTGTCATAAGCAGCGAAGGTGCATGCTGGGACTTGTAGTATTGGTTGTCAAAGCAGCTCTGCAACAACCTAAGGGTGCCTTTACAGACTGATTTATCGATTGTGATTGCTTTGGGTTATCCTCTGAAAGACTTTTGGCCAACCAATCTCTATATGAAGTCAATGGGACAAAAAATTGTGAGTTTAGAGATAGTGAGTGATTAATTTCCCTTCAAGTTACAGGTGGTTTTCCAAAACTGATGAAGTGAAATGATTGTCTGTCCTGGGTGGACAACTAAGAAAATGCATTGTGGTTTTAGCATTATACATTTTGGGCAGATTAGAAAATACTCTGCTAATTAGGGGAATTCCAGACGTGTACAGGAAGCATATTTCAGTAACACACGATTATTCTGGGCTTCTTGTAAAACTATTTGCTTGGCTGCCAAAGTGTTTTATGGTATGGTGCCAACTGTAATATATTCAGAACACAAGCTAAAAAAAACCCCTCCAAACTTTGATGTTAGATGTGTTCATAGGATGGGAACACAAAGAACCTTGAAAACCTCAACATGCATAATTAAAGTAAGAAGACAGACTTTTGTATTGTGATTAAAACATAAGGAACTTTTGGGCATCACAGAGCTAGCTAGAAATTCAAAACTTCTTAAAACAAAAGCATGTGCTGTAGTATCTCTATTATCTAACTATCACACTACATTTTATTATGAGCTTACTTGCCTCTCCTTTGTGGAAGGAGTACACTGCCATTCCATCACTACTTCCAGCCTCAGAGAATTACTGTCATCCTTTGAAAATACATTGAAACAAAAGTCACTGGCATCTTAATATTTCTAGAGAATTCTTAATAGTGGATTAGAGGTGGAGCAAATGATACAACAATTTATATTTTTGAGTATATTATATGCACTTAGGAGCCTATAGCAGAGTTTTGCAAGAATCATAAGCTGTAACTTCATAGTTAAAAGTTATATGTGGAGCATCCAGAGTATCCAAAGCTCTTGGGAGGAGTGAGATTTTGACAAAAGGTTGTAGGGGGGGAAAATAAATAAACAGCAATGAACCTGTGATACTCAGCAACAGAACTGCAGGTGATGGGTGAGGATTGGCCAGAGCCCTAGCTCAGGCATCACTATATAAAGTCCTGGCTTTAAATCACTTAACAACATTTTGGGGCAAAATCCCAGGCCTGGCTCTGATTGCTATCACTGCCTGAGAGAAACTTTCTGTTTGGGTGCACCTGGGTGATCACGAACTTTCTGAGTCACCTGCCAGGAGCTGCTCCCACCCCACTCCAAAGGGTTTTGGGGAAATGTTGTCAGCCCACAAAACCCAAGACTGAGATGCAAAGAGGCAACAGAGCTGTGGAAAACAGTGAATTCCCTTGTACTTTGGTTTTGGAGGGTGGGACAGAGATGACTGCCAGGTTTGCATGCATCAGGGCTTCATCTCCTGACCTTTCCCAGGGCTGGATGAAACATCCTCAGCCCTGGGATGGGAGCAATTCCCTGCACAAGTCACTCCAGGCATGTGCCAGAAATAAGAGCACAACAGCATCTGCAGCCCCTCTTTCCCCTGAGCCCAGCATAATGAGTGTGGCCAGGGAAGGAGGGTGTGGTGTCAGCCAGCTGCCAAATTAATTAATTGGAAGCTGGAAATACATGGATTGACTCAAGGGCTGCTATGGGGTGGGCACTGGGGGATGGATTTGACACTGACCAGAGCCAAGGAGCCATAGGCTGGGCTGACAGCAGCTGGTATGACCTTCCGAGATATCACTGAGGGCCTGGCTCCCAAAATAGTTTTAATAGGTTGCAAATTTTTGTCATTGTTAATTGCTTTGTTTATAATCCAAATCTGCAGGGTCGTTTTGCTTTAATGAATCCATTGTTGAACAGCAGCTAAAACATTAGTCTGGTGTCAGGTTTCATTGCCTCTGCCTGGGTTATGGTGTAAAAATGTAAATAGCTATTTCCTTTCTCCAGCCAAGGAGCAGCAGGATCTGTGGAGCACAGGAGAACAAGAGCAATCTTAGGTCTAAAAGACAGGAGCCGTGTCTCCCCCTTGTCTCCATCATAAACTTCTTGTTTAGCCTTAGTGAGATCATTTGAGCCCTGCATAGCTGATCCCCAGGACTCCAAACCATGGAGGGAACATAAGACCAATTCTTGTGTTGGGCCCTCCAAGAGAAGGTGCTATGGGAAATGAAAGAGATTGTTTTTATTTTATTGTGTTGTTCAGCACCTAGCATTGGAAAAATATCCTACTGCTGCTGTTTTGCTCTCTGCAGAGGTTGAATCTCTGGCACAAGGATGAAACAAATTCCTAGATAGATGCATAATATCCTGGAGATGGGACTCACTGTAGCTAGAATGTATGTTTGTTGTTTTCACCTGGAGAGCTGTGCTGGTTCACCCACACAGCTGAGGACTGGAGTAGACCAGGGTCATCTGCACTGCAGTGTCTTCAAAGGTGGGGAGCGGAAGAGGATGGAGAGGGAGATGTGATCTGCTTGCTCTGCTTCTGAGCACTAGGAATGGTGTGTTTGCTCTCCCTTTTAAATGTGAGGTTTTGGTCTAGTGTGTGTTGGAGGCAATGTGTTAGATGGGAGCAGTGACTCTGCTGGCCCAGAATGCAAGGACATGTAGGACCCTCCATCCACTGGCTCTGCTCCTCCCTGAGGGACAGAGGGATGGGAGGAGAGACCCAGGCCTCAGCTCTTCCCCTAAAAACAGGTGATTTAAATCAGAAAGTTCCTAGAAAAGCTCCAAAACTAGAAAGTCCTCAGTTCCTGCTGCCACCTTTTTCTTCTTGCGAAGGTTCCTCTCCTTGGATGAAGGCTGGGGAAGATGCCCATGTGCCAGCTCCTCAGGAGCTGCTGGGGGTCAGTGTTGTGCTCCAAGGATTGCAGCTGAAGTGGCTGTGCTGGGTGGAACAGTGGCACTCCTTTGTCTGTAGCACTGCAGTCTGTCAGTGCCATGGGAGTCCTGAGGCCACCTCGGACTGTGCTGGTGCCGGTGTCCGAGACCCGTAACCGGTGCAGAATTCCCAAGTACAAAAACATCTGCTTTATCCAGGGCAATAGGGTGAAGAGAGGAAGAGAGGTGATGTGATAACCCAGATAAAGATGTAAGATAGATAATGCAAAGCCTTAAAAAATTAGGGCATGAGAAGTTTAGTACTTCTGCTGAGACAAAAACCCGCTTCTTTTTAGAGAATAAGATAAGCGCTGATCGGAATAGTGCAAATTGTGCCAAAGCTGACAAACATGGAAAATTGTTCCATCCTTTTATTTGTTCCTGAATCTTGACAGTATTTCAGTTTCTATGGAAGTGCTCTCTTAGGGATTAAACCCTTCTCAGCTCAGGAGGGTCATCTAAGGCAGGCTTGGGAGGAGAAGAGGTGGCTGATGAGGTCCCCGAGGCCAAATAGTTCCACGAGCTACAAAAAGGCTGTGGGTTGGCCCCAAGCTGGAGAGGACCCGGCAGTCATGTCTGTGATCTGCCCGATGACAGAGCCCGTCCTTGGGTGGGTGGAGTTGAATGAGGGGTGAAAGAGTTGGAAGAGAGCTCTTGCCACAGTTCCAGCCACTGCCTGAACATCTGGGCAGCTGCCAGGAGCATGTGCACACTGCTGGGCCACTTGAGTCTGAAGCTGCAGCACTTAACTTCCTAGGACATCGTGTGTGTTTGTGTACCTGCAACAGCCATTTATAATTCATTTATAATCCTGGCGTGCTCCTCAGCCTGCAGATGAAAAGGGAATTTCAACCCGAGATGGGGTTTGCCACGATGTTGCAATAATTGTTCTTTACCGTGCATCATTTCTGTAAGGCTCTGTCAATCAAGGAGTTCAATGTCTTCATTATTCTGTAGGTGCAAGTCACGCTGGAGGGGAACACCAGCAGGCTCAGTGTCGGGACTTGCCCTGAAACAGCTACAGAGGGAGCTTCCCTGCGAATCGACAGGAGCTTATCTGTACTACAGGCCTCTTCTGGAACGTCAAAGTAACATCTTGAGTTCAGAAGCCCTTAATGAACACAGCAGACCAAATTCTGCTTCAGAATATGCAAGTGCGGCTGCTATTGAAGTAAATGGGCGCTCTGCCTGCGTCTGAGATAAGGATCTGGCTTGTAGCAAGGCTTAAAGGGCTATACACTGGGTTTTAATGGACTGTTGCCTACAACTGAATGGATTTTTAAGCTATTTTCAGTTATTTCTAGTGTTACAACAGATTATCTTTTCTTATTTTGCTGCTACATCTTCTGCATGCTGGTTTAATAAGGCATAGAAATGGAAATAAAGCAATCCGACCAGAGAGTTTATTGTGGTTTCTTTAAGGCAATGTCAGGATATTTTACAAGCTTGCAAAATTACATTTATTACACTCCAATCATCTGGCAGACCATAAACACTCTGGAATATTTTTAGTTGGAGGAATGGCAATTTTTAAAAAAAACCTAGGTAGGGAATATGAGTTTGTTTGAAGAATGAGTGAATTTACCTAACATCTTTTCATTTTCCTTTAATTTGGCCTGTTTGGCCTTTAAAAGCTGTGCCTCTGACATCTGTTTTTTCTTTGCTGACACCATTCAGGCAAGTAATCAAGGAGAAGTCTGCCACTGCTTTCGCTGCCTTAAAGAGTATGTGTGTGAGTGTGTGTGTTTGGAAATTTCAAACCTTTTCCAAGGAGGAAAACCGTGAGATGTCGGAAAGAAATTATGAAACAGGATTAGCAAGGTAACAAATAAAATAAACTCTAAAGGTAATGCATCAAAATAATGGATGATAAAGCCAGAGAAAAATACCACAAAATTATAAATGTTATAAAAAAGAAATGTATATAAAGAAGCAACAGTAAACTTAGAGGTGTGATTCCATTTTCTTTCACAAAACCTAATCAGAGGGTTATTTGGGACACCATATCTGTGTTGGAAGTGTGACAAAGGTGAAAACTGAGTGTGGAGCCCAGGCACTGGTCCTGTGATGCTGCATCCTTCCTTTAGTGCTTTTACTTCATGGGATGCCAATCTTTCTCATACAGCAGAGGATTGGCAATTTTGACCCAGGATTAATGTCCCAGCTTCCTGGGCAGCACTAAATGTGCAATTCATAAGCAAAAGTTCTGAAAAGTTTGAACACTCACATATGTTGACATGATGGGGAAAACTCGAGATAATGCAGAGTTTCCTATGCTTGTATTTGGAGCAGCCTCTGACATGAGTAAATAACAAATGAGCTCTTCCCTAAAAGGGAACTCATAGTGGGAATTCTTAAATTCAGAGTTCAAGACTTTTGTATGAATGGGATCATTCATTCACTGTCAGTCTGTGAAAGTGCCAAGTGTAGATTGGGTATTTCTTCAGGACATATGATAAATTCTGGCTTTCACTATAGAGGGTGTCAGTTCTATATGATAGACCAAAAAGAAGAAGCGAGAGGGAGAGAAAGAGAGAAATCTCAATTCAAAAAAGACACATGCATGTATCATTTTGGACCTTTATAATTTGTAAATTGTACATCATGCCTATTACTTTGACTTGTTAGAAACACTGCTTCTGTCAGTAAAGTTATAAATCCTGATCTACTGCAACAAGACAGTGTATAAAACCTCTGGGGTGGAAAGAAAAGGGCATTTCAGTTCTCATTGTCTGACTATGCTTGGAGAATACAGCTCCACAATATTCCAGAACAGACTGTGCCAATCACATGTAATTGGGCTAATGAGGAACCAGTGATGGGAAAGAAGTTGTTCCATCAACAGCAGAATTTATAAGGTCTAATTTGTATTACTTTTTCATCTTGTACTTTGAACAGTCCCATCTCTCAGCTTGCTCGAGCAAAACTGGAGCTTTTTCTTCAGTGGGGCATTTAAAATACCTCCCTTTTTTGGGTTTTCCACCAATACAATTGTGCTGAATCTTTTCTCACAGTGAGAGCTGAAGATTCATTCAAGTACCTGTCCTCAGGGTGATTGCTCACTTTCATGAAGGCTTTTATGAACCTGGCCTTGCTGAAGCTCTGCTGCTCTTTCAGATAAGTTTAAAACTTTCAGGCAGCTTTAGTGGTCATGAGGAACTGGATAAACATTGTTTCCTTCATACACTGGAGTACAGTAAAAGAAGAAAAGCCCAAGCCACAGGGACACAAATTTTTGTGCTGAAAAAATGTGTGAGTGGAGCATCTTTAAGAAATGGCAGAGGAAGGAAAAATGCATCACATGCTGGGCTTACAACTGAAAATTCTTCAAGGGAAACAAGCACATCCTCCGAAGTGCTGAGAAATAATACCAATGAATGCCCTAAACCAGCAGGTGAATGTTATACATGCTGGAGCCTATACATCACAGTTTTCAGCAGATGAGTTGTGCAAACAAATACAAAGCAATACCCAAATAATGTATTATTTCAGTAACTCTGCTGTTACCAAACATAGTTAGACTGAGATCACCCCATGCCTGCTTTGAGATCAGATGGAGAGAGACTGGTGAGCTGTGATTGCAGAAGCTATGGGTGGTGAGTCTATATTTTTCACTCCAAGGAAGAGACATTTGCTTGAAAATGTTTCTGGAATAAATATTGACAGACATAAACGCACTCAAGTTCTCAGAACTAAAATTGTACATCTCTGCAGAGCAGCTTTACTCTCAAAAATATAATAGGGATGATTTAGAAATGTGATTATCGTTAATAAAATTCAGTGCAATAGAGTTATACAATAACCCTAACAGAAGTAAAGCTTGAAGTGTGCCCAGGTTATGTAAAAGCTTAGAAAATATGAGCAAAGAAAGATTTTAGCAAGATATTTGCATACTGCAGTTAAAGACATGGAAAAGAAGAAAGAAAAAACATTGTGAAACAATCCCATCATCCACTCTCACTGTCCTGCCCCTGCCTCTGAAGGATTTCTGAGAGTGATCTGGGATTTCACTTACGGGAAGTTTTATCCCACTGATTCTTCTGTTAATATTTCAAATACAACCAGCACAAGTTCTTGCAAGGACCCTGAGGCCTAAGCCAAACACTGTTACCTGCTTGACAGCTTAATATTCCCAAGCCTGGGACTTCTGCCAGGAGAACATATGAGTGAAGTGGGGATGAGGATATTTGTTATTCATCTGTGCAGAAAGTATTTCCATCAGAACTTTACAAACTGAAAGCAAAATTGAAAGAAAAGGAGGAATTAGGGAGATAAAAAGGGTAGATGAAATAGTCAAGGGGATTTTAGGAATGATTATGTTGAGTATAGCAATTTTGGATTTCTAGTTCTTCAAGGTCTGTGATGCCTGAAAAGACTGGGAAAAATGTGTATTTTTTTGTCTTTGTAAAAAGCAATCCTCTAAAGGTGGCAGGCAGCCTGGCCTGTGCTCTGCTGATCTCAGGTGGGTAAATTCCAGCTCTGGAACAAACTGTCCAGGAGCCACTTTAGTATTTGCCCACTTTCTGCTGAAGTTTACCACTTCCAAGTTTCATAAACTTTCCTTCCAGGTTATCCCTGCCTCTGATCTGTTCAGGGGAAGCTCACACAGGGAGACCCTGGAAATTTCAGCAACTATACAAAATAACCTTGTGGGAAGGCAAGGGTGATTCTTGAATATAATGTCAAGGAATTTTGAAAGAAGGATAGTTTTGGCTCCAAAAAATTATACCAACCCTAGTTTCCTCCATTAGGAGGTTAAAAGCAGCGGGGAAAAATATGTGCTCACCTAGGCTTTTTAAATAGACCTGGAGCAGGAAGCAAGGCTGGTTTCCTATCTACAGTGTTTTTTTTCCTGCTGTCTCATTCTGGTTAATTGGGTAACTCTTGTTTCTTTGAAAGCACTTTGATTCACCATATGAACACTGGAAGTATAATAAAATCAGGCTGTTTAAGAGTGTGTCTGGAAATGGTGATAAACAGTCCATTTTCTGCAGTTTGTTACATCTATGGATCATGGTGAGTTCTCAGCCTCTGTTAGAGGCCAGCTGATTGCAGTGGGCTTATGGAGGTGTTGATTATTCATTATTTTTCTTGTGACATTTGCAAAATTTATAAAATTAAATGCAATGCAATGTAAAATCAAGAAATAGAAAATTGCAGTCACATGATGGAAAGGATTAGTTTTTCCCCTAGAATCAGCTTCAGGCAGGCTGAAGTGGGAAAGCAAAGAGGGTGAATCTGGGATCTGAAGAATTTTGCTGTGCTCAGGACATCAAATAAAGCAACATTTACTAAAAAAAATTTTAGGAAAATTGAGAAATGGAAACCAGTGCCTGGAAATTCACTTGTGATGAATGATAACCCTGTGTAAGTGGTGGGAGGAGGGATAGAATTGTGATGCAGGTAAAGGACAGTGAGATTGTTTTGGATCACATCTGCGTCTGGACACTGTGATGTGTCCTAGAATCTACCCCTAGTACTGAATAGCTCAGGGATGCCATGGCAGTGAAACAAGGAATAATTGGTATTATTGGTGCTAAAAGAGTCAAAAAATATGGAAAAGGCATTGTGTGGGTACGTGTATCTTCTCCCAGTTTTTCCTGTCTTAAGCTGAACCCTTTGGGCATCAGGACTTGGTAGAGCACAGGGGTTGTTCTTTACCCTAACATTGTCAGTAAGGTCTGATGTGACTTTATTTGAAAAAAACCACTCAAAATCAAAAAGAAAAACAGCAAGGCATTATACAAGAGGCATCAGGAGCTGGCAAGGGCTGGGCCATGTGTTTTTCACCAGGCTGCAAGGGCCAGTGTTGGAGAAGTCTCCTGGGTCAGGATAGGTGAAAGGCCTCTGGTGAATGCATAGAACTAGCATAAGCCTGTGAGGCTCCACTTTGGTAGCACATAGCCAAATCTCAGGGTAAGGTTTTTGGGTGCTGCATGTCTGACACTGCTCAGTGCCCTTTAAAAATCCCAGCCTTTGTCCCTAAGTTAACAAACAGTTCATTCGCATTTCGCTGTTTAGAGGAAAAGTGCAGAGTGGACGTGGTTACTTGATACTAATTATTTAGCAGTTATAAAAGCATATTCAAGTCCCTAATCTCCTTTCTGAGCAGGCAGGCATGCTCATGTTCAAATAGTTGCATAACTTGCCCATCTCCAGTTGACAAACCCTTCTAACTTTGTTTTCAGATCTGATGCAACCCCACCCCCGGACAAGCCGTGTGCATAGCTGGCCTGCAGTCGATCTTGCTGTTAACCTCATCCTCTTTTTTTGCTCTTTCTGCAGTTTTTTGCCTGCTTTCCATGTATGTTTAAAATACCAGCTGTTGAGGAAAGAGCTGCTCCAGTATTTGCTCTGGGCCCGGGCTTTGGGTGGCTAAACTGGTATTCAGGACTTTTGGGAAAGCAAATGAAAAAAAAATCAGGACTGGGTTTTGTACTGACTTGAGATGTAAGAGAAGTTCATTGCCAGATCACTCTCTGCCTCTTTGTACATCTTATATGTAATACCTGTATCTGTCTATATACATCTGGTTGTGTGTGTATAGCTCTGAATAGCTATGGTACCAGAAGGACATAGCAGAGATCCTGGGTGCTGTGACATGAACACAGCTTGATGTTGATATGAATTGTGAAAGATTTCTTGTTGCTGGGTCCTTTTCTTGACTCTTCACGTCTTTCATTTGATGAAAACTGACCAAAGTCAGTGGCATCACAGAGGGTTCAAATCAAAATAAAACCTGGGCTGAGCCTGATACTGGGAATTTTTGCTGATTTAGGCATAAATTAGATGTTATCTTCCAGCCAGTTACAGTGATACCAAAAGCAGATACTTCCAACTATTTGCAGTGTGTGAGAGTATCTAATCTTCTCTCATATAATTTAAAAAGGGACAGGGTTGTGGTTTCAGGTTGTAGATGGAACAGACACAGACACTGTATTTATGTATGTACCAAGGAGGTCAAGGAAATAAAGCAATCTTCTTTCAGCTCCCTGCATTATTATCACAAACAATAGCCTGCTGGCACAAAACAAGTTTTAATTGATTGTTGTTATTGATTTTACAGGAAGCAAAGCAGAAGAAATACAACTTGATTTTTGTAAGCCAGGGTGACCTGAAAAATACAAAGGAAAGAAAGAGATTATAAAGCCCTCTCATATTCTGCCCACTCCTGTGAGTTTGCAGCTGAGCACTCCATAAAAGCCCTCTCCATTAATTGTCTATTTATGTTTTTTGACCATATTGATTTGGTTTTAGGGTTAAATATAATCCCTATCTGAAAGTTTTATTCAGGTTGTTTGTTTTGTGCTGTCACAGATCAGTCTTGTTCCTTATGGCCAGTAATTTAAACACATCTCTTCCTCTTGTCTCCTTCTACCCTTCTCAAACCCACACGAGGAAGAAAAAGCTGCACATAAAAGTTTTAGGTCAGTTGTTACCATTACTCTCTCCTTTCTGCTGATCATCATTTTTTTGGAACACCCATTTCAGGCTGAACCCTGGGTATGGGACTTTTTTCTATACCTGAGCCTGACTGGGAGCAGAGGTCTTGGGCTGTGAATGATCACAGACTGCCTGAATAATCATTGCCACCCATTCAATAGGCCAGGTGGGCTGGCTGGTGTTCAGTGAGGGGACCTTGGCTGTAGTTAGACTTTCCCTGGAAGGGAGGAGATGCTGAATTTCATGGGGTGCTGCTCAGATTCTCACTTTGCCCAAACTTTTCCCGAGCTCCCCTTGGGCACATATAGGGAGGCAAAGGGGGCTAAGAGAGAAGATTTTAATGTTGATGAACAACAAAGTTTTTGCAAATGATGATTTGAAAAGAAGAACTAACTTTCTCACTGTTCAGTCTTATGTGCTAATTTTGTGGATTTTGGGGAAGGTGTGTGTCAAGAAGATGTTGATGGGAATAGCAGTTTTTGGCACTTTTAGAAGAGGAGACAGTGATTCCTCAAATTTTAGGTAGACTGTATATATATACATGGAATTAATTAAGTCACATGGATAATGTCATTCTGCAAAGCTTTAAAATGATTAGCAACACCAAAAATGTTATAATGTATTTCACAATGCTCATTATGAACCTAATTAATACTATTATTAATAACATTAATAGTATTATCAGTTCATCCTTATCTGTCCTCAGGGACTGTGTAAAGTACCTTCCAAATGCAGAGCATGAAGAATATTACAGCCACAAATATCTGCAGGCTGGTGTGTCATTCTTCCTCTTTACTTTCTCCCTTGTTACATGTAATTCTTATTTTATTGTGACTTGGAGTATTTATGCAACAGTAGTAAAAAAAATAGAGTCTTGTTTAAATTTAAATTCTGGTGTTTGCTCCTTTACTTACATTGCAAGATTTTTGTCCTGGCAGCAATAGCTAAAAGCTTCCCATCTTCCAAAAATAATAATTGAGAATATTACTTTAAAAGCTGGGTTTTCGAGGAAAACATTACATTTTTACACTCTCTGTTATAAACTAAATGTTTAATTTTTCACAAAGCATTTAAGGTAAAAAAGAATGATGAATTATTATCCACATTCCAAAATGAAATGTTCTGTGGCACTGCTTTATTCAGACAGACCTGGTATTGCTATCCATAGCAGCTTGGCACCAGCAGTCTTCCCAGATTGATATACAAGGGGAAAAAAAAAAAAGAAAATAGGTTGGGTTTTTTTTGGTTTTTTTGGGGTTTTTTTTTGCAGCACCTACCCAACTTTCCCACCAAGTGATCTGTTGTTAATGTGCAGGAAATCCCAATGAATGCACATCATTTGGTGAAAGAATGACAGCAGACACCACAGCTATCCTTAGCAAGCATCCACCTGCTCCCGTGGTGTCTTTTTAAAGCAAGTTCAGCTTACCTCTTCTCCTCTTAGTTTTCCTTTGCTTAATTGCAGGTGATGATTCCAAAGAAGCCTTCACCTGTTTGAGTGTGCTTTCATCTTTCTAGACAAAGCAGGCTTGGGCTTGGTGCTTGATCTGTGGCATAGTTAGGGCCTTTGGTATTAAAGGCGTTGGGATCACCCTGAGGCTTTTAAGGTTTTAGGGTTAAATTGATGAGCGTGTATAAAATGTAAGCTTTGTTGTTTGGCAGCGTTTTTCAGCATTTGTTATTCTTTTTTTTCATTAAGAAACCATGGGACTACACTGCATTCCTCAACTGCCTCTTGCCTATTAAAGAGTGCTGTCAAATGGAGACCTCTTCAACTTGCATAAAACTTGTGATTCATTCCACTGCCTTCAATCCTCACCAGGTCTCCAACTTATTTGAGATATCCAGGAATGCCTCTGCACCAGAACAGGGTATCTGTTTCTCTCTCCATTTAATTTGTTCTGTTTCTTCTGGATAATAAGTGCTTGGAACACTGTGGAGCTGGGAGATACATCAGCTTCTGACCACAGAGCCTGGACTTTGACTCCTGTTCTGTCTTTTTGCTTATGGATCTCAGCATGTGGGAATTCAGAGCTGTCCCATGAAAAATCCACAGCACAGGCCAAACAGTGCACAAATGCCTTTTTTTTTTTTTTTTTTGTTTGTTTGTTTGTTTGTTTGTTCTCTTATTTTAGTGTAGGGAATTAATTGACCAAAGACTGAGTGGAAGGTAATGCCCTGACCTTGACTATTGCTGAGGAGCTTTTCTGAGTGCTGCCCACTGCTGCTAAAGATGAAAGCTGTTGCTTCTTGAAAAATGTTGTTCCTGGATTTCTGGCTGGGATCCCAGCACCTTGGCTGCTTCTGTTGTAAAATGATTCACCCCAACCCAACAAACCCTGGTGGCAGGACTGGCCTTGTGAAGGAAATTGCTGTCCCCTGGCTAGAGGGAATGAGTAGTGGCTTTAGTGGAAAAAACATCAGCACAATTTGCAAAGTTATAACTGAGATGAAAAACTTGGTAAAATGATGTTTTCTCCCCTTTTTTTTTTTTTTTTTTTCTCTTCCCTCACCTATTTGTATATGTTACATAGGGGAATTTACTTATTTTCTTAGATGAGATCTGAGATAAAGTTTCCTCTGGGAATTCCCAAAGGTTTTGGATGCCTTGCACAGTGTACCATGGGTGATGTGCCCAGGAAAAAAATTGTGAAACATGGTTGGACAGACAAGCTATTCAGTTTAATTAATTCCTGTTGTTCACCCACAGCAAATATGAAATAAACTCAGAGAATAAACTACTATATGTGTTTGGTTTCATAGAAGCCTAAAAGAATATGTTTTATTTAATACTACTAATACATTACTTTACAAACATACATTGATACACATATATTTGTATATGCATACACAGTTTTCATGTTTTAGCTGATTGGTGACAACCTCTGAAACTTCAGTAACACAGTAGCAACTTTCTCTTCATTCCAGCAGTAAGGGCAGGACTGTGAGATTTATCCATGTAAAAAGATGAAAGGAAAACCAGTATTTTCAACAGGGAGTAAACTGGAAATCAGGGAAGATGTAGGTGCAAGAAAGGACATTGTGTTAGCTCTGTTGGTGACAATAATAGAGGCTTTGTCATTTGTCCCTTGTGTCAATATGCAGCCATCAGTTTGGGGCAGGAAGGCAAAAGTCCCTCTTCTCTGAGCTGCCACAAAGATTCTGGACACCTGATTGCTATCTGGTGACACTGGTTGCTTCTAGGCATGACCACTATGGTAGAGCTCCTTCCTGTCTGTGCCAACTTCAGAACTGTTTCTTATCAACTACCTAAACTTAAGACCCAGATAGTAAGGGTAGATATTACATTGCTTTCTATATTAGACATTGATGTCTATTTGTGTTATGTTATTGTCTTCTGAAAAAAAAATCTCCTCATTCTAAGGCTATAGATATGTAGACTCTGATTAATTTCTTAACTTCTTCTTTGCAAAGTGAAGCCCTCTGGGCTTCCTAATTGATGCATTAAATTATTTTTGTGGGCCAGCTGTCTGTGTGTGGACTGTAGAAGTGGTTTCAGCATTTCAGCAGTGGTCTTTCTCAGTGCCCCCGTACCCACCACATGAAAGAGGAAAGTCAAGAGATTATCTGCCTAAATTTTATGTCAGAGTTAGCATTTTCTAGGATATGGTCCTTTTTTCTTTGCACATAAGAAATTGGATGGACAGTCAGTAAGTGAATTTGACTGACCAGCTAGCACCCAGAAGAGCTCAGCTGATGGGGGTCCAGAGCTGGGGCACGAAGTTCAGAGCTAGGCACCAACATTCAGGTACCTGAATTTGGAGCTGAGTCTCCCTCTGGTTCATATGTAAATGAACCAGATGGAAATGCTTGGCAAAACTGTTGAATACATATATAAGTCAGTAAATTCTTTATGACATAAAAGTGTACTTTGAAATAATTACAAACTGTTCCTCTTTAGGACCAGTGGCTGCAAATCTATGAACAAGATGAAAAATACCACATTTCCCTGACCTTCCTAGATGAAAATTATTTGGAGTCAAGTTCTCCTCACCCAAACTTATACCCTTCAACTGACTTCAAAGGAGATAAATGAGTCTCTCAACAGGGCAGACCACAGGCTTGTTATTCCTGTAACACTTTCTATATGTCATTAACACAATTTTTCTTATCTAACTCTTCTAATAGTCAACTAAATTTTAAGTGTTTATATACAGTTGGATCATTATTATTTTTTTGCATTTAAAACTGGGAAGGGTATTTTTCCCTTCCCTTCTGTTTATATTTACATTTTCAGATAGTAGATACACAGTCTAATCATATCACTTTGAAAGTGATATAGAAAGTTGTGCTCTCTTACTCAATCAGATCTAATCAGTTTGGATGGGTTCCAAATACTAAGCATTAATCTCACTTAAACCAAACCCCTGATAGTTCATCTAGCTTGAGTATTCATGTCAAAGACATAAAACAATCTCCTTTAATGCCCACAGTACTTTTTAAATTGAGCTTTCACCATCTGTTAATAAAACCTGCTTTGTACTGCTGGTTGTGTTCTGTGGAATGTGTCAGGGGTGAGTTTCTCTTTCCCTCCTATTCTTAAAGGCTGCCTTTTTCTTTTTTTTTCCAAAAGTATATGAAAATTATGCAATATAGTTACAAGGAATTAGTCACACCTTGGCAGAATCTCCATTACCTTGGCTCACATCAAAGGGAAGGAGAGAAGTGTGGTCCTTACAAGCTTAGAGCATTCCTTTGCCTTGGAGTCCCACTCTGTGATGACAACTAAATTGGACACTGATGCTTACTTATTTTTCAACACGTGGGTGTAAAGCACATTGACCTTGCAGTTGACTTTTTTAGAGCACCTTTCATCATGGGCCCAAGCTCACAGCATGATGCAGAGCTCTCTGCTGCCTTTCAAGACTCCCTGGAGAGGATTATCCAGAGGCAGAGCTGCCGAGCTCTTCCCCTTTGACTGCCCCCTGGATTTCAGCATCTCGCGTTATTAATCCTGGGAATGACACTGTGGTGCTTCCCTGTCAAACTCTTGCAGAGCCCATGCTCCAAATAAATGGTGCCTTCAGGTGACATTTAGCATGATTCAGCAATTTAAGGTCATAATTTACAGCAAAAGGGAAATGAACTACAAAGTAGAAAGGGCAAGAGGAAGAATTCATGTTCCTCTGGGGTGGACTTTTCTGAGCACACCACTGGCTCTACTGGCTGCTGCTGCTTGCAGGTAGCAGCTCAGTGTGTCTGATTCCAGCTTTGCTTGGGAAAGCAGGAGAGCTGTGTGCATTAGTTGGTTTTAAGAGTCACGGCTAGACTTGTTTTCTATGATTCTGCATAAAAATCAGTGAAAGTTTTTGTTCATTTAAGATAAAAAGGGATGGATTTGAAGGATGTACCAAATTTCATTTTTGAGCAAGAACTACTGAGCAAGAGACTTGATTGTCAGCATACTCCATTGATGCCACTGGGGTCTAAGCAATAAAAAGGCATCCAGGGACACATTTATTCTCCTCAAGAAAGTGGCATTGGAATATTTTGGAAATGTTTTGCAGGTAGGAAAGCTGTTGTTTGGTCTTCTGGCTGCTTCAAGTCAAAGAGTATTTCAATGCAGTCTCAGAGGTTTTGATGGTTACAGGATAAGTATAGGAAAATCATGAGATGTCAAAAGACTGCCACACTCACCTTTACCCTGGTGCCAACTCTTTTCTTTTCCTGAAACCTGCTTCTCTGGGATGTGCAGAAGTGGTCCCACAGCATCTCACCTCAGTGCCAGCCGTCCTCCAAAATGCAAGCAGAGGATGCTGTCCTTGGCTGATGCAGTAATTAATTTGATATTAGAGTACTGCTGCAAAATCTCCAGGAAAGCACTATGGCCTGCAACCCTGCAGATTGTGCAAACCTCTGCTGTCTCCATGCTCACCCTGGGGCATCCATCCCTGAGATTTGCTCTTGAGGCACACTAAATTATACCTGAAAAGCATGTAGAGCCATGTGCATCTGCACCTCCACCTCTCACCTCACAAGCCTTCGCTGGGAAGCTGCTTTAAAATAACTGGTGAAATTTGACTGAGATGATAGTCATGATGGTGATGGTGATTTTATGATTTTTAAAATGTAACTTGAACATGGATTTCACTTAGCAGATGTGTTTAATAACAAAATAACACCCTGGAATTCAATTTGTATTTGATTGCACAATTGGTTAATTTCTTCAGCTACTTTTTCAGCTACCTCTTAACACTTTTGTTTTTACTTGTAAGTTTTTTGTTTGGATATAATGAGGCTTTGTGTCTCCTGATTACTTATCTTATGTGGGTGGTAGAAAAATTGCTCTCCTGCTTCAATATTTGTGGTTGTGTGGGGCAGGTGGTTTCACGCAGAGCTGAGCAAAATATCTGCAGTAAATTAAAAAAAAAAAAAAGATGTGTGAGTTCCTTTACCTGAGATTTCTTTATTCTTCTGGAACTTTTGCTGCAAACCCCAGGGAACCAGCAGAAGAGCTGGTTTCAGGCATGGAGATGCCATTTCCCAACCTTTGCAGCTTCCAGAAACCTGGAGCTGGTTTGGTCTTTTGTTGTGTGTTGCAGACCAGCCTGTCCTGGAATTCCAGCTGCCTCCTGCATTGCCCAGGGGTCCCACTTCTTCTCTCTTGTTTTGGGCTCCAGGCATCGTTTTGTTCCACTCTCCCCAAGACTCAAGCATGGAATGGGTCCAGGCTGGATCTTTGGGACTGGTCTCAAACATGAGATGTGGTGTAGGTCTGAGTGACCTGATAAACTCTCCAGGAGCCTCAGTTGTGTGGCTCCTTGCATAATGAGCATGCTGAACTCTGCTTCCAGGCACAGAGGTGGATCCCAGACATTTGTCAGCTGGAAAAAAAAGTAAATCTGTGCAGGTACTCCACTGGGTCTTGGTCACAGCTATCTGGGGGGAACAGACCAGGTGTAATACCTTCAAATTAGATAATGTCTAGGATTTGGTGTTGCCTCCTAAGGACAGTTAGGAGGAATTGAATCCAAATTTATTGTAGTAGACTTCTCAGGAGAGATTTCACGTGCTTGTTGGTAATGGACTCTGCCATTTGGATGTTCTTGTCAAAGAATCTGTAGGCTTGAAATTCACTCTTAATGGACTTACAGGTGTCTCTTGAGCTCTGTGCTAACGCCTTCTGGATAACTGTGAGATCCCACATCCCACCCAAAATACCTGCTGCTGTGCTGTCTCGTCTCTTGCTATTACATCAAGGATTTATGGACACCTGAAATCATGGATCTTGTCACTTTGCTCTGGGTCTTGGATGTCCAATATGGTGACAATTTATTTGTAGACCCTCCTGTACAAAGTCATATATGCACATACATGCAACATTTGCTAGAAATAATTAAATCCTTGCCTTTATGAATGTATAAATTAATCTTCATATAATATTTAAAATTATACACTTGATGTGTACAGAATTTATTTATTTAAATTATGATTTTTTAAACCACTCAGCTGATATTTCTCAGGCAGCAAGACAAGGGGAGGACTGCAAACACTTGCATGGTATAGCATCAGGCTGAGAGAGAGATGAGGTTTTTGCTTCTGGACTTCAGAAGGTCAAAATCAGTGTGGGAACTTTTCCCAGTGGTGGCAGCTGCAAATGTCAGAGAGAATTGCTTTTCCAGCAGCTTCCCAGGACAGATTTTCACAGTCAGAACGATTAATTTCTCGTGTACTGTTGGAAAACCGTAATAAAAGAAAGCTAGATATCATTTTGAGTTTGAGTTGATTTTGGGGTGAATTCAGAGGTATATAAGCAAGGGAGTGCAAGGAATATTTTCATTTCAGTTATATTTGGTGTATTAATAAAAAGAACACCCAAAGCAGACACTGACCAAACACACACTTATTTAAAAGCAGAAGACTGGAAATTTGAAATGTCTGTGTGACATTTATAATATTGCCATGGTCCTAAATATGACTACTAATAACATGAGTATTTATCTACGACAATATCAAATTTAATTTGCTGTAAGCCGTGTAACCCAGGTGTATAATGATGTGGCACATATATTCCACAGCACAGAAAACACAAAGCTGTATCCATCTGATAAACTGGATGGTCTATCCCAGAGAGCTGACTGGAAACTTTTGAATTATTTCAGATGTTTTTAAATGGAAAAAAACAGTGACAATCTCCACAAGATGTTGTTGATAAATTGAAATCCAAGAACAAACACAACAGATTCATAAACAAAAGCCAGACTGAGGTGTTTCTGTGCCAGCAAGTCTCCACTTGGAGATCTGTCTGGGTACTCCTGCTCCCCATCACAACCCATCCCACCCAATGTTAGCAACTAGAAAATAGCTGGTGACACAATGCAGAATAGAAAGGTTAAAGTAGCACCAGGGAATCTTTTAATATTTTTTTTTAATTTTGTAAAAAATTTTTTAAAGAATCTTTTTAATTTTTTTTAAATTTTGTTTTAGAGACACCTTAACTGGTATTTTCTCTTGTTGTGGCACCTCAGGAGGGCAGATGTGTGCTTATCTGAGCAATAACCCAGGCAGCTGCCTTCAAAGGGAAGGGTGGGTAAGTTCTTATGTCTGCAAGAACCAGAGGGTGGAGAAACTGCACATTCACAAATATGGCCCATATTTTTGATGACTGATACCTTCATTTTTTTCCTTTTAAAAAGGTCAGAAGATGGGAATGAGACTCTCTTGCAATTTTACTGGGGGATTAAAGTGTTGGCAAAAGGCAGCCATGGTAATGCCACCACCTCTTTCACTGTTTGACTTTACTTCCTTAACGTTTTATACTTCCAGTGAAGCAACCTGGACAAGTTGAATTGCCACGAATTTTCTTCAGGGCACAACAGGCTAAGTGGAAGGAGTTGGTGTCTTGTGTTTGTAAGCTCTCAGGTTCCCTTGGAGCAGGAGATTTTCACATCCCCCATAGAAGCCCCAGCAGATGATTCTGTGTTAGCTCATGCAAATTCTCAATACATCACACAAATCCTCCTCCAGGAGGGATCCCTCACAGGCTGCTCAAGCTCTGTATCCCAGAGAGAGTGGTAACCTCCTTCAGAAGCCCATCAACTTCAACCCCACAGGTACTAAAATCTCTCCAGATAATTTAACAACACGTGATGGATGCAAATCTGGATGCTGCCTGGAGGTTAGAAAGGACATAATAGCTATGTAAGAATAGAGTAGTCCTATATTTCCAAAGAGTAATTTTGCATTTTAAGATTCATACAATGTGCATGAATGTAAGAGAACATTATCTTCTTCAGTGAAACAAAATGTTCTATTTTATAACAAGAATAAATAAATATCTCACTGACATCACATTTCAGTATGAGAGAACCCTACAAACATAGAGTAGTTTGGTTTGAAGGGACCTTGAAGACCATCTAGTTCCAGCTCCCCTGTCATGGACCCTTTTTTACAGCAATATTTGTACTTTAAAGGACTCTACAGCCTATCTCATGGTCCAGTCCAAGACTTCTCTGAACTTGTGAACTTTGAATTAAATGCCACTGTGGATATTTTACATTAAATAAAAGAACTCTGGAGCTTCTGAGGTGCACTGTGTGCTTGGTGTGTAGGCGACATTTTGGTATAAAAAATAATTACCCCTAGGAAACAAAATGAATCAGAAAATACTGGCAAATAACATGCTTTAAACACGACAGAGTTTTTTCTAATGAAAAAATAACTGTTAGATGAACTGGTATTAACTTTGAAAATTTCTTTACATTTCTCCCTAAAGATGGGTTATCCATGGCCTCCTTAGCCTCCCTTTCCTTGTGGATCCATATGTGATCCATATGAAATCCTCCCTTTCATGTGTGATCTGTATGAAATCAACATATGATTTTCCTGCCCTGATTGTGCTGCTATTTTCACATGTACACAGTGAATTTTAAAAACTGTTGGTCTGAACAAACATCCTAAACCCCAGTTGTCACCTTTCTTGCTCAGCTGTCACTGTCCACACAAGGCCAGAGCAGCAGAGTAGCAGAGCTCTTGGCTCTGATTGTTTTTTCCTACAGAGTAAAAAGGGACAGGACAGGCTGTCCCCCTGGGGATGCTGGGAGCATTAAACCCCAGCTGGGAGCATGCCTCAACATGCTGCAAGTTGTGCTAAGGTTGCTAAGTGACTTAAATCCACTGCACAGAATAGAACCATATAGCCTCAAAACAGCAGAACCTGACTTGGTTTCTAGTAACTCATTAAAATGACTCTACAATTCTTTTGATGTTCTGTACTAGTCTGGTCACATTCCTTTCTGTTTTATAGCATGGTAATAACAACATTCTTGTAAACAGTCATATAAACTCTAACCTTCATATTGCTCTCATCAGATGATCTGAAACCATTTTCACATCAGGATTTGGCTTTCTTACCCCCATAAATCATATCCCACACCATCAAAGGGGCAAGGGGAAAAAATAGGGATGCACAAGTTGATTACTGCTTGGTCACTTGCTCAGGGCAGCCATGACATCCTGTGAAGGCTGAAATTTTTCTTGCAAATATTGCTGCTATAAATTAATTGTTTAGAGCTATTGGGGTTTCCATTCTCTTTCAGAGGAAACTCTGCTGTGAGCAGACAGACTCCTGCCTGGATGTTAGTGCCTAATCTTTATTGATTATCAGCCTGTGCTCTCTCCATTATTATCAATACACTGTCATCCTCCGCTCGCATGGAGCTACAACCTGTGGTAATATTTTCTGGGAGCTTGAGTTCTGTATCACACAGCTGGCAGTGGAGAATTACAGAAAGAGAGGAGGCCTAGGAGGCAAAAAAAAAAAAAAAAAAAAAAAAAAAAAAAAAAAAAAAAAGAAGTCACTCTGGTTTAGCCATGCTTGTCCACTGATAGCAGCAGACAAAAGAAAGACAACTGGCTTTAGCTACAGAAGCGTGCTGCAAGGAGGACAGGCAGCAGTTTCCAGATGTCTCTGGCCAAAGGCTTGGCACTTAAGCATTTGCTCAAACAAAAGGGCCAAGGATAAGGGACTGCACCCTTTGCAAACAACACAGCACATGGACATGCACTCACATGCAAAGAATTTACACTGGCTGAACAGTTTTCCAGGCAGTCAGTAAATATGACTTATTCCTTCTCTTCCTCCATCAATAGTTTAAACAATCTGGGAGCAAAATGAGATATAATGATTTTCCTGACACTCTAAATGACAAGGAAAGATTTCAGACATTTTAACATGTCCTCAGCTTGCTTGCTAACTTTTCTTTCCTTCTATATCTTTCTTATGATTATTTTTTAACATTTTCTTTATCCCAGACAACTCTGCATTTTCCTTTGGACTGTCCAGTTAGAGCAGAGAAACAAAGTGATATACTGTGAACCTGTCACAGAGCATGAAAAGGAAACTGTAAATGCTCAAGTGAACAAATTGTGAGCAATTTCTAAGTAAGCAATGTGTTACACAGCATACCTGCTGGAGGCTGATACATTTATAGTAGTTGCAATCTACCGGAGAATTTTTTGCAAGTAGGGAAAAAAAAAGTAGCTAGATTTGACAGATAAATTTTTCACAGTGTTACCCTTTGTTTATAGACCTTCTCTCATTTTAATGTACCCTAGAGCAAATCTCTGCCTTTTCAAAAGGCCACGCCATTGTTCAACTGAAATGCTATTATTTCTTCTCTCAAGTTTGATTAAATTACTTGGCACTCAGACAGAAGTTGATAATAATACAAACACAGTGATCAAGGTGGCAGATGTGCCGTTATTCTCTTAATGGCAAATAACTAATTCTTCAAACCAGGGCTACGCAGTGTTGGAGCAGTACAGGGGCTACACAGGGAACATTACAGCCAGTTTTACATGGGTTAATTGAAATGGGATTGAGAATTTATTGGGGGACATTCAAATAACTGCTTTCCCTAGCAAATACAGTCTGGCTGTTGGTTTGTGGATGGTGTGTGTGTGTGGAGATTGCAGAGATTAGGGCCAGAGAGGAAAGCAGAGGTTGGAGGCAGCTGACAGCGCCTGCGCAGAAGCGAGGCTCAGCTGCCTTGCAGGAGCTTACTCCCATATCTGAGCCCTAGGATAAAAGGTGCATTTTTAAAGTCTGCTAGCTAAAATGTTTTAAATAACACCTGTTTAAACCCTGGAATAAGCAGCACAAGGGTTTTTTTCTGTTATATTAGCTGATGGAAAAGTGGCTTAATTAGGTGGAGAAGTCCAGGGAAGAGTTAGGACACCCTGGTCCTCTGAAAGGACCAAGTGGTGAAAAGGGGAGTCCTGCACCCTTCCTGGGAAGATTAAAGTAGCCACCCTTTAAACCAGAATCAGAAAGCAGGGATTTAAAATATATTAGCTCAAATGCTTGAGCTAATAAGTTTAAAAATAAATCTTTTGTAGACTACACAAGCCCTGAGGGAAGAGCAAAAAGATTAAGGTAAAAATAGAAAGCATGAAGTGCCTAATAATGAGCCACACCTGTTTAGCAAAATTTCCCTATCTCTGGTCTGGTCTACACCCCGGGTTTGTATCAGTATGACTGGCTTGGCCAGGAAAGTGTTTTTCTAAGGGACTGGGAGGATGAGTAGGTTGCCACGAGGGAGCCACGTGACAGTGGTGAAGGCCCTGACGGCAGCCATGGAGTTGTCTGCAGAAAATGTTTCCCTCTCACTTGCCCCAGTACTGGAGGAATTTTGGTTGTGTCATGTGTAGATAAAAATAAGGACTTTTTCAAATGATCTAAATGTGATTTAATAATTTAATAATTTAATTACTTGGAGACAAGTGGTTTTAATTTACTACAATGGATCTCAGTATTGTTGGCCTCCAGGCTCTATTGTACTGTAAATATTATTACTCATAATAAAAACCAACCTAACATTTTTCCCCAAAACTCCAGGATTTGGTCTTCAGCTGCTGATGCTGGTTCAAACTGGGAGAGGAAGTAGATAAAAAAAACACCAAAGAAACTTTCTTTGAGATTTCTCATGATATTTCAAAGACCCCAAAGTCCACATAACCTCCAGAGAGCTACAGGTTAACACTCTGCAATCTGCCAGTCTTCTCCATTCAGTCTTTTTTGTCCAATATGAGAGTTGTCACAGCATGTGGAGACTTTGCCCATAGCTGTACTTTACATTTCAGTGGGGCAGCCCATGTGTCGGACATACTGGCTAAAACAGTGGGTAACTCATAATGTTACACCCTTTATTTTGGAGTTTTATTGTGTTTTTTTTTTTTAATTATAATGGGCAGGAATACATAATTCTTCATGAAAAATACTGAGATCCACCAAATGAGATCTTAAAGATTAAGCTCTAGAGTAGGGGAAGCTCAGTTTTGAGACCTGAGAATTTGTGTTGTTTTTGTAAAACAAGATTACCATTCTCCCCAGTCCATGCCAATTATTTATTCAGTAGAACCTTACCCCCAGAGGAGCTACAGGAGCTTGGGCATCCAAGTGTCCAGGCTGACATCTTGATTTCACTGAAGTCAGCAGGAGTTTTGCCACTGATGTTTGCCTCCTTAGAGTTTGTCCCACAGCCTTGTCAGAGTGGGCAATAATCCTGATGGAACAGTAGGACAAAGGCAGTCACAGTATAAATAGAAATATAAATTATATCTGGGGTTAGAGGCACAGGTGGATATATATTAGGTAGCTTCCATAGCATAGGAAAGTTGCCAGAGAGACTCTTTCCTTACACCTTCTTACACCTCTGTCCATGTCTCTTTCTCCTACCAAGTATCTATTTAATATTTCTAGGGAGTAAGGTGAGGAAACATCTATTTACTCATACTCATTTTTAACAATTCATTACAGTATATTCTATACACAGTTCATTACAGTATATTCCATAGACTCATCTCAGCTGCCTGTCTGTCTGATCAAGATGAAGATGTAGGCTCCATCAGCAGATCATTAGAATAAATCTGAATTTGGTTATGTGTCAACACAGTGAAAAGGCTTAATCCTTCAGTTATAAGTGAATTTGGTTACATTTACCTTATTAATACTCATTAAAAAACCCTACTGAGGGGAAAATAATTGCATTTGCCAGAACACTTTTCTGATATATTTAAACCTAATATAGTATAATTAGAAAGCAAATGAGACAAGTCAAAAGTAGAGGAGAGAAGGAATCATGAAAATGATGTGAGTGATTTTTATGTTCCTATTTTCATGGCATGTGGCCATCTGATGATTGTTAACTGTGACATAACAGCTTGGGCTTGGTTTTGTGAGCAACTGAACAGAGCTGATGAACTGACCAAAAGGAGAGGCAATTTCCCAGCACCTTCGATCTTTACTAATTTTTTTCCCTACTGCCCTTTTTTGGCCTTCCTTCCCTTTCCCAGATGCAAACTACTTTTATACCAGCCTTGGGACAGTTGGATTTTGCTATAAACCAGTTAAAACTCATTAACCCAGCAGAAGATTTTTTTTTTTTGTTTGTTTTCTTATGGAATCAATTTTCTGCCATGAGTTGAGCTGGCTCAAAGGGGTCAGTGACACCAGAAGTGGACCCACATTAATAACAGCAGTGAGAAAGGATGAGGGACTGGCTGAGGAAGAGAAGGAACTTCTCTATTTTGGTGGCAGTGAGCTGTCACAGGTTCCTCCTGTGTCATAAAATTGTAGCTTGAATATGCATGTTCGTTTCTGCCAGAAAGGTGACTTCTGATTTCTTCTTTCCTCTGGATTCCTGAAGATTTCTTCTAGTTTGGTGATATGCAACTACTCATCAGAAAGTGAGAATTTCTGACACAATGTGTTGGGGGGGAAAGGAGAAGGAGGTGTCCTTTGTGGCAATGTGCCACACCAGATCAGCAAGAACATTTAACTGCACCCCAAGTGTCTTGCCCAAGACCACATGGGAAATCTGTGGCAGAATGGAAAGCTGGCCCTCTCTCTTGTAACAGCAAGAAAATTGCTCCAAAATCACAGGATCTTGCTGCTGCTCCAGGTAGGATTAGGTGGTATTAAGGAAAGGGATGGTTCCTCACAGATGTAGGATAATCTACTTCATCCAGCATTTCAGCACATCTTACTTTCTACACATCAGAGAATGTTTTAAACTTGAAAGCACGGGATTATTAGACCTTTCCATATTTGTCAGTAAAAATGGTTGCTCTGAAAAGTTCTGACCCCAGAACTGAAAATTGAATGAATTTTGCTAACTTGTCAGCCTTGGGGATGTTGTTTCACAGTCAGTTCTGCAGGCAGAATAGGTGAAAAATTCTTTCCCTCATATCAGTTTTGATTTTGCCATGTCTTAATTTCACAGGACACTCCCTATTCCTTAGGGTTTCTGGCAGCAATAATAAATTTTCCCAGCTCCTGCACTGCTGTTGAACCGCGAGACCCGAGCTCCTGCCTCTCTTTCCGGGCGGCTGCTGGGCAGCGTTAGAAATCAGGAATCCTGGATGCGATCCTGGCTTCCCTCGGCCTCCGGCCATCCCCGTCACTCCGAGGGGGATGCTGGCCCTTGTCAGCCTGACCAGGGTACGGTGGGCTGATTGGTCTCAGGAGGGGCCGAAGCGCGGCTGCTGGAGGTGGCTGCGGGGATGGAGGAGTTCTCCATTCGCCGGGCGCGGGCCGCGGTTCCCGGCGGGAGCGGCGCCCCGGCGCGCGCAGCAGATGGCGCTGCGCCTTTAATTCCTGCGGCAGCCGCCGCCGCTGCCGGCTCCGCTCCGCTCCCACCACAACTGCGGAAAAACACCCTGGAAAAACAGAGAACTGTGCTCTGATCTGTTTTACTAGATTTACCTGATTCCCCCCCCCCCCCCCCCCCTAAAGATTCAACATATCTCCCTTTCCGCAAATGAAAGGAAAGACTCCAAAACCCACCGAGACATCATCAGCCACCATTTCTGACCATGGAGACTGAAAAGTACCATGCCAAAAATTCCACTTTGATTTGTTTTTTTTCCTTAACCATAACTACACAGTACACATAATACGTGAGCATAATAATAAATCCCAGGAATGACACGGCTAATTTGGGGTAATCAAAGTGCACTTTCGTAGAGGTATTAATAAGATTTATAATTATTTATGTACTGTCTCCAGGGAACAATGGGAACTGTTAAACAATTTGCTCACATACGAGGAGGACATGTATAATGTGGGAGAGTAAAAGACCTCTATTTTCTTCAGCCTCAACCTCTTAGGAGTCTGTATTGCTTTCAATACTCCCATTTCTAGATTATATGTGGAATGATAAGAAAAAAGGGAATGCTTCAAGGGGAAGGGACTATTCTATCCACATTGTAATTGTCATAGTCCTGCCTTAAAACAAAATTTATCTTTATGGCTCACATAGAAGTGCTATATCACCTTGCACAGTAAATAGGCAAGGTGAACTTTGTGGTAAAGTTTAAACTTACTTTAACATTTTCTTGGGTTATAAAAATATTCATCCCTATGGCACCTTACTTAGAGATTAACACATATCCTTTTCGACACAATATTTTCAATGCCATGGTTCATGAACACCTGCTCTTTTTATCTCTCCTTTTAGTGTTGGAGCTGGGGAACTGTCAAAGGAATGAATTGTACATACTGTATTTTTTTCAGTGTGTGTATGTTTAAAAAACCCTGTTATGTTATTGAGACATCACAGAGAATACAAAAAAGATCCAGAATATTGGAATGCACAAGCCATGGGGCTGTACCATTGCATTGAGCTCCAGTGTGGCCTGTGGAGCTGCATGGGAAAAGTGAAATGCATCAAGGGCTTGCTTTTGGAATTGTGGTTTTTTTTTCTCCCCTAGTTTGCCTGAAGAAGCACATAGGAATTTATAGATAGATACAAGCAATATACAGATGGACACAAACAATCACTATGCCTTAGGAAAGGAGAAATACCTCAGCTTCTTGCATTCACTTAAATGTCCTCTCTCCTCATGGTCTTGGAAAGCTGGCCCTGAAGGTCACAGGTGAGAGCAGGGCTGTGCCAGGCCTCCCCTCTGCCCAGGGGTGACACAGAATAAGCAAGAACCCTATTGTCTGGAAATGCAGCTGCCACAGATAGAGACAGATTGAGACTTTCGCCTGTTTTCTGATGAGTTGCCAAATGTCACCAGGTTTGTTGCTGGAATTGAATGTTTGTTGGGACTGGATGTTCCAAGACTCGGTCCTGTGGTTTGCAGCCTGTAAATGCTCCTCTGGAAAGAAAAGGATTCAGGACAAAGCTGTGGGAGTTGTATAGGGTGGAAGCTGAGGCTTGGGGACATAAACCCCCTTTGTGTGAGGAGGTGAGACAAAGCCAAGACACTCACTCCTCTTCACAGACTCTATCTTGACTCAGGGTCCTGGTTAGCACCACTCATTCCTTCCCACTGGGGGAAGGGGCCCGTGAAGGCTGGGAGCAGCTGAGTTCCTGTGTCCTGGTCAATATTTGGTCAATATTTTGTCCCTCAGAGGGGTTCTTCTTTGCTGCTGGCATGGGCCATGGCACTACTGAGCTCCCCAGGAATGGAAAGTCATGGAAATGGAAAATTGTGACTCTGAGGGTGTTTTACAGTCCTAGAAGTTGATTGCTAGTGCCAAAGATCAAACTGCCTTGCAATTTCTCTGCACTTAATCCTCTTTGTTTTTTTAAGGTCAAGGTTATACTCCAGCTTGTTATACAGGTCTGTCCTTACTCCTAATGAAGCTAATGGTAAAACTCCCCCCAAGAGAAGCCTGTCCTGCATTTAGAAGCAGCCAAGGACTGGTAGAAGCTGTAGTTACAATCACTATATTGTTTGCTATAAAAGAGAAAATTAATTTTAAAAAGGGAGATAAACTCTCACTCAAGGCAGTTCTCCTTTCAAATTTATTCTTAAATCAATAAAAAAGTGCTCGATTTTGTTCCTGTTTCTAAATACACACTTCACATAACAATAAAATCCACAAACATTCATATATGTGGCAATACAAGCACTTCTTTTGCAGAGTTTATTTAAGAAGCTCCAAAATAAACCCAAAGATAATCACACTTTGACCAAAGACATACTTAGGATAAAATAAAAACACAGCCACAGCAGTCTAGAAGTGACTGGGGTACAATAAAGTATAGTCACAACTAAATTATGTCTTGGACTGAAGTAGATACATGGTATTAATTGGATATAGGCCCTTTAACCTTTTTGCAGGAAGCAAGCTTGATATCTAATAATTTTTGTAAAGATGAGCTCTCTGTGCTTCCAGTAATATTTCTGGGCTTTGAAAGGATTCTGACTTTGCTTTCATATTGTTTTGATGAGATTGGTGCTAATATTTCAATCGTGCCAACTGAGCAGGGGTAAGAGAGGACACAGGGGGATGGAAGTTTGATTGCCATATTCAAAGGATACAAATACCCTGCTGGGGCTGTCTGTTCTCTGCTGTGGATCCTTTCAAGGTATTTTGTTACTAGTCATTTTCATGGATGTGAAAAATTGTGGCAGAAATGAGTGTTAGCTAATGATTCAAGCATCTCAGCTTAGAAAGAATAAGTAGTTTGTTGGGAAGTAGACAGTGGAGACAACAGTGTTTTATATCATACACAAAACTGATCAAAATTTAATTTCTCTGTTATGCTTGCTACCTTTCATTGTCATTACCCAAAACATGGTCCAAAATAAGGTCCTGACTGAATCCTTTTAAAATACACAGAATTACCTAATTGCTCCCTCCAAGAGCTATCTCCTTTTTAGCAAACCATTTCAATTTTAAGCCCAAACCAAGAATAAAACCCAAATTCAGGCTGACAAACCCACATCTACAGTAGTGGGTGGGTTTGTGTGACTTGCTTTTATTGTGATAATCTGTTATGAGATGTCAGGAATGGACTTCATCTACCCAAACTCCTTCTCTGAAGAGTTTTGGAGAAGCCTGAAGTGCTCCTGATGTGCAGTTTACATCTGTCTAAAATGATGAAAGATGCCTTTCCTCGTTCTGCCTTGCAGAACTGTTCAGGAGGTGATAATGATGAGCAAAGTAGGCACAAGCAGCTGCAGAGCTGGTAACAACTGTCACCACCATTTCTTCAGAGAAGGTCTGGCCACAGTCAAAGAGAATTAAGGTACATCTTTTATCCTAGTAACTTCAGTGGGCTAAAGGAATATACTTACTTATGCCTATTTCATCTGAAGAGCCAAGTTTTAACAGCCACAGACCATAAAAACGGAAATCCTGGACTGGCTACAGGCAGGGAAACCACCACACACCCACCAGTAGCCTGGATAAACATTTGCTATTAATTTCCTCTTAGTGCAGATGCAGCTTCATCCTAACAGCTGACATTTTATGAAGGATCAGATTTTGTTTCCTTGTAAAAAGAATTAGAGAAATGCTTAAAAGCCAAAACAAATCTGAGTAGTGGTGGGTGATGACATCTAACAGGTCTGCAGAAAACCACTTCTGCTAAGCTTGGGCATTAACACTCTGTGTATAGGAAAGGAGTTAAAATATTTTTTTTTTTGTTTCTGTCATCCTCATCCTACAGACAGATGTGGCACCAGAGGACAGTCTGGAACTGCTGAAGCTGAGCACTGTGGCCTCAGGCTACCTGACCTACAACAGCTGCACCACCAACAACTGCTGTGCCAGGGACAGTCCCCTGGCAGGGATACTCTGCCAGGCGAGGCAGAGGATGCTCATGGCCAGCCCAGGCTGACCTGCTCCTCCCAGCCAGCACCAATGTCCCCAGGCCAGGGCCTGAGCCAGCAGATGGCTCCCCCCAGGCTGGCACAAGGGTCTGGTGAGGAAGAAAGGGGTGGCACAGTGCCTGGCTCAGGGGTTATTCCCACCTTGTGACACAGGCGTCATGGCCCAGGTTTGTGTCACCAGCGAGCGTACTGAGCAGGCATCTGCCCCTTCACCCTGGTTATTGATGAACAAGTTACACAATACTGGACCCAGTATTGAACCCTGGGGGCTCCAGCAGTGAGAGGCCTCCAGCTGAACCTTGTGCCACTGATCATGACCCTCTGGGATCTGCCTTTCAGCCAGTTCTCAACCACCCCACTGTCCGCTCATCCTGTCCACCCACCCTGAGTTTGTGAATGAGGATGTTGTGACAGACTGTGTCAAAGCCTTGCTGAAGCTGAGGCACACAACAACCACTGCTCTTCCCTTGTCCATCCAGGTGGTCATTTCATCATAGAAAGCAATCAAGTTGATCAGGCATGATGTACCTTTAGTATCCATGCTGAGTGCTCACGATCACCTTCTTGTCATCCATATGGACAGAGATGGCCCCCAGAATGAGGTGCTCCACCACCTTATCAGGGATGGAGGCTGAGTGGCCAGTAGTTCCCTGGGTCCTTCTTTGCCCTTTTTGAAGACCAGAGTGACTTTTGGTTTCTGGCAATCCTCAGGCACCTCTCTTGATCGCCACAAGTGATAGCACATGAAATACAACTAAATGTTCTTGAAGGTTAGGGCAGGTGCTGTGCAATCATTCAGTCTTTTACTAGCTGTCAATGCCTGTTTGTAAGTGAGGTCAACAAGATGTTTACTGTATGGTTGAATGGTTTATTTGAAGTAAAGATGTATGATCTTTGAATGAAGATATTAATGATGTGACAAAAAAATCCTGAAAAAGTACTTCTTTCAATAGGATCAACAGTTAAAGTCGTGTACTAACAAGCTAGATGCCAAAAGTAGCTGCAAGGAACGTAATAATACAGATTTTTGCTGTAAAAATAGAAAATAGGAGAAGCAATAAATCTGTTAATCTAATCAACTTTTAAAAACTAGATTAGGATGTAAAGCTCTAATTCTCTCTAATTATTGTAGCTAATGATTTTCTTAATCAAATAAAACATTTTTTTGAGCTTTACACATTCTTCCTAAGTACAAATGATGTTATTTTAACACAACTTGATTTCTGTTTCACTTAAATCCTGTTCCTCAAGTGTCCGTAATGCAAGCAAGCTGTGTTATTAGGACAAATAATAAAACAAAAATTTTAGCTACAGGGCTAGCTAAAATTGTAGCTGAGGGCTAGATTCATTATTTTTGGTATCATAATTCAAATTATAAACTTCAGCTTAAAACATTAAATTATTTAAACTATTATTTTAGATAAAACACACAGTTAAAAGCCAAACACCAGCCTTCATGAAAAGTGTACAATGTAACTTGTGAAATCAAGCCATGGAAGTCAAAGAATATCAGAATTAAGGTTACCTTTGCAATCTCAGCTTGGTTACTTTGGGTGTAATGACTGGGTCACAATTCTTAGTTATAGATCTGTGTGTTGCTCCCATTACGTCTCTTCCTCTTCCAGTACACAGACTGGGCCATGTTCTGTTCATAAGCATGGGGTATTTAATTTTCTTTTTGGCATTCATCATGTGATCTCAAGAGTTCTCCTGCTCCCTCCTACCAGTTCCTGTACTGAATTCAGCATAATTATTTCTCCCAAGGCTTTCCTGTAGCTTTCAGCTCTCTGCTGTCTGGGATTTTCACAAACAAGAATGGATGTTTTTCTGCAGCAGTCCAACAGATGAGATATGGCCTTACCCTGACTCCACAGGTGAGGCACATGGCAGGCCAACAATATTTGCTGGGTTTGAGTGCCCAGTTTCTGCTAGAGTTTGGCTTTGCCCAGCATAGAGCCGTATTTTATGTAGGAGTTGAATGTGAGTGCTCAGCACTTCTGCAGCTCAGAGGCCCCACAGAATCCAGCCAGGGACCCAGCAAGCAAAGCTGTACAATTAATAACAGGGAGAGAAGGAGCTGGTCGAAATTGCTTGCCTTGCTTTGCATAGGAGATGAGCAGCAGAAATACAACCAGCTCTCAAGGACAGCAGTGACACCATCCTCCCTCTTCTGCTGAAGCCCCAGGAGCAGATTTAGTGGGAGAAGCTGTGAGCTGTGACCACCTCCTGTAACCTTCCCTGATGGGATACCTGCATTCCAGGTTGTTCCTGGAGAACAGCTGTGCTGCACTGCATTATTCACTGCACCTGAATCCTCTTTTCTTTTTGTGCTATTATGAGACATCCATACCCCATGGGCAGCAGTCTCCCTTTGTTACATCCTCCCATCCATCATCAGCGCCGTCCATCTTGTGCCCAGCAGGAGGGAGAAGTATATCATCATGCTATTAAAGATAATGCCTATGCAAAAAAGGGATTGAATCAGGGCTGGAGAGGCAATTTGATTCTGGCACTTCCTTACATCTGATTGCAACTGCAAGATTCTTTTCATGCAGTTTGAGGTGTGTAATTTCACATACTTGAGTGGGGGGAGGGGGGGAGGGGAAAAAAAGTAGATTGCCAAAATAGGCATTTCATTATGTAGGGTCACAGTGAGTCCCAGGAGAGGCAGCAGGGCTGGAGTCTGTGTTGGCCACTGAAAGCTCTGCTACTTCAGTTAATAGAGTAGCAACATCAATAATCACCAGATACCAGTGTCCTGCTGAAAGCACTGGGAGGCTTGTTTCCTGTAGGGCAGGCTGGACAGCTTTTAGTGGATCTTGCAGGTATTTCAAGGCAGCAGGGGATGTGGAAAGCTCCTAAACTGTGTTTTCCACTCCAAGTTCAGGAGGGAAGTTTGACATACTATTTTTCTAGATTTTCCACTTTCACTGTGTGAAACAAGAGTGGGACAGGAGTATTTAACTACTCCTAACTTTGCCCAGCCACAGTTTCCTTCAGATTTCCCTATTGCTGAGGACATCCCAGCCTTCTTGCTCTGCCCTCTTTAGTCCCTCAGATTTTCTAGTTTTAATGGTCTTTCTTAGCCATAATTCAAGGTTCCCTTCCTCACTGGCTCCCACAGCATGCTCCTTCACACACTTCTGGCATTAAGCTCTGGCCTCTCCATGTCTGTATTCTGAAACAATCATCAGGCTGCCCTTAGATTTCCAGCCACTTCTGCAATTTACATTCTTTATTTGCCTCTGTCTTCTGCCTGTTCCTCCCCCACTTCTGATTCAGAGACCTATTTCCATATTCCTCATCAAGGAGGTTGAAAGCATGGGTAACCCTGTCCTTTAGTGTGCCCCAAAATGGATGGAAATAGCTTGTGGATACTTGGAGCAGCAAGGCAGTGTCAGCTCTCTTTATCTCCAACCCAAAGCACTGATGTTGTGGATGTACCTTCAGGGAATGACTGAGGTCTCAGAAGTCCATGGCTCTTGTGTGACCTGTGGTTTTCTAAAGGTTGCGATAATTCCTTGGTGTAGTTTTTGTAGATATGTGCAGAGGTAGTAAAGGATGTATTTCAGGGATAACCCACATCTGAATGCCAAAATTCAAGTATGTTTTCCAAAACATTAAAGATCTGAAAAAAGGGGGTTACCACATGATTTTAACATGGACAAAGCAGGTATTTTTCCATGGTCTTGTTATTGGCAGTAGGTGAAGTCTTTTGGCAGAAGTTTCCTTAAGAAGAATTTTCAAGTTTAGACAAGCTACCGACGTGTCAGTGTTCAGCCTAGTCATCAGCACTGGGACTCTAAAATGGGAATAATTGAGTAATCTCAATAATAGTTGGTGTTTTCAGCAGTGCCTATGAAACTCCTGTGCATTGGGCCTAATTACACTCCTCAGGGAAGTGGTCACAGCATCAAACCTGTCTCAGCTCAAGAAGCCTGAGTTCAGGCACATGGTGTCATCCTTGGGGCATCCTGCTCAGGGCCAGGAGTTGGACTCAGTGATCCTGATGGGTCCCCTCCAACTCAACATATTCTATTCATTCCACTATAATTCAGTTTCACATTTATGCAGTTTTATAATAATCTAAATCAACAGAAAAATGGGATGATGGGAACTGTGGAATAGCCATTTTATCTGATAGGTAGGAATATCAGCCAAGGATGACAAATGGCATATATGCAAAAATGTTCATGATTAAGAATGGTTTGTCTGCTTAAAAAATCCCTGAAGTTATTTATTTGAATCCCATAAACATTTTTGAAAGGAGTTTTAAACCTAGATTAACTTTTACATATGTAAACTTCAACAGTCATCCCAGAGCTAGGAAAATCTATTGTCTTGCCTGTAAATAGTATCTGCTGATGCTATTTGTTTCCTGAATAAGTACCTTGGTAAGAAAGAAAACCATAAGCCTAGTAATGGATTTTTCTCCATTTTTAGTCTCAATCACACTATAGTCAATGCTACTTAAAATTGAGATGGAAACCTGATTTACAGGTTGGAAGAGCTAAATTTTGTATAAGGTGTGGATAAAAAAAGCTTTTCAATTGAACAAAGTTATTAAGATCATGAAGCACAGTGTGTCAGCATTTCTCGTTCTCACTCATTAAAACACTTACTCTAAGGTGTCTTTCAGGACAAACATGCTGAATGTATTTGAAGAACTTCACATAAACCCAACTCTTGATTCTCTGCATGCTGGGAGCATTTTGCATTACCATTCATCTGTTTGTCTTAGATCATGAATGATCTGAGGATTCATAGTCACAGCCAAATTCTGGTAATCTTACAAACTTCTCATCAGTTAAGCAGCAACAATGGCTCATGTGTATGGCCTTAGCCAGTGGCAAATATAAGGATTTTTCCCACTCTGAAAGAGAGTTACCTGAGATAATGTGCCTTGCAACTGGCTTGGGATCATGAAGCTACGGGGCACTGCCAATTATTTTGATTTGGCTGATGTTAAGAGGCTTTTTAAACTGAAAGCTTAAAGTACTTTGTGAATCTGATCCCTTTGCTCACCTACAGTCCAGGGTACATGGTAGTCTCACAAGTCTTTAAAACATTGCTCCAAAAGATAGGCTGCTTTATATAATAAATTAATGTGAGAACTTTGGAAAATCCTAAATAATTTCTCTGAAATTATGGGTGTCTTATCTATCTCTCTGTAGATGAAAAAATGTCTACTAATGACTTTGACCTTTTGCTGACAGTTTTTTTTCTGTTGACTTGAATATTGTGGGAGTGGCAGCATAGTTAAAGTTGGAATTTCCCACCCATTTTTCCACTGTTTCTCCCAGTAGACCAACAGATGTTCCTCATTAACTTTCAGCAGATAGATTTCTCGTTGATAACTCTGGTTATTTTTTATTGCACGTAGGAAGATGGAAAGTGCCTTGCTTTTAAAACACATCTCCATGCACTTCTCACAGAATTTTTGAAAAACATTGTCATTTCAAAGCACAATGATAAGTCTTGTTGGTTGGGTTTTCAAGAGTATACTGAAGTTCTAAAATTAAATGTAGAATTTTAAGAAGTTTTCTGATTAACCAAAACTTCATGTGTCTGAACCCCTCCTTGATTTTATTATCAATTATAATTTTATTAAAATTATTTGGAATTTTAATGCTGGAGGATTTTGCAAAATAAAATTTACTGGCTCATGTGTTCCTGCGTCATATAAGGAGGGTGCTACCACTAGAGATTTTTGTTGCTTGAAACAAGTCCTGCACAGAATCTTCTCAGTGTATCTCTGATCCCAGCTGTGACTTTGCAGTTTTTGTCAATTTTCTTGGCAATGAAAATGCTTCTTAACCAAAAATTTAATTTTGAAGGCGGTAACTAAAAATGTTTTCCCCTGAAAATTTCCATAAGAAGACAAACATTTTTGTAATAAAATTTAATGTTTTCTTTCTGTCTCCATTAATGTTGAGCCACAATGAATGTCCTGCTTGTAGATGAAAGGCTGCTGTCACACTTATTGCATCTATTTAACTTGGGTGTTGTTCATCTCTCTCATCTCCTACATGTAAAGAATCCTGATGGTTCTGGGTCTTCTGTGTGTTATGGGGACGTATAAGCTATAAATGCTAATACTCACCTTTATCTTCCTTCCAGAGCTGTATATTTTCACTGTACCAACAGAAATGCCATCAGCTCTTGGCAGTTTAAATTACATTCAGGGTAACAGAGTCAGTGCTTTGGCTAATTAATAAAATTACACTGTTGAAATGGCCAAAGAAACTGTAATGTTTGATATCTAATTACTGTCCAAGCCACTGTAAATGAGAAATTATAGCACATCCCTTATTAAAGTACAAAAATATTCACACAGGACATACACTCTGAGGTCATACCACTACAAGTGCTCAGTGTTAGAGAGGTTGAAGACATGACTGAACTTCTCCTGCATGTACCTAATTATCAGTGCCTGTGCAAAATGAACATTGTGGGTGACTTGAGCTCATCTGTGGCAAAGTGTGCAAGTTCCTTCTCTAGACAAGGGGCATGCCAAGAACCAGTGAGCATTAGAGCAACGGGACAGTCACATCTGACATGAGAGAGGGTTTTTTTATGCAGAAGCATCCTGTTTCCAAGTAGTTTCTGAGTTGTCTCAGAAAAAGCTTGGTGTGTGTCTCCTCAGATCAGCCTTGTCCTCATCCTGCTACATTCTCCTGCTTTGGCCATTTCTCTTTAGCTTGAACGCTCTCCACGTCCAGGGCTCCCAGCTGGAGGCTTCCCTGGCATCTGACATAGGTGGCCACACTCTGCCCTGGTCCCCAGCTAGTTGAATATCAAGCATCAGAAATAAAAACCTGTAACAGGCCTAGTTCTGATCTTTGGTCTTAGTGGAAGGCAGTTCAAATCTGGTGACATAAAACCACTTCATCTCTTTTGCTGCATAGGGGAAAACCTTCCTCAAGAAGCTCATAAATCCCTCATTTTACCCCATGTTTCTTACCCCACCATGGCTCCCTGACTTCTGAAACCTGTGAGAAAGCAATTTGCTGAAAGGCAAGTGTCTGTGGGGATGCAGGATCATTTAGTTACCACCTCGGGCGTTCTGGAAAGGCTCCGCTGCACGAGGTGCATTTCAGAGATCTGACTGTGTGCTAAACGAGTCCTGCATCCCTGCCTCGTAGCTCTGAGAATGTTAGGCAGGTAATTAAGAAATCACACAGCACAGGTGTGCCAGGTGAAGTTTGGTAGCTTGCTTTTGATCTAAATTGAGATGCTCTGGGGATTTAACTTCTTAAACAAAAAGGGCATAAATAAATAATCAGGATTTTTTTTTTTTACGGTTGAAACATGCAGGCTATAAAATTTTGTCTTGGATGTACACAAGTAGGCAATGCTAGAAGATTAAGGCTAGAGCTTTGTTTTACATGGGGGTGTTGTTTTCATTAACTTGGGTCTGATTAGTTTTTTCACTGGGAATTTCCCCACTGATATAAACAGGAACAGTGTTTGGTTTTTGGGAACTAACTCAGGAATAAGCTATGAAGGTATCTTTAAAACAGACCTCAGAAAACCAACAAACCAACCCAAAACCCAGAGTATTAATTATAACAGAGGAGTGATTCAAAGCATTTCTTTTTAATATTCATAATTGAAAATGAGACAGCTTTAAAGTCTGTAATGAGCCCTTCAGTGTACCGCACTCTAGTTAGAGCATTATTTCATAGCTGGAAGCCAAGAAACAGGCTGACAATCAATTCTTAAATTATTCTAAGCCCACACAATAGCCTCTTGCCACAAAGTTTCGGCATGGTGCCTATTTTGCTACTGTGTGGGTGGGTGAGATTGGTATAAACAAGAACACAACTGCCCGCTTTTGATTTTTCATCTTCACTTAAGTTCATTCTCGCACAGATGGTTTCTGTAAGTTTGAAATGTTTCAATGCCTCCCTCTCCTTACACAATTCCCCAATAATATCTCCCCATGAGACAAAAAAAGTTATGTAAAAAAGGGGTCTTGTATTTTTGAGTTTGAATCAAAAAAATGAAGTGCCAGGAAATAACAGGAGTATCACCCTGAAAGGTTTAGTCTGGCTCTTTGGTCTTCTGAAGTAGAAAAGCTTTCATACACTTTCTCCAAACAAATTGGGTGGCTATCTCTGATCTATCAGAGTGCCCTTAAATTACTTCTTTTGATACCTTGGGGAAGGGAGATAGTGCAGGTGATGTCACAGGGCTCCTTCCAGCCCCACTGTGTGATGCTGGCTCCTCTCCTTTGCAGAGGGAACTTCAAGGGAGGGCATGAGGGGTGTGGGTCTGGAGGGGGTTCATGCAAAGCAAGGGCAAGGGCAGGAACAGACCTCTTTCAACACTGCAAGCATGTTGTGGACAATCTCCAAATGTTAATTTTATCCTTGCATTTCTGTAAAGCAACAGACCCATTCACATTCTAGGTTGAAAACCCTTTTTATGGAGAGTTTGATAGTGGATATGATTTACAGCCTGAAGTACAGTACTGGGGGAAAGCTGAGATTGCGGTGCAGCTGTGTAGTATGTTCTACAGAAATGCCTCTCTGATGGACACAGGAATGGATGGAGGAGTTGGTCTGGAGCTCTGAATTCAAAGCTGAATATAGACACTGATTTTGCAAAGCATGGATTCTGGACTGGGTCAGATAAAGACAGAAACTGAAGTAGCAGAGATCTCCTCCAAAGCCATTCTTCTTTTATTTGGTAAGGTTTGGACCTCTGCTTTAAGACATCTCCAGCAAGGATAAAAAAAAAAATGTTCTTTGCTGCGTAGTATCCTGAGGGGATAATTCATCCCCATACAATATTATCTTACAGTTGCTGATTTGTTTTCTGTTGAACTGTCCTCTACTGTCACCCATTAGGCTTTTCATAAGAACAAGGTTCTTCTCTCACTCTTTTTCTTAGGAAGTCTGGAACAATAACAGGCATTTCTCCCATCTCCCTCACTCCATCACTTCCTCCTCTTATCAGCCTTTGTCCTAAATCTGGAGATCAAAAGTCAAATATTTTTGTTTATATGCACTTCAAAATATTGTCTTCTGAAAGATAAAAAGTATTTTTTCCCCCTAAATATTATCTAGAATGAAACACTTTTTCTTATATTACCAGCTGTAGTTCAGGGAAATTCTGTTCCCTTCATGCCATCCTTTCTTTCAGTCAGCAGAATACAGAATTTGCCTTTATTCCTTTTTCTTTACCAATAATTCCCTTCCAATCACAAGATGTGTAATGTAAAAAGAAAGGGGAGTGTATTCTAAGCTAAAGACCTCAGGTTTGGATTTCTCCAGTTGGTGAATTCCTCTCACTGGACTGTTGGGTTTTGTCACTAGAACAAAGATATTTTGATGTTTTGACTTTGAGGAGATCTGGAATATTAACAGTAACACAGGAATTATGGGGAAATCTTGAGTAAACTCAGCCTGCACTTCACTGCTGTCCCAAGCATGAGTCCCTCTCGTGCTGCTGCAGAGGATTGTGCATTTACCACCCTGCTTCTGGCTCCATGAGAGATTAGGTAGACAGCAGTTCCCAGCTAGGAAGACAACACTCTTCTCCCAGAGCTGAAGAACTGCTTTCTCTTAAGCAGACTTCATCTCAGTAATGATAAAAGAAGCTGGTGAAACAACTTAGAGCACCTCATCAAAAATAAACTGGGCACAATGGATAGGAATTTGACACATCTAAGAGTGTTATAAACCTGTTTAGATAGATGTTGATGACCACTTCACCATGGCTCTTCCCATGATTCAGGTCAGTGGGATTCAGGGTAGCTTGGCACTGGAGCTGCAGGGAGTAGCTTCACTCTGACTAATAAAGAGTCTCAACAACTTGTGTAAGTGCAGTCTCAGTCATGAGCTACAACGTTCCTAGGTATGCTGAAGCCTGGATCTGTGGACACAGAAGGTGGGTCCCACCAGAAAACCAATGCAGTCCCTTATTGCTGCCCTCTCATGGCAAGGGTGGTTGAGTGCTCTACTCTTCACAGGGAAGGTTAAAGCAGCCACTCAAGTGCACAAAGGTGCAACGCTGCATGTTGCAATTGACCTGTTCATAAAAACGGGCAACCGGCAAGTTTATAGACCCTTATAGACCCTTCCAGGGTGAAATGCAGGGACAGGCAGAGCATGGGCTCCCGAGAGCTCAGTGCTTGGGGTCAGGCATGGCAGACTCCCAGGAGCGACACAATCCAGTGTGTGCTTGCACCATGAGGCCCAGAGAGTGGCCACAGATTCGCCTTCGGATCAGACTCACACTGAGATCCTTCACCCTGCCACCTCAGTCTGCTGCTGCAGTGGTGGCATAATTATTGCCAGGGAAATTCCACTTGTCCTGCTTAAACAGCGGGGGCTCAAGTCCTGCCAAACACAGTGGGGATTCTCCTTGGTTTCAATGGTCTCTTACATCAGAAATATGCTCAGCAGTTGGAAGGGATTAATCTCCCATTTTGCAGATATCAAACCGAATCTCAAAGAACTTGTGTGACTTCATGCTTTCATTGCAGCACTAGTCCAAAGCTCTCTTTCCCCCATGAAAACACTGTTTCAAGGATTGCATAGGCTGGTTTTGAATTTAGAACTTATTTAGGTGTCACATTTATAAGTATGTGAAATGAAGAGGCTGACAGTAGGATCTATGGCTCCTTAAATTTTGCATGAATATATGCATCTTACAATTTTCAAAAATATTTGTGCAGTATGAAAGATTAAAGAAAATAACTTAATTGCTTTAAAAATGCAACAATTGATCTTTTGATGTTTAAGTGTGTAGTTGAGCTTTACTTTTAAGTAGGTACTAAAATGAGTGTGCTCCATTTATTTATTACCGGAGCAAATTTGCCACTTTGTAGAACAAAAATACAAATAAACAAAATTAGCAAACAAAAAACACAACAAACCTGTTGCTGACTTATAGCCAGATTTCCCCCAGGTAAAAGACTTATTTTCTTCTGTTTTGAAAATGAAATCTTAATCTCATTAGATTTTGGAGGAAAACAGTTCTGATACATTTTCTGTAGGTAAAAGGACTTGCTTAATGTGCTTTGTTTATGTTACTGTTTTTACAGTAAGTAATAAAATTTATTAGGGCTATTATGTATTTATACAATCTGTTTGACAATGGCTTTTTAATGAAGTCTTAGCTCTTCTGGACACAGGTTAAGAAAACACAGTACTACAGTAACACTGGCTTTGTCAATAGGTCTCTGAAACATGGGAACATGCATGTTCCCAATCCAGGATATATGGCTATTGATTTTAGTTGCAGATCAAGAGTTGTGTCTTGTATTTATGTGTTTCCACACTCGAATTTCCCTAATTCCTCCATCAAAACACTTCTCTTGTCCCTCCATTTTCTGGGGAATGTAGACATGCTCGGAGTTGTACCCAGGAGTGCTCTTCCTGCCGACTCCTCCTTCCAGTCTCCACGGCTCAGCTGCCTGGCAGCACAGCGCTATGAAAGATCCAATACACAAGGCAAGTGAGGAGTTCAGAGATAAAAGATTATATTTGGAATTACATGCAGAAAGAGACTGAAAGCAGGTGCAGGTTCCTAAGGGCTGCAGCAGAGCAGACCTTGGTAACCCAGGTGGAAGGAGCCAAGGGTACAGACAGCAGAGCTCACATGAGAGAGACCTTGTCTTCATGTCCACTCTGTACTGGACAGAAAGAGAGCACAGGGCTTACCATGTTTGTTGGGAAATCCCTAATTTTTTGATATTGCTGATATTTCTGTATGTTTCCAGTTTTGAGAGCATGGACTGACAAAGGAGGAACAGCTGTCAGGAAAAGGCCATGGCATGTGCAATTGGGTTGTGCCATGGGTTTGTGCCATTGGGTTGGATCATTTCTCTGTCTTTTTACAGATACCAAAGAGGGAAACTGCTGATGCATGGCACTACAGTCTCCGGATACTGAACCAGACACTGAAGAGAGAGACAGCTCTGCTAAGTCTACTACACCAAGACCTGCAGGTAGTCCTGCATCCACTATTGTGGCTTGTTTGCTGAGGAGAGACTTGCATGGATCATAAATGCCCTTGCACACCCTCCCCTTGAACCAGACATCTGTTTTAGATGACCTCTAGGCATATTTACAAGTACTTTCAAATGTTCTGGAGCTAAGTCATGAGATTAGGGTATTATTTACTGGCTACCTTTTGTAATTCTTATATAACCTACAATAAACTAGTGGTCTAGATTGTCTAATGAAACAAGAGAAAGTGACAACCAACAGCACCATATCCTGCAGCAGAACTTTCCTTCCTAGTATTGCAGGTTGGAAAATCATTGTACAGCTCTTTCTACTCAGAGATTGGGAGTGTGGCAAGGAGTCTTGTGCAGCTGTTAGATGGAATATTGCATCTTATAGAGAACTGTTAGAGATATATTTATATATATAAATTGTCAGCCGCTGGGTGTTTTGTTAGATTAATGTCCTCTCCTCAACATGAATGCATAGAAGGCAGACCATGTGATTATGCAGGTATGGTAATTATCCTTCAAAGAGTTGGAAGGCTTTGACGTAACCTCTGCGTCCCAAATGTGCTGGATCCAGCACTCGCTAGAGGGAAGAATGAGGACTTGAATCTGCAAGCCTCTCCCATGTGACAATCTGGTATTGTGCCTTATAAAATCTGGCAAAATTGTAAATGACAGTAACTTTATAAGCATTAAAATGACTTAGCAGAGTTTGGTTTTTTTTCCCTGATAAATAAATTCTCTGATGCGCTGCTCCAACATGCAGAGACATGCATGAACTATTTAAGTACTCCAATTTATAAATGCTTCACAACAGGCCACAACAAGCTAGCATCAGCTTTTAAGTATTTTAAAATTATTTTTTACATGTCTTTACAATATGTCATAATGCATATTATAATAAAGCAATTTCTCTGATGAATATTAGTTATTATTTTCCAACTGTATCTACAATGCAGTGACACTTGACTGGGAATGTGAGGGCTGAATCAGCCACACACAAGCTCATCCAAAGAGGAGAGCCCATATTTCTGTATCAGCATTCCAGAATTTGTAGGCAAAGACAACAGACATCCAGCATCCAACAATCCTGGATTCTTTCAGTTATTTTGTTTGGAACAGATATCCACAGTGTTTTCCCTACCCCATCATCATTTTGCATTATTTTGGCTTTGTTTTAGGCTGAAATAGATGTTCTTGCCAAGAAAGCAGTCACCTGGCTCACTAGAGCTGATCTGAGACACATTTTTTGGTTTGTGTCCTCACATCCATCATGGAAGATTAGTTCACAGATGAGTAGTTCATGCCTGGGTCTTTTGAGGGAGAATTATCACATGTATCAGGTGTATCAGGTTATAAGGTTTTCCAAGTATTTTCCCATAAAGGAAGCTGTTAGGAGCCTGAGGGCACTTTACTGGTCCTGCCCAGCCTCACCCACCCCTGCCCATGGCCCAGGAGCTCCACCACAGCTCAGCCTGGGGCTGTCAGAGCTTTTTCCAACAATGCCATAGGAGTAAAATCTCCAGCTCTTTCTCTGACCCCGTGTCCTTCTGCTCCTGGATGGATGCCTTGGATGATCCCTGGCCCTGCTCCATGCCTTGGTGTGCTGGGGGCTGCTAAAGGACCCTGCTGGGACTGCCACCACTGAGGAGGAATGGGACTGAGTTAGATCCTCCTCAGCTTCACAGTCCCAACAGTGAAAAAGTATCCAGATTTTGTGGTATTTTCTAGAAAGAACAGTGAGCACAGTGCTGAAGTGCTGAAGTGTAGTCAGTAACATTACACTTGTTTTCCTAGATTTTTAGGGACACAGATCTTCTTTTCCAAACAGGAAAAGCTATCTTTCCTCAAGCCCCTCCCAGGTCTGTGCCTTCTTTTTGTACTTTTGGGCCTGGCTTGTATTACTAGGAGTGCTAAGGTTCATCAGATTTTGTTGTGTGATGTTGCCAAGAAGACATGTTAATTTTAGTTTCTAATCATCAATAAGAACAGGTGTGGCAGGACACCTAAGAATCAATTGATCTGGGTTTTTAGCCAGTAAGAATGTGCTTTTTACTATGACGTCATACCAAATCCAGACACCCTTTTCTTTTTGTTTTCACAGAAATCCTTCCCAGCTGCCAGCAGACAAAGTCCAATCCCTTTGTAGAGCGGCGGTGCTGTGAACTAATGTTAGTGTCAAGCCTCATTGTCTACATCCAAGGAGAAAAATGTTAAGTTTTCAAGATCAATGAAGATCATCTACTTTCATGATGCATTGTTCTCACTAACAGTGATGTACGGGAAGCACCTGAGAGTCAATCTGGAAACTTCTTTGGCCAGGACACAACAATATCTCTTGGTTGTTGATGCGTGGTCTGGCAGCTGTTGCTGCTAATCTGGTTATCAGGGCCTGCAGGTGTATCTGTATTTACACAACTGGCTTCTAAGGACCTACATTTATCAAGTCATGATTTATACTCTACAGATTGCTTGGGTTTTTAAATTCTTTTTTAATATTTTTTATTGAACACTGAGGATAAGAAAGAATGAGGGAAGCCTAGTCTTATTTTCATGTAGGTTCAAGGTTTATTAAATTCCCCTGCATCAGTTTACATTCCTAGATGTTCCTGTCTGTGAGATGAGTCACTGAGGAGAGCTGGCAGCAGTGAGGTTTAGGCACCATGCACAGCTGTAGGACAGACCCACTGGAGCTTAGTTCTGCATGGGGCCAGTGCCACATGCTGCTGCTGGATGCTGACTGAGAGGATTTGGGTGCTAGAGCCTGTGAATTTGGATCTCCAGCCCTCATGACCTGATATGGAATCTCCTCCTGGCGTTGCCCTGCACCGGGAGCGGGCGTGGGGATGGTGCTTCCAGAATAGACATGCCCACTGCAGTGCCATCAGGGTGCATCCACATAGATGAACTTCCTGGCTTTCATTTCATGCTTTTCTCCCCTAGATCATAGGGAAGGCAAGGGTGGGTCTGGCAGACAGTGCCCTGGGCAATGGCTTATTTGAGGAGTCTGCAGGGTATACAAATGAATACACCTCTTGTGTTATATGGGATAAGGAATAATAAAGCTACTGCACGCCCTTTCAAATGCCACTAAGTTTTCAGTAGCAAAGTGACTCTCAGCACTGTATTTAGTATTTACTAGGCATAATTTTTTATCTGTCAGCACCATTAACAATGAATTCTCTCTTCTCCTGCCCCTGAAGCACCTTGCTTCATCCCTAAGGTCAGATGTGAGGTTATGGTTCTGGCTAAACTTTCACCAATTTCATTAGGTACCTACGTACTCCACAGATCACTTGAGATAATGACTGAAATCGTGTCTCTTGGAATGACAGAGTCATGATCTAGTTACCTGGGTAATGTGAAATTATTGTACAAAGACACTACCTTATTATTAGTGTCTTTTGTAACATAATTTTTTGGTTTTGATGATAAATTCAATTGCCCTGTCATGTGACCAAAGACTTCTTGGCAGGTGTCTGTCTTTCATAGAAAAGAGATCATATTTTCATTCATCTTATTTAAAGTGACCCACAGACATTTTCATAACAGACCAGACTCAGTCATGGTTTGCAGAGGAATATCACTTGAATTTTTCTCATTCTCACTAGTCCTCTGAAGTTTCTGTTTTTACTTTCCCTTCTTGAATCTGTCATTGAAGACCCTGACACTTTTGTAATTGAACAGAACATTAGTGGTGACTCTTCCAAAAATAAATGGTCATAAAAATGAACTAACAGGAGCCAAGCAACATCAAGCAGAAATATTGCAGTGGGTGCTAGAATCCATCCCAATTCATGGCTCTGCTCTTCTTGGTATTCAGCTTAAACCAGAAATTATGTCAGCACTTACTCACTTCCACAATATTACAATTTTGCATTGCTGCATATTTTAGATGTAAAGAGAACTATTGATTATTTCAGTGGTGGAAAAAAACCCTTTTAAGTTATCTTGCTTGTGGTTTCTGGTGAAGTTCCCAGGTCCAGCCCACTGGAGATCTCAGAACAACCTTGTGGCTGCTTAGTGAGGTGGGGAACCATGTCCTTCCTGATCTCAGTCAAAAAGGCTCCAAAGCCTGGAGCTTGATGCTTCTGGGGCACAATCCTCTGCTTCAGGTGGGGCAGCTCCTGTGAGAAGGACTAACTCTGCTACTGCCTCGTCTCATTCTTGAAGATGGCCCTGATCAACCAGTTTTCTGTGGTGTGGAGAGGCAGAGGATTATTTAGGAAAGACAGAGGATTATTTAGGGAAGGTATTGTTCTCCAAATATACACTTCTTGGGGACCACATTGATTTCTGTTTTGTAACTGCTGAAGAACTGAGGATGTGGGAGCTTTGCTAGGTTTTGTTTTACAGTGCTGGGAGGTACTGGTAGAGGTTGGGTGATTACCTGCTTAAAAGGCTGTTGTGGAGTATCACAGTGTAACAGCCCTTCAACAAGGAATGTCTACAGGAGCACATCACTTTCCCACACTGGGAGGTGTTTCTGGGCTGGGAACAACAATAATTTGATAATGAACATATTTGGGATATGATTTTGCTGAAGACATTCATCCCTGAGCTGTGGCTCTGTTCCAGGATAATGATAACAGAATAATGACTGTCACTTAGCAGAAACTTACTGTGAGTCAGAGTAAAACCACGCTGGACTGTATGTGGATAGATGTAATTCTCCTTGGATCCCTGGGTTTGGGGAATAGCTAGAGCTGGACACCTCTGGAGGTCAATGAAGCGGTGAGCTGTAAGACCTACTGAGAGCTAAAGGAACTACAGCCACCTGAAAGCAGTAGGTGCAGTATTTATTAGAGCAAGAATCTCTTAACAGAAGCCTAAGTAGATAATAAGTTTTACAAACTTCTACTGATTCCTGTCAGTGTATGCACAACACATACTCTGAATTGTTGCAAAGCAGTTTTTGCACTGACCCATAATCCTCAATATAAAGACAGACAGATCATTGCATTCATTTATGTATGGGACAAACTGCTACCCCCTAACATCACAGAAATGCCTGTAAAAAATAAAAATTATGTGCTGACAAAAGTATACAAAATATCAAGGTAATATTTTATTGTAGCGTTGAGCTCCATTTCCGCAGCAGAGTTCCCTCTTTCAGCTGAAATGGGCCATTACTATAATACACAGCAAACTCTACAAAATTTCAAGGGAAAATAAAGGGACATTGTCATCATATTGTCCTTCACTAAGAAATGTTACCTCCACTGTTTAAATAATGTCTTTGGTCTTTGGCTCCATGCATTATTTAATAATCTTGGAAACTTCTGTGACCTTTAAGCAATAGTAAACTGTGATTGGTTGACAAATAGGTCAATGTTTGTATAATAGTTGTGTCTTTGGAGGTACGAAAATATTCATCAGAATGCTCTGACTGACTTCCCCCACCCTTCCTTTCCTTGGCAGTTTTCCCGCAGCATTGCCCTTTGTTAAACATTATTCCACTTCAAGGGTATCTGCAGGACTAGGAAGCAGGCAGTATATTATGGTCCTTGAAAACACAGGGTGGGGGAGGTTGTGTGTCTCTGAGACACATTCACACATGCACACACACCTATGCCATGAGTAGCTGTTACTGCTGGTAGAAATTATGTGTTAAAAATTTGGTGAAATGATTGGTATCTTGAGTGCTAAGCAACTTGGTGTAGATACTTTGGATTTACTCCTGGTTAACAAGCACCTTGGTTTAGGGGGGTGATAAACTGGTATTTGCTGTTTGAAGGGCATACTTGAAAGCAAGGAACTGAGTTTGAACTTCTGGTTTTATTGTTAGCAGTGTTGGTTGCAGGGCCAGTTAAGCAAACATGTGGGCTCCTGCATGCTCCTTAGCAATACTTAAAGGGAAAGTTGTATTGACACATTCTCTATTACTTAAGTTTGAATTAGGTGATCATAAAAGTCAGAAGTGGCCTCAAACAAGAATATTGAAGCACGCAATAACTTTGCTTCATGGCATTTTATATGAAAATGTCTGTTGTTTCACCATTGACTGCTGGATGTTACATGCCTTAGTGATATCTATTTCACACTGGATACTGTGCCCCAGCATAGCTGCCTAAGAATAATGAAATACCAGTTTCACTTTAAAAAAAACAGGTGTTTTTCTACTGCAGTGCAATACACACACACAAATATAAATACAAACACATAAATATATATTATTAAAATACATAATGCTTTGAGGGATGAAGAACTTGGAAAACAGCTCCAAATTTTTAAGCACAGCATTGTAAATACTCTGCCTCTTTTAGTCTCTCTCATGGTGCAGAGTTGTTTGTCAACATGCAGTTTTTGCACTCCAAAATTTTGCCACACCACCTGCTTCTTAGAGAAGGCATCAGACACAGAGCATTTGCTATTTGCAAATTTCTTTAATTGCAGCTGATAACACACTTCAAATCCCACATGCTTTTTGAGCATCAAACAAAAGGCTAAGAAGATGATTTTGATAACTTTACCAGAAAGAAACTAGAATATTTGGATTTCAAATAGGGTTGTGAACTGGCCCACAAGCATTATGATGACCATAATTTTGGGTGGATTTGCCCAGCAGCCATCTCTAGGTTAAGAGTTGAAACCCATTTTGTGCCTGGCTGGGGTGTGTTATGGTATATCTGAGGTCAAGGTCTGGTTTAACAATGAGGAAATCTTTCTAGCTTGGGGGAGGTTACATATGCACTTGGCATATTTGAACTAAAGCATCTTTATCTGTTGGCTTTTTTTTTCCAGAGGAGGAAGCTCCCAGCCCTTTCAACTCGGAGCAGGGTGGAAGGAGCCATTGGCGTTTCGGTGACATCTTTGAGCTGGGTCTCAAGGATAAATTCCTGCCCTCTGCTTGGCTTGCACCATTATCAATGCTGTAACTGGGACACTCTCTGAAGCAGCTCTGAATCAGTAGTTCTCCATTAATTAATTAGTAATCCTCTTTCTGAGAATACTGCCAGGTTACAACAGACACTGATAACTCCTTAGTATTTATTGCATTCAATAAATAGAGGCTTCAAAGAATGTACCTGGTAGTGAGGTGTGGGCTCTTTAATTATTTCCAGTGTTAGAGCTGTGAAAGGAAGCTGTAAGGGTTTTCTTATATTTTCTTTTTCCTTCCCTTGGACAACAATCAGTTTTAAAATATTTATCTTTATTTAATCTTTAACTTTTGGAAAAAAGTTTTATTGTGTGTTCTAGGTTTATGTTTTGGCTGGCAGCAAAGCAGAGCCACGTCTTAGCTCTCTTAAGATCTGAAATAGAAAAAGTAACTCAGGTAAGTGCTTAAGTGCTCCATTGGAGTTGAGGTTGAGGTATATTAGCACAAGAAAATTAAACAAAGTATTTATTCATTAGCAGTGACTTCAAGCTTCAAATTATATACATATTTATAAAATACTCACACTGCTCTAAATGTCTATTGAAGACTCAGTCAGTATGGGAGAAAGGATCTAGATATTTTTGTTTTCTTTTATCTCAAAATTAGGATTAAAGATTAAAGAATAAAAAAAAATTGAGGGGAAGATCCCCCAAGATACAGACAGTCTTAGGCAACACAGCCTTTCTAGTAAAAAAAAACAAAGAGTGTACAAAGTCAGGTTTGGCAGGGAAAAGTGATGTTTGCAAACAGTCAGAAATGTTCTCCTGAGTGTCACTTTTTATGATAATCTACAGTTACTGAGGATATCCACACTTACAAGAAAATAAGATAAAATACATAATAAAGTAAAAATAAGACTTTTAATAATTGCTCATTGGAACAAAAGTAAAATTTTATAATAGATCATTTTTCATCCTCCTCTCCACTGTTCTGGCCTGTAATGTTTTCTTTTGCTGTCTTTTCTCACTTTTCCTACTTTCATTCCTCTGCAGTTTCTACCATCTCTTCTCATTCTTTTTCCTCAGTCTTTGTCTAAATCTTCACTATCCTCACTCATCCATGATATCTTGGAACTGCTCTTGCTCACCCCAGCCATGGATTGCCTTTTGCCCATGGCCAGTTTGTTTGGGGCAATATTTCCAGAGTTAAAATGGTGAAGCTGTCTGGAATTTGTTCCTGTGCTCTCTTTCCAGTTCCTGTATATCCCAGACCCCTTCCAGTATTTCTCTTTCTCAGCACATCCTCTTGTTGTCCCAGGTTCTCTGACCAAGCATGTCCTGGCTGGCCATTTCTTCCTCAGATTTTTTCTTTTTTTCCTCCTTATGTCTCTACTCTCTCATCCACAAATGCAAATTCTTATTTTTATATCTATCAGAAATATTGTGGTAAAATTTTCTTAAATTTTACAACTTTAAGCAATGTAACTTCTCTTGTGCATATTTCTATTCCCTGTCTTTTCTGAATGAGATCCATTTTCCTATGATAACTTTAATTCTTGGGAGAAAATTCTTATCATCTCCTGAAAAAAAAAAAAAAAAAAAATTTAGCCTCTCTAGGATAAGGATCTCTTTTTTCATGATGCTTGTAAAATGGAAGTTAGGACACTAGTCTAAAGGAACTTTCTGATTGACATTTCCATTTTCTCTAGGTGCTTTTATCCTTACTTCTATGCAAATGATAAATGATGCATAGAAGAAGGTAAAACAATCTTTTAGTTCAGTAGAAACAGCAACTGCTGCAGTGGGGTTCTGTTTAATGAATCTTCAACATTGCCTTATGATTATTTTTCTTAGTGAATCATGAAATCATAGGATGGTTTTGATTGGAAGAGACCTTAAAGATCATCTTTTTCCAACTCCCCTGCCATGGTCAGGGACATCTTCCACCTGACCAGGTTGCTTCAAGCCCCAGCCAATGTGGCCTTGGACACTTCCAGGGATAGGGGATCCACAGCTTCCCTGGGTAACCTGTTCCAGTGCCTCACTACCCTCACAGTGAAGAACTTCTTCCTTATATCTAATCTAAATTTAACTTGACCAAACTCCTAGTGAAGCAAAGTAAAATTTTACCAGTTCACAAAAGTAAAACAGCACCTAAACCAACTGCAAAATAAGATTTCCCATCTTTGCAAGCAGTAACACCAGCATCTAATGGGTACTCTGTCAGCCCCATACTCCTACAATATTAGTGGAAAAGTGTTTTCATTATAAGATAAATTTCTAAAAGAGTTAGATAGCAGTTTTATTAAATTAACTAACGTTGGAAGAGTGGGAGGATAGTTGGGAGAGTGTTTCAGGGGAGAGAATATGATGTCCTCCTTTCCAAGCTTCAAGTCCCAGCATGTCCTGAAATTCACAAAGCAGTTCTGCTCTGACAACATGCATTGACCTTGTGGAGAAGCAGCAGTTTGTCAAAAGGAGCTGTTGATTCATCATGTTTAATACCAGCCTTCAGGATTCCAGGAAAATGGGTGCACGGTGAAATATCAGTTATAGCTTTCATGAGTAACATCTTTAATGTGAAAACCATTGCTTTTTAAATTCACCATGATTCATACTAATAAAGGAATATACCTTAAGCCATTAGTATTTAGCATACAGGATGGCAGAGAACAGCTCAAAACCTACAGTAAATGAGCTGAAAGAACTAATTGAAAAATCATAACAAAGCAATAAATGTTTAGTATGTGATGGATGTGCATCAGGCAATGAAACATTGGAGGTAGAGAATGACGTTTTTCTGACGTAGCTGATATAAGAAGTTGATCACAAGAAACAGTAATGAAAAGAAAATGCATTTTTTCCTCATATCTGTATTACTGCAAATTGCTCTGCTGTGAAGGAAAATCAATTGTTATTATGGCTATTGAGTGCTTTTTAATAACATGTGCTTTTATACATGGCTTTTTGGTAAGCATTACTCTAAATTCAAACATCTTTGTAAATCTCTTATGTGAACTATCTTATAACTTAGATATGATTCAAGTTATGCTTGTAAAATCTCCACTTAAAATGAATCTCCATGTGACAGGTAATTGGCTTCAGGCCTGTTTTTTGTTATTGATTTAACTTGATGCCAATGTACACAGGTGTGTTGGCGGGTTGTTCAAGCTTCCAAGGCACCCACATTTGGCAGGACAATAAATTGTTGCATAATAAGATTATTTTCCCCCTTCAATCTTGAATCTTTTCAAGAGTTGTATTTTAAACCTTTGTAGGTATGTACGTGGGTGAGAGAAAAATACCCAACCGTGTTACCATGAGGCATGTTTCAATTTATTGTTTGAGGCGCTCAAGGAAACAGCATCATGTAGATAAGATATCTGCAAATACATATAGATAGATAGATAGATAGATAGATAGATAGATAGATAGATAAATATATAAATGCAGCTGAAGAGAAAAAAAACAAATCCCTTATAAAAATTAGCTTGTTTCCTAATTTGTTATTTTTCCACGATATAAAAAAATTGACGTTGTCAGAAAAAAACTGGTTATTTTAGAAAGAAATACAGCACTGAGAATATTCAATGTGCTTTAAATGCAGACTGCAGATGTAATTTGCCCTTGCACACAGAAATACCTGCATCACAGACATCCAAACTGAGGCCTCATTTGAATACTTTGAGCAAAATCCTGGCTCTGTTGAAGTTGATGGGAATTTTGCCATTAATTTCAGTTGGGCTTCAGCTTCCTTCTCCAGTGATGAAATGTGTGGCAAGGGAGGTATCCTTGAAGAAAACACAGACTTATATGGGAAGAAAATGAAGAATGCCACAGCAGGTCACAGGTAATGCAAATTCTTGGGAGAGCAGTGACCTTGGAGGAAAAGAAGGGGAAGCACTGCTGAGAGGGCTTTTTGCAGAGAGGTGGGAGGAGATTTCATGAAAGGATGTGGAAGGATGTGTTGCAAGTATAGCAGGTAGCATGATTGAACGTGTAAAATCGTGAGGAGGAGAAAACACTTCTACTTTCACAAGCCTGAAGAAAAGAATGAAGAATTAAGTGTTGTTTCCAAACTTTAGAAGAGTGTGAATTGGGGGAAAAGCTTTGTGATGGCTCTTCTTTCACACAGATGTTTCTCTTGGGCTTAGTTCAAAAGGAAGGATTTGTTTAGCTTTCCAGATTTGTCCACTAATCTCTGTTTCAGAGGAAAGCTATCCATCCCCTCACAAGGAGAAGGCCACATCTGAGAAAGCCAACTCAGGACAGGAGTGAAGTGCTTCACCTGGATGATTCAGAGCAGCTGTGTTGCACTGGAGTAGGCCTTCAGTCAATCCCTCTCCTGGGCCAAGAGCTGCTTTTTATTTCATCCTCTTTGAAGAAACATAATACTGTCAGCAAGCTAATACAATAGCAAAGTCCCAGTGATGGTTTTGGAAGTAATGTGGTTCTTTAATATTTTACCCCAGTAATTTCAGGGAGCCATCCTCCACAGCCTGGGCTAGTTTAATAGAAGTGCATTGGATACTGCTGGTAAATATATAGCAGTAATACATGATTGCAGATCTAGTATATTTTATAATGCTAGAGCCAATTCGTTGGCTAGAGCCAATCTTGGCATAAGCTGCGATTACTTCAAAGGAGCATTTGCAAGCATCATGTCAAATTGTGCTCTGAGATGCCTTAGGTTAAAAGTCATCAACACCTTGGATAAGAAGTTGTCTGGGTCTGTAGAGTGAAGCGGATGATACACATCCACTAAAAATTCTCATGAAATATTTATCAAAAGCTCATTGTTCTGGATGCCCACTAGACACTATTTAGAAATTAAATAACTAATATATTTTATCTCCTATTTAAATACCTGAATATTTTATTCCAAAGTATATGGTGATGGATTAAAACATACCAAATCAAAACCTTATCAACACAGAGGTTTGTTTTAATTTAAAAGAGAACACAAACTGCTCAAAAATACCGTCCCTTTTTCTTTGCAAATATTTCCATCTGAAAGATGCCAATCTGGAAACAAGATGCTGTGCAAGATGAGGATGATGGAGGTTTGTACCTCTCAAGGAGATGCAGAGCAAAATCAGAGCCAGGTCACTGCTTTCAAATGGTTTATTAACCTTGATAAACAGGGCTGGGAGAAGCAGCATCACAGATGGAAAATGGTCCCAGGTGCTGTCACAGCACAGAGGCAGGTACTGCCATGTGTGCTCTTGCAGACAGTGGGAAGCCCCCTTCCCTCCCCTCTGCTTTAAAACAAAACAAAACCAAACTAAAACAAACCAAACCAAACAAATTTTCTTTGGTGCACACAAGAGAATGCTTGGCATCTGCTACTGAGCAGTGTTCTTGCTGTGTTTCACTATCTATCAAATGGCACGCTCGACCTCTGCCAAGAAAAATACTTGTTCCCAATACTAATCATGCTCCCTGACTACCCTCTAGTGTATATTCTTCCAGGACTGCTATCCACCCATGCAGCCATTTGAAAGATATTAAAATTATTATGAGGAAGTCTCTCACCTGTTGTGCTGGCAAGAGCTGGAATGTGCTCCAGAGGCAATGCCTGCCCTTCCCAGAGAGAGGGCCTTATGTCTCTCTTTGTCCAGGGCCCCATCTAAATGAAGAGACATCATTGCAGGGCCTCCTTGGGGAGTCACCAGCAGGGCTCTAGTTTAGGGGGCAGATTGTCCAGGTACAAACTCTTCAAGAAATTAAAAACAAATTGATGAAAATAGGAATTGGTAAATAGATCCCAGAGCCTCTTGCGACTGTAGGCTTAAAAGGAAAAGGGAAAATGTCATTATAAAATACCTAAAGATGTTTGAAAGGCAGCAGCTGGGAACTCAGTGAGAAGGTTTCTCTCTTTTGCTGTTTATTTCATGAGATTGACCCACTGTATCCACACAGGCCCCAACTCCTCAGCTACAAATACAGGATGTATCCCTGGCCAGATTCTTCAGGTAGTTTCTTAGGATAAGATTGGGACTATTCTCATCAGCCTCTGGAGTTCCTGAAGGTATTAGTAATTTGTTCCTCCACCTGAGAAATTACCTGGGATTTCTCAAGAAGAAAAGTGCTTGTAATCTCTGCCTGGAAATTAAATATCCTAACCTGGTCCCGCATAGTTCCAAGAATTAAATCTCTTCCATAATCTCTAAAAATATGAGATTTGGGCCCCTTCCTACCAGAAGACTGCACCAACAGGTGCCCTGAGACACCTCTGCAAACTGCTGCTGCTGAGCAGCAGCCAGAGAGCAGCCAGGAACCTCCTCACCCAGTGCTGTCCACAGCTAAACCACCGTCATTACGGCAAATTCTTCAGATGTTTGTACAGCAGAGGGTGGGATTTGTGTCATTTATCTTTCAACATCTACAAAGTAGAGTCTACCGCTGTGCTAATCACTCCAGGTTCCCTTTATAGTCAAGGAAGAGCAATAAGTGCTTTGAAGGTGCAATTTGCCCTCCTCATTATAGGCATTTACTTTGGGATGACATGAATCACACCCAAGGTTCCTACATGTGCAGCCTGTGAGGTTCTCACTGACTATACCCACAGCCTGGGGTGTCTTAAATGCACTTTATATTTACAGTATATGTAATACACACATTTGTGTCCCTCTGCTGAATTAGACGAGAAACTCCCTCTGCCCGTTACAGACCCAGCTTTGAGCAAAGGTGATGTAGGCAGTTTCTGCAGAACTCAACCAGAGCAAGAAGTGGATCATCCTCATTCCATGAGGTAGAAGAAATATTTTTCCCAAAATAATTTTTCACAAAATGTACAAGGATCAGTTACAGCAGCCACATCTTCTTGTTCCCCATCTCTCTCCTCCATGGAGTGGGAGAAGAAGAGATAATAAATAAGAAAGTCTGGATGCCCCTCTTTTAGAGGAAACTTTATGTGCACACAAACATATCCAAATGAACAATAAAACATAGACATTTCCTCAGGAGCCCAAAAATGTTGCCTAGAAAAAGTTTGCAATGAATTATTACTATTATTTTTAATTTAAACTGCACCATGAAGGGTCATAATTTTTAATATAGTGGTGTTAATGAAGTCATGAAAGTTTAAAGATATGAGTAGGGCAAGATATATATGGGAGGAAGAAATAGATTTTACTGATTGATGTATTGGGAAAGCAGACAAGCTTTAGGCACGAGGTCTTTAGGTAAACACTAACAAACTGGAGAGAGGGTCTAGGAGAGTGTGACAGGGACAGTATTTGATTATGAATGGTTTGAATACTGTTTCTTGTTATGGATGTTGAATGTACCTATTTTCCTATTTTATCTATTTCAGAACTTCTTAGATTATTCTAAAAACACTATCAAACTGGAGAGAGGGTCTAGGAGATTAACATGGAGACTCTGACCTCAAAAGTAAGTTAGAGGATAGCATAAACACCACAGGGATTGGAGACAGTACACATTTCTAGGAGGTGTTTGAATGGATGTTTATCATAGGAAGTTTTTAACAAGGACAACAAATCGGTGTTGGCTCACTTTTTGGCTTTTAAAGCTGTGAGGTGAATTAATTTTCCCGTATCTGGAAAATATTTTACATTTTGAAAGTGTTCCTGTCTGAACTGCAATAAAACCAGAAATTGCAAAAAGTTTATGAGTCAGTAATGAATAAATGCAATATTTTATTTGAAGTCTATGGCATATTTCAGTGCTTTTTTTATTACTGATATTTTCCTGTGCATATACTAGCATTTAAAAATCAAGCCATTTTGAAGGCAAATGAAAAAATGATGTTAATAAATTGTTAAAGCAAAAAAAACCCCACCCATATTTCTTCTGAAAAAAATTTAGTTTTAAGAATATCTTTTTTCAAGGAATGAAATAAAGCAATATATTTTCAGCTCTTACACCCACCTGCAGACCCAGCACACTCCTGACACTCATCTGTTTTTTCTGCTACTCTGGCCCTTGTTTATAATCAGCTCCAGGTTTTTACCTGTAGGACAGTCTCCCTTTCAGGGCTGCTACAAATCCCTCCCCTCCTGACTGTACTGCCTTGCAGTTCTTTCTCCTGTGCAACTGTAGGCTTTGGTTTCACCAGCTTTTTTATTCTGCATGAGCTTCTCCAAAGAACTGGGAACCCTTCCCCCTCTATCATTATGGATGTCTGTTTTTCTAAAGCCTAGATATTTGCTGCACAAATGTAGCCCACTGGGAATCAGTGGCTGTGGTTATTAGACCTTAGATATGTCAAAAGAATAAATAGTATTTTGTGTTAAGGTTGATAGTAAACATGCCTGCATTTGCACATATTGCTCATCACAACTGGTGGTAAAGAAAGTAAGCAGCTGATCTTGACCCCCCCCTTGAATCCTGCTGCTCTGTCACAAGGAGACCCTGAAGCATTGTATGTACATAAAAAGAAAATAAATTGCTAAGAGATTTTTTTAAGTAAGTGTGGGCTTGATCCTGAATCCTGAATTCATCAGATCTTCCAAAAACGTTTTCAAAAGATTTTGAAGAATTTCTGCAAGATGCATGATGTGCCTGATCTTTTCCCTCACACGAAATTTCATAGCAAAATCTCAATTTGTTGTCCCTGTTAAAAACTTCCTATGATAAAATCCATTCAAACACCTCCTAGAAATGTGTACTGTCTCCAATCCCTGTGGAGTTTATGCTATCCACTAACTTACTTTTGAGGTCAGAGTCTCCATGTTAATCTCCTAGACCCTCTCTCCAGTTTGATAGTGTTTTTAGAATAATCTAAGAAGTTCTGAAATTGATAAAATACGAAAATAGGTACATTCAACAAAATCTCATTTTGCTATGAGATTTTCCATCTGCCAGAGGCAGCCACTGCTCAAACAGGAATATTCCTGGAGACAGGAGATGCAAGGACCTTGCAGCCTCTCCTCACGGTCCATCTCAGAGGCACTGGCCATCAAGTCCTAATCTGGCCTGAGCAGATGTGGTAAAAGATGCCTGGTGCTTTTGCTGGGAGAGGAGTCCAACCAACACCAGGACTTTTGGGGACTCTTCCATCAGTAAGAGAACTTAGGAAGGAAAAAAAATAGCATAATGGAAGCCCCTTTCAGAGAGGTTTAAAACTTCAGCTGTGTTTTCTGTTATTAAGAGAAGGTATAGTTGGAAAAAAAAAATATGCTAACAATCACAATAATTATTTTTAGAATAATCTAAGAGGTTCCTGAAATAGATAAAATAGGTACATTCAACATCCACAACAAAGAACAGTATTCAAACCATTCATAATCAAATACTGTCCCTGTCACACTCTCCTAGACCCTCTCTCCAGTTTGATACATATTTTCATGTGGATCTGAGAAAAATATGTTTTGAAGGATCTGATGAAAGGGAGACTGTTGCACAACTTTGGCTGTTGATATAGTCATAAAATATATATTTATATACAGTTTTATATATACAAAGTGAACCTCACAGCCTACAATATCTTACTGGAGCTCAGATGTAATGCATGACACATTATATTTGTGGAAATAGGATCTATAACCTGATGTATTCTTGCATCAAAGAATAATGTCTCATAAATAAATCATTACAGCCTGTCACATCTATGGTTTCACACCATAGTGTATAAAATTATGTATTTTGAGATAGGGAAGAATGTTTCAACAACAAAAAAAAATTATCCTGTGCTAATGCATGTGCTGTCTTGGAGTTGTTATTGCCTTACTACTGTTCATTGTAGACTAATCCATATCAGATGAAAGACAGCGCTTCTGTTTTCAAAAACTGGTGCAATTGGTGTGCAGCTTTTCTCTTTCAGTAATTAAGAAATCAAATAAGCCTGAGTGAAACTATTTAAGAGGTTCTAGATATAATTAGAACACCTCATTCTCTCATAACTAATTCCTAATTAAAGTAATTTGTCTTTTTGCCCTTCTTTTCAAGGGTGAAGAGCAAGTGGTGATGAATGCTCAAAATCAGGAAAAGTGAAAATTGCAGTGTGTTGATTTGCAGTGATTGAGAATGTTCCAGTTTTTAACAGCCACCTTTGACTGAAATGCTAAATGAACCTGCAGCCTCTGTTTATGTTGCATATGTTCTATCTGGTGCTCGACTAACAATAGTATTTGTCATAAAAAAATAGCCACCATCATCCAGAAAGTCTGAATATGTAAAAGCTGCCTTTTCTTTAAGAATAGCAAATTTCTAGGAGTGAGGGCAAGAAGAGATAGAGGGTGCACAGGAGGGTTAAAAAGTCTGAAATTTGTTCCATAGGGTAAAAATTGTCCTTTTAAGATTTTACTTGCAGCTGTGCCCAGATGATGATGGATTTATTGTATGAACCAGGGATTAGTAAACAATGTGTACCCTATAAAGAGCAAAACAAGTCCTTGCTCATCACTGCACTTAATTGCAGTGGTTATATCAAAGCCATATAAAATTTAATCATCAACCACAAGTAAGAATTTGCTTTACATGTGTGCTTGCTTCCCTGTTTTTCCACCTGTTTAAATGAAAGATTCTTGGAATATCACAATATGTAAATATTGTTTATGATGCAAAAATATGCTCTTTCATCTCCTCGCTGCTTTGATGTCGTGATATATAAAGCTTTTAGTGCCACCACCTACCTGACACACAAAGGTCTTATCTGTTTCATAAACATGTGTGCCCAGTGCAAACAGGCTGTATCCAATAGAGGATTTTTCTTTTCCTTGTAATGTTTTTTTAAGAGGCAGAAAGAGAAAGAAATTGTAAATGACAGAATCGCTCAGGTGAAAAGAATATTTTAAGCAGCAGGTAAAGATAAGCCTATTATGATAGAATAAAAAGATGTAGGTCAAGACTGATCCTGAGAGGTTAGTTATATATATAGGTATCTTGTAAAATGTGTTTTAAAAGCTAAAACTTTTTTTATAAGAGTTTTGATCCAAGTGGGAAATAAGTAGCAAGATCAAATGACCTCCTAAGAAATACAAATATCTCTAATTAGCAAGAAAAAAAAGAGAGAGAAATGCAGGGAGTAAGGTCAAAGCTGGAAACGGGACAGATAAAGCTAGGAAGGACATAAGGTGTAGGCAATATTTAAAATCTGTAGTACATTGTTAGCAATTTTAAAGGAAAAAGTGTTCTTATTATACAGTATACAGTTTGTCCTATAAATAGCTATTTTTGTACCAATCTGTCTCTAATAACACGCTGGGTTGGAGCCTCAGTCTATCAGAGCCTGCATTCCATGGGGGTGCTGTCTCCAGATGAAAATGGGACCGACACTTTGGGGCAGGGGTGTCTGCTGGCCAGCAAAGGTCCTCGGGGCTCTTCAGGGCAATCCCACTCTCCAGGTAACCAGGGGTCCTGAGGGACATCCTCCCCTGGCGTGGGGAACAGTCAGGACCCATGGCTCTGCACAGCTCCAGCTGTCGGCACTCTCTGAGAGCAGAATTTGGCCTTTTAATGTCAAATGAATTGCCACCACTGCAGGAACTTCAAGGTTTAATGTAGCTCCTCTTTTTTTCTTTCTTTCTTTTTTTTTTTTTTTTTTTTTCTTTTTCTTTTTCTTTCCCCACGTTTCCAAGAGCACCCTGGGAAATCCTTTCGTGCTCTTTATTTCCATCTAAGCCCTGGGTTGCTTTGAACAGCACAGGTAATTGTATGGGTGAACTTCAGAGGTTTGAAGGGATCAAACTTGAAAGCCTTTGACTACAAGTGCAAGCTCCAACTGGAATCCTGTCAGATGCTGCTAGACGGGACGTGGCGGGGATGGTGCCGCACCAGGAATCCCTGCAGCAGGGACAGCTCAATGTGCCTCTCCCCAGACAGCCTCAGAGGGCAGCAAGAGCATAACAGCTTCATAACAGCCTATAAACCTATAAATTGATGCTTATGATTATGTGGCTTGACTAAGGACATCTCTGTGAGTCTGCATTAGAGTATGAGTAAGCCATTCCTGAGTTTCTTTTTCAGTACACTCTGAAAGGCTTTCTCTGGGATCAGAGCACAGCAGCCAAGGGGATTATGAGCTGCGGGTCCACATCTTTTTTTTGAGGAGAGTAAGTTCCTAGTAAGACTAGAAAATCCTGGAGGGTTCAATAAAAAAATGGTATAAAGTATATTTAATAGAAGTCTATAGGCAATTTCAGAAAATAATAGAATGTAAGAAAGTTGGTTGTTACAATGCACAAGTTTTGCAACAGGGTTATGCATTTTTTAAATTTTGCATGTCAGCCAAAGCACTCCAGATGTGTTAACTTCCTCTGCCAGGTTTCCTAGATCTCCCTTCGAGTTCAGGTAAAGCTCCTTGTGTTCGAAGGCAGGGCTGTGTATGATCTGTTTCCATTTTCCACACCCTTCTCATGACATATCTGACTGTCATCACTGCTGCAATCCAGGAATACAGGAAACAGGAGGGAATATTGGAACTGCTTGGATTTTTCAGATTTTGAATGCCTTTTTGCCACTTTGGAAAAGAAGCAGGCAATAACAGTAATGAGATAATTATTTTTCCCCACTGGATTTCAAACAACTGCAGCTCAGAAAGAAATGAAAATTGCATTTATTTTCTCTTCAATTAAAATATTTGTCTTGGCCAAGAAAACCTGTCTCAGTAATTGCATACTGTGTCAACACCATCTGTCTTGTGACAATAGGTTTCACAGTGGATAGTCAAAGTTTATCTGAGATAGTGAAAAGCCTGGTAGAAGTTTATTTTATTGTATTTTATTGTTTTATTCTACCACAGGGCTACTTGTTTACAGAATTATGTTTAAGTTCAGTATTACTGGTTAATGTTCCCTCTCTTCCCACTGGAAACTGTTTCAGCTTCTGAATGATGGTCTGCTGATGGCTGGTAACTTCTCTGCAGGGAACACAAACCCAGAGATGCTGGTGATCTTTCTTGGTCTTCATCTTTTTTTTCTTCTTGACTGGTGGGTGAAAATATCTTTCCTGCTCAGTTTGCTGAACCTCTCTCTACGTGGTTCTTGCTCCTGGTCCTTCAATTTATTCCTAAGAGGCAGAGATGTAATGCAAACGCCCCTAATTCAGACCAAATCCACATGAATTCTCCCACTTCAGCCCTCATATGGTGTCAGTTATGGGTCATTCCTACCTGAGCATCTCCTGTGCCAGAAAAGGAAAGCTCTGCAGTCTCAGAAATTCTTTTCTAGCCAGGACACAATGACACCTATTCAGACTACTCACTTTTCCTTATATAATTGCCATATAATTATGGAATTAAGTCTCTTTGCAGAGAACATATTATTATTATTAGTGATAATTTGTACTACAGCAGTGCCTAGAGGAAGGGATGCCTTGCATGAGGTACATGAAAAAAACATATATATCTGAAGCTCACTTTCACATTCAGCTACAAGTTGGCTCAGCCAGACACGCAAAGACTAGAAGAGAGGAGCAGAAAGCACTAGTAAAAGTGTGAAGCCAGGCTTTGAAAAGATAAAGGAGTTGCACAGGACCACAGAAGTTGATTTACAGAAGAACAAGGATTGTACATGCACCTCCTGAGCCTGTGATGAACCATCCACAGTATTCCCTGTCCTCCCCTGCTGTCATTTGCTGTGTAAAATAATGCTCCATTGCTGCCCAAATACACAGCACACTGACCTGTCATTTTTGGGGAAACACTGCCACACAGAAATACTCAGACATCTAAAGAAGAGCAAAACCAAAGCCTTCATGACCTTTTACCTGCCAGGGTTAGCACAGTAACTTCTTTTCTGTGTTTTCACAATTCTAGCAACTCAGCTAATGTCACTGCTAATGTCAGTGTACCAAGATGCCTCGTTGCCCATGGCACAGCCAGGACTGGCACTGCAAGGGAATTAATGTGCCCCAGTCTCAAAGGGATCAATGCTGTCATGCACTTGTGAAGGACAACAAAAAATCTGTGCTTTGCATTTGAGCCTTTCCTTGATTTGCAAAAGGCTGCCTAACTGGAATGAGATGCACACCATGAGCCCAACACTTCTTTCAAATTCCAAACATACTTCACTAACTCCACTTATTATGAAAATCATGATTTTTATCACTCAAGTGCACTAACAAATCAACAGACAAGAATGTAAGAAAGTTCTGCTGCTGAGATCTTAGTGTTGTTCATAGGAAGTTAAAATGAAACTATTCTAAGCAGAGCAGAGATGTTTAACAGTTCTTCTATGCTTGTAAAGAAAATATCAATAAAAATATTTAGATAAAAATGCAGTTCGGATTGATTTGTGAGACATAACACTAATCTCTGCCTTTGCACCTCATTGTTATGAGCATTGGGTGCTGGAAAATTGCAGGAATTTTGCACTATTAAATCTATATCTTGACTATCTCTAGTATATCCAGCTATAATAAATCATAGTGTTCTGCAGCTGGTGACTAAATTATGGACACACAAACAACATGGGGAAGAGCAATTGAAGCCTCGTCCACAAGGAGTGAATAAAAGGACACCTGACTTGCCAACACAATGCTGAAATGGTTAGTTCATGGTCTTGATTAAATTGCTTATTGTCTGAGAGTGTCTGAGAGTGGCTCAATGCTTAAACCCACACCAAACCTCAAGCAAAAAAAGTAAAATTCAGATCAGCTGCTCCCCATGGCTGTGGACCCATTTCCTTTGAGTCAGTGGAGAAAAGGAGTAGGCTTTTACTCTGGGGGTGCACAGACAATAGGGTGAATACAGTTCTTGCATCTTTGCTGATTTTCAGATGATTGGGTCACAAAAAACCCATTTATTTTTGTGTTAGATTAATGACCTAAGGTTGCCCTGCCACTGGACATTTTGAGGACTCTCAGAAACAGGAACCAACTCTTTTGAAAATTACGGTATTGTTTTTACTGCTCACCTTTCTAGGATAGCAGTGTAAGATGTGTTTTCAGAAGACACATGTGTATGCTTCCTTTCTGTTCTCATTTTTCAACAGTGCAGATGGGTTTATAATAACTGTCATTGGGCATCACTAGGGGAAGATCCTTGGTTGTTGCACTCAGCACAAGTGACTGCTCAGTCCTGGTTGGTGCCAATGCAGAGGAGGGTCTATTTTTGCACATATAGAATGCATCATTTTCAGGAGGGTCATTTAATATGGCCTATCAACAGGATGTCACTTCTAACCCTCTTTGTTAACTTTCTCTGCCCTAGAGCATCAGAGGAAAAATGGGTGTTATTTTCACTGCTAGGGCAGTGTTGGCTCTTTGAAAAGTTTTGCTGTGTGAGATCACTTTGGTTCCCTTTAATGCTTCTTATTTGTTTTGTATTAGCTATTTAGAAAGCCTTGGCAGGTAGGCTGCATATAAATAAGACATGGTCTTTTATAACTATTTGGAGTAGGAGCAATTAGCTGGTGACTGAGTATTCTTAGGGAATGAATTTTCCTCTTTGAAACTCTTCAATTATGTGTTACTGCGTTTCACCTGCAGCTCTCTGCCAACTTTATGGCACCACAGGAACTGCCCAGGCTGTGTTATCATGGTGGTGATGGGGTCGTGCTGGATAATGCCTCAGGTGCACTTGCAGCTCTCCTAGAGCTGCAGAGTGCCAGCCAGAAATACGGCTTTTACTGAGATCAATAAATCATGTCAGCCTCCTAAATGCAGTTTTCAAGAGGGTGAAATCACAATTTGTGTTCTGGATACTTATCTAGCTCTTCCTGATGCTTTCCTAAAGCCATTCCTTGAAGGGGAGTAGAAGGTGGCAAAAGATTTTTTGCCATAATTAGAACTAATTGACTTCTAAAGGGATTTTGGTCTTGTGTCAGGTCAAATCCTGCACTACTCAGAATTAGTGAGACTGAGTCTGACCTCAGTGACATGAATACAAATTAGAACAGGTGTGCTGGTTTTGAGGCTGGCTCTGACCAGCACCATGGGTGTGCTGCAGACTGGAAGGAGTTAAACCCAACTTGTCATGACTGCAGCAGAGTGTGAGCTCTCAGCACCTTGGAGCAGCCTGGCCCTGTGGCAGGGTTGTGATTCTCTATCCTGAGCCCTGGGTTAGACAAGCAAAACCAAGTGACAGAGACAGGAAGAGGATGTTGACACCCAGGGTGTCCTCTTGGCCCCTGTGTATGGACAAATGCACTGGAGGGGACGAGGGCTCCTGAGTCCACTCTCAGAGTGAACGGTACCCAACATCCTGACCAGCAGGATGGTCACGTCTTGGTGCCCCTCTGCCACTGAACAGCAGATGTGAGCTCTGAATGCTCCCTCTGTGCTCTGCAGAGTGGCAGTGTGGCCTCTGCTGTCCCCCAGGCTGGGCTGAAAGGTCTGAAGTTTGCAGAGAAACATGCTGCGTCAGGCACAGCCTGGCTGGCCCCTCATAAAGTCAATACTTGGATGAAAACAAATAAAATCTTAGAGTACGAGGCAGAGGCTAAAGAATGCCTTCACCTCTTTCCTTCAAGCGACTATTTTGTTAACTTGAAAGACTGCACGGGCGATCTTACTCCATTCTTTCTCTACAGGTCAAATACTTGTCATAGGAGACACCCTAGTTAATATTAAACTAAAAATTAATAGATTAGATAACTATTACATGCTTTTAGTGCCAATTAATTTAATAGCTTTTTTTTTTTAATTTTTTTAACAGGGTAGGAGAATATAGAAGCACAGTTTACTGTGCCTCTGTGAGCTCTCAGATAGGTCTTTTGTGATACAATTACCAGCAATTGATTGGGCTGACACGTGTAATCCCCTCTGGATCTCCCAGTGATATGATGTCAGTAAGAAGTCCTTCAAACAGGGCTATTAAAAAGCACATTAAACAGGTCCTTATTGTAAGCTTTATGCTAGCTTATGCTAGAATAACAGTGATATGGTGGTATTTGTTTGAAAAAGAAAGGATTATATGGTCTTTGTAAAATAAGGAATTTAGTATTGGGGAGGGGGAATGGGATGGTGATTTATTTTCTGTTTATGTTTCTCTGAATCCTTTGATATGTCAGCTTCTGTCACTAACCATTAGGCCACTTGCAATTTCTTGTATCAACGAAGATGAAATACATACTGCCTCAAATAATTTATGTCAAACATTGAAGGGCATAGATGGCAGTGCATATTGTGAGATTATAATGAGAATTGAATTGGGGTCTTCAGAAATCCATCAGTAATTTATTGTTAAAGAGCAGTCATGAATCATTCTAGCCTTTAATTGTCATGTGGACGCACTTTGCTTTCAGCTAGTGCAGGAAACAAATAGTGAAAATAGTGATACCTCAGAGAGAGGTTTCCCCATGGCACTTGGTACTTATTAATATGTCATGTCTTCTCTTGGGTCAGATTCTGGTGTAGAATTGAAAGAAATGCTTGAAAAAACTTGAGCTTATATATATTTATATATATATATATATATATATATATATATACACACACACCCCCTCACACACATGTTACAAGTACAGGATAAGAGTCAGTAAGATCTGTGTTACTTACAATAAAGGACACTGGAAGACTTTACAGCATGATTTGAGTGTCAGCTCTGGAATGAAATGAAGTATTCTGGAGATTTGTTTGTAATGCACCAACCTCCCCATCACTCTATTCTCTTTTATCTCACAGTGCCAAGGTTACCCTCTGAAATGGTTTCTGTGTATGTGTTACACAGACATGCTTTGTTAGCTTGTGCTGCTTCACACAGAGAGAAATTTCACTGTTAGCCTGCATCTAGTTGTAGAATATCTTCAGAAAATCAAAGCTACCAGCAAGACAGTATAAATTATTTGCAGGGTCTGGTTTTCCTTCTGCTTTAATATCATGTAATCAAAGGACAGATTACTCAAAATTACTCGAGTGCTTCAGTGTAGTCATCACAGCACTCCTCTGTGACTACTTTACAATTTCTCGTAATGCAAGAATTAGGAGGAATGCAGTGAAACTGTAAGAAGCAAGCTTAAGATATACAAATATAAGGGTTTTTTTTTAGGAAGCATGATTAAATTTGGTCCACCTTGACAGTGAAATCTGTGGAAACCAAAAGTATAAATTGTAAGAGAATTTAATACATTTGTGAAGAATAGTTGCTCTGGTGACTATTAAGCCATTTCAAGGAGCCCATAACTCAGAATGACTAGGAAGATGAATTATGCCAAGGAAGAACTCTGTATTTGATCTATCCATACAATATTTACCAACTGACCACCATCAGAGATAGGATACTGGGCTAGGCTGATTTAATACTGCATGGTTATTCTTCTGTCCCATGTGACCTGAAGAAACTCGTAAAGATTTGTTATTATGAATAATGAAGTGTGTCTTTCTGTGCTACTGTTACTAAAAAAAATTCCACATCACCCTATGATGCTTTGTATGTTACAAAACACTATGTATTACATGCTTCAGGTACACTCTGTTCTTGTGCTCCTTTGCCTTGACTCACACAAAGCAATGTTCAATCAGTTGCCTAAATCCAAAAAACAAAGCCCAAGAACATTGCACTGCTACTGCCTAAGATGCAGCTGATTGAAAGCAGCAGGCACCTGAAGTTCCACACCTGGGAATATCAGAACCACTCTGGAGATAATAATGACAGGACACCTTATTCCATGGCCACGAGCCCAACCTCACAGCAAAGCTCACCTCTGGAAGACATCCTCTGAACATGCCCAGCTCACTGAGAGTCATGCAGGGCACAGCCCACCTAAAGGAAGAAGTAACACTGACCTTATTCCAAACCTCAGAGGCTCACTTAGAGTGTGAGAAAATACAAAGTGCAAATTGCACTTTAAGGCATGACTCCCTGCAGAGTCGTAAAGGTGATGAGTTGAAACAGGAAACAGAAATGGTGGCTGGGAGGAAACTCTGGGGGTCTCTCATCCAGCCTCCCATGAGAAGTGGGACTGTTGCCAGCTGGGAATGAGTTCAGTCATGGCTTTAACAGAGTCTTAAAGCTGCTGAGGATGGAGTTTTCATAACCTCTCCAAGCACCTGTTCCTGTGCTGCACCTCCCCTCAAGTGCACAATTTCCATAATGTCTGACTTGAACATGCCAGGCTCCAGCTTGTGTCCATTGTTCATTGTCATGTTGTTTAACACCATTGAGAGGAGTTTGGCTCTGTCATTTCTGTAACTCTCTGTCAAGTAGATGTCAACTGCTGTTATACTGCCCCTTATACTCTTTGCCAGACTAAATAAACCCAACTCCTTTAGCCTCTCCCTCTGAGTCATGTTCTCTTGGCCCTTGACCATGTTGTCAACCCTCTGCTTGGCTTTCTGCAGGTTTCCCACCTTTCCTGTGAGCTGTCCCTGTGCTCATGCTTCCATTGCAATGTGCACACAGTGCTGCCCAGGGCATGGGTGGGGAGTATTGTGTACTTCTTGCACAGGTCTGTGCCATGTGAGGGAAACTCATAACTGTTAATTGAAAGCCCTGTTTTTACCAGAGATTAAAAGAGGAAAAATTAGAGCCTGGGAAAGCATCTGTCTAAATTCAGAATGAAACTGCCTAGGATGCAATATTTAAGAATGATGACACTGGTGATGATAAAGCTGACTTTTCCTGCCCTTGGTAAAATATGTTGCTGTGGTGCATAATGCTGAGGAGTCACCTTTGCTATCACAGGCTTTATGTTCATAGTACTTTATGATTTTACTCTTTAAAACACTTACCTTTTGGCAGGATACCTAAGCTACACAAGTAGTTGTTATTCCAAGAGCTGACACATTTGCTGACTGAGCCAACAGTTGTGCGACACTGATGAAGTACAAAAAGGCAAAAAAAGCACCTGTGGACACTTCTCTGCTTCAGTCTTGGCAAATTAATGCATCAGGATCCTTCACTGGCACTTCTAGGTGGTGCTACAAAGCTGTTCTCATGCCATTGTACTGAAACAGCTTACAAAGATTTACTCACTGATGTGTTGGGATTGGCTTTTGAAGATGTGCTATTTGCAGCAGAAACTGATGTGAGTGTTTCTGTGATTAACAGATCACAGTAGGCACTCATTATCCTGTAGCTGTTTGTAATGACAATAGTCCATGAAAAGCTACTCAGGGTCGTAGAATCATAGAATAGTAGATTTTTTTTTGGATGGAAATGTCCTCTAAGATCATTGAGTCCAACTACTTTCCCAGCACTGCCAACTCCACCTCTAACCTTGTCCCCATCCAAACATGTGCCACATTCACACATCTTTTAAATACCTCCAGGGGTGGTGACTCCACCCCTGGACAACTTGTTCCAATGCCTGACAACCCTCTCAGTGGAGAAATACTTCCTAATATCCAATCTAAACCTCCCCTGGTGTAACTTGAAGTAACCTCCTCTTGTCACTTTGAAGAAGAAATCAATCCCCATCTCACTAGAGCCTCCTTTCAGGTGGTTGTAGAGAGTGATAAGGTTGTCCCCAAGCCTCCTCTTCTCCAGGTTAAACACTCCCAGCTCCTCACAAGACTTGTTATATAACAACAAACACCTTCACTATTCTTATATCTGCTTCACAGACACGATAACTTACTGTGTTCTAATGTAATAAATTCCTGTTGAAGAACAATTCCTGCTACATAAATAGGCTGAAGGAAGCAGTGAAGATCTTCCCACTACCTTTTACATCCTGTGTGTTCCCAGCTTACCCAATTCTCTGTTGCAAAGGGTGCAGCTGACCTTTCTGGGAGCACAAGGGACACCTGTGTGCCTATGTTGCCATAGTGGCCATGTCACCACAGTGTGTATCTGTAGCTGGAAGTAAGATTTTCAGGCTAGGGGGATGATGGCTGAAACGCCTACAGAGGGATAGTCATCATCACTTTTCTTTCAAAGACCTGAGTGTCTGATTACAGAGGTGAGAAAGGAACATCTTTTACAAATGGAAAGCCAATTTTGTCATCAGCAGATCCCCAACTGCAGCTGGCACAGGGGGAAAGAAAATTTTGTCCCTTGCTAAAGCCCCATGGCATCAAGTGCTGAGTTGTCCTGTGCTGCCTGGGAACTATTCCCCTGTGTCTGTCTGGAGCAGGCAGAGGGCTGCAGGAAGGCACAGAACTGCCTCAGCTCCCACCAAAACCCGCGGGAACTGCGGCTGAGCTCAGCTCCTTCCGGGCTCAGAAAGGGGCAAAGCATCTCTCCTGCCAGCCCTTTGCACTGAGATAGACTGTGCAGCCCCACATGGAAGAAAGGGTGCTCAGAGTGAGATGATTTATCTCCATGATTTAATGCAGGCTGGAGAAAACAACAACAAAAAAAAAGGAAGACACTTAAAACAGAGGACCGGAAATTGCTTATAGGCAGCACAGGAGCAATTCAGGAGCCAAAATATAAGCAGAGAGCATCATTTTCAATGCCTGAGGCCACCTGAGACATCCACACAGGAATGGCAGATCTGACACTTGATCTATGGAAGACCTGCTCCCTTCTGGAGCAGCAGCTGGGGGCCAGATGCGACGCCCTAAGGCATCAAAAATGGCACTAGACACATATGTTCAGGCAGCTGAATCCCACCCTGTGCTTCCAGACTTCTGATGAATAAACCTCTTCTTCATTGTCTCAGACTCAAATCCCAAGTTCTTGGGGTGCTTTCCCTAGGGCTCAGCAGTGTGTGGTAGCAGCAAATTTCGTTGGTTTAACTTGGATAGAGTTGTTACAGCCCTGTGTTATGTATTTTTAAAATTGCTTTTAGGCTATAAAATCATGGAGCAGTTTTTGCTCTCATAGGCTCTGCACATTATTCAGGTGAGACCAAAGGTTTTTCCTCATCACAGGATGTTGATGTGATTACTCCAATATACTTTGAATACCTATTCTATCACAGCTCCCCATTAGGGGCCTGTTGTCAAATAGCCAGATTTATCCTGAATGATAGGGGAGAGGATAACCCTGCTGCACTTGTTGTCTCAGATAGTTAAATGGAAGCTTAGAACTCATAGAAATATTCTGTTGAATATTGAATTGAACTGCACAGATCTTCATGTTCTTTTGCATTTTCCAGGATATTTAGTGAGGAAGAGATTTGGCAACTGCTTACATCATGTTGAGGCTGAAGAAGAGGAGGAACTGAACTATTTATATGTGTCAGCCTGATGTGTGAGGAGGGAAACATTGCTCCCGTTTGGATTATGTGGTACCTTTTTATGGAAATATTTCAAAGAATCCACCAGAAAAGGAAAGTTTTCCAGGAAGGGCATATTTTTACTGCATAACTCTGAATGTGGAGATTTTGGCTGTCTTCCAATGTGATTGCACAGTGTTTACAGTTTCTGAAAATAATACAGGTTTTCAGGGTGAAACAGGGACTAAAATATTTATGTGTTTCCTAGGCTGATACATTAACATATAAGCAGACAGAGAGTTATACTATTAACTTTTTTAACTCTTGCTGATCACTTTCTTTAATGATAACCTAAAGAAAAGCTGAAATGGGGGTAACTTGTAACATGGTGTTGGCTGTTATACCAGGCTTTGTCCTTGTCTCAGCATTTAGAGGGTAGGTCAGGAAGATGAGCTGTGACTGGAGAAGCAAGAAGGGAACAGGGATGGGAGAAGAATTTGAGAAAAACATTTGAGGTTCAAAGGACAGGTATCAGCTGCCTGCCTGTCACAGATGTGGAGAGATGGATACGTTGGCCACACAGGGCTGTATTGCTTTGCAGGAAAAGACTAATTAACAGTCATGAGTTTTGGAATCTAATTTTTAGTAAGTGTGGTAACAGTCAGAGGGTATGAGAAACACAAAATATTTACAGTGAGAGCACTGTCCACTTTTCCCTGCACTATCTTTCTGATGAGCACAGTCTGAACTGTGGGTCATGCATGGGGTTCAAACTCAAGGTAGTTGCATGTGAAATCCCTTTTATAGCTGCTAATACCTGATTTAGAGAGAGTAGCAGACAACTGATAGTGAGCATTTAATACATTCTCAAAAGTATTTCCAAGCAGTTATTGAAAAGCTTTACTGAACATATGATAATAGAAAGCAGTAAATGTATTGACATCCTTTCAAAATAATTTTATATTGCTATATTCTTTAGTATGTATTCCCACCTGAGTTGAGGTTGTTTGTACATCTCAATAGCTTTCTCCAGAGCCTAAGGAAAACAAAACCTAGATGCTCCAAGCTTCCTCAAGGAAGTCATAGCTCAGGAGCCCTTGTATCCAACTGCAGTTGCAGTGAACTCTCACAGCTGATGACCCCCTTGGTTTTGAGTGAAACAGGGAATGTGAAGTTTAACATGAAGTTGGCACTCAGACACAGACCTCACATGTCCCACTGCTTTGCTACTTAGGCACTGAACTGAAGGACTGCTTCCAGCCCCTATTTATAACCATTTCTCTGAGTGCTTTGAGGGGCCAGCTCTCAAGGCAGGCAATGTGTGGTTGCTTGTCCTCACTGAGCACTATTACAGAGAGAATTTCAGCACAAATTTCCTCTAGACCAAACTTCTACTTCTGGGCTCTGTAGGTCTAATAAAGACAAGCTGCAGTTTCATGACTCCTTTAAGTAAAACTCTGTGCAGGCAGCTGCTGAAAGGGGAAGTTTTGTCTTTTCCTTTCTCCAAATACGAATTCCTGCTGCCTCCTTTGTGCCCATACTCAAGCAAACCCCAATGAGGGTTGAAAATTGCCCTGCTTCACCAAATGACTTTAGGGAACTCATCCACCTCATCACTTGCATGCATGAGAGGGAGGGGAGGGGAGGGGAGGGGAGGGGAGGGGAGGGAGGAAGGGAGGAAGGGAGGAAGGGAGGAAGGGAGGAAGGGAGGAAGGGAGGAAGGGAGGAAGGGAGGAAGGGAGGAAGGGAGGAAGGGAGGAAGGGAGGAAGGGAGGAAGGGAGGAAGGGAGGAAGGGAGGAAGGGAGGAAGGGAGGAAGGAAGGAAGGAAGGAAGGAAGGAAGGAAGGAAGGAAGGAAGGAAGGAAGGAAGGAAGGAAGGAAGGAAGGAAGGAAGGAAGGAAGGAAGGAAGGAAGGAAGGAAGGAAGGAAGGAAGGAAGGAAGGAAGGAAGGAAGGAAGGAAGGAAGGAAGGAAGGAAGGAAGGAAGGAAGGAAGGAAGGAAGGAAGGAAGGAAGGAAGGAAGGAAGGAAGGAAGGAAGGAAGGAAGGAAGGAAGGAAGGAAGGAAGGAAGGAAGGAAGGAAGGAAGGAAGGAAGGAAGGAAGGAAGGAAGGAAGGAAGGAAGGAAGGAAGGAAGGAAGGAAGGAAGGAAGGAAGGAAGGAAGGAAGGAAGGAAGGAAGGAAGGAAGGAAGGAAGGAAGGAAGGAAGGAAGGAAGGAAGGAAGGAAGGAAGGAAGGAAGGAAGGAAGGAAGGAAGGAAGGAAGGAAGGAAGGAAGGAAGGAAGGAAGGAAGGAAGGAAGGAAGGAAGGAAGGAAGGAAGGAAGGAAGGAAGGAAGGAAGGAAGGAAGGAAGGAAGGAAGGAAGGAAGGAAGGAAGGAAGGAAGGAAGGAAGGAAGGAAGGAAGGAAGGAAGGAAGGAAGGAAGGAAGGAAGGAAGGAAGGAAGGAAGGAAGGAAGGAAGGAAGGAAGGAAGGAAGGAAGGAAGGAAGGAAGGAAGGAAGGAAGGAAGGAAGGAAGGAAGGAAGGAAGGAAGGACCATGACACACTGATCCTATGCCTGGTACAGCACTGCCAACATTTTGCACTCAAAATAGGGAGGGTGGAAATAATCAGGCCACTCAATTCTGTGGTGTGTTCAACCTCACATCTTCATTTCATCCTTTCTGGTGCCATTCCAGTCCCTGTTGGTGGCTACAGAACACAAGTGGTCTGGCTGGAATCACCTGTTCTGGGCTGGCACTGGAAACTGGAGGCTGAACTGAGAAAAGTTGCCACTTACCCTCTAAGCCCTCACATTTACCCATTATCTGTAGTGCTATTTTGGGGTTGCTGGAAACCTGGGCTACCTTGCAGAGCAGCTCTGATACTTTTACAGCTTCTCACTTACTGAAACTTTTCTTTTTACCAGACCTATTAGTAGGCTGGAGCTTCAGTGGTTATAATTGTTTGACCTTTTGGCACATTATCTGTAGATGTGATCTTTACAATCACACAGGAAGGCAATTTCAGCTCTATGAACATTCTGAATACTCTGCTTTATTCTCTCTTCATTAAGATTTGACGTACTCCTGATTGATCCCCATATAACCAAAAGAATATAAAACTCATTATAACTGAAAAGTTTTAGGTGTGAGCTGCTGAAAAAGTTCCTTTTTTGCTGCTATTGTTTCTTTAGTTATGCCTTGTGTACACTGCCTATCTAAGGGGATGTTCTGTCTGCAAACTGTCTTGTTAACAGCAGATCTATTAATAGCAGATCTAATAAGCACAGAGAGGGCTGGTTCAGAGCACATGTCACTTTGGGATCAGCCATTGAGCAGAGTGGTGCAGACTGGCTTTCCTCCTAAGACGATGAGTTCCCTAACAGTAGCCAGGAGTGCCATTGTCACACAATCCATCAACTGCCTCCCATCCCTCTTAGCTGAACCCATGAATTAAGCAACTGTGGTTAAAAAGCAATAAAATTAAAAGTTGTAATGGGGAGACATTGACAAAAGGGCTACAATGAGCTGGCCATATATCTTTTAACTAGCTAAATATAACCATAGGTTTCCATAAGTTCAAAGAGTGGTGGCCTGGAGATGAATACAACTGTTCCAACTGAGTTCTGGGCTAGGAGCCAGAAGTTTGTTAAAACACCTTAGAACATGCTTATTCCCTCTTAGAACATTTTTTGGTACTTGCTCTATTAGTATGGATTTTATTTCCCCACCAAACGAGTTCTCTGCCTTTGAACCATAAACAATAATGGCACATCTGTCTCTAGGCTGCTGTACTTTGAAAACCAATGCTAAGGACACAGAGGGGTAGATTTTCAAAGCGTTGCGTGGGAGTTTGTACCAGGAGTCTAGCCAAATATTTTTCACTCATACTCATCCCTGAGCCTAACCTTTCCTCACTTGTTAGAATGGCTCTGTTTGCTCTGCCCACACTGGGACATTTCAGACAGCTTTTACCTCCGGGGACAGAGCTTCAGCTGGTCAGAAAAGCCTATAAACAGGGTTTTACTAATGACCTTTTAAATCTAGTAGTGGATCTTCCCCCTGATCTTTTTTATTTTACTTTTCTGGCTTTGTCTGTGTTTGTATGTGATTCTCAGTTTCTGCTGAATTATTTACCATTAGTCCACAATGCAACTAAAAATCCCGGACAACACTGAGACAGGTGGTGTGAAGTGATTGCTGCCTGAAAGAGATTGCAGCTCAAAACTGTATCAGTGTTCACTGTGCCCACCTGTTTTCTGTGCTGGGGAGTTTGATGGCAGCCTCTTGGGAACCAGACAGTTTTGTGCTGCCTTTATAAGCCCACTGTGATAAAGCAGCAGAAAAAGCAATGAATTAAAAAGGCCTCATTGCATCCTTCTTTGCCTGTATAAACCAGCATTGCTCAGTCCTGCATTCCTTAGAGCAAGTGATGTAGCTCTGAGGGTGCTTCCTCACTGGCTGGGAAGGTAAAAGCCTAACACTGCAAAAACATAAAGAGCCATTACATAGGGACATGGGCTGCTTTCAGTTGTAAAAATGGGCCAAGCTGCTGGGAATGACTTTGTTTTTTAGTTTTTCTTTTTCCTTTCTTTTTTTTTAATTATCTCTGCTAAGAGGAATGTATACTTTAATGGATTTTTGTCATATTCCCTGTGGTTTGGCTTACCATTCAGTAAAAACATACTGATCAGTACTGCTCTCTGCTTTGGAAGGACTTTACACTGTGGTGGAAATTTGCCCCATTAACGACTGTCACACAGTGTTTCTTTTCAAATGCACCACATGGATATTAGCTATATCACAATAAACTCCTCTTCTAGTTACTACTGTTCCAAACCTTATTTGATTTTGATGCACAACTTGCCATGGGGGTGTTATCATTTTTCACAGTTGAGAATCTCCTTTGATGAAATCAGCTCAAAGTTCTATCTCTGGGTGGTTTCCCAGGAAAAACCTTTTGGCTACTAGCAATCTTCCATTTAGAAATGTTTGCCGGTTGAATCAATTAGTGTCCTTGGAAACTTCTTGTCTTTAAAGATATCATCATTCCAGGGTTTTCACTGCTGGATCTCAGGCATCTATCTGTGTTATCGAAGGTTGAGGCCAATAGAAACCACTTATTAAAATCCTGTTCCTTTTTCACAGAGGCAATGTGGTGTAAGGAAAGAAAAAACTTGCAGATCAACAAGTCAGTCAGGGTGGAAATGACTGAATCCTTGAAAGGTGTTTTCATGCCAAAGGAAAGCTCTGGATTTATAAACTGAATGGCACTACAGAGGTGTGACTTGGTAAAGCTGGATCATGCTTCTGAAAACCTCCTACTGAGGAAACAAATGCTTTTGTGAATAGTGTTTGGCATGAATAAAAAAAAAATCAGAATCCAAACACTTGCAAAGTTCACTCACGAGCTCCTAGTTCCTGGACGGGAGAGGATGTGATTGCTTTGATTGCTGTATACACTCACACAACCTGCATTCACCTCCTTGGGATCAGAGAAACAATTCTGTCCCATTTCAATCTTTGTGTGACATCCCCTTGTTCTCAGAGGTTTTCACAGAAGTGTCCCACATAGCAGATGACGTAAGATGGTTTTAGAATTGTTCCAGTCATTTAGTCTCAAACATTTCCGAATAGGTCCTCTACATTTTTGAGTAATAGACACATCTATCATTAAAATGTAAGAATGGGTAATGAGCAGACCTTCAAATGCATGAAAACCTCAATTTTTTGATCAGAGAACTCATTATATCTCCCTGTTATTAAATAAGTTCCATAACAATATTTTAATATGATTAAAGATGCTGCACCTCATTTCTTAAGAACTCGGGAAATTAATCTGGGCAGGGCATTAATGTAGTGGGGAAGGAAGGCATGTGAATCTTTTTTTAAATTATTATTATTAGTTTCTTTCTTTGCTACTGGTTGTATCAGTGCCTTATCAGTTAAGTGCAAGAGCTTAACAATGGGTTCTCTCAGCAAAGCCCTCTCTTTTTGCTGGGTGAGGTTAAAGAACAAACACATTGTCGTGAGCTTTTAAAAGCTTGATTTCAATTACATGGTAGTAGGGCAAAGCTCTCAAACACACAAAACTTTGACTTTGTAAAGATTGTGACCTCCCAGGTACACGTGCTTTAAGGAGAAAAAATGTACTTGACATGTCCCACTGCTGTTTCCACGCACCAGGAGCTGTGTGTATCGGGAAGAGGGGAGGGCAGGAGGGGGGTATTCAACGTGGGATGGAGGGAAATCATTCCTCTGGGAAAGCAAAGCTCTTCTGTTTGACTAGAAAGAATTTAAAAGATAAATATATCCCTTATCATGGAATGATAAACAATGAGGTCCAGGAAAGACTCTTTGAATAATTGAGTCTGATCTCCTGCTTTTTGCAAGACTATTTGACTTTGCATTCCTATTAACATCTTATAGAACTTTGTCTTTCCTAATGTTTGTTTGTAGCAGTGCCCACAATGTCACAGACACTTTCTAGGCTTTCAGGAAGAGCTGGTGATTTCAGCCTCTGGATGGACAGGCAGACAAACAGACAGAGGTCATGGCAGAGGAGCAACAAAAGGACTTTTCTGTGCAAACTGAGACCCTGCTGTAGCTGCTATAGAATTCATAAAGCAGATTCAAGGAGGTTGTTTTCCCTTATCCCACCTTGCTCTTCAATTGCCTGGAAGTGATGCCCATGCCTGCAACCGCATGGTTCTGCAGCCTTCACACTGGGCTGCCCCTGTCCCCAGCCAGGCTGGAACTGGCTAAAAAAGGGGCATAAAACTGAGTGTGGGAGACTGCAAAATGTGCATGCCTGCCCAACAGGTTTTCCACCTGTAGGGGGATATTTTATAAGGCTATTTGGAGAGTTAAGATGTCCACAGAAAGACAACACTCTCTGGATTCCAACTCTTCCTTTGAAAATCCACTCTCTATTTTAACACACAGAAACTGATAAGGCCACGCCAATGACACTGCCCATGGCATTATCATTGCTTAAAAAGAAAAAAAAAAAAAAAAACCCAAAACACAAAGCAGTGCAAGGCATTAAAATGTACTCTTTTTCTCCACACTGAAATTCAGTTTTCCTTCTCAATCCTTCTATAGGATTTTGCCTCTAAGTGTGTTGAAGGGAAATTAAATAGAATTCCTAAACATAAAGCAAAATGCCTAATCCCCTGGCCTTTCATAGCTTATCCTGTTGTGCAATACATCAGCCACTCTGGAAGTTGTATCAGAGACATAAATACAGCCTATGCTGTTTTGGATGTAAAAGTAAAGTGAAAGATGCCCACAAACCTAAATCAAACTGCTTGAAAAAGTGTTTTAACTGCTAGAAAACACAGCAAGGCTCAGATCACCTGCAATGATACAGAAGCCCATAGAATAGTCACAGAAAATTATGCAGGTTGACCCCTGATGGCTTTGCAGTTCTGGTTTCACATCCATGTGATGGTGGTGCAAGGGTCAGACTCCTGCCCACCCTCCCTGCTGTGCAACCCCCTCTGGGGTGCTACTACAGCCCTTGAGTGGGCTGCTCAGCACCACTTATTTTATGGGGTCAGTGGATGCCTGCACCTTTTGGATGTCTCTTTTTATGTTTTTTTTTTCCTGCCTATAGCAGCCCTGAGGTAACCTGATGTGGTGCATGACAGGGGAGTGGAAAGAGTTAAAAATCTTTCTCATTTTAATGTTAGGTCCACTATTTGTGTGAGCAGGAGCTCTCTATCAGGGCTGGGCTTTGTAATGTATTCCATCTATTGATAAGGAGGCAAAATAACATTTCTAAATTGTTCTGGGTGTTTGCAGAATGCCAAGGCACTCCAGTGGCCTTCCATACAGAGCCCTGCTGATGATAAATCATAAGAGATATTCTAGAAGTGCCTATTTGCTTGTGGGAATATCTGAAATACTGGAAAGCTCACAGATTTCCCAAGGTAGGTGAAGAGGCCATTCAGCAAATTTTCCCTCTACTTGAAATGCAGTTTTCAAACCATTTAAATCCTAAGTACCTAATGAAAATACACTGTAGTCCCCATGGCATCCTGCAGCGATACGCTTCAGTCTCAGGCTCATGCAGCCGAGCAAATAACCTCCATATATTACTTTGCACTAGGTGATTTCAGTCTGCAGCACATTCTGTTTGAACCATATGCCTATAAATGCCTTCAAAGGAGGGCAGGAGCCTGCCCACTGAGGAATAAATGCAGGAACAGAACCTCCTGTGCAAATATTAGTGTTCAGCATCTAGTGTAGCCCCAGCGAATTTGTTCCTAACACATGCACAATTCAAATGAAAAGGTTATGTGCAGTACATGGACGTGTACTGACATGGCTCATGTGTTTCATGTGGAAGCACATTCACTGTCCTAAAGTAAATGTTGTCATCAGAAAGCCACCTCATTTTCCTAATATTATTAATGTGAAGGACTGATGGAAAAAAATATCAGATTTATCTGGAAAATGAAAGAAGTTTCACCTAATTCTTGTGGAGGTTATTTCAAAATGTTTTCCTAAGTTCCTATCCTAAGAGGCAGCTATGTCAATAAATTACTTAGAAGCATGAGCCTCCCTGCAAGGAGTCAACATTGTGGTTTGAATGTTCCTGTGCAAGAGAAAATTGGAAATGCTGCAAAAGGTATCTGTAAGATAACATATCAATAAAGAAACCCTTTCCTAAGTCACACTGCAGGCTTGCTTAAAGCCCTGAGGTTTATAGGTTCTATCTCTTCTAAAATGCCTAAACTGAAATCTATCTTCCAGTGATGTTAGTGGCAAATTGGTCATTATTTCCAGTAGTCCTAGAATGCCATAATTACCCTTTCCTACCTTTTTTTTCATCACGCTATAGCTGTGTTCAGTATTCAAATGCTGAGACCTTGTAAATTATATTTATTTCTCTCACTGATTGTATTTAATGTATCACTGGCATAGCAGCCACCACTGTGTGCAGCACTGGGATGCTGAATAAAAGGCAGCAGTGATCCTGTGAGACTGCAGCATGCTGTCTGTTTACATATGAAAGCAGGTTCAATATGCACCACATTGTGGCAGCCCCATGATGCCTCTCTTCGTCGCTTGTTAGTCCAAGAGCCTCCTTACTTTCTCAGAGCTACTCCTTATGCATATGCATAACTCCTCATAATAATGCCATAAGGCTGCTAATCTATTCTCCTTCAAACCCCTCCTCAAAACTCACTTTTTCTGTGGTGGCTGGAAAACATCTGACAATAGCCCAGCAGCTGGTGTGCTGCTACTTATCTTACTGAAGAAGATAAATACACTGTTATCCCCACTGCTTTATTTCCCTCTTCGTTATATCCACCTGTTGTTTTCATCCCATGCTAAAATGGTGAGGATTTTAGAAGAAAGATTGTTAGGATTTTTAATAAATACACATGTGTCACCTACCATGGCAGGGTTCTCAGAGTAGCTTCTCTCCTAACTACCACAATATGAATAATTACAGACATATTGTCTAAGCAATTTCATACTCTTTCACAAATAAGACATCCCTTACTCCTTTCAAATAGATTTGCAATACGTTTTCCTTCCTGCTATGTTTGCATCAGTATCTGCTCTGCCCATTGCAGAGCAGCCAAGAAGGCAGAAAATATCAGCCTTTGGAAGGAAAGCAGGATATTGTCTTTGTATGTGGTGAGCTACAGCGACAATTGCTGTAAATTTGGGATCAGTGGCATCTTCACAATCCTCCTCTTTCCTTGGGTCCAGCCTCACTCCCTCCCTCTGCCCCCATCTCTCCAAGCATTTCCTCCCTGGCTGCAAGGCAGGAGCTGCAAATGCCCTGCAAGGCAAAGCCTCTCCCTTCCCCAGCACTTGGATGAGTGGCACAGAAGCAGCTCCTCCAACACAAAGCCTGGTGCCTTTGCCAAAAGGCCCATGGCAAATTCAGTTTGAAGCAGCGTCAAGGCCCACGTTGTGTGCAATGTGTTATTCCTGTTTGGCACCTTGTGCCCTGGAGGAGATGTGGCTGGGTAGCCCCTCTGCTGCCAGGGTCCAACCTGCACACAGACCTGATTCCTCTTCAAGTCTTGTCAACCCCCATTAGATAATAATTTCTACCCTCCTGCAGAGTGGGTATTTATTTTAGGGACCATTTCAATGTTGACTTGTTTTTGAAATTTCTATGTCATGGTGTTACAATATAATGGGAGGCTCTCAGTGCTCAGCTGTCCAATAAAGCAGGTGTTCCTATTCCACCTCTTTGCAGAGGAGAGTTTGAAGCTTCCACATCTGAGAGAAGGCAGCAAATACAAGAAACAGCATGCCATTATTATATTTGTTAAAACTGAGTTATCTTTGGCCTATTTAATATTTCACATGACAATCTAAATGTACTCTTGTGCTTGAAAAAGCCGGAAGAGTGAAATGTCATTTTCATTTTCTCATTTCTGCAATTTATTTGTAAGATCTGAAATTTTCATTAGGCTACTAAAGCAAAAAATATGGTATATGTCTAGCACTTTTTGGGTAACAGCTGTTACAGCAACTAGTTATAATTAAGCTATTTGGAAATAAGTTCATTTGCTGTCTAAAGTGGACCATTGTCTTGTAGAAATTTTTGTGGAAATCAAACTATAAAATCTGTTTTAACATTGAAGATGTGGGTGCATTTATCCAGTCTGGAATTTGAAACTGTACAGATTGTGTGACTTTTATGACTAGTCACAAATGAGCAAAATAACCCAACAAAACCATCCAAACAATCCAAGAATAAATAGATATTTTCTAATCTGAAGGATGAATAGTCATGAGAAAACTGCAACTGGAGGCTGAAAACATTAACTGGATAACTTATAAATCACTTACTCATCATGGGATGACATCTGTAAGATTGATGATACATTTAAAAGGTTTCCAAAGAGAAAAAGAAGTGCTCACTTTTTGCAGTCTTCTAGGCTGTTCCTAAGTAGTTGAGAAAGCCTTTGGAGTGCTCTGTTAAGATCTGCCCCAACACATGCTGCACTCAAAGTGGGTCCTCTCATTTAATCCATAAGGCATAGGAGCAAGGATGTTGAGAAGGTCACTGAGACCTTAAAAACACAGACTAAGCAAGGAAGATGGAGGCAAATTCAAAGGATGGGACTTCCTGGACTAGCAATGTCCACTGGTGGTTCTGCGTGCCAGGAGTGAGCCGGGATCACCTTCTGTGGATGTCACTTCAGTGCCTGATGTGCCAAGGTACCTGCTGCCCCCAGGGCCCTCAGCTCAGCATCCTTCAGGTGGTTTGTGTTGGAGTCTGCAGCTCCCACGGATGGCACTCAAAGTAGAGATGGATCCTTCAGCTCAGCCCTACCTTCCAAGGGTTTCCCTGTGTGTTCCCTGAGGATGCCTGCCTCTGCATCCAGCCAAGACAGCCATGGGGGAAGAAGCTGTGGGTCAGTGCTTGGCAGTGATGTTTGAATGGGCATTACCACTTTCTTTTCCCATTTTTATTTTCCCCAGTTTTCTCTACCTTGTCTTGCTTTCCACCATTTCTTAAATTCCCATCTCTTTCCTGACCCCCATCCTATTGCTCCTCCTTGACTTGCCCTCTCCTCATCTTTGTTTTTGTGGCCTCAAAATAAGACCACCTCCCAACAGCAGTGGCTGTGGCATGACCTAAGGGAACCCACTGAGGTTTTTTCCCCCTCCCTGCCCTTTCCTGTTGCTGGGAGGTGCTGCTCAGATGTGCTTGGGTGAGAAAGCTGACTACTCACATTGCAGTAAAGGGAAAGGGACTCAAAGTGACCTAGAAATGCTCTGTGCTTTCTTGGATAATTTGCACTACACACGTGCTTAATAGCCTGCAAAATAGGCAAAGTAGGTCTTACCTACTGAAGAGGGAACTTGAGTGATTATTATGGAGTCACTGGAACTATTAAATTCAAATGCAATGTGTTAATAGCCTTACCAAAAAGAATTTGTAGTAGATTTGTAAGCCAGCAAGGAAGAGCAGATATAAGGTTGTGTGCATGAATGCAAATAGTTCTCATTAATCTCAGGGTTATTTATTTTGCACCAATAGGCACCAAGACAACCATTAGCATTGAAAGGAAGCCCTGGTCTGAAATAGCTGGTGACCAAGGTAAAAGAAACACCACTTACCAAAGCAGAAAAGTCTGTTATACCGTGTGATAATGACCTTTGGGTTCTTGGAGCTCCACACAGAGTCAAAAAGGGAGTGACATTCTGGTGGAGCTCACCAAGCCCAGGCTGGCCAAGGGGCAGAAGGCTGTTGAGAGGTGAAGGTAATAAAAAGCAATTTCTGTGGTGGCCTGTTCAATTCTTGGTGTGCATAATAGGTCAGTAATGAATGGATGGCTATGTGGAGGTGTGTGCCCCTGCTGGGTGCCATGCAAAGAGAATCATGTGCTTTGCAAAGGGGGTTGTGGAAAGCTTACCAAAATAGTACTGGTGAGGCTGTTATGCCAGGGCCAGGCCAAGTGCAGGTTCAGGACTGTTAGCTGTAGTACTAACAATTGCTATTGCTTGGAAGAGGAATGGGGGATGATAAAACCTCTGTATTTCAAAGAATATATAATACAGTGTCCTTTTTTTTTTTTTTTTGCAGTTTGCCAGAATCACTTTCAGGACATCCACTTCAAAAGAATAGTTTGTCTGGGGTTAATTTATATGTGGGGCGACTTGTGCAGCTATGCAGTGATATTAGGTATCACAATGTCATGTTATACGCAAACGTTTGTGTCTTCAGAAATACAAAGGAAATTCTGTGGATTAAAAGCCAGCAAACAACAAGTTATTAAATTAATCAGCAGCACTTCTAGAAAGCCCCATGCTGAAACTAGAGGCATGTAAACCCTACCTTGTACTTAGATGCTGTTGAAATCATTTACCTTGTCTTTTTTTTTTTTTTTTTTGAAAGAAAAGAGAGAAAAAGTAAAACAAAATAATCTTGTGCCAGTAGGGACAAAAAAAAAAAACCTTTCTGTCAGCTGTGGCACGTTTAAACACCCTAAATATTTCATCAGACACTGCACTTAGTTCAGTGTTTTAAACAAGATTTAATAAATAGGTGCATGTTCAGACTTGTACAGCCCTACTTTTGTCTGTAGTTGGCAATGTGCTGCTGTATGTGTTTGATTGCACAGTTAAGAATTTTAATTACTTACCTGTTCCATACAGACACTCGTTCTCTTTTAACTGTTTATTAAAAAATAAAACTGAAACATTGTGCAAGAAATCTTCCACACACTGTACAGCTGCACTGTTGTCAAGAGGAGGACCCTATTTTCTGAATGTACCCCCACATTCCCCTTGTCTCCTACTCCCAATGTCCAGTCTCTGGAATTCCCACAGGCCTGTGATGTTCTTGTAACCAAGTCCTTTCCTTTAAATGTCTTTGCTGTTAATTTTACAGAGATGTCTGAGATTCTGCCATCTGCATACCCAAAAGGATGGCGCGAGCAGTTTCTGTCTTATTGTTAGGAAAACACAGCTGGAGCTCATGGTCCTGTTTTTGTTTGTTTGTTTTGTTTCCAGCTTCTATACCCATTTGGTAAAATAAATATTGAACGGAATTGAACAAACTCATCAAAATTTGAGTTAAGAGCCAACAGTAAGTTGTATTATCATCTTTTTCTGTTGGGGTCCCTTAGCAATGACATCCAAAAAAACCATGTCAGGATGAAAATATGCCTTCATTTTAAGTTGGTGGTCAGTGAATGAGTCACAGTTGGAGCTTTACACCTCAAGAAGTTGACTCTCTGCTATAGAAGCAGCCTGGCTTAAACTAGATGCTTAATTTTTGATACCTCAAATTATGTGTCATTCTAAGGGTACATTGACAAAGATGGCTGTAGACAGATACCAATTTTTATGTCTCAACTCCAAGGTTACCAGTATTGAAGCAGCTCTGCAATCTATACAATATGGGGCATGTTTGGAGTCAATATATTTTGCAGTTTAGTGACAGAAGGGTGAAGCAGAGAGTAGGAAGTTTTCTGACCTTTTTCATTAAGATGTTAATGTCAGACAGCCAGAAACTGTGGCTGTCTTAATAAAGGGATGTTTGTAAACAGCTGTTTATAAATAAGCATACAGATAGGCATTTGTTTTCCAAATTACATCCTATTTGTTGTTTCATAGTTCAGAATGTGTCCTTAGTACAACAGTAGAGAAATAGCTTAAAGGTGATTGATAACATCATTTCGTTTCTAAAACTTGAGTGCAAGTAAAGTAGATGTATGGATTTAAACCAAAAATATTACAGGTGATCTGGTAAATGTGTCTTTTGGTAGCAGCGTACTCTCTGTTGGATTTCTGGGTACATCAAAAGCATTGGAGTGAATCTTTAAGGACTGGAGTCTGGCATTTTCAGAAGCACCTTAGTTCCTCTAACATCCTGACATGTTCATCTATGGATATTCTGATGACGTGTCCTTTGGTCAGATGAGGTAATGGCCCAGACCTTGTACTGTTGTATAGCTGAGCACTTCTTCTGAGCTTGCTGCTTGCTTGTTGCTCTTTGATTTGAGTGTCACAATGGTGTTTTCATAACTTGGTGGCTTTAGCTGGTAAGGTGGGGTGGGAGGCCTTGTCTTTCTTTGTTATGGGAAGCTGAGTTTTCACCCTGCAGATCTCAGGGCACGCCGTGCCTGGTTCTGTACAGTGAGCAGGTGTGATGACCTCAACTCAGAGCAGAGCTTTAGATTTGGGATATCATGCAACCTCCAAACAACCACTTTGCCAGTGCCACCTTGGGGGCCTCCATCTATGAGCAGCACAGGAATGTAACAGTGAGCAGCTTAGGCGGTAACTCACAGAGTTAATGTGTGAGTGGATCCCACCTTGTCTGGGTATTTCATTTTGGTTTGCAGATTTTGTGAAGGCACCAAATGCATTGTTTGCCATTAGCCAATTTTAAATGGTCTTCAAATTTGTCTGGGGATGCTGCCCCCTGGAATTTAATTTAGTGTGTCTGGAATTGCAGTCTACTTACATATGTGTTCACTGGAATGCTGCAGCCAACTGTCTATAAAATGTCAATATCCACATTTTTTTGGTGCTACAACCTTTGTCAGTTTTGGAGGGCAGTAGACCAGCAGAAGAACATCTTGTTCTGTTTTCAAAGTATTTCTTCTAGTTCTTGTAATTTCCTACTGAAAATGAGAGGCTGCTTTGCTGAAAGGGAGAGTGGGAGGAAATGTCCTTATTTGCATCCTTTGTTGTTTCTTTCATTTGAGTGTTTTCTTCTCCTTCCTCTAGCTTTTCTCACATTTACTGCCTACCTTTACACTTGTTCACTTGTCAGAGAAAAATGTTGATATCCTGTTGGCCCATTAGCTATCTTTTTGCTTGATTTGCCAGACTACTTCAATATGCTTTAGCACAAAATGAAAAGACAGCCTTTTTTTTATTAAAAAAATTGCATTATGTTTTTCATCCTGAAGCTTTTACAGCAGAAATGCTGCAAATAATTCAATTCATAAATAGAAAATGTTAGTATTGCTCCTAGACTCCAGGAAGCTGATGAATATTTCTGCTTTACTTTCTGCTCTATCTTCTTTTATTTATAGAAGAAGAACAGAGAGAGCAGGGCAAAATCTTTCATGAGAAAGAGGAAATCTCTTATTGATGATTTTTCTGGAGTAAGCATAATCACTGGGAGCATCCTTGCCCCTTCCTTTGTCCTTCATCAGTTTGAATGCAGCAGATGGTCACATCAAGCCATGCTGGAACAGCAGTATGGGGTGGTTTAAACTAGAAGTATCAGGAAAGCTATGAATTCATTTAGTTAATGTCAAAGGTGGTCTGATAAAGACAAGTATTTGTCATGAATGAGATGGAGAGAGCAGATTATGGAAAGAAATATAGAGCCTCAATTTAAAATATTTTTTCATGAGAACTGTGAGAGCTTGTCATCATTAAAAAAAAAAAAAATCTATTTTCCCTAATTGGGCATAAGACTTAAAACAAAGAAGGAAAAAAAAAAGTATGTTTGTGATACTTTTTCTAGCACCTCCTTGCAGTCTGGAGAGAGCATGTGAGCATTGCTCAAAAAAACGCCTAGATTTCAATAGTCTTACTTTATCTGCCCAAAAATTAGATCTCTGAGCTGGATTATTTGGCTCCCTCATTGGCTAAAGGCAAGGCACAGGTGACGTTCACTCTCAGGATTCTTGGCTACTTCAAGTAAGGGCTTAATTTCCCGTTAGGGATGTTTCCTTTTCCTTGGCTATAAAAGACAGCTAAGGAGTTGTTCTATACAGTAACTTGCAGCCTTGAGGGAAAATCCTGCGGGTGGCCTTTGTCCACTTTATCTCCCAGCTCAGGTATTTAACACAAGTGATACACAAAAGAATCCCTACCATGTGTCAGACTAAATGTACTAAGTGCCTGTGACATAAACTGCATGTTAGAGGGCTGTTACTTTACTGGCCACTGTGACTTCATACCTGAAAACTGTTACTTAAAATATATTTTCTTCCTTTTCTCACAGTTTTATTGATATGACTGGAAACCACCTGCAACAAAAATTCAGGGGGCAAGTGTCAGAAAACTGAAACAAGATGAGATATTTTGCCAGATATCCTATGTGATAATTTTACTGTATACAAGTCCTTTTGACAGTATTTTTGAGTAGTACTACCTAGAATGAAGTGACCAAAGAGTCACAAAATGGCTTGGGGTGGGAAGGACCTTATAAATCATCTAGTTTCAATCCTCCTGCCCATTGCAGGAGCAACTCCCACCAGATCAGGAGCTGGGTAACAAGAATGGGAATATTATATGATACCACTACACTTCTAAGTGATCCTTCAAAACATTTTGCCTCTTTCACTTCATATTGATGTACTGCTCCTACAAACACTTCTCTAACTGAAAGTGCTAATTATTCTTCTTCCCTGACTTTGGAAAGCAGACTTTCGTCAAACAGTCCATCTGGAAGTGATTATTGTCTGTAAATGTGCCTTATAATCCTGGACCACTCACGGTAGAAAAATGAAATCAAGTCTAAGTCCAATTCATTCTTTTCAATTTCAATTTCTTTCTTGTGAAGGAGATGAAGGATAAATATCATAGCTGGGCCACCTGTCTTATCTGATCTGTCTCTTCCTTCTCTAGTCAAGTTAAGTTAGAACTACGCTGACATGCAGTGAATATAACTTTGATTTTTTGTCTGTGGCTTCCATAACTCCTTTGTTTTGCAGTATGGCATTATACAGCCTTTCAACATGCAGTCATCAGTGGTTTCAGGGAGTTGGATCCACAGGATGCTTCCATGGGGCATAAGAATGGCTGTGGATCCACATCCTGAAGAGAATGTATCTCATGAAGGGATCATCCTTCTTTGAGTTAACACTGCCCAATTCAATCTCTGTGAATGTCTAACTCTTCAGTTATCAAAACCAGAACATGTTGCAAAATGAATAGGAAAAATGGCTTATTTAAAGATGTTGAAAAACTGTGGTCTTACGTTCTTCTTGTCAAATTCAACCCAACTTTACCATTGGTTGCAGATGTCTCTAAATTATGTGGATGTCCACAGTTGTATCAACCTTAAAGCCACGTTCTAGTTTACCCCTCCCCTCCTAGTATCTTCCCCCAGTGAGGGACAGAGGTACCCCAGTCACCAACCAGTTTGCAGCTCTCCACTCTGACATATGCTACTCAACAGACTCTATCCCTAATCATTACATTTCAGTGAAAATATTTTTCTGTGAGCTTTCCATCTTGTTAGTAGAAGGTGACTTCAGTAAAGCATTTGGAGATTGCTTTACAGTGAAATTTCAAATAAAAAAGAGTTTATCTTTTATGAATGAATATGTGACTTGAAATGCTGATGCCCAGGTTTTATTTTCAACTTCAGTTGTGATACCATCTGCTTTAAGAGGCCTAGCATTGAGGTGTCAGAGATATTTCTTCAGTTTGCTTTTCCCTTCCAGGACATTAAAGGGTACTTTCAAGTTAAACTCATCACAAGACTATGTGAAAATGAGAGTGTCTGATGTCTGTTGTAGGTGAGTTGACCAAAGAGATTGTGAGGCTTCAGATTTATCTTTTTGTTCTGAAAGAGCAGAAGTCAGATCTGGCAATTAGAGTGAATTATGGTTCCGTTCCCAAACTGTCTTTTCACCAGATACACAAAACCCCCCTATGTTTATGTTTGCCACTGCTGTTTGGTGGAGACGAATGTTTCTTTAGTCTTTGTTTGCTTATGGGAAGCTTAAGGCTTATGCAAAGATTGGCACCTAAGTATAAAATAGTTTTCTGCACAGCAATAGCTCAAGGTTTTGAAGAGAGGTCAGCTTTTAGGCTTTACTTTAATTGTTGCTCTTGTAATCCTGAGATGCTGAATGTTTTTTTTAATGCAGACATGGGCTGAGTAGACAAAACTTATAAAACCCCCAGCTAAGCACGGTGCTAAGCTTCTGAATGTTTTCACAAGGCACCTCAGGGAATGTGGAGTTACAGTCGCTTTTAGCCACTTCGTTTTGTGAAAATTTGGTATTGTAAAACCCTTCTCCTGCTATTGAGGCTGAGGAACTCATTGTTGGGAATTAGTGTGACAATGGAGCAGGGTTACTCTTGGGATCCTAAAAAGCAGTATCTGTTCTAAAGGAAACTCACAGCAGAGTTCCTTGGACTACAGAGAGGAATGCAGGTTTGAAATGTTGGCTCTGAAGGCAACAAAAACAATTAGATGAAAGTTCTAGTTAATGTTATATCTTAACTAATTGGTTTCTTGTTTTCCAACCTGCCTTTCTTTCTGAAACAAATGCCAGTGATACTGAGTCTTTCCTTCTTTTCTATTGGGTTATTCTCTCTGCTAGAAATGTAGAACCTTGTTCTAAGCTTTACTGAAACTGGACTTTTAGAAGAAATACTGACAAAATCATAATGATACATTCATTTAAGTGCAATTGTCAGCATACAGTTGGCTTGTTAAAAGTGGATGTTTAGTAGCCACACAGACACTTACATTGTCCCTCTTTCTGTGGACTCAAATTTCTTCATTTGTGGCTGAATTCAGCTGAAAAACTGGTTACCAGCTTGGTTGCATTTTCCATTAACAGGACTCAGGATTTAGCTGCAGATCTCAGCACAGGCACAGAGCATTCTGCACACTCCACTACTCCATTACAGCATTGAATCAAACTAATTTGTTTATTTTTTTTTCTAGTAAACTTTATTCCTGATTGATAACATCATCTCTCTTCTGAAACTCTGACCATCATTTTTGACTTGGGCTAGACTTTAACTGTTTTCTTTTACTGTTTATTTTTTGCTTTCTGAAGAAAGCACAAATACCCACATTTTTAGCAGCAACTTAATGTGTGAGATCCTTATCTAGTTTCTGACTACAGGAAAGTCTCAGGAAAGCTGGCCATTATATCTGTTCTTCATTTTCAACTTCTCTGCATTTTGGGAGTTAGATCATGGTCTTGCCTGACTGAAGTGAATAAAGAACCTCCCTGGTCTGAGGTTTGGGTTTGGTTCTGATCTCAGCTACAGAAATCAAGGGTCAAATATCTCAGGAGAAAGCCTCTGCCTTTATTCTCTGGCCAAGGCTGCTGTCAGGAGATATAAGAGTTAAATCGAGTTCTTTCTTCAAGGGAGACAGCAACTTCTGTCTGCAAATGAACCTTCAGCTATGATGAGCTACAGGTTATTGTTGAGCCCCTCGGGTCTAACCCTGAACTGGCTGCACTATTTCTCTCTTTTAACTCCTGATATTTTATTCTGCTTATAAGGGTGAACTGCCTTAAATAAGGCAGTAAGGGTTTGGAAAGGAGTGGGCTACAAGTGAATAAACCCACTGTACTGTGCTGTGCTCTGTGTGTGCCCTGAGTGGTCTTATGGGTGAGTTACCAGCAAAAACAATGCACTGAACACCAAGCTATTACCTCAAAATGGGGAAACAGGCAGCTGGATTTCCCTGAGTGTTTGGCTGCCTGGCTTAGGCACTTACCAAGGGCTCAGTTTATAGAAAATGGGGCTTCTCCTGGATGCACACCCACAGCTTGGATCATCCAGTAGCCTTCTAACCTTTGAGGCTTTGTGCTCTTGAGTCATCATATGACTTTTAGTACAACTCAGGCAGGTATTTTCATGCCTGTATTGTCTTGCTGCTTCCAGGAAATGAGGACATGTGGCTATGGCACAGCCTCCATGAACACTCCAAGAGAACTCAAATATCTTTGCAAATGCACAGATCCACTGCAAATCTCGCTACAACCTCAGGAACACAGTCAACATTTCAATCATGTTTGCTATCCTACTATTAAAACTAGTAGAAAATTAACAGATATGAACTTAGAGAAGGGTATCTAGATCAGGTTTATATTAGAAATTACATATCTGAGACTGCCTAGAAGTAGCTCATCAGAGGGTTATGAATAATCTATGACACTTTTTACTGTTGGAGAGCCAGTGATAGCTGAATTAATCCACTCATATTTCTATATATACATAAAAAGCCTTAGCTTCTTTTCAGCCTTTATTCTTGCTGCAGTGTAGCAGGTCTTTGAGTAAAGTCAGTGATTTTTCTTCCTGTCTACTTTAGAAAACAATGCTCATAGGCTCTTTCTTTGACTTAAACACATTCATTCTTCCTAAAGCTTTTAAAAGAAGCAGAGCTTTCAAGATCAAAGATGTTAATACAACACCTGTACTAACATTATATTCAGTCGTTATTGACCATTCTTTGTGATATTGTTTTATGCAGGTGCCTTTTCAGTGTGCTCTTTAGAATGTGAGGGAATACAAAAAATAAGCATCTGTGTATCTTTTTATCACATTTTAAAAAGCAGAGTTTTTTTGAAAAAATGGTGGGGAGGAAGGCACATAAATATAATCACTTCACTCCTCTGCTCCTTGTGAACTGCGGTTGTAGGGAATCTTCAGATGGTTGCTCACATGAACTTGAAATCACTGTGTATTCTGTAGAATTCATGGATATGAGCCAGGAATGAATATTTACAGGTGGTGGCAAAGCATGTCACTTGATAATCATTTTTTATTGCCTCTTTTTAAAGAGTGGAAATTGTCTTGCTGGGGAGCAGAAATAAATCACATGTCTTAGATTACCTATCCAATTCAGCCTGGAGAATGTCTGGTGAATACTTACAGGGAGCAAGTAAGGGAGAACTTGTAGGCTTTAACTTATTCTTAAAAAGTACTTTGCAAACACTGACAAGTATCATTCCAGAAAAGAGAAGTGAGTTCTCCAGTGATCAGAAAACAAACTAAAGGGAAAATTGAGAGGAGTAACGTACAGTAATTGTTCCACACAGACAGGAATCAAACTATTGCTATGTTAATTTAGAGTCCTCTTGTCCTGCCATACTTCTGTTTTAACACTTACCAGATATGAACTGGGCATATTTAAAGACTCAAGAACAGAAATAGGTACACACACTAAAAAAATGTTTGTACTGAAGTAAAGGATAGCTAAACTCTATGACAATTACATACTTTCAGATCAAAACTTAAAAGAACAGTTTCTTGTGCAAATGAATACACATTTATTTGTTCCTCAAAAAGGAAATATTTATTTCCTTTCAGGACAGGATGTAAAGGTGGCTTTTTATGACTTTAATCTGAAGCAGCTGATTGTAGAGCAGTGTCCTTGAGTTTGACTTGTAAATTTCTGTGTTTTCCTTTTACAGTAATGTTGAAGAAAAGGGAGACAACAGAGTAATCCAGTCCCAGAATGAGAGCCCATATATTTGAGACCTAAATATTCATAACCATGTGCTTGAAGGCTAACAGACTTCAGACCAATTAGAGAAAACATGGATCAGAAACATTTGTGATGCAGCTTCCTTCTTGCTGATAGGCTCATGAACAGGTCATTCACAAACTGATATAAATAGAATATATTTTGGCTTTTGTAAAAAATGTTTCTATTTTATTTTACTTTTTTTCTTTTTCTTTTTCTTTTTCTTTTTCTTTTTCTTTTTCTTTTTCTTTTTCTTTTTCTTTTTCTTCTTCTTTTTCTTTTTCTTTTTCTTTTTCTTTTTCTTTTTCTTTTTCTTCTTTCTTTTTCTTCTTTCTTCTTTCTTTTTTCTTCTTTCTTTTTTTCTTTTTTCTTTTTTCTTTTTTCTTTTTTCTTTTTTCTTTTTTCTTTTTTCTTTTTTCTTTTTCTTTTTTCTTTTTTCTTTTTTCTTTTTTTTCTCTTTTTTTTTTCTTTTTTCTTTTTTCTTTTTTTATTTTGTCTGCTTGCAGTGTGTGAAGTTGTGACATTTCATGACAACTCTGTGTTAGCAGTAGCTGAAGTCCCTAAGAAATCAGTGTGAGTGAAGCCTGGTGCAGTCCCTGAAGTCAGTGATAACAGCCCTGGGGAACATAAGGGGATGGGAGTGGTGTTCCCACAGCATCAGACCTGGGGTTCTACTCCCATGCTGAGCACCTAAAACACTCAGATATTAGAGATGCATGAATTCTTCCAAAAGAGGGCAGAAGCAGCATTTACTGAGTCCCCTTGACGAATCTGTTCCTTTCACCCAGCTGCAGTCCTCTGTCTCCCAATGTCTCAGAATATAAACCTCTGGCTCTGCAAAACAAACAGTAAGAACCAGCCAGGAATCCCCACAAACATTGCAGCACAGACAAAACACTGTGGATTTTAGACTATATCAAAATCCTAAATGCTCTCTCCCTGACACCAAACCCTAGTAAGGAAAGTACAGACTGCAAAATGGGTGGCATGACAAAGGTTATTTTCAGCCCCTTATATTGGTACTTTTTCATTATGTTTTCAGTTTGAGTGGTTTAAAAAGACTTTAATAAGAAGTCTGAGGAAGTGTGTGAGCTTGTGTATAGTGCTTAGATAAAATAAAGACAGAGGAATAAAGCAGTGATGGACAGAAAAATATGATGTTATGTACCCACAGGTAACCAATGTAAAATTTTTGGACGTTCCAGGCTCAAGATCAGACCCAATGTGTCACCTTGGCCCAAGGCAGTAAAATCATTAAATAAAAGGCTGAGAAGGACCACAAGAGGTAATTCAGTCCAGCTCCCTGCCCTAAGGCAAGATCATGTCTGCCTGCGTCATTCCTGACAGATGTTTGTCCAACCTACCCTAAAAAACCTGCACATTGTCATGTCTGCTAGGTACCCAGGCAGACTTTCTTGCACTTGGGTAACCTGTCAAACCAACAAAGTCTCGTTGAATTGACAGTTGAAGACAGTAAGGAAAAGAAATTTATATATATATATATATATATGTCTTTACACCACAAGAGAAATTATTTCTTATTTTACATTACTAGGAAATATTTAATTCTAGTCATTTGGATTCTTTTTAATGGACTGTCTAGGTAAAATGTGCTTTCTGGCATCTGCAGGCCATCAAAACCGGGCTGTGGCAAGAAAATATAGACATCTCAGTACATGTATATGGAAGTATTTTGTAGGCAATATTAAAAAATTTCAATCCAATTTAGAAGACACTGCTGATATCTGCTCCACATTTTTAGGATTGTCTTCTTGCAGTTGAGATATTGAGAGAACAGCACACCGTGTTTCACCAAAACGTCTGTTAAATAAACATAAACTTCCAAGATACAGATCAAAATGTCTTTTCAAAGTGTTTCACCCAAAATACATAAGAACAGTCAGACTACTCCCCTTTGGTGGTGTTTTCATTTAAAAAAAAAAAAAAAAAAGAACATTTTCTCTTCTTTTAGATTTTGTGGATGTCTCCTTCCAAAATGCTAGTTGCCCACAGCAGGATTTTAGTAAACATGTTTCTGGATCAATTTCAGAACTCTGTTCTGAAAAAAGAGTATGGCAGCTTTTGCTGTCTCCCCATTCAGGAATTACCTGGTGTCTGATAATGGCTGTGAATGGTCAATGGGTGGATCAATGGACAAATGAAAAGGTATTTATGGTCAAGTCTGGTTGTGTTGTTCCTTCATTTTGGCAGTCCACTGTGGTTGTGAGCCCTGCTCCAGAGCATGGCTCTTGGTGAAAGGGATGTGAGAAGCAGAGTTTCATCATGCATCCATGGAAAAAGTGAAGGGAGAGGTTATGGCTTGTAGCTATGAAGAAAGATGCCAGAAAACAGAAAAGCATAGAAAAAAAAAAAAGAAATAGGAAGATGGAATTAGATATATGAATCCCTAAGAAAAGCTTCACTGTCCAGGCTCATGGTAAAATTGCATCCCGTTAATATCTCCTGAACATTCAGGAAGTTACTTTTCTGGAAACAACCAGCTGCTATGTTTTGTTCTGAATTCCAAGCTTTTCATCCTGTATCCTTGCATTCCTACTGTACATTTAATCTTGTATGTATATGTGACAGGTTTGAAAGAAAATAGGTCAACAGTACTTAGGATAAGTAGTACTTTAATCAATTTTAACATAACTTCTGATGGATAGTGACTGAGGATAACATACTGCCTTCACTAATTCCATTTAAAGTAGCAGGGACATAAAAAAATAATATTGTTTAAATTGCTTGGGGAACACAAATTATCTGTTTTATATTCCCATAGAAACTATAATAATATAACAAGATACTGTGAAGGACATGCAATAATTTTAGTATCTACTGTGAGGGTTATTGATATTCAATGTACATGTAAATTCACCCTCTTTCAGCTCTGTTTGGAGGGATCATTTATGTGTAATGGATCTGATGATACAATAGACCCTAATGATTACTTGTAACTGGACTTTTAGTCATTTTATCCTTAATAGATTTTTACTTAAAACAGATATCTGCTCATCTACAGCTTTCAAAAGGTGCCCATATGTGGTTGAGGGCAAAGCATGCAAAGTGCAGTCGTTGGAGACTCAATATTTAAAAATTTAAAATTAGTATCATTACACTGTTTGAAAAACAGAAGTTGCACATTACTTTTTAATTCAGATCATCCCAAGAAAGACACAAACAGTAAAAATAACCTGGATTTTTTGGAAGACGTATCAACATTCCCTACAAGGATATTAGAACCAAATCTCTAGCACAGATCTCTCAGAGTAGCTCCACTGACTTCTACAGAACTATGCCATTTTATATAGGCTTGAATCATAGAATCATAGAATGGTTTGGGTTGGAAGGGTCCTTAAAATCATCTGGTTCCAATCCCTCTGCCATGGACAGGGATGCCACTCCCTAGACCAGATTGCTCAGGGCCCCACCCAGCCTGGCCTTGAACACTTCCAGGGATGGGGCATCCACAGCTTCTCTGGGTCACCTGTTGAGGGACTGACATGAAAGAAATGATGTCTTAACTATATATTTGGTCTTAGACCTTTCCTGGAAGACTGAAACCAGTGGAAAAAGTAAGTCTCGTTTTCAACATGATAGAAGAATATGAATAGTACCAAGAAGCAATCAAAAGAAAATGAAGGACATGCAGATGTTGGAAGAAAAACACAAGCGCAGTTCTGGGAATCCACAAAAGCAGAGGAAGGTCAGGTTAGAGTAGAGATGAACTTACAGCTCTCTGCACAGTGTAAAATAATTCACAATCTTGTACTTTAGTAGCAGATTCTTGTAATATTTGGACGAATCTATAGTGGCTAACAAAATGTGAGATCTTACCTATTGATCTAAAGGTGGTGTACCACCACCACTAATTCTTAAAAGAAGTGATAAACAGGAAACCTGACTCAAGCAGTGATCTCAAACTATAGTGGAGAAAAGAAAGACCTTTGGGAAAGGGAGTTAGAGAGAGCTGCTGTGAGATGTACTAGGGGAAGATCTCCTTTCCCTAACACTTTTCTTAAAATTCATTCCAGCCACTACTCCCAGGGACTGGTTGCTTGAAGGGCTTTCCTTGTCCTCTTTTGGTGTGCCCTCAGAGGGATTGTCCCTCAATTTGATTGTCCCTCAGGCCACAATTTGATTGATTTGCACAATTTGATTGTCCCTCAGGCTACTCCATCAACAGCTCTAGCAGACAGCTGTTGGATTTTCCTTTTCTTTTCCAGAAGCCACCCAAAGATGTTCTGAATTGTCAGTTCAGTGTGGGATAGGAGGCAAAAGAAAGGTGAACTAGTACATCCAACACAGGGGATGTAAATGCTTTCTTAAAACTTATACCTTTATTTAATGGGTTTTTGAGTGAATTCCTTGATGTCAGATCACCATAAAGCTGCCTTCATCCATTTTAGTCATTCTGGAACAGAACTGCTTCCCTCTAGGATCAAGATGCCTTAGGAAAGCAGGTAATCCCAGAGTTTCTATTGCATACCCCTCCTGAAGGAGCACAGTCCCACTGGACTAAATGCAACTGCAGAGACTTGCAGGACCCAGAGGTGGAGCAGGCATGAGATGGGCAGGGCACGGGGGATCAGGGGTTTGCAGATGGTGGCAGAGGGGGGAATCCCGTGGAAACTTCTCACCAATTCTTCCAATTCTTTTATTGTAAGCACAGATTTGGCCTAGACCAATCCTTCTGATTTGACAAACACCTTCCAAAATCACAGAAAGAGATGTTCTTTGCCATGATGTGGTCACAGTTTTCAACACTGCCCAAGACTTCAGTGCCGGCAGAGGTGTGTGGGACAGGGCTCTACACAGAGGCACAGCACTGGCACAGTACTGGAGGCCCAATCTGTCTCTGCACAAACCATTTAGGATATCAACTTCAGTGCCAAATCCTCTGGCAGCAACAAAAGAGGCTTTTGCCATTCATTCACAGGCATAAGGGGGGGAGGAAAACCAGATTTTCCCTCTAGCACAGACAGCCCCCTAAGTAACTTCTGAAGATTGAGGTAATATAATGCTCTAATGAGATTTTTTAAAGAAATTGTGGGTTTTTTTTAATGAAATAACCATTTCATTTGTGGGTGAGGATGGCTGCTGCGGGATGGAACTTCTGTGACATTTTGTTGTGATACTTTTCTCACTCTGTTCCAAATAAGATATATGGTAGAGTGAGGCAATAAATTGTATGCAAATTTTCAAAACTCTTTACCCAGCCTTCTTTCATCTGATTTTTTACAATATTTAGCAATGATATTTGTGTATAAGAATGCAGAAGAATGATGTTTCACTTTTCAAATTAAAAGATGGAACTTTATGAGGCAGAGGTTGAATCACAATGTCTTAAAACAAAAGAGAATGATTCTGTAAAACTCACCTAATAGTTTAAAATTTGTGATCAGGGTCTGTTTCACAGAGATCTTTAAATACCCATAAGTAGTGAAAAAAAGTGTAGAAGTGCCCTACTGTAATTTCTGGCTTGTGTTCCTGTTAATAGATAGCTCTGCACAGCAACCTTCCAGAAGCAAAGTCTTTTTCTGTACTTGACTATCTTTCACTGACTCAGTGCAATGGTTCATGTGCTTACAGTCAGACAGGTGCTTAAGCACTTCACTTAATCAGTGCCTCAGGCAACGAGGATGAAGAGAAATATACTGCCCCAGAGGGACCAGTCTGTTTTCTATGACAAAGGCAGAAAATTTCACTCAGACTGATGAGAAAAAAAAAACAAAAAACAAATGGAACAACATAAATCCCGACATATAGGGATCACTATAATCAGGATATCTTCAGAAACTTTCTCTCTTTTGGCCTAGAAATGGCTATAAAGAGGTTGTGGAAGGACCTCTGACATACTGGCACTGAGGATGGACTGCATGGGATGTCCATCCAGGTGCTGTGCTTGCACAGGACATCTCTGATGGGAATACAGCAGCCTCGTGCAGTGTCCAGGAGAACCTGTGTCTCCTGCCCTCCTTCCCTTAGCTGGACTTTGAGACTTTAAACTAATAATCAGTTTAAAAAATGGGGAGCTCTTATCATTTGGCTTCTCACCCCTCATATCCCTTTGTCAGGAGGGGACTGGCCTTTGACTTTACCTCTTTTGAAGCTTCCTTCCAAGAGCATAAGTGGATTGGGATGCATACCACCAATGGTTTATCTGAGGTGTGGTCCAGAGACAGCTCTAGGAAGAGTCTGTACACAGCAGGGTCCAGATGAGGTCCCTGCCCAGCACTGATGCTTTCCTTCACAGCGCCACCCATATCTTCTATTTTAGAGTGTTTCCAGCAACCAGAAAATCACAGATTTTTTTCATCTGAAACAAGATTTATGACTAAATTCAGCCCAACAGAACCTCACACATCAATAATTCCCTGTGTGTTACTAGCCAGTGCAAGGCCATGTTAGGTGTTTTGTAACTAATCTGTACAACCATTTCATCATGTTTTCCATGTAAGGATAGTGATGAGTGTGCATGATGGTCTGGAAGTTGTAGAGCTCTGTGAAACATATAGGCATTACTGATGCACAGGTAAGATGTATGGACAGATAAAAGCTACTTTGTTATCAAGATGTCCCTTTTAAAATGTTTTTGCTAGATTTAGGCTATCCCCATCTAGAAATCTGCTGTTAAAAATAACATTGCAAAAATTAATGAATGTTTATAGTATTGACTTGCAGTGACAAGTCTCTTAGAACTCAACTAATGTAGTTAATAAGAAGGTACATTTTAATTCAGTGGCATTATCTCAAAGATAATTTTGACTCCATTGTCTTTTATCCATTTCACCCATCAGAATTTTCTTTCATTGTCAGAGAACCATGTCTTTACAAGAACTGCTTTTAAAATAAAATGAGGGAAAACTTTGGGATACTGTTTTATACATAACTACTTCTTTAGAAATAGTTCTTCATCTTGAGAAAAGACCTCATTTATAAACTATTCAAAGTAACAGTCGGAAATATATGAATTTATGTTTTTGTGTTTTACTAACTCATGAAATGAAGTTTTTTGGTGTAAATGATAGCTTTGGCACAGTACAGTGATACTGTATGTGTCCCACCACCCACCACCCCATCCTCACCCCCATGCTGGTCTCCAGACTTTGAGGCTGTTTTAGTTTAAGGTAAGCTAAGAACCTTTTTCCATTGATCTTTTTATTCCACATCCACAAAAGAAAATGCTAAGACGTTCCTACTGATTTTTTCCCCCAATATGTGGTCATTATAAGCAAAAAGAAGCTCACACTTCTACTTTTTAATTGGGCATTTAGCAGGACAATGTTTGAAAGCAATTAATGGGAAAAACATTTTTGTCCTGTTTTATCAATTGGTCTCCAAGAAAAATGCTGTCCAAAGTAACTATTATGTGCAAGCCAGGAAACTGTTGTCCTTTTCAGTTTTTCCCATGTCACAATTTATTCATTTAATTCAGTTCCTCAAAATTACTGCAGTGCCAATTATCTCTCTCTGTGTAGAAAATGAGTTTGGCCTACTTCAGCTCCCTTCATTTTATGCCTGTTTTCGGCTATTCTTCAATGAGTGAGTAATGTGAAAAAAGGGAGGATCTTCAAAAATATGTGAAGTGTCTAGAGTGGCTTTTTGGTACCTGTGAAGAGGCCCCTTGAAGAAGCTTAAAGGACAATAGAATATTGCGGCTAGCAGTGGTTTATTTTGTCCACATGACTCATTTCACACGCACCCAGGCAACTGATGAATGGAGGATTAACACAAGTTTTCACCTTATTGAAATGAGTGATTCAAAGCAAACAAATAGGACTAACTAGTTTGGAATATGAAATTAAAGTTTCTCTGAGTCCTTTTGTTATGCATCACTTTCAAACTTAATTAGAAATATGATGGCTTTGGAATTACTTTTAACCAACTTCATTAAATAACAGTAGTTTGATGTTTGTTATTGTCACTCAGTCCACTTGTCTGAAATCTAAAGACTCCCAGGGACTGTTCAAATGCATTATCAAAAAGTTTTAAAACAAAATGAAAAAATACCATGTATATACACATATATTCTCTCTTTTTTGGGGACGTGTTTATGGACACACAACAAAAGAGCATTAGATGCATTTTTTTTTTTTTGTTAGCTGCATTTTATATATCTATAAATATTTATGGATGGGTAGGTGGCACTATAGAAAAAGTGCTTTAGATGCAATCTTCACGGTAACTTACACAACCCGTTCAAGTCCTTCAGCTTTGTAATTACATTTGAACCAGGATGGGGTTACCCATGCACACCATTCAACCCTAGGTGACTTTATATGGTTGCTAAGTTGCAACATCCCACAGTCACACAAGTCATAAGCTCCCAGTTTACGACTTCCCCTTGAGGAAGGATATTTTAGCAACTTTACATGGTGTAGTCAATGTCCAGGGCATGCTTGTACTCTCAAACCAGAATGTCTGCCTTCTATTTCTTCTAAGGATGCAACAAATAGATATTAACACCCTTTCTGTGGAGCAGGTAGGCAAACATACCTTGCTGGCTATATAGTCAATGGGTCATGTGTCCTTTTCCCTGTTTTTTTGGAATAATGCTCTCCAGTGCTTCTGTAATGTGGAAGTTCCCTGCAGCTGAGTTGGCTTCTGTGGAACAGCCCCATTAAACCTTGCACACAGTTACACAAAAGCTTCAGGATGCAGCTGAATCACAGATGTTGTCTTTATTCTCTAAGGTTATGAGCACGACACTCTCTAAGGAACTTCTGCAGAATTGTACTGAAGTAAATGCAAGAATTCTGGTTTGTGGAGTGGCAGTACAGGGGGAAATAAGAGTTCATTGCACCATCTACCTTGTGTCTAATCCTTTTTGAAGATTGTACACGTGTAAGGGAGAGAGGGACCAGAGGCCTAATTTTTTTCTATTTCCCACACAATCAGCAACACTATGGGATAGCCCTAGTGAGATCCACTTTTGTCATGGCATTGCTATTCTTGGATGCAGAGGGATGGCCAGGATGTGATTCAGCACAGAGAAGTACTGTGATCATGGGTTGACCAAAACAAGTTGGGATGTGGGGTGACCTTTTAACATTTCCACTGAGAATAGCAAATATCGGCCATATTCTGATTTGCATCCCAAGTTTTGTTGCTGGTTTTTGAGAGGGGTTTTGGTTTGGGTTGGCATCTGCTCATTGCTCAACAAGATAGACAGGAACTTTGACAAATTCAGCTGCCAAAGTTTAATGAGTGTCCATTGAACATATTCAGTCTTTAATTTTTCCTTGTCCAGAGTATTTTACAGCCATTGATTGGAGCATTTTCACAAACGTACAAGACTTTCCCATGAATCAATCTTTTTTGACAATTTTAAAAGCCTCAATAGAGGCATGGAAATGTGAAATCTTCCCAGAAAAATGTCCACAGATATTTTCTTTCCAAAGGAAAAAAAAAATTTATACACTTTTCTTCTCTCAATCTTAAAAAGCAGTGGCATTTTTGTTGCTGCTGTTCAGAGTGATTTCAATCTGAGTCAGGCTTTTGATGTGGAAAACCTTTTCACATCTCTCATTGTACTGAGTGACCAAGTTTGGGTTCTGTACAGAAGCATGGAAAACGTTTAGCAAATATAATTAGTTTCCCAACAAGTAGAATTCTACGTTTCTGGGCAATTTCAACACTTTCAAATTAGCTTTTGTTAAAAGATTTTAAAATTTGTTTTTGTTGTGGGGCCCCATAAACATATTTTAAATATTTAATGGAAACTATTCTGTAAACTTGCTTCAGTTGGAAGAATGAAATTATTTTTGACCACGTAGAAGAGATTAGCACATTTAAAATCTGATAACTGTATATACATTGCACTGAATGGCATTTCAATACAATACCAAAGCAAGATAAGAATCAAGACAATCTTTCTGTCATCAAGACAAAAAAGTCAGATTAGTCATTGTGAAACTTTTCATTTAGAATTATTGCCCACACCATTTGTCTATCCCAGGAAAAATTTAGTTCCTTCAGAGAAAATTTTGTATTTTGATGAGGGATTTCATCTAATTAATAAATGAATGGTTGGACATCCTATTGAATCCATAAAACCCAGTGAATATTTCAGTCTTCCACAGAGAGTTTTCCAAGAGGGTGGATGAAGAAAATCCTGCCCTAGAATGCTTTCTGCCTCAGAGGATAAATGGAAGTGGAGCATTCAAATGGAAGTGAAGGTAGAAATAACTGAAAGCAGAGAAAGATGTTGGACCCCAGCCTACACTGAAGCCAAGATTGTCCCAGTATGAAGCAAACAACATTGTCAGGCTTTGTTGGGTGAATCCTAAACACTTCTGTGCTGTGACAATATCTCATCCAGTCAAGATTTTGATATGTAAAGTCAGTTGTTTTGTATTTAATGAAATCTTGGACTGGAAAAGTTCTGTGAACGGTTGGTCTTGCACGTAAAATCATGACAGGCTGTGATAAAGGAAACACTACCTGAGCTAGGAAGAAATGCTGTTACAGTTCAACAACAGAGACTTATTTCTAACATGAAAAATACAAGGAAAGGTTCCCAAATTCATTCTTGTTTGCTGGAACTGTTCCACCTTAAGATGATCATCACATGAATGCAATAACTGCATACCCACGTCAGTGAAATCCATGCATAAGAAGTGCATAGTGTAAGCTTCCTTGTATTTTAACCCTGATAGCAAATATTCCTTCACTTCTCCCCACATATCACAGCAGGTCTTTCTTTCATACCCATTCCATGCAATTCTGAAACCTAAGGATAACGTTTTTTCCATCATTTTCTAGGGTGGAAAGCAAATCTACTGTTACCTGATCAAGGGGAAAGGTGATTTTCTTGAAACATGCAGAAATTTGTCCCATCCCCAGAACTTCTGAGCTCCCTCCCCAGGTGGGACACCTTTGCTGAGGGCAGTTCCAGTGTGGGCAGCCCAGCTGCACTCTGACAGGGCTCAGTGTCCAGACACAGCCTTTAGACTCCAGGCTGAAACCCTGTTTTGGAACAAAGCACAAGCACTTTTTCAGACAAGCCCAGCTCATACCATTGGGTGGTATTGTGCTGCTTCTGTGTTTGACTAGGAGTGACCCAGGTGTGTTTTGTAAGAGAATGAAAACACATGAGCATGGCAACTTTCAAACTATATGAAATTATTACAGGGACTGTGACCTGAGAGACTATCCTGTGTTTTTTTCCAGAATTGCCATTGATGGGATTCCATGTGGCTTTGGTTGAGGTGCATTTCACAAACCAGTGATGTGGAAACTCCAGCTTGTCTTTCTTAATTTTGCAAACTTTATTTTTATACTTCTTTTTCTCTGTCCTTTTGTTTTTAATTATTCAGCTTTCACAAGGAAAGAGCAAGTCTCATGGTCAGAGGGATGGTGTTATGTTTAAGGAGCAGCAGTGCAATAGAGAAACAGTTCAGAAACACTCAATAAAATCAGTAAAATCTGTGACCAAAATTGTAAGTGAAATTTTAAAAAATGAAATAGAAATTCCCCTTTTACCAATTGAAGGGTTTTATATTATTAATCCCAGCAACCAGAGCAGAATGAGCTCTGCACTCTATTCATTAACAGAGGAAAAGAGGATAAAAAAGAATGAAAAGGAAAAACTATATTATTTTCCACTAAACACACTGATGTGGAATAGCTGTTAGAAAACTCATCTTTATTAATTCCTCTCCCTTATTCCATTAACTCGAAAATCCTAGGGAAGTCACCAGCCAATCACACCCATCCTCCTTTGAAACCTTCCCCAAAAGCACACATGAAAACCACTGTCCAACCCAAGGAGTCACACCATGGTTTATTTTCCAGCCCAAGGAGCCACACCATGCCTGGTTTATTTTCTCCTGCTGTGCCATGGGTGTTGTCCCAAGTCCTGCTGCCCATCCAGAACTGCTGGAGGTGCTGCTGTGGGCTGTGAAGCAGCTGCTGTACTGCAGACCAGGAATGGCAGCTTATCAGTAGGGATTTAACACAATTCTTCTCTCTGTAATTTGTAAAGTGCTTTGGCGTTCCACTCCGTGCAGCCTGCTCTCTGAATGTGTTATTGCCACTTCTGAAAGGTCACCCAGCGGAGCACTGCAGGGTCCCAGTGCTTCTGGTATTTCTGATGTTTTTCAGGAAAGATGTCTGTGAATGCCTGGCTGTGTCTGAGGATTGAAACTGGGGGGAAATGGGTCATTTGGGTGATGTGAGGGATGCCACGTGTCCCACTGGTGTGAGGGTGGGGAAGGTTCACACAGGCTGTAGGGCTGCCTATGAATAAAACAAGGAGAGATTTGTTTGCTTAAGGGGAGAAAGGAGGTAGCTCTGGATTATTGAAGGGGAGCCATGATTCACTCTCAATCTTCATGGATGCCATCTCTGGCTCTGCTGAACAGCCCTGATTCACAATCATCTCCCCCTGCTGCAGTGCCCATCCCTCCCCCCAGTCCAAATTGGGAAGGGCTGAGAATTTGTCTCGCTCCAGCCCTCACCAGGGCCACGAGTGTCAGCTGCTCTGTCTGATGACTGGCACACTGATTATGCACCTATCCAGACACATGGAAACTCCACAGGGAAAAGCTCCCCAATACACACACATTTGTAATCTCCTGTGAATAGAGTCCTAAGTGCCCATTAACTATTGCTCAATTACACGGGAACTCTGCAGAAGTAAATATGGCATGCACATGAATATCAATTAACGCCATTATGATCAGTGTGGTCGTGAGTCAGGAGGGAAATGTGCATAATCTTGACAGAATTATGAAGACATGCTTCATTTTACTTGTGTGGATTGGAATAGTATGTTAAGCTAATAAAAGCTTTTGCATTTTTAAAAATAGTTTAGCAAGCCCAGAATAGATTTGAATCATATCCGCCTCAGATTTTAGTTTTTAAAGTCAGATTTGAAGACCTTTCTTAACAAACAGAGGGAAAAACCTCTGCTAGTCAGCCTGTAATTTCTCAGTTTCCCTTGCCTCCTTGAATTGTCCAGCATTCACACAGCCCTATCCTACCTGGCAACCCCCAGGTACCACCAAAAATCCAATACTTGCACCAAAAAAGTTTGATAGCTGTAAGACAAATGCAGAGCACTGGCAAACCATTTCAGCTGAAATGGGGGGATCTTGTCCTGAATCCTCCTACCCTATCTTCTCTCAGACGAGGGGAAAATCCCAGGTTGATTCCAACACCTCTAAGGTAAATGAAAGGGGTAAAAGAGCTGCACCACGTGACAAGGAAGGCTTTATAAGGGATGTCATTACTGTTATGGATTTTTGCCTGGGGAAGAGAAGGACAAGTGATATACAAGGTTACAAGAGGCAGGCTGATTTCAGAAGCATTTATGAGACCGCCCCAACAGTTTAGGCCTCATTTCCACCCTGATGGGAACTCCAATGCAGTGCTACAAACTTTCCATACAATTTTGTTTTGCTAAGCCAAAAGCTTAGCTATTGTAGCATCCTGTCCCAGGTGCTATTGAATTTTAGAAGCCAATTGTCTCATAGACAGCCACAAAGACCCCTCAAGACAAAATGTGGTGTCCTGTGTGTCATCTTTCATAAAGAGTTGCCCATGAAGCCTGAAAAAATTTGGCAATGCACAGGTGCTTATTGCTTGTAAATGCATTCAGCCTGGTTAAAACACACATTAAAATTTCCATTTCTTTGAGATCAACCATGTTGTCTCATGGGCTGAAGAGCCACACAGACTGTATGCTTGGGGGTAAACTGCAGGTGGGCAGCGAAGGCCAGGTACTGACCATCCACACTGTTTGATGGGGATCAGGAGCCCTTGCTGGTGGCTCTGGAGGAGTTTCTGTGAGGATGAGAGTCAGTCTCCAGTTTGCTTTATTTACTGAGGTGTAGCCACAGCCCGTATCTACAGTCACACACCAGAGGAGCAGGGCAGGCATTCAAGCACTTTCCTGCTGTGGTCCATGCTGTTTAATTACTAGCAACTACCCTGACACTTTGCTGCCCTGTGCCATCACCAGACACGATGCAGGCAACAGCACTGGCCAGGAGCAAGGATGGAAAAGAAGAATGTATCCATACAGCTACAAGCCTTGCATTGCTACTTCCCATCATGGCAAAGAATGGGCCCTGGCTTATTTTATGTACTGGGATGGATGTAGTCATAGAGACTCAAATGGTTGTACTACCTTTATTTAAATGGAAGTTGTATTTCATGGCAATTCTCAGAACAGACTAAATCAGGGTGATATCTGACCACTGGAGTCAGAGACTGGTTTCCAAGAGTTTTAGAAAACAAACTGGGACAGTTCTGAGGGGCTTCTTTAGAATTATTATGCTAGAAAAATACTTAAACCTTTGAATAGAACTAGTTTAATTTTTTTTTTTCTTGTTGAGGGAAGAGCTGGAAGGTTTTAGAGTTCTAGGTACATTTAGAATATGTAATTCATGTGGTTGTATCTACAGGGAAAAAGAAAGCTATATAGTTCAGCAAATACAGTAAAAAAGAGGAAACATGAGTAAGTAAATATTATGAAGGTTGAACAAATGTCAGCTGGCCAAAAGGGTGAAAGTGTGGCTGTATGAGATAGAATACTGAGGAACAATGATTTCAGCCCAAACCTCAGTTAGTGTTTGCAGAAATTAATTTTTGTGTAAAAATTTCTGGAGTGGGACTCATCCATTGATATTCATTGTGAGGCAATGTGCTCTCTGTCCTTTGTTGGGGCTGCATGCCACAGACAGCAGTGTGCCAAGTACTAAGTCTTCAACACAGAATTTTCAGGATAAATATTAACCAAAGACATTGCTCAGATTTCTTTGCTGGACTGGGGCCTCACTGTCTAAAAACCAAAACCTCTCAGTAGAAATTTTTAATAAACTTACATAGTCCTGTTCTGTAAGTGGCCAGTGGAAATACTGGGGTCTGTCATTAGCTGTCACCTCAGTCAGGGACCGACCTGAGATACTGAGAACATCTTGTAAGGCAGTGCAGAGCCTTGGCTGTCACTGATTTTACCTGGCTTTGGGGGTAAAATCATTCAAACCTTTACCCTCATTTACCTAGTCAAAAAAGCATTCGTAAGGCCCCCCTTGCAGGAATGGGTTAAATTTAATCAGTTAATATTGAAAAGCACTCTGAAGATGAAAAGTGCTCTGCTATGTAAGTGCTGACCATTAGCCATTATTAGGTCCTATCTTGTTTTTCATACATTAGCCCAACTAAAAGGCAACTCCAAAACTTTTTCATTATAAGCAGGGCAATTTAAACCAGCAGATTTAAAGTACATTTAACAAGTCAGATTGGTATATCTTTAATAGCATAGCAGGTTTGTGGCAAAAGGGGAAGAAAGTTAATTTCTGTCACTGCTTCTTTAAATTAATAGGACGTAATTTGTAGTGAGGTACAAAGTTTCCTAAGGAAATCATTGTGTTGGCAAGGCTGGTTAAATAAAGCATCCTACAGGACTAGGTAATAAATAAAACCCCTGCCTTTACAAGGCTTTGTCATTGTCTAGAAAGTGGAGAGAGAGAGAGAGAGACTAAAATAATTAAAGGTGCTTATTCTAGTGTAGTAGCTCAGTAAATGAAGTATGCTTGGATTTTCCCTTTGCAGGAGCTAAATCTGTGACCTTCTGTGCCAGAGGAAAGAGTCCTTTGTGTTCTGAGCTCTAATAGCCTTACCATGGTTTCATTTCTGCCAGGGTCCATGAAACACTTATATTTATTTTCATGACTTTCATTTTTCCTCTCACAATGAGGTGTTCGTTCAGACTTTAAGGAAAGTGTAGATTGCTTTTGGTTTTTTTCCCTTGATGGGCTCCATGCCCCTAGATCTTTGGTTTATCTCCTGTGTTCCCAAATGTTTCTTTTACCTTGTGGAATACTGTTAGAAGTCTCTGTACAAAAGCAAAAGCTGTGGTTGCTATAGCAATAACCAATCTGATGAAGCTGTGACCTAAATCATGACTGAGAAAAATAGTACCTTTTCTATATCACTGCAGTTACTGCTTCCTTGGATTATGCTTCTGTTATGCAGGATTTATTACCTAACGTGAACTCTTTGACTCCAGGACACAAGAAAAAGTAAAGTGATATTTCTGTAACTATAGCATTAGGCAGGGATATGAACAACTTATATCTGCTGAAATTTATAGGTGAAAGGTGTTCTGCTCTTGATAGCACACATACAGCTAAACCTTCATGCAGCACAATCTATTTCTTGAAAATCTAGGGAGCGTTGACGGCTGGAAGATACTTAAATCAACATAATGTGCAGCTCAGAATTATTGAGCATTGCTAAACCAAGAATTTGATCAGCTTCCTGAAGTCTTTGCTACTGCCATGAGTGTAGTTACTGAGTAGGAAAGGAGGGCAACATTCTCTAGGAGCAGTTGCTTCCTTGCTCACTGAAAATTTGGTGAGGAAATTGGTGCAGGCATCCAAAGACCTCTACCTAAAGTATAGAATTGTTCCCTCTTACTTGGCTGTGACCCTCAACAGCCCCTCACTTGTAGGAGCTACAGATGAGGCACATCCTCTACTTTCATAACTGACAGGGGTTGTAACATGGAAACTAGTATGAAAGATAGTATGCTGTGGGATATTTCCTATCGTCTTTCTGAAAATTCATGTTTAAATCTATGCTTATCATCTAGGCTCCTTCTATAGTCAGTGGAGGGGAAAGATATATTTTTTCCTCTCCTAAAACAGGCATATGGGATAGGTTGGGCAAAAATTTAGAAGAGCATTTTTGCCTTTCTCTGTACTACAGAGGGAGCATGGACAGCTTGTTTAGAGCAAACACCTGAATTTTAGATGACTGTAGTTACATGAGCTGAATTCCATTAAGCAGCAAATCAGTATGGATAACCATTGCTGTTAAAACAAAGTGGTGGGAGTGAAGTGGTCAGATTTTCAGCTTTAACAGCAGTTTGTTGCCCTGAGTTCTATCAGAACTGAGAATAAGAAATGACTGAGCTGCAGCAAGGTGTGAGCAAAGGCAATATCGAAATTACTTGTATTGGAGAGGATGGGGAGTGGGAAGTTGGCAGAGTTAACTGAATTAGCTTCACTGGAACAGCAGGTTGGCAATTGTGATGGCATTTGCCTGACAAATGGCAGAGGTACTTGTGCTGTTATTACCCTCTCTGCCAGTCCCTCACCCCTCCCACTATAAGCCCAAGAGAATAAACCCCGAGGATCAAGAGACAATCAAATGTGTTTGATGATGCTCTTTGGGAAATCAAAGTTGCTGTCTTTGCTGTCAGAGATTTGGACTGGAGATGCACAAACAGTGAGGAAGGCTGGCTGCTGAACTATTTGGAGAGATCTAAAATTACCCATTTCTTATGGCCACCTGGTCTCTTCAACATCTGCTGCATACTTGGCTCAGAGGCTGCCTGCTCTCTGAAATCACACCACACATGACATAATGTGTCAGAAGTAGTGTGACACAGCAGTGACATTTAAAGGGACACAAACCAGGCTGTCAGCTCTTCTCAAATGCATACTCTGGAGCTTTCACAGTTTCAGTTGGTTGCAAAATACAGATTAGACCACTTATGACCATTTTCAATCGTCTTGAGGTAGATAACCATGGACAAGCCTTTGTTTCGTGCGTGGTCTCATTAAAACAAGAGTTACTTGTAGTGCGAAGACTTAGAAATACCTTTAATTTTGCAAAAGCTGTTTCACATCCTCAGCACTCATGTCTGATGGATGATGGTGCATTTATGAACTGGAAATTATGTGGCTATTGGCCAATATGCAATATGATTAAATACTACAGTGCAGAGACTTAATATTTCACAGCTAAGGAAGCTGAGAACTGACTCTTGCTGGAAATAGCACCCATGTACAGCCCTAGCTGAGAATGATAATCCAAGTGACAAAATAAAAAAGGTCGAGGGTGGAACACCTTTAGGTTTGATTGCAGGACTGATAATAACCATATCCTGGGCTGGGGTCCCCAGCACAGGAAAGACATGGACCAGCTGGAGAGAATCCAAAGTATGGCCATCAAGACAATCAGAGGGATGAAGCACTTCTACAAGGACAGGTTAAAAGAATTGGGATTGTTCAGCCTGGAAAAAAAGAAGGCTTCAGGGTGACCCAGTTGTGGCCTTCCAGTACCTGAAAAGCAAGCGGGCAAAAAAGATGCAGAGAGACTCCTTACAAGGACCTGGAGTGACAACACAAGAGGGAATAGCTTCAAACTGAAAGAGAGTGGAGTTAGATTAGGTACTAGGAAGATAGTCTTTACTGTGAACACGGTGAAGCCCTGGAACAGGTTGCCCGGGGAAGTTGTGGATACCCTTAGGAGTATGTTTTTGTTATAGCTGCATCTCTGACAAATTTGTGAGTTTCTGAGATAAGGGCTTTTCTGGTTGTAAAACCTGCTTAATAACATTTTTGTAAACAGTTCCTGCTTCCATCTGAGACCCCATCTCAGTTAAATCAGCTAATGTGCAGCCATTTCAAACCAGCAGCTGACCTCCCCTTTGCTTCCTTCTTTTGTTGCTTCTTTTTTCTCCCTTGTGAAGGCATTCTTTTAAAAGAATCTTGTATTTTAAAGTATTAAATATTTGAAAAGTATTTAAAAGTATTCCAACCTCAAAGTCCATTTTGAAGGCTTTTGGAGGGAGCCTGAGGTTACGAGTCCTCACACATTTCCTAATCCTAACCAGCTTTGTTCTATTGCATTCATATTCTCCCTTCCTAGAGCAGAACAAATAGGTGCAGAGATTCACTTGGTCTTGTGTTCACCACACCCTTTGGGGATTCTTAATAGTCAAATGTTCATATGCATGAATATAGGATGAAATGCCTTCCTCCAAAAGCAGGGACTTTCCATTTTTACCCACTGTCTGTTAGAAACTGAATTTCCTTCACTGCTCAACCTCTTTCTTTACATTGTGGCTGCAATACGCCATTTCAGAAGTGTCATCACCTTTATCTTTTTACATTCTGATGTAGTCTGTAATCAACACTAGCTTCAGTGACTCTCATTACTAGCTCTTGAAGTGATTCTTCAGACTCAGCAAGAACAACATCATCATCAGATTACAGCATCTGCTTCCTCCAATTTCAGCCCTGCCACGGTAGCCAACAACGACGCACATTTGCATTTCAGTGCACAGGCAGAGCTGATGCGAGCCACCGTGCAGTCCTGACGGACTTTCTTCCTGCCCATCAACCACTGTGCAATGTCCTTTGTTGGATCTTTCTTTTCACTTGTGCCTGGTCACGTAGACCACAATAAATTTTATAAATTTCTGCAAAAGCCCCCACAGATAATGGGAACTGCATGTAGCATTCAACTGTTTTTTCTGTTCTACAGCACAGGTCTTTTTGCACCAGGTTTTCCCATGATTTCCACCCCCCCGCCCCCAGCATTATTTAAAAAGCATATTTAAATAATTTTCAGTAGTAAACTCGCCTCTGTTTTGCTCTTTCTGTGCTCAATTTTGCTTTCATATTTTTTATATTTTTTCAATCCCTTTCTCCAAACACTAAGCTCATTTTTTCTCCATGTGTTTGAATAGCAACTGGAATTATTTGGTAATGTGCTCATGCTCTCAGACTCCCATTCTCTGAGCACAGAATAAGTTTAGTGTCTCTCATTAAGTCCCTTAGCCACTGCCCTGTTTTTTCACAGAAGTTTGCAGACCTTATGGGAAATCTTGATACCAATTTAACATTAGAGTGTTCTCTTCAGGTACACAAAGCAGGCAGGCATGAGAATATCTGAAGCATGTAATAATGACTGTTTGAGTTAAGGACCTCTCTGTCTTCCTGAAAGAATAATTTAGATAGAAGATAAGAGGTTTGATGCTGAAATCATAATCTGATACATGAGGAGGCGCAATCTGGCCTTTTTGTTTATTTGTTTGACAGTAACACACGCACTGATTTAATTTCCTTTATCTCTACAGTACTAAACAGGAGAGAACCTTAATAAAAGAGTGAAGAGGATTTACAAGCCTTGAATGCAGGGTCTAGCACAGAGCCTGAGAGTGGTGCCACTCTCAGTGTGTGCATTCCAGCTTTTCTGTGTCTTGAAGGGGCAGCTGTTGCTCCTAGAGCTCACCTGAGATCCACAGGTGGTTATCCACACCCCTACTGCATCACACTGTCTGGCAGAGGCTTGTGGATTTAATGATGTTAGGCAGAAGGGTTGCTTAATCTTAAGCAAATGGGCTGAAATTCCCTTCTGCAAGTGTATGGGGAGCCTAGGGGAAAAAAAAAATCTGCACAGCTACCCTAAAACTTTTAAAGGCCAAGTTTGAGAGCCTCAGTGCTCCTTCATGAATAAATATATCCTCTGTGTGACTTCTGGGAGGGAGATGAAGCACTCCAGAGATCAGCAAGTTAAAAACGCAGGGCAACATGGAATATTGGTTCCTAATTTTGAGGTTCATAACCAAGCAGGACAGAATTGCTATTATTTTTTGCAAACACAGCTTTAGTCTCACCCCAAGGCTGCCAGTGGAATCACTACAAGACTGAGTTCTAGATAATGTCATTGAAAATTTCTTGTTGTAGATATCAAATTATTAGGTCCTTTGACTTCTCATGTGGGGAGCCCACGAGGAACACCAGGTATAACTTCTCCTGCAGTGCAGGTTGTTGATTTTTGACAGGGTCCAGTTTCAGTTTTCTTTTTATTTTTTTTCAAACCATTTCATTTCCTACTGAAACACTGAAAAATCCAAACCTCACTGAACATTTCTATTAGTTTACCTGTGTTTCCCCAGAGATTGAAACATTGACAATTTCCATTATAGTGAAGTTCTGTCATAGCAGTTGAGGTCTTGTGAATCCAGAACATTAAATTAAAGCAAAATTTTTATGATTAGACAATGAATGTTGTTGTTTTTCACTTCTTCACATGCCCAGCCAAATTATGATTAAAGTTAAGCCACCCTGCAGCTTGACTCCCACAAAATAAAGGGAAAAAATTCAGAATACAAGTAGTAAGCTCTAGTTTTTACCTTTCTTATCATGTTTATATTAAAGGCTGACAATGCTTCCAAGTGGAGCCCTGCTTCATTCCCAACAGTAAAGTATGCTGAAGGCATATTGGTACAAGTGTTAATAAAGTATTAATAAATCCTCACTACGTGGGAGTGGTATTGCAGGGAAGGCATTGATAGAGAGTGTTGGGTCACTCACAAGGGTTGGCTGGGATTCAGGTGCTCACCTGTCATCTCTGGGTGACAGCTAAGAAATAGATACCAGACTTTTATTTATTTTATTATACTTCTTGATATGAGCATCAATTCTTCACACATTATTCCAGATATTCTTCTCAGGTAAACATCATTTTATTTTGCAATATTTGTAAGAGGCTGGTTTACCCATCAGAAAAATAAGTCTAAATAAATAAATAAATAAATAGATTAAAGAAACCAACAAAAAACCTACATAAAAGCAAGAAGACAATACAGGCAGGTGAGTGAAGGAAGAAATTGTCATATGCAGCAACATGTAGAACAGACTTTGATTACAAGGTGAGGACACCTGAGGAGTTCAGCTTTCATTTTATCTTCTGATACTGTTAGTTTAAGACACATGCCTTAATGCAATATCCAAAATGTCTCAAATTTCCACTTGCTGTATTTGTCATCAAAAGAAATATTAAACAGCTATTTGCAGCATTTCTGGCCTGATTCAGGTAGCTATTGGAGATTTGAGTGAGGTTTAGACAAGAAACCTGAAAGAAAATATAACTACAAATATCTTGTTTACCCATCTATCTAATAATATCTGGCTTATTAGAAATGACCTTGGGGTTTGCTGCAAAACCTTACTCTTTTTGAGTCATTCTTATGGGGTATGTTACCTTCCCAGGGCTGGCATCACTGTAACTGGAGGCCAAATCCCTGAAAAGCACTGCAGCCACACTGGGGGTGGAAGAACATAATGTGGAAAAATTCAGAAAAAACCCAAACCTGTCCACAACAGCACAAGGTGACAAAGAGAGATAGGTTTTTTTGTGTTGGGTTAATAGTAGCAAGTCTTTGGTGATCTCTTGGTCCATGCTCAGGACCTTTGACTCAGTCTCTGAAATACCCTGACCTTGCTTTCCCAGGGTCTGCCTCTAGGTTCATCCCACTGCAGTGAATTGGGCTATACTGGCACAGGATCAAAAAGAAAAACAACCAGCTTTTATACACAGTTGCAACTAAAGAATGGGGTGTCATGAAAGGGAAGGGTCTTAAAACCAAATGTAAAGTGTAAACCTGATGGATTAAAAAAATTCTCTGATTTAGAGCTTAACAAGAAATGCATGGCTATGATATCTTTGTCAGCTCATATCAATATTTCGTTTTGCCAGTTGAGGATACTTTAATTTCTATCCATTGCCAGAGTTAGGTATACAGAGTTGGGCAGAAAGTGTGAAAATTTAAATTTGTGTATCACTACGCTCGACAGAGTTGCCGTTAAGGGCAGGGTGCACAGAAGGGTGTAAAAGCAATTAAACACCAGGTTGTCAGTAGGCAGAGAATTAGAGAATTCTTCACATGACAGGGACAAGAAGAGGAGGTCATTAAGGCACATGCTATTTATTTTAATATTATCCATGATCTGTATTGTACTCAAATTATAAATAGGCTAAGTGTGAGTGACCCAGAACAGTTTGGCTTCTGTCCTAGCTGGATTTAATCGCAGTTCACACTGTCCTCCTTCCTACTCATTTTCTGCCTTCAGCATAGCACTGCCAGCATCTGAGATTTCTTTCTCTCTTGAGGCTCGCATCAAACCTTTTGCTTGAATATTTAGCCTTAACTCTTGGAGTCGTGTGTGCTTCATGACATGTGAGGTTTCGGGGGTGTTTAAGTAGCACTTTATTTGCCAAAATACCCTCCCAGCAGTATTTCATGGCAGTAGGTATATATAGAATTGTACTGCTACAACTGTCCTGGGACAGTGACTCCATTACATGATGGTGTTTGGGCTACTTTTTGGAGGTGAGTTAAATTATAACTTTGCCTAAGCTAGGTCCCAGTGTGAGTGACCAGCTGAAGAAAGATTTACGCTGATCTAATGATATATTTTTAAATTTACATGCCATATTATGACAAAAAAAAAAAAAAAATCCCATGTAGGCAAGACCTACATTTTCGTTCATTAGGGCTGTGGAGAAAACATGACTCAAGTGAATTGCAGCGGCTTAGATACCAGAAGGCAAATAAAAATAAACTCAGTTATTATCATGTTTTTTTTTTTTTTTTCCCAGTTTCATTATTTTTGTGCCAACCTCAATGTTTTAGGGGTCTGAACTGTGAAATTGTGAACCCTCAGGGACAGCAGAAATATTGACTATAATTAGATAGTATAATCTCTGGGACAGGGACTGCCTACTCCTGTGTTTAGACAGAACTCAGCACCAGGGGCTGCTAAGTAGAAACAACTTTCTGTTCCTAGCACAGTGCAAACAAATAATTAATATTAAAACAACACACCCATCCCTCTTCTAGGTGCACATCAGCTACTTGCCCATAATCCCTGCCCATATTCCCTATTCAGACAAAAGTTCATCCTCCCACAGTTCAATTCTATTTTGACAGAAGAATTTGCCTTGGCTTTTTTATGACTCTGTGTCACCCTGAACTCTCTGGGGCTGTCTGTACCTTTCTCTGAGCCACGCATGGATGTTTTGACCGGTGCCTTTACACACAGCCTGCTGTGGGCTTACTTAGGAAACTACAAGAGAAAATCAATTATGTTAACTCTTCTGCAGGAGGAAGGGCAAAAGCCCCAAATCTTGCCACCTGCCTTAGTATATCTTTTGTTATTTGTTATGGGATGAATGTTACCCTTGTGCAGATCTTTCACATAAACCCCTGCACAGCCTGAAATCACAGTTATCCAATTAACATGTGGCTTTAGAGCTGTCTTCAAGGTCCCTTCCAACCCAAACCTTTCCATGATTCCATGATGTTGTGCCTCCATGTTTCTGAGGTAATGAATTATTGCATGGATTCAATGTAAGGAGCTGGATCCTTTTTCCCAGGACTCTATAAAAACACCAGGAAGTGCAAGTCCAGGGTTTGATGGGAATGCTGCGATCACTCACAGCACTCCATCACTCTTTTATGCCAGATCCTGCGGAACAGTATTTCCTACTACAATTCCTAAATATTAGATGCCAAATATCTCACACTTCCTCCAAGAAATGCATTTGGGCTTTCTTAGGAGCTATGTATTTTGTTTCACGGCCACTTATTTAGAGAACAAAGTACACAGCCGCCCCTATGACCCTGCAGAAGGACCTACCAAGCTGCTGAGCTGAGGTAACTTTCATCTAAGTGCTCTGTGTTTGTATGGAGGGGTTTCCTGGAATTAAGTACCAAAGCTATACTCAGAAAATACTCCCTCTCTAAACAGAGATGTTTCACGCATCTTTCAAATGCAGAAATTAATGTTGTTAAATTATTTCAGCTTGTGTTTGGTAGACAGATTGAGCAAAATGTTATCCTTTTTCATAAGTTAAAAACACCCAAAATTAAAGGTAAGGTATTTATTGCAGTCCTCTATCAGCATATAATCAGGTTGTAATTAGATCTAATAACAATCTTCCAATCTTTTATTTTTAGAATGCACTCTTTTTAAACATTAAAAGGTGCAAAGATATCAATTCAGATGTTTTATTTTAGGACTGATCCCAGCAATCCAAGCGTATTTAGGAAACTTTAAACCCATGTAATTTTGTGCCAGACTGAGTGGGCCTAGTTAGTACAAAGAACATCATGAACTGAACTAAAGCTTTGATGAACTCAGCACCTTTATCTCCTCCTAAAATTCCTTGTTTTTCATCTATACTGAGAACCAGCATAGCAGTTTGTTTCAACGACCTCATTTTTAAAATATCCCCTTAGTAAAGTTTATGGAAAAGGAGGAAAATGCAGTCCTTTAGAGAGCAAATGCAGGCAAGGGCACATGTAGAGGTTTTTCACTTCTACTTTCACAGCAGTTATCAGTAATAGTGCATTTTTTTGCCTAGCAGCATCTAAGAAAAATCTTATGTGTTCTACTTTATAATCGCTGTCTTTGTATTGACTGGGGGAGGCCATTAGGTTTTGCTGTGAATGATTTCTTCTGCAGCAATAAAAGGTGGTATTAAAATGTCACTGCAGTCATTTCAATGGTTGTTTTCTAGTAAATGGATGATTTGTGGATTTCACAGTCCTGAGCTGTTAATATTCCCTTAGCTCATTCTGTTGATGATCAAGTTAAAATGGCATTTTGACAATAATTCTCCATTATCAACCAACATTTGCCTTCTGTTCACTTTGTGTAATTATCACAATCTCTCAGTCTAGTCTGGGGGCTCTGCAAAGATTACAGCAGAGGACCAAGCTCCTCAAAGACTAGGAAATAGTTTATTTTCCTCTTCTGGAGGAACAGCTCTCACAGTTCAGGAGCTCAGGCAGCGCACTTTCCTTGGGAATTGAAAACTTGGAGTGGATACCTAAAACAAAGGCTAGACAAAATTAAGAGAATAAAAGTGGATATTTATTGAAGGCCTTAAACACCTTGGGCAGTCAAAAATCTCTGAGGGGCTACACTCAAGATGGACAATGGTCACCAGTTTTTAATACAGTTATAAGTTTAGCCCATTTGCATATCAGGGGTTAATCCTTCAATTACAGCTTCAGGTAATGAAGACATTTACTCCAAATTTCCCCCCTCCCTCTCCCTTGAGTTCCAGGACCAATGTTTTGTCTGAATAAAATGGGAGAACAGTAGCTGATAGGCTATGGAGTTTTAGAGTTTTATACTAAAGCAGTACAGGATCTGAAAAAATATAAAAGCTAAATCCTAAGGGATCAGAATGGTTTAACACACACGTCTCAGGGGCCTTATCCCCAGCACCAGGGGACACATCCCGTGCCAGCAGGTGCAGAGGTCTGGCCATGGAAGAGGCTGCATGGACCTCAGTCTGAGCCTTGTGCAGGGCAGCCTGTGAGCCATGATGGTCCATGAACCTGGGGATGCACCCACCGATTTGACAGGTGGAGAATGTGTGTGTGCACACATGTAACACCAATTATATCATGTTATCACAGATATCTCACCCTAATTCCAGGAAAGTAGGATGTGCTCCACTTCTGTGAATGCCAACCAGCTCAAAGGAAGTGGAGCTGAACAAGAGTTTGACCCGAAATCCAACACTCAGGAATACACTCAAAGAACAACCAGAGAGGTGTGGAAAGACTGGAGAGCCCAGAAAACCTGGTGAGCTGTGAGAAATGTCATCACTCCTCAAGGACATGTTTCTGTGCCCAGAAGGAGCAGTGAGAAGTCCCTGGTGATGCTTGTCCTGAGCCACTGAAGCCCTGGAGAGATCACTGTCCAACTGCTGCATGGTGGCATGGCATATCTGGGGTGCCTGGGCTTTGGTGACTACCAGCATCTCCAAGAGTGCTCTGATAGCACTGTTCACGATTAGATGATCATCATCATGTTCTTAATGCCAGCACATGCCCTGAGGCAACAGACCAAGTGCTGGGGTTTTTGTGCCAAAATGAGGAAAGTTAATTCAACACCCTTGATAACAACAATAGTACTTTGTGCTTTTGATCTTCAAAGCGCTTTACAAACATTAGCTAATTAATTAATCCTTACAATACTCCTCTGCTATTATCCCCATTTAGCAGATGGGGAAATTGAGTCAGAGGAGTTAAATGACTTGCCCAGGGCTATGTAGGAGTTGGCATCCGGGCTGTGATGGGGAATTCCTGGCTCCTCCTTTCAAATCTCCAAAACAGCTGTGGCTGCTGTTACAGACCTGAGACTGGCTTAACTACCGAGGCTGGAGCGAGCAGCTTGGCAGGAGCTCTGATTCTGAGGTGTCCACCAGACATGGACACGTCCAAGTGCCACCTTCAGACTTGCACTGTGGTGCCAGTTGGGATTGGTGAATCATTTCTTGTGCTCCACTGTCTCCAGAGCTTCTGGAAAGGCACTGACTCATGTCAGGCCAGCCTGGCCCTGAGAATGCATCTGTCTGTGCAAATACCCATACTCACCCCTCACGTGGGGTCTCCCAAAGATACTGCCTCCAGTAGGGATAGATAGGGAAGTTCTAAGCCTGCTTCATAATCAGAAGACTGGGAGATGGACACAGAGATGGAGACACCCAAATATAAGACTTTAAATTTTTATTTTACAAAGTCCCCATATAAGGAATTAACTGAGAGGTTTATGGATGTGGGCAGTGTGCTAAGGGAAATAATGAAAGTTCTTAAGTTTTACTCACCCAGGTATTTCTCTATCTGATAGAGTACCAAGATAATAATTTCTTCTACTGCTTAAGGATAGGGTTGCTCAAGATTTATTACAAAATCAGGATAATTACTTAATATCAAAGGAACCATTTTGGCTCCAGGTAATCTAGAAAACCAGTCAATACTACTAGATAACAGTTATGCATTAGTCAAATAAGCCTAGGAAAAGTAACTGTGGTTTAAAAATTATATTGTACTTTGCAGTGCACATTTTGCAATGGATACAGCACTGGTTTTCATCACACAAAAATATGGTATAGAATAAAGTAAGGTGAAAAAAATCATAAGGATAATCTTTCACTTCTACATGATTGTGAGAAGTTTGGGAAATTGGGAAAGGATGACCTCCCTTAACAGGCTGGTAATGCTCTTCCTAGTGCAGCCTGGAATGCTGTTGGTCTTTGCAGCCAGAGCCCATTGCTGGCTCATCTTCGACTTGTTCACCAGAAACTTCAGGTCCTTTTCTGCAATGCTGGTTTTCAGCTGATCACCCTCAGCCCATGGGACTGTGCCTCCCCAGGGGCTGCACTCAGCATTTACCTTTGTTGGTCCTCATGAGGCTTCTGTTGGTCCATTTCTCCAGCCCATCCAGCTCCCTCTGACGGCCGGCACAACCGTCCGGTGCGTTGGCCACTGCTCCCAGTTCAGCACCACCTGCAAACTTGCTGAGTGTGTTCTCTGGCCATTTATCCAGATCATTAATGGAGATATGAAACCCTATTGGCCCCAGAACCATTTCCTGTGGTGCATATTCAGCACCTGGTTTCCAGATGAACTTCATAGCACTGATGCTCCCCTTGGAGTGCAGCAGGTCAGCCAGGCCCAACCCACTGCACGAGTCTTTTCAGCATGGAGGGATACCAGGTTGTTTCAGTGCTTCCCCTGTACACATTCACGCTCACTACTCCCCACTTCACAGTTTCCAGGATTAAGGTTTCCAGAAGCACCTCTTTTACTGAGTTGGATGTTCTGTTGCCTGCCTGCCATGAGTTTAAAATGTGCCAGCTGTGGAAAAAGAAGGCAAGTGTGTTGCTTAAATGAAAGTTAGTGGATGTATTTCTTGTGACCAAACTCTTTGCTACCTTATTTAGATTTAAAACTGTATAGTCTGCACAACCCTTGATCAATTGCTTGAGAATGTCTTCTGTGGAGCAGAGAGGGGGGAGATTTCCCAAAACATACAGTCACTGTCCAAAGCACCCGTGCTCGCACAGCATACAGGAAGATTTGAGCAGGCTGCATCTTGACTTTGGGCTCTTTGCTGCCTCACGGGAGCCATCATCACTTGGCACAGGATGGAAATGCCTGCAGGCTAACATCACTTCTGTGAAAGACACTGCAAAACCAGACCGGAGCCAAGGTGACACAACCATCTCCTCACTTGCAGGGTTGATCAGTGATTATCAGCCATGCACGGGAACATCCAGAGATGTGAATAACTCCAGACACTTGCATGTGGCCAGAAGGACACATTTCCCAGAATACAGAAAAGAATAGAGTGAGATTCCTCTTGGGGCTTCACAGCAAGGCAATGATCACAGACTGCAATAGGGGAAATTCTGACTAGATTAGGTAGAAAATACCCAGAATAAAGGCAGTGAGCATTCAATTCAAACTCTAGAAAAGGGTTCAGGGGAGTTGTGGGGTCTGCACCTTTGCATGTATTCACAGCTTTACTAGACATAGGCCTGAGCAACCTGATCTAACTGAACTTGAAGGAGGAGGTTGGATTAGATTTACAGAGATCCCTTCAAACCTGAAAAGTTCTGTGGGTCTATGAAATCTAAATTTGCATTAAAACTCCACTCAACACTGGGGTAGGAATGTAGCACAAACAGGAATGTAGGACACAGTGCTCATCTGTTAATGTTTCTCAACCCAAAGGGAAGGGAAGATACCCTACCATTTGTATAAAAGATGGAGAGGCCAAATCCAGAATAAATGCATCAAAGTTGGGGCTACTTCTTATATTCATCTGGTTCAGTAATAAAACTACTTACAGCAAACAGTCACTTCTGGCACCACAGAAATGGAAGATTTGATATTAAATAATTACAACAAATCTAAATATAGTAGGAGGCAAATAAAGTACCAGAGAAGTTAAGAGCCCTACAAGAGATATGAAGTGTGCCCATTATGAAGAGCTTTCTGAATTGAATTTGTAATGGTATATTCATGTTAAAAGGAGTTCAGTATGTTTTTAGTGGGAAAAAATAGCTCTTGGTACAGATAAAAATAGATTGTCCTGGGATTTTCCTTTGCTAGAAATTAAAGTATCTCACAAAATTATTAATAGCTGTGTGTCTTCAGCATGCTAGTGAATTTTTCTGTGGAAAGGTAATGTGGTATAAGGTTCTGATATTTCTTCTTCAACATTCTGACAAGAAAACAATGCCTTCTTCACTATTTATTGTTTTAGAAAGAAAGAGTATTGCTCAGCTGCTTCACCTCAGCGGTGTCTGATGGCACTTTCCAGAATCAGCACTGACAGTTCAAGGATGAAAGGTATGGTGCACATTCTTGTTACTCAAGGGTTAAAGAAGGTCCCATAAATAAATTATGGATGCATTTTTAGAGCACTTTGCTAAGAACAAGAATGGCAGAAAATATCACAAGGCTGTCAAATCAGATTAAAGCCCATGTGCTCTGAGTAATCTTTGGGGAAAACTAACAAACTGTATGTTTGTCATGTATTAAAGATATTTTCTTAAAAAGCTGATTGGCTGAATGAACATAGAAATCCACCCTTGCTTTTTCCTATTTCTCATGGTTTGTCTCTTATGCTTAGCTTTAAGTATAACTTAAAAATAAGTGCAGCCAGCAACATATCCCAGGTGAGCAGAGACTCCACCAAGAATAAGGCTGTGGAATTGAGCATACATGCTAATGCCTGTGTATGGATAAAAATCCATAGTATGTCTATAAATTTTCTCAGCAAGGTTTTCCAAATCCAGTCACCTGGGTGTCTTGAAAGCTTAAATTTAAAACTTCTGCTGTTTCACAGCACATAAGCAGAAGGTTTGTTTTTCAACTGCTCATACGAGCTTTGGAAGAATTTACATAAATCCCTCAGAAGGACAGAGCTACTGCTGCAGCAGTTTGTCAGCTCTTAATCCATTATCCCAAAGATCTAGAAGATGAATCATGTAACAGAACAGAATCTTATCAAGTAATTGTGCCAAGAGGGGTGCAAGGGTCCTGCTAGAAAGGGTAAGCACAAGCTTTGAATTTCCAGAACTGTCCCCACTGGCTTTTATCCTGGATGCATGTTCTGGGTGCCACTGGACTGCTTGTTAGAGTAATACCCTGGCACATCCCCCTGCATCCTCTATGTCCATTTTCTGTAGCTTGTGGACCAAAAGAATCAATAGTGTGGTGTGGCCAGGCTTTTGTCTGGGAAATGGGGTGCTGAGGTGTATGTCAGGCTGCCTAAGCCCAGCTGTGTCCATGGGAATACAGGCACAGCAACTTGTGTATCACTTCTACCACCCAAGGAACAATTGATTTTCCTGTGTCAATTTTAGGGATGAGAGACCTTCATTTGGCCATAAAACCATTTTTCAATATCATGTTCTATTGGACTCAGTTGGACTCAGAGTCAAGTCAGAGTAAACAAAAGACTTCAATTTGATAGATGGAAAATACCAGCAGAAAAAAGACAAAAGAAATAACTGAAACCCTCTCACTGTGTGACACCTTATGAGATGGTCCCTTGTAGATATGTAACATGTTAAATACCTGAGGCAGAATCTAAGGAGGTAATTAAATGCCTTGTAATTAGAGCTAGATGTTAGACCAAGAGTAAGAAAAGGCTGTTCAAGTCAACCTTGAATTATCTGCCTTTTGGACTATACTGGAGATGTATGTGAGATTTGGACCAGATCCCAAAGATCTTTCATGGCCTTCTCTTCCTAGCAATGTCTGGATTGGCATTTTTCTCCATCTGGCTGATGGAAGCCCAGGATACTGGTTATGAGGGAAAGTCCAAGCGTAAGTGTACCAGTAAACAGCAAAAACTCAGGAAATTTTATAACCAAGCTCACACAATTCTGAGTTTTTATCTGGAAGAGGTTTGAATCCCAGTGCTGTCTCACAGGATGCATTTTTTCATTTGTTTGTTTGTTTGTTGTTATTTAAAAAAATATTTTATTATAGGTATTTTTAATATAATCTGAGTATTCAGTATTGTCTTCCATTGTTCACAGCTCCAAAATCCAGTATCTCCTTGTGTGCTTTGTGAAGAAGACAAATAGTTTATAAAACTTAAGGCATTCTCTACAGCTGCACATTTTCTGCATGTAAAAAAAAAATACTTTTGCATTCTATATATGCTACAAATTCTGTGCTGTGACTTAGTACAATGAAACTATTTTATAAAACACTGTCAAGGTAGAGACTTCTGAATAAGCAAAGCTAATCTACCAAAGGGAGATACACATACAGATTAGCCTTGGGTGTTTTAAAGCCCTCTCAAATAATTAATGAACATTTCTCTCTGAATTCCCATTCACTTCAATGGGATAAGGATTTCCCTCAGTCCCAGTAGTGTTTATGCTTTATAAACAAATGCTTATAAACATTTGTAGGATCGAGCCGTGTTTATGACCCAAAGAATATATTGGACCTGGAGTCACCCACTGTGGAAAATACCACTCAGTGCCCACTGGATTCCTGTTTCACTGCAGCTGATTTCAAAGTTCAGTAAAGCCTGTGGAACAAAATTATGTTATAAAATCTTAACTACAAATGTTGCCACACATATAACCAGATGTCTAAAATGTCAAAAATAAGAGAACTAATGCAGACAGGGGAAAGAACTGATAGATTTTAAATAAATAAAACAGTTACCAGCAAATGACAATCTGAAAATAGACTGGACTATGAAAGACAAACAGTAATTCATTATTTTTTTAACAGAATGGAAAAAACACTGTAAATGACAGATTTGATCACTTTGGTTGACAGTTCTCAGGATACTTAAGATAAATTCAAATCACAGAAATGGATTCTTGAAGTAATTTCAAGGACAGTCCTTTTAGAAATAAATAACCATTCTCAATCTCATAATAATTGCTTGACCCCAGAAAAAAAGGAAAAATACATTGACAATGCAGCCAATTTTATTTAGAGTAGATGGGATAAATTCATTATGCCCAGTGTGTTGAATGCTTTGTGGAAAGGAATACTGTGGAAAGGGCAAAAGGTGCAAGTGCAAAGGAGCTGTCACTTTACAAAAAAAAAAAAAAATTCAGAAAAGGAAATTGCCTAGCAGAGGGGTACAGCTGCTTGTGCTGATGGAAAGGACATGAACCCCAAGGATATTCAGTTTGAAGCCAGCAGGCTCAGATTTGCCTCATCATTCATGTTCAAGAAGGAAAGCTCCTAAAACCAGGGAGCAGCATTTCAACTCCCATCCTGCACGAGGATGCATTTTGCTTAATGTGCTTCCTGGAGAACAGGTTATACACAAGGAGGAGCATCTGCCTGTTCCAGGAGAAATGGCACTGCAGAAGCTTTCTGCATTCCCAGTTTGGTTGTATAACTCTGCTGGTATCACTGTACCACCCTAACTAGGCCATCAAAACTCCAAGGGCTTGTTTGTGCACCATATTATGCAATTCCATGCTGTGACACCCAAATTCAACCTAAATTATTCTCTCTATTCAAAGCAGTCAAGCTGTGCTAGCACATCGTGCTGCCTTATGTGTTTTTATTCTTTTACAGGCTTATTGAAAGCCAGCTGGGCATTCCTACATGGTACTGTAATTCACCTGGCATTATCCAGGCATGTTTTGCTACCTAGACCTGTTTCTAGAAATTATCATGATAAGCACTACAGAAAAAAAACGCCAATACACTTGCTTCTCATAGTGGCAGTTGCTAATAGCATCGCTGCTGGGAGAAATGTTTCAGTTTGCTGCATGAAATGAATTGCTGAATTTCTTTTGCCAAAGTTCAAAATAGTTCAGATTTTGGATTTTGATGCAGCAGACCAAGGAGTTGCAGGTTTCTACTGAAATGTCACTCCTCATTCCTATTCTCACTTGTCTAAATTTTTTTATCAATTACAGCTATTCAGGCTTTTCCAGTTGAAAATATTCTTCATGAGCAATTCCACTTCTTCCCCAAGGAACATTCTCAAGGAAAAATGTATTAATGGAAGCATTGCCACTATTGAAAAGGAAAGATTTTTCCTGGAAAAACAACAATAAACAAATCAGAAGAAAATTTCAACAGGCAAAGTTAGGCTCTTTGCTATGAAAAATATCATATGAAGGGTTAAATACAAGTACAGAATTTCCAAGAATAAGGAAAGATGCAACAGCTGCCCTTAAGAGTTTATAATTTAATTTCTGCTGGTAACAACAGAGAGCTGGGGTGCCTGGGGAACAGAAAAAGAGGAATACACAGACCAACCTGTGTGCTGAATCCAGGCCACAACGTGGTTTGCCTGTTGGCTTTGCATGCGCAGATACACTCACTTGTTAACCACCTAAAGCCAGTTAAAAGATTAGCCATGCCACAAAGATTGGTGCTGTTAAGATGGATCAGAGAAATGTGGCTCAGGGCTTAAATCAGCCTGGTGATTTGGATGACCACAGCCTGCACTGGGGAGGACACCACCCAAACCTCTGACAGTCCTTGCCAGGTCTGGCTTGGGAACAGAGAAATCCCCTCGCCACCCCAAACCTGCCAATTGGTTTAACAGAAGCACAGGCACAGGGAGCACTGATGTGGTCCAGAGGTGGAATCAGTCTGATTTCTGTTCTCCTGTGAGGAAGGCAATGTATTGCATAGTCTAAACCCGTATGAGGGAGTTTTATTTTTAACTGAGGGATCATCCCAGCGTCTCACAGAGATTCCTTCCTTAAGCAACATGGATCAGGTGCCTGGTGATGTAATACTGCAAAGCCAGCACTGACATAGACAGCAAATACAGGTTGTCATGAGAGTTAACAGAGGTTACTTTCACACTAATCAGTTAAGTGGGCCTGACACAAACCCTTAACTTGGAGCTCCTCTGGCATGAAGGAGCTCACATTCACAGTTAATTTCCCTTAGCCTGCTGAGTGGGGTGACCACATGCAAAACCCTTATTGGAACCAGTTTCTGGTCCACAAGTCATGCCCAGAAACTGGAAAATGTGCAGTAGCTTGACAAAACCACACCTGTAAGCTGAGCAGAGGCTGGGCAAGGTGAGTACAGGGGTTCCTCCCAGCATTAAGTTTTCTGTGCTTTAATGGCTATTGTCAGTACGGATCAGCAAGTTTCAGTGCTTGAAGTGTTGCTGGGTTCAGCCATGGGTTGGTGTCCATATAGTCCTTCCTGGGGACAGACAGAGGCTGTGACTGCCCTGGTGAGCACCCAGACACCCCAGCCTGGAGTCACAGACCATGCAGGAGAGCATGGCCAGTGACTCTTGCTATTTTCTGTCTCAATGGTCTGGAAAACGAAAGCCCAGTAAGGTGGGAGAACTCCTAATGATGCGAAATCCAAGAGCAAGAAAACACAAAATGACCTGGAGTGACTGAAACAGCAAAACCAGGAAGATGCAGTTGTGGAAATTGAGAGACAAAGATGGGGAGGTAGGTTATCATGATGAAGGCAAGGATGATGTGTGGAGAAGGAAAATTCAATTAAAGTCTTTTGACACTGTAAATGTAAGCTGGTGAGCGCTGGTTGTAAATACAAATCCAAACACTTCTCATGCTCCTCAGGAATTCATAAAATAGCTTTGCCTTAAAAATTTTTGAGTTGTTTTCCAGTACAGAAGATTAACTTTTTCTCAAAATTTCAATGTAAAATTAAAAAGGAACTCATGCAAAAATAGATATGCACAATAACTGAGCATTTAGACAATACTTATTTTCCTAAATTCTATCCAGAAGTCATACATATTCTTCCTGTCATAAATTTCCAAACAGCCATTTTTGAGAGTTTGGACTTTTAAAAACATAAATGTCTACAGCCTGCTGCACACCTCCCTTCTCTCAGGTTCTCCCTCTGTGTAAGCAAATGCATTAATGGAGCAGGGAGGTAACTGCAAGTTGCCACAGCCACTCAGTTTCCATCTGCTAAATACTGGAGCATTTTTAAACAAGGTGGCAGTGAAGCAAACATGCTTTATACTAAATTGATCCCCAATTGCTCAAGAGTGAGATTTCAACAAAATGTTCTAACAGAAAGGTTTGAATATTTGAAGGTTTTTTTTTTTTTTCCCTCTTCCATCTTCCCCACTGTCAGGTGTTTGGTACTCAGAGTTATGTTAGAAGGCCCAAAGCTGGTGAAACTGTAGCCGGGTGACTGTTTTGAACATATCCCAGCTATATTCTTCTCTTTGGTCTTCAAGACATGAAAGAATTGTACATGACACTTCAGAATGTCCTTTTCTTCAGGAATCTGGTTGGCTTTCAGCACCTGCTGACTTTTGGAGCCATTTATTTTTTTTAAGATGCTGTCACATTCAGCTGTTTCCACTGAAATAATTTCAATAAAAGATATTACTTAAAAAATGGGCAGAGTCACCTCCCCTTTTCCTATTGAGTCACTGACACATCTCCAGGCAATCTGAATGACTACCAAAATGTGAGGTGATGTAAAAATCACAAGAAAAAACATCTCTTTCAATTGTTTTCAATATAATTTTTTCCACAAGGAAGAAAACTTAAACAAATGTAAATAAAGCCAAACTACCTTTGGCTGCATTTTCAAGAAATAAAAATAAATGTTGAACTGTGTCTTGATCTGAACAATATGAAGTTTTGTCTCTAACCTGAGGCAAAATAGATACATTTTAAATCATTAGCCACCCAGTCCTATCTCTGTATACATTCAGAGACATATTTTCTTATGAAAGAGCAAATGCTTCTCCTTTAGAGACATCAATGGTGAAAGAATTTCACAGATTTTTCAACACTCAGTTTATTCCTTTTCATTTGTTCCCTCTGAAATCCACCCCACTGAGTACAAATGGTTTATTTTTTTAATCTAAATGCTGAGGATGGCAGAGTGGTGCCTCAGATTTGGAGTGAACAGGAAGAAGTATTAAATTGTACATTAAAACAAGTCACCTTTGAAAGGAAAGGCTGCAGTTGACCCAAGGCCTTAAGCTGGCAGCTCTTTTTACGGTGGTGAGGACCATACCCTAAACTTGTCCAAGATCCCTGTGAGAATGGAGCAGGTTCCTGAATTTTTGTGTTGAGCATTTATGTCCCCAGATTTTATGGTCTCTGAAGAACCTTCACTGTTCCAGACTGCTCTTGTAAGAGGTACCAAAAGGTTTTTAATGAAAATAATTTCTTTTACTCAAATTGCACTGCCCCTTTTCCCAACATTTGTGTGCTTACGTGGTACAGTTTTGGAAAGCAATGGTAAATGAAGCTTGGTTTTGAGAAAAAAAAGTAATGAAAATGACATTTACATATTTATACAGATTTCTGCATCCCAGTGTTATAGACTAAACGTTTCCAAAGGCTTCAAAACCATCAGGTATTAGTGATGTAATGTCAAGATACATTTAAATCTTGTGAATCCCTGCAGAATTCATATTAATTCTCATGTTCCCATCTCATTGAGCACAATTTTCTATATTTCTCTGGCTGTACAAAAAATACATTCAATATTAAGTGCAGTGCAGGATGTCTTCCCACATAGGATGAGGAGTGATCAAGAGGGACCAGGTGGGTTGAAAAGGTAATTATTGCCCTATATACAGAGGTTGAAAGCATGTATCCCTGTCACTCCTGTGTCTAAAAAAGTGTATTGTGGTCATACACTCTATATAAAAATAATCAAACAAAATCATTCTACCTAGACTACTTAACCACCACCAGAAAGCTGCCATTTTGAATTAATTACAGAACCATGACTTGAAGGTGACAGATTCTAAAACTAATTTAGTCTTCTACAATGCTCAAAGGAAAATAACTCAAAAGTCCCGGTTATTTGCTGAGTTTATTTTGCTTGTGTCTTAGTGAATTGCCAACATAAAGTAGATATTAGACATAAAAAATGTGATTGGGCATTGTCCTATGCATAATGGTTGCCTGCATGTGCTTCAGAGTATAAAACACCGTAATAAAACCCAAGTATGTCACACTACCAGCAATTAATCTGAATAAGTGATCGGATTATAGTAAAAATTGTTGACTGATTTCTATGGTTTTGATGCAGTGACAATGACTTACAGGGAGGAGTGAAAGAATTATGATGTCCATGCAATAGAACAGGCACATTTACCCATTACATTCATTCAGAGAGACTCCAATTAGGAAAAGCGCTAAACCTTCAGAATGCAGGTTTCCCCACTAGTTGTAGTGGGGAAATTAAAAAGATCACCAGGGACAGCTAACCATGGCAAAAAAAAAAAAAAAAAAAAAAATCCTCTGCAGAGGTCTTAAAACGTTTGGTTCTATCTAGGGCATCTCTTGTCATTTTTAAACTCTCCTTTCCTCCCATATAGTTGGAGTTTGTGGAAATGATGGCATTCGTTCTCCATTATGTTACAGCAGTTCTTGTGTGCACTGGAGCATATTCTGAGACCAGTGTTGTGGTCTTCAAAAACTGTATCCTTTCCTTGCACGTTTTTCTGGGATAAACAGGCTTTCCTATTCCACATCCTCTCTTTCTAAAACAGGTGATTATTTTTTTCCTACCATGCGATCAAAAGCCACATACCAGCTACTGAAATTAATGGGGGAGTTTTCTGTAGCCTCAGCACACAGAGATATCTCTGTGTTGGACCATCTCATACTATCAAATGGTGTGGGGTTGATTCCACAGTTCATTAATTCATTTGTGCACTCTATTTGTTCCCAGTGAGCTTTACACAATGCTGATCATAAAGGCAGCACATAATAGGTTAATAATGCTAATAATAATAATAGAATGGCATATTACAAGTCTAAAGGTTTATACTTTCAAGTTTTATTTTCTTTTTCAGGAGCTGTGAAAACCACCTTCCACACTTCATTTTTGTCTTAATCCATAATTATGGAGAACTGAGGCACCAATGCCAGAGTAACAAGATTAATACCTTTTTGACAGAATTTAATAATATGGTTTTATATTTAATTTTGTTCATAAAATATCTCGCAGTAGGAAACTTTTTTTTACTTACCTAAACATTATTTCTTTAAAACAATTTAAGTCATATTTCCTGGTACAAAGAATTTATTAGGAAGGCTTGTTGGGAACAGGTTTTTATGGGCTTGTGCAGGGATTAGCTTCAACTTAATTAGGATATTCAACCAATTTTGACAAGTACAGTCCACCGTGGGCTAATAATGCAGTCCTTAATTAATTTATCCTATCTTAAATGCTCTGAGGCCTTTAAAATCATGTTGTATATGTCTTCTAGATAACAAAACTCATGTTGGTTTTGGTTTTTATGTCTGGAGAAAATATCCAACCATCAGTGCAGCTGATAATGTTTTTGCCTAAGTGAGATGAAGGCTGTTACATAATGTATTAGCAGAGAACATTGCTCTCACTAGCAAAAATTCAACCTGCAGTACCAAGCTTTCTGCACAGCAGCACATGGGGTAGCAGAAAGCCCTGCCCCTCTGCTGTGTACCCACAGTAAAAGCCTCCTGCTGAAAAACACATTTCCCAGCAGCAAATCTCTCTATTTGTGCTGAGGTGCTGCTCAGAATAACCCCAGAGATGCAGATATTTGTCACCACCATGCAAAGACAAGCCTGTCATGTAGTGCAGCCAGGATCCTACCCAGGTCCCAAGGTCTGGAGGCATCAGCACAGCCCCTGGTGCTTGTGGGAGGTAAGTGGGGCCCATTTTTGTGATCCTCCAGAGGGGAATATCCTGAGGATAAAGTCCAAAGTGCCTGGCTATCTGGAAGATGTGTGGATACCACTGAGCAGCTGAGATCTGCACCTCTATTTGATCTAAATATTCTGTGTGCAGTTGACAAGGGACAGCTTGAACAGTCTTCTGAGGGCTGTGGGTTTGGAGGACCAAAAGATCTCTAGCCCCACTGTTAATTATCTGTATTCATCAGTGACAGATGCAATCAACTGCAAACCAAATCCTCGAATGTACCTGGAGATCTCCAAAGATCTCATGCAATCACAGGGTTTTTTTTCTTTCTTTCACCTCCAAATAGATATTAAAATATTTATTGCTGCAGGAAGAAATAGTATAGGTATACAATATTCTGAAAGAAATGCCATAATTTCCACCAGAAGGGAAAGAAAAAGCATTAAACTTGCAAACCTCAGTGCTGCTTATCTGGAAAAATACCATATTTTTTTCAGAGCTATAAGTTTATCCTCCTTGCAGCTGAGTGTCCCTAATCCTTTATCATAACATGGCATGATAAATCCTTTATCATGACATGGCATTCACGCATGGCAAGCTTCCACCTTGTTTGTGTGGGAAAAAAAAATGCTCACCAGGAGTCTGTGTGGAGAAAAGGATGGCTCCAGACATGAGGAAACAGTAAAAGGCAACAGCTGAGGAGGCTTCACAGACCAGGGAAACTTTTGGCTGTTTTGGCTGTACATCCAACAGATGCCCCTACAAGTGCTCATGTCATTGTGCAAGAATAAAAGCGTTGATCCAGTCAATTGTAAACACATCCTGCAGAATCCAAGACCATCTCCACTACAAGATTCAATTGCAAAACTACAGACCCAAGGATATAAAACCAACATATCACTGTCAAGGTTGTGATGAAAGAGGAAAAAAAAAAATCTTTTTTTCAGTTTAGGGGTGTGTGTGGCTGTGTGAATATGCGTACAGAGTCATAAAAAGAAAGGTGGAGTATGTTTAAAAGCGAGTCAGGACTTTTTCCTTCAGTAATACAAGTGATGTGGAAAATATCCATTGCAGCTACTGTGGGATAAATTGCAGCATGATTGCAGATATGGATCAGGTAAACACAGAGAGTTGATGAGAGTTTAAACAAACTTGGTCCACCTTTTCCTCTGACTTTATCTCCATTGGTTGGTTCCTTTTTCTAAATCATAATGGTGTAATTGAAGGGAAAAAAATTCTCTTGTCAGAAAGTGTATTTGTCCAGAAAACTCATGGCAGTAAGCTTGAGTAGGAGCTTTTTTGCCTACACTGAGATGAAAAAAAAGAAGAGTTTCATACGATCATTTAGACAGGATAAGACTTTTCAGAACATCAAACCCAATCATGAAATCCATACAATTCTTAAATTTTGCATGGGAAAAGTAAATAAGAATGATTATTTGTCTTTACTGACAAAACTTATCTTGATGGACACAGAGAACATTCAAGGCAAATAAAATGAAGGTTTTTTTCACTTACCAGGTTACACTGTAGAACTTGCTGCTGTGGAATTTTCTGGATGCAAGATGTATAAAGCAGATGAAACAAGAGCATAAACCAAGTCCATCAAACACTGAGAAACAGCTGAATCCTCTGTCCCAGGAGGCCTCTAACCTGCAGACTGGCAGAGCCAGGAGTGCACAGCTCAGGAGTAGGCATTGCTCTTCTCATTTGCTTTCTGCTGGCACCTACAACCAGCTAATGATACCAGCACAATGCTGGGCACAAGAGACATTTTCTTTAACCCAGCAGAATGATTTTTGTGTTCTTCTTCAGTTCACTTTGATTTTCACACTTCTTACTGTACTGCAATTTTTCTTCTAGCAGAAAGGATACAGGTTGTCATTTGGCATTACTGGAGTCTTTTAGCTGTCAGGGAGGGATTCTCTGCCCACAAGTGTAAAACAGCCTTGCCATACCTGAAATTATCCTTCATGTGTTTTTAGTAGGTCACGGGTGCTCTTAGTGACACTGAGAATTTTTGATGAGCACCTGCAGCTCCATACTAATAGACCATAAACAAATGGGGTTGTGGAATTAAATTATTTACAAAAACAAAATGGAAAGCACAATGCATCTGGAAACATCATGCAGGAAAAGAAGAACATGTCATTTTATCTGCCTAGAGAACTAGACCCTCTGTGTATGTCTGTGATTTTCTGAGGGATTTAAATCTTAATATCAGCAACACAGTGATGTTTTTATTAAAACCATACTCAAGCCTTTCCAAATCCGGTCTATATTTTTAATTACAGTCACTTCTATTTAAGCTTTCCATTGTATTTTAACATCTTTATTTCTTGGCTTAGTACTGAGTAGCATGAAGGCCAGTGCTTAATGCAGGCTTGCAGTAAATTGCACTTCTCCAACAGCAATTTCAATGTACTTTTATCAAAAATCTTCCAGGAAAACTACCATTCCTGCTAATGACAAATCTCATATGCTAGTTGGTCTCTGTCTCACTACATCTCATTCACTGCTAGAATTCAGAAAATGGCTCAATTAATAGAGAATTTGAGAGATGTTGCTGCAGGAGATTTGTGAGGAGAGATGCCAGCAGATAAATGTGAGTCATTTTCCAGCTCAGGAGGCTTCAGCTGTGATTGCACAGACTGATTCTACTTAATTCATTTCTTTCTTTCCATGTATGTGAGAGCAAGACAGCAGGTGAAAAGTAAAATACAAAAACTGGAGCAGAAATGGGTTATTAAAGTGAATCAAAGTAACAACTGGCTGGGCAAGTACACAGCTACATTATCTATGAGCCTGTATATTTTTTAAAATGCCATTAGGCAAGTGATGACTATATGGAGATGGTAGTAAATGCCCAAAGTTTCCTCAATTTCATAACTTTCATTCTAAGTCCCTGAATTCACACAGCTCTATGGAGGTCTGAATGCTGCACTCTTGAGCCCCTGCCCAGCCTGAATGACTCTAGGATTAGTGTCTCCTGTTCAAAAAATATGCTTTGTCTCTCTTGGGAATTTAAAAAAAAAAATGTAGTAGAAAAGAACTTTGGAGATGGCTCCCACAATAAACACCAAATGTGGACACTAGAACTGAAGAATTTTCAGATCAGAATCTTGAATATATTGATCAAGAGTGCCTTTAATTGAGGTGATAAAAGGAATTCACTGCCATCTGGCGTGTGGGGAAGTAACTTGGTGAAGGATGATGTTCAGATCAAGTTTTCATCCAGTCAACATGAGGGCAACAACAACAACCAAGCAGAGCCTGCCCATCTTCTGTCCAGTGTTTTGCACAGGGATGAGAGGTTACCTGCTGCCAGGTGAGCAGTGCAAATCCCTTTTTAGAGATGGACTGGGAAAAACCCATTGTTCATTTCCTAACAGTTCAAGGTGTGAACTGACTTAGTTGTCCGGGTCGAGCAATTTCCTTCCAGCAGAGAGTGTCCTGCAGGAATTCCCCAACTGAGGGGTGGATTTGCAGTCAAATGCTTTAACTTAGTTAGGAAGAAATTTTAAAAATTCAGATGTAGATGACATGGCTTACAAAACAAAGCTGACAATGTACAGCCTTAACTGAACTCCTGAGTTGTGATGTTTGGTCTCTAGGTGAGCACTAGAAAATGGATACCTTAAATTGTAGAATGAGTTTTATAGGGAGAAGAATGAGAAAATATTCTAAATTTTCAGGAACTGTCAGTAATTCCTGATGAAAATCAAACTGTATTCTTCCATTGACTTCAACAGGCAAAAGATTGGTTTTGGGGAAAAAATGCCAGTAGGATATTAAAGAGTGATTGAAGCTAAAACTTTTTTGATAAAAGGAGTGGAATCCACAAAATTCTTACTTTCACAAGAAAAAGATGTTTTATTTGCTTCCAACTGCCTAAAAATTCAGTTTAACATCACTATATAGGAATTAGATGTCTTCTGAGTAGAAATTATTTAAAATGTAAAGATAGGCACATAATACGGTTAAAATTATGTAAGCTGGAGCCTGAATTTGCAGTAATTTAGCTCATCTGTGGTAACTGCCTGTGGGGAGACTTGTACATGGTTATAAATGTGTGGTAATTTGAGGTTGCCTATCCCTCTTCTGAATTCCCCCTCTTGGAAGTAAATGATCTTACATTTACTGATGGGTAAGAAGGTGCACAGTTATTACTAAGTAGCCAAACACTTGTGGCAGCTTGTTTGCATGTCTTTAAGATCAGCTAATTACAGTAGGGAGGAAAAAAAGAGAAGTTATTAGAGCCATAACAAAGCACTTATTATCAAAAGAAATTATCAAAAGAAAAATGGTTTTATTTATTGAAATTTAATCTTTTATAGATTTCTAGTCATGTAGATATCCAAGATTTTTTACCATTCTTCCTGAATCACTAGACATTATTCACAGGTTTTATTCAAAATTTCAGTACTTGTAATCTAGAAAACCTAGTGCCACTCCAGAGTAAATAATCCTTTTTACTTCTGCTCTTTCTCATAGCTGATGGAAGTGAGATTTTTTTTTTTGTTCAGACTCTAAAAACTTTTACATGATTGTGAACTCAAAGACTAACTTTATCTTCTATTTATCTTTCTGATTTGAGACCATTTAGCCTTCTACAGAAGAGATGGAGGTCTACTATACCATGATAAAGAGTAGCAGACTCCATTTGCAAGATATGCATGTCATCTTTGGTGAAGAATTAGGTTTATTTGTCTGCTGAGCAGCCCTCTTCTGAAGAAGTGTTCCGGATTTCAGGCAGGAAAATGAACCAATACCATAGTACAACATCCCTACTTAATCCTCACAGGATCTGTGTTCAAAGCAAGCAGGTAATGAATTGGGATCTCCTTACTGTGGATCCTATGGGACCAAAATTTTATATGGATTCAAGAGGAGACCTGGAAATGACAGTGCTGCCTTGCAAACTTGGATCTCCAATGTCTCCAGCCCCATTCCTCTCCCTTTCAGTAGATCTAACCCTAAGAGACAGGAGAGATATGAAAAACAGAAATAGAAAGTTTGAGAATTCATCTGAATTGAAAAATTCTGAATTTAGTTTTTGCAATGAAACACCAAACGTTGTACCATTTATTTTCACAACAGTTGTTCTGTACTCTCCCTCCAGTAAGAAAAACTGTTGACTAACTTTACCGGAAATCTCCTCTAATTAAAAGTGGCCGCAGAGTTAGCCTTTCATACAAACATTAAATTAGAAGTGTCCACAGGGTTGCATACAAATCAGAATCCACGGTTGCCAGCCAAACCACACGCCGTAGATGTGGCTTTGTAGGAAGAACCCAAGAATTTTCATTCCAAAACCACAGGTACCTACTCCTATCTTGTTTGGCTCCAGCAGTAATAAAGCTGAAAACTTGCATGGGAACCAGCAACTCTCTGGCCACTCTGTGGAAGACATCTATTACCCCATTCCTTGGCTGCTCGTGGTGAACAGCCAGCCTTGCCATACACAAGACAAGGTGTCCCTTGAGGAATTTAGAATTGCCAATAATTTCTGTAATTCATAGGGGCTGTTCTATCTTCTTCTCTAGAAGTAGCTCACATACATGTTTCCCAGCTTTCTGTTCCACTTATGCAGAATTAGAGAGAACAGGAGAGAAAATTCAGGATGTCCTCCTGACCTCATATGCTTCTTCTTTTTTCTTTTTTTTTATTTAAAAAAAAATGGAAGAGGAATATGTGAGGCTGGAAAACAGGCAAAACTACATCTGGCATAATTTCTTCTGAGCAAACGTCCTACAAATGTGAGCGAAGTACCTCCAAAGCTGTGGAAAAAGTGCTCCACCTCCTGCACACCCACCAGGCTTATCGGATCAGTCATGCTGCAGGAACCTGCCTTGAAGTTCTTTGCCTCATAAGGATCCTGAACACACACTGGTATCAGGTTCTTTCCCAGTGTTTCCAAAACACCAGGAGGCAACTGATTCCTTATTCCTTTTCAAGTTGCTCCTGAAGTGGTGCAAAGCTTGGTTTGAATGCCTCACTCCCATAACCAAAGCAGGTGAAAATGTCTCACATCTCCCCTGCTCTACACACAGAGTTTTAAGAATGAGCAGTGATGCCTTCTGAACATCAGAGATCACAGACAGCAGAAACAAAACATCATGTCTTGTGGGGAAATAAACATTTCATAATTGCTAATGTTTCCTTTTGGATAAGTGAATAGCCTGAACACATTAAAAGAAAAAAAAAAAAAGATTTAATTTCTAGTTTAAATACAGCTGCAGTAATTCTTATACACCACACAGCTGTTCAGAGGCCTGGCAGCTGTCCATATCTTATGTGTCCTATCATGTATTTTCCAGTATTGTCCTCTTGACACATAAAGACTGTCTTTAACTGTTGGGGAAAAGATAGTAGTCCTTGAGTTAAACACACTTATGTCTTATCACTGCTGGCTCTTGCACCCACTGAGCCTCTTCACCTACCTCCCTGTGACCATGGTCTTGTTAGAGAGGAGAGTCATGTGGGGTTTTTATTCCTTTCTTTTACATAATCCTCCATACTGTTGGCTGACCCCAAATTGTACACTTGTTTGTTAGATACAAACCAAAATCATAGCTAACACACATTCATATTGTGTAAATAACTGGGATGGCAAATGTTTTGACCAAAACACCACCAGATGTGCCAGTCCCACTGCCAGTGCAGAGTGGGAACGGTGGCTGACAAATTTTCCTGCCAGCATGTGGTGTCGTTCTGAATTAATTTCTTAGAGAACAGCATTTCTGGTTTTATAGATAAAAGAGGATAAAGAACTTCTTACTCTGTATCATGAGTATTTTTGTAAATAAGCTTCTCATTTTTTCTTGCTTACTTTTGTTACAAGCAAAAATAGATGTGGTTGAAATGCTGTTGCTCAGCCTGCACAGAGAAAATGCATTATAATGTTTAGCTAAAGATGCATCTCTGGGAAAGGTTTCCTCCACTCTGGCTTCTGACATCCTCCAAAGTACAAGATACAAAAGTCTCATGAGGTGCTTGTGCAACGAGGGCACCATTTTCCTCTTACAGCTGGGAAAACTGAGGCTGGAGACAAAAAGTTCTCCATGCTCATGCCTAGTGATATTCAACAGCTTTTACAGGGACACTTCAGAGAAAGACAAAATCACAGGTAAGGGCACATGGCTGGGGGTGACCTGTGCCTCCTTAGCCAGGATTTGACCCTCCTGGTTCAGCTGGTGTCCTGTTATCTTTATATGGCTCTGGGTTAGTGCCAGCTCAAGTCCAGCCAGCTGAGAGCACAACCAGAGGAGTGTGGTGTTTCCACCTGTCTTTGTAGGTGCTGCTTCTCTCCTCTGTTATTATGATATATAAAAAGTACCTTAAAAGAACATTAAGGTTTAGCAACAGAGAAGCCAAGCTTTGCCTCCTTCACACATGGCACTGAATCTATTTTTCCATTGTGCTGTTGTCTTTTTTCTTTTTTTAAAACCATAGATTAGCTTCTGTATCACTTGCTAGCCCCACCTTGCCTCCTCCCATATTTGTATATTCTAGCATATCAAAGCAAGATGTTTTTACACGATAAGCTCTCTTCTCTCTCAGCAGCTTGGGTAAACAGTTTTCCCAGAAATGTTTCACTCACTGCTGCATTACGTACGTCACCTCTGTTTTGTAGTTGAAGTACAGTTTTTATAAGGTAACTACAGTACAAAAGGCATTCCCTGGTTCTATTTGCCCTTAATCTGGGAAACAGTAAGATCAACCACAAGTTACTATTCCTGTGTAACTAAAGATACAGAAAAAATATTAGTTTAGAGAGAGTATGTTATCGTATTTTATAATACATGTGCCCTTTTTAGCTATTCACTCCTGGGCACAGGGAAGTTCATTTCTAACCTTAATTTTGAGCCAGTACCTTTTGGTATATGAAAGTATGTAGCACTGAAGTCTGTTTACAGAGTTGTTAATTTCTTGTATTTTTTTTTTTTTTAATTAAAAGAAAAGATGAGGACCTCTGGAGCCCAGCAAGTGAGCAGCTCATTGCATGTACCAGCTCTCCATCCCTTTTCAGATAAATATTACGTATTGAACGGCAAAAATACATTTTGGACAGACTCTATACTTGGATTTTCAAATGCTAACAAGACGGTAAATGGGAAGAATTTATTTCTAAAAGAAAGCTGCAAACTTCTCTCAGCCAAAAGCTAACTTTAGACACTCCAAGTCTGAGACTTGTCAGCGCTGCTTCTCCTTAGGTCTCCCCAAGAGTTTTTATACAAAGGGAATTATGATAGCTTCTGCAAGAGCAATGGAGTTGGGATTAACCTGATGGCATCTTTTAACTGCAGCCTTTTCACACTAGCATATTTGCAATTTCTTTTGTATCATAGGGAAGATGTTTGGTTTTCTTTTTCATTTCCTCAAAACTGGGAAGACTTTTTGGTCAAATTTTCAAAAAAGTCCACACCAAAGTCTGTCATTGTCCCAAAATATGTTGCAGCAATGGTTCTTCAATCTCACTTAGAGGTCATTCCTCCAGTTTTTTCCTGACAAACACCAGTATATCCCTTGCTCTAGATTTCCCTTCCTGTTACTTCATAGGCTTCTGCAATGTCCTTGTCTTTTTCCTGGTGCTTACACCCTCCACTTACTCATAGGCACTCAGCATGTCTCCCTTTAGCTATACACATTCAGCTCTTTTAATCTTTTATCATAAATCAATCATTTCAGTGCTTAATCATCTGTTCTCTTTCCCCTGGAACGCTCTCCTCCTCCTCTCCCTTTCTCCAAACAGTGTTATGTGCCCAGAACCAAACACTTTTTTTTTTAATTGCATGACCAAAGAGACTGACCAAAGCAGGACAGTCATCTTTTGAGAATATATAATGAAAGTCAAGTCAACTAATAGGATTGGTGCATCACTACTGCCATTGGTACCTGTCATTCAGCTGATTATTTTGTGTAAGTTTTTTAAAAATAGAGATTCAAGAAAGTCACCTGGATGGAGTCAAGTGATGGTGTTTCATTTCAGGCATGGACTGACCCATGGGACCCAAAACCTCAGAGGCAATATGAGAATTCAGATCCAAATGTGGGCTCCACGGCTCACAAGATTCATTTTTGTTTGAGGGATTCAGCCTTGTAGTTCTCCTAGAGAAGTCAGACTCTTTCCAAATCCCCAGTCCAAACAACTTCCCAATTCCACTTAAATCATCAGGACAGAAATCATCCACAGGCATGCAGGCCACAAAACTTTTCCTTTGAATCATAAAATCATTACCAGAAAACAAGACATAATAAAAGAAAAAGAATGAGAGAGAAAAAAGTAGGGTCTAAGGGTAAATAAGACACTGGAAGAGCTGAAATTTTTAGTCTTTTGTACTGACCTTAAGGGGGCAGGGAAAGAAATAAAGACCCAGTCCTGATGCTAGACTTTCTCCTGCCCCTGAAGAAGAAAGCTTTCTTTTCCTATTCTTATTCCTGAGGACTAAAAGAGCAACTCAGGAGTGCCACAGAGCTGTACAAACTTGGCCCCTGAAGAAGAACAGAAATGATTTTGAGTTCATTAGTCCATCCCAGAGAGGCTGGGCAGGCTCTGGGGACAAGACAGTGCTCCTGAGCATGCTGGTGTTGCCAGGGGAGATGCTTTCACAGGTACAGGCACAATGCAAAAACAGCTTTTACAAACACAGATGAACGTGAAAAGGAGACACAGGTAGACACAGGTGAATATGAGTACAAAGTCTGACAGGGGAGCTACTCCTAGTGGCTCATGTAAGCAAAACAATTTCACTCCCTTCAAAGACAAGTGGGAGCCAGGATACTCTGTTTATAACTTGGGGGATTTTTGAAATCATAAGTCTTCCATTATAAAATGCCTAAAGCCTTCAGTCACAGCAATCAAGCCCTGCAATATCCGGTGACATGTAAAGAAGCACCTTCTGTGTTGTAACAAACATCATCAAAGGGCTTCAGTCTAAATCATTCAGTCAGAAGAACGTACTGATGATGTTTCTGATGAGTAGTTTCCTTATTAAAAACTCTCTGTTTCTTGCTTCTGTAATGATCTTCAGTGGTCAATCTGAAAAAAGTATCCCTAAAAACAGAAGTACTCCAGTGTGTTCTTACATTTTCAGGCTGCTGGCGTCCTTGGACCCAGGTGGTTTTACCCACATGCTGTGGTGGTGCTGCTCCTCAGGTGTGGCCTTGAGGTACCAGTGACAGCTGTGACCTCCCTTAAGGGCACTTCATTCTCCTCATGGGTGGGTTGTCACAACAGTCTACAGATGTTTGGCACAATCAACTTTTTCTGGCAGATTCTTTTTGCAAATATACACGCAATATTTCAAAAAGTGCACTGCTATTCAACATTTTTTTATGACCAAGTACTGTGGGCAGAAGAACCCCACAGCACATAAGGCCATAGTCCTACTATATAGGATGGATGTTAATCAAGCTGTAGTTAATTGTGCCTTTATTTGCTTGCACACTCAGTGGTGAGATCCAGCCTGTTAATGCCTGATAGAGGCTGGAGGCAAGGCAAAAAAGTCTTATCTCATTTTGGTCATATGAATCTGTACAAGTATAATCCACTGCAGGTACACAACAGAGCCTGAGCATTTGAGGCACAGATTGGAATCTCAGGCAGAAGAAATTTTGCAATAAACTGAAAGTTCTGCAGTGTCACCAGGGTCTTTTTCATGGTAAACATTGAGCTATAACAAAACAGAAAGAAGCCACTTTATGCTTCTGCAGATGGAGATATTTTCGTGCAATGCTAAGAGCCCAGTCTGCAAGGATGGCAGATCCTGAATTCTTGTCTTGCTCCTTTCAATCACTGTAAAATCTTCAAGCTGCACACTTTGTTTACAGCCAGATCTAGAAGACCTGACATGGTGCTGTGCTGTTGGGGTCTATTAAACTGGTAGTTCATCAGACATTGTGTTTCAGAGGTGCTGTGCTCCACCAGATCCATCATCCCCAACCTGGTGACTGAAATTGAAGGGAAATGATGAGAAAGCTCTAAGAGAGAAAAAAAAAAAAAAAAAAAAAAAAAAAAAAAAAAAAAAAAAAAAAAAAAAAGGCATAAATCTGCAGCAGCCTGTTTCTCTCCTGTAAATACCAAGGGAAAAAAAATGAAACTAACTTCTTGGGAAAATTTAAAAAGTTGAATAAAGAAATGATCTCTGCCAATGTCTATCACTTGACAGATGGCGTCCTAAGGAATTTAACAGCTACCTGTGAGTTACATAGAGTTATCTCAGGTCTGTGAGAGAGCCTTGGATGAATATTTTCTGCCTGTTCCACTGAGATTTAGAAAGTATATTTGGGTTTACAAGACACTAGTATGCTCTGACAATAACCTCTACAAAGATTACATATTTTGGGGAAGATCTGGCAGACTTTCAGGCAGTTTTAAGATCTCTTGTATATGCAAAGGGAGCTTTGATTTCATGATTAGGATAGATTTATAGCAGCAGTAGCACCTATTTAAATATTATGATAACAAGTGGAAAAAAACCCAATTTTAGGTTGTATTTGAATGAAATGACATCTCTAAATGCTGCTAAGTTCAAGGCTGATTTCTCTCTTTCAGTATTTGTGGGTATTCAGGGTTTTTTTTAAGACATAACATACATTTAAAGAATGAGAAGGAAATGTATCTCACCTTTTAATGAGCCCTTTAAATATAATATAATTTTTTAGGGTTATTTAATTTATAGAAGGGAATTATGTTGCTTCTCTTCCAAAACCTGTTTGAACCTTTTGTCTACATATCTGCCCATTGTGTTCTTCCACAGGTGAGGACTGAAGCCTTTACTAAAGACAGGATTTTGGCATTGCAGTGTTCAGCAATCCAATATATAGGCATGCTACTGTCATCAAACTGGCAGTAAGAAAGCAGATCGAGCCCTAAGTAGTCATTATCAAATGAAACTGGCTTTAAAATAGAATATTCAGTCATCTTGAGATTAGATTTTAAAATAACTGCTTGGTTCTTAGGTATTATGATAGGTTTCTACTCACAGTAATTACTTTTAAGAGAAAATATTGACCCATCTTCATTGAGAGGAATTAAAATCACTTAGATGTAGGAGAGCTGTTAAAAGATGAAAGGAAATTTGTCCTGGCATTATCTTAAAGTTTGAATTTTTTAATGTTTGCCTTAAAGTACATTACTTTGGGTATGCTGTGTGTATGGTCATTAATTGTTTTCTGTAAGCAATTTTATTTAAGTAAATAAAACACACATTTGTGCAAAGTTCAAGCAAGATGTGATACAGATCTTTCTAAACGTGTCTCCTCTGAGCTACTCAGATGTCATTTTCTAAGCCCTCTGTTTTACTGTCAGACTATATGTAAGAATTATGAAAAATGCATGCTTTTTTTAAAGATGATGTGCAATTAATATGTTAATCAGGAATTTGTGGTGGAGTTAATTCCCAGCAAGGCTGATGGAAACCAGGTTCAGTCTGATGCCCAGATGGATGAAAATTTCGCAGCTGGTTGTAAAGGTAAATGTTTCATGCAGAGAAGACTCAGTATCATGTTTGGATGTTCAGAGATGCATTCTCCTGCTGCAAGGAGAATATTTTCTAAGCTTATTAAAATTTTGTATCAAAGCTGCTTTTGAATCAGAAAAAGATTTTCAAGTAAATTTTTTCATGCTAAGTTATTTTTTTCAGAAAGCAGCAAGAGTTAAAATCTTCTATGCAAACATAGATGTTTTCACTGTGGGCACATGTCTCTGGGCTCACCAGCTGCCCTGTTAGAAACACGTTCTTGCACAACGTGGTCCATCTCAGCTTTGTAAATAGAATAGGTAACTCTGAAATGTCCATTTAATTCCAGGGCCAGACAGACCACTGTGAAGGCAATGTGGTGTATGCCCTATGTGGTGCACATCTCCACCAGAGGGACAATCTGCATGTAACTTATTTAATGAAAACTAACTTTCTAACAAAGTAGAAAGTTTCAGAAGTTATTGACTTTTCTGTTAGCAAATGAACTCCACAAAACCTGAGTTTTATGGGCAAAAGCAGAGAAACTAAAAGGAGAATAGACTAATGACTTTTAAATTTTCCCCACAAATAAAGATGTTTTTATCTCTAGGGAATATCCAGTTAAAATAAAACATAAATAATTATTCATAATATTTCCCTATGTACATGTAGTGATGTATCATGTTTTTCATTACTGCAATTTTAAATGTAAAACAAAAAACCCCTTTTGCTTTTTTTGAAACATACTCAGCCTGTTAACACTGCCAGGAAAGCGAAGTTAATAAGCCAATTTGTTTCCTTTTCAAGCAGACATCCTTGTGTTTTATCTCAAATTGCTTTTCAAGCTACAGAAAAAGCACCTGTAAACATGTGTTGCAGAACTACCTCATTATCCTCATTCAAACCCTGTGCAAGCACCATTAGCCAGGCACTGTTTTCAAGCAGATGCATTTCTGAGCTTAATACATCTTTTCTCGGTACACAATTCACTCATCCAAAGGGGCTCTTTCTTCATAGCTCCTGTGCAGCTTGGTGATCTTGGAGGTTTTAGAGGAATTGGCGCCCAGACACAGATACTCTCAAGTGGCTTTGATTATTTTCATTTTCTTTAATTTCAGTGGGAGAAGTGGTCTTCAGTTCTTTTTCACCTTGTTTTGCCCCATGAATCTATATGTTATTTTACCTTTATTTCCCCAGATGATTAAAAAATTCCTGTAGATTTAGACTGTGTGAGTCATTCAGAGAGGTACACTCATTTTAAGGCAATGTGTGAAACCCAAGGGCTTCCAGGATGCCCCAATGAGAACCCAAAGGTATCCTGACTTCAGGGTCTGCAAGGTACCTTCATCTTTAACAGTTCAACAATTTAAAATATTCTTTTCCATTGTATGCTGAGTAAGGCTTATAGCAAATCTATACCTTTACTTAGGCTTTTACAATTCTGTTTGTCATCATATTTGGTCAGCTCTGTTTTCCTTTAGCAATGACAAGAGAAAGTGACAGTCAAGCATGTCTCAAAATAAAGCAGAAATTAAAAATGATGGCTCACCACATCTCTCCTTGACCACATTGTGGTTCCAGGTGGCAAGGTGACTTTAGGCAGAGAGTAATTTATTTTACATCAGTCAAAGTTCTGTAGGTTCATACTGAAAGGGAGTCTAGGGAAGGGAATGACAGGGAAATTTCAATGGGGAATAGAATATGAAGAACAGAGCATATCAAATATACTGAAATCCCAGTAATTTCAGTGGGCAAGCAGACACAGGGGAGATAAGGCTCAAGTTCATGGCTATTCACATCAGAATCAGGTCCTTGAGCTCCCTGAGTTCTTACTATGGATGACCAGTGATAGGAAAAGCCTTCCCTGGCTGATAAAGGTGTGACAACAAGAGTGAAGCCACTGCAGGTTTTATGGAGCAAGGATGTTGTAGGGACAGCTGGACAAGGTCCTTGTCCCGTTGGCAGGTGACTCTCTCCCCACCTCAAAGAGGCAGGGGGATTCTGCATTAGGGAGATCAGCTGAACAACTTCACTTTTATGAGAGAACAGTTTAACAGGCAGCTCCCCTTCTTGCCTTCAATTTACGGGAACAAGACAGGCTAAAAACATGGGACGTGGTACAGCTCAGGGCCAAGGTATGGGTCCGTCTTGGCTCTCTGGATATAAATACAGGTGAGTCACTGGATGTGCCTGTACACACCTTGAAAGAAAAATACCTGAAGTGATCACTGACTGCCAGGAAACTGTGCCAAATTGTTGGCAATGTCCTTTACTCCTCCTTGGCTCATCTTCATTCATGAGTGCTGAGCCAAGTCAGAGTCTGCCCTTTGGCTGGTTTCATTGGCTGGCTCACTGCAGCAATGTACACATTTTCTAATGAACAACCGTGTACACCCATGTACATACACACACAAACATGAATTTTCCACAGATTTCAGCATCACTTGTCACAACTTCAGTGGCTCTTCTTTCAAAAGGTGTGTGGTGAATATTATTTATACCCATGACAGCATGCACAGAAGTTTCTGTGCTTCTGAGAATTTTACTTCAGGGTTTGCTTACTTGCTACATGGAAGCCCTTTTGGTATTATCTTAGCTTTCTTAGATAAAAGAGGAGTCAAGCAAAGAATTTCTGTAAATACTTTAAATAACTGCTTCCTGTTAGAGTGATATTTGTACCTGTGCATAAATGTGATCTAATGGTTCAATTCTGATCTCCTTAAGGATGTGAAAGCATTTAATAATTCCTATTAATTCTGTGGTCTTGTTATACATCCTCGTGGGCATATCTGAGAACTGAATTTGGTTTGCAAACCAAAAGAATCCTAAAATGCCTCTTTTGCTCTTTGCTGATGGTGTGCGTGGTCCACAGTACTTTTTCACTGTAGTGGGATGAAAAATATTTTCAAAGATACTCTTGCAATAATAAAATGAGGGTGTTGTACAGCCAGAGTTTAACTGGGAAACGCTCCACTTTTCAAAAAAAAATTTTCCTCCTCTGTTCAAGATCTTTGCCAAAGGCTGTACATGTTACTGTTGCAGCCAAAATTACTGTTATAGCCAAGGGATGTACACGTTTCTGTGTAAAGGCTTTGCCAAAGGGTGTGCGAGTTACAGTTCAAAGTTACAGTTGAAGGGGCATTCCTGGCTTTAACGTTTGTGATCTGCTTATCCAGTCAATTAAACGTGGTTTATTTTCAGATGGCTGAGGGGATTGCTCATGTGATGCAAAGGCTATTGCTATGGGAGCCCTCAAAAACAAGTTCCCTTTTAACTTTTTGCTGTTATGCAAGGTATTACTGGTACTCATGGTATTCCCCATTCCTTCTACAATATGTCCATCTACAAAGAATAGCATACCTCCAATTAAAGATGGTAAAAGTACTCTATTTTTTTTCTCTAAGGGTGCCAAATAAATTGCCAGTCTGCCCCAGGCCATGCATGGCTGTTTAGCAGTCTACTGTGTGCAGCTGTAGTCACATTTTGAATAGTTTTGAATTAATGGCAATAGCTAAAGAAACAGATCTGGTTGGCAGTCTGAGTTCTTCAGTATAAATTACCAGTAGACAGTGGGGTCAAAGCCACAGCAAACAAAATTTAAGAAGTTATAGAGAACAGTTAAAAAAAATAACACAAGAAAACAGAACTGGTTGAAAATGTAAAATGAATCCTCCACATTTTCTGGCCAGTGCCACTGGAAATCTGATGGCTCTGTTCTGCAATAATTTCTTAGCTTAATCCTTTACTGTTGTATCAGAGATCCTCACCACTGTCAATGGGTTGTTCAACCACTGTTGTGGTTGATCCTAAGCAGATGTTTCTGTGCTAGAACTCTGGCCATGGTTGATCTGGTCTTTTTGCATTAGGAGGAAAAGCTGAACTAAAACTTTCACGGACATTGGCCACTAGATCTCCTTTGACCATATAGAAAGATGAGGGTGGTTTCCTTATGAGGAAGAAGTCTTTCATTCACCTTCACCTTCACCTTCAGACATTTAAAGAACTAACATTGGCCTTTATATATTTACAGCAGTGCTAGTGGTTCAATACATCAGGACTAAAGATGTCTAATCTTTCTGAAACAGATACAAAAAAGTTGCCCTCTTGAGATGCTTGTTTTTCTTCATGGACTAGAGAATTTGCCAGGATTAAATGAGACTAGATCAGGTCTAACTTCTACATATTTAAAGTTAGATGAAATAAATCTCTTTGTCTCACCACTGATTCACACCAGAAATAAGTTCAAAGAAAGACAAACAAGATGAGTGGGAGCAAGGAACACTTTTGTTTGATATGTGTATGATGAAAAATTAGTTTAGCGGGAAAGTAGGTAAAGAATAACATGATAGGTCTGTTGACTAGCAGACTGGAAGAGACAAAGTAAATACAGATACCTACTCCATTCCAGTCAGGAGGAAAGGAGGATCAAATTGGAATGAGCTTGAATATGGAAAAGACCACTCCTTTCATCCATACTGCAAAAATCATCCCATAGCCATAATATCACAAGACCCCAGCAATTTCAAAGAACTTGGAACAAAAGCCAGGTATATCAAGACAAGGAGGATACCAGCATTTGCTTTAGTTAGTGAGAAAATGCAATTACTTTCTCACACAGGGGTAAAGGGTTGCACTCTTATATATATATATATATATATATATATATATATATATATATACACACAGATTGGTGCAAATTGAACTACTGACCTTGTCATTAGTCATTATATGAGAAATCTAAAAAAAGATTGTACATTAGCCCCAAGCCTATGTTTGATTTCTGGATGTGCAGCCATATTTACCTAATGCTTGTAAACAAGCCAAAACTTGCATGCATAAGAACGATTTTTTTTTTTTACAAATTTGTTTAGAATTTGCTCCTTATGTTGCATGTAAAAAGTAACATTGCTTTTATTTGATGAAATGCAATCACTTCTAACTTTCTCTTTTATGTCTTCCACTTTTACAAGATGTTTCTTCTGGCAATATCAGTCAACTTTCTTTACCTTGCTCTTTGTTCCCACATTGCCAATATTTCTGTGCTGCTGACTTCTGCACATATCCTCGGGAGTTTTTTTGATGATACTGTGAACAGGAGACCCTGGATGTTTACCAACTCCTTACTTATTTATTATACCTGGCTCACTTCCTAGGACACAGTGAAAACAATGTCTGTTCTTGTTGATTGCTAAACAAACCTTGTAAGGAAACAGTCCTCCAGTATGTCTAGGAACATTGCTTCTTCCCCTGGGACCCCATTGCTGTCATCAAGAGCAACACCTGGAAAAGAGTGGCTGTCTGAGCTTTCTTACAAACCTTGGTATCTGCACATCTATCCACATTTTTCAGCAATATGCAAAGGGATGTCTGTTCTGTTTTCTTTGTCTTTAGTACTTACTGAGTTACACCTCGAAATCTGTGGCACATAGCTTTGATTAACTCATCAGAGTATGGAAAACTCCAAGGCCAGAAGGAACTTTTGTGTTCCTCAAAGACTTTGTGATTCTGCTGCTTTTCTGTCTGTAGTAGGTAGCATTATATGGGGCTGAAATTTTCAGCACTGCCCTAGAGATTTGGATACTCCTGTTCCCTTAAAAAATCATCCTAAGCATTTCCAAAAGAATTCCAGGAATACTTATACAGATATGAGTCTCTTGTCTCATCTTTGACTGACCTGCCATATAAGTGCTTATGAAACATTAAAACTTGCATTATTCCAAATGCATCTCCATGATGGTGCTGCCTTTAATACTGGTCATACTGAATCTCCTGCAACAAGAGTTTGCATCTTCCTTTACATCTGCCAGGAAATTTGTGGTTTTCCATCTTTTTTCTTCTGGTCTGCTACAATTTTAATGCTGTGATGTTTCTCCCAGAGTTCCTACCACTATTTTAGAACCGAACAATTGATTCACTGATTAATCAAACAATTAATTGCAAGAACCCTGATTTATGTTAAGTTACAGCACGCAAATATTTGCCTAGTGTTGGATGTAGATTTAAACACAGACTCCATAAGTATTTTTATTAGCCATGAACATTTCTTGAGGATAATCAAAGTGCAAGACTCAAGCTCTTCCTCCTTCCTGATGATTTGAATGGATGGATTGTGTCAAGAGTCACACTCCTTTTTTGTGTTAAAACCTTAATCTGATAAATTACTCTCAGGATGATTTTTAAAAGCAGAAAGGGCAGTAATGTCTTGCTCCCACTAACAATTCAGCAGAGTTAGGCACCGTGCTCCAGTTTACATTTTTAAAGATTTACCTTCTTTGTCTTGAAAGCTGTGTTGACAGCAAGCTCCATTCAGGACATTCCTCTGAGAGAAGCCAACAGGCAGTCTCAGACCTTCCTGTGGATGTGTGAAGAGCAACTAGTAACCAAAGAGCAGGGAAAGAGACTGATGTGCTGCAAGCAAGGAATAAAGAAATTTCTCAAGGTGAAATTGTCAACAGCTTGTTCATGACTCCGAATCTGAAACCTCTTTTAACTGCAAAGTGATACACGCACACACACACACACACACACACACACACACACACACACATCTATATATCTATGTATCTATATATCTATCTATATATATCTCTTGTTATATATAAATATCTTCGAAGGTTATATTCCTTTGTCAAGAAAGGACCCTAAGACTGCTGTTGTTTAAGATAGCCCTTTGGAAAGGTAAATCTAGTTCTTTATCTTTTAGTGTATAGTCTCATTCTGGCACAGTGCTCTGTGCACCCAACAAGGTGATGCTGTTTCTTAATGCAATTTAGCTGATGTTGTTCAAATCTCTTATTTTAAGACTGTATAACCTGTAGATTTAAAAGGCAGGTAAAATAAATATTTGACGCTTTGCTAGAGTTTTCCAGCTGTTTTGAGGAGTTGAATATAAATCTTGTTTTCCTAAAGCAGTGCTGGGTCCTAGCAGCAATTCAACTATCTCTGCCTCAGTTTCCTTATTTATTGGATGGGAAGGAGAGCACTTCTAAGTGTCTTTACAGAGGTAAGCCATACTGTTTGCGAGGTGGCATAGTCGGGCTGGCTTTTACTAACACATGGGAGCGCAATGCAACTCCTTCCATACCTTCTGCTAAATCCTGCAGCCCTCCAGGGCTCTGCTGGGCTCACCTCTGTGCTGGGTAATTCTCCACAGATGGGCTCTCTGGGCCGGTGCTCCCGTGCAAACAAAGCTGTCGTGACACAGGAGCAATGCCTGCGAGGTTGCCCGCAAACAAAGCCATGCTTACCGAGTTTATCTGCATGAATTGGTGGAGCTTGCCCGTTCCTGCCCAGTTCTTTTGGCTCAGACACCTTAATTCTGAATATATCCCTTGCTATATGCTGAGTAATCTGTTGTGAAAAATGCCTCTGAAGAGGCCCCATTATGCACGCTCTCCTACCAGGCAGCATTAAAATCCTGCCTAAATGGCCTGATGGCTGATTAAAGTCCCAGAAGTTTTTAAATGATTATTTATGCTTCTCAACCATTATCTAGTGATTGTTGAAGCACCTTGCCGGAAGCTTTCTTTGTGGTGAGTAATGAAATAATGCAAATTGATGGGAGCTGGTGCCGATTTTTAAAGGAAAACAGGCTTCATTGGATGACAGGATCAATGTAGTCTGTGTGAGCTGTTGAAAAGATTTGTCAATGGGGATGTCAGACACCCCCTCATGACAATCCTCACAGGAGGGTGTCAGAGACCAACAACCTTCCTGACCTCTCTGGCTGGGAGACCTGGCAGTGTTTCTGTAAGTATGGAAACAGAGAGAGGAAAGAAGAGGCCTGGAGAGTAAAGACATGGGGGAATCCCAGAAATATGTAAATCTTTGGCTTTACAAAGCTGCATGTGCACTGAGTTAATCAGATCACACAGATTATACATTTTGCCACCATCCCAAGATCACAACAAGGGATCCCTGCAGCTTTCTCAGACCTCTGACATATTCTGTGACTAGAGCCACAGAAGAACAGGATGAAGTTCAGGTTCTGGTTCAATTTAAGTTTTTTTAGATTATTTAGGATTTAGCAGCATGTCAAAAGAATATACAAGAACTTATCAATCTTAGATTTAACATTTTGAACATGATTTTGGACAGCTATGATTTAAGTCATTGTTTCTTTCATGTTGTTCCAGTTTCTGGTATTTAAAATTAACCAAGAGATGAAGTCAAGTTTGAAGACCACTTCATGAAGCAACCATCTGATAAAAAAGAGAACAAATATTAAGAGGAAAAATTGATTACGACCCTGACCTTCTAATATTGTTTTAATTACGATTGATATTAGAATCAGGCTATTCAGTGGCAGTGAAAATTCATTTTCAGGCATATTTCTATTACGTCCATGACTTTGAAGTAACCCCAAAACATTAATGAAAATGTACTAGAGAAAAAGAGCTTTTGCTGTCTCAGTTTCTCTTGGAATTGAATGTATGTACTAAAAGATTAAGGTTTTGTTGGTTTTCTTCTTTATTTGCTTTTCACTGGGCATTGTTCCTGTGGAAAAGCTCTGATTTAAAGTTGCTGCATTGCAGTATGATGTGCTCAGTAGTGAGACTCAAATCCCAAATGACAGGCAAACTGAGATTCCTCCCAGCTAGGTCTCATCTAAACTAACTCTGGCAAAGTGCACCTTTTTATTTTGGAGACAGATCTGGAACGATCTGGACAGACTTGGAAAAGTTAGAAAAATATTTAGATGTGGATATTTAAGTATTCTTGGTGTTTAAAGCTGTAGTTCAGCCCCACTCCACTGGAGTTTTTCAGTGTTATTGTGTCCAAAACATTCAATGTGAGTTCCTGAGAGCTCATTGTGGTACATAAAATTGAGCTGAGTCTGAGTCTGGCTGCCTTAGTCCATTCAGACCTGCTTCAGACCCTTCTCAAGACAGGAATCCTGCCCTTACCTGGTATCCACATGCAAACTGCAGAGCATCTGTGTTCCCACAGTGAGGTACTCAGGTTTGTGTGGAAGTCACTCGGTATAGAAATTTAAGCATTTCTAGTTCTAAACTTCTAAGCTCTGGAGACCTAGCACAGAATTTAAAGAATGCCTAATGTGTGCAAACACCATTTTGCCCAGCCCAAACAAATGTAGTTGTCGCCACTGCCAACTTTTGCATCACTCTTAATTAATCATGTTTACTTTTGCTTGTTTGTAACAGAGGAATCAGCAGCTCCACAGACTTGTATTAAAGATGCAGGGGTGTCATAGATGTCCATGGAGTCACAGAACAAATTGCTGTATGTCCTCCTATTAGGAGGCACATCATGATGACAATCCAACCATCAATAAATGTCATAATTGTATACAATAAATGAAAAGTGAAGACTCACCAACAGCTGTGGCCTTTATATTTTTTAAAGAATGCAAATACAATCACTCCTTTTGAATTTTCATTTAAAAATTAATGTCCCTTCCCAGAAGCTTGGAAGATGCTCTGTGGATGCATATTAGACTGAGGAGTTAGAGCTCACAACTACCACCTGCCCAAATAGAGCCCTAACTGCACCAAACAGAATATTTTGGGCCCATCATTTAGCCAGAGATAGAAGAACGATGGGTCCACATGACCAGTGAAAGGCAACCTAACTAATGTTGAGGAAGATGTCAATCATGGCCTTTATGCACAGCTCATTTTTGTGGTTGCACTCCGTGACAGGGAGAAGCAGCTCTGACAGAAGGAACCCTCTGAGAACTCCTCTCTGTCTGTCCTGTCCATGGAGACCACACACACTCAGAGCCAGGAAAGGCCCTCATTCCCTGAGGCCATGATTCCACTTCTGCTCCCTGACTGACAAGGACAACGGTGGGGAACGAAGACAAGGCCGACATTGCTGACATCCATGTGGCTCCAGCAGGGGCTCGGCGTGGTTTCTGTGGAATGGGATGTACATTACACAGCCCAGCATTTCTGATCTGCCTCGAATGTACAACAGCACTGGAGCCCTTCCCTGTTTGCAGGGGACTTTGATTTGCTCTCTGGCCACACGAGTCTTCCTTAGCTGTACCCATAGTGCTTTATCGTGTGAAAAAGGTGCTCCATCCAAGCAATGTGAATTAAAGCAGGTCTAGAGAATTCCTTCTTTGTAATAAGTTATCCATTAAATACCACTTGAGCTTTTCTTGTTTTAAAGCATATGTCAACATAATCTCAAATACTTTTTATAAAGTACTAGTAGTAAGTCATTAAAAATGACAAAAATGTCTTTAATCTATAAAAAATATTTTAATCAACTGAGATATCTTTTTCAACATAACAAAATAAACACAACCCAGACTAGGCTATCTAATCTTCAGCTCACAGCGGGATGACTTTACAACAGAATGTCAGAATCACCAGCTAAATTCATTGGGTGCTTACTGCTCTCAGGAGCTTTCAGGTATGTTCTCCTCACTACTGTGGAATATCCTAGTTCTTTTTAAATATTTACAGATGTCGAATATTTATATGTTTGCATTTCCTCAGGGGGTAAATCCTTGCACTTTCTGAAAGGTGCCATGACTGAGAAATAGGAAATAACTTTTTAGTAGCCATTGCTCAAAGGTAAGATAATCATTCAATAATGTTTGTGAGCAACCATTCAGAATTGTCATCCCCTTCATTTGATTAAAATGACCAGAAATCTTGGAAAAGGCAGAGGAGTTTGGAGAACAGGGAACAAACTGCTAATTATATTAAATAGAGTATGGAGTATAGTTTGGAATAACCATATACAGCATAAACATACAGCATTAATAATAATAATAATAATAATAATAATAATAATAATGTAGTATTTATCCATGTAGCATACTGCATAGTTGAGAAGCTACATTAAAGGTAACTTGTTTTTAAATTATTCTAATTGAAGCTGATCTGTATTTTATATGGTGAGGCTGTAATAAAGACCAAGATGCAGCATAAAAGTTTATGATAATTAAGCATATGGTTCACAATACGTGCTTCATCTCCACTCATATTTCATATTTTATTGCATGACAATTATCAAATGCTTCTTTTCTGTGATCCTTATTTCCTTTCATGCTGCTTCTAATTGAACAGAAGAGATCTCCACAGAGGGATTTCATTCATTTAGTCATATAAATAGAGATGGAAATCTCTCCATGGTATTTCCTCAAGTAAATATTTGCTGAGATTTAATAATCACATTGTCTAACGATGGACAAATTTAACTTTCACTCAGACCAGTTTTGCAAAGTAAATTTCACAGGTTTATCTCTTCTCCACAAATTTAAGCTGTTTTGTGTTTTTAATGAAGCCTCTAATAGATATCTGTCTGTCACAACCAAATGCACAATTTGATATCTACACTTGTTTCTTTGCAGGAAAGCAATGGAAGACTCAGAGAAGCTTGAGCTTCTCTTGAACTGAGGGACTTCTCTGAAGCTCTCTCTTCATGCTCAAAGATACAGAGGTGATACAATTTTGTGGCTTTGGTCCATGTGGTGGTTGATGTCTGTGGCTCAGAGCGCTGGGAAATTTGCTCATCTGTAACCCAGGCTGCTTTTTCTCCTGAGGACCAAGAAGATCTGCAGATGTGATACCTGCCAAGGTACAATCAACACAGGGAACAACACCCCAGCTTTCACCTCCTAAGAATTTGCAGTCACAAAGAACAAATATCTTTCTTTGCTAGTGAGTGTGTGACAAGAAACTAATTATATTTGCTGACAGCTGCTGGTGCTCTATTCTAATTTCTCCATTAAAACATTAAGTATACTGTGTTTTATGTGCATGTTTCACACATTTACACAAACACAGACAGATTTCTTTTTCAGTACAGGCAGTACAGAAGCCTTTTTACACCATTACAGCAATAAATGGAACTGTAGTAAAGGTGAAGGAAAGGTGAATCACAGCTAGAAAGAGCACACTTACTGCTTCTTATTTTCTTCATAAACTAAGCATGTAAGGGTAGGCATAAGTCACTTGGTATTTATTTCTGAATCATTTCTTCATAATTTGTTTACCTCTGTTTTCTTTAGAAAAGTGTTACTAATAGTTAAAAATGGTTGTGATTTTTTGCTAAAATTGCTTTTTTGTGTATGAGTTTTTAGCCATGTCTGTTCTTGGAAAGTAGCCTGCCTCCTCTGCAAAACAATATTCCAAAAATGCTTGTGTTTCTCACCTCTGGGCTGGAGAGACTATGAAAAGTATCTCCCTTTTTAACAAATCTTTCAAAACTACTCAGCCCCTTAATTTCATTATAAATTGACTTGTACAAATCCTTACAAGTATGGTTGCCCTTTGACAGTTCTTCCTGCTTTAGTCTTAGAACAGCAATGGGAACAGAACTCTTGATCACAGCAGGAATGCGTTTATGATCATGCATTGCTCAAGTCTGTTTTTATTTCTCGTTTTATGTAAAATGCTGCAGTAATCCCTTTAGAATTCCCCTCAGCTTAAATCTCAGAGACTGTTCAAGACTGCCTCTTAATGTCTCAAGAGCACTTCAGCTCACATAAGCCTCATATTCAACAGGTAAAGCCCACTTTGTTCTATAGAGATGGCTGAAGTAATGTAAAATTAAAGATTTAATCTTCTGTGGTAACTCAGACTGTCCTCAGTGCAGCACAAAGACACTAAAAGTCTGTTAACTTTTAAGTAAGTAGAAAATTCTTTGATTGACAATGGTCTGCTGTATTGATCCCAAAAACTATGCCACAACAAATTTTATTACAATTGGGTGAGAAGACTTATTGCATACTTTGGGAATGCAAGGGGATTCATTTTACTATAACAGGTTTTCTCCATTATAAATTTTAATTGACAGGATTTGAAGGCAATTGAAGTAGGGACCAAACATTTTGGACAAATTAAGGAAGGATTTTTTTTGGTTTTTGTTGTTTTGGGGGGTCTTTAAAACTAAATTTAGATGGAAGCAGTCAAAGGACACTTGAGAGTTCAAATAACTGGTAATTATATGAAACGGAATATAGTCTGCACACTTTTATTCTCATTAGGAACTTCACACAGGGGCTTAACTGATCTGTACCTTTAATGTGTTTTCTCCCAGCTAGAGGACAAATGCTTGCACAATGGACTCCACCAATGAATGCAGCACAGGCTGGCATTCAAAGTGGGTTAATATGGACATAGTCGAACAGCACATATTTCCTCAGCCACAGATCAGTCAGGTGCTTCCAAATCCCCCTAGTTTTACCCTCAGCAAACCAACAGAAGCTGTGTTAAAGTTGTCTGGGCTGGTATCCCTCAAGTCTCATAACAAGTTTGCCAAGAAGAAAAAATGCAGCCCACAGATGACTCGAGAAGCAAAGCAGCCAGACATTTTGGTTGATGCTTTGGAAATAATTCTGATATTTCAAGGGTACTTTTCCACCTTGAACTGAGACCAAAAGTTGAAATGTTAATTTCTTTATGTATCTAAGTGTCCTGGAAAATTGCAGATGGCCAGACACCTAAATGAAACATTTTCATAGAGAATAGTTAGTACTAATCTGTTTCCAATCCCATGGCTCCAAATCCTCATCAGAGAAGTGAAGGACCAGGTAGGTCCCAAACACAGGGTGACTGAACAGTTCTTTAGCCTGTACTGACTTGACTTTACATCAGAACTTTACTGGTGACAAGCGAAGTTTAGACAGTTCCCTCACATGAACACACAGAAACCCATATTTAGGCATATGTGACCCAAATCCTACCCAACATGATTAAACTGCTCTAGCTGCCTAATTTACTCATTAAGACCACAGCCTTTGCAGTCCCTGTGATTCCTTTTAAAATAGGAACACATTTCTGACATGATATTCCTGCAGTATTTCAAATTGTATCTTTTTGGGGCAAAGTTCTGAGATTTGTAAAATAGATATAAAAGGTTACAAAGAACTGAGCCTATGGATCATTATTTTTTTGCCTCTGTTTTGATAGCTCCCCATCTAGAAAAATTAAGTTTTTCCCCTTCTCTGCCTTCTTTCCTTTTGATTCTCTTGCTCTTACTTCATGTATTGCATTCAAAATGCCTGATTCAATGTAAGATAGGAAATTGCTGGCAATATTCAGAGACCATTTTCAGTGGAGCAGTTTGGTGGCTATGGGTTTCACTCCCATCCAAAAGGTGACTGGATGCAATGCAGTGGGCCTCATTCTCCTCTTTATTGTTTCATTTTCAGTAAAGCATGATCTTGTCATTGATCTAGGAACAGCCCTCTCTTTTTTGTTTTGGAAGACATCTGTCGCCGCCAGAGCTACAGATTGAGCATGAAAAGCAGAGAGAAAAGGTTGCTTCAGCTTCTCCTTCTCCCCCAAAATTCTTGTGTAACCTGGCAGTAAGGCAAAAAGATTTTGAGGATGCTGCCATCAAAAACTGCTCTGAGCATAGAAGAATCCTGACAACAGACCTTGCACAACAAGGCTGTGGTTTGCATTGTAAGAAGAAGAAAAGTAAGACCACATTTACTTTATCTTTCAGAATCCAAATATGTTTATTTTCATTTTTTAAATACTCTCAAGTGAACAAGAAACATGCATTTGGACAAATGTATATTTGGCCAAATCCCTTAAGATCCCAAAGTAAAAACATCAAAATCTTGCCTAGGTTTGCCCAGCACCATCCAGACACTCAGCTGTCTCAGAGCTGCAGTTTTAAATGGCTTGCTGAAAGTGTGCAGTCTCATAGGCAATTTCATTTTGTAAATGTAAGCTCTGTGAGGAGTGCCAGGATAAAGATAGGACTAGAATTACTTAAATAAAAGGCAGAGATTGCTCCTCCAGCATTCATCTCCCTATCTTGGAGCTTTACTCCTTTGCCCATCATCATAGCAGCGGAGTGCTTGCTCTGTGAAAGATCATAACTGTCTGGGAAGGCCGTAAAGGAAAGGGAATACATCTGCAAAAGGTTCCTAAGCCCAGCTATCAGTTCTTTAGTCTCAAGTATATAGTTCAGAAAAATATTTTTGAGCAAACTGCAATAGCACTGGCAATGTTACCCTACTTAAGTCCATCCAGTGAGAAATACTGGGTCTGAGGCTCCCATTAGCTCATTTTGCTTTAACATTGGGTCTGAGATAAGTTTCTGTAACTTTTCAGGGTCTTCATGTCATATCCTCAAAGTGAGAGCAATGATTTAGTTCATCTAGAATCTAATACAAAAGCCAGGAAAAGCTCTGTAGAGACCCCAGGAACCAAACCTGAGGTCTCTCTCTGCAGTTCCCAATTGCTGCATTAGACTTGCTCTGTCCAGCTTATTTCTCATCTCTCCCTGTCCAACATACAGAGACTTGAATTTTGTATTTTTCTCTCTAGCAATAGGTCATAAAAAGGAGAGGCAGTGAGTGTCCCAGTATGACCAGCTGGTGTGTACAAAGCCAGTGCTCTCTTTGGGATCACATGAGTTTGATCCCCTTTGACTGAGGGAGACCAGACCTGGCTGAGCTCAACCCCACACAAAGACAGCCAGGACTGCATCCTGGGGAGTCTTTGTTTCACTTTTCTATAAATACCCAGTTTCTAGTGAACTTTTAGGCACTGATGATGTCACAAATACCTGCAGCCCAAATTCAGTTTAGATGCCTGGGTTTTTTTCACTGCGGCCCATGAAATCTGCATTTAAGTGCTGAAGTGTTTGGATCTTACTGCTTTTGACATTCTCACCTCATGAAAATCGGTGTGTGTTCTACCACACAATACAGCTGAATTTTTTCCTTAAAATCTTGCATCTAATAGCCTGTTACTTGCTACCAGCTATGACTAGGCAATTTTTGATTTATCAGGGGAGATGAAACATTCTTGATGTACCAGCTAAAATTTTTAATCAATCCAAGGTAAAAATCCTCTTCTTCCTAATAGAATATTCAGTTTCTCCCAGCTACCTGGGAAATTCCATTATCTTCTGTCATGTGTCAAAATATATCCACTGAGTATTGATATGAAGAAATTATGTGAGACAAAATCATTTGTGTATGATAAGAAAGCAGAGACAAATGACTGCATTCTGAACTGCCTTTCTTGGTAGCAAAGTGGCAAAGGCTTCAAACCTCATATGGAAATGAGAAATACATATAAATTGCTTTGTCTAAATAGATTTTCATTAGAAGTGAAATCCGAGCAGTTAAAAAATCACTAACGTTCACTGGCAAGAGCCAAATGGCTGAGTCAACATCACTTTTAGTCTAGTTCTTTTCTGTAATGCTGAACCACTGAAATAGTCTGATCAAACTTGGCATTGCATTGTGCCAGATTAGTTAAGTCATTGACTGACTCATCCTTGGGGTATGACAAGTGCTAAATGAGCTCCTGATCCTTTGCATTGCTGGGTACAGCTCACTGTGGGACTCGGACACAGACAATAGGACATATTTATAGTGGGTGGCTCTGTCCTCCTGTTTAACTACTCTTATTCATTCTGCATAGGTTCTCTTCCTCACCCTAGATGCTGATTGTTTTAGCTATGATGGAAAGAAGTGCAGCATTCTTAATTTAAAAAACTGAAGGGTCATCAAGATTCCAAAAGTCAGTTTGAGCAGGACTCAAAGCGTAGGCCTGAAATCCTACATCTCTATGTGGTACAGCCTCCAGGGCTTGAGGAAGGAGCTGTACCACGAGCTCTAAGCAGGATTATGCACTGCAGAGATAAGGGCTGTGCTCTGCTGTGCATCCAAGACCATCTCTGTTCTCAGAACTGCCTGACAGAGGTGTGCCCCTCAGGTAGCCAGGCTGGGGGGAGCTGCTCCTGTGAAGGCAGGTTCCTCAGGAAGATATCCTGAGATCCAAAATACAGATGCTGACTGAAAGCCACAATTTTAAGAGTTCAGCAAGGTTTTCAAGTGTAAGTATCTGAAGTCTGCTTGTGCAGAAGATATCCTGATATTCATCCATTCAGGTGCAGAACAAGGAGGCAAGAAACAGGGTGACAAGTCTCCCAGCAGCCTTTCTCAGTGCTTCTTCCAGGATGCACAAGTTTTCTCTTCAATTCTTTGGCTACAACTCTGTGAAAGGACTTGGAGCTTTATGGCCCTGCAGTCTACACTTAGCTTTCCTCTGAGGAATTGCTTTGAATTCAATCAACAAGATATGTTAAATGGAAAGCTGTACTAGGTATATCTCAAGGCAGTTTAGTTTGCATTATTGTTCACTGGGGATATTCTTATCATGCTATTTGTGTGCAGAACTGTCATAACTAACACAGACAGGCCTGTCCCATCCTTGTTTACCTTGAGCTCTGTGGCATCCAACATTTTGAATCTGTACAGAACATCAGAATGCACAGTTCACCTTCACAGTATTAATTGAATGACATTGCACTTAGCTTAAAAAAAAGGATTTGAAAGGTGGCTTAGTTTAGCTTTTTGTTCGTTATCAGAGCGTGAAAGTATTCTGCCTGAATTCAACTCAGTGATGCTCCTTGGGTACTCTCCTACATGAAATGGGAGAATTTTGCCATTAAAAACCAAAAAAAAAAACCCAAAACCCCAACCAAACAAAAACCCCAACCAACCAAAAAAACAAAATCCCACAAAACAACAATAACAACAAAAACAAACAACCCAAACAAAAAACATTTAACAAAAAGGATCTGGAATACCTGGTCAGTTATAAATTCAAGGTCCCTGTCTTCAGCCCAAAGACAAAGCAACTGCTCACAAGGAAAGCAGGAGATTGCACTGAGCCAAAATTGTCCACACAGTCTTTGCACTATATAGGTACAAAAGAAAACAACTATAGCTGGAATGAAGTGTCTGCAACAAGTTCTCAGGTGATTAAAGTCTTTTTAGACAGAAAATATAATCTATTGTTACTGTCTCTCACAACTTGCACTGAAAGCTCAGGTATAAGTCCTCTTCCTGCTTTCTGAACTGTGGTGTGGGACAGTTTTAGGGGCCCCTAAACTTGTTTTTCCAATAGAACCAAATATTTGAAATGCCAGAGACTGGTGATACAGTGGCACCTGATGCTCAGAGAAGCTGTGGATGCCCCTGTTCAAGGCCAGGTTGGATGAGGCTCTGAGCAGCGTGGTCTAGTGGAAGGTGTCCCTGCCCATGGCAGGAGGGCTGGAACTGGATGGTCTTTAAGGTTCCTTCCAACCCAAACCGTTCTATGACTTTGGGATTTGAGAAACCTGGATCTCCTTACTGGGATTCTGCATTCCCTGGATCTTGGGCTTAGTCCTGGTTTGCTCTTCCTGCCTGAGTTGCACCAGATCTGGTTCACATTGCTGAGGGGAGCAGCCCCTCCGAGCTGCTCTCACCTGCAGTTTGACTGAACACCTGCAGGTGTGACTGGGGCTGTGGTCTCCGGGAATCTCACTAAGGTTAGTAAAAATAAACATGATAACTTTGTAAATTAACTTATGCAATTATGTTCATTTAGTACAGCAAAAGTACAGCAAAACCTTATGGTATCTTTCTTATGGTATCTTTTTTTATATCCTGGAGATTGTAGCAAATTGGGTTTGGTCCACAACAAGTTCTCCCAGAGCAATAGCACAAGGTCTGAAGTGTTTTCAGGTCTGAGTGCTTTCAGGCTCTTGATAGACATTTGAATAGCACCTCCTGGTCAGCAATAGCAATCCTTCCCTACCTCAACCTCTGCCAAATTAATTCCATAAATTCTTTGGTACTAATATATTTGTAAGCTGGAAAAATTAGATCTGGAGAATGAGGTATTGTCTTAGTCCGGGAAGGCATGCAAACTTTAATGAAGGCAGGTATGATATCAAACTAATAATCACTCATTTAGAAATTGCTAAATGCCATGAAAAACTGCCCTGGTATCTGGAGAGTTTAAGACAGACCCACAAAGTAAGAAACAGCTATTGCTACTGGTGGCTTGTGAAGCCATTAAATATGTCTGATGTTCACTTTTCAGGTCTGTGTCACACAGATACCACATCTTGCTTCAACCAGAAACAAGACCCACTTTACCCAATAAATTGACCAGACAAGGCTGTTCATTTGACCTTAATTACCCAAGTGTTCAGCCAATATTATGCAGACAGACAACATCAGTTGACACATTGGTCCTGCTAATAGTGATACTTAGCACTCCCTACCATTTTTCATCTTCAAAGCACTTTCCAAATTTTACTTAATTAATATCTTTGAAGATGCCAAACTGTTTGCTGATATTTCACTGATAGTTTCTGCTCTTTCCAGAGCAGAGGAAAAGATGCTATTTCCTAATTAGGTTTTAGTAAAGACACTACTGACTTCCCCTTCTTCTCATCTGGTTTTCAGTATCCTTCTATTTCCAGCAATCTGACCTCTTGCCAGTCGGCACCTGGGGAATTATTGCCTTACTTGCCTTTTAAATGGCAGATAACAAATTGTTGTCAAAGCAAAACCTTTCCATTTTTCTTTCAGACAAATTTAAATTTTACATGCTTAAGTCTCAGATCTTCAATCCTTTTAGTCAGTAACAAAGTAAGAGTCAGTCAATTAGTTCCAAAAAATTTCAAATAATTTTCTACCTTTTAAATATGTTTCTTAGGTATAATTTCCTGACTTTCTGCTTGTTACAGTCTTACAAACATTTATCAGATACTTGAGTTATAGGCCACTGTTTCAGCGGAAGCTTTGTCAGGTTGTTGAAATATGGATGTGATTGTGGACCTTTCATGTTTTCATGGAACATCTAAAGTCACATACAGTATATTACATGTCATTAGCACTGCTGCATCTGTCACTCTCAGAGGGGAATTGGCTACTGGCAGAATGCACTCCAAAGTCACAAACAAGCATTTCCACCAAGGTCATGAAGCTCATAGCTTTTACACACAACAGTGTATTTAGGGAAAAAAAAAAGTATCTGCAAAGGATTACTATATCCTATAAAATTAACAGTTAAAGGTACATTTTCAGTAGGTGTGAGGACAGTGCATTGCTCAGTTTTACAAAGTACACAGAGAACAGGTTGTTAGGATACTGCTTCAATATCCTCTGGCCCACTCAAAAATTGTGCCTTACACTACATTACAAAACTGTCACTTGTTGAATTTTAAATGACCTAGACATTAAGGAAGATTAATTTCCTTCTAGTCCTTTTCATTTTGTTCCAACGTCTCAACTATTTCTTCTAATTCTGCTCCAGCTATAATCATCCTTCAACTACATATCTATCAGACACAGTACTGTCCATCATTTGTCACAGCTTAAATACAGACTCACTCACACTGCACACTCCTGTGTGTGTCTGGCTGTAGCTCTTTCATCTGCAGCTCAGCAAAGAATTGAGCCTGCTTGCATTCTGTTCAACAAAGCACTTAAACATAAAAGTAAGGATCAGGCTGATCCTGAAGCACATTGCAATTAGAAATGCATTGTTTAGTTAAAGGTTGAGATGAATGGTACTTTTTGATATCTTATATACTATAGGAAGAAACCTCCTTCCACTAACTTTCTGGGATAAAAAAACTATTTCAGTGGGTATTTCTACCAGCAGAAAATCCATCTGGCCTTACTCTAATAGGATGCTAAAAACAGTAACAGTGAGAAACACCCAGAGCAGAAATACTTGCTAAAGATGTGATCAGCAGCCACCGTGCCCCTCAGGGACTCACTGTTTACTACTCTGGAAGTTTAGGGTGGGTTTTTGCAAAAGAAGAAAATCTTTTGTGTATAAAAATACACCCACCATATAGAAAAAAAAAATTAAAAAGCAATTTGGAGTAGAAGAAATAGAGAAGAGAGATCTCAGGGAGAAACAATTTTAAACCAGTCTACTGCTTCCCCCACCAGCAGCCATTCATGGAACAAAAGGCCTCTGAGAAGCTGTGGACTAAGAGAGCTCATAGAGGAGGTACAGGAGATAATTTGTTTAAAAGAAAGGGCTGCAAAGCAAAGGTCACTTCAAAGACTGCCCAGAAATGTGGAATGCTGGCCTGCTCCTCCCTTTCACACTGCAGTGTTGCCATGATAGCGTGCTCTATCCTACTTGTGAAATTGTGTCTCACTAAAGAATATCTTGGTACCATTTTCCCTGCTCTCCTCATGGCTTTCAGGATCAAACTGTCCTCAAAGCTCCACGACTGAAAGATTATATGTTTAGTTGCAAAATGAACTATCTTTGTTTGTTTGTTTGTTTTTGACAGCTGTATTTATAATTCTTCACAGATTGCTCAGCTGGGGTTCAAAGCTTTTCTTTAATTGTGCTTATTCTTCTGGAAGTGACCCAGTATATCCTGCAGTGGTTGAAACTGGATGACAAAATTAAAGTGAAAGATGAGCTTTGCTGTCCAGTAGAAGCCAGTTGTAAAGCAAGCAAAGACACTGTGAAGAAGAAAAAAAGGCTTTTTTAAAAAATTAAGAAACCAAAGCTATATTTGCCCTTCATGATTCTGAGGTATTTTAGTTAATTGTCATCAGCTTGGACAGCTCTTCATAGCTCATTTTTTTGTTTCTGGGCCATTCATAATATTTTGGTTCATGTTTGTCATAGCAGAATGCATCTCGAGATGGGTCTCCATTTGCTCCTGCAACTGAGATGGATGAAATTGTTTTGCATGAAAACAAGGCAGTTTCCCAAGGATGTCTTTAATTGTTTCTTTTTCTGACCATTATTTTCCAAGAATTCACATTGACAAGTGTATGGCAGTGATCGGGAACTCGTAATTTAAGTGAAAATTACACCAAAAGAAGATTGAATTGTGGTAGTGTGCAAAGCCATTCTGGGTTTTAAAATACTGTTTCTGCTGAAATGAAGAAATCTGAAGAAGATGCTACAGACTTTTGCTTCTCTAGGACTACAGCAAATCTAGTCCTCATTGGCCATGGTCTACAGCATTGGCCTTTGGTAGTATTATAAAAATACAAAGGAAAAGAAAAAGAATTCTGTGCCAGGCTGTTGCTTACCGAGTCTGCAGACTTATTTTTCTTCAGGTATATGTATTTTGACACTTTCAAAATGAAATCAGCACCTAATCCATCCATGAGTAATCTAACTTGTAGGAAACAGAGAACAAAAAGAGTGCTTTTAGATAAATCCTAATTAATTGTACATGCAAATGTCTTGGATGGCTGTGGTCATGCAATTCAATTACATGACTAATTATGCTGGAATTATAATGCCATATTTAAATAGATAAACATATATAAAAGTGCCTGCCCAGGAGTTTGCATGCTGGAGACTGGGAATAGAATCATTTATTGGCTCTTTAGTGCCACCTGTTGAAAATTGAAAACTCATGCAAATGAATCTGTGCGCCAATTAGTCGCCCATTTAGAAGGGGAATGTCCACTTGCTTGGCTGGTGTGAAAGTCAAAAACTTCAGAAATTTAACAGCTGGGGTGAAAGTATTTGAAACATGGTTGTCACCCTAGGAAGGAAAGTGTAACATACCATTGGGGAGGCTGGGGAGCAGGAGCCAAGCTCCTGGGACACGTGGCACGTTCATAATGTCACATCCGTTCAAAAACGGGGCTGCTGTCCCTTCTCGCCAGTAAGCCATCGCAGCACATACCTCCAAGTAGGCATCCTGGTTGCAAAAGCCTCTTCTTCCATGAGTAATTCCATAGTAGTGCTTCTCTGCTAACTAGGAGCAAGACTACTTGTGCCTTGGCCATGCAGAGTTGTGCTGGAAGCAGACTGAGCGCTCGGAGTGCAGCGTGCGGTGCCACACGAGGAGAGGAGAGTACCTGCTGTGTCTGTGGGGAGCAAGCAGCAGTGAAGCCAAAGTACCCCTGGCAGCTCAGCTGTGACAGCTCAGTGGCCAAGCTGCTGACATCACCTCTGAGGTCAAGAGCAGATCCGAGAAAAAAAATATTCTCACAGAAGTTCAATTTTCATAAAAATTATTTCTTGCCTGCTTTACTCTTTTATTTTAAAAAGACCATCCATTTTAGACTATATTTTTGCCTTTGGATTCAATTTATGATCAAGTTCTATCAAAAATGTAAATATGGTCAGATCTCAGGCCTGGGCTGTGTTCTTCATCTAATGTCACATGGTTTGCCAAAGATAAAATAATGTAAAAATTCTTATTAAAGAAGTAAAATCTATTTCTTGTGCAAAACCACGCACACTCTTACCTACAACTTGAACAGATACCCTGACAGTTTAAAAACAACAAGAGGTTTGATAACAGTAAGCAAGGAAAAGGTGATTCATGTGTCTGCTTCACAAACCACCCCATGTGGCACCATGGTTTAGCCAAATGGCACTTCAGGTGAGAAAGGAACACCATGGTGGAGCAGGACAAACCATGATGGAGATTTTAGCAAGTATTGATGCAACCAGGATGTTGCAGGGAATCTAGGGCAGTTTGTTCTGTGCTCCTCAGTCTCTCTCCCTCTCTGCAGGAACTTCTGTCATGAAAAGATAGCGAGAGTTTAAGGATAATGTTTTCATTTCACTGTGGACTTCAAGAAGTTTTAAGGCAATAAAGCAAAATCACCATCTCAGTCTCTTTGCCTCCAGCTCTGCTATGCCTTAAAACATAATGTTTCATGCACACCATTGAGGGAACAGAACCTGCTACCAGAGCTGGGCACACAAAAGTGATCCCATATTTTCAGAGAGCATATTTTTCAAAATCTGGTGCAATATGGAAAAAAGCCTCCACAGATATTAAAGGAGAGCCTGGCAGGCACTGGCCCCACACCTGCACATCCACCTGCCTGTGGTAGAACCTGCATTCTTTCCCCCAGGACACCCATGGGGTGAGTTGACATGACTGGGCAGCTGGAGGACAACACTTAAATTCTGCCAGGGACCTTCTCCATGGGCTGTCTTCATTTCTTCACCTTATCACATTCTCACTCATGTTTGCTGCATTTCTTTGAACCAGTCTGCCCCAGAATTTTAAGCTCAACACATGATTAAATCAAAGTACTACAATTGTCTGCATAATTTCTGACCTTTCTGGCTGACTTTCATTACCACTGACAGATTCAGCTGCCCAGATGTTTGTCCAGGTGTCACTTTCACAAAATTGCCAAAATAAGAGGTGTGTCCCCCCTATTTGGCTGGGCTTTCTAACATTTTTATGTAGCTATTTGAAAGGATAATAAAATACAGAAATCATCCTACCCAAATGAAAGCAAGCCTTTGTCTGAAACATCAATTTTAAGATGATGAGCAACCTTAAGCACAATATTTTTGGCACAAAATACTTCCTGTTTCAATTTTAATCCTTTTTAAACATTACTCCATTCCAGTTAAACACCTGTTTTAGCCCTACAGAGGCTGATTCTCTAGAATTATATTCAATACCTATTATTCTTCCAAGTGGGAAAGAATTTCATAGAGAAAAGTAGAATAGCTATTATGACAGGAGTACTTTATTATGGAGTTGCTTTTGGAGAAAAAAGGTAAGTCAGTGACTTTGACAGATAATTACTACATGGCAAAATATCATTAAAAGTTACAATATGTAAAATGTCTTTCACATTTCAAATAATGTTATCTATGTTTCTCTCAATTAAATGACTTACCAATTTAATGAAGCAAATGTGAAATATTCATTCTTTGATTTTCTGATGACATTAATTTAAAAAATATTGTATATATTGTTTTCATGCATATTAGATAGTTGAGGAGAAGTGTTTGGAAATGATTCCCCACAATCTTATTGACCTTTGTGATCCAAAATGAGAAAAGATTTCAGAGTAAAATGGTAAACAATCCTAATATTCTACTTCTGTACTAATATGGCTTGAAAATACTCATGATTTCAGGACTAAGCACAAATATACAAGGCACATAAGAGGTGCTTTATTATTACTTGTAGTGCATTTACATTCTGCTATCAGCCTTTACTCATCTAAGCATGCTGAAGTGAGCAGCTTTAGCCACTTAGAAAAGGCCTGATTTGCAGAAATTGATGGACCACCTCCTTCAATCTACTATTCCTTTATATAGAATTCTACTTTTAAGGAGTTTCAAGTTGGATACCCAAAATCAATACTTACTTTTGCAATTGGAGGTCTTCAGCTTAGCTTCAAAGAGTAAAAGAACAGGGATCAGCTGGCTGTTTTGTGCTGTCTCAATTTCTGGCCTCCCAGAGAAGGAAATCTCAGGTTGCTTTTGTAGCCGCATAAAATACAGACAATCTATCTGCGCTAAAATTAATCCTTTTGTGTGATATGTCCTATGTATTTGTTCCCTACAAATTTCTCTTGAAGAAACATAAAATAACTATTTCAGATCTGCATCCCTATCTTCAGGATACTATCAGCTTTTACTGCATTCAGGAGGATTTTACCAATACATCCAGAATAAAGAGGGTTGTGTCAAAAAAGATGAGATGACATCTCCTCAGTATTGCCTTCGGCATTCGCATTCATGTTAGCTTGGGGTTTGTCAGCTGATGGAGAATGACAACAGCAAGGGGGTGAAGCAAAGTCTCATGCCAAAAACTCAGGAGCTCTGCCAGACTCAGGCATAACTTGTCCCACAAAAGAACTAAATCAGAAGAACTATCACCTTTCTCTCTTCTCTCCAAACACAGCAGATATTAAAAGGGCTTACTCTGAGTTTGTCTCTGCTGCAGCAGCCCAGTAGGAGTGGATGTCAGCTCTAGCAAATGGCAGGAGTATCTCCTGCAATGCTTTGAGAGAGAGACAAAGAGCTGGAGAGCAGTAGGTGAAGAGCACTTTGTTGCACCAATTCCTTGTCATTTACTGTTTTCCTACATTTCTACTTTTCCATTCCTTAAGGGCATATCCAGGGAGTAACAACTTGAAAGGTCACTTTGCCATCCAAAAAGGGTTTTTTGATGCTGGGGATGCTGTGATCCCTGCCTGCAGTTCAATATGCTACAGGACTGCAATCTATTCCATTTCACAACAGTGGCATTTCATTGCTTCCAGTCAAAGAAAAAGTCATTATTGAACTGAATATCTTCACGTACTATGCACTAAAGGTGCATCACCTATCAATGGAGTGAAAAATCTGGGAAAAAGATGGAGCTACTGAATAACAGGAGTTCAGAGTAAGCAGGTGAATTTATTCATATTCTGTTTTGCAGGTAGCACATTCACCCAATGCTAACTTGGACCACATCTACAAATGATGGTGATAAAAAAACACTCCTATGTTTCAGTTGATACACATCAGAGAACTCCACTACCAAACCAAAAACCACACTCAAACACGTTCCTGGGAGAAAAGTAGGCTAAAGATATTGTCTCCAGACAGGGCCTGTTCATGTGGCTGGTGAAGATTGTTATCTTAGATTCGAAACTAGTAAGAATAACCTTTCCAGCTGCCTGAAAGAATATGAGTGTTCTTAAAAATATAGTAGCTATTGCTTATACACAGCTGTTATTTTCAAAGAAGTTATTGATCTGAGGAAGATAATTTTTTCAGTTGTTTTTTTTTTTCCTAGTGAAACAAGTAACTTTATTAGAACAACGAAGCATAATGGCCAAGGAATAGCTTTATGTCAGAGTCATAACTATAACTGCAGTTTGAATTGCAGGGAATGTTCACCTGCATCTGTGTTTTCAAAATTATCGTTTTTTGAATGTAGAACATAATGGAACTATGCCAAATGAGGGCTGTAAGTCTCTTATTTACCATTGGGATCCACTTTCCCATCACAGAATTTTCTTCCCAATTAGCTCTTCTCTCAAATTCCCTCCTACCAAAACCTTTTCATTGTACATGGTAGAAACTGGCTGAAATCTTTGTGCTCTCTCTCCAGTCCTGTGACAAGCTGCTAGGATAGCCCAGTGATAAAGAAAAGCATATTCAAAGTACCTGGCACATGGCTCTACCTTCTTCTGAAGCAGGCAATCCACTGACCTATGTGAACAACAGCAAATTACTAGGATTTCAACAACTTGCTTCAAGTATTTGCTCTAGATCACATTACTGACCCTACATTCATTAAAATAAGCAGCTGTTTGTGTTAGTACATATGTTTTAGGATTCACATACAAAGGAGCTTCCCTTCTAAACAAGAGGGACTGGATTCCTGATGACAACCCAGGTGAGGAGCACTGCAGGGATGATGACCTGAGATGGGCAGCAGCAACAGCACAAACATGATCCTGTGTTCACAGGGCTTTTACAGCATCAGGGCTCTTTTGGCTATTAGCAGGGTTAGGTGCAACCATGATCCTGTGGTTATCTACCATGAACCAGTGAAGATTTAGAATAATATCTTTCTCCTCCCCTGCCTGTTCTCCTTACACCTTTTTCTAACTCCATTTATTTGCAAGGTGACCGGCTGAGATCTTCTACTCAGTGTGGGGGTTCATTCCGGGCTCAGGGATGATACAGCTTTCCCTCTCAGGGTGTTGCTTGGGTAGGGCCTTTGCCAGACATTCTGCAACTAGAGAGCAAGAAAAGGTCTGTAACAGTAATTCACTGAGGCCACAAAAAAAAAAAAAAAAAAAAAAAAAAAAAATATATATCAGAGGCAGAGAGGGGAATATAGATCCTCAAAGAAGTGCCTTTATGGATTTTGATTTCACCGTGCATGTTTACTTGACTGCTTACAGACTTGCAGGATGAAGAGCTTGGGCTGCTTTGGTCAAAATTCAGTTTGGAAGTGTCCACCATGAAACATTCCCTCCCAAATGAATTAGATCCTCAAAAGAGCATTGATTTTATACAGAGCCACTGGGCCATTATCACAGACCATACACATGAAGTCCCTCTTGGCAAAAGGTACTTTCCTTCTGGACCTTATTTTAGGTTCATCAATAGGACATTAAAACTTCAGGGGAACAGTACAGCAGCTCGTCCCTGCAATAGTAGCCAATTTGCCCAAAAAGCATGAGCACATTCACCTCAAAAGAGTTAATGGCATGACTTGCTGCAGCTTTTCCATAGAAAACTAATCTTGCAAACTTGACGTGTTGTTTTATCTGCAGAGTGGGTGGAGCAGAGAGCACAGCTGAAACGTGAACTCTGACAAAGGCAGACAAAAAAGCCTTCGCAGCCGCTCTCTGTTTGGTGCAAGGTTTCGGTTCATTAGCCTTGAAATGTTTCATTAACAGAATGCTTTCGGTATGCTACAAACAAACTGAGGGCCCTAGCATGTAGCAGCACTCTGCCAAAAATGAACATGGTTTATTCCCTTTTGTAAAATAATTTGAGAGAGAATGACAAAGTTAAGCAATGGTCATATCTGTGTGATCGAAACAGAAAAGTAACAACATGATAACAGGCACCTAAAAATATCTTCGTTCACTTATATTTCTTACAGTGCTACAGTTTTATTTCTGACTGAGAAGCGGAGTTGTCTCAACCTTTTGTGTCCTTTTTCCAAATGTTTTAAAAGAATTAAAAATAGCTAAATACATACTGGTTCATTTAAGTGGTTCTTAAAATTATTTAAGGCTAAAACTTCTTTCTTCATTCGACCTGAATTAGTTCTTGCCCATCCCTGGTCTTGTATGTAAAGGTCAAATATCTCAATTTTTGTTCTGGCAAAGCTTTCAGTGAAGGCAGACTTTTTTTTTTTTTGTACATAAACACAACCTCCAGCAAACCAGCAAAGGCAGGTGGAGTTTTGCCAGAAAAAAAAACCCCAACTTTGCAAGGACAGGTTTTTTTTTGATCAAATAAACACAAAGAAAAATATACAAACAAACTAACAAACTAACAAACAAAAAACATGGCTCAGATTTTAAATTCAGCCTTCTCTGAGATTAGAGAAAATTTTGCTCCTTATTCCAGGCTTTTTGATACTTGCTCAGATATTTTGACAACAAACTGTCATGGCTCAGAGCAATGAAGAAGCCAAAAATTCTCTAATACAATGAAGCCCAGTGTTCTCCTTGAAGTACTTGAGCCCATGAAAATAGGCAATTTTTAGTTGCATACAGCAATTAAGTTAATAAAAAGTTACCATGCAAACAAGATCTTCTGAAAGAAATTTAATAATATTTTGGAAATGTGTCCCTCTATATTGGGAATGCTTTTTAATGGTTTGAGTGAAATGACAGATCCTAAACAGATAATCCTGTGTATTAGCCTTAAGATATGTTGGCAGAGGGCATAAATCCAAGGAATTCCTAAATTGGGTGACTCTGCTAGGACTAGATCCTTTGCAGGATTTAAGTTTTTAGCTCCTTTTTCTATGCAAAAGCATGAAGGAATACCAGCAGTGCTAGGACAGCTAAGGAAGGTCTAACGTCGGTTGAGTAGCTGCTGAACTCATATGGATTTTTCACAGAGAAAAATCTCCCTGCCCAGGTTCAGCTTCTTAGTGCCTCCAGGAGTCCCCACTGGTGCCCCCTTTCAGTGAGGCAAACAGCAGCTATTGCCCTCCAGGATGTGGGAGCATTTCTCAGCATAGGGATATCTGTAACTCAGATGTACCTTTTCCCACCTGAAAAAGCCTACACTACTGGGGGTCACTGCAAGTACCATGAGAAATAGGAATAGCCCTGTGAATCTTCAATTCAGTTGAATTTCCAATGATGTCAGCTATAATTCTGGGTACAGAACAGAATTTTTTCCTATGAATATTCTTTTTTTTTCAGGAATTAAACAGTATTTTACCTAATAATACCATTTTTGCTAGGGGTAACTTCTGTTTCAGAAAACTTCAGAAGAAACAGGAATGGGATAGGGGAGGGGGGAAGACTGGGGGATTTGGGCCTTAAGTTTTTGCTAAGTAAGTCACCTTATAGCACTTTATTTGCATATCTAGCATTTAAAGGGTTACACATGTAATTATTTAACGTAACTCCAAATAGGCTGTTTGATTTTCTTTCATCATGAGCCAAACATTAGGCTTCGAAAGGAATTCCTTTAAACTTCAATAATATAAAGGCACGTGGCAATGTGAAAGTTACAACTCTAGCTTAAATGAGTCAGACATAAAAGTATTTATGACTGATATTCTCTGACTATACTAGCTTCAGACACTTTAAAGTCTAGTTCTGCTCTACAAGGATAGGTACAGGAATATCTGCCATCGCACATCTGCAGAACTCTTACTTTCAAGCAGAGTCCAGTCCCTAAACCTTCTTTTTTTTCTGCTTTAAGAAGAAAACTTCAGCATTGCAAGCCACACCAGGCCGTCAGCACCTGAAGCAAGTAAAAGCAATTCCTTTATGAACTTCCCACCATTTATTTGTTTTGTGAGGCTCATGGAGAAAAAGAATAAAAAAACAGTGAAAAGAATTGCACATGAAAGAGAGAAAGAAATGAACTGAATGTTGTTTTTTTCTTGATGAAATAACAGATTTGATCTTGGGCTTTTTACAAACTCCAGCACAGGTGATCATCATTTGTTCTGTCAAAAGCATTTTCAATGACACAACCAGAACAATGTGGCTGTGATTACAAGGATCAGCATGGACTGAAAGATACTCAGGGCATTTACCAAAGGGATATTTATAGCAGTGCTAAAGACATTTGCTTTTTTAAACAAGCTCACAAATTTGAGGAACAGAAGGTTTGAAATCAGGGTTGCTCCATTTGATTTTCCCTTTGCCACGCTAAGCCGCACAGCCGTGTCCTCTTGCAAATGAAGGCTGAACACTCCAGTTGAAATGTTATTGTCATAAAGTCAAATCCAAATGCTGAAGAGGAAAGCTGAGATAGTTTTCATTGTGAACTTTGATGTGAAGCATCACAGCTTTTGGAGGACAGCCATACCTTTGATCTTGCAGAAATTGTGAGGAATCAACCACCTTGAATCCAAATCGTTCAGCAGGTGATTTATAATGTTATAATAGGACTGAAAGGACTTTTCGAAAAGTCATGTAACCAGCAAAGAAAAAAAAAAAAAAAAAGAAATGACAAAGATTTAACAGAAATTCAAGCAATTCTGGTAGCAGGCAATGTAAAGTTCACAGCATACTCTTTATTTTCTGGCAGAAACTCTGAGACATCCAAGCTTCAAAATTAGCCTGCCTGACTTCTAACAGCACTGAAATAGATAAATGCAGCCTTTTGGGTGCCTCAGCCCTGCAGACAGCCACGGGGCTCGGATTCTGCGATGCGAGGAGGAGGAGGCAGAGCCTAAGGGAAGGAGCCTCTCCTGATGGTAGACTGGCTCCCCAAAGCCTGTCTTCAGCAGGAGGGAGTGGAGAACAGCTGCAAGGCAAATGCTGCCAACTTTAATTCTCTCCATTAGTGGATCATTATCAAACGAGAGGGTTAATGAGAGCGGGGATTGCGTTTACTGTAAAGGGCTGCCCTGTGCACACCCAGGCTCCCTTCCCTGGAGGGTCACGAAGACTTTACTGGCAGCAGCCCTCAGGACCTGCTGCAAAACCTGGTGGCATGGCCACTGTCAGATGTGGGGAGCTCCCTCCAGGACAGACCCTTGGGTCTGAGACACCCCCGAGCAGCTTGTGGGAGGGCACAGAGAAGGGTCTGGGTTTGACATCTCCCACTGGCAGTGCCTGGTGCTCTGTGTCCCCACAGCTGCATGTGGCTCCACAGAGGGGCTGCTCCCATGCACCCTCACCCAGCATATCTTTCAAATTCACTTCACTTCCAGCTTGTCTGGGCCTTTCCAAATAGCTGCATTTTGCTTTTGTTAAATCAATTGTTCCTGAAGCACATTAAACTATTTTCCCTGAGAAGGCCATAGTAGGGGTGATCACAATACCAGAAAATACCAAACAAGGTCCATTTCATATGCTCTCTCTCCCCCTTAGAATTCTAAATCTCTGGCCTCTCAGTGATTCCTCCTATATGAAGTGAAACAAAACTTTAGATTTGAGATATCTTGTTTTAATAATGCTCAATGAAATTAATTACTCAACAGCGTTTCTACATTGATGTAAGTACAGAACTTGGTGAAAAATTGGGTTTGAGTTGTGTGGTCAAACAAGACATATAAAACCATAGACCATTACATTAATCTAGAAGAGAGAAAGGACTATTTTATTATACTTTTCATGAACAATTTTTAAAAATTCTTACTTAAGAGCATATGCAATACCCATAACGAATTTTTATTTAATGCAGAGCTGGACCATGCTCTTGAATTTTTTTTGCAGTCAGAATTATTCACTTTGTTCAACTTAAATCCATCAATAGTTTCAGACAACCCCAATTTTTGTTTTGTGGACACAAGGCAAAAATTACCTACCTCTGTTTAGAACATCAGGTCCTTAAAAGCATATGTATCATGGATTGTATTGTGTCTTCATAGTTTTAACTTGAACACCAGATCTTCAATTTCCTCATGACTATTTGTTTCTTGTACTTTGAGACTTGTTATGTTTCTTGAGAACTAGCTAGTTTAAGTTTCAAAGTTTTGTGATGGTCTGTTTGGATAAAATTACTTCCTGTAGCCTACAGCAAACAGTTTTTTATGTCACAGCTTTTTTCCTTTTTATTTTTGTAGATTTGTAGCAACACAAAATTTCCCAGTGCTTTGAGATTCTCCTGCCATAAATCTTCCTGCTGAAATACATGCTAGGCATGTCTTAAGAGAAATCATATACAAGAACATGACTTGATCAGCATCCCAGTGAGATACAGGATATTTTTCAGCTAGGGAGTTAATGGATGATGATACTATATTTGGCCAGTAAAAATAATGACACACTTTCCCCTGGTCTACAAGAACTACTCCCACATTGATTTTAACTTAATATCTCCCTCATTAGGAACCTGCACAGAAGTTTGGCAGAAATACCCAAGACACTTATTGGATCATTCGCTGGTAATAATAGATATTGCTTTTATTTTTTTTTTTTTCCTGAGAATGTACAGGCTAATCATAAAAAGGATAGCCCTGAAAAAAAAGCTTTTTACAAAATACAGATTTTTATCAACTCCATCACTGTTGAGGTTTAATATTTTATGGAGCTAAATAAAACTCGGACTTCTCCACTTTCACGTTGTGGGATGCAGTAAAAGCTTAAGAGGCCGATTTGCTCCGCGGCCGAACGACATCCATTACGCACCAAATGCCCTTCACTTCACAGTGGACTCTGCCTCTGATATGATCAGACTCCCAAAGCCCAGGTAACCTGATATACAATTTCAAAATGGAAAAGCCCATGCCAATAGCTGAGGAGTGGCTCTTCTGCGGACCTGCAGTGGTTGAAGAACTGGATCCACAGCTCACCAGCAAAAAAGCCATAAAAAGCACTCCCTTTTTTTCCTTAAATTGAGCCAAGTATTCAAATATAATTCTACTTAACAAAGCATCTGCTTTAATTCCACTGTAGTCTACAGGGTGTATGTGCTTATCTTGAGCCTTGGACATGACAAGCACCAACAGCCAGGTGCTGTGAGCCCCTCTGAAGGGACAATGAAAGAATCACCTGGCTCCTTCCCCATCTGGGAGATTGAGAGGACACTCAGCCAATTGCTCCTGTAGCTAAGAAAGCCACCAAACTATTTAATGGTGGCACAATTGAGAGTAATAACTTGACTAATAACTCATTGCCTGATTGTTATTTTTAAGTGCACTCGTGAAAATTAAAGCTCTGGGTCTGTGGCATGAAACCATTATCTATACAACAGCTCACAGAGAGGGTTATCTAATAACATGAGAAATCTATTAGACTCAGTGGAAGCAAGAACTAAAAGAAATAAATCATGGCAATAATGGTAAATCAGATCTCTAATTATGGCCCCACACAGGAGGCCAGAGGAGAAATATGTCCCTAGCACCACTATGTGGTATTTCTTGTCCTCTCTCTTGTTTTAGAAGCATTCAATCATATCCTCCTGCCTAAATTCCATCAATCCCACAGTAATTTCTGAACAGAACAGGTATGCTTGTGAAGAAGATGACTGAAAATCACCAGCACAAGTCTTTTTCTAAACTGCTCATAGACCAGGATCTCAAATATTTTTTCTCTGCTATTGGTGTTGGAAACGCCAGTACCAAAAACCTGTGGGGTCAGAAGAGCTTCAAAGCCTGTGCAATTTCTTTATAACCAGCTAATTCTGCCTGTGCTGGGGACAAGCAGTGCTGGTGTCTGTTGCTACACACAATCTGGTTGTGTCTGTAGGTCTCTTCCCTGCTAGCCCTGGAATCTGAGCAGTGCTCTGTCCTGAGACCCAAAAGACAGCAGTGAGTGGGAGCAGATCCATGTGGAGCTACAGCACCTTTCACCTCCTCTCAATTCAAAAGCAATGGAGGAAACCAGCCCGTGGCAGTGGGACCCCAGAGAAGGGTATTTCATTTCTCACAGAGACCTCTGGCAAAGCCACTCCTTTCTCTGCTCCAGCTCCGAGGGCTTTGCCAGGTCAAGTGTGAAAGTGTGGGTTGGCCTGAGCAGGAAGGATTCTAGTCCTGCTCAGCACTCCCCATGTGGGCATGGAGTGCAGCACTGCCCCTGAGCAGCCAAGCCCACCACCTCTCCTGCCACCCCCTGCCCACAGGCAGCTGGGGAGGTGTGGGACCTCCTTGTCCCAGCAATCTGGAAGCTCCAAGGGCGCCCTGCTCTGTGGTGCCCTGTCTCTGCACACTGCCCAGGGTGCCTGGCTGTACCTGCCTGCCTTATCAACGGGACCTCTTAATTACTTTGTTGGAACTGAGGACAGCTTGCACTTGGGAATTGTCCTGGTTGGAAGAACCTCACGCCAACCAGATGTGCTCAAATTGGACCTGACTCAGTAGAAGTGATGCATAAAAATCATTGCAACCATCTAGATAAAAGTAATTAAGCTGCAGAGTGGCATAAATAACAGTTCTGAAAACATCATTAGACTTTTGATTTTAGCTCAAAAAAAGCCTATTGAGAACACAATTTATCAGGAAGTCATGATGCCCTTTGCTTTATCTTAACCACTTTTGCATGCACAACTGTTTTGTTGGACACTGACTTTGGGCCAAATCCCGTTCTAATTTCTTTCCTTGGTAATCAGCATTTCTGGCTGACAGGAGGCTGCTCTGCAGCACTGTGGTTTTCCACTTGGAGGTCTGTTCTGAGGTCTGTGTGTTTGCAGAGCTGTTCTCAGGTGGCTTCTTCCACCTGTGTAAAAGGAGAGCAGTGATGCCGTGGGGGCACTGCAGAGAGGAAAGGCCATTCCCTTTCTTTGTCCTCATGTGGGAAGCAGAGTTAGTAAATGGGTTTTTTTTTTTAACTGTGTCTGTATGGCTAAAGAAGTTGAAATTAATATTAAATAAAGCAGGCCTGAGGCCAAATGACCTGGTCAAATCCCTGCCACACCATACTTGGTCCTGGGTTTCTTTAGGACCATATTGTGCTGCCAATGTGGAAAATTAAGACAGAACCATTATTCTTTGTGTCTTCTTCTGTAGTTCCACGATTTTGAAAAGCTGTGAGAGCTCTGTCACTGCCCACTAGAGTGGTGTTTTCATAGCTTGAGACCTTTGGTAAGAATTGTTTTCAACACATAATGGCACATGACTATGCATTTAAGGGTCTACAAATCTTCCTGGGACAGTGCTAGAGTACTCTGTAAGGTGAAGGCAGTCAGAAAGTTTGCAGTCTCACTCTTCCTGCCTCTGGAACAACCATGGGCTCATGCCATTCCCTGGTGGGCACTGGGACCTGTCCAGTGCAGTGCCAATGTGCAGTGAAACAGTGTGGACAACGGGGATCCACTTCTCTGAGCCCTGAGCCTTGCTTCCTTTGCAAATGCAAACATATCTGGGGAGGCAAAGCTGTCATTAGGTACAAGCTAAGGCCATTTTTCACCAACAGAAGAGAAGAGCAGTCATCCAATACCCCAAATAATGTGTTCAGAGTGATACTGACATCTCAGAAGGGGTTTACACCCCTATTTCCAGGGAAACAGTTGTGCCTACAAGGAAATAACAGCAAAAAGGTAGCTTCAGAAAGCTTTTTTCCTAGATGAAGTTTATTGTATCTGATGTGCATTTTAATGAGAAAATTATATATATACAACTTTACACTGTTTGAAGCAAGGCAAATTTAGCTACATTTTTGCAGAATATATCTGAAAATGGGAAAAAATACACTTTAATGGAAACCTTTTCCATTTACACAGGAATGAAATAGAATAAACTCCACATTTCCACACTCACATATTACTGTAGACATAAAAATATTCCTGTGGGATCACACAGTCAGAAATCACCTACTCAAGGGGATATGAATGATGACTTCAATAGAAGATGGACATAAATTTTAATTAGTTGGTTATTTGATCTTGTGTTGTTAGTGATGGAGGATCTCAGAAGGGAATTAAGTATGCTTAAGACTGAAATTGCTTAGAACCAAAACACACTGCAAGGTAAGTTAGATACCACTAAATTAAAAGAAACTTTGCACCTATTAGAGATACAATAAAATAAAAATGGCAATTACAACCAAGCAATCAAAAATGCAATTGAGATCAAACCAGCTATGGGGATAACTAAATTTATCCTTGACTTAATCAGACCTGCTAAGTATTTTCAGCAGATTTGAGAAAAAGTATTAATATTCTTGGGAACATTTCCTCTTGGAAGATAAAATTGAGGAATAGAGAAACTAGGTCCAGAGTTTTTTTGCTTTAATGTGTTTTTTCATTTAATTTCTCCTTCTATTTATGTATCCTAAGCAAAGCATCTCTTGCATCATTTATACACTTTGCTTGCTCTCTCCAGAATCCCAGTCTTTCACCTACTATCTGTTAGTTATGCCAGGAATACCTCTAAAGTTGTCACAGCTTAAAAAAAAAAAAAAAAAATTACTTATTATCTTATAGTTTTGCAATCAATAAAATTGTGCATGTGCAGTTTAACACGAGGCTGGGCACGTAGGACTGCAGCCTGCTTTGGAAAAGGAAGCAGGGCAGGGAGAGATGCTCCAGCCAGTGATCCCCCGAGTGCTGGGACGCTGCTGGCGAGCGCGTGGCACAGTTTTGACCTCTGCCAAGTGTCTCATTTTTCCCTGACAAGCCCTGGGCACGGCTCAGCGTTGCTGCAGATGGAGAACCACTGCCAATAAGCAGCAGGGGATGAGGCTTCTCTTGTGGGGGACGATGGAAATGAAGCCGCGTGGTTTTGAGCCAGGCCAGGCAATGCCAGCTGCCCGGGCCAAAGGGAGCTCCCACGTGTTTGCTACTGCATGTCAAGCTGCTGCACACAAGTGTTCAGGCTGCCTTTGCAGCATGTAATGAAATCAATCAGTCCTGACCATTGCTGGCACCCCCTTTCTTGATATTCTTGGTTTTCAGTGTTAGAAAATGGCCATATTCGACATTACAAAAACTTCAGCTTCCCAAAATTTGTGTGCCGTTGCACAGCTACACCTTGGACCTCCTTTTAGGGGTCAAGTCCATATTAGATAGATGGATGCTTAATGGTGGAAAATTGTTTATTTTCTCATAATTAAATGACAAAAATTTGTTCAAGCCTTGAGTGAAAATTTATACATAATGAATCATCAGAAAAAGCTCATGAATGTTCAGCAATGTCAAAGAAACAAACTAATGAGCCAGGATCAGAATGGACAAACACAGCCACCTTAATTAAGGAGTAGAGATTTTTTGTAATAATTTTCTTCCCTACATGTATTTTCCTATTTTCGTTCAGAACAAAAAAGGAAATAATTTTTGTAATCAACTTGTATTGACCTTGCATTTTTCACCCTTTTTACTCCATCTTACAGATCTCTGGCCACTCAACATGCAAGACCATCACAGATTTGTTGACATGCTTCTGCTGTGATCCCATATGACCTTCTTCTCTGTCAGGGTGTCTGTCTGAAACTGTTTGCACAATCTAATCCTCCTTTAAATATAATTGCTATTATAGAAACAAAAAGGCCCAGTCCTCTTTTCTAATAAATAACCACAAATCCAGATGCAAAATCATGAACAACATGAAAAAGATTCCTGTTAAATCTGAGTACCTAACACCTTTTCCTTTCATCAAATCTTCAACAGTACAGTATCAATTTACATCTTGATCCTACATGTCTAAAGCTTAAATACATGACAGTTCATACCTAAATTAACATTTTTCCCCCTGTTTTCATTATTAGAATTTGCTAATAAACTGACTGTTCCTTTGCCTGAGGAAGGGAGGAAGAACTGACCTCTCTTCACTAGGGGAGAAAGGAACCATTATTACGTTGTATTATGTTGTTATTCTTTTCTTGTTCAAATTAAAGCAAATTTCTAGCAAAATTTAAAGCAAATTTTGGAGTTGTCTGGGGAGTTGATTTAAAATTCACTAAAGAAGTTAGGAAATTGACTGCCCTATATGTATTCACATAAAAGAATGTATACACAACAGTAAAAATAATATCGATGAAATGCAGTAAATGAGTAGGAAAACAAAATATATTACCAAGCTTTATATTTAACTTCACAATTATAATTTGGTAAGCAAAATATGAGTCCCTGACAAATAACTAAACAACTCTTAACACAGAAAAATATGACTACATAGACTGAATAATAAAAAAAGCAATGAATAAATCAGTAAATAAGCCAAACTTTATCTACAGCTCTTTAAAAGAGCAAACCACACCATAGGGACTGAAAAGAAAACTTTAACTAAACTATTCATTAATGGATGATTGGATTTTTAAATATCCTGAATTTCTTTACAAACTAAATACTTGCAGAAGAACCTCCAATATGTACTAACACATGGATTAAAACCATATGGCCAAATAGTTACTTTACATGTAACAGTTGTGGGAGTGAAGGGAGTTCTGCCCAAAGAGTTGTTAACAACTTCAATCAAATTCACTGTGACAGCCCTAAGCTTGATTTTAAGAACAAATACAGGCAAATGCATGCACACAGCTGTATTTAAGCCTAACTTTGAGGAATCGAGCTTGGAGGATTTGTGCAGAGTAGTTAGGACATAGGTCATTAAGGTCTTATCTAAAAGATAATCTCCCTAAAAAATTATGGAAACCTATTGCTCCAGTCACCCAGCACTGGACAAGGTATTGAAGAACATGCTTCAGGAGTAATCCTCTACTGGCAGGGGAAGAGATTAAATGGCCCAATAGCTTTTTCCATCTTTAGTTGTTATGATTGCACTGTAATCCGACTAGTGCCACTTGCCTGAAGAGGGGAAGAAGACCTCAACCTTGGGGGTAGGGAAAGACACACTATTTCATTGTGTACAATATTTCAGAAGCTATTCTTCCCAGAGAGCTCCTCTCAGATTAGTGTTGTTGGGAAAGGTTTATCATTTGCATTCCCATTTCTGCAGTCAATCCAAGTAATATGATTGTGGCATTAAACTTATCCTACAAAAGGTATTTGTTTAAGACATTTCTTTTCCATTATTACTCACACAATGAATGTATGCACTAGGTTTCTAGAAGTCTGCACCAAAAACAACTTTTAAGCCCAGAATCACATTTCCTTCTCCATCGGCCTTAATTCCTCTATTGAAACTTTTTGCTGACTAGTTGAAAGGGGCCGTTCACTCACTTTGCAAAACCCAATATGCGATTTATTCCCACATTTCAAAGGAAGAATGGGAAGCTTTTAAATCTCTACAAAGGAACCGAGTAATACTGATCAAGCCCATCTGACAAGGACACAGATGTAGGGTGATGAGTGAATTCTATAAGACGCTTTAAAATTTGGATCAGTAAGAAGACAAGTGTCTTCCAGGAGCAGCAATTTGATTCTCCACAGCACAGCTCACTTGGCTGAGTAGAAGTTCCTCTTTCAGTGTTCAAGAAGCACCAACTCCATCTCAACAAGGTGGACATGTTCCAGAGCTAAAGAACACTGCAAAGGGAGGTCACCTCCACTGCAACTTGTTACAGCCTCTAAATCCAAAAATCCTGAGAAGCAAACTTATTTGAAATGCTTTCTTATCCAGGAAAGGGTTCCTGTGCCATTCCCAGCTCTGAAACTGTTTATCAGCTTCATCTATGTGCTACTCAGTGTGTCCCAAACTTTCTCAAGTTCTCTTCATTGTTGTGTCATGCACAGAATTTTATACAATAATTTCTAAAAAATACCCTCTCAGCTCCTCACCTCATCACGTGCTACTTCCAGTCACACAGCAGCAGCATCCATCATGCGTTCAGCTTCCTGCAGAGCCATATTTTGATTCTTCTAGTGTAGCTGAAGGATCTGACTTGGCACTGTTTTAACAATGAATTTTATGCAAAATTTCCTATGAGATTCATCCCATTAAAAGTGGGCAAGTTGCCATGGCCTGCTGGGTCCCTGATCTACTATCAAAGCTGGTGCATCCTTGAGCATTCTGGTCTTTTTTTTGCCTTCATTAAGGCTCTGATCAGTGTAGAAATCAGCCCACACAAGAGAGTATAAAGATTTTGGACCCCATAGGAAAAATGTGAGATCCAGCTTGGTTAACATCTTAAATCCAGGTCATCACTACAGTTGCACCACAAATAGCCATTCTTTCAGGTGTGAAATGGGTGTAAAGAGGCAATCTAGGAGTCAGCATGAGACCAATGTAAGTCTGGTCACAGTTTTTTTAAACCGTTGCAACCACTGGGGAGCTGAAGTACACAAGCAGCAAGATAAAAATGAGTTTGGTAGTTATTTGTACCCAATACAGAAGCTCCCTGCAAGAGTATATAAGAAAGTAGCTAAAGAATTTTTCACCTTTTGGATAAAGACAATTACCACATTTTCACCAAGCACAGAATTTACCATCATTTTCCTTCAAGAAAAAAAAATGTCTATTCGGACTTTTCTGCTCCAAAAAACAATAGGGAGGATATGAAGCTATGTTGCCCTTACTTTTGGGGAAACAGGTAATTATTGCAACAAGATTTTTGAAGAGGGTTTCTGAGTATACTTTAGAACTTAGAACTTCTGCAGTCATTTTATTACGTAATACTTTTTTTACTGTATTTGCCTTTTTTAAAGACTGAATCAATGATTTCAAAATGTCCCAGATCTCCACTGGAAGCTGTGCAAATGACACAACCTCACCAGCTTCCCTTTGCACAAAAATAAACAACCTCACAATAAAAAACTGCCCCTTGCTGTCTTAATAAAGGCTCTCCTTTGTTTCACACCCTTAGTATTATTATTATTTCAGTTATTGTACTGCAACAATTGTGGTGCAGACCTGTAGTTTTGGAGGGTCAGGTGAACTCCAGTGAACTCTGATATCTGTACCCAAGAAAGTGAGGAAGCATTCTGCCATGTCAGACTTGCCTTGCATGAAGATGCCTCCTCCTCCAAGGAGTCCAATGTTTTGATGTACAGTTGTCCTGAAGTCTCTTTCCATTTTGTCCTATTCAGCTGAAGCAAGAAGAAACAAAATAGAGAAGTTAACCCTAGAAACAGGAGAAATTTAGGGAGTTATTTCTATAAATGGAAACAGCTTCTGGAAAAGCAGCTATAAAGATGAAGGGAAGAGGTATTTCTTTCAGTTTGTTTTGTTTGCTTACCTTCCTCCAAGCGTGCTAAGGAAAAAAAAAAAAGAAAAGGCAGACAGAAAGATGCAGATGGAGATACAGAATGTACCCATTAAGTATCTGCAAGGAATGCTTTATCAGCTTGCTCGACGGCTGCCGAGTTGTGCATTTGAGGGCATTAGATTCCCAAGAGCGAGGATCTATAGAAGATTCCTACCTTTGGAAAAGAACAAAAACACAGAATAAAAGCCTTAATCTTATAACCCCCAATCTAGCCAGCTAAATCCCCAATTAGCAATTCAAACAGATTAATATAGTCCTTCCCTCCATTAAGCATACCCGACATCATGCGGTTGTGTATTTTAAAGTTACATTTTTCTTGTGTGCAGCTCTTTTTCTCACCAAAGTTGACAATTCCTTTCAGACCATCCTACTTTTCCATAGACTGGGAATGGACTCTTTATCTTTTTGCCTTTCTTCCCCCCACCCTTTTTTTTTTTTTTCCTTTTAAGTGCAGTCGGTCTCGTAGATGCATTCTGGCAGAATCTCTTAAATTAATGCCTTTTTTTTTTTAATTGAACATGTCTCCAGATGTCTGTCCACCTTGCTGTTTCCATACTGCAGGCTGTTTGCAGTGCTCCCTCTGAGAGCAGTGTAGAGGGTGGAAATGGCACACTTCTCTGGCTTCCTTGAGAATTCACTCTTATTCCCATCAAACTCATGAGTGCTGTAACTTTAATGACCATTTCTGCTCTTGACTGAGGAGAAACCAAGCACAGGGCTGTCCCAGCTGGGAACAAGCACTGCTAATGCCTCCCTGAGAAAAGCACTTTGGATCTTTCCCAGATTTCAGAGTAAGCCAGTGCCAAATGCCTTCAGACATATCAAGAGCATGTTTCTAGAAAGTATGAATTACCTGTGACCACCAGAGGTGGCCAGCAGTCTGTTGGCTGACCCTATAAACTATTTCCCCCATTTTTGCAGCCCCATTGGGCTAGGTGTAGCAGAGGACCATACATGTCCCTGGTCCTCTCCCATTCCTCACTCCCCTGCATGTAAAATGATGGTGGAAACATTTTGATCCTTCTCTGCCCTGCAATTTCATCCCTCTCATGTAATTTCCACTTTTAAGCAAAGGTAAGGAAAAGATGATCTTTTCTTTCCTCATATTTTGTTAAGCAGACCATTTTAAAATCTCCTTTTCCATCAGCTGCAGTGGATTACCAAAAGGGAGGCTTTGGGAGGAAAGTGAGTCTTGCAGCAGAGAATGTCTGTGGCCTCCCACAACCAACCAGCTGCTAGATGATTGGAATTGGGAACATTGAGGTTCATGCCCAAACTACGGGCTTTCTTTGCACACAATAACCATCAGAAAGGGTAAAGATGCACAGGTTTTTTGTTTTCTGCATATCGCAGACAGGTTTAAAACTTATGGAAATGTAATTTGTGACAATGTTTCTCTCACATTAGGTCCTGAAAAAGCAAATGTAACATGGCTTCAATGGTAAACGTAGAGACAGCTTGTATTTTCTCAGTTCTTACCTTTGACTCTTTGAAAATTATTTGTGAAACTTTTAAGAAAGTTCAATAAAAGAAATGCAGGCATAAGCATATGGAGATTATTATAATGACCATTATTCTGTATATATCCAATCCATTCTGCGTATTCCCAAGCACCAGCAGCATTTCACAAATACTCTGCTGCCCTGCACTTTACATATACAGGTGTGCTTACACCTTATATAGACAACAATAGGGCCCAGCCTGACATGTGAAGCATAAGAGGAATAACAAGTACATGTCTGCTTTACTTGTCTACCAGGTGGAACAAAACTTCCCTAAACATTTTTGATCAAAGGCACTTTCCATCAAACAAATTTTTGTCTGTATTTTAAAAGTTTGACTTGACTTTTTTCTAGGTTAAGTTTGCTTTAGGGTTTTTTCCTTTTTACTGAGAGTTTAAAAATCTAATAGTCAAATTTTTTTTGCTTTAGACAAATAATAAATATTTTAAGTATTTATGTGAAAAAAGTATCAATTTTGTCAGTTCTTGTCTTAAGCTTGAAAAGATAATCAAATAAGGAACTTGTTCTTCTTGAACTTACATGGAAGCTTTGCTGCCGCATTTCAGAATCCCCCATATTTAATTTTTTGTTTTGTGTCTCATAGTCACTTGTGACTTTCTCAAAGCTTACTCTGCTGGAATCAGCAGTTAGTTCCAAAATACCTATTTTCTCTTTCTATAAATGTCTTTATCATTTAAGACTTAAGGATTAAGAAGTGACACATGATCGGAATATACTTCACATATTTGCAACTATTTATCAAATAAAATTACCTGAATGGATTATCGTTACATTTAAATCTTACAATTTATTGATAGCTTCACAGATTCTCAGCATTTTATGCTGGACATACTGAAGTATCAGGAAAAATTTTTATTAGAAGTGTTTGTATGGCTGTAACAGATTGACATGCTGGAAGATGTCTGGTTAAGAGAGGGACTGTGACCTTCTCACTGCCTGGAAAACCATCCAGTGAACAAAACAGGTGGAAGTGGACAAGAAAACAAGATATAAGGATTCCATGCTTGATGGAATCCAAGTCACTGCAGCTCCTGGCCAGCAGGTTCTCCCACACTTCCTTCTGAGGGATGGATCAGCCCTCCACAAACCCCAACACACACGCAGAGCAAACACCCGTGAGTCTGCAGCCGCCTGTGCACGGGAGTGTGGAACACTGCGAGCAGCCAGGGTGGAAGGGATCACCCAGGGCAGATGGGTGCACGCTGCCCCTGGGGGCATGGGCTGGGGGAAAGGGGAACTGAGTGGGGATTTCCAGCACTGAGCTGGAGAAAACAGGCAAGAAGCAGGAAATTCTGGCTGAGCCAAGCCCCGTGGCATGACTCCCAGAAAAGGAGTCAATATCGCAGGGATCTGGAGGCATCAGAGGTGGTTTTCAACAGCTGGCTTTAACAGCTGGATCTCCCTATTTTGCCGTCTGTGAGGTTGCACAGTAGCAGAGACAGGAGCAAATTATCTGCTGGATATCCCAAATCCATATGGGTTGGCCAGGGGTTACTGCAGACAGCCAGAGTAACTGGGCAGACAGGCTGAATTCTATTGGAAGTGAAACACTTGCACAGAAGTCAAGCTCCCAGGCTAAGCTGGCTGTGGGCACAGAACCACATGCTGCACTGATACAGCCCATGAGTCATGGGCAACGCTTCCACCAATAGCAGAACAGGTCCTTTTTTAATGACTCCATTAATTGGCTCCTTGCAAGATCAGACACACAGGCTTCTTCTTGCTCAGCCTACTTGTGCTCTGTGCCGGAGTATTCTTCTTATGCCCAGTGAGCTCTTAATTTGCAGTCAAGTTAAAACCTGATCTGGTTCCTTCCACGATAAAAAATAGCAATGTCCTCTGAATTCCTTGTTGCACAGGAGAGCCAAACCTCACCCAGATGCTGGCAGTTGCTCATTTTTGACAGCTAGTGGCTTGCAGCAAGCATGCTTTGCTACCATGAGGAGCTAGGTTAGGCCTAATCCTGCTAACACCTAATACTAGACAAAGTCCTTACTCACAGAAGTCAACAGGCAAAACACATTGCAGGAAATGCTACCTCTGTTAGTGCTTTGCAGAACTTTTTGCTCAGATACTCAGTAAAGTTACAGGCATTCTTATTTAAGAATGAATTTGAGGTTCTTTCGATCTGCATTATTTATCATGCCATATACAGATGAATTTAGCAAGGCTTAAATTCTTTCTTTCTGAGATGTTTATATTCTTCTGATGCCACCTTTACAGTACAACCCACCATAACCTCCCTCATGAACACATTTTGATAATAGTGTCAAGACAGTCTTCATTTGCAGTAGCAAAAATTAGAAACATGCAACTCGCAATTTAATGGAAAAGTATTTTAATAAAATACTTTTATTAAAAGTAAAGAGGAAAACAGTGCTCTTAATCTTATCATTATATATCTTCCATACCAGCAGATTTATGTTTCAAGAGGCTCAGAAGCACAAAAAAGGGGGGGAGTCACCAACATCTATCAAATGATAAAACACAAAGAAGATAATAAAAGAGTAAAACAGCCATGAAATGATAGCTTTTTGATCCTAGGAAAAATAAGGAGCAGGTCTAGGGGAAACAAGTCAGCAGAACTGCCATCTTGAACTTCTAGAGGGCAGATATTGTCCTGTTAGGAGGCTGGTTGACAGCGAAGGACAAAGTGGTCCAGGAAGGCTGGACATTCTTCAAGAAGGAAATCTTAAAGGTACAGGAGAAGGCTGACCCCATGTGCTGAAAGATGAGTCAGTGTGGAAGATAATTGGCTTGGCTGAACAGAGACCTTTGGCTGGAATTTGGTGCATAAAAAGAGGAGTTTATGAGCTTTGTGAGAAGGGTCAGGCCACTCAGGAATACTACAAGGATGTTATGAGGTTATGCAGGGAGAAAATTAAAAGGGGTAAAGCCCAAATAGAACTTCATTCGGCTACTGTTGTAAAGGACAATTTAAAAAAATAGTTCTGTAAATGCACCATCGGTAAAATGAGGGTTTAGGAGAATCTCCATCCTTTACTCAATGCAGGAAAACCAGTGATGAAGGATGAGGAAAAGACTGAGTTAGCTAATGCTGAAGGTTGACAAACGTGACACCCATCTCCAGGAAGGGGTGGACGGAGGATCCAGGGAAGTACAGGCCTGTCAGCCTGACCTTGGTGCTGGGGAAGGCTGTGGAGCAGATCAGCTTGAGTGCCACCATCCTGCATGTACAGGACAGCCAGGAGACCAGGCCCAGCCAACGCGGGTTTGTGAAAGGCTGCTTGATCAACCTGATCTTCTTCTATGACAGCGTGACCCACTTAGAGGGTGAGGGAAAGGCTGCGGGTGTGCCTACACAGACTTTTTAGTCTTTGACACCATTTCCCAGAGCATTCTCTCTCCCAGAGCAGCAGAATCTGGCTGCTCATGGCTTGGACTGGTGTATTGTTCACTGGATAAAATCTGTCTGGGTGTTTGGGCCTAGAAGGCGGTGGGGAATTGAGTTACATCCATGGTTGTAACTCTGGGTGGTCACAAGTGTGTACCCCAGGGCTCAGCTGGTGCCAGTCCTGTTTAACATCTTTATTATTTGTATCTGGATGTGAGGATCAAGTGGGGATTCCTCAATCAGTTTGTGGATGATGCTAAGTTGGGTGGGAGAAAGAGAAGGGCACCAAAGGTGGTACAAGGAGCACAAGTCCTATAAGGAAAGGCTGAGGGAGCTGGGGGTGTTCAGCCAGGTGCAGGTTGGTCTCTTCTCCCAAGGAAAAAAACACAGGACAAGAGGAAATAGCCTCAGGCTGCACCAGGCAAGGTTTAGATTGGATTTTAGGAAAAAATTCTTCTCAGAAAGTGTTGTGAAGCAGAACAGGCTGCCCAGGGAAGTGGTGAAGTTACCACTCCTGAAGGTAATTCAAAGATGTGTAGATGTGGCATTTAAGGACATGGTTTAGTGGCAGTGCTGGATTAATGGTTGTACTCCATGACCTTAAGGGTCTTTGCCAACATAAATGATTCTATAATTTCATAAAAACAGTGAAAATCACAACATCTTAATGCATCAAAAGCTTTGTAAGTTACCATCGACTGCAAGACATTATGGCAATAGTTTTATCAAAACACAGGTAAACATTTCAGAGAAATTAAAATCATCTACAACTTCTCCTCTTCTCCTTTTTTTCCACCCTGCCCTATTATGATGGATTTTATGTTTTAGGTACTTCATTCTAAAGCAGGACATGTGCAAGGACACACATACACATATATAGATACAGAAGCATAAAAGTCATGTCAGAGCTCACTCCATTCAGCCTTGGGAATGAGGGCCACCCTCTGACAGGGGTAATGAGATCATGTATGGTGTGGAAAAGCTACCCTAACAGTGTGACACTGGGGAGATAGAGCTAGAGCTTCAGCCCAGGACTCTCAGCCCTGAATACACCAGGGAAGCTCTTCCTAGGTTGATATTTGCATACCTTCTCTAAGAGTGACCACAAACCTCTTGACCCTTTAATCATGAGTTTTTGCAGGGTGACCAGGTCCAAGTGTCTCCCACTCGCTCAGGCAGAGGCTGCTGCAGTGTGAGGGTTTTTTGAGGTGCCTGTTCTTCAGAAGGACTTGGTCTTTCAGGTTGAAGAAGTCTACATCTCAGGGACTATTGAACTTCCCATGGAAGCTCTCATCCTTGCAAAGTTCTTTTTTTTTTTTTCAATCTGAGCTTTTACCTGCACTACTTTGGTGGATATTCCTGGAGGCCTGGTGTTGTCTGACTTGGGCATCACCTCTGGTTTCTCCATTAGGCCTGGTGGCACCTACCATGGATGTCCCCAATGTCACTGTGTGTGACCCTCTGTCCATCAGCATCCCAGGCAAGGGCAGGTCTCCTGAGGCTCCTGGCTCAGCTGGCCACGCTCCCTCAAAGGAGAGGGCCTTGGCAAGGAGCTCTCCACCACAGCAGGAGGGGAGGGCACAGGCACCCAGCCTCACACACTTCCTAGGTGTAAAAGTCACAAGCCATTTTATAAGGCTTTTTTTCTTCCCTTTTTCTCACCCTGTGGTTACAGCAGCCATGGATAAGATGGGGTAATTAAGCATCAAGGTTACCAACCCTCCCACCTCCACTGATAAACCTCCCACCCCTGCCTAGACATGCTCTCTGACATCTCAGAGCCCAGTATCCTCTTGATCCTTTGGCTAAACAACAGACCTTCACTATCACTCAGGAAGCTGAGCCTTTGAACTCAAACCATGTATGTTTAAGGTGGGGAAAACCATATCTCTGTGTACGGAAAGAGACTGAGATCTTTGGTGGATTTTTCCCCCCCTCAGTAGCAGTTCAGCAGTTTTAAGTTCTGATTAAAAGAGGAGGAAACAGAAAATCCTGGAAAATTTCAGGTTGGATTATGGATTATTTCTCTGCAGTAAGAGGAAGAATCCTAAAATAGAAAGGACACCCAAGTGTCATCAAATATTCTGTAGTTTTGGCTCAGAGCACTTGCAGTCACTGAGATAATAGCTTGCTTTCCTGCACTGCTACTTTTAACTCCTGCACATGCAGCTACCGAAGACAAAAGCAGATGTACAGACACATACAGTGACCTAATGTCACCATTTGAACGAAATCAAGTACTTCATGTAAATATTTTTGACATTATTTGATTGTATTACTTCCCTCTTTTTTCCCCCAGCAGTAGACAATTGGTAGTTTAAGAAGGATCTCTTTAAATATACTGGAGCACATTTAAAAGGCTGACAAGTTGTATTTGTGGTTTTCAAAAGAAATAATTTTTGAGTAGAGCTACCTTTTTTGGCATAAAGCAATTGGAAAGTACCATAGATATCTCAATAAAACACATCAAAAGTAACTATCTATAGCTTGTTTTGACATGTCCACTTGTGGGTTGTATCAGCTTTAACTAAACATCATTTTTTTTCCTCTGTCAGTACAAACCATTAAAAACATTCAACAGAAAGAGCAAATAGAAATAACCCAGTCCTGTGTTTGCCTATTTTCAAATAAAAGGAGATACAGAAAGGAGTGGTCACTGCAGTTGAAAGTGCATTTTTCTGATTCATATATTTGCTGTAACTATTTGCATAGGATTTAAATGTCTAAGAAAAATGCCCAACCATTTTTTAGAGAATGCTGCATTTGAGAAACCTGAAAATGCTAATCTGATTTCATATTTACAAAGGTTTGTTTACTGTGTATGTGATCAATTCACCAAATGACGGCAAACTTTGGTAAATACAGTTTTGATGCCGAGACTCTTTGACCTTTTTATGAAGGAATAGAAAGCTTATCTGCTCTAGAACCAATCCTAAAGGAGCACATTGTGCTGATTTCATTTGAGATCTTATCCTTTCTCTCCCTTTCCTTCTCTCTCTTTTTCTCCCACCCTCCCTTCCTATGAACACTGAATGCTAAGTAATTTCCTTGTCAAGGTTGCTTATCAGGACTAGATTTACACTTGATATCATTTTGTAAGCATGTAGCAAATGGTTCATGCATTAAGAGAAAAAGGGAGCAGACAGTGTTTGTGTCTGAGGAGGAAATGAATCTCAAAAAAAAAGAAGGCTGTTAATTAATATCCTAATAAAAATAAATAAAAGATCATTCAATCACAGAACCAGAACACACCTAGGAAACAAGCAACAAAATCAAGACTAAAAATAGGCCTGCATGTTCTTTATTAATCCTGAACACTCAGAGGCACTTTCTGTTCAGTGATGGAGTGCAGGTAAATTAAATACACGATGGAGGATCTTTCCTTTACCCCCCCCCCCAAAAAAAATTAATTGCAAAAAAATTAATTGCAAACATTACAGTGCATCAGCATCTGCATCAGCATTCCATAGCAATGTTTAAAATGACAATGCTTGTCTTACAAGAGAAAAACATGTTTAAGGCTTCCTAATGCCTAACCCAAGGTTATCATTTGCAAAGACTGTGGGCAAGGACATTGGAGTCACCCAGTGGGAAGGACTGGGAGATGATCTGTACTGACGGGGCTTAAACTTTCAGTTTAAGGATTCCTATATTTTCAGTGATTTTTGCTGGAGAAAGTGGGAGCCCAAGGCTTATTCCAGGCAAGTAGAAGTCTAAGCTGTGGCCAGCACCCACAATAAAGGCAGCAATAACATCTGCTTTAGTGCCTGAAAATGAGAACCACAGATGTTTTCTGCAGAACTACATGGCCCCCAAATGAAGGATTCCAAATCCTACGTTACAAAGAGACAAATCTGTAACATATTACTACTGAATTACACTAATGTAACTCACATAACCTGTTGAAACCTATCACTGAATAAGAACACCCATAGTGCTTTTCTCATTACTGAGTCCTAAAATGCATCACAAGTATTTTGATAAAGGTATAGGAATGTATTATATTGGGTTAGGCTAAGTGATAAACATCTGGCACCTTAGGTCCTCTGCATTAAATGCCCATTGTTTTGCTCTCCTTCTCAGGCTCCTGTACTGCCAAGCAGCCAGTTCCTCCACAGGCATGAAACCATTTAATGTGCCCATCTTTGGGGACAGCATACTTGGGAGCAATGCTCTCCTGCCCTCTGTGCTTAACCCTGGTGAGTGAGCTCAGATTGTCCAAAGCCATTCAGGGCACCAGGTTCCACTGTCTTCCTTAATCAGCTTAGGTTAAACAAGCAAAAGTGCAGTGATCTCACTTTGTCTTTCAGATGTGATTGTCAGTGGGTGAGAGGGATCTAGGGACAAATGGGACCCAATTCCTGCAGCACTGGCGAAGAAATCTTTGGAGGTTTTCTTTGCTGTATAACACTGAAATCCTAATTTTTCCTAGTTTATGTGCAACAGCCTGGAAGAAAGGGAAATGTAGATCTAATTTTCACTTTTCTGATCTCTTGCTTTTCTCTGCTTCCCATTTTTTGTCCTGCAACCTGCATTATTTCCTGATTCTCATCATTACCTCTCTCTTCTTTCACAATGTATTTCTGTTTTCACTGACTTTCTTCTGCCTTTTATTAATTTTCCCTTCTCTTTCCACAACTGTTCTTTTAGCCAAGTCTCATCCTTTGCATCTCCTTGTGGACTGACTCAGATGGGAACCTGAGGATGAAAATTCTTTCCAAGGAAGGTACAGAAACCCAGGGATCTCACAATCTGTCAAAAAGAAGTTGCAGCAATGCAAGATTTCCAGTGTCCTCTCCATTAAATCTCCCAAGGCAATTCCACGAGTGAGGCAGAAGGAAGGTAGCCATGACAACTGAAGGCTTAATAGTATCAAGTGCCTTCTGCTGATGAGCCTCTTCCCGATCCCAGAGTGGAAACTAATGATGCCATCTCCAGGGTGATGCATATCCTCCACTATGACCCATGGACTAGAACAGAGAAGGGATAAATCTGACATAAAGAGAAGCATTTTGAAAGCAAGTCAGATAAGATACAACATGAACCATAAACTGAAAAGGTGATATCATGCCCTATTCAGGTCCCAGACAGAAGCAGAGGTTTAGCTTAGAGCATCTAGACTAAATATATAACTCAGAATTTGTGCCTGTCCCTCTCAGATGACACTGAAGGTACCAATTCTCAAGCAAAGTGCCATTGCATGTGTCCTGATTCCCTCCCCCACGGCCCTTACTGAAAAGTGAATGTGATGTTGCAGAATGAGTATCTACATCTACAGTGTGGTTGCCTTAGAAGAAAAGCAGCATGAAAACTGTAGGACTGAAAGTGAGTCAAACAACAGAGCCCACCAGTGGGACACTGCTTCACAGAGACTGTGTGAATTCCCAGCCATTCCCCTCTTTCTTGCCAAACTTTGTTAGCCTCTAGTAACACTGTAGGGTCATATAGTGCCAGATATGACCCTAGAAATTCAAGTAATGCCTCTAGTGTGCTGTTGTGATGCAGCCTGGCTGATCAGAGCCCCAAGAAGCACACCAAGAGAAGGTGAGCAGTGGTTCCATGAGGCAAACCAAGGAAAGAAGCCAATCACTCTTTAATATGATTGACTTCTAGTAGTGGACTTCAGTCACTGAGGATGGAGAATAGACTAAGCAAGAGAAGAAACTTTATTTTTTAATAGCTTGATTAAATTGTGCATGATTTAAGGCACTTCTGACAAGAAATGCTCTTAGGAGCTCTACTATTACATCACACTAAGCAGCAATGGGATAAAGGTTAAAGTACTTAGATTCCAAAATAGTATAGAGCCATGATCAATCAAGTGGGAACAAGCCCTGTCTAACATGTCTGCCCATCTTCTTAATAGTAGAGTGGTACATAATGCAAAACTAGATTCTCCCAGTTAATTTAGAGTGTGGCACTGGCACTGTGCCTTATACTGCCCATGGTAATTTCTGAACCTTATATAGGGAGCCAGATAAATCCATGGTTGGTCAGCTGTGATTTTAATTATGATTTCAAACTTATTCAAGTAAGAACTTAAAATATGTGCTCAGGTAGTTTCTTACCTTTCATGGAAAAAAACATGGCACAGACTCTAAATAACCCTTTGCTGCCACCTTCTTCAGGAGGCACCCACATTTCATTGATTTACTTTTCTGATATCTAGGCATTTCTTAGGGATTCAGAGGTCACCTTTCCATAGATTAAAATCCCTGAACTTACTTTTCAATAACATCTTCTACTCCACATTGAAATTCATGTTTATGAGAGAAGCCTTCAGAAGGTCCCACTCAGAGGTTTCCTTCACTCCATATTACAGGAATTTCCCTTGTGGTCAGTCATGTAACAACTGCCACACTGCCAACATCTACTCCAGCAAATTCAGGTGGATAGGGAACATTCTGGGCCCCAAGGCTGACAGGACTGCCCATCGTGCTTTCCGTGAAGGCAGAATCTTCCCTCCAAACAGCAGCCACATTGAGACTAACAGATTAACAGCTCTCCTGCCTGTGTCCTGGCCTGCCTAGATCCCTAGGAAAGGGCCTAAGAAAAATAATACAACATAGTGCTACCATTTCATCTGATCTCCAGTTCTGGCAATCAGTAGATAAAGGTTTCCATTGACCAGATTTGCTCATGGATCGTCAGTTTTAATAGCCACCGCTCTCCATTTTGGCTCATTTGGAATTTTTCTAGCCTTTTTGAACCTATTGCATTTCCACGCTTCACCACATCCTGCAGCAACAGGTTAGTATGGTTCTATTGTGCAAAAAAATCACCCTCTTACAATGTTGAATGTGCTGCCATTACAAAAATTGTGACTCATCATTTCCTCTTCTTCACAGCATTCATGTGTGTTTAGATCTCTTATCATATATCTTCTCTTGTCCAAATTAAAGGAACTTTGTCTATTCCACCTCTGTTTGTATCTGTTTGTATCCACCTCTGTTTGATTGCTCCAGTAATTCTTATTCCTTTTCTTACTACCTTAGACAGGGAGCTACCAGAAGTTCATGCAGGTCACAAGATACAGAAGTGTCATGAATTTAAAGTGGCAGCAAGATACTCTTCATTTTTCTGTGTTTTGGGTTTGGCTTTTTGTTTTTTTTTTTTTTTGTTTTTTTGGTTTTTTTTTTTTTTTTTTTTTTTTTTTTTTTGTTTGTTTGGGTTTTTTTTTTTTGCATTCTCTATGCTGTTGGCTTATTAAAACTAGTTGAAGATGTTAAAATCTTCATTAATTGAAACAGTCTTCAGAAACTGAGGTGAATGAATTCTGATCACAACCTTTACTAACATGCAGTGAGAGACGTGATCCTAAGATGCTCTTAAAAAATATTTCAGCACTTGCTTTATTCTATCAGCCAGTCAGATGCTATTAGGTGTTACAAGAAGAGCCTCCTCCTAAAAAAGAAATGGGAAAGCTCTGACAGACTTCATTAACAGACAAACAAACCTACTTGACCTATTTTCATAGTCTTCAGATAGAAACACAGTGAGCTCTTTGCCCATATCTCTGCTCTCATCTCCATACTTTCTATTGTCTTGGGATGACTCTGAAACCATAGGAGCATGGAGTGAATCTTGTCCAGCTGGCCCCAACAGCTACATTGGCTCAAAGAGACCCAGAAAGACGCAGATGTCTTTAGCAAGTGTAAAAAGGCTTCACCCTTACAAAGAATTTAGAACATTTTCGCACCCTATTAATTAGCTCAGGGAGAAAGTATTAGGCAGACTTGTGTAATTGTGCTGGTCCACTAATGTAAGGAATAGTATTTGTTTTGACTTGTGAGTAATATATGATACATTTTTTCATAATTATGAACTTCATCATAAGGATAGGCAAAGAGATTTTAATCTCATTTGATAAATTTTGCAGGGCTGGGTAACAGGTGGAGCCATTTATCTCTGTACTAACTCAATCGTGTTTACAAACCAATTGACGAATGCTTCAGAGGAGTTCCTGGCCAACCTTGTTACTTATTTATTAACCACAAGGATCCATGGGAATCCAAACTGGGTTTGCAGCACAACTTGGTTATTCAAAGCTGTAGCTGTGTACAATTCCCTCTTCCTCAAAATAGAGATTTATCCCTGCATGCCTATTAGTTACAGTGAACATTGTCTCAATGGTCAGAAGTCTCAATTATCCAAACAAATCCCTCATGACATCGGGATAATTGAGCTCAGCTACTCTTGTGGATAGGTGAAATACCAACATTCCCATGTAATTTCTCATTAGGATTTAAGTGAGCTTAGATTATATCTTAGAAGTCTGTCTTTGATCATAGAGCTATAATGCAAACATAGTGATGACATTATTCCCACACAATTAGTCATTCCTCTTAAAGTGTATTTTAAATATTAAGGATGATATGTCTTCTTGTAAACTCTGCCCGGTTTACCCAGAGAGCTTAACTACTAAATCAGTACACCAGAAGACTGGGATGGTGACAATATATTTTTAATGGGAAAAATGAGGTTTCATAATACAGTGTAAATTTCAGCAAACAGTAGCTACTGTGAATGGAAGCAGGAGAGAAAATTAGTTTAGGATAATAACACATCAAGCTTCATGTGGCTGGAAGATAAGGCATTGCCTCTGTGGACACAAATAAATAGTATGGCCCCACTGGGAAAAGGCTACCAGGTTGAAAAACAATTCTGAGGAACTGTACTGTCACTGGGAGTTTCTGGGACAGTGCAACAGGCACAGGGGATGATGTTCAGGAGTGGAAGTTGCCCAGTTTTCAAACGTAGATAAAATATCTAATCTGTTCCCAAAGTGGCTCTCTGGGTGACAGCACAACTTGACCTTGGGTGCCATGAAGAGTATGAGCAGAGAGAGCCAGAGCAGGACAACAGTGGGGTTTGTTCATGGAGTCCCAGATGAGAAAGGTGCAGAGTGGGCAGTCAGGTGTAGGGCCTGGGCACTGCTAAAGCACACATGCATGGCTTTAAACTCAGCTTATGGCACTGCTAGCCACAGTTTGGATATATAGGACAGGGGGCAGAGGTCCGTGCTCACGGCAGAGGTATCAGCTCAGGAGTGAGATGGAGAACAGGTGGATGGTGGGAAAAGAGGAGAGAAAAAGAGGGGGAGGCTGGAGATGGGACCAAGGGCAGGTTAACAACCTCAAAGGACATTACTTGGTGTACCAGGGAAGCAAGCCCAGCAGAATGTCCCAGTTCATGAGCCTTCCCACAAGCTGTCCACCTGACTGCTGTGTGCCCACATTTTTGCAGAACTTTTATAGCTAGACTGGGACACCCTTGTAGAAAACACTGCTATATCTCACAAGATAGGAACACTCCTGAAAGTGCTCTGATCACTGGTTGTTTTCAGCATGTCATTGGTCACTTGACACCCATTAGCCAGTCACTGAGCTCCCTGCACACACATAACAAACATTTCAAAGTCCTTCATGGACCTGAGGTCTTGAACCAGACAGCCCCAGAGAGAGCTGGATTCCCAGGGTGCTTGGGGGAGCATTGGAGTGTATTTCAACCCCATGGCAGTGCCATCACACACAAACCTCTCACCAGGAGGCTCACACACACAGACACACACACACACACACATATCCACCAGCAGCTGTGGCTGCCTCCAGCTCACAGAAAGATACCAGAGGTGCCTGGGCTCTGTCCACCTTGCAAACACCTGAGTGGACTGGAAGATTGTTAGTGGTCTGAAGGGATAGAGACTGCCTTCTGAAGCTCCATTACCACCCACCCTACTGGAGCAGGGTGTGCCCCAACCCTGCTGTTTCCTGAGGCTATGGAGCAGGCAGAAGGAGTACTCATTTTGCTCCCACCACTGCTCAGCTTGCTCAGCCATCTCCTCTAGCTGTTAGTGAAGCAATGAGGAGGCATAAACCTCTTGCCACAACAAGGAATATAAAACACCGCTGGAGTCAGCATGTCTTGGAGAGAGGAGGCAGCCATGATAACAGCACAGAGGCTGGTGAGAAGGCCGTGGGTAAGGTCTTGCCATCCTGGTTGTGAAGGGCCGAAGGGGATGATTACAAAAGGGATTGCTCCTGTGCCAGCTATCCCTGCTTCAGTGGTTGCTCTCTGGAGCTTTTCTTCACCTCATCAGTGGAGGCTGTTATTTCAGAGGCTGGTGAATGACAATAGAATATCAGCTGGAAGAACCTGGGCCACCTGGCAAACATTCTCTCAGGGGCAAGAGATTACCCACTGTTTCACTGGGATTTTTTGGTCTCATACAGAAGTTTCCATATGAAGAATATGCATCACCTTTCCCCTTTGAAGCTGGTCAAACTGTCCTTTAGGATGTTTCTGTGAGGATGGCTGACAGAAGAACTTCATCTTTTGGAGATTAGTAAATGGCAGAGGGCAGCAGATGCTGCAAAGAAGATAAACTAGCCATCTTAAATTGTAACCCCAAGACTGAATTTAGGTAAAAACAATCAGGAAGGGTCTGGTTTGGGAAAGCCAATGGCTGTGAAGATGAGCATGAATGGAGGTCACTTGCCTTCAGTGGCAGATTACAATTTGTCTTCTAAGGAAAAGAGTTATAGGGACTTAATGACTTTCTGGAGGCCTTCAGCAGCACCAGCTGCAGAAAGCTTCACCCATCTTCTAGAGGGGCCTTTCTTTCACTGATTTCATATGGTGACCATCTTAGACTTGGTATCTTTTAGGCAGGTGAAGTAAAATGAGCTGAATCTCATCCCAGGATCCACCACCTTAGGCACAACTCCAAGTGAGGCAGCTACACCCAGGCAAACACAACTCTGACTTTGCATCTTTTTCTGGAGCAAGGACCTGATCAAGAGGGGGGTGAGGTGCATAAAGCAGTGAGGGACCCTGCAGGTCCTCTCAGCTGTTTCCATTCACTAAGCTCCTGGAGAGCCCCAGTGGAAAATGAAAGCTGACTTTGCTCCTCTGCAGTGCCCTCCAGGGAGGGCAGGAAAGCACCTACCCTTCTTCACAGCACATCACCCCTCAGGCACAAGACCTGGCTGTCACCCAGGGATGTCATTCACCTTTTTGGTACTTCAGATGCATCTATATTTTTGAATCGTCCAATTCTGTCAAAGCTGTGGGGAGAAATAAGAGAGGCTTAAAATAGCTAAAGCAGAAAATTCCCCAACTGTCAGTTTTATAATTCTTAAATCCATTCCAGGAGAACTAGCTTTAGCCCTATTTCCTGATCGCTTGAAAAAACTGAGACGATCAATTAAAGTTTTCCCATGCACCCTCTTGGACAGATGGTTGAACCATTTTAATTAAGTGTATGTATTGGACTGACAGAGTTGATGTATCTGACGTGACAGACATTTTCTGTGTTCATTTAGGTTTTTAATCTTTTACTCTCTTTAGTATGCCCAGAACTGTGCTATTTGCACTGTGCTCTCAGAAGAATTATTCAATACACAGTCGATCGCTTGGATTATTAGATTTTTATTGCTTGTTATTGTTGGGTTTGGCCACAGTGAATGCTCTTCAGTAACAATTAGCTACCACTCAGACTCTAATAATGAAAGAACCTAACATTTTGAAGTCTCTGTTGGAAGATAAGTGGCCATACTTTTAAAAGATATTTAGATGTCAAGAAGGGCAAATTAAGGCATACTGAGATTTTCAAAAGTATCTAGGTTCCCAGTACCTCAAATTTCATTGGCCCTGAAATGGTGTTGGTTTTCTGCAATGCTAAACTCCTAATCCCTGTGCAAGCCTGCGTTACTGCAGTAGTAAAAAGTGGCTGTTCTTCCATTAAAATATTCAAAATAAAATTAAATTAGCCTTGCTCCAAGAGGTTTTGAAATGAGACACATACTTCTCTTTTCCTATATCTGTTTACATTCTGTGGCCTTGCATGGGGTGGAAGATATGGCATAATGGCACTGGTGGCCTTCAGTGTGAGAACAGGATCCCATGGAGTGTAGGATTTCCCTTTACATGACTTCAGTGGTAGGATCTGGGTTAGAGCAAGTTCCTAACACACAGAGATAATTTCACAGCTAGAAGTGTCTTCCTCGAGTTTATCAGTCCATAAGTTTGTTACAGTACAATACAATAAGTTGTAATGCATATATGGAAGCAGAATCACCAGCATTTTTTATTTTCTTCTTTTGCAGTGGTATTGATATAAATATTAGGCATTTCTACAGTATGTACAAGCCTTCTGACTTTCCTGGGTTTCTTCACATGACTCTGTCAGTCCTGTTTTAATATTAATAGAGATTAATAGGTAGATTTGGTATTAATAGAATCTACTCTCTCTAGGTTTCAGTGAATATCAATCAATACCTGCAAAAGTACCATATACTGGAATATTGTAGTGGCTACAAATACTCTTCTTATTTCCAGTGTCTTTACTGGCTGACATGAATGATTGTTTTCACCTAAGATAAACTCCTAGGCTCTTACACGTTTCATGGCAGAAAAAGCAATGTCTCTTGCTGGTAAGAAAACCATTCTGGAAAAGTACTTTTACAGAGACCTGGTTGACATGCTCATTATAGAAAAAACAGTACTGTCTTTATCCTCGAGACGTTCCAATGTCCCATGCCTAGGATCTATCAGTTCTAGGAAGTAAGATTTTTTGAATGGTCTTTGAAGAAAAGCAAGAGGAAAATACTAAAAAGCATGAATGTGGTCATGTGTTTGATGGTTTTGGAAGATAAAATATTTGTGACATAGCAGACAAGTAGAAAGGGAAGAATAGGGGGAAAAAAATCTGGTTGTTCTGTTCAAGGACAGAACACAAGAAAACCTGAGGTTTAAAAATAAGCGTAGTCCTTCCTGGATAGGCAGAGTGAGAGAGAGCTCTAGGTATATCCAGCTTTTAATAACATGTATGTATAGCCCAACCAGTGCATGTACAAACCCTGCACTCCTTCACAAACTTCAAATACCTGCAGGCATAGATAAATACTTGGATAAGCACATACCTCTTTGCTTGCTTACATGGGAGATTTTGTTCATGCAATAAAGGCTGAGTGCTTTTTTTGCAAAACCTCATTCTGTATCTGCATAAGGGAGTGTTCTGGGAAATTCAAAATAGCCACGCATCAAAAGTCCCAATAATGTACACTATCTAAAGGCTTTTGGAGAGTGGGCTAATGAACTTATCAAATCACTGAGAATTGGTTTTGAGAGGTCTGGTGGCAGGGGAAGGGAAGGAGAAGGGATGGAATATCCCTTTGCTCTGCAAAAAGTGGTAAAAAGTGTGATCATAGAAAGTGCTGATTGAAAAGCAGAGAACTGAGCAAGCTGCAGCCCTTTCCTAGCAACAAATCGGGAATGTTAATATTCCACGCAATATTGCACTAGGTGTGATATCCTGTACTCTCAGATCCACACTCAGAGGTTTGGTAAACAGATTCAGTCCTGACCAGAATCAGCAACAACACATTTGATTTTCTAAGAGCATCTGATCTGATCTAAGAATATCAAAAGGAGCCAGTAGCTCAGACTGACATTATTACACAAGCAGTCACATTTTGATATTTAAGCTTGTACATTCCTTAAGCTTCAGTTGAATGTCTTGGCATTGTCAAAAAAAAAAAAAAAAAAAGAAAAAAAAAAGAAAGAAAAAAAAAAAAAAGAAAGAAAGAAAGAAAAAAAACCAAGCTATACTTCTGATGAAAGCAGCTGTCATTCAGCACTAGGACTTGCCCTTCGAACAGCTGTACTTGATCTCAAAACTCTCACCTGCACAGCATTGTAGGCTGAATCAACTCAGCTCTTTGTCTCACTACCTCAGATAAGCCTGTCATCAAAGTGAAGAGATAAAAAAGAGACAATCATAACTCTAATGTCATATTTGACAGAGGAAGCTGTTAGTCAAGTAGCTTTAAACTGTTTCTCCTCTACACGTATCGAGTGACGTCCTGGCACAGCGACAAGAACTTATCACTGTACTTTTTAATATGAGAAAGAAGAAAAAAAAATACCGGAGCAGATGTGTCATCCTAGACACACCTTTTAGTGGACCTTCAAAGTGAAGAACTGGAGAGGCCCTTTTGTGAGACAGGTGTCACAACAACTCCATCTTCCCAGAGGTGCCTGCACAGGCCACTGCAGACAGCACATGGCAGATATTAGAGGTAACTACACTGACAAGGAATTGGCCACGAGAATGTGCCAAGAGAACAGGTTTCCTAGGGCCAGATCCTGAATTTGCTACTCAGGCAAAATGCTAAGTAGTGTAGGAACTGGTCCAAAGGCAGCTTCCTAATAAGAAACTGAAAATAGCTTGCTCATCATAGCTGGCATTCCAGGAAAGGTGAGGAGGAGAGCGAGCCCCACATGTAAAGACTGGGCTGTAGCAAATTTAGGCTGTTGGTTACTCACAGGAGAATCATTAACTGATCCATCATATCAAATAATTATCAAACCTCTATTTCTGTGTCACTGAAGTTCTACTTTTAGTAGTGCAGCAGCTTCAATACTAGCATTCGCATTTATGCACTGCATTAAACCCAGGGATCTCAAAAAGCTTTAGAAATTATATCCATAACGTTCTGGTCAGACAGAGTTTTTGCGTACAGAAAAACGCTTATGCTGGAAAAGCATAAGCACAGCCTTGGGCCTGTGGGGCCCTATGTTGATATAAGAAGGAGATGAGTTGGACCCAATTCAAGAGATCCATAGTAATTTTACACACCTAATCTGCCTTGTGACTTGTTTACCTGCCTGAAGCTCCCACAGTGATCTTACGCAAAACTTCAGTATCTAAAAGTTTGCCTTGACTGGGAGTTTTTGTTTTTAACACCAAGTGTCTCTTCTATTAGTTTCAGCTGCATCAAGGACAAGGAGAAGAATAAAAGTGACTGACTCCTAATCCTTTAAATTTAAACTTTAAAAGTGCCTAAAATCTGCGTGCAGGCAGCTTTATCTACTAGTTACATGTGCCTGTAACAGTATTGTACAGATAACTCCAGTACCACATCTCACCCTAGTGTTGCATCAATGTCCCATAAATTAGGTCTCTAAAATTTATGTGTCTCATATAATCCACGGATCTCAGCTGCACCTGGGGTCAGTGGAAAGAGTCAGAAACCTCCATGAAATGACAAACAGTGCCTTTTGCAGGGAGGATGCCTTGCCCTCTGCCAGGGCTGAGCTCCCCTTTGGGATGCGAGATGGCTCACTTAGGTTAGATATGTGCCATTTTGGTAGCTGGTGTTAGATGTGATGAGTCCCATCCATATTGCCAGATATTTAAATGTCTTGAGGTCCTTTCAGTGAACTTTTTTTAAAATTTTACAAACCTCACACATCATAATGGTACATAAGATACCATGTTATTATGTCCCCATAAAATTTAATTAAGCACCTGGGAATAACAAAAGATTAGAAAAGAAGTATTATTCCACCACCAGAGTATTTTCAAATTGGAAACCATGTAATGCAGCACTGCAGAAATTTGAGCACAGCTCCTGAAATAAATATTCTCTGAAGCACCATCACTTGTCATTCTGATGAGACTCAAACTATTGTGGCCAAGCCAGGGTGGTAGTTCAATGACTTAGTTTTACATGAGGCTGTGATGGAAACACTACACAAACAGAAAAATTTAATGCTGAGGTTCATGCTGATTTTTCTGAGTCACCTATTAATTGAATGCACTGAGCTGTTCTAGGCACTGCCAGCCCCAGGAGTGGCTGCCCTTGCTGCCATCAATAGACACAAGTCAAAGCAAGAGCCACAGTTAGGAACAGAAGCTTTCCCCCCCAGAATACTGCTGGCAGGCTGTGTCCCATGTGGAGCAGGAGGTCTGGCTGGCTCATTCTCTGCACCACTTTGGCTGATCCAAAGGGAAGGCAAGAGCTCCTCTTTCTCCAGGTGTTGGATCTGGATGTCCTTTTGGCCAGCAGTTAGGCACATGGGGAACTGGACGGCTCTGGGAACAAGGAGGGGCAAATGGGTACCAGGTGCCAGGTACATCCTGCACCAGCCATCATTTCTAATGAACCCTCAACATGCTGAGAACTGAGTCTTGGATAATTTTTACATCTGACCTGTGAAATGCAGGTCACTCAGCAAGGATGAAACACAATACTTCCTAAGATCCAGACAGAAAAAAGGTTATTCCTACTGTGTCATAGCAGCTAAGCCACAGGAAGCTGTTGAATCACTCTGCTAGCTTTTCTGAAATAAAATAGTTTTACTTTCATGCATGTAGTGAATTTTTACCTTACACTTGTGAATTTGAGCCACAGTTATCTTATCTGCAGGGTGATTAAACAGCTTATTCTCTCCCCGCTTTTCTGCTCCTCAGTCAGAGCTTTGCTATCCTGCAAGGGTTCTAGATGCCCAGGAGTATCCTGCCTTTTCTTGATGCTGGTGGCTTTGCATACATGTGATGGACAGGAGCATGTTTGGGAGAGTTTGCTATTTGGGCTGGGACCCATCCAGGTATTGAGTTTTCATTGACAGCACCATCACCGAAACTGGCTGTTTTATACCATACATCATGTTCTTCTGTGGATTTACTCCCTCTGCATTTATACCAGCTTACCTTCATGGTGCTATTTTTGAAATCACACTAGATCAAATTCTCCACTCAGTTTCTCTTGCATAATCACTGTGGGGCAGTGTGCATATAAATGAGGGCACGGTTTAGCACACTGTGTATAAATTAATGTGAACTTAAATATTAAGCACAGGTGACTTGCAGTTTCCCTCTTATATAGGCAGACTCTGCTTGAAATGCCAGTGAAATAATTACCTTTAGGGTGGTGCAGAACTCAGCAGTTTTCCCACCTGCTGGTGCAAGAGAGCGACTTCTTTTTATGTCATCTTTACTGTTGCCATCTATGGCCAGCATAGCAGAAGACAGTGATGATGCAGACAAAGGGTTTACCCACCTGCTAAAAGGAAGAACATTCCTGTGGATATAAGAAAATTGATGTAATGAGTGTGTTTGACAGATATTTTTCAGCCTTTCCTTTCTGATACACCTTTATGGTGGGTTGTTGGGCTGAAAATAGTAACTGAGGAAAGCGAAACGAGGGCCAGATAACCCAGCATGTGTACACAAACATTCCCAGTGTGATTAATATCTGTGTGTAACAGATCTTGGGCAGACAGGGGCCAGTCACAAGTAGGACTTTTTCCTCATCCTGCCCTGAGCCAGTCAATCTTTCCTGAAGCCTTGGACTGCACTGACGGAGCCATCAGTCCACCACCAGGCTTTGACTTCCTTTCCCTCAAGTCATTCTCCTGCCAGGCTGTTGCTTTGTCTGTTATGATACAGCAAAGAGATCCTTTCTAGATCCGTTTGTCTTCCTTAAGCCTTGATTCATCAAAACATGTATTATGTAGGGAGTGTTTTATCCTGTATTTCCAAAACATGACAGAAGCATGGCTACTTTCTCATCTGTGCTGTTTGAAAGCTGTGAGTGACTCTGCCAGCCCAGAGATTGCCATAGCCTGCTTTGTAACATCAGAAAGAACTGGAGAGTGTGGCATACCCTTACTGCTCCCTGAAATACATGACTCATCTGATGTTTGAACTTTAAACTTCTTAGCCCAGAAATAACACACGTAATGTAAAACATAATTTGCAGCTCAAGGCCTGGGCATATAAACATTGAGAGTACTGACAGCCTTGTGGCTGCTGCTGCTTACAACCAGATCAACAGCCAGGAAAGGACCTGTGGCTCCCTGGGCCCCATCAGAAGCTTCCTTCAGTGCTACATGTCTCTGAAAAAGCCAGTTTTATTATACCCCATTACCTGTGTCTGTGAGTGATACAAACTGTGCATGATCGACACTGACTTTGCTGTCTGGTGTTTCTACCTTGACCAGATCCTCCTGCAGGCCTGAGACTATATAAAGAGTTTGCAAGGTCTTAGCATCCGATCACTAAAATCTACCCAAAGACTGTGTGGACTCAAGTCTACCTTTGGTATTGAGCAAATTGCACTACAGTTAAGACAGCTAGACACTGAGGGGGCTGGTGGTGACCCCTCTGTTTGAGTCCCTCAAATCCCCACAATGTGGCATAAAATGCTACCTTCCAGGTCCGAGAGTGATCCAAACCCACTTGCACTACACAAGATGTGATCCAGTGATGAATCAGATCAACATTCCTCCACTCAGATGCAAGAGATACACAAGCCAAGTTCTGCCCATGAAAACTTTGAATGCTAGCTATTTGGCGGGGAGAGCTAAAGAAGTCAGAACATCAAGAAGTCAGAACCACAAATTCAAGCTCTCTGGCATTTGGAACTACTTCACAGAAAGCTACATTCTCACCGCCCACTCTCCAAACACACTCAGGTGCTGGCATTTTCACCCAGACTAATTAACAAATAGTGTGGCAATTAAATCACATGGCCTCACCATTGAGTTCAGAAAACTCCCTTACATCGCCGCAGAGTATAGCAACATAACTCATAAAATTATTTTATAACAACAATTTAAGTGAAGCAAATATCATGAAAATACAACACAAATGTGATAATTATTCTAATTTATGTGATAACAATGTTACGTGTAAACTAAATTGTCTTCCCAAGTCCATCCAACTTTGAACAGCTTCCCTGCTCCACAGATGTGCCTCGAGTATCAGCAGTGTGTGTAGAGATGCATTGGGTGACTTTTCTAAATCTGACTTTGCAAAGCTTCCCATGGCAGTCTGTGGGGAAGCAGCATTTTGGGAAGATCTTCCAAGGAGAGATTTAGCTCCCAGAAGGCCCTTCCTGTCTCCCCAAAGAGCAAGGAAGAGTGAGAACAAGGTGGTCTTTGCACAATCCTATCTGTCCTTTCTGGCTGGCCCAGCTGTTCCATTAATTTCAGCACTGCCAGATTTCATGGTCTGCTTCCCTATGTTGTGTCGGTTGGTAAGAGCCAGGAGGGATAGAGCAGCCTTTGGGTGGTTCACAACCCCAGGACCCTGCATGTAATGCTATATTTGGTCTGCCTTCCTGTTCCTCAGATCTTGACTCTTGGACAGCTGCAATGAAGATAAGAAAAGCCTCAGGAAACTAGAAGATGCTCATTTGGAGAAGGCATCTAGAGGGGGAGGTTAATACACAAACAGATTGAAGGAAAGCAGAAGAGTAAATGAGAAAGGCTTGGGGTCATTTTTTTCTTCTTTTTAAAGTAGGATTAGTTAGTGGTGAAGAGATATCATTTCTATGAAGCGAAAATGAAAAAGTCCACTAATTACATACTATACGAACATGAGTAAGCCCAGCATTTTCTGAGTCACAACAAGCAGTTATAGAGTGACAGGGAAAACTTTTAAAGTGATGATTCAAAAATAAAAAAGGCATTTGGAGTCATTGAGCGTGCCGAGTTAGCCCAGGTAACCACATGATCTTATCATTACTACCCTTCATCTGTCTGCCGCCCTCTTCCCACCTAGCGTTTGATACACTCACTTGTTGCATCTTGTCTTGCAAGTGGCATGACTTCAATTGCACTAATTGTGTGCATAAAGTTAAACATGCATGTAAATGTTTGCAAGATTGGAACCTCAGACTATAAACACTGGGAGAGGGCTCATCTCCTCTAATGTAATCATGGAGGGCTAGATGCAAGGGGGATTCAGACACAGAAGAATTTGTGTGTGTTATACAGGAGAAATCACATCATTATTATACTTTACTATTTTTTGTTTGATTCCTTTTGCATTTGGTTATTTATGTCACCCTCACTTCCCTTTTGTGCTCCTACTCTTCTTTAAAACACACGGTGGCAGAAAAGGAGCTGCAGGCATTTAAACAATTCCATTTGCTTTCAAATGGAAGGGTTAATACTGTATATTCTCTTATCTGAATAGTAGCTACCGTGCTAATATTATACCAAATTACGTAGGTGTTGCATGAGGCTGTAATTTGCACTAGAGGTTTAAAGGTTGTTATTATTTATTACCTGCACTACAGCAGTATCTGAGAGTCTGGTGGGGAACCAGGGTGCTGCGTTCTGCACAAACACCTAGCAGGAGGAAAGTCCCTGACCTAATACCAACCAGGAGCTCCACAGGCAGATCAGAGAGCATCCAGGTGGGGCCCAGGGCAGCGAGCCAGATTGGATAGGGCTGCCCTTTTGTGGGAGACTGGGGACGTCGGGGTCTGAGTCTCCTTGGGCAGAGGAGAAGTAGCCAGCTGCCAGAACAGGCTCAGGTGACAAACTTCCCAGCAAAGGGAGAAGCAGTGGTAAGGAGTGGAACTTGCTGAAGCCAATTTTTAGAAAAATATTCTCAATACCCAAGGGAAATTTCCTCTCAAAAATCCCAGTCCCTGACCATGGAGCTTGCCCTACAGGATTAGAGGCGGCACAAGAATTAAGACAGAGGGAAGGCTGCAGGAGACAGCAGGACAAGACTGGTCAGCACCACAAACACGGTGAAGGTCATGATATAAAACGCTGTAAAAGAGACCCCTCTGCCTTAAATTCACAAAATGACTCACTAACCTATAATAACATTACCTAAAAGTCATAGTGAGCTCTTCATCTTCAAAGCACTTTACAAAGATTAACTAATTAATTTCACTGTCAAATCTTTTGGAGATCTAGTAATGGTATTTGGCTCTACCTCAGAGAGCAATTTTTTCCAGGTACTGGCAGGGTAAACATTCATAATAATATAACCAGTGGGAAGAACGTTTTTAGCACTTGAATGATATTTTAATGAGAGACAAAGGTTAGGAATTGACCCTGGACCAAAGGGCTTCACTGGGCCACTCACTTGGAAGTTGGGACTCCCTGTTGTTCCCACAGTGGTGCCAACCCATGTGGCTTATGCACACTGTATTTTAGAAAAACCCAACAAAAATGGCAGCTATTTTTAGATGTGCACATGGGTAAGGGCGTTCTCAGGTTTCTGCCCTGTGCTCTCACGTGTTGCCATGCTGGTGACATGGGCTGTGGGATTGAGCACTCCCTCAGCCATGATGTTTAACAAGGCCAGGGGCACCTGGGTCAGGGCAACCCCAAGCACAAGCACAGTCTGGGCAGAGAATGGATTGACAGCAGCCCTGGGAGGAAGGACTTGGGGGTGTTCATGGGCAGGAAGCTCAACATGACCCAGCAAAGCAAACCCACAGCCCAGAAAAAAACCCAACCACATCCTGGGCTGCATCACAAGCAGCGTGATCAGCAGGTTGAGGGAGGGGATTCTGCTCCTCTGCTACACTTGGATGGGATCCAACTTGGATCTGGAGACCTCAAAATAAGAAAAACATGAACCTGTTGGAGGGAGTCCAGAGGCAGCCATGAAGAGGGCTGGAGAAGCTCTCCTATGGAGACTCCTCTCCTATGGATGAGAGAGATGCAGTTGTTCATCCTGGAGAAGAGAAGGCTCCAGAGACACCTTAAAGCACCTTCTAGTACCTAAAAGGGGCTACAAGTGAGCTGGAGAGGGACTTTGTATAAGGGCATGGACTGGTAGGACAAGGGGAAATGGCTTTTAACTGAATGAAGGTAGATTTAGCTTAGGTATTAGAAAGAAATTTTTTACTCAGAGAGTGGTGAGGCACTGGCACCAGTTGCCCAGAGAAGTTGTGGCTGTTCCATTCCTGGAAGTGTTCAAGGCCAGGTTAGAAGGGGTTTTGAGCAACCTGGTCTAGTGGGAGGTGTCCCTGTAGGCAGGAGGGGTAGAAGTCTCTTTCAACCAAAGCCATTTCATTATTTTATGATTTTCCCTTGTGGAGAGTCACTACCTTTGTCTGTCACTCTTCTTCCTACCATGGATCCAGCTTGGACGCTCTGCCAGCCCCGCACTCTGCCAACTAAGAGTAAAAACACGGTGAGAGTGCAGCTCCCACAAAGAAGTTTCACTTTCAGTCTCCTGGCTACCTTGCAAAGAGACAGAGTAACTCCCAAAGGCATCTCCTGCCTCCCCCTCCAGATGCTCAGCTAACGTGGGCTCGGCATGCTTTGATTTATGGAGGCTGGGTCTGGCTCACAGTGTTCTTCCAGAACAGCTATATTGGCTGCAGTATGAAAAATTCACAGCGGCAGCCAAAATTAGGCTGAAAAAAAGTCTTCCATGTGGACACTGACAGGAGAGTGATTTTATCACTGTAGATTATGCTGCCCAAAGAGGTTGTGTGTCTACAGAAGTAGAAAATCTCCTACTGCTACATGCTGCATCAGTATTGTGAGGACCTGCTGGCATTGCTCTGGGGACAGGCACAGGTATAAAAACTGGTGACTTTCTGTGTGCTAAACCAGATTTCCAGATTTGTTTGTCACAGACTGAGAGCTGCTGTTCTAAACTAGTTCCTTTGTTTAAAAATAATACTTGACAGAAACTCTCAAAAATTGAAAAATGTCAATACTAGATCATGTGTTTCCAGTCTTAGTCAACAAACTGTTAGGTATGTACAATAATGGCAGTTTCCATCAGACTGCTTCCCCTGGAGTAAACTATTTCTCTTAGACTAAAAATTAACAGGAAATGAAAAAGTTGTTGGTGCAAAATAAAAAAAATACAGTGTCAGGTCTGGAAGGGAATGGAAAAATTATCTGTCTCATTTCTCTGCAGGGAAGCAATAACAATATTGTCACAGATAACTTGGAAATGCAATCTTTGATTTCTAGTAATGGAAATGGGTAAATAGAAATGTCATTGTGTCATGGTCATTCCATTTGATATGACCAGGGTTATATGTTGTGACTGAAAAGGAGCTGCATGGGCTACTTGTAAAAGTTTGACACTTGTGAAAAAAAAAAGCCTGAAAGCTGGTGACAACTCCTCAGACCAAGGGTATGTCAGCTATTCACACTTCACATCTCAGATGTAGCAATATAAAAATGTTGCAGGAGTTCAAAATATCTTGCCAAAACACCTTGATCTCTCCTTTTTCGCCTTAATCTCAGTATTGTTTATATTATCCATGGCCCAGTACAGACCTAATTTACAACTGTGAATCTCAGTCATCAGGTTAACAGAAACAAAATTCAGGGCAGAATTTCACACAGCTGAAGGTGTATATTGCTAAAAGTTCTCACCTTCATTTTCCCAGTTGCTACAGGGGTAAGGTGTTTTGGGAACAATTTTTTGCAAATGCCATTACACACCACACTTTAGGCCTGCTGTCAGCTTTTCCTTAGTGTAACAGTGGCACAAAGATGCCATTACCAATCAAAAAACCAAAGATGCCCAGTATGAATTCAAGACCCCCAGTGAGCTCAGTGAGATTTTTCAGTGCCAAGAAGGGACAATTTGGGTGCAGAATATTTGACAACAGCTGTCTGTGTCTTCCTGGGTTGCCTAGGAACAAAGAGCAAATGACATCCATTTTGGGACAGAGAAGGTAAAACTTCAGGGCATTCCCAAACTCTGAAAACCTCTTTGCTGCAATTAATGAGGTTGTGCTGCTGGATGAGGAGCTGTTGACCCTTGCGTGTCCCCTGTTGCCGGTGCTATCTTGGAATGCAGGGAGACTCCAAAATAAGAGTGTAGTGTTTCTTGGTGGCTAAGAGAACAAATCTTTCAGCTTCAGGAATGTGAAGTGCGGTTGGAGAAAGCCGTCAAGTAGCGATAGTAACAAAAACACCAATGGCATCTGTTATGGATTGTGGCAAAGAAGATCCAGCTAAAACACACAGGATCATTCTTTCAGTCAAGACAACCAGGATACTGCTGCACATGTCACCGAAATCTGAATGAAAGAGCAGAGTTAGAGCTATACAGGGAGTTACAGCAGGGCATCCACAAACCAGTCCTTGTTCTAGTCTACATAATGCCTGTGTGGCAATTCATATCGAAAGACAGCCTCTGCACCCCTAACTCACCTGCCAGACCCCTCAAAGGAGCAAAACCTAAAGTGGAGGCATCAGCTATTAATTTTCAACAGAATTAGTAGCCAGTGTGTGCTAATACCCTTGAGTTTCAGCTCCCTGAGCTCCCCTCCTTCACCTGCCTTTCTGTATGAATTCTGCACTTCTCTGCTTCAAAAGGACTTCAGTTTTGTGCTGCTTGATGCCCAGACTGTCAGCCTTGGTGCCACTGCTGAGGATTGTCAGGTAGATGAAAAGCCACAAACCCTGGGAGGAAAGCCATCACTGTCTCTGTGTCCTTGTAATCCTAGTTCAGCAAGCCAGGTAAGAACAGACATCACCCTATGGCCATTCTGTCTGCTTTGCTGGGGTGCTAATTGCACTGTAAATTATGAAAGTGCTTATGCTCCTTGCTGAATCAGGCCCCAATTCACCAGATTACCTGTCAACCTCACATTATGGATCAAGATGGAAAAAAATGGAGTTTCCTTACTGACTTTGATGGCCCTAGGACTTGACACAGTATTCTGCTGCTTTAACACCCCAGAATTTTGTCATGGCAGAAAGGTGATGCCTTGTAGTGGATAGCTACAGGTGCACCCTTCTAATCACCCACAGGGCCACTGTGTGTGAGGAGCTAAAGAACAATGTCACCCCCGAGCCTCCTCCTCCCTCTTATTCCCAGCCCTGAGTTCACTGAGTTGCTCAGTCCAGCAGAAATTGGGCTCAGGAATTGCCTTATTTCTATATTCAAGACACTGTTTCACTCACTGCTCCCTTTCTGGAGAAAGCAGAGCAAAGTGCATTAGGAGGTGGACTAAAGAGAGGAGGAGAGAAAAATAAATAAAAACTACGTATTTTCATAAGATTTTTTTTAGTATGATTCTTAAAAAATGTGCTGAATAAGTGATTTACATTCTGTCTTAAAACTGTGAGGTTTAATGAAGCTGACATTTCTTCCTCTCCAATGTTATGTCAGACTAAAAACCTTTTCAACTTATAGTAGATACGTATGGTAATAGATATCTGAATGAAAGATCAGACATTAAGTACTGCAGAAATAGCCTGGTAAAAAGATGAAGTCACCCTGTAATGACACTATTATGACATGCAGATTAAAAGAAGAACCAGTAAAAAAGAAGGATGATAATGCTATTGTGTTACTCCACTAAGGTATTTTACCAGTAAAATGAAGTTACTCACTTTCTGCATCTATCCACTCATCTGACTGATGTTTTAAGGGAAAAAAAAAATGTGCAGGAGAAAAGACCTGTTCTTGAAGGAGAAAAAAGCCCACCAAGCAAACCCTACCTGTATTTGGGGTTGGTATGTAGTATCAGATGAATATTGCATTTCAAGCGTTTGATCCTGTGCCTCCAAAAACTACAAACATCATAAACCAAAATTAAAAACTTTGCCAGCAGTCTAGTACACATAGTAGGTTCAAACTGAACCCCCTTGAGGAAAGGATAATTACTACCTTGTTGTAAAGCAGATGCATTTTTGGAAGCAGATGCGTGCAAGGTGACCATACTTTGGGAAACCACATTTGAAGTAAATATTTATTTGCATAACAAATAGAATACTTTCTACCAGCCCATTATGCAGCTAAGATTAGCTTAGACCTTTATAGTGACACTACATAGGCAATAAACTAAAAGCAAATTTGAGCTGGTGCAGTTTTGCTGGTTCGTCAGCTGTCCAGCCCCGTGTGGGTCGAATGGGTGGAGAGGCCTGTGGCTTTGTGCCTGCCAGCAGTAAAACCTCTGAGACAAGGGGTCAGGGGGCGATTCCAAAGCACAGGATCAGCAGGATAACTCCTCATCACAAGGGGAATATCTTGGAAGTTTGCTTGAGAAGGCTGAGGCTTCTCTACTTTGTGTGCTTGTAGATAAGACCATCTCCTGAGGAGAGAAATGCTCATGGACACAGCCCACCTCTACTGCAACCTATTTATATCTGCCACACAGACAGAGGACAACGTGATTCAGATGTTAATCAGTTCCTGGCAGCATTACAGAGCCTCCTTGAGTAAAAAGCAATCCAGTTCTGCAGATGAGGCAGAAGCACACGGGGCTTCATTGTACCCTCCTACTGCAAGTGCCTAACTTAGGCACAGTGACTGCTCCCATCCAGCATCTGCACTGGGAGCTAAGATCCAGCTGACCTGGATTTTAGGAGTCTGGTGTCTCCCTTCTTTATTGAACTGAATTGCCATAATAGTCATGGCAACTGAGTGAGGCCTCTTATAGGTGGTCTGAACACATTGCCAGGCTCTGCCTTCATCTACTCCTCCCCAAGCCATGAAACCCGAACACCATCAATTTACTACTGTCTGCTAAGAAATGAGAAGCTGTTTCCCCTCTGCTTGCTTCAACATGGACTTTAAATGCAATTTCTTTCTTAGAAGAACCTGCAGAAATGGCACTGCAGAGTTGCATGTGGGCTCTGTCCCAAAGTGTGCAGGCTGCAGGTTCTCACTCTGTGCGGAAATGGTTATTTTTTTTCAGGCTGTCCATGCTGTCTGGCCAGTCTAGGATGGAAACCAGCAACACATCCTGTCCTAGGTGCCTAGGACTTGAAATGCAAATTCTACACTGTGGCCTCTCACAGCCCCATTTGTGTGTGTGCCCAGGAGTGCAAGGAGGTGACATTTTTTTCAATGAATTTTTAGAACAAAGCGTCACTGCTAGACAGCAGCAAGACATGTTCTGCTATGTTCACAAAGCGTTTCTCCCTGTGCAGCACATTAATGAAACAGCCAATACATGGCTGCTTTTTTTCCTGCCCTTGACTGCTACCAGAGGCTGAACTGGCTGAGTGAGCTGGGTCTCTGTAGCTTCCCTGGTTTCCTTTGAAGAGGTTTGTCTCTGTGATACAGCAGCACTGCTACATCCACAGAACAGTTGGTATTGCTTCCCTTGATGTAGTCCCTTTATGCCTACTTGCTGCTCCTGGGCTTAACCCATCTCTCTTTGTATTTGCCTAAGTAAAATACAATCATAAAAAATGACCATATAATTGGCATGACAGAAATACTGTCTTTTAAACTCAAAATGAAAATCTGTTTACCTATATACAGTTTTATAAAAAGCAAAGAGGCATTATTTAGTATAAAGGAGACTGACCTCAAAACCAAGCAGCAAGGCCTAACTTCACCCACACAATTGACTCTAAGTCTCCTTTGGGCTTGTTTTCTGCCTCCCTGGCCCTGGGATATCATATTTTTCCAGTTGCAAGTGTTTGAAATTCTATGAGGGCTGTGCTGCAGCCTGTCAGACAGATACCTTCACGGTAGGAAAGGGAGTAGTGGAGTATGGCAGTAGTGAAGAATTCATGGTGATGAACCATTACCTGGCAGAGCTGTGTCCCAGGACAGCCTTATGGGTCATTTTTCCCTAGCAAGATGCCCAAGCAATGTCTAAGGGAGTGCTGATTGGCACATACACAAACCCTTTCAGGGAACTGGCCAACAATTTACATGTGGATGGTCAGCAGTCCAGTGCCTGGGCTCACTCCTTGGGGATGCCTGACATATCTTAGCACAATGTGTGGTTAACTGTTCTTAGCTGGTTCCTACTTACGTCGTTCCTCCATTGACTAAAATGAATTTGAAGATTGACTTGCTTGGATTTAGATTCCTTAAATTGCAGATTGCAAAGGAGAGCAGATGAAGAACAATCTTTTACTGCTTCACTGATACCCAGTACCTGATGCTAAATAAGAAACCACAATACATGTGGAATCTGGCATTGCAAATTATCTGTGTCACAGTGGGTGTTGCAGAGCATTGCAAGGCAAAGTTGTATGATCCTTATCCTGAAGAGCTCAGCATCTAAGTGAGCAGCATATATACATATTCCTTGATGGATTTTATAACCATAAATTTGTATATAATGGTCTAAATGAAGTTTTTCTCAAGAAGTAATTAAGTCAATATATGAAAATCAAAATATTTTATTTCCCTATAAGAAATGAGTAAAAATGTAAATGAAAGTTGGTCAGGAAATACTGATTGTCAAAATTGTCACAAGAATTTAAGTGGGCCAAATTTGCCAACATAGCAATAAAATTTACGTTAGCATCAGCAAAAAAAGAGCAGGAATCTGATGCAACCACTTTCTGATGCAGCAGTCTGTGGGGCCCAACTCCCTCAGGAGCCTTGGCCACTGCATCCTCATTTATATGAGTGTGTATTGATTGTACAATGGCACAAAATGGAAAAGTGGTGATTCATACCAGATCTTCATCCATTTGACAAACTGGAGGGCACTAGCACACTGTGGTCCATAGATCTCTGGCAGAATTTAAATACTTCTGCAGCTTCCAGGGAAGATTGCTAAGAAGAATGAAAGAGTCCTGTGGGCTTACCTTGCACTTTGAAAGCAAATTGAGAGGAATCTACTCTTTTATTAGGAGGCATAATGAAGCTGACAAGACAAAACAAAGTCCAAATGCCACTGCAGTAGAAGTTGCTGGAGGCCTGATGCCCTTGCTCATGACAGAAGGGTAGAAAAGAAGCCTCTCCACAGTGGGCAGACAGGTTATGCCAATTGCTTCTCAATTGCCCCAAAACATAACCCTTGATCATGACCCCTGGATTTATTGGATTGGTGGATTTTTCCAGCCACTGGAGGGCTCATATTTTTTTGTGGTTTAAACGCCTCTAACTGGGGAAAGGGATGATGAAAAATTTCATCTGTTCTTGAGGATAAAGGCTTTAAACTGAAAGCTAGTAGGTTTAGATTAGATATTGGGAAGAAATTCTTTCCTGGGAGGGTGGTGAGGCACAGGAACAGGTTGCCCAAAGAAGCTGTGGATGCCCCATACCTGGTAGTGTTGATGGCCAGGTTGGATGCGGCTTGGAGCAACCTGGGATAGTGGGAGGTGTCCCTGCTCATGGCAGGGTGTTGGAATGAGATGACCTTTAAGGTGTCTCCCAACCCAAACCATTCTGTGATTCTATGATTCTGTTAGCTTTAAGCATTCTCACATCTGGACTGACCTGCACAGGGCTCCGTGATAGGCAGACCTGATTACTCTTTAATCCATTTCTTCACAACTTGATTGTTATGAAATGCCCCAATCACTGGGCATGTGATCAGCAATTAAAGACCAATAGACCTTCAACCATAATAAAAAACATGTTGTTTAAATTATCTAGATAAATGCAGGGCATTTCATGTAAGAGGCAATGACATACAGGCTATGTACCAAGGTACATGGACAGAAGAAGAAAAAGGTGATGAAACATATTAATAATGCAACTCCAACAGAGTTTGACCCTGCCACTAGATCTTGCTCAGGTGCTTAAGGCTGACTGGGATTTACAGATACTATTTTGGCCACCAGAGGGTTCCCATATTTTTCCATTTGTGCAACTGAAGCAGTTGCAAAAAGAGAGAGTAAAGAACATAGAAAAGCCACTTTAAAAAAATGTGTGAAAGCAATAAAGATAAAAAAATGCAACCTCAAAGTAATGCAAATAACCTACATGCAGGTCCGATTTTGTTACTGTAAAATTCAATGACTGCATTTTGCAAAACAAAACCAGACATTTCTGCACTGGTTGCAGCACCCTCATTCTTATTTGCACCATTGCACACGAGATCAGGATTCAAGCAGCTGACGATAAATTCCGTGTATGTAGGACACCTATTAAAGGTTTCATGTGATGTTAGAGTGAGTAGGTTAGTACAAAAGAAACCCCACAAAGTAAATAAGATTTCAAACGTTGTGGTATTGTCAGGGCAAAACCCCAGATTCCAAGTCAAGTTCAATCCTGCAAAGCTAGTAATGGCAGCACTATTTTCCTAACTTGGCTTCAGTCACTACCGTGACTCTCAATTCTCAAATAATAGGTGATTCATCTTAATGTTATTTAGGGAAGGAGTCACAATGGCTTTGATAAGTCAAATGATGGTCAGATATTTTTCTCACAGCTCATTAATTTTCCCAGGAAACAATGGGCCAAATCCTGCTGTCAGTTATGCTACCAAAGTCAGTGTACTGGAGATGCTTTTTAATCCAGGTTAGATCCAGATCCCTCTCTGACATGTACAGGATGGGCTCTCGTGTTTTCTGATACACTTCATCAGATCTCTGGGGGCTCTCGTGAAAACGTCAACCAGAAATATACTCACTGCAGCAACCCCATAAAATCTCTCTGGATGGTGTGATCAGGGATAAACCTCGGTCTGAGCAGGTTCCTTGGAAACTTTATCCCAGGTTTCATGGTTCCACCAGAAGATTCAAACTTTGGTGGGGGAAAAAGGCTCCATGTTACCTGAAACGGGAGCTTATAGAGCTGCAGAGCCTTTTCCCCTGGAGGACAGATATAAGGTGCTCTCTCACCCCTTTCTGGGGAGTTTGATGGCCGGAGAAGCAGCCCATGAAATTGTGTTTGTGGCCTTCCTTTGGTGTCCTCTTGCAGAAGGAGGCTGAATGGGCTGTGAGGCCCAAAGAACAACTCCCAAAAGGGACTGAGCATTCTGCTTCTTCCTGAGATAACTCAGATGTCTTCACTGCTGTGCAGGATTCTCCTCTGTCAGCATACCCGGAACTCCATCACCTTGTGCAATATGGTCCAAAGGTTTGGCAAAATCAAAATCTCTTTCCTTATTTGAGGTTAGAGCCTGGTGCCTTCAATCACAGCAAACAGAGACTTACTGCACAGTCCACTGACTTCAAGGAAGCTTCTCATGAAGAAATGTATTTATTCAGCTTGAATAATGGGCACAGGAATCTGGCTTTTGCTAATACAGGCATGGCTGCTTTGCAGATGCTACAGTGTTCAGTTTTATTCCAAAGTTTTAATTTTTAGTTCTAATACGATGCTGACCTTCTAGATATTATAATTAGAAGACTTATTGGGAAGCCTAATATAATATTATACCCACAGGGGAGTCAAAAGTGCAAATAGTAAAAATATCAAATCTCAATATTTAATTAATTGAAACAGATTAAATTTCAACCCATTTCTCATTTCTGTCAGCTACTGAGGGTTTTGTATGATCTTTAGAATTTATGTAGATTTTCCCACAGACTTTCTGAGCTGGAATTTCAAACAACTAACATCTATGTTTTTAGACACACTGTGCAGCTTTTTTAAGACCTTCTCAACAAAGAGCTTCCAGGGCTGTGTGTGGGAGGAATTAATTGCATATGATTGCTCTGGTCAGGTGCCTAAATGGGATTCAGACACTTGAGAAAGCCTGGCCTTTCTTCTTGGTGAAGAAGGCTTCTGGAAGACCATCTATTACAGCTCCCCAGTCAGGCTGTTCTCGGGGAGCACCTTTGTCCCAAAACACTCTTGGAAGACTAGAATGTAAAAACACAGATTGTTTCAGTGACACAGTGAAGAGCAAAAGGCAAATAGAAACATCTTTCACAAGAATTGGGATGACTTCCATTTTTGTGTCACTTCTGACCTTAATCCAGCATACAGAAGGCCTTTCGTGCAGACAAATGGAATTGTGGAAAAATAACTGAAGAACAGGTGCTTTATCAAATCACAACAGGCTATTTGTCCTTATTCCTAATAATGATATCCTTACAGGGACTGCCTTCACTGGTCTACTGCATAGTAGTGATTTCTTGTCAAAAATATGTGAATAAATGAAAATGGGCACTTGGTAAATGAACCACCAGTAAGGGACCAGGAGTTCCTCTAAGAAATTTATTATTGCTAGACAATCCACATGACTTCAGTTCATCTGTGAGACCACTGTTCTGCAGTTTCATTTCTCCATGGTAAAGAAAATTTACAGTTCTCAATCATATGCCATGGGTCCTTTGATTAAATGTGGATTTACTGTACTTGATAGCCCACAGCAGCTTAAGTACCATAGAGTGTGTTACATAAATGCATGTTCAGGATTATTACACATACCAAAATAGGCATGTACTTGATGGAGGTTGTTATGGTTTACAATTCCCTTTTCCCTTTCCCTCTCTGTGGTAATAACTGTACATGTATTGGCCTTAAACACCTATATGTCTTAAGCACAGGTTAAATTATAAAAGAGATTGCAACATCTTCTTTGTTCATCATCATCTAATAAATCAACAGGTCCATTTCTGTGGATTGATGTAATGGCATTTATGAGCATTGGCAAAGTCATATCCACTTAACTGATGCAATTAAGTAGTGCCATGCTCTTATTATAATAATAATGGATTGACTGATGAGTAATTTATTTCTTTCCAATGTAACTGACAAAAATAGGCTATATTCATAGACAATGCAATGTATTTGGATCATAAAACTGCTGTCTTATCAAATCTACCATTAGCTTAGATTTATCCTCACCAGAGAGTGGTGAAAAACACTTTAAACCATGGACCAAGCTTAATGAGATATCCTGGCCCTGATGTGTAAAGTCCCACAGAGAAGGTGAATATTTTACTAGCTATTTCTCATAAGAGAAGTGCTGCTAACACTGTCATAAAGAACTAACTCTCAGAGCTGCCAGCTGAACTCTCTAGTCTAAAGAAGGAGATGGCTTTGTTTGGTTTAATTTTAATTGAGTTTCCAGGAAAAATATTTCCTTATTGCCACTTGTTACTCCATACACTCTCCCTGACACTCCTTTCCTATCAATATTGCCTGGAGACGTGGCAATAAGTGAGATCAGTGCTTTTATCACCCTCAACGTGACATTTTGGAGTATCTTGCTATTTCCTGTGTTTATGATTATGATTTCATTGAATCATAGAAGGGTTTAGGTTGGAAGGTGCTCTCTCAAATTCTTTGGGTTATGCAAATAATCTCTATGTAGATTATTTGCATTACTTTGCGTTACATTTTTTTTAAATCTTGATTACTTTCACACAGGCCCAGTTCTAATTGCCCTCTCTCTTCATAGCTCCAGTTTTCTGATCATGACCCTCCTCTGGACTCACCCCAAAAGGTCCATGTCCTTATTTTGGGTGCCCCAGAGCTGGATGCAGCACTGCACGTGGGGTCTCACAAGGGCAGAGCAGAGAGGCACAATCCCCTCCCTCAACCTGCTGGTCACACTGCTGGCCATGCAGTACACCCTTGTCTTTCTGGGCAGCCAGCACACACTGCTGGCTCGTGTTCTGATTCTCATCCACCAACACCCCTTGGGGGTTCTTCTCCCTTGGGCTGCTCTCAGTCCATTCTCTGCCCAGCCTTTGTTTGTGTTTGAGATCACCCCAACCCAGTTCCAGACCTTGTACTTGGCCTTGTTGAACTTCAGGAGGTTCACCCAGTCCCACCTCTCCAGCCTGTCCAGGTCCCTCTGGATGCCATCCCTTTCCTCCAGAGTGTTGACTGCATCACTCAGCTTGGTGTCATTGGCAAACTTGCTGATGGTGCCTCAGTCCCACTGCCCATGTCTCTGAAAAAAATATGAAGCAAACCCAAACCCAATCCCAACCCCTGAGGACCAGGACTCTTCCCTGGCATCCACCATTTCTTAACCACTGAGGGCTCCACTCATCAAACCCACATCTCTCCAGTTTAGAGACAAGGATGTTGTGTGGGACAGTGTCAAAAGCTTTGCACAAGCTCAGTTAGATGACGCCTGTTGCTCTTCCCATTGCTGTAAGCCTGGCATAGAAGGCCATCAAATTTGTCATGCACAACTACACATGTGGGGACCAAGGGCCAAATTATCTGCTGGCTGGGGATGGACATGGCTGTGCCAACTGCAGCAGAGCTGCTCCAGTTTACAGGCTGCAGGAGTCTGTAGGTGGGCAAGGGCAAACAATACGTCCAGACACCCCAGAATTTCTGCACTGCATCCTGGTTTTGCTCATTGCCCTTACCTCTATCATTTGGTTTGGGTATAAAAGCTCATCATTCTCAAGGGCATATTATATCCATTTCCATCATCATTCTCTTTAAATTATGGCAGCAACAGCTCTGTCTTTCACTGAGTACAAGCCAAATGTGCCAAATTCCAATTTCACACTATTTTATTGTTCAAGAACAAAAGAATCCACCAAATTATCTCATTTGACCTCCTGTATAAGACTCAAAGAACAGAAAACAGAGCTTGAGATTCCTGCAATGACAGGGAACTGATTAACTGGGATAAGCCCAAATGATCCCCACAATTTTTGGGGAACAACGGAAGAAGAATGATCCTGACTTTTGCAGGTTGACCTCATGGAAAGTACCTACCCAATCCCAAAATCTGAAAATCAGCATGACCAGACCCATGAACCAGGAATGCTGGTCAACACTCAGGCAAGGATGATTGTACATGACACTATGCTGTCCCATCTGGGGATTTCTCTTAATCTGTGGGGTATATTTACATTCCACATGTGTTTTTGCGGGCTTTTCGTGTGTGCGCACAATTCTTTACCAAAGAGAAATTCCTTCCTTGGTGCTTGAAGCCTGAGGTCCAGTGCTTGTTGTTGTTTGAAATAGTTTCATTTGTCTGAGATAACACTGGGGACAACCAAAGCTTGTCTTCTGCATGGATCATGGATGGAAAACAGGGAATTACATAAACTCAAGGCCAGCAGAGATCACCACAACCACTCCATATTTCTGACTGTGCTGTCTGTGACACCCTGATGAGAAGGGGAACAGCTCTGTGATTGGGGAGGAAGCCTTCACTGCTAAAAAAAGGGATGAGACTTCTATTTCTTCTCATCAAATGGTGATAAATATCATGAGCTTCTCCAGCACTAACAGACTCATCCTAAATGTTACACCAGGAAGCTAAAAAAGATCTTTCAAATGCACTGCATGAGCACTAACATAAAAATAGAAGATGTGGTTAATGGTATTGGCTGGCCTAAGAGGGAGAGATCTACAGAGGTTTATTTACTGCTCTAAGTGTTAACAAAGTTTGACATCAAGGTGGTTTATAATTAAAGACAACAAATAGGTTAATTTTTGCTCACTGGATCCAACTATCTAATGCAAGGTTAATTCATTGACCTCGCTCCAAAGGCATTATGTATTTAATTTTCAAGGCACAACTGCATGCTGCATGATGACCAGTAAGATCATCAATGCTGTCTTTTATTTCTGGACTGAAACTTTTAAAAGAAGAGAAACATCTGATCTCCGAGAAGGTGTGATCTATGCCTGCACTCATGCACTCATATATTATTTATCTTGATCTACAAGTGAAGTCTTATAAAGGGGCCCATGGCAGAAAATAAGAGCCATTTATGCTACCTTTCATCAGAAATGTTTATATAGAGTCGTCTCTCTGACCACAGAGCAGACATCTAATTCCTGAAACTACAGGAACTCCTCTCAGGAAGAAGCAGTAATCATTCTCACTGCTGCAGAATGTCTGGTTCTTGTTGTGACCTAAACTTAGTGCTTCAAACTCTCCAAACTCTCTTCAAACTCTTCTTCCTCCTCACAGATAATGTAGCCACTACCCCTGTCCAGCTACTGGTGTTAGATCCTGAAGCATAAGCCTCCCAATCCCTGCTCTGAACTGATCCACACAAACAGGACACAGGATCTTTGTTGTTGAATAGCTGTTAAAAATCTGCTTACAGGTCTTTGATAAAGCCCTTTGGCACAGGAGAAAAGCAAAGATGAAATAATGTCCCAGTGACAAAGGTTGAGTGCTGAATCATGAGAAATTCCCATGTAATGAAAAACCCAAACTTGCCTCTTCCAGGTGTAGTACCAAGATGCTGGCCTCTGAAAATTCAGCAGAATGGATTCACTGTACTGATGACCAATATTAAACAGGGAAATTGTAAGAAAATCAAGAATAAGGACACTGACGGACAGGCATGTGATGCAATGAAGAGAAGGTTTCAGCTTCTTCCTAATTTGTAGGCCAATATATTTCACTGTTCTGCCTGAAAGCTGAAGAGCTGTTGTGACACCACAGTCACCATACAGTTAAGGTCTGGAATGTGATGTTCTGGTGAGTTAAGAAAAACTTTTTGATTACCCATGCTTTGCACCTGGAATTTAAACCAGGGACTGGATATGAAATACTGCTGGATGTGCTTTGGAGATAAGGACTCGCTCACCATGCCAATAGGGTTCTTTTTGTTGCTGTTGTTACTTTATTTCTCTTGTGGCATTTATTCCAATGCAATTAAAATAATAGAAGTTAATTTTAAAGACATATCTATCTTATTGAAACTTGAGAGACAAAAAGATTGGCAAAGAGTTTCAGATATTTCTGAAAAAAGAATTATCAATTTGCAGTAATGAAGCAGTTTTGTACCCTGTGGTCAAAGGGAGGACAAAAAAATGGCAATGCCTGAAGAAGAAAAGGACAGCTGTATTTGAAAAAAGAGGATGACATGCAGAAATGTAGCAAAGCTATTTTCATGATCAGTGTCAAAGGACAATCATGTTTGTAGCCTGGGAAGATGGGCAGCATGAAAAACTAATGTTTTTCACAGATGGATAGGCACACCATAGCAGAACATTCATGATTTTCTGTCTACTTCTAAAATTCTGTCCCTAGTTTTTCAGCTTAGTCAATGTCTCTAAGAAGGCCTCAGGGATGAAAAATCAAGACAGCTGTTGCCAAGAGCTATGTGCAGAAATGGGCAGGCCTGAAGGATCAGGAGACACTGAGCCTGCCAGAAGGTGTGTTGTGCTGTGAGATGCCACATACCTGCCTGTGGCCTCTGGAAATGACAGCAAGCCAGACAAGAATGAGTAAGTGGTGGCACACAGAAGAAGGCAAGGAATTTAGGGGGATTTTTTACCTCTTTTGGGAGTGAGGGAGCTCTGTAGAGATACAACATGCAGGTTTGGTCTATTATGTGCATAGCTGGAGTGTATTGACACAAGACTCATAGAATCATCCACCTGGATTGTGGCTATGCTGCATATTCTCTGTACTCATGGAGCCCAGCACAGATAATCAAGGCCTGTCTGAGGATTTGAGACAAGCCCAGAATTCCTCTAGACCTGATGTGAAGTCTGGCCTTTGATTCACTCGGAACAAGATGCTGGAAGCTCAGGAAAAGGTGAACCACCCCCACCATCTGCATCACTGCAGCTGACAACCTGCCATGTGTTTTGGAGGCTGTCCAGAAGAGGTGTGCACAGCAGGACCCAGTCCCACAGGCCACTTTAATGCAGCCTATCTCTGCCAGTCCTCACTCCCAGTGTGCAAGAGAAACACAGGAAGCCATTTTCACTTACATATAAAGAGAAGTCACTGCTACACACTCCCAAAAAAGCTAATTCTTGGGCCCATGTTGTCTCTGCAGTATTCCCTTCCCTTGTTCTCTGAAGAGCTCTCCTCCTCCCCTGGCCCATACCTCACTCCCTTTTTCTCCCACTGGAATATTTTCCTATACCATCCCAAAGTCTGTGAGGAGCAGATACTGCACTGCTGCCTGACATGTTTTTTAGGAGGCTCCTTTCAACCCTGGTATATTCCTTCATCATGACTACACAACGTATCTAACAACAATCCCTTTTCATACCCACTGTCTTTTCAGGGAAGTTACTCTGAATATCCAGACAACAAACAGCCTGGACCTGAAAACAGTTTCTGTAGAAGGCCAAAATCTATTGGGAGATGAAGGAGAGCTTATTGCTTTGATTATAAATCCATTTTGTTTCTGAAGTGAGAACTAAACAGGCTTGGCTGTACTAGCAAACCAGAAATTCTAAGCAAGCATGCAATATGAGTATAGGAAAAAGGAAAAAGAATAGCCCAAAGGCATGATGTGCAGCAAGAATACCTAGAAAGTGGAACAAGAGTATGTCTTTGCATGTGGCCAAGTTAGACCCACTCTGGCTGTTCCTACATTGCACTTAGGTCCCTAATGTTTCCTACATGGTTCTTCAGTGACTGTTTAGGGAAAGTGAACATCTGTGGGTAAAGAAATTCTTGTGTGAACCAGTAACTAGAGAAAATTTTACCATGGTGGGGTTTATCAGTGGAGTTTCACAGAGAGCCATCCTGGGACCTCTGCTCTTCAAAATATTAATAAACAAGTTGGAAAAGGACCTGATAAGTAACATGACCAAAAAAACCCAACAACCAAAAAAAACAAAACAAAAAAAAAAAAAAAATCCAAAAAAACCCACCACCAAAAATAAAAGCAAAACCTCATTATGACGTATGGCTGAAGGTTTTCATGTTAATTAGTGACCAGTTGATGAAAACAGTCAAATGAAATTTATTTGATAAATGCAGGATAGTAGATATAAAGAGAAACCATTCTAAATATAAGAAAAGTATAGTGTGTTGTAAATTAGTTATTACTATTCAAGAAAGGGGGGATCAAGGAAGGGTATCACATAAAAATATAAAGATGCAGATTTAAAGCAAAATTTTTTTTTTTTTTTCACATGCTGCATAATTAAACTGCAGAACTCAATGCCACAGGATGTTGTAGGGGCCAAAAGTATAAATGGGCTCAAAAAGCAATTAGACAAATTCCTGGCTGAAAAATTCATCGAGCGTTACAAAACGCAAAGATGCAGATACAATCTCTGGCTCACAGTGCCCCTAAGGCACAGACTGCTGGGAAGGTGTGCCAGAATAAAGTATCCCTCTACAGTTGCTCTGCTTTTACATTGTTCCCCAAAATACCTGCTACAGGCCCGTGTCAGCAGCACTGTACTGAGGAGGGATTTCTGCAGCTGCTGCTATGGGAGTAGGTAGTTACTCATAAAGGTAAGGAAAGAAAAATAGGAACTGAATTCAGCAGCATTTGTGATTGCTGGAAAAAAAATGAGTCAGAGAGGATTTGTCAGTCATAAGGTAAAAAGATATTGCAGTAGAAGAAGTATCAGTTTTAGTATGTGCTGATCAGTGTAAAGTAAAGGGTCTCAAGCAGAAAGGAGGCTGAACACTCACTGACTCATGAGGCTTCTGGGGCCATAAACCACATTAAGAAACTAAATCCACACAGAAATGCTTTCTAAGATATCATTTAGTAAAAGACATAAACCCAATCTGTGGGGCTGTATATGTCATTGATGTATTTCTAGCAGCTTACCTTGTTTTTCACTAGAACCCAAGAAAAGCCATTTGTATTTAAATGATGGTAGAAACGGTAAATTGTTTCATCTAGGAGTTTAATAAATGGTTTGCCCTAGTTTGTCAGAGTTTGCTGTAATTTTACGTGACTGGCCAGATAAATTTGCTGGAAATGATCAGATAGCAGGAGATTGGCACAGCAGAGGAATTCCAACAGAAGCACAGAGTTAATGAATCTCCGCCCGTGTCCAGACACGCGGATGGGGAGAAGGGCAGGCAGGAGCACCCAGCTGGGACCCTCTGCGCTGAGCACACCAGCTCTGATCATCCCCTTCCCTCTGGTGGCTGCATCCACAGGGGAGTACCTGAGGAGGAACAATCTGTGTCCAGCCCCTCTGAGCACTTGAGACATTAAAAGACATATCCCAAAGCAAATTATTATGATGCAAAAAATCATTTGTGTAGTGGATATGCTACACAAATGTCCTAGTGTTAAAAATCAACTTAATTCTGGGAATGAATCCACTGCAGAAGACTCCACCCATTTTGGAGGAGCTGAGGTCCTGCTAAAAACTCAAATGCACCCTCAGAGGTGCAGGGACCACGGTGGTGGGTTGAGAAGATGTCCTGGACTCTGCAGAGACACCACCTCCTGTGCTGGGGGTGGACAAGGTGCACATCAGCTCTCCATGGGCCATGGCTTGGTGTGGTGGGACCCTTCTTCTCCCTGTTACACTCAATCCAAACTGAAAGCAGTTGCTCAGCTCCTGGGTTTTAAAGCACCTCGCTAACTGCCTCAGTGAGGAGGTCACTTCTTTTTAAGTTCACAAGTCTATTATTCCCCTGAAGTTACCCGCCTAGAAAGTCTTCCTAAATTTCATGGATTTGAAGGGGAAACTATGCCCTGAAGTGCAGACAATTTCTGGTTATCCTGATTGTCTGTGCTCTGCAAATCAATGCTCTGGAATCTGGTAGAATCTACAGCCAGATAGGCTGAAAAAAAAAATAAATCCAGTGGGGGTTTCAACATTTTTCATATAAATTAATAGGGACATTATGCCTAAACCGAGTTGTGACCATTTAGTGATAAGACCATTAGAACTAAAGAGTGGCAAAAACAGCTCTCATAAGGAAAATACATCTTAAGTAGCAAGTGGATACAGTGTCAATCTTAAATACAAGTATCCTTCGACAAAAATTCACAAAAATCAGGAAAAATTAATTGCTTGTCCCAGATTGCTATCTGGGCATAATTCATTGGTTTTTCCTAGTGAGTTTTGGTGAATGAAAAAAACTTCTACAAGGACAAGAATCTTATGTTTACAGAAAAAACAGAGTATAATAGATTTTTTTTTTTCTCCTGCATATTTGGATTTCTCTTGCACATAGTCTATGACTTTCAGCTACAGGCTATGACTGATCCCTTGACAACTCTAGTCTCTGCGATAAATTGTTCAAAGTCAGACCTGGGGCTGTGTCAGTTCCTAGAATATCAGGGTTTTATATCTTCTCTAGCCTCATTTTAAATTTAAATGATAACAAATGCAATCTGACCCCAGATGGAACAGAACATTTTTTTATATCAGATTGGTGTTTTTACTAATACTACTTTGGTAAGGATCTCAAATCCCAAACAGTCTTGAACAATCTCAAATCTCAAAAAATCATTTATGCTGAATGCCCACATGCTTCCTAAGAGGAAGATGGAAAGGTGGATGATTTCCATCAGCCGCCATGGAAATGATGCACAAAGCCAACAAAAGGCTGGCATTTCCCTGCAAGGAAGCAGTGCCGTGGTCTTCTGGGCACATCTTTTCCCATTTCTGTCCCCTGTTCTTCTGGTTCTTTCTGAGTTGGTTTTAGCAAATGCTTTATATGTTTATATTGTGTTGACACAGGGATTTAAATTTGCAATTTTATTGTTTTATTTGCACATCTACTTACTGCATTTTCAAAACAATGTATACCCTGCTCTTCCTCAAATTTCCGTGTGACAGGACTCAGACCCAAAAATTAAGCTATTCCTTTGTTCTTCCCTCCACACTCTTTTTTTTTTTCTTTTTTTTTAATGGGAGTTTTTTTTTTTTTTAAAAAAGGTCTGTAACATATTTTATAGCAGGCTGGACCTACACCTCTGTTGGCAGAAGAAAATGTCTTGTGGATTGTGCTCCACAGTGGCATGGCTGATGGTCTGAGCTGGCAAAACATTTCTATCAAACACTGTTTGAATTCACAGACCTTTTTCTCTGGTCTTTAAATGTAGTTCTTGTCTGTCAGTAATCCCTTTCCTGTTTGCAACCAAAGGAAAGCCTTGTGCCATGAACAAAGGGGAAAGAGATGCCACATATTAGTAGCCAAGATAAGGTACCAGTATTTAAACAACATAAAATGCTCAGTCCAGACAAAGAGAGATATCTCTGATGGGTCCAGTGCAAATACACACCCTCACATCTACTGTGGTCATCTAGAGAGCCATTTTGGTAGATTTTTTTCCTTCTCTGACCCCTCATCACCTCTCTATTCAGCCTCTCCCAAGCAGAGCATGATGTCTGACTCAAGCTTTTGAACTCTTTGCATGTAAGTAGGTTTCAAAGTAAGCAAACAAGCTCCTACATCCCTTGCCTGTGTAGGTGTGTTCAGATATTTTTATTTATTAAAAACAAAATAAAAACATAATCTGATACGATTAAAGATGTGTTTCAGAGAGTGGTCTGTGCAGAGAAATGCTTGCACCTGGTATCATAATTTATAATGTTTAAGAAACAAGTTGGCATTAAAAAAAATGAAATGACAACAGAGATAATAGGATCCAAAAGTCTCTTCCAAATTACTGAACAATAGAGAATTGGTTAAGATCGCTCAGGCTATTTTTCTAATATTTTAGAGTAGTAGTTGCCTGTTCAAGCCTTTGATCTCATAACTTTGCCAGCTGACAATAGATAAATAAGTGTAACAGACAATACAGCAAGAATGAAAATAGGTGCCTTTTCTAGGGAGGCACTGAGATGTGAAGTGATAGGAGATTAAAGTGTATGTGAAGGGCAAATTTTGCTCTCAGCTGTCTGATGTACATGCAGACTTCTGAATATGGCCTGTTGCAGGAGGATCAGCTAAAACTGTTGATTCAATAAACAGAGAAAAAAAGCAGTTCTCCAGAGTGGGTTTTGTTGTTTTTTTTAATTCTCTGAGCTGATGGGACACTTATTTGTTAGTCAGGACATATAGTTATTAATGCTGAAGGAAAAGAACAACTGTATAACAAAGCAACTGAAAAACTATCCTCTCCAGGAAGAAAAAGATGGAAAAAGATACTCCCATTTTATATCTGTTCTTCTGGATTGAGTGAAATAAAAGCTCATCAGGTCTATAAGGCACCTTCTCAGAGTCTGGAAGGAACAGTGAGGCAGAACTCTGTGAAGCACAGGGCCTGGTGAAGGCTTGGGGGTCCCAAGCCCTCCAGACTCCAGTGGCACAGCCACAAGTGTGCCCAAAGGGACCATGGAGGCTGCAGGTGGGTGTGCAACTACCTCAGCATCCTCTCCAGAAATATTAAGAGCCACAGATGAAGCAAATGGGAGATGGCTGCAAAAGGCCACAAGTGGCCACTCCCAAAGCCACCATAATTTTGTAGAAAAGGAGAGATGGGAATCAGCAAGACAAGAGCTGGTAAACCAGCTCTGCTTTCCTGTTTCACTGGCTGGTATATGAACTGCAGGCATTGGGCTAAAATAACAGATATTACTGACTTCTTGGCTTGGTCAGTGCAGAAATACATTCTCCTGATGAACCTGCTCAGAGTTTTCTGTAGGCAGTACTGTGTGTATTGAGGTGAATTAAATAGGCTGAAAGGAATATACCCATACATTTTAGCAGTAGTATAGGAAAACAAACTTTCCTTTTCTTCACACCAAATAAACACCAATAACACCCAGAAATAATATTCAACAAAGGCAGAGTGGGCTCTGGATACCAAGGCCCTGGTTTGTCACCCCTGTGGGATTTTGCTGTGTGACTGAAGTCCAACATAGAACTTGGCTCTGGACCAAACCCAAGGCCAGCAGAGCCTGAGTTTGTATTTTTTTAAGAGATGCAATCCTGCCATATGTTTACCAGCGATATCATAATTGTCTGTGCATCCTCAGTCTGCTATGGATTTTGCAGCAGCTGTCAATAGCACTCATTCATCACGGGCCCAAGATAATTGAAGCACTCCATCTGCTGCAGGGCCACTATTACCAACACTGATACTTGTGTCAGTAACTTACTGAAGAAGGGCCTGAACTTGCTCCTAGTGGAAAATCAATGGGAGGAGTCCTGTTGGCAGAAGTGGAGGCAGCCCTAACCCTTTCTGTACTGGAAACCTGAGCGGCTGCTCAGCGTCCGATTCCACGGCACCATCCCGACCCGCTGTGCCCCTGGATCTCCGCATGGAAGCAAACACAGGCACAGCTCTGCTGTGACCACACAGCCTTTGCAAACTGGTCCTGCAAGGCACTTGGGAGCACAAATCCCCACTGAGGGAAAGGGCAGGTACAGCCGAAAAAAGAACTGGGCTGAAGGAACACATGATGTCGGCTCACATGGACAAGAGAGGCAGAATTCAAGTTATGCACTCAGTTTAAAGCCTCTGCCTGCATAAACAGCAGACACGTTTATGGGAAAATGCTAAAGGAATTAATCTGTTACTCAGCAACACTAATCAAGACTCTTACCCCATGCAGTTCACAAAGTCCTACATCTGTGCATACCTTTATATTCCTGTTCACAGTCAGCCCCATTCCATCTTCTGTCTGCTGTACAAACAGAAGGAAAAAAACAAGGTCTGCAAAAGAAAACTGGCTGTTGTGATAAAGCATTATTTTCTCTCACATAAAACAAATATTTTCTATCATTTGCAGTTTTCTCCTATTTTTATCTACTTATTTTCTTGCAAGAACTAACTTTTGAAAACCAAGGCAAATTATGACCTTTTTAACAGAGGGGAAAACAGAAGTTGTTGTCCTGCTGTTGTGAGCGCAGATGAGATCAAACTAGAACTTTAAATCAGGGCACCCTTGAACTTTCAAGGTCAGGTTCACCTCTAAAGTTTGCTGCTAAAACAAGTCAAAGCCTGTGCTCAGATGGATGTGGATAGCTCCCACTGAGCTCAGGCTGCCCTCCTTGATTGTCACGGTAATATTTTTGTTGTGTTTGTTTACTCCAGTGCAGGTTCTCAAGGATCTGACTTCATTTTCATTCTTTCCTGTTCATACTCAGTATAAGAAAGGCCACTTTCTCAAATATATTTAGGTTCTCTTTGTGCACACAATGATGTAATAGTAGGAAAATGAGAACTTTAGTGAGGACAGCTGTCCCTGAAGTGTCACTTCAATGGCAAAAAACAAAGAGTGCTGAAGGTTCAAAGAAGATAACACTACAAGGTCTCAAAATACAAAGCAAAACCCAGTGATTTCTCTTTTCATCACAGGAGCAGAAAAAGTGAGGCCCCCTTCTTCTGGGCAGCGATTTAGATGGTTTTTTTTTAATGTTTTGTTGTTTGGTACATTCTAGACCTGAAAGGTTTCAACAGATAGATAGCACTTTTTAAATTGGATCAATGGGAATAGCAGAAAAGGGCAGCACTTTTTTGAATTTCCTGCCAGTGAAGTCCTCCAGAGTATTTTATAGTACCACAAGATGGAGGAAATCATATAGGATCTCTGTATTGAGATGACTGGAAAAACTGTAAAGGAAATTTCCTTTGCAGTTGTCTTTGTCTTCTGTGGATGTCTCCTTATTTCCTCCAATACACCAGGAGTCAAGGTAGCTTTGTTTTTTTAAGCAAAATGGGCAGGGAGAAAAGAGAGAAGAAAAATCAACAATGAGGAATAGTTCAATAAGTGGCTGAAGTCAAAATAGAGACAACCTAAAAAATCATAGACATATTCCACTGGTAAAGAGAATCATTTCATATCAGAAGGAAGACATAAGATTATTTTTTATAAAAATTAATTTTTAGAAGAGACATAAAGAATCTGACTAAAAAAAAGATACCTTTCTTTTCAATATTTAATGAGCCTTTATTTTTGTCCATCTACTTTCAGGACATGAAAACAAGCCTCTAACACAGGAACACACTCTCCAGCTGCAGTGTAACAGATGTGCAAACCATTAGTATCTGCCACCCATTCCAAGTCATTAAATCTGAAACCCTGCAGGAGGAGTCAAAGGTACCATCAGGGGACCTGTGGCAGTTATGGTGTTTCTACTTAGCTGATTTCACTGGAAAGGGACAGTGCTTTACCTTGAGGCACAGAGGAGAGTAAGGAACCCAGATCTGGATTAAACATGGATGAAATGACTGTGAAAATGTACAGCTGGATTCATAAGATGCATTTTCTGATCCTCTTAGCATGGTGAAGGGGCGATGAATGGTGTGTCACTGATGAGGGAGGGTGCAAAGAGCATCCAGTGGTCTCAAAAACAGAGTTAAAACAGAGAAGACCCTGGGCTAAAATGCTGCAGTGTCTGGGGAAAAGGGCAGAGGCAGGATTTGTTTCCTGAGAGCTCAGCTCCAACAGAGAAATGGATGGTCCAAGTTGGACTCCAGAGAGTGTTACTGTCCAGGCAGAGTCTGTGCCCACTGGCTGACCCAGGATTTGGGAACCACCTTGTCATTTGCATTCAGTGCCTCTGAGAAAAACCGTCATCACAAGATAACCAGCACTGAAGAGGGACAGTCCAAAGATTGAATAGGAAGATGGATCTGCCCACAAGGGCAACAAAAGTGCAGGCTGGGGAGCTGAATCTTCAGAAATACCCCTGGGCCCCTATCCATTGAGAACACAGCCCTGGTGTGCACTGAGACTGGACCTCAGCAGAACCTGACCAGAACAAGACCAAACACCTCAGGCACCTCCCAGAAAGCCAGACATCTTGGTTTGTCTCAAGCACATCCAGATTTCCTTCCCTCCTCAGAAGACACTGCTCCTCCTGGGATAGAATTCCTCGATCTTCAGACGCCCAAATTCACAGCATTTTTGTAGGCTGCATGGCATTCCAGCCTGCTGGCTTTCTGATGTCGCATGTGGGTGAGCTTTTGCTCACTCTCTTGCCATCTCTCTGCGAGCAGTGGGAGCCAGAGTGGGCCAAGTGTCACAGGCAATAAGCAGAAGCAATTCCGGAAACTTTATTGCTCAGAAGTGGCACCCAGCCAGGAGAGGAGAAAGAGAAGAGCTCATAGTTGTGTGCTTGCACACACTGACAAAACTGCTACTGATGAATCAGAGAGAAATCTGGAGAGGTGACCTTGGGAGGTCACAGAAGACTCGTTTTTGCCAACAAATATGAACATTTGCAATCATGCTGTGGCCTGATGCCAGTCACTGTTTTATGTGCTATCTCATCAAAACATATGAATTTTCAATAGCTGTTTTAGAGTCCTACTTGCTGCGGCGTTATATCTCTCCCACTCCTACAGGTTTTGGATTGTACAGATACAAAAGCAGGGTATTGAGGAAAGCTGGCACTTGGGTTGGCATTGTTTCCCATGAACACTTTCCTGCATTCTGAAAATCGCCGACTGGTCAAGTGCCGGAAGGTCACTAAGCAACGTGGCAAAACTGATGACAGAAGGGAGGCAAAAAATCTCTGGAAAAATGAAACTCCTCCATTGTCCGGCCTGGAAGGTCAGAAATTGCCATTTTAAGATTGCTTCTGTTAAGGGAGGCTCACCCACCCTAGGTGTCAGCCCTTCAGAGAGAACTACTGTAAATATCGCCATCTGTGATGTTCCTGGTGAAGGACTCTGCTGATGTAAAGGTTATTACTCATTTATAAACATATGGCTGCTGTAATCCTTCATTCCTCTATTCATAGTGGGATTTAGGTTTGATTGAGCTCAGTTTCAAAACAAAGATTTTTTTTTTCCCTACTCAGCACTAAGGGGACATTATCAGTTTGATTTATATTAATAAAAATAACAGCAACCCACTGTGGCAAATTCTTAAATCAATAGATGTGATTTGACTTTAAAAAAATCCCATTGAAAGCAGTTAGTCTGAAGGAGCACCACCCAGTGCAGCCTGAAATCAAATCTGCAGTGCCTGAAAAAGATTGTGAACAAAAAGGCAGAGGATTCTGCTATTCATCATTGTCCCAACTAAACAAAATAATACAATCTAACAGCAAATGTATGCTTTTCTGGCATTATTTCCATTTTGTAAATCCAGAGAGATAAAACATTGAGGTTTATAGTACGTGAGCTGACAGCATCTTTCAGTGATACTGTGATGGCGAAGGCTCTGAAAATGTGTTTTCAAACTATGGATTTTATTGCCTGTGTGTGTGATGTGTGAATACTTGAGCATATACATGCCTTTCAAATGAGCCCTTTAGATCTAAGATCCCATTTCCTCCATATAGTCAACAAAGACCATAAAGCAATTTCTGTAGGATCAAGAGTTCACATAGAAGACCTGAAAGCTAAAAATTCCCACCAAACCAGTTCAGACACAATGCACAGCTTACCTGTTGTCTGTCTGCTTCCAGGAGCAAAGGGACCAGTTCATCTGGCTTATTGTAAATGTCCAGCTCAGGCTGAGATGAACTGCTTCCTAAACTCCTTTGTCTTTGGGGAGAGTTTTATAAGGCCCTTGATTAAGAGTTTTGATGGCAATGGAGCCTGTGTTTGCATGGCTATCCATGATATTATGCAAACTCTGGGGGAAAAAGTATTTTATTCATTGTTGCATTGAAATACCTTGCAGCAAGCCACACCCCATCCTCAAATGGGCATGGCTGGATTCCACATAACAAGCCGTCTCTCTCTATGCTTTTGACCAGAAGATTGAATAAAATCAGAGCTACCAATATATGATCCTGTCTCCTGAGAAACATTTTTCCTGATGGGGAACTCATCTGCCATATTTTAGATAGTGTCTAAAAAACCTTATCACTGATATTGCCTTGGATTACTCTAAAAGAATACTTTAGCACCCAGCCCACATTTCATCATTAATAATATTTATGTAATGCAGCTGCAAGGCTGAGCAGCACATTACGTCACCTCAGCTGAATGAAGAGCAAGTTGCACTTTCTAGATCACAGCACTGCCATGTTTGCATTATGTATGCTGGAATTCAGTAATGAAAAAATTTAAATGATGGGATCAATTAATCTGGCTTCGGGACTTTTAAAATTAAGGTTGCAGGATGAAGATGAAAATGTACTTCAGCATTTCAGGGGTTTTAACTTTTTAATTTTTAAATCAACTTAGAAAGGATTTCCTTTTCTGGAATGCTGAGCTAATTCTTTTTATATGTAATCTTTTGTTAAAACTAATTTGTGAGTCCCTGAAATACAGTTTAAAAAGTAATGGAATTTATTGAGGGATCCTCACGTCCATGAGAAAGCTTCAAATACAGAGATCTGAATTATTTTTGTATGTGAAAGTGTGTGAATATTCCTGATTTATGGCATCTGAACACCAAACTGCCAGTCCCTCCTGGATGGCTGTGAGATGGCATTTGCACTACAACAGAGCTCTCGGCACTTTCTTGCAGCAGAATTAAACATATCCATGCAGCTGGCAACTTCAGTTTCTGACAGAGTGTGTTAGAGGTCCAGGTTTTGGAATGCTTTAGATGGTAACACCTAGTATGCTGAAAAAATTCACCTCTACGTGTTTGTGTTTTTCCTCTAATCCACATCATGTAGTCTTTGAGCACACAGGGTTTCACCCTTGCTACATGCCTGGAAGAGATCTATTAATTGCAGCTACTTGAATGGAACAGAATAGAAGCACAGAGAGAATAAATGACTTGGCAGAGCCAGAAATAGAATCAAGATTTCCTGAAACCCATTCCAGTACCTCAACCACAAACTCATTCCTGGGAAAAGACCAGGAAGTGTACCATACCTTTTTTCCCCCAAATTTATTCCATTAAATCATTGCAAAAAGGTCTGTGGACATTCTTGCTTCAGTTAAAATAGTAGCATAATTCAGTTTATCTTGAACCTGTTCCCAGCAGGCTTGAGACAAATCAAAACACCTGTGCAGAGCAGGTATTAGTTTTATTTTTAAGCCCAGTGTTTAACTGTTGATGATTTCTCATGCCCAGAGTTATAAGTCAGAAGAATTCAGACCTGCTTCTCACACCTTATAAAATTCAGAGATACTCAGATTTAGGGACTTTTATTCAATTAATAATTACAAGCAGACCATTTCTTGCAGTTTTGCTTCTCTATGAATTTTAGCATTAAACTTCTAGCTACAATCACTTTCCACAAAGCTCAGAAAATTGTCTGTTGTTTTAAACTCACTGTGTAAGAGTTTTTACAAAACAACTCCAGAGGCAGTTTGACCATTCCAAGGCACCATGACTGGCAAAAATACCTGAAGTACTTCTTTTCGTTTTCTCCCCCAAAATTCCCTACTAAACACTAGAAGTGAGTTTGCCAAGTCTGTACTTACAGGCGTAATCTCCTATTGACACATGTATAAATTACAAGGGCAGAAGCACTATCCAGTCACAGGGTAACGCTCTATCAGTGAGATTTCTGGGATTTTTGAGCAGTGTACTCTGTATATGGCAACTGCTGGCTAGTGTTTGCCTATTCTTCACTTGCTTAAAACCTCTGGTTTTGTCTTGAGGGTCCACGTAAGGTCAACTTCCCACCCCCCAACAGTGGCATAGAAAAGTGCTCTGAAGGTGGATGAAAATGCCTCTCCTCACTGAGCAGCCAGTGTTGATAAAACAGCTCTCTGTTGGAATAGCTCTAAGGGCAAACAGTGAGGAGGTTTACCCATTCAAACAAAGTTAAGAGTGAGCAAATTCTCTTAAAGATGTACCTATGTCTGAGATCTTTGTTTCGTTTTCAGTTACTTGATAGAAAATAAAGATAAAACCGAGAGCAGGCTGCATTGAAAAAATCCTCTGTGCTCCTGAAAACATTTCTTTTGTGTTCAAGAGAGAAACATAAGAGAAGGCCACTTTAGCTAAACTTGTAATAATATTTTTTAAAAATAAATAACAAACTCTTAAATGTACATATATACATACTGAGCCCTTTTTAACCTTTGCTTTCTCACTGTTTCTAGAAAAGAGCAAGAATGGGGAAAGTACATGTTTTGCCATGTCTAATTTACTCCCTTTTATGGGGTCAGGTCTCAAGAGAAAACAATCCAAGATGAAGCTGTGTGATTTGTAAACACAAGATAGTGGTTGTATCATGAAATCTGCATATAATTCTGTCACCTGTTTCCACTTGCTTGTCCTCTCCTGGGGTGTCTGGTGGCATCTCTGGCAACATGTCCACAAGGACTTTCCTAAAAGCATGTCCACTGATAAAGTAGCACTGCGGGGTTTTCTTAGAGTTTGGGGATGAGATTTGACAGGTTGGTCCAGTTTCAAATTTAGACAAGGGTCAAACTGGAAATTCAAGATGCTGTTGGGAGAGGACCACAAACGAGAAACGAGTTGAGCCTGAAACATGGGGGCAACTCAGAACCGCCTCTGCCACACACACCAGGATCAAATAATTACTCAGAGCTCCCTGAAAGAGATGCAACTCAGGAGCCTGCCCCACACAAACACACCTCCTCCTGCTTCCAGGGACGTGTCCTTTGAAGTAGAAGTCCTGAAATTCATGTGTAGATCCCCAGGGATGTGAACAATGGCTCAACATGCAGCACTTGTTTAAAGGGGAGGAAGAGAAATCCTGAAATCCCCTGTAACTCCTCCAGCCTCAACTTCAGCTGGCTTGACATTTTCTGCTGTTTGAAGCTGTAGGGCTTCTCTCTGCTGCCCATCAGCAGACTGGCCTTATGGCCTCCTCCATGCAGCCATCTCACACTGAGGTGCTGCTCTTCTCCCAGGCGCTGCTCTGGGCTGACTCGACAGGCGAGGCGTGCTCAGCAGAACCATGCTGTAGACTACACATCTTGCTATCTGGGGGGTAAATCATCAAGTGCATGGAAAGGCAAACAGGCTTTTGTGAATGTTTCTGGGGTGGCCTTGGGGCTGTCAGGACAGCATCCTCCTCCATCGTGTTCCCCAGTCGCTGCCTGGCCACAGGCAGGGAGTAGATTCTGCTGCCTCAGCCCAAACCCAGCAAACCTATGGTGATAGACAGTGTGGAGATGTGCTCTGTATTGGGTACCTGGGCTCACTCTGACCCTGCAGTCCTCCAGTGTATTTCCATGGATGGGTCCTGCATCATGAGCTGCACCTCTTGCACCAAGATCTCTTCAGTGAAGCCTTTCCACATCTGCCTGGCTGACCCTGCTCTCCCTCAGCAAGAAAGCATCCTGGTGTCCTTCCAGTGCATATTCTCAATTTAACAGGTTCTTACACAACCTGACTATTTCTTTGCTTGCCTCCCAGGTGGCATTTGCCATGGTGAGGAGTTCAGACCTATTCAGTGAGAGCATCAGAAGAGGCAGCTCAGACAGAAAACTTCACCTTCTCCAGAGCTATGAGCTCATTCGCAGAGATAGAGCACTTAAAATGAATTAGTGTATTCCAACACAGCAAAAGCTATAAATAGAGTGCTTATAAATAAACCAGTTTTGTCCCTTGCTCAGGCACCAATTCAGCAGTCTCTTCCTCCTTGTCTAGCACAAGCACATACTTACATCCCGCTGATTGCAATGGGATAAGGCACTTGCTTTCAATTAGGCATGTTTTGCTTAATGTAAGCCATAATGCTAAATCTATCCAGGTACCAGCCCTTCTTTCCTGTTAAATCAATAGTGCTTAGAAGCCTAACTCCCCACTGTGAATCTGGATTTTACATTTTAGGACAACTTGTATGTTTTATGAATAAGAGGTAGATATTTCCTGTTTCGAACGCTTCTGTTTGCCATTCCTGAGGGACTACCCTTCCCTGCATAAGGGAGCTACTATTTGCATAGACCTTCTTTCTTATTCCAGCACATGAGCGGCCTCCTGATGTTGTGAAAGAGAAAACATCACAACTCTTAGCAAATCTGCTGAAACAAGGTTTAATTTGAAAGCAAATGCGTGCAGTTATCACATATATGTAAGCAACTCTAAACAGAGGACGCTATCGTTCCAAACACATTTTGATGGGCCAAATCTAAAAATCCTGAATCTTTCAGAGATGTGCATTTCTGGATTGGCAAGAAGAGCCAGAACATATGGCTCAAACACATCTGCTTGGCCAGATGCCCTGAGGACAGTGTAGGCATACCCAAGGAAGTGGCCAAATGTTTGATATTATCCCATGCAAACTTGGACACAGGTTCATGCCACCACCCAGACCAACTAGGCCCAGAGTGAAAATATCCACCAGACATCATTATGCAGGGATGCTTAACATCCCCAAATTGTATTCTCTGAGCCTATAAACAGTTTTTTTATAGTGACTCAGTGACTCAGGCAGGGAGCCTGGTGTGAGTGGACAGAACCATAATTTGCACGATAATTTCAGTTCTAACACACCAGCTCTACTAATCTGATTTTGCAATTTAAGTCTAGCTTGAAATCTTATACTGACACAGAAATACCTGAGGTAAGAAATTGCCTTAAATACAGCCGTTATTTACCTGCAAATTGCAAACATGGTTTTGCCCTTGCTGTGTTTGCTAGCTCAAGAAATGTCATGTGGATATGTGAGACGCCTCTGAGCGCCTGTCATCAGGTCACTGTCCTCTCCAATGAGTCTCGCTGCTTCTTTAACCATTTTCTCCTTGGCTGCTCTTTACATCAGAGTGCAAAGCTTTTTCTTCACAGAAGTGCTGTGTGTCCCTGCTTACCACCCTCTGAGCATTTTATTTTCTTTAAACTTAGCTGCAAGCTCATTTTCTTTGCTTATTTTACACATGCTTTCTGTACATGCACTGAAAATACAATCATCAATGCTTGTTTGTTTTTAAATACAGCAGCTAGTTCCAGAATAAGCTGGTGCAAGCAAATGAAAAATCTCACACATTTACATCAGCTGTGCAACAGACCCACAGGCTGAAAGCAGAGCAATACCCAACACCAAGATAAGACATTGGCTTTTGAAATGGCCTTTTTCTCCAGCCTTAACAAGTAGTTCTTCTAGTTCAACCTTAGCACTGGGAAGAATGTCATTGTTTTAAGGAATTCTGACATAAATAATACCATATATTAAGGTTAATGCTGGGGCTGAATTTATACACAATTAAGTCACACATTTGAAAAAAAAATCCCTCTCCCTACTGAGGTGCCAGGATGATTCAATCTTCAGGTTGCAGAGCAAGACTTTTTCCAGGGCAAGTGAAGCAAATTCTTTTTTATTTCAATCTCTTTAAATGACAGAGGTCTCTGTATTTGCATGAACACAGGGTAGGAATGGTTTCAGTATCCTGTGGGCTGTCAAATGACAACTGTTGGACTCTTCCACCCTGCCTCTGAAACTTTCTGAACACAAAAATCTCTAAGCACAAAGCATTCTGCAGAGCCCCCTTGTCTTCTGTAGGGTTTGAGGGAGCTGTTAGGTTCAACTGTGCACCCCACCAGGCAAAATCAACCCCATTTCTTGCTGAAGGTTTCTCCTGTCTCTTGTTAGAAAGTGGGACAGAAAGCAGTTTTAGGTTGTTCACATCTGAGTCGTTTCAGAGAAATCCAACCTACAACTGCATTTCTGAGTCCATTCTGGTGTCCCACGATCTTGTTCTGTACTTATGGTCACTTTAAGAACACAAGGCCTTCATATTTGTTCTCACAAGGGAAATAATTTCTTTTGTAGCTTTTTTTTTTTTTAAGGAGAATGGTAAGAACATTGAAAACAGCAGAAAATTTCATTTTATCTTGGTCAATGCTCAAAAAAAATCTTATCCTTTAAAACAAATTTGTAGTGTCTTCCAGCCATGGTGTCTGGAGATGTCTAAAGAATCTGCCAATGTCACCTGGACCTTAAGAACAAACACATTCATCTTGAAAGAAGACAGATTAAAATAAAGGGGCGAACTCTACTCCCACAGAAATCTACCCAGCAGAAACATTTCTAAAGCACCAAACAAACACTGCAGTGGCTGAGTCCTCAAATATTCTGTATTAAGTACTGTCTCTGGAGAGGTGCTTAAAAATTCATAATATGGTGTATCTATTGATGTATTTAACGGAGCTCTGGAGTAAGGAAGTAGAACTCTCCACCACTGTCAAGATAACACTGCCAAATTTTCCTTTGGATCTGTACACCTCCAGATGAAAACCTGAGTTCCCTAGGGGCCCAGATATTATAGTTGGAGCTGACAGCTTGGATCTCTATTGTGAGAAATTATTCATGATATTAGCAGTTCTTTCCTCTTAAGGCAAGCATGTGAAATATTACATCTTCACTCAGATTTCCTGCAATAACCTGATACATAACTCAATATTAGGAGACATTCATCAGCAAAAACAAACGTGTAAGTGTTAGTGCAGCAGTATAATATAACAGAACTCGATACCAGGATGTAGCTGCTGAAATGAACTTGCAAAAAATAGCAACTATATAGACATTACATCAAGTGAGGAGCCTTTTAGGGAAAGCAGAGAGATACATGCACTGTGAGCTTTTCTTGCTATATATCACATCTTTCCTTTCCATGAGAGAAGTTCAGCTTCAGAATAGAACTGCACTCTGTATTGCACTGTGAAAATATTTGCCCTTTTCTTATCTGTTATCCCAGTCTAACACTGTCAATAACCTAATTGTTGAATATATGGGAGTAAGCTGTGGGTTGCTATTGAAATGCTTCCCCTGAAGATTTGATATCAAACATGCAAGAAGAGGGAGTTTGAGTCCTGCTTTGGAACAGGGCAAAGCTTCTCCTTGGGTCATGGTTTTCTGCTTATATGACTCCTAGCTCAGAATTTACCCCTCAGGAGTAGTGAGGCATGAGGAGAGAACACGTGCAGGGGACGTGCACTACACACACCTAAAATGAAAGCAAGTTTTAGTCATAAGGGAGTCTCAGCTTGAATAAAGTGCAAATTAAATCAACTGCCATTATTCTCTGCATTTAACCAAAACCTGACTGTACCTAAAAGGCTCTGAATGAGCTACATTCTTATATGGTAAATCCATATTCTTATATGTTAAATCATGTTCTTATCATATTCTTATGTTAAATCCATATTCTTATATGCTAAATATGTTAATTACTTTACCCTGAGCAAATGGACAAGGTTGCAGTTGATGATTTGACTTCAAAACTTTTGATTCAGGTTTTCACTGTGTAATCATCTTGAAGAGTGTAGGCTCTTTCTGCTCACTCAGGCCCACATTATGCAGGCTTTGAAACACAAAGAGCAGTAAAGACTGAGTGAAAACCCTTCTTACTTCAACATCTGAGTGACCCTGTTCTTCTTCTGAAAAGGATATTGACGTTTAAAAGCAAATTCTGCCCTGTGGTCTATACAATTTTAAGTAATCATAGGCACATATAATGAGCAGCTGTAAAATCCTAACAAATTAAGGCTCTTTTCCCAGCAAAAGAGGAACAGTTCTACAGTGCTATTTAATTTATACTTTTCCAGATATGTTTGAAAATAAGGGTTATAGTCTATAGCTCCTACCTGCACTGGATAACTTTATGTGGCATCTGCTTTTCCAGAATGCAACAATCCCTGAAATACCCAAGGAAGTCTAAAGTCTCAAGAGGTCACAATACAAAAGAGTTTGACCAGAATTAGCACAAGGTTCTGCAGCACCACCTGTAAAATCACATATTCCTGGAACTAGCATGAAAGGCAGGAGCGTAAGGTAGGCAGGGATGCTTTTGCATGGTAAATAATGCTCCAGAAAAGGTGGATGCACCAGGGATGGGGGCAGATCTGGACTTGTTGATCTGCAATGGTGAAAGGAGATGGGGAGTTGTGCCTCCTTCTTCCTAAGAGGGATGTTTCCCTTTCCCAGCAGGAAAGCTGCTACTGCTCCATCCTGACAGGAGCAGCAGCACCCAGCACTTTGTGACTCTGGCACAAGAAAAGTGGACAGTGGGGCCCTGGCAGCCCTTGGCAGCCCTGCCATAGGCAAGCAGGATGCTTTGTTGACCCCAGATGAATTCACAATACTGCTCTGAAGAGGGTAAGATTTTTTCACAAAATTACAAATGGAAAGATTGAAGAAATTCCTTATGACTTATCTTGTGGCTAGTGGCAGGAATAAAATGTGCACTTCCTGCCTGAAAGCCATGCCTTTACCCATAAGGCCACCCTTGCGTCCCACTGACATAGCTGAAGAATTACATTGGATGAGTCACCAGTAACTATTTATATTTGAGGGCTTAGAGCACTTGCTGTTAACCAGAACACAGAAGTTGTGCTGGGCTGATGCAGGGAACAACTTGTGGATGCCCAGGGAAGGTCTCACTTGCATTTCCAATCTGTCCTCCCACACTATCTTTGTCATAGGGCAACAAGTAGCACAGTGGCATTTTATGTGTTGATTTTTTTTCCCCACCCACTCTGATTTCCGCCTCCAATTTGACCTTTTGTTTGCCAGAGATGTCCACTGAAAAGGCAACTGGGTCACCACACCGCGAGAGGCAACTGGGTTGCCACATCATGGAAGACCAAACATTTTGATGGGCAGAAGTTCAGTGGTCCCCAAGACACTTTTCTACATATCTTCAGCTCAAAAGGGGACCTGAAATATTTGCATGGTCCATCGTATTCAAAAAGATCTCATGGATTCTTGCAACATTTTGGTCTACAAAGAATTAAACTGGCAAAATATGTATTTGCACAGACTACACCTTTGGATGCTGTAAACCTGAATAATATTCTGTAATTCCCAATACAATCCTCTCCCAGTGGGGAATTTACTATGGCCTCTGTAGATTAGGTTAAAAAGTCCATATTCAAATGTAAGAATAAATAATTGAGCATTATTTTAAAAGCTATAATAAGGCTATAATCGATTATTAAGGTAGGTTTAATACATGGTGATTCAGTTGTTAGAGTCCAACAGGTTTCATTTAACCAGAGCTCACAAACATCTATTTCATTTCCTTTTGACGTGCTTATAACCATCTATAATAATTATGTATGTAACACACTCATAAATCCACTGACTCTGTATTAAACCTCCCTGAACCCTTTCTAAGTGGAATCTTAATACAAAGGGTGAGAAAGGTACTCCATTATGGAAATAGACCCAGGTGTTAGGAAGCATCCAACATTAACAATTTCAAGCGCACGCGAAAGAACAGTGTTTTTCCAGTTGTGTGCAACTATGTGTGCAAATGAAATTGGGAGAGAAATCAATACCTATATTCTGAAAACAGTGAACTGTAGAGCAGTTGATAGCTACTTGCTGCCCTATTAATATCTGCCTCACTGCATATGCCTATTAGTTCTTATTTTTGTTCTTTCAAAGAAATTATCTTTTCTAGGTTTTTTTTAACTTCAAAATAATAATGAAAACATAGATATGTATCTCTAAACATACGTCAAGAATTAGGCCAAATCTTGCTCTTCACTGCAGCCATTATCCTGAGAGTGAAATTTGAGCACTGTGTAGTAAAAGCACAGTACAATTTTGGAAAGTAGTTTGCATGGCAGCGACCACACTGCCTTAATAAAATGCAAGTTTTGTCTCTCCCACATGCAAATTTTTTTTTCCCATAGACTTCAGTGGCCAAAAACTCTAACACAATTTGAGTATTTTGAAAAGAAACTAAAAGATGGATTAATGCAAAAGTGAAGTGCTCAGACCCTTTTGCATGGGCTTGCACACTGGATTGTCTGCAGAAGCATTACTCAACCTTTCTGACTCCCTGAGGAAGGAAAACAAGGAGGCATTTTCATTTTTCAGACATGTATTTATGCTGTATAATCCTGGGCAAGGATCACTCCAGCATGATTGTTTAATCATTTCTTTAAAACAATGCAAATGGAAGGCAAAGTTATTTTGATTCACCACAAGCTGAAAGGCCTTGGCTGAGATTTCATAGCAGACAATAGAAGAAAGACTGCAAAGAGATAACAAGGAAAACATGATTAAATCACAGAAGTGACATAAAATCAATAGAAGGAGGCAAGGATCAATAATTCTTTGCTCTGAGTAACAGTCAGTAGCACTTGTACTATTTTTCAGATTTTTCTAAGATTATTTCCTGTTTGATTTGTGCAGACAGAGACTTTCTTTGCAATATTGCTCTTTTAGCATTTTTATTAAGACTATTTTAGAGGTATTTATTGCCTATTCATTTGGGCTGGCCTATACGGAGCCTATGACTAATCACAAAATAACAAGATAGAGCAATTATTTAAGAAAAGTTAATGTGACTTCACAGCCATAGTAAAAGAGAATTTTCAGCTGTTCATAGCTGTATAGGGGATTTCATCTAGTTCTTCGTTTATTGTGTCAGTTCACAGTATTTGTGGCTAAATGTCCAGATGACAGCAAGAATTCATTAAATCCAGGCATTCCAAAACAGAGCAGATGAAGCAGAGATTCACCACCATGGAGTCAGAAGGATCCATTGCATTTATGCTGGGTTGAAGGAGAAAGAGGACCAGACAAATGGCATTCTGCAAATTGCCTGCATTTTAGAAGCCCATCGCAGACCTGGAAGTCTATCTCTCAAGTTTTCCTAAAAATAAAGTCTGTTACAAAGCAGCCCAAGCCTATACAATATTCCTGAAATAGCAGAATAAAATAGCAGAAATAAAACCTGTAGAGATGCAGACCCACAGCACCATCGATTCAAAATATTTATATTTGCACATCAGACCCCAGTGCAGTTTCACTGGTTTGACCACAGTGGAATCAGGAATTTGTCCCAAATACTTGGTAAAGTCAGAGTAGTTGGTAAGATCAAATTGCTTTATGTCCTAGGAGGATTTTAGCTCTTATATTTAAAACCTGTGAAGAACCAGCTCAGTTCATTTTGATGTCCTTCTCCCACAACAATAACGGAAAGAGCTCCACTTCACATAGAGCAGTTTGAAGTGGGAAAAACACCATGACCAAGAGGTCCCCCCAGAAGCAGTGAGGTGTACAAAGATATTGCCTTCTAGTATATCCTTTCTATAATTATCTCCCAACTCTTGTCTTCATTCCCTCAGGTGCTTTGGCTTCAGCTACTTTCAAATACACCTGATTGTATAATGATAAACTTACTAAAATTGCAATTTATGGAGTTCTTCAAAATCTGCCCTTGTTCCTCTGGCCAGATGAAGCAGAAAACTACTCAACAGAGCACACTCTGATTTTTCTGGAGGTGGCAGAAATTTAGAAAGAAAGATATTGTAAGGACAAACAGAAAAAAAAAAGAAAACCCACAGCTCTGAGTGATGAAACTGTTCATCTTTAAGTATAAGGAATGGGAAATCTTAACAGCACACTCCACATATGCTCTGGGTGACTTCTACATAAGTAGAGTGCAGAAAACATGGATCCCTCCTGGCTCAGTGATCATCAGGGAAAAAAGAGACAATCAGTTGAACTATTTGATCACTAAAACACCCTACCAAGGTGGAGAAAACAGCTGGAATAAAGCTGTGATGGCAGGAGTTTCAGCCATGTGTTAGTGCTGCATATTTTGGTAATAATTACATCCTCAAGGAAATTCAGATTTCTGCATGTACACAGGACTGGGAAAGTCCTTGAACACTCCACCAGTAACTGGTCAATATCCAAGTACACACCAGTTAATCTGAGTGCCTTAGGTAAATGAGGTAGGTACCAGAATTATGCAAAGCAGCATTCTCCAAAAAATATCTTCATTGCAAACTACTCACCCTCAGTGGAATTTGGTTCATTATAGACTATATCATGACAATATTATATGTCATATGTTATATATAATATTACACTGAAAAACATTTCGTTAGATCTTGTAATCATCTCACAACATTTCCTTTCAAGGTCATGTCCAGTGCTAAATATGGTTCAGAAAGAGTTAACAGGAGACACCAACAACTGTCAAATTTTGTTCTTTGGAAGCTCCCCAAAAAAGAGATCACAGGTTGCCAAGGTTCAGAGGAGCTGAGCAACCATTAACTTCATAGATCCTTCCCATTCAAACCTATTCTACAAATTAAAAAGACTTCTGAGAATGGATAATAGAAATACAGTATAAATATGATACAGGGAATACTTTAAAAAGCACCTATGTTAGAATCAGGGATGCATCTTTAAAAGCACAGTTGCTTGGCTTTGATTTTCTTACCTTGGAAATAAAGTGGAAGAATCATGTATGTAATTTGAGCTATATAAAGCTCCTTCTAGTGGTCCTCTAAAAACAGAAAGGAAAGAGACATGACTCCAGCATCGCCACTGTTTAGACAGGACATTAGTATTTGGCAGGGATATAACAAATTACACCAACCTGTGTGAAATCCCTATTGCAAGGGAAAATATAGAATTATGAGATTTCAGCAGCAGTCAGCTAATGGAAAACTCAGCCTATTTGTGTGTTTTTGGTCTGTCTGCAGATCAGAAATGTCCATAAGCCCTAGAATTAGCTCATCACTTGCTGCTGTAACTGCCAGGGCTAAAAATTGATCCCTGTAGATGACATGGCTGGAATAATGTTGGGTGAACAATATGGGACTGGGTGCTGGCAGTAGCCTATCAGGACTTACAGGATACACCAGCAAAGGGTTAAGCGAAATCTGAATTCAGCCTGGCACACCAGCCCTCTCACCTGTGGTCCTCTCCATCAGTGTCAAAATTATTCCGTGGCCAGCACAGCTGGACCCATGAGACAGAAAGAAGATGATGAGTAAGATGATGGATTGTCTTTAAACTCAGAAAATTCTAAATTATTTCACTTTTGAAGTGTACAACAGACAACATGAAATTATATGAAGAGCTGTACACAACTTCATGTCACTGACAGTGGAACAATTCCTGAACAGAGTGGATTCAAACACCCTCATAAGCCAGAGAGGTGTGATGGTGTAACACCACTGTGCAAACACAGAGGTTCAAATGGCATCCCTGGACTGTTTGCACTTGCTTGCTCTGCTCACACCTTGCAAATGCAACGAAAATTGCTTCTATGTTGGCAATCTAGTCTATAACAATGCCAAAAAAATCAGGGGAATTTTGAAGGCAATATTTTTCATGTGGAGGCAGCAACATCTCAGGCCAATGCCATACTGGGAAATGCAGCTAAATGGTAAAAATGGAAATAGAATATTCGAGGAAAGTAGCTTGGAGAACCTTAAAATGGAAGGAGATGTTTTCATTGTGGATCAAAGTTATTCTCTCCTTCATGAGGACCCACAGGATTTACATTGCTACCTCAGTAAGGAGCACTCTGAAGCACCCCAGGTTGTTCTCTTGGTCCACAGTTCTTCTGACAAAACACAAGACAAAAGTCTCTTTCTCTCACCTGAGCACACTCTGGGCATATAAATAATGGAAAAAGCTATCTGAAGTTGTTCAGGAGTGATAGGGTAGTATATTCTAAAATTTTCCTCCTGGAAAATATGCTGAAAACATGCATTTCTAGATGTTTCTTTTGCTTTGAAAAGGGCAAAATAAACCCAACTATTTATTGATTTTTTTTTCAAAAATATCACATTTTAGTCTTTTATAGTTTTTGGTGATAAGCAAATACTGCCTTCAAGCTGGAAGTTTTCATTTAACTTGTTTTTAATTGCAATCAGCAGTTTATAGTACAACTATATATAACCCCATAAATCATCATTAAAATGCCTCCAGTCATGAAACAATGACCAGAACAATAATCACAAAAGTGAGAGATTTACACTCCACCTGAGACAATAGCACAAGAAAGCAAATGTTTGCACTCTTCAAGAATATCAGTGTTGTTTATAAAGTATGAGTAATAAAATCAATACAGTTGATATTAATCAGTATCTGGGTGGACCTTGTTCTTGTACTTAAGATAGGCCTTCTGATAAGATAGTTAGCTATTCATATTCCTTTTCAGTAAATTAAAATATATTTCCTTGAAGATATAACTTGCCAGCTATAATAATGTGCCATTACACTGATGATTTACAAACATATTGTAAAACACAGCAATGCAACAGCTGTGGAAATAAAATAATCAGCCTTCCACCTCTCTGCTACATTGGGTCAAACCTCTTATTTGCCTGTAATGACAATAAGGAATAAATAAATACCCCAGAACGTGATGAGGGGGGTGAGGCTGGCTATTCTTGAGAATGTGCTTTGCATGGCAATCAATGATGTGTACTGAGGGAGCACATTTAACCACTCACTATTTTTAGCACATGGAAAGGCTGTCTGTTCCAGAGACTCTTACCTAAGCTGAACTAGAGAGGCACTTATAAAATTGAATCTGCTGCTCAGAGCTTGAGCTCTGCTGTAAATTACAATCCATAGTCCTGTCTGACTGCTGAGCCATGGTGAGCTCACCAAGCTGCTCTGAGGCCGTCTGTGTGCTTTTTATGCAACTGAGTCAGGTGCACACAGGAAATAATAATCAGGAGGCAGAGAAACACATCACAGAGAAAGAAAATATTGAGCAAGAGCGGCTTCTGAAAGGATGTATTACTTTGTCTTTACAGCGCACTCCTGGCTCAGCAGCCGGCTGCAGTCTCATATTAATGCTGGTAATATTAATCCAAACTCATGCCATTGTTATAAAGGAAAGAGAGGAACTGATTCTTTGCAGGTCACAATCTTTCTCTCTGTTTTCCCTCTGATTTGTACCTCTTTTATGGGGCTCTGTCGCACTGTGACATTTGCAGGTCACAGTAGCAGTCACTGGGTGTAACACCTATTTAAGCTTATCTGCAGAAAAGAACCTGGCAATGATCTACCTGGAGCTTTTTACTGCTGGAGATGATCCAGGTTTTCCTTTCCTTCCTTACCACCCCCCTTCTCATCGCACGAAGTAAATACTAAACCTGCCTTGCTGAGCCTGTGTTTTGCAGGAAAGGGGCTGAAGGTCCAAGGTCAACAGAACATAACTTCCTTCAAAACAATGGAATTATTTGGGCCTTTCCATTGGCTTACAAGAGAGCAGGTTTTGATCCCCAGTCAGCACCACAAACAAATCTGAATCACTGGGCTGTACAGTCAGACACCCAGCACATTGGGTAATTCAGCTGGCTGACGAGCTGCAGCAAATTATACAGGTTTGGGTCCAAAATTAAATTTGCATTATTGCTGTTAAAATTGATCAGATAATGCTTTATTAGATTCAATTCAGTTAAAAGTTCCATAATAGTCCTTGCATACTTCCTACCTTTTGATTAAAGTCACTAAGAACTACCCCCATTGTGCAGGGACCAGCAAAGAAAAATTAAAATATTAAAAACTGTTTTGCCTGCCAAGCACAAAGAAGTGTTAAGCTGGCAGAGCTTGGAGCCTGCCAGAACCTCATGATTTCAGTGCTTGTGTTTGTCCAATAAAAATAATTTTGAACATTTTAGATCTCAACACAGCAACTCGCAGCATAAAAATAGAATGCTTTGGGATATCAGTTGTGCAGGCAGACATGCACTTTCACAGAAATCACCTACATCCCACAGAGCTGGGACTGCTCCTGGAAAAAGTTCATGCTCATCTGAGTCCAGCAATCCAGAACAGAGGCTGCTAAAGCACTGACCTCAGTAGCAAGATTGTCTCATCTCAACCCACCAAAATGGAAAATATTGTAGATCTGGGGAAGCACTGATTCAAAGTATGAGCTGGCATGGGTGATTTAGAAAGAAAAGAGAATGGTCAGCCTTTGTTTATTTCTCAGAACTATAAATCTTAGAACAGGGCATGTTTATTGCTATACACACGTGTACATACACAGCAAAATGCATCTAGAGGTGCTCAGGTGTCCAAAGTCTTTCAAGACAGAAAGATCTGCTCTTGAAGACAGATAGATTTATTGTTGTGATTGTTGTTGCTGTTGTTTTTCTCTGTAGACAAAGATGTGCTTATCTTGGACCACATTTTTCTATATGCACAAGTCAAGTCTTGTCCAGGTAAGGTAATGAAAATAAGATCAAAAGGATGAGAAGTTATAATCTGGCTGAAAAATCAGCTTTGACAAATCCGGCATTATGTCTATGAATCGGAGAAAAGACCTCAGAGGCCTTTCCACCAGAGGTACTTTCTCTGGAATAATTTTGTAGCAGGAACACCATGATCATGATGAGACCAACAGGTTTCTTCTGAGCTCCCTCTAGTGAACCCAGTGACCAGCTCCTGCTCCCTCCCACTGAGACACCCTCAGCCCAGGCCAGGATTTATAACAAATTGATATTTTCCTTTAGTGTAGACACTCCTTGCTTGTAGACATGGTTATTATTTTTCTCCTGAGTCACTGATGGAAGGAGATGAGGCTTTGGGAAATCGGGGGTGGGATCCACTTATCACATCTCTGTCTGTAGCCCATGAGAAGTTCAGCATTTACTATAAACCAGTCGTCTGGGCTCCACCTATAGTCAGCACAGAGAGACATAAATACTTCCAGAAGGCCATTCTTTGCTGTCTATCTCTTTTCACTGGCAACAGGGGACTCCAGATAGCCCTTTTAGATTAGATAACTAAGTGTCAAAGGGATAAATTAGGTGAGATTAATCCCTTGTGATTTGATTTCTCCATTATGAGGCCCTTGTGTTACTCTTGTTTAAATGTGTTCTTTTAAAAAAAAAAACCAGTTGTTCCTAGCTTCAGTCTAGAATGGTAACCACTTCCATTGAACAGAGCAGAGGCAGAGAAACCTTCTGAGAATGATGAGCCCAGCACCATTCCAAAGTAGGCAGTAGGGTACCCACAACTGTCTCCAATGGAAAATAACTCCTGGATGCAAATGCTGAACATTTGAGTTCACTGCAAGTTCAGACAACCTTTGAACCATTGACGTAGAAGCGTAAATTCCCCAAGAACTAAGCAAATAGTTGCTGGGGTGAGTTCATCCTTTCTTCTTCTGTGAGACATCCATAGGAAAACATTTTCCTGAATACTTGTACACTGTCACAGATTGAGTTTCTACATGAAGAGATTATTCATTAAAATGTGACTCTGAGAATTGAAACAAACTGATTATTAAAGGCTGAAATGCAGCATCACCCAAAGGCACTGAGTGAAACTGAGGTGCCATTGAGCCAGGGAGTGTGTAAATACCTTGGGGCCAGACTCATGTAGTTTTGATCCCATTGGATAATCCCAAATAGCCTCACAGAAGCCGATGGGATTGCTCAAGGAGTATGTTACTCAATGGGAATAGAACCAAATTTGGTTTACCCTGAGGATCTTACAAGAGCAAAGAATATGAATTAAATACTTGGTCCTATTACAGACAGGAGTAAAGAAAACAAAACAAAACAATTAATTTCAAAGAGACATATTTGACCCAAAGCATAGGCAAAAAGAGCACACATCATCTGTCTGCTTGATGCTACATGTTTGTCATTCCCAATGAAAGAAACAGAAATGTGCAAAATTTGTGGGGAAACATGCAATCAAAATGTCTATAAACATTATTCTTGGCAACCATATAGATGGACACATACCTCCATTGTACACTTCTCCTTCATTTTGCTTTCTAATTTGAAAATATGAATTACACCATCTGGTTAGGTCACATGACATGGCATTATTCTCTTTCTTGATGGCATAAACCTAGTGAGAAATGGTTTGGATCTCAATATTTTTCCATTGAAAACCTTCAGTTACATGAAAACAGTAATTGTAAAGAAGTCCCACTTATTTAGTGACAGCACAAGGCCAGAGAGGAGGTTCTGGTCAAAAGAAAACATGTTTGTGTGAGAAAGAGATGGAAGAAGTCTTAATACCCCAATGGCTAAGACATAATGAGGGATTATTAAAAAAAAAAAAAAAACAGATACTGTCCCTGTGGTGATAAATTATTTATTCAAATGATCAAGTTCTCATAGGAACAACTGGGAAAATTCACTCCCCACAGGGTACAGTGATTAGGACACATGCTGGAAACATGGGAAACCCCACCCTCAGTCTCCATTCTCCAGAACCAAAGACCATCCTGAAGTCTTCTGCATCTCAGGTGCAAGTGAAGACTGCTGTCAAGTATATTTTTCTGCTGAATTTTTTATTTTGTTTTGCATTTGTGGAAAAATCTGCTAGCCCTTTATTTCACCCTGATGCTTAAAGGGGTTAAAGTTCATTTTACACTTAATGGTGGGAAAAATCCAGTCCAAGTCCAGCCACTGAGGACTCACATCATTCAGGTATTTGGGTTCACAATTGTTCAGGGAGCCAGCAAAATTACTGAATTTTGGAAGAAAATCAGGGAATTCTTAGTATCATTCATTTCAGAAAAAACAGCCCTAAACTCATCTGCGTAGAGACAATTTCCTCATTTAAACCTTCACCAGAGCAGGTAGAAGCAGGGCCCAGGAGTGAGCAATACCCACTCTAGGTCACAGGGTGGGGAAAGAACAGAAGTGCACTACTCCAGGAAATGCCTGGAAATGCTCGAACTCTTTGAATCTCATCACTGCCTGATTGCACCACTGCACACACCAAAAACCACCCTGGCTCTCAAAGAGAATGATGCAACTCTCTGTGAGAGCTACAAAGGTACCCTCTAATCCTTCCCTAGGTTAAGATGTCAGGGTTCTTAAAGGAATTTTGCTGAATATTATCATTCTAATGGCCTCTGTCCCCTGTGAAATAGACCATTCAATGTGGAGATAGATAACCAGGTGTCGGGAAAAAACAGCTTTCAACATCCTATATGAAATCCCCTTCACTGAAAATCAACCAAATAATTGTGGGTAAATATAAATGGAACACAAATAGCTCTTTTTCTATTTTAATCTTCCTGAGTTTTGCAGCATTCACACAATATTCTGCAGGTCATTAAGAAGATAAAGGTGTGTGAACACCACCAAGCAGCTGGGGATAAGCTGGGGTTGAGTTGCAGATTAGAACCCTGTGTGTATGAGTGCATCTACACACATTACACAGCTAAATCTCATAGGGTTTGGACACAGATAAAGAATTTCAGTCAATGGTGGGGTAAAAATTATAACAGATTGCAGATTTTGATTCATAAACTGGGAAGTTACTGGAAACATTAATCAGGAACACAGCAGGGGAACGCCTAGAAAACAATTGTTTAATTAAAGATAGTCATAACTTCAGAGAAATCATGTAAGGACATCAGAATTCTCGACTTCTGGATATAGCACCATGCAAAAGCATAAACTCATACACAAATGGTTGAAGGGCAGATCACTCTGTTCATAAGGAACTGGTCTATAGTTTAAGTTAATGTGAAATCAGGGCAGGATAGGACGGGAAAACTCAAAAGGATTAGTGTATGGGTGATCATTGCTCATATTGTTATGCTAGTGACCTGAAAGAAACAATGAACCAGGAGATTAAATTAGCCAGGTTGTACCTGCACAGAAAGACAGTCATTAATGAGGACTCCGAAGCTGGGCTTCATTCACTGGGTTAAGAACTTGTGATGAATGAGAGTGAACACTACAGATGATACAGACTAAATAATAGAAAATAATACTACAAACAAGAAAGAAGTATTAAGGAGAAGCAGAACTCTTTAACCCAGGTGAATTTTAGTGCACGTAACTCCACGTAAATCCACGTAACTCCAAGACCGCAAATCAATCTGACTTTCAGACAGAACAAATTATCTACAATAATAGAGTTTGTAGAGACACAGACACAGTAGTGACCACTAAAGTGGATGACAAAGCCTCAAATAAAAGGGAAAGTTGTCATATCTATTTTGCAAATCACTTCTGCACTTGAGTTACAGTAACACCCTTTCCCTGTTGTGTTTGTTTCAATAAGAAGGTAGAGAGCTGTTTGTGATTTCACATTTAAACACAGCTCAAAAAACTGGGACCATGATTTCAATGATAGTTTGTGGTTGCCATTATAATAGAAATAATAATCATAATAATCAAAATAATAATAGTAATAACAACAATAATAATAATAATAGTTATTTTCGTTTTGAAAGGGTGCAACAGAAAGAGAAGCAATCCAAGGCGCTCAGAGCAATACTTAGATTCAGGAAGTTCATCTGCATCAACATGTTCAGAGAGGATTATTCACATTCAGTATAAAGAAAAGCACACCTATGGCACATGAGAGCCTGGTTCTGTGTCTTTTAAAATGGCAACATTCTTTTGATATATTTAATGTAAGGTTTTGATGATGAGAGAGAGTATTAGAAAGGTCTAAGCATACTGGGGATGACACATGTCAAGAGAGTGTCTCCACTGTTGATAAACCTTTCTTGAAGACAAAAAACTTGAGAAGACAAGGCTGACAGTGACTACAGAAGGCATCCTCACCTAGACTTCATTTTGCAGAGCAGTTGTAAACAGGAGCTATAACTCACAACTCAGACAGGACAGATCCAGATGGGCCCTTTGGCTTCCTTCCATAACAAAATCTTTAATTTTCCTAAAGAAAATAACAACTCCATGCACATGCTGCTTACTTCAGAGCAAAACTTGGTTTACAAACTCAAGCAGTTTAAGGATTAAAAAGTATAGTCTATCTCAGCAAATGAACTTTATCAAAGTGCAGGGAAAATCAAGCCTTCAGGTAAACAGGAGCATTTGCCAAGTGGAAATCCCAGCTCTTTGTATATTTAGTAATGAGTGAAGATAAGATTTCTTTTTTTGACAGCATGATGGATACAATCATAAAAGGAATCATGCTGCTGTAACAGAGTATACTTGAAGAGTGAATTTGAAGGCTCTGTCTTTATTCCCAAACACATCTTACCTTTCTTTTATTTAGAGTACATGAAAGCTAGTTTTTCTGGCATGTGAAAATATTAAAGATTTGTTGGTTTTTAATTTTTTTCTTTACTTCCCACACCCCAATGTAGATGTGTTACATTTAATTGTCAAACTCAGATCTGCTTCCCAGTTCAATAATCACTGACTCATTTAAGCATATTTATTTAAATTTTTTATAGATAGAAAGGTACAGTAAGCAAAGAAACACAAGGTCTCAGATGAACACAAGCTCATAAATTGTTACATGTGATTCTGCTACTGTGGGTTAAAGGAGGGGGCAACACCAAGAATGTGGTGAAACCAGCTGCTTTGAACCCTGGTATTTCAGCATAAAAGCCACAAATCTTTCACATATTAAAATGAAATTAGTTTATTGGTCTCAACCTGTTACATTTTGGATGCCTAGCCATGTCACAAAATGAATCAGATCTGATGTGATTGACAGTCTCTGCTCTGAGAAAAACCTCATAGCTGCTGGCCACTCATGACTGAAATCTAATGACCCAGCTCATGCAAAGAGAAATTCTGCTGTACTTCACTCAAGAGACAGAGCATCAAGATGACTATCTTATTTGTCTTAGCATTTGCCTTGAAGGTGCTTGAAACCCTCACAAGGAGGACAAGACTAAGCACAGGTTCCAAATGTGTGGTGGGCATTCAACTCAAGTGACATTTTAATAATTCTTATGAGATTCTCTTTTCCTCAAAAATGTGCTGAGGAAAGCCCAAGGCACATTACTTCATAAAATTAAGCTCAAAAATTGCTTAAATAACAAAGGCATATTCCAGCTCATCTCCTCCTTGGATCCAGGATGCATCAAGACATTCCAGAAGAAAGGAGATCAAAGTGTGAAAACAGCTTACTCCACAGCACATTCGCTGTGATAGTCTCTTGTTCCATGATTGGCCTCAAAATGAGATAGTGAAGATGAAATTATAATTGTAGCTGATGTCATCAGGCCAAGAGTCCAACTTACCTACCTGGGAAAAGATTCGTGGGCTCACTGACAGCTGTGCCTGGCTGCCGGTCCATAGAGGGAAGGATGCCTCACCTGAGACAAGCCATGTCCTTCCACACTACTTGGATCATGCAACAGACATTTGCAAGGTTGAACTTTCACGTTTTTAACCTCTTATCAAAAGTAGATACAGGAGCCCAACATAAAATCAGATAATAAAATCATTTAGGTTGGAAAATAACTCAAAGATCATCAAGTCCAAAGAAAGATCTGCACCTTCACACCAAATGCAGTTCCAGCTGAGATCCTTCTCAGTCTGGTACTCGACAGTCTAAAAATGAAGAAAATGTTGCTATATAGAAGGCGTAAATGTTCCTTCTCACTCTTCAACAGAGAATGAGTAAGTGTACCATTCTGAAAGAAAAACCAGACATTTTTGTTCATATTACTTTTTAAAAGGTCTTAAGTTGAAATTCTCTGCATTTGTCAGTAAGAAAGAATAGAGCAGTGTTCTCAGGAAAAAAAAAAATCCACAAAATAGCTGGGCAAGCTGGACAGTAGATTTTCATTCATAAATCCATGAGAAATCATCCACAAAGGTACTCATTGCAAAGGTTGCTGCCTGCAGACCTCTGTTTCCCCAGGAGCAATGGTAAAGGAGAGAAAGCCAGTTATGATCAGAGCTGAGAATACTGGTGGCATATCCAGGACTAGCAAGAAGATGGCTTCTAGTTGACTCCTAGGTGCAAATTTTCTTGCCTAAAATGTGATGGATTGGGAGATTTCAGTCATTCCAATAACAATTTGAGAGAGGAAGGATTGAAGATGTACTTCTTCATTTAATCTAGAATGAAAAATTTCCTGTCACAAGAATTTTTAATTATGTTTTTTAAAAAAAATTCAGAGAAAAGTTGTTAGGATTCTATGTCAAGACAAAAAGTGCAGATTTTGATCAAAAATGTCCGTGACTTTGCTTCTTAGAAACATGTCTTTATAGTTTATGCCTGCATTTTAGAAGGATTATCTATTTGTTCTGGGAACTCTATCAAATTCAAAAATAAATTGAGGTCTTTGGAGAGGAGATATTTATGATCTCTCATAAACAATATTAGACTTCAACAACTCTCTTGAGGCATTCTTTGGGCTGCACACATATAGAAAACCTGGTCTAATAGAGTCCAACTCAAACATGTTTGTTCAGAGAGTTTTGTCCACTCCTGTATATATTCCCACAAAGTGGTCTGCTCACAGTGAGATGAGTGGTTTGAATAAAACACTGGATTTTCTTTCCAATCTGGAGAGAAACAGGTTCCCTGATATTTTTATTTTCATCTCCCTTGCTCTCAGCCCATGAAGCTTTTTTGTTTTGTAGAAAATCATGAATAACTTATATCTTAAATACTTTAGCATAGACCTCAGAAACCATGCAGTGTTTTAAGAAGGCCTCTCCAAAGTCATGGGGATATTTTACAGAAATAGAGAGTACAGATGTTTTCTCAAGACAACCTCTGCATTCTTTGAGCTTGTCAATGCATTGCACTGACATAATCAGAGGCAAATATTTGAAATCATATAGTCTGTGAATATGCCAGATTAGGATATTACTCTTATAATTATTGACAGTATATGAAGCAAACATGACTTTTATGGAGTCATTCCAGTGCATTCTGCCAATACAGATCAGGAATAGTGTTTGCAATAATTTCTTTTGAAAAACATGGGTCTATAACCCTCAACAGGAAATTGCATACCTTCCTTAGGGAAGAAAAAGATTGTACAGGAACTCCAAAAGTCTGAGGAGGATACTTCAATCCTCCTCTAAGAGGGCTGTGTGGTCAGCAGTTACCTGTGAAGTACCTGCTGCTGGGGAATCTGCAAAGGGCAGAAAGGGGAGTTGCAGTTCCCTCTTGATGAAGCCCAGCAGATGATGTACAGTGTTGTAGCCAGTGCCTCTAATATGTACTTGCTCCAAAATCTGCATTTTTGATAGTGAAGCCATGAATAAGTGTAACTATGCTGTGATCCTGATCACATCATAGGTAAAGATGAATGTGATTGTGATCTGGGATCAGGAACCAAAGTTAGATAGACTTCCTGGGATTATTTCTTATTCTATTCCATGTGTTAAGCAGAGTATAAGAGGTTTTTAAAGAGCAAGTTTGAGGGTTCTAACATTTTTAAACTTTAGGGCACAAAAAATCACACAAAACCTCTATCTTAAATGCAGGGTGTGAGGGTGATTTAATGCATTAAAAGGACTAGGATTAGAACTAGCAGCACAGGGCTTTTCAGCATCCCAGCCAGCTGGACATGGTCTCAGTCTGCGTGGATCACAACAGGAGTACACAATAGGTATAAACAAAGGCAGAATTTAATTACAAGTGCACATTTTCTATTGCACAATGGTCTTTCAAAAATGCCGATGTGAAGTAGAACCATGACGCTGAGTTTGATCATTTGTTGGAGGTTCTTTGTTAAACAGAATGAGTGCAGTGTAACCCACGGAATACGCTGACATCTTATGGGCCTGACATTTACTAAGGTAATAAATTAAAGCAATTATGTTAATGTATAATAAATGCATTCAACAGGAAATAAAAACTGCACAGTGCAAGAACAAAAAAAATCTTGTTTTTCTAAGCGGCTGTCATGTACAGAACATTAAGATCTTAGCAGAGGTTTTTTGGAGGCTGATAATCTAAGCATAGATTGAAATAATCCTTATTTCTAGGGAAAATAATAGTGAGTTTTAAGACATCAGGTTAGAAAATGTGAATACAAATTAAAGATATCCATTATCTACGTTGTGTTTGCGACTTGAAAAATGAAAGGTGTGGAGTTCTTTTGCTTTTTCCTCTGTAGGACTTGTCATTCACAGCCTGATTCTTGATTCACCAAACAACTTGGGCAACATTATGCTACCTGAGTGACATTTTCAAAAGCCACTTGTGGGTCTGTAGGATTCAAGGAAGCACTGTGGTGGCAAGGCTGAATTAGTCACCACACTGCATCTCACCTACCATAACGAGCCACTCAGGCTCTCCCAGCTTCCTGCACCTACAAGAAACACGAGCTTGCCTAGACTGATCCACAACATCCAGCTGGGCTGCTGGATGAGAAGCTGGACATGACCCAGCACTGTGCCCTCGCAGCCCAGAAAGCCAATTGTGTTCTGGGAAGCATCAAATTTATTAGGTTGGATGTTAGGAAAAGGTTCTTCACCCAGAGGGTGGCTGGGCACGGAACAGGCTCTCCAGGCAGTGGTCACAGCACCAGCCTGGCAGAGCTCAAGAAGCATTTGGACAAAGCTCTCAGGCATTTGGTGGGATTCTTGGGGCTACCCAGTGCAGGGCCAGAGACTGGACTTTGATCATCCTTGTGGTTCTCTCTGAACTCAGAACATTCTGGGATTCTATGATTCTATGGAAAAGAAGGGTGTCCAGCTGGCTGAGGAAAGTTGAGGGAGGTGATTCTGCCCCTCTGTTCTGACCTCATGAGACCCCACCTGCAGTGCTGTGTCTAGCTCTGGGGTCCCCAACATAAGAAAGGCATGAATTTGCTGAAACAAGTCCAGAGGAGACCACAAAGATGCTCAGAAGGCTGGAACATTTCTCCCAAAAAGACAGAGTGAGAGAGTTGGAAGTTATCCAGCCTGGACACTTGAAGGCTCCAGGGACACCTTATAGCACCTTCCATTACCTCAAGAGACCACATGAGAGCTGGAGAGGGACTTTTGGCAGAGGCATGGAGGGATAGGGCAAGGGGGAATGGCTTCAATCTGAGAGAAGGGAGGTTTAAATCCTAGGAGGAAATTCTTTCCTGTGAGTGGGGTGAGGTGCTGACACAAGTTGCCCTGAAAGGGTTGCAGATGCTCCATCCCTGGCAGTGTCCAAGGCCAGGTGTGACGGGGCTTTGAGCAACCTGGTCTAGTGGAAGGTGTCCCTGCCCAGGGCAGGGGAGTCAGAACTAGATGGTCTTGAAGGTCTCTTCCTACCCAGACCATTCTGTGATTCTGTGATAAAGCTATCCTGTACACTTGCCATGAGTGAGGATGCCCTCTCACAGTGATATGTGAGGCTGTTACGATTCAATTTTGTGCCAGAGACTGCAGATGCACAACTCATTGCTTAAGAAGGATCACTGTGCTGCCAAATCACCAGGAGTCCTTAAAATCTTTTCTCCTTTGGCTCCAGCCAAGTTCAGAGAATACTGCTGGCAGAACCTCAAAATGGTTATTTACACAAAAAGGTGTTTAAAGGGAGAGTTTCCTCCTGGCTCCAAATAATTAATGAAACTTTCTTTCAAAATTACTAAAGCTCACACGTAATTTAAAACTGTCTACTCAGCATAGATACTCCAATTATGTAAGTATCCAGTCCTGTTTGAATCACTCTGAATATAATTGCCGCAGCAATATCTAGAGATGAGTTTGGCCAGAAAGCTTTAAAATGTATGGATGACACCTTCAGCTAAGGCAAGAGAGGCATTTCTCCCACTGCACCCTATCAGTAGCAGCTGAGAACTCCATAAAAGTTTCATTTTGCTACATCAGATTGGAAATCATAATATGCCTCATTCTGTAAATTGTTCCACTTACTTCAATGGGTCTTCGTACAGGTAAAGTGAAGTACAAACAGTACAAATAAAAGGGTTGACTCTTTGAAGAAGAGATGTTCTTATATTTGTTTGGGTAGAGCCGAGTAAGGTGGTTCTCTCTTGGCTTCTAAGCTTTGCTGCAATAAACAGAAATGAATAAAAATAGCAGTATCAAGCTGCACCAATGTCTGCAGCTTGTTTGTCTTGCCCTGAGATTCAACTGGATACTAGTGCACAAAAATACTGATTAAAGTTGAGCAGTTTTGCCCCAAATTGAATTCATTTTAACAGCATAAAGAAAAGGGAAATATTATCCTGCTCTTTGCTCAGCATATTTAGATATAATGACATAATATGCACACATTCCAAAAAATTGCCTGTCTTCAGGTAGTGCATTTTGGAGTGATTTCAAATTCCCTTAGGTTATATTAGCAAAATGCTTTCCCCTGCCTCAAAAATCACTAAGCTCTCAGTGCCCAATTGTCTGTGTCACCTTGTTTACACGGTGGGTAATCTTCTAGCCTACGGTCTGTGCCTTATTTTGTCAGGCTGCCCTTATGCTACTTTGTGACGATTTTCAAGTCTCCATGCATAAATTATGATTTATTTTGCTTTCCTAAAGAAAGGCTGAGTGAAGTAATACAGTGTGGGGTTTTTTGGTTTTGGTTTTTTTATGATGAATATTTAAAGAGTACGCTTTTTCCTTCTGAAGAAAACTCTGCATCTCCAGCAAGCAGTTTTATTTCTATACAGAAAAATAAACACAGAGAAGAGCTGAAATAAAAAGAGCATCTCTTGTTTGAACCTTGAGAGGTGCAGAGATCTCACAACTCCAGCACTGGGGTGAAAGATACATCATACTCCTCCTTGGTTATCAATGTTAATTTGTATTTAGCATGGTGTGCTATGGTATTGCCACTGCATTGTTACTCCATGCCCACAAAGAAGCCAGGTGCAGAAAACATGGTTATATGAACAAAATAAGCATCAACAGCAACACTGCCTGATTCTGAGCGCTAAAGAAGCAAATTGCTCTTCAAAACTTACTTAGATGTTTTTACAACAGCAAGAAGCAAAAGATAAGGCCATAATTGAACTATTGCCCAAAGGCAATTGCTGATTGGAATTGATTCATTCTACAAACAAATTTGACCAATAGATTATTTGTCTCGTTACAGCAGATTTGGGCAATACTACTGCAGTTGTGAAGGAGACACAAACATCTAGCATGAATAGCTAACACAGTTTGTTACCCTGTAGAGCTGCTTGTTGAGTTACCCAAAGAAATCTCACCAGGGAACTGAGCAGGGCACGCTACTTTGATGCTATAAAACCATAGTGTTACCTCCCTGCTTTTATGTATGAGTCTGAGGAATTGTTAACAGCAACACAAGCAGTTTGCTCTGAGCAACACAAATGTGATGGACTTAACATCAAAGTGATGCAAAATCCACCAAAAACAACAGAAAGGTTCCTATTGAATCCAGAGGACTTTGAATCAAGGCCTGTCAGGGTCAAGTCTGCTGTTCTAATGGGTTTTCTAAGGGGATCCTGTGGGAAATTGGAAAAAGGATTCCAGTTTCTTGAATTCAAGGATTGCTGCTGCTTCAAGCTATGCTTCTGCAAAAACATTGGTTCAGCTTCTCTCCCCTTCCAGTCCATGACAAAACAGCACAGGAGCTCTGAGATTCATGGTTGCACGAAGGACTCTCTGCACCCAAGAAACTTCCCTCCCTCCCTTCCTCTTTCCCTCCTCCCTCTGTTCCTCTAGTAAAGATGCTCCAGAATCCATCTGAGGTAAAAAACAATCATTGCTGCTGCTCAGAAGGAGGCTGCATAAAAGACGTCCTTGCATCATCAGCTGTCAGAGGATAGTGGGGTTGAGGTGCCTATCTTCCTGCAGTTACCCAAGTCCTTCCACACTTGAGGATTAAGCTGCTGAACTGGGCACTGTTAAATTATTTCTCAAACCAATATGGAAGCTCAGAACCATGTGTAGTGTGACAGACTGCTCCTAGTTCTGGCTACACACTGGATTCAGATCTGTGTCAGTGACTTAGGGTTTCTACAAAAAATCAAGGTTTTGGTTTCATCATTGGAAGCCCCACATGGTCTGAGACAAGAGACCAGAAGTCTTCCTGAACTGTCACACAATCCAGTTGAAGATGTGATCAGTGAAAGATGTTCTGAGGTTTTCTGATGTTAATTTAAGTAACTTTATGAGTTGACTGTGCAGAGGATTGGGCCCTTCTCTGCTCAGCTCATATCAGCTGATGGAGCATCCCACATGCCATTTCCTCAGCTCTCATATTTGCATCTCCCTTGGAAAGGACAGGGTTTTGTTAAGCTTTCAGGAACATTTCAAAGCCCTTTTTTCCGCTATCAAGGTGTTTTAGAGGGAAAGGGCATAAATGAGCAATGTGATAGATACAGGCAGTTCTTATTTTGGTTGGGCAACAGATGAGGCATGTGGGTAATTTATTGCACTATAATTGTGTTATGTGATATCGATGCTGCAGTATTAATGACTGCAAAGTGCCCAGATTGATTCAGATGGCCATTTACTGTCATTATTACAAATCTAAATAAATAAATAAGAGCAGTTGAACTGATGTAGCTAAGAAATGTTTCAAAGTCACCCGGTGACATACATGTAGGCTCTTACGAACAGGGAGTGACTCAAACAATATCGGGGACACTTTTTATTGGGGTCAGAAGAAATAGAACAATTAAGTCATTTTCAGTCATATACAATATATTAGAAACTGTTTTAACAAGCGCATTGCTAAACTGACTGGCATGAACAAAGCGTTTTAAAAAGCTGGGGTGTAAATATGCCAGGGAAAAGGAAGAAAACATGTAAACTATGCTCAAAAACAGTCTGCAAATGTAAGGAAACAAGAAAAACTAAGACAATCATGCACATACCTCTCCTGCTACCATGGCCCAGTGAATACAGTGGTTACCATGGCTGGATCTGGCTATGAGGTGGACTTTAGAGGGCAAGCTTTGTTTCTGATCTCTGCCCAAACAGAGAGCCTTGATCCAGTCTGTTGGTTTGTGTACTTTGAACGAGCCAACCTCACACTGCAAGAGCCAGCAAGTTAAGTTTGAATTTATCTCATGCCTTCAGGTTTCTCTTAGCATCCCCTGTCTGGCTGTCATATCACACAGAGGGGGAGGCGTACTATCACTTGATATTCTAAAATATGACTCTGCACTTTTTCCCTAAAACACAACTGTGCAAGTCAGACAGCCAAGAATTACTTGCATTTCCCAATGCTTTTTATGTATCCATGTTTTTTTTTTTTCTTTTCTGAAAAGAAGAAAAGAAAACAGTACATTAAAATGTAGATCTTGCTAAAAGGTAATAATTTCATTAACCATTTGTGGGGAGTATTAATATATATTAAATATATGGTCTTTATTTACACTAAACATTTTATTAACTTCCACAGTCATTGATACTGAAAAAGATGAGAGCAAGTCTCTTAGAATAAATAGCTTCTTCATACTGAGGTACATTTGTGAATAGGTGGGACCCAAAGACAGCCAAGTAAGAACCTGCTGGTATTGATCTGCATGGCGAAAAAGATCTATTTTGGCTCTTCATACACCCACAACCTCTAATGATCATTGACTCTGTTGCCCAGATAAAGTCCTTAGATAAACAACCAAAACCCAAATTAACATACAAACCATTAATAATCCAGCCAACAATTTTTATAACAATGACAACAAGAGAAAGATCCAATTTCTTTTGAAGGTTTATTCTTAGCAATGTTTATGTGATGCGAACTTTGAATCTAAGTCACCTGCCAACAACCAGGAAAGCAAGTCAACTTTACAACTGAGACTAAACATTAGATATTCTTGTACTCATGGCTGCTGCTTAAGCAGCTACATCTCAGTATGTCCTCATTTTATGGGTTATCAGAAGCTAAGAAAATATGTGTTGTGGCCATTTCTCACCTCACAATTCAATGCACAGAACAACAAGAAAGTAATTTTTGGGTACTTGGCTATAAAGCTGTTATAAAAAAAAATTAAAATAAAGCTCCAAAACTTGCCCATTGATAGTATGTCGCTGCTTTTTTTATTTGTTTTTTTGGTTTGGTTTTTTTTTGGGGGGAGGGTGGGGTTTTTTTTGGGTTTTTTTTTTGGTTTTTTTTTTTTTTTTTTTTTTTTTTTTTAACTTAACACCTGCTTTCAAATTTCTACTGCAGAAAAGCTGTGTAAGCCGTGAGGAAGGTGCTCAGGGGTTACTCCCAACATCGAGCTCCCCTAGTGGCTGCTTCCCTCCCACCGTCCCCGCGGACAGAAACACCTCGCTTGGGATTTTCCCCATTCATGACCAGAAGGAAGTAACTGCAAAAGGGATGCAGATTACAATCCAAGAAGGAAAAAAAAAAAAAAAAATTATACTCACAACCACCTGGGACTTTTGGAATGAGAAATAGTTGGGTTATTCAAGGAGAAATGAAAAGATCTAAAAGAGAAATGCAAGGGTTTCTCTATAAACCTATAATCAGACACTACATATTGCCCTGATGAAGATATAAGGAGACCTGTGGGAAATTCTGCTTTAAAGTTTGGTTCAACAGCAAATACACAACAAAACCTAGATAACAATGTCTTATGAATCATTCTGCCTACAAAAATTTTTGCATGTATGATGAAAGCCTCTATTGACCATATCCAAGACAATGATTAGCATTAATCCACTAGCAAATGGATATGAAAACTGCAAAACCAATGCACAGTTATTCTGGAAAGCAAATATTTTCTACTTCTCCATCATACAAAATGTTTTTTTTTCTTGTGGCAGAAATGCTCACAGACTAATGCCAGACTAAGGGGACAGCAAAGCTATACCAGGTTTCAGCTGCATGGCTCCCTGAATTTTGCTGTCAAACCAAAATGTGTGGAAAATTACGAGCTTAATTTTTCTTGTTGGTGCCAGGGTTTTGGGATTTTCGGTAGAAAATTCCATAGAACAAGAATTGTTCTGCTTGTTATTATAAAGATATAGTTGCCAACTAGCCAGGAATTCTGAACTGAAATTTCTAAGTTGATTTTCAAGATAGGTATTGCAATACCATGAGGATGGGCAACAGGGATGTGCACCAATTCCTTTAAAGAAAATGGGTTAACACTGCCATGAAGGAGGGTGGGGTATATAAAAGAATCAAACAAAACTTCAGGTGAAAATTCTTCCTGAGTCTCCTTCTATTTTCACCAGCTTTACTCTAGTATAACCTCTGTTCTCACTGAAGTTATTCATGATCTACTTCTCTGGCAATGATTGCTCTGATCCCAAATTTCTTGAGAAGTGCCACAGGTGCAAAGAGGCTACAAGAATGAAGCTTTCATGCTCCAAAAAAGGATAATTTATTTGAAAAATTATACATTAAGCATGAGGACAAATGTTGGCTATTAAAGATGATAAATAGTTAAGATCCAGTTAAAAGTCACACATCATTTGCATGTGTAGTTTTCTGTATTTTAAGATTCATCAACCAAAATTTATCAGTGCAAGGAAAATCTGGAAACTTCAAACGGCCACTGAGCAACCTCTCTTGCACAGTCTGAACCCTTCCTTAGCTTTATGCAGAGCCCACAGCCATCAGCAAATCCGGATTTCACAAAAAAAGAAGATGATGTCTGATTCTCAAAGAGGTTGTCTGGGGGTTGGGTGCATCCATCACTGCCCCTCTGCAGCCCGGGCTGGATGGGGATGGCCCAGGACAGTGCTGGCAATGGCGCCATGCGTGCCACCACAGTGAGAGCTTCCAGTGGGTTTGGCTGAGCCCCTGGAAGAGCCCGTGTGTCAGCGAGGAGTGCGGGGCCATGGGGCTCTGCTGGGTACTTGCACTGGGACGCAGTGGGGTCAGTAGTGGATGCTCCCAGGACTGTGGTGTGGATCAAGGTCTGGATGACCCAAGGGCCCCAGCGCTCCAGCAGGGCTCTGGGGGCTGCTGAGGAGCCTGGTGGCAGCTCCACAGTGGACCTGGCGCTGTGGGCAGGGCAGTGGAGCGAGTCACTTCCACTTAGGGGCCTCACTCAGGGGCCTCCCCGGCACCCTCACGCTGGGCAGCCCTGAGGGACGCCGCGGCCCATGGGGACAGCAGCGGCTGCGGGCTCTGGACCCTCCTCAGAAGGCGTCGGTGCCGGCCGGGGGCTGCTGCTGCCTTGGGGTGCTTGCTGTGGCGGAGTGTGGGGCGGGCAGGGCTCGGCTCGGGGCTCCCCGGCAGCCCGGGGCCGGGGCCGGGGCCGGCGGGCCGGGGCAGGGCCGGGACCCCCGCCCCCCGTGCCGCTGGGAGCGCGGAGCGGAGACTTGGGGGCTGTTGTTTTCCCAGAAGCTGTGGCATTTAAATAATAATTAAAAAGAAAGAAGAAAAGCTCCTCGTGGGCAGGAGAGGCAGGGCGCATCCCGGAGGCTCGGCGGGGCGGGCGGGAGCGCCGGCCCGGTTCCCCCGGCTTCCCCCGGTGTCCCCCTCGCACCCCCGGCTCCCCCCGCCCGGCTCCCGGCGGGGCCGCCGCCAGCTCCAGCCTGCGCTGAAGCTGAGCAGAGCCTCCCCGCTCCCCCAGCTCTGCTTTCTTTCACATCTAATTTGATAGGAGGGGGATTTCGAGCTTCCCACAGTTACAACTTTTCTTGATTTCTCCCTTCCCCCCCACCCACCCCCCCCACCCCCCCGCCCCGCGCATTTATTACTTGCATTTAATTAATTCCTTCTTTGCGTTTCCTTCCCTGTTAATCTTTGGGTGACTGCTTTGTACATATGGCAATCTGATAATGAGGGAGTTTATCCTTATTCTCTAGATTTCTTCACTGCGATGTCCACCCATCTAGTGCCTGGGATATCGATCTTCTTCCCATGGGGAGGGGGACAAGGTAAGAGGGGTGATAAAAGTTTTGCAGTGTTCCACACCATTAAGGATAGCTTTTATTCCTTGGCGCTGTTTAATCAACTGTTATATCAAGTCATGCTGTTTAGGCAACCACATCAAAAGAACATACCCTCTTTTGTATAAATTATATATTCCTTGTATCTGTCTTCTCGCATGCACGCAGACGGCGAGATAAAACTTAAGTTTGTTTTTTAATAGCATGAAGCAGGTATTTAGCTGTTATACAACTTGTTTCTGCAACTAAGTTGGTTGATAACAACCTAGGAGCCAAGCTGCTGACTTTCTAACTTTTTACCCATTTCCAAGTCAAAACTCCTCAATTTAAAGATCGGAAAGAGAAATCGACGACTCACTGAAACTTCATAAAGAAACATAAATAGCAGAAGAAAAGCATAGGCTAAAAAAGATGAAAGAGCACCGGTTAGAATCGGCATGAGACCACTTCGGACCACTTCTTTTGCCACTTTTCTAAAGTTTACCTGAAAAGACCACTTTGTCCCTTGAAAAGTCCGTGCTGACCTGTTTGTTGCAGTTTACGGGCATACAACTTTTTTACCACTTAAAAACTGATTTTAAAATCCATTTTCAAGGTTTAAGTTGATTACTACTCAACTCAGTGTCACAGACCGGAAAACTCCCATATAGTTGTTCACCCCAAAGAGGTCTTTTAATTTCTTTTTTTCCTTTTTCTTTTTCTTTTTTAAACTCCACAACTTAAATAAAGGGTTTTTTTTGGTTTTTCTTTGGATGTGTTGTGCTTTTCTGAGAAAGTGGACTTTGAATTACTTTAGCACAGCGTCCTGGAATTTTTAAGAACTCCTAAAAAACTCCTGAAAGTTTCTAGATCCTAGGACAAATTGTATTTTCTGAGGAGCAGAAGCAAATGAGCACTTTGCAGGCAGAGAAGTGTTTGCTCATATGGGACTCTTCTGTTCTGTCTAACCTGCTCTATCAGCCTCATCTCTGCAATTTTGCTCGTCTCTCAACACCTTTGTCTGATTAGTAGCTTTTGGAGATCGGGATAAAGACATCACTTGCCACGCTGCATGAGATAACAATTAATTTAACATTAAACTTATCCCCTTTCCATTCACTTTGCTTGGATCGATCTCTGTTAATTGTGTTTGCGGATGCTTTCAACACTATGCTTTTCTTAAAAACTTAATGACACCCCGCAAGGAGGTGTAAGAGTCTAAAACGCTCCTCTCCGAGTTTGACCAAAGAAACAAAGAATATAGCCCCAGCGTGCTCAAGAGACCATCTATTTTTAATCAGTTGACTATTCGTGCACTTCCGAAGATACGTTATTTTAAACTGGATGATAGTCCTGATTTTATTAAAAAAAAAAAAAGTGCCACATTGCAGTTGTGTGATACACAAGTCAGACACACTAACTTCATTTAACTGCCGCTTCGCATCAGACCTGTTTCTGCTATTAAAGTGGTCATTTATCAGCTAAAAGGCGAGTGTGTTTAAAAATGTATGTCTTTGGGAGGGAGAGCAATCTCCCTTTCCAGGGGCAAGAAACCTGTTACAAAGCCATTTAGGTGGGTGCGCTCTGAAATGGCATTATTCCCCCCCGGGGCGTTAATATTACCCAAGTATGTTCCTATTTGCACGGCTCCCCGATAATTCGGCATTTTATTTAACCACAACTGCCCTTAGAAACTTGACTTGCACTGAAGCAGCCTGCTAATCTTAATTTTTTTCCCCTCTTTCAGAGAGGCATCTGTTCCTCTTGCTGACAAATGTACCATTCTGCCAAGAAAGTTTTTGGAGGAAAAAAAAAAAAAAAAAAAAAAAAAAAGAAAAGAAAAAAGAAAAAAGAAAGAAAAAAAAAGCGTGTAATTGATGTTATCCCAAGAAAGCGCGATCTCCACCCCTCTCAGCTCCAAGCCCTTCAGGTAAAAGGAAAAAAAAAATCTTTCAAGAATTTGTTGCCTTTTTGAGGGTTAAAACATCAGAAGACAAGCTTGTCTCGCCTTGGCCAATCAGCTCTCGGCCCTGGCAGCTATAATATAGAACTAAAGGCAGACTCCTCTCACAAGCGTCTTGCTTTGCTACCATTAAAATCAGACCCTTTTTTTGTCTCTCGATTGCTGTCTCCCGACCAAACTCCGATGTGTTCCGTTATCAGCGACCTAAAGCCTGCCATTCCAGCACCTGTCTTGCTAGGGATCGGTGGATAGTATACGATTCAGAAAGCAGACAAGGACATAGGAGGAGAGAGAGCTCTAGAGAGACAGCCAGGGATAGGCACAGAGAGCTTTGAAGTAATTGGATTCAATGGACGAAATGCTGCTGTTGACAAGAATTCTCTTGGTGGGCTTCATCTGCGCTCTTTTAGTCTCCTCTGGGCTGACTTGTGGACCAGGCAGGGGCATTGGAAAAAGGAGACACCCCAAAAAGCTGACCCCTTTAGCCTATAAGCAGTTTATTCCCAATGTGGCAGAGAAGACCCTAGGGGCCAGTGGAAGATATGAAGGGAAGATCACAAGAAACTCCGAGAGATTTAAAGAACTAACCCCAAATTACAACCCTGACATTATTTTTAAGGATGAAGAGAACACGGGAGCTGACAGACTGATGACTCAGGTAGAGCCACAGAGATACCTGTATTTGTGTTTGTTAACCTCTCTGAGCAATCCTAAAGGACGCATCTGTCTTAGTATTTTTGAAAGCCCCCCCCTTTCCCTCTCCCCCTCCTCCCCCCGCCCCTCCAAACTCGACTAGTTTCCCCATTGAATGTAAATAACATCTATCCGGCCAAGTTAGCAGGGGCTGGAGCTGGAGCTGTTTGGATATTTGGTGGGGGAATCTGTGTGATACTTACAGTCATTACCGTGCCATGGCGTTCCCTGTAACTTGGTTAGAGATTGCTGTTTGCATTTGTCCCCAAGGATGCACTTTGATCAAACGAATTGCATACAGCTCAGAGGACCCCAAGTGTATAGTGACCGCCAGGCCACCCACTCATTATTACAAACGTAGTCCGCGGTTGCTGCGCCTGCTGACTTGATTTTTTTCTCTATAGATTTTATTTAATTCCTCTTTTTTCCCCCTTTTCATTTCATTTTAACCTTCATTATTTTATTGTTGTCCTCGCGAGCATATTCTAAATTTAGTAGGCATGCAGTCGTGCACTCACAAAAGGCAGCTGAAGCCGGATCGACCATTCCTCATCTGATTCCGTATTATATAGCTCGTATTGCAATACCATCATCTGCAATTGTGCCCATCAGAGCGTAAATATATTGATATTTCTTTAAGGATGCTCGCCGCCAATGCTCTGGTACTTCCATAGGGGAGGGACTTACAACTTATCGGCATTGCATCACCTTCTGTTTTAAAAAATCTGATGGCACAAGGTTTACAACTGGGTAAATATTGGATTTCGGGTGGAATCGGATTGCGGAACTATTTTATGAAAAGAAAGAAAGAAAGAAAGAAAGAAAGAAAGAAAAAGATAAAGGTGAGAGAAAGAGAGAGAGAGAGAGAACCGCTCCGAGCGTCACCTCGTAATTATAATTCATGCTCAACAGAGAGCTCGGTGAAGTCAATTGCTCTGCCAATCCCGGAGTTTCAGAAACTACATGCAAGCTAGACACTGGAAATGGGTTTCCTCCAAATATAGGTCAACAGCGCTTTTTTAATATTAATACATTTAAGCCCCACCTTCAGTGCTAGAGCAGGACTCGCCTGGAAAAACTAGGCGGGGAGTGCACGCGGGGAAGGGGGGGTGGGGGGTGGAATTTCCCAAACTCTCCCCGTTCCTCGGCCTGATTTTCCGCACGTTGCCGTGTCTCCCGGGGCGAGGGACCGGCGGCCGCCACCATCTCCTCCCGACCACCTTAAATCGCACCGCACCTCGGAGCGCGGCGGCGCCTCCGCCCGCCGCCGCCGCCGCCGCCGCCGCCGCCCCGCGCAGGGGTGAGGAGCGGAGCGGAGCGGGTGCCGGTCCCCGCTCGGGCGCGGCCCGCGCCCCTCCGCGCATCCGCGGTCCTCCGCCCCCGCTGCCTCCGGAGCCGCATCTCTCGCATTTTCAGCTCCACTTACTCCCCTCGCGTATCGATCGCGGCGGCTCGGGTTTCACCCTTCCCTCCGCAGCCCGGCGGCAGCGGCGGCGGCGGCGGCTCCGCGGGAGACGGGCTCCCGCCGGGGCTCGGCGCATCCCTCCCTGCGCGGCTGCGCCGGTGCGTGTGCGCGGCGGAGCGGAGCGGAGCGGGGCGGCGGGCGCGGGGGGAGCCGGGGCACGGTCGGGAGCGGTGGGCTACGGGCCGGGGGCGGACTGCGGGCTGACCCCGGCCCCGCGGCTCTCCCGGGGCACGCTGCGCCGGCTACGCGGCTGGCCGCTCCCGCTGCATTAGCTGGCAGCGTCTGAACTCCTGACCTTCTGTCAACTTCCCTCAGACGAACGAAACGAAAACAAATACTTTCCCCCCCCCCCTCCTCCTTCAGTTCTTGTTCCCGTGCCTTAGACACAAAAGGGGGGAGGTGGGCTGAAAGCGGCGGGGCCGGGGAGGCCGCAGGGCCGGGTACCCGGCGGCAAAGAGGGGAGCGAGGTCGGGGAGCGATCGGAGCTCCGGTACCCCTGGGCCAGGCAGGGAGCGGGGAAGCGGAGCGGGGCCGGGCAGCGAGCGGACTGGTTGCCCTCGCTCCCCGTTGCCCGGGCACGGCCGGGTCCTCGGCGACCCGGGGTGCGGTCTTGCCACTGGCCTCCCTGCCTTGCTTTCCTCTCCTTCCCTCTCTCGCTCGGCCAGCAACCTCTCGTTAAATCCCAGCCTTTAAACGCCGGCTTCGGGAGCCCTTCAACCATGGAGAGATCTTTCATGGACAGAATCGTTAAACTTGCAGAGTGGTTGCCGAATGCATTAGTCGCTAGTTAATATTAACTTCTGAAGAGGTGGGGGGGAACGCAAACAGAGGTAGGTAAGTCAGGTTCTCAACTTTGCAGGTGACACCAGCAGTTTGCTAAGGGCTCCCCCCTTCCTCCCTTTCCTCCCCCCAACCCCGGCCATTGGCTGGATTGGGGAGAGAGATAAGGAGGCCAGGTCAGTATGATAAAGCTGGAATTTGTATGAAATAAAATAGCAATCTCGTGTAATGCAGGCACACAACTAGTGCGTGATGTGAGGAATTTAGAGATCAACTTGGCATTTAGGAAGCCCACCAGGTTGTTTACACTGACAGGTACCTGTTAAGTGTTTCCTTCAAGCAATTCATTTGTGAAGAGATTAGGAGCTGGCAGGAGAGGGCTTGTTGAACAACTTTGCCTCCACACAAAGCGTTAGTGGAGGCAGCCCTGCTGAGCTTCACGGTGGCTGAACAGAATTGGGCTTGATTTGTGGCACACGACCCGATGAATTAATAAATAGTCTGGGCTTCACGGCTTTTGACTCTGACAATCCAGCTCAAGCAGTATAAAAGGGAGAAAAGTCCTTTAGGAGGCCGTTTCTTCTTCTTTATTTCGCCTGGAGCCGGGAAGGGGTGTTAGCAGGGCCGGAGCGGCCAGAGCCCCTCGGCGCTGCGCGCACCGCTGTCCGCGTCCCTGCCCGCGCCCGCTCCTCCCGTGCGGGGCAAGACATCGCCGTGTCGCGCAGTGCTGTCGCCTTATCACCAGCTGAGACGTTTGATCCTTCTCCCCCTTTCCCCTGTAAATCAGTGAAGGAGCGTATCTATCCACTCAGGTGTGAGAGGGAGAGAGAAAAAAAAAAAAATAAATCAAACTCAACTTCCTTGTACTACTGCACTTTGCTGCCGGGAACGGTGCCGAAACCCAAACACCCATCTCTCTCCATAAAACGGTAGGCCAGAGAGTCCAAAGTGAGCTCATGACTGTGTTTTATATCTCTCGGGGAATTTTATATCTCTTTATATCAACCTGTGTGTTGCTGGAATCACTTTTATGGCTCTTGGTGAACACATGGGAACTTCCTTGCTAAGCAACCTTATCACGTCCCTAAAAGTAGCGTCGTCGGAGTAATAGAGGAGCTTTGCCTTCCTGGGAGCTGTGAAAGGGGGACTTCGTGGTCTGTTATTGGCTGTGCTGTGAGCACGCTGGGGAGAATGGTCCTGCAGAAGGCCAAGCATACCAGTCAGGCCAGCAAAAGTGTGGGAAGAGCAGCTTACTGCATCCCTGTGGCTTACAGGCACATCGGTATTTGCATCAAGAGAATAACATCGGGTATAGCCACGGGTTGTTTTCCTCACAAAAAGGAGGAAGAAAGCTGGCAGTGTGTGTGTTTCTAACTCTGTACCTTTAGTCAAGTGCTTTTCAATGCTTTCGGTGCTGATTTCCTGTTTCTGCCGGGCTCAGAATCCTTTTCCCCGGTCGCCAGTGTGTCTATTCCCCGCCTGGCTAAGATGGGAATCTCCCCAAAACTTTCAGGGTTTCAGCTCATCTCTTTTCCTCACTTTCCCCCGTCCTTAGGGGTCATTACTCGACCCCTGCGTGCTCCTGGTGCTGCTGGGCCCAGTTCAGCCTGGGGAAGGCTGGTGGCTCTGGAGGGTCAATGAAAAACCCTGCAGTACTTTCTCCACGAAGTTGGAAGGGTTTCACTCCACACAAAGGGGCTCCCAGCTTGCATAGAATCCCTGCTCCGCTTAACTTCCCTCCTTGGCCCTCCCTTGCTTTTCATCTTCTCACTAAGAGCTATATTATTGTATGGATTTGCTCGGCTTTGTAGGCGAGCGCCGATATATGTTTGAAGCAGAGTGAATGCTCCCAGCCCATGCAGCTTTGAGGGCTCTAATGAGTGATGGGCGAAGGGAGAGAAGAAAAAAAACACCCCTCCCTCCAGAACATAAAGGCTGTTAACATGTATTGATACCCTTTTCAACACAGAATTAAGCTGAAAAGACCCGCAGAGACATTCCAGGGGGGAATCCGTGACTCCGAGATATATGGCGAGTGTTTGTTCTGGGCAGAAACTTTGCTCTCGGGAAGGGACAGGGCACTTAGCGGCAGGAATTTGCTCCGTGCAGGTGGCTTTGAATCGCCACGCTCACACCCCAGCGCCGGCAGAGGGGGGTCCCCCTGTCCCTGCAGCAGGTGCCAGGGCAGGGAAAAGGTCCGTCCCTGTGGGTCTTCGTGGTTTTTGATCCTCTGTTCATCCCGTGTCCCCAGGTTTCACTCTTCTCCTCCTCAGCTACCTCCCCGTCCCTCCCTGGCAGCGGGGGAGAAGGTGGTCAGCTCCGGCTGAGCCCATCCTGGGGCACGTTTGGCGGGGAGGGCAGGAATGCCGCCTCTTTGGCTGGGAAGAGAAGCAGGATGTGGCCCAAGGGGGTATAGATAACGAAGGGGGGGGGGTGTTCCCCTGGCTGCAGCACCCCCACAATGACCCTTTCCTATCTGCCCGTATCCCCGCAGCGCTGCAAGGACAAGCTGAACGCTCTGGCGATCTCGGTGATGAACCAGTGGCCCGGGGTAAAGCTGCGGGTAACCGAGGGCTGGGACGAGGACGGCCACCACTCCGAGGAGTCCCTGCACTACGAGGGCCGCGCCGTGGACATCACCACCTCGGACCGGGACCGCAGCAAGTACGGCATGCTGGCCCGCCTGGCCGTCGAGGCTGGCTTCGACTGGGTCTACTACGAATCCAAGGCGCACATCCACTGCTCCGTCAAAGCAGGTAAGGCGGGCAGCCTGCCCAGGGACGTGTCGAGGTGGGGAGACACCCCCGGGCCACGACTCAGCGCCCTAGAGCCTTCTGTCGCCTGTCTCTGCCGCCGGGCTCCCTCCTCTCGTCCCCGCAGGGTCCCCATCACCCGGCCTGCCCCGCCGCGGCTCCTGCAGAGCCCCGAGGGCGCAGCCGGCCTTCCCCCCGCCTCTTAGCGACCCCGTCGGAAGAAAGGAAAGAGTGAGGGGGAAAGAAAAAACAAAGCCCAGCCAGCTGCAGCAGTTTTTCACAGCACTTTTATTTGGGTGATTTGCTTGGCCAGCCTTCCCACGAGAGCTGCGTCGCAGCCACACACCCTTCTCCTCCCCCCGTGGGGTCTGATGCTTTCCCCATCCAAGGAGCATGTTCAACACAAACACTCGTGGCCGTCTCCAGCCGCCTCTCTGGCTGCACGCCTTACTCGCGAGTGCTAATCTCCAAGTGGGAGCCGGCCAGGAAAATAAATAAGTAACGTGGTCCCCAGCCTCCTTCAGCGGTAGCCGCTAGGAAATTCCCAGATAGGGATACACATACACATACATTTTTTTCCTCCCCTCCCCTGTGCTTACAACGCCACACGCTGTCTCAACCCGGGAACAGCTCGCAAGAAATCCCCGACTCGCAGAGTTTCTTTTCTTGACACTTGACACGTTTTTTGGTGGGGCAAATCTGTCAGCGAGTGACAGCCCCCAGCTCCACCACCTCCATCCATCCATCCAGCTGTATGACATCGAAAGCTCTTTTTAAGAGCATACTCTAGCTCAGCAACCTGCTGGATGTGTCAGGAGACACTTGGCTGCAAAAGAAAACAATGGGTTTTCTTTAAATATAGCCGTTTGCTTTGAACCCAGCAGCCCCATGGCAGGGAAACCAGCCCTGCCCTGTCGTGCCCACCTGCAGGAGGGGTTCATGTCCTCCACTCCAGCTCAGAGCTCCCCAGAGGCTGAGCACCTCTCCTGGCCCCATGTGGGCTTTGTCCTGAGAGCCTGCTACTGCTTTTGTTCAGCTCCTGGGTCCTTTCTAGCCGAAAAGAGGCCCTGCAAAGCTGTCAGCTGCGTGGAGATCTGAAACACCCCTTTCAATAGCCAAGATGGGCTTTGTAGCACAAGGTGTCCGATTGTGGCGCCCGGTGACCTTAGCCCAGGAGCACCTCCTAATCCACCCCAGGGGTGTTTCACAGGAGAGGAGCCACCCCAAGCTGCTCATTGAGATTCGGCACACAAGGACTCGGGGGCAATATTTGGAGGGTGTCAGGCAGGGTCGTGTGACTGTATGAGGCAGGCTGAAGGGAGCAGGCTTGAATTCCGCTCTCTCAGCCTGATCTTAAACTGTCCAAACCTCATTTCATGACAGAGCATCTCATGAGAAGATTAAATCCCATAATGCCAGCAGGAAGATTCTTTATCTAGATCTCTGTTTGCAAAAAGTATGATCCAGGAGACTGGAATGCAAAGAAGAGTTCCCCCAAGGCTTGAATTATTGTCACCAGAACAGAGGAGGGAGAGGCAGGGGTGGTAAAAGGGACATTGATAATGCGCTACAGCAAGTATTTAGAGCAAGCTTCTACATTTAAAATTCAAATACAGATCTTGAGTGCCTTGGAAAAGTGGCTCTGCTGTGCAAATAGTGCTTGGAAGGTCCTGGGTTTTTTGGAGAGTATGTGTGTGAATTGGCACATAGGGTTTCTGCACCTGAACAAATAGGGAGGGGGAGAAAAGGGGGGGAAGAAGCTGGGAAAAAAATGGAAGTGTCCTCTCTTCCAAGAGTGTCTGCATTTATTACATGAATCAGAATGACAATGCTGATCCTTTATTGGATTTTAATTAGAGAACCCAAACAAGCACTGCTCAAAGAAGCAGATTTTCACACCTCTGCCAATTCACTGGCATGTTTGTAGAGCTGCTACACTACTACATCTATTCATCAAGTCCCTGAATATGCAAACAAAGCTCTAGCCAGACCTTTACTGCCAGCTTGTAGGAAGGTGTAGTTTACTAGCAGAGGCCTCCACATAAAGCACATAGCTTGTTTGTTGCCATGTCCTCCCTGAAGAGGGAGGCCTTGGAGATCTTGCTGCTTCATTTCTGAAGGAGAAGTGATAAAGTCATTAGCAAATCAATAACGGTCTAATTTTCACTCTTCCTGTCCTTCCTGAGAAAGTCATTAGGAGACACTCCAAGGATTTGTTTAAATCATAGGAATTTCAGTAGCAGTCACAGAGGCAAAATATAAAATCTGTCCATCTTTAGGAGCTAAATCACCAGGTCTTTTAACTGGTATAGGAAGTAACTGAGAGAAAGCAGGGAAAGGCAAGGGAGGGATGGAGAATCTCAACAGCTGTAGACACTTGCAACCTATAACCCAATATTTAAAAAAACAGAGTGGTTAGGAACACTGCAAGTCCCTCTGTTAAGACCGAGATCAGCCTGGAGCTCAGCAGACTTTTTTCCCACCACCCCACAGGTGGCTGAGCTTCCAAAAAGTGATTTGCAAGAGAGACAGAGTCTTATTGCTACTTTTGCTTTCTTTAAGTCTGAGATTGTTCCTCTCAGTAGCACAGGAAAGCAGCAACAGCTGCTCTAAACTGAGTAATTCCCAAGAGAGCTGGAGAAGGTGGAGGAGGCTTTTGCTTGGGCCTGGCACAGGTGTTGGGCTGCGCTGGGACCACACACTCTGAGATAGAAAAGAGCATGCTTCTTCTAGGGGGGAAGGAGAGGTCTCTTTCTTTTTTGAGAGATTGAAGCAGAGTGCTGGAGATGCCAGGCAGGGGTGCTGCCTGAGTGTGGGATGTGTCCAGTAGCTACATCAGGAAGGCTGGAGGCAGCATGGGGGCTTGTGCAGCACTGTGCAGGGGGATTTGGGAAATTTGGGTTGCTGCCTTGCAGTGGCAAAATTTGTGTGCACCCTGGGGCAAAGTCTGCTCCTGTTTTCTGCTGTTTACTGCCCTAGATGTGCTCTTTGAGTAAGAGCTGAGTGAGGACCCTGAGCATTGAGAGCACAGGCACTTGCTTACAGAAGATACTTTATGCCAGCAAAACCACTCGGCTTTGAAAGTCTGCAAGTTATCTAGCATCAGGTGTCAGTGCAGGGTAAACAGTAGCCAAATGGGAACTTCTTCCAGAAGAGATTTTGTTCTGGATCAGTTTTCTCAGTGGAAATATTTTGGCTCATTTCCTTTATGAGACAAATCACTCCTGTAACTCCTAATCCAGAGGAAATTTTGTACTGGCTCAAATCTGGCAGGAAGGGGATTCTCAATGGGCCCACTGAGTGCAAATGGGGCGTGTTCATAGAAGAGGGTGGAGGAATTTCAGAGGGGTGTCTGGCTGTGTCCTGAGCTTTCTTGGTGGGTTGGGGTGGCTGAGGAAGTGATAAATTGCTGCATGCCCCCGTGTCCCAGCCCGGCATGTGTCTCTTCTAACCCTGCTGTGCCTCTCTCCTTGCACAGAAAACTCAGTGGCGGCCAAATCTGGGGGTTGCTTCCCTGGCTCGGCCACGGTGCACCTGGAGAAAGGTGGGACCAAGCTGGTGAAGGACCTGAGGCCTGGAGACAGGGTGCTGGTGGCCGACACGGAGGGCCGTCTGCTCTACAGTGACTTCCTCACCTTCCTCGACCGCGAGGACGGCTCCCACAAGCTCTTCTACGTCATCGAGACCCGGCAGCCCCGGGCCCGGCTGCTGCTGACGGCCGCCCACCTCCTCTTCGTGGCACCCCAGCAGAACCAGTCTCAGGCGGGGACCGCCAGCAGCCGGGCGCTGTTCGCCAGCCGCGTGCGGCCGGGCCAGCGCGTCTTCGTGCTGGGCGAGGGCGGGCAGCAGCTGCTGCCGGCGGCCGTGCACCGCGTGTCGCTGCGGGAGGAGGCGTCGGGCGCCTACGCGCCGCTCACCGCCCAGGGCACCATCCTCATTGACCGCGTGCTGGCCTCGTGCTACGCCGTCATCGAGGAGCACAGCTGGGCGCACTGGGCCTTCGCTCCCTTCCGCCTGCTCCAGGCCGTGCTGGCCGCCCTCTGTCCCTCCGCGGCGGGGTCCCCGATGGGAGACCCCACGGCCCCCGGCATCCACTGGTACTCTCGGCTCCTCTACCGCATCGGCAGCTGGGTGCTGGATAGTGACTCTCTGCACCCGCTGGGCATGATGGTGTCATCCAGCTGAGGGGACCCCGCGCCATCCCGACCGCCCGCCAGGCTCCAACGGAGAGACAGAGACACGAAGGGAGAGAGAGAGAGAGAGAGAGAAAGGAGAAAAAAAAAAAAAAAAAGGAAAAAAAAAAGAAAAGAAAAAACTAAAAGAAAAAAAAAAGAAAAAAATACATATTTTTAAAAGAGAGCACGGATTAAGACTTAAAAATAATAATAATAAAATAATAATAATAATTAAGTAGGACAGTCCAAAGTAGACTTAAAGGGAAACAAAGACCCCTGGAAGTTCTGTTCTGTTTAGTTTATAAATATATATATATTTTTATTTGTTCTTTTGTTTTGTTTGTTGGTTTTTGTTTTTTTTTTTTTTCCTCCTCTCCTGGATATTTATTTCTTTGGTATTTTGAATAGATGTTTTAAATGATATGAACCGGACCTTCAAGAGCCTTAAATAGTTTCTTTGATAATTTATTATCATGTGAACTGTACTCACAGGGGAAAAAATTATTTTGTGAGGCCAAGCAAAACTGCGCAGAGTCTATTTTTCTACATGTCACGTGTGTCCTGACTTTCAGAAAGCAAAATTCTGTACTTTCCCATCTCTCCATTACATTGCTCCTTCATTTCAGCAAGTCTAAAAAACAAGCAAACAAACAAACAAACACACATAAAAAAGACAAACTTCATGGGGGTCCGTAAATTATATTTTTATACACAGAATTGTAAATTAGATTTTTTTGAGAGATCAATACTTAACTGAATCACATTTCGTTTTTTGAAATAGTGTAAAATATGAGAATATATTATTTTAATTTAAATAGTTTCAAATGTAACATCATTTCCTGTATTGTTTTCCATGTTTTGCTTTGTAAAAACATCATTTGGCCACGTTCATGGAAGTTCATGGAAGTCAAGACTGTTACACAAACTTTTTATTTGCAAAAACCGTAAGAAACTTTGTTATTTTTAACTTCAGAAAAAGTTTATTAGAAAATAATATTTTTAAAAAAGCGCACATGGCGGCAATTCTGTGACGATGGAGATGGTAGTTTGTACAGAGGGGGGAAAAGGATGTTTTGCATTAATAAATTGAGAAATAACTGCTGTAAATTTACTAAAATGTATTTTTGAATATTTTGTAATAGTTTTAATAGTTTTATAGAAATAAAATGTGCCATGCACAGTTTGGTTAGTATATAATAACTAAGAGTTCCTGGTGCATCCCATTTTTTTTTTCCTTTTTGCTTATTGGTTTAGGAAACATGATGCCTAAATGAGTGCCCGTTATTTTATTTAGATGTGTTGCTTATAACATTTAATTTTGGTACTTTAATTAAGGAAACGAATCCATCACATCTGTGCATAACCTGGAATCTCTTGTACTGACGGTAGAACCTCACTTATTTGCACGAGCGACCGGCAGACGGGTTTCCCTTTGCCAGAGCCCTGGCTCCCCATCCCTGCTCAGGTGATGCTCCTCTCTTCCAGCTCCAGCCCCGACTCCACGTCCACTTCCCAGTCTGGAATGGAGACTGTGGATGCCTCTTAACATTGATTTCTGAGGGTGCTAAATCAAGTTTTCCCTTTGAAGCGCATTAATACGGAGGCAGGCAGCTGCCTTCACCTTGTGACAACCGCGGGATTTTGGTGGGCTTCAATTTGGGTGCCCAGAAGATGGAAATCTGAGGGAGAGACATTGACTTTGGTGAGTTAGAGGGATTCATGTGGCTGGTGCTGGAAGAAGGAGACAGCCACCAGATTTCACTGGCCGCTTTGAGTAACAGCACAGAGCTTGTGGCCACTGAGAACAGAGCAAAACACCCTTTGCAAAACAAACAAAAGGATAAAGATTTGCTCATTTATCCTGAGAGACATTCCTTAGCTGTAATGCAGGAGTCTGTCCCGAGCCACCCATGGGTGAATGTGCTGGAGATGTGTTTTAGGAGCTGAGTGCACTGGGGACAGTGCTTCATCCCCTGCCTGGTCCCAGCCCCAACCCACCCCGAGGGGATCATCCTTGACAGGTGCTGATCAGTGAGGTTCTGCTGCACCGTGTGCTCCTCCATGGAGGGTTTCCAGGATCCCTTTAAAAATTTTGCAAAACATTGTGTGTGCCTGTGTGTGCGCATCTGCGATGGGACCGTGCCAGAAGGGAGCTTGCCTTGAATGTCTTCTCACCTTTTCTTTGGTTTCCATTGCTTGCCATTCCAGGATGTTCATTCACCTGGCCTTTTGCTCCAGAGACACAGCCATGTTCTCTGCTGGGATGGATGTCAGCTCCACATTCTCCCAGAATGTCCCTGACTGGGGCCATCTACAGAGAGATGCTCTTCCACGCTGAAATCCCAGGAGCTTCTGGAGCGCTGTGAGGAGCTGGTGGCTGAGTTCCATGCACGAGCACTACTGTGTGAAGCCCCGAGAAATGGATGTGGTTTCTCCTTCCTGTCAAGCTCTAGTCCAGCCCCATTTACAACCTCCAAAGCTTGGACATGGCCAGGGTGATGAGACTTTGGAGTGACCACAGTGTGCTGCAGCACCAGGAGAGGAACCAAGCCACCCTCATGCCTACCCAACAAGAGGCATCATGGGGGACTGTGGACTGCCTGGTGGGTGCTGAGGACCTGCTGCACACCCCATCTTGGACTCTGCCACCTCCCTGTCTTTGGGGTGCGCTGAGGGCTGCAAACCCAGATGATTTGGGGCATGTGAGGATATGCTCGTGGAACAAATGAGTCTCTGCTCTAAGAGTCTGGCCTTAGTTTGGCAGCATCTGGGTGTCTGAGCTCTCTTTACTGTCTCTGAGAAGTGGTTGCCATTTTTTAAGGCCTCTACACTCAAGGAAATGACCATGTTGGAAGGTGCCTTCTCCAGAGGTCAGGTGGTGGAGGTGTTTAGGGATGTCAATGATCAAACTTAAAGCCACTGGTTGGAGGGCTTCAATCTAAATTGCAACTGAGATGTTGAAGAGCCATCAGACCAGAGCCCACACTTGTGTCAGGGCAGGGCACATGCCTGGATGGGACCACACCAGACATTGCCTTATTTAATCTTCACCCAAAGGCCGAGATAAGCTCAGAGCTTTGTGGTGTGAGAGAAGCTTAGATGCTCTTACACCAGGATCAGCCTGTTTCACTGAGCAGAGAAATGCTGTGCCATGTTCTTCCTCGCACTTATTCCAAGCAGCTTAATGTCTTCCTCTCATCGTGTCTGAATTCCATCTCTCCATCTGGCACCTCTCATCAGGATCACCCCTCTGTGGTGTGTTAGAAGTGCTTCCTTAGATGGGCCAATCCAACCCATAGCCACAGCTCTGGTATGAAGGATGTACTGTCATAACCTTGTGCAAAACATCTAGGAGATGTCACTGTCCATTTTCAGGATCCGAGTATGGCAATAGTTTGTATAAAATGTACACATAGTGGTGGCTACAGAATAGTTTATGACTAAATACATATCTATTACTGTCAAAATAATGTATAAGAATGTACTTGAAGCTATTATCCTTGTGCTCTGTTGTCTGAATAATTAAAGAAATTACAGAGATTTCCTGAAATGTCTGATATGTGATGGCATTCCTATTGCACACTCTCTGAGGATTTCACCCTGATGACATTGAAACCCAGAGCGGGGATCCTGTGGGATTTGGTGTTGAACTATTCAGACCCACCAGGAATTGTGCTGGTGTGGCTTCATGCGGTGGCCACAACCTCCTTGTCCTCCCACCTACAACCAAGTAGACAGTCTATCATTTACCTGTGAAATATTGCGTGGCTCTGCGAAGCCAACTCATTTGGAAGGGTTCTGAGGGGCAGCAGAGTTGCCCTGAAGGGCAGTCCACCAGCATCTGCTTGTCCTCTCCACCTCCCCCACCCAAGCCAATGTGAGAAATGACCCTAATGAGACTGGGACAAGTTTGTGTTTGCTTGACCAATAGCTCAAGCAGTGCCCTGGTGCTCAGACACCAGGCAAACCCTCCAAAGGGAAGCTTGGATGTGCCAGGAAAAGAGGATCACATCCACAGAGCAATAAAAATCCAAGCAAGAACTGGGGTAAACCAGGTGTTTCCCAGCCAGGTAGCTGTGCTGTGCCTCAGCCAGCAGCTCTTTGTGCCCTCACATGGGAAAGTTTGCCTAGCTGGATCTTTGAACATATATGCACATATATGTATACATATATAATATTATTATTCTGATATTAGGAGCTCAGCACATCCCACTAGGATATAAATGTTTGCACTGGCCCTCCTGAGCATTTCTCACCATGCTGAGGCTGAGCAGGAGATGTAAATCAGCGGGGCTGGGCGATAATTGGGCAGCAGTTTTGCAGCCCCAGTACAGCATCCATTTCAATTACAGGGGGAAGGAAACCAGAAAGAGCATTTTATCTTACTCATTACTGCAAGCCATAAGGGACCACTAGATTTCTTAAGCTTTTGAAATTCTCTGTTCAGCAGTTTCTGCCTTAAAACTAGTTCAAACTTAACTGAAAAAAAAGGTCAATTTTCTGTGTACAGAGCCCTTCAGAGCTTTCAAAAGAGCAGTGTTAATGTGATCCTTGGCCTACGCGGGCTGAAAGGGAAAAAAAATCATCTTTAAAATAAAGAATCTTTACAAGCAATGGGATTGTCTCAGATTTGATAGGGGCCCCACAGCCACTGTTTGGGCCAAGATTGTTAAATATAATTTTTAATGCTTTGCATTTGGGATGCTTAGACTTACGTATTTAAATAATTTTGGTTTTCACGGATGAAAAGGAGTGAATAAATCCAGGAAATATGAGTTTAATGATCTTGTTCTGGTTCCAGTGAGTGGCATGTTCCAAGAGTGGCATTCAGAGTTGATTTGGGTGCACAGGCAATCGTGCATCTTAAAGCTGAGAGCAGGACCCTATATAACTTCTTTTCCTTTCATTTTTAAGTGAGAGCAAGACATCTCTTTGGACAAATACTACTGCAAATCAGGAATGAAACCACAAGGTCAGGAAATCTATTTGGGGTAAAAATATTTGTTTTGATGTCCTGTGACCTAAATGTGAAATAAATATTAGATTTGCTCAGTTTGGTGTGAACAAATGTCTGTTTCTATTACTGAGGAGGAGAGGTGACAAGGGATGCTCTGTGTGGCGTGACTGTGGAGGGGTCCTTGGCCACCAAATTCACATCTGGCAGGAGGGGTTGGATGTGCACAGGGGAGCAGGGATGCTCTGAGAACACCGTGTGCTTCATGCAGCTCTGCCCAGCTCCTGGACTCTGGGAATGGCACAGGGACCCCTTCTTCCTCAGCCCATCTCTGGGGCAGAGCTTGCCTGGACCAGACCTCTGTGACATCAGGATGTCTCCCTTGGAAAGGGGATGTGCTCACAGGGAAACCATACTTGGGAATGCTGCATCATTCCAAGTTTTGAGACTTTTGATGGCATTCCCTGCAAGGGAATGGATGATACATCTGTGTGCAATTACAGCAACTTCCTTTTGGTCTCACAACAGACAGACACTGTGTCACAGACCTGTCGTTGGCTTTCACTGGGTGGAGGAAACTTATTTACAAGCAGGGTACAGATCAGGTTTTGGCTAGTTTGGAGCATTAAAGCATTTCATGGGCTTTTTTTTTAGGCTGTAAGCAGCCTCTGGTGGTCCCAAGTCTCACCTCACCCCATACTGGACCTGCTTAGAACAATCTGCTGGAGGCCACCCTCTGTCAGGTCCCACAGGTCTGCAAGGATGGAGGGGCTCCATCCCTCTGAGTAACTGGTATTGTTAAATAAGCTAACATTTTTCCTAACCACAGCAGCCTTGCATCCCATCTACCAAGAATCTTCCTTTATAGTCTTCTTGCATTTATCCTGGGAGGAAGGAGACCAAAGAGTTAAAACAAGATTAGTTTTAAGAAACCCCAGACTCAGAATCTGGGACATTCAGAGCTCTGCCAAGCTCTGCTGCTGCTGCTCCTGCAGCCTGCCCTCAGCAGAGAGCTGAAACCTCACTCACCCAGCTCACCTCTTCCTTGTAAGTCAGCCCCATCCTGTTTTCTACAGCAGTAAAAACTGGTTTTAATTATTAGATAGTCATGACTGCAAATAAATATTAGTCTCAGGATTGCTCATGAACAATTCTCTTGGAATAGTCACTGGTTGGGTGTAAGCTTTGTTGGCTTTGCCAAATGATGCCCTTTCTACTCAGCAAAGTTTTTCTGGAAACAGGAGTGTAATAAATGTACAGTATCAAACAAGTCTGTTCTGGCAGGGTATTTGTGTGAATAACCATTTTGTGCTAACACCAATGGAAGCTATGGGGTTCACAGGCATCAGAAAGTCCAACTGCCATTCAAATATTTGCAAATAATGCATATGTGATCCCACAAATAACAACAAACCAACCTGGTTGCTTTCATTGAGGAAAATGATTATGAATCACTGTGTACTGTGGGCTCAATCCAACAACCACCAGCGTCAAAAGAAACCTTTCCACAGCTTCAAACAGGCAGGGAGCTGAGCTGTGTTTGCTCAGCTTTACCTGGTGTATCCATCACTCTCATATTGCACCATCAAATAACAGAATTTATCAGGCGAGGAAGAATTTCCTAGAGCAGCCAAGAGTGGGCACATTTCACCTCCTGACTGCATATGTGCAGCTCCCCCTGATGTCAGCAGGGTTATGTATGGGCAAAATGAGGTCAGACTGTGTTGTCCTACTTTGCGTGCCCTGTGGTATTGCACTCAATTAAGTTTTGTCTCCCAGGACACAGCCTCTCTCCCACTTAAGTCACCAGGAACTTTGTCACTGCACAACAGTGCAGGAGGAGGCACGAAATGCCAGTCTTTGATCCAGAGTGCAATAAGTTTCAATCCATGTATTCAGGAACTTTCAGCTGCACTCTGAAAAGGGTGGGTTAAAATCAGTAAAAAATAAATATATCCATGAAAATCCAACATGGAGCATCTTCAAGAGAAGGTAGCAGATTTGCAAACTCACCCAGAGCCTTGCAGAGTGTAGTAGACTCAGCAAGAGTGTCTTCCCAGGGCAGCAGGGCATCTTTCCTGCCCTCTGCGAACAGCTCCCCACTGATCCCCACAGAAAGATCCTGAATTTCATGGGCAACACTTCTTAGGCAGCACAGCAGAATCAGCCACATCTTCTGTGTGAGTGACCACATGCTTGACTACTTTGAAAATATTAACCACTGGTTATGAACTGAAACTATAAATAGGTGTAGGAAGGGGAAAACATTAAAAAAAATTCCTTATTGCAGACAAACAAGTTGCCAGAACAATGCTGGGCTTTGAGTGAACCAGGTTTGGTCCTTGTCCCTTTGATGGGGTTTCTTCTGATTTTGAGCAAGTAGTTTGTTGTCCCCCTGGCTTTACCAGAAATGGGCAGAAAAATATCTCTGAGGATACTTTTCCACATTCTGTGGGGTCAACATGATGAGAAACACAGTAAATCAGACATCAGATACTGCCCATGTGCCACTCTGAGGGATCTCCTCTGTGGGCCCATGGTGAAATGCAGGGACTATCCAAAACCTTTACTGACAAATAGTCAGACTATTTGAAAGCCCTCTTAATTTATACATTAGTAAAAAATTAATTTAATTTTTAGATGTCTCACAGCTGCCAGTATTAGGCATCCTTATATATAAAATAAGCATGCTTCCTGCCAGATTTTTAAGTCCATTATAAATACCTTTGGAAAAGAGGACAGATGGCTTTTTGCATGATGCTAAACTCTGCATTACAGACATGCATCACAGGGAGGACCCACAAGGCCTTAGCCAGATCAAGGCTAAGAAATTATTTTGGCTTTTGATTGTGTCTCCCTGTGCCTCCATGGAGAGGAGATCCCTGCTGGCTGGAGGGCTCTGGCTGGACAAGAAAGATCTCTATGGACTAACGAGTGAGCTGAGACACCAAGAGCTCACAGAGACAGCTGCAAATATGTCTGAATGTAGGTGTTCTAACCTTCCTTCTGAATTCTGCCTAAAATGTCATGTCAGCCTTCTGCAGAGGCTCCCCATGAAGGCCCAGGCTACACTGGGCCCATCTTTGTCTCATCCAGTGCTCCTGGTGTGGGGTGCATATAGACTTAGCTCTGCAGAGTGACCAAGCTCTGGGCCCAGACATTCACCCCTCTCTCTGTTCCGTGCTGGGCTAAGCCCAGTGTAGTCCAAACCCAGGGCTTTCTCTGGAGCTGGTTCTCCACTGAGGGATTAGAACTTCAGAGAGGCCACAAACCCAGTGCCTCTCTTTCCAAGAGCAAGGCACACTTGTTCAGCCTTGCCTGCGTAGGTATAAACACCGTGCACATTCAGCCTAGTTAATTAAAACTATTCCCACTTGGTTTTCCCCCGGGGGAAGGAAGGGAGAAGATAGATGCTCATGGGAGGGGTGCTAATCACATTGCTCAATGTGATCTAGAGTGGGACATGCAGTGCCGTGGGGATAAAAAGCTGTGGGGGGCTGAGGGAGCACCATGGAGAGCTGTCCCTGGAAAGAAATTTCCTTTAATGTGTGAGATGGGGAAAGGAAGAAGTGATGTGCTTCCAGGAGAGAGAGCAGGAGACCCAAACCATCTGCTCCCCAAGGCAAGGAGGCATGGATGGAAGCTTGCCCTGACACTGACCCAACGTAGGCTTCTTGCTTGGGACTTTTGGGGATCTTGGGAACATCCCACCTTCCAAAGCCCAGTTTTTGGGCAGCTCATGGAAAGGGCAGGAGAAGTCACCAGGGCCTGGCTGTGGGCACGACACAGCCGGGTCTGTGCACTGGCGCTCAGGCTGAGCGACACAGCACTGCCACCAGGAGCTGTCCTGGGCATCAGACACAGAACAGCCACAGCTCTCCCACCCTCTGTTCCTGAGTCACCCATGGGCACACCAGGAGTCACCCATGGGCACACCAGGAGTCACTGGGGCTTGCCTTAGCGGTGTGTGGATGTGAACGGGTTCACAAGCAAGTGCCCCGGTCTCTTTGTGACATGCAGCATCACAGGTGTTGTCCTTGGCTCCTTGGCTCCCAAGCACAAGTACAGATACCCTCTGCTCTGAGCACAGGATATTGGGCCAAGCCCTTCTGAAACATTTTAATTCCAAGTCAGCTCTGGCTTTTGTCAGCGCTGAGCAGCGTGGTGCTGAGCTGGTGGTGCCACCGTGGAAGGGATGCAGCTGGTACCCCCCAGAGCATGGGGTGATGCAGATGCCTCAGGTGCTCTGGTGCCTTCCAGCAGGTGCTGAATAATACCAGGTGCAGAAGAAAAGCTGTAGCTTTGTGGGATCTGCTGGTTGCAGCCCAAGCTGACCTATGTGCAGCAAGAAAGACCTAAGCAACACCAAGATTCTGGGCATGTCAAGTGTTCATGCCTTTCCCAAAACAGAATTAAACCAACTGCCTGTAGAAACAGGCAGGATGCTGCCACTCATCAGGGCAGGGGGCATGTCTCTGTGCAGCCCCTGCCCCATCAGGGACTCAGCATGGAGACATCTGGACAGCAGTGATGCCATTCCTGAGGGAGATGTGCCATGGATTCCTCACCTGGGGCTCAGGCTCTTGTGAACCTCTGACAAAAGAAGCTTGCAGGGCAGGACCAAAGTGTCTCAAATGTTCAGAATGAAAGAAAAGTCAGATTTCATCCTATAGGTCCCCAAGGAGGGACCAAATCTTTTCCTTACAAATGTAAAAAAAAGGCCAAGTTTGGACTCCTCTTGGAATTGCTCCTTGCACCTGGGAAGTGTTTTGCCTGATCACAAGGTGTTCCTTCTTAGGGGTGGTTTTTCTCTTAACAAGGAAATGTCTGTACTTTGTTTATCAACTGAAGCAAGGAATTAAATACACCTAAATGTTTCTCCTCATTTGGGTGTAACTGGAAAATTGGTGTGCAGGAAAATTGGAATATCTTCTTGTAGATTATACATCGGAGCTATTTTTTTCCTATTTATATGGATCTTGACAGGACAGAACTATTTATTGAGAGTTAAATAATGACATCTGCTATCAGGAATATCAAATCCAGTAGAAGATGTTTCATATTAAAATAGAAACTCATGGCCAAATTTCCTCTTGATGAATATAGACGCAGCTTTATAAACTTCTTCAAAGTTTCACTCTTTACACCAGAATAAAATTCAGCCCAAGGAGCTTCTATTAACAAGTCTTATCTACATGTGCAAAAAGAGTCTGCTTTCAAAAAGTGTCTCACAACAACAACAACAACAAAAAAAAGGCAGAAACAAATCCCCAGACCTTTCAGGCTTTGTTGCATTAGGTGGAATCAAAGTGACCTCTAGTGATTCCCTGTTAACCGTGCAGCTTGGCAGCTGCCTGCGCTGAGCTCAGGGGGTGAGAGGGGATGTGTGCTGCTCTCTCAGCTGGTAAAAATGCAATCAATACCTGATTAATGCAAAATTACGGCAATTAACAGCCTTTACAATAGCAATTCTTACAATTCTAGCGTAGAATATTTTCCCAATCTCTACCGTTTCTTTTCATGCAAGCTGTGCATTGTTAAAAGGAGTGTTTTTATCAGTCTGTTAAAAATCAGCAACACAATGAATTTATTAGTAACTTATCATCCATGTGTATTCTGGCACTGCTGACGTGCTGTTCTTTGGGAATAGACAGGATAGGAAGTGCACTAGATTTGTGATTTAACTCATTTGTTCCTATTTTTTGGAACAGTCACAGGCTGATCACAAAATTATTACCAGTTGTGTAGGGAGTGTGGAGTGTTGCTGTGGGGCTAAGCCATACCCATCCCCAGGTTCAACCAGAGAGATTATCACCTCTGCAAGGTCATCTTTCCTCTCCCAGACTATTAAGTGTTTTTTTTTTTTTTTTTTTTTTTTTTTTTTTTTTTTTTTTAAGAGCATAGAGAGAGAGGATGTTACAATTCATCAGTGGTGGGGGAAATGAAAATTGTGTATCAGCCAAATTATGTCGGTTTACCATGAAAATCAATACCAAAGGGGGTTAGAAATGGGATGTCATCATTCAGAGACCATGCAGGAGAAGATCTGTCAGCGGCAAGACGGCTGTGTGCTCTGTCCCAGTATTCCCCAGGGATATTTCAGGGTTGGGGAAGGCAGAAAAAATCATTGATTCCTCTGGCACAGGAGATTGGGATGGGCACAAAGGAGATGCTCAGGAGATGCTGAGCTCTGCTGGGACTCAGAATGTAGATATTTAAAAAACAAGTCTTTCATAGGTTAGATGTGTCAGTCTCTGAATCAGGGGTGGGTGAGAACCAGGACCCTATTCCTACCAGGAAAAAACCCACCCAGCTGCTTTGGTTTCATTCATGCTTCGAAGAATTAATCTCTGACCTCTGATTCTTTCCTGCCCTATCTCTACATCCCTTAAAGACCATGAGGTTTGACATCTGCAGGAAGAAGGACAGGAACACTACTTCTGCCTTGCCCTCTCTCCCTGCTGTCAGCTCTCCACGATGGCCATGCTGAGAGCAAAGTGTTATTTAATAATTTCCAGGGCTGATTTTGCATTCCCTGTAATTTTCATGGAGTCTGTGCCACAGCCACTGCAATGGAACGAGCTCCCTTGCTGTGGTCAGTGCCAGGCTGATCGCCCACTTGCAATAAAGATCCTTTTTTCCCCCTGGATTTGTCATCATCTTCCACTCCCACCAGCCAGTACTATTTGGGACATTCCTCAGACACACTTCAGAAGGACTTCACGTGGAAATGAGGAGTTCTGCAATGGGAGTTGCCCGACTCGTTGTCTCAGCCTGACCCTCTGCCTGCTCCACCAGCCCTGTCAGGGATGCTGAGGACCCTCCTGCCTCTCTGGGGTGTCCACGGTGTAAAACCAGGCTGTATTCCTAAAAACCTCTGCTTTCTACCCCCAAAATGCAAGGTTGGACCTGAGTGTTGGGCTGTTATTGACAGTGTATGATTTCACCTGCCACTGCTCAGGAGCATCTTCTGAATTCAGCCTCCTCCATCCTGTGGCATGAAGCAACTCGAAGGAGTAAAATGATGCCTGTGTTTGTCCAGGGCTAGAAATCAGCCAGAGAGAACCTATTTGTCTTCCAATAATGCATCCAGCCACCAGACAGTCCCAGCCCAGGCTCTGCTCTGCCTGGGTAAACCTTCTATAGAGCCATGACTGGGGGCCAGGCAACAGGTCCCATCCACATTTCCCTGTGAAGTCAAATATGGCTCAATCTCTGTTTGCTTTTAAGGCTTAGAGACTGAAGGGAAACATTTTTATTTGTTGTGAGCAACAAAACCAATAAAAACAGGTGGATGAGAAAAAGCAGGGGGCTCAGCACTGGATGATCTGGTGCTGACTCTGAATTATCTTTTAGGCTGAGGCATCTTTATTGGTGTTAAACCAAAACAGAATCCTTCTGTGCATCAGTTAATTTCTTTCACAAAGAAACATGCACATTTTATTAAGCTCCTTATAAATTTCATTTTCATTTTGGATTAAATGATATAATTTTAATGAAAGGCAGCAGCTAGAAAAATGCATTTCGTCTTGAAAGAATCACTTTCTGGTAAAGAACCATTTCCTATTTTTTAAAGCCAGGACTGTGATAATCCAAATACTTGCATAGCCCTTGGTTACCAACCCTGAAAGCTGTAAAAATATAATTTATTTTACAGATGCATGTGGTGGGTTTATTTTTCCAGCTAAGGAATGAGAATACAGAAGCTAGTTTCACTTTTGTGGTCTAATAGGTCAGTGCAGATTTACTATTTTAAACATGTGCAGCCATAAATACAAAATAAAACAAATTGTTGCTGCTGCTGTGATCCAAACTCCAAATTAAAAACAAATACAAATTAGAAATCCCCTTTAGAAATCTCATCTGTCTAAAGCTGCTGAAATATTGTCTTGATGACAGAACTTCTCACATAACAACACTGCATAATAGGTTGACCATTTAGAGTATTTTTACTAAACTTTTGTTTGTTTTGAATATCCTCAGAGGCATTTTTAAATTTGACTCTGTGAGAATGTGTTTGCATGTCAATTCCAGATTGTGTTGGTTTTTTCAGGTTATCTTTCGGCCTTCATTGTCTGCAGCAAAAATATTAAACATGTGAACCTGAAATGTTAAAAAAAAAAAAAAAAAGAAATAAGGAAATTAAAATAAAACTTGCTCTTGTATTTATGTCATGGTAAAGTTTGCACAGTTGAAATTGGGATCAGGAGATGATTCAAAAGTAGCAGAGTGGAACATTTAAACTCTTTGATGCTGGAAACCATAGAAAAGTGTAAATCAGCCAGCTGGGTACCAGCCCACCCAGCTCAGCCTGTCCACAAGAGAGTCTTGCCCCAGTCCTCCATGGGCACTTGCTTGAAGAAGGAGAAACACAGTGGTGTTGCATATTTTATAAAAGGTTCACTACTACCTGAAGGAAAGTTTTCCTAAGGGAAGGAGCTTGACAATCTGTTCCTTAGGAAATATCTTGCTGAATTCATTGGGACTGGAAGCAATGGTGGGGTGCAGGAACAGAGACTGCCCAAACAGCCTGGAGAAACCAGTGCTGCACAATGTGCTCCTGTAGATTCCTCACAACCATCTGTGGAGATTTGGGTTTTCTGCCTTGGTACCCAAGAGTGGACTTAGAAATGTCAAGGAAGAAGCAAGAGAGAGGAGGGGAAAGCACTGGGACTGAGGAGCCCCTTCAGCTCCTCCCCAGCATCTCCTGCAGGGTTTCCAAATGGAGCCAACCTCCAGACTTCCCTCATGCCAGAGGGCAGTGAGTCAAAATACTATAACTACACAAGAGGTAGACCCCACCTGGTCCTGGTGGGGCTGCACAAGCTGCCAGGCACATTTTGGAACCAAAAGCAAAAAAAAAAAAAAAAAAAAAAAGTGTTTACCAACAAAACCTAACACTAATGGAAAGGACAATGCCTGAAAGCACAGCACGCTTTGAAGGCGTTGAGACTAGTGGCTCTTCTCTCTGTATCTTCCTGGGCTGTGTCTGTGGTTTAGCCGATTTTGTGATAGCTGTAAAGTGTTGAAAATTCATTTCCAGTCCTCTTCAGGCACCCTTGCACAAGGCAGACCCTGACACATAACTGCAGGCAGACTCCACTCCTGGAGACAGCTAGCAAGCCTCTGAGTAGCAAAGAAGCCAATCTTTCTGGAGGTTCACAAGGAAAATTACTATAAACCAGGTTTTGCAGCTTGACTTTGCATAGGAATAACCTAAAGATTGTTGAAATGTCCAGGTAAAGATGGAGGTGTGCAGGGATAGCTTCATTCATCCTGCAGAGAGGAGCAAGTCAAAGATAACTGAAGTACAGCTGGAAAAGCACTTTGCTGTGGTTTCCAGGAAAATGCTGATACTGGACATGGGAGGAAGAGAGAAATGGCTCATGGATGCATATGGAAAATTACTGGATCCACCACAGAAATTCAATTTGTGCCTTTAAGCCCTTAACCAAGAATCCTTGCTGCTCTCCCCCCAAGAGCAGATGGGAACCAGCACTTGAGATGACACATCCAGAGAGGCTGATGTTACACAGGTCCATCAAATCAGTTGGGTTGGCAGGGCAACCGTGAAAGTAGAAACTAATTTGTGATAGGGAGGAGAGTGCCCAAGCAAGCACAAGTCAAATATCTTGACCCTGGTATTGCACAAAAAAACAGACCAGGTTTTAGATGAAAAAAAGGATCACAGATTGAGAGCCAAAGATTGAGAGCCAAGATTGAGAGATTGAGAGAATGGGATTTATAGTACCAGACTGGGTTAGTTAATATAGAAGGGTTCTTTGGTAAAGTCAGCGATTTTATTTTACTTTTAGAGAGAACAATTGATCTAAGGTGAATTTGCAATGATGTTACATTAGAATGTGCTACCTCAGCCCAAGAGGATGGAAACAAGCAGGGCTCATGTACAGGCTGAAGGCTTGGCAATGAGGGGCTGTGAAGAGCTCACTGTGAAAATGGAAGGAAGAGACAAATGGATTTCCTCACACATTGATTGTTTCACTTATCTACTCTAATGTCCTGGCAGAAATTTAGGAGTGTGTGATGGTGGGTGACAAGAGGAAAGCTGACACAGTCAATAAATGTGACCAAAATACTCACCAGGAAGCCTGAGACAACCTTGACCAAATAATAGAAATTATGAGAAAATGATAATCAGAGATGAGTAAAAACAGTTATTCCTGTTATAAATGGAAGGCAAGAAGGGAGAACAGAGTCCCTCAGGCATTAACCACATCCACGAAACCATCAGGAATGTAGCATGCCTGTGCAAAAATCCAGCATGATGTTAAGAGGTATCAGGTGAGGCATTTCCACCAGAGCTGGGGGGAAAGCTTTGGGAAGAAGCACATAGGCACAAGGAAAAAGGGGTTTTGAAGTTGAATTGTTTTGCTTAGAATTCAAGTGAGTCAGATGATGATGGAGATATAGGAAGAAAGTCAGGGGGTTGTGTACTCTGAAAGAGGAAGGATTAGAGACGGGCCCTCTGCTGAAGGTTGCTCATCCTTTATGTACATTTACACTGGAAAATGTCACACCACCCATGGAAAAACAAACATTCAGCAACACATCACGTCTCTCCAGGAATTTCAACAGGTTTCACACGTATCTCTACAGCTAATTACTTGTTACTTAAAGCAGTGTTTAGCTTGCACTTACATGTCAGGAGAGGCTTCCAGGGCTGACCAGCCTGCCCTTTGGGTGTTGGAGCAGCAGTCAGGAGATGGGCAGAGGTCAGGGTGACACTGAAATACCCATCCCAACCCAAGCTCTGGTAAATCAGCGCAGAGGACAGAGGTTTGGCAGAAAAGAGCTCCAGGACAGATGTGCACACCTGGATGGGATGTCCAGGTGAGGTGCCTGGGAACGCTCACTTATGGCTGATGGTATTTTTGGTGACTGCAGTCAGAGCTGATGTGATGTGGGCAGGAAGTGAAGCTGTGACCTCAGCCAGTGTGGGCTGCTGAGGCCAGCCTCAGGCCAGCTCTGCTCCTGCCCAGGAGCATCACCCCACCACAGAAGGGTGCACAGGGCAGCCCCTGATGTCAGGTCCAATTTTGGGTGGTTCCTGCATGGACAAACAGAGTGCACAGCTCAGCCAGAGCCCAGTTTCTTCCCAGTATGATGAAGGGACTTTTGCCTGGCCAAACTTGAAGCCCACACCCAGCTTTTCCCTTGTCCAGCTTGGTGGCCAATTCGCTATTTCCCGTAGCAAGTTTCCTTTGGTTCAATAATCTGCTCTTTAATATATCCACAGTTATTATTGAACTAAAACCTTCCATTTTCAGCTTCATTCCAGGTAAAGAAACTGACAATTAACCTGATTCGGTTGTGAGTTAATTCATTTAATCTCCAGGTGCCCTTAATCTTGAAATTAATGCCCCTAAAACATGGCTAAGTAGCATTCAACCTTCTTCCTTTAATTATGTGTATAATGAAGCTCATTTAGAGAGCAGCCAGCAGTATGGAGACCACACTGCAGGTACTGCCCCTCTTTCCCACTATGGTCCAAATCCCCTTTTCCAGGTTAGTGTGACAGTCAGGACTTCACTCAGCATCAGCTGACAACATTGCTCCTAAAATGTCTCACATGGCACAAGGGCCTGGTAATTTTTGTTCTGTGAAATATGAAGAAGAATCAGTCTCAGTGGACCCAGCTTGTGGTGTGTTATGGTTTTGCTGCCCTCTGACTGCAGGTAAAGACATTTCAGTGGCACCAGTCTCCTCCTGTTTCTCCCACCTCTCCCTGCATTAATCTTCTGCTCTGCCACACAGGACCCTGGCATCCTTCAAACGCTGCAACTGAGCAACAAACTTGAGTTGAACTATTGTTTTCTACCTGATCTCCTGAATCTGGAGGAAAGGAGGCTCTGGAGAGACCTTATCACTCTCTACAGCCACCTGAAAGGAGGTCACAGCCAGGTGGGAGTCAGTCTTCTCCCAAGGAACAAGTGGCAGGACAAGGCAAAGTGGCCTCCAGTTCTGACAGGGGAGGTTTATATTGGATTTTAGGAAAGAATTGCTTCAGAGAGAGGGCTGCCAAGCACTGGAACAGGCTGCCCATGGCAGTGGTGAAGTCCCCATCCCTGGAGGTATTTATAAGACATGTAGATGTGGCACTTGGGGACATGGTTTAGTGGTGGGCTTGGCAGTGCTGGGTTAACACCTGGACTCGGCACCTTAGGGGTCTTTTCCAACCTAAGCCATTCTGTGGTTCTATGACATTTGATTTACCACGAGGAGGAAGGCTGGCATGGAACATGGGTGTGGCAGGAGCTGTGTCCTGCAAGGAGTGCCCTTCCCAGCAGCCCAGACTGTAGCAGGCTGCTTTTCCAGAGCTGCTTGTTTCCTTTATGTTCATTATGCTCCTGTATAAAGACTGCTGGGGATGCCAGAGGGAAAAAAAAAAAAAAAAAGCCAAAAAACCAACCCAACAAAAAAAAAAAAAACCAAAACAAAACAAAAAAACACCCAAACCAAAACAAACAAACAAACAAAAAAAAAAAACAAAAACAAAAAACCCAAAAAACCCTACCCAAACCACTGGTAATTAGTTCCTGTAAATGGGTTTCAGTCTGGTTACGTCTCTGGCTCAGTCTGATGTAAGATTTTTTTCACGTCCTTTCCAAAATCACATGTTAAAACTGGTTCTCTGAAACTATTCTGGGACATTTGGTGTAAACAATTCTGATGTAAAACTGCAACAAGGTGTTCTTTGGGGGTGTTTCTTTGATTTCCTCAGGGTGTTTCAAATCATGGCACAAGGACCATATTCCTGTAGGAAACATGATCTTGCTCTCCTTACTCTCTGCTCCCCTGGGAAGCTGGGCAGCTCATCCACCACTGCACACCTCCCAGCACACCAGGCACCTCTCCTGGCACTTCTGGGCTTGGCAGGAGCAGCCAAAACCCCAGCATGACCAACACCTCGTCCAGCATCACTCCTCCCCCATGGCCCAGTATGGCTTGTGCCAACCCCATGTGGGTCCATGTCCCTCCAACACCAAATCTTACTGCAGAGACAGGGGGAGGAAGGGGGAGATTAGCCCTACAAATGGATCTCTAACCCATACAAGGGATTAGAGAAAGGCACAGGCTCTTCCTGGGATGGAGGGTTCCCTTCTGAGGTGGGACAAGGCTCCCCCATCCCAGTGGCTGTGCTGGAAGAGGCAGCAGTTCGGGTACAGGGTTAGGGAGGAGACTGGGAGGTCCTGGGGAAGAATTTCTCAGGGAATTGCATCATGGATTACTGGCCTTGGGATGGGCAAAGGTGTGGCTGAAGGATGTATACCAGACTTACTTAATTTTATGAGGCTGAGAAAAAAGAAAAGCCCTTGTACCTTCATGCCCAGCATGAGTTCTTGTAACCAGGGCCAAAAATATCACAGAGCTGGCAACAATCATTCACTGTCTGTCACACTGGCCCATCCTCCTCAAGATTCACTCACCAACATAAAGAAACCTAAAAAAAAAAATCTGAGGACTTTTGTTACACTTGGCATTAATTCTTCTCCTGTACTTGACACTGGTGAGGCTGCATCTTGAGTGCTGCGTCCAGTTCTGGGCCCCTCAGTTTAGGAAGGATATTGAGGGGCTGGAGCGCGTCCAGAGGAGGCAACAAGGCTGGTGAGGGGTTGGAACACAAACCCTGTGAGGAACGTTTGAAGGAGCTGGGGTTGTTTAACCTGGAGAAGAGGAGGCTTAGAGGTGACCTTATTGTCTCTACAACTTCCTGAAGGGAGGCTGTAGAGAGGTGGGGTCGGTCTCTTTCACCAGGCAGTAGCTGACAGAACAAGAGGACACAGTCTCCAGCTATGTCAGGGAAGGTACAGGTTGGATATTAGGATATTATTAGAATAATTGGATATTATTTTCACTGAAAGAATAATAAAGTACTGGAATTGTCTTCCCAGGGAGGTGGTTGAATCACCACCTCTGGATGTGTTTAAAAAAAGACTGGACATGGCACTTGGTGCTATAGTCTAGTTGAGGTGTTAGGGCATAGGTTGGACTTGATGATCTTAGGGGTCTCTTCCAACCTCATTATTCTGTGATTCTGTATCTTGTCATGGGTAACTTCACACTTCCACTCAGGAAGCAACCCCAAATATCTTGTGAATAAACACCACCTTCATGGAGAAGGTTGCCATCCATTGTGTTGCCCTCTCTGCACTTTTAAATAAAACCCAGGAGATTTGGCTAGAATGTGCCAGCATTTTTTTCATTTGCTTTGATGTTTTTGATGTTTCAAAAATGCTTGCCTTCAGTACCTTGACCCCATGGCCTGTAAGGCCTCCTCACCATCCCTCAGGTCTCTTCCTGATCCTTGGAGTGAGCATGACCTTCACCTGAAGCCTCCCTCACCCTCCTGCCCAGCTCCTGTGGATGGAGATCCAGGCTCTGGTTTGTCTCCTCCATGGTAAAGGATCAGCTGCAGCAACTGAATGCTCCCAAGTCCATGGGACCTGGTGGGATTCATCCTGGAGTTCTGAAGGAGCTGCCAGATGTTATGGCAGGACCCTTCCCCTACCAAAAGTCCTGGAAGTCTGGGGAGGGTCCCTCCTGATGGGAGCTACTCAGTATGAAAAAGGCGTATGAGGGAAGATTCAGGGAACTACAGACTCTTAGTTCAACATCAGTTCCTGGAAAAATTATGGGAAAGACTATACTGAGGAGGCAATGCCTACTGAAAGGCATTTAAGGAATGATACAGTCACCAGGCACCATCACTGCGGGTTCACACGGGGAAAGTCCTGTCCTCAGGGTTCATGTTTTAGCAGACACACGAAGCTGGGGGAGCTGCTGGGCCACGCTGGTGACCAGGAGCTTGTGAGGAACTGATGATGGGTGGGAAGACACAGGCCTTTCCTGCTTGGGTCTTTTAGTTTGATGGGTTGGCTGGGTTTGCTTGCGGGACTTTTGGGTTCTTTTAGGGTATTTTTAGGCTTTTTGGGGTATTTATTGATACTATTTTGATAAGACAAGTACTTCTGTGCTCAGTAAATCACCTGCTTCATTTAAGCACCTTGAGAGGAGGGGAAAGCAAGGATGCTGCCAGGTATGAGATGCTCAGAGGATGCTGCCTCTGGGGCTCAGCAATCTCTTACACGCTGCCTTGTGTGCCCACCCCATCTCCTCTGAGGCCAAACCGAGGGGGAGAAGCCAAGTAGGCAGCACCCCTTAGCTGGAGGAGGCCACACTGGTGACACCGTGCACTCACTGTCACAACCCGCAGGACCTCGAGCACTTCACGGGTTAAATTCTCACCTCAAAATGCAGAGTCTCTCCAGAAACAGCCACAAAAAAGAGGAGCAATGAAACAGAGAGTGATGCCGAGCCTCACTGAGCTGCTCCCTCACTGCTGAGGCTCCACAAAGCCCTGATTGCACCACGGTGGCTCACGGCAGCCATCTGGTGACCACAGTCTTCATCTTCTACAGACACGGGCGAGGGATGGCAGTGACGGGGACAGAGTCCTGTCAAGCTGCCAACAGAGCCTCCTCCCACCCTCCCGAGCTGCCCTGAGATGGTACCTGTTTCCCTCAGGCAGCACAGCACAGCCCTGGAGGGGCTCTTGCACAATAACAATTAATTAGATTTCAGATACATCATTTTCAACGTATCCAGTGTTTGCCTTGTCATCAAATCAGTGACAGAGCTAACAGAGCCAGGGAAATACATTCAAGCCATTGCCATCATGCTTTTGTGTTTGACTTCATATGTGTTTCTTGCATACTCAAAATATTTAGGGTTTGATTTGTGCGTGTGTTGTTTTTAAGGCTCCAGCACAATCTGTGAGGATGCAGGTTTAAGACTGGAGCACTACAAGCCCTTTCCCTTTCCCTTTCCCTTTCCCTTTCCCTTTCCCTTTCCCTTTCCCTTTCCTTTTCCTTTCCCCCTCTCCAGCTTTCAAACAAATGCACTCATCATATTTGTTCCTTGCAATTGATTGGACAAGAAGAAAAAAAGCCAGGTGCTTTTAGATCTTAATGCACATCTCTGCAATAAGAAACACGAGGGCTCTTGCTTTGAAATAAAACAGGCTAAGAGACACTTGCCAGTTTTAATCAATAATGCAGGGAATATCTTTGCTCTGGGCTCATTTATGCAAGAAGTTGCGTCAGGATTTTGAGCCTCCCCGGGAGCAGAAGGGCAGGAGGGATGTGCTGAGTCACGGAAGGACATCACCCTGTGCAAGAAAACCTTGGTGCAGGATGTTGGCACGGGGTTCAAGCTGCCAAGATGTGGCACAAAAACTGTCGGAAAGGATCCTGCCTGCTCCGGGACAGCCCCTTCATCAGCAGCATTCACAGTGTGAGGACCCATTTCACCTCCCTGAGAGGGGGTAATTATTTCTTGTCAGTTAGACTCAATCACTGAACTCCACACAGCTGGTGGCAGAGAACCATTTAGCCTCATTTACCACCCTGATAGCCTTTTAGCTCTTCCACATTTCACACGGTCTCTGCCATTTCACCCATAAATTCTTCTTAAAAAAAAAAAATCATAAAAATTTATGAGGGGAAAAAAAAAGGGCATAAAATGGAGGCAGCTAAGAGAAAAGGTACTAAAATTTTCAAATGAAGATGAGGTTACGTACCCCCAGCTGTTTCAAGTGCAGTGATTGAGGGTCTGGCTGATGAGGGATGATTACATTCCTCCTGCCCCTCACCCCCATTAAAAGCAGTGTGCATCCTTCCTCTGGATAGGGCTGATTAACAGTAGCACAGGGAAGACTTGCAAACAACCACATCTTCCCTGTTTTGATGCAATCCCTGAATTTTCCTGACTTAAATTAAGGAGCACAAGCCCTCTGCAATAAGCCAGCACCTTTAAACAGTCTGAAAGGTTTAAAGCAGGAGGAACTGTGGGTATCACTTTGCAGAGAGACCCTTTTGTGGCAGTATTTAAGATGGAAAATATACAGAGAAATTATCTTCTCATCAGTTAATTGGGATTTGGCTGCCAGGACTGGTTTTGCCACACAGAAGTCCAGGCTAGAAACAGAAAAGGACATATTTACAATGCCAGGGTTCTCAGACTGTATCCAATCCCCACGATTCAGATTTTGCATCCAGCTACTGTTTGCAGAAGTGCCAGTTTCAATAATAATGTTAACAATGATAGCAATAATAATATTTTTAAATAAGCAAATTATACAAAGTGATGAAGAATTGACTGAGGGCTGAAGGAGCAGCCAGGCATCCCAAACCCCTGAATAGCTTTTGAATCTTATCAAAACAAGTGAAAGAGTTGCCTTCTCCTTTTTTTCTTCGAAGCTTTTAGCCATTTCCCCATTTCTCAAGTCCTGCAGTGGGATCCATGGTGATGAAGGCTGTGGAAGGCACCTGACTCACTGCACAGATAAACATAGGAAAGTCTCCCAAACACCCCTCCCTCTGCTCTTACTGGCTTCGCTGCATGTAAAGACTGTACAGGAACACCACAGTTACAGAAGGCACAGCCTAATTTGTTTGAGACCCTAGAAAACAGGATTGGAAAAGGCTGTGGGCCTATGCAGTCCATCCTCATGCTGTCTTAAAATCCTTTTTATGAAAGGAGAATCCTCTCCTCAGTAATTGAATGAAAAGATTGTTAATTAGGTAACAATCAGTGGCATACAGGACTAGAATCAGAAGAAATAGAAATGCTTAATTCCCATTTTCTCTCCACAGCATTCCTAATGCCAACAGCATCGCCACAGAACAATTTTCCTGGTCAGCATCTTTATTTTTTCACCAGTTGAAGGCACACATTCCCCTGGGATCTTTTCAGAACAGCACAGATGGGTGAAAATATTTAATGCATATTCAGCAGTTACCAGAATTGACATCTGAAACCAAGGAGCAGTGGCACCGTGTGACCAGTCAATTCTCATTGAACCCAGCTAAGGATGTTTTCTGTAGCTTCAGCCCTGGTCTTTGAAAGGCTGAATGTGTAGAGCAAAAGCAGAGGAAATCTTTGATAGATGAACCATTTAAAAAAATCTTCCCAAAATAAATATTCACAGGGTGTTACCACTTATGGCAGTGGGGAGGTGGTTGATTTGGTTACAATTTTTGAAGTCCAGCACTAAATCTTCATACCACACATACACATGCTAATAACTCAATTCTGGAAGTGCCTGATGCATCCAGCCTAAAAAGGCAGCAGTCTTTTTCCTCATAGATCACCCCATCTATAGATCAGGTATCTGCAATTAATTCACTGCTCTTCCTCTTTTCCCAGTGACTCTTACAGCAAAAATCCTTATTTATTAATGCCATAGTGCATAGCTTTGCACTTTGCAAGATTAAATCGAATCTCACCTCTATGATTCTAATTCTCTAGCTCATCCAATTCCTCTAAGATACTCTGATCCTCCTCCTCAGCTGAGCCCTCCCTCATCTGTCTCCCAGCACGCTTGGTGAGCACGCTCCAACTTGTCCTGCCCAAATCATTACAAATTAATTAAGGTCAATCAAGACCAATTTTTGAAGCACACAACTAGGCATTTCAAGATTTGATTTTAAAGGTTTGTTTGCACCTCCCTTGGTCACTCCCTTTTCATCCCCTCAGTAACCACTTCTTAGCCACATTGATTTCATCCCTCTCTCCCTGGCTGTCAGCCTTCCAGCTCTCAAAGCACATCCCTGCATGAATCCTACAATCTTACAAAATCACAAATTCCTCAGCAGAACATTTAACTTCTGAAGATCAACAGACTTCTATGCCCAATCTTCACCTGCCCTCTTGAAAAGGGAGCTGTGCAATGTTCAATCCATTCAGGTTAGGGCAGGAGTGGACTGGAGTCAAGGCTCAGTGGTGCTTCAACTTCACTAAAACATAAATTCCTGCCCCAAGACCACAGACTGCTAGGGGCAGGGAAAGGTGGTTCAAGGAAGTGAGGAGATAGGACTCATTAAGTTTGGGGTTTGAGGGATTTTGGTGAGGTTTACTTTGGTTTGGAGGAGATGTGTAAGAGGTGATGTACTTTGTCCAAAGGAGGAGATGTGGAAGAGGCGATGATGCAGTCGGATATTTACAGTGTGCTCCTATTGTTAATACATGACAAAATCACAGGTTGAAAACTAAGTTGTAACTTTGCTCACAAAGATGGCTCCCTATTTAAATCACTCAGAGGCAATTTTTTAACCCTGATGAGCCTTCTGAGGTCACTGTGTTGGTGTGCCCTCCTTCAGGCTACCAGCAGAACAAACCACTTGGGGTGTCGTTAGTCTGCCCCACATAACGAGGTTCTCTTGAGATCCACCCCAGTGATTGTGTGACAAGCTAGAAATGCTTCCCTGGAAATGTATACACTGCATCACAGCTGCCACTTCCAGTGATGCCAGGATTTTTACATTTAACTTTGTGAACAATGTTAACAGACTACTAAAAATCCCTATGAAGTGCAAGACAGCTGATTCTGACCTCTTTCCTTGATCTACAGTAGAACAGTGGAATTAGCCTCCATTTATGTTGATATAATTGTGTTCAGGAAGTAACTGATGGCTACCAAACTGAGCTTGCCAAGAGCTCCTCTTTATGGCATGAATTAAGATAAGTAATATTTGAAAGTAGAGCTCTTTCTTTAGACATGTCAGTATGGCTAAAAAGCACCAGAAAATCTTTAACACTCACAAGCTTTCCTCCTGTATGTATGTTATCTCTTTAAAAAGACACCCCTCTTATTTTCCAGACCCTTTGAACTAGCCACACAAGCACAAGTTCCTTTTACCCTCAGCCACTTTTGTTCCATCTGGGGCACCTTTACACAGCTGGTGAAGAACCCTGCCCTATGCTGCTGATGTAAAAATAAGCCCAGAGATGATACCATAATAAAAATTGTAAAATAATCCAGTGTGTGAAGCCTTTTTTGACAAGTCTGAAGTTGTACATCAAGCAACAACGCAGGAAATTATAAAAATCGGGTTTTATTGACATATTTTAGGTACAATAAATATATTTACATGTTCACATTTCAAACATGGAAATACATGTAAAAAACTTGTACACGAGATCATCTTTGTGTTTCCATTTTTACACTCACTCAAACAGGTACGACAAAGATCTCTTATGCACGTGGAGGATTTGGTATAGTCCAGTATTACACTCAAGCAATCAGCAGTGCACACCTTGTGCAGATGATGCTGTAGAAAACATGAGGCAGACGCACTCCCAGTGCAGTCAGCATGATACAGTCGGCTGCTGAATTTATATCCTGAACTGCTAATAAACAAACTCTGCAATCCAGATTAGAGCAGTACATTTGAAATGATTCTCAAAACACCCAGATACAGATATATATGTGTATATATATATATATTTATATACACTGCTTAGGACTTTACAGGTTAGGAAGGATCACATTCAGTAATAGTAATAGGAGGTAGAATCGTGTCGACAGTGTTGGTATTTCTACGTGGCAATAACAAAAAGTGCTATTACTATCACTGAATTCAAGAACAGAGCTCCTGAAAAAGTGAAAAGGATAAAACAGTTGTTAATCCTGTTCAGCCTGGCTAAATGCTCAAGCATGTAAAGGAAATGTCTACCTTCCCCAGCATGGGTAAAACTGCAAAGCAAGAGTGTTAAGTGGTGCTTCTCCAATGCTCGGGATGGGCAGCATGGCCTAAGGGGTGATACCTGTATCAAAGCAACCTCAACTTCAAGCACCAGAGTCTGCAAAGGAAAGTATGGTAGGGGGGATTTCAGGGCAGGACATCTTGGGTTCAAATACCCTCAAAAGAGCTGGAAGAACAGAAAACAGAGCAAAAGATTGAATGCAATACACTCAGTAAAAAAATCAGAGAGATGAACAGGGAGTGAGAAGGGCAGGAACATAACAAGGACAGAAATGGAAATGGAAAAATGGGGGCAAATGAGATGAAAATGAGAAAAAGCATAACAGAGAGGCAAAGGGTACCACAGGAAAAGAGAAAGTTAACTTAATCCAGGGGCTCCTTTATAAATAAAATTATATGCAATGGTACAGAAAGTCAGCTGTGAATAAATAAGTATTAGTATCTGGTCTCTGCTGGATCTGTAAGAAAAAAATGTCTATTAATTAGAAGTTAAACTGCTGAAAGAAGTTTCATCATCTGAAAAAGAAAACCTGCAAAGAAATAGTTTTGTTATTCTCAAAACAGAGATAAAACTGCAAAGTTCCAAGCTCAGCCTGACAGACACTAGGAAAAAAATACCATGCATATTAAAATCCATTAGATACACACAAAGAAAATCCTGAACAAACACAACATCAATAAAGCAGTGTTTGAAACTGTGATCTTCCATGTGACTACACACAACATTGCAATACAGCTACATTTAACTGTACACAGGTTCTTTTACAAAAGTATTTTTAATCTGCAATACTGTTTGAAGTTTAGATGGTAAAAACCACTGAACACAAGTGCTGTTACATAAAATAAAAGCAGTGTAACCTGTTGAAAAAGTGTATCTATAAAGCCCATTTCCAGTTAGAAAAATCAGTGCATCCAACCAAGAAAGCAGAGAGCAACACAGGCACCTAAAGACCCTGTGAGATTAACTTCCCCTCGAGGTTTTCTTTAGTGCAATAAGGACCACACTTTCCACCAAAATAAGCAGAGAAGTAGAAAAGGGAGTTTGTTTGTTTGTTTGAAATTAAAAAACCCAACCCTGCCAAAAGCAGCATTATAAAGAACAAAATGATCCTTCCCAACCATATGATACCAGAAGTTGGCATACGCAAGGATCCAATATGAATCTGGTTTTGTACACAAGCCCCTGTGCTCATGTGGACAGTAAGTTATCTCCATGTTTAAAAATCAGGTTACAAAAAAACCTTACAGAAAATCCTTAGGATTTGATACTAATTTAAAATAAAATACTTTCAAGTATTATGTTTATGAATTAATTAGAGGACAAGGCATGATTTAAGGTAACATTGAAACAAAAGCTCTATGTTACCCTAAATGACCTTTATAATACAGCTAACTTTCTGCAATCTGTTCAGGATTTGTTTCCTTTACATTTAATTTCTCACCTATCACGATGCTAAAAAAAGAAACGAAAACAAAAGCACAAAAAAATGCATTAATAAAAGGTTTATGTCTCTCTGAACAAAAAATGCCTTTTTGACAGTGAACAGGTGACAACAGTTTTCTACCCTCAAGTACCTCGACTGGCATCACAGACACAGTACTACACAAAGGACAGGAAAAGCGCAATACTATGCCAGAGGACAAATCCAGGGTATCTCCCAAGCAGACAAAAAAAAAAAAAAAAAAAAAAAAAAAAAAAAAAAAGAAAAAAAGAAAAAAAAAAAAAAAAAAACAAAACCAGGCCAAAAAAATTCTCAAAAGAAGAAACCCCAGAGACTCCCACCCCCCTCTCACCCCAGCTACAAGGGTGACACCCCCACACACACACACAGCCACGCAGTTAATGAGTGCAAACGGCAGCAAGTGCCTGCAGCAGCTTCCAGGGAAACTGCATCATTTTAACCTACACAGATGAAGGATACTATGTTTAAAAAAAAAAAAAATATATCACCAAGTAAAAGGTTTTTTCTTATCCCCAGTAGCTGACGTTAAAAACAAACAAAAAAAAAAACAACAAACTTTTAAGACCTGCAAGGTTATTCTTAAATAATCTTCAGTTTTACTGAAGGCCATCTGTGTCCTTGCAGTGGAAACCTAACATAAGTGAATTGAAATGCTCAGTCTGCTTGGCATTTTAAAGGCTAAAAGGACTTCTTTACAGAAATTCAGAAACCTGAAGCAAATCTTCAGATTTAAACAGGGTGGGGAATAAACTAGATATCCAAGGATACCATGCAGAGGGAGTGCCTGCATCCACTCCTCCTTCCCAAAGTCACACTGGGGATATGTGTGGGCTGAGGACAGCATCCCTCTGGCTGTGGAAACACTACAGACCTGTCCTTGTCCCCCTGCCTGCAGCAGGGACCCTGAGTGTCCCCAGCACCACACCACAGGCTGGTGTGGCTCTGATAAGGTGTGGCACTGATAACACTGTGATGCACCAGCGTGCCACCAACCTGGCCTACATGTGAAACCCAAACTGTGAAACCAAAACAGCCCCAACTTTTGAGGACAGTATTACACCACAGACTCGATTTGTCCCTGCAAACAGCACAATGGAACAAACCCAGAGAGACCCTGTGCCTTGGTCTGACAGTGTTTCCCCTCAGAAGTTTACGGACAGAGTTGTTTTAAGGGTTTTTTTTTAATTAAAAAAAAAAAAAAAAAAGTAGAACATTCAACTAAAATACCACAGATCATATGGGTACTTCAATATTTTAGTCAAGGCAAAATATGAATAGTTATAAAGTGAATTTTCCAGTGGTACAAGATGGAAATGAAATAATTTGGAAAAAAAAAAAAAGCTGACTTCTATAGACTTCATATAACCACCTGCTAGAGTTGCCTATTTAAATAATTATAAAATTATGCTAATAAAAACTGAACAAATAATACACAGATCAGGATATATGTATTGACTTACTAGCATCTTTATAAAAATTTGAAGATATACACAAAAACACATCAACATTTATGGAACCATATCCATTTAAATTTAGATAAGACAACACAAAAAACTAACAAATAGCTAAGATGTGGTTGACTGTAAGCGCTTTGAGTAGCATTTTAATTTTAAAAGTTCAATATTTACATACTACAATAAATGCCTTCTCTTTTTTTTCCATTATGCATCGTATTGTGAATTCACTACAAAGAAAGAACAAGATAATGGTTGCAACAGATCTTCCAAGAAAGTTCACTTAAAATGCTCAGATTTAACTCTGTGCTGGAAGAGAACACATCAAGAACACGTCTGTCTAGCTTTACCTCTATTTCCTTTGGGTTTTTTTGGGAGGAGACAACAAATGGATCTAAAGGAGCTGTATCATCCAAACCAATCAATGCCAAGAGATCCACTTTAAGTTAGGATTTGAGAAGTAAGAGAACACAAAACATTTTAAAAAATGACTCACCTAATTGCTAGTTTTGCTACTGAGTTTTTTAGGATATTAGAGAGATATGGTGACAACACAGGGTGTGAGTATGTATGTATGTGTATAATAAAACAAATATAGACATACATACATATGGTAGGTTTACATGTAGGAAGGTACTCAGATACTGCAGTAAGTTGCTGAATTAATCCCCAGCAATCCACCCATACCCTGTCTATGCACAAGCATAAATCTCCTGCAACTGCTGTTAAAGAGGATGCATCTACTCATTAAACAGGCATTGCTCACGTCACTCCTTCATTTAAATAGATATGAGGCCATTTCGTGTCTTTATTCCAAAGCCACACATTTGTCTCAAAAAAAATAGAAGTTTAAAAACCCAACTGAATAAAAATTTTTAAAACTTAAGTTGGCTGAACCTCAAGCTCTTTGGGATGGATTCAAAACCCAAAGCAGGAGCGTTTCTACAAACTTCTTTGACTTTTGAATCAAACCCATATTCTTAGGCTCCAAGAAACCCTCTAACCCCAATAATGTTTGCTTCTGACAGGACAGCTGATCAACTGCAGATGTTCCTACTGCTGAACTCAGCTGCTGGCCTGTCTGGCGTTTGCATCTATCCCAGATTTCCAGGCACGCACTACTATAACTCCACTCTGAGATGTCTCCTTGTCCTGCTCACTGCAGAGAAGCTGCTCCCTAACAGTGGGATGAGCAACTGTTTAATGCCTTGTTTTAAAGAGCAGCAGTTATTTCATAACCTGAGGAGGCAGCATAGGGGTCCCAGAGCTAATGGTGTGAGGAGTCAAACAGCCTGGGGCTGATCACTCTGCAGACCTTTGGGGTTGGTCCCACTGAGCACTTCCTACCTGCAGCTCATGCTCTGCCCTGGGCTTGGCTCTACCCTGAAGCCCTAACAGCACTTCATGTACAGCAACTGTGGCTGTCATTAAACATTATGCATGAATTATACAGGTGGGTGTAAACCTCACCTCCATGAGAAGATTCTCATTCTGTTACTGTGTCTTGTCACTAAGTTTCAAATGGACTTAAAGAATATTTCCAAAGTACCATGTTATTTTATATTATTTCAATGAACAGAGAACAGGTCTACCTAGAAGACTTTTGACAGTACTTATTCCCTTATTATTTTTGGTAACTTTTACTTAATTGAAAATCTGGGCCAAAAGTGGAAGAAAGCCAATTAGGTATCTGTGCCACTAAATCATCCCCCCCCACAAAAAAGATACTATTAAAAAAAGGTACTTTAAATTTGCTTAGCTCGTGCCTTCCAGCTTGGCATGCCTATTTTGGACCTCATTTGCAGATCTTGTATTTCATACCCACAGTGTTTTTCTGCAGTCACTCAGGTAACAAACCTACATTTCTGCAAGTCCCTTCCTTCAAAAAGTAGGTGGAGTGCTTAAGAGTATTCCTAAAATAAAGCATGAAGCAAAACATCATGGTCCAAAAACTAAGGAAATGTTCATAAAAACTGGAATCCAATATAAAGATGACATTTTAATAAGTTTATTCAGAAGTAACTAAAAAACTTGTTACTTTGGCAACCCCGTCTGGATGGTTCTAACCAAAAGGAAATATTACGAATTTTACTTTGAATAAAATATAAGCTCCTTAATGTTTGCATGGCATTTTTGGGAACTGACATGTTCATCAGGAGATTCACAATGTCCTTATAGTCCTTTATGTATCAGGAACCCCACATCAAAACAAGTCCCTTCAGTTAGGTGTTTCTTATGGTTCAGCATTAATGACAAAATAAATCTCAAAGAAAAAAACCTGATGGAAATAAAGCATGAGGCAACCATGAAACACTAACCCAGAAGAACTATCAGGAATGCACCACTCTTCCTGCATAACATTTTTGAAGTGACCCACCAAATACTTCTTTTTCCTTGCATCTGGCAGAGTTATTTAAAACAACCTAATTACAACTCAGAGTTCACTACCCCACGATGCTACTGAAGGGCGAAGATCCTTGTTTTTAAAAACCAAGGGAAAATACAGCAGTGTTATTCCTCCTACACAGGATATTATGGAATAAGTGGAGTTGGAAAGAGAAAATGGAAGTCTATATTGGAATAGAAAAATGCACAGACTTATTTACAAAGATCAAAACTACAATTTTCCAGTGTCACCTCCAAAGCTTCTCAGCAAACTGCTATTCAGCAAAGCAGACCATGTTCAAATCTATGCAAGAATACCTTCTGTGCTCTCAAGTATACAATGCAACTAATTTGTTTAGAAAAATGAGTTTTCATTCAAATACCTTGCACTGAAGATAAGAGCAACCATTATCAAATATTCTTTGCTATTCTTTGAAAGTTTTTCAAATCTTTCGCTGTAACCGTTCTCTCTCAAGTCACTGCGGTCACACAGTAGGATCCTGAAGAACAATGTCTACATGCATCAAAAGCATTTTGAAAAAAAAAACCTCTATAATTCCATGTGGTTACAACAGAATGTGAAGAAACTGAACAGAAATTCCACCTTTGCAGATCCTCTCGAATTCACCTCTCCTGGAGGTCACCTTGGTGATTTCTGTAGTTCAACAGAGCAGTTACAGACTGAGCTGACAGGGCTCCCAACCCGATGGATTTTCCTCTCTGAGTCTGTAGCTCCACAGTACACTGAGGCTGGTGCAGGGGCTTCTCTCAGCAGACATCACTCCACAATCAGCGCCACGTTGATGTGGGACAGATCTATCATGTGCCTGTTAAAAGTTAAAAGAAAGTTAAAAGAAAGTTAAACGTGGTGCTCAGACTGATTTGGGCATGGAGCTTCTACGAAGGTCACTAATCAACTAATCAGATGCTTGATTGGATTAGAGAAACAGCGAGCCAGAGGAGACTGATTTTATCTTCTGAAAGGAGGGAAGGAACCACGGCGGCAGCAATGCTTAATTATTTACCTGTGGAATTTCTGTTGAAATGCTAAAGCATGTGCTGGCTCCTTGAATTTTGCTATGGCTTTCCGTTGCTGAGGAAGCATCTGTAAACTCTGCAGAGACAAAAAGCCAAAACATATTTTTAATATTCACTTCAAGATCCACTTCACAATAGTCCCTTATTTTGCATGAAATCAACTGAAATTTTGCTGTATTTCTTTATTCAGAAACATAATTCTGTTCTCTTATTTGCGTGCAATAAAAAATTAGACCAGAAACAGACTTCTGAGACTGCAGTCAGGGTCCCAGCTGATGGTGTTTGAGTTGGTGCTTTAAGCAAGTGTCCCACCTGGAAAACCCAGACTATCACTTGTTAAGCAAAGGTGACAACTCTTCAATTCAATCCACACAGATGAGCCAAACCCCACAGCCAAACTCCCACCACTTAAGAAGCATTCAACTGGTCAGAGCTCAGCTGCCCACACAAGCACCTGGAGTCATTTACCTGAGGTACATTAAGGGATCAGGGCTTTCCACAGGTTAAGAAGGGCAGAAACAGAAAAAAAGTGGTAAGTTCTCTCAACTGCACATCTTCACACTGTTTTTATAAAACAAGTGGCCAGCTTTTGGCAGACACCACCACAAAACCCCACTGAGATGGGTCCTCCACACAACACACATCTCCTCAGACAAGTCCATCTGGCACGTGCCTCCCATACCATGAGAGCAGCAGTTCACAAAGCTTTAGCTATGACAAACCCCCTACATAGTACTGAGCTCTCCAAAACTACAGCACACCTCAGCCAGGACTCTGGAGAACTCATGTCCTTATTCCCTGCTTGCTGATTCCAGAGAGCAGTCCTGTGGCCTTGGTTAAGAGGTGTTATCACACTTATGAAGATTAAAGTTTATGCTTTGCGTTAGCCCTTCAGTTATGTTAGAATAATTTTCCAAAAGGCACTTGAGAAATTCAAGAAGATGAAGCTTTACACATTAAATAGCTACACACTCAACAATCAGGGAGAACATTCAGCAAGTATTCAGCATCACAGAATACTCAGGATGGAAATATGATCCTGAAATCCTGCTGCCTGTGAACACAGGCCAGAGATTCCAGAGTAATGAGGTTAAAACAGATCTGAAGGCTTCAAACAAAATTTCACAGTACCACAGTGATTCCAACATCTCACAGAAAGTTCTGGATGTTTAATAGCCTATGCTGCAGCACATTAAAGACAGAATTGCTCTGATTCAGTTTCCAGTTATTCTTACAGCTTTGGATGCAGAATAAAGAATTATTAACATTCTACTTTTCGGAGTTTCTACATAAAGGCAATACAGTTTTATACTGAAATTTATATATATATATATACATACACACACACACACACAGACAAATGCATGTATATGGACACCTTAAAACTTTTCTAGATTATGACCTCCTGATGGATAAGTATAAACATAATTCTTTGCTCCTGCATTTTGCCTGGAACTCAGCACTTGGAAGATTCCAGCCCTCTCATGGTCAGTCTTCAGGATTTTAAACTTTGCCTTCAAAAATTCTGTATCACCATCTAGTCTGTTAAAAAAGCACCACAGATCTTTGGAGAAAGCAATGATTCCTTGGGAAACAACACACAACCCCACTCAATACATTTTGAGCTTGATACACTTTGGTATCTCTTAGTGAAAGAATTTTTAATCCCACTAATCTGTTCCCTGTTCATTCAATCTAATGGAGCATTTTAAGCAAGATGTCATATGTCTAGATGAAATTTGCTATTAAAATTATCTACCTCTTTTTTGAACACATAAGACTCTCTTGGTAAATGTGTATTTAACAAGAGCCATGGCACCTGATAAGTCATGTTTCTTTGTATCTAAGTCTGACAATTCAGCTTTGCCACTTTTGTAACTTATCTATCTGTGATTTTGAAGCAATTTATTTTGCACCTTCTTCTAACTGACAGGAAACTTTCCTCTCTCCAGGAAAATCACAGATGTTTAGTATTTCCACCAGCCTGTGATTTCAAAGTGAAAGCTGAGTGAAAGTTAAAGGATTCAGCAAATCTGATAAGCATCAGTAAGTTAATTTGCATTTTATAGTTTTTGGAAAGTTGTTATGATGAAAAGGTATAGCTAAAGCTAAGTCACTGCAACTTCTCAATTTCTAAGCTGGTAGAAATAGCATTTAGCTTTAAAAAAACCCACTCAGTGGATGATCTTTATTTCTTTTTAAATCAGAATGCTCTTGACACAGTTAAGCCCATTTTACCAACAAGAATGCAGTCATGCTGCAAAAAGCAGCGGTGAAAGACCCTGGATAAAGTTCAATTCACCTGCAGGTTTATCTGCAGGAATAAGTGACAGAGATGCTGAAGTTTGTGTTCTCCTCCCTTACTGATCTCACTTTTTTATGATTTGTAGAACTAGATCTTAACACATGTTTTCTTGACACCACTTTGCTTGCTAAAAAAGAAAGAACCATGAACTAAGTAAGTCTTATCACTGAGGACTATGCTTTGAAGACTAAAATTTAAACACAGCCCTTAAGTAAGATTTGGGAAGAACAAACTTTAAGAGTATCTCTGAATTACAACTAAAACAAACAAAAAATCTGTTCTGTTCAATGAAGTCAACACTTTTAATAAGAGAAAAACCTGTTTGGATCACCAAAAGGATGAATATTTCAGTGAACAGTTCAACAAGAGGAGCTGTACAAGATCCTAGGGAAGCATCCTTCCAGCTGCACCCTGCATGTCCTGCTGCCAACTGACCCTCCCCACAAAGTGAGGTCTCACTCCACTACCACAGCAGATTCTCCCAATGCTTTATGCTCCAGACCCCTGTTGTGATCAGCTGAAGAAGAGAAGCTGCTTTTGGTGACTTTTCCCACAAGAACCGAGATATTACTGCATTAATATTCTTGAGAGGTGCAAAAGTAAAATTTGATTTTGCAGTTTATACAAGCATGATGATGAATTATTAACAAGTTTCTCAGTAATTAGCATGTAAAAAATTGACTAAATGAAGACAGTCTGGTGTAAGGCAGACTTATTAACAAAATTAGGCACAGCATCTAAATATTATTATAGAAAACTTATTTATACTTTCTTAAGAATTAATAAGCTTGTTGACTGACTAGTTTGGGTACTGTGCTCTTACACTATTACTGCTTTATTTTCCAAAGCAATAAAGAACCCAAAAGCAATCAAAAAACTACATTTTAATACTCAACTACTTTGGCAACAAGGCATCAGTTCTTGGGTAAGTTTACTGAAAAGCATCTTTATCAGATTTAATTTCACTGATCAGTAGTACAACTATGGAAACAAAAAACCAACCCATCTGATCCTTCACTGAACTGCCTAAACATAACACATCACCCAGCCTGGGGTAAGGCAGCATCTTCTCAACTGCTGCACTTACACATGCCTAGATTTAAGACCAAGAATTAAGGACTGCAAAACAAACGATAAACTAATGTTTCACAAACAATACTGCTCCAGTTGGAAACTGCCTGAGAAAAAATTAATTTAAATGGGTTTAATTCAAATTCTCAGCCTCTGCTACGCTCAGAATATGTCAGCAAAAATAATGCATAATCACTTCATGTTTTTTAAGGTATATGAGGTATATACACTTTCTCTGGGTATAGATTAAAAAATCCCATCTGGTTCTGTTGCAACAAGAGACAATTACTAAGCTAACTTACTCTGAAGATGTGTCCAGGTCCAAAATGCCACCATCTTTGCTGAGTTTTCAAACAAATCCTCATCTGTCATGATTTGCATGTGTGAGCATCATGCATCCAGCTAACACAGATTTATTTATGTTCTGATTTTGGGACAATACCTTCTTACTCAACTTAACTATTTAAGCCTTGAGCTTTATGTTTTAAGAACATTGATGATACGGCACACAACACATTTACCATAGGTGCAGGGCCTGAGCTGCTGCCATCCCATCCCTGAGCAGACAGGCTATTGGCTGGGCATAGAAATTAAGAGTTCCACTTCAGCAGAAACCTGAAGTGAAATTACTGCATACTCATTCTACTGGATTATTTCTGTCTTTTCGAATTTGGGGTGATTTGCAGTTTAGAACTGATCCTACATTTGGATGATGTTAACAGCTGTAGTCAGAAGAAAACATTCCTTGTGTACCCTGTGGTATTTTATTGTCTCAAAATATTCAAGGCATTATCTCAAAGACTTACTCCATCAGCTTCTGCTTTTGTTGATTCCAAACAAACTTGCTAGGAAAATACATCTAAAAATTAATTCATTTTGCAAATCTTAATCATGTTACCTTGCTAGTTTAACACATTTAAACTTCTGAAAAAATTTTGAATAATTTGGCAGCTGTTTTTTTTTTTTTTCAGTGATAACATTCAATAGCCTCTCTCCCTTTTTGAAAACACATTATTATTTGAAAACACAGAGGCACAAACACCACTGCTGATGGCCTCAGCATTGGCTGGTGGTGGGTCCATCCTGGAGCTGGTTGGCATTGGCTCAATGGGACACAGGGGAACCTTCAGGCAGCTTCTCACAGAAGCCACCCCTGTAGCTCCCCCACTACAAAATCACAGCCATGCAAATCCAGTAGATATTTCTCAAAAAGTAATTCAGTGTGTTGTTCTCAGACCTGAGGCAGCACCACACCCAACTAATGACAGCTGCTCTCTCCTTTTCAAAGAACAAATTTTCCTACAGCAATCCTTGCTCTGATGATCTCCACTGTAATGACAAAACACATGGTTCTGTGTTTCCCAAAGCACAACACCTCAATAGGAATTTGATCAGAGTGTGGTATTATTCTGTGACCTACAGACTTTGAAAGGCCAGTGATGGGAGGCAGGGGAGGATGCAGCACTGCTGCTGGAGACCAGCTGGTTCTAGTGAGCATCACTTTATTTACTGGGAGGGCCCTCACTCTTCCTCCATAGGAGACTTCCCCATTGCCACACTGGGCAACACCAGAATCTCCTATCATGAGCCTAAACTGAAATACCACAATCCTCCCAAATGTCACAGCCCCGAGAAAACAACTTCATTCACATCTTCTCTTTAAGCTGACCTAGTCAGATGTTCACCAGAGGATGAAAACCTCTTCTGGGACCCACTCAGGTGGAAAGGATTGACAATACACACAATAACTTCCAAGGGATTTCAAATGACTGGTTACTTCAGAGATTTGGCTGTACAGATCTACCATGCAGCACTTCCTGATAGCAGCCTGAGGTCACAGGTATTCTGAGCATGTTCCTGTGTCACTCTGGAGAACAGAGATTACATTCTGACATATTTCTAGCATAAAAAAAAAAAAAAAAAAAAGCTAGTTTAGAGTGAGGAAGAGTATTTTACATGGAAGGGATTTAGGAAGCACAAAGCTCATACTGATCTTGACTGTCTTCTTTTTCTGCTTAGGAACTGCCATGGGAAGATGCAGATCTTAGGCTGAATGGAAAATTCAAGAAACCCAGTATTTCATAATCATACTTTTGATTGAGAGTTTGCTTACAAGCTGTTTTAAAACATACTACTTAACTCAAAAACTTAAAAAATAATCAGCAGCTCTGTCTTCTTCTGCAACTGAACTACTACTACTAAAGCATGAATATCATAAAGGGACCATTCCCTCTGAATATATTTCCTTAGGCCTGAAGATTTACACTGCTCTTAAATTTCTCCTCTGTCCAAGCTCTGTAAGTAAATCTGCACTTGTACAATACTGAAATAGCCACTATGATCATAGCAGCACATTAACCTCTAGTAAAGCTTCACTGCAAAACCAAGGGCCTTGAGACAAACAGCTGGACATTCTCAAGTACAGAGCAAGAGACTGTTTGCAGAATGCAAACACCTCTGACACCAAAGCTCTCAGAGGTTACACAGAGAGTAACAGAGCACTGGGAGATGGAAACCAAGCAGGCAGGAATGAGACTGGAGCAAGCACTCATTTCAACTAAGAGAGACACACGGGAAATGAAAGTTTCTTCCTTTACTTCATTTCTCTCACTGAAGTAAATGTACTTCCCAGCAGACCACATGTTCAGTTCACCAGTGGGTTTGGGATTAGGGATGGCAGTTCATATAAAGCTGCTAAAAAACAGGTCTATGCAGAAAGAAAGCAAACTTCCCCAACCAACATCATCTCTAGTGTGTGATCCAAGCTGTTCTGCAACAAGTCAAACAGCAGCACAGCAGGCACTTTCTGAGCAGAATGACCAGATTCTATTTTTTCTTCCCTCCCATCAATAAATGCAGACATGTTTTTATTGTCCTCACAGTCTCCTGATACCTGAAGCATCTTTCCTGGCAGTGACACTTCCCAGCCACTACCAGCAGGCACAGAATGTATTTATTTCACCCTCAGCTGTTGCAAGCTCTCTTCCACCTTCTGTTCCTCCTTTCTACTTTTCTGACACCTTTGACTTCCTATTATTTGCCCTTAAAAGTACTGAGCTTTCTTGTTCCATATGCAAGGTGTCATGAGGGGAAAGGCTGTTCTGTCCCTGAGCTGGGCATCTGGCACTCCCCACACAGCTCTACAGCAAGGCTGAACTGGACAGGCTCATGATGGAGCTGCTCTTCTTTTCCCCCAGCCCCAAGGATGCAGCAGGACTGGCCATATCTTCTCCCACAGCTTCTGCCACAGCTGAAATTGCTTTCACAAGTAGAAAGACCACAGTGGTCCTCCTGTCAGCCTGAGCAGCTTATGTCAGAGGAGAACCTCCCTGCTGCCCTGCAGGGGCACCCATGTTCTGGGTGTGTGCATCTATGGCAATTCCACCGATGCCTCTGTGGCCTCAGATAAATCCAGCAGCCGGGCACGCAGTCAGGGCAGGGGGTTGCTGAGGCTGCCTTTGCATCAGCTGAGCACTAGGTAGCACTGTCACTCCAAGAAAGCAAAGCCAGGCACATCAGCTTTGGAACTGCTTTTCCAGACCAGACCAGAAATGACAGTGTTAGCAGAGCAAACCCCTTATTTGTAGAACTACTCAAAGTACACCTGCAATCCCAACATTCTCCTCACCTCTGATATACAACAGTGTATCTTCCCACTTTCTCTATTTTTAAGCATCAGAACTGACCATAAATCTTCACAAATACTGCGTTTTTGTACTGATGTTTTCTGTTTGCATCAATTTGATGTAAGAAAACATGATTAAAGATGATGATGATGATAGAATACCTCCATAGAACAATTCCCTCAGTACTCAAATTATCTGGAGATCTAGAAAACAGTCTATTCTACCTGCCACCATCCCAAAAAAACTCAGTTCATCTGAGGGTGGCAATAACCAGCTGAACACAAATCTCTTTAGACAGTATAAGCATTGAGCCTGGATTCAAGAGCAAAAAAAAAAAAAAATACAAGTGCTGTTTCTCATGACCTTTGCAACTTATTAGTAATCTACTTTACCAAGTGGTTCTGGATGGATGTGCATTGAATGTCACTGCTCCACCACCATCCTCAGGAGGCTTTAGTTTGGTGATGTGCACAGAAATCTCCTGTACTTTCCAACACTTTGGAATACATAATTTTATTTATAACACATAATTATTTTAGGATCAGCAATGAAATTCCACTGCAGGTACATTATTTGCTTCTGAAAGCTCATCCTCTCCAGACAGCAAAGTGTATGCTGGTAGGAAGCACTTCTGCTGATTTCATCATGCTTGAGTTGTAAAAGGCAGCTATAACAAAGGGCATGCTCCTGGAGCCCCAAAGATTTTCTTATATTCAATGTCTTGAGAATCTTAATGGTATTTTTTCCCTATGTTAATAACAGAGCCCCTCTAGTGAAGCAGGGATGAGAATTAAAGAGTTTTCAGTGATTAGGCAACAGAAGTTATTTCAAAGGTTATACATGGGAAAAGATCATTTTCTCCATTTCTAGGGTACAGGAACGGAAAAATGCCATATTTCCAACTTCAACTCTAAGTTTCCCCCATCCTGTCTTAAGCATGCCCAGTTATTCCCAAACTGTGACTCACAGACACCTCAATGGCAAAGCTGGGAGCATTGAACATCATAAATTGAGCGAAGTTTTTAACTTCCCTTCCCAAGGTTTGTGCAAGGAGAACCTCGAGAATGATACTGACAAGAAAAAGCTAAAAATAAAACCCCAAGGCTTTTGGACCCAGAAAAGCAAAGTAATCTCTTCCTCCCTGTTAACTCCATTGACAGACTATAGACTTCTCCCACAATTTAAAACTGTTATGCCAGCAAAGATTCACTTTCTGAGGAAAGACACACAGGATGATCACACTGAAACAAATTCAGGATATTTGGAACCAAGAGCTGGTGTGGGATCAGTTGCTTTACAGATGCCCCAGCATGGAAGGTGAAGATTAAGCAGAGGTCCTCTACCAGACAGGAAAAGTGCTTGTGGTCTGTCCTTCTTGTAAAAGAGCAAGGAGATCCTTGGATTTCTTTCTCCTCTCTGGGAGCTCTGTCTCAGCCACTCCCGCATTCAAACCCTGACTGCAGCAGAAATTGATACACGAGATACTTGGATTTCTGAGCTGTGTCTGCATGCTGCTTTAAAGCAAGCTGCTTGCTTAACATCAGAGGGCTGTGTCCCACAGTTTGTGAATCCTTACCTTTAACCAGGCATTGGGGGTTGGATATGTATCATTTCAAGACACTAGGCATGAAGAGAACTCCCTAAGTTTTGATTCAGATTTAAATTTCCTTTAGAATTGCAAAAAATAAGCATGAGTTCAACAAACTTATTTCCCCTGGAGACAAATAAAATGAAAAATCTTGATCTCAAAAGAGTTCAGTTCCTTAAGCAAAATTTTGGTGAATATAGTCAACAGCTGAAGACAGGTTATTCTACATTTTAAAGACTGATTCAGATAGAACTGACTCTTCTTTCCCTCTTATTATTTCTTCAGCTCCACCAGAAACCAGGTAAAAACCTGGGCATCTTGGCCTAATTTCAAAAGAAGCTAGGATTTCACACCTTGCTATTTTCTCACAACTGCCATCTCCCCAAATCCCTCTTACTTCAGTCCATCAAGCTGCAACACTTAATCTTAGAGGACCAGAGCTCTGCAGTACCCAAGAAGTGTTTGCTGTGGTCCATGCCACACACACTGTCCTCACACAGGAACCCCCAAAGCCTGCATGGAAAGCAGCCACTACTGGGCTCTCTTCAGCAGCTCACTTCAGCACTCCTCCCTGCAAAATCCCTTACATGAAACACAAAGGAAGAATGAGGAAATAATTGAGTCTCCCTTTGCTATCAGAGCCTCCTGACCCTCCCAGCTGCAGGGGATTTCGTGCAGCGCTAAGCACAAATAAGAGTTAAAAAAATAATTTACAGCCAGGAGAAAATCCACTTTTGTACTTCAGGATATTGACCTCTCTGAAAATCTAGCACCACCTGTATAAAACTAATTGCTGTTGACAGCAACAATGTAGATTTTCAAACATTCTGTTTTCCATTCTTGTCCTCCAAGTCACTTAAAGCTGTTATTGCATGTTCCTCATTTGGTGCATTAACACTTCTCAGGGTATCATTAAAAAACAAAATCAAAAACCTTAAGTATTACAGGTGGTGGAACCAGTCTCATATTCTTCCTACAAAAGCATCACTTTTTTCCTGCATATCTCACCATTCACACTTGTGAAACATCATTTAGTCTTAAACAAGCCAGGAAATTTCTAGCTTTCTACAAGTCAGACTTGAAATTCAAGTGCAAAAGTAGCACAAGAGCATTCTGCATCACTAGCTAAATTCAAGCATCTTGTTCAAGTACTACTTCTAGATTTCTTGTAAGGAAAATGGATGATGATTCAGAAAGCATAATTTCCAAAGGTACAGTTGATGTTGCTGCAAGAATACAAGTTCTGGAGGGCACAGATATGCATCAAATCCCACTAGAAAATTAGTCATTGTTTTTTCTCCTGTAAGTACATGCTTCTAAAGGTCTGTGACATTGGTTTGAGAGACCAGTGTTTGGAGTCTGCTAGGAAACAGCAAGTACTAAATAAATTTTTTAGCACATTCTCAATAACTTCTCTCAATTGTGAGATTTTCTTGCAGGGTTTCTATTAATCTCCTTCTAATATCCTCATGCAAGATTTAGCAAGTAAACACTGAACAAATGTACTTTGGAACTGCATTAATAATTTCCTAGAGTACTACAGAACACAAAGGCACAAAGTATTTTGTGAGGGTAGTTTTGCTTTCCCAAACAAATTAAACCTCTCTGAATTGATGACGTAAATAATTCAGCATTATTCCATTCACTAAATTAGGAACAAGTGAGGCAGAGTGTTCATTTTTAGGAGAGCAGTCTGTTTTGCAACAGAGAGATGATCCTAGTAATAAAGAAGTCTCACAGAACACCTCCAATTCATGCATTGCATTTGTCTGAAAATGTTGTTCCTGTCAAAAGGAAAAAAATTTCTCACCTGTATTTTTCATTATTCATTGACTCGTATTTTTAAATGCAGTAACAATAAGTCAGACAGGGCCTCGTAAGCTTTTCACTGCTTTGAAAACCTCCTGCTTTCCTCAAGTCATTTAACTGACACATCAGTTCCAGGAGGCAGTTTGTGAACAGAAGCTGCCCAGCAGATAAAACAGTGTGTGCATGTCATAACCTTGCCCACAGGCCCCTACCGAAGAGAACCTTCTCAAAAATTAAGGATCAATAAAATCCTCCAAAGAAGACTGTGTTTTCCTCTGAAAAAGTAGAGGATGCTACACAATATAAAATGTCCAGCGGGCCATTACGTGCTTGTGCCCCAGGACTGCAGTGACAGGAAAAGGTAAATGTCAAAAAGGAGAGTAGGTGCAAGTCAACAATAAACAAGGACAGCACCCAAAATACATTTGCTCTGATATGACCATCTGGCTTTAACAACCTCACAGAATGGACAGGCTTGTTTTGCCCACAAAAATAACAGAGATAGCACAGGAACTCCAAAATTAAGGAGAATTTTGCAGCAGGAATGTGATGGTTAGCAAAATCCTACTGCGCCTCCTGTGCTGCAATATCATCACGTGGTTGTCTTTGCTACCAGGTGTAGCTTCTGTGGGTGGGGGTGCCTTCAAACATAAATTACCAATAAACACGCATTGTATTTAGTGTCAGGGAATTAATTGAGCTCTCTGGAATGAAAGCCTTTTGGCACAAAAATGATAAACCAAGGTTGACCTACCTGAATGGGTCCCACTGACATCAGCAGGTTTTTCAGTTGGACATCAGTAGTTGATGAAGAAAGCCCTTCAACTGACACAATACAGGGCTGAGGTTTGCACTCCACCACTCGCAGGTTCTGTTTATTTGGCATCAAGCGTCCTCGGCCCATCTGGCCTGCTACTCCTCTGCCTCTGCCGTGCATAATGACCTGCCAACAACAAAAGTAACAGTATTTTGATTTACTTACCCACTGACTCTGCTTGCTGCACTTGACAGAGGATATAAAAGTTGGCTATTTACTTGAAGACTTCATTAAAGTACACAGCGATTTAAAACAGCTTGTTGCTGTTTGCCAATTTGAAAGGCCACTTTCTAACATATTCATCCACTGCTTATGCAAACCTTTTCGCAAGATAACAAGTTATATATTGAGTTATATATACTATATTCATCCTAGAAGCCTTAGCTCTAGCACAGATTGATCAATCAAGCAGTGGAGGATGTCAGACAAAAACATATAACCTAGTTTTCAACAGTCATCACACCAGCAGCATGTGTTCAGCTCCCACATTTTGAGTATGGACAAAAAAGCCCAACAGGTGATCCCTCTCCTTCTTCCATTCTTAACCTATAGTTAAATTTGATATACTCACAAGATCAGCAAAGTGTTCCAAGCACCTTCAATCTCTACTGCTACCAATTCTTGATCTGTTACCAGAATGGAGTTTTATCTGCATAAGGCTAAATAACTTTAAAATAACTTTTTTTAAAGTTCCTCTCCCCTGTACTCTGGAGCAGGAAATGCATGGATTTAATTCTTGCAAATTAAATGTTGAACAGTCAGAGAGTAGAAAAATAACAATGAAACAGAGTAACAAACATTAAACAGAGTTAACACTTAACACTGAGTCAACATTCAACAGTTTCTTGATTCCTACTTGGAAGGCCTATGATGGGTAATAACTTTTCATACCCTTCAACATCAGCAACAAAACTTTACCCTTGTATGAAGCAGGGAGATTATGGCCAACAGTTCAAAACTAAGAACTAACTTAAAAGCCAAAATGCCAGCTACTTTCAAGGAGTGTGCCAGCTTGCAAATGCAGAGAAGGCACACACCGCTGCCACCCTGACACTTCCCTGCCTCCTATCAGTGCAAAAATCAAGTTACAAGATCGCCAACGGTTTTGAGTGATACCAGCTTTGGGGATCCAGCAAAGAGCATCCTGAAACCGCTACTGTGTGCTCCTACATATGCAGGAAACAGCCAAAATAAAATCTTAAGCACAACTTCAAAAAACCCACTTGGTTTTAAAGCCAGAAACCACATTGGTTACCATCTCCTCCAGTAGCTGTCTCAGGACACGTGCACTTCCCCAGGGAGTGCTGAGCTGGCCAGAACATCAGCAGATGAAGCAACCTAGAGGCACTGCCAGTCTGTGCTGGGTACAAACAAGTCTCTCTAGATTAAAAGCTTTATATGCAATTATGCATCTCCTGGGTCATGCAGCCCTGCATTAGCAACTGACAAACAGAATGCTGGTTATTAATAGAGCAACACAGCTAGACAGTGAAACTTCTAGCAGCAATACGCATCTAAAAATCACCTTTTTAGGTTGATGGATTCCCTGGATGTTTTTGACTCCTTGAGGAGCTGGTGAATGGATCTGTGCCTGCTGCTGCTGTTGGTGCTGCTGCACTCCCTTTGTCAATGTGACCTTCCGCACTGGCTGCTGTTTCGGCTCCGGGGGTTGTTGAGGCCGCTGGGGTTGGCCCTCTGGGTGAAAAAAGCCAGCATCCTCTCCCCCCTGCTGAAATCAACAACACAACAGCGGCTCAGTGTCCAGGCACTGCACACCTTTGCCCTGAGCAGACTCCTGCCACATTCCAGCTCATTCAGAGAGTGTCCAGGGCTTTGCCTGCTAAAGCAAACTGGTGGCTGTGACAGGCACGTGCAAAAGCTCAGCCTGGAAATTGCACTTCAGCCTAAAATAAATCCGTGCTATCTGAAGAACAGTTTACTTTGTTCAGGCTTTATTATAATTACAATGGTCAATCATGTCTTTTCATATACAAAGCAACAAGATGTTTTCACTTCTCTTTCCAAATCATTCTTCCTTCCAGGTTACATGTGAACTATGGTGTGTGTTATATTTTTATTACTTTTTTTTTTTAAATATAATGAGAGACATACACATTTCAGAAGGAGGAGCAAAGAATGGTGGAGGCTGGAAGAATCAGGAAAATGCTCTGCTCATCTTTAAACCTCCAACCTCCCTTTAGTTAAAAATTGATATTTATTTTGAAGTGCATACTCATTCTGCCAACTTCTACACCAGCAGCTTTTTAAGCAGTCCCTTTCCTCAGACACTGTCTGTACTTGGAACAGTTCCTCAAGGTGTTTTTTTGTTTGCCTTACGAAGCTCTTATTATAGATTTGTAATCATGAACACAGTGGAACACCATCTCAGTGTCTCTCTCATCCAAGATAACTCTTGCCATAACATCTCTTGGTGCAATCTGGCACAGTAAAACCATGAGCTTAAAGCACTGAAATTACTCCCTTCCACTGCCTCTACCCAACAGTTTGGTTTTTTTCCCTTGAAACAGGTGATTCTTGAATTTGTGTCTGCCTGTCCAGATTAGAACAATCACTGAAAATTCCATGGAGCATGAACCAGCAGAGTCTGACAGAAGATCAGGTACTTCTGCCTCCATGGCGTGCATTGTATTATAGCATGGTTTCAACAGCAGCACCTATCCATTGACAGGATTTCAACCTTAGACATCAAATACTAGTGAACATTTCATCTGCAGAGGGAAGGCTTTGACTAACTCCCTAAAAAACTTCTGGTAACCTCACAGAAGCCCTCAAATAGAATGCTTGTTTAAGGGAAAAAAGTAAAATATTATGGAAGCACCTTTATTTACACAGGGTTTTCTTTTCCCCTTCCCTTAAATATTCACAAGCCAAAATTCATTTTGCATCTGTAACACATCACAAACCAGAGGGTTTCATATTAACTGGCACATTTTTTGTGGATAAGGAGACAAAACACAAGGGTGCAGAAGGAACAGACTCATGGTCTAATAGAAAGATAATTTTAATTGCGAATATAAATTAGTACCTCTCTCCATTAAAGAAAAGCAAAAGAAATACCAAGTTAGGACTGGTTAGTAAGCCTCAGCTAAGAAACAGTCTGTGGTATGTAGGCTTGCAAGTTCAGTAGCTCAGAATTTACACCTCTAAATCAAGGCCTCTGCATTATAAAGTATATGCAGGCTACAACTTCTCAAGAACTCAAGTACTTAAATCCCAGACAAATGAGCTTCAAACCTCCTTGCACTACAACTCAAAAGCACAATCTGTCTCAGGGAAAAAAATTCTAATGCTCATCATAGCATTTGTCCACAGTGTCCAAAACAAGAAAGCAACAGAAATGTACATCTGTCTTGTCCACCTCTAATCACAAACAGGTTGTTTTCTCTGCTGAACTGAATGGCACCAAGTCTTCATTTAAAGTTTTGTATTCAAACCTTTGAGAGTAGCAATTAGCGAGAAATTACAAAGCTTTCCCTTTGGTTTCTCTTCAATTTGTATTCAAAAATACAAAAGCAAAAGCATTCCTGAAAGACCCAAACATATGCACAAAACCTTACCAGCATTAAATCCTTGTTTTAATATTAGTTCTGATATCAACATCACCATAAGCTCTATGCCTTGATCAGATAATTTCTTTTATTCAACCCTACAGCAGCTGGAAGATTATGAAACTAAAAGGAACAAAAAAATTCTAGGAGGAATTTAAATGCAGTAACTGGGAGTTAAAATCTAATCTCTGCTAAATGCCTGCTGTGAGAATCACAAATATCTGCAACCATTTCTTTCCAAACCAAAAAACGATCCCAGCACATCGGAAGAGCATCTGAGAGCAAAGCCCTCAGGTATAAAACACATCCAACATGCTCATTACTGAAACTTCAAAAGCAAAAAATCATTTCACATAAAAGTCTAGGATGGCCAACAACCACCCAATATTTAACTACCAAGCTCAATTATCACCAAATAAAACTGTATAAACTGAACAGAGGACTGCAACAGAGTCAAAGGCATTAGCACACCACATTGGTTTGCACTGATGAAAAGTCTGATGGGGTTTGTTCCCTGCTGGGGTCTCAAATGCCACCATTGGCCTTTGCTGCTACCAAGATGCTTCTGCAAGTCTGAAAAGGTGGAAAGCTCTGGACTTTTAAAATTAATTGATCCATTTCACAAATAAGAAAACCTACAGAAAACAATAAAGAATGGCAATGGAACAAGTTTTGCTTGATCCTGCAAAAAGAAGTTACGGAAAAGCAACTGGATCAACCCCTTCTTTTACATTACTACTCTGAACATTTACTGGTTTTGAGACAACTCAAAGAGGGGAAGCAGAGACAAAACTGCAGCACTGCTTCTCCAGAGAGGTCCGTGAGTCAGACATGGTGCCCCAGGCCCAACAGAGCTGAACAAGTCAGCAAGACACTAGTTCCTGTTCCAGGCAGTCTGGCTTCAGCTGAAGATAAAAACCTGGTGGTTTTATTAAGAATTAAAAACCAAATGTAACTGTTAAGTGACATGTGCCAACAAGCAAAATGACCCAGAAGAAGCATTTCAGCAGTAAATTCCTTTTTCACTGGTTAAAGACACGACATTGCAAGGACAAACATTGTCCAAGCCAAAATGAACAACCTGTGTTAGTACCATGTAGTGTTGAAGTACTCTCACCACCAGCATCATTCTTTAAACTTCTATGCAAGAAAACAAGTGGCTTTTCCCGGTATAACAATGAACCAAGTCAAGCAAAACACCTGAAAAGAGCTTTTTAACTTCTGGACTTAAAGCTACAAAACCTCAGAACGTTATGGACAGGTCACATGCTCATAGGAGTACACTGACATTTTGGAGGAAAGGACATACAGTTGCACAGATGACTTGTACATATGCTGACTCCTGATGCTCCCTCATGAGCTGTATGTACAACAAGCTGGCACCAAAACACACAGCAAATTACAGGCAAGCAGGTAAGTCCACTAAAGCTGTACTGCAGTAGCTACCCCAAATGACATCTAAATCACAGAAGCTAAATTGCTAACATCTCTTCTACTGAAAATGTCTCAGGTCTAGCTCATCTTAAATCAATTTTTGCTTTACCTAAAGACAATTTCTGTATTGCTATTTTTCATCAGATTACATCGCTGCCTTACCCAGATTTAAATATGCAACAGGGGGAGGTATTAAAGTTTTAAGCCTTCTCATGTCAAAATACATTTTCTTTCCTAGAGTATTTCACAATGTACAGAGCTGCACTAAATTTTTCAGAGATGCATCTATGCATCATTATGACCTGTCTCACACAATTTGATGTACTAAACACTGAGCCTGTGTAGAAAGCCTTAGTCAACCACAGAGACCTGGGACTGATTGATACAAGCTCTGATACTTTATACTTCAAATTTCCTCTAAAGTCCTGAGTAGAAAAAAAAATTCATTCTTTGTCTGCAAATCAATGAAGGAAGAATGTTTTCCTCTTATTGTCTACGCCTTAATTTATAGATTATAAACCATCCAGAGTTTTGAGCTCCAAATTTCCAAGTTTCACAAAGGGTCTGCCTTCCTAAGATCTGGCCAGGAAATGGTTCTCTTAAAAGAAGAAGAAATGTTTCTATTACTCAATTAAAGCTGGAATAATGAATTTTTTTTTTTAAGTTGCAGTTCTGTTCAGGGGAAAGTATAAAAAGTATCTTTCAAATTTCAAATACTGAAAGATTGTGAGCAGTGCCAAAACAAGTTAATCTCAAATACTGTGTGTATATAAACAATGGTCAAAAGATTGAGGTAAAAGGATTTGATTTACATGGTGAATGTTTTTCAAACCTCTGCTCTGGAAGAATCTACAGTTTGACCTGAAACTAGACTAACAAAAAGAAATTATGCCATTCAATGGCCATAACTTTTAGAACCATTTCACTGATATCTATCAAGGCTGTTTTTCATCAGCCTCTCACTATACAGATCCATATATAGTCAGTGTTGTGTTTTGAGCAACTTAGAAAGAATTCTGTCAAATATGAGATCACAAATTCTAAAAGCAGAATTCTATGAAGGACTGCTTGAATTTAGCAAGCTGGAGCCTCTGTCATATCATTATGACAGTTTTATGATGAAGATGAAGTTTATTTGCCACCAACATTAGCAGGACAAATTTATTTATAACAAATGCTTTAAAATGTACTGATAAAAATGCCTATTGATACTGTCAGAGCTGCTTGCAATTTGACAGATCAAATCTTATTTTCATTCTTAAACCCCATGAAGGAATGGTATCACCAACTTGCATTCTGTAGTGAGCAAATTGATTAATCCCCCTCTATAGAAATCTCAACTCTTGATTACACCTATCAGACGTTAAGCAGCATTATTCTAGAGTGACAACACTTGACAAATTCCCAAACCATTTTTCTCAGCCTTTGTGGCCCTGCTAGCTTGTATTAACCCTGATGAAAAATTAATTTTCCTTATCTTCTGCTAAACCCCAAAATCCAAATCCGCCAAACTGGCAACTCTTTCTGTAAAGGTATTATGAAAACCTCTAAAAGATTAATTGCATGTCTTCAGGTGACATTAAATTAATTTCTGTACTCGTGACAGACATTTGATACTCCGCACTGAGAGGACAGATAACATTGTCAGGATACACAGAAGGACAGTGGTGCAGTGTCCCAGGGCAGCCTCTTATGAATTCTCCTTTCGATAAGGCCATACTTCACTGTCATTGGCACTGTTAGTGATCTTGCAGCCCACAGACCTCACTGCACAGGTTTCTATTAACTACCACAATGCTGTGTCTATCCATGTAATCTTTGTAAAGCTAATTCAAAATCATCCAATAGCAAAGGGATGCGCATGCTGGATAAGGGAATAAATAAACTCTGGTTATTTGAGTAAAAATAACACAGAGAAGCAAAATGTTGTCAGCTTTTCTGAGGTGCATTACAACTCAAATTCTCTGTAGCACGATGAAGACTTAAATCTTGTAGGGAAATCTCAGTCCAAAACAGTACTGTGATTGATTTCTTGTAAGAAAGGAGAAACCCCTCATCTGCTACCAGTTTAAGTCAATATTTCTAGAAATTAGTACCTTTAAAGTATCACAGTAGTTGGGGGAGGAAAACATCCTTTTGGTTATTAAATTCATCTTTACTTGCAGGACAAGAGAAATGACTATTCCTGAGCTATATAGGTTTGCATAGGTAAACCTGTATTTTACTGATACTGCAACTGACTGTAGTAAAACAGACATCTACAAAGACAGCTGTGATTCCCACATAACAAAGAGAAAGAAATGCAAGGCAAAACCCACACAGAACAACAGTGACTTTCATCTAATATATAGGAGTACTTTTTCACTATAATTATCAGGAACAGGTATTAGAAGCAAACCCCTAATAATGAGCTATTTCTCTTTGACTGGTGCTCCAAATGCTTTACCACTTTGATACAGCTGGCTGACAGACTGGGGACCTGGGAATAGGAAGCCTAATCACTTGCCAAATATCCCACAACCAAGTGACATGACCAAGCACTGCTTCTGAACAGTTGACGATCTGTTTTCAATCTGTCAAATGCCAATGAGAGACACCTGGAGACCTTTTTTTTTCCAGGCATTCTAGGACCTTTAAAAGGATTTTTTTTTTTTTTTTTAAGAATAGCAGTAGTTAAGAAAACTGCTCTCCCACCAGGCTAGAAAATGCCACTCTATCAATAGACAGCTCATCATTAACAACTGGTTTAAGACATATTAATGAGCTAGTTTTGACTCAAAGTACACACAGCAATGAGCTACATCAGACTACAAAAGTAATGAAAGAGCCACATCATTCCCAGTTCACACCAGAGAAAAAAAGACACTTCTGATGCTGGTCAGTGATTCAGTTATTTTTCCCAGCCTAAAATTTTTGTATAGGCCAAACCTGACCCAAGCAAGAGCACCCAGACTAAGCAATAAATAAATATAATGCAGAAATAGTTCCCTTCCTGTGATAAAAAGACACTGCTACACTGCTTCAGTGAGCCATGATGCGATGAGCATCTTCTGTGCCTAATGGTGTATGAAAAGCCCGAACAGGAAGAAGAAAACACCTTGCAGGAAAAGCAGCTAATTCCATTTAATCCCATGTACTAACACAATTCTTAACTGAAGGATCTCCTCATCCTCCTGAAAGGAGAACTAAGGCATGGAGAAGAACTGGCCAAAGAGAGTCTCAGCCATATCCATGCTGCATGAAGTTTCATTGGGAGTGACAAAAGCACAGCTTGAATCATGTTGAATCAGTGTTGAATCACAACTACATGGTTTTTAAACCACCTACCCGCTCATTATGAAAAAAATAATAAAAACTGCATGTCAAACTTAGAGCAAAATTAAGGTTCTGGAATGGACATGTCTAATACTCTCAGAAATACCTTCAGTTTTATGTATCCTCTGCAGATATATAATGTAGATAAACAATGTTTTAAGCAAAATTTCCTGGTTCACTTTTCAGCCGCCAATCTGAGAGGTTTTTGAAAAGGGAATTTTAGGAGAGACTGGACATGCAGAGAAAGACCAAGAGAAAAAGCTCCTGCTGGAAAATATCAGCGATACAAAACTTGTGATGGCCCAAAGCTCCAAGAGGAGCACTTCCCAGCTGGACACCAGCTATGGCACAGAAGGCCAGTACTGGATAGCAGAAACCTGTACAACTAGAGCTTCGCTTCTTGTGCCATGTCTGGCCTTTCTACTTTCTAGTTCATGTTCCTTGAAGCTTAAAACTACTGGCAAATCAAATCCCTCGTCTCCTGCCTGAAGCTCCTGCTAAGTCTTAATAAAGACAACCCCCACTCCCTCCTACCCCAAACACTCCCGACTCAAGAGCTAAACCTCTGCACTAAAGGCCTATTCCAAGTGGTCCAACTTCTCAGCAGAGGGATGTGACTTCTCAAAATATTAAACTCTACAACTCTGCAAGCTTGCCTCCCAAGTTAAGAGACTGCATTTTCATATGAAATCTGACTTTCTCTTTGTAAAGCACTTTAGTGGTGTCACAGCTATCTTTAGCAGGAAACTGGGCTCCAAGATACTCTGTAACACCAAGATCCTACACACAGGAATTCCACACTGTAACATTTACCATGGAAGAGAAACTCTCCTTTGAGACTTAACAAGAGTGACAAGCAACAAATGCTCTGCTTTCTGGGTGCTCAGGGGCAAGCTGCACTCTTCTTCAACATGCAATTTAAAAGTCTCCTGAGGAAAATGAGAAACCTGTTCTGCAGTCTTCAGCAGAAAATACTTTAGATCCATGTTATCCATAGCAAAGTCAGATTCAATTTAGGTAAATATCTCTTCCCCCTTTCACACATTTTATGAGAAGCTCATAAAACATATTATCTGTGTCTGGTTTGGCTGTTACCTTAATTCTCACTTTCTAAGTGTGCCCACACATGTCCCTCTATTTCCTTCTCCCAGTAATCAAATATGTCCTAAAGAGTACAGCACAGCCCACCTCCTGACCCCAATTCATGAAATAAGAGACTCTGTCTCTACAGGGACCATCTTCACTGGAGGTCTGTGAGGACACAGTTTATTACCCATTTTCAAATGCTCCTGCCATGGGCAGGGACACCCACCACTAGACCAGGCTGCTCAAAGCCCTGCCCAATCTGGCCTTCAAAGCTTCCAGGATGGGGCATCCACAGCTTCTCTGGGGACCCTGTTCCAGTTCCTCACCATGCTCACAGGAAAAAATTTCTTCCTAATATACAATATAAATCAACCATGCTTCAGTGTGAAGTCATTCCCCTTGTCCTTATCACTCCATGCCCTTGTAACTGTCCCTCTTCAGCTCTCTTGTAAGCCCCTTTGGGAAGGTTTTGTAAAGTCTCCTTGGAGCCTTCTCTTCTCCAGGCAGAACAGCCCCAACCTTCTCAGCCTGTCTTCAGAGGGGAGGTGCTCCAGTCCCTGCAGTCCCCTTACCAACTTTGTGGCTTCCTCTGGACACATATCAACAGTTTCATACAATCAAGAAATTAATGTCCACTTGTGAAACATTTTCAGAGTGAAATCTTGCAGGCTATGGCAGGCAGAGTCCTTCTTCAACAGCACTGACATTAATGCTGCTTCAGAGGTCTTGCTCATTTTGCCATGGTACCTGGGCACTCAGATTGGCTCCTGCAGCTCCCCCAGCCCACTCCCAGGTGGGCACTATCCATGCCTCCTTCAAACTGTGGGATACAAATAAACACCAAATCATTCTCCCATTTCTTAAAAAGTTATGACCGTACAGGGAAGGAGTTCTTTTGTCAAGGGTTGGGGAAAGGGCTTCATGAACTTCCCACACAAATGCCACAATTCTTAGTGTTTGCAATTCCTGACATATTTAGATGAAAGGCGCTTAAGAGCTTTCAAGTCAAATATTTTTAATTAAACTTGAACACATACATGCAAGTAGAAACAAGTACAAACATTAAGCAAAGTTGGTTGATAAGGTTACATTATCAAACAAGAATCATCTCAATCAGAATTATTTTCCATATTTAGAACTTCATATTCATCTCAGACTTCCCAGTTGCTTGAAATACGACTGAAGTTGTCTATCTTCCATTTCCATCTTGTTTTTGCAATCCAAGGACATTTTTTTGTGACAGGCTTTTCAAACAGAAGGACTTGTCAGCTCTTTTTTCAAGCTTTTCATATGAAGCATTTCAGGTTTTCAGGAATTAGGATCACTTACAAGATACTGCTTGTAATGCAATAGGGAACACCAAGATTTTAATGTATTTTTATCTATATATGTATTTATGAAAAAACCCTCATTGTGCAGCCTTCCACAGAGACAAAGATTGGTGTGCTCTTGGTGCAGCATAAGAACCCGCATTTTCAGGCCTTTGGGACAGACACACAGCTCTCTGAGCATGGCAGGACATTTTCTGGCTAAGAGAGAAATCATCCAACAACAACATAAGATGACAATAATACAGATATTGTAAGATATTGTAATTTACCACAGAACCTCCAACTAAACAGAAAACATGTTCAGCATGTATTTCACGTGATCTTTATCTAAGATTATAGCTGGTACAAACCTGTTCTTCCAGGATTAAAACAACTCTGAATATATTGACTTAAGGAATTAAATTACATTTGGTACTAGAACTCTTAACAGACAGATTGATGACAGAGAGCCCAAACAGCACCACAAACAGCCAAGGTGTTAAAAAACATGACTCATCAAGAGAGAATGAAAGATATTAGAGCTCAGAAACAGTTAAGATATCTTTAAAAGGAGAAAGAAATTCTTCCCCATCTCTCTTCAACTATAATACAAATAGTCAGAAATTCAAAATTATAGCAAGAAAATGTGATTTGGTCACTCAGAAAATTCTCCTAAATATACACATTTGACACTGGAATAGATGACCTGGGAAATCTGCAATAATGAGATCTCGGAAAAAGGCTGGACACATCTGTCAGGAATACTACAGAGTTCACAGAATCACAGAAACACAGAATAATGAGGTTGGAAGAGACCCCTAAGATCATCAAGTCCAACCTATGCCCTAACACTTCAACTAGACTATAACACCAAGTGCCATGTCCAGTCTTTTTTTAAACACATCCAGAGGTGGTGATTCAACCACCGCCCTGGGAAGACTATTCCAGTACTTTATTATTCTTTTGGTGAAAATTTTTTTCCTAATATCCAACCTATACCTTCCCTGATGTAGCTTGTTCATAGTTCACGTGCCCTTTCAAGACAAATTAGTTCAACAGTCTTTTCACCCTTATTTTCTATATTTTTATGATCATATTTTCAAGTGATTGATTAGGGTGTTTCTTTCCTACACTCTCACTGACTTTATACTTACAAGTAACTTTAGGATTGACTTCAGGCTCCTCAGCAAGCCCAGCAAGTCTCAGATGCTTTATTAGTCAAATTTACAAGTATGACTACTCAGTGAATACACTGAGCTCTTGTATCTGAAAAGGACAGCTCTGAGGAAATGCCACAAAAACAAAGCACACTGGACTCATAAAATATATTGCCTCCTTGGAAAAAATAAAACCAGGAACAAAACCAAAAACAAAGCAACAACAAAAAAAAAAAACCCTACCAAAAACCCCTAAAACCCACTCCCCTTCCCCCCCAAAAAACCCAATCCAAAACCAAATCAGCAACAAAAAAAAAAAAATCTAAGTCCATGTGCTAAACACTGCCTAATTTTCCAGGAACATAACATTTAAAGGAGTAATTAAAATGGAAAACTATTCACTTTACTGCCATTCCTGCATAAATTGTATGTATATTAGAAAGGGATGGGCAAAGTATTGGGGGGGAGGTGAAGGGTGGGATTTATTTAAAAAATAAAAAAGCATCAACAGACAAAATCATTACTGACAGTACCTAATGTGTCACCTTGATACACAGACTTAGTCTGACACACTGGAAATGCTGAATCATTTTCTACTTTCATTTTCCTGAAGAACAAGAAGTCATAAATTAAGGCATATTATGTATTAGGAAAACTGAACAAGTTAAAATATTCTTGGAATTTACATGGTAATTCTTAAAATTCCAAAAGCAAAATCTTCTCACAAAATAATATTGTGGAAACATATTAAAGACCATTTTGTTTTCTAAGGACCCAAGGGATATTTCTACCTGCAGGTCAGAGATCTTCAGTAGCACTGCTGTGCTCAGCCACACAAACAGACAAAAGCTCAGTCTGATAAAGACACTGCCCTCAGGAAAAGAAGCCATTCTCCTCTGACAATATCTGTACTCCACAGTTCTCACCAACACACCACACTGCTTAAATGTTACACAAAAAACAGCAGCAGCAACACCAAACCACCGAATCCTGGTTCTACAGATGGCCCTACTGAATTAATCACAGTCCTTGGGACCAGGTTCTGGTCTAGAGAGAGTTAGTACAGCTCTGGGCTGGAGCAGCTCCTTCAGCTGAGAGCTCCCCAGCAGTGCTGAGCAACAGGAGAGACTTGCCAGGCCTTGAACCCAGTAAGCTTCAAGAGGGAACCTGCATTCTGTCTGATCATGAGCCATCCCACTTGTACAAATGTATTCAAAACATCTCTGCACAAAAGAGCCCAGGAAAGGAGAAGAGTACAAGGAATTAGATAGAGAGCAAGGGCAGGGATGCTTAGCTGCAGGACCAAGCCAGTGCATATAGGTAAGAGATACCAGCAACACTTTGGCCAAAGGCAAGGAGTAAGAGGAAGCACTATTACATGCTAAGGAGAATGGCTAGGGAAAATGAGATTTGGCTTTTGCTTTATATTTAGTGCTCAGGCAGAGGTAGTGAAAACAAAATAAGCATGTGGCAGGACTAAAGCAGTGGAAACTATGTATGATCTCCAATCGTGGTAGTATTTGGAGCCCAAGCACCTTTTAATTCTTCTTTTAAATTCTGTCAAAAATGGACTAGAAGATTGTCTGCCCTGCTGCTCCATTTATATTTTCTTCCTTGTATGGTCAAACAAAATCACAGATTCAGCTTGTCAATAACTGATTAAAAATTCATCAACTATCTTGATCAGTGTTAACAGCTAATTGCAATGCTTGCTTTCACTCTCCCACAGCTGGAAGGAAACTTAAAAAGTCCACGGCAACATGAAAACAGTGACAAAAGCTACACATAAAGAACCTGCTTCACCTTGCTGAAACCTCAGTATCTGAAAGTTAAGGAGGAGAGAGTAAATCTGCTTCTGTACACAATTAAAGAGGAGCTACACATGCATTTAATTAAGCTAATTGCTCTTGCTTACCATGACACTTATCTGAAACTAATCATTAATGGTCTTCTGAAACAGAGCACTGTGATAAAAACAATTTCATTGTGAATGCTGCTGTGGGCACTGATAACTATTTGTTAGGAGGAGCTGTATACAGTTGTGACTGGCATTGTTTTGTTTCATCACATAATAAAAGAAGCTGTGCATGACTGCTTTATTCAATTATACATGAATCACAAACCTGTCATACCTCTTGCAGGCCACTGGGATTCCTGCAGACATACTTTTTATATATAAATATTTTTAGCTCAACAGAATTAATTTCTTTCTAAAGTACAGTTTCCTGTACTTTATTCTTCTGTACTTAAGTTACCATGTCTGAGGAATTAGAACTGACAACAACCTGATGTGCAGGATGTCTATGTAGTCAATAATGCCCTGTACGTTAATATTTGGAAAGACCATACAGTCATTATGCAATTCACAGTTCTGAGTGCAATTAGGTTTTATGAACTGTAGAAAAACGTTCATAAAAAGTAGTTACAACTTCGGCATTTCAACATCCTCCACATTACTACAGAGTAAAGCCTAGCCTCCAAGGCCTTCTTCAGTCCCTGTTACACACTGTTGTGTTTTCCCTATAAAATTCTCAAATAAATTAAAAGCATTCTTCCAGAAAAAACACCTTCAATGTGCTGCTACCTTACATCATTCTTTCCTCCTCAGCATAAACCCAAGGACAGACTTCAAACACTGACAACATGATCTCTATGTCCCCTCATCTTAGTTTCTTTAGAGCCCTAACAAATTAACTTGTCTTTTCATTAAGACAGAAGAAATTTGGTCGAGTGACTTTCTCACCAAAACCCCAGATTTTCAATAGGCACACTGTCCTCAAGACCATCATTGTGAGTCTTCCACACCAGTGCTCAAGGGACACACTGCAGATAAAAGACCCCTCATCAAGAGATAAGGAAATCTCATTTAGATGCAGAAGTGAAATGGTAACATTTTAAACTCAGCCTGTAACAGAAAACACCCCCCCCTCCAACACACTGCTTTAATTAATTTCATAACATGCTTCCTAAGAAAATAAAACCATCTTCCACTGAGTAGAAACCATACTAAGACCAAAAACTGCACACAACTAAATTAGGTGGCCTCACTTACCAAATAAGCAGGTCCTTTTTAACTAAACCTTAATTAAATACAGTCACCTAAATTCATTTCCTCTGAGCAATTATCAGACCTATCACCCTTAAGCAAAAGGAGCTCAACTGAGCAGTCTTTCAGATTTCAGACTCCAAGTTACAACTTAAAAGAAAGGAGTATTTCAATATTATTTCACTGGTAACTGCCTGGCAGTAAAGCATTACAGGAAACACTAAGTGTTTAATAACCGCTAATAAATTACATTTCTGAAAATATAATATATAGACTATTAGGTATGCTAAACCTGTTACTTCCCTCACCAGCTCAGGCCCATTTTTTATTTCGGGATTACACAGAGTCAAACACATAGAAACAAACCACGAGGAGACACAGAGATGAGATGAGCCTTGTAAACTTACCCCTCCTGACAACTTAATCACCCTGACTTTGCTGCCGACATGGGGCCCATCACTAGCACTGTTTGTCCGCTGCATCACAGTCCTTTTCACCCCCGGCTTCTGCTCCTGGGGCCTGGCGGGGACCGAGGCCACTCGAGCCGCCTGTGCCGTGGGCAGCGCTGCTGCAGCAGGTTTGCTCTGTAACACTTTCTGGGGTGCCTGAGGCTGACTCGCAGGAATTGTTCTAGTTTGCCTCAGCTGCTTCACTGGCTTCATCTGCTGTCCTTGGTACTGGCCGTCCCCTGCGCCCTGGGGGAAATCTGTGGGTTTGGGGTGGATGTTTGCAACTACCGCGTCTTGCTTCCTAACAAGGAGTCTGTTTTTCACGTTGTGCCTGGTCTGCAAGCCGGAGTGGGGTATGTAGGGGCTGCCGTTGGTGGGGAACTCGGAGGAGTCCTCCTCGTGCTGCACGTAGGACTGCTGGGAGCAAGGCTGCTGCTGCTGCTGCTGTGCAAGTCTCTCCAGCAACTCTCTCTTCCTGGCCCCAGCCTGCTGCTGCCGTCTCAGCTCCTTCTGCTTCAGGATCTCCTCTCTCAGGCGCTTCTGCTCTTCTATCTTCAAACGATACAACCGAGTTTCTTCATCTTCGTCTGGGTACTACAAAGGAAAAAACAAATGAATTTATAAAATTCTAAACAGATGCCCAGCTCGGTCAAAACAACACAAAATTGTTTCAGATGTAGAGCTTTTTATATTTTCCCTGATACCAAAGCAAAGCTATTGGCGAAGTGCATCTGCTGCTAAGGTTTATTTGCTATTCATTACAGACAAACAGCTCAAATCTGGTTTAGAACTTAGATATACTACTTCCTAGACAGAAAAGCTTTAATACCACTTGAGAAATCTGATCAGAATAATAATAATAAAATAATAAAAAAAGTTTTACAAATTGGAATTAATTTAAAAGTTTCCAAAACCAATTAAACTATTAATATAATTCAAGATATCAAAATATGTTTCAAATAGAAGGTAACAATACAGAGGCAACCCACTGTCACATAGGTTTTATCTTGCTCTTTTCTGACAAAGTAACAAAAGGTAGGGTGGTAAATGACCTGAAAGGCCCTGATTAGAACTATTGATTTTTCTCACAGAATTTTAAGCCTGATCTCAAACTCATTTGTCACACAATAATTGGTTATAATGAACAGCACAAGTCAATCTCTCTGACCTTGAACTCATGCACTCTCTTCAGAATCAAAATGTTGCCAAATGCAGTGTTGGAATATTAATGGTATATAGAGAATGCCTTTAATATTCCAGCCCTGGGCCTCTCTGAAAGTACTACACACCATCAAATAACCTTCCTAAAGAGTCTTCAACTCTGGAAGAACGGGTTCTTATGAAAAGCTGTATAAAAATGGACAAGAGTCAAGGAAATGCAGATTCTCATCATCCTGGAAAAGAAATCAAATGGCTCTTGCAATAAAATCACATATATTTTTCAGAATTTGGAAGCATACTTCTTTATTATATTCTCTCTTTTTAACCATTTTAAATATTTAAGTTAGACTTATAGAAAATGCTTACAAATGGTAATGAGCACAACATTCTACTCAAGATGCAGCAATCACTCCTAACAACAGCCTCTCCAAGTAACCATACTTTGTATGCTGGTAAATTAATTCATAAAGAGTGCTAAAATATTTCTCAAAAACTGGGAATCTGTGATGAATCTTCATATGTCTTGCAGCAACTGGGTGCAAACTGTTTTTGACACAACTGCCATTTTTTGAATATATGTGACCCAAATGTGTGACTTGAAGGCTTGGGGTCTTTTTAATATTCAAGTGCTTTCAATCCTAGTGCACCCTAGAATCCTCCCCAACCCAAGAAAAAACCCACCAAAACAGATTCAGCCATAATGTTGGTTCATGGATGTGAAAGCCCAGCAGGGTCAGAGCTGCACTCACAGCACCCAGATGCACAAATCCTGAATGCTTGTTTCCTTCAGCTGTAGCTGCTTCTTCCCTGAGCAAGTATTGACAGGGATTATTCTCACAGTTACTAAAATCAGCTCATTGTCCCAAATTAAAAGTCCAATTACAAGCATCTAATTAGCAGTCTAATTAGAAGCCAAAACAATAGCTAAATAAGAGTAACCAATTTGCATTTTTAAAATTTGCATTTATTTTTTAAGTATGGGTTGTAGTTCAGGGATGAGGTCTAACACAGTTCTAACAGTTCTTTACATGAGAATGCTACATCCACCCTGAAGTTCTTATCTTTATACTTTGTGGAACATGATGGTAGTGATTAATAATCACTGTGACAACTAAATTAGAGATTTGTGTTGATAGATGGTACAGAAACATACTTCTACAGGAGGAAACCCAGATATTTCATCTTGTATTGACTACTGGAGATGCTGGATTGTAGCAAAAAAATAGAATTTTATCCTTATGAAATACAGGGAAAGATTAAGACCCTTAAAAATAGTTTGCAAAGGATGAGAAACGTGTAAGCTCCAGCTAGGAGGAGGATGTGCTGTTATGCAGATCCTGATGCAATTAATAAAATGTTCAGTCATTTTCAGAGAAACTAAGTATCCCAATTACTACAATTGTTCAGAGGGAAAACTTGTTTCACTTAACTTAATGAATTCGTTTATTCACCTGCTTTGGTTTAGAACATAATATTCTACAATGTATCTAAACAAAGCTGATGGATGCCATGAGCCAATACCAAGTTTACTTGTGGAGGCAGTCCTGTAATTTTTTTTTTCCCTTATGCTCAGTTGGAACATTGCAGCATGAGTCTTAAGGAGACCACCACTTCTACCAGTGCCCTTTATTAAGAGGGATTTGCCTGCTCATTTTATCACCTAATAAGTTCTGAAGACCTTGGGAGACAGAGATCGCAATGTGGCAGGCTCAGAACACCAACTCAAAGGTTGCACACAGCAGCACAGAGATGTGTGCTTTGCAGCACACAAATGAGTCCTGCCAGCAGACAAGGAATGAACATCCCAAGGGACTCTGACTAATACATCCCTGCAACAGCCCTTGGACAGATACACTGATTCCAACTATCCCAGAATTAAACACAAAGATGACTGATATAAACTAGACGTGAACTCTGTTTTTCTATGCAGTTCAAAGAATGCTTAGTAGAATATTCAGGCAACTTGATCTCAAATATAATCTGAAACTTTCCTTTCTGAACTAAACTCAGGAAATTAGTAATGATCCTTGGAAGTCAATCCCTTCTTAAAAGTTAAAATCATCAAGAGCCCCGAGGTTATATGACAACTGCAGATCAGTCTGTTAACAGAATAGAGGTAGACCTAAATCCTTAAAAAGCAAGGTACTACTACTGTTAAATTCTAAACAAAATGCCCCCACAGCTAGAGGAAGATAATATAAAGACCCTGTGATGATTAACAAAGTATCTCCATTAGAAGTCAGCTTTAACTCAACTTAGTTGTACAATGGCCCAACAGATTGAGAAGGACAGCAAACTCCTTATCAGGATGAAAACAGGGGCAGTTAAATCCCCTTCTCCTCAGCACTTAGAGCACCTTATATACACCATCCTAGAGAGTGAGGGTATGTATGTGATGTATAGTACATATCAGTGACCAACAGTATGTAATAAGGACATTCAGCACAGGAACTGGCAAGACAGGGTCAAGATGAACACAGGACACTATGCCTATTGCTAATGACTTCCATCCCATTAGTTTAATAAGCCCAGTATAGATTTCTCCAACAAACAACAGCACTGCCAAGGAAAAAAAGAAAAAGGCAAGGAAAGCAAGCATTTTGCCTACAGAATCAAGTGGGAGAAAGTACAGATCCTTTGAAGTTCAAACCACTGTAATTTTCACATCCCATGTCTGGAAGCAACATTATCTGTAGGTGAAAAAGCAGAAAAACGTGGAGCAGGCTTTTCCCTGGATAAACTATTAAGCTTCACGTGCTTTGGGTAGAAAACTCCCCAACATGAAGAAAAGGTACACTGCACATGTATATGGCTCCTCCTTTTACAGGAGGCTGCAAAGTACAAAAGGTCAGACATGCACTTGGTTTTGTAGGGGTGGCTTGTTTCTGCCAGGTTTTGAGTTTGTTTTCTTTTTTTAAGGGAAATTTTCATCCATCTTTGAACAGCTATAACACAATGCATTTCACTGAGGTTTGAAGGCAGACTGAGCCTTAGCTGCAGGTTTTTCTTCTCCCTCAAGATCCAAGGCAGTTTTGATGGAAAGCACCAAAAGAAAACATTACAGGCTGCTTTCCTGAATCTACGTGAAGAGCACCAGCAAGAGAAGCAGCAGTTTCACATCCTTCTTCTGGGGAACCTAGAATGGTACTCTTGACTTAGGAAAAGACACCAAGGACACACTCTAAATCAAATTATTAAACTTTCTACTGAAATTTAAGTCTACTGCCAGTATCTTGCTTTTCATGTAGTGAATTAAAAAGAAATAAACCCACACCTTTCCAGAAGTCTGCAGGATTAATTGCCAATTAATAGAACTAAATGCTGAGTCATAAGAACCAGACAATGTTCTGGTTGGCTCCCAAGGAACAAAAAAGGAATCATGCAACCAGGATCATTTATGTGTCTCAGCAAAATGGGTGCAAGAACAGAGCAGTCAAAATGGTTTGATCTGTGGCATAAACACAAATCTATTCAGCAGGCTTGTCTTTATTTTTTTAAGCTATAACATAAAAACATAAGAAGCCAGAATAATTTGTCTAAAAATTCATGTCAATTGTTTGCAAAAGGCACAGCCAGATCCAAATTGCATCATTTGGCTGCCTGTGTTCAAAACTACAAAATATCTGAATTAAAGGCTACCTATGTATACACACTGTACATTTCACATTGCTGGTAACATCAGCTCCTGAGCCCGAGGAAGGTGTGAGACACCCTACAAAGCAGATGTGATGTACATCTTGGACAAACAGGGAGACAGTGAAGAACAAGGTTACAAGTTACTCCAAAGAGCACACTGCCCTCTTGCTAATTTCCAACTGGAAACAAAAACTGTGATGAGACTCTTCTAAGCACAAGACAGGAGGCACCATTACAAAAATTTGGAAGACAAGTTATTTAAACAGGAGAAAATGCTACCATTTTTCAGGTAGTTCATAACTAAAAAGATGAAAATATTCAGATACATTTGATCTAGTAATTTAGTGCAGCAACTCTTTTCCATATTGCAAGCCTTGTTAGAAAAGACAGCAATGTAAAATCCAACAAAATTCACAATTTACTGGATTTGGAAGAACAGAATACAAAGGTTTTCTTTCAGTACATCAAGGACATTATCCCCAGTGTAAGTACTAACATCAATACAACAATGACTATGCGGTGCTCTACTGATTTCCCTCCTGTTCTGAGCTCCAATATCCATTTCTCCTAAAGACACATCACCTTTCTCCATTCTCCCTCTTCTTTAAACTCAAAAATGCTTAATTCTGCCTTAATTCCTGTAATCCTAAACTGACTTCAACAGGAGCAGAATTAGGCCCAGATCAACCAGACTTTCCTATTACAATGACAAAATGCTAAGGATATACAATTTAAATCCTGGAGAGTAAAAGCTATTCTGAACAGGCATTTAAGGTCAGTATTTTGCAGCCTCACAGGAACAGGAACACAAGCATTCCATTAACATACAGTTTTTAATCTTCTATTCACTCACATTGCAAACCTTTCAAATATCTATATTTAGGGTGAGCAAAACCTCTAATAGCCAATATTGCTATTTTTTTGGTGCTCCCTGAATGATAGGCCACTCATAAATACAGCCACTGACTCTTTAGGAAGAAAGATGCAAAGAAAAGTCTTAATTTTCCAGTTGAAGACACTTGGAAAATAACCTGCCCAATTCAGTTATGTACCACACAGCTAGAAAAGGTGACAGAACTTAACTCTTTCTCATCGTCATCGAAAGCAAAAGAACAGGATGAAGTCAGCTAATAACAAGAAAAACATACAAAAAAGACTGTAAAACATTATAATCTGCCTAAGGAGAGATATGTAATAACCTACATTACAAAAAACAGTGAAGAAAACAATTAAATGCTTGCAAATGAGCATTTTTAGTGCAGCATTCACATCTGTAAGAGTGACAATAAGCAGCAGCAGTGAACAAGAGCACTGCAGTGGCACAGCAGAAATGGGACAACAGCTACTACACTGCTTGCAGCACCAGGCTCTGTTCCAGGTGTGCTTTGCAAGGACAAGGTTCTCCTAATGCCTGCCAAATATAACCACAAGGGCTTTACTAGGAGACTTCATTTGTTCCAAGACAACTCTGGTATTTTATCCTGCTTTGCAAAAACTTGCATAAAATAGGTATCATAATTTTTTCAATGACAGTTTTGACTGAGAGAAATAAAAAGAAAGTTTTATTTGTTATACACCAAGAACTCACACTGGTAAGATTAGTTGGTCTGATAACCACAGACTAGAGTATGTTTAAAATGTAAAATGGAGACAACAAGATGACTGCTTTGGGGTTGTTTGTTTAGTTTTCTATTTAATTAAAATAATTTTTTAAAATTTTCAACTTTTTCTAAATAGTGCCAGAGATACTTTGGAACCAATGCCTTAATTTTCATATGACTACAGAATTACTTCAAGATTTAGCTAGGGAGGCCTGTGGCTGATTTTTCAAGACTTACCTTACTAATGGCCTGAAAGGAAAGGCTTCTCTATGAGGCACTGGATTATGCATTTTCTGTGACTGAGATTATTCCAAGAGACTGAATCGAGGGGAAAGAGATTACTTAAATATTTTTTCCAAAAAAGGTGAAAATCAAAAGCTAAAAAAAGGAATTTTTTTCATTTCCATTGAAATGCAAGTGCACAAGAGGTCAAACACTGATGGCTTTAGGTTTCTTTTGTGCCTCATTTATGGAAATTAGTTATGACCATCCCTAATTCAAGAACAAGATGAAAAGCTAATCATGAGCAGCTTAAAAGGAAGACAGCATTATCACAATTAAAGCTTTCAATGGTTGTTGAAGAAAACCTGGTCCTTGAGACAAGATTCATAGTTAACTATAACCATGAAGATTTACAGTTCTTCACAGAATAGCCTGACAAAGCACACAGGGTGCATTTAGCCATCATGCTCAGGACATAAAGAGCACCATCAGTCCAATCCCACCCACTTTCTCAAAGTAACAGAGCTCATGGAGAGTCTTCTCTAGCTTCCAGGAGATCTGTGCAGGGAAATGGTCATCTCTTCACACGACACGATCCAGTGGAGCTGAAAACACTGGCGTTTGATTTTTTCAATTGTGCAGAATACCAGCAGAGCAAACAGCACGACTTTCACCAAAATGGAAAACTTAAAAGCATCTCCTCTTTTCCCTTACATGAAAAGGTTTCATAAAAAAAGAGATTTTCTTTTGCAAGAGCAAGAGCAAGAAGCTCCAAGGACAACATAGCTATGATCTCCTGCATGAATGCTCAAGGCCTAGTAGAGACTGAACAGCCTAAAGGAAAACAGCATGAGGAAGACAGCTCTCCAAATAGCCTTCTTTTTTCCTTTAAGCCACACAGCATCATACAAAACAACAGAGAAGAGGCTTTCACACTTAGAAGAATATGATCACCTGAAATTATAATTTCCAAAGATAAAAATGGGCAAAGTAAGTATTTTAGAGACTTGTATGACTGATCACCTTTACTCAAATTCTGCCTTTTCCTAGTAGAAATGACAACTCCTCCTGCAAAACAAATTCATCACAGCCTTGCCAACCTTCCAAACCTTTTTATGTCAATGGAGACTATTTCTGCTGTTGCAATAAAAGAGAAAAGTGCAATTCAGAAGGGAGGCCTCTAGTGGCACCAAAAAATATTTGATGGATAATACATTAAGTGTGCTTTCAGTTAATCAATCAGACGAGAAAAGTTTTTTAAAGGTGGGAGTTTTGTTTCTTGTTGTTTGGTTTTTGGTCTTTTGTTTGACCAAAAAAAAAAAAAAATCCCTTACCTCTGGTTCAGATTTTCCTTCTGGCTTTGCCTGGCCCACTGGAGTGATTGCTTTAGCTTTCATCTCAGGCCTTCCCTGGGAGTTGCCACCAGCAGTGCCAGACTTGGTGGCAGACATGGTGCTGGTGATGGGTTTGACCTGAGCAGCTGGGGTGGAGCTGCGCCGGCTGTTGCTCATGTCCATGGCGTGGGATGGGGCTATCGGCAGCTCGCGCAAGTTGCTGTTCCTGGGGGCAGCCGACTGCAGCTGCTGATTGGAACGCTTGACAATATTCTGTGATGGGGTACTCTGAAAAGAAGAAAGGAAAAGAATTGCTGACTTCCACCACAAACCAGGCTGAAGTGATTTTGGTTTCACATTTTCCTGATTTAGTTCAGTTTGGGAAAACAAGCTTTATGAAGAGGCACAATATTTTTAATGTCAGAAAAAAAAAACCAAACAGAAATGAGAACATTTTAATAACCTTTTTTTCTAATTAAAAGCAAAATTTAATCTTACTTGTTTAACACTATTCTCAAAAACTGGATTCACTGTGTTATTTCCTTTCCTAATCAAAGCAATTATGCTAAACTATAGTTATATTGTCTTGAGCACTGCTCCAGGCTGTTGTCCTACCCAACCTACAAAGCAGCAGAATAGGCTGCATTGGAGAAAACTCTCAAGACAGGAGAGGCATTATCTGAACCAGAAAACTGATCAGCAGTGGTACAGAGAGGCCTTCAAATCAAAAGAGTGGCACAGAACTGGGCTCTCGCACAACCACAGACCACCAGCAGTTGTAAAGCCTTATAAAGCAAACCTATCTTTCACAACCCCTTCAATGCTAGTTCTTGAGCAACTGAAACATCTCCTATTGGACCCAAATCAAAAAGAACACTGAAGACCAGAGAAGAAAAGAAAGATATACATGGTATTTTCTAATGTGGATTATAAAATTATCAAGGCAGAAAATGAGCAAGAAATGGTAAAAGGAGGGGAAAGAGCAGGAAGGGAATAAATAGAACTGAAAACCCACACTGGTGAGTTTTGAAACCTGTGCTTACATGCCTGCTACTCATGCAGGACACGGATGTATGTGGTACTTACATGCCTTGGCTTCATTGGACCCTGTCGTGGCTGACACTGCATCCTGTTGTTATTTGGCTGCTGCTGTGTGGCTTGCATGTGAGGCCTGAACTGTGGCTGGTTCATGGGCATCAGGGGCTGTGGAGGCCCTTGGAGATGGTGATGCTGCTGCTGCTGCTGGTGATGGTGCTGCTGTTGCTGCTGGTGATGCTGCTGATGAGGTTGAGGTTGTGGCTGAGGCTGTAATGGAGGATGCATGGGACCCTTCACATGAAAAAAAAGTATTTTAGTTTCAAGGTAATAAACTCCAGAAAAGCAGCTCCAGCCTCTCAAGTCTGTAGAACTTTAAGCAGCTATGAACCAGGTTACACTAAAATCATACAGAGGAAAGAACAGACCAACCAAAGCAGTGTATGGTCATTCTACTCTTAAACCTGTGTAAGGCAACAGCTGAATTAAAAAAAAAACAAAAAAAGATGAATTCAAGGGTTCCTGTCCTCTACCCGGTTTTCTATTGCACATCCCCAGAGCGCTGCCCCGCTCCCTGCCCCGCTGCTGCCGCGCCCGGGCGGAGCCCGCTGCCGGCAGAGGGCGCTGCCGCCCCGCGCTGCCCCGAGCGAGGCCGGGGCACGGCAGCGGGGAAGGTCCAGCGCTCTCCCGGCACAGCCGTGATGGCGCTGCGGGGCCATCCCCTCGGACCCGCAATGCTTCGGCTGCGTTACTCCCCCAGCCCTGTACCTGCATGCTGGGCTGCGTGTGCGGGGACAGGAAGGGCTGTCCGGGCGCCTGCAGGAACTGCTGCCGCGGGGGGATGAAGGGCCGCGGGGCGGCAGAGCCCGGCTGGTTGAAGTGCAGGATCCCCACCGGGCCCTGCGGCTGCATGCTGGGCCGCACCGGCCGCTCCCGGGGGTACACCGGCTGCTGTCCCTGCTGGTTAAAGGCGGGCCCGGGCGGGCTGAACGGCATCGGGCTCTGCGTGGGAACGGGATGGGCGCTGTTAAGCAGCGGGGGAGGCGGTGGCGGTGGGGGGCTGCGCTGCTCAAACAAGGGATGACCTGGGAACCTCGGATCTGCGGGAATGAGAGAATTGATTCAATTACAACCGTCCTTATTCTGAAATAAATAATAAATATTCTGAACCGTCCTTATTCTGAAATAAACATATTTCAGAAACATAGAGCTATAGTCTGTTTTGGAAAGTAACCTGAAATTTGCAGAATGCAAAACTCTGTGGGATGTTTTAATTATAAGAGCTACCCTCAAGGTATTGTTACTCTTGTTCCTGTCACTTGTGTATAAAAGGAATTGATCCTTGAAAGTCCAGCATAACTGGTACTCTGCTGGAATGAGCAATACCTTTTGGAAATTCTACTTTAATAAAATCAATGAAGGATTCCAGTGATTATAGTTTAAGAACTCAAAGCATTGACACCATTTGCTGACCAGTATTTAGCACATTTTTACATACTGTACATGTGTAAAATATTTACAAAATTATATATATACACACATTACATATATGTGGTATAAACACGCACTTACCTTCTGTTTTCTTTGCTAGGCTGTATCATTTTATCTAACCTTAAGAAATTTCTTACACTACACACACAATCCAGGCAGTTTAAAGAGTTACAAGAAGAAACTCAAGTGTATGGAGAGTACTTGTTATCCAAATTATAACAAAGTGCAGCAACTTCATTGCAACAATCACTTAGGCATTAATTTTGTGTCTATATAAATATCCAGATTCAAGGCAGTTACAGGTGAAGACATTTTTAAAAAGTAAAAATCCACATCAAAAGAAGCAAAAATATACTAGACAACCAGAATTTCTGGTATGTACCAGCCTGACTACATCAGATGGGATCTTCCAGCCTTCAGGTTCTTCTGAACACCTCATATTGTGGGATACACAGTCACAGTGCAGTCACTTTACGATAGGTGGCTGTTAATTGTTAATGGGATTGAAAATGCTCACCTGCTAAGAAGAAAGGATCTCTGTCCTGAGGAGGTGGAGGAGGGAGTGGTGGAGGTGGTGGGGGTGGCCCTCTCCACTGGTCCTGGATTGGCAGCCTCGGGGCTTGGGAGAAGTTGGTAGGAACTGGTCCAGGTGTATGCTGCTGGAAGTCTGGAGGGCCCTATTTAATGAGGCAGAATTAAAATTAAGGCTACCATATAGAAATTTATGTATTGTCTGCTATAACTTTTTTCTCTCAAAAATACAATTACTATATGAATTATCTCCTATCACCTGTACAAACCAACAGCCTTTACTGAGTCATTCCTTCACAATGGAAGATATATTAAACCCAAGTACAGTATCTTGAAATGAATTCACAATGTTTTAATAATCACTAGCACCACAGGAATGCCATTTCTTCTCAAGCTTATTGAAATCCATGCAATTATTGACCTTCTTTCCCATTAATCCAAAAAAATCTGTATGTCTACTTTAGAAGACATTCCTGACATTTATCTTCATAAACCATACCATTCTTCATTGTCAATTTAGCACAATGTAAGCTACAGAAAGGAGCAGCTTTACTTAAAAAAAAAAAGGGGGAGGAAGGACAATTTATGACATCCAGAAAATTAAAGAAGTCATCTTTCTAAAAGAATTAAGAGGAGAGTAACATTTCTGGTTATTCACAGTTTAGCATCTGAACCATTTTAAGAAAGAGCACAACATTTTCTTTCTTCCAGTAAGGCACTGGATATTTTTCTTTTTTTAATGCCTTTGCATATTGCAGGAAGCAGTATGTTAATACAAAACCAGAACTCTGCAGAAGACACATTTAATTGAATAATTCACACTAGAATTTTTTTTATATCAAAAGTTGACAAAATACATTGGCAACCTCTGATAATACAGAGTAAGCTTTGCTTCACATAAATTATATTTTCAACCATTTCCTTATTGTGTGAGTAAATCAAGTAAGTAATGAAAATAATCTGTGAACAACCTTGCTTTCTATAAAGATTCTGAAATCAGTGGTTGGGATCAGTTCTGTCTACATGTGATGCTCACCTTGAAGCTTAAAACTTGCATTGCTGAACACAAGCTTTTCAAAACAGATTCCAGACCAAAAGTTCCCTGCTAGACTGAAGCATTGTCATCAGGAAAGGACCAAACAACTAAGCTGCAGTAGCTTATCTTTTATCACTTGTGTTGCCCTCACCAAGGGTATGCACAGTCTCACCCTATCATATTTGTACTGTACAAAGACTGGAATTTTAGGATAAGAATTTCTCACACAGCAAGAATGGCCCTGGAGCATACTCAAAATCAAAGCAGCACAAGACAGAGCTGCTTTACAGACTTCTAGCAGCACAATACAACTGGGATTGGCAAGGCCCAAATAAGTAGATGAGAAGCATCAAGGATCAGATCCATTATTAAATTATTAGATCATTATTAAATCTTCCTGAAACACCTGAATGGGGATATGTGAGATATCAAGACCTCTTATTTGGGACCAAGACTACTTATGACTACTTATTTTATGTCCTTATACAGCCATCAACTGTAAATACATTATCATTCCTAGAGATTAAAGGGTCTATATCCCCTTGCCAGTGCTTCCAGTCAGCCAGTCTCCTGTGGGTATTTCATTTAGTGAAAAGACATTATATTACACTCAAGCATGACAGTCCTCATAACATACACACTGTTTGTAGGAGGAGCTCTACACTTCTGCAAATGAACAGTCACAACACACAATATTCCTGCCACCTTGGAACTGACTACTGCCTTTGAATTTCACAGTCTGTCTGCAAACAACAGCAGCTGGAGCAAGATGGAGCTGTTTGGGATGGAAAAAAAGTGACATTTATTTGTTCCATAAAACCCTTTTCAGGTTCAGCTGAAGAAGGATGTTGAACTGCTTTGCCCTTCCCTCGTGTTGAGCAGGACAGCACTGGCTGCCTGCCAAAAGATCAACTGAACACAAACCTTGAGGACTCTGACCCTTCACTCCCAAAGTACACCTCCAGCAGCACTGCACATAGGAGTTGCCAGAGCTACTTTCCAAAAAAGGTTAGATGCATTCCCTCATCTCAGAAGCTCTGGTGACAAAAGCCTATTTCTCAAAGTATTGCTCTTACAGCAATCCCAGGGAATACACAGCCCTTCCACATGCTGCACGTCCTTGAGGGAGGCACCCAGCTGACCAACTCATTTTTAGCTATTTAGTTATTACTTTACCAGTGGATAATGCATAAGGCCATTGCAACAGGAGCATGGGAGAACCCAGTTCAACAGAGCACTTGCACACAAGATGGTTTTAACCCTGCATCTGATTTACAGCACATAGTCCACGTGCTCATCTTGCATCTCGGGATAGAGCATCGTCTTGACAACCTTTTTTCCCCATTTTCAGAGCGCTTGACTCACAAGTTCTCAAGTTCCTCATAGTTTTCCCTAGACATACGCCTACACATATCTTAGTCATTTGTAAAATAGCCAGCAAAAAACAAATTACGTGGAAACTTACTGAAACCTGGGCTAATAAATCTTAAGTGTCACATATCTGCCACCCGAGCTGAAGAACTGGCAGCAGCAATGATCTGTCTGGGCTTGGTTCCAAGCACCAAATGGCAGGGCAGATCATGGTCTCCTCTACCTGCTTCTTCCAAACTCGATGTATTCTGCCCTGGTTTAGGTAACAGATCCTTATCAGTCTCTCCTCTCACTCCCAGACTTCAGTTTTAGTGCTAGGCTGAAAGGCAACAGGCTTAGGTTACAAACTAAGCAGCATCTCTGCTTCTCAACCACATTTGTAACCTGGTCTCAAGCATCTCCTTCAGTATTAATTCCTGGCCAAATTGCCCAATTTGCCTTTTTGTTCTCCTGGTCCTGCTCACTCCTTCAGATACATTCTCTCATCCCCATCATGTCTTTCACTCTGGCCACTGGTTCCTAATCCCAGCATGGCCCCAGCTTCCCAGCTTCCAGACTCCAAGCTGGTGGTCTTGTGTTGTGGCAGCTGGTCAAGAGCTCCTACTTGCCCAACTCAGCCCCTAATTTTCTTGCCTGTACACTTACACCAGGCCATCTCCCCTCTTTTGCCTGCCAGGGAAGCAGCAGGCACAGGTTGAAAAAAATCCAGTATATTTATTTTAAATGAACAATTCTTTGTACCAACCTGCCAACCTGTACCCTTCATTATTATGCCCAGATTTGTCTCCTCCCAAGGCAGCCCTGAATTGCAAATGCATGGAAAGTCCTGTTGAATTTCACACAGCCCTTATGTAATGAAACATCCTCAGTGCAGCCAAACTCAATTTTCTTCCTTGGAAACTGAGCAATAATAAAACATTTCTAAATAACTCACTTGGGCACAAAATATTTTTCCACCTTTTCGCCTTTGGAATGAAAGTGTATTTGGAAAATTTCAACCAAAAGGATTCAAAATGAGACCAGCAACCAGCACAACATCTTAGTTTAGGCCACCAAAGTCTGTTAGTATTACACACACTGAGAACAGCTATATTTGCCATCATAAAGAAACAAACCTTTATGACATAAGCTTTAGGTAAGGTTTAGAACTGAGTAATACAAGGTAATTTTAAGTCTAAGAAAGCTCACACTTAAAAAATTATAGTTTATTTGAAAAAAAAAACCAAACCCAAAAAACCATGAACCAATAACCAGTAAGACATTTTACTGTTAAAAATAAGAGTAATGCTGATTTCAAGTTCCCTGTGATCTTCAGTACCAAAGGTGTCCATCCATCTTAAGAAGCAAAACATTTAATGTCCTCTAAATATCTGCACTGAGTTAACACAAAATAACAGGTATCCAGCTGTTATCCAAAATCTGGTGTCAAAAAATCCCAACAAATGCTCACTAAGATACATTAAGAATTTTTTTCTCTAGTTAGCAGTGTATGTCATTTAAGTACATGCTACAACACAAGTTTGGCTCAAAATAACTCTTAAAACAGTCCAAGAAAGAACAAGAAGGAAATATCTGAAGTTTGGAATTCTTCCTATTGGCCTCTCTTTTTTCTGTCCCTAGTAGTGAAGAACTGTGGGATTTTTTTCCACTTTTTAAGATTCTGGATTCACTAACAAATATCTACTTATTTGATTGCTGAGCAAATTTTATCTTTGTGTCTGACATTTTGAAAAACTACTAAATTATGACTGATCACATTTCTTGGCTGATAACCAAAGGCCAATCATGCAAAATTAATTGCAAAGACATTTGTTATTTGCTGAAAAACGAATTACTAATGTTTGCTTCTAAAAAAAAAAATTAGGTTGATTTTTTCCTTTCTTACAATCATGACAGACTGACCTCCACTTCTTTCCTAAACCAGCTTTGCTTCTATATCCCTAAAGATAAAAACTTCTGCCCTAAATAACAGTATAAACAGGGAGGGGGAAGCTTGTATTTTCATATCTTACATTGCTGAGATTTTTCTTCTGAAAAAGCTCCCAGGATAATTCCAACAGGAATTCAGTTGTGCAACTGATTCACATCACACACTACATGTGAAACTAAAACTCTAACGTTCAACTACTTCCAGACACACATTAACTCTTTTTTAAAAGAAAACACATAAGCTATGGTGGGTATTTTTCTAATTATGAGGTCTTTGTCTATTATTCTGAAATGAACTACTTTTTTCCAATTCCATAGAAACACAACAATATTACCACTTCAGCTTTTACTTATGTCAAATTCTAACTGTCCTAAAACCAGTACAAATTAATATAACAGTTCTCCATTGCTTAAAGCTTTTGAGGGTGGGCTTGTTTTTTTGGTGGTTTTTTTTTTTTTTTGTGGGTTTTTTTTTTTTTGTTTGTTTGGTTTTTTTTGTGTTTAACAGTAGTTAAACTACAATTTTAGTAGTGGATTATTTTACCATTAATGTTAAACTCTACATTCAGCAAGTATTTGTTGCTAATAACCCCCAAGTGCCCCCTGGTATTTGGTGGAAAAGACAACTCAGAGCTATTTAACTTCAAAAATTAATGAAGAGCAGGTGCAAAAGCCAGGTTTCATAATGGTCTATTTCTGATAAAATAAGCATACTGTAACATAGATGCATAATAAATCTTTATATGCACAGTAGTTACTCCCATTTTTCATGGTTTTGCTATCCGGACAGTTTCAGATTACACCCAACTATTCAGTACACACATCAGCTAAGAGTCCCTGCAAAAAACATTTTAACTATTTTAACATTTTAACTATTACTTCACCATTATTAAATCTTTCAGGAAACTTCCTTACTCAGTGTTCAGAACACTTATTTTTAAGCTAACAGGTTCCAACCTAACAAAAGAAAATGGAAAATTCATGTGATCAGCCACGGCTCCAAGGTTCTACATCTGAGTGCAACACTGGGGCCAACTCTAACACTGAGGGAAAGGACAAAAATTTATGTGCCTTCCCAGTGAGATCCCACAAGGCTGGTTCACACTCATACAGAAATGGTTACCATGACAGCTACCAAATGTCCATAGGAATGACCCAGCAGATGTCTGTATCTTTTCCTGTTTTTAAGGAAAGCTCTGAACTCCATAATTTAATTTATCCTTGTGCAATTTTATTTTGAAAATTCAAGAAGAAAAAAAGGTGGTACATAAGAATACAAGACCTGAGGTCTAGAAGGAAATTACATTGGAAATAGGATTCTGTGTAGATTTCTTAAGAGAATACTAACACAGACATTTCAGAAATAGTTCAAAGGAGAAGATAACACCACAAGTGAAGTGCTACTGACAGGTATTTTGTCCTAAATCTTTGATTTTCTGATGTTTACTCTTACCAAAAAACATACCTACTCTTCCTCCCACACACACCATAATTTACTGCACTTCAGACTGACATTTTTATACAGTTCTGAATAACTGCAGGTTGTATAATTTCCCCTTTTACTACTTTCAATTATTCAGTATAGCTAAGGCATAACCTACACCTCATCAATCACTTTTGGAAGAAAAAAAAGGCAATGCCAGCTTGTGTCTACAATTCATTAGAGTTGTGAATAGCTCATTGAACATGACTTTCACACACTCATGCAATCCCACCTTCTGAAAGAACACGAGATAAGGTTACTTTAATCCTTTCAAAGAACTGCACTATTTTGCCTTCCTTTTATCCCTTTAAATATCCTTCCTAGTTAAGAAATTAACATTTTCTCTCATACAATTCTTACACAAATTGTACTTTTACTTTTCTGCATCTCTTGTTAATTACATGATGTTATCTCCAATAATCTATTCATGAAGCACAGATAACTTTGGTTACCAATAAAAGGGAAAACTTAGCATAAATTGCTTAGCACAAAGTTAATCTTATAAAGCAAGGAATAAAGAGGATCTAACAGCTATTATATGATTTATCAGCTTCTCTAAAAGGGTCACTCCACTTTCTTCATGAGACTAATTAAATACCTTAACAATGTCATTGAAACGTCATGAATCTTTCAATAAAATACACCCTGCCTGTACAACATGTTTTCATTTATTAATCTCACTTAAAATGCAAAGAGCTAGGAGAACCCCACTGACAGTTAAGCAGGGCCACTCAGTTAATTCTTCTTATATGGTTTAAATGCAAAGAATAATGACCACTATAAGCTATGACAATTAAAACTATAGCCATCTGTCACAAGATGTTAATCCTCTTATTTCAGCAGCTCCCAGACTTTTCGAAAAGCTTTCCTAAACTGCCTACCTTCTGTGCAAGAAACTGACTTTTCATCCTCTTGTGTAGGAAACCCTGCTCATATATCTTGGATATGTTTCAAAAATTTCCAAGTAGAAATATGTATCCGTATCTTCCAAGAAATATGGGTCTTCAAGTTTCACAGTACTTTCTTTTAGTTTGCACAGCATACAGAAAGGAATGACTCATGGAAATTTTTTATTATAAAATTAATTTTGATACTTTTTGAATATAGTTTCAATGATTCAGTATTGTTCTTCTTATGTCTATGACAATTATGTAAGTCCATCAAGGTGAACTAAAGCCTAGCAAGCACCATGGTTTTCTCAAAAGATTTTGGATAAGATCACCTAATATTAAAGACACACCTTGAATTCATACCAGTCATGGACAAAGAAGTTCAGAGTGCCCAAAAAGTCCAGACAACAGTTTTATCTTACCTATATATGAGTCTTTTCAAAGTTACTTGAATATATTTTCTGAGGGGAAAACGTATGGAGATAGCCAAGCATTTGCTCAAGTCTGTGGACTGCACAGATCCTGGCACTGCAGGCAGACTGAGTCAGAGAGAATGGGTTGATATTCTCAACTGAGCTGAAAGTAATTTTTAATATTAAAATGTACTACACAACTGGGACAAGCTCCTCTCTGACACTACACAACTCCAAGAGATAAGAAAGAGTGTTGGGAGGCTTAGGCAGAAGTCCACATAATCTGTAGGAGAAATCACCAATGCCCTACTTCCCTGTTTAGGGTTTCAAAGTAGAATTCGGCCAACATGGTAAACCAGTACAAGCAAGGAGAGAAAGGCATGGAATCCCGTTATTTAAACCAACTCGTGATCAAATAGCTAAAATAAGTAACAGGCAACGCAGACAGGGATGGGTATTCCCAGCAGACTGACAATCCCTAACAGTTCAGGAGACTAAAGCTAAAATTTAGAATTATTGTATACTAAAAGTGTCCCTTTTCAGCAAGTTTCAGGGCATCCCTGCAATACATCCAGCAGGAACAGATTCATGTTGCACATGGAGACAAAAACATTCCCAACTTCAGTGTGTTTCTAAAAGAAGCAACAAAGCAGAGGGGCCCATAAGCAACCACTTCTCCACAGGAGAACTTCTGCTTCAGAGAGTCCTTAATGAAATACAGACATAGAAAATGTACTGGTAACAAGATCCCAACTTTAGATTTAAATTCCTAATTTAAAGTGCTGATGTGCAAAAAAACCACACTCCCATCCATCTATTTGGTATGGATGAAGGAAGAGTGAGTGCCTCCAGCAGAGACAGGCCATAATGAGAAATAGTGTGACAGACAAGCTGTTGCAACTTGCACAGACCGAAGGGAAGAGTAAACCCAAATCTCTCAAACCACAAACCTAAGGAAGTTCTTTAACACTGAATTCTTAAATTAATTCATCTGGAAGATTCAATTTCACTTAAGTTTCCAATCCTCTGCAGGAGTGGGGTGTTGGAAGAGCGCATGATCATTTTTGTTTGGTGCCTTCTAGCTTTTAAGGTTAAGTACAACACAAAGAAATTGGGGAAAGAGTGTAAGAGACATTAATGTCATTTCGAACAATGAACTCTCCCTTGAAAGATGAGGATTTCATAATCATTTAGTAAAAGACAGTAAAATCCTTCTGCATAGTTTTTGTGCTGAAAGCTAACAGTTTTATGGATGTGTAAAAAATTAGGAACCCCTCCTCTTGTAGGAACTAATGAGATAAGATCTTTCCCTTGGACTTTACAGAAACTACTCCATGGAAATATTATCACGGTGTTTACGTGTATCTTGGTGGCCTGCAAGTCACTAACAATTAGAAACAACTTGAGGCTACAACTAAACTGGATCATGAATATCCAACTCAAGATTTCTATATTCCAAGCTTGAAGTTGCATTTACAATTTATTTAAAATCTGAGCACCTCAATGTGACCTGGGGATGATGCTTCTCTCTTTAACAAGAAATGGTCAGGTTGCTACAAAAAAGTCAAGAAGCAGCCAGCTTTATAGAAAAGAAAAATGAGAATTGCTGCTAACCTGGACTTTGAAAAGGATCTGATTACTTAATAATCAAATTACGGGATTGATGGTCTTTAGTTCTGTTAGGAGATCTCATTTTGAGATGTTCTGCACATCTCTGACCTTACAAACACATTGATGTGAGAACTTTACATACTCAGAGTTCCCAATATGCCTCCAAGTACTATTCATGCATTGCATAAAAAGGCCTGAACATTTTAATCATTTTTGGGTATCCTACAGTCAACCCATAACATCTCTCTGAATTGCCTTATTTTATTGTAACAGTAGTAACTTACTGCTTTATAATAAAATGAAGCATTTTCCCTTTAACAGCCTAAGGAATTAGCAAGAACTGAAGGCACAGAAGATGAACAAATACCAGTTTACAGATTTACTCTTTTTCATATTGTGATGACACAAATGTACTGAGTTATCTTTTAAAAGACATTTTCTCATCTCAGTGAAATAGCTTAACTACACTATCACCTAATACTCTCTAATATTATAATAGATACATTCTCTATTCAGTGTTTAAGCTCTAGATTACTCATACAGTATTGTACTCAGCAGACTGCATATTTTAATTGGATTTCTTTACAAGTCTTGATTTCTGCAAAGTAACTCTTTAACAGTGCTTAATGAACAGCAAAAAAGCACATATATAAAGCATAATACTTTTCCCTTCTTTGTATTGATTAAAGTTTGTGCTTTGCTTACAGAAGTTTTTTTTAAAGCTTCACATTTCATTCACAGAAATACACAAAAATCAAAGTACAACCTACATAGCTATATAAACAAATTTTTTTTACTGTAAGGCTGCCTGAGCACTTGCACCATCCTTGGAGATATTCAAGGGCCATCCACACGTGTTCCTGGGCAACTGGATTCAGGTGGCCCTGCTTGAGCAGAGGGATGGACCAGGTGACCTCCAGAGGTCCCTGTCAAACTCAGCCATTCTGTGATTCTGTGTTTAGCAGGTACTAAAGCTGAGATTGAAGAAAATCTACCATCATTAACACAGAGAAAAAAAAAAATCTACAATACTGGTTCTCCTTAGCTGTGCTAAACAGCAATCACCTTACAGAAAGATAAATGACAGTAAAATATAAAAGCACAAGTTTTCTACTCCATTTTACTGTCTACAGAGCATGTGCACACAGGAGCCAACATGACAAGTTAAAGGGTTACTGCATTTAGAAACCAGCTATTTCTCTCTTATTTAATAGCTGTTACCATAATGTTTAGCTGCTGCTGCTCCTCCTGCAGATGGGAATTCATTGATATGATTAAATTTGATGGTATGATAATGTATGGTAATCGTGATTAATCAGAAGCCCACTAGCAAATGGAGGATGTTGGGTATTATGTCACCTGCATTTTAAACTGCATTCCCTCTATGGCAGCCTGACAATACTTGACAGCTGGAGCGATCTCATGCTGCATTTGCTTGCTACTACTTATAGATCTGATAAGAGAAAGTGCCCATCATTCCTTCACTATCTTAAGTGCTGTAATTACAGACCTTTGCAGTCAAGTTGTGAAAACAGTACCTGTTAAAAAACCAAAGCCTTTTGCTAGCTGCTGAACAAGCTCTGTCTCACATCTGCAAGGGCTATAATCTGAAAAAATGTAATTTGATGCAGCAGTCTCATTCAAACATGATTTGCATGAAATGCTGTGTAAAGCAGTATCCAAGAAACGTCAATCAACACCACCTGATACCATGTATTCTGTTAAATGGAAACAAAATGCTTTCTACACTACCTGTGATCTGCCACTACTACACAGCCATAGAGGGAAAATTTCATTTACTGTTACTCATTATAGTGAAGCCATAGCTAAAGCAAAATAATTGTGAAGAAGTAAGAGAATCATTTTCACAAGTGGCTTTTTATTTCCATTAACAGTTTGTTTCCTACGTTTGTCATACGTACTGTTGCAAACATGTACAGGTTACTAAACATCAGTTTAAAATGACTGGCTGTGGTCAGATGCAGGACTCTTTATAATTTGTCCTTACTATGTGGATTATGAGTACCAATTGCTAAAAAACCCTTACATGTAGCAACTCATGATTAAATTTGAAACAATGGGGAGAAATTTCCTCCCTATTTACATTTCCCACAACACACAGCAAACACTTTTGCAAGGAGTTTTGTTTCCAAAAGCACTGCAAATTTCTGCCTCTAGATCCTGTAAGAGGTGGTGCAGCCACAGACCCAGGCCCACTGTAACACCATTAAGCCAACCCATGTTTGCTAAAATGATGATGGGTGATCCATGTTAGTCCAAGGATCACCCGGGAAAAAATAAGTAAGCTATATTCTAATGTACCTTTTATAATTAATTTGTATAGCACTAATATATTGCTTTTTTAAAATAAATGTTTCAAACTGACCATGAAGAACAGCAACTTCTGTTTTGAGAAGTCACTTGTTTAAAAACCTCTCACAGATTAAATCATAAAGAAGTATTTAAAAACAGTGTCTGGAACACAAACAACACTTGAAAACTCAGAAATCAAACTACTGATTCCAGAAATTATGGAAAAAATTAATCCAAGCTAATCAACTGCCCTTCACAGCATACATTTGAGACACCACCTGATGTGCTGGAGATCAAGTGGAAGCATGTTGAATGAGAACATGAAGAAAGTTTACTAAGGTTTTTGCTGTTTAAGGAAAAAAAATGTATTCTTTGAGATAAAGATTATTTTAAAAATAAGTTCTAAGTTCCAAAAACAAATAATGTCAAATCCCCCTGGGAATAAAGAAGACATATAACATAGGCTATTCACAAGGGCCTGAGGATAAAGTCTTAAAAATACTAAATAAATCATTATTTATGTTTTACAATTCAGCTTCTTCAGACATGAATCCTACAGTTATCTGAAAGACACCCACCCAGGGTACTAAGGTGCTCTATCAAAAGAGAAAAGCTTTGTGCATTAAAAAACAGCAAAGCCTTCCTGGCACAAATTAGTCAGGTAAACACTGGTGCCACTTCAGACTGTTCCCAACTTCAGCTCTGAAACTCAAGTTGACCACACATGTCTGTGGGCTGGGCACCTGCCTGGCTCACACCACACCCAGGGTGACAGCCTAAGGACAACAGCTGAATGAGAATTTATCCCAAGGTCCTGAAAGCTTTCCTGGCCAAAGGCACACAGCTCCATTAACAGGCTCTGCTCTCTCTGCAGCAGCTGCAGAGGAGGATCCAGGTCACAGACAGAGGGGGAATGGCTTCAGACCTGAGGAATCCCTCTCTTCTGCCTTTAGCAGTGGGAGGCAGGTTCCCCCCAGCTTCCTCTTCTCTCCAAATGCCCCACACTCCAGCCACAAATCTGGATGCTAGAGATACCTCATGATTTCTGGCTGAAGAACACTGACACCCTCCCTCTGCCACATTCCATGCCAAAGTGGGCATGAGAACACTTCTTTCACTTTTGTATGTCCAAAAAATACTGCACACGTGTCTCATGTAGTACTATTATTCTGGTGTTCATAAGTTAAATGAATGATGTTTGAAGCCAAAAGCTTCTATACATTTTTCTTCAGGCTGAAGAAAATATCACTGAAATACTTCAGACATGGAATGTGCTGGTGGACTCAGGTAAGCTGATGGTCCAGATTTCTTCACCCCTTAACTTCCAGCTTCACGCTCACTAATGCTCTGGCCTCTGTAATAGTCAGTTAGCAGCAGCCCTTATATAAGAGAAAGTGTTTTGAAATACCTCTTCCATTTTCTATTTAATCTCCTCTTCCCTTGTTTTATCCCATCTTTCTTCACACAACATAGGAATTGAAAGAGAAATTAGCCCAAATAACAAACACTGGATGAAGGACAGAAATCACAGTAGTCCCTCTTGTGTAATATAATACCCTCCAGCTCCTTTCCCTGCACTGGGGCATCCACAAGAATTAGTAAATTGGTCAGAAAACACATGAAAAGTTCAGAAGAGCCATATGAGCAGTCTGTGAATAAAGTCGTCTGTGACCTTCCTGTAAATGGATCATTCTGCAAAGTAGACTGTTGTCACCAATTGTGACATCGGGACAGGAACTCTGGAAAAGGCCTCTTAACCACTTTAAAGCAAAGGCAGATGATAAAGTCAGACCTTCAGAAGTACTCTGCCAAAGAGGTTATTTAATCTATTCCTTAAACTGTTTAAAGAAAAGATGTATTTGGCACTTGCACAGGTCCAGGTTAATTCAAGCCATGCTTGTAAACTGGATTACTAGGAACTACAGCCACGAGTACTGTACAATTCAGACAAACAGAATTCACATCCTTAAGTTCCAGATCCCACAAGTGCACCATGTTTCTCAGCTATGACACACCTCACCATTTATTCAGTTCTTATCAGCTGCATATGGCTCTCAAACACCATTCACACCAAGTCACCTCAAATGCTTACAGATTAACAGGTAAAAGAACTTGATTGCTTGATTCAAGATCACTGGAAGTAAAGTAACTGTGTGTACACAACACAGATTCATTCCCTTGCATCTTTTCCAGTACTCCCTCCCTAAACATTCCAGGAGTTAAGTTTTAAGATAGAAGTAACTGAACAATGAGCTCTACCTTGAAATACTAGAATTGAGATTCAAGATTAAGGGAATTTAATCAGCCCCCACTCTAAGCAGGTTCAGTCCCGATCAACACTAGCCTGACATAGCACTATGTTATTTCCTATAATTTAGGTCTCACACCATATGTTAACATGCTCATTACAACTTTGTTCAACTCTTCAATTACATCCTTCTGCACAAGGTTGTAAGAATTAACCATTACATGGTTACAAAGTCATTTCATCAGCCCTAAATTAACAACACCTGGTTTCCAATAGATTTATAACTGGCAACTGATTAGCTCTGATTGAAGTTCTTCCCATATTTGGAGCACACAGGCTCTCTGCACAGAGAGGTTTCTCTCCTAGATAAGATAGAAATTCAGAAACAAATTTTTCCTTTTGTATGGCATTGCCCACTTCTTGTCTCTTCTTGCAAGAATTTAATTACTCTTCGTGTTTCCACCTTTGTCACATTCAATCAAAAGAAACCATCCAGTTCAAAGTTCAAGAGGAAAGCAGACTGCAAATATTTAATTCTAACCCCACTATCTTTTAGCAGCAAAGCAATCAGAAAAATCAGTTAACTATTATCCTTTGATTATGCAATCCTAAAAACAAGAGCAAATTCAAGTTATTACATATCCAGAGATTCTTTATACAATGAAGAAAAGGCTGAATGAACTGTACATAGTCTGGAGTAAGTCTTTGATCTATTCCAAATGGCTTGTCAAAATTGTCTAACCACTGCTGCATTGCTTTAAGTCAACATTTATACATAAACAAGTGAATTATAATAGCACAAAGGCATCTGACATGTAACAGCAAAAAAGGTAGTTCTGCAAGATAAAACGTTAGCCAGAAAGTAAATTTGTCTTCAGCTCAAGAGCTAACATACTACATTTAATAAAACAAACATGAGATATGTACACAGTGACACTTAATTCCTAATCCTAATATGGCTGATAACCCATGCAAAATTTATAAAGTACTTCATAGGGGAAGTCCACTTTATAACTCAGCGAGCCATGGAAAGATGAAGCAACTTTCTCAGGGTCATGCAGCACGTTACTGCTGAAGTAGGAAAAAACCAGTCAGGGCAACCAAACGACAGTGCCAGACCTTCGTAGTTAAGTCAGCCCTCCTCCTCCTCCTTATGAAAATTTAATTATACTGACTCTTTTCTGGTGCACTGCTTGTATAAATAAAAAGACAGCAAGCAGTCAAGTTTTTCCTGCAGGCTAAAGGAACAAGAGTCCGACTGAAAAATGTTCGGTTTACTTTATTCCCTTTTAAAAATTGCTGCATATAGATTAGTTAGGTTTGCAATACTTCTCAACTTGCAGCCCCAAAAGTGAACAGAACTAAAATCTAATTTCACACTCAATTTTTAAAAAAAATTTATTTCCAATTTTTCTATGCTGATGTAAACACGCTTCAAAGATGCCAATTACAATGCCTTTACAGATACTCCTTATCCTCAATTTCTTTTCGATCCCAAATTGTATTTACTAGCAAATCAACTTAGTATCAAAGAAAAACAAATGCAAGACACTTGTTTTCATAAAAAATAACAAAACTACTTTCAAAATGCAAATAAGGTCTCCCCATAATACTAAAGACTGTTGAAGAAAACTATTTCCTCTGAAAACCACAATATTTTTAATTAAAAAAAAACCCTCAAAATATCTTCTTGAAGATATAACATGAATTTACTTAATGAAACTGTGGGTTTACAACTTAATTTTTTAAGACTTCACGGAAGAAATGCAACAATATCAAGACTGTTTCTCTGCAAAATACAGATATCACATTTCCTCAGCCGTAAGTCCTGTATGAAAAATATTCTGCACTAAAAACAACCAGGTCTACACTGGGCAATCAAAAGTCACAGCAGGTTTCTGAAATCTGCTTCTTTCCAGCATATCTGATTTCTATGCCAGAGATACTATACAGATGTTCAGACATCTATTTTCCTCCTTCAGCACTGCACATATGAACATATTTTTTCTGTGTATTATATATTTGGGAAGTATAATATATAGGTTTTTACTTGAAAATACTTTAGGTAATATTGCAACCTAGGTCTTTTGTTTATTCTGATACCCTGCTAACTATTTCAACTAGAAATTTAGTACAACAAAACTGAAATTATGAGTAAAGTTCTAGAAGCATATACTCTTTCCATTCATAGAGTTTAAAAAAATTATGAAGTGAAATTAGCCTAGTGAAGCAGCTAAGTGCCTTGTTTGTTTTCAAAATTAGAAACATAAAAGAAAGCAAGGTCAGGCAATGCCAGTTCTGTTTTTTATATAAAAAACATGAGTGTGTTGAAATACCTTTAGTAATGATAAAAATGCTGCATTTTACAATAAATACATATTACTGCTTTTTAAGCTTAGGGATTATTTCAAATAGCCTTTTATTATATCAAATAAAATAAGGATTCTATTTATACAGAAAGAGTTGAGTAATAAAATGAAGCCCATATTCCTTAAGACAAGATGCATTCATGCCTTTCCCACTGGAGAGACTGGTTCAACAATTTTACAGTTAAACAGAATTAATTCTACTCTCAAAAATCCATTGACCTTAAGCTTTTAACAAACATTTTCAACTGCAGAGTGTATTGTCAATATTTACAAATCCTTAAAATTATATTTCACTAGAACAGCTTTTATTTGCTATATTAATATTTCCTTGCAAATGTATGCTTATCCATATCAGAGAAGAAGAAACAGCTGCTACTCACAGGAAATCTCTGGGGTCCTACAGCAGGTCTTGGCTGGGCAGGAACTGGCAGCAAGGGCACTGAAACAAGAAGCACCTTTTAACACCATTTGTTTTACCTAACAGTTGTTGTAGTTATTTCCAAAAGCAGTTGCAATAAAAAGCCATGATTAAAATCTGCTACTTTTACCCTCACATGTCACAGTTCCTACAATTAACTTTAACCAACCGTTCCCTCCCCTACAACATGCAACAGGGCAATTAGGATTCTCCTATTTAATTTACATAATTTAGTTCTGCTTTTTCCAGAATTAAATTGCTCCTTGTTGCAGGAAGGAAAACTAGAATGGTTATTCAAAGACATCCCTTAGACAAAGCTGACAGAGACACTAACAATAATTTCATGTTTCAAATGGAAGGATACATGATTAATTTGCCTTCTCAACTTCACACCACTCAACATTTCCTAGGCATCTCCCAGTCTCACCACCAAGCTACCACAAGGAGCATGGACATGAGAGACACTAACTGGTAAAAATCACTGCTCATGAGGGTAAAATGAGGCAGGCATCTGCAATTAACAGCACACAAAAACTACTTAGTCTGTCTGGCCTTGCCACCACAGTGGTGTGTGCAACTGTAATCACAGAACTGCTGATCTGAGATGAAAGACAGTGACTGCATAGAGATACCAAGAAGAATCAGGAGACCTTTTCCTGAAAAAAAAAATAACCTCTAAAACTAGTATTTCAGGGGGATTAACATGGATGATCTCTCCTTACAACTGCACTTTGAAATGCTAGTCACAAAAAGCTGTTTCCCAAAACATTCACTTAATGTTATGGCAAAATGCACAAAGTGCTACAGCTGGATTACCTTGGGAACTGAACCTATGTTCCAATCTCAAACACAAAGTGTAATGACAGCTTTCCTATTTTCCAGAGCACTTTTTATCTCCTCTCACAGTTGTGTAAGTAGTTAAAATACAAACACTTCCATGTTAAACGAAAGGCCTAGAGAAGTTAAATAAAGCATTTCCAACCACCCAATGTGTTTGCTCATTTACTAAAAGCTTTTAGTAGGATTCTTCTCCAGTTTGTTTTTAGCAATTCTGAAAGTGATAGGGAAACATTTTCCAGGAGGGTTAAACACTGACTTTGCAGACAGCTACTGTGTTACACTTCAGAGCAGGAAAGATATTAAGAAACGCTTTTAGTTTGAGAGAGAAGTTGGGTGCATTTCCCAACACAGAAGTTGGCTAAGATGCCTCAAAAATCCCTTTTCCCTTGGTAACCAAGGCACAAGAACTAATGCATTTGTGGTTATTTTTCAGTTCATGTCCATGTCTGGCTTCTATCCACTTTCATTAAGTACTTGTGGTTTGCTGGTTCAGAGACTGATGGGGTAAACTAATTGCAGCAGTCTTTCAGCACAGGAGGACTGTGTGCAAGCTTTGTATCACATTACACCAGAAAATGACTGGAATAGTTTCATCCTGGCTTCTAATGAACATCTGTTGGTATCAAACAGCCATGGCCACACAGAAAAAAAAATGGTAAGATGCTCTTGACAGACCTAGTCCTAAAATAGTTCAGGTATTAAGGGCCAAAGAGGCACTGAGAAAAAAAAACATAAGGTGGGAAATGTAGAGAAATGTCAACTGAACTAGAGTCTATTTCAGTATCCTGCCTCCAGAAGTAGCATATAAATTCATATATTTAAATATTTTAAACAAATTAATTTAATACTCATGAAAGTTAGTAGTTCAAACTCTGTGCCGTTTCAATCCTTGGACACTTACTTAAGTAGCAAAGAAGTCTCAAGTCCTCATTTTCTTGATGCCAAATATTCCATAGGTGTGAAAAGTATGTTATTTCAAAAATAATACACAGCATGTTGTAAGACACTATTTTAAGAAGATTAAATTGCTTCTTGCTATAAATTCCAATGCTATACTTGAAAAGATGAAGAAGTAATTCCCACACTGATTATTCAGGAGAATTACAACACGATTTTTCCCAAGACATCAAACAGTTTTCAAAAGGTGAATGGCATAGTGAGCTGCCATAAACTGCTCATTAGTTCATGTCAATTTTGGCAGTGCCACAGTATCCCTGAAATAGTTACTTGTGGTATAAACACTTAAGGGGAAAAAAGGCAACACCTATTATCACAGGTTAAATCAGTACTTCACAGGACATCTATGTACAGTTCTCCAGCACTAATAAATTGATCATACTCAAGTTTGGACACACATTCAGCAAAAATTACTACCTACAACTCAAAAACTAATTTGCAGAATAGGACATAAACAAAAGGTAAAACAATGAGACAAACTAAAAGATATGGGATTCAAATGCCACAGAAGGCACAGATGAACACCAACTGCACAGTACCTGCAGCAGGTATCCACAGAGACACATCTTTTAGGGGTTTGACAGACCAAGTCCTTAATCATTTATAAAACCTCAAAGACTAAAAAAAGTACCAATCCATTTGAAACAAAATTGACTTGAAAGTAACTGGTTTTTCCAAATCAGGATTCAAGGCTGGACAGGGAGATGGTGACCACTGTAAAGAGATTTGCCTTTGAAACATCAAAGGAATAAGCCTATGATAGGATTCTTCAACAGTATTTCTACTCCTTTTCAGGCTGAAGTAGCTGTCTACTAAGAGCTCTTATACAGGGTATTTTATTCACATAAAAATTTTGTAACAATTTACAGGAGGTTTGACTCTATTTTAGAGAATACTGATACAGTCGATGCATTTCAAGACTAACTCAAACCAAAAAGATGTTTAAAAAGCGTATTTCTATGATCTGCAGTTAGGAAGAGTGTCCCTGGTGCTGACAATTAGAAATGTGTGAGCTTTATCCTGCCATAAAATTAGAGAGGAAAAAATGCCAGTCTACACTAAAACATGACAGCACACCATTAAAATTACCAGAACCTAAGTGTGCATATCATGCACTTCCAGACATGGCATTTTTAGCTTCCAGGCATCACATTTTCAACAAGAGAATCCCAATAAACTTTGCACCTATCTGACTGTATTCTCCAATGCATAAAGCCCCTCATGTATCTGGAAATATGTTCAGCCAAGAAGGAGTAGGACATTATCAAGAACACGAAGTCAATCTGATCTTTTATATTGCCTGTTACCCTGAAAGAAATGATGCTGCAAATGAAACACATACTTTTGCTGCTAACCATCAGTCTCTGCCTACTGGGGCTTCAAGTAGATGGATTAAAGGAAGAGTTTTTAAGAGGAAGTTTGGAACAGCACTTCCTACACTGGAATTTCTATCTACCATTTGCCTGCAGTGACTGCTTTAAAATTCACCTTAATATGCAAATACCATTGAAGATGTTAGAAATATGCTCATGTATCTACAGAAAACTCCTAATTTCCAACACATTTTCACACTTGCCTTATGTGTGCAAGTGTTTACTTTCATGTAACATAACTGTACTGCTACAGATTAAGACTGAGATGGCCATTACTCTCAGTCACTGCAGGAAACTCAGCTTCCAATATATGCTCTCTAATCAAGAAGATGAAACTCCTACAACGACTTAAAAGATCATATTTAATAGTATGCTGCACACCTATTAGCAGAAAAATTCAGCAGTCTTGCCAAGGACTCTTTCAGCAAAATGAATGGCACAAAGGGATTTCATATGAAGCAGCTGCCATTGATACACAGAGCAAAGAATGTCCTTGCTGAATGCAGGTTTTAACATCATTCAACAATCAATCACTCACTCTCCAGGGCTGCTCAGTGTAAGAGAACACCTGAACTTTTACAAGTCAAGAAATGAATGTGCACATAAAGTCAGCAGATGTAAGATCTAAAAACACCCACGAACACCCTCCGCTTTACAAATCCAATACTGAAGATCTCCCAACCTGCAGGAGGTACACAACTTTCTGGAAATGAGGATGTGCATGAAGACTGAAAAACAGACTGTGAACAAGATCAAGCAAGAGACCTGCAACAGCTACAGTGCCACAGACAGTGGTAAAGCTGAGAAGAGCCTGAAGCTGCCAGTAATGTGAAAAAAACCCTCTTTAGACAGAAGGAAGAAAATACACTGGGATACTTCTGACATTAGGCAAAAGCACAAACCCTCAGTAGCCATTCCCAGTATTATGATCACATTTGCTTACCTAGATAGAAAAGATCTGGTACTGTTTTACAGGGATAGAGAAAAGACATCTAGAATAGTCTAAAAGCAATTTTTGCTTCTTATTAAACAGTAACTTACTTTGGTAGTGCTAGAAAAATGCACAGAAGATACAAATCCAGAAGTAAAAGGTTCTTTTGGAGAGTTTCCAGATAATCTGTCCTGATGCACAATTTTGTGGGAAGCACCACAGGGAAAAGCAAAATAAGCTCTCTGACACAGCCACTACAAAGCCATCTGTGAGAAGCACAACAGACCTCCCTCCATACACTGGCAATATTCTACCCTGCCAAATTCCTGGTTTTCATTGGTCAAATCAATGAAGCAAAGACAGCACTAGCTTGGAGTTCTGCTGATGTGAAGGGGGGAAAAATACAGAAAATATTAAATATGTATAAATATTTATGTTTTTCTTTAGTCTGTCTTGTCCCAACATAATGAGAAATCAGAGCTATGCAGGTGTCTCTTTTTTTAACCCTCTTTGGGATAAAACACTTCCTAAATAAGCAGTAACATGAACAGATTTCCTGAGAGCTACCCTAAGAAATGCAGCCCAAATGTTTGTGTTAACTTAGAGAAAAAACATATTTGCAAATCAAAACAATTACAGATGTGATTCTGTGAAAGGAGAATTGAGGGCATGTATCTTGTCAAGAAAGGACAGTAACTGGTATCTTTCACAGAGCAATTACGTTGCAAGGAGTGCCTCAGTATCCTCTCACCAAAACAGGTAGATAGTCCTGGGAAGTTTACAAACTGCAGTACTTTCCTAGTTTTGAAAACTGGTATTTACTGTTTTTTGAAAAGCACAGTCTCTCTTCAGTTTCCATTTTTTACTGCTCTTCTCAGGCTTTACATTAGAATAGCAAACATTATAAAAGCTGAAAAGGCTTTGCTTGCTCAGTTGGCCACAGTCCAACAACATTATGTCTTACTTCAGGCAAAACATTTGTTTCAAGCTTCAAGAAAAAAACCCAGCAGCCTGAAGCACATTTCCATGAAGTGATAAACAAACAAATTGTTCCATCTTTGGCAAAGAATGAGATGAGTCATGCTTGCATGGCTGGAAAGGTGTTCAGAAAGCTCACCTTGTACAGGCGTCACTACTGTCCCCTTGAAATGTGGGTTTATGTGTATGTTCTTCGGTTGCTGAGGTGTCACTGGAGGGGGAGTCATCATTATTCGAGGTGTTTCTATCTGAGGGGGCATATGTAGCCCTGGAGGAGGAGAAGAATGATGCTGATGCTGTAAAGGAAGCAGAGATTGTAACTGTTGCTGCTGCTGCTGTTGTTGCTGCTGCTGTTGCTGTTGTTGCTGCTGCTGCTGCTGTTGCTGCTGGAACAGACTCATAACAGGTTGCTGGTGTGTTGGAATTAACCTCTGTGAGTGAGTCTAAAGTCAGACAAAAGAACAGAGTCACTAGGCTTTAAAGTTAAAATATCCTGACATAAATGAGCACAAAACCAAGACATCTCTGGAGAACAATTAAGGCCAATTATGAACAGAGAAACTTCCTTTCCCTATAATCAACTGGAACCACTAAAAACCATCAGCACAGGAAAGCAAAGGAGCAATCAAAAACATTCATATGAAGGAGAAGACAGCAAAGAGCAAAGAAGCACAGGGAATGCAGACACATTCACTCATTTTTAACAGTGAAACTGACTAGTTTCATATATAGTCAGGTTCTCCGTATGGCAGTGTTATTAACTGCAATAAGGTTTATGTGAAGATCACTAGAAATTTGAGTCCTACTACCAAAAGAAATCCGCTACCTTTTGACACATGTATACAACAGACTGAGACAACAGACCTAGCACCATCAACAAAAGCCAAAATACAAATTCAGATATCAGTGCAGCACAAATTCAAATACTCTCCAATATCAGTGCAGCACACCTATCCATACTGCTTGAAGAAAAAGCTCATTTGAAGATACCTTTCAAAGGTATCCTTTCGAACACAGCAGAAAGTCTCTTGCTGCTCAACTCTCAAAAGCAAATGGCCAAAATCAGTGCTAATAAAAAAAAAATTACTGTCTCTTTTCAGAGACATTCTTCTGCCTCTCAAGTCATGGTTACTAGATCTCAGTCCTAGACCACTAACTTCCAAGTGGCAGTGCAAGAAGAGACCCAAAGAGGCAACCTTTTAACAACAAAGGTGTGACAGACTGTTTCTTGTTTCTTTCAGCAGCCTATACATAAAGCAAAACAGCTACACAGTATGCACAAGAAGACACTGTGATGAGCAAAAAATATTTACATTTAAAATCAAAATATCTTGCAATGACTGCAGCAAGACAGAAAAAAAATTATTCAACCTTCACTCCTTAAAAAAAGCATGAAATTTACTACTGCAGGGCTCTGAAGCACTGAGATATCCACCGACTCCTGCCAATGACCAGCACCTACTTACTGCTGTTGGAAAAAATCACCTTTGTTTAACACAGATGACCTTGTCCTGCAAAGATATACAAAGACTTTGTTCTACAATCTCAGCTTCCAGTATATTTCATAACCGTGAACAAAAATAAGTGTTGACCTCTTGACCACTTGCTGGACATGGTTTTGGTACCGTTTTTTTTTTGATGGAAAAAGTCTTATTATTGTGATACAAAGCACAGCAGAGAAATAGAAAGCAGGAACAAAGACAAATTTCATTTGAAATCCCAAAATAATAACTTATCTAGTAGTGAAGTGCTGATTACTGTCCTAGGGTTTTATTTACCTCCATAGTAGCATAGCTTATATGCAAATAGATTTTTTGAAGAGGTATCAGCAAAAATATTACCTTGACAGAACCACAGAAGTGTTTTAGAGAATCATATTTTTTAAACTACATTATTATAAATAACAGGGAACTGAACATGTTTCCATGTTGCATGTACACTTCTCAGAGGAATTCAGTTTTTCCTCCATCTTCATGCAAACCAGCAAGTAAGTCTGACTGTGATTCATCAGTCAAAATGCACTTTTCATTTGGAGGTCTTGAGATTGCTCAAGGTGAAGCCAGTAACAGGACTAAGCACATACTTTACAATCAGCACGTCACACAAAGCCCATACTGCCTGACAGTGCCCTGAAAGAGCAGAAGGTCTACACCGGAATATGTATTCCACCTTTGCAAAGGTTCATGATTTAAAATGCACTTCCTGCAAGGATGCTCAAAGAATACTAAGGATTGAAAGGTACCATTGATGGTTGGTTTGGCAGCAGTGCAGGCCTGTGATCCTTCATTCTTCCCCTATCATTATTGTCTCTCCTTTGTTCTCCCATTCCGTGGCACATAACTGAGCCTCCTCTTCTCCCTCCTCTCCTGGAGCCATATCGCCCCTGCTTAAGCTGCCTTTCCCTCTCTTCAAATTCACGTAATGCTGCTTGGGCTTCTGCAGAAAGCTCTGTTGAGAGAAAAATGGGGAAAATTATTTTAGCTTTGTGCTGAAAAGGTGGAAAACACAATGACAAATAAAACACTGCCAGAACTACAGAAGAATCCCTGCGACTAACATAAAATTTGCAGGCACTTTGATCTCCTTTAGGTGGCATGTTAACATTTCGTTAAAGACATTTTAAAAAGGAAAAAGCACAGACACTTGTGTCTTTTGCACAGGCAAAAAGCAGCAGATAAATGAAACAAAAATGAACAAAAAAGGTTTGATTGTTTTCTTTTTGAAGGTGGTACTGAAGTCTGCCTTCTGCTCTAAGAGGAGGCTGTGGCTCCTCTCAAAGTTTTGTTATCTTTAACATCTCACTTATCTGCAGATGTCAGGCAAGACAACAAATCTGCAGTAAACTTTACAGTAAAGGATCTGTTGAGTGTTCCATATAAACAGATTTTATGCACCAGACTCTTCTGCAAATTGGCCTATTCCAAAGAAGGACATTCTGCTTGCTGACGTGTTTCTAGTATGTAGCTACTTAATTTTTGTTTTATCGTATGTGGTTTACAAACCAGCTGTACTTCACAAGTGGTAATTCCACTGAATAGAGAGCACACATTAAAATCTGTGCTCAGCTCAAGTCAAACACATGGCTGCTGATAACACCCACCCAACTCACATCACAGGTAAGCACCAGAGACCACGTGGTACTTGGCAAAGATGACAAATTTGCTTGAAGCCTTGGACAATGCTGACAACATTAAGTAAGAAATGATGCGGTAATAGGCCCAGGTAATGAAATCGTATTAAAATACAGAAAAGGTCTACAACAGACTTCAGGAAACACACCAAGAAAATAAAAGCAGAACCACTCAACATGATTCAATCACTTACAAAGGGTAATAAATTTTATCTCAAACATGCAGCTGAACCTTTGCCATGTGCTAATCAGATCCTTTGTTACCCCTAATATTGATTTCTGCCTCTAACAAGCCAAAATTAAACTACTAAAAACAAACACACTCCTGACAAATAAAAGCATATTTTGAATTAACATGGTATTTTTACTTGACAATACTACACACAGTGGCCCTATTATCTGAATATCAGAATTAAAGTAATTAATATCTGGCAGGAAGCATTCCTACTATGTCTCCACACCACAAGACAACCTCTCCCAAGAATACATAACTAAATCAATTAGAAAACTCTTACAATTTGTGAGTCTAAAGGCAAAAGCTACTTAAACCAACACCATCTTACATCTTCATAAGTAATCTCTATTAGTCTTTGAAGTGGAGGATTGACAGAAGGGCAGAAAAGGGTGAGCACAGAGCATTCCCTCTGCGGCAGTTGTTCTTACTTGCCTACAAAAACTACCTGCATGACTGAGCTGCAAAGACTGTAAATTTGCATGTCCCAGTTTTCAGAAGTATTCAGCACATCCACAAAGCAGGAGCTTTCCAGTTTTTAAAACTTTTGAACTTGCTGATGGCCTGTAAGAACACAGCAAACATGACAGACTTCTAAAAGCCCAAGTTTCCTAATTCATTTTTGCACATTGGTGATGAGACAAGTTTCTCTACTTCCTTTTCTCTCCACTCTGACACCACTGAATGGCATAAAGTCTTAACAAATACTCTCATGAAATGCTACCTTTGCCCTCAAGGCACCTGCACAGCAGAGCCCAAGACAATCAGGCTTTATCAGGAATATCTTACAGAATGCTTAGAATGAGGGCAGGAACCACAGTCCCTCAAGTCTTAGGTATAAAATGTGCATTTCTGACAAAAACTAAGAGAAATGTACTCTTGCCCAAAGCAATCAAAAGCATTAGATGCAAGTAAAACAACTGCCATAGCCATCTTTGGCTGCCAGGGATCAAAAAAGCTGGTTAGGTGGGAAAAAACTGAGCTCTGATTTCAAGTCTTCTTCCTCTCCACACCTGAAGCAAGTTGTGCTTCTCTAGAAACCCACAAACATGGAAAGACCAATGTGGGCTTTGACCTGACCTGCCTGAAACACAGACCCCTACTTCCCATATATCCATGGGGGAAAATAGTGCCACTATGTTGCAAGAGAGTAACTCTCTGTCCCTTATCCAGAAATTATCCAAGTTCTGCAGGGCATCCTGAGAATTCTGTTGCTTGGACAGTTGTTTTGTTTTCCCTGGAATAGGACAGGCAGGGCAATTTTTCTGACATCTTCCACACTACAACCCTGAATGCAGCAGGGCTGTAGTCTGGAAAATAAAGTTTGGTCATTGCAACAAGTACCTACCACTGATGATCAAGCAAGATAAAAAGCAAGGTTCTATTTCTTCCATATGTGAGGAAAGTAATTTTTAATGAACCTGGGAATAGAGCTAGGCTTCCTAGAAAGCAAGACTATGGCCAAGTCTCTCAGCCTCTTCAGCACACATTGAAGGGCACTGAATAAAAACAACTCTGGAAGAAAGAATGGGCTGCTCCAAAAAAAATTGCTTCAGAGCACTGTGCTGATTAAGCTTGGGGAAGGGATGACAGCATCCATGCAAAGTCAAGTCTGTCAATCTTGGATGTGCAGAATCACTCTCTTTAAAATACATAAATTGTTTTCCTCCTCATCTTACACAAATTGTCTCAAATTTTTAAGGCCATGTCCTTAAAGGCACAGTCCACACACTCAGTTTTTCAGCCAGAGTAGGGGCCAACTTTGGAAAAAAATCCCAAACAAAACCACACATAAATTCACATTCATACTACATCTATGACCACAGAAGTACAATATAACCATTGGATTTTAAAATTAAGAAGATTACATCAACATCAAGTATACTTCCTCTACAACATGCCGCTGAGGGCAACTGTCCTACCTGTGAAGAATTTTGTTTAGACACATAAATGCAGGTTCAGAGCCTTCTTGCTAACGTTAAGACTGATGCCATGAGCACCTCAAGTGCTCCATGTAGCTACACATCACCACACAGCAAAATATAGTAAGCTCTATTATGAGGGGGGCTGCATATTGAATTTGAGAGCACTGTGTCCCACACACAGAGATCAAGCAGAGGAGAAGGCATGGGAGATGGTTTTGCAAGGAGGGAAGCAACAGAAACAGTCCTTGCTTCCCTGAAAGCAACCTCAGACTGCTCAAGAAAAGAGGTGATGAGCAGAGTAAGAAGAGATTCTCTTTCCTTCCCTGGGCTCTTCCAAAGCACAGCCAGGAATTCACATGAATACAGCTTCTTCCTGGCTAAGAACTAGTGCACAACTACAAACATATTCATTTTCATATATTTGCAGTGTGTTGTCATTTCTCCTCATCATCAAGATCTGCAAACCGATTATATTCCGTGCTTCTGGATACAGAGCAGCTGGACAAATTTAAACACTGACTTTAAGTTCCCAGCCCTGCCTGAAATCTCAGACATGAGGCATCACAGTGAACACAAGCCAACTAAGCAGGGCATAACAAGAAGTACTGCCACATCCAACTGACCTTTGCTAGCACTTCGCAATTGGCTGTGTCTAAGTCTCAGGGGTTGGGTTGTGTATTTTTGACAAGATAGAAAGGGAATACTTTAGTTTGGTAATACCAAAGATATTTTTCCTCTTCACATTCCTTAACAGGTAACTATGTCCAGAGAATAATGATAATTCCCACTCTGAGAAGGCTTCACCTACAGGCACTGAAAGACGATATGTACTTCTTATCAAAGTTGACAAACTTGATATTGCTAGAAATCAATTGCAGAGCTGTCCTACAATACCCCTCTTCTGAACTTTGAAAATCCATTCTTTACATTATCTTGGATGAAGAAATGTTTAGGAAAGATCTTAGCCACATTACTGAGAACACTGTATTTTTACATCTTTTTTACCAGCACACACTTGGTCTCATCTTGACTGTACAGTTCTCACACACACAGTTAATGCAGTGAATCAGCAATTATTTTTCTAGTGTCTCTAAGTGTCAAGATTAATTTCACTATTGCTGGTAATAAAATGGTTTCAAATGACATCTTTAATCAGTAAGTAAGAATGCACTCTTCCAATAGAGACAAGCTGTCACAAAAGGTCACCAAAATGTGACAGGATGGAAATTACGTTTGTAACTTCAACTGAAATGTTAATTCCTCTTTAAGTGTTTTCTGAACTATGTTCATATTTTAGAGTAAGGAGATGTAGGTCTGCAATGAAATTTCATTTTTAAACCATAGCAGCTGCAAAAATTTGCTCTATAATCTTAAAAGGAAGCAGATTATTTATATGCAAACAGAATTTTTTGTGGTTTAACCTTCTACCACATGGTCAGTTATCTGGCCTCTATCAACAAATTATTAAGAAAAACTAGTGTGACTAGCAATCATTTCATAACAGTAATACTGTGTTTTTGCCAAACATTAGTTTAAAAACCTCTTTGTAGAATCATCCACATGTGCACTTATCTTTTCCTTGTATCTCAGATCACTTAGAATTACATTTAAAAGTCTAATTCAAATCACTGTTCATTTAATAGTCAAGCTCCACTACAGGTTTTCTCCTTATTGGCTGGTCTTGGTTTTATATTAAACTAAAGAATAAATCCACAGGTACCTGAAAAAAAATGCAATTGTCCTTTACCTTGCAATTATGTGCAGAAATGTGGTTATTCCAGTGCACTCTTGTTTTTAAAATATTCTGTTTTGTCAAGCCTATACCTTTTGTATTGTACAAATATTGATTTTGTACAAACAAGATACAGTCTGTTTGTGGCTTGTAGAAATAAGGTCTTATAATTGCAAACATATTTGCAATGTACCCCAGCTAAAACACCTTTACTTTTTACTATCATTCATTACAGCTCTGCAAAACATTCCATTGCCACAAAACCTCACCCAGTGTTTCTGGAATGTTTCTCCTTTCTCTTGTCACATCTGAGAGCCTGATGATCGTTCCTTCTTTCCGTTCGGTTTTGAAACGTAATCGTCCAGACTCTTCATCATCATCCTCCTCTTCATCAGACTCTTCTTTTGTTTCTTCTTGAAGTTCCAGAGACCCAATAGCTGCCTAAAGCACAAAAACCAGAGGACATGAAGCCTCAAAAATCCAAGTCTCATGTAAACAGTATGAAAAGCAAAGCTTTCTTTAAAAGCCCCTTTCTACAAATTTTGCTGCTATTATACATTGTGCTCATATATAATTCAGTGAACGTTTAAGAGCTGGTGATTTTTTAAATAAAAATATATGTACTACATAATAAATAATAAAGTAAAATAGATTTGGAAAATAAATTTGCTGTAATATTTAAGGAGATATTGAAACACTAGTTAGAACCTCCCTCCATCTGATTAGCAGGTACTTCTGCACACAGATTTTTATCACTGAATTGACTATGATGCAAACTTTGGTTACTACCAGATTCAAATTATAGGAACAGTAAAATCCTAATTTTCTTTTAATCATTTAACAACTGTCAGTACCATGCTGTTAAAAAAACCCAACCAACCAACAAAGATAGCCTTGTATCTCAATCCCATTCCTCTAGGTATGTATGCCTTTACTTTGTTCCTCAAATACTTCTCAGTTTCAATTCAGTAATTGATGGGGAGACTAAGAATAGGATTGGATAAATTTGAAAATACTGAATTTGTATTCTGGATGCTATTGGAATGCTTCTGGAATTTACTTTCCAGTTCTCTGTAAAACAGAGAATATTTATTTAAATAAAACAGTGTTCCAAATGAAAATGGATCCCTCTCCTTCAAATTAATAGAAACAAAAAAAAAATTCCTTTTCCCATGTAGGCCTGATGAAAATGTCCAGTGTTACACAAGTTATACTGGATTTCTACAGCTGAAAATAAGAAGAGTTCTAATATCCTGTTATTCTCCATAAAAATTTTTGGTTGTGTATTTCATTATTTCTTGTACAATCCAACTTGTCCATTTCTTAGAGTCTGTTAAATTAAAATGCATATGCATTTTAATTCTATGCAAAGCCACTAAATACATCATAAATTTTATGCTGTTTGAGGACAGTTAAAAAATGTAATATGCAAAACTGGTTTAATCTTCTAATTAACCAGATCAGTGAAGAAATTTATATGAGAAAGGCACAGCAAGTGTGACAGTCAGGTGGACAGATATTAAATCACAAATAAAGAAAGAATTAATGGCATAACTGTGCAAGAGATTGCTAATTTCCCTATCCAGCAGCCTAACTTCATCCATAACCAAGAAAAGAAAAAGTGTGAAGCAAGAGACAGGGTGACCTGGCAAAACAGTTTCTGCTTTAAAAAAGACAGCAAACCTTATGAACTCAAGCTCAGCACTACTCCAGTTTTGGTCTGGTGAATAAATGATCTGTATACTTAATTACAGGGCATTAATGGGCTACTGATCCCAAGTTGTGTTTTATCCATTCCAGACAAACTTTTAAGCACTCCCATTTCCTGACCTCACAAAACTTCTTTAAGATACAGCTAAAATAACAGTCAAATTTTACAAAAGGCTTTAAGGCTTTCATGTTACAAATATATTTATTTTGGTGTAACAACTTTATCATATTAAAAAAAAGCAGGTTAAAAAAAACAGGGAAAGCAGGACAAAAAAAACACCTTCAACAAGACTGAAAGAAATCCAAACCTCAAAAGCAAACCCAACTGAGCACAACTGGTCTAATTAACATATCCACATATAATCAAAATACCTTTGAGGGCAAGCAGTTGATACTTGTGGAACAGAGGAGGGATTTTAGCAAGGAAAGAGATGCTAACATGGTTTAATGAAAACAAACAACACTGAGAGAAAGACAGGGCTGGCATTTTACTTTGAAAAGAGGGACTCCCAAAAGAGCAAGGAGTACAAATATCTCTATCAAATCTTATTTTTATAAATATCATAAACCCTATAATTTTACTGTCTCACTGCTTCTTTTTAGAAACTTTTCCTTCAGGATCAGGATTTGGAAGTCAGAACTGCAGCAGCTGTTTCACAAGACATTCTCACACTACACTGAGCCTCCTACTTTACCTATTCTAAAGCACAAATCCCAGACACATCCACTTTCTACATCCACAGCCCTTAAAAGCTACATTGAAATTCTGGTTTTTATTAATCAAAGACTGGTCTCAGTCATGTAATCTCATCTCTGAGTGCTAAACTTAATCGTGCAAGGCTCTATGTGTAGCTCAAACTTCAGAATCAGAACTAGAAAGGGTAATGAAATCTACATTGTCCTGAAAACTTCTGCTATGTTTTAATGAAATGCTATTAAAAAAAAACTTGAAACTGTTGCATTTTGACAATTACTCATTCTGGGAAAAAAAAAATATTCTAAAAAGAAAACATCTCAATTTCTAACAGACTATCAGACAACTACTTACCTACATACAGAACAATAAAAAAAATCCTAACTTTTCTAGACTAGCATTATTCTACTCTTATCCACTTATACCAATTCTGAAGTCTTGGTCTGACTCACTTTATTCATCAGCATAGCCAGCAACAGCCATACAAGCATTAAATATCAAAGACAAAATAAATATCAAAGGAGCCAATGAAAAAGCAGGCACCAAGGCAAGGCAGTGCTGGAGAATGGTAACTGACCCATGAACAAACCCGATACACCTTTTATTGAGGGATTTATGCAATGGAGACATAAACATGTCTGAGAGCCACCCATATGCTCTTTCCATACAGCTCCAGGAAAGGTTGGCTGAGCAGGGTAGGAGCACACACCTTTCCCCTGCAGTTTGTTCTGCAGTTATAAAATGCAAGATTCCGACACGATCTTTTCCAGCCTCACAGAAGAAGCTGTTTTGCCAAGGTTACAGCATGAATGGATTCTGTATTTCAGAAAGACCCAACTGCAGACACAGAATTAAGACATATTATTATTTACAGGATTGGCTTTAATACCTGCTAATCATGAATATCTCTGCACATATATTAACAGTCTTTGAATGGCCACTTGAGGTCACTGGACTGGATTCACCAGCCCAGGCTTCTCAAAGGGAGCTTTACATTTTCCACTATGACACCTGCCACAAAACTACCAAAGAGCTTTGCTGACCCTTACAAAGAAACAGAATGACCTTTTTTCTGCCACAAGGTCAGGGGTTTCTGCAATCCTCATTAAATAATTATGCCCTAAAATCCCAGGCACTGAGCAGGACTCCTCACAACGGGTTATGATCTGCTATGGAGAAGGGGTGAGTGCTCCTGCCTTGCTTACAGGCAGCTGCAGGAATGGGAACAGACACAGCACAAGGGATGCTGCAGAAACACTGACAACATGATCCTCCCAAACATGGGATCCTCCCAAAGTGTTCAGGAGAGCTTTGTGCCAGAGATTTGTAAGATGTGCAAAACCAACTAAATTAAGGTGAAACAAAGAACTTTTACTAACAAGCAGTAAAAAAAGGAAGTGGAGGCATCTACTACAGGTTAGCATAAAGAAGCTGCAATTGTTCAATCCCAGGGGATCAAGAAATAACAGGGCAAATAAGAGGATATTGTACCTATTCCAAGGGCACCTCAATGGCACAGATGAAGAATGGAACCAAAAAACAAATCTAAATGCCTTAAAATATGTTTAAAAATTGGCTGTTTTGATTTGCACTCTTTTCACCACTTTCCTCCAGGCTGGCAGGTCGTGTTCTCAACTTTGAACAAGAGAACTGAAGTGCAGAAGTTTTGGCTAAACACAGATGGGACAAATCAGACAGACATATTGGCCTTTTTTTTCCCAAGCCTTTATTCTATCAAAGAAAAGCAGTATGCAGCATTTCTTCATGAAATACTTTCTTGATTAAAGTACTCCTCATATCTTATCAGCATAACCCAAGACACAGTTTAAATTATGCAATGATAAATCCCCTACCATTGACTTCACAGATTACTTCCAGTATAAAACAAAGACATCATAAATTCTAATTTCATGAGGTTTAATTCTTACAAACATTTCACAGAGGTATTTAGTGATATTTTTCCTCTAAAATATTTAAGACATGATACGTCATGTGGCTGCTCTACCACACCTATTTGCTGCTGAAACTTCTGGGTGTTGGGTTTTGCTTTGTACCATAGGAAGGCAAAAATATTTTCTAAGTACTGCTACATTTTTCAAGGAAGCCATACAGAGTGTTGCTTATTTAAAATCCAAGTTCTACAATTTAAAGCACTGCTCCAAAAACAAACTTTATCTGCCTATTCCCCACTTCTCCCACCTGAGTGTCACTTGTAACAATGGTCTCGCCTCTCTTACTCACTTGTTTCCCCCATCATGTTCCAATTCCCCAGCCAGTCAGCTTTTCGCTTGGTTTACAAAAAGATTTCTTATTTCTTCATGTAATATAATAAGAGGCTTTAGCTGGTTTTAATGTGGTAACTGTTTAAAATAAAACACCACCCAACATCCTTCTCTGTTATTCAGATGCCAAATTTCAACCAAGAGATAATAATGCTCTTTCTTTGTACCACATCCATTACAGTTCCACTGTTGTGTTGCAGGAGAATACCAACCCTTACCCCTGTTTACAAGCACTGAATATTATGACATTTAAGGAAAAGTGCTGTTAAATAACACTTGAATGAAGAACAAAACTCTTCAGAGCTGGAGGCAGGTGCCTAACCAGGCAACAAACAGAAGTGAATACTCTACAAAGTTTCTCTCCCATGGTGGTATTCTTCTTTGGAGAGTGCAACTGTGAGCCTACTGCCAAATGGAAGTAAGATCCATACAAAATAAGAAAGGAACAAAAAGATGGTACTCTTTTGGAAAAAAGAAACCTGTGACAATATACAAGCCATCAGAATAAAGCCAAAATGTAGAGTAACTGAAGGTATGGCCAAAACATTCACCTTCTATGATGAACAAATTCCATAAATGTTCCATTTATAAAACCAATTAAAAACTTGCATCGATAGTACCTTTTGAATGAGACAAATTTAATTCTGAATTAGACAAATTTAGACAATGTGATTATTAGAGAATTCTCACTGTGGAGTTCATACTCCCAAAATGAAGCTGTGCTTTTTTACAGCAGTAAGTTTAGCAGTGAGCCACAGCTATGTATTTAACTTTACATGATGTGCATTGTGTCCATCATCTCAGACTGCAGCTGCAGACACCAAAAATGCATCAGCTCACCTCCAAAACACCAAAACAAAAATGTGTATCATCAATCCAGTGAAGGAATAAAAAGTGTTCAAGGATTTCACAGTTCTTTTGATGAAGGGTAAATTTAACACCTGGGAAGTAAGACATTAATGAGATAAAAGTGTATTTGGTGCAAGATGTTACACTTGCAACAGAGGAGGCTGAAGGATGCAGGTGGTCCCTTTCAATGCAGATCTCCACCTACCAAACAATGTTGTTTTACTAAGATAGGTTTGATACAACTGGAGCATCACAGCACACCCAGTTGTGAGAACTTCTTACAGTAATACTGATGTGTCTTTGAGGAATTAATTTCCTGATGAGTTAAAGCTCCAAAGAGGAAATACACTCTGACTACACTTCTCAGCAGGTAATCCATTCAATCCTATTTAATTAAGAACTGGAATAAAAGTAATATTAAAGCACATTCCTGGTGGGGAAAGGAAAAAATCTTACATCAAAAACTTGCTGCAAATTAAAAACAGTTGTGATACTCTTGCCTAATAACAAAAGGGAAAACCTTGCAACAGAGTTGAAGTGGCAAGATAAAAAAACAATTCTTTTATGAAAGCTTGCAGGTGCACAAAATTTGGTATTGCACATGCATGATACAGGATTTCTGTAATTTTTATAAGGTTAATTAATTAGTTTATCTAGCCAGTACATCCAATAGGAAATCAGTAACCCAACCCTAGGTCAGTTAATCCAGGGGCTTCTTTCCCTTTTTTCTTGTTATGTCTCTTAGGTTCTGGTAGAACATAAGATGCCCTTGTCAGGAATTATCTTCTTAAGAATAAGACTAAACAGAACTTCAAGAATGTATAGTAAAGGTTTGTTTAACCATGAGAGAGGGCAGGAAAAATACTAGAAGCTACACAAATATGTATTAAAAATCTACAAGGCTACAGTTATATGAAAAACATATAAAAAAGCTAAAAAACCTTTAGGCATCACTACCAAGCTATAATTAGTGAATGCATACTTGGCAGACTTTAGCATAAGATTTCTCATTGCAAATGAAGGAACTCTCCATTTTCCTCACTGAAGAAGATAAATCTCACAGGAATTTCAGTCTCAGCTTTCAAAACAACCACCTCTTTGTCTGTCTACAATACCAAACCTTCCATGCTTACACTCCCCTCCCTCAAAGGGGGATACCCCAGAACTGTATATACATCCCAACAGCACCAATGATCCATCTGGGAAGGGAAGCAGCTCAGCTCCTGGAGACTTAACAGACTGTGCAGTATTCCTGTCATCTCCTACCCAAATGGGCCCCTGAAGTTTCTAATGTTGAAGCCAAGACTAAATATGCACATTTTGGGCTTTCCCTTATGATTCTAATCCCAAGGAGGAGAGTGGAGCTGATGTATTTGACAATATAGATGCTATCACAATTCATTTTATACACAAAGTACTACCACCAATAATTCAACACTGGCAAAGCTGCATCAATTCTTACCCAGCAGTATGTACAAGTCTACAAAATCAAATTGTAACAGAACTATTTATTTTAAGTTTCCATTAAATTCATTACATACCTCTTCTGATTCATTAGCCATTGTCTGGGATTCTTCCAACTCCTCATCAGCTGCATACTCTTCTTGTTCTTCCATTGCTTGCTCATTATATGATTGCATATAATCTTCATCCTAAAGCAGTAAACAGGAAGGTGAAAAAACACAAGGCAGGCTGAATAGGTGGGGTCTGACTGCATTGCTGCAGCTTCCAGAGTAGAAGAGAAGTATTGCATCTCTGGGAATAGTCAACTATAAGTGATATGGCACACATACCGCAAAATTAGCAGGGCTTTTAACTAGACAATGATTTCAATATTATCAAACCCAAAACAGTTTCCATTCATATCCCAGCAATGTCATCATAAAGATACATTTAATACTGTTTGCCCCAACTACTTCTATACATCTGCATCCACTGATGACAAATTCATGAGGCAAACACTGCAGGACTTTCTGGCCATAGCACATATTCATTAACATCAGATTTCATCCCATCAAATATAAACATTCTTAAAGCATTCTGCAAGTGCTTACATATGAGTGGGTTCAACTCTGAAAAATTATGAAGATAAAACAAAAGTAAAATCTTGCTTAAGTTTGCTTGTATTTTCAAACACCTCACTGATCACATACAGTTTTAATTAAGATTAAATCATTTCATTAACAATTAAAGTCAGTTCATGTTCTCTAATATGCTGCCTAAATTATATTGAATTATGCAGGTGACATTTTCTGAGCTAACCTCCAATCTCTTTATTCAGGTTTAGACAGCTCTCAGTTACAAAAAGGATGAACAAGCAGGACATCAATCACTTTGGGATATTAGCACCTTAAAGATGTCTTTAGCAGGTCAATAATCTTTTCACCTTGGAAGGACTTTATCAGATCTTGTCTAAAGCCTGGATAAAAGCTTTTGCATTAAGTACTTCTAACAATTGGCAGTGTATCTCCACCACACAAAGCTGTTTTCTTCCTTAAGGATACAACCCTCAAGGTCATGATTCTCAACTGCTTTCCAGCATGACAAAGGAGCATTACCTACCGCCAAACAAGCTGTCAACACAAACTTTGTCACAGCCTAGATAAAGAAACTGGCAGACAGTGATAATAGGTCTAATTTCCCCTCCTCCCCAGGGAGGTAAACAGATTTGAAATCAGTCTAAAACCCTATGCACGTGAAGCAATGTTATCTTTGAAGATACAATAGAAGGAAACTCACTGGAAATTCATCTAGGGGTTCATTGATTTCAAGGTCTAGCACTTCATCTTCTTCTCCAGGCTCTTCTCCATATTCTATTTGGTCTTCTGTCAGTTCAGGATCATTGCCTTCATAATGTCCTTCCTCTGCATACTCTGAGGCATATTCTTCAGGTGCTTCAGATTTGTCATAACCAATTTCATCTTCCCCTTGGTCATACTCAGATTCATGTTCCAGTGAGGGATCGTTGATGGACTTGGAGAGTTCGTACGATGTCAGGATGCCCGATGTGGCATTGAGGCTCACTGTGACACCTGGAGAGCTGTGGGATAGGGGGAAATTCAGAGGCTGAAGTCTAACTGGCAACTACTCACAAAGATTCAGCAAAACAAAGCCAACAAACATAAAATCTCCAAGTTGGTGGATAGAATTATACCCCATACACTATTTGACTCCATGCCATGTTCTCATAATGCATACTAAAATGTAGCTTATCACCAGCTGCAGGCTATTTGACCAGGGGAATCAAACCAACCAGATGGTTTAGGAGGTCAAACTGGCAGAAGTCCTACTTGGTAACCAAAGCAGACCAGATTCAATTTTAATTCCAAGACTAACAAAAAACCAAACACAAAATAAGTATAACTGCATCTGTTTTCCAAATCTTTCAGAATACACTAGTAAAATACTTTTTACTAAATGTATTAACATTGTTCATTCTTGATTATCTTGAATTCAAACTTGCATTTTTATGATAGATTTAATGTTCTACTGAATATAAAACAGTCAAGAACTGTAATGTAAATGATTAAGACATTCTTAACTAGCACAGACACTGAAAAAAAAAAACAATCAATACAAAAACTGGCAAGTTTATAATCTGCAGGCAAGCAAAGCAAAGCTCAGGGTTTACTGTTTACAAAAGCCAGTGCCATCAACACAGAAAAGCAACTAACCAACAGCAGACTAGTTCTTGATTTGAGAGCTCTGTGTATAAGGAACAGAAGGATTTTTTTTTTTAATAACATTCCTATTATTCCCCATTTTCCTAAGTTTGGGGGACCAAGATCCAGGCAGCTTTGAGCTATTTGCATCTCTAAGAGAGAGAAGATTTAACACGAAAGTGAAGACATTATGCAGGATTATCATTATCCTCCCAACTACAGAAACACGAGGTTGACTTGAAACATAAGAGGAAGGGAAAGGCTCTCTCTGGCAAGAAAGCTGCTAAAAATGCAAAACTTGTCTTCAGAAACCTGCTTCCACTGAGCAACATTATCACATTTGAGATATTTTATCACCACTGTGTTTGGTCGCACAGCCAACCCTGCTACCCAGGGGTCTCAAGGAGGACATACAGCAAAAAAAACAGCCAAGAATTCTAACTGGGGTTCCCCTTCTTTAAGGGAACAATCTCACCCTCACTCCTGCAGGGAGGAAAATGGCAACCAAAGAAGAGATTGATGGTGGAGCATTTTATCACATCCTCATCGGTCCAACATAAGGACAGGAGTCCTTATCCTAGTTACAGCTAATACAGGAGATCTCAGAGATGGAGATAGACCTGCGTATGTTATACACATACATCCATTCATAGCCCTTCAGATGACAAGTCCTGCACAGCATGCAGTAAGGGAAAGCTGGAAAAACAGGCCAGTAAAAGCAGCAATAGTACTGCATCACTTAGGCATTACAAGCATCTTCTCTCCTACTTCAGTCCAGCTTGAAAAGTAAAAACAAGAATACACTCATTTTGACTTGTAATGCCCATAATTCAGCTCAGGAACTGTATTACCACAGGGTATTCACAGGGCAGGATTCTCAGTAAACTCCCATAGAAATATCTGCTCCAGCCTATTCAAAATTTTCTGCTATGTAATTGTACACAAATATTTAAGTCACAAATTCCCCTTCTCCGAGTCTCAGGAGGTAAGATAGATTTTTAAAGGAAAGACAGCAGAAAAGGACTGTATATGAGTGATGCCTTTCCCTTGGTCCTAAAAATTAAGAGCCAGACACGGTTAAGGGATGATAAAGGGTTTTTACCTTGGTATTTAATAAGGATCCTTACGGTGCACCATTTCACCAAAGTGGAATGTACCAAAATGCACACACCACATGACAGATCCCATACACAATGTATAGACCTTACAAATTAGCATATCTAACAAAGATGCCCCAATTAGAGGCTTGAATGAATAGTGTGATATCCTCCCACCCCAAGGAATTCCCCCCTGCAGAGGCCAAATCTCCACTTTACAGGATGGATTCTAGAGAGGACCTTGGTGTCTCAAGATAGCACAGGGTTTTCCAGCCTCCTACTATAAGGTCTTTAGGATGTTTGGTCTCCTGGCCTAACAGAATATTAAGACTATGCTAAATTATCAGACTTAAGGAATTACAAGTATGCATGCTAAGAATACTGATGATACATAAAAGCAATATAAATGGTGTATAAAGGAAAAGGCAAAATATCATCTGGCATCAGGAGAAGGAAGCTTACCACAGTCAGCAATACAGAAGCAGTAAAGAAAGCTCTGTAAGTGCTTATAATGAATTCTGTATGCACAGCAGATGACACAAATTCTTTTTATAAGCTTTTCAGAGATTTGAATAAATTTATTAGATCAAAATAAACAAGAAATAATTTTACTGAAATGTTAAGAATGGTACTGAGTACATTATATATACATCACTAAGTAGCTGGCTAGGTAAAAAGCAAAACTATTTTAAGTATATACCAATAACTTTAATTTAGTTTAAAAGTTATTAGTTATCAGTAATAGGAGTCATTCATAGCTTTGAGCTATTCAAAACAAGATTCAAAAAAGAAATACCGAAATTCTTGTTCCTCTTCATTGTCACTTTGCAGGAGATCATCATTCAGCTCTTCATCTGACAAGTCTGACTGATTCTAGGTTTCAAAAAAAGTCAATCATAAACACAAAAGAAACAAACTTTTAACAAAGGACTGAACACCAAATATTTTTCATGAAGAAAAGTAAGACCATATCCTTAAAGAAATTACCTAATTCAATGAGAAAAAGCACACAACACAAGATCCCAAATTTTAAAATACATCTTCAACAATCTTATGGAAATTTCCAGAACTCAAATTTCTTTTTCACTGATCCATTCTCAAATGTGGCCAAAGATGACAACTCAATTAAGACAGACCAGGAAGGAAGGTTAGCTCTGGTACACAGCCTTGTGACCTTGATGCATTAGGCAAGTCAAGAAAAATGCATGAATTGCAACTTCTAGAGGGAAGAGATAGGTGACTAGAGGAAAGGATATGATAAAGAAAACTGAAAAATCATGACTACTTTGTAAAAGAAGAAAAAAACATAAGAAAATACTGTGTTACCTCCTAATTTGTCTGTCAAATTAAGCAACTTTCAGCTGTTTGTGGTTTTTTTTTTTTTTTTTTTTTTTTTTTAAGTAATTACCCCCTAGGGAGAGATAACTGCAGTTCTGCTGAGCAACATTTCCAACCCCTAAAGTAATAGGGCCAGAGGGTTACACAAAGATAGATTTATCTAAAAATCTAAAAGTACTGGGATGGGATGGGATTATGTAGAAGTTCAGCCTAAATAACCCAGGGAAAACTTTCTGAGAAATCCATTATTACACCATCACATGAGTCCATACCCACAGATACTGCCCTGTAACATGGCAAATCAAAAACAATAATAGAAAAAGCACAAATAACCATAATACACTGGAGAATCAAGTATTGGTTAGTATTCACATATATCATTTCTAAAGATAGGTAAATAGCTTTATCACCTCTATTCAATGTTAACTGCTTCTGGTTTTGGTAACTGTGTAACAAGCATTGGCAATCATTATCCTCCTGGAATTTTATTCTCTTTAAACCAGCACATGAGAATAAGGAACTTCCTATCTTTAATAGGAAATGCTTACAGATACTGTAATTTCAAGAAGCTAACTTCCAACACTTATAGGATGATTATAAAAAACTATAACAAATAAAACAACTATTGATAGAGCTGAGTTTCTTAACCTATGCATCTCCAACTGGAACTTCAAAAACTACTTTCAAAATTAGTTCATTTAGAAGATAAAATATAGCAAGAGATGACCAGTCAATTTGATTTCTCAAACAGAAGTCCAGTCTTCTCTTACTGATATCTGGCAAATCCAAAGATACATTCAGCTCTTTTCACTGAGTTCAATTCTGGAAATAGGTACCAGCAGAAAGAGTCTATAGCAGACATGGAGAAAACTTGTTTATGTTCCCCAGTTTTAGCTGTTGCCATATGTTTCCCCTCACTTTAAAGGGGAAATCCTCTGCATACTCATCAGACAGCAAGGTAGCAGGAAAGTTCACAATGAGTGTGAACATTCAAAGACAACAATGACTGCTTTTTTATTTCCTCTCTGGTAAATACTGCTGGTATTTTAACAAGTGATTTTTAATAGCCAGGAAACTGGCACTTGGATTACATTTTCAATCATGCTAATTAGCATTCAGGAGACCTAACTGGGTCAAAAAAAAAAATTTCTCTAAGTTTTATTTTAAAAAGCCACACTTGGAGGTATTTCACAAAAGGAAACAAAGCCCTGGGTGCAGAATGCTCTGGCAGTAAGGTAGACCTCAGGTACCTGTGGCTGTCAGGCTTTGGGGAGGTGACTGTAAAATACATGAGGTAAAACCAAACACCTGAACTGTCTTAAGCTGAACAACATTCACATTTAATATCTGCAACAATTCACCTAATGCACATCTCTTACCTTTTTTCCAGTTAGCAAATCCTCTCCAAGCAAGTCATCATCAAGTTCACTGTAAAACAGTAATAAATTTTAAAAAGCTGAACTTAACAAAACAAACCCACAAACCTTACAGGGCATATACCTTAAAAAACTGCCTCAAGGAGAACTGTTGCCAAGCCAGCACAAAGCCTATTATAGCAAAGCATTCAGGGAATAAAAGATTTTACTTTTCAGTGAAACAACAAATCATACATATTAAATAAGTCTGCTATTGCACAGTCATTTAATTTCCATATGCTCTCCCTTCCATATCTCCTCAACTAAACACAGCAGAGGAACCTATCCAAGCACAGGCACAGCCAGACAAAACACAGCCATTCTAGATCCTTCACTCCAAGGCCACTTGGACACATTGTCCAAACTCCAAATTGCTGATTTCCAGCTCCCCAGGGAGGACGTGAGACAGGAATGTCCTGTGGGCAAGACTCAGTGTACAGGTCCCCATGTGGCCCGAGCTGCACCTCAGCAAGGAGCTGGGAGGCTGGGAAGCCAGCTGGCTTGGGAGCCTGGATCTGTCCTAAAGGCCAGGCTTAGGCCTTGATCTTTCATAAATACTTTATTCCCTCCTCCTCAAGTTGAGGATAAGGTCAAACACACATTTGTAGGGTGACAAAATTAAATGCATGTTTCATCAGTTTTATATTTGTGCACGCACAAGAATTCAGGAAGCACAGAAATATTGGCTTACAGCACTTCTGCCATCACAGTGCAACTGCCCCATAAATACAATTCAGTGCAAGGAACTACATTCAAGGTGAGCTAAACTTCAGAAAAACTGCTTAATTTCATTCCTCCTTCAGTGAAAGAACTATCTAGTGACATGGATGACCAGATTCTCCTTCAATAATAATCACTTGTTACTAACAAAAACATCTATTAGAATATGAGTATCAATACTAAAATGAGAAGCCAGTGATTTGAAATATGAGCTGCACTTTAAGAGAACACTATTTCTACCTGCACATCTTAAAAAACCAAAGAGACACAAAAATCACCATGGCCTTAGGTAGCACATAAAAATCAAATCATCCCAAGTGAGAGTGGCCTATATGAACTGAAAAGGAATTTGTGTAACAGTTCCTTAGGACTACGTGGCAAATACTTGAAAATGGGGAGATAATCCCAAAACGTAAATCAGTTAGTTTTGCAGCTGGATCAATCTCTTTCAGAGCCAATTACTGTACAGATAACACAGGAGGGAAGGGGTAGTGAGAGTTGTAAAAATCTTGTGGTCTAGGAAAGAACAAATGATACACCAAATAAGCCCTAAGTAGGACATTATCATCAGTATACAGAATTTATCCACTGTTACTGATCACAAATAGTTCCAGGAATGGCTGAACATTAACAAATAGCAACTGTTTTGTGCTCAATGTAATATTAAACAAGAACTGGGAGATAAGACATATCACACATTCCAAAGAGCAAACTGACTAGAATTTCAGCCTTTTCTTTCAGAGATAGGAACCTCTATGTAACAGAAATGGTTGCAGAAGAATTTCCTACTTCAATTTTGTCTCTTAAAAAAAAAAAAAATCACTAATCTTTTCAACTGCCAGTAGTCTGACAAATGCACCAAAATGTTTGAAAATATTTCCAGCACTATGGCCCACAATTGACAGCTTTTAATAAAACTGCACTAGAGAAATTCCAAGAGATGGCAAGAGAATATGTTACAGCAGCATTCAAAGATAAAAACCAAGTTCAGGTAGCAAAAAATTTAGATTAGGGAAAGGAATGCAAAAGGAAGTGAAAGATTTAATTAATTATCTAAACATACCTAGGCCTATTTACATTACTAAAAAGCATCCTTGATGTGACTATTTAGAAAAAAACAACATTTGATCTCTAGAATTAACTGCAAACATAGTCTAGATTTTCAGAAACTCTGTCCTATTGCTTGACAGTCAAAAAAATTAACACCAGGATACAGATGAAGTTTGTATGAGAAGCAAAACATTCACGGGGTGCCCTTCAAAACCTATTAAAATACTGAATGTCATTCAGTATTTTCATTGATAAATTAGAAGAAGAATGACCATGAGTAACTTTTTGAGTAAACAAAGTTAAAGTGAAAAACTGCACAGTAAAGTGGAACTATCTCAAGCTCCTTTCTAAGTAGCCAAATCTGAAGCTGTCTAGAAAAAAAAAAAAAAAAAGAGGGACCAAAAGGACTAAATCTGACTATTAAAGAACAAAGCAAACAAAGAAAAGAACCACCAAGAAAACACACAGAAAACCTCCAGACACTAACAGATCTCAGGCTAGCAGAGAGAAATAGACAAAAATGAATTATTGCCATTTGATATCACACAAATCCACATAAAATAAACTGGAATAAAAGTACACACCAATGATAGTTCCAAAAGCATCTCACCCTTGCTATCATCAAGACCCGAAAGTCCTTCCAAAACCACAATACTAGGAAATTTTTGGTAAAGATAATTTTGGGTTTGCTGTTCTCACAAGAAAGAGACAGATTTTCCTCCCTTTCCTCAACTCCCGATACCCACAGATTTTCCTCACTGAATAAATTTAGCCTATTCAAGTAGGAAAGAAATAACAAAAAAAAAAAAAAAGCAGACAATAAAAAATGGAAATTTTTCAGTCAGCATAGAAAAATCAGTAATCTCAAAGAAGGGTCTGAATAAGTGAATTTCAACAAAAATCAGCTACTTAATCTGCCCTGTCATCTTGAAGGAGAGCACCAGAAACACAGGTTTTTCCCAAACTCAAGCCTTGGGCTACTTAATGAGATAAATGTACAAATTAACGAGATAAAGACATCAGACTGGCCCTTTTAAGCCTCCAATTTCATAAGCATGCCTCATTAAACATGAGCAGTAGCAAGGACACAAGTATTTCAGGAAAAGAACTTGGAAAAAATGGGGAAAATTCTCCAAGAACAATGCTACATTTGTACTCCCAAATAACTGGGGCCTTCCAGCTCTCAGTTAACACCCTCCAGGGTTTGAGAAAGGATAGATCTGAAAATGCAACACTATATATAAAATAAACATACTACCAATAAATATATTACTTCTATATTCAAAATTTTATAATTTATTTTAATTATTTAAATGACTGGGGGATGAGACTCAGTCAAATAACACAGTAGGAGCTGATGGCTGATGAGGATGTGTGACTATCAGAACTCCTTCATCTCCCCCTCCCAAATGATGCTTCAGCTGAAAACAACACATGAAGGATTAAAACACCAAGATTACTGTGTTCATCCAGCCTTTTTTCCATCTTTGAGAAACTATGTCCTACACGGAATTAGGCCAGTAGGTAAAACCCCCAAGCAATTGCATTAGGCAACATATCCAGTACAGCATTTGTAATTGCCAAGACACCCACAGAACTCAACATTTACAAAGAGAGCTTTGCAATTTGAAGAGAATAATATTAACCAAAAAAATATTCCAACACATGCAAATAGTATTTTATTAGATACAGTTGTAAAATAAAACTTCTGAAATGATCAGCAAGATAAAACTCTAGAATCTTCTGCTCTGCACCTAAAAACACCTCCCTCACAATTTCACTACTGAATTTTTTATCATCTCTCTTTAACTAAATACAGCTAATAATAAACACATAAATTAAAAGGTTTTTTTCTAAAACTAAGTCCTTGTATACTTCAAAGTCTCAGCTTTGTGAAAATACTCTAAAACTACTGTCAAGCCCTATTAAAACCAGCTTTGCACAAGCAGTTTACCTCTGGGTAAAAGCTTCCAACTTTTGATGCAACAGCTATTTGACTCTTTCAAACCTTATCAAGTGAAGAGTAGGGCAGCTACACCCAAATGTGACCAGTCAACAGCTAAGAGCCCACCCATTTATGCAACAAAGGCCAAAAGATCAGAAAATATTCTAATACAAAACATTTTGCGTGGGACACTGATTTTAAGGTTTCTGAATAGCCAATCCTGGGGATGGGAGGCAGCACAGGAGAGACCCAACCTGAGCAAATTATTTTAATTACACTCTCAGACCAGAGCAGCTCCTTGGTGCACCTCAGCATCCAACCCTCTAACAGCTGAACTGGCCTGACAGAGAGCAGACACTGCTCATCAGCAAACAGCAGAACACCCTGGATGTACCAGAGCTACTGCCCAAATTCTTCACTCACACACTCGCCTGCTGCAGCAATGAAAACTGCCCACACAACCTAGCAGAAAACCAAGGCAGATGAAACTCATGCCTCTGGAATGGCAATAAATTTAGAGCAGTTGATTTACTCCAAGGGCTCAGCTCAGTGGAAAACTACTTACAGTAAAATGTGTTTACTACAATCACTTGAGTGATTATTAGAGAGGACAGAAATCTACTTGGAATTTTTTTTTTCCTCCCTTTTAGAGTGAAAACCACTGGAAAAGTCTGAACAAGTCTATTACTACAACGGAATCATAGAAAAATAACAGAAATAAGTGAAATGTTTTCTCCCAAAAAGAGTAGACCAGTGTAGCTGGCAGCTTGATTCCTGTCTCATAAAAGAACACACATTCTCCCCTAGAATAACCCAGAGCACACACACTTCTCTATCTTTAGAACAGTCATGTTGAAGAAGCCCATGCCTAAGCTCTCCTCCTCTTCCCCCACTTAAAACTGAAGTAGAACTTTGAGTATAGGAATTTAAACATCAAGGAAAAAAATTAAAAATTAAGTTGAGCAAATTCAAGTACTAGCAAATTCAAATACTAGCAAATTCTATTTAAACCACTTAGGTCTACTAAATATTTAAAAGCAAAGCCAAAACATTAATTGCAAAATTACACACCACAAATACTTTGTATTTATCCAATTTTAAATGGCATCTCTTCACAATGCTCTATATTTCTCAAGGCAAGTACATGTTTGGCACAATCTAGCACTGGCTGACACATACAAAACAACAAACATCTTCATTAGAATCTAAATGTGCACTGCTCTAAATGTTACAGTACAAAATACCAGAATGGGAAAACAGAACAATGCAATTCACTATACAGAAACTGAACATGAAAATATTCTACCTACCTGTCCCAGTCTTCATCTCCAGCTCTTCTTCTCCAAGACCTTTCTGCACCAGGCTTATCAAACTGATCAAAGTCATCATCTGTAAAAAAAAACGTGACTACGTTAAATAATTCTTACTGAAATTGAAGCACAGAACAGAAGTCTCCAACTAGCTAAAAGTTACAAAATGATGTGTTCATTGACAGCACCGGGTACACTTTGGGAGTATCCTCCCAAAGATGTGCAAAATTCACAGAGCTCTGGCTCTCCATTTATTCACAAAAGTCTTACATATTCATATAATTACCCAATACACCTATATAAATGCATACCCCCACTTTGTATTAAAATGTATTAAAATGAGTCCAAAGTTCTTTTTACGCCTGCGCAGTCTCTTGACTGAATTAAGTCAGTGGGCTTTGAAATGGGTCTGTGGTCTTCTGAGATCACAGTGACCTTCCACTTCTGCCTTGTTGGCAGGCTTTGGACCCCTTGGCCACAGCTCAAGTTTCAGGGCCCAGGTGCAGGTCACAGTTTCTTCATTTTCACAATAGCTCCAAGTATTTTTCCTGCTTCTTCAAACACAGTAAAACAAGTAAGTGATTTATATCTTAGTCTTAACTACTCTATCTGCTAATAATTAACTATTTCACATTATTTCTACTCTTCTTGGTATACTCTTGATCATTATAAATTGTTTTTATCCTCCTAACTAAATCTAGCTAAACTCTTAACTCCTTCAATTTCTTTAAACCTTTGATTCAAAATGAGAGTTTGCCACAGCAACCACACAGATGGGATTTTCTTGGTGGGTGTGGGGTGTGCATGTTGTTTAGAAGATGCAAAAATACCTTTTTCTACTTTTCAATTAACATGAAGAAAATAGATGAATACCAGCATAGAATTATAGAATCATTAAGATTTGAAAAGACCTGTAAGATTGCCAAGTTCAACCATCAACCAGCTCCACCACCATGTTCACCATTAAACCATGTCCTCAGTGCCATATCCACGTGTTTTTTGAACCTTTCAGGAATGATGACTTCACTTCCCTAGGAAGCAGCCTGTTCCAAAGCTTTATAATCCTTTCAAATATGTAATCTAAACCTCCCTTGGCATAACCTGAGGCAATTTCCTCTCACCCTGTCCCTTGTTACCTGAGGGAAGAGACAGACCCACCTAGCTACAGTCTCCTCTTAGGTGGTCCTCTCAGAGAGATAAGGTCCTCCTGAGCCTCCTTTTCTCCAGGCTGACCCCCAGCTCCCTCAGCTGCTCCTTGCCAGACCTGTTCTCCAGACCCTGCACCAACTTCCCTGCCTTTCTCTGGACACACTCCAGCACCTCAGTGTCTTTCTTGTAGTGAGAGGCCCAAAACCGAACACTGGATTTGAGGTGTGTCCTCACCAGTATCAAGCAAAAAGGGAAGATCACAGCTTTTGCCTTGCTGGCCACACACATAAAACCAAAATGGCCTTCTTGGCCACCTGGGCACACTTCTGGCTCATGGTCAGTCACTATCAAGTGACATCTCCATGCTTCAACAATAAAAAAACCCAGAATGCACACAGCTTTGCCTTTTCTCACTGTTGCAACAAGGATCACCAGAGGGAAACAGAGCACGAGCTAAATCACTGGCAAAATGTGCCAGTGAAGGTCATTCCAGGAACAGCAGCTCCCCAGAAATGCATGAAACTGAGGTGCAGTGGAGGTGATTCGGCATCATCTGCCAATCTTTGCTTGTCTTGGAGGCCACAAACTCATCCAATAACACTGAGCCTGCAAAGGCACTTGGAAAATAGGAGTCAGCGTCCGGACAGCACAGGGCAGGTCAGCAGCAGCAACACAACACAGAAGTCAGGTGGAAAAACCATCAGTCATCTCAACTGGGGCAGTAAAACCACCAGAAGTCACTGAAGATTACACTCTGTACCTAAACATGCCCTTGCCTTCCAAGAAACAACTGCTGCTCCACATTTCTCTCAACAAATACCCTAATTTAGCCCACCACTTCCTCTTGCATAGCTTAGTTTGCAAATGACAATTTTGCTACTTAAAAATATAAAAACTTCCATTTCTGTGAGAATATGCAAAGGTCATTTGCTCTGTTCAGACATCATGTTTTGTCACATGGAAACTGGAAGCACATACCCTCATATACACTCAACTTCCACTCTCCCCTTCTCTCACTACAGCCCAACAGAGAATGTACACCTGGATTCACTCTCTTTTCACACATTTTAACAATTTTGGTAAGAATTCAACAAGTAGACAAAAGTTATGCTCAACACAGAGGGAAAGCTGCTGCAGTTTAATGACCTGCAAAATACAGGAGGTCAAGCAATCCAACCCTTGCAGTCTGACACTCTGAATTGGGATCACTGACATGCCATAAATCCACTCACTCCCCTGAGTCTATTTGCATTCAACTCCTTGACCAAGTACACTGTCAAGGAACAACTGTTTTATTCAACTGGGGGTTTTGTTTGGTTGGTTTCTTTAATAAACCTCCAAAACCAAATCTGTCTTCAGCTCTTTACACTCAGCCCAGTATCCTTAAGTGAATATTTCCCATATGCAATGACAAACCTAGTCACTTCTCACTTCATTTTATCAAAATATCAGTGTTAGTGACTGATGGAAGTTTAAAAGAATGTAAAAACATTAAAAAGAGAAAATCCAGATCTTGCAACATCACTATATTAAGAACATTGAAACCAGAAATTTAAATCATAAATAGCTATGAAAGAAAGAGTGCTCGCTCGGTATGAATTATGATGCAAGTGTGGCAACTCTTATTTTGAAACAGTAGCTAGAAATAATTCTCCTTGATGAGGCTTTCTCCTTTACTATCAACAGGTATGTCTATATTTTAATTAATCTTTTATATTTAACTGATTTACATAAGCTAAAACCATTGAAAACAGTTGTTTAACATTTCTCTGCTCAAACATCTATGTATTGCAACCTCCTATTCCAATTCCTATTTTACTCACAGAGGAAAACCAAACAAATACACAAGTATTTCCCATCTTTCTCTTGAACACTAAATTAACTAATTCTGTGGTCTCTGGGGAAAAAAAAAAGCCACATTGCTCTCTCTGTGGTCACTCAAAACCATGCTGCAGTGCCTGTCTTAGTGCACTGACATTTTAAGGGCACAAATATCCTACACTGACACTATTCTTACAGCTGGATTACAGTAATCCACTGACTTGATGTAACCACCACCAAAGATAATTTTTTAAGGTAAAATAATTGGTTTGGCAACAACCCAAATAACAAGTGTCCACATATTGCCTAACACAGCTCAAGACAATGACCACAATGACCACCATCAGGAAAACAGTAAATTCTTTTTAAGCTATGCCTGCTTGCAAGATATATTTTTTCATGCCAGGCACCCCTGTAGCACTAGAGCTGCATTATAAACCAAGAGCACTTGAAGATCTGAGCTCTTAGCACACAATCCTTCCAGAGATGGACCTTCACATCAGCCAGGTTTAAATCTAGACAACACAAAATTACACACCAAACCCTTCTCTCCACAGCACAGTGAAGCACTTTTTGATACAACTCAGGGTTGACTTTTCCAACCCAGGTGTTTCAAGTTTCACAGCCATAAAAATGTTTTAACCTATTACTGCTGCTCGTGAAGGAATTATAGCAAAGGACAGTCCAAGTTCCTGGCAAGTTTCTGAACCTGACAAGTGTGGACCTGAACTCTCACCACTCAGCCAACATCATGAAACCCCCACGCTCCAGCTCTTCCAACCCCTCCAAATTTCTCACATCTTATTTCTTATTTATGAGCAACTTCTACCAAAATTCAGAGCTGAATCACATCCAGCAAAGCTCTTTGCCCAAGTGCCCTCTAGCAGGATGCACACAAAATCCTCAAAAATGACTGGTCCATTTGCCTGTAGTGACCACACCTTGCAAGAAGTGCTCCACACTTCCCCTTCAGCTCCCTGTTCTCATCTCTTCTCTCTCCATCTCAACACACATAATATAAAGATCTTTGGAACAGAAGGAGACAGCTTTTCTTTTTTATGCTTATTTGTTCTGTTTCAGCTGACACTGACAATGAGCATTACAAATTATGCCATTTTGACATTAAGGACTGTCAGAGCCCAGAGTAGGTTGTAGTTTTCCTTTAGAAAAGGAGGTCACAACGGTCACACACCTACAAACAGCATTCTGTGCCAGCTTTATTAGTGACACAGCAGCTCTGAAATGAACTCAGGCCTTGCACCTGCAATGTGATGTGATACCTAACAGTCCTCACGAGGCATCATTTTCTCTCCATTTCTGAAACCACACAGACTCTTATTTTTCTTCGACCTGTCTAGGCAATAACATCATAAAATACCAGTAAATAATAATCAATGTAACATTTATAGCTGCTTCTCCTTGAGAAACCTGTAAGTCAATGTTTGTGTCACAGGTGGTTAAATGCCTGTAAAACATTAACTTGTACAGAAATAAAACCACTCAGCACCAGCAGAGTTCACAACCACTGAGAGCAACAGCCAGTTGTTTTGGTTTTTTTTTTTTCAATAATTCTCAGTATTACTGTGTGGAAGATAGTAGGAAAAAAAATGGATGGTAGAAATCCATGAACATCAGCTTTTAAAGCATTAAAATGTCTATGGCAGGGAAGAAGTTCTGTATCTCTTCCAGCAGTCTCGGTGCAGCCGTACACAGCAAATGGTGCTAAGACCCACCAGGCGCTGGCCACAGCTCTTCCTCCCAATTCCAGGTGCCCATGGCAAAGCTCACCAAGACCATGTTTGTGCATCAGCTGGGTACCAACTGGAACATGCTGATAGGTGATCTCTAAACACATTAAGACCCCTCTAATTTCCAGGCAAAACTAGTAAGGAAAACAAAATAAATCCACAGCAAACCAAAGGAGACCTATCAAACACCAAAAAAAAGCATTAATTGAATAAGGAAGCAGAAGAGGCTGGTTATAGAGGGAAAACCCAAACCAATCCATCACTTGGCTCTTCCTACTGCAGTTCTAAGAAAATCACCGTGATCCAAGGGGCAAGGAAGTTTCAGGATGCTGCAGAGAAGGACTAATGCTGGCTGATTTGGCAGACCAACCTGCCATGCAAGGCTCTGGCCAGCTATGAAGTAAACACAAACATACTTGGGCCTCACACTGAAAGGTTCCTATTTTATTGATATTTATGATATTTACCCTGGTGCTGCACCAGCAGTGATGCAAATCGTTCCATACAGCTTATGTTCTGGTTCTATGATATATGGCCAAATATATTTTTTCCTGTTCTATGAGAACAGATCATCCACACCAGAAATCCACAAAATGCAACCCTCATTTATTCTCTGGCTGTGCTAATGGCAGTTTCTAACTCTGTGGATACCCCTCCAATAAAATCCTCACTAATTTTTTTGTGTAAAATGGAAGTCTTAAGCTGCACAGTTAAGTCTTACAAGCGTAGGAAGTGAATCAGCAGAACACTGCAGAGCTCTTAACATCTTAAAATGGTACTAACAGCCTAAAAAGGTAGTCACACATAGCAACTGTTGCTACGACGGAGTATTTTACTGCAGTGCCATGGCCAAGACTTCTGGAGTAAGGAAAACATTTGACAACTGCATTTTTAGTCCTCCCAGACCTACACCTGAAAGCTTTCTGGAACACTAACCAGGTGCTGTCTCATAAACCTGAACACTTCAAAATTCTGTGTTCTGGTTTGCTTCAGCATCACACCTTCATGAACACAAAGCTTATTATTGTAGCTTTAGGCACTGAAATGACACTGAAGACTTCTCCTTATCATGGAGATGCCACAATGATCCTATAGGTCAATGGATAAAAAAGTCCTATGTACTCTTTACCCAACAGGTCTTTCAATGAAGTCACTAAAACTCACTGCTGTCGAGCAAAATAAAAATAAACCCAGTAGCATTCTGTGATAGGTAAGGGAGCTAGTAAAAGGAAAAAAAAAAAAAGAAAAAAAAAAAGAAAATAACAGAAAATTAGAGGCGGAAAGGTCATTTACCACATGAAAAAACACCATTTCTCTGTTCTTCAAATAATACTGAACATAACAAGCCCATCTTGCTCTATCCTATTCAAAACACTAAACATGACAACTTGGCAGCATTTCAAGAGCAAGACTCCAGATTAAAAACTTTTTAGCAGATTGTCTTTATGTAATAGCATATTTCTACAAAATATTTTTCTTCATATTTCATTGTTAAAGGTTGCACAACACACAGGAATTGTAAAAACTTGATTTTCAGCACCTGAGTACACCATGTAGAAACAGCTGAACAGTGAACTGAATTTTGGTATCTCTTGCTATGCAACACAAAATAACAGGTTTCATGAGCAATGTCTGTGCCTGTAGCACAGGCTGGCAATGTAACTGTACTCAGTTTAACAAAAACTTCTGGTAACAAATCCTGACAGCATCCAGCAGAAAAAAACCCATGAGGTCAACAGGAATTTCTGAATCCAAGTCTGTGCCACAAACCAAACACTTCATGAAGCCCACTACAAATCTAGTCCCACTTATTACAAAAAAAGAAAAAAAAAAAAAATCAACCTTTCTATACCATCACAGAAATCACGTTCGGTCTTACTAACACATTATGCACAAATACACCACACAAACAGTTTAGTTTATCTGTTCAGGAACAGATACCAGGCAGCCTTGATATTGGTAAACAATTACTCATAGAAGCCTTGAGTACTTGGTGACTAAGTATAACAAGCTAACAATTGCCTAACACATTCCTCAATTAGTGTATTTCATGTTTTGTTTCCAAATTATTCCTATAGATGAAGTTTAGCTTCCTCAAAGAAATAAAGAAAAAAAAAAAAAAAAAGAGTAAGTTTTACAGGAAAGAAAGTATTTTTATCTTCTTATAACCAACTTTTTTTTTAGCGTTTGTATGCAAAGCAAGTCACTAGCAGTATGCAAGATCAGAACTAATTATGATATGCTGTCTGGAACTGAAATTTTCTAATCAATGCTTGAAATAAACAGGGCCTCTTCTTCCTTTTCTTTTTTAATTAATAAACTACATATAAACCCAAACCCACCAAGTCACAAAAAAAACCCAAACTACTTTCAAGCAAAAAGTATTGACATCCAAAGTCTGGCTGAACTAGAAAATATATCTGCTTTGGAAAATGGAAGTGCCACAGTCCTTGTTTTACAAATGCTGAACAGAGAAGGAAGGCCAAGAGTTTACATGAAATCCACATGAGCTTGGTTCCCAAATGGATTTGGACACTGATGAGAAACTGCAACTCTCCAGAAATTCTCCAGCATCTTTCACAGCAACCAAAAGTTATACTTAAAACTGAGGCTGCATCACAGCACAACATAACACAGGATGAATCACAAAACTTACTTGGAGGTTTTTTGGTCAAGTCTGTGACAACCATCACCTTAAATTATTCTGACAACAAACTCTATGGGATCTAAAAATCTGAGGTTTAGTATTTGATATAAAATAGTTTGGCCTGGCTTTTGTAAAAACAACTGATACCAAGGCTATGTTTATTTCAGATGACCCGAAAAGAGAAGACATTCAGAAGAGTGAAACCATGTCAAAAAAGCAGAGAGATTAAAAATTGCTGTGTTTAAAGGACATCTCCCTACCTCAAGCACAATGCAGTACCATTGTTTTTTGGCACTAGTTCTTAGTACAATACTAAGTACAACACAAGGGCACTAGTTCTTGGTACACCCCTGAGCATATTATTTCATGAACTGTAAACTTCATAGATCACCTAAGACTTGGAGAAGTTTTCATGTGTGCATCACCTAGACACAAATGCAGAATCTATTTTCTGGTCCCTGGAGGCCACTGCTGAATAGCCCAAAGCACAACAAGTTCAACTGAATTTGTCACACTGGACAATTTCTACTGCATCCTTGGACAGTGATCCACACCACACAGAATGCACCACACATGCTGCGCTAGCAGGATCAGCTTTGCTCCACTTTTTGTCATCTGCTTCACAAGAGGCTTTTAAAGCCCTGACATTGCTGAGAATGCAACAGCAAACCTCATACATGCTCAAATGAAATGAAGCTGCTGACAGCCTCAGAGGTAAAGAAACACCCATTCTGCTACTCTCAGTGCAGGACTTCCAGCAGGAAGGGACATATCTGTCAATGGGAGCCTCTCCAACTCCTCCCCCACTCCATCCCATGTCATGCCTCACAACCCCAGGACATCTCCACCCAAAGTCTTCTAGGCCACTGATGTTCATCAGAAGTAAACTAATCTGAAAAGAAAATTTACAATAATTTGCCCTTACTGCAGTATGGCAGACAATGAAAATATTCTCCTTGCTTTGTTTTGAACATGGTTTGTTGTTTAACCTGTAACCATCTCTCCCTAAATGAGACTAATATCTAGCTGCACAGTGACTGCAGTAAATATCAAGAAAAAATTTCAGCATCTATACAAAATGGTTGTTACCTTATATGATCATTAAATCATGTAACAGTCCAGGTTTGAAGGGACCCTCCAACACCACCTGGCTTCCCATGAAAAAGGGAGCCTAGATGAGATATTTTATCATGCACCCTGTCCAAACACATCCTGAAAGTCTCCAGTAACAAAGGTTCCATCATGTCCCTGAGGCAATTTTTCCAGTGACTGATTATTCTCCCTGTTAAAAGAGTAATTCTTGTAGCAAGTGAAACCTCTCCTGGTGCAATCTGTAGCCATTGTCCCTTGCCTGTTCTGCATGGATCCTTGTGAAGAGAAAGCCTCCATCCTCTTTGTACTCATGCTTTAACATTATGTTACTCAATATTCAGTATTTCCTCTGGTTCTGTTTTTGTATGCAAAATTGGAATGAAGTTTGAGAACCACTGCCTTATCAGTGAACAACTATGAGCCCTCAAGGTCCCTCATCACTAGCACACTCACCTCGACTTTTCATGTTTCAACATGCAGCCATTCTAGAACTTCAAGCATGTTGAATCAGGCTGATTAGCTAAAGAATTTGCAAACTATTACGCAATTGTGAATTATTTCCAGAGACCTCACAGACCATCACTTCAAAACTTTCTAGTTTGTGAAACCCAACACCAAAAGAGCCTTAACCTTCATCCTTAGAAAGCTTTGCTGCATCAACATCTGGTCACAAAAGTACATGTGAATGCTTTATTCTAAAGAATCACACCTGTATTCCCCCAAAGCTTTAAAGATTATAAATGACTGATGAGTGCACACATGCTGTCCAACAGACACATCACCTTCCTTCCATCAAATACATTTAAATGTTCAGCCAATGCAGACATTCCACATTTCATTCTCAGTTCTGTAACATACACTTACAGAGGACTTAAACTTTAATCTGCATCCTCAAAGCCAAAACTATTTAATTTTATCAGCTGTTATGCTACGTCATCAAACTAACACTAATTTATATTCCTAATACCTATTTTGTACTATTTTACCAATCATTAGCTTTTTTTTTTTTTTTTAGAAAACAGTGGGGTGCTGTTATGTCCATATTTTAAAGTCTTTTACTCACCCCAAAAATTCAAAAACTAAATCCAAAACATCAGTTTCTACAGTTAAAACTTTAAATAATCAAAGCCACTTTGTTCAGAGCTCCTTTCGCATGCTATCACTACTGACTTTAGATAGCAGTCCCTTTCCAAAAACAGTTGCATATTCCATTTCTGTAAGTTCTAGGTTTTTTTGACTGGGTTTTAAAAGTGTATTGAACATCCTCAACCAGGAATGTTCCCTGAGCAGTCACGTGGACATAAGTGTGTGACCTGTGGGTTCCTCCATTCAGCAAGTGTTGCACCAAGACTAAACAAACATTGTCTATATGGGGGAGGGATCAGATTTAAGTGGCCACCATTTATTGATGAGCACAGTGTGAACACTGAACAAACAACTGCTTGTGCCCACTTAAAACAAAGGGGTCCCAATTCACCCTTGGACACAAATGGAACTACAGAACAGCAACAAAAATCAGCCTTGAAACAGCAGTTTCACCACTTTGTTGAAGGTTATGTGCTGCAGCACATGCCCTTGTACATGAAAGCACGTTCATTCAACTTGAAGCAGGTTAAAATATGAGAATCAAAATGCTTCAAAAGTGAAGCTTTCTTTAAATTACTCCATCCTCATAATACCACAAAAACTTCCACTTAGTACATGAATGGCAACCTTACTTCCACATCACAAGTGGAACCACAGATCTGAACCACAGAAATTAACACAAAGATTTTTCAAAGTAACTCCAATATTGCAGTATATTTAACACTGCTGTAACAATGCTCAAGGTATTAAACTATTTGCTGTTTTACTAGTAGTGCTGTCCTTCCTAGCCTTATTCCCAAACTCAAGTCCTAAATTTGGGAATTTCTTCGTAACATTTACCTTTATGTATGGCAAGACTTCCCATAAAAACGTAATTATGTTTATGTGCCTTGTTACCCATCAAACCAACATGGAGCACAGTCAGACCCCTCAGCTGAGTGAGCACTGAACCAATCACCCCTCTCCTCCTCGACAACAACTTACAGAGACTAAATCACCAAAAACTTTTGTACAGACAAGGACAAGTGGGTCAACTGACCACTCCGCTCAGTCTTTATCAAAAACTGCTACTCCTGATGAAACCAAGCACAGAAACACACAAATCCTGTTAACTGTATCTCTCCCGAAGACTCCGGAAAACCCCTGAAAGACTTTCTTTTAATCACCCAACTAAATATTCTCATTTTAAGGTTTGTTTAATCAGAACCACATGGCTGTCTATTAAAATGCTGCGCGTAGAGGTGTCTGTAGTCACGCACAGTGGAACAAACACCTGAGAGTCTTGGAGTCAAACACTGACTTCATTTTACACTCCTCAAGTGAGATATTCCACTTCTGCATAGTCTATGAAATAAATTATAACTACACCGCAGATTAAAGACGTGTTACTCAAGCCACACACCTGTACCTGTAAAAACTGTGTGAAAAAATACCTGCCATCCCTAGAGGTGTTTAAAGAAAGGCTGGACGTGGCACTTCGTACCATGGTTTAGTTGATACGGTGGTATTGGTCATAGGCTGGACTGGATAGTCTCAGAGATGTTTTCCAACCTAACTGATCCTGTGATTCTGTGAATATCTTTCAATAAAACCCACTCACGTTCCCCGAAGGCCCCGCACCCGCGGCGAGGCCGCTGTCCCTCCGGGCCCTGCCCCGCCGAGCGGCCACAGCAGCTCCCATCGCCGCACGACGCCGACGCCCAGGACCGGAGCGGCGCTCCCGGGAATCTGCGGCGCCGGGGCAGCTCCTGCTGCCCCCGATCCGCGCCCCAGAGCCCCGACCTCGCGGGACGCGCCGCCCCCGGCCCGGCCCGCGGCAGCGGAGGCGCCTCCGCCCCGGGCAGGCCCCGCAGGAGCCCGCGGTGCCCGCACCCCGCCGGGCGCGCCGCCCGAGCCGGCCCCGCTCCCCCGGGCGCGGCCCCCGAGCACCCACCTGCGCCTCCTCCCAGCGCGGCAGCCATGGCTCTTCGCCCGGCCCAGGCGGCTGCGGCGGCGGGTCGCGGCAGCGCCGCGGTGCCGCCCGCCGGAGCGGCGGGTGCCGGTGCCGCGGCGAAGGACGCGGGCAACGGGCCGGGAAGGGCTCGGATTCAGCGCCCGGCGGGCCCCGCTCCCGCCGCCGGAGAACAACAAACTAGCACAACATGGCGGCCGCCACCGCTGTCGCCGCCGCGCTGCATCCTGGGACGGCGGCGGACCTCGGTCCCTCCTCCGCCGCGGGGGCGGGCGGGCGGCGCGCGCCGCTGGTTGGTCACTCCGGCGCCCCCCGCGCGTGCGCGGGGCGGGAGGGCGGCGCGCGTGCGCGGCGGCGGGGCGGGCGGGGCGCGTGCGCGGGGGCGGCGTGAGGGCGGAATGGCGGCCGGGGCGGGGCACGGGCAGCGCTCGCTGTGCCAGCTGCGTGCGGGGCGGCCGAGCTGGTGCAGGTTCCCCTGGCCTCGACAAACAGGGGGAGTGGAAGGGAGGGGCTCCCTCATGGGGGTCTGTACATGTCTCTTGCGGACGTGGGTGACTCCTCGTAGCACCGCTGAAATGCGCGGCTCACAGTGAATCCCGGTCTCAGTTGGCTTGGGAAAGACCCCTGAGATCATCGAGGCCAACCCGTGACGGAACACCAGCATACCAATTGCACCGCGGCACTGAGTGCTGCGTCCAGTCTTTCTTTAAACGCTTCCAGGAGCCGTGACTCCTCCACCACCCTGGGCAGCCCATTCCAATCTCTAATCGTTCATTTTGTCCAACCTAAACCTCCCCTGGTGCACCTCAAGACTATTTCCTCTTGGCCTATCGCAGATTGCTTTAGAAATGAGATCGACTCTCCGTTGACCACTCCTTTCAGGTGGTTGTGAAGAGTGATAAGGTCACCCTGAGTCTCCTTTTCTCCAGGCTGAACACCCCCAGCTCCCTCAGCTGCTCCTCGTCAGTCCCGTGCTCCAGACCCTGCACCAGCTCCGTTTCCTTTCTGCGGCTCCAGCGGGTCCCATGTCCTTCCTGAATGGAGGTCCCAGAGCTGCACACATGGGCTGTATTGAGGCTCCAGGAGTCACAGGTCCGGCTTGGACCACCGAGTTCAGCTGCCTGTTGGGTGACAAAAATGCTCACGAGTTAATTAATTAAATACACCGTGAAGGGGATGGGTCAGGGTGTGTTAGGGAGATCTGTGGTCCCCATCTTTCAAGGCTTGAGCATGCAGGGAAGTTAACCCATGTATTAATTGAAGTGAAGAAGTTCAGATCATGTGGTTCTTGCTTCCCCACTCAAACCTCACCCGAGTTCTCCCTTTACAGGTTCAGAGTTACAACACGCTCAGTTTAGTTCACTGCAGGCTGCGAATCCCTTCCTGCTGGCACTCCAAGCACTGCCCTCCTGGCTGCTTGGCTACTTGCTCCCCTCTCATTTTAAAAGGACACAGTGTGACTGCTGAGTATATCAGTTTGGATCACTGATCAGAAAAGTAATTACCAAAAAGTTTCCCTTCCAACCTTCCTTCCTGACTTCTCCAAGTTTTAACAGGGAAATCCAGACTTTTGCACAGGCCAAGTTAAATGCAATATAAAATTATGCCATGATATAAAACAAACTTCTAGGTTATGCTACTTGTAAGGAAACCAAATCTGACCTAAAACAATTTAATGGAGCCTACTATAACAAGACTAGTTCAAGTAAACGGCAAAACTTTCCCAGGTGGACAAGTCCTCATGGAAATAATTAACAATGTTAGTATTTAAATTATCAGCGTTATCTGATTAAACCCTCGCTATGAGAATAGGGAAGTTCTCATGTCACTTTGTTCTGTGCTCCCTGCAGATTTGTCTCTACATTGCATTTGATCTCATTTTTCAGGTTTTCTTCACAACCATTCAGCCAGAGGTTTATTCTTTATGTATTCCTACAAACTCACAGCCAAATTCTGCCTTTAATGTGGGAAACAGGCCATCGGTAGGTGATGCTTGCTGACAATTTAATGTCTAGTCCATCAGTCCAGCTCTGATTGCCTGACATGGGGGTGATAAGTGAATGCAACTACCACCAATGGTAAAAACCCATGAGGATTGCAGTGGGGGGCCAGGAGTTCACCAATTGCTTCTTGGTATTGATCTTTCTTTCCTGAAGCTGGTTTGCAATACAAAAAGGTTTCCTGGCAAGGGAAGGAGTTTCCTGGACCCTTTAAAGGCTGTGTGGGGCAAGACTCAGCCAGGCTCAGCTGCAGCCTTTTACAAATCACAACTCTCTTGTCAAAATTCTCTGTATCCCTTTTGTTTGATGCTGGGAAATTTTAAAATATAAACAGTGTTCACAACGGTCAGCTTTGTGGAATTCAGATATGTAGAGGAGTGCATTTTATGGATAATTTATGCTCTATATTTTTGCTCATTTTAATAGCAATTTTTTTGACTGAGAGTCCAAACAGAAACCAATTTACCATCTTCTTCACAGACCAGTTCAATGTTAAAGAGGAATAACAGGACACTTAACTATTATTTTGTTAATATACAAACACTTTAGCCACTTTGCACAGCTCTGGTACAAAAAAAGTGGCCATTCCCAGGTGTCCAAACTTCAGCAGGTGTGAAACAGGGACCTAAATAATAATGACAGAGACAGGTATGGTGACTCTACTCACCTTCACTCAGAACTTCCTATGAATTTTCAAATTCCAGGAGCTATACATGCTCTGCATTTTGTATAAAAAGCTCCAACTTTTACTCTGTACTACCTACGCCATGCTATAAAATGCAAATGTCCTCCTGTCTTCTCGGTAAGTTAACATAGAGCTTCTGGAACCCATGAGTTAAAAATATTTTAGGTGAACTAATCATCATCAGTTTAAAAAAATACTTCTAGAAGTTCTGCATGAATAACATATTTGCCTGTGTATCTTCCAAGCAAATCTTGTTGCAGTCAGGAATGCAACAGATTGTCCTGCAAAGGGATTAAGGATACGACAGAGAAAGAACTCAAGATCCAATAATCCTGGTTGTGCATTCACTGCATTACTGGAGCAGGTTGTCAACTTCACCCTGATTCACATGCTGCATTTCCTGCCTCAGATTTCTTCTTTTAAACCTTTCAGTAAAAATTGTTGTGTCCTCACTTCTCTACATTAACCTATTTCTACAGTAATAGTCATTATCAGTTTTATTTCCAGTGGGTTTGGATGTTAACATTTTCTTTTCAAAATAATTTGTAACTTATTTCTGGAGCAGACATAATCTTTTTAAAAATCTTTTTTATACTTAAATCATTATTTATTTTTGCACTCTAGAATGGTTAAAGTCAGTCAGAAATCCAGTACAGCAACCTTCCAAGTTTAATTCTACTAAACACTTGGAATTAATATAAGGGTGTTTAGAACAGTGTTGCTTCCTAATTCCATAGACGAAATATACTTTTTACTTACTTTTGAACCACAGTTACCTCTTTGTGAGCTTGCTTTCTAGTCTGGCTAAACCAGACTGAGTTTTCACAGCATGGCAGGCTGGCCCAGATGGGCGATCCAGTCTGGGTTTGGCTCATAACCTCCTTGTGCTGAACCTCTCAGTGACACCTGACATCTTCCATCCAAAGTTAAACCTGTCTTTGGGTGAAGTCCTCCAAACCAGACACTTAACAGTTCCTGGGTTATTTCAGCAACATCCTGTGATGCAGCAAATGTCCTGTCACACCTGACAGGAAATTCTGGATTTAAAGTGTACAAATGAGAGGTGCAAAAACAAATTTGCTCTTTTGTAGGTGTCACTGGGCCTGATCTATGACCTGTTGGCAGTGCCAGCAATCATAGGAGGCAGCAGTACCTCTTGAAAGAGAGACACAGATGAAAGGTGCTTTCCCTTTGAGCCAATCCCCTGGAAGGGCAGAGGCAGATTAGGAAATTTCAAAGTCTTAAAAACTAATAAATGTACTGAAGGAAAGAGAGCAGTGTGAGGTTTATAACAAAGTATATGAAAAACACTGGTGATAAACCTTGAACAGAAACATTTCTGAGTGTGTTACAGTCCCATGACTAAGTATAGTTTCAGGGCTGTGGGCAGCGTTCATGTGTATCCAATTTTGGTTTCACTGTAATTTTTCTTTCTGTTTCCTTCTGCATTCTTGTTGCATAGTTATCCCCTTGTTGCAGCTTATCTGCCTTGTAGTCTGCAATCCACTTGATGCATCTTATTTCAACTGTAATTTCTTCAGAGCAATGTGACCCTAGGACCCCTTAAGCAGCTGCAAGGGTGGAGGACAGGAGAGCTTGTGAGCTGAGAAATGGCCTGAGCAAGCAACATCTCAAGTGTGTTATTGTTGTGTCACGTGTGGAGTCCCTAGAAAGCTGGTCAACCACCAAAGATCAAAATCTCAACAGAACACATACCTTGTTGTCATGTAAAATATATGCATTTTTAACAGCTCCAACTGGCTGCAGGGAGGTTTGGGCTGTGCTTTGGGTTCTGAATAGAGAGCAGCACTCAGAAGCCTGGGTAGTGCTCTGGACCCCAGTGTTTGCAATATATTTTAGGAATCTAATGAAAAGAAATCAAGAAACACCAAGGAAATCCAAGTGTTAAATGTTTCATAGTGTTTTATTTCTAATTTTTTTTCAGTCTGGATGCTGGAAATCCTACTAAACTTTGCTTCATTTCACCAGGATCCCATCTGGTGTCAAGGAGAGCACATGAATCAGAGTGAAGTTGACAAATGTAAGGCAGCTCTTCCTTTCAAGAATGACTCAATGTAGTGGATAATGTCTAAGATCCCTCATTCTTAGGTAAAGGGAGTGGTACCCCATGATAAACATATCAAAATAAATAAAGGAGTGTTTCCCAAGATTTCCTGACAAGGAGCCAATGTACAGCACTGTTGGCCTTGCCCAAATGCAGAGCTTTGGGAAGAGCTTGCTTTCTCTGGACACAGGCCAGGCTGTAAAAGAGCAGAAGGACATGTGATGGCTCTAGGCAAACCTCAGGGCATCACAAGGAACTCCTGTGGCTCAGATTCCTGTGACCCATACCTGTGAGCAAAGCACGGTGCTCTGTGGAGCCCCACTGAACATTGTGCACAGGTACCAAATGTCAGCACTTGTGTATGAACTTCCAGATACGAGCTCATGTTCCTAAGAACTCCTCGTGCCAGAAGGCTATAATCCCGTTAAAAGCCTCTGGGAACTACTGCAATGCAAATAATAGCAGCAATAATTAGCTCTGCTTTAATTGATACTGTGTATTCCTCAAATGTCAGTGAAAATTTGCTTTGCTAAGCCAACAACTTCTCCCCTGGAACTCTGCTGTCTTTACCAGAATTACACGAGGGGTGAGTTTGGATCATTGTAGGTTCCTGGCATAAATTATCAGCTGTTGATTCCTTGCCCTTTAAAACTTGGCAAGCATACAAGAAGAGTTTGCCAGACATGCAAGAACTAGGTCTATGCATTTATGGGTAAATCCTCTGGGACTATGCACAGAAAGGAGTACAATTTGCTAGAAGTAGCCAGCTGTGAAATCCAGGAACTCCTGCACACAGCTCCAGCAACTTAGAGCATATTTAGCCTGGCGTCAATACCAGCGGTTCCTGGAAGCAGTTTTTGCACGCTCAGCTTTATGAAAGCAGAATGTGATAGCAAGGAACCCTGTAAATGTGTGGAGATGCTAAATTTACAGAATAATCCTAATGGGGGGTGATTTGGAGTTGCATAATCTAGAGTCGGTTTATGGTTTATCCCAGTGGCTAGGACCTGTCTCTGTTTAACGTTGAGAGTGCAGGTCTGAGCACATCATTGGCATAAATTAGTAAAGATAACGCACTCCAAAGCTCTCAGCATCTTCAGCATGAACCACATCCTCATCTGGACCTTACTGAGCACCTGACAATTTTAATGTCCCATCCTTCATGGGCAGACATCTTACTTTGTATCACTGATACCGCTCCATGATCAGATGCTCCTCAGGGCTTCTTTCTAAGGGCAGGATAAATGTTCTGTGCCTCTGGTTGTATAAAGGTCAGAGATAAGCTCGTTGTGTAACCTCCTTCACTGAGTTACATTAGATGGGCTGAATGGTGCCTCTTAGCTGTGGGAGACCTCTCTTGGTCAAAGTGAAGGGAAATAAATCCCAGCCAGAGTCTCTATTTTTATAATACTGAGCAAGATTAGTGCCGCAGTGGATCTCAAGTCCAACGTTTTCCACATTTACCAGAGAAGGACTCCTGGCTTGGAGAGCTTCAGTGCATTGCTACAGAGCCAAGCCATTTCTGTGTTTGCTGGGCCTAATGGGTAATGGGTTTAGGCTATAATGGGTAGCTTCAAAGACTCGGAGATACAATGCACCTGATTTTATGGGTTTTCCATATGTACAAAAGTGTTGTTGCCAAACAGACTCAGGAACAGATCACTATAGCACATTACTAATAAGCCAATTAGTGAAATGAAGCATTATGACTAATAGACTGCTTTATGCAAGTATGTTTGTGTAGAAAACAATCATTTGACCTGGGTTTACATTCAGGAAGACCTTGGCAGTATGATATGTGGTGATGGTTGCTATAGCTGTTATTGATCAGTTTCTCTTTTCATCCTGATATGTGTGGATTCAAATGTAACAAGTGATGTGAGCCTTAATGAACACAAGGATGCTCAGGATTTTGACCTTATCATGTGTTTTTTTCAGTAGCTACATTTGATCCACAGGTTTTGCAACACCTTCTAACATTAACTTTGGTTATACTATTTTTCCAATACAGTCATTAGCAGAACCAGTATTTTATTTGGTCCAAAATCCACATTTTTTTTACATTCAGCTAAATTCCTTACAAGGAAGAATGATAGAATTAGGGCTTACGTATCAAATCAGTTTGATTTGGGAACTTTAATTATCTAGTTGATCCAACAGATTTATTTAGCACAGCCTATACACGTTAAGCTGAGTACCTTTTTTTGTAATGAATTCCTGGCAGCCCAGGAACACGTTATGGAACATGAGCCCTTACAGTGGGCTGAGGTACAGGGAACCTATAGAGATGCATTATCCAATGCACAGGTTGAAGTGCTATCTTGTATAACAAATTATTGACTTCATTGTACATAGTACTGGGATTTAATTAAGCGATAAGGCCCATCATAGCGGCCCTTTATCTAGCAGATAAGGATTTACCAAGCTTACCCAAGAGGTCTTTATCTGAAAGATAAGAAAAAGGTACATAAGGTGCCTTCTGCTTTTAAATCTTTAATTGAAAGACCTTATTTTTTTAAGTTCTAGGTTGTTTTTTCTTCATGACTTAGTATTAAAGATTCAGATGGATTTTTGTGAGGGAGGTTGTAGTAGGGAGGAATGTTACCAGTCACCTTCACTGTGTGAAATTAATAGGATTTATGTCATTTTTATTCACAATATACCAGCTCTCAGATGAAGTAGAAATTTAGCCTCTGATTTTTCCAGTGACTTCATGATCCCATGGCCATAAAAAAGATTAATTCATTGACAATTTCAGAGAGTTGTAATTGTGATTATGTTGTGAAGTTTAGGAAAAAATGGGATTTCACAATACACAAAAATGGAGGAAAAATAATTTAAAGACAGTTCTTCTAATGACTGTGTTGTCAGCTAAGCTAAATGATGCCTAGTCCTTTACCTATGTGATGTAAGGATATGTAAGCAGAAAACATATAAAGAAATTAAAGCTAATGCAAAGAACTGGCACTTAGAATGAGATTAACACCCTGGAAAACACAAAATAGTACTACTGCTAATGCTCAGTAGAGAAAAACAGAGTAAATTCCAGAGAAAGGAGAGAGGAGCATATGTTTTTTATGAGAAAGGCACACATAAGGGCTACTGCATGGTTGAAAACAGGACAGGATCTTTGGATTTAGCTGATTTAATCCCTAATGTTACAGGCACTTTTTAATAGAATCGTTTCATAAAGGCTCAAGCTCTTTTTGGGAGTAGCTGGGCTATTGCCTCCCCCTCCCTTGGAGGAAGGCTGTTGTGCAACATCCGTACACTCATAATTACCTGGCATCTTCCAGTTTACAGTATGACTGGATCCCTGGCCAGTCCATACTTGTTTTTTCTTCCCTGCTGATGCTATCTTTTAGCGTAGTGACATTTCTTCCTTCCCAGTGTTTTTTATTCCCATCCTCATGTAAGCCCAGACATCAGTCAGCCTTTACCACAGTACCCTCCTTGGGCCATTCTGTCCTTGCTGGTCCAGAAGTGACAACCACCAATTGACTCTGTGCCCCTTCTGGGACCAGGGACGTATCAGACTCACTGTTCGTTCCACCTCAAGTTGCTTTGTGTACGCTCTGTGAAATTCTCCTGAATTTCCAGGCATCCAAGAACCTAAGCTGCCACATACTGGAAATTCAGTAGGTTACTGCCCAAAGCAGTTGTCTACCACATAAATTGATAGCGTTGGCAGCTCTGCTTGTGAAAGACCCCCTGTTCCCCAGATTGTTAATCATCCTGCTCTGCACCTGTTCCAGCTTGAATTCTTCATGCTTGAGCAAGGGCAGTAAAGCAGAGTCTGAAGGGATCAGATTGTATTAGAAGAGCTTGGAGCAATTCAAGCCAGGACCGAGTAGCAATTATAATGAGAGATACCCTCCAGGTTACACGAGAGGCAAATTGCCTCAGCGGTGAGCAGAAGTTTGCAGTGCTGCTTAGAGCCTGTTTGTTCAGGAACCAGGGGATTTCATTTCCATTGTTGACAATATGACACCTTTTATGGGCAATTGATTACCATTCTTAAAAACTATCTGGCACAGAGGCAATAAGTGAGTGGAAAGGTGTGAATTAAAATATGTACACAGCTAAAGACGATCACTCAGGTATTTACTTAGATCTGAAATTCCAGCTGCAAAGCTGGTATTATTCTCTATTGCACCAACTATCCCCCAGTAATTGCCCCATGAGCAATTTTACTGTGTCTTTTTACTTATTTATTTGCAACTTTGAGAACTGATTGAGCTTTCTGCTTCTGAGAAAGCTATAAGTAGGGTCCCTTCACTTTAATATACCCCATATGGAGTTTCTTCACATTGGTGTAACCTCTCATGCCTGCAAGTCTTTTAAACAGGTTTTTGCTGCCTCATACTCCAGAGAAGCCAATGAAGATTCATCCACTGGCTTCAGCAGAATAACTTTCCCACCACACACTTCATGTTTATTTCACTCAGAAAAAGATTTTGTCTGAGTGTTGCCCACGGGCATTTCTGTTGTTCTCTTCTTCCCTGACAACGTGGGAACAAATTCAACAGCCCTTCACTTACATGTATTTAAAAATGAAAATTATTTTGCTTAGTACATTTGAATGGTATCTTATAAAAAGGGATATTTCTTCCTTGAAATCACACTCCAGCAGGAGCTGCCCCAGTCAGCAATGTGTGCTCTCTCTCTCTCTGTAGTTGTTCCATTAAAGTAGTGTGAAAGCTACAACTGTGTGTCCACTGTCATTCTGTGTTAGAAGTCAGGGGTAAGGTAATGATATGCAAGGTTGATCCATCTCTAATACTTTCCTTGGAAGTACAGTTCTGCCATTTCTGCTGTCAGCCTGTATTTTTAGAGTGCAGAGAGTGCTGCATGACTTGAAAGCAGCAGTAGGCAATTCCCAGTTTAAGTCTTAGATATTTACATATTTATGCTCACTTCAGCAGAGTAAATATGCTATGAATAAATCCTATTATGTTTGAAACTGTACTTACAGTATAATAAAACCACAGTACTGTGGTGCAAACTCAGGTTTTATTTTGGCGTCAATATGAACATAAATTTTGTAAATTATATATTGTTAACATTACAATCATCATCTAAAAGTAATTAGAATACCTTGTATCATGTGAGAAAATAAGGAAGAAAAAGTCCTTTAATCTTTAAACAAGAACTGAAGGAAAAACATTGCCTACAGGTAAAACAGTTCTGGTAGAAATGGCCAGTCCACCAGGGGTGACTCTATAGCTGTTGCCTTTGTTATTACTGTTTTTAAGTTGTGTGCATCTGAATGTGCCATCAAATGCAAGAGATTTTTTTTTTCAAAGGGCATTGCCAGGTATTGCTGATACAATGCCATGATGTTACATGTGTCACAACCATATGCTGGTGTTGAATTCTGGAGAAGAGATCATTTGATACCTACCAAGATTTCTTAGAGTTTATGTTCTGGAAAAGGTAGTTGGCTGCTGCTTGTGTTTGTGGGATCCCTGCAGCAGTTATTGCAGCATTATGCTAAGATGAGGAATCCCTATCAGAAAGGAAGCAGTCTTTTCTTGTAACAAAAACCCCAGCCAGAACACCTGCTTTGTGTTCTGAGTCTTGCTACCAACCTATTCCATGACCTTCCTCAAGACATGACACCTTCCTCTGCTTTTATTCCCTTCCCATCCTCCACATGTATGTTGTGTACTCTTCATAATATTACCATCCAAAGGAATTTAAAATGCTTTCATTATTTCAAAGCACTGTGTGTGTGTTTGTGTGTGTGTGTGTGTGTGTGTGTGTGTGTGCACAAATCTTTACACCAACATCTCATCAGGTAGACTCCTGAAGAAACCAGCAAACTGCTCACTGTAGGAAGCTCTGTAGTGGGCTCCACATGGTTGCTTTGCTTTGACAGCTTGACCTCAAATCCACTGAAGTAGAAGTGTTTACCTCAGCACAGACAATCCCCTAATGTTTGCCAAGGGCCTTTTGGTAAATTCAAAGATCAAGTCTTGCTCCATCTGCTAGATGGTGTATGAAGACTACCCATCTTAATTGGAATAGTCATAGGATTTTCCATGGAGTATTTGACAGCATCAATCTAGGCTAAAGCTTTCACATTGAGGGATGACCTGGATTGCAGAGGGAACTTCCAGGCTCAGAAGCAGACTCAGAGAAGCTGAAAGTGTATCACTTTTGTGTATGTCCTCCTAGTGCAGGCCATGAGAAGTCTCTTACAGAGAACCTGAATGAAGGAAAAGGAGTTGAAGGACTTGTGGAGTAAGGAGAGTTGAAAATAAAAAAGGTGAGGAACTAGAAAAGCTGTAAAAAGAAGAAAATGTATATCCAGCTAAGCACGTCAGAACTTAAACAATAGATAGTCATATCAGGTTGCTAATGATAATTCAGGCTTTGCTGGACACAGGGATTTGGACTGAATCAAGTAGTGTCTACTTGTCAGAAAAAAAGATAAGAATATCAATTAAACCTTTTGAAATTTTCATTGAGACTGAAATATTCTTCTTAACTTTGAGGGAAGAATGAAAAACCCATCTCCAAAAGGCATTTGATGATTTTTTTCAGACAAAGTATTATCTCTGAAATTTCCAGGTGGAATACTTTTTAAGAAAGGCCAGTTTTAACAGGAGTTGCAAATAGAGGCTGGTACCAGTGCAGTCTGCAACTTTGGACTGTGTGTTGAGTGTGTCAGGGGTAAAGAGTTGCTGTGCTTATCTCAGAGCACCTTCATGCAATGCTCAGGTGGCTGTGCCTACCATAGGACATAAACCGTGCAACTTGCTTTCTGTGGAGTTGGTGTGCTGTGACAGTGGCCATTTCACTTCCCAAAGTTGCCCCTCTGTTCCTTTATGATCCTCATTACTGTCCTCATTATATTTTCAAGATATTGTTTTTATTGCTTTGTGTGTTTAGTCTGTGAGTTCTTTGAGGTAAGGACACTCACAAAAGCTAGGAGAAGGCAAATCCTAATCTGAACAGGAGAAAGAAACACAAAGATCTCATAAGAGCATCACTTGGTCAGAACTTGAGGAAGATTAGGAATCAGTATGCAGTTCTACTTTGAGCAGCTACTAGCAAAATTAGCTCAAGAAACAGAAGAAATATAATGTGCATTGCCTTTTATTGAAGTCCGGGTCAAATTTGCTTATATTTCTTTGCAGTTTGGTTTAGAGAAAATACAGATTTCCTTCTGTTAGACATCAATACTGTGTTATTATGACATATTCACAGGCCATTTATTCAGTCAGCACAATCTCAGGTCACACTACTCGCCACAGGACCATTATTTAAAAAGCAAATTAGTCCTTCTATTAAGAGAATGGCTACACCTGTGTCAGTAAAGAGACGACATCAGAGGTCACCCTCTGATCCCCAGGATGAATGGTCCAGCTCACTGAACTCTTGTTACCCCCAGAAGAGGGTGGCCAGGCTCTCCTCACCACTCACCACTATTATTACCATTTTAAAATTAAGAATAAAATGCCACAGGAGAATTAAGGGTCTATAGAGACATATGAGCTACGTCAGAAATTGCTGAAGGCTAATGTGACAGGAATCAAAGCTTATTTTCTAGACTTCTTGGGTCTGTGACCACAGATACTCCCAGGGGTACAATGCAGACCAGTGCAGGGATACCAGCATGGCTTGTTTGGACCTGGCTCAGGAGGCAGGAATAGAGCAGTGACGTGCAGCTCCAGATACACCAATTCATCACAGTCACGCTGCTTCCCAGGCAGAGCAGCATGGACCTTCACAAGGATGTTGTCCAAGATCACACAAGAAATTTGATGTTATGGCAAAACTGAATTCCTCTGCCCTAATTCTCAGCCTCATACAGGACTATTGGGTCATTGTTCCCCCCTTAGGAGGTTAGATTTCATTTCTGTGGCGAATCAAACACAAATCTCCAGAAGATTGTTGTTCCACAGAACACAGACTGCTGGCAGTTGTTCCCAGACTCAAAGGCCCATAAAACAAATGATGGGGTTATTTACTGAGAGAACAGAAATATACTTTTAAATTGTAGCAAATATATTTTTAAATTGAGTCTATTAGGATTGTGATGGGTAGGATTTTTGACATTGCTTTCAGTGAATAGAGCCCTGAGAAATTTGAAAGCATGAAGACATCGAGTTGTTTTTATTTTAGAAAACATGAGAAATGTTTTCTAAAATAAATGAGAAATGTGGAAAAAACTTTTGTACAAACCACAATAACTTGACAGATCTTCTGCTGAGGATAGAGTGCGCCAGAGCAAACCAGTATGTCTTAATTAATAACCCTGTCTACTCAGTACAACTGCAGTAATACTAATCATTTCCCAAGTAGTCTTGGCTGAACACAAAGGCTTTTTAGACTACTGTTTGATTTGTTTTTTCAGAACTGTAGTGTTTTGAAGATAAATAAATGCTGCTAATGAATATGTATATGTCTCCTGATGTATTGCAGTGAATATTCTAGGGCAGTTTTGTAGTCTGCAATGAACATGTTCCTTTGAAGTTTTTACTGATCTAAAAAGGAAATCATTATGTTTGAGTCACACATTAGTTTACTGATCTAGTTAGACAAAGAAACTAAGCTTAGACAAAATATTTCAAGACAGGAACACTTTTCAACCTCAAACCACAAAATACTATGAAAATTCTTCTCAGTAGCTCCCAGACAATTAAAAATCGGCTTAACAATATGGAACAAGATTTAGTTTTACTTTTTAGGAAAACCCCAACAAACCGCAACACTTTTTCATTGCTTAAAGCAAGAAAAGGGAATGAATTGAGAGCACTGGAGGACTAGAGATGTTTATATGAAGGTTGTATGGATACTATACTGTGAAGCACCTGCTGTACAGTCTGATGACTTCATGTCCTGCTGTCCAGGGAGACCAGTGGCAGCTGGGTCTTGGGAGGGAAGTGTCCCTGCTCCACATCCCTGGGCAATCCCAGGGACTAGAGCAGAACTGGCTGCATGGCTCTTTGCTTGTTGACTGTTCATGTGGTCTGATTTCAGATGACAGCTGTGGGAGCATCCTTCGATTTGGCTTTGATGGGAAGTGAAGGTGGGTGAGATTAAGTCTTCATCTTCAGTCTTTCCAAAGCAGGGGTGAAAAAATGAAATTTTCAACCTTCCAGTGTCAATCAAAAGACTGAAGCAAGAGTATTGTCCTGTTGTATAAGGTACTGCAAAAGCTCCAGGCAGCCCAGCCACATTCAATCTGCTGCATTTAAGGTTATTTTGGAAGCATCATTCACCTTTGCCATGGGATGAGGGGACTATGCTTATTATGACAGCATTTATAAGGATGATAAGAATTTATAAGAAAGGTGCCAACAAGGTCACAGACTCGATCCCTGTATGGACCATTCACTTAAGAGTGGGACTCAGTGATCCTTCTGGGTCCTTTCCAACTCACTGTTCTGTGATTCTGTGACTGCAGCAACCAATGCTGAAGCCATCACAAGCTGCCACCCAAACCTCCTCATAGCCCCAGAATCCTGCTCTAGATCTCTCTGGAGAAGACGCTCTCTGTGTGTGTGTGTGTGACACAATCAACTGGGAATTAGTGAAATCCTACTTTAACTGATGACTTAAAGCAGGATGCAAATTCCCTGAAGAGGAAGGGACAGATCCTGCAACCATCAATGCTCAGGTCCTGTAAGACAATTAGCATTACAGTCAGCTTTACTGCATCATCCAGAAATCCTGTACTAAGTCACCACTGAGGTCATTTCACCTCAGGTACTTTGCCATGAGAACTCCAATTCCAGCCTCACCATGATACAACCTGGCCAGAGCTCCATGGCAGGCATGGCAGGGGGCTCTGCTGCTGAGGCTCCCTGGTTCTCCTCACTGTTGTCCTCACCCCCCAGGGTGGTGGCAGTAGCAGAGAGCCCTTGAAACAGACCTGTAACATACCGGCAAAGTGCTGTGTCTCTTCAGCATAGGTGCCAGATGGCAGATGCCAGCGGAAGGAAACGCATTTATCGATCAGCCTTGGGCTCTGAGTGAGTCCAGCCTGAGCTCAAGTTGGGCTGCCTGCTCCCAGATGGAGGTGGTGGGTTTGGGGAAGGTTTCAAATCCAGCTGATTAAGCTGACAGGTGTCAGGCTTCAGCTGCAGAGCAAAGGCTGCTCTTTGATGGGACCTGCTGACCTTGTTAATCTGGGGAGAACTGTGTCCAAGTGCTCTCTGCGGGCAGAAATTTGCAGGGGAAAATGCAGCATCTTTCACCCATTTGATGTTTTGGGTATGCCAGGTTTGGCAGCCATTTATAAACAGGATTGATTTTGTTGGTTTTTTGTTGACAAGTATTTTATGTTTAGTTAGCCAGAAGCCAGGGAATGATGGTTGCATTCCTCTCTTTCCAGCAGGAGCTGTGCTGAAATGCACATTTGCTGCCTGTCATGGGCCTGTGCTGCCTGCTCTGGTATCAATGGTGCTGACTTTGCATTGTACCTCCCAGAACCCATTCACCTTTTGTGGCAGCAGCTCTCTGGCCACAGAGAGCAGGCACAGACTTTCCCAGGCATTATCCCATGGAAGGTTATTTGATGATCAGAGAAAGAAAGAGAAACAATTCTTATCTCCACTTGCTGCACCTGCTGTTGTGCACACGTGGAATGTGTCATGGAGATTTGTTTGCCAAAGGGTGATTTCTTAATTGGACACTGGATGCTGTTTGGATGGATTGACCAATTAGGTCAAAGCTGTATTGGACTGGCTGGAAGGGTTACTGAGTTTCTTAGTAAGTGTAGTATAACATAGTGTAGGATGATATAATAAAGCAATTGATCAGCCTTCTGCAATCATGGAGTCAATGCTAATTATTACGTGGATGGGGGTCTGCAGCGACAACCTTTATATTTACACTGACAATGCAAATGAGCTCAAGAGCAAATGTCAGTGACTGCACAAGTACCAGCTCATGGTGTATCCTTGAGTATGCACTGCAGCACACATGGTGTTGTGTTGAACAGATTATTCCAGAAAGTGCTTTTGCACCATGCCAGGCATCCTACAAAGAGAATAGGTCAACAATGCTGTTTAGTGCCTAAATTTAGCAAAAGGAATCTTCTGCAACCAGCTAAGGGAGCGCTGCTATCAAACTTTTCTGAGTTTTGTTGGTCTAAACATCCTGCCTAGCAGTTTGGTCTTGTTCCAGCAGTTATTCCAAGAGCTGAAGTATATGTGGAATTTGTTGTGGTCCTGACTGTAAGAAGAGCTCTCTGACACACATTGCTCCAATTCTGTGGGTGCATATGGGCTGGATGTGTCTGGGCGTGGAAGCTCTGGCTGACAGAGCTCAAGAAGGATGCCAGTGCCAGGTTTTGTCTCGTGCCTCCCAGGAGGCTCAACACAAGACAAGGGAGGAAAACAGCTTCATGATGTCTTTGCATTTCTGGGCTTCAGGACTGATCCAAGGGCTGGCACAGCTGCCAGCCGTCACCCCAAGCGTTGCTATAGCTCATGGATGCTGCCCACAGTGCCCATCAGCTGCTATGCAACCCAAAATAGGCTCAGCACAAAGCACTCCAGGAAGCTCCCTCTTCTTTTCCTGCTGTGTCCCCTTCATCCGGCACTCTGATGCAGAGAGGTTAAACTGAAATAAAGAGGGTACCTCATGAATGAATGGAATTAATTTAATTAATATTTAATACATTTTTAAAATATCCGATTTTCTCTGGAAGATTTGAAATGAAGAAGCATTTTGTTTTAGCTAATAATTTTTAGCATTTCTTTTCTCTTCTTAAGATAAATTTAATACTCATTTCATCTCTTTTTGACTTGTAGGAAATAAAATGAGTGTCTGGGGATTTCTTTCTTTTCATTTGTTTTTCTTCCTGTCATCCTGTAACTACTTAATACTTTTCTGGTTATTATGAATAGTGCAGGGGATAATAATATTAATAATAGTAACATCCACCAAAACTTAAAACTGTCACTAGATTTATGGCAATCCTTTTCCTTTTTCTTTTCTATTTTTCAATTATTCCAATCCTGGAGGATTTTGGAAAGCTAGGTATTAGTCCTACAACCATGTAAGTTGTGTACTAGGTCAGAACAAAAATCCATCTGACACAGTATTTATCTCCAGGAAAGACCAGTAAGAGATATTTAGAGCCAAGACTGAAAAAGGAAGAACAATTATATGTACTCAAAATGTTTTCCATACATTTGTGACCGAGGAACTAAAAATTACATCTTTGTGAGTAAAACTGTTTCATTTTTGTCATTGCAATCTTGCTTCTCAGTACAAGACCAAGGTTCAAAGACAAGGTTAGATCCTTTGCTCCTGTTGCAAAACTTAAGTCATGAATGACTACAAGTGACCTCTGAATTTGGGGGATTTCCCTGAAATTTCAGTGAAGTTTTTATAGGCACTCTTGGTTTCTAAATGCATTGTGGCTATTCAGCCCAGACTTGCATGAAGGTGTCAAATACAACCATGATGTGGGATGAAAATATTTGTTAACTAGGCAATACTAGTCAAGGAGGTTGCTGGAATGTTTGAGTGAGAAATTAATCTTATCAGAGACAATACAAAATGGAGAGAATATATACTGAGAAAAATATGTTTAGAAATTTTCAGTTAAGCCTCTTAAGAAGTCTTGGAGAAGATCAAAAGCCATTTGTTTGCTTGTTCCTTTTCTTTCCCCATGGTGCTGTATTTCCTCCTGAATAAAACAATTTCTTTCTAAAAGGTTTACAGAGTTTTATCCTTTATACAGGATTGTTGTACATCAAGGTTTAGCTTAAACATCCCATCCCAACATCCCCTGCCTTTCACTGTGGAGAAGGTCATCCCTGCTCACCTCACAGCAGTGTCTCATGAGCTTTGTTATCCTCTCTAAAAATTTACTGAAATAAGAAACCATTACCATTCCACTGATCAACTCAGAAAGCCTTTCCAGGGTGCTGATGGGTGTGCTGAGGGGACAGCAAGGTCCCCTGGCCTCCCAGCTTTGAGCATGTTATAATGTGATCATGAAGATGCATTGCTCATGGAGCAAGAGTCTCACTCTCCTTTGCCCGTTCATCTTCTGACACAAAAGAGGTGTTTTTAATGATTTGCAGTGTGCAAATTATAAGCAGGATTTGCTGCCTGGCTTCATTCCCTGCCATGAAGACAGGCACAGGGTGACTCCTGAGTGTCACCCTACCAAACACAGCTGTTTGGTTTAAAGCTGTTTGCCACAGCTTTAAACTTACTTTTGAGATGGAAGTGCTGGAGAGCCTGGAGTGTTACTTCTCCTCATACCTCAGGTGTATTGCTTTGGTTTTGCCATCCTCACCAGGACTTCCATAGCTTTGCCATCAACCAGAGGTTTTGCTGTTGACTCTGTGATGCCATGTGATGCTTTCACCCCTTGATTTGGAGTGGAACATCCTGGTTGTGATACTTTAGAGAAAGAGGCTGTCAGGGAGAAGATGGGAAGGAAGAAGGTTGATCCAAGGGAGCTTTCCAAGGATATCTGGTCAGCTTTAAGGAGAACAAAGCTGCCTTAACACTTGGGTTTGTTGCTGACTTTTAGGCTTGGAAAAATGCCCATTTGGCTGCTGAGGCAGCAGCCTGAATTGTTGTGCAGCTTGGCTGTGAAGGGAATGCAAAGGGATTTCTTCCCCTTCAGGTTCACGCATCGCTAACCATGCCAGGCGTGTTGCTCCGTACTGTACACCCTGAATGAATAAACTGTTCCTAATAAAGAACTGATGTTGCTAATATCTTCGTGTAATTTAAACCAAGGCTTTTTGAATTTAGCTCATTTGGGGAAGAAAAAAAACCACTGATGTTGCAAATGCTTATGCATCTGATTAACTTTGCCGCTTAGCTTAATTTGCAGGATCAGGGCCTTAGCTATCAAGAGGCTACGTGGCATTACAGCCCTTCTATACATCTTCATTAGAGCCTCTTTCTTACGAATTTGCTTTCATGCGTATTTTTACAACCTCGGTTACAAACTGGATTGTATCTGCCAGCAGCAGTGTTTAACTATGTCAGCTCCTCAGTGCCTGAGCTAATCCCTTGTCCTCCTTGACAGGAGTCGGGGGAGAGAGCTATTTCCTAAGGATCGATGTGTAAAAGTTGTCATGTTGCTGGTCATTTGCCTAAAAAATTGAGGAGATCTTGAGTTTTTTTATTTGGGCCAGCATTTTTGCCCATTTAGAGTTCTTTGGGTTTTGCTTTAAAATTTTGTAAGAGCAAAATTGTTATTTTTCTCCAAAAGTACTCATTTTCAGGGCTGAAAGTGATGGAGGTTTTTCCTGTTTTCTGTTGATTCTACTCCTCTCCTTTCTACCCTGGGCTGTCTGCAGCTTTTATTCTTCCTTTTCTCTTTTTTGGGTTTTTTCCCTCTACTTTAGTTTCATCTTCTTTTCCATTTCCAATATTTTTTTGGAATGACGTGATGGAAAAATAGTTCCTCACAGCTTCCTCCAGTTGCTGTGGCTGCTGCACCTTGTGCTATCAGATTTTAGATCTGGCAGCCCTAGTGGGTGTCCATCTGGGGAATTATACAGGTGCAGAAAGGAGCAAGTCTCAACCTCTTTTCAAAGGTCTCTGTTGTTTCTGCCCCTCCTGGTGTCTAAGGCCACGCTCCCTCAACCAGCAGATCCCTCTGAGGTGTCATGACTCTGGCCTGCCCACCCCCCAAAGCACTGGGAGAAAAGCTTGACAGAGGCTGAGGTGTGAATGCAGGTATTAAAACACAAAGACTTCATTTGTTTTAAGGGTTATGCCTAATCCTTTCCCTCCTGGGGCCCTCTTTTTTGGAGTCCAAATACTTGTTACAGGACTCAGCATCTAGAAGCAGATGTAGCACTGGCAGATTCCCAGTTGTATGAGACCTGGAGAAAAATTTTGACTGTGTGGGTCCCCACATAAATGCTGGTGAGCTTGGCCCATGGCTGAGGCATCCCCAAGCCAGGGGACCCTGCCAGCTGTCCCCTTGCCATGCCATCAGACGTTCAGGTGCAATATATGGGCACTCAGAATGAATGTGTGCAGGCAGACCCTGCTGAGAGCTCATGACCCGCAGAGTTCTTCTGGAAGTTGCTTTAAGTAGAGATTCACATGCCTCAAAGATGTATGTGCATAAATTACCTGTTTTTTTGAAAAGAGTTTTAAGAGTTCTTAGGGTTGTTTCATAGGCATATGTGGACTTAAATTATAGTAGAAGTAAATTAATGGAGGAAGTAGAGAAGAGATCTGCAAATTAAGTAATCCTTTCCTCTAGTCAGAGTATTCTATTTAAGTGGTTTCTTTTTTTTTTTTTTTTTTATTTAGTTACATCACTTGGTAAATTAATTCCTGATTCTGCTGGGTGAGATGGGAGGAAGGAGCATTAACTACACACAGACTTCAAAGGTGAAATCTCTGCGTGGATGAACTGGGCATCAGTCAAAAGTTGCATTTGTCTGGAAAAATCTAGGTTGAGAAGTGCTGGTTCTTTGGTGCCTCCGTGGCACCCCAGGCTCTCCCCATGTCCCTCATTATTCCTGGGGTTCACTCCTGATCCCCAGTGTGGCACATCTGAAGCAGGGACCACCTCAGCTGCCTTTGCAGATGCACAGAGCCTGGTCAGAGCAGGTGTGAGCAGCAAGGTTTGGTTGAGCTTTGCATTCACTGAGTCCTGCTTGGCTTCTATAAGAAGTGACAGATGCAAACATCTGCTGGCACCCCAAAATGCTGCCTTCCTCCTAGGGAGCATCTAGGTCTGAGCTTAGAAAGCAGGTTTGCAGGAGAGCTGAGCACCTCTGGCTGCTGGGAGCAGGGCTGGGATGAAGAGGGGAAGATGTTTCTAACGCTGGTGTAAAAAATTATATTTTTGATTCATTTTCAGTAGGCTTTTCTAGCATGCCCACCTCAGAGATGCGTCCTCATATGCAAATGCTTTGCTGCTTTTGCAGCTGTATTTTGTCTTCCAAGGACAGCAGAGCTGCTTGCACTGGGAAATACCACTGGCTGCTGTCACCCTTGTGATGGGAGAAGTGCTGTGAGAGCAGGACAAACATTTGCTTTCCAGTGAAAAGAAATACCATGTCAGTTTCTATTCTGCTTGGGTGAAGTACCTGTTCCAAAGGGATCACAAGTGAGAGTGATCTGAGTGGGCTGGCTCTTTCTGTAAAACCCTCCTTCCCAACCAACATCCCCTTTCCATAAGACTTTCAATTTTGAATTCAACTTCCTGTTACGGTCACCTCTCTGTAAAGTCTCCCTTTAAAACTTCCAGCCACAGGCTCAGAAATGGACCCAGTTACTCTGGAAAAGTGTCAGCTCAAAATTAAAAGGTGTGATAATCAGCCCTGGGAAAAAGGAGCATTATTGATGAAGTCAATGGCTGCTTATAGCCATTGGGGGACCTGGTGCTCACTCTGTGTTTGCTTTTTCCCTGCACAACTCGGTGGGTCAGTCAGCAGAGCAGGTTTCCTTTGCAGTCTGGGGCACTGGGGACACCGTGTTCAGTTAAGCTCACACCAAACCTCCACTGAGAGCTGAGGCATCTCCACAGAGGCAGCAGTTGAGGCTTTGCATTTTTTTCTGTGTCTGAGGTTCACAGTGCTGTTGCCAGACGGTGATTTGGGGCAAGCACCATCCACAGCCAGCCAACAGGAGGGTCAAATCTGCAGTGGGGCTGCATGTGTTGCATGGCGCCTCACAACCTCCTCCTTGAGCTCCTTTGCTGGAGCTTTTGCTCAGTGTCCAGCAAGTCAGAGGGGTTTTGGGGACCTGCCCTCGCTGGTGCAGGCTAGCTCTGTTCATTCACACAGTGAGCCAAGGTTCTTGGGAAGGCCCATGCAGCAGCACCCTTCTTCCCAGGCGTGCTCGTCGTGGTGGTGATTCCACCTGGCTCCAGCTAGGAAGGCTTTGGCATATACTGACAGTAATGCACACAGGGGGAAAAACTCCCCATCTGTGGTCACGGAGCGGAGAGACGAGTGGCTGCCTTTCTTAACAGATGGCATAACAAGCTACACGGAACTCGCGTCCCCCTGAGACACACAACTTGACATCAGATAGTTTCAAGAACATATTGAAATAAGTCCTCCCCGATGATCGCCATGACTTCAGACGCAGCCGTATCTCTCTCCCCGAATCCCCTGACAAAGCTGTGGGTGATGGAGGCACAGCAGTTTTGAGGGGTCCCACCCTGCTGCCTGTGCCTGCAGCAGGATTTGGGGCGGCAGGCTGAGCACTGACTGAGACGGCCCCCAGATGCCAGGGACTGGAGCAGCGGGGAGCTAAGACGTTAGCACTTCTCCGTAGGTAGTAAGTCTTTTCAAGCTGAATAAGCTCTTTGTTCTGAGGAATTCTAACTTTAAACATCTGTGGTAGGAGTTTTAGTGTTTTACTTTAGGGATAATAGACTTGGGCTTGTCTAAATGGAAGGGGAGCAGAAGCACTTTGAGGAAAAAGCACGTTCAGAAGTTGCTTTCGCGGTTGGGAAGCTCTGTGTAGTGGAACACTGCCCTAAAGCTGGGCAGTGGTCATGTCATCCTAAGAATACTCTGGGCATGTGAAGCAATGCTCAAATATGAGCAAATTTGAAAATTTGGGAGCTCAAAAATTATAGTGGTCAGCAGCCCAGATAGAACCATCAGCACCAGAGATGCTTGGTGTGTCTTTAGGGGATGGGGCAGGACTCCCGTTCCATGTCTGTCCAGGGCTTGGGATGCTTCATGCCAGTACAGCCATATCCTCAGTGATAGTGGTTAGTGAGAAAGAGGAAGAAACAACCCACCCGACATGCAAATAGTATCAGCATCAGATGGGGTTGGAGCTGGTAGAGAAACAAACATTCAATTAATTTAGTTCACAACTCTCCTGTAGGGTATGGGATCTCCCTGTTTTCCCAGGAAGAAGTCTAGAGAGATTAATGTCAAAAAGATCCACTAATTTTGATGACCCAATTTGCATGCCTAATGACCTGATTTTTCTGAACACTTCACGTTCTTTAGCATTTTATGTGCTGGAAGGACAATGCCCTTGTTTTCTTTCACAGCAACGAGTGCTCAGCAGTTTTCTGAATCAGAACTTGGGGTATTAATTTATGCATTCAAAAAACAAAACCCCACACAATTACCGAGACACAGTTTTCAATGTATGGTTTGGATGACTTGGCAATATCTCAGAAAAAGTCTTCAGCAGGGACAGAGATAACAGCCAGTGCCCCAGGACACCATTCAGCTGCCTTCACCATGTCTCCTAACTCCTCAGATTTCCTGCCTTGTTCACTGGGCAGTTTCCAGTTTCAGCAACAAATGAGAGGGGAATTGAGTGGGTACAGAGCTCTTTCCCAGCAGATGCTAAGGCGGGTGTTTATAAACTTCTGACATCCTGACAACCTTAATAGATTTGTGTGATTACTTCTGCAGAGCATAACATCCTCTTTTTTGCTCTTTTATTTATTTTATTTTATTCTATTCTGAAGAACTTACACTCCATTTTAACATATGGCAGAATCACAGAATTGTTTGGGTTGGAAGGGACCTCTGGATGACTTCCAAGTCTGCCAAGGCAGAGTCACCTGGAGCAGGTTACAGAGGAATGTGTCCAGGTAGGTTTGGAATGTCTCCAAAGAGGGAGACTCCATGACCTCCCTGGGCAGCTGTTCCAGTGCTCTGCCACCCTCAGTGTTAAGAAGTTCTTCATGCTAAGGTGGAACATCCTGTGTTTTAGTTTATGGCCATTGCTCCTTGTCCTGTTGCTGGGCACCACTGAAAAGAGTCCAGCATCATCTTCTTGACACCCGCCTTGGAGATATTTATATGCATTAATGAGTTCTCAGTTTTGTCTTCTGCAGACTAAACTGGCCCAGCTCCCATGTAATTTCTTTCCCCTTAGTGAATCCATGCTGACTACTCCTGATGATCTTCTTTTCTTCTACATGCCTGGTGATGACCTCCAGAATGACCTGTTCCCATGCCTTTACTGGGATGGAGGTGTGGCAGACTGGCCAGTAATTTCCTGGGTGTTCCTGCTTTAAAGTACTGGGTACTCCCTTTTTTAAAGTTGGGAGTAATATTGCCTTCCTCCGGTCATTGGGCACCTCTCCCATTCTCCATGACTTTTCAAAGATGGTGGAGAGTGGCTTAGCAACAACATCTGCCAGCTCCCTCAGCACCTGTGTGTGCCTCAGGGCCCATGGATGTGAGGTGTGTTTAGCTGCTCTCTAATCCAATCCTCTGTGACCAAGGGAAGCCTTCCTTTCTCCTGACTTTTTTTCTTACCTCGAGGTCTGGGACTCCTGACATCAGCAGTAAAGGCTGAGGCAAAAGCAGCATTCAGTAATTCCACCTTTCACATATTTTCCATTACCAGGACACTCATCTGGTTCATCAGCAGCCCCACATTTTCTCTAATCTTCCTTTTGCTGCTGGTGGAGTATCTCTGTAGCTTCCTCCTTGGGTTCTGTGCTATGTGTGTGGACTTGAACATAAGGAGTTTCTCACAGGCCACCGCTGTGGTCCTGCAGCGCTGCTATCAAGAGTGACAACTTTGGCCTTCCCCCCTCCACCACTGTGCCACCATGGCAGATATGTGACTGGGTCCAGACCACAGAAATGACCCCTGATAAGCCCTAAGGCTTTCACCTGTGGAGCTGAAATAGAAAACACATTGGATTTGGACAGGCTGCTGAAAAGGAACAATATTACTTGTCTTTGGCCTCCTGCTATTGGTCATACCTGTTAGGTGCTGGTCTGACCCCTCTGTGGACCAGTGCAGGGGGACAAGCTATTCAAGATATCTTCCTGGGTATTTGCAGGGTGTTGTTGCTGATCCCAGCATAACTTGGTCTTTGGCACGAGGAAAGCCCATCCTGTGCCAGCAGGTTCACTTTTGCTGCACATATATATGCCAAATGCAGACTGTGCTACCTGCACAGGACAGAAATCCTCAGTGGGAAATGTTCCAGGGGCTGATCTGTACCTGGGCTGATCTGTGTCACCCACAGAGAACCTAAAATGCAGCAATGCTCAGGAGAAGAGGGGTGGCCTTTTGACTGTGACATGTTACACACAGATTTGAGGCAGACAGTGAAGGAGAAATTCTGGTGGCTTGCTTGAAATCAAATGTCAAATAAAATCAACACAATTTAATGAAAGGGAAAAAATCTTTCAAAAAAATCTTTGAATTAGATTGAAGACTATATCTCATAAGAACATACTGCAAGTTTAATTTTTGATGTTGCAGTTAAATAAAGACATACTTATCTGATTAGCTGTTATCCTCTCATGTTTATTCCTTGAATCAGAGAACCTGTAAAAATGTATCTGAGATTTAGAAGTGGGACTCAAGGATGGTCTGCACCTGGTTTCTGCATCTGATTGCAAGAAGATAATCTCTGCAACGTTACCAAGAGAAAATTACTCAGCTGTTTTAGTAATCTTTGTTGTACTCAAAACTGAAATGTAAAACAGATATATTTGTCCATCTCCTCCCATGGTTACCAGTCCTCACCCAAGTTTTTTGGATTTTCTCTCCTTGTAAACAGAAGTGGAGCACGCACTTGACCAAAATCCCAAGACCTCATGATAAGGAGGTTGAAAGTCTCCCCAGCCATCAACAAGAACCTCCATCCCATGGCCCTGATCCCACCATTTGGGCTCCCTAGAAGGGAATCCTACATAGTGTCCTCATTTCAGCCATGGTTTTCCTCACTGGCCGAGCACAAAGATTGTGTTTTCGGTGTGACATCACCTTGCAGTCATGCTGGGGCCATTTCCATCATGTGTCTGGACCAGTTGCCCCAACTCCATGTGCAGTCAAGATAGAAGTTAGTAGGAAAATCGAATTCATGACTCAGCCCATGCCTGAAAGAGGTCACACCATCAATGGCAATCAGACCCTGGATCTTGCTCCCTTGTATCTCTAGAAATCTCCATTGCAGCTGTCTGATGGTGAGACAAAACCCATCCAAGGGTTCTAATATTCAGATTATTTTCTGCCATGCTCATATTCTAACAATAGAAAAAAAATAATGAAAATCTAGCTGGTAACTGTACTTTTAGACATTTAAAACCAAACACCAAAAATGGGTTGAAGGAGGATTTGCAGAGGGTTTTTTCTGTCTGCTCTGTTGGGAGTGCCCGAGTTTTCCCTTGCTGCCATTAGTGGGAGCCATCGCACAGGGCAGGGCAGGACCCGTGTCTGCCTGGGGCTCGCTCCACTGGTTAGGATTGTCTGCTGCAAATATTATGGGAACCAAAGTCTCAGAGAATGTCTCAGGTGGGATTGTTTTGGGTTTTTTTTTCCCTATCAATTATTGCATTTGTTTGTGAAAAAATGCATTTTCTAATGACCAAATTTTCTAATGACAAAATTAAGTGGTCCTCTGCCCACTTCATAGTAAATCTTTAACAGATTCAAAATTAATTAGTTTGGATTTTCAGTTTAAAGTGATCTTTTGAGCCAGAAAGTTGCCAATGTCTGCCATTGACTGTTATTTCCCATTACACTTGTGTACTCCCAGCTCCCTTGCCTGTGAGCAAATGCTACTACTACTACTGAAAAATCGTTAGGTTTATAAATCTCAAGAAATGGCAGGCTGAGCAGTCTTCTTATCCATCAGCTAGCCATTTCTCAAGTTTTATATTTCTCTCATGTTAAGAGACCCATAATATATTACATCAGACATCACAGTCTCACAGGATTGCATTGAGGCTGCAGCTGAAGCACACGTGGTAGGAGTGGGAAACTGAATTTGTAGGGCACTGGAAAATATTTTTACGCCACAGAGCCAGAGTTCCTTCAGTTATCTTTCAAATTTGCAATATAATGGCATATAGAATGGAGCTGTTCCTTTCTGTGGAGAAATGGGTCTGGTTGTGTTTCCTGCCCCTGCAAGCCGCTGCACTGGGGTGCTGTTCCTCCTTGGGAAGATCCTCAGCCAGAAGACTCTTCCTGAAGTCCATTTCCCAGGGGCTTGAGGAGCAGCCCAACTTTCACTGGAGTTGGTGACAGTGCCATTGCTTTTGGAGGGGGTACGATCAAGTCTTCCATCAGAGCTTTACTATGAAACCTCTGCCTGTTCTTTGTAAGCCACACAGATAAACAATCACAAAAAGCTTTCCTGACTGATTTGAGAGCACAGCTGTGATAGAGGTGTGATAAAAGGACTAGCTCCAAAACCCGTGTGGATCATGGTGGTCCTAGTGTGAGTTACAGCAACATTTCACATCTCTGTTTATTTTAGTTAAAGAAGAAAAGTTTCAGTTACTGTAGACTTAACAGATTTTTATCTCATATAAAATATGCCTAGCAGAGGACACACTTCAGCATGGTTTCATTGTTAGCAGACCTTCGGCAGTTCGTGTCAAATATCAGTATAATGGACTTACACACACTATTGATTTAATGACAGCTATCACTGCGAGGAATTGATCTAATGTTTTCATTAGACTTAAAAAATGTTTCAACAACAAGTTCATTCAGAACTGGATAATTGCAAAGCCCTACATGGCCAAAGATCACATTCCCTATTGAAGTGTAGTTTAGACGATCTTTTTAGAAGATAAGTAGATTAATAATAATAGAGGCACAGTTGAGGGAAATTAAAGCTAGTCTTCATGCCTTAAAAACATAAATAAATTGAATTATCACACATTATATTACTGGAGGGAATTTTCTGAACTTTTGAACAAATCTTAATAAATATGCAGTGGTATTCTACTTGTTCATGTAGGCACAATGTAACTGTTTTTGTTGCCCTCTTCTATTTGTCTGTGGTTTTTGTTGCTTGCCCCAAGGACATTAACAGAGGTTGGTCTCTTCTGCTTGGACATACTGTTTTATTAATTTTCAGCAGTAATGGCATCTTTTGCTCTTGAATGTGAACAGGCCAAGGAAGGGCATTTTGAGGGCATTTGCTGTCCTCACAGACATGATGTTGGACTGTCCTCCTAGGAAGTTTTGCATTCCTGGAGCAATGCTGGACTGATCAGTGGCTCTGCATGAGGGCAATGCTTAAATAGAAGTGGAGAAGGAAGTTTTGTGTGCTGATGTGGAAGGTTCAGACACATTTCCCCTATGACTCTAGGTGACAGTGGTTTTCTTGTCAAACTATTTTCAACTTCTGCTTTGCCTTATACAAAGGCTCCTCCTTTCCAAGTACAAAGATCAATATCCCATTTTTTTTGCTGGACCCATATGTCAATGCTCACTGAGATGGGTCATGGCTTGCACATGGATTTTACTTGGCATTGTGGGTTTCTTAATAAAGGCAAAGGACTGCTCTTGGTAGAGGACCGCAGCTTTCAAGTACTTCTAGAGAGCCCAGCCAGTGTCTCTGTGCACCTTGGCTCTGATTGCCTGCAGTCTGCTGTGCTCAGATCTTTAAACCAAATATTGAATGTCTTGGATGTTTGAAAATAAGAGAAGACAACAATAGGGTTGCTTTGAATATGATAGTCTCAGCATTACCTGGAGTAAAACCTGGGTCTTCCCTCCCACCTATGGAAAGAATTACTTGTCCCTAAATTACAGGAATTTTTTCCTACTAGCTTTGCTTCAGTCCACATTCTGGGGGATGTTATAGCTCAGGAAAGTCTAGAATAAAGACTATATCTAGTTATCTAGACTGGTTATCAAACAGAGCAATTCTGAACCAACATGCCTTTGCCCTATCTCAGAAAAATCAGAAGCTCCTCTTTCAAGGAATTTCCTGACCTTTTATATAAGTCATGTAGCTTTACTGAACTCTGGGCTCTGTCTGACTGAATACATTTGCAGTATAACCACTGGGATTTTATTGAGGCAAACATTGGACCTATGTGGACTCCTACCACAGAACAAATCTGGGAGGTAAGGCAGACCCACCAAAAAATCCTACCAGAATATGTGATATATTATTAACTGTTCTCTGGTAGAATTATGTTTTGTAAGAAATGCAATAATAGATTATTCTGAGGGTCAAAAGGTACTTAAAGTGAATAAGAACAATGCAGTGAACACACCCAGCCTCTTGCAGCAAAAGTACAACCTACAGCTGCTACTCCATTTCTGCCACCAAAAAGCTGCTTGCAGGCAGGAGAGCTGCATGGTTAAACTGCTGAGGAGTTCAGGCACCCCAGCACAGCCACACAACTAAAACCTTTTGGCAGCAGAGCTGCAGTCTGCACCACTGTGGAAGGAGGAGAAGTCCCTTCCCAAAGCCGTGGTGATCTGCAGTGTGGCAGACAAAGCTTATGTGCTGTGGGGAGCAGTGAGACCAGAGGGACACTGTGGGCGTCCACGGGATTGCCCTGGAACAAGGCCTGGGCTTCTGAACAACACCACATTTGCTTTAAATAACTTCCACAGAAATTCAGCCACTGTGGGAACTAAAAGTCTCCATGTGTCCTTTGGGGCCAGGGTTTTGTGTGCTTCAAGGTATAATGAAGATTAAAGGCAATATTCTTAAATGAGCAGGGAGATGCTTATGCCAAAATATACATGAGTAATCTAGAGCATGATACAAAAATGCAAATGCAAGAATAGAAGGAAATCAGGACACTGTAATGCATATTGCTTTAATTTGAGGAGCAAAGGGATTTGAGTGGATTTCCAGGGTATAATGCAATACAGAATAATACAGTGTTTATGTCAGATATAGCTGATGAAATCTCCCAACAGATCAATGGAGGAAAAGGGTATAAATCAGAAGTATTGGAAGGTGTCACTTGAGAGCAAACCTATTCTCAAGCTGAGGTAATATTTTCTGATACTCCCTGTAGCTGAATATAGCTAATGTGAAATAATGTGGCAGAAGAAAAAAAACAACCCAAATGGTACCTGAAGGGAGAATGAAAGTTTAAAATATCATCTTCAGGATCCATCTTCTGTGTAGATGGGTCTGGGTGAAAAACAGCACCTATCATCCCCTTAGCAATCATGAAGTTGGAACAGTCAACTTTGCTGCTGGGACCGAGCTGAACTCTGCCCAGGGCAGGGGAGCAGCATCCTGCACTTGAGCACTGCCTCAAGGTGCTGCTCAGTGCTTGGCTCTGTGCACAAACCTCTCTTCTGACAGAGTGACAGACACAGCCCAGCTGAAATGAAGGGGCTCCCTGCTTATGAAGTGCCACACATTTCTTTCACATTGCATTTTTTCATTCTTTTTGACTGTGTTAAATCACTTTAAGTTAATGTGCTGGATATGAATAATCAGGTTTCTGTTGAGCATAGACTTTACTGAAAAAAAAGAAAATTAATGAACTTAACTAAGAGAACTGCTTTACTTTCTCCAATAATTGCTTCTCCTTCATCATCTGTTGAGTTTTAATATGTAAATGAGTGGAGGAAGCCTTCTGGCTTTGCAGTCTCTGTGAGAGAAGGTTCTTTGTGAAGAACCATTTTGGAGGAAAAGGGAATTTGCTGTAAGGTAGGCCCAAGCTAGGACTCATTTATACTGGTTTTAAATCACTGGGCTCCTTTCCTGTCATCACTGTTATGAAAGCAGACCAAAGGAGCACCAGCTGAGCACCTCATCTTCTGCTTGGGCTGGACTCTTCCTGCCTGTTCCTCACACCTTCCTAACCCAGTTCCCCCTGGGTTGTTGTATTATTCCTAAATTAAAAGCAAAGAGAAAGATTAATAGGTCATTAAGGGTAGAAGAAGAGCTGGCTACAGTGGAAATGTGTGTCATCCTGCCATCCCAGTCCCCTGGGGCATGCTTTCCTCTCTCAGCTGAGTGGATCACTTCACTCCTGGAGCCATGCAGGTGAGGGCAGGAGGCATGGGCTGGGTCATCGCCACTTTCCACCCCAGAACTCAGTTTAGCAGTGCAGGACGTTGAGATGCTTGAGCATGTCCAGAGGAGGGCAACGAGGTTGGTGAGGGGCTTGGAACACAATCCCTGTGAGGAACAGCTGAGGGAGCTGGAGTTGTTTAGCCTGGAGAAAAGGAGACTCAGGGGTGACCTTAGCACTCTCTACAACTCCCTGAAGGGTGGTGGTAGTCAGGTCTCTTTCTCCAGGGAGCACCAACAGAACCAGAGGACACAGTCTCAAGCTACACCTAGGGAAATACAGGTTGGATATTAGGAAAAAGTTTTTCACACAAAAGGTGATAAAGTTCTGGAATGGTCTGCCCGGGGAGGTGGTGGAGTCACCATCCTTGGATGTGTTTATAAAAGACTGGATGTGGCACTCGGTGCCAGGGTTTAGTTGAGGTGTCAGGGAACAGGTTTGACTCGAAGGTCTCTTCCAACCTTGTGATTCTGTGATTCTGTGATTCTGTGATTCTAGGGATGTCCTGTTCCGCCTTCAGAAATCATTTTACATGTGTCTGCCCGCTTTAACTTCTGTTGATTTCTTTATCTACCTAAAGCTTGGAGTTTAATAGATGGGTAGATAGTTTCAAGTTATCCTCTTGTGCATGAATGTTTGGGTTTTTTTCAGATAAAATTTTCTGACATCTCAAACTTTTATCTTGAACATGTATTAGACAAGTTGCTTTTTATATATATTTGCAGTGTTCACAAAGTGATGGCTCTGTCAAAGTTGCTGTTAGAAAATGCTTTTTTTCCTGCACAGGCTGGAGGTGAGGGGAGGGGATGGGTTTGTAAACAACCCTCACAACCTCACTTTGACCTGGGATTCAGCTCCCTCCAGGGTGAATTCTCATATGCAGAGAGAGAGAGAAAATAGTCTTGGTCTTGGGCCACCAACTCGGGTTTGAGGTGCTTGGTTTCCACTGCCTCACCATGTGCCTGAGCCCTCCTATGCTTCCTGTGTCCTTTTCCTGGGGAGAAAAGAGAACCTGCCCTTCCACCCACCCCATGCCTTTGCAGAGCTTCTCAGAGGCTCTCCTGCTCCATCACCTGATGGTAGTGCTGGGCTGCTCTCCTGGAGGCAGTTTCACACAGGGACCTGCAGTGGGAGGTGGTGTGACCTCCTCCTTCCCAGCTGCCACTCGCAGATTTTCCCCAGGTTTTACAGTAGCTGTTTCGCCTGGTTCCAGTGCAGCCTGCATGGAAGTCCTCCCAGCATTCCTCATTTGGTGAGGAGTTATTTTGTGTCCAGCCACACCAACTGCCCAAGTGCAGCTGAGTGATGCAGGTTACCCCACACCCATGGTTATCCTTTTGCTGTTAATCACAGAATCACAGAACGTTTTGGGTTGGAAGGGACCTTAAAGATAATCTGGTTCCAACTCTCCTGCCATGGGCAGGGATGCCACCCACTAGATGGGGTTGCTCAGGGCTCCAATGTCTGTGCCTTCTGATGATCTGATTTTTTTTCTCCAGATGCAAAATATGAAAGATCAAGGACTTAGAACAAATTTCAAAATTACCTTCAATTATTTATGGTTTTCTTTTGTAGTTACCATTAAAAGCATGGTTTTTAAATATTTTCCTTTCACATATGATTTGCCAGGTTAAATTTGGTTGAATTCAGTACAAAACCTGAACCTCCACATACTGTGGAGTAAAATGAAAGTCTCTTACAAGTTAGAGTGTAATACTGAGTCAACAACCTTCATGAATTCACACTGCATTGCATTTAGTATAGTATTTTTTATATCTGTTATGAATTTAATTCTAAACCAGCACACCTTCTTTCCCATGAGCTGGGCCGGCCTGGGACTTGACTAGGTCACTTCACTTCTGAAAATCACTATTGTGTTGACAATTGTCCGGCCCCCTGCAACTTCCAGGGCTTACTGAATATTCATATTAATATTTCAATGTTAAGGCTTTTGAGTAGGTTCTCTTGCATTTCCGTAGATAAAAGTTTAACAGAGCTGAAACAGAGACTGGCTCTGAGGTGGGAAGGCAGCAAAGCACGAGCAGGGTGCTCAGCACTTGGTAGGAATCGCTGACCAAGAGCCTTGTAGTGGTTTTGAGAAGGCATCAAACACTCTCTTGCTCAGGGTAAAGGAGCTGCTAAAACTAGAAGGAGGATTAATTTAGGAACTCTGATCCTCCATCTCTTCCAGGTGTGCAAACTGGGAAGAGACATGCTGAAGGGAAGCCAGAAGGAAACCTCTGGCAAGGAATGGGGGTCAGAGGGAGAGCTGGGGACCCAGCTGTGGTGTGCCTGGGGAGCTCAGGAAGCCACGTGCCAGCTCCCAGCCCTCAGACAGGGGCTGCAGCTCCGTGTTCTTCTCCTGGGGGGTTGGGTCATACATGCACAAGCCCCCAGGGAATTTTGAGATTAAATGTCACTCTCAGGAATGCAGTAACTTCACTTCTTTTTAAATACATTTTCAGCCCTTTGCCAGTGATTAAAGTTCAAGGTCGAGATGCATCTTTCCTTGTGGACATTTGCTTTGATTCCTGATGTGCTTTACTGAAAAATCTCAGACATACAGTGAAGGAGGTGACAGCATGTCAGAGAAGTACATATTTAGTTCTAGCAGCGAGTCAATCAGACATCTAGGCAATTACCCTCTGCTCAGGATGACAACTGAGAGATGTGTTTATTCTGTCTACAGGAATCTCTGTTATTTTAGGATCCTTTCCAGAGTGCAACCAGTGCTAACTTGTCAGTACGTGGAGACTCTTGTTTATGCTTTGGTTTCCTATCTGGGTGGGATTATTCAGTTATTGACTTGCTGGCCCCCACTCAACCTTTTAAATTCGTTTCTACCTTCCACACAATTTTTTGGCAGGAGCTACAGGCTGTCTAAGACCGAGCCCTCATATCTTCATCTGTGCTGATGAATCTTTTATCTGCTTTTCAAAGAGTATTAGCTCTTCCATGAGCTGTGAGGTAGCACCTCACTATCGCTGCTGAGACTCTGCATTTGGCTGCGGTTTGGCATCTCCCACAGCCTGACACCAGGATTTGCTGGCCCTTCCCAGGGCTTCCCTCCCTGGTGGCCCTTGCAGAGACAGGGCTCGCTCTGCTGGTGTGGTGGGATCCCCGTGTAAAACCCTGCTCTCCTTTACATCCCTGTAAAGCCACTGACCTCAGAGGCATCACTGTGGGTCAGTCTGGGACCCAGGAAAGCCACCTAGTGCCTGTCCTCTCCAGACCTACTGTAGGCACACTGCAGGCAGCCACACTTACACCTCCTGCCTGAGTCTGATTAGTGAGCTAAATACTTTCTGCTCCATGGGAGCACCCGGTGCCATATAAGCTGGAGGCTTCCCTCAGGCAATGAACAGATGAGTTTAGCTGGAACAGACTTTGTTATCTTTTGACACTTTACTGGGGAATCAGTTACTTCTGTGAGGAAAAAGGTGTTTCTGATGGTGTTTGCTTTTCTGAGTGGTGCAAAGCCTCTGGCAAGCTACAGAAATGAACCGCAGAGCTCAGCTCAAGGGCCAGCCTCTGTTACCCCCAAAACATCCCCAGATGGGGCAAGTTATAAGCAACCTACATGTACAGAACAGAAGCTCCCCCTTTTCATTTGAAGAGGATTCAATATAACCTGTACTGCCCTGACAAGGCAAGATTCAGAGCGCCCAACTCCCCTGAGTCCCTCCAGTGTCACTGGAGCTGAGTACTGCACGCTCTGGGTGGGGTGGCATCTGAACCATGCACACAAACAACCCTCTCCCACCCCACTCAAACCTCTCCCCACTCAAACTCTCCCCTCACACATCCCCTTCTCCCACTGCAAGGATGGCAGGACAAAGAGGGTTTTTGCAGGTTCAGGAGGCCTTTCTTTCTTTCTTTCTCTCCCTGGAAGCCTGGTTATTACAGCAGTAGCCTCTAGCTGCATCTGTGAAGAGGAGCACCTCCACCAGGCACCTCCTGTAATAATGACTTCTTTTTTCTTTGAACTTGTGAGGCACTGTGGTATGACATTAGGAAGGTGAATCCAAAGAGGACCATAGATGTAGGGTCATTCCAAGTAAACCCTGACGGGACACAAGAGAGGAGTAAGGTAGCAGAAAAATGATATGACAGCACATAATTGCTGATATGTGCAATTACCAACCACTTATCCAAACAGCAGTTGGTCTTAATCTTACAACCTTTTTTCTTGCTAAGGGTATCAGCCACTAAATTGCTTCTGCTTCCTCTGGGACCCAAAGTAATCTTTAGGCTTGAAATTGAGGTATTTTCCTTCCTTTTCAGTACCTACATTTCTTTGCCTTTTTAATATTTGAAGTGGTATTGTTCCATTGTTAATCTTGATAAAAAATAAATCAGAGCTACATGCATTATTAAGACAGAGAAAGAAAAAAGAAGAATGAAAGAGAGAATACGTGCTCTACCGAGAGATAGACAGTTATCTAATCAGGCATTGCACTGAGGTCCAAATAGTGCCCATTGCCATCCATGGGCTTCCTGTGGTTGCTGGATACCTTCAACTTCCACTGCCTGTGGTAGGAACTGAGGGTCACCAGCCTTTTCCTGGACCAAGCCATCACATTGCCAACCTCCAGGAGCAAGGCTTGGCTTACTCTTATGTGTTTTGCAGCATGGAAATAACAGATCGTCCTCCATACACGTAGATAGAAAAACCCCTGGAAATGTTTGGTGAGCTAGGTCATTTAGCAAATATTCCAGAGGATTGTTGTTGACTCAGCTAATAAACCTTTCCATCACCTCCAAGTGTGAACTCAAAGGCTTAAGAGAGTATATAAGACATAAGATGGAAGCTGCTTATTTATAAGTGGCAGAGCCTTCTCATCATTCTCAGGCCTGTCTGTAGCAATTATGTCGATTCTCAAGCTGTTACGAAGGAGGACTGAGGATCAAGCTGTCCAAGGATATGCCTGGAAAGAGGCAGCAGCTTTCCAAGGCAGATGGAGGTGAGAGGATCAGAAGCTGTCCAAGGCATCTGAGTCTTCTGAAGTCCAGCTCCAAGGAGTTTATCCTTGCTGTCCATGAGAACTCCATGCTCAGGGTACCATTGTGACCAACAGCAAGAGACCAGGTCATGGTAAGTAAGATTAACAACTTACAAGAGAATGTGAGAGCAGAGCACAGTGGCTTGGCTGGCGTTGCATGGTAAGTCTGTAGCAGAACAAGCTTCTGGGGTGGTCCCAGGTCAGATCCCCAACCCGTGGACGTGGCTGGCTCAAACAGCTCAGGTCAGACTTCAGTACTGGGTTGACATGTAGCTCTTCCTCACTCTGAGCAAAAAACCACTCCAGCACACAAATCACAGAGTGGTTTGGGTTTGAAGGGACCTTAAAGATCATCCAGCTCCAGCTCCATGATGTCTCGATGTGGGCAAGAGTGTGGATGGCTGCCCATAGCTGCCTGTGGACACAGGGACACACAGGACCTGACTGCAGCAGATCTTGGTGTGATAAATAAAGCACTACAGATAACCAGGCAGATATTAATAGAGCCTGACTCTACTGCATAGTGCCATTCTTGTTTATTCATGTGTTGACCCCACTATTAGCAGTACACATTTCTTAAACAAAATCCATGTCCTGCACTGCTAATTGTTAACATAACAGAGGGTTCGTGAACCCATCTTTCATCACATCACTTAAACATTATTTAAACAGTATTTTATTACATTTATTTCTTCAGAGGCAAAACCATTTCCTTGCTGTGCCTGTCAACTGATTTGAAAACTAAATATCTAAATTGCTGTAGTTTATTTTGCACAATTTTTATATTGTTTCATTATTAGCCTTGGAGAATAAAACAAAAAATGTAGCCCTCTGTTGTCTTAATTTTAGGATAACAGAAGACTGCTTTCCCAGGAAAGAAATATTGGCTAGCTTGTTAACAGAATTAATTTTAAACCTTGGTTTGGATCTTCAAAAGTGAGCAAGGGAGTTAGAAGCCCAAATCCAGTGACTTTCAAAGAGAATTGGTTACTTAAAATTCAGAGGCCTCCTTCAAAAGCTCATCCCTAATCTCTTCAGAACCATTTATTCTTCATTGTAATTAACTGTGGATTTAGACTTCAGTACAAACTCACCTTGACTAAAATTTACAAAAGCATCCTGAAGTCCTGTTTTCAGAATGGTTCAGGCCCCAGAAAGCCCAAGCTCTGCTGAAAGTCCCTGAAGTTACCAGGGCTGTACCTAAAGCGTGGCACTGAAGATCTTTCCTGAGCTCCTGAGTTCAGATGTTTGCATCTGGCACATCCAATTTCCACCCCACAGCGAGGCCTCTGCACCCACTGCCTTCCCTCCCACCAAAAGCTGGGGTGTGTGGGCCACAGGAGTAGAACAGTTGCTCCTGCTCATTCTGGACCTGACAAAGGTGGCCAGGATGGTGAGATGGGCAGCTAAACACACCTGGCCATGATCTGTTTTGGTTGATGGGCCAGACAATTAAAAGAATGCATTTTATTAGGATATTGGTCTTCCAGAAGAAGGGGAAGATTTGGCTTGGTACGTGTGAGTAGGGGTTCATATTGTACTTTGAAGTGAACATAAGAAATGGATAAATATGAAAATAGGTTTTCTTTTCTCAGCTGAGCTGTTAAATGTGTAACATGTACAGTAGGTTTTAAAAGAGTGGCATAATCACCTCCTGTCTGTTCATTGCTCTTCCATTTTTGCAAAGCAAAAGGGGCAATGAAACCCAATATTGAAAGTAATGTCAGAAAAGCAAAGAAAAAGAAACATTCTGTGGGAGCACTAAGATTCCCACTTCTCATGGCATGACTGCAGAAGTCTCAATTCCAGGCTCTGTTTCTGCAGAACTCTGCCTATCTTTATGCACATGAGCCATCCTGAAAACCTCTGTTCTCCTCTGATCCCAGCATGTTCCTCTGTGTTCTGAAAATCAGGGCTGGGATCCAGGGGCTGCTGGCTCTCAATTGCTGCTGGGTGGAAAAAAGGGAGCTGAGAAAAGCCTGTGTTCTGTGTTTTTCACTGGCCAGTAGTGGTAACTCCTACTGTCTGAGAAGCCCCAGAGTAAGATTTCCCATCTACTGATTCACACAAGAGTTTTGGTTGCTTTAGGTATGTTGGGTTTTTTCCTCTTGTTTTAATGCAGAAAATGCTGATTTGCTGATGACAACACTTTTTTTTGAAGAATCACATGAAGCATCTCTGATGACAATTTCATAAGGGCAAAATGTTTAGTTCCAGGAGAACATTCCTGTGCAAGGCTGGATTGCACCTAGACAGAGCACATTTTGGGAAGAGAAGGTTATATGGGCAGGTCTGTCCTGGTACCCAACAAGGCAGGGACCAGATCCCTGCCCTGTAAACAAAGGTATGACATGGATTGGGTCTGGATTCATGCTAAACATTCTTCACCTTAAACTGCTCACTGCATCCCTCACTGTCCCCATAAAATATTCTTAAATAGTGATATTTGAGATGAGGTTAATGATATGGATGGTACAAGATCAGTGCCTGAGCCCATGTGTGACACTTGGCAGCCAGAACCCTGCCTGACACCAGCTCTCCCTTCTGGATACCACAGGCAGCAGCAGCCTCAGTGCCTCCACTACTGGTACTCCTGGACATTTTTTGGCACCCCAATTTCTGATTTTCCCCAGAAAAGTATTGATTATTCTGGGATTCATCTTCTGTCTTGCTTTGTTTTGTATTTATTGAACAGAAAATTCATCCTAAAGCCAAGAACCCTTTTTTGTTCAAGTTTTTGTGAGGCTTGTTACATTCAGTAATCAGTTTTGGTTTCAGTAAATCAGGATCTGTGTGAATGTGTGGACAGAATAAAATACAGCTCAGAGCAACCTCCCTTATAAACAGCTCTCCCAGTCACAATATCGCCCTACATTTCTGCCTCTGATTTTGCACTGCTTGTCTAATTATGTTGGCTGCTGTGTAATTATTTTCATGGAACAATAATTTTAACAGCGTGCAGTTTATCAGAGGTGCAAATTATACATAATAACATACAGCAATTTTCAGTTAAAACTTGCATAACATTCAAAAGTCCTTGCATTTTTCAAGAAATTGAGGGGGGGGAAAGTATTCTTCATTTTGTATCTATTCTTTTTCTTAAAGAAAACAATCTAGTGATTTTCCTGGAGTCAATTAAATAAATTTGAAATAAAGCACTTTTATTTTGGAACAAGACTGTCCACATGGGGAGTTAATCAAGAATAATTATTCCTCTCTAAATTCACATCCTCAAACAATTTGAATTAAATCCCCAGTATAGACCAGCCCTAAATGTCAGAGGAGGTTAAAAAAAAGAGTGAGCCAGAGGAGGTCTATCATATCAGGAAGAAAACCTTGTTGGGCACCCAGGCCAGGCTGGTGAGGAAAGCCCTGTCCAGGCTGCCTCGCTCTCTCTCCCCACCCTTGGTTACACACACACTTGCTCAGTGATGTGAAGTCAGCCCCACACACATTCCAGCAGCATCATCAGTCCATGCACAGCTGGTGGTGATAGCAGCATCAGGAAGGGAGATGCTCTGATCAGGTGAGAGCAAGGGTAAACATATTTCAGGGAAAGAATTTTGCTCAGGGATGCCTTTTCCCCTTGCTCTTTCAGCAGGCTGGAGGCAACATGACTTTGATACCTTTCAGAGTCAGGGAGTTATGGGCAATTTAGGCACACCTGTAGTTCCATCTCAGAGCTGCCAAACTCTGGTTTTATTTAAACCCAGGTTTTTCTTTCACGTTGCCAACTGAGCAAGGCAGTCTGTAGCCATTATTTCTCTAAAACAACAGTAACACCACAGTGACTTTGCTGTGCCAAGAGCCAGTGGCTGCAGCAGCCTCCAGAGAGTCTGGAGGCAGGAGCAGGTGTCCCTGTCCTCTGCAGCATCCCTACAGTAAAAGAAAAATACTTTAACTCTGTTTACCTGCATGGTCCCCCAAGCAAACCACTGCCTAAGCTAGAGGCAAATCCTGTAGCCATCGTACAAACCCTGCAGATGTGGGTGGGAGGTGGCTTGGCCAGGATTTCCATCCACAGAATTCCAGTGTGGCACAAATGTCTGAACTCAAGGTTTTACCAAACACAAGTCATGTGCCTTTCGTTTTGAGCAGCACTTGCATTTTGAGGTGATTCTCTGTTCACAGAGCTTTTCTTACCAAAGTGTACACTGAGGTTGGCTCCTCTGCAGGTTTCACAGGGAAATGGGGCTGTCAGGCAGACATGAAAGGAAACATCTTTATAGATAGGTGTGGAATAGACAGGGGGCTGGAATTAGATGATCTTTAAGGTCCCTTATAAGCCAAACCATTCTGTGATTTTGTGTTTCAATGATTCCATGTATCTTGATGCTCCTCTTACGGGAGTTGAGCCAGGCTGGTCCCCTGGGCTGGATCCCATAGCACAGCATGGGCTGGGGTGCTTGGGTTTGTTTTTTTCTGAATGGAAAAAAAAAAAGAGAAAGAAAAAAAATTGCTTTTGAGTCAAAACCCACCATCCCATCCCAGATTCCTTGTCCCCTCCTCTTCATTCCCTGCATGCTCTAACGCTCAGGGATGCTCCAGATCCTTTCTTGAGGAAGGCCTATATGAGTTGGAGGGGAAGAACAAGCTCAGAGTCTTGGAGATGAAGGACACAAGTAGCCACTAGAACTATTTTGGGAAGAATTTCTTCCTCCTGATAAGGACTAATGGGGACAAATCTCAATGGTAACATCCATCTACAAGGAAAAAAATGCTATTGGTACACAAAGGTGACAGCAAAATGAAGAAGAAAGGAGACTGCTGGCCCTCATGGGCACCTCAGGCCAGGCACTGGTGCCAATACATGGAGGGAATTCTTTCAGAGGCAGAAAGTCATAGAGCAAACCCGCAGATTATTCAGACATCAGGGAAAAAATCAAGTTATAGTACTGGCAGGAGTTCAAACCATATGGAAATGTCTGGAGCCCTTGAACAGCAAGAGGATAAAGCACCACCTGACTGTCGGTGAGCAGGCCAAGGGCAGGGGGTGGTGTAAGATGCAGCACTTGGTACCAGAACTTCGGCTCTGCCCAGAATCACACCCAAGGACTGGGGCAAGGTTTTTTACCAGTTCTGAAGGAATGGCTACTTGTAATTTTTTTTTCAGAAGAATGTCATTGGATGTTGTCCAGAAAGTTTACTCTGGAGTTATGTAACACCACTTTGTCATTCCTGTGCTCAAACATTGTGTTTTTAAGCCAGGGCATGGAAATACCAGGGTGTGAATGAAATCCCTTTTCATCTGCTTTGGGTCATGGCAGTACAATCCTTCATCTGTCCAATTTCCAGCTGTGTGGATAGGAACCAGCAGAGCAAGGCTCTGTGTCTGACTCAGTTCCCAAAGGTGGCTGGTTTTCACATTCCTCTGATATGGTTCTTCCATGCTGCATCTGGAGAGTGAATTTCCCCCTTACCCCATATCTGAATACTGCTCTTTGATCTGACAAATTCTTCTTTTTCTGGGTCATGGTAGTGTTAATTCCGGTTTTAAGGAAGAGGAAATCAACAGACAGTTATTGTGGATTTTAGTCAAGGTTTTTTACTCGAGGGAGTGCTGGAGCAAACACCAAGAAACTTGTTTCTAGAGGATCCTGAAGTCACTGTACATGCAGGCAGATGTAGCCAAGAAAGTGGAGACAAACAGGATTGCATGAGAATTGTCACCTCAGCTGAAGTTGACAGAAGATTGCAGTGACCATACAGGGAAAAAGTGGCCATACTGAAAAATAGTCCAGTTCTCACAGAAACTTATGGTGGATCCTGATCTGCTCCTGTGAGGGCAGAGCAGTAACTCCTGTCATCTCTTCATGCCCTCTGCCAGCTCTCATGCTCTCTGTCTGGGAGAGGTTTCCTTCTCTCTGCTGTGAGTGGACATCACACCTGGTGATGACACACATGTGCCCGTGGTGTTGATGCCAGCTGGGGTTATCATTCCAAGTGCCAGTTCAAAATCCAGCATTTATCTCCAGAATGATGAGAAGACTTCATGAATCCTTGAATAATGGCTTCAGTAGCCCGAGTAGTGATTCATGAAGACACTGATTCATGTCTGAGGGCATCAGACTCTCCTGGGCTGTTTATTTCAGCAGGTTTGATGGGACAGGCATAAGCAACTGGAAGGAAAAAGACCAGCTCAGTCCAGCTCAGATAGATCAGCTTCTCAGTTTCAGGTGGAGAGATATTTCCCATTTCAGGTGCTCCACCTGTAATGAAGTGCACTTCTGCCAAGGGTGGATATCACTGAGGCTTCCATTAAAATAAATTAAATTAGGCAGCTATCCTATTTCATGTAAGTCACTTTGGTGGACTGGTATTAGACTTCCTCTGGAGTTATCATGATGTAACATAAGTGAGAATAAATAAATTCAGACCATTTCTCAAATTAGAGAAATTAGGAATTATTATTATTTCTATTATTAATTCTATTATTATAGAAACCACTTTTCTACTGCTCTCCAAAACAGGAGTTAGAAAGATTGAAAACCTCTGCTGCTGTCCACCCCTTTTTGTCACATGGGTTCTCTGATGATTTCTCTCAAGTCTTTACTCTGAATCTTTGATTTCTTGGGGTTTTTTTCCCAGCAAAAGTTTTCTGTTGCAAAAACTCATTGAGGAAAGTGTCTGTCAGACCAAAGTATAGACATGGATGGACTTCTTAATACTGCCTTGGACACTCAGAGAAGTCACTGAACAGGATTTAATCTAGTGTGTGACATGAAAGGTTGCTCTTCAGCTAATACTCTGGGCAGGTTAAATGTAGCTGTAGGGTCAGATCTTGCAGCAGGAGAAAAATATTTAAGTAAAATGTCAATTCTTCAGAATGTCAATTCTGCTAGCCATGAGGTTACCAAGCTTGTTTGGGAAAAGCTCCAAGTAATAACACTGCTGTGACATAAATGCTTCTTGTAATTCCCCCCTTTAAGTTTCACACCATGACTTTGCTACGGTGTTCTCCACCTCACATTACTGTGCCAGCTGATGTCTGCTTCTGTTCATCAGGTGGAGGTAGAGTCTCCAGACACACAAATTTCAAGTCAGGGTATTTGTCTGAATTGAACTCTTTGACAAGTTCCATTATTGCATTTTTTTAGACCAGATAGAGAATCCTGACAAGTCTCAAAAAAACAAACAAACAAAAAACCACAAACAAACAAACAAAAAAACCCCACAACAACAACAACAAAAAACCCCAACACAACCAACCCCCCACAAAAAAAAAAAACCTCACCCACCCAAACAAATAAACCTTAGAATTTCAAGATTTTTTTTTTCTTCAACAAATTATCAAATTCCAACTTTTAGCAGTAAGGCAGAAGCAACTCCTAGCCAAGGCAAATTATCCAGATGAAGTCTGGTATGGATCTGTAGGCTGTTTTGCTCAAATGAAGTGCTTCAGGAAAGCACAAACATATTCTGACTGCCTGAATGTCAGCCTGAAATCCCATTTCTTCCTGTAACACTGAGTGCATGAGGCATTTCATAGGTAACAGTGTCTGTGGCTATCTAAGCTTTTTGTGACTACTCTGGCTCCTGCTGTAGCTACAAGGTAAGAAGCCTTGCTCTCATCTCCTGCTACATATGCTACATATGTTGGACAGACAACTCAGAAAAATCCACTCTGCAACTCATTTAAGCACATCTGAACATCTTTATTGGATACCTTTTCAGACAGGCACTTTTCTACTGAGTGGATTAAATTCTCTCAATACACAACAATATTTCTGACTCTGAACATGAACAGGGATTTACCTTTTCCCCTTTGCAGTTCTTTTTCTTTCCCATTAAAAACAGCACATCAGCAACAGGAGAGACCAACTCCACCAGCTTTTGCAGAGAACCAGCAGCTGTGCCAGCAGCAGTGAGTGTTGGCATTTCCTAGCACCCATCCCTACAGCCACGAATCCCCCTGGCAGGGGGGAGCATCCCAAGGGGTGCAGAGGGTATAATGTGTCTGTGAACCACTTGTCTCCTTTGTGCTGAGATTATGACACTGACTGCAGCTGCCTTTGTGGTTTATGTCCTTGTCCCTTAAAGACAAGAAGCAGTTTTTAAAACTGGGGGAGATAAGTATGCTCAGTGTGTATGAGCACTGCTCAGTGAAGCAGCTGCCAAACTGCCTTTTGAATAACATCCCTGAATTTACTAATCTCTGTGCATAAAAGCAAAATATTTACACTCCTAAGTCAAAGGCTGGGATCTTCAGTTTGCTCAGTGCTGTCTCAAGTCTGTTCCTCTTGGATACAATGGCAGATTTACCATCAGCTTCTCTGGGAGTCATAGTCAGGCCAAAAACAAGGGCTTATGGAAATAACATCCATAGTTCCTAATCCTTTCCTGGAAGACTCTCCAGAAAAGCTGTACTGGCAAGCATCTCCTTCCCCTTCCACAAAAAGTTGTATTTGCATTTTATGTAGTGTCCCCATCTACTAGATCCTTTAGTTAAAAAAAAAAACCTGAAGCAAGCAGAGATATTTAATGTCCATGCAACCAGCAGTGTATGTGCATGCAACAGTGGAAAGATTTTGCTTTCAATCTAGACAAACCCATCTCTTCATGGCAAGGATATCTACTTTATGATGCTATGAGTAGGACAGTATTCCTAGGCTTCCAGATTTCAGAATTTCCTTTGCACAGTACTACTTTATTTGTTCCAAAGCCAAGGTAAACTGGATAGGCAGCACATAATTAACTCCCTAATCCATTGACATAGAGCAAGTCTTCCTTGCAGTTCTCCATTTGTTGTTCCATTTGTTGTTCCAGAGCATAGCTTGAGATTCCTGTGCAAAGCACAGCTCTTTGTAAGGACTGCTACCTAGATCATCAGCTCAGTGACTGTACTCTCAGCAAGTGCTTCATGGCCCCATTTCTGCCATGCACTGGGTACTGGGACACTGCAGGCAGGATCAAGGAATACAGAGAGAACATTTTGCCGTAATAAAAATATTCATCCAGAATATCCCTGACTAGTCAGTGTGAAGAGACCTGTAACACAATATGTATGTTTGGATCTCTCTTTTACTTCCTTTATATATATGGCTTCCTTATTTCTATCATTTTCTATCAAGATATCCAAGATTTATCTATAGGTTTGAGACTGAAGAGGGTGTGGACTGCCTGACTCTCAGTGCTCACTGAAGACATTTGCTGTTTTGTGCTGTAAGCTCTCTGCTCTGCCTGCTCTGTTTCTCCTGGCTACCTTTCACTCCCTAGCTTTCCATACTTCCCAGCCTGAGCTCCCCTGAAGGGTTGAATCAAAGTGTTGAAGAAACTAGACAGACATCACCTTCTGTGTCACCAGGTACAGAGTTTGCTCACTGGAGCTGTAAAATGCTCTCACAGCCTCGACATGGAGAGCCTGGCTCTGCAGAGTCAAGCTCAACAAAGCTCGTCCTTTGTGTCTTCCACAGCACAAATCTCCAGGCTCACTTCTGAGCTGGACTTTTTTTTTTAATGGGACACACAAATGGGACTTAACACTTCTGAGGGGTTCAGTTTGCATTCAACAAATGAACCAATTCTGCTTTCATCTGTCATAAGTCCCACGCATTTTAGAGCCTTTAAAGGGAAATGATCCAGGAGGCTTGGCAGGAATTAAGGACCTCTCATTTACTTGCTGATCAGTTTTGTTGTTTATGGTCTTCCACAAACAGATCTTAACTGGGCTGTGGTAGCGAAAAGGGAAATTTGCTCTTGACATTTCCCTGAACACCATTCAGCAGTGCTATAACCAGGCAGTGAGCACATCCCACTCTTGTGTTTTTCTTTAATGAGTCTCACTTCCACTTATTTTTCCTCTAATGCTGCACCCTTACCTTTTTTCAGAGACAAATACTATTCAACTTCTTGAACAGGCATGTTACCCAGGAATATTGGGATGCTTTTATCATGCAGTCCATATACAGATTGCTTTTCTTTGTTACCTGTCCCTGAAGTCCCCTGTCAGGGATGCTTTTCTGCTTTGTGTTTCTTTCAGCGTTTTTGTCTAACCTCAGGGCATTGAAACTGAGACCCTTTGATGATATTCTGTGAGGTCTTCACAGTGAAATAGTCATCAAATAACTGCTCTGACATATAGGTTGGTCTAATTTGAGTTTAGTTTGAAGAATTCAGCAGCTGACCCATCTCATGTCTTACTCAGCCTGAACTAGCCACAGGAGTGACTCCACTGTCATGGAGCCTGTGTGACTCAGGATAAATCTGCATGGCTCAGGATGGAAAAGACCACCAGGGAAACCAGTAGACATTCAGCTATCTCTCTCTGTGTGCCTCTGCATTGTGTTTGGTCCAGCTGATTCCAGCTACTTCCACAACAGCTTCACAAAAGCAGGGTTTGGGCAGCTCCAGGAATGCCCAGGCAGCAGCAGTGCAGGAGACACTAACCTGTGCCAAGGTAGCTCTTGGCTGAAGTCAGCTCTGAACTCCACAAAGCTGTGGCACTTCCTGGCCTTTGTTTGATCTCTTCTAACACCACCATCATCCCAACCCTGGTCAGGATGCCCAAGTGCAGCCATATCTCCTCTGTCCCCATATCCTGAAAGGAGCCTGGCCTGGACTTCAGTGCCTCAAATGACAAATTGCTAGAAGTGATAACTCTGGCTAAGCTATGATGGTGTCTCCACAGGCTTTTGGAGGCATTTCAGGAAATATTAAAGTCATGACATCCAAAAACTAACTTCTGCTTCTGTGCAGAGCATCCCCTTTTCCCAGTCATGAAAGATGATGAAAGAAAGATTAATTCCTCCCTCTTCTTGGTCATCTTCATGCTCCCAAAACTGGACAAATATTGGTGCCACCTTTGGGTCACTTAACTCCTATGCACAGCGGTCTCATCAGCTCCATGTTCTACCCTGTGGCAGCTTCCCAAATGACTTTAATCAGCAAAGGAATGACATGGACCTGCTGGAGCATGTTCAAAGGAGGGTCATGAAGATGATGAGAGGGATGGAACCCTCTCCACCAGGTAGAGAGAGTTTGGGGTTTTTAACCCAGAGAAGAGAGAGCTCTGGGCAGACATTATTGCAGACTTTTGGTATGTAAAGGAGCCTTGCAAGAAAGATGGGCACAGACTTTTTAGTTGAGCATGTAGTGATAGGACAAGTGTTAGTTTTTAAGCTAAAAGGCTAGATACAAGGAAGATATTTTATACACTAGCTTGAGTTGTAACCTGCCTGCCTTTGAGGGTTGTGCAGCACTGTATACCACTCTTCTGCTGGCAAGTAAACCACCCACTGTAACCCCTACTGCTGCCAGGATTTGGATCCTGGTAGTCTTCATCTCTGTTTCCTTGTGGTGGTGCTAAGCCTCCTAAATTACTGAGGATTGAAGGTATTGGCTGTAACCTGGAGATTTTGATACAAAAAAATCAAAATGTTAAGCAACTTTCCATTTCTTCGGAGTCTCCTTGGGATTTTCATTTCCTGTGTCTAAAATGGCAGATGCAGATGATTTGAGGTGTCATCTCCCTGGCATCGAGTCCTTATTTCCTCTATGCTGCAGCTGCCTGATTTGATTGCATTGGTCTCTCAGCCACAAAAATATCCAGCAGGGCAGCTCTCGCTCCTGCAATCAAATAAAGGCATTTCTCTGTTATAAAAGACTGGAAAAATGACTTGTGCAGCCATCAAAGCATCTCATAAGAGCAGCAGCAAACACCTAGGTGGCACTTGGTGAGCACAAGAGACAACAAGGGGTGAAACAGCAGCACGTTGTGCTGGGATCCATGAAGGCTTTTCCCTGTCCCTGTGCAGTGTCAGCCCTGGAGGCTGCCCTGGCCATGGGCTCCCACACCTGGTGAGGAGCTCCTTGGATTTCCAGCCCTGGGCAGTGAAACAGCTGAGGATGTGCTTTGGAGGTGCTTAAGTACAGGGTTCAGTACAGTACTGTTCAGTACATCTGTAATACCTGGCTCTGAAAATTAAAAAGGGGGGGAATTTTGTTTCCAGGTGCAGCATGAAGCTGTAAAATGAACAGCAATTTTTCCTTAAAAAAAAAAAAAAAAAAAGGGTGGGAGAGAAAAAAAGAAAAAAGTATTTAATTGTTTCACACATTGGAACTTAAAGTCTTGAGTGCACAGTCCCATTCTCCCCTGGTTTATAAAAAGGTGACTGAGGACAACAAACCCTGCTCTGTGTGTGTGGTGGTGATGTGCCTTTGTGCAGAGAAATGAGAAGAATCAGCCAAGTCACAAAAGGCTCCCTGAGGCACCCCGAGGTCTGAGCGGGGCTGGACTGCACTTCTGCCTTTACACCTCTGGGCTGCAGGGCAGGCACTCTTTCGGGGCAGTGCTTTCCCAAAAGGATGCCCCCAAAGATGACCTGACCAGCACTCACAGACAGGGGAAAAACACTCAGAAACAGGGGAAAAGCAGAGGTTTTAGGTTGTTTGGTTTTTTGTTTTTGTTTTTTTTTTTTTTTTTTTTTTTAGCTAGCGTTACCTCTTTCCTAAACTAAGATCATTAAAAAAAAAAAAAAAAAAAAAATTTGCACTTGGTTTACATGAGTTGTGGGAGGAGTTTGTGGATTTGAGGTTTTGCCATTTATTTCCTTAACTTAGACAAACTAATGAGGCTTTTTGAGCTTTACTTGTCCATTTTCCAGATCTTGCAAAATATTGTTAAAGGGGAAATGCTCTCATAAGCATCACCAAAATTACATAATCCTGTAAATATTAAATTTTCACTCAAAAATAAGCTTATAAAAGACTGGCTCTTATTTTCTTCAGAAATTTCCTGCAATTCAGATTTAATGCTCTCAAAACAGACCCTTTCTGAACATTTTCAGAGTAGTTATGTTTGACCAGAGTTTTCAAAGTAGTGAAGAGTTTTCTTTAAGTCACCAGTATTAAACTTTCTATGAATCACTGGTAATATTATAGGCCAAAGATGTAGCTATAGCTTTTCAATTCCTGAGATTCCTCTGAGTCTTTTGGGGGTCTGTAGGATTTATTGACAACCAAGATCAGATGGGCTCTGGTTGCCTTTAATCCAGACTGTAACACACATGGCTCCACACGTATGGATTACAAACAGTAGCTGATACTTACTGCAACTGTTGTGCTAGAAGATTTACAGTAGAGTATCAGGAAAAGGAGAATTATTTCTTTAATCCTCTCCCTTTAGATAATCAGGATAAAATTTCCTTTCTTCTTTTTTTTTTTTTTTTTTATTTTTTACATCTTCTTGAGCAAAATATTGCACTAAAAGCACTTTTCTTCAGAACTTTTCCTGGGAAGAAGGAAACACTTGGCCAAACCTGGATTCTGGAATTGCCATGCACATCACCAATGGATGTGGCAGTGGCTGAGCTCCCTGCTGACACTACAAGACCTTCATGTTGGCAAGGAGAATATTGTCTGCTCGTCGCTTCCAAGGGCAGGAAATTGCAATGCTGGGGCAGCCCTGGCCCCTCAGTCCAGTCTGGGAAGTTGGGTTCCTCAAGCAAAGGTAAATTGCACATTGCACACTCAGTGGGGTCTGTTGCAGACGGAAGATTTACAGTAATTTTCTTGGCTTGGCACCCTTCAGGCCCTCACCAGTGTGTTATTTTAAACAGCATTGTTAATATTAATTTATTTGTCAGTGTCCTGTATCCACACATACCTTTTGTGCTCTGTAGTGTGATGGTAGTGGAGGCTGTGGGTGCTTTCAGCAGTGTTTGCAGCAGCCCTGAGGACAGCCTCGAAGGCACTGCTGCATCCCAAGAGATGGTGCTGAGATCCTGGAGCACATTGGAACCACAGAAACACTGAGAGGTGAAAATTAACCCAGAATCTAAACTGACACTGAATGCTGGGGGAAAGCAGCATAGGGTGAATATCCCTAACCAGCATAATTTGTATTGTGGTACTGCTAAAGTTTGTTGGATATTTTCCAAACAATACACAAAGATTTTAAGCTAATGAATATAATACCTCACTGCAGCAAATCTGTTCTATCCAGTGCCAGACTTGATCATGCACTGATAGGTCTATGCCTATACAGTAAGTAATTTTCTTTGAGTTCTCCACTATCCCACACACTGGGTGTGTCTGCTGAAAAAACAACCCAGATAAAAAGAAATCTGGTCAAACCCCAGCACAGGTCACTTATAAAATGCTGCTCTTTACCTTCCTGTTGGCCTGGTTCCATTCAATGTAGACAGGAATAGCCTTTGCTGGTGTGTGCACAGAGCATGCAGCCCCAGATGGAGAACTGCTGCTGCATGTACACACACATGCAGATGTACACACACACACATATATATATGTATATTTAATGTGTAGCCCGTGTTTGAAATCTCACCTACATCCACACCAAGCCAATTTATGGGCAGATGATGGAAGGTCATAATTAGAATTAATTAATCCAGTGGGAAATCCACTCCCAAGCAGCTCTCAGCAAAAGGCAGATTGGCAATGTAAGGAGGATAAGCTGTACTTCTAAAGCTCTTCTTAGATATTCTTGTCACTTCCAATATCCCCTGGGGTGTGAATGGCTTTAATCTCCCACCCTGGGAGCCACCCATTTTTTACTGGTGTGCACTCCACCAGTGGGGAACTGAAGCTGAAGACAAAGTCTGACACCTCAGAGATGCTGGTGGAATACAGAGCCAGATCATCCTTGCAGTGTGCTTCCCCAGATCCCTCCAAACAATCCAAATGGAAATAAAAATGTCCATCCAAGCCAAGCTCAGCCCCTGACACATACATCGAAGCAGAGCTGCTGTTTCTGAAGAGTTTGATGAGGAAACAGAGCCTTAAGTGGCTCTGTGAGTCACCTGCTTGGCAGCAGGGCAAGGCTCTGGAGCCTGGTGCCACCATTCCCTGGACCATGTCACCTCCTCCACGGAGAGCTGCTGTGCAGGATTTTGGAGAAGGAAACAGACTCTTTGTTGCTCCCAGGCCTTTCCAAGATTTTGTTGTATGGAAGCTAAACAGAAACTTTCACAGGAATTTTTTTTTTTGTTACAAAGCAAATAGATTTTTTTTTCAATAATGCCATTTTGTGATGTTTACACCACCTCTCCTGAAGGGATGAGATGCAAAAAGAAGGGTGCATTAAGAAGCTGCTACTGCTCAGTGCTGCCAACAGTCTGAGTCATGGAGCAACCAACTCTACATGAGCCAGCACAAAGACATTACAGAAATCAGCTGTTGAACAAAGGTGTTCCTAATCAAAACAATGTTAATAATAAAAATAGGTATATTTTAAACAGAGGAAATCAGAGTTTGCACGGAAAATTTGGACACCAGAGGATAAAAGGAAAGCCCATTCCATCAAAGAAGATAAAATTAGCTGTGGTCTAAATTTCATTGCGCTATCTCATGAGCCTTTGGTGTTCTTCAAATGTCCCACACGTATATTAGTTTTATACCCACTTGAGAATGAAGTCATTTTCACATAGGATTTTTAATGCTTAATTATTCTTCTTTTGTTCTTCTCTCTGTCACTGTTGGAGTTTTAAGTTGTTTAGTTGCTCGGTGATTTGAGTTTTTCTGAAGAGAGGTTTCCCCAAGAGAGAGCTCAAAGGTGTTGAAGAAAAAGGTTCCACCAGCACAAATGGGGATTTGCATCAGAGGGCATCGGGGCCAGCTGGACAGGAACAACCTTCCAGGGAAAAAATCAGTGCTCAGTAAATCCCAAATTCAAACTCACAGGTATTAAAACCTGTGTCTTTTCTCTTCTAGTTACATTTCTATTGGCAGCAGCTTCGTGCCTGTGCTCACCCTGGGACACTAACATCCTTTTTTTATCAGCCAGCCAACACACAACCTTCCCTCTGAAATGCAAGGTCAACAATAAGAAAGCCCAGACTGGCTGTATTTATCTCCATCAAGTTTCTCGAGAAAATACATGTGATTTATCCTCATTTGTCTCAATCTGGTAAAAATTTTAGGTCTCATTAAGTCCTTGGGAAAGCCCACAAATCCATGAGCACTCCAGCAATGCATGCCTACCAAAAATCATGTATTTCTTAATCTCACTCCCTTATTCACTCCCTTTTCTCACTCCTTTTCTCCCTTTTAAATTTTATGTTTTTAAATGAGAGAAAATCCCAGAGACAACATCTGTGTAAAATGAAGATCAGAGTTGAGAATGTATTTATAGAACTTAAGGGCATTTTCCTAGCAGGTTGTAATTATCCTTAAAAAGATCATAAACCCCCCAGGAAGCCCAGATATAAATATGCACTACCGAAGAATTAAAAGCACGTTAAGGTAATAAACACAGAAGTATCCAGTGACCTGATCTGGCTTCCATCAGAATAAATGAAGAATACTATTGCTGTCAATGGGACACAGATCCTGATTTAGCCATAGGCCAGGAGGGGTGGAGGGACAGTTGTTGATGTCACTGATCATGGGAAATTGATCACAGTTCACCTCAGGTGATAAAAGTTGATATCATTTCCTTGTGTCCTGCACTGTCTTTCCCTACAATTTTGGGTATCTGGTTGTTTTAGACAGCTTTATAATGGCATATCTTTTTTTTTTCTTGAAGTATTTAAATGTATTGGTTGATTTTAACCTGTTGAGATAGTTTTAAGGAAACTATTTTCACCTGATGAAAGTTTTCTTAAAGAGCAATTGCAGTTGTATTTCTTTCTGTATTTCTAATTGTTTCTTCACTGAAGGAAGTCAGGCGATCTTTGAAAACCACAGACCATCTAGTATTTCCCATCAAAATGCATTTGAAAATTGCATCACCAGTTTAGGACACAAACCCAGGAACCCACCAAAGAAATGCAAGATTTTAGTCTGGAAGTGACTCACGGGGTACTGTGGCCAAGGGTGCTGGGCAACCCCTTCTTCCCAAATGGGTGTTGAAGGAGGCCAGAAGCTGGCCTGGCTCTCAGCCAGGGAATGTCAAAATCCTTCAGGAACCTTCTGCTTGTCAAAGTGTGCAAAAAAGGGGCATCTCTTAAAAGGTCTAGGTTAGCAGAATTGGGATGGAAAAGGTGATTTCCAAGAAAAAGCTCCCACACATTGCTGAAACATCCTGAAGACTTAAATCATGGTCAGACCTTCTGGTAAGTAGCTTGGGCATTTTGCCAGTGAGCCACAAAACCAGGAATGGCAATTTTTTCCCAATTCTTTCTTTTCTTTTTTTTTTTTTTCTTTCCTTAATTAAGTCTAGCTGGGACCCACGTCCTCATAGATCTGTCTGGGGAAGCATCACCTCATGGGCTGTAGGAGTACCTGCCACTCCTGCTGCAAAGGCTTTGGTGAAAAGAGGTGATTTGGAAAGGAAACGCTCCAGAGAAATTAAGCCCTTTTACACAGGTAATCAACTGAAGTGAGTGAAAGGGCTTTTCCTCCCGAGAGCTCCTCGCCCTAGTGGAAGTGATTCTATAGATGCTATTTTGAAAGCATGTCATATCCATTGTGTTTTGAAACATTTAATTATTTGTGACTCCCTTCAGCGTGGGAGCCTTTCCTCAGCAGTGCTGGGTGGGGTAATGTGCTCATAATCATCTCCTGAACACCACGTGGAGTCTGGCGCTGTGGGATGGGGAATCGGGGACGGGAGGGTGTTTGGGGGTGCCTGGGCTCCAACACAGGTTTGTGCTCGTGGTATTTAGCTCATGGCATGCAGGTATGCCTGCTTTTGTACAAGGTTTTTCGATGTGCAATCAGCCCCCTTAATTTGCATTTGCTCTGAAAACAGATGACACTGATATTTAGAGATTTCTATTCACTTTTACTGGAAAAAAGCACTCGTGAATGTTTAGGGTGATCTAGAAAAGTTGCACAGCTGTATCTAAGGCACTATCAAACATATCCTTAGAGCAGATGGCCCATAAAAATATGAATGTGCTTGCAATATTTGGATATACCATCCCAGAAACATTCTAGAAACCAAGCTAGAAATTAGAAAAGCTTAACTCAGAAAAATAGGATTATTTCAAGAAGCCAACTGTTCTCCCTATTTTCTTTTAACTATAATAACATCCAATTTTATCAAATACCTGTGTACATAGAACAGAAAAACAGACAGACTTGGGTTTTGCCCCACCAGCTGTACACAAGGGATTCTTTAGGGACAGCCATCCCCTTTAAGATAAAACCACAAACTAGTTCTTACTGTTAATTTCCCTACGTGTATAAACATTTCCCAGTGTTTAAGTAAAGTCAGCTCTTAGTTTTCTGCAGAATGGGGGTTAACTCCCTGGAGAAAGGCGGGGAGTCCCAGCAAGAGTCTGGAAGGAGCTGACCTTTGGTACCTGTGAGTGCTGCAGGGAGGCAGCCACTCCTGCCAGCTGGGGTGATAATCCCCTGTGCCTCTGGTAAGTGATAGCTGATAAGTCTGCACAGAATTACTCAGTGATGTTTATTTATCAGCTGGGGCTCTCTTCACCACTAAGTTACTCAGAGTCAATTTTTGGGGGGTAGGGAAGCTCAGTTTAGATTGCTCATAGGTGAGGTTATGAATTTCTGCTGGCTTCCTCTGGGCAAGTATGTGGGCAGATGTGTTGGAGGACAGCTCTAAATGTTTGCAGTAGATATTTTTTGGAGAAAGACAAGGTAAAAATCCACAAAAACTTCAGCATTCCTAGAATACCTTTCACAGATGCTAAATGCCCTTGTTTTTGTTCAGACTGAAGGAAGAGGCAGTATCTGGTTTTCTCATGGCGGCTGAGATGTTGGCAATGCTCTCTGGGGCAGTGGGGAGGAGACCCATGACTTTTGTGCTCCTTGTCCATGTCCCAGGCATCCCAGCTTTGGGAGTTACAGCTGTCTCCAGCAGAAGGCAGGAGCAGGGCTCTGCAGCTGGGACACTCTCTGCTCTCCCCAGTTTTGAGCAGGATTTTTACCAACAAGACATAGGCTGGGAGTCTGCATTGCCATAGAAAACCTGGCAAAAAACACATAAATCTCCTGGGCAGCCAATTGTTCTTCTGTGTGCAGAGCTTACCTAGATCCCCTCTGCTCTTGGTCCATCATTCAGGCAGACTTAAACTGTACTTGGATGCCCTTTCTCAGGACAGGCACACTCAGAGATTTATTTTGTGCTGCAGAATTGGAGTGAGGCTCTTCTGGACATTTTGGATCCAGTGCTTGGATACCCTCCATAAGCTTGAAAAAAATATTTAATGTATAACACACATAGTTATGATTATAAGCATACACTTATGTCTCACTTGGAGTCAAAGGATCAATGCTTTGAACGCTGACTGTAGGTGGGGAATAACATGATTCTGTGCAATGTTTTCAAACACATCTCAAATGGGCAATTTTCCATGGCTCTGTAGTACTTTGTGACCCAGCAACATCCTTCAAGTAAACTCCTGCTCACTTCTTGTCTCCTGGACATGCACAAGCCAGTGCAGCATGCAGTGGAAAGCCCTATAAAGAAATAAAAAAGAAATCATAAGTGATGAGATGTGATAAGAAGGCATGGCAGCCCAGCCAGGGCTCTGTTTCTTTAGCAAAGTCTTTTTTTCTGTCTGCTGATTTATGTCTCTCTCCTCAAAAGTCTTGTGTCACTGGGCTGGGGTGGCCTAACAGAGTTGGGAAGAGCTTTCTCAGGCAGAGAAAGGATGCATTACCTTCTGTCCTGAGATAGGAAAGGGGAAAAAATCTCTTGCTGTTGACTGAGGACAGGCAATGTCACCCAAAGCTGCTGTCCACAAGAACGTATTTCATCATTTAGACGTTGGAATGGACTGTCCAGGGAGGTGGTGAAGTCACCATCCCTGGAGATGTTTATGGATAAAGACTGGGCATGGCACTCAGTACCAGGGGCAGTTGACATGGTGACGTTCAGTCATAGGCTGGACTCAAGGATCTCTGAGGTCTTTTCCAGCCTAATTGATCCTGTGATTCTGTGATCATTTCTGGTAAAAGTGGGGATGTGCTCATGGGACCTTGAGGGCAGAAAAGGCCATGTTGTAGAAGAGGGCTGGGTAAATGGGGCTGTGAGAAGTGTCCCTTGTGCCAGGGGTCAGAGGTGTGTGAGTAGCTTCAGGCACAATGGAGCAAGAGAGGATGGAGTAGGCAGGGCAGACACAAAACCCATCCCCTAAGGTAACGTGGAGAGCTCCAGCTTGAGTAGCATCCATGCTGCTGATGTCATGTTAGAGGTAGTTTTGAGTGGAAATGGACCTGCTTTAACTGAGCCCCCAGGCAGAGAGAAAAGCCAAGATAAAAGGATAATTGACATGGAGGCCTGCTGTTTCAGACCCTCATGGAAGGATGAGTGTGGGTATCAAAGGACAGGCAGAGGATCAGCAGTGTGCAGTCACTGCACAGTTGGCACAGCTCTGGGGTAAGCTGGACTAGGATTCATCAATCCACAGCCCTGCTGATGCTGGGGAGACATGTACCAGCTTAAAGCTGTCCCAGCCTCACTCACTGCTGTGACAGTGCAGGCAAAACCCAAGGATTCCAGCTGAAACCTAAGCAGGAGCCTAGGTTAACTGTAACTCGAAGTCATGGCCAGATGGTTGCCATCCAGCAGAGGAATAATGAAGGTATTAAGGTTAATTTAACAGGCTTAAGTCTATAGGTGGTCTTAGAGGGCTGCAGCCAAGTAGCTGAAACCTACCACCCCTTCCTAGGCCTGGGAGCGTGCAAGCAGCAGCAGTGGATGGAGGCTCCTGGTGCAGGTTTAGCATGTGGAGGATGTGGAGGATTTCCCCAGGGAGCATGGGGGGAGGCTGGAGACCTGCCTTCCTGAGCAGAGACTGCTGGCAGAGGAGGGCAGAGGAGTTTGAGTAATTCTGAGGTTTTAGCATGGAAATCTGTCAAGCATAGAAATTGTCCACGGATTAGAAAATTTTATCTACTGTCATGTATGAGACTGGTTAAAAATTTCCAGTGGGGCTTCCCTTTATCAGTGCTATTTCCTGTGCTCCAGTCACAGCCTGTCCCCTGACAGGCATGTTGCTGCTTTAAAATTACAACTTAAATAGAGCAGTGAGAAGAACTTGCTGTTTTATTTTGATCACCAGGGAGTAGCAACACCTTTGACTCACCTGCTCCCAGGGATGGAGAAAGAGGTTCAGGAAGTCCAGGGTGTCATCCCCAGGGAAAAGGTGGCCTAGCTGGGGTCAGTGGGGAATGTCATCCTTTATCTGGGAGCCAATGACTCCAGGGATGCAGTTACTCTGCCCAGATCTGTATCCCATGGGAATCCCAGCATGCCAGCACTTCACCTTAGCCCTCTTTTCCTCAGGGAAACTCCACAGAGGACTCTCCAGCACTGAGGCCTCCTGACAGGGGTGAGGCCCAAGACAGGGTGTTCATCTCCAGCCTGGCCTCCTCAGCCCTTCAGCCCTCAGACCTGCCCAGCTGTCCCCTCAAAGAGCTGCCCCAAGCCCAAGAGCACAGGCTGGCAACGGTGCCTGTTGAATCTTAGCCCAGATGTGGCCACTGGGTCTGAACACTTAAACCTTCTCCAGCACAAGAGACTACCAAACTCAATTTTACTTTGTATTTTCTTTCCTTTGCTGAGTACTCTATCACCCACATGAGTTCTTCCCAGGTTCTCTGCCCAGCCAGGCTTTCCTAGCAGTATCCAGCATCCCTTGCAGGCAGCCCTTCCTTAGGAGAGCTCCTGCACCTGAGGAAGGGGTGGGAAAGGATGATCAAAGCACATGGTTCCTCCTCAGTCCTTTTTGCTTCCTGAGTTTATCCACTCAACATTTAAATGCATTTGAGTCCGTCCTGCAGAGCAAGGGAGGGAAAGGGCCCTTTGTTTGCTTGTTGCTAAAGCACCTTACTTCTAATTAACAGAGTGATTTAATTAACATTAGGCAGAATCAGCCTGGTTTTGTTCCCTTAGGGGATAAAGGGAGGATAGCAGGCAAGGCAAACAGGTAACATCCTCTTCTGACACTAATTCTCCAGGGCACAGTCCTGATTTCTGAAGGCTGCTCCAGGCTATCTTCTCCAGACGCTTTGAATCTAAGGAAGAAATAAAAACAGAGTGTGAATAAAGTTCACATTTGGGGAGGAAGGTTGGTTTTGACTGACTATTTGTTTCCTCAAACGGTGGTGGGGAGTTCGGGGGATTTTCTGAGCAATCATGAACAACTTTGGGACAGCTTAAGGCAGAACCTGGAAAAACAAACTCAATGATTTTTTTTTTTTCTTTCAGACAAAAATGATGTATACAGTATTATCCTTTTCTATCATGCTGAGATTCTCATTATTCAGAGGAACAAGCATTTGCTGCTGCAGATCTCATGTGCATGGATCAGAAAAGTGTTAATGGACAGCTACTGGTACCATCCAGGCCTCCAGCCAGACCTAGGTACAACAGTTTTATAATATGCTATCTAAAGCATGGTAAGTTTATAATATATTCACAGCAATATATTCATTGCCTTTACTAAATGTGGGTTTGTCAGATTTTTGGCATTGCAGAGAGCATCTCTGTGAAGCACAGGACCAGAAGTATTTGGGTAAGGCACAGAGAAATGAAACATTTGCTAGATAGCCTCAGCCTGGCTGCATGGACACCTCGTCTGGCTGCAGTTTGAGCTGTCTCCTGCCTCTCCTCCCAAGCAGGCTGGCAGACCACTTACTGGGATCGTGCTTCCTCTAGGATTGGTTAAATCTACTGCTTAAATCAGCACTTCTGATTTTTTTGTAATCTGTTGTTACTGATTGTTGTTGACAGGGAGAGAAAAAATGCCCTTCTCTGAATGCTACATGAGCTCAAAGTATCCTGTCTTTATTATTTTCAATTAATATTGAGACTGAATAGCGCAGCCTCGGCACAGTCTAAATTGAGAACAAGGCGAATTAGACGAGAGATTACACATTTTTGGCATTCTGGCATTAACTAAAATAATTTAAGCTTTGTCTTTGGTGGTGGTCTTAAAGCAAATGGAATGCGAAGGTGGAATTCAGGACCAGCTCTGGAATACCCTGGTGTGAATTTCTTTCTTTAGAAGAGAGTGTTTAATTCCACATATTAACATGTTGGGCTATTTTACTAAAAGTGAAGTTACGCTGATTAGTTACACTACAGAAGCTAAAGTATGTACATCTGCTTGAAGCAGGCATTTAATGGCAGGAAAAATGGCTAACTTTGCTCATGTAACATTTCACTTTAAGGATCTTTAAGAGATACACATAACTGACACTACAGCTGGGAGAGGTTTTGTTTTGTTTTGTTTTGTTCTGTTTTTGTTTTTTTTTTAATAAGCAGAATTCAAGTTGTTTATTTTTTAAGTTACTTCCCCTCCCTCAGATTACAAGAATTTCACCTCCTTACTTATTATAAGAATTTAATCTCCTTCCTTGCCAAAATGAATTCTCTTTCCCCTAAAATAAAACTATGATGAATGGAACTAGAAAGGTAAATTCTTAAACTTTCTTTAAAATGTGCCATTACACAACAAACTTCCTGGTATTGATTAAGCCCAGGTGGTCTGCTCAGCCAGCAAACAGATATTTTACAAAGCTTTATTATGCCTCATTAGAATTCAGTCCTTTAGAAGATTTCTAATTATATTGTCTAATAAAACTAAACCTTCGAAGCTATTTGCATATTATATGAAGAAATCTCATACAACAAACTCACAGTGGATTCAATTAACATAATAGCTAATTATATATCCCATCAGCCTTTAGAGTAGCTCAGCATTCATGTTGCTCCTGTTTTAGCCTAGAGCAAAGGAGGTTTGAATTTTCACTTCTAAATATTGACTTTTAACTAATATCAAAAATGATTTGAACACTTTTGTGGATGAAAAGATAATGATTAAACTACATGAAACATTTTAAAATACTTATTTCCAAGTCATTGAAACAATTCGTATTTTAACCTGAACCTTCCCATATTACCCATTCCAAGTCTGTCCATATTTTATTAAAAAAATGACTAGATATGTCTAATTATTTTGACAAATGTTGGATTGACAGTTTGATTATTTTGAAACTGCCTCCTTCCTGCAGTTACACTTTGTATATTTTTCATTGCACTTTGTAATGCAATTGTATTCTTGGCCAGTTGTGGTATCTATCAAGCAAGAAATTTAGGACTAGATTAACAGAGACATAGTAATGAACAGGCATTTGAGCACCCTATAATTGACTGTTATTAAGGTGTTGTCACAGTAGTCTGTAATGAATTCTCTTGTTTTCTTTTGAAATTGGATGAGATATTCCGGGGAAAAAAAAAAAAAAAAAGAAGGAAAAAAACCCACAAAAACAAATGCAAAAGTTTTCTCCAACCTTCAAAAAAAATGCCCGAAAGAAACAGAGCCTTTTTTTTTCTTTTTAAAGATTTCAAATTATTTTATGGTACTTCCAATTTTGAAATGCTCAGTAGAAAAATCAGGGAGGGAAGGAGCAAATTTTGTGACTTACGTGAAAACTTTAAAAAAAAAAAAAAAGTGTGGTCATCAATCTCCTTGCTAAATACAATGAAAAATCATATTTATATTTTTTGCACAAGACAGAAGATAAAGTTTGTTGCTGAGTACATGGTTTTCTCCCATTACAATGATGGCTGCCTTTTCATTCATATTTTAATGAGGTTAGTATCTCTGAGACAGCTTTTTCGGGGTGGAGGCCCATGTCTCCGGTACAATTACAATAGGAGTTGCTTTATTGACAAGTACTATTCAAAATCTTCAGAGTATAGAAAGAAAGGCTTTAGTTTTCCACCACTTGTCCAAATACTTATTCCTCTCTTACTATTAAAACACTTGCAGAAAGAGCACTCTCAACTGCCTGGAGCCCTGTACACTGGGCAGAGCACAGCTCAGCAAAAAAATACTTCGCTTAAATTCAAGTTGCATTTATGTCTGCAAAATTTTCCCTCGGTAAAACCCAACAAATAGACAACAGAAACTAACAGATAGTCTTGGCAGCTTCTGCATCCATGGGTTTACAAGAAACAATCTCAAATAAATGGAAGTTCCTACCCAAACTGTGAATCTGACTCCAAACATATGAGAGAAGGCAAAGTTATGCAGAGATTACACATATAATAATATAATTTATTAGGCAGAGACAAAAAAAAAAAATCGTAAATCCAGCTCTTGGCAGGTTAATCTCTTGTGCTTTTTTTCATCTTCTCTATGTCTATGCTATCTCTCAAATACTTTTCAGTACTGTAGCAAGGGAATACAGCCCAAATCTAAATATGATACTAAATAAAAGCCTGAACCACATCACAGAAGTGCTAGTACATGTACAAAAACTTACTTTTGGTACTTCCAAAAGAAAGTTCACACAGCAAAACCCTCTCTTGTAAATTTGTGGGGGTCATCACATGAATTTTGAGGGTTCATTATTTCTTTCTGATATGGGATACATTTTCTTCCAGCTCAGTCCTTGGCTGTGGTGCACATGATAACATTCAGGAGAAGGGAGTGCCCTGTGTTTGGGCAGGGTACCCCGTGGCATCCACAGGCTTTGGCTCAGCCACACACACATTCCTGACCAGCCAGGAAGCCACAGGAAAGGGCTGCAGGAGATACGATTCCTGATACACACCTGAATATTGGTTGGAGTATAGCCATAGAAAAAACATTTTTTTCTAAATTTGCAGAGTAAAACCCTTCTGCTAGAGATACTGAATCTCTCTATGTGAAAAGAAACACAGCCACGAAAAGTGCCTTTACCCATCAACTAACTTAAGTTACTGTCCTGGATGTAAACTTGGAAAGGGGATGAAATTTACTGCAATTTATTGCTAGAGCAGTCAGATTGCAAAAAAAAAAACCCAATCCCTCCCATAGCAACACTGACCTCAGTAAAAGGGATGTCAGGGCTGAAATTAGACTGTGAGGTTGAGTCCTACCTTCTGTCGTAAGGGCTATAAAACCTTCCTTCCACGTTCACAGGTGGTTTTATTTTTTTACCTTCAGAAACTGCTGCATATTTCTTGGAAGTTTTGGGGGAAAACTTCTTGCTCTGTGCCTGAGCTGCCGGAGCCTCTGCAGTCCCTGTTCCGGCGAGAGGAAGAAGCAGCAGAGTTTGGAGCACAAGTTTCAAACTCCACTTCTGCCACCACCTTCTGCCTCCACCAGCTTTTTTTTTTTTTTTTCCAGTTTGCGAAACATTATGTTTTCCTGAAAAAAAAAAAATATTTGCATCCCAGTGGATGTGATGGAATTTTAATAGCAAAACATGTTTCTGTGAGAGACTGTCTTTACTGTAAAATAAGTTATGCTGCCCTACAAACAGGGTTGGGATTAAAATTAAAAGGCTGCAGTCTTTTTTATTTTTCAGTGCTTTTTTTTCTACTAGGCACTTTTTTGCTTTTCCCAGACTTTTTTTTTTTTTTTTTTGGTGTCTTTTTTTTTTAGACACTTTTTTTCCTCTTCCCAGTTTTCATAAAAAGTAGACTCCCCATCCGTGTGTGACAGGGGGAGGGAGGGATTTCATAATGGGCCTGGTGCAAGAAGAAGACGAAGGGGGAGAGAGAGGGAAAAAAACCCTCTAAGCTTTAATTTTAATTCTCCTGCCTTTATTTATCTGATTTGTGGCCAGATGGTGGTGAAGCAAGGCAACCCCTTTGTGCAAATGAAGCCCACATGTGAAAGTCCTTCTGTAATGTAATCATTGAGACCGGAAGGGTTCATACTGTGTCTGAAAAGAGACAATGGAGCCGGGATATATCAACATCGCCGAAATCGAGTTCATTTGCGATGCAGGCCCTTTGACTATGGTTGTCATGAAAACTTCCTACTTTGATCAGCAGAGGGTGGAGAGAAAAAGAAGAAGAAGGGAAAAAAAAGAAGTCTTCTAAAGGGGCAGGGATGCGGCGCGGGTGTTTGCTGTGCACTTGGCTCCGGTTCACGCCCCTTTCCGGAAGACGCAACAGGGAGAGGAGCATCTTGCACCTTGACCTGTCTAGACGGGGCGCGAAGTTTGGGGGTTTTTTTTGTCCCCGTTTCCAAGGGCGAGGGTTGCTCTTTGACCCCCACCACCAGCGGTGGTGGCTCTCAGGGCGTAGGTAGCGGCCAGAGGTTTCCTGCCGAATTCTCGCCACGGCCGGGAGGGAAGGGGATGGACAAAGACACGGACCAGCTGTTCGGAAATAAAGCTGAAATAGTAGAACCTGGGAGAAGCTAGGTTTTGTAAGCTATTATTTTCTGCACAAAACCCCTGGGAGGTATTAAACAGCTGCATCTGAGCTGGCGAGCAGCGGCTAAAAGACAGAGCAACAACTGAGAGCCCAGGACTTTGGCAAACTCCGCTTCAACCAGAGAAACAAGTGGCTGGAGCGCCAAGGGCTTTCATGGCCCGAACGTCCGCCACCGGCCGTCTCCCTTCGCCGCGGTGTCTTCGGGCTGCCGGGAGGTTTCCAAGTGGGAGGCTGGCTTCGGAGGAGGGCGAGGGGCGCGGGGGGCGCGGGGCTGTGAGCTGAAGGGCCCACGCAGGTTCTCCAGGGCCACCTTATCTGGAGCTGACGTTTTTAATTATGTGTCTAATGTAATGTGTCGACGGTTCTACATAGCGAGAGGGATGCTCTTTTTGCTCTTTCTGCCGTCTAACTAGGCATTATCTGTATGAAGTGTGGGGTTTTGGTGATGTAATAAGCAAAAAAAATCAGCTTTTTCCTCCATGAGGTTTCTGTAGCAAAGTCAGAGAGCAGCTTAAGGGAGTTGTTGGGACAGAAAAGGAAATGGGATGGATTTACTCCTAGGCCAGGGGAGAAAATTCTATGCAGTCTATAGAAAAAAAAAAAAAAATCAGTATTTAATCTGATGCTTACTAACCTTTGAAATTTGGGGTACGCCAACAGAACAAATAAGTGACCTTTTATTTTCCAGCCACAGCTGTGTCACTCTTTATCATCACTAGGAAATTCATGCAGATTGTGCCTTGTTTTAATATTCTTGCCATATTTTAACATGGTCCGTACAGGTTCCTAACAGAAACTGCCTGAGTATTTTGTGATAATACTGCATTTTGTCAGATGCTTTATAACATTATTTAGAAACATATTTGAATCTATTTAGGGCTTCATAAATATGAATAAAGCATTTACAAAAGGCAGAAGTAACCCATGGATTAGACCAGATACTTTATACATTACGAATTTCTAAACTTCAGCAGTTCTAAACTACATTTTACTTGTGGTTTCTTTTCAAAGTGATTAACTATAAATTAGCATTTCCCAGGAAAAAAAATCTCTGCAGATTTATGTGCAGGAAATAAGGGAATTGTACGAGTGGCTAAAATCCAGATTGCTAACTGGAGTTTCAAATATTTATAGACAAATTAGGGAAGGAGGGGAGGGATGTCATCTTTTTTTTTTCCTGAGGCCTTGTGGCTTGGAGATGGGTTTTTCTGAGCTAATTCTGCTAAAAACACCGAGGTACTCTGCCTGGCTTTGTGCCAGTGCCTTCTTCAAAATTATATTTTATATATATTTCTTGAATGCTTTTGGGGCCTTTTTTTTTTTTTTTTTTTTTAACTGTAATGGAAATTGAACAAAAACAAACAAACAAAAAAGACCCTAAAAAGCCAGAGGGTTGTGCTGGCCATGGCCTTCTGAGCAGTTGAAAGAAGCAGGCGAGTGAGAGAGTGAGGAGCACAGGCACAGCTCTGCCTCTGTCACTGCCAGCTCACAGTGATTGTGTGTCCTGGCAGGTATTGCTTTGATTTTTTTTCAGTCAAGCACAGCAAAGGGTCTTTCTTTGAGCATGTGTGTTTGTGTGTGTGTGAGTGTGCGACTTCCAGCAGGCAGATTTTCTTTCACTGTGTTTTTACTCTGCCCACGTTAGACACCTTCCCCTTGTTTATGGGTTGAAGGCTGTATTTTGGAGACAAGAATTCCCTCTTAACATGAACCCCGATTTCCTAAAAGGTGCCAAACACCAGGCTGGGTGGGGCACCCCCTTGGACCTGCGCTCACCCACCCATCCCAGGGGGGTAGAGATGCTTTTTGGGGCACGGAGGTGAATTGCCAGCAGCTCCCTAAATGCTGGAGGTGGGGGAGCTCAGCAGCTCTTGGCTCTGTCTGCCCTGAAATCAGAGCTGCATCTGCAAGGCCGGCGAGCTGTATTTATGGCACATCGTCACCACTACTATCAGACTACAAAATGGGCTCGTTTTATTTAAATTTTGAGTGCCTCCTCCATGAGTCCGTGTTGAAAGGGGCGGGGGGGGGGGAAGGAGAGGGGGGAAGGTGGTATCCCTAACCAAGTGAAATGCCTTTTGGAGGGGGGTCCCCCCCCCACCCCCAAGTCATGAATGTGGTTTTGAAACAACAGTGAGGCTGGGCATGAAGTTTAAGTAATATTTGGTAGCATGAATTCTTTAGGCAGCCCCCATTCATCCCCATGCTGAGCAGGGCAGGGAGAGCGGAGCAAGCTGAGGCTCCTCGCAGCCGCCCTGCTTGTCTCTAGCTTAAAAAAAAAAAAAAAAAAAGAAAAGAAAAAAAAAGGCACAGCACGAGTATCCTCCTTTTTTTTTTTTTTCATCCTTACAGTGGGAAAGTATCATAGAGGAGTATGAAGATGAAATACTCTCACTTATCGCCCAAGAGGCAGACTATCTAGCTGACAAGCTGTGCAGTGAAAAATCAGGTACTGTGTCTGATGTAACATGTGCTCTCTCTACAGCCGTGTGGGGTTGGGTGTTTTTTTCAAACCCAGCGTACTGCTTTGCAGGAGAAGTGGGCTGCTGTTGAATAAGCAATGACACTGCATGGCTTTAAAAAAAAAAAAATAAACAGAACCAAAACAAACAAACATCCCCTTTTCTTAAAGCCTTTTAATTATTTTCATTCTTTTGTGCATATTAATGCAGCATGATTTGAGCATCCCAGCTAACGTGGTGTGTTTTCCTCCCGGTGTTACATGACTTTTTGCTCCTTGTGTGTCTGCGCTGTCATTTCCAGGTCAGAAATGAAACTAACCCCCTTGCAACAAAATACAGGCATTTGTTTCTCCTGTTTAATTGCTAATTGCAGCCTCTAAGCTGAAATGGGAGCCATGAGAGGGCAGGTTTAGAAATGTGCTCTTCATTTTTAGGTGAACTCTTCGTTGCCATCAGACAGGAGCTGTCCGTAGAAGGGCTAGCCAGCCCACCACCATCATCTCCTGGGGAAAATGTATTTTATAATCATTTAATGTTTTCTTTTTGTGTAAAATATACAATTCCATATAAGTAAGGCTTCTTTTCAATCCTAACAAAGTAAGAAAATGCTTTCAAAAATTAATTATAGCTTATTTTAAATCTTCCTCCATTTGTCTGTTTCTTTCCCTCATTGTCAGTGTTTTGGGATATTTTTTAGCTTTATTTTCATTTCTGAATGTAAAAAGCACATAACTTGAGGCACTAAGTATTATAAGATTATAAATGATGTTGGTTTATCCCTCCTCAGCATGCTTCCTTCAGTGCTAGAATATGCATGAAAAATTCAATCTCTGAATCAACGCTTGTAAATATTAGTTTGTGGGTTTGAGATTTAAAGACTGTCAGCATTATTTGGGAAGTAAGAAACAAGGCCCATGAAAAGTACTAGAGGGTGGAAAAGAAGTTCATAGAAATAAGTTTGTATACTTTAAATCACCAGTATATTTGTAATACTTATTGAAAACACATCGTCTGGAGCACAGGAGAACTCCATCTGCAAAGACACAAAGTTCTCTCTATAATCTTCTTGGACAAATAAACTCCAAAAAATAAACTTTCCGGAACAAATTTGATTTATTACAAATATTTCCTATTTGTCATCTCTGCCATCATGGAGCTACTCTTGGTCGTGCCAGAACAGACACAATGAGTAGCAAATTATTTTGCAAACAACATAGTTCCTCCAAAATGGATGGCAGGATTTCTGGTAGTGGGTTTTGCACAGAAAAACTTTCTGAGCATTTCAGAAACAAAACCCCGAAGAGTCTGTGGGATAGTGTAGAAAAATCATCGCCTTCTGGAGTGCTTTTTTCAGAGAAAAGGAGACTGGGATAAATCCCTGTTCCTTCTTGACTCCTCTTATAGCAGCCTCTAAACCTTTCTGAGAGCAAATTGCAGTTATGTGCATCTTCAGTAACACTGTATTTTCCAAAGGCACAGGCAAAATATTGGTATGAAAGTAACAAAGCCCATGCTGTTAAAAATCTCTCTTGGTTTTTTTTTTTTTTTTTTCATGGATATGCTCAAAAGCTTTTTCCCCCATCCTTAAAAGACATTTTGGGTTTAAAACCCAAACTGTGTTCTCACCCAGCCTTCTTACATGAGGAAAATAATTTCCTCCCTCCTGGCAGACGAGATTGCTGTAACTGCACGTTAACCTCCTTCACACAAATACCCCCCTGCATATGTGCAGGGCTGCTCTTCCTGACTATAAATAGTGGTCCACAGAGGGGAAAGTAGTTTAGTTTTCTTCCTGGCAATTAGCACAGATAAACAAGCTGCCATTTAATAAACAGGAGTGCAAGTCCTCATAGTTGCAAATCTAGGATGCTTGCAAAAGCGGCAGGAACACTACAGAGCGATGCTGAGCTACGCCGATATAAAATAAGGGCAAGAAATTAATCTGCCATTCCCCGTATCACCCCGTTGCCCATTTTAAAAATGTCAGTACATTAAAGAGTAAAGACTGAAAAAAGCCACAGGGACTTCTTTAAAATCTAGTTCGCCCAATGTTTAAAATGGGATGAAAATAAATGTATTAAATTGCATTAAAAATAATGAAAACATGTTTTCATCAACTCTGCAGCAGGCAGGAGATGGCAGAGGAGCACAGTAGTACCTGACAGAGCAGGGAAGTGCCTGCTTGGGTTTTTCCAGGGAAAATAAATTCAGACACCAGTGGCACTGGAATAGTGAGTATTAGAAATTGTGTCAGGCTTCACGCCAGCCACACAGCACCAACATATAACTTGCTAAAGCCTCCAACTCGCAAAACACAATGAGACATATTATTAGGTCTTATCTGTCTTACAATGGCAATTTTCATTAATACGTATTATTAAAGCAATATTACACTTTTATCATCCTACTGTAAATTATTGGCTCCTTTTATTCAGAGCTCCGTGTGTTCATTCAGAATGGCATTTTTAACTTCTTTTTTCTTGGTGGGGGGGTGGTGCAAATGATCATACTAAGTGACAGAAATAGTACAGAAAACCTCTCCACAGGTCAGTTGTAGATTTTGATGCTGTAGATTTCACCATAAAGCAGGAGAGAAAAAAAAAAAAAAAACAACAAACCAAGTCAGTGATGTATTAATTTCATTATTATGCTTTTAATTTTCTTTTAAAAGGCTGTGTATATGAACATGGCTTATTTCTTGTGGGCCATTGCAGACTTAATATTGGTGTAATCAAATCCTTTTTCTACTGTTCTGTGGTAAAATAATAAGGGTTGCAGTTTGTCAGCCTACAAACATGGCATTAATGGAAGCCCCACATTATGGTAAGCAAACCCCTTCTCTGCAAGTCCCATTTAGTACTTTTCTTTAATTCTAATATCATAGCAGACTTTTTTTTTTTATGGCTACTGGAGGTGGATGTTTCTTGTTTGATTAAAAAGTGGGAAACTTCAATAAAGTCTTTTAGCGTGATCAAACCGTTTGATATTTACAAGCATAGATCCGTTCGCTGTCATGTATTCTTTGATCACACAAAAAGTCTCAGTGCTAGACAGGCAGGCAAAACCTGCTGAGACGCACCTTCAGATCCTCTACTATTTTTACAAGCTTTAAAAAACCCTAAAAGTTAATTTTGAAGGAGATTACCTTTTTTTTTTTTATGTCCCCCACCTCCAAAGAGAAGGTGCAGTTGCCAGTCAGCCCAATGGAATAACACAGATTTTTTTTTTTTTTAATTGCCCTCTTATTTTCTTTGCTGATTGCAATAATTTTCTGTGTGCTCTTTCTGGGGTTATATATATTTTTAGTCGTGATGGTTGAGGCTCAGTGCCATGCCAGCAGCATTTCATTCAGGGTTAAATGGAGTTATGTGAAGGCCAGTAAGGAGCCAGAAACCAGTTAAAGCTTGTGCTAATGTACAGAGCAGAGCCAGCTGATTTATAAGTGGAAAATAATTTAACACCATGTATTTTATGAGTGCTGAAAGCTACTGTTTAAGTAACAGCAGGACTTTTCCTACATAATTTTCTTTTTATGTGCTCACAGCCATAAAAATGTTCTGTTTGGTTAAAATCTTAGAGTCCCCATTTTATCTTAAAAGTGACTTACCCCATGCGTTTCTTTATGTAGCTTTTTGGGAAGTTTGACTATAATTTAGGCACCCAATGTTGAGTTATACAAAAGTGAAACAAAACGCTCTTATTCAACTGCAAAGAAATCCAGAAGTCTTTTTCTGCACAATTATCACTCAAACTATTGTGTTTTTGCAAACTGATACTTTCTAGGAGGCTCATTCCCAGTGAGAACTACTCTCCTGGAGAGTTTAACAAAGCTAGCAGCTACATCAATTAAAAGCAACTAAAATGTCTGTTATGGGTATGTGCAGAATATTAAGCTGCCATTAAGTCATTTACCGCTTACCTTAACACTCTCTGCAAGATTGTGGTTTAAAAAGGCAATATATGGGGTGAGAAGCTGTAGTTTAATGCTGCCACAGCACTCTGGAATGACACATTTTCTCACATTTTTCTCCCTGTGCAACTAGGAAAAAGACCAGGAGAGTGAGAGATTAGCCTTTGCGTCCCTGCCTTGAAATAGGATCTGTGAGCACGTATTTTTCCAAATGCTACAAGGGACTGGAGGATCCATATCGGTGGGGTTTATTAAAGAAATAGGCTGTAACACTCCTTGTTTTAAAATATGAAGTTTGATCTAAAAATACCATCAGATTTTAGCTGTAGCAATGAGGTTATACTGGACAGACATGGGAAATGAATTTGAAGATTAATGTGGGCCCCTCTGGAGAGAAAAACGGGATATTTTCTGTATTTATTAGTGCCATATTGTTCAGTATGCTAGGATCTGTTCTCCAAGGCTCATCCATGGCCAAAGCCACCCACAGGAGCACCTTTGGCAAGAGCCCAAAGCCAGATGTGAAACCCACCTGGGCAGCGACAGGTTCACCACGAGAGCTTGGGTGCTTCCTAGGTGGTTTTCCAGCAACTGTGTAAAAGAACTCCATAAACTGTGTTTAGGTGATGTGACAATCATTAGAGAGCCCGACGTGGTGGGATAATTTTTCAATTCAAATGAGCCAGTTTTCAGGGCTTTGCCAAGATGCCCTCTCACGTGGGGATGCATGAGTCGTGTCCCTGTCCGGTGAGAGAAGAGTCAGACACTGAATTATTTACCACATTCGAGGACAAGAATTGAGAAAAAATAGATTGCTTTACTCTTTTTTTTTTTTTAATCCTTCTTTATGTGATTCAATAGAAGATATCCCAGAGTCTGACTCACTGTCATTGTGTCATGGTTGTGCCTCATGCTGTCCCTCATTCCTGATTTATTGCCCAAAGTTGTTTAACATGCTTTAATTTTCACCTTCACACATTGACTGGTGAAAGCGCTTTGAGAAGAATACCTGCGTTTTTCTAGTTTGAAACTATTCTAGTTTGAAAAATATGTATTTTTGATTAAAGAAACAGGTACTTTCAGCACAGCATTACTCTTCAGGACATCAGTAAATTCCATGGAACTTTTCCTACCTTAGGTGCCTGAGCAGAGGCTGCTGCTTACAAAGGTTGCAGAAGAGATCAGCTCCTCACTGCAGACTGAAGTAAGATCAGAACTCCAGTTTTTTCCTTGCACAGTCAATTTTTGCTATTACAATATCTCTGCTGGTTTCTACTTTTAATCTTTGAATGTGCCCACATTTCACAGGGGGTTTATAAGTATTATTATTAGTAGTAGTAGTAGTATTTTAACTGTTTTCCTGTTTCTGATGTTTTGATATGAAATGTGCAGATAAGAACGTCCACTTTTTATGAGAATGTGGAGTTTAAAGGGCAACTGGTTTTTCAACCTTATTTCTATGTTCAGGTTTTTATTTATCCCAAGGTTTCCATTTCACTCGTGCTGATTTTCGTAAAATCAACATCTGATTGTCACAGAGTTGAGGTCTGTAAAAAATGAACCTCCTGCTGCAGCAGAAAAAGATAACTCAGAGAACTCCAAAAAACCTATTATTTTTTTCATGCATTTAACAGATGACTTTTTCATCTGTATTTCCAGACCAGAAAGAGTTTAGAGTTTATAGCTAAGAGCTGCAAAGTTTCTATCCCTGTTAATGAGATGATGATGGCAAACTTTTGAAATAATTTGTCCTTTTAAAGGTGAAATAACTTAGTAGAGAGTGTGCAGTCCTTAAAACAAGCCTTTCCTTCAAAATTTCCATATCAAAGTCCTACTGATCCTGATATAAACGTTCACCAAACGTGAGCACTACTAGTGTAATAACTTTTTTAATTAAAGCTTTCTTGCTGAAGAAATAGCAAAAACCATCAAAACATTCCTGACAGAGGTTATGCCTTTCATCGTTAGGTTGGTTTTTTATGTTCAAAATATTTATTAATCAGTATAAAACATTTGGTCATAAATCTCACTCAGAGATGGGACTCAGTTCAGGTTGTTGCTCTGTGTCCACAAGATAAAGTGGGAGAATATCTGCTTCAGGCTCCAATACTCTATAACACTGTTTAAAAGGATGTTAACTACTTAGCCATGGTTTTAAGGTAACAAGGCTAGTTCATCCAAAGCAGTAGAATATTTATGGTAAAAGTAAGTTTTGTAACAAAGAAAAAGTTCCAAGCATACATAGGTCACCTTTATTATAGATTGAGTTAACAACCAAGAATAAAAAATGATTATTTGAATCATGAAAAAAAAAAAAAACCCTCTCTGATTAAAAATCTGTTAATGTGTCGCATAATTTTAAAGTTTATTTATAGATTTTTACAATATTTCTAAATTTAAATATTTCAACAATACCACAATCAGCACATGTAAACTGCTGGAGCTTCACAGAAGCAATTAGAACAATGCTGATTTACAGCAGTTTAATGTCTTGTCCCCTAAATCTCTAATACAAAGATTTGTTGTCTGATTTAATGTTTTTAAAAAGACTGAAGTTTTTGCTTCAGGTGGAACACTCTCTGCCATATCCTACTGACAGATCAGTTTTGCAGAATGCTTTATGAAAGTTATAATTTGAGCATCATGGAGCAGCTATACTTTATAAAATGGAAATAATGCCTTCAGTACTTAAGGAAGACTTTTTTCACACTTAATCCAATCCAACACCTTCTTTGATGTGTATGTAAACAGCAATTTTTAAAGAAACTTTCAAATATTTGAACTCCCTTTCTATTTCATTCTGCTTCTGAACAGCCAGTTTAGGCTGAAGTGAGTCCTTGAGTGTGGATACTGAGCTCACCTCACACACAAAACTCACAATCAGCTGGCTCTGTTTAAAGTCTGAGAGCAAGAAAATGTTTCTTATTGTGCATAAAACTAAGACATAAATATATCAAATGAATATTTTGGATTCCTCTCCTGTTTCCAGTCTGTTAAATCTGCTGATGCTTTAAACAAAGTATGTTTAAAAAACCATGTTACCATGTCACATAAAGGGAAGACAGCTACTGGGGATTCTGTGCAGCTATTTCAAAGTCTAGCTAATTCTCACCTTATTTTGATCATATATTTCCCCCCCAAAATTTAAAAATATTTTACCTTTCTCCAGCATTCTCTTTTTATCATTCAACATGAAAAACCCATAAAAATAACTAAGAAAATTGATTATCTAGGAGAACAGCATAGTGCAAGTGGCTGGCTGGCTGTTACAAAAAGATCGAAATAAATTAAGTAAGGTGGCAACAGGGAGTAACTTTTGGGGTTTCTTTTCCTTTGTATTATATAGTAGAGGAAACTTTTGTGTTTTCTGTAACAGCGACTGCTAAATTATTTCAGGCAGATATGTTAGAATGTCTGTTTAAAAATTTAAGTGCTGTCTCCTGCTTTGATATGCTCTCAAAATTGATCAGAGTCGTGCTATAAAAGAGTTCTTGAGTAACCTGGCTTGGTTTTATTGCTGAGCATCAAGTCCTCCAGTGCTGGGCTCGGTGCAGGCATTCAGCCACTGTGGTTGGTGTGGTGTGTTCTGAGAAAATGCTACGAGATGGTAGCAGTGAGATATCCCTCCCTCAGAAGGAAACCCTTTCTTTAAACTATGATTTGCACATTTACACTTTTGCAATCTGTCTTTGAATTTTACACTGTAGAACTGCCAGAAAATTTTGGTGTTTGTTGCTTTTTGCATCTGTGTTAAGATATGGGGCAAATTCACCCCGGTATCATTCCAGTCTTATCCCGATGTAAGCTGGGGCAATGCTGCAGTGGACCACATCTGATACATACTCTCCCCAGCCCTGGGGCATTTATTTTTTGGGATAAAACTAAGATTGTTTCATTATCACTTTATTGAAGCAGGTACTGACTGAGATGCAAACTTAAAATTTGTGAGTATCTTCATGAAGCCAAACTCATCTTGGGTTCAGTAAGAAATGCTCAGTTAAAAAAAGAAAGAGATTCATGCTTTTTATCATTTGTGAATTAGCAGATTAGGTAAAATTATATGATATATATGATATGACATGACATGAACTGCTTGGAGTCCCATCTATCCAGATATTGATATAGCTGTCCTCAGCTTGTCCCCTTCGTTCCCTCCAAGAAATGAGAATCTTAAAACTGTATGGAAAAGCAAGGAAATGCATCCTGACTTCAGACCTTGTCTTTTCTCCCTTATTTATCTCACCCTACTCTGATGAGGTCAGAGACGTATCCAAAGGTGTGATCTTGCCTTTTGTCAGTGCAACAGAAGTGTAGAGGTCATTTCTAAGGAAGGAGGACCAGATCTTTGCCCAGAGCAAGTAGCTTTAGTCTGTTGACTTGGGATAGAGCTGTCACATTTGACCTGGTGAGACTTGGGTTCCCCAGTTCACAAGGACTGTTAATATTTTTTTTTAAACAGTAATTTCATTTTCATGCCAAATATACCAGGGAAAGAGCACAGATTTTATTTCAAATGTGACTTATGTTGAATGAGTGGAAATCACTAAGTTCTTTTTACTGAGGAACAAAAATGGATGAAGCAAGACCCTAAATGGTCAACATCAATGCTTTATTTATTAAGATAAGCCCTAAAACAAGGTTATACACTAACTAGTCATGTTTTTTATTTGTATTTGTCTTTGTGGTCTAACACTTGTGATAGCTTCATCAAAATACAGCTTTTAGAAAATGCATCTTGCTTGTCATTGTTTCATTGACATAAAGAACAAGCATGTTAGAATTTTATGAGCAAAATATTAACTCGTGTGGTTTCCCTAATACATATGAAGTTTACCAGAAATGAGGAGAGCCAGATTCGTGTTAAATGAAATACTATTAGTTGGTCTTACAGCGGGAGCAGTGAGGAATACCTTGTAATTATGGTGTACACATCCGAGTGCAGCATACTTTGTTCTGGGGCTTAAGTAGGTAATTAGCATTTTGGTTATGGAGTTGTGAGTGATCTTAAATTGTGTTAGTCTCTGAAAACTGTCCTTGCTTTTAGTGCTGGGTTGGATACAGTTACTTCTGGAGCAAGTCTCTTGGTATTCCCCACTGGGCAGGAGCACCTCTGACACTGGTGGGGTGGAGGTGGCAATGGGAGACCAGCCAGGGATGGGGAAGGGCATGAGGAGAGAAAAGCTCTTGAGATGCTACTGGGGGCACAGAGTGGATGTAAACCCAGCACTTACACCTTCTATTGTCTGTTGAGCACAGGGATTTCTGAGACTGGATGAGAAAGCTTTTAGTGAGGGAGGAGTGTGAAAGGTTAGGAAATAACAGCAAAGTGGAGTTGCTACACTCGGCAAGTTCCCCACAGCCGTGCCTGTGCCGGAGCAGTGCTGCAGCGGCGTTGATCGCTGCACGAGCCTTGATTAACAGCAGAACTGTGCTTAATGCAACACAGGTTAATGCAGAGGCTTTCTTTAGGAGCGCCTCAACCAGGCTGCGTGAGAAAGAGTGGGAGAAAAGGAGAGACCAATTCACAAAGCTCATTTAAACTGAGCGAGAAGCTTTGGAAAACAAGAATGTCTTCGTGCCTTTAACCATATTTACAGACCTGGCTGGTTTAATGGCATTCAGCAATAAATTCCATCGCCTTCGGGAGCAATTGATAAAGGTTCTGGTAACCGCCTGCTCCAATCTACTTTGGGGAATGTTAATAAACCAGTACCCAAGGACTCCTAGGTGTATGCCGTGGAATAGAGGGAGCTAAATGTCAGCTAATTAAGCAGAGCTGAGACCATGAAAGATCTTGTGAGTTAAAAGTTAAATATTAATATCGGTTTCAAACTTTATGAAAAGCTGGCTTAGTGGCAGGGAAGCAGAAGGGATATATATCCAGCATGTTCGTGACATTTTCTATTTCTAGTTAACCTCGCAGCCACATTGAAAACTAGCTGAAGTTTTCTTAAAGCAAATTCTAGAAGAGCAGCCAATAAGGAATTACAACAACCCTTGAGGTGACACAGACATTAATGAAGGAAGAAAGAAAAAGATTTCAATATGGCAGTGTTTCTTAAATGGTAGGCAAAAAAAAAAAAAAGAAAAAAAAAGTCTTCCTTGTCATATTAAATGTGACTTGAGCAAAAGGTGAGAGCTCACAAAGCCTTGGTGCTTGGCAGGGTTGTATTTATCTGGCCTCATATGTTGATCAATTCTGCAAATTCCTGAGGCCAGGGCCAAGATCCAGCCAGCACCAGCCTTGCAAAAGCACAGGAGCCTGGCTGCCAGGGTTTTCAGGGCCAAACACACCAAATACAAGGTCAGCATCAGCCATTTGCTGTTGATGGGACCGAGGGTTGGGATGTCATTTTCAGCATGAAACTGGTGCTCGTACAGAGCGGGAATGTGAAGGCTGAGCACTGTGCAAAATGTGTCACACAGCTCACCTTGCCCACCTTGAGTTGATCTGTTTTGTGTTTGATTTTTGTCATGACTGTTGTTCATTGGGAGGTGTGTTGGAGGGGTGGCTCTCAGCCTGGTCAGGATTGTGCTCAGCCTTGCACAAGCAGCAGAGTTAATTCACCCAGTGCTCATCACACACCAGCCGATGCAGGATCACTGCTCCTTCACTATCTCAGGTTGAGAATGGGCAGGCATTAAACACCTTTGCCACAGCCAAGTCTTAACCACATGGCCATCTCTTCTGGCCTCCACAGGGATGGTAAATTACTAGAAAGTATTATTTGGGGACAAAAAAAAAAATTGATTAAAAGCCTGTTTTCTGATACCAAAGGAGATGGACCCTTGTCTCAACTTCTTTCCACGTGTAACCTATATCACGGTGACTAAATATTCACATTTCCACTGCATTTAGCTGAGTTAGGGTTTTTCTGAGCTGTATTCAGCTGTGTTGGCCAGAAGCAGGACAGCATGGTTGCACACCGAGCCCACTGCTCTGCCCATTGCAGCAGACAAAGTGAACTGCAAAATATGGTCCATTTCATCCAGCTAGATACTCCTGACTCTTCCAGAAGAAGAAGAAGAAGATTCAGTGTCATTCCTAATCTGTGAAATTGATGATTGATGGATGCAAAGAGAGCACCCCAGCACCTTGCATGAGCCTCTGTGTGCCTTGGGTCTACATGGCTAAAGGCAGGGAGGAGCTGGAGATGTGCCTCCTGTGCTCCTGTGTGTCTTTTCTTATCAATATACTTCATGTGTATTGATATCCTTCCCTCCAAATTCTCCCATTGCCAGTGAATTTCAGAATATAAAACTGATCTAAGTTTGGAAGGTTTTATGGTTTCAGATACCTTCCTTCCTTCCTTCCTTCCTTCCTTCCTTCCTTCCTTCCTTCCTTCCTTCCTTCCTTCCTTCCTTCCTTCCTTCCTTCCTTCTTCCTTCCTTCCTTCCTTCCTTCCTTCCTTCCTTCCTTCCTTCCTTCCTTCCTTCCTTCCTTCCTTCCTTCCTTCCTTCCTTCCTTCCTTCCTTCCTTCCTTCCTTCCTTCCTTCCTTCCTTCCTTCCTTCCTTCCTTCCTTCCTTCCCTTCCTTCCTTCCTTCCTTCCTTCCTTCCTTCCTTCCTTCCTTCCTTCCTTCCTTCCTTCCTTCCTTCCTTCCTTCCCTTCCTTCCTTCCTTCCTTCCTTCCTTCCTTCCTTCCTTCCTTCCTTCCTTCCTTCCTTCCTTCCTTCCTTCCTTCCTTCCTTCCTTCCTTCCTTCCTTCCTTCCTTCCTTCCTTCCTTCCCTTCCTTCCTTCCTTCCTTCCTTCCTTCCTTCCTTCCTTCCTTCCTTCCTTCCTTCCTTCCTTCCTTCCTTCCTTCCTTCCTTCCTTCCTTCCTTCCTTCCTTCCTTCCTTCCTTCCTTCCTTCCTTCCTTCCTTCCTTCCTTCCTTCCTTCCTTCCTCCCTTCCTTCCTCCCTTCCTTCCTCCCTTCCTTCCTCCCTTCCTTCCTCCCTTCCCTTCCTTCCTTCCTTCCTCCCTTCCTTCCTCCCTTCCTTCCTCCCTTCCTTCCTCCCTTCCTCCCTTCCTCCCTTCCTCCCTCCCTCCCTTCCTCCCTCCCTCCCTCCCTCCCTCCCTCCCTCCCTTCCTTCCTCCCTCCCTCCATCCTGTGATGCTGCCTTTCCTAAAGAAGCTTCCCATGCATAATTAAACTCCAACCCTCACCTGGTACTGTAGCACTCACCTACCTGGAATGGGTTTTGACTCTGTATTTCCCAGGGCCATCCTGGCCATGTCATACCCACTTGGGATTTGTGGTCACTTGGTGATAATGATGCCTGAATCCCAGGGATTATGCGAATATATGAGGTTGGTTTTCTCAAGGTAATTTTGCTTTGACTTTCAAAGACTTAACTTTACATGACCAGGTAACATCATAAAAGGAATTTCAAGATGTTTGGTGTTTTCTGAGGCTGAGTCATGATTCATATGGCCTTTGACTGTGCTCCTCCTCAGGGCAGCCTGAACACACCAGAGCACTTTACCAGGGGAGCAGCTATCTTTCAAGCTTGAAACTACGGTGGTGCCGAGCACAGCCAGGACACTTGAAGGCAGCACATGGAAGGATGACAGCCAAGGTCACTCTTGGCTGAGCCACACTTGTGTTGGGGACACTTGAGGGCAGTGAGAATGTTTGGAAAGACATGAGCTAGGGCAGGTTGTGGTTGTGAGGCTTTCTGGTGTGATAGTATAGCATAGTGCACAGGGAGTTTCCTGTTTTCAGATGGCCTCATCTTCCCAAAATGTGTGACCTTCACATTTTCACCATGTTTATTCTTCTCCTGTACGGTCAATCCTTAAGCTCTCAGGAAAGCCTCCTGCCTGCTGTGTCCCAGGTTCAAAAGAGGGATGAATGTCTATCTGCCTGTAGCCCTTTCCCACACAGAACCTCTAAGGAATAGGAAAGTGAGATACCTAGAAAAGAATAGTTATCTTCTCTCCATTTTAAGACTCTTTTTAGGTTAAGACTACTGCTTCTCAGTGGAGATTTTGTCACCCTGGTTCATTCTGACCAGAACTGCTGCATTATGGAGAGTTTAAGAACTACTGCAGGAGAGCCTTGGAGTGCCCACATATGGAATAAGAGAGAGCTGCTCTCTCCTTAGTGGACACCAGATGGGATGCAGTGTAGGCATGAGCAGTCACTCTCCTCTGACTGACTTTGCAAAGTCATTATTGTGGGAGATGTTCCTCCATCCTCCTGTCCAATCTGCTTATTTGATTCCACGTATTTTCCTTCTCCAAATAGTAAGGATGGAATTCAAGTTTCTTATTACATATTGGTGCAAAACTTAATGTAATGGACTGTCTAATTTCAGGGTGCTCCTGAAACAATACAGTGATGGAAATAACCAAGATTATCCCAACCCCTGGCTGTTTCTCTTTGGGAAGGGTCTTCCATCTCTCCTGAAAAGCCTGTAAACAACCCCGGATATGTCTAGGAAAGCCCTGCCCTCGTGAAACTGAATGAGCAGCTCCTTGATTCATTTGAAGATGATGATAAAAAGACAAAATACAAATAGCTGAGGTCAGCTATCTGATCTTTCACCTTTCTGTGCAGATGAAAACACAGATTCTTAACGTTTGAGCCCTTCCAACAATTTCCTGATGCGCTTCAGCAATGGCAACAAGACTTAAGCTGCCACAGTTCAAGGGAAGATTGCTTGAAAGCCTCTTTTATACTTCACAGCTTTGGGTTTTAGTTCTATGTGACAACAGTTTTTAATAAAATATTAGTTTACCTTGACTGGTAGCTGATTTGTCATGGCTGCACTCAGGAAAGCAGGTAGGTTCCACTTCCTTACCAGGGGTCTCAGCAGGAAGTTGGTGTCTGCATGGAAAACGCTGCACCTGCCCCGTGGAGATCAAGCACTTGTCTTGATTGTGCGAGGAATTAGGAAGGGTGACTTCTAAGCACATGAAACACACAGGGAGAATTATCACAGAATTATAGAATGGATTGGGTTGGAAGGGACCTTAAAGATCATCCAGTTCCCACCCTCTGCCATGGGCAGGGACACCTTCCTCTGGACCAGGTTGTTCAGAGCCACATCCAAGCTGGATTGCTGTCCAGACACTTCCAGTTGCCACAGGCTGTAAGGAAGGAGTGATTGTATGACCTGTCCTTCTGATCATTTATTTACAGGGTGACTCAAGGAAGAAAAGCATGTAGTTGAAGTTGTGGCACCTTGGATATAGCCAGAGCTTTGCACAGAATGTGGGCTGGAGCCACCAGGGGCATTCCAAGATTCTCTTCAAATCCCCTCAATGAGTTGCCATTTACAGCAATGCTTTCTGGTTTTAGACTTTGTATAAGCCACAGGTTTGTTTGGGAGGTCCTGTTTGGATAATGTTTATGAAAACATCCACAGAAGGTATCCATAACACTCTTCAGGTAGTGTGTACTCTTTTCCAGTTCCACAGACACTGGGAGGAGTTTAGGCATGCATTGTGACATAGCACTTGCTTAAAAGTTTTAAGTGCTTCATTCTCTTCTTGATGAGACTTATTTAATACCAGGAAAATTGCAGGGATTTGACTGAACTTACTCTAGATGTTCTCAAAGGAGAAATGAACCCAACATCTTGATGTGATTAAAGGGCAGAGTTTTTCTCACTAAATGTCCAAATAATATTTCTAACTACAACTGTTTCTTCCACAAGAGTGTTACACTTTGCCATGCTTTAAATTTTGCCTCCACAAATCTGGATAGCAGAAATGAATGAACCTCAGTGGGACACAGAGACTTCATTTAAAACACATCTCAAAAAATCTAAACTTTTCTATTTCAAAAGACTTTTTCATTGTTCTCTACTCCCTGAAGACAGTTCTAAGAGGTGCTTCAGACAGAATATAGGAGCTGTCTTAAACTTTTTAAGAATGAGTGAATCTTGGAAAAGCTGGGTTGTATAGAAACATAAAGAACTGAGATCTCCATAGAAAGATTCATTAACAAATCAAGGCAACTCATGTAATATTTTGAGGTTTTCTTACACAAGCTAAGAACAAATCAGCAGATTTTTTTCACTGCATGGACATTGTCCATATCAACAGGAACATCTTTTTGTTTGTCTGCAAGTTTCCAGACCTAGGAACAGTCTTTTCATCACCAAGTACCATCTCTAGCTCTTGTTCAGGATCACATCTTGGATCATGAATGAATTATACCTAGAATACACAGGTTATGTTTTCTCTTTTTGTTGTGTTTTTCATCTTCTTCCTCCTATAGAGGGGAAAGATCTGAAAAAAAACCTAGTTTTGTGAAGGAAAACACAAAGCACTGCTGCAGGATATCATTGCTCCAGGCTTCCCGATGGACACAAACCTTCAGGAATCAGTAAGAGTGGGATTTTTAAACTTTAGTTCTGCTTTTTTGTGCCTCTGAGACCTGGAATCACAACACCCATCTCAACGGCCAGCTCTTCTGCTTCTTCTGTAGCAAACCCAGAGATGGGTTTGTCCGCAGAGATGTTTGTAGCTTCAGAACATGTGGATCCTTGGATCAAAAAGAAAAGCTGTGGATTGAATGGTGTCAGACAAGTGTGTCTGACAATGGAAGCACCAACCTTTTGATATTACACAGCCCATTTGTTACTCCAAGGTTCACACATGTCCAAAGGGCTCAAGTTTGGCCCCTACATTCTCTACAAATGAAGGCTCTGTGCCACTGTCCCTTCTGGATCAGTTGTGTCCTTCTGAGTGTTTGTGTCTTCTCTAGGACAGGCTCCAAAATCCCAGGGAGAAGCAAAAGGGGAAACCCTGGGGAAGAGCCAGGCTGTGGAAAAGAAGAGAAAGGCTGAGGTGAAATCAGGAAAGCTGAATAAAACCTAAGGAGTGAGGAAACAGGAGAATAAAGACAAATAAAGAGAAAATGTCTAGTGTAGATCAGGAGTTAGAGTAGGACTGCACAAGGCACAAGGGGTACCAGGAACTGGAAGGAGGAAAACCCAAACCAGTTGAGCACAGGAGCAGAGAGATTTACATGTACCAGGCAAAATTAAGTACTGTTGTTAATGGGGTTTTTTTTAAGAATTACCTCTTAGATTAAATTTTAATAAAAACAACTGAACAAACTAGCGAAGTTGCTCAAAACTGAGAAGGTGTTGAAACTCCTTCCCTCAAATAATCATAACAGTAGTGCAAGTGGTACTGTAATCACTGCTGTGGGATGCAGGAAACACTGGGCTGCACTTCTTTTCCCCTCAAAGGTGCGAAAATTTATTTACAAAATCAAACAGAAACCAATATCCCTGAAGGAAATTAAATAAAAGCTAAGTTTAAACCAACTTACAGGGAGAGAAGAGGAAAAACTCAGTTTATTGAAAAAGGTAAGGCCAAAATGCAAACTCAAACAGGTGTAACAGGGTACCAGGAGTACCAACAGCCTGTGATAGAGCTGGTGGTGAATGTGCAGACCTGAGCAATGCCTTGGCAGTGTTTTGTGCTGTGTCAACAAGCTGCAACATTCACACCTCGCCCCAAAGGTGACATGCTCCAAAATGAGAGACTCCAGCTGACCCCAAAAAAGCCTGAAAGAAATGGTTGAATTTTTGGGGAGCCTAATTTTGGCTCCTTCCCTCTGTAGGAGAAAGCTGAGCACAGAGGTGTGTCTAAAGCCTTCTTGCTGCACATGCCCAACGATCCCCACACTGTTTTATATATTGGAAATCCATTTAGGAGGCACCCCAAGTATGGCCCAGAAAAGGATGGCTTTCACGGTGACCCATTTTCCCAGCACACCTCCCAAGAGCCCCAAGGGGCAGCTCCAGGCATCCCCAGCATTCCATCCTACACACTGGGAGGATCTTTAGCACTGGGGATTAGAGCTCCTTCCTTTCTCAAGGCTTGTACCAATGTTTCTGAGGAGATAAGGAAGCCCTGAGTGCTGACATGAAGAGCAGGTGGGAGATGGGAGGAGAGCCAGCTCTGGAGGGAGCCAAGAGCTTTGTGGGGACACAGGTGACAATTCACTTTCTCCCTTGGGGTCCATCTTGTTTGTCACATGCAGCCCACCCTCCACCTTTGAGTCTGGGGAGAGGAAGGCCTTTGCCCTCCTCTTCATTCAAAGACCACCGTGCTAGAACTGTTGGTGCTGCCTGAAGAGCAGCAAATTTTCCTGTAAAATTTTCCCAGTTTTCTGAGTACCATGGATTGTTTTACAGCCCCCACCTGACCTGCTAGGTCCCCCCTCTGGAGGGGCCTCTCCTCTCCCCCCAGTGACACCCAGCACAGCAGTTTCCCGGAGTCTTTGATGTGATGGCTGCAAGAAACCCCCTGTCAGTCACACGCTGCGTGTGTGCACTGCAGCTCTAGAGGTCTCGTACTTATTCATTCTTGCCACAGCTCCAAGTCTTCATTTTCTTGCCGCGGGAAATGCACTTAATTATTTATTTGTATTGGGCCCAGGCTCGCAGTTCTTGGGTGCACACTACAAAGCGGCGTGCAAAGAACTATTGCTGGCTGCCAGGGCCCATCAGGCCCCGCTCACCCCAGGCCCCTGACAGGATAACCATCCCCATCGACTGCACATTAAGACACACATTAAGAAAAAAAGAAAGGTGAGGTCCTCCGTGCTTGTAGCACTGTTGAAAGTAATGGAGCTGATATGCCCGGAAAAGTTAGTGCCTTCAGCGGAGATATCCCCTGGGACCAGGCTGGGGCTGGGGCAGGAGAATGAGGCTGGCTTTTTTGTGGGCTCTGCTGTCCCCAGCAGCTTCATTGGCACCTTGTCCAAGCACCACAGTGCCACCACCATCAGCTGGTGGGCACCGCAGTGTCCTGGTGCTGCGGGTAGAAGATGCTACTGGGCACTGGGACAGGATAAAGGTTAGTTAAAACTGGTGCTTTTGGAATGTCATTTAATGCTGTTGGCCTTTTAGCTGTAGGAGTTAATCTTGGCAAGCCTGAAACTTCCGTGTCCCTGCTCTGGGCCAGTGCTCTGGCTCGTGTCTGTCTTTACTGACATCTGCAAAAATGTCCCCTCCTCTGACCATGGGGTACCTGAGAGTTTGTCAGATGACTTCTCTCATGGCATGCTCCTGGTGGCATCACCATGAAGTCAGGTCCTGTCAGGAGCAGGTCAGATCTGCACTCCAGCTGGTTGGGACTCACAGAACAGGATGGGAAGCACCAGCAATGGTCAGGGACTGAGTCACACCTAAGAGGAGCCTGTATTCGAGCTGTGATTTGGAGTGAGACAAAAAGCACAGGTTGCCCCAGGTGTCCCACATGTTTGGGTAGGTGTCCCTCACTCTGGAGCTGGTCTCTGTTGGTTTACCTTGGAAGATGGATGGAATTGTATGTCTGTGTGAAAAGCCCTCAGTACTGGCAAAGAATCACACCCACAAACATTGAAATATTCACGCAAAAACTTTGTGTCAAGGGAAGTGGCACAGGGACCCTCTCTCCACACAATGTGCCCAGGACTGGATTGCCATTGCCATGATCCAAGTGGTGGGAACAGCCAGCTGGCCCCTCACACATTCACCCACCCAAAGGAGACCCCAACCCTGCTCTGCCCATGCCACACTCGTCACTGGGCTCCCCCAAGCAGCCCCCATGCTCACCCTCCCCCCTGCTGCTCCTGCCAACTGGATTCCTGCACCACAGGAATCACAGGAGGAATCCCAGGAGATGTCTACTTTTTATCCTAACCTTGATAGTGATATTTTGTGTATTCTTAAAGCATAGGAAAAGCTGTTCCTTTCTGCTCCCCGTGCAGCTCCCTTGCCAGGGCACGTGTGTTTTGCAGCTCTCTGCTCAAGTAGCAGTGCAGGATATCAGCAGTGCTGGACCACAGTGAGGTTTGCTCTGCCATGAAGTGGAGCTGGGTTCAAGCAGCAGGATTTGTTAATTCTTTGCCAGGGATCTAAAAACCAGTTGGATGGTGCTGGAATTATGGCATGGGTCTGGGAGTCCAGGAAGCTCTTTGCACTGCCTGGCTCTGACACTAACTTCTTACATGGCCTCAGGCATGTCACTTTGCTGATTCCTACCTTGATCTCCCCATCTGGCAAGTGGAGATAATTCTGTCCTGCCCCGTACGGCTGTTGGGAAGATAAGTTCGTCATCATTTTCCGAGGTACTGCGATGCTACGGGAGATGGATAATGAGACAGACAGAAAGATAGCCAGATAAATCAATCTCTTCTCATTCAAGTGAAAGCAGGCACTGCAGGTGCGGGGTTTGAGATTAATCATCAGAAAAATTAGTTCCCTCAGTATCTTTTCAGGAGGAAGAAACAGCCGTAGGGCCCAGTCCTGAGGAGAGTTATGCACATGAGTAACCTTAACTTGAATTCAAAGGCAGTGCACAAGTAAAACTACTCATGTGAGCAAGTGCGTGCTCCACTTGCAATTTCTGAAAATGCCTAAATAAATGATGTGTCCCAACTGACACATGTCCCTAAGTCACTGGCATGCTTTTAAATATTTCCCTCAGACATTTATTTCTGCCCTTTATTAGCTAGATTCTTTATTAGCAGCTGGCTTCCTGAGAAGCAACGGGTTACAGCTTTCTCTGCAATACAGTGAAACAAAAATAACCACAAATAAGTTGCTTATGGGGCCTACACATGTTGTGATTTTATATATGCTATTAACTGTGTTATTAATTAAAACTCATCTGTTATTCTTTCAATAGCATATATCTTTATCCTATTTGAGACTCTGTAAAATATATCTATGTTCTTTTTTTTTTTTTTGGTTTGTCATATCAGAAAAGGAGAACTCTAAAGGCAGCAAAGTGTTATCTGAACTTCTCTACCACTATGTGCTATAGGAATTACTTTTTTTTCTCTCCAGACCAGAACATGGACCCCTTTAACAGACAAGTCTGGAGTCAGAAACTGAATAGGGTTATATATTCAGTTGCCATAGCTGCCATATGGTGCCAACACTGAATGAAATAAAATAAGACTCCGGGAGGACTGGGAATCAATACTGGGGCACTCTGCACAACAACGGTCACTCTGGGAAAAAAGCCCAGCCCCGACAGAAGATGGCAAAAAACCCAACCCAAATGGACCCAAATCTGCTGCAGAGGCAGAGAAGTGTCCCCGCAGGGGAAGGAGAAGCAGCGCCGTGCGGGGATGTGACTGGGTGGGAGAGCCAACCGAGGCCGTGCGGGCAGCGGAGAGGGGAAACCATCGGAGCGAGAAGTGGCGAACAGGCACAGGAGCAATTGTCAGGACAAGAGCGAACGCGCCCAGCCCGGCTCCGCCGCGCCTGTCCCGGCTGGACAATCAGCCCTGCAGGGTCCGCTGGCATCAAAGGCAGCTCAAAGGGAGCCGGGGGAGGAGAGAAAGAGCGAGGAACTGAACCCAAGTTTGGATGCAAATAGGACAGGACTGTAAGGCACCCAATGTGGGCTCAGGGGTGGCGGAAGATACTGCAAGCCTTCTGGCTTTCCGTGCGTGCTGTGAAAAGGGTGGCTGGGAGTGTGGTATTTTAGAGATGTGAGGACAAAAGATTTTGGGTGGTAACAGTAGATGATGGGGGGAAAAGGGGGAGGAGGAAAAAAAAAGAGGAGGGAAAAAATGAAAGGAAGGAAAAACAAGAGGAAAAAAGAGGAAAAAAAAAGAGAGAAAAAGAAAGGAGAGAAAAATGTCACCCACTCCTAACTCTGTCTAAAATCTCTTATAGTTCAGCATTCACAAGGAGTTACAAGATGCTCACTAGGCTGAGCACATTTCAGAGCATCCTCATATCAATATTTCTTCCACTTTTAGTTAACAGAGCCCTCCCATTCTAATTAAAATAGTTTCATGAGGACTGAGAGTTGATTCCAGAAACTCAAGCTATCAACATTGGCAGGTTTATATATATAGAAAAAAAAAAAAAAATTAAGCTACCAGGAAACCAGCACCCAGGAGTGCCAATATTATCAGGAAAATTAGAAAGGCTTTGAAATCACTCCCAAGTGTCTTGAGGAACTTTGAGCTGCATCTGCTGCTTGCAGAAAGCGTGTCTGAAGGAGTAAAAGGCTGCAGAGATTTACCCCTGCACAGAATCTGGCCCTCATTTCAGCTGTATTCAGGTGAAATGTATGAAATGTGCCAAAACATTGACCATGGACCAGTTGTGACCTTGAAGCTGCAGCTGCTGGAAAACAATTTTTAAAAAATGGATGCAGAAGCTGACAAAAGGAGCAGCATCCTCTGGTCCTTCTGGAAGTGGATTTAATTCCAGAAAGAAGGCAAAGGACAAGAAAAACCCAGCCTGGATGTAAATCTTTAGGCAGGTATTTTAATATACCAATGAGGGAGAAGTCTGGTGGATCTAAAAGGTTGGTATGCATGGTGCATAGTGTATTTAACAAAAGTCTGCAGAGGAGAAGGAGGAGGAGGAGGAGGGAAAAGAGGAGGAGGAGGAGGAGGAGGAATACTGTACAGCCACCAGCACGAGGGGAAGCAGGGGGACTCCTGCAAGAAACCATAATTAAGCTGCAAGAGACTCCTGCTCCTCTCAAAATGAAGAATAGAGAGAACAAGAAGCGGCCAATGCGGCTTCATAAGGGACTGTGCAAAGATCTGAGGCTTTAATTTTTTTAATTAAAAAAAAGGGGGGAAAAAAGAAAAAAGCTGTAGTCAAAATTAGAAAGCAAGAGGGGGCAGGGGAAGGAATCAAACAACATACTCAAATTCAGTTAGGGATTATAGGGGAAATAATAAGGATAAGAGGGGGAAAGAATTTAAAGCTAACCAAAGAACTTTAAAAGGTGTTAAAATGTATATCAAATGGAAAAGACATTCTAGAGAGACAGCAGGCCCATTTATTAATTAGAAGGGGATTAAATTAAGAGTGAATAAAAAAATGGCTGGACTGATGAACTTTTAAAAAATAAATTATTCTTAATAAGAATAAAATTAATTGACACAATTTTTGTAGGAAGGTCGGAAAACTTAGTAAAATAAAACAGCAAGCAAAGGTAAGAACAGTGGGAAAATGTATAGCAAATTACCTGCTCAATTTTCTTCTGCTTTTTGGTCATGGGCTGTCTGAAGGGTATTACAGCTTTCTGAGATGTCAGTTATTAAATACCCTTGCATGGTGTTTTATGAAAATTATTTGTGAGGTGCATGCTGATGCCAAGTTGTTCACTATGAACATTTACTTCTCCAACCCAAGGCCAAGTGGGTTCATCTGAGTGGATGGAGAGGTCAGAGTCTGTGTTTATCTTCCCTGAGCCAGGGGGTGGAAGCCTCCCCATCAGGAACCAGCTTTCCATCAGCCAGCCTTCTCCAGCATCACATCACCACTGTTTTTTCCCCTCAAATATTCTTAAATATTACTTAAAACTGGCTTTTCCAAAGTAATCCTACAACAAACCTGTTTACCCAAATATCTACAGGATCTGAAATGGAATTTCTTAAGGACAAGCAGAATGAAAAAGGCAGTTCAGTCTGGTTCTACAAAATGTGGCCATATATATAAACTGTCTAACCTGGATTTCTTCATCACTAAGGGAATTAACAAATTTCCTAAAGCGCTGCCACTTTATTTGCTTTTCTTAATGAAAAGCTGAAGAGACGTAGGAAAATTAGGAGAAAAATGTTATGATGCCAGAAGAAAGATGGTCCTGCTTTTCTAGAAAAGATAACAGATCTACTGTGTTAATTCAAGTAAAGGAACAAACATTATAAAACAAAGATCAGTTTGAGATTGTCTGTGTAAGGAATTTGGCCAAAATAAGCCACTCTGTCACCACCCACCACCCTGCATCCCTGAAAAAAAGAAAAAAAAAAAAAAAGAGTCAGACTAAGAAATAGCAAGTCTGGAGCACCTCCCTGTGTAGTCAATATCACCAAATAATGAGGCTTTGTTTCCAAACAATCAACATCTTTTCTGAGTGGAGTTTTCCAGAAACAAATACTTTTTAACTTCAGATCAGATTATCCAAATAATGTATTTTGGATGTTGGGAATTATTTTATTTCACTGTAGATATTCCAGATATTTTTCTCCAGGTGGTTAAATCCTTGAAGCCAGATCTGAAGATGCTGGGAGCCAAAGTGCATCTTTCCATAGACTTTGGTGGAATTGGGAACTTAGAGGTTAACAGAGAAAAGAAACAGCATAGACTTACATAAAGCAAATTTTGACCACCAAACACTGAGTTCCTTTGTATAGAAATAGAAAATTTGTGAATTCAGGTCTGATGCTCAAAATATGTGGGATTATTCATGTGAGCACAGTTCAGGAGTGCTCAGTTGGGTCCTTGGATTTTAATAAAACAGTCACTGCTGTCACCCAGCATCTCACTCCCAACATTAATTCAGATTGACGTGGCTTCGAACGTCTCTCAGCAGAAAGAGGAGGGGAAGGGCCATGAGCTGATCTGGGGCAGCCTCTGGTGGCATCTCAACAGGGCAGAGCCCTAATGCAGGCCCTGACCACACAGGTGAGGATGTGTGGAAGCATCTGGCAGCCTGTGATGGGTTTGCTTCACCAGTGACATTCGCTGCATCCTTTGCCCCACGTCACCTGTCCCTCCCTCTGCAGAAACCCGCTGCACATCAAACATGAAGGGTGCTGTCCCTATTATCAAACTAATGTGTCCCAACAGGTGTTTCATCCCATACCTGAGCATGTTTGCTTCTAAAGGTTATAAGCACTTGCTGAAAAGATTCTCTGAATGGGGAGCTTGTTTACCAACTCTTTCACTGATCTAAAGGAAGGATGAGTATTTTGTGGATGCAATATGCAAACTGAACTAAGCTGGGTGAATTGGAAAATCCCAAATATGAAAGCAAAAATAATGTAAAGGAATCTGAAAAGGCAGGAAAAATGAGTGGAGAATAAAATGAGATTCAACATAGAAAATAGGAGTTACGACATCTGTGGAAAAATAATCTAAACCCCAGCTATTCAATCAGTGATAAAAACCCGAGAAGCCGTAATGCTGTGAGAGATCTAGAGATGATAGTGTGGAGTAAATTAGACATGAGTTTGCCTTGAGATATGGCAGCAAAAAAAGGCCAATTTGATTTGGGGCTGAAGACATCACAGCACAAGGAGGTAATAGTCCGTCTGCATATGGCTCTGGTGCGGTAGCGCCTGCAGTATTTAATTATGGGCACCATATTACCTGAAAGATAGTGACAGATTGAAAATTATTCAGAGGAGAGCAATAAAAATAGTTCAGAGGCTGGCAGGATTGAGTTATGAAATGGCAGAATAAAACAGACGCAGAGCTCATGACAGAAGGTGCTTATTCCCACAAGCTGGAGTGTGTGATGGCAAAGCTGGGTCTGTCTTTTACCATTTCTCCCTTGTTTCAGCACCGAATTGGCTGTGTTCATGGCCCTCAGCATCAGCATCTGGTGGAGGAGTGGGCATGCAGCAAAGTGGCTGGAGCAATTTGTGGCTGCCAGACCCATTTGAGGTGTGCATGGAGAGACAGGAACAGAAGAGAGATGAAAGATGAAAAAATCAAATATTTGAGCTGAGGTTATGTCCCTTTCTCCTCTGAAGCCCCAGTTTTGGGGTGCTAAATCAATAAATACCCCAGGGAAGGGAGGTTGAAACTCAGGTCATGGCATGGTGGACACCCCTTGAGTGCAGCACCTGCTCCACCTCCAGCCCAGGGAAGGAGGGAGGCAGAAGAGACACAGGCTGGGCACAGGCAAACCTTTCCCTGTGTGTGTGATCAGCCTGTGAGCTGCCATGGAGAGATGGGTGGAGACTCCTGGGCAACAGCAAGTCAAAGAAAAAGATAGAAATGAGAATGGGAATGGGAGAGGCACGATGCAAACAGCAGAATAGAGGGATGCTCAGGGGAGGAAAGGCTGAGGATAGAGGGATGGGAAAAGAGAACCTTTGCAGTTCTAGTACCAACACAACTGAAAATCTGGAAATTGGTGATCTTGTGCCTGTTTGAATTTTCCTGGGTTTTTTTTTTTCTTATTTTTCTTTATTTTTCCCCCAGTGGTATATGCAAGTGTATTTGCCAAGGTGGGAGAAAGTGAAGAAAGGCTGCTTCACAGCAGGTGGAGAACAGGAAGAGGAGCCAGGCCAGGGAGCCCAGGTAAATGGAAGAGTCTTTGGAAGTTGATACAAAGGTTTGCAGAGAGTAAGAGGAACCTATTTTAACTATCTTTCTATAGAATAGAAAGTTTGCTGGGGAGAAATACTGAGTAAGAAAGTATAAGTTTTTTGTTACAGTGAGAGAACACCTTACAGAAATTTTGCAAATATTGGCAACATTGGGGACCAATAAGACAAAGTGACGGGGTGCAGTTCTGAACAGGGATTTTCTGCTACTGGGGCAAACAGGGATGTTTCTTTCTAAAACCTTTCTAATATCCTAAACCATCCTTTGATGAACCTCGTCAACAGAAATGGAGAAACACACAATTTAAAGGTAGGAGAAGTGGGCAAATATCCTGTAAACAGACACAAGCTCCCCTGTGCTGGTGAGGGACCTGACAGTGTTGAGTGCCCTGAGGTGACCTGGCTGTGAGGTGGTAACACCTCAGTTAAACACAGCCCCCTTACTTCCAGTAGCACCTGTGGGTGTTTGTTTCTGTTCTCGCAGATCTATGTTCTTTTTTACTGTGCAAGAGAAGTGTTTGGTTTCATACCCAGGATGCAGTCGGGGTCTGTTTGGCACGCACAGCCTGGCAAAGCAGCTTTTCCATCACATACAGCTTTATTCCATGTCTGAAAGTATCATGACATCAGTGCTTGAGCACAGATTCGTGCTGTGTCTTTAAGGATTCCCTGGATTTGGGGCATGAAGATGTTGCTTTAAAAGCACTGTCATTTCCCATGTTTGAAAGTGACTCTTTTTCTGAATAGTATTTCACTGGGGATTTTCTTTGAGAAGAGAACAGAGCTGGATGAAAAGAGTACAGATTTACACACTTCTTCTCAAGTTGAGCTACTGTGCAAATGTGCTCCATTCACATCACCCTCCTTTTTTTCATCTCATAAATTTAAAACACATTTAAATTTGTACAGGTTTCCAGCAGCCCTGTTAAAGACAAAGACATTTGTCTTTGTAACAAGAAAACTGGTGACCATACAGGTCTAGAGGCTGAGCCTGCACTGATGCATCTGAAACGAGCAGCTGCATCCCCCAAAAGGAGTCCCACCAAACCTGGTCCCTGGCTAAGGAAGCTTCTTCTTGAGTTTCTATATCTTACCCAGTTTAATAGAAAATACAGATTCAGTGGAAGGACCAGGGTCCTTTCTCCCAGGGATCTCCTGTCCTAAGCCATTGGCTATGATCTCATGAGGATCCCTCCCACTGAGGCCTTGCACTCCTGCACCAGACATCCACAAAGTCCGGTGCTCATTGCAACTACCTACAGCAAAATAGAATCATAGATTGATTTAGCTTGGAAGAAACTTCTGAGATCATTGAGTCCAACCCCAGTACCACCAAGTCCACCACTAAACCATGTCCCCAAGTGCCACATCTACGTTTCTCATAAATGATGATGATGGGGACTTCACCCTGCACTGGACACCCTGTGCTGATGCTTGACAACCCTTTCAGTGAAGATATGTTTTCCTAATATCCAGTCTAAACCTTCCCTGCCCTAACTTGAGACTGTTTCTCCTTGTCCTATCACTTGTTATTTGGGAGTAGAAACTGACTCCCACCTGGCTACACCCTCCTTTCAGGTGGTTGTAAAGAGTGATAAGGTCACTCCTAAACCTCCTTTTCTCCAGGCTAAACAACCCCAGCTCCCTCAGCCACTGCTCATCAGACTGGTGCTGCAGACCCTTCACCAGCTGCATTGCCCACAAGCAGGGAGGATGGGAGTGTGTGTGGCAGGACACAGCACTCCATGCAAACCCAGGTGTGGGAGTGAGCAGGATCACAGGAAAGAGAGAAGAAAGAGCATGGCAGCTACTGTCTGTAGGGCCAGGCTAAATGTGTGTGTCTCATTCCAGATTTCTTATAGTCTCTTATTGATATCTGGTGCTTAATGCCTTTGTGATGTACATTAATAAATGCTTCAATTGTCCATGTGTGATTTACCTTTGTTTACAAATTGTCAAAAAGAATGTCAACAAATTGAGGGGAGAATGCCAAAAGAAAAGTATTTTTCTGATGTTTAAAACAGAAAAATTGGCTATTTCAAATAAAATGACAACATGCCCTTGTTCTGAAAACCCCAACCTGACCAGATATTTCTGCAATGAAGTCAAATGTTTCTGTTTCTGTTGTGGCAAGCATGTAGTGCTGCAGTGTTGGGTGCACCCTGAAGGACATGGACCTGTTGTGCCCCATGCCTGAGGCAGGTCCTGCACCTGGAGCATCCCCCACTGCTCCTCTGACCCAGCCTCAAAAACCTCCAGTGCCAGATTTTTTACAGTACTCCCAGGTAACCTCTCCCAGTGCTTAACTCTCTTTATAGTTTGACATTTTAGCTAATATCTAACCTACATTTTTTTTCTGCAAATTAAGCTGATTATTTCTCGTTCTACCCCCAGTGGATCTGGAGAACAACTGATGGTGTTTTTCTCTGCAACAACCTTTTACATCCTGGAAAACCATTACCCGTCCTCTCTTTCCTAAATTAAACAAACCCAGTTTCATCAATCTTTTTTCACAGGTCAACTTTTCTAAACTTTTTCATTATTCTTGCTCTTCGTTCAACTTTTTCAGTCCTTTTAAAAGACTGGCATCCAAAATCAGACACAGCCCTTGAAATACAGCTGCTGCTCAGTCTGATATTAACATTAACACATTGCTGGAAAGAATGTATCCTGGGCTTTTTTTTTTTTTTTCCTGTTTTTTTCCCATTGTTACCTATTCAGTTTGTGATTCAGCACAAGCCCCAGGTCCTTTTCTAGAATATCCCATTTCAGTAATGAAACTCTGAGGGATTTTAAATGCATTTCTCGGTTGTGATACCACTGAGGTTTGTGAAACGAAGTTAAAATGAAGGTGGAAAAGCTCTACCTGGTGCAACACAAAGGAACGTATGTAATCTTTTTCATTTCAGTAAACTCGCTTTTAAAACGTCTAGGTTTTAGCATCAAAGACCTAATCCTCTTCAGAAATATATATTACAACATAATAAGTATTCTTTAGGGCTTTGGAAATCATCCCTTAATAAAGTCATAGCACAACTTGTAATGTTAGAGCCGATGTCAGATGTTAAGAACTCTGCAGTATAAATTAACATACAAAATCTTAGCGTTCGGATCAGGTTTTCCAGGTACGTGGAAGGGCTTGCTATGGTTAATTTGAAATACAGCTGATGCTGTTCATGCATTCATACCCTCTTGGCTTGTTAAAACTGGGAATTTTTTTTTTTAAAGAGTATATCTAATATTTCACACTTTACACCTCGTTGCTTGTGGACAATTTCTCTCCAAACTTCCTCCACATGCATTTTTGTAATAAGGTAACACTATACAAGTACATTTTCCTCTTACTCTCTGTGTTAAAATCAATTCAGAACAATCCTTTTAGGCATTTCAGATTTGTTCAAGGTTCTTACTTATGTTGGCTGATTTTAATTTTGGAAATACTTATACTCCAAGATTCTACGCTATTAAAATAAAGTTAACATGGTCTTTTTAATGAATACAGCAATTGTAATAAGGACCAAAATCATGTTCAGGTCAGATATTTAATATTGCCTTTGTGTAATGATAAATGCAGCCACAAAATTAAAGCAAATCATCTCTCTTTTATTACTGTGTTTTCTTTTTCATTTATTAGTATAACTATTTTCCAGGTTTCCCTTAAAGAATTTTGACTACTTATAGCTTTACATCATTAGATGTACTCAACTAGAACAAATTTGAGGGGGAAAAATACATAAAATGATGAGATATATAGACTGAATAAATAATTGTAAGGGCTCTGCTTTTGGTTAAACTGTACAGGATTTTCCTATTAAAAAAAAAGATAAAAGTTGCTTTTTTTTTCAAGATGTAGGTTGCCAAAAATAAAAAAAAAAAAACCTGTGAGATGAGAGCAAGAGAGAGGAGTGATTTTCTTGCCTCCATGGGGTCCAGAGGGGTTGTGTGGAGCCAGGGCAGCACCACGTGCAGCACCCAGCCCTGGGTGGCTTTGGCCCTCTCACACAAAGTCTCCTTTCTCCCAGACCCTTCTTGTATCTATGGACATATGCACCAGTGATTGAGATCTTACACCAGAAACCATCAGTGTATCTTCTTAAAATGTTTCCATCCAATCTGGAATTATTACCCTTTTTTTTTTTTTTTTTTTTTTAAGGAATCATACCCTCTTTACATTATCCAGATGGTGAATATCACATATTGGCACAATCTGAGGTAGATTTTTTTTTCCTCACAGAGAATAAATATCAAAAAGTGCTCTATCTCCTTTCAAATGTATTTCTTCTTGCCCTTTATAATGATGTTTTTTAAATTCACAGAGGCAATAAACAAACACCAAAGAGACAGTACAAGTTCAGTAGCTCTGTAGACACAATGATATTTTCACAAAGCATTTTATAATTACTGTAACAGAGGCATGTCTATCATGATTGGAGTGTATCAGCTTTTGTGAATACTACAAATGTCGCTGGTAAGATGCAAGTAAGAGCTTTCCAAGTAATGGAGGTAATTTATGCACCCTTATTATGGAAACATTTTCGAGCCATTGTTTGATTTGGGTGTAGTTTGCTTATTTAAGCATAGAATGTCACTCTGTCATTTCACACTTCCCCACCACTCTCTCTGTTGATTACACTTTGTCTGAGACACATGAAACAATTAGTTTTTGATAGAGTTTAAGGTTTATGCATAGGGAAAAAACAGGAAAATTTACACATTAGGGAACATTGCTGTCTCAGCCAAAAGAAGAAGGCTGCAATATCGTATAAGAATATTCATCCTGGAAATATTAGTCCTGGGAACCTAGCAAGTCTTTAGAGCAAATTCAAGGAGAAGGACTCTGCTAGCAGTGAAAATAGAGGGTACCAGTGCTTACTCTGTGCAAGAGGCAGATGTCATTCTGGAAAAGTGGGCATGCAGTGGGATTTTGTTTGATGGGACAAGTGCTCATCCTGGAGGAAAAAAGGGACAGGCAGAAGCCTGCCCAGCTGAGACAGTTGTGTTGAGGTTTTCTCATATTTAGGATGCAAATAAGGTGCAAAGGGATAGCCAAGCTGAAGACTGGGTACAAAGGGCATTACCTCTGTTGGCAAGCCAAGAGGTGGCCCAGGCTAATGCTGATGTGGCAACTCCACAGGAAGGTGGCTCTTGGCAGGATGATCCCTGAGGATGGAGGACACAAACCCCCCTGCTTCCCCAGCCCTGTGGCCTCCCTCCATCCCCCTTGTCATGTGTTGGCCTTTCTGTCCCTTGCCCAGCCACAGTAGCCAGTCCCAGGGCTGGCACACAAGTGGCACCATGCCAGCAGTGACAACGGTGTCAGCGCTTGGCTTCCCGTCTGCTGGCCCTGCAAACCTCGCAGGGAGAGAAGACACAAGCTCAAGCCTACCCTGCCTCTATTACCTGCCTGCCTTTTTAGGCTGCTCTCATTTCCCAGCATCACTCTAAGTGGGTACCACACAGCTCCCAAAATTAGGGAGGCCCAGGTGAGTGCCCAGCATCCCTTCCCAGGACTGACTAGCCAACAGGAATTCCTGCAGAGGTCCAAGGGAGCCTGGAGTACTGGCTGGGAGATAGAGAGTAGGATGCAGCCCCTCTGCGTTTGCAGTATCACCTGCCTTTTTCCCCCGGCGACGTGATCAGATATAACTATAATTATAGGTATGTTGTCATCTGAGCTGTTTGTCAAGAGAGCTATGTATTAACTATGAACTGCCTGGACTGCAGCAATTTTAGGCAAGCCTGAATCCTGCTTGCAGTTATCACTCTTACATGTGAGTGGTATTTTTAGCATTTATGATTAGAAAAATCTCATGTTTGAGCAAGATCTGAGATAAGATTTTAAGACCCTATTTGTCTAATAGTCTCACTGGGATGTATTACTGCCTGCAAAACTGTGTGGGATGAGGTTATAAAAAGTGGTCTCCCCAGTCAGGAGATGCTCTGGTTTCTGAGTGCAGAGCTGTGAACCAAGGCACAGCTATTGCCAGGCAGACGATCACTGATGTCACTATTTAATAAAGTGACAGTTGTCCTTCACATGGGACAAATCCTGCACCTCCTGACATGAGGAATGAAACTCCCTCGGCTGGAGCACTGCAAGGAGAGACCCCTGGGGAGCAGTTAACATCTGTGGGGACCTGAGTGTCCCCTCCAAATCCCAAACTAGAGGAGACCCTGTGTGGGAAAGGTTCTCCCAGGTGTACGTACTAGTAGGTCAAGTGCTTTGCTGGTTTATTCCCCTATGGGATGAGAGAGAATAATTGGGGCTACAATTAGCAACAGAAATACGTGTGCTTCTGAGCAAGGAAAGACATCACTGTGATGAACACTCTAAAGTTGGATGATCACTTCAAACTCTGACTCAATCTGCCAGTTTGGGGTTTGGGTATGAAATTACCTGGGGCAGGGTAAATTCATATGCCACAGGGAAGAAGGGCAGGTCCTCTCCACTCACATTGCCTTTCTTACAGATTCAGTAAGTGTATCACCTTGATCACATGCAGATGTTTGCAGATGCTGGATTGCAGCATTTCAGTTAAAGATGCTAAGAATGGTCCTTATAGGGTTGGGGTTTATTTCAGTCTTAAAAATTTTGTAATACTTCAACCCCTTGATTACTTAGATCATATTAGGAAATTAAAAAAACACAGTTTG